>NW_027555625.1:144977581-147377581 GCF_003287225.1 Phascolarctos cinereus | reverse complement strand
TTTTAGTATTCAAGTTTATAATTTTTTTTCTTTTCTTATTGTGTTTTTAAGTTTTAGTATTCAAGTTTAAAATAAATTAATTTTTTAAAAATATTAAAGATCATACTACCAAAAAATTAGAGAAGCAGATCAAAGACCTCTGAGACATAGGCAGGAAATGTATTCTCAACCAAGCAAAGGATAGAGGCAATTACAAAAGACAAAAGATAGATAACTTTGATTACATAAGACTAAAGTTTCTACACAAACAAAATCAATGTACGCAGGATTAGAAGGGAAAGCAGATCAAAGACCTCTGAGACATAGGCAGGAAATGTATTCTCAACCAAGCAAAGGACAGAGGCAATTACAAAAGACAAAAGATAGATAACTTTGATTACATAAGACTAAAGTTTCTACACAAACAAAATCAATGTACACAGGATTAGAAGGGAAATGACGTAATGGGGGAAAACATTTTTATATCAAATTTCTCTGAAAAAGGTTTGATAGAAAAGCTACAGAAACAATTAACAGATATACATACAAAACCACAAGCCATTCTCCACAGATAAGTGGTCAAATGATATGAACAAACTGTTTTCAAAAGAAGAATTGAAAACGATTAACCACCAAATGAAAGAATGCTCCAAAATGACTAACAGAATCTCACACCCTGCAAACTGGCAAGGATTACAAAAGATAGACATAGACAATGTTGGTGGGGTTGTGGGAAGATGAACCCACCCGTGCATTGTTGGTGGAGCTGTGAATCAGTACAAACATTTTGGAAAACAATTTGGAAACAGGCAAATAAAGTTATCCTTTGACCCAGAAATTTCATGACTAGATTTATCTCCAAGGAGGCCATGAGTAAAAAGAAAGTTCCCACACACACCAAAATATTTATAACACTTTTTGTGGTAGCAAAGAACTGGAAACAAAGTAGATGCCCGTTGACTGGCGAATGGCTAAACAAACTATACAGTATATACTTTTGCTTAACTCTCTTGGGAGAAGATACTCTCTAGGTAGGTTTATTCAAGTGTCTTGGAGGAAGTGTCTTATGTGAAAATAAACTACCTCGATAATTTTTTTTCAAATATAGACAAAGGAGACACGTGATCAACCAGTAACGTTACTGCCCTACAACTAAGGTTTTAGTTTTCCTAGCACCCACTATGGCAAGGCATTCTTTGTGCATTACTTTTGAAGTAAAAAAAACCAATAGGTCTTTATTTGCCTTAAATTTCCTACAATAACACAGTCCCAATCTCAATTACCCATAAAGGCAATGAAAGACTTTCTAGTAATTTGCGACTAATGCTATCTCTACCAAGAGGTTAGCTTTAAAATGGAAAAGGCCTCATGGCACCATGGGAACCAATTTACTTGGCCAGGTTATTTCCTTGGGAAATCACTTAAAAGTGAATCCAGGGCTCTAAAATAGGCCAGAAACCATCTACTAATATCTGGACAGCCCCAGAAAAGCCTGAGCTTGCTCCCTGATTGGGAATATCGCCCATTTTTCTTTGCTTCAATTTCATCCTAGCAGATCCCTGGTTCTTCACTGTCACTTCTAGACCATTATTCTGATAGCATCATTCAATAACTCCTGCATTGTCATATTCTTCCTCCCTACCAGCTGATCTAAAATACCAGGAAGCCCAAATTGTTAAGTCATGACTTTTTTTTCTTTAAAGCAAGACGTCTTATAGCTGGCCTAGCTGAGTGGGCTTTAGGAGTTCACAACTACAGAATCCGGCACACAGAGCCCAGGATGATCCAGACTGCTCAGTGCTTAAGGAAGCAGGAAAGGAAAACACCAGCATCCACAGCAGAGATTCCTTCTTGGACAGGACTTGTTTATGATCTGATTCCCAGGAATTCAAAGAACCAATGTAAAAGACCCCTCACACATCCCTGCAGCCCAAAATCACATCCTCACTTGTATTATCATTAGAAGCATACCTCATTTTATCGTGCTTTACACTTCACAGATAATGTGTTTTTTACAAATTGAAAGTTTGTGTAACCTTGAATTGAACAAGTCTACTGGCATCATTCTTCCAACAGCATGTGCTCACATTGTGTCTCTGTGTCACATTTTGGTAGTTCTTACAATATTTCAAACTTTTCCCATTATTATTTTATTTGTTATGGTGATCTGTGGTCAATGATCATTGATATTATTATTATAACTGTTTTAGGGCACCAAGAACCACACCCCCATAAGATAGCAAACTTAACTGACAGATATTGTTTGTGTTCGGACTGCTCTACTAGTTTGCCCTCTAGTCTGAAGGCAGTCTACCAGCTGGAGAAGTTGACCAGAGCCCCAGCACTGCCCCTTTCCTATTACTGACGCACAATATCAGCCTCTTTCCCAGCTCTTTGTTTTCTGGACCCTGTTTATCATTACCCCCAAATAAATGTGTAATTTTTCATAACCCCCATAACAGGTAACAGCTCATCCAACGTGACTGATTTAAGAGAAATTTAACAACTACTTCCCAACAATTACTGCTCATCACTGTGTCCTTAGTTTAATGATACAATAATGTAAAACTCCATTAGTGATACAGATAAAATCAAACCCACGGTAATGACAGTCATTCCAAAACTCTTTCCACCTTTTCCTCTACTCGATGAATACGATTCATTGCAGGGTTAATGATAAATTAAGATTTCTCTTTTACTTTCCTATCAGAACTCTTCTTGCTTATTCTTTCAAGTTAACTATCACATCATTTCCTGGTTTTTACAAAAACTGAAAATAGAACAAGGATATCCATCCTCCTATATGGTTCTAAAGATGAAGAGAGGCATGGTAGATTTTGACTAAAGCCTTGATGCTCTTTTTTCTCCGAACACCTAAAACTATCTTACCCTTCTCTTAGGACCGAGATTCTGCCTTTGCACTTCTAGAAAAAACAAATGATTTGAAACAATTGCACCAAAGCTATGCTTAAGGTTTCCTAAGCTCCTCTCACATACTTTACCAACAACCTAGCCATTGGACTTTGTCACCTGTCAATGCAGTCTTTGGCATCCAAATGGAACCTGAGTATATGTTTAAACAACCCCAAAGTGAGGCAATTATAGAAGAGCTAATACTAGAAAATATTACTTTTCTTACTCTTATTAAATTCTAAGTGTTTACATACTTACTTTTGGTGAAGAAACTGTAGTGTTTATGTTGCTGTCCTATCAATCTGCTAGGAGCAGAAATACAACACTGAGTCTGGAGGGCATGGGCTAAGTTGGTATAATGATGATGACTCCCGGCTCCTTGTAGTGCAAAACTACCTGTAGAGAGAACAAAACCTTTATCAAGGCATTCCACAACTGTTAATATTGCCAATAAAAAAATGTTAAAACTGGATGACCTTAAAAAAAACCCAAAACCCTACTGTCTACAAAATTCTTTTGAATAGCCCCAGTGTAACAATGTACACAAATAATAGCTTAAATAATAATTTTCAGTGATGATGCTGCTGTAACCAAGTATTTGTAAAAGATGTATGAAGAAGACAGGAAAATGAGTAGCAGGCTGTCAGCCTGAAGTTAGGCTTCATTTTCTAAATCTGTGGGACTCTCATACCTCAAGTTATACTAAGAGACTCCTACTTAAGATCCTGCACATCCTACAGGAACCCAGCTCTCCCAAACATACTAAGCAAAGATATAAAAAGAGTAGTGGGATGAATAAATACCAATAAATCCAAAAAGGAACTAGAGTAAGCATCTTTCTGCAGCCCAGGACTATACAAAAAAGACAGCTAGAAGAAGCCTCCTGGCACTAGGAAAAGAGATTCTGCCAGCCGAGGTAAACAAGCAAAGAGCTTGCTGGCTCCAAAGATCCTCTAGGGCAATCTGAAGCCTGTAGCATTCTGTACCTAGGCAAAGAAAGGGCTAAGCTACTGCTCAGAGACAGAAACTGATCTCTCTGCCTAAGCGGGTAGGACCTATGACAACAGCCTCCAAACTAGCAAGTCCCAGGGGAACCAAAGTCCGTAGCACTCTGAACTGAGATACCCTAAAGGGTTCTGACCAAAACAATCTGACCTAGTATGACTGAGGACACCTGGAAACCTGCCAACTTTCTGAATACAATCACACCAGTGGAAGTGGAAGCCAATGCCAGGACTCCAGACAGTAAAAATTAAGACCAAATAGGGCCTGATCATCTAAAGGAACAGAAGGGGCATAAATTATTCCTATTACAAAGTACCAAATCAAGGACTGAGATTGAAGATATAAAAAACCAGGATACAATGAATACCATTAAGAAATATTACAGGTCTAGGGGCAGCTAGGTGGCGCAGTGAATAGAGCACCAGCCCTGGATTCAGGAGGACCTGAGTTCAAATCAGGCCTCAGACACATAACACTTACTAGCTGTGTGACCCTGGGCAAGTCACTTAACCCCACTGCCTAGCCAAAAAAAAATATATTATAGGTCTTAAGACGCCTAAGAGACAACCCTAGATAAATAAGGAAATTTCACAACAGCTACAAGGAGAACCACAAAGGAAAAAAAGGGGTTGGTCATACATACTACAAGAGTACCCATAAGAAAGAAGCAAGAGACAAACCAAAAAAGAAATTGTAAATGAACTAAAAGATCTGAAGGAAAGAACTAGAAGGATAAACAGCTTAAAACAGAAAATGGAAAAATTCACGCAAATAACAAATTCCCTGAAAATCAGAATGGACCATACATGAATCAACAACTCTATAAGACCAAAAGAAAAAAAAAGAAATATTAGGACAAAATCAAAAGTTTGAAAAAATAAAATCAGGCAATAAACATATATTAAGCACCTAATATGTGCCAAGTACTTTGCTAAGTGCTGGGGATATTAAAAGAGGTAAAAGATAGACCCTGCCCTCAAGGAGCTCACAATCTAACATGAGACAATCTAATACGTCACAATCTAACGTGAAAACATGAAAACAAATATATACAAAGCAAGCAATATACAGGATAAATAGGAAATAATTAAGAGAGGGAAGACACTAGAATTGAGAGGGGTTAGAGAAGGCTCCCAGTAAAACAGGATTTTAGTTGGGACTTAAGATCAAATAAAGATGGAGTATCTTGTTCATGGAACAGCCAGGAGGTCGGTGTCACTGGATCAAAGAGTACTTGTTAGGGAAAAAGGTTTAAGAAGGCTAGAAAGGTAGGAGGGGGCCAGATTATGAAGGGCTTTGAATGCCAAACAGAACATTTTGTATTTGCTCCTGGAGGGAACAGGAAGCCACTGGAGTTTACTGAACAGTGGACAACATGATCAGACCCGCATTTTAAGATCACTTTAGTGGCTGAATGAAAGATGGATTGGAATGGGGAGCGACTCGAGGCAGGCAGACCCACCGGCAGGTTACTGCAGTAGTCCAGATGTGAAGTGATGAGGCCCTGAGCCAGAGTAGCGGCAGTTTCAGTAGAAATGCTAGAAACACCGGTTGTTGTCCTTCATTCTTGAAGAGGACCAAAACAACAACACTACATTAGAGTCAAGTGTGTCCTACTGTGGCTGATCAGACTAACCTGAGTTTGGAAGGCTCCACCACAGGTCGGGCACAAATACTCCTTGTACACTTGGAGCGAATTCTCTGAATCTGCACGTCTCATGTTGCTTTTGAGCTGCCGCAGTTCTGCTTTGCTCATAGAGCATAGTGCCTTCTTTGATGAGGGCACACCATGCTGGGCTGCCCTGTGCCAGTGTCTCCCATGTCACACAATCAATTGCAAAATTCTTCACAGGCTAACAACATAAGGGCCAGGTGAACAGAGGCAGTGCTCCCCTACGCTCTGTACTGGGCAATCCACACCGGGAGTACTGGCGTATTAGTTCTGCGCACCATGTTTCATGAGGGTTACTGACAAACTAGACAGGCTAGAGAGGGCAATGGTGGGGATGAGCAATCTGAAAACTTTAACACATGAAGAAAGATCTAGGAATCTAGGAACCTCACACGTGTAAAAGAAAAGGAGACGTGCTTAATATCTTTCAAACACTTGAAGGAATGTCATGTGAAAAAGAGACTTTTTTGGAGACTTATGAGGTCTAATTTGACTTATAAGATCCCCTCCAATACAAAGAATCTATCATATCAATAGTTAAGACCAAAATAACATGCCTGCTCACAAACATTTCTTTTATTATAAAACACTTTTCATTTATTCACAACTTCAAAAGAAGAAAACAAAAATCCTCAAAGCTCAGACTACAAATACTGAATCTCTCACCACTGCAAGGGGGAACCCTCGATGTAAAACTGGAAATTGCAGGTAAGCTAGTTGGGTAAAGCTGCCTTGTCCACAAAGAGCCTGAAAAAGAAACAGAACAAAAAGTTAGTTAAAATACTTAGTCTCCTTTTCTAGATCATCATCCATACCCTAAGACCTCTAAATGTGGCTATCCCCCAAGGCTCTGTCATGGGCCCTCTTCTCATTCTAAACTTTCTCTCTTGGTGAATAGAGCAGCTCCCATGGGTTCAACTGATCATCTACTTGCAAATATGCAGAGATAACAGCTGCAGTTCTAGTCTCCATACTGTACTCCAGTTCTCCCCAAACCCCAATCCCAGCAATACATTGGACATTTATAACTGGATATCCTGTAGACAATGCAAGTTCAACACATCCAAAACAGAACTCATTATCTTTTCCCCAAAATCTATCCCCGTTTTGAACTTACCCATTTCTATTGACAGCATCACTATCTTTCCCACCCAGGTTCATAACCTTAGAGGTCTTCTTTACTGCCTCACTTTCCTTCAACCCACACAGCCAATCAGTTGCCCAAATATTGTGAATTCTACCTCCATCATAGCTTACATCTATCCCTTTCCTTCTGCTCACATGGCCAGCAGTCTATTTCAGATTCTCATCACATCTTACCTGGACTATTCCAATGGCCTCCTACTTTGCCTCCTTGTCTCAAGTATCTGCCCTCTCCAATCTATCCTTATAGAGCTGCCAATGTGACAGTCTATATAGCACAAGGCTGATCAAGTTACTTCCTACTCCATAAATCTCAGTGCTTCTCTGCTGCCTATAGGATCAAATATAAACTCCCCATTTTGGCATTTGAAGCCCTTCACAACCTGGCTCAAACATATATTTACAGACTTATATTATTATCCTCTATAACTCTCTATCACTCATTTCCAGGCCTTTGTAGTGGCTGGTTGTTTTCAAGATTCAAATTAATTGCCACCTTTTGAAGGGTTTGACCTAATCCCCACCGGCTGACCCCTCTCCCAAAAAATTATTGGATATATTTTGGATTTTTTATCTGGATCTGTGATTTCATTATTAGGAAGCTCCCAGGTGAGGAAACTTCCCCCACCAGTGTAGATCAGCATCTTCTCTGAAACTGTCTTCAGAAAGTCATCTTTGTCATTAACAGGTTAAGGTCTTGCCTAGGTCACATTGCCAGTATGTGTCAGAACGACCTGACACTGGGTCTTCCTGACTCCATGGGGAGCTCTCTATCCACTATCCTCTGCTGTCTCTCATTTATCTTGAAAAAATATTGAATGTATTTACAATATGCATGTTATCTTTCCCAACAGAAAGTAAGTTCCTTGAGGGAATGGGATTTCACTTTTGTCTTTGTATCTCCAGAGCCCAGCACACAATAGGTATTTAATAAATATTTAGTAAATGTCTGACAAGTGCTCTCCTATTACATTCCTAATTATCTTGGGTAGCAATTTTGTAACAGCCATTTTTCCAGTTCAAAAGATTTTCAGTTCAAAAGATTTGTCAAATAAAAGACAGAATGAATAATTTTTTGTCCTACCCAGATAACTCCTTATCTTCTTTTCCTCAGTATAGTTTGACTTTTTTAAAAGAATTTTTCTGCCATCCTTTGCTTTCTTTGCCATCTCCAGCTCATTAAAAATAGTAGCATTTACAGGATTGTGCCATTTGTTATCTGTTCTCTGTCCTTGTTTCCAGTTTGCACTTTACCTTTTTTCAATTAACCAATGGGTCTCTTGTTTACCCACATCAAACTCCTTCTAGTCCTCATCAAAACTGTTTTCTTTACTTCCATCTCTTAACAGGTTGTTTTCCCCTATAGAACTTAGTTTATGGTATCCTACCTTGTTATTTCTGTGAACCCTCAGAAATGTGCTCTCCTAAAATCTAAGGTATACGTCAAACTAATGCCCAGCTGTCTTCTCCCCCACTTCATTACAGATTCTAAGATGAAAAGGTCATTTCCTTCAAGGGTCCTACTACGTCCATCCCAGCAATCAGTTTCTTCATATTGGTCAGTCAGACTGAGAATAGTAATTTTCATCCCTGGTTCCTCTATCATTTGGAGGAGGAAATAATCATCAATCAATTAATCAAAAAATGTGTATGAAGTTCCTGTTTCAGACATTGTGTACTTGATAAAAACACAAAGAGAAATGAAACAATTCCTGCTCTCAAGAATGCCAGGTGACACACGTGCAGTACATACAGAAGTATATACAAAATAAATGCAAGGCAATGTTGGGGATGGAAGGGGAATGGAGGGCATTAGGGAGATAAGAAAGGCTACCTGCCAAATACGCTAACCTGAGTTGAGCTTTAAAGGAAATTTTAAAGAGGAAGGTGAAGAGTGAGACCATTCCAGGCATGGGGGACAGCCTGTACGAAGATGAGAAACTGAATGTTATATGGCAGGAACAGCAAAGCCAATTAGGCTGGACCACAAAATTCAACTTGAGTCAGAGGACCTCAGTTCAAATTCCCTTTCTACTACTTAACCATCTACACAAAACATAATTCAGACATTTACCTCCTTTAGGCCTCAGTTTCCTTATTTGTAAAACGTGGGAGTTAGCTTAAATAACCTCTAGGTTCTCCCAGCTCTAAATCGATGACTGTATTAAGTAAGGACAGCTTCAGGAATTCAAACTTTATCAGGAAAACCAGCAGAACAATGCTTTTCCAAACCAATTGTTACAAAAATCTATCACACCATTTTTGAACTCTATCACACAATGTGAAAGAGAAATGGAATGTTCTGTTTATTCCTTCTTCCATCCATATTCACCTGAAAACTGCAAAAACATAATCCTCTTGATCAGAGTTTGATAACCTACAGCAGAACATGTATATCAAATACTGAACAAGGGCTGCCCTGTGGTAAGGCACAAGACCCCTCCCTACTGCCATCCTCTCTTAAACAGACTCTTAAACAGTAAAGGACTGCTTCCCTGCCCACCCCACCCCACTGCTACCTGGAAGCACAGAACAGGGGCTGAAAGCCTTCAAATTACTTTTCAAAGAGGGTTGACCCCTGCCCTAAATAATATTGAGTTGACAAATTTGCTAAAAATACTAAAAATCATTGATGTTATAACCAACAGTTTTACTTATCCTTCTCAGGTTCAGGTTTGCCACTTTTGATAAAAGCAGCTAACAAGATAATCACTTCAAAGAGTCAGTGGGAATGTCCAAGAAATCGAAGCAACAACTAGGAAGTCAGGCTTTAAGATATGAATGGGCAAAACAACAATGAGCCCTTGTTTTTATAGATGGCCTTTGAAAAACAGGAAAGGGTAATTTGCACTAGGTGCAGCAATGGTTAGAGCCATGGGCGTGGAGTAGGGAAGACCTAAATTTCAAACTAGCCTCAAACACTTCCAAGCTGTGTAACTCTGGGCAAGTCACTTTAACCTCTGTTTGCCTCAGTTTCCTCATCTGTAAAATGGGGCTAATGATAGCACTTACCTCCCAGGGTTGTTGTGAGAATCAAATGAGATAACTGTAAATGAGATCATTTTACATGTAATAATCAAATGAGCGCTATATGAATGTCAGCTGTCGTTACCATTACCCAAAATAAAAGGGCAATAATGATTCTTAATTCAGAAATGATAAAGTGTGGCAGATGGAGGCCCAGGGATTGGAATGAGAAAGACCTGAGTTTGAATCCCACCTCGGACATGGTGAGTGATGCTGGGTGCTGCCGCTTAATGTCTCTGAGTCTGGGTCTTCTCATCTGCAAAGAGGGACTAAGAGCCTGCTTACTAGGCTGCCGTGAAAATCAAATGGGATAACATACATAAAGCTCTTAGGCCATGTGGACACGAGTTGTTATTGTTGTCACTATTATTATTACTATCACATAGCTCCTCCAAGGTTAACAGCACGGAGCCCTACCCCCATTACCGGGCCCAAGGTCACTCCGCCCGCCGGGGGTAGGGCTCTGCGTCCCTCGGTCCTCCGGCCAGGGGATCCAGTGAGCGGGCTGGGAGCAGCAGGCCCCGGGAGGGGCTGGAGCAGGCTCAGGCTGGCCGGCGTCCTTGGGACTGCCCGGGTTCTCCCACCGGACGCAATGCGCTAAGCAGCAGCCTCGCACCCCCCCACCCCGGAGAGCGCCCCTCCCTCATGCCGGGGGTCTCTCTCCCCTGCTCTCGGCCCCTCAGCACGTGGGGCTCGACTGCCTCAGCCTCGCCCTCGCCCAGCGCCCAACCTCAACGGGCCTCACCTGTCCCCGAGGCCCAAGACACTGGAAGACGCCTGCCGGCGCGCACAACCGCGACCGCCGCCATCTCTGCACGGCCGGGCTTGCGCCTTAAGGCTCCGCCCCCTAGCAGGCTACTTATTGCCTGAGAGAAAAGGTCTCTCTGAGGAGGCGCGGGGGGCGGGGAGAGAAGGACCCTAGCTCATTCCCCGCGGGCCCTCGCCATCAAGCAGTACCTCCCTCCCTCACCCTCCCACACCGGGCCTCTTGGGACCGTCACTGGGAGCGTCGCAGTCTGGGCTCATATTAGGGCGACTATAAGTAAAATGCTCAGATTAGGACCCCGCGCCTGGCGCCCGGAGAAGAAGGACCGATGTAATTGACTAGAAGGAACAGACCGGAAGTGGCGCCGCTCACCTGGCTCGGGGCAGCGCGGTCCTTTTGAAATCTACTGTCTGGAAGACTTTGGAGAGCCACGTGGGTAGAGATACTGGCGGTGCTTTCCATTCAACTTTTATTCTGCTGTATGCGAGCTCCTGCAGTTGTCAGCGATAATAATTATAATTATAAATAAAAATAAATTATGATGATTGTGATGATAATAAATTATGATACTAATAATGATAATGTATAAAGCAGGATCTTTTCTGTGTCATGGACCACTTTGACAGTCTGGTGACCCCATCTCAGAATAGTAATTGATAATATAAAATGCATAGAATTATAAAAGAAACTAAAGGTAACTGAAAATAAAGCTGTATTTTTTTTCCAGGTAAGTTCGCAGATTACTCCCAAATCTATCCACAGCCTCTTGGCAGGGATCAGTGGACCCTAATTTAAGAATTCTTGATATAGAACTTTGAAGGGTGTAATTTACAGATGCAAACTACATTTTGGAGCCCTTCTAAGAGGCTTGAACTGAGAGCCAGAATAGAGACAGTAGCTGTCTACAGGAGGACAGTGTGGGATTCTGTGCTGAGGGTAAAGTACCCAGAGTGACACTAACCATGATGGAGTGGGGTGGGTGAGACCTAGATGCCAAGCAAGCAGAGACTATCACAAGATTCCAAGAAGGAAGGAAGGAAAGAAGGAGTCAAATATGGTGGCAAAAAGGAGAGCCCTCAAGCTGCTATCAGGAGGAGCTATTAACAGGTAAACCCTAAGAACTTAACAGAAATAGAGAACTAAACCTGTGACCACCCCATCCCATTTCCTATCAAAACCTGCTCCCTTTTTGGGTTAGGTTGGTGGGCAACTTTGTTTGTTCTTTATCTCTTGTGTTCAATTTGTCCCTTAATGGTCAACAGAAATGCTAAGCTTTGTATTTTGTTGTTGTTCATCCTTCATTTTGAAGAGGACTAATAACATCACAGGGTGATTTCTTGATTTTCGCATGAATTGAAGTGAGGCAAAGTTGCTCAAAGTTGTCAGCCTCACTCTCCCCTCCAGAGTCACTGAGTCCAGTGGCAAGACAAAAATCAAGACAACTAATCAGTGGCCCAGGATACGGTGGATGTCCTTGTTATCTTCAACATCTGATCAAAAATCTAAGCACTCCACAGTGCCTGCTTCAGCTGCCTTCCTGTCCTTTGGAACAAATTGTCCACCAAGGGAAGTCTTCACATGCTTGGGGTAGAAACCCTCCCTAACTCACCAACAGATCTGAGGCTAGTTGGTTACTATCAACCTGGTTTAGCCTGTCTGCCAAGAAGGTTCTACCAGCGTACAGCTGCTGCGTATGCTACAGTTTTTTGGAGCCACAAGTAAGAGTTGAGCGTGAGGTGGACACCAAAGATGGATGAGCAGCCCTGAGAAAGGCTTGGCAAGCCCTCACACCAGAGGTGCTAGTCCTCTCTGAACACACCATACACCCCTGTGTTTTATATGATACTTAAAAATAAAGAGAAGATAATTGTTCCTTGTATTCAAGAAACATGATATTTGGTTCAGGCTGAACCTGGGGGCTTGGAGCTAATTTAGAACCTTTGGGCATAAGGACAGGGGAGAGGAAATTTAAGCCTGTCAATAAATTTGGAATCTAGACACTCTTAGAGACAAAATCTCACGCTGGCAAGAACAGCAGTATTCAGCGAACTAGAATGAAGGGGCTGGAGGGAGAGTATTTCCCCTTTTTTAATGGCAGCTGCCATATTTTGTGCTGAGGCAAGTTTAAAATAAAATCATAACTTTTCAACAATAAGCTAGTTGTCTGGGCATGCTCAGATAGGTCTGTAGGTTCAGTGGATGAAAAATAATAGCTTAGCCTGCTTAGTTCCCCAAAGCCACTTACTGCTAACACATGTTATCTCATTTGATTCTCCCAATAGTCCTATGAGGTGTCCATTTTACTGATGAACAATCTGAAACTCAAAAAGCTTAAGTGACATGCTTACAGTCAATTCAAATCAATAAAAATGTATTAAATGGCTGCCATGTGCAAGGCCCTGTGGAAGGCACTGAGGATACACAAATTAAATAGTTTATGCATTTGAGGAGCATATGTTCTTTTAGGAAGTAACATATAGCCCAAGGCAGGAGCAACAGCTAGCAGTCAGTAACCAAACTGAACTGTGCATTCCTAAAAGCTCCGGGGCCAAGCTCCCCTGTGTACTGTCTGTAGATTACACACAGCCTACTCAATTAAGTATTTAATTATATATTCTTAATTATTTTTGTTTCTATACCAAGAGTAAAAAGCACAATATACAGTTAAATACATTGATCTGCTTCTGTGAGAAGCGACTTCATTTTCCACACCTCCTATCTTGCAGAGAGAGGCTGAGCTGAGGAAAGGTGACTCAATTTATATACTATAATATCACTATTATAAAAATGAACAATTTATGGCCAAGGCAACTTATGCCTGGGTTACTGCAGGACCCCATTGTCTTTTCTCATGGTGTCCCCACAATCAACATCTCTGCTAATCTGGACTACACATAAAGCCTGGTCTCCACAACTCAGTTCCCAACTGCCAGGACTAAGTTTTTCCTTGAATCCAGCCTTGGCTCCCTTCTCTACTGTCACAGATCAGGTTCTTGGAGCTGCTTCCTGCCTCTCAAACTCTGGAGCTGAATGTCTCTCAATTCAGTTCCTTATGTATTATTTCTTTTTTTCTTTTCTTTTTTTTTTTTAGGCAGTTGGGGTTAAGTGACTTGCCCAGGGTCACACAGCTAGTAAGTGTCAAGTGTTTGGTCTGAGGTCACATTTGAAGTCCTCCTGGCTTCAGGGCTGGCGTTCTACCCACTGCGCAACCTAGCTGCCCCTTGTACCATTTCTTAATGGGCTAAAAAATACCAGAGTGAATGGGAGGGGAAGGAGAGAAAATTCCCCTTTCAGTTGCCCTATAGAGAAATTAGAATCACATACCTGAAGCTACTCCTTGGCTTGACTTGACAAAGCTGGCAAGCTTGGCTCTTTAAAAGCCATTAGGAAGGAGGTGACCAGTCTTTTGCTAACAAATAGCCAGCTTCCCCTCTAATTACTTCCAAGAGAATTCTTTCACACTGAATAAAGGGATAACATGGCATGATCTTTACTCTTTTAACACAGCAACACCTTATTTTCTCTGCTCTTTCTGTGACTTTATCAAAAGGGCTAGGGGAGTAGTGGATGAATCATTCAGGGACAAACTCATCCTCACTCTATCTTTGTCGATCCACACAGTGCCTGGCATATTGATTGATTACTCAAGTAAGAACATTGGTAGCGTCCACATAAGTGCCTTGGCCTCACATTTTTTGTTGTTCATTCTTCATTCTCGAAGAGAACCAATGATATCACGAGCGTGATGTCTTGTGCGTGAATTGGATTGAGTGAGGCAGAGCTGAGCAAAGTCATCAGCCTCACTCTCTCCTCCAGAGTCACTGAAGTCCAGTGGCAAGACTAAAGAAAAGACAACTGGCCGTGGCCCAGGATGCAGGGGGTTACCTTGGCCTCTCTAAATTAAAGTCTTTGCCGGGTCTCAGTTTGTCTAAGGCCAGACCCATTCAATGACTAAGGACTAGGTAAGAAGTGAGACAAAAGATGGCCCAATTTACCACCCCAAAGATATCAGTCTGGGAGGGGAAGACCCTCAAAGTTTTGGCCAGAACAGAAAACAATTGCTTTTTATACTTCTTCTAAGCCATCAAAACCTAAATAATGAGTCACTGAGGCTTGGACTGGGCCCATCAGTGACCATTCAATGAAAGCCAGAATGATTTAGGTTTAAAGGCTTAGTTTAGTAGCCCCATTTAAAATACAATGGGTTTTTTAAAAGCCTGTTTTTCAGAGCTATATTTCAAGAAATTAAAAATAAAAACTGCACAGGACAAAAGTAAATTGTCTCAGCTTTTTGGGAAAAAAAGGAGAAGGAGGAAGAAGAGGAGGAGTTGGGTTCCCAGAGGGCAGGTACTACTACTCTCATATAATGTGGTAAAGACAGTTAATAGAAAACCTTCTCCTAAGAACCTGGTTCACTCTTTTCCATAAATACACACAGCACTCATGGGAGGAGTATGTTTAAACTTAGACAATAATAGTACTGATATCCCCATTTTATAGTTGAGGAGACTGAGGAAGAGAAAGGTCAAGTGACTTGCCCATGGGTACACATAGCTAGTAAATATCTGTGGACAAATCTGAATTCAGGTCTTCCTGACTGTTTCGGATCAGTGCTCTAGACATTGTACCACCCAGTTGCTTTTGTTGATAGAATTGTGATAATATTCATGTATTTTCTCTTATTCAGCAGGTGAAGATTACATTAATATATGCTTATTAATGGTGTTATTTAACAAATCTTATGGCTTGGCCTCACATATACCTAGTATATGTCCATTCTAGCATGGTGACATTTCCTGTGTGGATGCTTTCTGCCCAACAGAAGTATGAGAACTGGTGGGAATGTGCCATTGTGGACATGGGGAGATCTTGTCTTATCACTTATATTGCTATATTTTTAAAATTGAATGTCTTTTGGTTTGATGCTCTTTCTGGTTGCCTTAGTAAAAGTAAACACAAAAGTGTGGGACCATGAACTATGGTTTTGAATGGTTACTGACCCACAGAACACTTTGAACCTAGAGTCAGCTTTTTTGCTTGTTTTTTGAGAGGGGGCTGACTGTGTATGAGATAGCCCTGGGTGTTAAACTTTTCCTTCTAAAGAATTTAGAACAGAGCATCTATGAGGGCCTCGTGATGCTCCAGGTTGTATGCAGGGCTCACACCTGGCCCACCTGAACTTTAGAACTCAGGGGACAGAGAGCCCGGCTCTTTCAGCATCCTCAAGGCTCCCTGGCATCAGATGCACATCCCAACTCTTACACTGGGGGTAGGCGGGTGTGAAGCAACCTACATGCTTCAGATGCAGAAAACAGCCAAAGACAGGTGAGGACGTCTCCCAGAGCTTCTCTTCCTCTCCTCAGAGCAACCCCGAAAGTACCTTATCTACTCTCTGGGCCCACAGCCAGATGACAAATGGAACCCCGCAATGCCCCTCCTCAGTAGTAAGGAGAAAGATGACACCAAAAACTACCAATTATCACGAGGTTCTTTTTTTGGAGTTGCAGAGGAGTTCGTTACCATGGCAACTGAGAAGCGCGCGCCCCCCCAAGTCCACCCACTGCGACTGCGCAGGTGGAAATCCAGGACTACATTTCCCAGAGAGCATAGAGCCGCGCCGACTCTTGCACTCCGACTCAATCCCCCAGAATCCCCCTGTCGTGGCTGGTCCAGGCAGCCTGGGCTCAGGAGGCGAAGCTGCCTCGGGAGAGAGAGCTCAGCGTCCTCTTTGGACCGTAATGTCTGTGGCCTCTTAACTCTGGAGCGGACCTGGAGAATAGCAGTTTATCCGGACCGTCTCGGGTCGGAGGTAAAGGCCGGTCTGTGGGGGCGTTTAGGGACTGACGGAAGCGGGGTCTGCAGGCACTGGGCAGGTCGAGGGCTTGAGGATCCACAGCTGACACATCGGGAAACTGAGGCGCAGAGAAGGCAAGTCCCGCCCAGAATCCCTCAATCTGTCGGTGGCAGAGACTGGAATCGGACCGAGGTCTTCAGACTCCCAGGACTAGGTGTTCTGCTGCATGGGATGCGATCCCCCCCCTTCCCTCCCGTTTTCCCATCAGAAGCCCAGCCCCATGTCACACATGTCACTCGCTCAAGAAACTTCCGTGGCTCCCTATATCCCTTGAAACAGAGTTCAGATTCCTCAGGGTAGCCCTTCGTGATTTGGCTGTGGACCCAGCCTATCTCTCCGGCACCATTGCACTTTTACCCAGTGACTGAGGAGTCCCCCATATTGATTTTATCTTGCATCTGCACCTTGGCAAAACCTAAAGTGATCCACTCTAGGGTGTCAGAGCTTGGCTCTCTGCTAGGGATAAATCCTACAGCCCCAAGGAGACAGGCCCTATCCTTTAGTTAGCTGTTTCTCTGAAACTTTAAATCCCAGCTTTGTAGATACAATTTAAGCTCCCAAAGAGAAGCATTCCATTTGGGACCAAAATACAATCTTATAAGTCACTTTCTGTTTTAAAAAATTATTGATGTATTTCATTCCTAAATATTTACCCCACCTTCCCTTTCCAGCAAACCATCCCTTCTAAGAAATACAAAACAGGCAGTTCAACAAAACTAACCAACACTTTAAGCTGACAGTGTTCCACACCCATAGTCCTCTACCTTTGGAAAGAAGGGAGGGAAGTTCATTTTTTCATCTCTTCTCCAGGCCCAAGTTCTTTCCACTTTCAGTAGACATTCAGGGAATTCCAATACCAGAAGGAGGGAAGGGATCCCCTTTTAGGGTTTTTGCTGAACTCGTCCTGGGAGCTCTGCCTCTGGTTGAAGGAGGCCTAAAATTTATGCAGAAGCAGTCCTGTTGTAGCCAATGGAAGAACATTTCTTGACCATTCTACCCAGGAACTGGGGTGAGAGCATAATATCCAGAGAACAATAAGGAGGTAGTGACTGGTAAAAGACTGACCTCAAATGTTTGAAGATATGAAAATGACCCATCTTTAAACAAACAAACAAAAAAAACCTGAGTTGGGGAGAACAAAGTGGCTGTGACTGACCTGGTCAGGGCTATCCCCGGTCTCACTGACTTTTCATGTCATCTCTTTTTGTAGTCTCCTCTCTTTTTAGTTTCCCCATGTACGACAATAAACCTGAAAGACATAGATGGGGAGAGAATGGTTTTCACTGGTTTATCTTATAAATAGCATGTAGATATGTGAGCATGCATACCTGTGCATGTGTGTATGCAAATGTGCATGTGTGTATTCATGTGTGGAAAGATTAGTGGCAGGCAGACCAGCCTGAGGGCTATTACAATAAATTAGGTGTGAGGCTATAAGGGCTCACACCAAGGTGGTAGCAGTACCTTTTTGGTCTATGGGCCACAAGTCTCACCTCACTTCAGTCTATCTGCCACACAGCCATCAAAGTGAGTTCCCTAAAGCACAAGTCCAACCATGTCACTCCTCTGCTCATTAAACTTTGGTGGCTCCCTGTCACCTCCAGAATCAAATGTAAAATCCTCTTTTTAATTTCTAAAGCCCTTCCTAACCTAGCTGCCTTAGCATTTTTGGTCTTTATGACTTACACCCCTGCACATACTCTTCAATCCAGTGTCATTGGCCTTCTTTCTGTTCCTAAAACAGAACACTTCCTCTCCCAACTCCAGACATTTTCTCTGGCTAGAATGCTTTCCCTTTTCATCTCTGGCCTCCAGGCTTCCTTGAAGGCCCAGATAAAATCTCACCTTCTACAGGAAGCCTTTCCTAATTGCTTTTAATTCCAGTACCCTTCCTGTATTGATTATTTCCTCATTATCCTCTGTATATAGCTTGTTTGTACACATTTGTTTACTTGTCATCTCTTCCCTGCCCCCTCAAGGGCAGGACTATCTTTTACCTTTCTTTGTATCTCCAGAGCTTAGCACAGTGCCTGTCACTTAGTAGGCACTTAATAAATGTTTATTGACTGACTGATTGACATATGTCCCTAAGAAAAATAGGATTCTCTTTAGTAGGTAGGGTATATTTGAAGTATGTTACTAAAAAAGTAGTGAAACTGACTTGTGGAATCACTATCATTTTTTATAGTTATATCCTCATCTTAAAAAAGAATAGCTAGCGTTATCTGATGCTTTAAGGTTAGCAGGTGCCAACCTTAAAGGCCTTACGGCAGCTGGGTGGTACAATAGATAGGGCACTGGGCCTGGATCTGTGTAGATAGTTGGCACAGTGGATGGAATGCTGGGCCCAGAGTCAGGAAAACTTGAGTTCAAATCCAGCCTCAGGAATTTATTAGCTGTGTGATCCTCCATAAGCCACTTAATCTCTGATTGCTTCGATTTCCTAGAAATAATACTAGCACCTATATCCCATGATTGAAGTGAGGATCAAATGACACCTGGCACATAGTAGGTGCTATATAAATGGCAGCCATCATTATTAGCAAAGTGCTTTTAACAAATCATCTTATTTGATCCTCACCCTGTGTGCTACAGATAGTATTGTCCCCATTCTACCAGATGACAAGTATGAAGCTGATAGTCGTTAAAGGGGGTGGGACGGGAGAGTGTTTATCCTCAGCTCATTTTCTCACCTACATATCCAAGTAGTTATCAAGTCTTGTGAATTCTACCTTCCAGCTTCTTTCATACCAGTGTTGTTCTTTGCACTTATACGGATTTTACCTTAATTCAGGTCCACCAGAATTCACCTCTTGCCTGAACTATTGCAGTATCCTTCCAATTGGCTGTTCTCCCCTCCCTATCATCCTCCACATAGTATCCAGAGTGATGTACCTAAATCATAGCTGACTCTGTCACACCATGCTTAGGAAAACTCCAGTGGTTCCATATTGCCTCTAGGATTGAAAATAAATTCCTTGGTTATCATTTAAAACCCTTCACAACCTGGTTGCAGCCCATCTTTCCTTCCTCGTTATACTTTACTCCCCTTTACACACCCTCAGTCTAGCCAACGTGGGCTTCTTGCTGTTCCTATAACAGGATACACCATTTTCTGTGCCTTTACACAGGTTATCTGCCCATGGGGGGGATCCTCCCTCCTCACCTTCACCTCTTAGGCTCTCTAGTATCAGTCAAAGCTCAACTCATTTGCTACCTCCTACACGGATGGAGTCTTTTGCTGATTCTCTTACTCCTACCTGGCAGTGCCTCAGTGCCTCTGCTCGACCCCCATTACCTTGTATGTATTCTTATATGGGGCGATTACGTGGTGCAGTGGATAGAGTGCTAGGCCTGGAGTCAGGAAGACTCAGCTTCCTGGGTTCAAATTTGGCCTCAGACACTTACTAGCTGTGTGACTTTGGGTAAGTCACTTAACCCCATTTGTCCCAATTCCTCATCTGTGAAATGAGCTGGAGAAGGGGAAATGGCAAATCACTCTAGTTTCTTTGCCAAGAAAATCCCAAATGGAGTCATGAAGAATTGGACATGACTAAAATGATTGAACAACATTCTTATATGTACTCCTATATGTTCATTTTGTCTCCTTCAGTGAACTCTAAGTTCCATTCAAGGGCTGGAATTGTTTTGTTTTTTACTTTACATATGCAGAACCTAACACAGTACCTGGCTCATAGTAGGTGCTTAATACATGCTTGTTAATTAACTTTGTTGTTGTATATTTCAGTCACATCCAGCTTTTTGTAACCCCATTTGGGGTTTTCTTCGCAAAGATCCTGGAGTGATTTTCCATTTCCTTCTCCAGATCATTTTTCAGATGAGGAAACTGAACAAACAGGGTTAATTAAGGGACTTATCCAGGGTCACACAGCTAGTAAAATTTGAGGCCAAATTTGAACTTAGTTCCTCCTGACTTCAGGCCCAGAGATCTATCCACTATACTACCTAGCTGTTAATTAACATGCCTAGAGTCATATAGTAAGCTTTAAAGGCAAGGTTTTCCTTACCCCAAGTCTAGCACTCTTTCCAATACATCATATTGCCTTTCCATTGGATTATTATAGATAAATGATAAGTTAAGTGATTTGCTAAAGGCCACACAAATACTAAGCTACAGAAACAGAACCATAAGGAGGTTTCCTGATTCCCAGTTCTATCTCCATTCTGATTTTCTTGTACTAATGTCCTATATCCATTGGGCTACTTTAAGGAAGTCAGAGTAATGGTTTCTGTTAATTCTATGAGTCAGGAAAGAAAATGGAAAAACTTTCCCTTATTAAAGGAGCAGGTGAATAAGTCACATAGATTTTGGCTGTTATTTTCTATATCAAACAGTTCTGGGGTCAGAGCTATTAATTTCCATCATACTTCCTAACAAAAATAGAGATCCTTCTAGTGATGTGCTATAAAACAGAAACAGTCAACATACCAGGCCCTTTGTGGGAGCAATGTATTTTGCTATTTATTTTTCTTAAATTTTTATTTGTTTTTCAGTTAGCAAGCTTTTTCCCCTCTTTTCCACCTCCTCCCTACCACATTGAAAAAAGAAGAAAAACAAAACCCGTTTAAGAAATATATGTAGTCAGACAAAAACAGATGCCAGTGTTGGCCAGGTCTAAAAATATATAATTCATTTGGTATCTCAAATCCATCACCTCTCTATCCAGAGGTGGGTAGCACCCTTCATTATCAGTCCTCTGGAACTGTAGTTGGGCACCACTTCAGTGTTTGTTTTTACAACATTTTCATTGTTATTGTATTATCCTCTGACCGCTCTGCATCAGTTCATCTAAGTCTTTCCAAGTTCCTCTGAAACTGTCCCTTTCATCATTTGTTATGACACATGACATTCTATAACATTCTTATACCATAATTTGTCTAGCCATTCCCCAGTTGATCGACACTTCCTTAGTTTCCAGTTCTTTGCCACTACACAGGAGCTGCTCTAAATATTTTTGTACATAGGGATCCTTTTCCTCTTTCTTTGATCTCTTTGATCTTGGAAGGAGCAAGGCTACTGTGCCTGGGCAACCTCCTTTGTAGAGTTTGGAGAGGTAGAGAAATCACATGCTTCAGTTATTTAGATATTTCTAACCTGGGGAATCCGGGAGCTCCAAGGTATGATCATTGCCCCTCTCCTCCTCCTCTAGGCCTGCATTCTCAGAACTCTGCCTTTTTCCAGGAGAGGACTACAGAAGAGGAGGGAATGGCTACTGTGTCCCTGATAACCAAAGCCCGGGTGAGCTTGAGTTTTCCAGTCTTTTCTAAATGAAATTTCAATTTCCAGAGTGTGGACACTTTTCTCCTCCTCATCATGGAACTTCTCTGTCTCTCTGCCCTCCTCCTTGTGGATGAAGGACTAAGGATGAAATGAGCTTTGCTTGACTAGTGTTCATCTCCATTGGAGCTTAGTGATAAGTATACTAATGTGGAAAAGATACCTTCCTACCTCAGGTCAAATGCTCCAACGTCTCTCCTATGTGTTTGTTTCAGGAATCAGTGACATTCAAGGATGTAGCTGTAAACTTCACCCAGGAGGAGTGGGGGCAACTGAGCCCTGCTCAGAGGAACCTGTACAAGGATGTGATGCTGGAGAACTATAGAAACCTCATCTCACTGGGTAAGGATGGCTTCTCCCTGGGATTCAAAATTTATCTTAAATTAAGAAAATTCCCTTCTCTGCTGAATACTGTAGTAGTGAATGCAGAGCCTGGATTGGATTTATTTATGTCTCACTGTGACTGTGTTTCTTAAGAATAGTCATGTAACAGATACCTGTAGGAACTGCTTTCAAACAATGGTGATGGCTATGTAACTGTGAAGGTGAGCATGAGGTCCTACTGTTTGCTATCGGATGAGGTGGAGGGTGGGTCCTGGAGAGGATGAGGAACTTAAGAGGTCTGAATGCATTGTGAATGAAAACAGGAAGAATTGCTGCAAGATAGAGCTGGATTTAGAAGTGGTGAGCCAAAAGGTGAAAGAGAAGAGGCATGCAGGAGGGAAAGGAGTCACCTATTAAATTCAAAACTGGAGGGCCAGCAAAGCAAGGGCCCAACCTTCCAAGAACTACTCAGGTGGACATTACATAGAACAGTATCCAGTAGACCTTCAGGGAAACTATAGAACTTGGATCAAGAGCTGTGGAGAAAGAAGGTAGCATAGAAAAATAAGATTTCTTGAATCTAAAGGGAGGGAACCAGAAGTAAAGGTGAAGGAGGTAGCTATAATGGCAAGGTAATTTCCACATGGAGCCCAGACCTCAAATAGAATGGAAACATGCTAATCTCAAAACCAGACTGAGCAGAGAAAGAAAGGTAATGTGACCTAGGACTGATAACAAGTATGACATATAAAGAAAGTGAAGGCAAATGGTACCTATGAAGAAATCGGCCAAGCAAGAAGCAGGGTTGCAAGGTTGTATTATAGAGGTTCTAGAGTTGTCAGGGCATCAAAGAGAACTGGTAAAGAAAACCATGGAGCCTCTGAATTTCTTACCTGAATTTTGATTCAGGGCTTGGGTCAGAGATTTTGGCTAAGAAACAAAGCATTTCTTCTCCTCCATAACAGGTGAAAATGATATACATCTTATGTTGAAATTAAGAAGCTTTGTTATGCTATTCCAGAGACTGTAACTTCCTTGTCCTCTTCTCCTACAGGTCAAGGGCTTTCACCTAAGATAAGAGCGCACATATCTGCTTTCTGGAAAGATAAGCCTGAACCTCCTTCAGAAGTTACCGCAACTCCTTCTGGGCTTTCCTATCATATCCTTTTTGGATAGAGAGGCAGCCTAGCATCGGTGGGGAACCTGTGGCCTCCAGGCCACAAGTAGCCCTCTAGGTCCTCAAGTGCGGCCCTTCGACTGAATCCAAACGAATTTGATCTGTGAGGTTTGGATTCAGTCAAAGGGCTGAACTTGAGGACCTAGAGGGCTACACGTGACCTGGAGGCCACAGGTTCCCCACCCTGATATAGGGGACAGAAGAGTCAGGAGGTCTGAGTTCAAGTCTCACCCTGCTAATCATTAACCATTTGACCCTGGGCAAGTCCCTTCTCTCTTGCCCTGAGCTTTCTTTCCAACAATAGGGTTTGAATTAGATGATCTCTTAGTTGTCTCCAGCTCTAACTTCATTTGATTCACAGAATCTCAGAGTTGGAAGCTGCTCAGAAGGTTCTTGTCACACCAGTGGGCACTCAGCTTTCGACTGAAGATCTTCACTGAGGATCTGCTTTTGGACAATTCTGTTAGGAAGGTTTTTCTTATCTTGAGCCTAAATTTGCTTCCATCTGTTACTCCTGTTTCTACCAATGGAGCCATGCTTTCTTCCATAGGAAAGCCCTTCAAATACTTGAAGTCAGGTATAACACCACTCCTCCTCCTCCTGCTCCCTCTCCCCAGTGCCCCAAACCTTTTCTTCTCCGGCAAAGATCCTTGTTTCCTTTAATCAGTCATGTGGTGTAAACTCAAAGCCCTTCACCATCCTAATTGTCCTCCTTTGGATGCTCTCCACTTTATCAATATACTTCCTGAATTCTATTCTTCCAGATGTGGCCAGGCCAGGACAAAATACAGCAAGATTGCATGCCCTGCCCACCCACCCCCACTCCCCAGCCTTCTCTTTTCCATGTGGGCAACTGCTTAGAAAAGAAAGTTCTTGCCACCAAAGTCCTTGGCATTGTCAAATGTTTTAACATCACAGGTTGAGATGATTATTAGTAGAAATGATATTAAAGAATATTCATTATCATCAGGTTTCCTGCCACACCCTAAGGACCATGGGATCTTTTCATCTGACTTGCTGCTGAAACCTACATATATTCTCTTCCCATTAGAATGTAAGCTCTTTGAAAGCAGGGACTGCCTTGTTTTTCTATTTGTTCTAGCCTCACATTATCTTTCATGGTGGCCAGATCACATTGTTGATTCATTCTGAGCTTTCAGACTACTAAACCTTCCAGATCTTTTTTCAGATAAATAGCTCTTTAGCCATGCCTCCTCCATCTTGTACTTTGGAAATTAAGTATTTGGAACCCAAGTGTAAGGCAAAGATTCTGTTTCTCTTCTCTCTTACAGAACAAAAGTGTAGGATTGAAAACTGCAATGTAAAGCAGACAAATTTCTCATGGAAGGTGAAGGTTGTGCACCCCTCTCTACAGTTGCTAATTAATCTCCCAGCCTCTTAAGTTTCCTGCAGTTGGTAACCAGTGCAGGCATCTTGTAGGATACTAGATCCTGGCATGTAAAGACAGTACTTGGAGCAGTTACTTAGTGCTTAAAGAATGAAGGACTGGTATACCAGTGTGGGTTAGAAGAGTTAGGAGAGAATAATTCTGTACTCTGAAGAGAAAGGTGAGAATAAGTCTATACTGGGACTTAGTGTGGCTGGGAGCTGTCACCCTAATAAGCTTAAGACATAAATACTCGTGAAACTCTCTTACCAGCAAGGGATGTTAGAGGGTTCATTATGGGTTTGACATTGTTCTGGATTTTGCCATCTTGATGATTCGTGGGTACCAGTCAGTTGTCCAGGGCTGCAGTGGAGACCCTAGTCAGATTTTGCGTATGTAAATGTTCTGATCTCCTTATAGTCTCCACATGGAAAAGAGAAGGTTGGGGGTAGGGAGGGGTGGGCAGGGCATGTCACAAACCTCAGATGCTAGCGGTAAAGTACTGATGAGTCTGTACTAGTGCGTCTATGCTGAAATTAGCATTTCCCAGGAAAGCAGCTTCCCCTTTTCTAGTCACTTTAGAGTGTTTGGCCTAGGCAGTCAAGAGGAATAATTGTATTAGCATCAGCTGCTCCAGTGTTTTTGTTTGTCTGTTTGTTTTTTGTTTTCTATAACTGGTGCAGCAGATTTGCTGGAA
The DNA here is from genome assembly GCF_003287225.1 of Phascolarctos cinereus. Taxonomy (NCBI): domain Eukaryota; kingdom Metazoa; phylum Chordata; class Mammalia; order Diprotodontia; family Phascolarctidae; genus Phascolarctos; species Phascolarctos cinereus. Next base: position 147,352,338 of record NW_027555625.1, on the reverse strand, counting down.
AGTATTTGAATGACTTCCCTGTCAGTGCCTCTAGAGAAGCTAGAGCCACCCAGGTAGTTAAGGGATGAGCAGTTAAGTCTAGAGCCCTTGTGGCTGGGGCCTAACCAGTATAGGTAGGCATTGTAGCAAGGGCATTATAGGGCATACCAACAGCCATCTTTATCAGTTTAACAGGCTTAAGGTTATATTTCACAATTATTTTAATTTGCATTTAATTATTTGAGCATTTGAATGTTTTTGGTATAGAAACCTGAGCTCCCCAGCTCATCATTGTTGCTGGGGCTATGCTCCAGATGGTACATGACACCCTGATAAGTAGAGGCAAGGGAAATTTACCACTAAGGATAATAGGGAGGTCCTCATGGCCTACCCATATTGATCTAGTCCAGGGCCATGTTTCCAATGTAATGATCTAGGGAATTTTTGGGCAGCACTACCCTCACTTTGATGGGAGATTTAGGTAGTGCCTTTTTCCCAAATTGAGCTCTGAGAGATGGGGCTAAAACTACCCCATAACGTCCCTATAACAACAAGAGTCTGAATCTACAGTACGCAGAATTTCCAGTGCCTATCCAAAAGCTTTTAGGGTGGGAAAGAGTTTATCTATATACTGTCCACTTCAAGGAAAAGCGTTGTTAGATAGAGTCCCTAAAAAGATCTGGATTGAAAGCATGGGCTGATGCAAAGCAGGGGGTTGCTAGTTTAAGAAGAAAGGTATCTTGGTGAAAAGGAATGGGGAAGAAACAAGAAAAAACTCAGAGGATTAAGTATCCAAAAAATGTCCTGGACTGGCTGATGAATAAACAAGAAGAAAATAGAGAAAAAGAACCTCTCCAGGCAGAGGAGTGAGCAAAAGTAAAAAGGAGGGAAAATGAGGGAAGAGTTGACAAATGAGACAGATGTTCTCATGGGAGGTGAAAAGACCACTTACAAGTGCACTGAATGTGGGGAAACCTGGTTAAATGGAGACACTGTCTAAATACTGAAATGTATAATGTGACTCTGGTTTCCTTTCTGGGACCCAAGAATACAGGCTTCCTTAAACTCTACCATAGGCAGAGATAATCAACAGAGGGAAGAAAAAATGTGTGTTTTAAGACAGAAAGACAACTGTGCTGGACGATAGTTGTTAATTACTCCATGATCTGTAAAAGAACAGTCAGGCTCTTCCCTAGCAGGTATCTTGTTAGAAACTAGTTCATGGGGATGTGATGATAATATCTGGAGTAGTTACTGGACTAGTGGGTGTAAAAAGTAGAGTTTCAGTACTGGTGTTAGTGAGAAGGGGGAAATGAATGAGCATTTATTAACCACTTAGTGTGTAAGTGCTGAGGAAACAAATAGAAAAACAAGGCAGTCCCTGCTTTCAAAGAGCTTACATTCTAATGGGGAAAGAGAATATATATAGGTTTCAGCTGCAAGTCAGATGAAAAGATCCCATGGTCCTTAGGGTGTAGCAAGTAAGCTGATGATAATGAATATTCTTTAATGTCATTTCTACTGATAATCATGTCAACCTGTAATGTTAAACCATTTGACAATGCCAAGGACTTTGGGGGCAAGAACTCTCCTTTCTAAGCAGTTGCCCAGGCACATCTTTGCACAGGGGTTGCTTCCGGGGATGCTTGTGGAGGGCTGGGCTAGAAGCAGGGCCTGTTGTGTAGAGCGTTCTGTCACTCCCCAAGCTTGGGGTTTATATTCCCAATGGTGACAGTCAGCCAAGGAAAGTGAGCCCTTTCTTCACAATGATTGCTCTCCTCAATGATGGCTACAAATTACAGGCCAGAAACAAGGCCAGTAATCTTAGGGCCACTGCTATTCCTAAGGCTCTTGGGTTCTGGGTCCTCAGCTATCGCTATTAGGGTCTGAGGAGAGGTTGTGGTTTGACTTTCCTGGCACATGCTACCTCATTTCTCCCTCAGGATGCTTTATTGCTTTAGCTAGGCTTGATTGCCTGCCCCATAGGTGACAGTTGGCCAGTAGTTATGGTACCTATTCTGCTACCTGCTGATCAAGCTAGTCAGTGTTTTTCTCTGTTCTTCATTTGTAAGATAAACAGAACAGAGCTTGAATGACAGAATATGGAAAAGCGAGGAGAGAATCTGTCTAAAAGCCTCAGGTTTACAGAGGTGGCTAGAGATAATGAATATTTTTACAGAAGGAAGAGGTGGTATGTTTGCATCAGGACTGAACATGTCTGGGGAAGAGGAGAGGCTAAGCAGATCAATGTATCTGAAAGTTGTGGGCTGTCACCCTGTGGAAATTCTCTGTGTCAGGATGAATGTGCATGTTGGAGGAGAGGCAGGGTAGATAGAGTCAGGGTTGGGCAATATTTTGAGTCATAATGTGCCGGGGCTGGAATAAAGGGAACCTAGTTACACATTGATAGGTGAATGGCAAAGTTCTGAGTTTCTTGTTTCCTGAAAGGGAAAAGTGATCCAGAGATGTAGTATGACTGAAAAACCTGACAAGTGTAAGTGAACAAAGGATTTGAATGGTTTTCAGAAGAAATGACAAACAATCATATGGAAAACATGCTTCAATTATAAATTATGAGAAAAACCGCTCTGAAGTTTTGACTGACAGCCATCAAATTAGTAAAAGTGATAAAGAACAGAAATTGTCAGTGGCAGAGTGGGTTTGGTAAATCAGAGACACTTATACACTGTTGGTGGAGTTATAAAATTGAACCAACAGTACTGGGAAATAAGTTAGAATTCTATAAGAAAAGCTGATCTTAGTGACTTTTTCTCCCACAATTCCAAATTGTTTTCAAGAACAGTTTGACTGATTCACATCTCCACCAACTAATGTCTCTGACTTCCCACAGCTTTTCCAACACTGACTTGGTGATTCTAGTACTGGATGTATGTCCTAAAGTAGTCAATGACAGAAAGATGCCATGTAAAAATATTCCTATTAGGATTTTCTGTAAAAAACGAACAAGCCAAAAAAAAAGTAGGTGTCCATTGAATGGGAAATGGTTGAACAAACTATGGTCTATGAATGCAATCTAATATTATCACTCCGTAAGAAATGATTATGAGGAATTCATAGAAAAATGGGACAGCTTATATGAAGTGATGAAGAATGAAGAAAGTGGAACCAAGAAAACTATACACAAAGAGTTCAGTTATGTATTTGAAGATGACATTAAAAGGTAGTTGAATTTAAATTAACCTCATGAAACATTCTTAGTTCCAAAATACAGAGAAATATATATCCCTCCTCCTTAGGGGCTAGGTAGGAGACTACTGATGCAGAGTGTTGCAAGGTTGCTTTGTTGATTGTGATGTAAAAGACAACAACAAAAGACCAATAATTATGTTCAAAGAAAGACAGATAAGCGGTGAAGTACTAGTAAGTTAATGCAAGTGAGTCCTGTCAGAGGATCCATGACAATTCTTTGTCCCCATAAGAAACATCTGTGTTTTATTTTCTTCTATACAAACAGGGTTTCCTATATCTAAACCAGATGTGATCTTCAAATTGGAGCAAGGGAAAGAGCCATGGATGTTCAGTCTGCAGAAAGCCAGAGAGAGAGAGGTCCCAAGAAATTCCCCTCCAAGTGAGTAAGAACTAGATCTATGAAACTCAGTGGGAGAAACAGCACAATAGTTTATTGAGAGAAAGCTCTCTTCCAGCTTTTTGGGGAAAGGAGAGATGTGAGTCTCACCTGTGGCTGTCTTTCTTCACATGTATCCTTACCTACCTGCCTTTTCTTTTTCCTCATGCTTTCCAGAGACTACCTTTCCTTACTGAAAGTTCATTTTCCCTGATGACACTATTTCTTTTTTATTTGCTATTCCTATTTATCACTATCCCTCGCACTTAACACAACACTCTAGTGACCCTTACCACACTCCTGGATAGACACTTTATATTCTGTTTACCTCATTTGATGATATAGCTTCTATTCCCTATTCAGTTCTCCTCTCCCACTTCTTAGCCTCTTTTCAGATTACAAGACTGTTTTTAGAGGTGACAAGACTATGGATATCTAGTGGGCATTATTTTTTGTTTCATTATTTTCTTCCCAATATAGCATTTCTTTTCTTACAGCACAGAGAAAGATTAATTTGTTTTTTCTCTTGGTTCCAGACTGGGAGAGTAGGCCTGACACCCAACAGTCAACTCAAAATGAGAACATTTCTGAAGAAGCAGAATCACCAGGGATATTAGTTCCTCTAGACCCTACATTTGGAGAAATTCTTCTGTCTGGGGGTAGACTGGAGAAGTATCAGGAAAACTCTGAAAGGGAAAAATGGAAGAAATCCCTTTCCCATGAGAATACTTTCAAGCAGTTGTCAATTGGTCTCACAGAAAGCCCCATTAAAGAAAGAGACCATGAATGTAAAGAATGTGGAAAAAAATTCTTTGACCGCCCATCCCTCACTCGACATCAAAGGACTCATAAGGGAGAGAAGCGCTATAAATGTAATGAATGTGGAAAAGCCTTCTCTAAACATTCATCTCTTACTGAACATGACAGGATTCATACTGGAGAGAAACCCTATGAATGTGATGAATGTGGAAAGGCCTTCAGCCTGAAAAGTAACCTAACTCGACATCAGCTAACACATACTGGAGAGAAACCCTATGAATGTGATGAATGTGGGAAGGCCTTTAGCCGTAGAAGTGGACTTATGAGACATCACATGACTCATACAGGAGAAAGTCCCTATAAATGTTATGAATGTGGGAAAGCCTTCTTTAACCCTTCATCTCTTACTGAACATGAGAGAATTCATACTGGAGAAAAGCCCTATGAATGTGATGAATGTGGGAAAGCTTTCTCTAACCAGTCATCTCTTACTGTACATGAGAGAATTCATACTGGAGAAAAACCCTATGAATGTGATGAATGTGGGAAAGCCTTCTCTATACATTCATCCCTTACTGTACATCAGAGAATTCATACTGGAGAGAAGCCTTATGAGTGTGATGAATGTGGGAAAGCCTTCTTTGACTGTTCATCCCTTACTAGGCATCAAAGAACTCATACTGGAGAGAAACCCTATTTATGTAGCGTGTGTGGGAAAGTCTTCAGTAGTAAGGCATCTGTCATCCAGCATCAACGACGTTATGCCAGAGAGTAATGTAGGAATATAAAGAAAATTTCCATCAGATTTGTCATTTGATTGACTACCAAAAAGTCAAAGTGGGAAAATAGGCCCTATAAACACTTAAAAATGGCCTTATCTTAAACAGTTGGGTGGGGGAGTAGGAAACAAGCATTTATTAATCACCTGCTATGTATCAGGCACTATGCTAAGCACTTTACAAATTTCTCATTTGATCCTCACAATAACCCAGTGAAGTAGGTATTGTTATGATTTCCATTTTACTCATGGGGAAACTGAGGCAGACAGCGATTAAGTGACTTGTTGAGGGTCACATAGCTAGTAAGTGCCTGAGACTGGATTTGAACTCAAATCTTCTGACTGGGCCCAGCAGTTTATCGACTGTGCCAACACAGATCTATAAACCCCCTGCCCCTTTTAGTGTTTTGCAGTTTCCCTTTTCTAGCCAAACTCCTTTTTCTAAACATACTATGTCATAAATCTGACCCAAGGTACCCCAGATACAAGATGTAACTCTGAGGCTCCCCCCTTAAAGAACACCCTGGCCTATCAAAGTCTCTTATAGACTTATAACTCATGGTGTACACAAATACTCAAAAGGAAACATCTGGGAAAATGGAAGAGTGAGCAGTCAAAAGAGAACATATTTTCTTAGTTTCCCCCTATAAAACATCAATTTACAAAAACTTCCAAAATGACCAGGACCATCAGAAGCCTTGAAAACAGTATTTTCAGAATAAATCGGTATATTGTTTTTGGTTAACCATGGCAAAAAAGGAAAGTAAATCCATGTCTCCCTTCATATAGTATAATAAATTTCCAGTAGATAAATGATGTAGTATAAAATGAGGCACATAAAATAATTAGTTGTGGAATATATATATATCACAATTACAGAGATGCAGAAAAAATTTTAACCTCAAAAAAATTTTGGGGAGAGAAAACAAGTTTGATTATAAAAAAAGACTTCGACAACAAAGAGCAATCTAAATTTAAAAAAGAAGGAAACAGACTAGGAAAAATCCTTTAAACATTTCTGGTAAAAGTCTGACATCTGAAATCTGCAAGGATCATAGATTTTTAAGCAAGAAGAGACAAAGTCATCTAGTCCAATACCCTCCTTTTACAGATAAAAAAACTCAGATCCAGAGAAGAAATAAGTTTATGAGAGTATCAATTAAAGGGAAGGAATGGTCAGTTTGAGGGTGAGGGAAAATAACATATAGTCAACCACCTGAAAAATTCTTCAGATGCTCAAATAACCAGGTAAATGAGAATTAAAATTTCTTTGGAATATAATCTTAAACCCATCACATTGTCAATAGCAATTTAAAATAGTAAAATCCAATGCTTCAGGGAATTTGAAGAAACTGGCAGACTATTGCACTGCTGGTGGAGCTGTGAATTGGTGTAACCATTTTGAAAAGTATTATATATGCTGAAGAACTCCAAGAACATGCCACATGAGGATTTGTTGAAGAAACCAGGTACGTATAGCATGGAGAAGAAGAAAATGGTATATTAGCTAGCCTCAAGTATTTGAAGGACTATTATCTAGAAAAGGGATTAGACTTGTGCTGTTTGGCCCCAAAGGGCAGAATTAGAAGCAATGGGTAGAAGCTTCAAAAACATCAATTTAGGCTTGATGTAAGAACAAAACTTATTAAAGATGAAAGCTATCCAAGAGTAGATGGACCACCTCAAGAAGTAGTTATAGTTTCTCCTTGTATATTTTCAAGCAGAAGCTCGAAAAGCACTACAGTATACCATGTAAAGAGGATACTTAATTCAGATATGGATTCAAATAGATTACCAAAGAGGTCCTTCCTAAATCTGAAATACCATGATTCTATATGGCACGATACAATAAAGGCTTTAAAATTGTTCATCTTCTTTTACTCAGGGATACCATTATGAAGATTGGAAGGATATTGATGAGGCCTAGCTTTATATAGGTATTAATAGCATTAGTGGTAACAAGTAGACCGTAAAAAGAGGCACTCTTAGGCTTGATAGAAGGAAAACTTTTCTAAAGATTAGAGGTGTCAAAAAATGGGAGACTCCCTCAAAATTTCAGAGTTGGAAAATTCTCCCTCTAGGTTTTCAAGCAAGGGCTAGATGCCCACTTGCCAGGGATGTTGGAGAAGGGATTTTTGGTCAGGTAGGGATTTGGATTCAATATCTGGGGTTCCTTCCAAATCTCAGATTCTCTGGGGGGGAAAAAAAAAGTAGGGTATGCCTAACAGCTGGGAAATTATTTTCTAACAAATTGTGGTATATGAATGTAATTGAATGTTATTGTACCATTATAAGTGCTAAATATGTAGACAGATATATAGGGGAAAACATGTGAAGTGATGCAGAGTGAAGAAAATAGAACCAAACAACAATATGCTGACTAGCTATGTAAATAATGACACTGGTAACAATTGTTCTAGTGCAAGTTCATGCTCTGCTAGTTCTTGGTCATCCCAGCCATCCACCTGATATACCAGTATTCCCAAGCTGTGGAACACTGCTGGAGGAAGTCACAACTCTGTTGCCAACTGGCTCCTAGGAAAATTGATATTACCTTATTTCCCATTGGGCCCTTGTTCTGTTGTTTTAGTCGTGTCTGACTCTTTGTGATCCCATTTGGGGTTTTGGCAAAGATACTAGAGTGGTCTGCTATTTCCTTCTCCACTCATGTTACAGATGAAGAAACTAAGGCAAACAGGGTTACCCAGCTAGTAAATGTCTGAGGCCAGATTTGAACTCAGGTCTTACTCAAAGCCCAGAACTCTATCCACTGCACCACCTAGCTGCCCCTCTGGCCCTGTTGCTACTCAGCAAACCTTTTACCTTTCCTTGCCTCCCCTTCCCACTTTTCCTTAATGGCTGTTCCAAACCTTTTCTAATGACCCCAACAACTCTAATTGCTCTCTGAGTATATATATTCTTGTCTTCTATTTTACAGAAAAAATAGAAGCCATCCACCCTAAGCTCCCACTTTCCCTCCTACTTGGTACCTCAGAGCATTTTCATTCCTCACCCTCCTTCTCTGAGGAAGAGTCCCTTTGCAAAGTCCAGTCTCTCTCTGTACCCTTAATCCTATCCCTTTCTGTCTCATTCAGCGGCTTGCCCTCAAGTTAACATCCTTTCTTTCCCTTCACTGACTACCAAACTTCTTGAAAGGTTATGTATTCTAGCTTTCTCCCTTCCCCACCACCCACTTCTCAGTACCTTGCATTAGACTGTAGATATTTATTAGGGGCCTGCTGTGTGCCAGGGACTGTGCTAAGCACTGGGGGGATGGGAGGTTCAAAGAAAGGCAAAAAACAGTACCTACCCTCTAGGAGTTCACAATCTAATGGGAGAAGAGAAAGAACACAAAACGAAGCTCTGAAAAGGGGGTAAGGAGAAAGGAGTACAGCAGTGTGGGAAATGAAGACATGGTTGTCCTGTGACACCCTCCTTGAATGGAAGTTCTGGGAAAAGCTTTCCACTGCCTGCCTTTCACCCTCTCCCATCAGATGGAGGGTAGCGCCCCAGGGGCAGGGGTTACTGATTAGGTAAATTTCAAGGTTTACGTGATCTTGAAGAATAATGAGGTTCTGGGGAGTATGATGTAGTCCAGAGGAGTGTAGTTTGGTTTATTTTTTTCCACCACTTGATTTAAACTGCCATCTCCTAAGTTATCAATGCTCAATTAACTGCTAAATCTTTATCATTCTTGAGTTTTTAGCAGCTTTTAATACAGTTGACCACACCCCTTCTAGACACACTCTCTTTCCTTGGCTTCCATGACACCATTCTCTTACCTGAATTTCTTTTGCTGGATCATCCATTTCCTGATTCCTGGGTACAAAGTGATTTGGAGAGCTCTACTGTTGTTCTCTTTAGTCTCTTGGAGAGCTAATTAACTCCCATGGATTCAAGTCTCATCCTTACATGAACTTTCTGATATTGCAACTACTCAGGAGCCTGCTGGATAGCTCCTTTTGGATGACCCATAAGCATCTCAAACTCTATCCCCTGTCCTTCCCCACCCTCCACCAATCCTCTAAACTTTGATATTTCTCATGAAGATACCACTCTCGTTCCAAGTAATCCAAGTTCCTAGCCTTGGAATCATACTTGACCCATTAGAATGTCTCTTGAGAGAGGGTACTATTTTGCTTTTTGTTTTGTATCCTCAGCACTTAGCACTGTGCCTAAGTGCTTATTAAATGCTTGCTTGCTTTCTCACTCCCTACATCCAATCAGTTACTAAGTCTTATCAGTTCTACTTCCACTACATTTTGCACATCAGCCCCCTTCTGTGTACTCACATAGCCACTACCATAACCTAATCCCCCATCACCTTTGTCCTGTTCTAGTGGAATAACTAGCTTTCTCTGATCTCCTGTATCACCAGTTTCTCCCCTTTCTAATCCATCCTCCATAAGGCTGCCAAAATAATCTTTCTAAGACACAGATACAACCATGTCACTACTTGGCTGAAAAACTTTCAGTGGCTTCCCTGTTGCCTCAAGGATAATATATCTCTTAACATGGAATGTAAGAGGGGCAGCTAGGTGGCGCAGTGGATAGAACACCAGCCCTGAAGTCAGGAGGACCTGAGTTCAAATTTGCCCTCAGACCAAACACTTAACACTTACTAGCTGTATGACCCTGGGCAAGTCACTTAACCCCAATTGCCTAAAAAAAAAAACCTATGTAAGGTCCTCCACAACATGGCTCCTACCCACCCTTTCAGCATCATCTAACAGTGCTCCCTATTACAAATGCTATGTTCCAGCCAGAGAACACTACATTTGTCCTCTCTCTGCTTCCCCACAAATATTCATGTTTGGAATGTACTCTTTGGTCTACTTTTCAGAATCCTTTTTTTCTTTCAAAGCTCAGCTCAGGTGCCACCCACTACAGGATGACTTTCCTGATTCCCTCAGTTGTTCTTCTGTCCTGATTTTCCTTCATATCTGCATCAGTGTTGTATACACACACATACACGGAAAAGAATGTATATTTTTTATAGCCAGAAATTATGTCAATTGTCTATGTGCTTTGCACATAGCAGGTACTTGGTAAACATATCATTAAATCTAGAAAAGTACAAAAAAAGAGAAAATGAAGTTCATAAGGGGAATGGAAACAATGTTATTTTTTACCTTCTGAAAATTAGTGTATCCTTTTAAAATATAAAACATACTGGAAATAATTAAAATTTCTACTTTCATGTTCAATCTCTTTTTAAAAATTATCCTTATTTTAATTTGTTTCTTGTACAATGCTTATAAAATTTTAATCCAGACACTCAAAAGTAATCTCAAAAGTCCCTTTAATCATATAAGATATACTTCCTCTATGTGTTCATAAGGATGTCAGTCCTACATCATACGATGACAATTTAGTACCCTAGGTCCATAAAAGAGAAGGCATAAGCACTTTAAATACCAGAGGCACCAAAAATGGAGGGTAAAGTTAAGGCCACAGGATTATACATACATTTAGAAAGACATAGCACTTAGTTGTCCTAACAGCCTTTCTATCATCTGTGATAGAGGAAACACATTTAGGATTTAACACCTCAATCCTTAATGTATTAAATGAGGAACCTGAAATGGCATTTTAAAAGCCACAAAATTGGAAAGAGCAGCTGGACCAGACCAAGTATACAAAGACGAAGTCCACTCCAGAGGCCTCTCCACAATTGTGGCCTCCACAATTTTAAAGTCCTCAAGAGGAGCAGTGTGACATGGCACAGAGCTAGATTTAGAATTTAAAAGCTTGGGTTCAAATCTCACTTCTTATACTTAATAAGTACATGGCTATGGACAAATCACTTTACCTGAGATTCATTTTACTCATCTATAAAATGGGGATGATACCTATGTCATACCTTTCTCAGAGGGTTAAGCAGGGCTCAAATAAAATCAGATATATAAAGTGTTTCTACAGACCATAAAGAGCTATATAAATATCAGCTACTATTACTGAAGAATCACCTTCTAAATAGGGAGCAAAAGAGTGGAAAAAAATCACTTAATATTTTTTAACAAAAAAGATCATCAAGAAGATAGTTATAACTACCAAACCATATGCCTTTCTCATCTCTATAAAATTTTAAGATGATCTATACATATATTGAAGGTATCCCTGATGATAATTTGAAAAAGGAATGTGTAGGCTTTTACAGTTTTCTACAACTGACCACATCTTTGTGGTTAGAACAAACTGTAAAACATATTCTGCTATTTATTGCTTGTTGATTACAAAAAATCATTTGACTTGGTAAAACATAATGCCACATTAAAGTCTTACCTAAAACAAGGTGTCTCATACATGTTACAATCATACAAGAATTAATAAAAGCAACCACAGAAATAACTCGGTTCAGTGATCCTCAGATTATTGCCTAAGCATTAAACAGTGATATGTATGGGCTCCAGTGTCATGAAGGACGTCTTATGTAGAATTTAAATTAAAAAGCAGCATAAGCTTACAGATTAACAGTGGAAAAAGGACCTTGAATGTCACCTCATCCAACCCCTTGGTTACACAGATGAAGAAACTCAGTCACAAAGAGGGTAAGTCATTCCCCCAAGTTCAACTTCCCATAGATAGTGAAGTCTCAAGATGCTTATGTTTGTGGATGGAATGTACCAAGCCCCAAAATATTGAAGGACCTGCTCAATGAGATCCATGAACTCAAAAGATTGGACTAATGATCCACACAGGAAAAACTGCACGAAAAATGCTGATTATCCAGCCTATGTCATACAGTGGGAAAGCCAGTATATTGGATTAGTATATTACTTCATATATCTGGGATAGGCACTATACCTGAAACAGAAAAGAAGGTACATGAAAGCAGTGCTAATAAATCAACAAAACAACCCAAGTGTTGCACTGGTACCCAGAGAATATTTAATAAGAAAAAACCTAGGGGAAAGTCTTTGGCACGCTGAGTAGATCTCTTTAAAAGCTATGAGAAAACAAGGACCATAATTACACAAGATGAGAAAGGGTGGATGAATTGTGGTCGGCAATAATGGAGGGAATAAACACATCAATAAGATCACAGATCCACTGAAGTGTAAGCACTGAAGTAAACATTTTGTAAGATGTGGATTCAATACTTTTTTGTCATACTGCTAATGCATTTTCCCTTACAAATGTAATTGCCTGGCACTGTGCTAAGCACTTTACAAATAATACTGCATTTGATCTTCACAACAATCTTGAGAGTTAGGTGCTATGATACCCATTTTACAGTTGAGGAAACTAAGGAAGAGGTTAAGTGATTTGCCCAGAGACACACAGCTATTATGTGTCTGAGGTCATATTCAAACTCAGATCCTCCTGACTCCAGGCTCAGTGCCACCTAGCTGCCATTATTCATTGAATAATTAATTCTTTCTCCACTGTTTTGTGGGCTTCCATTTATCAAACATTAGTCTGTTATGCGTCTTTGGTTATCACTCTGAATTATCTAGGCAAATAGATGTTAACAAATTGACTTGGATCCAAGACAAGAAGTTATGGTTTTTGTCAGTACATATGTGCACCTACATTTATATTAAATATATGTATACCAATTCCCCATCAGGAATCTATGAATTTGTCAGTGTGGGTAATCTCTCTACCAATGCAGATCACAACTCCTTTACACACCTTAGTGGACAGTCTTCATAAGAAGCTTTGGTCTCATTGCTCTGTGAATGACAATTTCATTGTTCTGTGAAATGACAGCATCAGAACCATAGTAGTTGTTTTCCAGTTTGGTATAAAATCTTCCAGACCTCTGCTGGCATAACCTTTAGGAACCCAGTGCAACTCCACTCAACAAGGAGGCAGTACAGAAAGATTAGGTGGAGAATGCTTTCTTCTTATTTGGTCTTTAGTTCCTTTGATTTGTCCTGATTATTTTGATCTGCAGCTTGAACTTTGTCTTCAGAATTTCAGACATTTTATTATACAATTTTCTGTCATATAATTGTCAAATTCTTTCCTCCTTCAGTTTTCAGGGAACCCAAAAGCTATCTCTCTCTCTCTGCTCTGTCTTCCAGATCTGGAATATCTGTTTGCATAGCTTCCAGATATTTTTTGAGTTGGGTACTTTTATGGGTTTGTTTTTCTATTCCATCATTTTGTCCTCCAGCATAACTATTCTGTTTCCCAGAGAATCCATTGTTTTAAATACATTCTCCATGGAATTATCCAGGCTGTTGAGTTTCATCACCTTCTCCTCATTGCTCCTTAGCTTCATGATATTTTGATAATTTCATTACATCTTTTATTTTCTTTAGAGTGCTTAGTGTGATGTCGTGCAATAATTTCAATTTTGCTTCTGTGGCTGCTTTTGGACCATAATATTTTCCTTCTACCTTTTTTGGCACCAGCTTCTTTAAAGAGAGACATGCTAGCAACAGCTGGGCAGCAATATATTTCTACACAAGAGAAGTGGCATAAAGAAATTATTCAGGAAATGTATAACTGGGGGGGGGGAAGTGGACTAGAACAATGCTAATAAATCAACAAAAAATAAATAGTATTTGTTTATCACATTAGAACTTTTGTTTGCCCATTTCATTGTATTCCTTTTCTGAAAACAATTTCTTGTAAGTATTTCTGGTAGCCCTGCTTCTTCTCCTTTTGGTGTCTATGACGCTATTGTTGAGGCAGAGATTGAGAAAATATGCTTTTTTACAACCTCTCCCCCCAATTTCCTATAAGTTCTCCCTTCAAGTATCTGTGAACCCAAGGGTTGGAGCCTAACAGGGGCTTGGGCCTGCCAGCTTTAGGGAAGGTGGGGTTCTCAAGAGATACATTTTGTATTTTAGGTACCTGAGGCCAGGTTTATTATAGAGGCTCACAATAGAGATCAATTGCCCAAAAAGGCTGGTGGCAAAGGGATAGAAATTGAATAAACATAAGAAGCACCATCAGTTTTGAAAACTTTAATGTGAGAACAATTTAGAGTACTTTGGAGTGTCCTGTCTTACCTCTTGATCTGAAGTTTTAAAAAGTGACTGATATTAAAAGTATGACTCAAGTTTCTCCTGTTTAATTATATCCATAGACTTACTCTCTGGTATAACATCGATAATGCTAACAAATGACTTGCTACTGAACATTTATCCACACCAGCTATATAATTAAAATTTCTCTCTAATATGAATTATCTCATGTATAACATGGGATGGTTAGAGGATTTACCACATATTTATAGGGACTAACCAGTATGAATTCCTTGGTGTCAAGTAAGAGAAGAGGCCATAAAGAAGGCTTTCCCACATCTATCACATTTGTAGGGCTTCTCACCAGTATGCATTCTCTCATGTACAGTAAGGGATGAATGTTTAAGGAAGGTTTTTCCACAGTTATTACATTTATAGGGCTTCTCTCCAGTATGAATTCTTTGATGTCGAATAAGAGATGAGCAGTCAAAGAAGGTTTTCCCACATTCGTTGCATTTATGGGGACTTTCTCCTGTATGAGTTAGCTGATGTCTCCAAAAGCTACTTCTATGGCCAAAAGCTTTTCCACATTTATTACACTTATAGGGCTTCTCTCCAGTATAAGTCCTCTGATGTTGAGTAAGAGTTGAACAGTCAAGGAAGGCTTTCCCACATTTATCACATTCATAGGGCCTCAGTGTAGTATTAATTCTCTGGTGTCAATTAATGGATTTTCGATTAAAAAAAAAGGTTTTCCCACATTCATTACATGCATAGGGACTTTCTCCTCTGTGAATCATTTGATGTACTATAAAGCTACTTTTGGAGTTGAAGGCTTTCCCACATTTGCCACATTCATAGGGCTTCTCTCCTGTATGAATCCTCTCAAGTTCATTAAAGGATGAATGTTTTAAAGTAAGTTTTTCCACATTCATTATATTCACAATGATTCTTGCCTTTATGAGCTTCCTGATATTGAGTAAGAGATGAGAAATCAAAGAAGCCTTCCTCATATGCAACATATTCGTAGGACTTCTCTTCATAATGTATATTCTGATGTTGTTTAAGAGCTGAGCAAAGAAGGTTTTGCTACATTCATTACATTCATAATGATTCTCTCCAGTATGAATTTTCTGATGTTGAATAAGGGATGAATGTTTCAAGAAACTTTTCTACCATGATTACATTCACAGGGCTTTTTTTCCAGTATGTGTTAGCTGATGTAGAGTAACGGTACCTTTTTGTCTGAAGGCTTTTCCACATTCTTTGCATTCATAAGGGCTCTCACCAGTATGAATTCTTTGATGTAGATGAAGAGATGAGCAATTAATGAAGGCTTTCCCACACTCCCCACATTTGTAGGGACTTTCTCCTGTGTGAATAATCTGATGTCTCAAAAAGCTACTTCGATGGCTAAAAGTTTTCCCACATTCATTACATTCATAGGGCTTCTCTCCAGTATGTGTCAGCAGATGCAAATTAAGTGTACCTTTCTGTCGGAAAGCTTTCCCACATTCATTACATTTATAGGGACTTTCCCCAGTATGAATTCTCTGATGCCGACTGAGGGATGAACAATTAACAAAGGCTTTACCACATTCATCACATTCATAGGGCTTCTCTCCAGTATGAATTCGCTCATGTTCAGTAAGAGATGAATGTGTAGAAAAGACTTTTTTACATTCATTACATTCATAATGTTTCTCTCCTTTGTGAGATCTCTGATGTTGAGTAATAGATGAGCAATCAAAGAAGACTTTTCCACATTTATTACATTCATAAGGGTTCCTCTCATTATGAACTCTCTGATGGAGACTAAGAGATGAGAAATTAATGAAGGCTTTCCCACACTCCCCACATTTGTAGGGACTTTCTCCTGTGTGAGTAATCTGATGTCTCAAAAAGCTACTTCTAAGACTAAAAGTTTTCCCACATTCATTACACTCATGAGGCTTCTCTCCAGTATGTGTCAGCAGATGCAAATTAAGTGTACCTTTCTGTCGGAAAGCTTTCCCACATTCATTACATTTATAGGGACTTTCCCCAGTATGAATTCTCTGATGCCGACTGAGGGATGAACAATTAACAAAGGCTTTACCACATTCATCACATTCATAGGGCTTCTCTCCAGTATGAATTCGCTCATGTTCAGTAAGAGATGAATGTGTAGAAAAGACTTTTTTACATTCATTACATTCATAATATTTCTCTCCTTTGTGAGATCTCTGATGTTGAGTAATAGATGAGCGATCAAAGAAGACTTTTCCACATTCATTACATTCATAAGGGTTCCTCTCATTATGAACTCTCTGATGGAGACTAAGAGATGAGAAATTAATGAAGGCTTTCCTACATTCCCCACATTTATAGGGACTTTCTCCTGTGTGAGTAAACTGATGTCTCAGAAAGCTACTTTTAAGACTAAAAGTTTTCCCACATGCTTTACATTCATAAGGTTTCTCTCCTGTATGTGTTAGCTGATGTAGAATAAGTGTGCCTTTTTGTCGAAAGGCCTTCCCACATTCATCACATTTATAGGGCTTCTCTCCAGCATGAATTCTCTCATGTTCAATTAGGGATGAATGTTTAGAGAAGGCTTTTCCACATTCATTACATTTATAGTGCTTTTCTCCATTATGAGTTCTTTGATGTCGAGTAAGAGATGGGTGGTCAAAAAAATTTTCCCCACATTCTTTACATTCATGACTTCTCTCTTTGGTGGGATTTTCCGGAAAGTTGACTGATAATTGTTTGAAATTAATCTCATGGAAAAGGAATTTATTCCAACTCTCCTCTTTAAAATTTTCTTTCTGCCTCTCCAATATGCCCTCAGGTATACAAACTCTTGCAAATGCAGTATCTAGATGATTCTCTCTGAGCCTTTCCATAAATGTCCCAAAAGATTCTTTTTCAGAAACTTTCTTCTTTGGAGCTGACACTTGGTTTTAGGCCTACTCTCGCAATCTGAAACCAGAGAAAAAATAAATGCTGTGTATTCTCTGTTAGATAAGGAAAAAAATGTTATGGGGGGGAAGGGGTGATATAATACAATGAAACAAAATAATGTCCACAAGATGTGTATATGTGTACACAAACCCACCCTTTTCACCTCTCAAAAATAAACTTATAATCTGGAGGAAAGCTAACAAGTGGGGAAAAAAGAAGTAAGTAGATGACAGAAATAGAAGGAGAGTTGTTAGGTCACTAAGGAAAGTGAGCAGAAAACAAGGATTACCAGGGTTTTATACAAAGTAGAGAAGAATATGATAGTAGGAATAGCAAAGTATAAATAAAGAAATGGGATAGGATCTAGGAAAATGATATTTCAGTGAGGAAAGAAGCAGTGGAGGAGAGGTGTTCCTAGAAAGAAGAGAAGATGGTAATGGTTAAATGTGTAGTAGCTAGATATAGACAGATATGTAGATATGTATATATACATATATGTGTGAGTATTTATATCCATTTATATCCCTTCCCACATATTTAACCTTTACCACTTTCTCATTCTTTCCAGAGCTCCACCTTCTTTATTTACTGAAAGATCATTTTGTGTATATGTGTGCATATGTATGCATATGTGCACATGTGTATATGAAAAGGAAACAGGAGGAATCAGAATTGAAGGAAAGGTGGCATACTCTTCCTACTATCCCCCACCAACAAAGGAATTAGAGAGAGAGAGCTTTCCTGCTTGCGTCCATGGGTCTTGAGTGCTGAGGAGAACTTCCTCTCACTAAACTGTTGTTACATCCAATATATCTCATATGTTGGTTCTTATTTACCTAAAGAGTTTTTTGGCATGTCTTCTTCTTCAGATCTCTGTAGGTTAAATATCCAAGGGTCTTTCCCTTGCTCCAGTTTGAAGATCACATCAGGTTTAGAAATGGAAAATCCTGTTTATGGAAAAGGATATGAAACACAGTAGTCTCTGCAGGGGACACAAATGTCCCAGAAGTTAGTCCCTAATGCTCTGACATGAACCCACCCTCATATACTGTGATTAGCATTTTCTCAGTTGCCAATCTTTTCAGTAATACTTAAGCTATGGGTTTATCTGTGCCTCCTAGGAATACTTTTTCCCTTGCAGAGATCATAAGGGGCTTAGAATTTTGCTATTAAGACTGAGCTCTTTTCATCAAAACTTCCAGAAAACTGATCTTGATACATTAAGGACACTCAGAAAACTGTACTTCTTCTTCATACACTCTGACCTGAACAGAATCTACAGTGGGATGACACTGCCCAGTGACACTGACAAATGGAATTACTCTTTCCTGTTTCCTTGGATCCAGATTCATTCTCTGGGAAATTCAATAGCTACTGAATAGCTAGGAATGGCATGTACCCAACAAGCTGTAGTAATAATGTATTTAACTGATGTCTTGCCAATCTACTCAAACTGAAAGGGAAGGGTGAGAGAGAAAAATGCTTATGTATACTTATCAAACCATAAAATACCTATAACCAAGGGAAAAAACAGAAGGAAAGATGTCCAGAAATTTACTGGAGACAAAATCCAAAAAAAGAGCAAGCAATAAAATCCAAAGCCCCTTAGATGTCTATACAAACATGCATAAAATATGGATAGCAAGATGAATAGAGAACCTAACCCAAGGGTTCTTAATCTTTCTTGTATTACGGACCCCTTTGGCAGTCTGGTGAAGTCTGTGGATAGCTTTTCAGAATAATGTTTTTAAATGTACAAAATAAAACACATAGGATTACAAAGGAAACCAGTTATATTACAGTGAAGATGTAAATAGACCCCCTGATATTTGTCCATGGATGCCTTGTGATTCTGTGTAGACCAGGTAAAAAACTCCTGAACTGACACAAGGAGGCTCAATTGACCTCATAAATAACTAATATTTGGAAGAACAGGAGCCAGCCATGACTGCATTATCTAGAAGGGTATATCTTCTTCAAAAAAAGATAGTTTAAAAAGGGAGAGTGCCTGACTTGGAACGATAACCTGGTATTTTTAAGTCTAAAATATGAATGAAATGAAATACTCAAGTAAGTCATTCAACAGTTAACTAAAAGAAATTTATTTAGCTATAGCAGGGAAAAGATATTCAACAAGGACATGCATCAAAGACTCCATGACTTGATTTAGCTTATCAAAACTCCCCTGCCTCTTAATTGCCCATGGTGGTCCACCAGCCAAGCAACAGAGAGCACTTGGTTCTTCTTGTGGCTGTTTTGTGCTCAGGCAACCAGAAAATGTCAACAGCCTAAGTAGAGAATGTTTTTAATACCTTTTAAGGAAAAAACTAGCTTAACTTTCATGGATACAGGTGGTTAGGATATTACTCCCACCCCAAGGGGTATAGCAGTATTGTGTATTAAAAAGAGACATTCATATGAGGAAATCCAGGAATTAGAGGTATAAAGCATAGTTAAAAGAAATTCAAAAAGTTCAACAGAAGTAAAAACAGAAGCAAAATTGTCATCAGGATATCCTACAGATTACCTAGACCAAAAGTGGAAATAAATGAATTCAGGGAACAGGGAACAAGCTTATAACTGAGGCATAACACATAATATAGTAGTGACAGAGCATTTCAATTATCGAATGTCTGCTGCAGTGTCTAGCAAAAACAGCAGCTAACAACTTCTTGACTTGACTTGATAACTTCATGTTTCAAATGGGAGAAGGACTAACAAGGGAAACATCTATTCTACATCCTTTTCTCAACAATAAGGAGGAACTGGAGGCTGGAATGGAAATGATAGGAACGTTGGGAGAAGTGACCATTCCGTATCAGAATTTCTGTTAGCGGGGCAGCTAGGTGGTGCAGTGGATAGAGCACCAGCCTTGCAGTCAGGAGGACCTGAGTGCGAATGCGGCTTCAGATACTTGATACTTACTAGCTATGTGACTCTGGGCAAGTCATTTAACCCCAACTGCCTCACCATTAAAAAAAAAAATTTCTGATAGAGAAAGAAAGCCAGTCAGAGTGTGACATATACCTAGATTTGGGGAAAACAGATTTCAAAGTGTTCACAGAAAGGAAAGGTAGGCTCCTAAAATTCTATACAGGAAGTCAGCTCAGGAAGCTTTCAAGAATGAAATTTTAAAGACATAAAGAAAAACAATTCTGATAAGGAAAAAGGGGAATGTTTAAAGAGATCAATATGAAGGCATGGAGAATTAATTACTTACTTAGATTTCTGAAAATACACTACAGAAGAAGACATCCGGTAACAAAAGGATGAATAAGAAAGATGAAGACTGTCAGAATGAGCTAAGGCTGGCAAGGAAAGCTAAAGATAACAAAATTATGTTTTTAAAACTATACTGAGGAAGAGAAGATCAAAAGAGAATAGGACCACTGTTTGGGAAAAGACAGGATGATGATAATGAATGATGAAGAGAAGGCAGAGATGCTCAACTTTCTTTTTCTTTTTTGCTTCTGTATTCTCTGACAAGGAGAAATATCTTTGGGCTGAAAATAATAGAACAAAAATCACTAATAGAAAGGTGAAGTTGATTCCCAGGATAAGAAGGGCTGTATTAGGAAAATACCTAGGGGGCAGCTAGGTGGCACAATGGATAGAGCACTGGTTCTAGAGTCAAGAGAACCCGAGTTCAAATCCAGTCTCAGGCACTTGACACTTACTAGCAAGTCACTTAACCCTGATTGCCTCCCTAAAAAGCAAGGAAGGAAGGAAGGAAGGAAGGAAGGAAGGAAGGAAGGAAGGAAGGAAGGAAGGAAGGAAGGAAGGAAGGAAGGAAGGAAGGAAGGAAGAAAATAAAAGACCTAGCTATCCTTGGTGACTTCAAATCGTTGGACCCAGACCAATTACATCCTAGGGTACTGAAAAAACTGGTAAATGGGACTGCTGAGACACTCACTGATTTTTGAAATATCACATAGAAAGGAATGAATGCCACAGGATTTCCAAAAAAGCCAAGATTGGAGTACACAAACTATAGGCCAGTGAACTTAATTTTTACTGTTGGAAAAATTCTAGACAGAATTATAAAAACAAGTTAGTGAACATTCAGAAAATATACAGTACAACTTCATTAAAACTAGGTCCTGCCAGACTAACTTCACTTATTTTTTGATAGGATTACTATATTGCTAGATAGGAGAATATTGTAGATATAGTTTACCTAAACTTTAATAAAATATTTGATAAAATCTTATTGTATACTTATGGACAAGATAAAGAGATGTGGATAACCTTGTCTCATTTTATGTAAAAGATAGTAGAGTTAGGATGATTCAAAATTGGCTAAATAGCCAAACCCAAAGGATTTGATATCATCTTGGAAGGTTGTCTCTAGTGGAGTATCCTAAGGATCTGTATTTGGACCCAGACTATTTAATATTTTTCTCAATGACCTGGAGATAGGCACAAATGGTATGTTTATCAAATTTTTTAGTAACACAAAGTTAGTAAGAATAACTAACTCATTGTTTAACAAGATCCAAAACATTTTGATAAGCTGAACGTTAGGTTGCATCTAAGAAGATGAAATTTAATTAGAGTCAATGTAAACTCTTACATGTGGATTCAAAAAATTAATTTCACAAGTACAAGCTGGTAAAGTATGGTTAGACTGTGGTTTGTATGAAAAAAATCTGTGGTTTTAGTGTACTACAATCTCAATACTGAATCAATAGTATGATTGATAAAGCAGACAAAAAAATAATGTGACCTTAGGAAAGGATGGTGTCTTTTTATTTCTGTTACAAGGGATGGCTCTCTGGGTTGGAGGGAGTTATGTATTAGGAAATGCAAGTGATATAAAACCAAAATATGTCAATAATTTTTTTAAAAGGCAGTGTCCAAGCCATATCAATTCCATTATTTATATACTAGTATTCTGCAGCAGTTACTGTGTTTATGTCCTGTGGCTACAAAGACAAAAATAGAACAAAACTTTACCCACAAGAATTTTATACTTTATTGCACTGGGCAGGTTTTAATCCTGCTGTCCTCTATTCTGGTCAAACCACATTTGAAGAATTGTGTTCAGTTCTGGGCACCACATTTTAGGAAGGACATTGATAAGCTGAAGTGCATCCAGAAGAGAGTGACCAGGATGGTGATGGGCTTTGAGATCATGCCATATCGGGACCAAGTGAAGGAACTAAGGATATTAAACTTAAAGAAGAGAAGACTTACAGAGGGCTATGATCAGTCTTCAAGTAATTGAAGGGCTGTAATGTGGAAAAGGGATTAGATTTGTTGTGTTTGGCACCAGAAGGCAAAACTGGGAGTAATGGGTAGAAACTGTCAAGAAGCATATTTAGGCTTGATGTGAGGAAGAACTCCCAAACAATTATAATTACCTTATGACTCTCTCTGATATCTCTCTCTTGCCTTCAGTTACCACTTCTAAATTCATGGCCTCTATCTTGCAGCTTTTCTTTTCCTATTCTTATTCTTGATGAATTCAGACCTGTTAAAGTTCTTATCCTCTCTAGGACCCCACCCTTCACCTGGTCGCAGAGCAAACAGTAAGACCTCATGCTCACCTTCACAGTTACACAGCCATCACTGTTGTTTCAAAGCAGTTTCTACAGGTATCTGTTACATGACTATCCTTAAGACACAAAATCACAGTGAAACATAAATAAATCCAATCCCAGCTCTGCATTCACTACTATTTAGAAAAGAGGAGAGTTTTCTTAATTTAAGATAGATTCTGAATCACAGAGAGAAGCCATCCTTACCCAATGAGATGAGGTTTCTATAGTTCTCCAGCATCACATCCTTGTACAGGTTCCTCTGAGCAGGGCTCAGTTGCCCCCACTCCTCCTGGGTGAAGTTTATAGCAATGTCTTTGAATGTCACTGACTCCTGAAACAAACACATTCTTGCTCACCCATAAAACTCTTCCAACCTAATGGGAAAGTGTGAAAATAAGAGCATTTAGAGGGACTGATGTGATAGATAGAGTGGTTTTAATGACTTTAAGCCATCTGAGTACTATAGAATGTGAAAGGAGGTGCAAGGTGACCTATCAAAGAAAGGTCTCTTAGTCCCACATTACCATGTCTATAGAATAGGAACCCACTGAGGAAAAACACAAGAGTAAAAGGTATTTCTCATGATGACCTGAATCTACCAGGATGGGCCCGGTTTCTTACTGATGAAGAAATGGATTTCTGGAGGGGAAACAGCTAAGCAGAGAAATTCAGGTTCCATGATAAGGAAAAGAATGTTCTGGCAAGTGAGAAGACGTCTCAAGGAAGAATGAGGAAGGTCAATTCACCTGGCACTTGGCTGTCAGGAAATCGGTGGCCATTGCTTCCAAATTTGCACAACCCACTTAGAGAAGAGGCTGCATCTCAAGAGCATAGGCTGGGGAAGGAGAAAGGCAATATGAGGGAAAAAAGCAATGTCTTGGAGCTCCCACAGCAACCAGGTTAAAAGTCTCTAAACCCCATCTTTAATCCCCTTCAAAGAGGAAGTCAGAAGGAACATGGACAAAGCAGTTCCTCTCTTTCCAAAGACCAGAGGAGAGGACCTCAGGCATTGCTCCCCAGGATCTTCACTCTGTCTCTGCTTTAAGCATACCGCAAAAAACAAAAGACTGTTTCTGAGTCAGGAAACCTGGTTTGAATAAACAATTCAACCACATTTGTGACTTGGAACATAGTGTTCTCTCTGTTCTTCCTTATTTGCTTTGTCCTCTAATGAAGCCACCTCATATAATAGACAATGTCTCTTATCTCCATGTCACTACTTCTATATTACAGATCCCCACTAAGAGAGAACATCAGAGTAGGAAATATTAATTTCAATGTTTATATATGTATTATGTGAGGTAGGGAAGAAGTAGTTTTAAGACAGTGTCAAACCCTTGGCAACTGGCCCCAAGCAGCCCCCAAAACTCCGCAGTGAAGCCCAAATCAGATTAAAATGTAATGGGGAAATGTTTAAGAAAATAAACGAAAATACAACATAGATGCTGATTTGTGATTTTCTAAGTCAATATGTGGCTTGCAGGAATCTCCTTCTATTGGAGTTTGATACCACTGGTTTTTTAAAAAGACAATGCTAAAAAACTCCCATTATAGACAGTAGGGGAAATTGTGCAACGACTTGCATAGAGGATGCCATGTTCATATTTCTGTCCCAGTCTGAAGACAATATCTGTATTCCAAGTACATATTGGTTTACCTCCCAGAGGATAATAATAATAATACTAATTGGCAGTAGCACTAGTATTATATAGCACCTACTATGTGCCAGGCACCGTGCTAAACCCTTTACAATTATTACCTCATTTGATCCTCGTAATCACCCTGGTAAAATAGGTGCTATTATGATCCCCACTTTACAGATGAGGAAACTGAGGCAGACAGAGGTTAAAGGACTTGTCCAGGGTCACCCAGACTGCATTTGAACTCTCATGAATCTTCCTGACTCCAGGCCAGTACTCTCCATAGCGCCCTCTAGACAAAGGTGAAAAGACTAAATGAGTGCCTCACTACAATCCAGGTTTTCAGGGAGGATGAAAGGTTTCTGAAGGAATATAAAAGCAAGATTTCTGTTGAGGAAGAAAAAGGGAGGAGGAGTTCTAAGGTACCAGGAGGAAGAGTTTATCTTTGTCAGGGTAATGGAAAATGGAAGAGTGCTGCAAAGAGATCAAAGTGAAAGGGAAACGGCATTTGTCAATTACAACTTACAAACAGGTTCTGCTGAAGAAGAGAGAGCTCTGTGGAAGACACTGCTTGTTCTTCTAGGAATAATATAGTGGAGTCATGGCAGCTATCAAATGGGAGATTATCCTGTAAGAGAAAAAGGAAGCAATGTGGTAATAGTTGATAATACCCTAATCGGAGGTACTGGGGCAGCTTTTGGTCATCTTGATAACAAGAGTGATGTCTATGGTCTTCCTGGGACATATATCAAGATAGAACAGAGAATCTCCCAAGACTTATCAAGACAGAAGACAACTACCCATTTCTTGTGTTAAAAATGATTTCTCTAGGTAATCTGTGTCCTGGAGACTCAGAGCTCCATTCTGCCAGCCTTCTGTCCAAAGTTGTTCAGAAGGACATCTCTGATGATGAGATTGCATCAAATCTTCTTATCTTGGTCAAACTTCAACCTAGGACTGAATTGATTTTATCCTGCTCAGGTCTGGGTGGAGACAGACTTCCAGGACTGGGGGGTGATATTTCCTTTGATGCCAGGAGTTATCAGCCCCTGTGGACTGAGTGATCTCTGGAACACACCCATTTCCTAATATGTTGACCAATCATGGTTTTTTGGCACTCCTTGGGAACATCTACTCTTCAAAGGGCATATAAGGCTGTACCCCCAAAATCCCAAACCAAACTAGTTCTGAACTGGGCCCCTTACGGGGGCCCAATTTTGGACTGAATTCCCATGCAACACATGTCAAGCCACTTTGGAAAAATTAAACCATGGACACATGTACCCCAATTTCATCTGTTTCTTTCTTAGAGCAGACTGTTTCAAATTGGGGTTTGTGGGGTTCATGGTTAACACTTGTGATCCATGTGGGTACAAATGACAATTTGAAAAGGAACATAAAAAGTATGGCCAACAGTTATGAAGTTCTAGGCAAGAAACTGAAGACCATAAGGGCACAGGCTGTTTTCATCACTGTTACTAATGAAGGCAATTGATAAAGAAGAGAAATTAATTTGGGAAGTTATGGCTAAGAAGGCAGTATCTGAGAAAGTGATCTGGATTTCTAGATCACAGCCTATGATACAGGTTAACAGATTACTAGCCAGAGATAAGATTACACCTAACAATGGAAGCCTAACAATGGAAGTAAGAATATATTTGCCAAGTGTCTTACAAATATAATACAAAAAACTTTAAACTTAAAGAGGATTAGAGGTGAAAAGACTGCCTAGACATACCCTCCAAGTTAGATACTTTACAGAAATCACCACAAAGAAGGGAGACTAGCAGAAAAGACAACCAGAAATTCTATAGAGACCAAAATCCAGGAAAAGAGCCAGTGGTAAAATCTATGGCAAATAAGGAAAATTAGACCTCTTAAGAATCACCAAGATCTGGTAAAAGGAAACCCACAACTAAATTATGATTTTGGATAGTTATACTTTATTCAAAAGAAACAGGATAGGTAAAGGAAGAAGGGTAACAGAGTACTACATATTAAGAAGGTGTAGTCATGTGAGGAAATCCAGGAATGGCAGGGAGCATGTGTGAGTGAGTGTGTGTGTGTGTGTGTGTGTGTGTGTGTGTGTGTGAGAAGGGGGAATGTTAGCTTTTGAAATCCATATGATCTGTCTATTCTACCTTTTTCAACTGTCACTACTATCATAACCCATTTCACATCCTTAGATTTCATCAATATTCACTAAATATTTTACTTTTTGCTTTATACCATCTTATTTGATCCTTGTAAAAGCTAAGAAGTTGGTCCATTGAGGAAAATGAGGTTCAGAGAATATAAGTGAGTTGTTCCAGGTCAGACTACCATAAAATGGCTGTTGAGGTAGAGCCTTCAGTACTCTTACCATTACAACACCAGCCTCTTGCCTGTATCTTCACCCTACAATCATTCTCCATGCTTTTCAACACTGATGATGATCATTTTACTCTTTAACTTTATAATTCCTTGACCTTAGACTTGCCACCTCCATTCCACATCAATTACAGGAAAGAGTATATACCCCAAAATGATGTTTTCTGAAGACTGATTAAAGAAACTGGAATATTTTTTCTGGAGAAGATTTAGAGGAAACATGAATGCTAGCTTCAATAGCAATGAGCTGTCATGTTAAAGAGGACATAAATTTGTTCTGCATGGCCCAAGGTGGCAGAAATAGGAACAATGGATGGGAGTTTCAGAGACACAGATTTAGCTTCTCTCTTTTTTTTTTAAATAATTTTTTATTTATGCCTTTTGTTTCCACAACAGCTACATTTCCCCCTGTAACCCTGTCTACTCCCTCTCAGAGAACCATTCCTTATAATAAAGGAATTAAAAAGTGAAAGAAAAAATTTAGCAAAACTAACCAATATAGGAAAAAGTCTGACATGTTATGCAACGGTCCATATCACTGCTCCTGTACACCTACAAAGAAACAGGAGGAGTATGGTAGCTTTTCTTTGCTGAGAAAGGTGCTCATTATAATTTCATTTCAGTTGTTTTCTTGTTGTTCTTTCCATTTATCTTGTTGTCATAGTGTAAATTAGTTTTCTGGTTCTGTTTATTTCATTTTGCAGATTTCCTTAATAACAGAACTACCCAAAAGTAGAATGGGTTGCCTTGGAATATAGTGCGTACTTTCTTAGAGGTCACTAGGTGGCAAAGTGGATAGGGAATCGGACCTAGAGGTTCACATCCAGCCTCAGAGGCTTCCTAGTTTCGGACTCTAGTTTAAGTCATTTAACCTCTGTCTGCTTGTTTCCTCATCTCTAAATTGAGGAGAATGATAGCACCTACTTCCCAAGGTCATTGTGAGAAAAAATGAGAAAATATTTGTAAACACTTTGCAAACTTTAAAATGCTATATAAATGCTAGCTCTAATAATAATAAATTGTTATTATGTTGCATGCTTATCAAATTTATGGATACAAACTTTAAAGGATTATATGAAAAAATGCTAGCTATTATTTCATGCAATTTACTGAAATGGCATGGAAAAAATTCCTATTCAGGTATCCTTCCAACTCCAAGAAGCCATAGTTCTGTGGAAAATGGGTGGAAATTACAGGGAGGTAAATTTTGGCTCAATATGCAGAGCTTTCCCAAACTGTAACGAGATGCCTCTTTGTTGAGTCACCTGTTGTGCAGGTACTTAAGTTGATATTGGTGTTTGGACTCCACCAGATAACCTCTCATGGAGAAACACCCCTTCCAGTTCTAGGAATCCACTGATCCACTAACAATAAGCAGACTCCAATCCCGGGTTGCCACCACTTCAGCCTCCTGCCTCACTGGAAAAGGTCATGATGGGCCTGAACTGACTTCACGGCACATCCATGTTTTCTGCCTCCAACCAAGCTTTTGCAAGATACTTTCATGTCCCTCTTACACCCTCCCAGAGCAGCTATAAACACCCCCTTCACCTCCCCTCCTTTCCCCTTCTACTCTCCTTCCCTCTTCCTCTTCCTCCCCCTCCCTCTCTCCCTCCCCCTCCCCTTCCCTCCCCCACCCCCCTTAGCCAGCCCTCGCTTCCACCAGGCCGAGGTACCTCTCTTCTCTGCACTGTTCTCTACTAACAGGGGCTAGAGAACACCTATCACGGGATGGGGGGTGTTGGGCTTTTGTTCGGAAAAAGGGAGAGGAAAGAGATTCTTCGTCCTATGGAGCAGAGGTTACACTAGGTGTCTGAAGACCTGGGTGCGAATCCTGTGTGACCCTGGCCACATCGCCTCTCCTCTCTGAGCCTCGGTTTCTGCATCTGTCCATTGTAGCTCCTCAAGAGACACCACCAGCACCACCTCTCGCACCTGCCCAGGGTACACGGACACGTACACACACACACACACACACACACACACACTGTTTACCTCAGACCAAGGCTAACCCAGAGATGTCAATTCTGGGGCCAATCCAGAAGCATGCCCGCGCAGATGTTCCCTCAAGGAGGAGTCTCCGATTTCTTCCGGCAGCTACCCGGCCGCACTCGAGGCCGTCTGGCCCGCCTCGAGAGGAATGCTGGGAAATGAGGCAGCGCTAGAGATAGCGCGGCCTGGTGCCGTCTGGGAAGTGGAGACCCAGATTCCGCCTGCGCAGCCGCGGCGCTGGGCTGGGGCGGGACGGGGCGGGGGGGGCGCTGTGGGCGGGCCTGTCTTTGGAGAGAAGGAAACTGAGGCCCAGTGCAAGGCGGCTCAGCGTGAGAAACCAGAGCGTCCTGCTGTCTGCCCTCGCGCGGGGGTGCCCCCTGACGAGCTCGTGTGTGACGCCCCGAGGGGGAAGGCGACACCCCAGACCGGTGTCTGCCCGGGAGGGAGCCCCCAGACGTGACCCTGGGAGATCTGTCCCGCGGATCCCGGGGGGAAGGGGCCGCGGAGCAGCCAGAGCCCAGGAGGGCTCACCTCTGCAAACCCAGACTGAATGCAACGAAGCCGCCCTGACACCTCCTCCCCCGCTCCCTGGCAGAGGACCAAGGATGAGGAATGTGACTTCAGAGTCACACGCGCGCGCGCACACACACACCTCCTAGTTTTGTGTAACTTTCTTCCTCTTTTCCATATTCTTTATTATAAGGGATGGCTCTCTAGGAGGAAGTAGGGGAAGGGATTACAGTGGGAAATAGAGGTGATGTAAAAACAAAAGATAGAGATTTTTAATTGGGCATTGGTAATTTTGAAGAAAACAGTCTCATTTGAGGAACTAGATATTGTGAGGGAGGGGATGGAGACGGTGATGAGGGAGGGGACATCGAGCAATTGAAGATAGGTTTTCCAAGCTGTCTTTTATCTGCCAAATCCAGTCTCTAATCTCTGCAAGGATTCTTGTTTACCAGGCTCAGGACCTTGGAATCAGACTGAGTTTCAGATCCAATTCTGGTTTCTTAAGGCTTATCAGCCTCCTCTGTTTCTTTACCTCGGTCCTAGGCCACTGTTGCAGTATGTTAGTGGCATGTTTTATCCAGGACTAATGGTTGTTCCTCTGAGAAACTTCCTAGTTTGAGTCATGCACTGGGAAGTGTGGATGGAGGTTTACAAATGAGATAGTATTTGTATGGCACTTAGCACAGTGCCTGGCATACAATAGGTGCTATGTAAATTTCCCTTCCCTACCTTCATACCTTTACAAACATCTTTAACTGTTCATAATTCCGGAGATGTCTATCTTTACAGGGTCAATCACAATGATATGTCTTTGGATAGTCCTTCTCTGATCAAGTTTTTACTTTATTCAGTGTCTTTTTGTTTGCAGTGACTTATTGATCATTTTTTTTTAATTTCTTTTATTATTAATTTAATCCTTAACAAATTTAGGGATAGGATTGGACTTGAATTAATATTGGTAAAGGGAACCACCAAGTGAGGAAATACCTTCTACCATTGCAGGACAGACCTTCTCTGCAAGGTTGGTTGCCTGGATCACTGAGAGATTAACTAACTTGTCCAGTGTTACATAGCCAATATGTGAGAAGCAGGAGAGAGACACGAAAGCAAGGGAGACAAGTACAAGTAGCATAAAGGCAACGCATGTGGAGCTGTGACAGCCACCATTTGTACCAGCACTAGACAAAATGTTGGTTTCTAAGACGTGGCAGCAAGCAGGCTGTGTTAACCGGTTGCTGTTCATCCTTCATTTTCAAAGAGTGATAATAACATTATGGGGTGATATCTTGGGTTGTACATGAGTTGGATTGAAGTAAGGCAGAGTTACACAGTCATCAGCCTCATTCTCTCTTCCAGACAGTGGCAAAGCCGAAGTCAAGACAACTGGCCTAGGATGTAGGGGATGTTTGGCATCTTTTATGTCTGACCAAGCTCTAAGTGTTCCATAGCACCTGCTTCAGCTGCCTTCATGGGCATTGGAACAAATTGTTCTCATCCACCCATTCTGCTGGGCGAAGTCTTCACATGCTTGGGATAGGCATCACTCTAACTCACTGATGGGTTTGAGGCCTGTTGGTTACCCTCAACCTGGTTTAGCCTGTCTCTCAAGAAGGTTTTACCAGGGTATGGCTGCTGCAATGCACAGGTGAGAATTGGATGCCAGGATTCCAGTCATTAGCTTCCATCTAGTCAATTCTAAATTTCAAGTAGTTATTTTCTTCAGTGTGTATGTGTCTCTTTTATCAAGCTGCTAATTCTATTTTCATATCTTTTACCTCTCATTTGGTTTTTAGAATTTTTTTTGCTCTCTTGTTTTTTCACTCTTTCTTGAACTCTTCCAAGAATTCTTGTTGGGTTTGTATTTAGTATGCATTTTTCTTTAAGGCTTTGCTTGTAGATGTTCTCTGTCTCCCTAAGTTTCCATGGGCTGGAAAAAAATTACTGTGATTTTTTTTTTCTTGGCTTTCCCAATCAGAATTTGGTCCGGTACATTTTCTAGGTCATTGTGGAGAAGAACTAGGTGAGCTATGCAGAAATGCCTCCTTTCACTTGCTCTCTTGATTTTGCTCTCCCCCCTCCCCCACTAATGCAGTGTTAATGGAGCTGTGAATTGATCCAATAATTCTGGAAAACAATCTGGAACTATACTCCCCAAATCACAAAACTGTACATATCCTTTGACCAAGAAATACCACTAGTAGGCACATACCCCAAAGAGGTCAAAAATAGAGGGAAAGGATATATACATATTAAAACGTTTTGGGGGGGTTTTATTGTAGTAAAGTACTGAAAAGAAAATGGGCTCTGATCAGTTGAGAAATGGTCGGACAAATTGTGGTAGAAATATAGTGAGACTTATTATGTCATAAGGCATTATATATATGACAGATTCAAAGAAACAGGGGAAACATATTAATTGAAGCAGAGTGAAATGAACAGATCCAGGAGAACATTGTATACAATAACCACAATAATGGAAAGGAAAACAATTTTTAAACAAATTTTTAAAATTTAAAACTGATTAATGCACTGACCAATCATGACTTAAGAAGACTGGCAGAGAAGGGATGGACTAGAGGTACTGAATGAGATATTTTCCAGATATAATCAATTTGTTGATGTATTTTACTTGACTTTGTTTTTATTATTATTTTTTACAAGAGAAGGCTTCTATAGTGGAGGGGCGAGGAGAGGGATGAGTGAGAATGTTGTGAGAGAGGTAGAGCCGAGATGGCAGAGGGAAGCCAGCATTTTTTCTGAGTTCTCCTAATACATCCTCCCTAAAACAATTTTAAAAACATACCAAACCAAATTCTGAGTGGGAAAGCCAATAAAAGTTACATTGAGTCATTTTTCTGGTTCAGGACAGCTATGGAAGTCACAAAGAGAAGTTTGCAGATATTAGTGTGGGAGGTGGCTGGGAGTACAGCATGGATGAAGCAGAACCTGCTGTGGTCCCCATTACCCAGTTCTAGGTCACAGTTCTAGGGTAGAGAGGAACAGTCATCATCATAAGGGAGTAGGGACTCTACCTGAGTAAGGAGCAGAGCACAGTGAGTTTGGGTATGAAGAACAATGAAACCAATGAAAAGGTAGCCAGGGAAGTGGTATTATCAGGAAGGAGCCAGGTTTCAGGGAGTACAACATCAAAGAAGTGAGAAAGAAAAAAGATTTAAGAAGAAAGCCAGTTTGTTACCTATGGAGAAACCATTTCAGAGAACATAGTGGGAGGGGTAGGTAGCTTTAAAGTAGGATGTTGAAGGGAGTGGGTTGAGGAAGATGGCAATAACACTCATGGGGAATGGATAACAGGGTTTGAACAATGACAAGAGAGAATCACTGTGGTGGGAAAGGTGTGAGAGGGTAGAAGTATGTTAATAATTGAAGAATGAATTCAAGTAGGCCACCCACTATCAGGGTGAAGTCTTCCTCCGGAGTTGGGCAGCAGTAATGTATAGCCAAAAACCTGGAAGTGGGGGTTGGTGGGAGGGAGGCACAGGTGAGGCAACTGGGTTGGTGGCATTGTAGGAGGCCAGAGAGGATGCTGCTCTAGGTATCCTATCATTATATTTGTCTTCTAGCATTGACCTCAGCTTCTTAGAATGCACAATTCTTACAATGTTGGAACTTTTCCTTTATTTATTCATTCCTTTAAACAATGTTCTTTGTTTAGGTTTCCTGGTAGCCCTATTACTTTTGTTGGTGTTTCTGTTGATGTTTTTAGAGAAATACTGAGATTGGTTCTCTTTCAAGCTGTTATTCCTCCATTAGTAGAGGAAGTTACTTACCAGTCCACCAATGAAACCATACGTCCAATAAAACAGAACAAAACCACTGTGTTAGTTCACCCTCTTCCTCTAAATTCCCATTCTAGTATGTGTACCTCTGGTTTAGGCCCTAACAGGGACTTCAGCTGCCCATGTATTTTTGGAAATGAGAACTTAAAGCTATATTTTATATCGAGAGTGTCTGAAGCCAGGTTCATAATTATATATAGACCATGTGCCCAGTGAATTTGTCAGTAAAATAAAAAGCAGTTTAATAATAAAGGCAGCTAGGTGGCACAGTGAATAGGGCACTAAACCTGGAGTCAAGAAGATCCAAGTTCAAATTCAGTCTTAATTATCTGTGTAACTCTGGGCAAGTCACCTAATCTCTATCTACCTCGGTTCCTTATCTATAAAATGGGGATAATAAGGACCTACCTTCCAAAGTTATTGTGAAAATAAAAAGAGATAGTTGTAAAGTATTTTGTAAACCTCAAAGTGCTATATAAATGCCAGCTATTATTATTAACAATAATAATAATAACCTAAAGGAGAAATAGTTCTAAAAACATTTAAGTTGAGACCAACTTAAAATCTTTATTGGTTCTTGTCCCACCTTGATGTTTAGGTATTTAAAAAAATGAAAAGTCTGAATGAAGTATTCTCTGAACTTATTATTCCCCAGGTTAATCTTTGACATAACGTCGCTGATGTTGGATAACAGATGACTTACTACTGAAAACTTTCCCACATAAACTGCAAAAATAAGGTTTCTCTCCAGTATGAATTAACTGATGTCTGGTAAGGTTACGTTTAAGAGTGAAGGCTTTTCCACAGTCATCACATTCATATGGCTTTTCTTCCTTATGAGTTCTCTGATGTTGAGTAAGGGCTGATTGGTCAAAGAAGGCTTTCCCGCATTCATTACATTCATAAGCCTTCTCTCCAGTATGTGTTAGCTGATGTCGGGTAAGATTACTTTTCTGACTGAAAAATTTCCTACATTCGTCACATTCATAGGGTTTTTCTCCAACATGTGTTCGTTGATGTCTAGTAAGGGTACTTTTCAGGGTGAAAGCTTTCCCACATTCATCACATTCATAGGGTTTCTCTCCAGTATGGATTCGTTCATGTTCAGTAAGGGATGATTGTTTAGACAAGGCTTTTCCACATTCATTACATTTGTAACGCTTCTCTCCTTTATGAGTTCTTTGATGTTGAGTAAGGGCTGATCGGTCAAAGAAGGCTTTCCCACATTCATTACATTCATAAGCCTTCTTTCCAGTATGTATTAGCTGGTGTCGAGTGAGATTACATTTCCACCTGAAGACTTTCCCACATTGATAACATTCATAGAGACCTTCCCCATTATGAATTATCTGATGTAGGGTAGCAGAAGAGCAATTAAAGACTTTTTGACATTTATAGGGCTTCTTTGCAGTGTGAATTATCTGATGTTGAATAAGAGATGAGTTATCAAAGAAGGTTTTTCCACATTTGTTACATATACAGCCTCTTTCCTGAGTGGAGTCTTGTTGGGAGATAATTGACACTTGTTTTAAATCTCTCTTAGGGGAAAGAAAGTCCTCCCCTGTCTCCTCTTCAGAGTTTTCCCTCTTCTGCAACTGGTTGTCAGGTACACTGACTATTCCAAACATTGGAGTTGATTCCTGAATTTCAAGCCCACTCTCCCAGTCTGAAACAGAGAAAACACAAATGTCATCTATTCTGTTGGTAAAAATAACATACTATAGTGAAAGAGGGTAATGCAATAGAAATAAAGATCACTAGGCATTCACTGTCACTTCACAAAAAGTCCCCTTGTATTCTGGAGAGAGTCTAGGAAATAGGAGAAGTGATCAGCAAATAGAAATAGAAGAAGCCTAGGTAACTAAACAAGGTGAGCAGAGGACATGCCATCCAGAAGTGTGGTAACCAGAATAATAGATTAAGTGAAGAGATGGTGATGAGTAAGAATATCAAGAGAAGAATATGAAAAAAGGGCAGAATCTGGGAAAATTAACTTTCAGTGAATAAGGAAGGGTGGTCCCTAGAGCTGGCAGGTGATCAAAGATACTCATGAAAAGGTAAGAAAAGGAATTACAGTTAAGGAAAAGGTAATACTCCAACCAAGAAAACAGGAAAGACAGCTTTCCTCCATGAGTCCATGCCATTAACAATCTCAGTAGATCTCTGGGTCCACTGTGCTCTCTCACTAAATTGATAGAATGTAACTTCCAACAAATCCTATATTCCCAGTTTTCTTTCTCTTACCTGTAGAAATAATTTTTGGCACATGTTTCACATTAGTTCTCTGTAGCTTATGTATCCATGGCTCTTTCCCTTGCTCCAACTGGAAGATCACTTGAGGTTTAGAAATGGAAAGCCCTGTTTGTGGAGAAGGAAATAATAATAGGTGACCCTTATATAGCCTTTCAAGGTTTACCAAGTGCTTTATATCCATGGTACTATCCCCCACAATCTATGAATGAGGTATTATACCTATCATAATCCCCATTTTACAGATGAGAGACTTGAGGGTAAGTGAAGTTAAGTGATGTTCTTACGGTCACAGAGCTACTGATCAAAGGACACAGAAATGTGGCAAATGTCAGTTCTTTTGGATATGGATCCACTCATACACACTCATTTGCCCTTGATCACTCGTCAGGCTTTCAGATCACATCCAAGCCCTATGCACCACTCTTATACCCACTCAGGCTGGTGGCAGCATTGCCTATACCAGGAAGAAAAATTCCCCAGACCATTGTATTGAAAATATGGGCAATGAATGCACATTATCTAATGTCTCCTGGGGCGGAAGCCTTTACAAGCCTTCCATCTCTGATGACATGGCAATCCCCCACACCCTACAAACCACACTGAATTCCATGACTCTTTCTCCCTGCACCCATTCAGCTGAGAACCTTGTCTCATATTTTACAAAAGAAATTGAGTTTATTCACCGGGAGGTCTTTCTTTTCCCTTCTTCCTCTTCTCCTATCATTCTGGTGCCTTCTGTCACTATCACATCTTTCAAACTGGTCTTACATCATGAGGTGGCCTTACTCCTTTCCAAGGCTAACCCCTCTACCTGTTAAAGTGGTCTTATTCCATCCCATCTCCTCTAACAGACTGCCTTCTTTGCCATCCTCACTCTTTCACTTATTTTCAGTCTCTGTTTACTGGCTCCTTCCCTACTGCCTACAAATATGTTCATGTCTCCCCCATCCTGAAAAAAAACCCTTACTTGATATTTCCATCCGCAGTATCATCCTATATCTCTTCTGCCCTTTGTAGCTAAATTCATCCAAAAGGTTTTCAACAATAGTGCTTCCATTTTCTCTCCTCTTTTCCTCTTCTTAACCTCTTAGAATCTGACTTCTTACCTTACCATTCAACCAAAACTGCTCTTTCCAAAGTTACCAATAATCTCTTAATTGTCAAATCCAATGGCTTCTTTTTCATTTCTCCTCACTACAGCATTTGACTCTGTTGATCATTTTGTCCTCCTTGATAACTCTCTTCTGTCCAGGTTTTCAGGGTACCATTCTCTCCTGCTTCTCCTCCTACCTGTCTGACAATTCCTTCTCAGTCTCCTTTGCTGGATCTTCATGTAGATCATGTCTTTTAATGACAGTTGTCCCTCAAAGTTCTATCCTGGGTCATCTTTGCTTCTCCCTCCTTTACTGATCTCACCAGCTCCCATAGATTTAATTATAATCTCTATGCTGATGATTCTCATATACCTATATTGCCCTACCCTCACTGCTGACCTCTAATCTCACATCTCCATCTGCCTTTCAGACATCTCAAACAGGATGTCCAGTAGACACCTTCAACTCAACATGCCCAAAACTGCACTTGTTTTTTCCCCCTAAATGCCCCCCCACACACACACACATACCTATTACTGTAGAGAGCAAGACCATCCTCTAAGGCCCTAGGAGTCTAGGAGGCTAAACTAGGAGCCTAGTCACAACCTAGGAGTCATCCTGGACTCCTCACTATCTCTCACCCCCCATTTCCAATCTTTGGCTAAGGCCTATTGATTTCACCTTTGCAACATCCCTTGATTATGCCCCTTTGTCCCCTCTAACATTGCCACCAGTCTATTACAGGCCCTCATCACCTCACTCTAAGAAATGATTCATTTGGACCTTTCCTCTATTCCAATCAGTATTAATCAGTTTGATATTTTACATAAATTATATAGGGATAATTAGATAAGATAGGTTCTTATAATAGGCCTTTATAATGGGCCTTAAACTTTAATGTTATGCTCACTACTTGTCTACTACTTATGAAGCTCACTTGCACAACCACAAGAATGTAAACAAAGATATCTCCATCCTGTTTCACTCAAATTCCATGTGTAAACCCAGCATGGGTGGGATACCTTGATGCTTTGGAAAGTCCCTGAACTTATTTTTGTACCTCCGGACCATTCTCTCTTGTCCAACATGAGCAGATAACTATCTTAAGACCGCTCAGTCAGTGGAGATGTCCCTTGCTTCACCCAACCTGTGACCCCTTGCTGATATGTCATTTTTGGCCTTCAAGAGCAAGGTCTATTAAACAATGAGATTCTGTATCTTAGATTCTGTATTTTACCATGCTTCTTTTGCATATTTGGGTATCAAACCCTATAAAAACAAGGTCCTGGAAGAAGGGGGCATCTCAGATCATGAGGAAGATCTGAGATCCACTTCAGTAGAGTGGACCGTGCATCCTTTAATAAAATGACATTGGCTCAGAGTTCTGCCTCAGTGTTTTTTCTTACAGAATGGGCGATCATAATCCCCACATCACGCCCAGATTATTGTAATAGCTTGGTGGTGGGTCTGCCTGCCTCAAGTTCCTCCCCACTCCAATCTAATCTCTATTCGCTTGTCAAAGTAATTTTCACCCGCCTACGCAATAAACTCAGGTGGCCCCCTGTCATCTCCAGGATCAAATACAACATCCTCTGTTTGTTTGTCATTTAGAGCCCTTCACAAGCTACTCCCACCTTTGTCCCTCACCTCTCCAATCTTCTTACACCTCACTCCCTGACACAACACCTACTCTTGGATCCAGCGGCATTGGCCTCCTGGCTGTTCCACAGACAAGACACCTCTTGGCTCCAGGCATTTTCTCTGGCTTTCCCCCCATGCTTGGAATGCTTTCCTTCTTCATCTCTGCCTACTACCTTCCATGGCTTCCTTTAAGTCTCAACTTAATCAGACAAAGCAAAAGCAAAAATAGAACCAATTAAAAGAGATAATTAGGAAACTACAACTTGCTAAAAGGTACTGTAGACAATGAAGTATTATCAGTACTGAAGATACATGCACCAAAATGGCAAAGCATCCTAATTCTTAAAGGAAAAGTTAAATGAGTTACAGAAAGAAAAAACAGTAAAATCACATTAGTGGGGCAATATCAATTTACCCTTCTCAGAACTAGATAAGTCTAGCCATAAAATAAATCAGAAAGAAGTTAAGGGGAAGAATAGAATTTTAGAAAAGTTAGACATGATAGACTTCTGAAGAGATCTGAATGAGAATAAAAATAAAAAATTCCTCAGCTGTACATGGTACCTTCATAAAACTTGGCTATGTATTAAAGCATAAAAAGCTCTTAAGCAAATGCAGAAAAGCAGAAATATTACATGTACCCCTTTCTGACCATAATGCAATAAATATTACATTCAATAAAGGGCCCTGGAAGCACAGATTAAAGATTAGTTAGAAACTAAATAAGCTAATCCTAAAGAATGAGTGGGTCACATCACACCTATCAGATTAGCCAACATGACAAAAAAGGGAAATGACAAATGTTGGAGAATATGTGGGAAAATTGGAACACTAATACATTGTTGGTGGAGTTATGAAATGATTCAACCATTTTGGAGAACAACTTGGAACTATGCCCAAAGGGCTATAAAAATGTGCATACCCTTTGACCCAGCAATAGCACATCTAGGGCTATATCCCAAAGAGATCATACAAATGGGAAAAGGACCCACATGTACAAAAATATTTATAGCAGCTCTTTTTGTGGTGGCAAAGAGTTGGAAATTGAGGGGATGCCCATCAATTGGGGAATGGCTGAGCAAGTTGTGGTATATGAATGTAATGGAATGCTATTGTGCTATAAGAAATGATGAGCAGGCTGACTTCAGAAAAACCTGGAAAGGTCTGATGCTGAGTAAAGTGAGCAGAACCAAGAGAACATTGTGCACAACAACAGCCATGTTGTGCGATGACTAATATTGATAAACTTAACCCTTCCCAGCAATAGAAGGATCTAAGACATCTCCAAAGGCCTCGTGATGGAAAATGCTATCCACATTCAAAGAAAGAACTATGGAATTTGAATGCAGATCGAAGCATACTATTTGCTATTTTTTTCTCTTCTGTTGACTTTTGTTTCCTCTTTCTGGTGGCTCCTAATATGTTTAATAGGAATTTATCTGCATAGCCTATATCAGATTGTGCGCTATCTTGGGGAGGGTGGTGGGGAGAAAGGGGGAGAAAAATTTTAAACTCATAAGCATATGGAAGTGATTATTGATAAATCAAAAAAAAATTTTAGAAAATTTAAAAATTTTAAAAAAAGATTAACTACAAAAAAAAGTTTATGACCAAATATGAAATAGAGAAGCTTATGGGAAGTACGGATGATTTTGATTATATGAAATATGATTTATGCTCTATTAGATCTGTATTCCAAGGAGAACAAAGAAAAAGGAAAAGGACCTATATGTACAAAAATATTTAGAGCAGCTCTTTTTGTGATAACAAAGAATTGGAAATTGAAGGGAAGCCTATCAATTTAGAATGACTGAACAAGTATGGTATATGATTGTGATGGAATAATGTTGTGCTACAAGAAATGATGAGGAGGATGATTTCAGAAAAACCTGGGAAGACTTATGTGAACTGATGCAAAGTGAAATGAGCAGAACCAGGAGGACATTGTACACTGTAACAATACTATTGTAAAGATGATCAACTGTAAAAGACTTAACTATTCTAATCAATACAATGATCCACAACAATTCCAAAAGACTCACAATGCTTTCCACCTTCAGAGAGAGAACTGATGAACTCAGAGTGCAGAATGAAGCATATCATTTTGTACTTTCTCAATTTTTCTTTTTCTTTTCTTTTTCTTTTTGTAACATGGCTAATATAGAAATGTTTTACATGACTTCACATGTATAATGGAGATATATTGCTTGCCTTCTCAATGGATGAGGATGGGGCTGGAACAAAGGAAAGAATTTAGAACTCAAAATTAAGAAAAAAAACTCTATAAGGAAGCCTTTCCTAACCTCTAGTTCTAGTGCCTTCCTTCTCTTAATTATTTTCTATTTCTCTTGTATACAGCTTGTATATATTTGTTGCTTGTTGCCTCCTCCATTAGATTGTGAGCTTCTTCTGGGCAGGGGCTATCTTTTGTCTCTTTTTGTATCCCCAGCTGACACAGAGTAGGTACTTAATAAATGTTTACAGACTGACATCTTGTCCCTCTTTTGTGCAACGACTGTGTACTTACTATCCACTTTCCAGTTTCAGTTTCACCAGTAACACTAGTACTTCATTCTTGCTTTCCACATATAGTTAATAATTGCTTCAAATACTAACTCTACACAATAAGTACTACACCAGTTACCACTGTCAGAGAATAATCTCGTTGCCTTTTTGTGGGTAGGGGTGAGGAGCTAGATAACTACTGTAGACAGATAGCTTTATACACTTCCCTTTCTCTGAGCACCTGACTGCCTGATACCAGAATTCACAACCCTAAAACTCTTGCTCTATAGAGAATGCAAAAAGGCTCACATGATAATAGAGTTGGAATAACCTTAGAGATCACTCATCCTCCTTATTTGAGAGGTGAGGAAAGCAAGGTCCAAGCCGTGGAAGTGATGTGACTTGCCCATGATCACATGGCTGAAAGGTAGAAGAGCCGAGATGTGAACCTAGACTTCTGTGTTCTTCAGTTGACTACAGCAGAAAAGCAAATGACAAAAGAAGCCAGGACTACAGGGGAGGAAGCTTATATGAAGGATCTACCAAAGGTATTGATGGTCAATCTGCTGATATTCCCTCTAAAGACATAATTGTGTGTCAGTTTTAGGATTATTGTTACAAAGAGTTGTGAGTTATTCAAAGAGGCACTGGCCACCACCTTTGCTTTCTTGACCCACTAATCCTAAATTCAATACTTGACTCCCATATTTGCCTTCTACTTCCCTTTCAGTGTTCACCCCTCTTCTCCTCACCTCCTAAATCCTAGAGTTTTTCTCCCTTTACCTCTTCTATTTGTTCTTATTCCTGAAAAACTAAGACCTCTTAAAAGTTCTCATGCTTTATTTGGTCCCATCTATGGTGACCTTCACAGTTACACAACAGTCACTGTAGCTTCAAAACAGTTCCTATGGGCATGTTTCATGACCAATAAAACAAGTAACTCCATTCTCCTCTCTGCATTCACTCCCATTGAGTGAACAGGAATATTTTAACGTACTACAGATACTGAATCACAGGTGAAAGTCATTCTTACCCAGTGAAACAAGGTTCCCGTAGTTCTCCAGCATCACATCCCTGTAAAGGTCTCTCTGAAAAGGGTTCAGCTGTTCCCACTCCTCCTGGGTAAAATCCACAGCAACATCCTTGAATGTTACTGATTCCTGAAATATAAGCACATTCTTACTGGACTCCTTCATTCTGAAGGAAAAGGTGAAATTTAAAACATCTTGAGAAATAGACGGAAAGTACAGGGTGTGGTACTGATGATATTAGACTTGGAGTACTGTGGGATAGGAAATAAAATGGATATATGTGCCTGTCCTTGGACCTTTCTAATTAAGAGCCCTAAGCATCTAGATAATATTCCATAAAATACATCCATTAGGTTGAAGTTCATCCTCTTAAAGAAGTCACCATACTCTAAAATCACAACTGCATTTCAGGGAAGAAAGAGGAAAGCAACTCACCTTGTATTTGACTGTCAGGAATACAGCTGCTATCTCCTTCTTTTCTGTATTCCCTTCTCGAAGAAAGGCAGAATCCTGAGAATATTGGGCTAGAAGGGAAAAAAAAAGGGAAATGAGTCTTGGAGGGCTCAGACTCCCAAGGATGGAATTCTCTATATATTATCTGGGAGTCATCTCTCTATCTCTAAATAATTTAAAAGAGGGAGCTCTGAGGGAGGTCTGGCATAAAAGCTCTGCTCTTTCCCAGGATCAAAGATAAAGGCCACTATTACCTGACACTTTACTTTGTCCCTTTGCTTCTAGAATGTTTCAGATCTGTGTTTCTAATTCAGAAAATATAGCTTGAATATAACAAAAGTGTCTTCATGTAATCTGGGATATAATGCTTAACCTCTGTAATTCATTTAATCTTTGCCTTTAATGAAGGAAAATATGTCCATTTTCTTCCACAACCCACTTGATATATAAAGAATCAACTCTAACTTCCTTAAAGTGGCCTTAGGATATAAGAAGTAATATGGTATAGTGTGAAGAACAAAGAACTGGAAATCAGGAAACCTGGGTTATGGCTCTAGTTCTAGAATTACTTGTATGACCAAAGAAAAAAACTTAATGTCTCATTCACTATCCTTTTTTGGGGGGGAAAGGGAGAAGACAGGAGGGAGGAGGAGCGGGGAGCAGGGAGCTGGTCCAAGCTTGTGACTTAATTGGTGTAGGGACATAGATTAGCAACTTCTCTGCAAGTTATAGTCTCAGAGCGTTATCTGCAGGACTGAGAGGTTGTGACCCGTCCGGGATAACACTGACATTATGTGTCACAGGTTGAGACTTAAACCCAGGTCTTTCTGAAATTGAGACTGATTTTCTATCTACCTTAGCTCCCAGTCTCTCTGTCTACTATCTATAAAATAGGAATAATACCAGAGGAGACTGTATATTAATGAGAGCAATTCCATAAACCACTAATGAAGATCAGTTTTATTACTTCAGAGTAAATTATCTCATAACCTGCTTACTTCACAGCATCTTATTCTATTAAGATCATATGAGATTAGAGATGGGAAAGAAAGTAAAATATTAGGTGTGTCAAGCTTTTAATAGTAAGTAATTCTTACTACTGCTCATTCCTTATCTCAGATACATATTTAAGACAAAAACTGTATGTATTTTTAGAAGGCTCTCTCTATATGTGTTTGTAGTGAAAGGGGAGGAAGATATCTGTGCTCTTAAGGAGGCTGCCTGTTTTCTCCATCTCATACACAGTGAAACAGAAAGGAGGTGCAAACTACCGGATATGGTGGAAAAGCTTATGTAGAAGTGTAAATTACACTCATTCAACAAAACTAGGGACAGCCCTAACCAGGTCATGGCCAGGTTCTTTTCCCCAATTCTCAATTTTTGGCCCTTCTCACCTCTGGCCCCAGACCTTTGGATCAAATTCTCCACCATAGTCACTGCTTTCTTACTGCCCTCTGGTTGTTGTGCTCCCAACCAACTTCTTGGGGAGAACAGGCAGGAATTACTGTGATAGACATGAACCAGACCTTCTCTGTGTGGAATTCTGGACTCAAGCTTGGACCTCCAAGTTCCTGGAGTGGGTTCAGTGTCTGCCAGTCCCTCTTGGACTGAAATGACCTGAAAGTCCATGGAATGGGTCTTCTAGTTTGGACTCCTTATCCTTTTCTGGAATTTCAGATTCTCTTGCAGACAAAGGGTCTTAAGGCATCTGAGGGACAGCGAAGGCACAGGTTCCAACAGGAACTTCTTTTGATAAGGGAGGGAAGGCCAACTATCTGTTTTCCTGGCAGAGAGACAACCTCCTGGTACTGCACAGACTGGATCACTGTAAGGTTAACAGGCATAGAATAAAGAACAAATCAACACTAGGGACTCAACAACCATAGCCTCTTGTTTCAAACTCAAGGTCCTATATTCAGGGAAAGCCAAGGACCCTAAACATGCAAATGATCCAGAATATGAGCACCAAGTAATAATGACACTATAATTTAATAATTATAGAGTTCCTAATGTTCGTTCAGATGCCATCACATAGGCATACAGATACACGAACATGTATAACGCATATGAATACATGCTGACACATTCAGTCTCTACCTTTATTCTAAGAAGTTACACAAACTACTACTCCCCCCACCCACCAGTCAAAACCAAACTCCCAAATCTGGATCAGATACAAAGGCACACATTTATTTTTAATCAAATTTTAGTGATATCTTCTGTTTTTACATTGAATAAATTTTCCCCTGGATACCCTTCTCTCCTCCCAAAGAAATATACCATATAACATTTTTTAAGAGTAAAAAAAAATTCACCAAAACTGATCAGTACATTAAAAAATCTGATAATATGTGCATGTTCCACACTCCACGTATACTGTCCTCCTGCCTCTCAAAGAAACAGAACAATGTATCTTCTCATATTTCTTCTTTGGGACCAAGATTATTCTTCATAGTTTCAAAATATGTATCTTCAATTGCTTTGTCATTGTTGTTCATTCTATTTACATTGATGTAATTATTGTGTATGTTGTTTTCCTAGTTCTGATTACTTCACTTTGTATCAGTTCATGTTAGTCTTTCCATGACTCTCTATATTCATCATGTTAGTTGTTTCTCACAGTATAATAATATTCCATTACACTCATGCACCACAATTTGTTTAG
Organism: Phascolarctos cinereus; assembly: GCF_003287225.1. Taxonomy (NCBI): domain Eukaryota; kingdom Metazoa; phylum Chordata; class Mammalia; order Diprotodontia; family Phascolarctidae; genus Phascolarctos; species Phascolarctos cinereus. The sequence goes on along the minus strand of NW_027555625.1, from coordinate 147,307,872 downwards.
CTATTTTCCAATCAATGAGCATCTATCTATTTTGTTTCTGGTTCTTCACTGTAACAAAAAATGCTGCAATATACGGGTATACATGGAGCTTTTCTTTTTGACAATTACCTTGCTGGGGTTTGTACCTAGTAATGGAATCTCTAGGTAGAAGGTAATGGTTATTTCAGTCACTTTATTTGCATAATTCTAAATTACTTTGCATAATTATTGAACAAATTCTCAGCTCCACTAACCATGCATAATTGTGCCTGTTCTTCCACAACTTCCCCAACACTATTTTCATCATTTGTCATCTTTGCCATTTTAGTGATTATGAGGTAAAATTTCAAGGTTCTTTGATTTACATTTCTCTTATTATCAGTGATCTGGAACATTCTTTCATATGGTTGTCAATAGTTTGCAATTCTTCTATTGAGAACTATCTGTTCATAATTGTTTGTTCACTCACCTGCTAGGAAATGGCTTTTGGTCTTTTATATTTCTTTTGCCTATTTATCTTTGATGCTAAACCCTTATCCAGGGAATATGACACATAGATTTATTTTCCCATTGACTTCTCTTTTTATCCTAGATGCATTAATTCTATTTATGCAAATTTTAAAAAATTTCATGTAATTAAAATTATTTTATCTTTTACAATTATCTCTATCCATTACTTGATTAAGAATTCATCTCCTGCCTGTAGGTACCAAAGGTATATGATCTGTTTCTCTTCTAAAATTTTTATGGTATGATTTTTAATATCCAGGTGATATATTCATTTTGAATTTATTATATAGTATAAGATGTTAGTCGAAACTTAATTTCTGCCAGAATGATCGCCAGTTTTCCCACTAGTTCTTATCAAGTAGTGAGCTCTTTCCTAAGTAATTTACATTTATGTTTTTGTCAAAAACTAGATTACTGAGTTCTATCATTTTTTATTTTTGTCTAGTCAATCTCACTATTATTTAACAAATAACAAATGGTTTTGCTGATTGCTACTTTTCAAGAGTTTGAGGTCATACATTTACTTTAAGCCCTAAATTCCTCCCCCAACCACAACTTCATTTTCAGTGGATGACGTTTCAAACTTTATTTATGGGAGAAGAAACCAGTTCATTCAGTAGCAATTCTTCATAGAATTCCATTTCTGTCTATGGTCTCATCCTTCCCTTCAATCTCAGAGGGAGAAGTGACCTTTTCTAAAACCAACCACTGGATTCCATCCTCTCCTACCTCCTCTAGTATCCATGTTCCCAAATTTTCTCTTCCCTCTTCAGCACCTTCAACATCTCCTTTTGTACAGGTTTACAATGGATTTCATGAAAATAAATCTGAATGCACTTTACAGTACTATTGCCCTTCTGTATCTCCATCTTGTCCACAAGTACACTGTCCACATGCATCACTGACTGAATTACTTGGAAGAGAAATGCAAATTAATTTAACAACTTTAAGGTTTCACCTAAGACCCAGCAAATTGACAAAGAAGACAATAGACAGTAAGAGTCAATATTGAAGAGACTGTGGGAAGACCTGCACACTAATACACTATTAGTAGAGTTTTGAATTGGTCCAACTATTCAAAAAACAATTTGGAATTATATGGGGGGGAAAGTCACTAAATTATTCATAGGTTTCAACTCAGAGCTCCCACTGCTGGGTACATACCTTAGGCAGTCAAAGGCAGAAAGGTCCCCTATTGATCAAAATATTAAAAGCAGAACTTTTTTGTGTTAGGAAAGAACTGAAAACAAAATGGGCACCTCTCTACTGAGGAAAGGCTAGATAAACTATGATGTCTAAATGTCATGTATTGTAGTCCTGTAAAAAAAAATAATTATGACACATCTAGAAAAATAAGGAGAAAATATGTATCATTAGATTGTGAGCTACTCAAGAGTAGGGACTGTCTTTTGCCTCTTTGTAACACCAGTACTTACTTAGTACAGAGCCTGGCATATAGTAGGTGCTTAATAAATGTTTATTGATATTCATAGCAGCTCTTTTTGTGGTGGCAAAGAATTGGAAATTGAAAGGATGCCCATCAATTGGGGAACGGCTGAACAAATTGTGGTATATGAATGTAATGGACTACTATTGTTCCTTAAGAAATGATGAGCAGGCAGATTCCAGAAAAACCTGGAAAAACTTACATGAACTGATGCTGAGTGAAGTGAGCAGAACCAGAACATTGTACAGTATCAGCGACATTGTGTGATGATCAGCTGTGACTGACTTCCTTCTCAGCAATACAGTGGTCCGAGACAAGTTCATAAATGTTTATTGACTGACTAACTGAATTTATGCAGAGTGAATTAAATAGAACCAAGAAGACAATATAAATCAAGGGAAAACCAATACGATGAAAAGAGCAGTAAGAGAAAACTGAATGCTCAATAATTATAAAAGCTTATCTTGGCACTGGTGAAGAGATGAGGAATCATATCTCTCTTCTTTCACTGGAAGAGTGGGGGCCTATGTGGGTGGACGACAGTACCGACAGGTGAGGTTGATGTGCTGGTGGGCTCTGCGGAACTGTTTGCTTCCCCTTTGTTGCAAAGGAGGGATGGAGGATGGGGGAGGGGAGGAGGTGAATCAAGCAATCAAATCGATCAGCAAGCATTTATTTAGGCATTGGGTATACAAATATAAAGAATAAAAATAAATGGATCAAAAACCAAAAAGTCATGCACTTGAACTGACCTTATGGTACACTCTCCCACCAAATGAGCTTTCCTGTATGTGGGGGTTGGGGGAAGAGAGACAGGTGGAGAGGGGAGGGAGCGGGTGTTATGTCCTTGCACCTTCCCATCCCCTCCAAATAAGGCTGGAGAACAACTGTCACAGGGAGCTGGGCTTTTGTTCGAAAAGGGGCGAGGGTCGGGTGGGGAGTGTTATCGTTTCATGGGGCAGAGATAACATTAGGCGTCTGAAGATCTGGGTGCGAATCCATGACTTGGATCCCCAGAGACCCCCTCCCCTTGTTGATCCGGCCGCTTCCTTCAGGCCACACATAAATGTACACATATGAACACACATACAGACATATACAGATACACACGCATGTATGTACCACCGTCCCACCTGAGCCGGTCCACACAAGTCCCGAGCTCCAAGTCCCAAGCCGAACGACGCCTGCGCACACGTTAACGCCCCGCGCGGACTCTACTTCCCAGCAGCCTTAGCAGGTTCTCTGCCCCAGGCTCCTAAAGATTGAACCACTCCAAGTGGAAAGGTCTTCTGGGAAATTGAATCCAAGTCCCCATACTCTGGGAGTCTAGCTCCTCTGGGAAATGTAGTCTGGGATTTCCTTCTGCGCAGGCTCAGAGAGGGTCCTGGGCAGAGGCAGGTCACCATGGTAACTGCCACTTGCTTGTGGTCAGTACAGATGGGGAAACTGAGGCCCAGAGTTGGCTAGAGAGGAAGCGACTACCAGAAACACTTACAGTTAGTAATCTGCAGAGTCCGGAACTGAAGGTGGGACTGGCCCCACCCTGCCCAGGGAAGGGGAGAAGCCTGGAGTCACCTGGAGCCATGACGCCTTCCACCCAACACGCACATTAGCTACTGTAGACGAAGGGAGTCAGCCAAATCAATCTGAATCTTAAGGTCCTGGGTTTTGCTTTGTAGTTCACAGTGCCCACCCAGATCAATATCAAATGAATAATCAACATGGTCATCACAAAAACCTTCCACTGAAATGCGAATTAAGAGAAATTGGAATAGCTTTAGAACCGAAATGATGTAACAGTTTTAAGATTCATTGGTCTTAGAGTAGGAAGAGACCTTAGAGGTCATCTAATCTGGTGCAGGATACCTTCTACAATATTCCTCGACGACGACTGTCCAGTGAGGCTTGAACACTGCAAGTACAGAGAATCTTCATTTTATACCAGTTAGACCACTTGCTCTCCCAATTTGGTTAGCCATTCCCCAATCAATGAACATTTTTGCCAGGTTTTGTTTTGTTTTGTTGCTACCACAAAAAGTGCTGCTATATTTTGGTGTATATAAAGACTTTCTTTTTATCAGTGACCTCCCTGGAGTCACTTAACACAGGAATATCTAATTCAAAAAGTATGGACATTTTAGGCACTTTATTTACATAATTCCAAATTACTTTCTGGAATAGTGGAATAGCCTACCAACCATGCATTTGTGTACCTGTCCTTTTACAACCCCTCCAACATGATTTCCATCCTTTATCATCTTTGCCAATTTAATGGGTGTGAGGTGATGCCTTATTATTTTGACTTGCATTTCTCTTTGTGATTTAGAGTATTCTTCCATATGGTTGTTAATGGTTTGCTATTCTTTTGAAAACTGTTGTTGATCACTTTTGAACACTTATCTGTTTTGTACAGAGAGCTCCCAATGTGGAAAATCCCCCACTGATGCAGATCAGCAACTTTTGTATAATGTGTAGGTTTGAATTATTGCAGCATTTGCATAAAGGATAGATAATGGAGCTTGGAGTCAGTAGAACCGGTTTCAAGTTCTGCTCCCGAGCCATACTAGCTGTATGATATGGGCATGCCCCTTAATCATCAAGTAGTTATTAACTGCCTATTATAGCCCAAGGACTGTGCTGGGCACTGGGAATACAAATATAGTAAATGAGATTGTATTCATTCTAACTGGATTTTTTTGGTGTCCTAGGCAACATTTTAGCTGGCATTTTATGGTGCTTAAAGTTTGCAAAGGTTCATGTACATCATCTCATTTGATACTCACAGGTAATAGTACTCCATCTATTTTCCATCAGTATTTTTTGGATTCCACTCTTTCATCGTAACTCCTTTTCCCCCATCCCACCCACTTCTCCAAGGAAAAGTTCATTGCCAGGAAACTCATCATCACAGATATTGCTTCAGCTTTGGTACTATCATGAAATGATGTAGGACCCAAATCCTCATGATTAGATGGAAGGAATATTTTTGTTGTAGGCCACTTCAGTATGAGGAAGAAGGGGTATATGCAGAGTGAGTTAGAATAGGGGTTCTTAGCTTTTGTTGTGTCATAGACCCTTTTGGCAGTCTAATGAAGCCTATGGAAGCCTTCTCAGAATAATGTTTTTAAATGCATAAAATAAAATACACTGTTTTACAATGGAAACTAATAATATTAAAATTACCAATTAAAAAAAATAAGTTTATAGACCCCCCAGCTTGAGAACTTCTGAGCTAGAGGAGCCAGTATTTATCTGATTAACTCATAACTGGGGTATTCAAAGGTATTTCAGATTTGCTTACCCTAAATTAGAGCATCCAGATCCCTTCATGTACCGTAAACAATGGCACATAAGCTAAATGGGTCAGGCAGTGATTGGGCTAGGTCTGAGTAGCTGAACTTGGAGAAAGCTTCAACTCCCTGGACAAAATAAATATGTGAAACTAAAGGCTGGAAGACAAGTGAATGTGCACATTTCTTAGTACCCTTCACGTATGACTATAGCCATATAGTTTGTACATTGTTCAATAAACCCTGTTGTTAGATCAACTTAAGGTGAACAAGGCAGTAACTTTGTTCCTTGAACTTCTGAACCTATGTCTCAGGGGATAAGGGGACTTAGGATCTCCTCTGAGTATATGGTGATATGGTGGTGGTGGTGGTGGTGGTTGTTTATTGTAAATATAATTTTGTGGTTGCCACAGTCAGAGTCATGTATTCACAAAGGACTCATCACTTCAGGCTTCTGTGGAAGAAGGTTGTGGAAGGAGCAGGAGAATAGATAGAGACAAGTCCAAAAAGAAGAAAATTGTGTAATTGGCTTGAAGTAGTTTGGACTAGTGTAGTATACCAGAAATTGAATTTGGGGAGGAGAAATTTGGCAAATTTTGGAAGAAACTGAAGGAAATTTGAAGGAGAGCTATCTCTAGATCCAGTTACTGCTCCGTGGTCTATATCTAGGTTGTAACAGCAGCAAGATCAAGGACACTTTTAAAGATGCCATAAAAGATTAGGGAGGACTAGGAGAGGAACATGAAAAGAAACTCAAGAAGGATAAAAGGTTGGGGAGACAAGGCAAAGAGTAAGAAGAGATAAGTGGAACAAAAACAGGGTTAAATAAATTGGTAGGATGGTTTAATAGGTGGGGCAAATTGGTTGTGTAAAGTGTTAACTTTAAAGTTAAGAACTTTTTAAAGAGTTTTAACCAGATGATTAGGGTTAAGGTGTAAACACCCACAAATAGTTTTAAAAGAAGAAATTATGCAGTGACTTGCATTGAGTGTGTCATGCTTATATTTCTGTCATAGTCTAGTGGCTATTATCAATGTTCTAAATATAGGATGATCTCCCTCCTAGAGGAGGTGAAGGGATTAGAATACTTCTCCACATTCCAGGGTAAGGGACAATACTTAGTTCCTCAAAAAAGTGAAAGTAAAGCTTCAGTGGAGAAAAAGAGTGGAGGAGGACAAACTTGATCTTTATCAGGATAATGGAGAATAGAAGTGTCACACAGAGGGGAAAGGGAAGGGAAAGCCCAATGAGAGCTTAAAAAAAGATCCAAGGTGGCAAAGTTGAACAAAAAATGAAAGATGCCAACTGTTAGAGGAACTTTGGGAAAACAGATATATTAGTGCATTTCTCACAGATCTGTGAATTGGTACAATCATTCTGTAAAGTTACCACATATTTCACCACATAATCGTTGCAGATTTTATGCCAATTTTTTTCTGCAAAAAAAGGGGGGTTCAACCATTATGTGAAGTTCCTTTTAAAAAACTGTGCCAGTATTATTTAAAAATCATTTATTACTAAACTGTCTTTGGTGCAAGATTAGGATGCATGGTATACTCATGAACATACATTAAAATTGAATGACAATGCACATGCACTGAGAAGTCTAGGCTCTAGGCTTGCAATGCCTGACAAGGTAAATGTGTATCCACATGCCACTGGCAAATGCACTGCTGTTCTGTTTACCTTTTAAGTGGCATGACAAACAGAATTATACCATGTGACAATTACACCATGAAAAGTTGTAAACAGGGTGCGATGATTACGTGGTATCTTGAACTACTTGAAAAAGCTACAAAACTGTGTAACCTTTGACCCAATAATAAAACTTCTAGGCCTATACTCAAAGAAGCAAAGAAAGAAGACAATGACCCATATGTTATAAAAATATTCATAGTAATTTTTGTTTTGTAATGGCAAAGAACTATGGGAGTGCCCATGAATTGGAGAGTGGCTGAACAAATTATGGTATTTGAACAAAATGGAAAATTATTGTGCCATAAGAAAAAAAAAAAGCAGATAGTTTCAGAGAAACATGAAAGACTTGTATAAACTGAGTAAAGTGAGTTGAACCAGGAGGACAAGTTACACAATAACAGCTACATTGTAAAGATAAACAACTTTGAAAGATTTAAGAACTCTGATCAATGCAATGATTAACCATGAATGCAGAGGACAAATGAAGAAATACTACCTAAATCCTGATAAAGAGGTGATGGGTTCAAGATGCAGAAAAAGACATACTTTTTTGTGGGCCAAAGAGGTCATTTGTTTTGCTTGATTATGCATATTTGTTAAAAGGGTTTGTTGTTTTGTTGTTTTAAGGAAGAGGAACTAGGAGAGAAATGTTTAATCAAAAGAAATTTTTAATGAATTTGAGGCTTATCCTAAAGAGGAGACAGTTGGATGCTCTGAGAGTAAAACCATGGAAACTATTAAGTGAAAGACCTTCTAGAAGAGTGGTGGTGATCAGCGGTACTGAGACAGCTATTGGTCACTCTGATAACAACAGGAAACTCTGTAACCTTCCACATATCCACAAGATAGCAGAGAACCTCCAAGACTTATCAAAATGAATGAGAACTACCCACCTCTGATGGTTCCCATGGCCACAAATAGCACCTCCAGAAGAAACCTAAAAGAATAGTGCCAACAATTATTAAGTCTTGGGCAAAAAACTGAAGATCACATGGGCACAAGCTGTATATTCCTCACTGTTGCAGTCCCGCTGTACTCTGCTGTCACCAGACTTCATCTGGAATATTGTGTTCGGTTCTAAGCACCACAGTTTAAGAAAGACGTTGATAGCTCCTCCCCACCAAAAAAAAAGACATTGATAAACTGGAGAATTTACAATGACAGCCAAGAGGAAGGGCCTTGAATTTATACTGAGAATCAGTTGGAGGAAAAGGGTATGTTCAGCCTGGAGAAGGTGAGAGTTGGGGGCAGATTGCAATTGTCTTGAAGTATGTGAAGGGCGGTCGTGTAGTGAAAGGACTTGTTCTGCTTCACTGTTCCTAAAGGAGAGAACTAGGAACAATGGGTAGAAATGGAAACAATGGGACAAATTTAGGCTTAAAATTAGGAAAAACCGCCCAGCAGTGTAAGCGAGTGTCTGAAAGAAGAACGGACTGTCAAAACACGAAGGGAGCTGTGCCTCCTTAGAGGCAGAAGTTAACAGCTAGATAACCACTTTCTGGGTACATTATAGCGTATTCCTTTCACGTACAGACTGGGCTACATGGATAAGTCTCCTCCAACTCACAAATTCTGTAAAAATATCAGGAATTCAAATGGAAGGCCATATAAGCGGTGATGAAAACATACATGATGGAAATAGTGGACTTCCACATTTCAATACCATCAATTACATAATATAATCCAGGTATAAGATACTGTCAAAGATATGAATTACAAGTGGGGAGGTCACATGGAAAGTTCAAGGGATAACAGTGCAACATCTGACTGCTGCATTGGTGCCCACATGTCAAGAGACCTAGAAGAAGCCCCCATCATTTGGGTTGGGCCTTGGATAAAGAATTTATGAAAAAGACTTGGACCAAAGTCAAAAAGGAATGTAAGGCACATAGGGGTGATGATCTGAATGGCTGGACAGAGTACTCACATTCATGGGATAAGAGATACAACAAAGTAATAAAATTCCAACCTGTATAAATTGAATCAATAAAAACGTTCAAATAAAGATTTTTTTAAATACGATTGTATCTGAAACTTTAAACATACAGGTAGTTTAAAAATGCTTAAAATGTGTATATTGAAAAGATAACAAAATAATCTTGTTTCTATTCCCCCCCTTTAAATTTTTTATGGATTTTATTGTAACTGTTATATACACAACTTAGCCAAGATCTAAATAGTTTTGGTGGTTCTTTCTTTTCTAAGCATTACTTTATATATCTTATGATACTTCTTTGTGTTCTTCATATTTGTCACTTCTGATACTGCAATAATAGTCCTATATGTTAATACACTAAATTTCCTAATGTACTATGAATAGTTTTGTAGAGATAGGCCTTTCTTTTCCTCTTCCCCCTCAACCCCTTTTCCACCATATATAACATTTCTTAAGGTATAGGTCTGGTACTGGAATGACTAAATCAAAAGATATAAAGTTTTGTAGATATTATGTAATGCTTTCAAAAGGAAGCATCAATTCATGGCTACATGAGCAGTGTTAGAGCGTGCCTTTTCAACACTGAATTTTATCCTTTTAAAACCACCACTGCCAATATTATCAGCTTAGGGGAAGTACATATGAAAATATTTGTTTGGGGTAGCACTAATCTTGTGCTAACTTGTATTTAGTATTTAACAAAGTGATAAACCTTACTGAGGTTTTGCCTAAGACATCATATTCTCAGGGTTACTCTCTGGCATAACGTCGCTGATGTTGGATGATTGATGCCTTGCTACAAAAAGTTTTTCCACACACACTGCACAGATAGGGTTTCTCTCCAGAGTGGGTTTTTTGATGTCGAGTAAGTGATGGAAAGTCAAAGAAGGTTTTTCCACATTCATCACATCCAAAGGACTTCTCTTGAGTATGAATCCTCTGATGTAGAGTAAGGGATGAATGTCTAGCAAAGGCTTTTCCACATTCATCACATTCATAGGGCTTCTCTCCAGTATGAATTCGCTTATGGGAAGTAAGGTAAGAATGGTTCAAGAAGGATTTTCCACATTCCTTACATTTATAAGGCTTTTTTCCCGTATGTGTTAGCAGATGTCGTGTTAGATTACATTTCCAGCTAAAGATTTTCCCACATTCATTACATTCATAGGGACTCTCTCCAGTATGACTTCTCTGATGTTGAGTAATAGATGAGCAGTTAATAGTTTCCCCACATTGTTTGTATTCTTGGCCTTGCCCCTTAATGGTGTTTTGGGGGGGAATAATTAACAGCTGCCTAGAATCTCTTTCATGGGAAAGGAATGTCTCCCACGTCTCCCCTTCAGAGTTTTCCTTCTTCCTGTCCAATGTGCCACCAGGTACTTGAACTCCTCTACGTGCAGAGTCTACTGTTAATGTTCCTGACGATTCCACTTCTTCTGTAATTTTCTGCTTTGGAGTTGACTTCTGGGTCTCATGACTCTTCCAGTCTGAAACCAAGGGAAAACACAACTATAATCTGTTCTCTGTGCTGTTAAAAAAAAAAAAAGTTCCAGTAGAAAGGATAATGAAACTGAAAATAATGCCCCCAAAACATCTAGACAGACAAAATACAGGAAGCAGAAAACAAAAATGGGTTATTGGGCACCTTGCTCATTAAGAAGCTGGAGAAAAGTGACTAGCTCCCTAAGCAAAGTGAGCAGAAAACATGAAATCCAGGACTATGGGAAAAGTCACCAGAGCAACGTGGAGTCTAATGAGTAGGAAGGGCAAAGATTGAATTGTATGATGGAATCCAGAAAAATTAACTTTCGGTCAGTAAGGGAGGTGACGCTAGGAAAAAGCAAATTGAGACAAAGTTCTAGTAGATAGTAAAAGACACATGAAAAGGGAAGAAGAGGAATCACAACTGAGGAAAAGGTGATACTTCGCCCTCGGGAAGAAACAGAGACACAGCTTTCCTGCCTGGGTTGCTCATGACAATAACAACTGTAGTAGACCTTAAGACCATTGAGAACAGTGATCTCTCACCAAACTGCGAGGCTGTACTTCCAGTGATATCTTTATTTCTGGTTCTCAGTCACTCACCCAAAGAAGAATTGTTTGGCAACTCTCTTTCTTCAGCTCTTGGCAGACCAAGTAACCATGGCTCTTTGCCTTGTTCCAACTGGAAGATCACGTCAGGTTTAGATATTGGAAGTCCTATTGGTGGAAAGGAAATGTCAGTATCGGTCAACATTTATATGGATGGCACTGTCACAATGTTATTATAAACCCATGAAGTCAATATGATAGGCATAATTATCCCCACTTCAGAAATGTGGAAACAGACTCATGAAGGCTAAGTGACTTAGCCACAGTCACAGAGTTTTGTCCAAAAACACAGAACTGTCCCAGAAGTCACAAATATAATTCTGATACAGACACACTCATATACACTCATTAACTCTTCACAATATCTTGGTCTTTCTATTCACTTCTGAGCTCTGTGAAATATTTTTATAATTGGTGATGTGGCAGTAGCACTACAATACCAGCAGGGACTGGTTTCATCCAACATTGAGTCCCTCAGCTCTCCATCTGGAGGTAGACACAGTGTTTCACCAGGAGTCCTTTGGAACTGTGGTGAGTCCTTACATTAATCAGAGCTCCAAAGTCTTTTAATATTGACTGATTATTTTAAAAATATGACTGTTTCTGTGTAAATTGCTCTCTTGGTTCTGCTCACTTGTTTGATAGCGTCCATCGAAATTCCTTCTCTATGGTTTTGTTCTTTATTTTGTCAGGTTCAGCTTCCAGGTATTGGGATATCGAGTGCCTAAAAGATCTTGAGAGTACTGGGCCCCAACTGATTTAGGTACTTTCTCCCCCAAAGTTTCCCTCTTCCAGCAGGCTCCATAATATCATTGCTGGGGCCTGTGTTTACAGAGGCCTTCATTTTCTTTAGTCTAGTCACCTCCTTGTCACCAGTCTTAAGTCATGGTACCTTTCTGTAGCACACCCTATCCTCCAATACAGGTTTTAGAATTAAAAATTTCTCTTCTACTTAGGGCATGTCCAAAATACTAAAAAAATAAAAAATTCAACAAAACAAATCACACAGCCATTTTTATCTTTTTAAATTTGAGTTCCCCCCTCCCACCCAGGACTCAGGAAGCTCTATTTTTTTCCTCTGCCTATTGTCCCATATACCGTAGTATTGGCCTGTTGGTTTCACTGTGCACCATAATGCCTACTGGATGTTCTGTTCTCCCATCATTCTGAGTTATTCCAAAGAGCTCTGCCCCATGCCCTTGTTTTCCCACTCTGCCAGTTTTTGACTCAACAGGTGACTCCTCTACTTCCTTTTGAGCCCCTCACCCCCCACCCTTCTAAATCCAAGAACTTCTTGTACCATATACTTGCTCCTCTACTTTTTCTTATTCTAGAGATAGATTTCTTTAAAAAGTCTCTAGCATTCCACCTTTCCCTAAGCAGCAAGACTTCATTGTTACCTTCAGTTATGTCCCAGTGCAGCAAGGTTTCAAAGTAGTTTCTGTAAGTATCTCTTATGTGACCACACTTCAGACACAGTCACAGTGAAATATAAATAACTCCAGGCACATCTCTGTACTCACTCCCATTTAACAGAGGAATGTTTTAAGATGGGGCAGATGCTAGATCACAGGGTGGAAGCCTCTCTTACCCAATGACACGAGGTTTCTATAGTTCTCCAGCATCACATCCTTGTACAGGTCCCTCTGAGCAGGGTTCAGCTGTCCCCACTCCTCCCGGCTAAAGTTCACAGCTACATCCCTGAATGTCACTGATTCCTAAAATACAAAGACAATCTGGCTCAGCCATGGAAGCCACAACCCCAGGGGAAGGGGTAAATTTGAAAACATTTGGAGAGACAGAGGCAATGTTAAGGTGTTCTGGGTACCATGGGGTAAGGGGAAAAAATAAAGGCCAATGACCTAAGGTAGAAGGACACCTTGACTCTGTGTCACTGCGCCTATCACTGGGCCCTACGGAGGAAGAGCCTCGTTAATGAGAGATATTTTTCACACTTCGTGTGGGTAGAGAAGATCCATGAAGAGTATAGAAAGTTGCCATACTCTGGAGATTGTGACAACATTTCAGGGGAGAGAAAAAAACCCAATTCACCTGGTACCTGACTGCCAGGAACATTGGCATTATTCCCTCCTCTTCTGTCCTTTTTCTCTTACAAAAAGACAGAGTCCTGAGAACTGGGGGCTGGGAAAAAAAAAAAGAGACATTGAGGGAGTATGGTCTTGTTTTATGATGATTCCATAAGCTACTTATGAGAATCATTTTTCGTTATCTCTTAGTAAAATATCTCATACGTTATACTTTATCTATGTCACCTTGGTAAGGTCCCATGAAATAAGAGAAGGAAAAGTATGCAAAATAGTAACATGTGACAGGCTTTTAATGGTAAGGAATTCTAGCTATTGCTCATTTCATTTCACAGATATAAAGATAGAAGACAGAAAGGGAAGAAACCTCTAAAGAGATTTCCCTGGGTTTTTGGAGTGCAGGACAATGAATGGATTATGCTCTTAACAGAAGCAGCCTGTTCTTTCTCAGGCTTTACCTTTCTTCCTATGTTTACACACAGTGGGCTAAATCTCAGCTGAGCAACTCAGAGGTTCCACAACTACTACTAATCTTCTCTGATAGATGCCAGAGCATCTATCAGAAGTCTTCCCCTTCTGTATCAGTGACAATAGGCCTTGCCTGGCTCCCATCTTTATGAGGCCCCCTTAGCTCAGCCATCCTTGGCAAGATGATAATTTACAACCAGGTCACCTTATAGCTGCACACATGAAGGAAAGATGGTGTTATAAAATAAGCCACTCTTCCCCTCTGTGGCTCCAACCAGTGCAGGGATGATCTCCACTGAGTAATGGGTTGAAAGATTTTTCCTTCAGTGAAAATGAAAGGAGAAGAGAAGATATGATATAGAATCCCTATGAGGCAAAAATTGGGAAAATCAAATTGATTCTGTTACTGATTCCATTCTGTATCACTACCAACATTTCTGTAACTGCCTAAGTCATATTTCATTTGTCTCGGAGCCAAATCTGGAAATTCAACATTCCTGGAAATGACTCATTTTCTCTGAGTTAATTGTAGAAGTTCAGTTCTCCTGCTAATCACTGTTCCATTCTTGCCTCCAGGAAATCTGCTATCCTTGAAGGATGCAGGTGAACACCAGGGAGTCTGATTAACTGCGTCTAAACTGTACTTGCAGGTGGACTCAAACATGAACATTTCTTAGAGACAGGCTGGAAGGAGTTGTTGTTGCTAGCTGCTCATTCTTAATTTCCAGCCAATCACACTGTTCCTCATGCCTGTGATGCTTCAGACTGTGCAACAAATCATATGGTTTTCTTCATCTATGATGCAACAAGCTTTGTAACCAATCATGAGAAAAACATTTCCCATTTATGATGCTGCTTTCTAGTTTTTGGATGCTCCTCATTTTGTCTGTAAAATATCTGTTTGCCCTTATTTGGGGTCTTCTGGCTTGCTGAGGAGCTAAAGACCCCTTTAATTGGTAATTGCTAGACTTATCGGTAAATTGAACTTGCTTGGAAGTTTGCGACTGTTTACCTTAATTTCAATAGTAACAGATGAATGTTCAAATACACTCACTCAGTAAGAACAGGGAAAAGCCATGATCTAGTTTTGGTCCTTTTCTTTTCCCCAGGTCTCAATTTTTTTTTTTACCCATTCTCATCTCTATTTGGTAGGGGTCAAATTTTTACCATTCTCACCTCTATTTGGTAAAGACCTTTGGGTCAAATTCTCCACCTTCTCACTGTTCTCTAGACATCATGCTTCCAATCCAACTCCTTGGGCATGACGGTCAGAAATTACCCTGGTACTGGAAGAACGGATTTTTCTTTGCATGAATCTCTAGCTTCAAACATGGACATCCCATCTCCTGCAGTAGGTCCGATGTCTGTCCAGGCCTTGATCCCTCCTGGTATTGAAACTACCTGAAGGTCCATCAAATGTGTCTTCTTGATTGTATTTTTAAGATGAATGGAATTCTCTTCAGGAACCCAAGTTTTCCCTGTAGAGCAAGGAATTAAGGAATCTGGAGATCAACAAAGGATCAGGCTCTTGCCCAAATGGACTTTTGGGTAATTAGGGGATGGGGGAAGAGAATACAAATATTTTTCTCCCTGACACAGCACAAATCCTCTGGAGACACAAAGGCTGGATCATGAGTTTCTATCAAGGACTGATAAAGTGATAAAGGGGGAAAAATCAACATTAAGGAAGTATAAACCATAGATGCTTGGTTACAGCCTCAAGGAACTGCATGTAGAGAAAGTCAAAGATCCAAAATACAGAAATCATCTACTCTATGAGAATAAGGAAGCAATGCAGCACTACTGTTTGGCAAGCATAGAGTTCCAATAAGATCTTTTTTTTTTCGAGGCAATTGGGGTTATGTGACTTTCCCAAGCTAGTGAGTGTCTGAGTCAGGTTCTCCTGACTCCAGAGCTGGTGCTCTATCTACTGTACCACCTAGCTGCCCCCACTTGGATCTTTTGGAAGCAAAACATTAGGGTCTCAAATTTGTAGAAAACTGAAATTAAGAAATGCCTGTGATTAACTACATTTTTCAACATGACATTTAAAAGCTACTAGTTGATTAAAATAAAAATCTATCTGCTTATATTAACATATATTATATTTTAAAACATTAGCATTTTAATATATATGACAAGATGAAATTAGCTTATTCTCGTAAAACTACTATGTATCTTTGATAAATACTGCTCCTAAGTTGTCATTTTAATGGTGTAAAACCCCAGCTTGACAGTAGGTACTGCCTTTTGCCTTTCTTTGTATCCTCTAGCTCGGGACACAAAGTGCTTAGACCATAGGAGGTGCTTAACAAATGTTTATTGACCTACAACAATATATGGTGATTTATAAGGTAATAAGGTAGAATTTTCTAGCTTTGTCCATAAGGACTTTTCACAAGAGTTTATAAGATCCAGACTTGTGTCAAACTGGTACAGTTGGCTAATAGAAAGGAATCTCTAAAAGGCAACAATTCTCCAAACCATTGTTTGAATATTCAATAATTAAAAAATTTCTACTAGATCTGATCACTAAAAATAAAAAGACCATATACTTACACAGATATATGCACATATATTAAATATACAAAAAGAGATGCTCATTGCCTTTCATTCTAAGCAGTTGACAAATTAAATCCCCCTGCCCTGACAGATTTAGTTCAAATACTGAGATATACATGTTCTTTAAACCCCCAGTTTCATTACCCTTTATACCTTCATTTTCTATGGATGAATTTATAGATGAGATCATCCAGTTGCAATTCACCAGATTACCATTTTACCACATAGAAAGTGTATCTCTACTTTCAAACTTTCCTTTGGTCTGTGAGGAAGAGGTAATTGTTCAAGATATGTTTTTATTGGTGTCTGGCGCCTTTACTTCAGTCACTTCTAGGGAAAACAATGTTCTCTTTTTCAAAGCCAGCCTCCCTAGATCTGAATTTCATCATCTTCCACGTCCTCTAACATCCAAGTCCCAAAATAATCATCACCAACCTTTGCATCTCCAATCTCTTCTTCTGTACTTTCACTCCTATGTGTAAACTTGATTACCAAACTTTTTATTTGTCCCTAATAAACTTCACCTTATTATATTTAGTTCTGGCCTGTTAGGATTTTTTTATCTTGACTCAGATTCAAAGTTAGTTATCCTTACTATTTTTGGTGTCATATGCAAGTTTGACACACATAATTTATGCTTTTATTCAAGAAATGAAGCAGCATGATATTCACTGTCCTGGTAGAAAGGACTTTAGATTTGGAGCCAGAGAACTTCAATTTAAATTCTGGTTTTTTAATTGATTACATGTGTGATTTTGGGCAAATCACTTAACTTTCCTGGGCTTCAATATCCTCACTTATAAAGTGAAGGAGATAGACTAGATGACCTCTGAGGTTCTTTCAAACTATAAATCTATGATCCCACAAATGATTAAAATGTTAACTGGCATAAGCCAAGTGAAAATCCTGGGGCACTCCACTAGAGACCTCCTTCCAAGCCAAACTCTCATTATTCTTTATACCTGACCCTTTGATGAACACTAACATTATATTATCCAGTCCTTACTTATCTATTTTGTCCACAAGCATAATATACAGGGTCTTTGCCAAAAGCTTTGCCAAAATTAAGTAAATGATATCTTCAATACTCCTTTGATCTATCTGTCTAAATTAATTTATTCAAAAGAGAAAATGTGCTTATTATGGCATGAATTTATCTATGTAGGGGAATTAGGAAAGGCTTCAAGGTGGCATTTAAGCTAGGCCTTGAAGGAAAGACTTTTCCTGGTTGTTGTTCTTAGCTCTAGGGAGAGTCACTTGCGCTCCCCCCCCTTCCCCCGGGGCCCTTTCCTTCTCTCACTCCTACCTGTGGCCATATCACAAGGTTCTCTCTCTGCCTCCTCCACTTTTCTCCAAGTACAATTTCTATGGTTCTCTCACAGCTTCAATTATACTTTCCATGTTAAAGACTTCTAAATAATCTATATGCTCAACTCTAAACTCTCCAGGATAAAGAGAATTCTTCTGGGGGCCACCATGGTAAGGAAGAAACATGACCAAAGCATTTGGTTAGATATGAGTTCAGGGATATAGTACAGCAAGTACAGGGACAGAGATAAAAAGCCATCTCTATGAGTGGAGGAGATCATAAAGGAAGAAAGTATAAGATGAGGTTGAAGGCAAAAGCCTCTGTAGGGGAACAGAAGGAGGGACAGGGGCCACAGAAGTGATCGGAGAGGTAGGAGGTGAACCAGGACAGTGAATATCATGAGAGAAAGTCAAGAGAGTAGAAATTTTCTAGCAGTGGTTGGTCACAAGTGTCACATGGTGAGAGACCTCAAGTAGAAAGGGAAGTGAGTAAGAAAAGGACCACTGTCCTTGGGAAGTAGGAGGTATTTTTCCCAGACTTACTGGTACAGTTATTTTCACTATTTTATTACTAAACAGTCTTCCTTATTACTAAATTACTTAGTTTTACTTATTAGTAAATAGTCTTAATTCAGTTAACAAATAAGCAGAGCACCTTGTGACAGCTGTGTTCATTTAAATGTGTGTGGGGTAGCCAGTTCATTAATACATTACTAATACCAGGACCACCTCTCAGGAGATGTCAGTGACCATGCATGAGGACAGTGTTGACATTGTCTAGACAGAAAATTTTAGAGCCACTGCCAGACTTTATAAGCAATTTCTAAAACTGATTAATAGGAAACTGTCATAGGTGGGCAGACTTTTGATTGGAAGCCGTGAGAGGCAATGGGGGGAAGTGGAAAAGCCCTGGATTTTGAATCAGAAGCTTAAAGATTTAGGAGCTGTTTGATATGGGCAAGTTAATTTTGCCTCTCTAGGCCTGTTTTCTCCTCTGTAAAATTCTGTGGTTCAACTCATGGCACCATACACTGGAAACACCACCGAATTTATAGTCATAAGACCTGGTTCAAACCCCAACGCTGCACCTTACCACCTGATTAATATTGTTCAAGTCATTTAACCTGTCTAGGCCTCAGTTTCCTCATTTGTAATATTACAGGGCTGGAATCGATGACTTTACACGTTCCCTTCTGCCTCTTAATGTGGGAACCTACAATTTCCAAAGTCCCTTCCAAATCTGATAGTTTCTTACATTAATTAAAAGCACATTCTGACGGCTTTTGTTCTTCCCCCCATCTGTACCGACCACCACTTCAAGTCTCTCTCCTCCCGCCCCAACCAGAGAGGCATGACTTAGTACTTTTTTACAGAGTAATACAGGTGTTGCTTGGAAAAGTCCCCGACCTGAACGAACCTCAAAGTACATTCATGTCCTCGGCTCCAAACAAGCTTTCGTGAAGGGGGGGGGGGACAGAGGGATTTTACGTCCCTCTTGCACCCTCCCCTCAGCACTTACGAACCTTCCCCTCCTCCCCACCCCCAAAACAGGGGCTGGGCTTTTCTTCGGAAAAGGCGAGAGTCTTCGTCCCATGGGGCAGACTGCTATAGGAGTCTGAAAACATAGGTGCAAAGCCAGCTATGCCTCGGATCCCG
Organism: Phascolarctos cinereus; assembly: GCF_003287225.1. Taxonomy (NCBI): domain Eukaryota; kingdom Metazoa; phylum Chordata; class Mammalia; order Diprotodontia; family Phascolarctidae; genus Phascolarctos; species Phascolarctos cinereus. Next base: position 147,288,882 of record NW_027555625.1, on the reverse strand, counting down.
AGAGGACACCCCATCCCCTGCCCCCCACCTGCCCTGTGTCTGCTGACCCCTCTTTCCTCAGTCCACACACGGGGAAACACATAACGCATACGGACATATGAACAGACAATAGGAACACACACACAGACACGCTTGCACGCGCTTACACTTTTACTTCAGGCCCACCGAAGCCTGTTCGCAGAAGTCCTGGTCTCCAGGGCCCACTCTGAACGACGCCTGCGCACACGCTAACGACCCGCGCGGACTCTACTTCCCAGCAGCCTCAGCAAGTTTCGTGACCTAGATTCCTAAAGGTTGTAAGGGCGTTGAACCACTCAATGTCGAAAGGTCTTCTGGGAAATTGAGTCCGAGTCTTCGTGCCCCCGGGACTCTAGTTTCTCTGGGAAATGTAGTCTTGGATTTCCGTCTGCGCAGGCTCAGAGAGGGTCCTGGGCAGAGGCAGCTACTTGGAGCCAGAGAGTGTGAGAGCGGTAAGGAGAACCTCTGCCAGGTGCCGGGGAGAAAGAGCGAGATTGGAGGGGAGGCATTGGGGGGGAAACAGGGGGAACAAAGACTCAGTCACCATGGTAACTGCCATCTGCGTCCAGCGTCCTCTTGAGTTTGTTTCTGGAGCTGTCCTCCTGCTGAGAACGGCTGCTGCTGTCCTGTCGTCTGGTCCACCCCTGGCATTTACAGATGGGGAAACTGAGGCCCAGAGATAGCTAGAGGGGAAGCGACTAGCAGAAGGACTTACAGTTAGTCATCTGCAGAATCCGGACCTGAAGCTGGGACAGGCCCCAGGTTGCCCAAGGAAGGGGAGAAGCCTGGAGTCCCTTGGGGCCATGACCTCTTCCACCCTTAGATTCTTTAAAAAAAAAAAAAGTAACATTTTTCCTTTTATTTTCTGAACTTTGAAAAAAACACCAAATAAAACGAGCATTTCCATATACATTGTAATAGAGATAATTATAGGAGAAACTGAAACTATCATGTAGCCACACTACTATTTTTTCTGAACTTCCTCACTCCTTATCCCAGAACAACACCCACACACCTCTGCTTTGGCCTTGTGCTCTTTGACATTTTTATCAAATACTTAAATAAGGGCACAGGAGGCATGCTTACCAAATGTCCAAGTAACACAAACCTGAGAGGGACAGCCAACATGTCAGGATCAGAAAAAAAATATGGATAGGCTAGATTGACACTGGGTTGAGCCTAGTAAAATGAAATTTAATAGGACCGGTCTTAGAGTTTCAAAAAATTAATTTTACCAATATAAGATGGGAGACATATGGCTAGACAAAAGTTTGCATGTAAGATATCTAGAGATTTTAGTGGAATGCAAGCTCAATATGAGGCAATGGTGTAATAACAGCAGTCAAAAAAATTAATATGATCTTGGTCTGCATTGTGAGAAGCATAGTGTCCAAGATCAGAGATTTGATAGCCCTACTACACTCTGGCTCAGGTCAGATGATCAGAATACTATCTTCAGTTCTAAATGACACATTTTTGGAAGAATATTGATAAGGTGGAGATTATCCAGAGGAATAAAGCAAAGGACCATTCCATATGAGAATGATGTAGCTAGAGGAACTGGTGATGTTTGGTCTGAGGAAGACTTAAGGAAGACAAAATAGCTGTTGGTTCTTAAGTATTTGAAAAGTTGTCAATTAGAAGAGAGATTAAATTTGCTCTGTTTGGCCCCGATGGCCAAACTAGGAGGAATGAGTGGAAGATGCAATGGTAGATTTAGACTTGATGTCAGGAAAAAATTCTTAATAATTAAAATTCTCCAAAAGTTGAATTCATTACCTCAGGACCTAGGTGAGTCTCCCTCTTGACAGCTCTTCAAGCAAATGTTGGATGATCCGTGGCTGAGAAATGTGGTAAGGAGATTCTTATTCCTTTACTGGTTAGACTAGATAGACTGAGGTTCTGTCCATCTCGTAAGATTCTGTAATACTATGAGCAGTTGGGCACAGTGGTGACTGGTTAGATCAATAAGACAGCAGTGTGTAAGGCAGACTGCATGGGAGCACTTTAAAACAGGAAGACCGCTTAGGAAGTTAAAGTAGGTTGGACATGGAAGAGGAGACCTGATTTTGGATCCCACCTTAGATTCTAGAGTGTGACTCCAGGTAAGAGTATGTCACCTTTAAGAACTTGTTTCCCTATCTGTAAAATGGGAAGCAGTGGTCATGCACAAGCCACCCCACAGGGTTGTTATAAGGGAAACATTTTAGGTGAACCTTAAGTGTTCTAAAACTGTGAGCTACTATTTTGTATTAATGCTGCAGAAGATCAAGAATGAAGTGATAAAGGCCTTAACTAGGTAGGGATCAGTGGAAAGAGAAAAGAAGAGGCGAGTATGAAAGAAATTAAAAATAAAGGGGACTGATCTCAGGAGTCTCCTTGATAGAACCTGATGTCTTTCCTGGGTGGGGAGCCTTTGCTTGAGAACTCTGACTGTGGCTCTCCATGGAGGGCATGGACATGCCCACTGGTACTCCTGGATCTATTTGGGCTTCATTTAAGTGACTGAGGCTCAACAATTGGGAATGACATGATTGGTTCGTTGGAGTCATCCCTTTGTACAGGATCAAAAACAAAACAAAAAGTGGTCAGTGGCAGTTAGCCTTAGCTGCTAGATTCTGAAAAAGCAACAAAGAAAGGATCTGTGGTCCAGGGAACATTCCTTGCACTCTGCCAACCATAGGAATTGCAGATGGCTACTTTGGGGCAGAGGCATTTGGTAATTCCATGTGACCTGAGAGGACATTTACTGGACTTGAAACTCCTGGTCCAAACCATAGAAACACACTGGTATAATCTTTCAGTCCACTAGACAGAAGCTATGGCAAAGGAAACCATGTAGCCAAATGACTGTAATCCTAACTACAGGGAAAGCTGAGGCTGGTAGACCTTTTGAGCTCAGAGTTCTGAGATGCATCGGGCTATGCAAATCAAGTGAACTATATCTGGAAACAACTCGGTGAGATCTCTGGGACAGGGGGCCACCAGGTTGCCTAAGGAGAAACATATTGGCCAAGACTGGAAACAAGGAAGGTCAAAACTCCCAGACTGAGCAGTAGTAGGATCAGGCCAGTGAGTGGTCCCTGCACATCCAGCCTGGGTGAAAGGAGAATTAGTCTTAAAAAAAAACAAACAAAAACAGAAACAGAGAATGGAGTAGGTATTTCCTGAGTAGTACTCGAGTTTGGGATAGAAGACCGTGAACTTCTTTAACTATCAGCAGCAGCTGATTAAACAAGGGAATAAACCCATGGCGTCGGGAAGGGAAAAATCCCCAAACAACAAAAAAAAATCATGGTGTAGAGGGCCGGCTCTGGGGAGTTGGAGGGCCTAGGCCAGCCTGGTTCTTACTTGTAGTTTGTACTAAGCCCGACAGCTGTGAAACTCAGGATGTCAGCTCACCATCCCCCTGTTCCGTCTCTTGGTCTCTTGAGAACATGATGCAGGAAGGGAGGAAACGGACAGGGTACAGGACAGGACACAGGAAAGAAAGTAACAGACAAGGTACAAGAAAGTAAGGAAATCACTTAATTAGGTTTGCGCTTTTCATGGAAAATAATGTTACTATTGCTTGATCCAGTACTATATAAACCTGAGCCCTTCAGATCAATAAACAAAGTTTGTTCTTCACATCTTCCACTTGGCCCGTGATTCTTTCTCTCTTCACACTCTAACGGCATCAGACCACAGCCGCAGACACAGGCACTCACAGCATCATGGGTTTTATCTTCTATTATTACTATGAATTTTCTTTCAGATAGTACATGTTGGATAGGATTATATTTTCTACTCCCAAGAGCATTTCCCATGTAGAAGAGGCCAAACATTTAGAATAGTATCATAAAGCTAAAAAGTCTTCATGAATTCCTCTGGCTAAAAAAAAAAACCAAAAACCAAAAAAAAACAACTAAATGGCTAAAATGAAATCCAGTGCCAATCCTATATTCAAAGATTTTCAATTCTGATGTAAGACCTGCTAGAGCCTATACTTAAGCAACCTTAAAAAAAACCCAGGGTAACCTACACACCAAAATAAGGCAGCAGAGTAGTCAGTCAATTAGCATTTATTAAGTGCCTACCAAGTGGCAGACACTATATTAAACACTGGGGATACAAAGAAAGGCAAAAACAAAACAAACAAACAAAAAAAACCAGAACCTGTTCTCTAGGAGCTCACAGTCTAATGAGAAGGACCTTATTGGAGGATGCACGCTATGTTTTGCCTTTTCAATGTGTTGAACCTGTTAACTTCTGCTGACATCTCAATTCTTTTGAGCAGCAATCTGACCCCTATTTTCAGTATTTTAGATAAAAAAATTTTTGTAATCTTTCCTGAAATATTTTGATCAGCCTCAGAATATATCTATTTTCACAGAATTTTCAAGAACCCAATAGTTTTTGATTTGTTTCCATGATCTCGTCTTGGTCCTTCTCCTTTGCTGGCAAAGCTTCCAGAACTTTTCGAGTTGAGTAATTCTGGGTTTGGTTTTTTGGTTTGTTTGGGTATTGTTTCAGCTATTCTGTCCTGAAGTAAAATCATTTTTGTGAGAGACATACTCTAGAATCTAAAGTTGGATCCAAAAATCAGGTCTCCTGTTTCAGTGGCCAACCTACTTTAACTTCCTAAGTGGTCTTCCTGTCTTACAAGTTTTCCCATTAAGTCTGCCTTGCACACTGCTGTCAATTTGTGAGGGACACTGTTCTACTTATGTTCTCCATTGATATTTCCAAGCTAGTCATTATTCCTGGGAATACTTAGTGGCTTTTAGTTTCTTCTTTAAAAATAATTTCATGTTTATATTACACTTTGATGTATCATAGTAATTTCAGCTTTGTTTCTGAGGCTACAGACAGCATTATATAATTTTCTTTTTTCATTTTGGCTTCATCTCCTCTGAATCCATAACTTTTATTCAACTTGTTCGAAGTTTACTTGTAGTGTGTCTTTTTTTAAAAACTATGTTCTTTTCAGGGTTTCTAGACTACTGCATCTATTATTGGTATTTCTACTGATGTTTTTTAGGGGAGTATTGAGGAGATAGATTCCCCTTCAACTTTTAACTCCTCAATCTTCCTGCACATCCCCAACTCATATATTTGTGTATTCGATGTGTTGTACATTAACAGATTTAAGTAGGTATGTAAGGCAGGGTATCCTAAAAGTCACATTTTTGTATGGGAGTATCTGAGGTCAGATTCATATAGTACACATAGATGACACACCCAACAAGTTCGGTAGCTAAAAAAGAAAACAAAAATTAACCAGAAAGGGAAGTAGATAAGAGATTTAAAATAAAATCAATTTTTAACCTTTGTGGGGTTTATTGTCCATACTCTGATTCTTTTGATTTAACATACTGACAAGTCTGATTGAAGTTTTGCCCAAGATCATTATATTCTCAGGATTTTTCTCTGGCATACCATCTTTGATGCTGCTACAAAAAGTTTTCCCCCACATACTTTATAGATAAAATTTCTCTCTAGCTGAGGTCCTTTGATATAGAGAAACAGATGAATGTCTAGATATTTTCCCACATTCACAGAGCTTTTTTTCCAGTACAAATTTTCATGAATGGTAAGGGATGAAGAATTAAGGAAGTATTTTCCACATTTATTATGTTTTTACAGATTTTCTACTGTGTGAGTCATCCTATGCCTCATAATGCCAGTTCTATGTTGGAAAGCTTTCCCACATTCACTGCATTTATAAAGTTTTTCTCCAGTATGAATTCTCTCATGTTCAGTGAGGGACAAATGTTTAGAGAAGGCTTTCCCACATTTATCACATTCATAGGGCTTCTCTTCAGTATGAATTCTCTGATGTAGAGAAAGAGATGAATATCTAGCAAAAGCTTTCTCACATTTATCACATTCATAGGGCCTCTCTCCAGTATGAGTTCTCTTATGAACACCAAGGGATGAGGGATTTAAGAACGGTTTCCCACATTCACTACATTTATAGGGACTTTCTCCTGTGTGAATCAGCTGATGTCTCATAAGGCCACTTCTATGTCCAAAAGTTTGCCCATGTTCATCACATTCATAAGGCTTTCTCTCCAGTATGAATTCTCTCATGTTCAGTAAGAGACGAATGTTTAGAGAAAGCTTTTCCACATTCACATTTATATGGCTTTTCTCCAGTATGAATTCGCCTATGTATAGTAAGATATGAATGGTTCAAGAAGGCTTTCCCACAATCTTTACATACATAAGGTTTCTCTCCAGTATGTGCTAGCTGGTGTCGTAAAGATTACATTTCCAAGTAAACAGTTTCCCACATTCCTTACATTCAAAGAAACTCCCTACTGTGTTCAGTAAGACATGAGCAGTCAAAAAAGGATTTCCCACATGTGTGACATTCATGGCCTCTATCATTAGTAGGGTTTTGTTGGTAGGTGATTAACACTTGACTGGAATCTCTTTCATGAGAAAGGGATGTTTCCCATGTCTTGCCTTTAGAGTTTTCTTTCTTTCTATCCAATGTGCATTCAGGTACACAGACTCCACCAATTGCAAGGTCTAAAGGAACCATTACTATCCCTGGTGATTCTATTTCTTCAGAAATGTTTAACTTTAGAGATGACTTGCGATGCTCAGGTTGACTCTCCCAGTCTAAAACCGAGGAAAAAGATAAATAACAATTATTTGTGTGGGAAGAAAGGAAAAGGCTATCGTTAAAAGAAAATAATGAAACTGAAAGCCATGTCAATGAGACATACAGGTAGTTCTCAAAAACACACATGTAATTTAGAGAGAACCATAGGATCAAAGATTTAGAGACAGAAGGCAACTTAGATCATTGAATCTAAACTCTTCATTTTATAGGAGAATTATATGCTCAAGTTAGAAAACTAGTTAATAAGTGTCTGAAGTAGGATTCAAAACCAGGTCTTCCTGACTCCAATTCCAAAGCTCTATCTACTATGCCAAGCTGCCTCTCATTAAGGAAACTAGCTCACTAAGTAAGCTGATTAGAGGACCCATCCAAAAGTGTGATAAGGTTCAAAAGAGAAATAAGTTATATGGAGGAAATGCTGATGAGTAGGAAGTTAAGGAATGAATAGGAAAGAAGATGGCATTTGGGAGAATTAACTTTTAATGAACAGGGAATGATCATCCTCGGAAAGGATAAGGAAGGAAGAAGAGCTGGTAGGTGGTAAAGGATACACGTGAAAAGGGAAGAAGATTCATAACTGAAGAAAAAGTGATACTTCACTTTAGGAAAAAAAGGAAAGCCAGCTTCCTGTTCTGGGCTGTTAATGGCAATAACATTGGCGGCAGGTCTTGAGACCTCTGAAAATAGCCCCTTTTCACCAAACTGCTAAGCTGCACTTCCAGTGATTTCTGTATTTCTGATTCATAATCATTCACCTGAAGAATTTTTTGGCAACTCTTGTTCTTTAATTCTTGGCAGATTAAGAATCCGCAGCTCTTTGCCTTGTTCTAAGTGGAAGATCACTTCAGGTTTAGATATGGAAAACCTTGTTTTGGAGGAAAGAAATACTAATATTAGCCAATATTTATATGACATTTTAATCTTTGCAAATGCTTTGCATATACTGTCATCAACCCTCTGAGACAGATACTACGGGCATTATTATCTCCATCTTCCAGTCAAAGAAATTGCTTTAGAGAGATTATGACCGTCCTTCTCATAATAAGAACAAAGAATTGTCTTAGAAGTCACTAGTCTTCACAGACCCATTCATACACAGATTTATTAGCACCTTATAACTTGCTGGTCTTTCCACTCACTCCTAACACTTTGTGTGCAACACTTTCATACTTATTGTGATGGAGAGAACATTTCATTTCCCAGTAGGAAAATCTCTCTAGACCACCGCATACTGAAAAGATTCTCATTATCAGACTCTGAGGCACCTCTAATCCCCCCGGCTTGGCTGCCTTCACACTGATTGATAAATCTTACAAGGAAATATCTTCCACGTCCCCTGTATGACTCTAAACATTGGGCTATAAGCCACAGTGTGGTTATTTATGTTGACCTGAGAATTTAGACAGTTCTCAGGAAAAGATGTGCTCTGGGAACCTGGCCAGTTCATCAGAACATATCAAGTTAATTAATATTCTAAGATGTTTTGCTTGCTCCAAGAACTTGGCCAGTTCCTGGACCAAGTGAAAACATCTACTAGAATCACAGACACCTCTGGCACAGGGCCTTGTTTGTTAGAGGCCCTATTTAAATCCTAATTGAGAAAGCCATCTTTGGATTCTCACTCATGGAGAGGATGCTCTGCCTGGGACCTTCCCAATAAGGACCCTGAGAGCTGTACCCTGGGAACACCCAGCTTGGCCTTCAGGTGTTGGTGCTTCCCCGAATTGGTGATGTTTTCTTATATTATTGCTATCCTTTGTATTCTTAGCCTGACTATAGTCATATTGCTAATTGTATATTGCTATAAATCTAGCTTTTCTATACCTACATTATAATCTTAATTAAAGCTACCTTCACTTCTCTCTCTAGGAGTGTCTCTTATTGTAGAAGTGAATCTGAACCACATTTTTCTTCCTTAATCACACACACATTCACAGAGGCTCTCAGATTTTTATCTGTGTTGGGGTGACAGCCCCACAGTCACAGAGTTCCAACACAGAATTCATTCTTTCCCCTTCCATGCATACACCCATTCTTAGCTCTTGTACCAACTCTCCATTCTCTTTTTAACCTCTTGAAAACAAAGAATCCTATTTCTAATTTCTTCATGACTAAATGCATGTTGCCTATTCTTACTGTTTAAGTAAGGGAACATTCTGACTGCTTGCTTAAAAACTGAGGGTGGAGTGATAATCGAAGATAGATATGCATACTAACCCTTTCCCCTCCCCTAAGTATTTGGTTGCTTTACCCTGGCAATGTCTATTCTAACTCTTTGCCCTCAAAAGCAGCGAATGAAAACACAGACTCATATAATGTTAGATTTGGAATGTTACAGATCACTGAGTTCAAACCCCGCCCCCCATCATAGAGGTAAAGGAAGGTGAAACCCAGGGAAGTGAACTGACTTGCTCACGATCATATCGCTAATAAGTGACAACGCTGAGACTTGAACCCAAGTATCTGGACTCTTCTTTTGAGAAGACCAAGATGCCTCCTTTTCCACAAAGGAAATGACAGGAAAATCCAGAGGAAAGGAAGGGATTTCTGAAGGAGGTTCATGTTTTGTATTTCCAGAAAACAATTATTTGCATTGAGATCTTGCATGAAAGGTTTTGACCTGCAAAAGCAAAGGACAAAGAAGATACAGCCTTAAGACCAGAACCATGAAATTCTGTTTTCAATTCTATGAAGTATAGAACTTTCACCTTGTATTGGAGCTGAAATGCCCTTTCTTAGTCTTAATGATATCAGAATCCTTTGGTCAGAACCATAAACCAATGAGCAATTCAGAGGTTTGATAGCTATTATCAATTCTCTTTGATAGACCAGTGCCATAGAAATGGCAGACCCTTCCACATCTGTACCACTGATACCACCAGTCCTTGCCTGGCTCCCTTCTTTTTATGAAGCCTCTTCAGCTCAGCCATCCATGGCAATATGATAGTTAACCACTGTTACCATGTCACCTTATAGCTATATGATTTTGGGAGAAAGGTGGTAGTATAAAATAATCCACTCCTTTCATATTTGGAAACAGCAAGTAATGGATTGAAGGGGGGTTGCTATCTGTTCACAATAGGTCAAGAAAACTTTGAGTCCAAATCCCATCTCCAGTGAGTCAGTCAAACAATAAGTATTTATTAAGCCCCTACTATATGCCATGGCTTATGCTAGGTGCTACAGATACTAAGAAAAAGAGAAGAGACAGTGCAAGCTCACAAGAAGCTTACAACACATACATACATTATCGATTTCAGCTAGAGTCTATTGTGCTTAAAGGGGAGTAATGTGCAACAAAACTAGAAAGGTATGTTGCCCGCAACCAGATGGTACACCGAACGGAGAGGCGTGAAATAACTTATGACATGGGCCAGGCGGAGTAGAATTACTGACTCAGTTTATTCATCTGAGGGCACAGAATATATAGGGAAGATCTAGCCTAACTTCAAAGAGTCCTCCCTGTGAGATACTCCCCAGAACATCTGCTGAGGATGTAACAATCATGAATTTCCTCCTTATCAGGGTTCCTAGATTGGGCTGTAGATTCCAAGGTTTTCCCAGGTGCCTAGGCGCCACCTGCATAAAGGAGTAAATATGTAAACCTAAGGTTCAAAGAGAGAGAAGGGATGTCTCAGAGACCTCTTTATCAGGAAGGAATTTGGGGAGCCGTACCACTTAATCCTTGAGCCCTTTGGGGTGAAAGCCTGAGCAGAGGTCAAACTCTGCCTTGGATCTTAAACCCTTATCAGACTCTTAAGATCGGCCCTCAACAAGGTAGGTTAGGGCTTAGTAATGAAGGTCTTAAATGCCAAACAGAGGGGTTTATATTAGATCCTAGAGGGATTCCCATAATCCTAGAAAAAAGACTTGCTCTAGGTCATAAAGTAGAAGAATTGGGATTTGACTCCAGATCTTCTGGTTTGAAATCCAGTGCTCTTTCCAAGTTGCCAAGTTGTCTACCCCAGCTAAGTCTCTTTCACATTTGAATCAGGATTCTTTAATTTGACACTGTTGGTGCAAAAAAAATAAAACCAAAATACAAAGAAGTAATTCCATCTCTTCCCCTATCCCTTCCCCTCCTCCCCAGCCTTCCTGAAGGATAATCATTCCTTCACCTGTACATACCCCCTGTCTGGAGTCCAGGGTGATGCCATGTCAGTAGTCCTCTCCAGTGATGTGGATGCCTGTTGCACAGATGCCATTAATGCCTTATCCTCAGAGATGCTGTAGGTCCACTCAAAGACTGTTCTCTTCACCTCAGGCTTGAAAACCACTTTCTGAGTTTTATCTTTACCTTGGTAGATAGGTTATCATCTTCCAAAATTTTTAGCTTTTATAAAAGATTGTCTTTTTAATGACTCTGTGGAAGATTCAGAATTCAAAAGCTTCAAAATAGCATTGACTTGGTTCCCTTCCCTGAGGAAACCCATCAGCAGCCTCCAGACTCTCAGGGTTGAGGCACTACTGAGGAGAATTGGAAGACAGCTCACCTCTGAAAGAATCCGGTCATGCAGACTGGATCAATGGAATGGCCTTCTTTTTTGAATGTAGTCAGACACTCTTGATTCAAAGCTGATTTCCTCACTTCCACAATTTACAATAAGATACTGCTTCAGCCACTGTGATGAATAGGCTTGAATCCTATCAAGTAGGCATATAAATAGTAGTATCCAAACTGATTTGACAGGAAGTAGTAGACAGGGCTTCAAAAGGTCTTTTGGGAGTCTTTACTCTTGACAGTGAACTGACTTTGCTCTTTCCTTTTCTGGAGGTCAGAGCAGAGGGGACCATAAGGGTTCCTTAATCTCTTTGCAGGTAGGGGTGGATGTCGGGTGCAGGTAATTTCTAAATACCAGCTGGTGTGAATTTCCTTACACCTACATACTCTACAAATAGGGAATTTAAAGAGATGCTAGTGTACCCTTTCCTTAGGTCAAAGACATGGGCCACTCTCCCTGACACTCTGATTGTCCCATTCCTTCTAGAATATCATAGGGACTTGCTCCATTTCTGATTCAGAAAACATGACCTGAATCAACAGTTATGTCCACATGTGATCTGGAAGAAAACAGTCCATAGCTCTGTGATTCATTTATCTGCACCACATTTTGTTTTCGGTTGGGCCTGTGATTTCATTGTTACAAGATGGCAGTGAGGAAACTCCCTCCACCAACACAAACTGGCACCTGTTCTGCAACTTAGAGCCTGGAAGAGTAGCCTGGGGGCCATAGGAGGATAAAGGCCTTGCTCAGGGTTATACAGTCAGTAAGTAGATCAGACACAAGCCTCGTACCCTTGTTTTCTGACTCTGGCTGGGTATCTATCCACCCTGCTCCACTGCGTCTCCATTTGCACAGCTCCTTCAGTGAAGGACAACATCTGACCCTCCTCTTCCGCACTCACTTCATAAGTAAAGACTCATATTCTAACTTTTTAAAAGTGGTCTTAGGATAGAAGACATTAGTATCAGAGAGTGGCATGGCATAAAAACAATGAAACCAGGGCTAACTCAGACCAGGTCACAGCCACCTTCTTCTCCTCAGCTCTCCATTTTTGACTATTCTCATCTCTGTCCTCTCATCTCTGACCTACCATGTTCACTACTTTCTCACTGTTCTTTGGATATTGTATTCCCACCCAACACAAGGAGCATGATGGTCAGGAATTCCCCAGGCACTGGAAGCAACACAACCTTCTCAACCATGGTCAGACATGTTCCTGGAGTGGGTTCAAAGTCTGTCAAGATCTTGTTCTCTCCTGGTACTGAAATTATCTGAAGGTCTACTAAATGTATCTTCAGTGATTCGATTCCTGGTCCTAGATGCAGTCCTTATCTTCTGGATCCACATTTTCCCATAGACCCTGGTTTTAAAACATCTGAAGAACGGCAAAGAGACAGCCTCTCTCTACCTTGGACTTTTGGGAGGCAAGGAGAATGAAACAGAGGAGTACAATTACCTCTCTTCCTAGCAGAAAGTTAATCTCCTTGGATCAGACAGCAGCTGGATCATTGTACTTTCTGTCAAATACTGCTAGAAACAAAACAGAGGGGGAGAAATCAGTATTAGAGCTATCAACCAAAGGTGCTTAACCTGTCCTCAAGGCTCTGCATTCAGAGAAAGCCAACGAATCCTAAACACAGAAAATAACCCAGTACATGAGCAGCTAGCAGCAACATGGCACTGCTATTTGAAAAGCATTGAGCTCCCAGTGTTGCTTCCTAATACAGACAGAAATCTGCACATGTGTGACATACACAGAGACCACAAACTGCCACAATCCCTACTTCCATCATAAAACTTTACACAAACCACAACCTTACTAATCAGAGCCAAACTCCTCTATCTGGCTGAGATATAGAGATCCACATTCTCTTTAAACCCTCTATTCCTTCTTCTCTCACATCTTCATTTTCTATAGATTATCTTCATGTACTTCATGTACTTCACTGAAAAAAAATTAGCTCAGCCAGTAGCAATTTTTCACATTCCCATTTTTCCCTCAAAGACTCTATGTATACTCTCTTTCTTTCATTTGGTCTTCAGTGGGAGGAAAGGGTGAGTGATTAAAAATATGTTTTATTGAGTGAGGGCTTTTGCCTTTATAGCACTAAGGGGAAAAAATCCTACCAACTGCCCACACAAAGCGTTCAACCCTCATAGATCTTGATGTCATTCAAAGTGTCAATTATCCCTGCTATCTTTGTCGCATCTGTAAATTTGATAAACTCACCATCTCTGCTTTTATCCAAGTAATGAAGCATTGTAGTACAACGGGGGAAAAAACTCTGAAGGAAGGACTTTTTTGGTGGTTGTTCCTAGCTCTCTGAAGAATCCTTCTTTTCCTCTCCCTCCTCCTGCCCACAAGGCTCTGTTCTCAGTCTGCTGAGAAGACGTCCCTCTACACATACATCTCATTATATACAATATAGTAAGCTTACCCACTCTCATGGCTTCAGTTATACTTTCTATATTAATGAATCCTAAATAAACTATATTTTTCTTGGAAAGGAGAAATAACTCTAAATGCTCTGGCAAAACAAATTCTCTAAATTCCAAGCTCTTGTAGAATGATAAGGAGAATTCTGTAAGGGGCCAGAATTGTAGGGAAGACTTCCTATTGGAGGGTAAAGAATGACCAAAGAATGTGATTACAGATGCTTTAGGAAAGACTTCAGAGCCAGAGGTACAGTGATTGCTAAAGCTGTGTGAATGCATGAGATCTTGAAGGAAGAAAATATAGAGAAAACTGAAGGCAGAACTTTGGAGCACACATTTTGGGGAGGCAGAAGGAGGAAAAGGGGCACAGAGATGATCAGAAAGGTAACAGGTAAACCAGGATGGTGTAACATCATAAAAGAAAGTCAAGAGAACAGAAAGTTTCTGGGAATTGGTGATGTCAAATGCTACGAGACCTCAAGTAGAATGGAAATTGAGAAAAGGTCATTGGATTCAGGAAATGGGAAGCATTTTTCACAGACTTACTGGTACAGTTAATTTTTGTTTAATAGATAGCCTTATACTCTGTTAACAACTATCAGTAGCACCTTATTTGTGACAGCTGAGTCCAGTTATGTATGCCGAAGGTAGCATTTCACTAAGACAATATCACTAATACCTAGTGCTACCTCTCAGTTAATGGTATTGAGCAAGAATAAGGTAGTGCTGACATATCCTAGGCAGAAATGTTAAAAGCCTCATTAGAACTATCTGCAAAAGAAGAAAGGTAGACAACTAAGGGGAGCATCTGAAACCAAAAAAAAGGGGGTCAAAGGAGAACTAACATGACATAAAAGGAGAAATGCAAATTATTTACAACCATATGAAGGAATGCTCCAATTAATTAATAAAAGAAATGCAAATCAAACAACTCCAAAGTTTCATCTCACACCAAGCAAACTGGAAAAGACAAGAAAAGATGGGAATAGTCAATGTGAGAAGGGACTGTGGAGAGATAGGCATACTAATGCATTTTGGTGGAACACTGATACAATCATTCTAAAATGACTATATCAGACAAAAAAAAAGAGACAAAAATGCCCATACTCTTTGACCTGTAGATTCTACTCTTAATTATAAATCCCAGGGAGGTCACTGACAGAAAGACTCCATAATACACATCAAAATATTTATAAAACTTTTTGTGGTAGCAAAGAATTGGAAGCAAAGTAGATGCTCATGGGCTGAGGAAGGCTAAATACACTGTAGTGAATACATGTAATGGAAAACTACTGGGCTGTAAGAAATGACTAAGACGATACATTATATGTTTATATATTATAAATAAAATATATTACATGTTATATAAGTATATATAAATAAATTATAAATATGATCCATACAGAGAAACATGGAAAGACATAAGTGACATAAGCAGAGCCAGAAAAACAAAACAGCAGTGATTTAGGCAATGTAAATGTGAAGAACAACCACAAAAGAGTAAAACTGAATATTGCAAAATTATAAAGACCAAGCTTTTCACCAAAGAAGAGAAGACATCTATCTCTGTCTGCTGAAACACTGCATGTAATGTCAGAATTTGGGGGATATGTTGATTAGTTTTGCTGATTTTTTTCTCTTCCAAAAAAATTCTTTCTTATACAGGATAGCTGTCTGGGAAAGGAGAGGAATGGATACAAAGGGAAATCTAGGTGACGTAAAACAAACAGTATCAGTAAGGATCTATCATTTTTTAAAATATTTTTAAAAGAACTTGTCTCTAACTTCCAAACTTCTAATTAGTAGGTAAATTCATAGATGCATAGAATCTTTTGTTGTTGTTGTTGTTGTTTTTGGCAAGGCAATTGGGATTAAGTGACTTGCCCAGGGTCACACAGCTAGTAAGTTTCAAGTATCTGGCCTGAGACTAGATTTGAACTCAGGTCCTCCTGACTCCAGGGCCAGTGCTCTATCCACTGGGCCACCTAGCGGCCCCAGATGCAAAGAATCTTGATAGGAAGAGGTGAGATGAGAGAAAGGCAGCATAAAGTGGGGAAAAAAATGGATTTTGAGTCAGAAGTAACCCACAGTAGCTCGCCATGTGACAAGAGGCAAGCCAATTGACATTTTCTGGCCTCGGTTTATTCCTCTGTAAATTAAGGGCATGCGATTTCACAGCCTCTCAAAGCAACCCAGTCCCACTTGTGATCAGCTCTAAGTGTTAGGAAGTTTCTCCTGACATCAAATTTAAATTTGCTTCTTTGTAATTTTCACCACTGCTTCTGGCTCCAGCTTCTAGAGCCAAACAGACAAGTCTAATCCCTCTCCCACACAAGTCCTTCAAATGCTAGATGACCTCTGTGTTCCCTTCTGGCTCTAAATGTTGGCTCCAAGGATTTCAAAGGTCCTTTCCAGACTTTCTTTTTGATTGTGAACTTAACATCTCAAGATCTACAGAACAGGGATGTTGGGCAGAACCAAGATGGCAGAGTGATAGGAAGCAATGCACTTGATCTCTTTTTCACAAACTCTTCCCAACAAATTCAGATAATGTACTAGATTGAATCCTGATGGGAAATCCAGAAAAAGTCACTATGAGTCCTTTGTCCAGCCCACTTCGACATAAGGAGAGAGGGAAGTTTTAGGATACTGAAAACAGTCAGGCCAAAAGCCTGCTGTTACACTTGGGACTCTCCGGTGCCCAGGGAGAAACTATTCACTAGGGCAAAAAGAGGTCTTGGACTCAGACTGGGATATCTCCAGACATATACCAGGGCACTGCAATGGGGTCAAGTGCCAACAGGCAGCTTTGTCGCCCATAATCCAGTCCTGGGTCACAGATCCAGGGCTGAATGCCTTGGGCAATGCACAGAAAAAGGAGTACGTTCAGAAGCTATCAGCAGCAGTGTAGTTCATGCCTCAGGTGCAAAGCAGAGCTACATTTCCAATGTCTAGCCCAGCCCAGAGAGGAGTAACCAGGGCAGGAATCTCACACTAAAGAGGAGCCTAGATTCGGCTACCCTGAACCAACGGCTTTCCAGTTAGCTGACAGGGACAGAGTCTAGCAGCATTTACTCTTGCTCAGACCCAAACTCACATTAGGAACTTGCAGAGCTCAAACTTGAAGGGCAGTGATCAGTCCTTGCCCTGGGGATCAGACTACGTCGAGAGCACCGAAAGCTTGCAGTCCCTAGCCTGTCCTTGAGATCCTGGATTAACACAACACTCAGTACCCCAAAAAAGCAGCAACAGGTCCAGCCCAGGCCTTCCCTCCAGAAGTGCCACAAAGTCCAGCCCTAACAACAAGCCCGAAATCAGGAAGTAAGCTGGAAGAATGGGCAAATGAAAAAGAATCCCATAATGAGCTATTATAAGTGGCAGGGACATTCAAGACACAAAGAAGAAGAAAAAATGACTCCAAAACCTCTACAAGCAAGACCTAAGAGAACAACCCAACTTGGGGCACAAACTCAACTAGAATTCCCGGAAGAGATGAAGCGAGAGTTAAAGAAGAATTAATTTTTTCTTTCATAAATGGAATGAGAGAACTTGAAAAAAAATGTCAAAAGGAATTAGAACCATGGAAGAAATAACTGGAAAAGGAATTAACAGCTTGGCCCAACAGGTTCAGAATGTTGCCCAAGCAACAGACTCCCTGAAAATTAGAATGAACCAAACAGATGTCAATGATTCCATGAAACAACAATACATATTAAAATAAGTCCAAAGGCTGAAAAAAAAATAGAAGAAAATGTAAGGTTATCTCATAGAAAAAAAAAACCAAACCTGGAAAAAAGATCAAGAAGAAAAGAATCAGTGGACTATCTGAATGCTGTGACCAAAAAAAGAGCCTACATATCATCTTCCAAGAAATCTTAAAAAAAAAAAGTTTTAGGGGCAGCTAGGAGGTGCAGTGGATAAGAGCATCAGCCCTGAAGTCAGGAGGTCCTGAGTTCAAATCTGGCCTCAGACCAAACACTTGACACTTACTAGCTGTGTGACCCTAGGCAAGTCACTTAACCCCAATTGCCTTTTAAAAAAAAAAAAAAGAAATCTTAAAAGAAAACTGCCCAGATCTCTTAGAAACAGAAGGCAAAAAAGAAACAGAAAGCATCCACTGGCTACCTCCTAAAAGAAACCCCAAAATGAAAAATCCCAGGAAAAATATTGCCAAAATCCAGATCTTTCAGCTCAAAACAAAAAAAATATTGTAAGCAGCCAGGAAGAAAGAACAGAAGTACTGAGAAGCCACAGAGAGAATCACACAAGAGTTAGCAGCCACCACTAAAAGAAGAGAACTTGGAATATGATACCCCAGAAAGCAAAGGATCTGGGCCTCCAGCCAAAAATTACTTACCCAGAAAACCTGAGTATAATGTTACAGGGTGAAAAAATGAACCTTAAATGAAATAATGGACTTCCAGGCATTCCTGATGAGAAGACCAGGTCTATGGAGAAACTCTGAAGCACAAACACAGGAGTGAAGAGAAATATAAAAAAGTAAACATGAATGAACAATGATATATAAAGAACTAAACAAGGATAAACTGCTTACATTCAAATACGATACATGAATATCCTCTGGATACTACCATCATCAGAGTTCCTAGAGGGAGTCCAATTAGACAAGGCCTGAGAATAGTTCTGTTGCGGCTTGATGATATTAAGACTGGAAAGAGAGGGAAGAAGAATACATTGGGAGGAGGGAAAGGGAAAGGAAGGTTAGGGAAAATTATTTCACATAATTAGGTTGCACAAGTAGACACCTACACAAACAAGGAGAAGAGAGTGGCAGGGAGTGGCTGGCAGTTGAACTTCATTCTCATCTAACTTGGTCAAAAGAAGAAAGAAAACACACACAGAGTTGGGTACAAGCATACATTTCACTGAATAGGGAACTAGAAGGGAAAGGGGAGAATGGGGGGGGGAGGAATCAGAGGGATAGTAGAATAAGGGAGGTATTAGTCCTAAACAAAACAAACTCTAAGGATCTACAAGGCCCTCTGAGAAGGCAAACAATGGGAATCTAAGGAAGGGTGCCTATAAATTGAGGAACAGATGAACAAGTTATGGTATATAACTATGGAGGAATACTATTGTGCTGAAATCTCATCAGCATAATAACCAAACAGAATTCCAGAGGACTAATGATGAAAAATGATTGAGTTGGACATGATCAATGTAGAAATTTGTTTTGATTGACTACACGTGGTAATGGGTTTTGTTTTTCTTGCTTTCTGAATGGGGAAGGGGGCAAAATGAGAGGTTGAGAAGACATTTCTTTGAAAATAAATTTTAATTTAAAAAACAAAGAACAGAGAAAAGCTGTAAAAAACTGCAAACATTTGTTAGGCAGAGTGTTTTTTAAAAAAGAACCAGGAATACAATACGTACATATGTATGTATATTTATATATAATGTATACTGGTATGTGTGTATATACATATACTACACATATGCATACAGTATGCCTATATATACTATGTATATATACGTGTGTATATGTGTGTATATATATACACACATATAAACACACATATCTGTCCCATGTACATGTCCCATAGACTGTATGTGTATGTGTGTGTGTGTGTGTGTGTGTATGGCGAGAGAACACAGATGGAGAGACAGAGGAAGAGAGACAGAGAGAAGAGAAGAGAGGAAGAGAGACACAGAGAGAGAAGAGAGAGTGAGAGAAGAGAGACAGAGAGAGAGAGGAGGGGGAAAAAGAGAGGTAAGAGAGGGAGGGAGAGAGAGAGAGAGAGAGACAGACAGAGAGGAGAGAGAGAGAGAGAGAGAGAGAGAGAGAGAGAGAGAGAGATTGAGAATGAGAATGAATAACAAAGTAACAGAATTCGACCTATTACTCAAAAAATGGTCCCAGGTCTGAGTGTTGCTGGGAAAAGTCACGGACCTGGCTGACCTCAGTGTACATCCCTGTTCTCTGTTTCAGGTCCCTCTCTCTCGCTCCCTCCCCCCTTCCCTTGCCTCTCACCAGCCAGGACCTCGATTCCACCAGACTGAGGCTGAGGCACCTCCCTCCCTCCTCTCCCCCTCCTCTCTCTCTCTCTCTCCTTTCCCTCCTAAAAGAGACTGGAGAACCCACTGTCACTGGGGAATGGGCTTTTGTTAGAAAAAGGGGAGGGGAGGGAGTCTGCGTCCCATGGGGCAGAGAATGCTCCAAGAGCCTTAAGATCTGAGTGCGAATCCAGATCTGCCACTGGCTATCTGTGTGACCCTGGGCAAGTCGCCTCCCCTTCTCTGGGCCTCCGATCCTCAGAGAAACCCCTCCCCACCCCCTGCACCGGCCCAGGGTCTGCAGACCCCACTCTCCTCCAGGGACACTCGGAGACGGACACGGAGACACAAACATACACATACACATACACATACACACACACACACACACACACAGGCCTTACCTTCGTTCAGCCCTGGACTACATAAAGCCTACGGCCAAAACCCCGGATCCCATCCCGGGCTCTGTCTACATAAACATAAACCCAAAACCCTTTGGGAAGCTTAGCTTCAACTTCCAATGGCCAGACTCTCTTTCCCAGCAGCCTCTGCGTGGCTCCGGAACCCCGCCCTCCAGGTTTTCGAGGGCGGGCAGTCTGCTCTGGAAATGGATTCTGGGAAATTGATGCGTTGTGCGCAAGAGCAGAGCTCTCTGGCCTCTGGGAAATGTAGTCCTGGATTTCAGGCGCACAGTCGCTGTCTCCTTGTTTGTAAAATGAGGATTTTAAGAGCACCTATCTCGTAGGGTTGTTGTGAAGATCAAATGAGATATGACATGTGAAGTGCTTTTGAAGTGTTAAAGAAGCATATCAATATTGACCGTCGTCGTCTTGTTGCTGGTCCATTGAGACCATGGCAGGGTGGGCAAGTTTGGATGGATGCGGAAGGACAGACGTCACGTGAGCCGTGCACTTTGACAATATCGTAGCTACGGGGCAGCTAAGTGGCGCAGTGGATAGAGCACCGGCCCTGAAGTCAGGAGGATCTGAGTTCAAATGCAACCTCAGACCAAGCACTTGACACTAGCTGTGTGACCCTGGGTAAGTCACTTAACCCCAATTGCCTAACAAACATTAACAATATCATAGATACAGACATCAGAGGCCACTGAGTTCCACCCCTTCGTTTTACAGATTAGGGATGAGTAATACAGTGATTTGACCATGGTCACTCAAGGAACAGGCATCAGAGGCGGTGACTTTTCCCCTCTATCAGGTAAGGAGCCGTTGCGTGAGGGGTCTACGGTAAGAGCATCCTCATAGTTTGTTGTTCAGGGGTTGCCTTTATCCCTCCTGCTAGGGTTTGGAGCAGAGGTTTCCAAACTTATTTGGCCTACTGCCCCCTTTTTAAAAAAAATTACTCAGCACCTCCCCACCCCGAAATCTACTTTCTTTAACCCTTTGACTTTTTACAAAAATTTTGTTATTTAAAAAAAATTTTTTAAACGATGCATTGTAAATTTAATAATTTATTGTAAATTTGTGGGGTTTTTCCTGCATTGAAATTTTGATGACACAATATTGCCTCACGTCATTACACAGCATATTTTCCTACTGATGCATCCTGGACTTCCAGATGATGTGCTACTCAATCACTTGCCAACACTTGCTTGTTAAGACTTGTCATCAGACTTGACCACTGATTGGTTAAAACTTGCATTTTGTGTATTTATTTGGATAAGAATGTAATCACTATGACTTTAACTGTGTTACACAACAGATGAAACACGTGCAAACGATTTTTCAAAATTTTCTCTTCTTGTCTTCTTTCCTTATGTTTCCACTGCTCCCTTATTTTTATTCAAGGCCCCCCAGTTGCACCCTAGGCTACTACGGCCCCCTGGATCGTTCCAGCTCCCCCCAGGGGGCAGTATCATCCACTTTGGGAACCAAACTTTGCAGGAATGGGAGAAGGTGGGACCAGGACTGTTCTTTCACCCTTTCCTTTCACAGATACTGAGCTCAAGAGAGAGGGGAAGTATTTTGCCCACGTTGTGCATAGCCAATCAGTTATAGAATCACAGAAATTTAGAATTGGATAGTAAGTCAACAGCCATCCAGTACTGCCCTCTACAATAGAGTTAACAAGCAATTTGTTTGAAGACCTACAATAAGCTGGAACCTAATACATATAGTTCATCTGGAGGAGGGCAGATCAAGTAATATTTTGTTCTTTTTCCTCCTTCTTCCCCCTCGCTCCAGGCTACAATTAAGCAATTGTATTTTTATTTATAAATTTATAAATAGATATAGATATATACATATATGTATGTCTATATATATATGTATACATATAGACATCCATAATACAAACATATACATTCCCTAACAGATTCTACTCCTGATCTTTGTTTTTATGTTTGTGCATGTCTCTTATTTCCTATCCCTTCTGACTCCTCTACTTTACTTCCATGTACTACCTTGCCCTCCTATTACTTGATCTACCCCTCTCCAATGAGCTCTCTCTTATCCTTCTATTCCCATAAATCTAAACATCCTTTTATATGCCTCTTTGACGTATTATTCCCTCACCCTCCCTTCTAAAGTTCCCTCCACAAATATTTTTGTACATAGTTATTTGCATGTTTTCTCTTTTGTTATACTGTAAAGTCTTTGAGGGCAGGAATAGTGTTTTTGTTTTTCTTTGTATCCCCAACACTTAGCAGAGTGCCTGGCATGAAGTAGGTGCTTAATAAATGCATATTGACTAATCAACAAAATGCAGAGAAGATAGAAGAAACAGAAGAAGAAAATGAAATGATGAAACTGTACCATATTGTCAGACATGCTAAAGCTCAGAATGAAGTGAGATTACGAGGGAAGAAAAGGACAATAAAAAGGGTATTTGTCACACACAAGACACTCCATTCTCAGACTCAGTGCATTTTCACTAGCTGTCCCCGTGCTTGAAATGCCTTCCCTCTTTGTCTCTACTTCATGGCTTCCTTTGAGTCTCACCTACAATCCCACCTTCTGTAAGAATGCTTTCCCAGGCCCCCTTAATGCTAGTGCCTTCCCTCTGAGACTACCTCCAAATTATTCTGTATATATTTTGTTTGTAAACGAGTTTTTTAGTGTATTGTCCCTGTTAGACTGTGAACTCTTTGAAGGCTTAATCCTCAGGATGAGGCAGAGTACCTGACACGTAGCAGACGTTAATAAATGATAAGACAAAGAAGAGAGATGTCAAGAACATGAATAGAATGTTAGAAAAACTGGATATAATAGCCCTCAGGTGATTCCTGAATGAAAATTGAAAGGAATATACATAATTCTCAGCTCCACATAGCACTTTTACAAAAATTTACACATAAACAAAAGCAGAAAAGCAAGAATATTAAACTGTTCTTTTATTGACTGCAGTACAATGCAGATTACAATCAACAAAGGGGTATTTGAAGATATGATTCAAATTTGAATGGAGAGTAATATCCTAAAGAATATGGTGGTCAAACAATACATAGTAGAAACAAATAATTTCATCAGAAAAAAAATTAAAACAGTGATTTCCGAAAACATATCAAAACTTTTAGGATAAAGCTAAAGCAGTCAATAGGGGAAATTTTATATCTCTAAATGCTTTCATCAACAAAAAAAAAAAAGGGAAAGAACAACTCCACAAATTGGGCATGCAATTTTTAAAAATGGAAAAGCAATAAATCAAAAAATCCTAACTAAAAAAATTAAAATTCTGAAAATAAAAAGAGAAAAAAAGTTAAATAGCCATTGAATTGGTCAACAAGACCAATTTTAAACAAGCCAGTTTAAAAAACTGATGAAATACATCAACTTTCTGATTCTCAAAACACACTATTCTTCTGTGGTTCTATTCACTATGTAACAGAGGACTTAGCCAATGAGACCCCAGTCCCTAAAATAGGTGCAATATGCTGTGTTTGGTATCAGTCCATGTGGAAGCTTAGTGAGCCTACTTCCAGAAATGTATAATGGTGAGTGATGATGAGGCTGTCCTATATTTCTCGTCAATTTATGTCATGGTAATGAAAAACTTTTTAATTGGTTAGTGAGCCAAAACTGTGTACATATAAAAGGTTAAAATGAGTGGAAGAGCCCTCTTTTCCTTGGTAATGAGAAGAGACAAGATCTACTATAAGTTATAAGCTTCAGAGTGAGAACCTACCAAGTCCGCTTCAGGAAGTGGCATAGCAGATGGGTGAATAAATGCTTGATTATAGGATACAGTTGTTTTGGCTCATGGGTCCATTTTCTGCTGTGTTATTTCTCACGGCTAGCTTCCCTCAGACTCTACCACGGGCTGCAGTTGCTGGACTTCTGGTAATTCTTCCAATCTTAATGAAGCACACAAGGTTTCATAGTCTGTTTCATCTCTGATACTCACTTAGCAAAGATTAGGAAAAAATTATCAGGGATCAAAACAATAGAGGTGGCCCTGGGTTCATACCCACATGGCGGTGCAAGTGGGAGATAGAAGGCAGCTGTTGGTAGCACCTGCAACCTCTCTTCCTATCCTGAAGCTTACAGCAATTCTTGCCTCATCACCAAGGAAAAGAGAATTCTTTTTAATTGAGCTCTTTTGTATGAACACTCAGTTCTGGCTCAGTAGCTAATCATGTAAAATAATTATGTAAAGACAGAATAGCACTCAGTCATAGGATACCTGTGTAGGCATGCTATGAATGGGGGTGGGGTGGGGAAGAGGCCCTCCATCATACACCATCACACATTTCTAGAAGCAGGTTCACCAACTCTCCATGTGGGTTGATACCAGGCAGAGTATATTGAGCATGCTTTAAGGGCATAGCCCCCATTGGTCTTCACCCCTACAACTTTCCAAAGCAAAACACTTTTTCTTGGCCACCACTGGCTATATAGGAGAATATGTATAGACTGCTCCTATTAGACTATACAGGCTATATTAGACTATTAGACTATAGTCTATTAGACTATAAGCTCCTTAAGGACAGGGGCTGTCTTCCCTTTTTCCCCTTCCATCTCCAGCTACACACTTTTCTTGCCTAATCTCCAGCCTTTGGAGGGAAGAGGATTTGTGAAGCAATGCCTCCCATTTGACCATCAAGACTGTGTGCTTCTCATCTTATATTGCACTTGCCTCCAGCCCAATCTTCAACCTCTTTTGGGAAGAGGAATGGTGCCTTCCATTCAATGATGAACATTCTCACATCTCATCATACCCTTCACATCCCAGTGACTCTGAACACCTGTAGTATCATCCAAAACCTCATTCCCCCCCATCCAATTCTTCATTCCCACCCTCATTCCCTCAAAGTTCAACCAGACACTACCCAGCCCTTCTACTGTGTCCTCTGGAATGTCTCCTCTATAGGCAACAAACATCCCTTCATCTTAAATCTTTTCTTTCACATATTCCTTCTAAACTTGGCTCTTCTCTGATGACAACCTACCCCATCCCCTCCCCTGCCACCCTTTCAAGTATTGGCTGCATTTTTCCTCATTCTTCTCAACTCACTGGCCAAGGCAGGAGAGTTGGAATATTCCTTGCTCCCTATAGCTACTTGCATTATTGCTAAATAACCTCTCTTCCTTTGAGGTTAATGCTGTTCATATCTACCACCCAATCAAAATCCTGGTAGTTGTTGTCTATATTCCCCTTCCTTCTTCAATGAGTTTGACATTTGGCTCACAATTTTTCTCTCCTCCTCAACTCCTGCCCTCATGCTGGGAGAGTCTTCAACACATGTATTGACTCTCCTTCAAACACCCTAACCACTCAGTTCCTTAACCTACTCATTGCTCATGAGCTCCCCTTCCACCCAACCTCAGCCACACACCAAGATGTTCATACCCTTGATCTCGCCAGCACCCACAAATGTGTCACCTCTATGTTCGAGAATTTTGAAATTCCCCCTATCCAACCATAATCTCTATTGCTTTTCACTTCTCCCTCTTCCTTACTTCACAAAACCTTACTCTTCATCCATTCCACAGCTTCCAATCACGTGACCCCTAAATTCTCTCCTAGGCCATCTCCCCTTCACTAACCACTCTCTCCTCTTTTCCCTATCTTGACCCCTTGGTGAACCAATTCAATTCTATACTGTCCTCATCCTTGAATCTCTAGCCTCCTTATCATATCACTGATTAGGCCTAGCTAAGCCTCAGCCTTGGATCACTCTCACCATTCATTACCTTTGCTTCCACACCTGTGGCAGAACAAAGAGGGAGAAAATCATGTAGCCATTCTAATCAGGTCCGCTACAATCTCAACTGGGTCCTCACTGCTGCTAGGTAATCCTACTGTACCTCCCTTATCAACTAACTCTCCCAGTCTTCACATTGGCTCTTCCAAACCTTCTCATCCCTCCTCAAACCTCCTATGTCTCCCCCTTTCCCCAATCTCTCAGCTGAGAACCTGTCTCATATTTTACAGAAAAAAATTGAAGCCATTCACTGTGAATCCACTCTTTTCTCCTCTTCCTCATCTTCTCTCTCTCAGGCGCCTTCTGTCACATTCTCCTCCTTCATTCGTGTCTCACGTGATGAAGTGACCTCATTCCTTACCAGGGCTAACCCCTTACTTGTTCAAGCAATCTCATTCCATCCCATCTCTTAACAGTTCACCTGTCATCCCCCTTTCACTTTTCAATCTCACCCTGCCTACTGACTCATTCCCCACTGCTTATAAACATGCCCATGTCTCCTCCATCCTGAAAAAAAACCCTCATTTGATCCTTCCAACCCCATCATTCTATATCTCTTCTAACCTTTCTAGCTGAATTCCTTGAAAAGGCCTCCATTTTTTTCCTCTTTCTTGACTTCTTACAACCCAGCTTCCAACCTCACCATCCCACTGCAACTTCTCTCCAAAGTTCCCAATGATCTCTCATTCTCACCCACTCTCCTTGATATTGTTATCACCCTTGCCTCCTTCATAACTTTTTTTTTTATTTGGTGAGGCAGCTGGGGTTAAGTGACTTGCCCAGAGTCACACAGCTAGTATTATGTGTCTGAGGCCAGATCTGAACTCAGGTCCTCCTGACTCCAAGGCCAGTACTCTATCCACTGTGCCATCTAGCTGCCCCGCCTCCTTGATATTCTTTCTAGGTTTATGGGACACCACTGTCTCCCACTTCTCCTCCAACATATTTGACCACTCCTCAGTCTCCTTTGGGGAATCCTCCTCCAGAGCGTGCCTTCTAACTGTAGGTGTCCCTCAGGGTCCTATCCTGGGCTTTCTTCTCTTCTCCCTGCTTCACTTGGTGATCCTATCAACTCCCATGGAGTTAATTACCATCTCTTTACTGATGATTCTTAAATCTACCTATCCTGAGTCTGATGATTTCCAATCTCACATCACCAGTTGCCTTTCAGATATCTCAAACTGGATGTCCAACAGACATCTTAAAATTCAGTATTTCCAAAACAGAACTCATTATCTTTTCCCCTAAAACCTCTCCCTTTCCCTATTACTGCTGAGGGCAACACTGTCCTCCTACTCCTTCAGACTCAGAGCCTAGGAGTCATCTTCTCTAGGCTAAACATCTCTGGCTCCTTCAACTGATCTTTGTGACATATCTTCCAGTTCTCTTACTTTCCAGGTCACCCTCTGGTCATGACACAACTTGTTCATAATGTTCCTAAACTGTGGTGCCCAGAACTGTGCACAATACTGCAGATGTATCTTGACTAGAAGAAAGGAATGATTACTAAGCGCCTACCATATGCCAGGCACTATGCTAAGTGCCTTTATAAATATTATCTCGCTTGATCCTCACAACTTTGGTAAATAGATGCTATTAGCCCCATTTTGTAGTCTTGGAAACAGAGGCAAACATTAAGTGACTTACCCAGGAACTCACAGCTAGTAAGTGACTGAAGCCGGATTTGATCTCAGGTTTTCCTGACTCCAGACCCAGTGCTCTAACCATCATACCACCTAACTACCTCTCTGACCAGGGCAGAGTATGGCAGGACTATTATTACTTCATTTGTTCTGATCACTGTCTCTTTTAATATAATCTAAGACAGCATTTTTTTTTGGCTGCCAAGCCAATATGATCTTGCAGTTCAGATTCTGTATTTGTGAATAATTTTTTAAACTATATTTATCCTTATTAATTTTCTTTTGTTGTTGTTGTTGTTGTTTTTGGCTCAGCAATAGGGTTAAATAACTTGCCCAGGGTCACACAGCTAGTAAGTGTTATGTGTTTTTGGCCACATTTGAACTCAGGTCCTCCTGACTCCAAGGCTGGAGCTCTATTCACTGCACCACCTAGCTGCCCTGTATCCTTATTAATTTTCAATGTATCTGATTTGGCCCACTGCTCTAGTCTGTTGAAATGTTTTTATATCATGTCATCCGGCATTAGCCGCTCTTTCCAACACTGTGCCATCTGCCAATATGACAAAGAAGCCGTCTGCTGAACAGCACAAGTCTGAGGATAGAGGGATCCCTGGGACCTTCCATTAAAGACTACACTCCATGTTGACACTGACTTATTAAAAATGATTCTTTGGAGTCCAGTCAATTCGTTCCAAGTCCAAGTAACTACTCTCATGCAGGCCGCATCTCTCCATCTCATTAGGAGGCACAGTATGACAGGCTATCCAAAGGAGCATAAGAAATGGCGTTGAGATTACACTGGGGAGGAAACTCCTTCTACCAATGCCAGCCAGTGCCTTCTCTGCCAAGAGCGTGGCTTCCCAGGGCCACACAGCCACTGGGTGGCACAGGTAGGACTCAGACCCAGATCTTCCTGGCACTGAGGCCAGCTCTCTATCTGCTATGCGCTTGCCAAAACTGTTCCTTAAAGATCGTCTGTTAGGCCAGTTCACATTTGTTAACTGGAGGAGAAGGGTTAATAAAATATAGGGAGAGAATTTTACTAAAATGTTTGCAGATTATGCAAAATAAGGGAAAATTCAGAAGATGTGGTAAGGAAAAAAGCAAAGAATATGCTACATATTGAAGGGGGTAATTTTAGGTCATTGGTTGGAAAAACTAAAGCAGTATTTTAAAATTCCGTATAAAATCAAGCCATTTGTATTATTCAAGAAATCTTTTTTTAAAAAAATTGTTTATTTTTTTAAAATATAAATTTATTTATTTTTAGTTTTCAACATTCAGTTCCACAAGTTTTTGAGTTCCAAATTTCTCACCCCTCCCCCCACCCCAAGATGGCATGCATTCTGAATACCCCTTCCCCTGGTCTGCCTTCTCTTCTCTCTCTCTCCCCTTCTCTTATCCCCTTCCCCTTCTATTTTCCTGTAGGGCAGGATAGACTTCTGTACCCCATTTCCTGTGTTTCTTATTTCCCAGTTGCATGTGAAAACATTTTTTTTAAACATGTGTTTTTAAAACTTTAAGTTCCAAATTTTCTCCCTTCCTCCCTCCCCACCCACCCTCATTGAAAAGGCAAGCAACTCAATATAGGTTGTACATGTGCAGTTATGCAAAACACTTCCTTAGTAGACATGTTGTGAAAAACTAACTCTATTTCCCTTAATCCTATCCTGCCCTCCCATTTATTCTATTCTTTCTTTTGACCCTGTCCCTCCTCAGAAGTATTTCCTTCTGATTACCCTCTTTCCCAGTCTGCCCTCCTCTCTGTCACCCCCCTGCTCTCTTGTCCCCTTCTCCCCCTATTTTCCTGTAGGGTAAGACAGATTTCCATACCCAATTGAATGTGTATGTTATTCCCTCCTTAAGCCAAATCCTATGAGAATAAGATTCACTCATTCCCTCTCACCTTCCCCTGTTTCCCCTCCACTGTGAGAGGCTTTTCTTTTCTGTTTTTTTTTGTGAGATAATTTACCCCATTCTACCTCTTCCTTTCTTCTTCTCCAAGTATTATCCTCTCTCATCCCTTAATTTTATTCTCCAGATATGACCCCTTAATCTTCAACTCACCCTGTGCCCTCTATCTATCTACATATACATACATATAATTTTTTTCCTTCAACTACCCTAATACTGACAAAGTTCTCATGAGTTATAAATATCATCTTTCCATGCAGGAATGTAAACAGTTCAATCTTAATAAGTCTCTTATGATTTCTCTTTCCTGTTTACCTCTTCATGTTCCACTTGAGTCCTGTATTTGAAAGTCAAATTTTCTATTTAACTCTGGTCTTTTCATCAGGAATGCTTGAAAGTCCTCTATTTCACTGAATGACCATTTTTTCCCCTGAAGGATTATACTGTTTTGCTGGGTAGGTGATTCTTGGTTGTAATCCTATCTCCTTTGCCCTCCGGAATATTATATTCCATGCCCTGCGGTCCTTTAATGTAGAAGCTGCTAAATCTTGTGTTATCCTGATTGTGTTTCCACAGTACTTGAATTGTTTCCTTCTGGCAGCTTGTAATATTTTCTCCTTGACCTGGAACTCTGGAATTTGGCTACAATATTCCTAGGAGTTTTCCTTTGGGGATCTCTTTCAGGAGGAGATTGTGGATTCTTTCAATTTCTATTTTGCCCTCTGGTTCTAATATATCAGGGCAGTTTTCCTTGATAATTTCTTGAAAGATGATGTCTAGGCTCTTTTTTTGATCATGGCTTTCAGATAGTCCAATAATTTTTAAATTCTCTCTCCTGGATCTATTTTCCAGGTCAGTTGTTTTTCCAATGAGATATTTCACTTATTTCTTTCTAATTTCATTCTTTTGGATTTGTTCTACAGTGTCTTGATTTCTCATAAAGTCACTAGCTTCCAATTGCTCTATCCTAATTTTTAAGGAAGTATTTTCTTCAGTAATCTTTTGGACTTCCTTTTCCATTTGGCCAATTTTTCTTTTTAGGGCATTTTTCTCCTCATTGGCTTTTTGGACCTCTTTTGCCATTTGGGTTAAGCTGTTTTTTAAGGTGTTATTTTCTTCAGTATTTTTTTGGGTCTCCTTTAGCAAGGTGTTGACTTGTTTTTCATGATTTTCTTGCATCACTCTCATTTCTCTTCCCAGTTTTTCCTCTACTGCCCTTACTTGCTTCTCAAAATCCCTTTTGAGCTCTTCCAGGGACTGGGACTGATTCATATTTTTCTTGGAGGCTCTGGATGTAGGACCTTTGACTTTGTTGTCTTCTTCTGGTTGTGTGTTTTGATCTTCTTTGTTACCAAAGAAAGATTCTATGGTCTGACTTTTTTGGTGAAGTTTGCTCATGATCCCAGCCAATTACTTGAGTTATAAACTCTTTATTAAGGTAGGGGTGTTTGCTTCCATTGTAGAGAATGTGCTGTCCCAAGCTTCAGGGGTTTTGTGCAGCAGTTGTCAGAGATACTTCTAGGGATCAGTTCTTCCAAGGTGGTATGATCAGGGGCAAGGTGTTTACTCCTTTCCCGGCCTGTGCTCTGGTCTATAAGTGACCACAAGCACTCTTTTCTGCCTTGGAACTGTAACGAGGATTCTCTCTCTACTGCCACTACAAGCTCCACCATGCCAGCACTCCTCCTCACCCCAGGACCACCACCCAGAACTGTGACTCAGATCCAACCATGGGCAAAGCAAGAGAATCCTGCCTCAGCACCAGCAAAGAAATCCCTGGAATCCCTCTCTGATCAGCAACTCGATTCCCCCTCAATCTATAGGCTGGAAGCTCCAGAAACAGCCACCGCCTTGGGGCTTCAGCCTGAACTGGTGCTGGGATCTAGCTTCTCTCTCACCGAGGTCACAGACTTTTCCTATTGACCTAAGTTGTCTATGGTGTTTGTGGGTTGAGAAGTGTGGAAACCACCACAGCTGCCCATGATTCAGTCCTCTGAGGCCTGCTCCAGGTTTGCTGAGGCCTGTTTTTCCTCATGGAACTGAGTTCCTCTCCCAGCCCAGAGTGATAGACCTTTCCAATTAACCATTCAGGTTGTCTTGGGCTGGATATTTGTTTCACTCTGTCTTTTTGTGGGTTCTGCTGCTTTAGAATTTTAGAACCATTTTTTACCATTATTTGGGGAAAAGCTTAAGCAAGTCACGGCTTTTACTTCACCATCTTGGCTCTGCCCCCCTCTTAGAACATATTTTCACTTTTAACTTGGCTCCATAGCATGGTTTCAGAGGTTACATACGGAGGTATTAGTATACCATGAATTGTAAATTTACAATTTAAGTTGCAACTTGAAATTCTATTGACTAATCTTCATTGTGATCTTGATGTGTCTGTAATAGGATGGTCCAGTTCTAATGGCAAAATTACATTCCATAATGTCTGGAGACCTCTACTAGCTAGCTGTGAAAGCTCATTAAGCTAGTTAAATTCTATGCAAGGATTGATCTTTCAGGGCTGGTGACTAAATTACTACAAAATCAGTCTTTTAGAAATTGCTGTTAATGTAGAGAATTTGGCCAATTCCCTCTTTCAAATCATTCCTTCAGATGCTAACACAATACTAATTCAGCATCAAAAATGTTTTGCAATTCCTGAATTTATTCAACTCACTTATTAAAATCATACAGTTACTTCTGGGAGGTAGCATGGCACACTGAAAAGAAGCCTGGATTATGAATGACAAGTCCTGGGTTCCGAACCTTCCGCTAATTTGGTTGTGTGGTCTTGGGAAAAATCACATCTGTTCCTAGGCTTCCAAGAGTATCTTGTGAAGTCTGGCCAATTATCTGGAAGCTCCCTTTAGAGTTTTCCATAAATTTTCATTTTACATAGTCCTTTTATTTTTTGATTCGAGATCTGTCTAGATTTCATTCAGTATCTTACTTTGTAAGCAGTCCCAGTCCCATCATCCTATTTTAAGGAATAACAGATAATATTACAGGATAGTTATCACATTTCTCTTACTTTACCCCTTTAGAAGCTTCTATAAATCCCACAATCTTGCTACTCACTAAACTTTTTCTTTAAGATAATGGAAAGGAGGAACCTGGAAGGGAAAAGGTCTTTGTTTTTTCTACTAAATCTAATGAAGATTTTTTTGGTTGATTTGAAACTGCGAGGGCTGCTAGATGGCACAGTGCATAGAGCACTGGCCCTGGATTCAGGAGGACCTGAGTTCAAATCTGGCCTCAGACACATAACACTTACTAGCTGTGTGACCCTGGGCAAGTCACTTAACCCCACTGCCTAACGAAAAAAAAGAAAAAAGAAACTGCATAGGAGAGGGAACTGTTGGACCACCACACCCTTCCTACCTCGTCTCCAAACCATCAAGTCTACCGTCACCTGACGGCCAGGTCAAAATGACACTGACTAACACAAAAACATCAGAGCTTTATTTGTAGAGCTAAGCCGGTTGTGGATTAGAGGCAGGTGAATAACTGCAGGTGATGGTCTCTATGCCAATTTATAAAACAACGAAATAAATGAAAAAATTCTTGTTTCAAAAGAGTTAGTTTGAGACTGTCATTACTAGCAGGAAAAACACTCCCTGGGATTTGAAATGAGTTCAAATAGACAACCATAGTCCAAACTTAAACCTGGAACATAACAAATGATATTCTAACTGAAAATAAATTTGCCTAAAGCCTTGGGTTTTTTTTTTATAATTTCTTCTAGTCATCTACCATTGGGACTCATCTTCATAGTCAAATATACAAGTGTTAAGAGTGCAACAAAAGCTATTATCTTTGGGCCGAAGTATCAGACTAGTAACTATGGTCAATTTATTGTGGATTGTATCAAATCCTCACTCAAGTTCGGCATAAAGTTGAAAAAAAAAAAGAATTGTAAAAGAAAGCTGTATCCCAGAAAGGCAAAAGCCAATGTTAGTATAAACTAGACCCAACATTCTGCGAAAGTTACACACACACACCTGGGCATGTTTGGTATTAAAAGGTTTCTATTAAACAAACAAAAAAATCACTGTACAGCATCTGATGAGAATTACTCAGCATCTAAGGGTATGGATTTTTGCTGATACCTATTTGAAACATCTCATTCATAGAATAAACAGAACAATGCTGCAGAAGAGTTGTCAACTATATATACATATATATTTTTAATATCAGATAAACAATCACTTATAAAAAATATTTACGAAGAAAAAACCTTTTTTACATTTTTAGTAAGATCTGCATGTCTGAACATTAGCAAGGAAAGTAGAAAGAAATGCTCAATTTATACACTAAATAAAAAAGTAAAAAATAAACATATATGTAAAACAATCTCACAGAGGAAATATTGACATTTCCAATTAATACAAATGCACTGTACCTCATATACAAGTGTGTGTTATGGTGTTAAATAAACTGTGGAATTCATGTGTTCTTATTTTACTCTGCAGAATCAGAGTTGGAGAAATAATCATCTTGTTCTTCTTCATCAAAATTCAATTTTGTTGTATAACTGAACAGTTTTCCAATATCAGATTTCATTCCTGTGATCAGAAGAGTTTTAAGGAACAGGATGAACACATTTTATAAATGAAAACAATTTAAATAAATATGGCAATATAACATTTCCAAGAAACAGAATGACAAATCTGTCAAATTTAGAGCAACAAATTAGTCCAAACACAGGATTATACTATAGATCTGTGTCACAAACAGTAAAAAATATAGATCTCAGAATCAAAGGATTTTAGAACTACAAGGGACTTCAGAGGTCATTTAGCCCAACCCACTGCTGAACAAAAACCTCTCTACAACATACCTAACAAGAGGCTAGCCAGCCTTTGCTCAAATCTCCTTCGTCTTGAGGGAGCCCATTCCACTTCTAAATGTGTACGCTTGCCAAAAAGACTATTTTATGGAGAACTCACACAGGGCAAGCACTCACATGGTGGTCAGAAGAAGCAATACAAAGACATTCTCAAGGTCTCTCTTAAGAATTTTAGAATTATGTGACATGGGAGACACTGGGACAGGACTGTGCAGCATGGCGTGCCCTCATAAGAAAAGGTGCTGCGCTCTATGAGCAAAGCAGAATTGAAGTAGCTCAAAAGAAATGCAAGATGTGAAAATGTAGAGAATCCACCCCAAATATTCACATGGACTATGTGTGCCCAACCTGTGGTAGCACATTCTGAGCTTGTATTGGTCTTGTCAGACAATCAGAGGCACTGTAACTTGACTCTAACATAGTAATGTCATTTTGGTCCTCTTCAAGAATGAAGGACAACCACCATTTTGCCATGTAGTCCACATTTCTCTCACCATCTTTTCCACAAGAATAACAGTATGAGAGACTGTCAAATGCTTTGTGGAAATTTAGGTAAACTACAAGATTCCCTCAATAGCCCAGAGATTACTAATAACTCTCAAAAAAACCCAATAAGGTTAAGTGCTGTAAGCTCTTGATGATCATCACTTCCTAGGCATACACTAATCATTCCCTTAATAACGCAGTCTAGAATTCTGCCAGGAATCCAAGCCAAACTTACTGACTGATCTACAGTCTGTAGCCTCTGTTCCCTTCCTTTTCAAAAACTAGGACTTTGGCTCTTCTCAAATTCTGTTGTACCTGTTTCTCCGTCACCTTTCAGAGCTCACTGACTAGTTCAAGTTTTTTCACTATCTTAAGATGTAATTCATCTTGAAGACTTGAAGTCATCAAGGGTAGCCAGATGCTCTCTATATCCCTACTTATTTTAAATAGCAACTCCCTATCATCCATTTTTCTTCCGTCCTCTGCAGTTTAAAGATTGTTCTTGTCAGGGAAAACAGAAGCAAAGTAAAAGTTAAGTGGCTTTCATCTATCATTATTCATTTCATCAACCCTGAGCAGTGGTCTTATCCTTTTTTTTTTTTAAATGCTCACTTTCTCCTAATATATGTAAAAAACAGAACAAAAAAGTCCTTCATATTTTTAACTTTCTTTGTCAGCTTGAACTTATGCTGAGCTCTGGCATGCTTGACACTCTTTTCACAAGGCCATTTCACAAGCATGGTTAGATGTCATGAAGTACATATGCCTCAAGCATATCTATTTAAAGGCTATTAAAACCTCTTCACTTCTTAGGAAGGGAGCACTAAATGCTAATTTAGTCCTTCTTTCATGCAACACTGTATGAAATGTTACTGACCTTTATTAAACTGAGTTCTTCTTCTAGATGTTGGAGTTGTAAAATCAGATCCAACCTAAAAAGAATCACAAAACCTCAGAATTGGAAAGGACCACAAAGACCATCTAACCCATCTTATCTACTCTAATAGGAATGTCCTCTGACACATACCCAGCCAACGTTTTTTTTGCATAAAACCTACTATGTCCTGAGGCAGCCTATTTAATTTTTAATTTTATTTTTAATAGTTCCCTCTGTAAGGAGTTGGTTTTCATCTTAATCAGTATACATTGCTAAATTTACTATGATAAACAAATAATATAAAAGTCATCATATTGGCAGTCATAAACTTATAGTAGTTTTCTGAATGTATTAACTGCTCAATCCACTAAATTAACTGGTGCCTTAGAAGAGTTAATTCAGCTTCAATACATTAACTTCATTCACTAGGAACTTACTGAATTTATTATTTTAATGATGGTTTGAATAAAAAGAGTAAATAAATAATCTCAAATCAAGGACTAATATCTTAAGCTGCTATATAGAGTATTACATTGGAGATTAGCTCTTCCAATTTTTAAGTTTATCAAAATCTTTGCGAATACAAAATAGTATTTGTAAGAGATGTGAAAATGGACTCTGAGGCATCAAGGTTTAGTAGACTTTCAGTAATTATAAGGCATTTTAGGTAAAATAAAGTCTAAAAGTAGTCAGTGTCGTTCTAGAATCCCATTTTAGAACTTGAAAAGCCATTTGAGATCAGTGAGGCTAACCCTGTCATTTTGTATGAGAAAGCAAAAGGCCAGGAAGTGATTTGCTAAGCTGGTGGTACACTGTAGGTCATCCTGAGTGTCAATGATAAAGCCAGGACTAAGATCTAACTTTTATTTTATTGTGTTCCTTATCAAAAAACATTTTCACTTTTCATAGGAAAAAGGATTTTAGAAAAATCTGAGTTTGTCTGCTTCTTAAAGTATGACTATGGCTTTCTTTTTTGATATGCTAAAGAAGCTTGACTAGACTTAAATTGGCTTCAAAAACCAACTATGTCATGAGTGTCACTCATGGTCACAAGGAAGCTGGGCTTTCTGAAACCTACATAATACATGATGAATGAATGAACAAAATGAGATTAATAATAAGAATAAAAAATGTTACCAGTTTCTTCTTGACATTGGCCCACACCATACCACCATGACTTTTATTCTCCTTTTGCATTTGAAACACATATTTATCACAATCTTTTCTGCAAAAATACAAATTAGCATTTCAAAATGAACATAGATAATCCATGAGGTCTAATTAGTTATACAGTAATTGCTAAATTGACATGAATTTTAAATTGTTTTTGGTCTAGAGAAAACTTTTCTCCCTATTTTTATAAAATCAAAGTATTCTTAAGCCCACAAATCAAATATTTAACTCAGATTCTTAAAAGCACCAACTTGCACACAGACTTACAAAAAGCAACTTTTAAGAAATGACAATGTCTTTTGAACTCTCAAATATTCTAATCATTCAATAAGACTTTATCAAGATTATAGTATATACCTGACACTGTACCAGGTACTGAGGATGGCATCAGAGGGCTGCAAGCTCAACGAATTACTGATATAACATGGTATATAACATGATATAACATAACCAAAAAGTTAATGCAATCTTATACTCTTATTAATAAAAACATAACATCCAGAACAAGGGGTACAATAGTCCCACTATACTCTGCACTGGTTAGTCAATAGCTGGAATATTGTGTTTAATTTTGGATGCTCGTTTCACAAGGTACACTAAAAAACAGGAATCTGTTAAGGAAGATAACTCTGATGACTACAGGTCTTGACATTTAAAAAAATTTATTTTCCACTATGACTAGAAAATACACCCAAGCAAGTAACATAGGTACTCAGTGAAGCAAAACTGGTCAAAGGAACACTGGTATTACAACAGCAAAAAAAGTACTCTAGTGATGAGGTCAAATGTGGGAGACAGAAATCTTATTTCCTGACTTCTGTCCTGTCAACTGATCTGTGTCTCTATGTAGTTGTTACTTAGGGGTCAAGTGACTTGCCCAGGGTCACACAGCTAGTAAGTGTCAAGTGTCTGATGTCACATGTGAACTCAGGTCCTCCTGACTCCAAGGCTGGAGCTCTATCCACTGTGCCACCTAGCTGCCCTACTTTCAGATTTTTTAAAGACATATTCCTTATTCCCTGCACAAACGTATGTTACCTGTTAACAGATTCCAGCATACCAGGGCTGACATGTTGACACTGGGGGGTTTTTGCCAAGGGATAAATAACTGAAGATGGAGTTGTTGGATCTCTGTCCATAGGTGGAAAATCATCATCCTGACTGACTTCAAAATTTGGTAACTAGAAAAGAAAATGATAATGACTCACACACACCTTTCTTATTACCTCAGTGCAGTTCTAAGGAACTAATGGCAAGTACACACGTGACCAGAAAAGGCAGGGTGGCTCAGTCACATAGTGAGAACAAGAGACAATGGAAGGATGGCCTCAAACAAACTGGGGAGACGTGAGAACTGTGATCAACCATGATACCAGAGGACCAATGGTGAAAAATACTGCCCACCTCCTGACAGTGCCAATGAATTGATATGCAGAATCAGAGATGCATTTCTGGATATGGCCAACGTGCACATTTGTTTTGCCTGACTATATTTCTTTGCGACAAAGATTACAAAGAGTAGGAGAGGGAAAATGTGTCTGATAATTAAAAACAAAATTCAGAATAGCCTGAGCACTGCCTGGCACCTATGAAATATTAAAATACCTAGAAAAATGGTTCCCAATTAGTAGGATGCATATATAGCAGGTAGGGAGAGACTAAAAATTACTATAAGGGGTATAAGATCATCAAATAACAATGTAATAAATATAGAAAACAAATCTTCTATAACTTGAATATAAATTATCTGGCTTGTGTGTGTGTGTGTGTGTGTGTGTATGTGTGTGTAAATGAGGAATGAACCTGTAACTTCATTGGTACAGGAAACTCTCAATTAGGGAACTCCCTCTACTATGCAGATGAGCACCTTGCACTGAAACTCAGTCTTAAGAGTGCTGCCCAGGGTACTAAAAAAGTTAAATGCGTTGCCAAGGGTCCCACAGTCAGTATGAATCAGAGGCAGGCTTGACCCAGGTCTTCCTCCTACTGTGGCTGGCTCTTTATCCACTACGCTATGCTGCCTCTCATCTACATACGTTATTTTTCAAATCCATGTGATTATAAAATATAAACCATCTAAAAGTTACTGAATTCATAATAGCTTTTCATTATATATTTTCAATTATCAGATGTTAATAGCACAATTATTATCATGTGTGGATTCCTGAAAGTTTTTGATGTTAAAAGGGGCATCCTCTTTGATTGGATGTCAAATCGGTTTCCGATATGCTTGATGCATCCACAATGAATTTATGAAAAGCCATGAAGACAACCTATAGCTTGGGATGAATGAAGGCAAGGATGAATTATATAACCTGCAGAGGTAGAAAGTACCAACCAAACTAATGAAGTATAATGATTAATATTCATTTCTGTTCTTTTAGGTATCATGGTAAAATATTTGATCTTATTCTTACTTTAATAATATCAATCTTGAGTAAATATCAGTTGGAATTAATAGGCACCTATGTGAAATATTATTTAAATTTATTTTATACATAAAATTTTTATTTACCGCTTTTGATTGTATATCACCTTTATTTTATATTCCCCTTCCCCCTTTTTCCCCCATGGCTTATCCCTTGTAACAAAGAATATAAAAATGAATCAATCAAAAACATTTATTAAGTATCTATTATGTGCCAGTCACAGGGCTAAGCCCTAAGGATACAAAAAGAGGCAAAAGACAGTCCCTGCTCTCAAGAAACTTACAATCTAATGAAACAATGTGCAAACAAATATATACAAAGCCACCTATACACAGGATAAATAGGAAATAATCAACAGAGGAAGGCACTAGAATTAAGAGGTGTTGGGGAAGGCTTTCAGTAAAAGATGAGATTTTAGTTGGGATTTAAAGGAAGCCAGGGAAGTCAACAGGCAGAGTTGAGGAGGGAGAGCCTTCTAGACATGGTGGACAGCAGCCAGAGAAAATGTCTAGAGCCAAGAGATGGAATGTCTTGTTCACAGAACAGCCAGGAGGCCAGTGTCAGTGGATTGAAGGGTATATGACAGGGTATACAGTGTAAGAAGATTGAAAAGGTAGGAAGGATTAGGTCACAAAGGGCTTAGAATGCCAAATAGAGCATTTTTGTATTTGATCTTGCAGGCAATAGGGAGCCACTGGAGTTTATTGATATTGGGGGGAGGGGTGTGTGTGTGACTTAATCTGATCTGCATTTTAGGAAAATCACTCTAGCGGCTGAATGGAGGGTGGATTGGAATGCGGAGAGACCTGAGGCAGACAGACCCACCAGCAGGCTATTGCAATAGCCCAGGTATTAGATGATAAGGGCCTTCACTAGAGTGGTGGTGGCGTCACAGGAGAGAATGGGGAGTATTCAAGAGGTGTAGCAAAGGTGAAATTGACAGGCTTTGGCAATAGACTGGATATGGGGGATGAGGGACAGAGAAGAGTCTAGCATGACTCTTACGTTGTGAGCCTGAGGGGCTGGGAGGACAGTATTGCCCTTAACAGTAATAGAGAAGGCGAGGAGGTAGGGGGAGCATTTAGGAGCAAAGATAATGAGCTCTGCTTTGGACATGTTGAGTTTTAAGATGTTTACTGGACATCCAGTTCAAGATGTCTTAAAGGTAGGTAGTAAGAGATGTGAGATTGGAGGTTAGCAGAGAGACTTGTATAAGACAGGCAGATCTGAGAATCATTAGCATAGGGATGGTAATTAACTCCATGGAGGCTGATGAGATAACCAAGTGAAGCAGTACAGAGGGAGAAGGGAAGAGGGCACAGGACAGAATCCTGAGAGATGCCTATGGTTAGAGGGTATGACCTGCATGAGGATCTAACAAATGAGACTAAGAAGGAATAGTCAGATAGGTAGGAGGAGAACCAGGAGAAGGAGAGAATGGCGTCCTGAAAACCTAGAGAAGAGAGTATCAAGGAGAGAGCGATCAACGGTGTCAAAAAGAGCAGAGAGGTCAAGGAGAATGAGGATTGGGCAAAGACCACGGGATTTGGCAATTAAGAGATCATTAGTAACTTTGGAGAGAGCAGTTTTGGTGGAATCATAAGGTTGGAAGAGAGTAAGAGGAGACTAAGTGGAGCCACTTATTATAGACAGTCTTTTCAAGGAGTTTAGCTACAAAGGGTAGAAGATATATAGGACAGATAGATAGTTGTAGGGGATGAAAGGGGGTGGGACAGAAAGCTGTTCTGCAAAACTAACCAAGCCCTGAACTGAATCTGAGGATATATGCACTGGTCTACACCTAAAGTGTCTCACCTCAAGCATGTACTTCTAATGGGTATAAATATATGCCATCTAGAACACTGTGGTTTGTAGTAAAAAGGATATATTACATTCTGGTTAAAAAGTGCTCAAGGAAAATTAGCACATTAGCAGATTTATATGAGAGAAATGACTATTAAGGGATTAGTTATTTAGCTTAACTTTTCCAACCTGTAGGTTTGTTCAAAAGAATGCATGCATTTCTATGAGTCAGATGCATATAAGGTTGAGGACTCTTGGATTAGGAATTTGCTTTGGGCTAAGAGAAGTCATCTTTGGGTCAAAATCTAGCAGGAAAAAAGAGAGCTCCTTTCTTCTTCAAACTTGAACATTCCCTCCCAGGGACACAGGAAATCATCAGGCTCAACGTCACTTTTTATTTTATTACCTTCTGCCTTTAGTATTAGCTCCTCTTGATAAGTCAAAGAATATGGGAAAGGACAACTGGTAACGAAGGTGTACATGAAAGGGTGCAACCCAAGGAAGCACAATATTGGAGGGGAGGGAACTATCAGTATCTCTGGCAGGTCACTCTAACTGCCTCTATGCCCAGTAGGGGGGAAAGGGTGTGGGGGTGTGTGTGGGTGTGTGTGTGTACACACGCGCATTCTCACACATGTATAAAGATGTACAGTCACAGATGACAGTAACATTACTCCTTTTATATAATTATCTTCAATTCCCAGTTAGATGCATTCTAGCAAGCTATGGTAGATTTGGCCTTCGGCAATCTGCTTTAGCTATGTCTGCTGCTTATTTGAAACCCTAGTCTGGTGGTTAGCAAACTGCAGGCCAAATCTGACCAGCTGCTTGTTTTTGTACAGCTTGAGAGTTAAGAATGGTTTTTACATGTTAAAACAAAGTTTTGTTGTATTTAAAA
Organism: Phascolarctos cinereus; assembly: GCF_003287225.1. Taxonomy (NCBI): domain Eukaryota; kingdom Metazoa; phylum Chordata; class Mammalia; order Diprotodontia; family Phascolarctidae; genus Phascolarctos; species Phascolarctos cinereus. The sequence goes on along the minus strand of NW_027555625.1, from coordinate 147,247,072 downwards.
GTGTAAAAACCATTTTTAGCTAGCTGGCCAAACAGAAACAGGCTGCTGCCCAGATCTGACCCTTGCGCAGTAGTTTGTCAACCCTTGTCCTTGTCTAAATAGAGCCAAATGCAATTTTGTAGTTGTATACAAAAATGAAAGTTTATAAAAAGTCATTTAAAATGCCACATTCCCTGTTTAAGATTATTACCTGTATTCTCTGATTATGCAAAGGCGATCCACTGAACATGTCATCATGATCATCCTTAGGCAGTTGTTCTAAGAAATCTCTCATCTGCTGTTTTCTTTTTAGAGTTCCCACTCTGGCAGTTATCCTTACAGGCTGGTTTGTATCAGTATCAACCTCTGTGCCTTAAATTCATGCAGAGATTTCGGTAAGAATTTGATCAGTCGTGCTATTTGGTCTGGAAAGTTAGTAACTTAAATAAAATCTAAAGTTTGCATACACATACTGTAAACTCAGTTTCTGATGACTTGCTGCTTCCTTAAATACACTATTCTCTATCTAAGGTTGGTATTCTACTTATGTTATGGCCTGTAATTAGGGAGTTGAAAGGCAGAAAAGAAGGGCTGTGTAAGACTTCAGTAAAGGAATAGGTATCAGAAAGAAGAATGTAAAGTTCTTTATAAACTGCAAAGCACTAAATAATTACCATTGATTGTTATTATCATTATAAAAATGGAACTAAGATCAATAGGGTCCTTATATATATTATGAAAATGGCTACATTCAGATGTATTAATTATGTTGATAATTAGTTACCACCAGAAAATCACCAAGTAGGTATCTAAGCTACTGATTTCACTGTGGTATAAAACATTAAATTTTGGTAGAGCCATGAGGTAAAGTTTGAGTATCATCACACCCAACCAATAAATCAGTCAATATTTATTGAGTGCCTACTATGTATCAGGCACTGTGCTAAGGGCAGGGGGTCCAAAAAGAGGCCAGTTCTCGACACCTCAAGGGGTTGACAATCTAATCTACTTCTATACATATTGCCTCTTCTTAAACATCTAGGTAATTCTTAGCTTTTTGAGCATTACTAGGGAGGAGTGATTTTCTTATCCCTGGGAGAAACATGTCTAAGCTCTAGTAATCCCAGACAGACTGCAGCCACACTAAACAGTGGATTACACCTTCAGATGACTTGTGAACTACCATCTTCCTGGGTTAGTATATACAACTGGGGCTAAGAAAAGTCCTGTAGAGAAAACACAAACTAAATAGGCTTTAAAAAGCAACACACAGACTAGATACTCTCAAAGGTCCCTACCAGTTACAAAATTCTAAGATTTCCAGAAAATGTTTTAGCTTTAATTGGGAATAAGGGAAATAAGAGTTAAGTATCAAAAGAAGCAAATAATGTGTAAATATGCATTTAGACAGTTAAGTTTTCAAATAACTCAAATTCCTATCTGTGTAATGGCTACTCTATGTAATCTGCCCTTTTGAGACCATGTAAACTCTACCACTGGACTGTAAAGGTTACCATTTGAGACTCTGGGGCTGGGTACCATTTTCTTGACGGCACGTTTCCGAGAACCTCTTCCTTGATGCTCTTCTGTGTGTTTCTTCTGGGATTTTTCGGTAGTCCGAGGTCCCACAGAGGTGGCTACATTCAACCAGAAACCATGTTTTTGTTTTGGCACAGATGATAAAGCCCTGTGGAAGTCCAAAGCCATATGTGCTTTTTAAATCAAGAATGTTAAAGTAGCCAAAGTTCAAATAAGTGAAGATGAATGAGAACTATCAAAACTTGAAGAATTATGTCAGTTTTTAAAATCCTATTTATCTATTTATAAATTATATAAACAGCTGATTCTCTTCCTTTTGTAAAAATGCCTCAAGAAAGCGATTACACCCTCTTCCTTAACTAACTATATTCCATTTAATCAATTCCTTTTGTGTTTTCCTTAGTGGTAAAAAAGAACTAACTAGTCATGCTTCCTTATAATAATGCTGTTCATATATGTAGCCACTTATTAAACTTCCGTTTTCTTTTCTATTGGTATTTTAAGATTTTTCTCACAGATCCAATTAACCAATCCATCAGCAGATTTGTATTCCTAAAGTTATCTTTCTGTGCCCAGAACGAGTCACAGTACTCTAAATAAATATCTATCTATTACTGTGTGAAGAGTTAGCTCTAGATTCCAATCTGCTACAGATGAATTTCACTATTAGAATTTCTTTTACTCTATTATTTTTTAATTTAAAGAACCAACATTGGGGCAGCTAGGTGGCACAGTGGATAGAGCACCGGCCCTGAAGTCAGGAAGACCTGAGTTCAAATCCAGCCTCAGAAACTTACTAGCTGTGTGACCCTGGGCAAGTCACTTAACTGCAATTGCCTAATATAAATAAATAAATGAAATAAGCAACATTTTAGGGGAGAGGCTCAATAAAAATTTAGAAAAATGAAAAAAGTAAAGTATTAAATCAAACTACTTACCCTTGAAATTTCTGTAACTCCTTCTCAGTCCAGTTATCCTCTTTAATTAAATCTGGAAAACACTCCAAAGGTTGATCCTTTGTTTCTCTAGATCCCATCACCTCTGCTGATGAAAACTTTTTCCGGTTACCAATCTTCTGAACAGCAGTTTTGTTGGAAAGAGATGTGGGTTTCTTTGTCTTAGAGTGAATATCTTTATCGCTCTCTTCACTTTCATGTTCTAATATTACTGGCCTTTTCCTAGTATCTTTCCTTTTGCATTTTGACTGGTTAATTAGAGTTTCCTTGATATCCTTCTGCCTTGTTTTCATGCCAAGTTGAGCCTTCTTTCTGGATTCCTCTTCTGTTTCACTTTCTTGACTAGAGATCTCTGTCACCTTGGTTTGAATTTTGTGGGGCAAAATATTTCCAGAAGGTTCAATTCTGTTTAGTCTTAATGACTTTTTTATTTTTCTCTCAGAGTCAGAAGTAGAACTTTGCTCCTTTGGAGGTGATGACATTTTAATTTTCTGGTTGATGGTGACTGAAGCATATATGCCAGTATCATCCTCATCCTCAGTTTTGTGTATTAAGCCACTTCCAAATGTCTTTTCTAAAGACTTTAACAATCTGTTGTTTTTATTTTTCCTCAAGTCAGCTTTGTTGCCACCATTTTTATGTTTTGGCAAAGCAAGTTCTGAGATTCTTTTTATGGTGTAAGTGGACAAATTATTATCTTTACATTTTTGCTCCAGTGTCTTTTTAGAATTCATTGGTGTTAACATGACAGTAAGCTTCTTTTTTATATTATTCACACATTCCATTTTTTCTGTATCTGAAAGAAACTCTTCCCTTGAAGACTGTGTATCACTGGACTCAATCAACTCTTGAGTGGTGTCTTTAGCCACATTCTTCCTTACTTTAAAAAAAAAATCAGTCATTCATATACATTTATACATGCAAATTTAAAAAAACAAAAGTTTCATAGCTAATAATTAAAATACATGAATCTTAAGAGGAAGTATACTGTCTACCATTTGAAAATAATGCTATTCAAAACCACATGTGATATTTAGCAATATGCTACCACAGCACTTGAAGGCAATACCCAAAAAAAGAAACCTTTTATCCTAATAAAACTAGACACATAATGTATCTTAAGTCTATATTGATCTGTACTAATGAATGAATGAATAAAAAAGCACTTATTAAGCATGCTTACTATGTACAAAGCACTACACTAGTCACTGGTGAAAGAAGTTGAAGACAGTTACTTTTCTCAAAGAACTCACATTCTATCTGGGGAGACAAAACATATAAGAAGTTTCAGTTGCAAGGCAGATGGAAAGGTCTTTAGGGTGCAGCAGAGCAAGGCAGATGGTAATTCATCTCCTTTAGTGTCATTTTCAATGATAAAGTCCTATCAGGTTCTGCTGATGAACCACGTGGACTATTACTATATAGGTCAAAGTCAGTTTAATCTAGTTCCAAGTTCTGTAATTTTAAAATTATATAATATTTTAAAAGAAATTTAGTTTTATTACATTAAAGTATATCTAGTAACTTAGCTCATCCTAAGCTTTAAATCCTAGCCATTCCTTTAGGAATATGCTGCTTTCAAACATTTTAATTTTTTTTCAACTAGCAAAAATCAATCAATAAATCAAATTATGCTCCTACTATGTGCTGGGAATTTCACTAATCACTGGGGATTTGAAAGACAATCCCTGCTCTCAAAGACCTTACAATCTAATGAGGGCAGCAACAAATATATACAAAGTAAGCTATGTACAGAAAAATTGGAAACAGTTAACAAAGGATGGGCAGCTAGGTGTTATAGTGGATAGAGTGCTGGGCCTGGATTTAGGAAGACATCTTCCTAAATTCAAATCTGGCCAAAGATACTTACTTGCTGTGTGACCCTGGTCAAGTCCCTTAACTCTGTTTGCCTCAGTTTCCTCACTTGTAAAATGAGCTGGAGAAAGAAATGGCAAACCACTTCAATATCTTTGCCATGAAAATTTTAAATGGGATCAATGAAGAATCAAACACAATTGAAAAAAGACTCAATTAACAGAGGAAAGGCACTAGAATTAAGAAGGACTGGAAAAGGTTTCCTGTACAAGAAGGAATTTCAGTTGGGACTAAAAGAAAGCCAGCGAGGTCAGTAGGTGGAGTTGAGGAAGGAGGACATTCCAGGCATGAAGGAGAATTCCCAAAAGAAAAGAGATGGAATGTCTTGTTTGTGGAACAAATAGCAAGAAAGCCAATGTCACTGGATCAAAGAGTACATGGCAGGGAGTAAGATGTAAGAAGACTGGAAAGGTAGGAAGAGGCTAGGTTATGAAAGGCTTTGCAGGTCAAACAGAGCATTCTTTGATTACTTGATCATTTGATCTTGGAGGCAATAGGGAGCCATTGGAGTTTATTGAGTAGGGGAGTGAGATGGTCAGACCCGCACTTTACGAAAATCACTTTAGTGGTTGAATGGAGGATGGCTTGGAGACCTCAAGATAGGCATACCCACTAGCAAGCTATTGCAGTAATGCAGACATGAAGTGATGAGGACCTACACCAAAGTGGTGGCAGTTATCAGAGGAGAGAAGTTGATGTATTTGAGATGTGTTGCAAAGGTGAAATTGACAGGCCTTGGCAATAGATTGGATAAGGAAAGGTGAGAGATAATGAGGAGTTGGGGATGACTCCTAGGTTGTGAGCCTGAGGAACTGGGAGGATGGTTTTGCCCTCTACAGCAATGTAGAAGGTAGGAGTGTGGGAAGGTCGCTTAGGGGGAAAGATAATACATTTTCTCTCCCTCTCTTCTCCCTCCCTCTAGAAAAAGGACATCCTTATAACAATATGAATAATCAAGCAAAACAGATTTCCATTTTGGCCAAGTTCAGAAAAAGGTCTCAATCTGCACCCTGTGTTCCTCCCAGGAGGTGGGTAGCATATTTCATCACAATTCCTCTGGAATTGTGGTTGAAGGCCATGCCCCTTTAAATTCACTCTCTATTACCTGCCCTTGTTTCAATATTCTGGATGTGCCTTTTTTTAAAAAAATCTATGTTATTGATAGTTCATATGCATACACAGTGATCTCTAGACAACTCCTCCCTTTTTCTGCTCATCAGAAATTGTTTCTTTTCATATCTTCAGATTGTCATTAGTTTCTCCTGAAGAACTAGTGATAGCATGGGGGAGGGACTGAGAGGGGGAATGTATGTGTGTGTAAGAGAGAGTTATGGAAGCATTTTTTTAAAATGCACAGAAGGAAACATAAGCAAACTGAAAGTAACATGCTGAATTTATTTTAAAAGCAAGTTGTATATAGTAGAAATTTTTGGCCTCTTTTTCTCTTCTATTTTGTATATAGAAATGTTCTTTTTTTAAGTGTGTGTATTCATTAAATTCAGAATAAATAAAACTTTCTTCTGGGCTGACTTTCCCTATAGAAACTTCAGTCTATGTGGGATCCTCTAATCACCTTTTTTCTAAATCCTTTGAAATCTGCTCTCTCAAGTCAAGAACTCTCCTCTATCGTTAATTACAGGAAGGAGTGGTCATTTCTCCTCACAGTTCCTGCCACTTATATGTCAACAAAATCAGTTTCTTCTTTTTGGTAAGAATTGGGTATAAGCTACCAGTTGTCTTTATGGGTTCCTCCAATTTTGGAGGGAGGAAATTATTATTAAGGAAAGTCAAGAAATTACTAGGGAGCCTCTCAAATTCTCCTCCAAGCAACTTTAAAATAATGCCTCAACATGAATTTTGGAATAGCAAAACCCACACAAGGACCAAGGTGAAACATTTTTCCAGCTCAAGACAACTTAGAAGGTCAGCAGGAAAGGTCTACTGATTGGAGTGGGGTCAGAGTTGGGTGCAGTCCAGAGCAAGCAATGCCAGAGACCTGGCAAGCCAGCAGCAGGTCCGGGGGACAACTGAATCTAGAGAACACAGATGGTAAGGGGGTTGGACAACTGGTCAGAAGATTATAGGGGTCCCCCTTCTGGTGCACGACTCCTACTTGGATCAGGGTCTCAGTCCTGGGTCACAGTTCCAGGATAAGAAGGAGCACTAGCACACCAGAGCTACAAGGATACAAAGATTCTGGTCACAGTTCTAGGCCAGAAAAGAGTGCTTGTGGTCACTCATAGACCAGAGCACAGGCCAGGAGAGCAATAAACATACCTCTCCTTAGATCATACCACCTTGGAAGAACTGAAAACTTACAGATCCTGAGAAGTGCCTCTGAAAACAACAGCACAAAAAACCTGAAACTTGGGACAGTGCCCCTCCACCCCAGGACCAGAGTCCAACTTTAACATCAAGTTACAAAGCAAGAAATAGGCTGGAAACATGAGCAAACAACAAAAACCCTGACCACAGAAAATTATTATGGTGAGAGGGAAGATCAAAACACAAACTCAGAAGAAGACAACAAAGTCAAAACAGTTACATTCAAAACCTCAAAGAAAAATGAGTTTCTGGCCCAAAAAGAATTCCTGGAAGAGCTCAAAGAGGATTTTAAAAATCAAATAAAAGAGGTAGAGAAAAAATTGAGAAAAGAAATGAGAATCACGGGAAAAAAATGAAAAAAGAGTCAACAGCTTGGTAAAGGAAACACAAAATGAAACTGAAGAAAATAATACCTTAAAAAACAATAGGTAAATAGTAAACAGTAAAAGAGGCACAAAAATCTACTGAAGAGAAGAACTCCTTAAAAACTAGAATTAGCCAAATGAAAAAAGATATACAAAAATTCACTGAAGAAAAGAACTCCTTAAAATGTACAATTGCCCAAATGGAAAAGAAAGTACAAAGCTTATTCAAGAAAATAACTCCTTAAAAATTAGAATTGGCCAAGTGGAAGCTAATGGCTGCATGAGACATCAGGAAATAATAAAACAAAATCAAAAGAATGAAAAAAAATAGAAGAAAATGTGAAGTATCTCACTGAAAAAACAACTGACCTGGAAAAATAGATTGAGGCAAGATAATGTAAGAATTATTGAACTCTTTGAGAGCCACGATCAAAAAAAGAGCCTCAACATCATCTTTCAAGAAATTTTCACATTTTCAAAATCAGGAAAATTTCCCTGATATCCTAGAACCAGAGGGTAAAATAGAAATTGAAAGAATCTACCAATCACCTCCTGAAAGGGATCCTAAAATAAAAACTCTCAGGAATATTATAGCCAAATTCCAGAGTTCCCAGGTCAAGAAGAAAATATTGCAAGCATCCAGAAAGAAACAATTCAAATATCATGAAGCTTAGTCAGGATAACACAAGATTTAGCAGCTTCTACATTAAGGGATCAGAGGCCTTGGAATATAATATTCCAGAGGGCAAGGGACCTAGGATTACAAACAACCAAGAATCACTTCTCAGAAAAAATGGAAATTTAATGAAACAGAGGACTTTCAATCATTCCTGATGAAAAGATAGAGCTGAATAGAAAATTCTACTTTCAAATATAAGATTCAAGAGAAGCATAAAAAAGTAAATAGGAGAGAAATCATAAGGGATCCAATAAAGTTAAACTGTTTACATGAGAAGATGATACTTGTAACTCCTAAGATTTTTATTATTAGGGCAGTTAGGAGTATACATAGACAGAGGGCACAGGTATGAGCTATGATAGGATGATATTTAAAAAGTAGGGGGCGGAGCCAAGATGGCAGCGTGAAAGCAGTGACTTGCTTGAGCTCTCCCCCAAACCCCTCCAAATACTCATAAAAAATGGCTCTAACTGAAGCAGCAGAACCCACAAAAAGACAGAGTGAAACGAATTTCCAGCCCAAGACAACCTGGATGATTGATCAGAAAGGTGGAGCGCAGCGTGGCATGGCATGGGCGCACAGGCCACAGCAAACCTGGAGCAGGCCTCAGAGGACTGAATCTCGGGCAGCTGTGGCGGTTTCCAGACTCCTCAATCCACCAATGCCAAAGACAACTTAGAAGGTCAGTGGGAAAAGTCTGTTGCTGTCGGTGCTGAGAGGAAGGTGGGGTTTCAGCTCTATTCCCCAAGAGCGTGGCCTGGGGGGGAGGGGAGGGGGCAGCTGCTTCCCGAGCTTCTGGCTCACAGACTGAAGGGGAATCCCGTGGCTGATCAGAGAGGGACTGTAGGGATCTCTTTGCCAGTGCTGAGGCAGGAATCTCTTGCTTTGCCCCTGTTTGGATCTGGGTCACAGTTCTGGGCTGCGGTGCTGGGGTGAGGAGGAATGCTGGTGTGGTAGAGCTTGGAGTGGCTGTGGAGAGGAACCCTTCCTCACAGTTACAGGACAGAAAGGAATACTTGTGGTCACAGGCCAGGAAAGGAGGAAACACCTCGCCCCTTATCATACCACCTTGGAAGAACTGAAAATTTATAAGTCCCTACAAGTATCTCTGAAAACAGCTTTACAAACCCCTGAAGCTTGGGACAGTACATTCTCCACATTGGAAGCAGACTCTTACCTTACCAAGGAGTTTAAAACTCAAGTAACTGGCTGAGATCATGAGCAAGCAGTGCAAAAAGAGTCAGACCATAGAATCTTACTTTGGTGAAAAAGAAGATCAAAATATACAACCAGAAGAAGACAACAAAGTCAAAGCTTCTACATCCAAAGCCTCCAAGAAAAATATGAATCAGTCCCAGGCCTTGGAAGAGCTCAAAAGGGATTTTGTTTGTTTTCTTTTTTGGTGAGGCAATTGGGGTTAAGTGACTTGCCCAGGGTCACACAGCTAGTGAGTGTTATGCCTCTGAGGCTGGATTTGAACTTGAGTCCTCCTGATTCCAGGGCCAATGCTCTATCCACTGCGCCACCTAGCTGCCCCCTCAAAAGGGATTTTGAGAAGCAAGTAAGGGAAGCAGAGGAAAAACTGAGAGTGATGCAAGAAAATCATGAAAAACAAGTCAACAGCCTGCTAAAGGAGACCCAAAAAAATACTGAAGAAAACAACACCTTAAAAAATAGCCTAACCCAAATGGCAAAAGAGGTCCAAAAAGCCAATGAGGAGAAGAGTGCCCTAAAAAGCAAAATTGGCCAAATGGAAAAGGAAGTCCAAAAGATTACTGAAGAAAACACTTCCGTAAAAATTAGAATAGAGCAATTGGAAGATAGTGACTTTATGAGAAATCATGACACAGTAGAACAAATCCAAAAGAATGAAAAATTAGAAAACAATGTGAAATATCTCATTTGAAAAAAACAACTGACCTGGAAAATAGATCCAGGAGAGAGAATTTAAAAATTATTGGACTATCTGAAAGCCATGATCAAAAAAAGAGCCTAGACATCATCTTTCAAGAAATTATCAAGGAAAACTGCCCTGATATAGTAGAACCAGAGGGCAAAATAGAAATTGAAAGAATCCACAGATCTCCTCCTGAAAGAGATCCCCAAAGGAAAACTCCTAGGAATATTGTAGCCAAATTCCAGAGTTCCCAGGTCAAGAAAATATTACAAGCTGCCAGAAGGAAACAATTCAAGTACTGTGGAAACACAATCAGGATAACACAAGATTTAGCAGCTTCTACATTAAAGGACCGCAGGGCATGGAATATAATATTCCGGAGGGCAAAGGAGATAGGATTACAACCAAGAATCACCTACCCAGCAAAACTGAGTATAATCCTTCAGGGGAAAAATGGTCATTCAGTGAAATAGAGGACTTTCAAGCATTCTTGATGAAAAGACCAGAGCTGAATAGAAAATTTGACTTTCAAATACAGGACTCAAGTGGAACATGAAGAGGTAAACAGGAAAGAGAAATCATAAGAGACTTATTAAGATTGAACTGTTTACATTCCTGCATGGAAAGATGATATTTATAACTCATGAGACCTTTGTCAGTATTAGGGTAGTTGGAGGAAAAAAATTATATGTATGTAAATGTAGATAGACAGATAGAGGGCACAGGGTGAGTTGAAGATTAAGGGGTCATATCTGGAGAATAAAATTAAGGGATGAGAGAGGATAATACTCGGAGAAGAAGAAAGGGAGAGGTAGAATGGGGTAAACTATCTCACAAAAAAAAAACAGAAAAGAAAAGTCTCTTACAGTGGAGGGGAAAGGGGGAAGGTGAGAGAATGAGTGAATCTTATTCTCATAGGATTTGGCTTAAGGAGGGAATAACAACACATTCAATTGGGTATGGAAATCTGTCTTACCCTACAGGAAAATAGGGGGAGAAGGGGACAAGAGAGCAGGGGGGTGATAGAGAGGAGGGCAGACTGGGAAAGGGAGTAATCAGAAGAAATACTTCTGAGGAGGGACAGGTTCAAAAGAAAGAATAGAATAAATGGGAGGGCAGGATAGGATTAAGGGAAATAGTTAGTTTTTCACAACATGTCTACTATGGATGTGTTTTGCATAACTGCACATATACAACCTATATTGAGTTGCTTGCCTTTTCAATGAGGGTGGGTGGGGAGGGAGAGAGAAAATTTGAAACCTAAAGTTTTAAAAACATATGTTTTAAAAAAAATGTTTTCACATGCTACTGGGAAATAAGAAATACAGGAAATGGGGTACCGAAGTCTATCCTGCCCTACAGGAAAATAGAAGGTGGAGGGGATAAGAGAAGGGGAGAGAGATAGAAGAGAGGACAGACTAGGGGAAGGGGTATTCAGAATGCATGCCATCTTAGGGTGGGAGGAGGGGGGGAGATGGGGTATAAATTTGGAATTCAAAAACTTGTGGGAGTGAATGTTGAAAGCTAAAAATAAATAAATTTATATTAAAAAAAAGTAAATTAAGGGGTGAGAAATAGGAATGCACAGGGAGAAGGGGAAGGGAGAAGTAGAAGGGGGCAAATTATCTCACATAAAAGAGGCACAAAAGAGCTTTTACAGTGGAGAGGAAGATGAGGGAGAACACTTGAACCTTACTCTCATTGGAATTGGCTCAAAAAGGGTATTAACAGGGGCAGCCAGGTGGTGCAGTGGATAGAGCTGCAGACTTGCGAGTCAGGAGGACCTGAGTTCAAATCTAGCCTCTAACACTTGGCACTTACTAGCTGTGTGACCCTGGGCAAGTCACTTAACCCCCACTGCCTCACCAAAAAGAAGCAAAAAAAAAAAGGGGGCAAAAAGGGTATAACACACACTTAGGTATAGAAACCTAACTTACCATACAGGAAAGAAGGAAGTGAAGGGGGTAAGAGAAAGGGTGGGGGAAAGGCTGATAGAAGGAAGGGCAGACTGGAAGAGGCAGTAGTCAGAAGCAAAACACTCTTGGGGATGGACAGGTTGAAAGGAGAGAGAGAAGGATAAGCAGAGTGGAAAATGGGATGGAGGGAATTACAATTAGTAATCATAACAGTAAAAACATTTTTATGGCAAGTTTCTCTGATAAAGGTCTCATTTCTCAAATATATAGAGAACTGAGTTAAATTTATAAGAAAACTAGTCATTCTCCAACTGATAATGGTCAAAGGATATGAACGGGCAGTTTTCAGACAAAGTAATCAAAGCTACCTATAGCCATATGGAAAAAAATGCTCTAAATCACTAGTGATTAGAGAAATGCAAATTAAAGTAATTCTAAGCTACCATTCCACATCTATCTGATTGGCTAACATGGTAGAAAAGGAAAATGACAAATGTTCGAGGGAATGTGGGAAATTTGAGATACTAATGCACTGCTGGTGGAGTTAGGAATTGATTTAATTTGATTAAATTGATTTAATTCTGGAGAGCAATTTGCAACTATTCCCAAAAAGCTATAAAAGTGTGTATGCCCGTTGATGAAGCAATACCACTACAAGGTCTGTATCTCAAAAAGATTAAAAAAGGGGGGGTGGGGAGGACAAGAACTATTTGTACAAAAATATTTATGGCAGCTTTTTGTGGTGGCTAAGAATTAGAAATGGGGAGATGCTCACCAATCAGGGAATGACTAAACAAGTCGTGGTATATGACCATGATGAAATATTATTGTGCTATAAGAAATGACAAACAGGAAGATTTCAGAAAAACCTGCAAAGACTTTCATCAACTAATGCAGAGTGAAGTGAGCAGAATCAGAACATTGTACACAGTAATAGCAATACTGTATGATGATCAACTGTGAATGACTTAGCTATTCTCAGCAATACAACGATGCAAGACAATTCCAAAGTAGTTATGATGAAAAATGCTATCCATCTCTGGAGAAAGAACTGATGGAGTCTGAATGCAGACTGAAGCATATTTTTTTAAATTTTATTTTCCTTGTTTGTTTGGTTTTTTTGGCCTGTGTTTTCTTTCACATAACTAATATGGAAATATGCGTTGCATGACTGCACATGAATAATCTATATTAAATGACTTGCCTTCTCAATGAAGGGGCAGGGGAGGGAAAGAAAGAGAGAATTTGTAACTCAAAAATTTAAAAAAAAAGGATGTTAAAAATTGTTTTTACATGTAATTGGGGGAAAATATTAAATTAAACAAAACAAAGAGGAGTTTGGCTGTTGCCTTATACATGGCTACTAAACAGGTAACTGACTGGTTTTTGTTAAGAACTGGAGTTTTTGCTACTACTGAACTTCATTTGGGTCGCATCCTGCGCTCCTGGCTTGTACCAGAGAAGTACAGCAGCAGGCTGAGCGCTGCCTCCTCTGCAAATAAGCCCTCAATATCTGAACAGTTGGAATTTGAGCAATTTCAATTTCATAGCGTCCATCTCCAACCAGAAACAAGTATCTCTGACTATGAGAAAGGCAACAAGCCATCATTTCAGATTTCCCTGGCGTTCCTAGTGCTACACACATAGAAAGAAGCTCCACTGAAGAGCACTTTGAGTTGCCTGAGACAGGAGTGCACACTCTTGAGTGCTGTCGAAGACGGTCCACAAAGCACACTGGGGGCAAGGGTGATTTCTTGCTCCATTAATCACAGAAGCACTTCCCACAGTAGTGACAGTAGTGCTTTCTAGTCATGTATTAAACTTGATTTCACACTTGCATACATCTTGGACACGTTTCGCCTAGAGGCAGAATGTAAACTCTTTTGGGTTGTGGAAGGTCTTTTGGTTTGTTTTTCCCCCATTTCTGAACTGAACTAAATTGAAAGAAGGCATAGAATGCATGGCTTAATTAAACTGCAGATGGTGCAAAGCTGTAAAGTTAATCCGATGGATGACAGTCAGGATCCAAACAGAGCTCAAGAGGTTAAGATAGGCCAAATCTAATGGGATGCAATTTAAGTGAATAATGTGAAGTCCTACACTTAGGCTGCAAAAAATTGTCCTCATAAATACAGGGTAGGGAAGGTAGGGGTAGAAAACAGCTCATTTGATGTGGCAGCCAAAAAAGCTAACTCAAGCTTCAGCCGCATCTGGGGAAGCATCAGGTCCAGAAAAAAGGAAGTTACAGTTCCTGCTGTACTCTGCCCTCATCAAATCTCACCTACAGTTTGATGCCTATTCAGTTCTGGATGGCATACTTTAAGATAGATATAATGCCTAGCTCTGGGACCCTCTGCGGTTCATTGAGGCCAAAGGAGCTGCTGAAGGCCCCCAGTGCTCAGGGACAATACACAGTCCATTGGGTGAGAATGCACCAGTTTCCTGACATTGCAATGAAGGTTCCTCCGCCTGGTCCAGGGCTACTACAGTGGACCTGTTTCCTGGATCTTTTCATACAAATATATCTTTTTTTTCCCAAATATATCTTCTTAATATACAATGCTACTTGTCATTCTTCTTCTTTACTTATTCCCCTAAACTGTTCCAGTGCCACATTTCAGTCATGGGTCCCATGTCACCAAGTCTTGGCAAGAACTATGAATGAAGTCTGATTTGCTTCATTTCATTAGGATATCCATTTAACTTTGCCTATTCCTCATATGTGTATTTATGTGTGAAAATCTGAGGGTGATTTTTTTTTTGCTCGTTCTTTTCTTGAATTTTGAGTTCTATGACTATGAGTGTTTTCACTGCTATTCTTCCTGGGTTGAAGTAATTCTCTACCTAGGTACCAAGTATCTAGCTTCATAGCTATATATAGGCAGGTTTCTCTCACATTCCTTTTCATTTTAAAGCCTTTTTGTAAAAATGAGATTTGCAAGACTCTAGGAAAATCTGAGTGGTTTATTTTTTTAAATCATCCCTTGTTAGGTAAACTATATAACTAGCCAAGAGTCCTTCATTCTTATATTTTAAGCTGTGGTTCACAAATCCAAATCCCCTACTCAGATATCATATTCTTAACTAGCTGTTCACAAATCTGCCTCTTTTTCCTGAAACCCGTAATTTTTGATTGGCAGTGGTGATGAAAACACTAGTTTTGCCCCTAAGGTGCTGAGTTTCTTGCCAAAGACTTTGTAAACTTCAGATATGCTTTCTAGATTCCTTCTGGCAGTATGGTTGATGTCTATGTGAATTTCCAGAAGTCTTGGGAAGTTCTCGCTCACATGCTGGATAAATACAGAAGACTTCTCTGTTGTTAATGACCATTTTGACAAAACACTGCTTCAGTATCTCTGAGCAGGGATTCCGACATCTGCCAGCAATTCTTGTCTCTTCTCGATCGTCCTCAATAGCACTTGTGGAATCATAGCATATTCTTTGGAGGACACTTCTGTTCTACTTTTCCTTACAATCACTTGGTGTGTATGCTCAGTGAAGACTAACTGGTTTTAATGTTTGACAAACATATGAGTGAAGTGAATCTACTTTCTTACTATTAATGTATACCAAAGATGATTCTAAATGAATTTTGGATTATCCGCTCATGTTGCTGTTCTTAACTACAGTAGACTATGCAAACTGACTGTAATTGTTACGTTAAGAATGGGTTTGCTATAATCCCTCCCAAATGACAACAGTTTAGAGTAACAGTCTATATCTAATACTTTTTAAACAAGCTCCTACTTAACTTTTAAAGAGTGTTAGCACTATTATTTAGAGCCCTGTGGCTCTAAATTAGTGAAAATAAATTTAATTTCTCTGTAGCTCTATGTGCTCACCAAATAAGTGAAATGAGCAACACAGGAATATTTATTTCATTGTATCTTAGAGTCAGAGTCAAAGAGCAGAAATCAAATTTAGTAATCTGTCAATAATCTAAAATTCAGAGGACCATAAGAAAAACAAGAAACTTTTAAGTGATAAATTCACTATGCATCATTATCCTGTGCCTTCTTTTATTTCTTTATATAGAACATAAAAAGTACTTCTATATATTATGTGAAAAGGAATTTTATTGACAAAAGTAAAAGGTAGTTTACACATGGCCAGATTGTTTGGACAATACTGAGTGGTAATAAGAAATAAAGCCACTAAAATTTATTTCAAAGAACAAGTAACTAAATTTGTACAAGCTCTTGATTCTGAAAATACATATCATCAAATCATACAGTAACTTTTTTCTTTTTGTCTAAAAATAGCCCATTTGTTTCAGAAGTAAGCTCACATTTGGGAAATTGCCCAGTACTTTTAATAAATCCAAATGGCTTGTTGCCTCAGAATAACTTGTTTTTTGATACTATAAATCATGGTTGGTACAGTAACATAAAAATCAATTATTTAGATTATATAAAATTAGCATGAATAAAATCAATGAAGGTGGAATTAGAAGAAAAACTAGAAAGCAGGAAAAATATTGGCATCAACTATCACTGATAAAAGTCTGATATCCAAATGTCAAGACTGCACAGCAAGACCACTCCTCTCTTTTCTTACTATTAGAAGACACCTTGTTTTCCAGAGCTAAGGCCCAGTGTGGCATAACAAGAGTCCTTTGCAGTCACCATCTGGACAAACTCTGCTGCAGCTACATCACAGAATTGGCTCAAACCAGCCCCTAGGTGGTTCCTGAGCTCACATAAGCACCTCTAGGAACCACATTCTGGTCATGAAGACTTGATATGAATAGATCTTTTGTCACTAGACAAACTGGCCTCATTGCTGCCATTACACCTCATCACTTGGTTTTTTATCTAGTTACAACTATACGTATCAAGTCTTAGCCTCGCTGTGTTGCGTCTCTTGGTCCTAGAGTAGACGCTGGCACACATGTCTATTTTACTTCCACTACTGGAAATGTACCCCAAGGAAGTATAAAAAAAACATAAACAAAGGTCCAACATATGCCAAAATATTCATAGGAACACTTTTCATGGTAGAAAAGAACCAGAAACAAGTTAGGTATCTATCTACTGGGGAAAGGCTAAGGAACTACAGTATATTAATGTAATGGAATATTATGTAGTAAGAAATAACAAATATGAGGAATTCAGGGAAGCATGGAAAGATTTGCATGAACTGTTGCAGACAGAAATAAGCCAAACCAAGGGAACAATATAACATTTACAGTATAAATGAAAAACCACACCAAAAAGAAATAAAATTCTGAATAACTGAAAAACTAATCAAGATCCCATAGAGAGACATGGGGGACTACTATGAAAAACACCATATACATTGTCAATACAATCACTGTATCATATGTTTTTGGTTAAGTGGTTTTTTCATTACAAGGGAGGGTTCAATCTGGAGGAGAGAGCTGAAATAGCTGTCATATAAAGAAAAGGCATCAATAAAATGCATTAAAAATAAAATAAAATGTTTTATACACTTTAAAAAGTCATTAATACAGAATAAGAGTTGAGAATCCTTAAGGCAATTTCAGGAATAATTTTGGCCTAGACAATTTAAAAATGGGCACTTTCCAAATCTACATATTTAAAATAATATAGCAAACAAAATAAAAAGGTTCATTTAAAAAATACTGGGGGGCATTTTACCTCTCTTTAGACTTTTAAATATTGTTTCATTTGTTTTAACTTCATGATTTTTGGTTTTCTTTGGAGAAGTTATCAGTTTACTTTCATTTTTTGAAGTTGATTCCTTAAAAACAAAACAGATGGAAATAATTTTCTATCAGTAACACTGCCAGTATCCATCCTAAATAGGAAGCTCAGAGCACTTTAAAAATTATGTACACGGCATAGAAATTAACATATTCCTATAGTCGGATGTCACATCATCTCCCCCCAACATGTCCTTGGTGGAGGCAAACAAACAAAAAAAATTACTTTCTAACCACTCCTGTCCCTTGGAATCTTCTAACTCTGAAATACCTTCTCTTTTATCTCCTGCTTTGCAAGTCACCTCCCTAAATTGCCTCTCTGTGCTGAAGAAGCCATGAGGTAGAAGTAAAGCTAGCTGATCACATGGCCCTCAAATTCCCTAGGGCAGGGGTCCATTACTTTGTTTTAAAAGTATTTTGATAAGTGAATTTCAATATAATTGCTTTACTTTGTAGCCCCATGTATTTTACTATATGCATTTTAAAACATTCTGAGGGATCTTCCATAGGTTTTACCAGATTACCAAAGGGGTCCAGGACACACAAAAGATTAAAAATTCCTATCCGCAGGCTGTGTCCTGAGGCCATCTGTCATGTAACCCCAACTTCATTTCATTAAGTCACAAGAGGTAGAAATAAACAGCCAGAAAATGCTAAGGTACGTGAACCACATCATAAGGGTTAATACTCTGGTACCTCATTACCTTTATATCCTCTAAATCTTTGCCTTAATATTGTTTTTTAGGTGAGGCTATGCTAATAAAATATGAAGTCTTTTTAGTACATATATTAACTGAGTTTCTCTGGCTGAAATTTAAATGTATTTTTAGATTATAACAGATAATAGTATATGGAAATTCCATAGTATGCTTCATCTTGACAATCTCCTATTCTTAAAATAGTCAAACATGGGCAAAAACACTAAGTATTCAACTGAAGTCAGATGTCTGTTTTACTCATCTGAAGATCAAACAATAGTGTATGAAAAAAATTACCTCTTTAGGTAGGCAGGTTTTTCCACCAGTATGGAAAGTGATATTCGTTTGATTATCACAATTATGTTCATCATGCCGAAATTTTAAAGGTACTTCATGATGCTGATCAGTATGAAACATTTTTAATTCTGTAGCTCTATGTAAAGCATTACACTCAATAGGTATTTCTATGAGGACAAAGATTATATTTCATTAGGAATAAGATTTTCAATGTATAGTGCTTTCTAATAAAAGGCACATCAAATAAATACAGATTGCAAACCAACCATTACTGAATAAAAGTAATCCATTGGAGTTGGACAATTTTGCTTTAGATCTTTCCTAATAAAAGGGAAGTTCATTTATTCCTAATAAATTATAAGATACCATGCTTTACAACTTCTTAAAGCTTTTAGACAACTTATTTCATGGGGTAGGTTCTGTCTATATCACCCTTTTTCAAAACACAAAGGAAAAGGGGACTTCCACGCATTGAGAGTTATGAATTTTTAACCTTCTTCCCCAGATTCAATGACGTGGTATTCAGAGTGGAGGACTGAATTAATAAATAACTGACCATCTTCCTCACTGGGATGTTATGAGGAAAAATGGTAAAAAGCACATTATAGCCTAGAAAGTACTGTACAAATGCAACAATTTAATAAAAAGCTAACAAATCTAGTTCTATTTCCTCTATATTTCTATTTGTACATGGAATCCTTATGTTAAAATCTGTTCATTTTGTTGTGTAGTACAATAGTAACTAAGTCATCAACAAAAACAAACATAAATAGTAAGTTTACTTACACATAGAATTGTACTTCTTGGAAATGTGAGAGATGTATTAAAACCTCTCATAATAATTATGAAAACCTACACACTAAGAAACTGCTCAAAGAATCTCATTCAAGAGCTGGAGACCAAAGAGTAAAACTGGAAAATGATAAAATACTGATTAAATGTTATAAAAATGTCTTAAGAAATACTGCTAACAGGATAAAAACAATATTTAAGGGACTCACAGTCAAACTACATGTACATTAAACTGGAGCCAAGTGGTTAGAAAGGAAAGAGATCAAGAAATCTGGAGGTAAAAAAACATATTCTTCCATTGTAAGTCATTAGGCTAGTAAAAAATCAAGATCCAGAGGAGAAATTTAAAATGCAAGTTTAGTTAAATTGCTATATTTTCTAAGACACTTAAAGATTGTTAACAAATGGATTATCTCTCCATGATAAAAGCAAGAGAAAAATTTTATGATCTGATCTCTTTTATGTAAGGTTTAAATTTCCACCTCTCATATTGTTACTCAACCCTCAGTACTGGGTGAGGATACTTTCTCTTCATGTCATTTTTTTCCCTTAGCAGTGGGAGTGGAACATTGTTATTTTCTCTCTTTTTAAAAAAAAAAGTAATGCCATTAGATGGGAGGTAACACATCAAACCCTTATTTTTTGAGTCTCCTTTACCCCAATCATTGTGTACGGATAACCAAAAGGTAAATAAAGTCCAACCTGTCTCAGACCACCAAGGGAAATGAAAGATTAAAGGATTAAAAAAGCCCTGAAACATAAAAAACTGTACCCCAAGTCAAACAGCTGATCAGCGGGGAACTAAACATAACTATATGTTTCCTTCATACAAGTATCTGCAGAAAATAGCTCACACAAAAAAATTCTCTTGGCCTATAAAAAATAACTTCCTTCTCTGTGTGGCAACCAAAACTTCCACCTGCCTTGGCTTGTGATGTTGGACAAAATAAAGGCTTTAGTTCCATGACCTCATGCAAAAATCTTTCTTCTCAGCCTAACAGTTTAAATGGGCTGGGGGCATATAAAGATGGAGATGACATGAGTATCTAAATCCTAGAAATTCCCTGCCACTTTCTGTAACCTTCCCTAATATTTGAGATTTTCAGTTCCATTCACTAAAGAATCACAAATTCAGTCAGCGGCAAGACTGTAATTCAAAATTTCTCCTTTCTTTCAGCTGTGTCTCGGGTTTCTTAAAAGAACTAATCTCTAAATGAGAGATGACAGTGAGGTTTTAGAGCTAAAGAGGGCAAAATTTACAGATGATATCCCACTTTGGGGGCAGGATTCCTTCTGCTTAGAGAAGAAGATGAACTAGACTGGTACTATCATTACAGTTTATCACTTCACTTTCATCAGAAGGTAGTAGTGTTCAGGCTGTGCCAAAAGCCTATTATGTCAACGTAGAGAAATTAGGAGGGCGCCTGAGAGCAGATAAAGGCTTGAGACACAACCAAGTGGATGCAAATTATCCTTTTTCTACCCTGGAAGGAATGAAGTACATTTGTCTTAGAGAAGTCTCTGCTTGTAGTATGACTGCTGATTCAAAACAGGAAAATAAGGATATGGGGCGTCAAGAGAGAGAATTATGCAGAGAAATAAACATCCTTTTTCCTCCTAGAAGTGATAATGGGACATATACCAAGAAATGTTATCAAGGTCAATAGCAGCTGTCCTGAAATGTTAAAGGTTTGATATGACTAATGATTTTAGCAGTCTTTTTTTTTTAGACCAAATTAAGTAAAATTATGTTCTTATCACTACCTAAAAGAAAGTGGGTTTTCTCTTTTTCAACAGGAATGAATCATTTCGATGGCTCTGATATAAATCTGGACCAGCTTCTAGGGTTTAAGTGGCCAGAATACCTTTCTTTGTTCCAGGTAACCTATTATATTTACATCTCTATCGGAATTAAGATAAGCTGGTTTATCTACTGGTATTTATTATCTAATAGAAGCCAGGAGGAAAACTGTGATCCTGGCTACAAAAGGTTCTAGGGCTTACAATGTAATTTCTTTGTCAGTAAAACAATCTTCAAAAACAAGATAAATTATCCTAATAAATGCAATGTTTCAAAAACTTCCATACTATTGCACTTTAGGTATAAGAAGAAAATAATATAGATTTAATCAATAGTTCAACTTCTTCCTGTCAATTTAAACATATAAGAAAAAAGATGAGCATACCAGAGCAGTTTTCAGAAACATCAAAGGTAGTATTTTTAGTTTTGGCATTTTTGGAGACCATTTCTGTTCCAGTTTCTTCTGATGTATCACTTTTTTTCATCCTTGTGTCAAAGACAGATTTATCTGTTTCTTGTTGATCCAATTTACATTTTTTTCCTTTCTTAGGAAGTGTCCTTTAAACAATTAAAAAATGTATGAATTAAATACTTTTCATAGTTAACATTCAAGTTTTCTCTCCATTGAGTTTTTAAAAGAACAAAACAATAACTCAGTTATAGCTATTATACAAAAAAAACTATCAAAGAACATAATAAGGAAGGTGAAGTAGAGATTCTTATATAAGAAAACATATTCAACATCATAGGCAACACTGAGACTTAGTAGGATAAAATTTATGGTTGTGAAATTTATGGCTTATGGCTATGAAAGAATATGCTTTGTTCAGAACAAAAATAGATTGAAGGAGAACACTATACTATTGCATATTAACATATACTCAAGCGAGGACGTACAGGAACAAGGAAAGATAGTAGAGCGAAAAAAAAAGATAGGATTTATGTGAAGATTAGAGAAGGGATCTTGTCATAGTAGCATACTATAGGCCATTGGGACAGAAGGAAGAAATAAGATGATGACTTCAAAAAACAGACTACAAGCCTGGCATGAGGCATGATGAGTAGTGACGCTCTAATTGTTTGAAAATCTGCTATGGCTTCCTCTCTGTCAAAACCAGAGCCGTTAATACATTTTTTTAATTAATTAATTTATTTAGTTTTCAACAATCACTTCCATAAGCTTCTGAATTTTAAATTTTTCTCCCCCTTTCTCTTTTTTTTGGTTTTGTTTTGGGCTAGGCAATGGGGTTAAGTGACTTGCCCAGGGTCACACAGCTAGTAAGCGTCAAGCCAGATTTGAACTCAGGCCCTCCTGAATCCAGAGCCGTCGCTCTATCCACTGCGCCACCTAGCTGCCCCTCCCAAGACAGCATGCAATCTGATATTGGCTCTACATATACATTCCTATTAAACATATTTATACATTGATCATGTTGTAAAGAAGAATTATAACCAATAGGAGGAACCACGAGAAAGAAGAAACAAAACACAACAGAAGAAAAAAAAAGAGCAAATTGTATGCTTCAAGCTGCATTCCAACTCCATAGTTCTTTCTCTGGATGGGGATAGCATTTTCCATCATGAGGCCTTTGGAGATGTCTTAGATCCTTCCATTGCTGAGAAGAGCTAAGTCTATCAAAGTCAGTGATCACACAACATGGCTGTTACTGTGTATGATGTTCTCTTGGTTCTGTAGCTAATACGTTTTTTAACTTGTCTTAAGTACATTTTAGTCTTTCCAGAAGTATGGAAATCAATATGAAGAATCTGAACTTAATTCTGACTAAAAAGGAGCTGATTGCTAAGAGAAAAAAATGGGAACTGTAGGGAGAAATTAACAACTCTATTTTAGAACATGGGATAATGTAGGTGAGAAAAGCCAGATGTCATTTGATCTGTATCCTCAATTTTAGAGAGTACAAAGAGAAAGAATAATAGGATTAAAAAAACTAAAATTTTAAAGAAGTCAGTCCAAGCAAGACAGGATACTAACAGAAATAACTGGGGTGAGAAAGAAAAAGGGGAGTATCTAAGGCACAGGGAACTGAGCAATTGATTTAGATTTTTAAAAATATCGGTACAGAGGATGAAAGCAATGGTAGGTAGTGCCCAAGAAACAATGTCGGGTTCCTAGTTTGAGGCACAGAAGATGGGGTCAAACCAGCAGCCAGGGAACGCAGTGCATAGTCTCTTGTCAGTCCTACTCAAGATATAAGAAGGAAACAGAGGAGCCCCGTGCTTCAGACACAGCAGGAGAAAGGACCAGGGCAGCATGTGAGAAGCAAACCACTTAGAGTCTCCCAGAAGGCCTTCTCCCAGCACCATCAACAACATATAGGTGGGATTCGTCAAGATCACAGCAAAGACAGACTGAAATACAGGTTTTGAACTATACAAGGAGAAGGAGAGAGGGAAGGGGTTCAAGGCCAATATGTAAGCCAAGTCACCAGAAGACTGAGCCAAAGATGAATTCCTGTAGGAGGATAGCCCAGTCTTTCTTTCTTTTTTTTTTTTGCTAGGCAATGGGGTTAAGTGACTTGCCCAGGGTCACACAGCTAGTGAGTGTTCTGTGTCTGAGGCCATATCTGAACTCAGGTCCTTCTGAGTCCAGGGCCAGCGCTCTATCCACTGCGCCACCTAGCTGCCCTGAGGAAAGCCCAGTCTTAATCACCACATATGGGACCAAATAGGGGGCTGCCCACATCATCCAGAAGTATGGAAAGTAGCAAGGTCTAACTCAGCACATAGCCCTAATTCAGAAAACTGTATCTGAAGATATGAATAGACAGAAGAAAACACTGAACACAATGAAAAAATATCTTGGTCAAAGAGAAGCCCAAGAGGTAAATCCAAAAGAACTTCACATAGAAGTCAACATAGAGTCTCAGAGAAAAGAATGTCCTGACAACAAGAACTATAAAAGTACCCTGAGGAAATCAAATAAGAAATATAAAATGAAATGTTAAAGGAAAGGACAAGTAGGAAAAAAAGAATAGCAAGGAAAATTAATAGCTTAAAACAGATTGTGGCAAGCCTTACCTAAAAACTGAACTCCTTGAAACTTAGAAAGGACTAAAGAGAAAATAATTATTAGACAACAAATATATAAAACAAACTGAAACAGTGGAAAAAAAAACAGAAGAGAAAGTAAAGTATATAGTACCACCACCATCAGATCTGGAAAGCAGGTCAAGGAGAGATAATCTTACAATCATCACATTATCTGAAAATCATGACAAAAACAAAATAAAAGCTAGATATCATACTTAAAGAAATAATGAAAAATTGCTATATCTGGAAATAGCAAATGCCCAATTAGTGAATGGCTAAACAAAATGTGGTAAATATAATGGAATATTATTATACTATAAGAAATGATGGTTATATGAAATAAATGCTTTAAAGTACTATTGACTAGAGAAATGAAAATTAAAAAACAGTTCTGAGGTACTACCTCACACCTTTCAGATTGGCTAAATGACAGAAAAGGAATGCAACAAATGTTGGAGGGGATGTGGAAAAATTGTTGACACTAATGTACTGTTGGTGGAGTTGTGAACTGATCCCACCATTTTGGAGAGTAATTTGAAACTATGACCAAAGGACTAAAAAATTGTGCATACCCTTTCACCCATCAATACCACTATTAGGTCTGTATCCTAAAGAGATAAAGAAAAAAAAAACCAGAAAGGAAAAGGACCTGTATGTACAAAAATATTTATAATGGTTCTTTTGAGGATGGCAAACAATTAGAAATTGAAGGGATGCCCATCAATTGGGGAATGGCTGAACAAGCTGTGGTATACGAATGCAATGGAATACTATGGTGCTATAAGAAATGAACAGGATGGCAAGATTTATATGTACTGAAGCAAAGTGAAACGAGCAGAACCAGGAAAACACTACATGGCAACAGCAATACTGTACAATGACCAAATGTGCATGACTTAGTTATTCTCAACAATACAATAAGACAACTCTGAAGGACTTAGGATGAAAAGATGCTATCAGCCTCTAGAGAAAGAACTGATGGAATCTGAATGCAGATTGAAGCATACTTTAAAAAAATTTTTTTTGGTCTGTTTTCTTCTGTGACATGGCTAATATGGAAATATGTTTCGCATGACTGCACAAGTATAATCTATATCAAATTGCTTGCCTTCTCAAAGGGGGGGGAGGGGTAGCTAGGTAGCACAGTGGATAGAGCACTGGCCCTGGACTCAGGAGGACCTGAATTCAAATCTAGCCTCAGACACATAACACTTACTAGCTGTGTGATTCTGGGCAAGTCATTTAACCCCAATTGCTCACAAAAAAATAAATAAATGCTTAACAATCAAAGTGGGGGAGAGGAGGGACAGAGGGAGGGAATTTAGAACTCAAAATTTTAAAGAAATGAATGTTAAAAATTGTTTTTACATGTAATTGAGAAAAAAGCAAATTAATTTTTTTTTAAATGATGAAATGGAAAGTTTCAGGGGAGATTTTACGGACTGATTCAGAGTGATGTTAGTAGAATCAGAAGAATAATTCATATAAAAACAATTTTGAAGGGCTTAAGAATTTTGATCAATGCAATGCCCAATCACAATTCAAGAGGACTGATAATGAAGCAGGCCATTATGATGGGACAAAGATGCAGAATAACACAGCGTTTTGCACATGGCTAATCAAAAAATTTGTTTTTCTTGATATGTATATGTGTTATAAGGATTTTTTCTTTTTTTTTTTTTTTTTAAATGGGGGTGGTATAGAGAGAAGGGCTAGGAATCAGAAAAACAAAACAAAACAAAAAAACCAAGTAAATACAAAATGTAAACACAAAAAGAATACCATCAGGAATGTTTAACCTCAGCATGAGTTCAAGGATGATGATAAGGCCACAAAAAGGTCTTAGCTATGTCAGGAAAAAGAAACGATCAAGGAAGGGATTTTGACAGTGAAAATGATGATGACAATGTACCATAATGAGAAGGTAAAACTGCTCAGCTCTTATTTTGCTTATGTGTTCCCCTGGGACAATAATCTTTGGACTAGAGAGAACAAAATAAATCCTAGTGAAAGACAGTGAAAGACCTCTAGATCATGCCATATCAATCAACAAACATTTATCTACTCTATGGCATATATAGTTGGAAGAACTGTTACTGTTTGAGAGATTTAGACCCCTCAAAGACCAGAGTACAGGACAGGGTCATCTGGAATGAATTCACAGACTCAAGCATTCTTTAAGTCAAGGTAGCAAAGACTTACTGTTACGCTATACAGAGGGTAGGGGTCCTTAAGGAAGCCTGCCCTGGTGGGCAGAGCTCCTTAGGGACCTTGCAACCTGACAAGAATGATGCTAAAGCTCTAACATACAACTATGTCATTCACTACTGGAAACCACAGGGAGGGGGGAGAGTTTCCTAAAGGGTATATTTTTGGTCTGTTATGTCTGTAACAAGATTGTTTCAGGAGTTGACATCTATAGCTTGACCTCTAGATTGCATACAGTAACTTTGGGCATCAGTACTTGATAGTTCTGCTGGTACAAGCTAGTCCTGTTCATACAAGAGGTTAGCTTGTTCTTGTAACAGGGAGAGATAGTTCACCTCACTAGGCCCACTCATGAGTCAGGTACCTTGGGGTAGAAGGAAACTGCCAGGGATAGTGTTTCTGAGGGTAGGGAGAAATATGATTTTGCAAGTGACATCCAGGTACAAGCACCCAAGTACCTCATCAGAACGAGGGATGTTTAATCTAAGGAAGAGAAGGCTTGGGGACTAGAGTGAGACAACATGATAGCTGTCTTCAAATACTTAAAAGGGCTGTCACGTGAAAGGGGAATTAGGCTTGTTCTGCTTGGCCCCAAAGGCAGAGAAGTAGGAGGTAGCGGGGTTGGGCTAAAGTTCCAAAGAGGCAGATTTATGCTAAATGTCAAGACCCCTAACAAACAGAAGTAAGCAAGAGTAGAATTTGCTGCCCCAGGACTATGGGTTTCTCTCACAATGGATCTTTTGAAGCAAAGGCTGGATAAGCATTTGTCAGGTATGTTGGACTAGAGGGCCTCTCAGAGTCCATGTTTCTGTAATGGTATGGCTCGTTAGTGGGGTGTCTCATGCATCTTTCCTCATCTCTCTGCCATTTGAAATAATTATCAATGACTGAGATGAAGAGTAGAGATGGCAGGCTTATCAAATCTGGAGATTACCAGATCTCTACACTGGAGTCAATGATATCTTGACAGGCTGCAACACTGGGCCAAAGTGAATAAGATTAATTTTAATACAGACAAATATGAAGTCCTATACTTGGGTTAAAAAAATTGACATCAGAGGAATAAGAAGGAGAAGGTATGGCTAAGCAACAATCTCTGTAAAACAAGACCTGAGAATGTTAGTAGACTCTAAACTTGATATGAATCAATGGTAAGATAGAGTAGCCTAAAAAAATCTGTTATCCTTGTCTGCATTAAGTGGTGCAGTGCCAGGATCAGAATGAGGGAGGTGACAATTCTATACTCTATCCCGACCATACCACGTCTCAATCACTGTGTTTAGTTCTGGATGCCACATTTTGAAAAGTGGAAGGAACAGAGAGGAGAAAGACCAGGATGGAGAAGAAACTAAAATCCTTACACTGTAGGACTGGTTGAAAGAACAGGGGTTGTTTGTCCTGGAGAGAAGACCTGGGAGAGATGGAGGGCATGACACTTGTCTGTAGTCTGTAAGTCCTGAAAGGGCTAACACATAGATGAAAGAGTAGACATTCTCATTGGCCCTAGAATGCAGATCTAGGAGCAAATGGTGACAACGAAGTATACTGAGAAATAGGCATCAGCTTGACAAAAGGAAAAATTTTTAGCCAATAGCAATCCCAAAGTGGGAATAGGCTACCTTGGGAGGTGGCTGGAGCATCACCAGAGCTCTTTAAAAGGCTGACAGTTTCTTGAATGATGTCAAGGGGATTCCTGTATGCTTATGTGTTGGATTAGATTAGATTAGATGGCCTCCAAAAACCTTTCAAAGAAGATCCTGTGATTTTATAACACAGGGAAAAGTGGTAGGTAGCTAAGTGTTCATCTTAAAATGGCCAAGTCTTGTCAAATTTTGACTTCAGCTTTATTTCTAGAAAGCACTGAAATTCTTATCAAGTCCTGCTGGCTTATGAGAGCATATTTAAGAATAAGGAGAATGGGGGGGATAAAGGGGAATTTTAAGAAATGTAAACACAAGATAGCAATAAACATTTATTTTTTTAAATATCCAGAAGAAAAAAGTTCAAAAAAGGTGATCAACAGGGGAGTTTTGTTACTACAGTGTTCAAATGAATTTACACTTAAAATTGTATATAACAGAAATTCATGGATTCATATACAACCCTCTTTTTTGTTTTTTGTCTAGCCAAGTGAGCACACTTGTTGATAATTTTAAGTTAATAAGAAAGAAAAAGGAAAAGAACAAAACAAAAATGAAAAAAAAAAGAATAAAGCAGAGTTATATTTTACATTAAGAAAAACATTTTACCTTAATTCGTGTAACAAATCATCAACATATTGTTTCCAGTTTTTTGGAAATCCAAATATAAACTTCCTAGTAAAACTAGCTGGAAACCCTTTTTAAAACAAAGAAATGGTAACACTGAAGTTAGTACTTTTTTCAAAGACAAAATTTTGGAGCAAAATAGCTAATTAATTATAAATAGCTAGAATTTCATTGCAACTTCTGATTTTCAGAGAAATGTTTCACTAAAGTTTGATTATGTTACTAACAGCAATTTATATTTTCAGCTTAATTAACTGACCCCCTGGAAAAGAGAAAATATTCTACTTCTCTTCCCAAACTTTTCAATTAAATTGAATTCAGTAAAAATTTCTTAAGAAGCTCACATGCATTTTACCTAACTAGGTATAAAAGGTGAAAATAAAAACATCCTTGGTTTGAAGGGGTTAATCTACTGGACCTGCAGATGACATAAATATAACACAAAGGCAGTGACTTCAATCTTAATATGCTAGGTTATTTTTCTATTTTATTACTAATTATTTTAACTGTTATAAAAACGTAGTAAGTCATCAAAACTAGAGATATATAGTCAGTTTATTATTACTTTAAAAATAAAAATAAAGAAAAATAAATTTTGCTCTTAAGTTTTTACCTGCTTCTTTCATGGAAATAGTGTCTATTGTTCCTTTTAATACATAGACATTGCCTGATATAGTCCTAAGTCTGTTGTAGTCAAGACGTTCAACAATTGCATTACTATGCCAATATAAGTCAGGAGTATCTCTAGAGAAAAGATGATTAAGATTCTTCAGTAAATATATCCTCAAATATTCACATTCAAGATTTACATGAACTCATCTTCATCATCACCTTAGCTAAAATTTATAAAGTGTTTTAATATTTACAAACAGCTTTGCATATATTTATTCTCTTATTCGATCCTCCCAATAACCTGTATAGCAGGTGCTATCACTACAAGTGGAAAACTGAGGCTGCCAGAGTTTAAGCGATTTGTTTGTCCAGGGTTACAAAGATAGTAAATGTCTGAGGCAAGATTCAAATTCAGGATTTCCCAAGTCCAAATCCAGTGCTTTATCTTATGTCACCTAATGTAAATAAGAACAAAGCAAAATTTCTGGTAATTTATACACAAACATTCAAGGATCTGTGATTTGGGCAGTGCTAAATTCCTAGTACAGGAACCTCTCAGGCTAACATAGATAGAATCCCATCTATAACTTTGGTAAGTAAGCACTAAAAAGTTGTCTGTAGTTCATAATAAAATTTTAAAAAGAATAAACTTCAAAATTCAACTCAAAGTTGATTTCCATCCACCAGGAAATGCCCCTAATTCTGCTCTATGGGGCCAAGTGGAACAGGTCTACCCCCTTTCCTAACTGACAGCCCTTTAAATACTTCAAGAAAAGCTATCATGTTCCCACTTAGCACTTCCTATATTCAATTTGAATAAAATAATTTATTGAAAACATATTAATATTGTATACTTACATCAATTTTCCTTCTACACATACAGCAGTGTTATTATTCATGTTCCTAATCATCCATTTCTGTAGACAAATTTCCTAATGAAGTATAAAACAAAGTACACATTCTTTCTATTAATTTCCTTAATGTTAATGGGGGAAAAAATACCTTACTTAAGTAACCTAACTTAAGAAAACCTAACTTTAACTGACGAGAACCCAAGAAGAAACACTGCCAAACTATTCCATTTTACTTTTAAAAAATGCCTGATTCTATGAACTTTATACTGCAACAGAAGGGACAAGAGAATGGAATTTTCAATATACTCTTCTTTTTCTATCTAGTAACAATTATTCAACTTCTTTAATACCTCCCACCATCTTCTAGCATCCTAAACAACTGAAAAGCCAATCTAAACTCCCCAACCACACTTTAAGACAACACAATACAGAAAAATATGCAGATTTATATAGCTCCTTAAAATTTACAAAATGCTTTCCTAAATTTTTGTTTTGTTTTTCAATTAACAAGAACTTAGTGTATCTCTCTGTTACTTCCCCTACTGAGGGAAAAAGGAAGAAAAAAACCAAACCCTTGCAATAATTACATATAATTTTTAAAAATTTTCCAGGTTAGCAATGTCCCAAAATCATGTTTATTCTTAATCTCAAATCCATTCTCTGGTACAAATCGAGTAGCGTACTTCTTGACTAGCACTACAGCATTGTGGTTAGTCATTGCCTTGATCAGGGTTAAGTCTTTCAAAGTTGTTAGTCTTTACAATACTGTTGTTGTTACATAAATTGTTCTGGTTTTGCTCACTTCAGTTTGCATCAGGTCATATAAGTCTTCCCAGATTTTCTTCGAAACCATCCCTCTCATCATTTCATACAGCACAATAATATTCTCATTACATTCATGTAACCTAATTAATCTAGCCATTTCTCTATCGGTTTCCAGTTCTTTGTCACTATATAAAAAGGGATGTTATAAATATTTTTGTATACATGGGCCTTTTCTTCTTTCTTTGATCTCTCTGGGGTATAAGTTTAATAGCAGCATCCTATATCAAGGGGTATGTGCATAGTTTAGAGACTTTTTGGACACAATCTTAAACTGCTTTCCAGAATGGCTGGGTCAATTCACATCTCCACCAATAATGTATTAGTGTGCCTGGTTTCCCACGTCTCCTCTAACATTTGTCATTTTCCTTTTCTATCATATTAACCAATCTGTAGGTTATCTGTGTGGAACCAAGGAGTTACTTTAATTTGCATTTCTTTGTTGTTAACAATTTTGTTCATGGAACAGCTTCTTTGTTTGAAAACTGCCTGTTATTATCCTTCGGCCATTTCTCACAAAATGTTTTTCTCACCACACTGTGAGGCAGATGATAGAAATACTAACCCAGTTTTGCAGATGAGGAGATTGGGGCTCAGAGCTGGCCCCAGATCAGTTAATGTCAGCACAAGAACTCAAACTCAAGTCTCCCCTGACCCCAAGTGAAGTTAGCACTCTTTTTCCTTACACCCCTCTGCTTTTCAAAAAGACTCAGGAATAAAAAAAATAAAAATAAAAAGACCAAAGAATGCAGAGAAGAAACTAGTCAGGTATAATACATTTACATTACCACAACTACTTCTCCTACAAGATTAAGGACTTTTCTTTCCATTAATAATCCAGTAGACTGTGTAGATTATTTTGCTTAGATAGGTTTTCTTTTTATTGTGTACTTTATTTTTAACTACTGAGATGACCTGCAATCTCCAGGTTATCTTGACCTTTCTGTGTATGAGATTGTAGCTTCTATAGGGGTACCTCTCAAAGGATGTGCAACGGTTTCTTCAGATTCTCCCCAAATGGACACTGTGAAGCTGATATAAATAAGGTACAAGTCTCCCTTCTACCTTTCCAGATAAATTCTTCAAAAATTTAAAAACAAGAATCTTTAAAACCCTAGAAGCTTGGATGGCTTCTCTTACTTATGGAAAGCTCAATTAATTCTTACTCTCAGAATCAGAATTTTACTAAATCATGCCCAGATACATATTAATAATAATTCCATCATTATATTACCATATCATTTTTAACTTTTTCCAAAGTATTGAGCTTAGGTTAGAGTTAGGAGGGCCTATATTTCAATCCCATCTTTGGACACCATGGGCAAGCTATATAAATTCTCTAAGCCTGTTTCTTCATCTGTAAAACTCAGATAATAATACTTGTAGAACACACCTCAAAGTGTCATCACGAAAATTAAATTTAAAAAAGGATCTAACAATTTTCAAGTTTTCAAATGTCAACTCATTATTTCCTTGCAACAAACATAGTTCTCCCACAAAATCCTACTCCAATGTTTTATTGTAAGAGTGGAGGTAAACTTGTATTCTTGTTTTCGGGGGTTTTTTGGTGAGGCAATTGGGGTTAAGTGACATGCCCAGGGTCACAGAGCTAGTAAGTGTCAAGTATTTGAGGCCGCATTTGAACTCAGGTCCTCCTGAGTCCAAGGCTGGAGCTCTATCTACTGTGCCACCTAGCTGCCCCTAAACTTGGATTCTTAATGCTAGACTAGTAAGAATACAAACTTTGGTATATTCTACTAAGCTGGAAAGGCTCTGGATACAACATCCACAACAGACTAAATCTGCTTTCTGAGGACCAGCCTGGCTAAGTATAGAGAGGCTCATCTCCAGCAGGCAGGCCAGAGAATGAATCAGACCAGACTCTGTTTGACGCTGAGGCAGCTAGGTGGTACAGCTAGGATTGAACACCAAGCCTGGAGTCAGGAAGATCTGAGTTCAAATACGGCTTCAGACACTTACTAGCTGTCTGACCCTGGGCAAGACACTTTAACCCCTATTTGCCTCAGTTCCTCATCTGTTAAATGGGGACACACTGGAGAAGGAAATGGCAAACCACTGTAGTGTCTCTGCCAAGAAAGCTCCATGGACTTTATCATGTAGAGTCAGATACGACTGAACAAGAAGACAATATTCGACCTTATTCTTCCCCCTACTCCTCTTCAGTTACACACAGAACTGATCATACCCTTGATCCTACCATGGTTCACAAAGTGTCCTATTTCCATACTCATGAACTCTGGAATTTTTTTAAATCTGTCTGTAATCTTTTATGAGTCCACCTTTCCCTATGCTTCATGATTCATCACTCTGTTCTCCATTCTCACTCTGACTGCCACTCTGTCCCTTCCTTAGTTCTACCTTAGGTTATCATCCCTGCACTTTCACATTTTTCTCCCTTTCTTATTTCAGCCCCCAATAAACCAATTTTAAGCTATATTATCCTTTAATTCCTCAATCCCTTGCCCCCTTGTCCTGTTACTGATCACACTATCCCAAGCTACTATCCTGGATTATGCTCACCATCTGCCTCCTTTATTCCAATTTATACAGTGCTGAACTGAGCTGGAGAAAATCATAAAACCATGCAATCAAAAATTATAAAACAAACCAAGCTGATTTGCTCCACTACAAATTTATGTTACAACTAGGCCCTCATTGCAGCAACACAATGCTTCTCTAAACCTTTTGGCCCCTCCTCAAGCCTCCTATAACACCACAATTCGGCCTTTACCTTCTCAGTTGAGGTCCATCTCATACTTTAACTTGAAAAATTGCGGCCATTCTCCAACAGCTCCCTCTTTTTTCCCTCCTCCTTCTCTTCCATAATTCAGATGTCTTCTCCCACTATCTCCTTATTCATTCCCATCTATAACGAAGACATCTCTGATGAAGATGAAGACTGCCCTTCTCCTCAACACAGCAAACTCTTCTACACGCAAACATTATCTGTAATGGAGATAAACTAGAAGCCTTTCCAATAAAACTAGAAGAGAAGTAAGGATGTCTATCATCACCATTATTATCCAATATTGTATTAGGAATGTTAGGGATAGCAATAAGACAAGAAATTGAAGGAATAAGACTAGGCAAGAAGAAACAAA
The DNA here is from genome assembly GCF_003287225.1 of Phascolarctos cinereus. NCBI lineage: Eukaryota > Metazoa > Chordata > Mammalia > Diprotodontia > Phascolarctidae > Phascolarctos > Phascolarctos cinereus. Next base: position 147,213,331 of record NW_027555625.1, on the reverse strand, counting down.
ACTATCACTTTTTGCAGACAATATAATGGTTTACTTAGAAAGCCCTAGGGTATCAACTAAAAAGCTAGCCAAAACAATTACAAACTTTAGCAAAGCTGCAAGATTATTCACAAATCATCAGCATTTCTATATATTACCAACAAAACCCAGCAGGATGAGATAGAAAGAGAAATTCCATTTAAAATAACTTGCATACAGTATAAAATACTTGGGAGTCTACCTGCCAAGACATACCCAGGAACTATATGAACACAATTACAAAACACTCTTCACACAGATAAAGACAGATCTAAATAACTAGAGAAATATTCATTGCTCATGGGTAGGCTGAGCCAATACAGTAAAAATGACAATACTACCTAAATTAACTGACTTATTCACTGCCATACCAATCGAACTACCAAAAACTTACTTTATAAAGCTAGGAAAAAATAATAAAATTCACCTGGAGGAACAAAAGATCAAGAAAGGTGAGAAGTCTACAAGTGTGGTATATTGCACATATTTTCAGACTTTTTGCTGTATTTTTATATTATGCTCCCTCCCCCTTCTCTCTTTAAAAATATTTGTTATATGGGATGGCTCTCTGGGAGAGGTGAGAAGGAAAGATACTGGGAGAAACTAATGCAAAAACAAATGCTCTCAAAATTTTGTTTGAAATAAGAAAAAAGAAAGGACTTCATATATTTCTTAGCTTTACTTGGCAGATTTGGCAGTGGATTAGATATGGGGAATGAATGAAAGTGAGAAGTTGAGGATGACACTGAGTTTTTAAGCCAGGTAACTATAGAGATGGTGGTATTCTCAACAGTGAGAGGGAAATTAGGAAGGCAGGAAGGTTTAGGGGGAAACATGAGTCCTGTTTTAGACATACTGAATTTGAGATTCTCATGGGATAGCCAGTTTGAAATGTCAAGAGGAAGTTGGTGATGCAGGACTGTAACTCAGGAGAGACAAGGGCTAGACATATGCCTAGATCTGAGGATCATCTGCACAGAGATAACTTAACCCACGGAAACTGATGAGATTATCCAAGTGACATAACAGAGTGAAAAGAGAAGGAAGCAAAGGACAGAATCTTGAAGCACTGCCATGGGTTAGCAGGCCTGACATGGATAAAGAATCAACAAAAGAGACAGAGAAGGGTCAAACAGGTAGGACAGGTAGGAGGATGTCCTGGAAGGAAAAGCACTATGAAAATCTAGAGGAGAGAATATCCAGAAGGTGAGCACGTGTTAAAACGCTGCAGAGGTCAAAAAAGAAGCTAGACTGAGAAAAGAAATTAGATTTGGCAACTAAAGAAATCACTGGTGATTTTGGAAAGGGTAGTTTCAGTTGAATAAGATCAAAAGCCAAACTGTAGAGGGTTTAGAAGAAAGCGACAGGAGAGGAAGTAGAGGCACCCAGCAGAAAACTATCCTCAGGAGATTAGCCACAAAAGGGCAAGAAGCCATAGGTTAGGGCAGCTAGGTGGGGCAGTGGATAGAGCTCTGGTCAGGAGGACCTCAGTTCAAATCTGGCCTCAGACACTTGACACGTACTAGCTGTGTGACACTGGGCAAGTCACTTAACCTCCATTGCCTCACCAAAAAGCAAAACCAAAAAAAAATACTAAGCAATTTTAAAGCGGCAGCTAGGTAGTGGCCCTGAAGTCAGGAGGACTTGAGTTCTAATCCGGCCTCAGACACATAACACTCACTAGCTATGTGACTCTGGGCAAGTCATTTAACCTCAACTGCTTCACAAAAAAAAAAAGCCATAGGTTAACAGCTAGTGAGTATGGTAAGATCTAGGGTTTTTTTTAAGGATCTCAGAAACATAAGCATATTTGTAGGCAGCTGGGAAGGAGTTAATAGATTAGATATGGAGAGCTCTACCAACAATGCATTAGTATGGAAAGCAATTTGAAATAAAAAACCAAACCAACTGAAAAAGCGACTAAAATACCTATACCCTTTGATCCAGAGATTCCACTGTTAGGTATATATCCTGAAAAGGTAACTGACCTTCAAAAAGAAAGGCTCCATATACAACAAAATATTTATAGCAGGACTTTTTTGAGATAGCAAAGGTAGGGAAACAAAGTAGATGTCCATAATGGGAGAATAACTAGACAAATAATGTAATATAATGGTTCTGTAAGAAATCACAAACATGATGAATACAGAGACTTGCATCATTTTCATACAGAAAGACTTTCACAAACTGTAAGAGTAAGGAAAATTAACATATACTGGCTATAGCAATTTAAATGAAAAAGAACTATTGCCACAAAACAATCAAAACTGTACATTGCAAGATTATAAAGAACAAACTCATTTCCAAAAAAGAGGTATGTGAAAATATTTCCCTACTGCTTCTTGGGAGCAGTTAGGGTCCTCAGGTGTGGAACACCGCATAAATGAGGTTGGTTGGTTTGCTTGTTTTTTTCAATGTGCTGACCAGCACTGCTGATTTCTTTTCCTCTTCTTCCTCTTTAAAAAAAATTACTTTTTATATGGGATGGTTAAGCTGGGGGGTGGAAAGGTAGGGAGAGGGATACAGGACAAAATCTAGGTGATATAAAGAAAAAATATCAATAAAATCTATTTTTTTAAAAAGAACTATCTTGGGGCAGCTAGGTGGCACAGTGGATACAGCACCTGGAGTCAGGAGGACCTGAGTTCAAATCTGTCCTCAGACCAAACACTTGACATTTAATAGCTGTGTGACCCTGGGCAAGTCACTTAACCCCAACTGCTTAAAAATTAAAAAAAAAAAGAGCTATCTTAAGTAGACAAGAAAACACACAAAACCACTATAAAAATGTAATTGGAAAGAACAACAATAACAAAGAATACAAAACACTCAAAAGTGAATTATAAAGAAGCTTGGCACCAAAGGAAAAATATTAGAAGATACTTCCCCCCTCCTTCTTTGTAGAGGTCAGTGTCCACAGGTGTAGACGTAGAACATCAGATTTGTTGATCAATTTTGCTAAATTGCTTTTTATCTTTTTCCTCTTTTTAAAATTTTTGTTACAAGGAATGGCTCTCTGGGATTGAGCAAGGGAAGGAAATCTAGGCAATATAAAAAAAAAAAAGACAGCAATAAAGGGCAGCTAGGTGGCACAGTGGATAGAGCTCCGGCCTTGGAGTAAGGAGGACCTGAGTTCAAATCGGACCTCAGACACTTGACACTTACTAGCTGTGTGACCCTGGGCAAGTCACAACTCTGACTGCCTCACCAAAAAAAAAAAAAGATAGCACTAAAAATCTGTTTTTAAAAAGAATAAATCAAATGAAGAAGCACAAAGGATGACATTATAGAGATTCATGATGAGAAGAGAACAAAGGTTCATCACACGGTAAAGGCAAGTAAGAATCAATGGACAGCCTGCATTTTTTAATAGTATCCGTACAACGTCAAGAAAATTAAAGGAAAGTACATTAAGTGGACTGAAGATGGAGAGACATGGACAAGAGCTTCACAAGACCAGCAACATAAACAAGTTATGATCGACATTGTTGAAGGAAGTATCCACATCAAAGAAAAGACTGACATTACAACATAAGGGAAGAAGTGAAGGCTGGTTATTAACCATCCTCATTAACTATCCTTTTGTAACAAATGGTTACAAAATAGATCAATGACTTCCCAATGGTCATATTTAATTAGCTGAAGAGTCAGGTCAAGAACAAATGACTCCTCAGCCTTTTTTCTTTCCATTAGACCACATTTTCTCAATAGGTAAGCTTGTACTGTATCTTCAATTAGGTAAACATTGGTTATTTAAGGTTGTCTTTCAATGTACTCTAGGAAGCCCATCAAATCTAATCATTTGAAGAACAGCAGCAGGGAAAACATAAAGTATGTCTACTTCCTGCTTCCAATTAACAACAAATAATAAGAAGAACAAAAGCTTTAGAAATGTTCCTACCTTTTTTTTGGTAGTGAATGCATTTTTATTGGTGTTTGATACACTAGTGGAAATCTTAGAAACTTTTTTCTCTGGTGCTACTACGCGAGTTTTAGGAGCTGCAGTCAAAACTTTGAACATATCTGATGCAGAACCCTGTTGGACAGTCTTAGAGATTTTTTCTTCATTTTCTTCACTCATTTCCTGTTCTAATGATCCTTTTGTAGGCACTTCACTGTCACATTTTGATAACTGGCTGCCCGTGTTAGCTGGTACCCGGTCGACACTGACACCATTAATATTAGGACTTTGTGATCTTTCATCATCAGCATCGACGCTTTCCAAAATAAGGGTATTAGACAAGCTGAATTCAACACTTGTAGTTCTGTTTTTATCGTCTTGAATGAGCTTGGCAGAGCTGGCTAATGCTTCACTCAGAATTACTGAAGTTGAAATATTTTCATGTCTGTCTTTCGAAGTTGTAATGTCTGCAGAAAACCATTCAAATTGTATTATATTTATAAGGAATTATAAGGCTATAAAGTGTAAACAGAAATGCTTAAAGTTTTAAATACAAACATTCAAAAAGAGCCAAGTTCTTCTTCTACCCAAAACTTTCCTTTAAGCCTTCCCACTTAAGTCTTAAGACTCCAACTTTTTACATAATTAGGTTTTTTTTTAAATGGTAAAGGCATAAAAACTTGATTTTACAGAGAGGAAGAAGAAAGGGGAAATAATCATTTTCTGAATGTTAGTTGAAGTTTTAATTCACACTGATACTGAAAACTATTCATCAATGAAACTGTGTAGGAACAAAGAACTTACCATAAGTCAAATTCTGATGAGAAGACTGGTTTTCTTGCTGATGTGGGATCTTTTGTTTTACTGGAAGGAAAAATTTATTCTGGAAATTTATCAGGGGAGCCTCACTAGGTAGGGAAGAGGTTTTTCTTTCTGAAGAAACAGAAGGTTCACCTGTACAAATCAGTGAAGATAAAGAAAACACATTTATTCAGAAAACAAACATTTAATGATTAAATAGACTTCATTACAGCAATATAGGATATTTACTTGGGTATTTTCTAACATGTATAACACCCCACTTATGTTCCCTGTTCCAATGCCATTTGATTATACCCCTCACAACTTGAAGGTGGAATTTTTTTTTTAATCTACATATATGAAATTGGTAATATAGTACAATAGAACAACAGTCTGGGATTCTGGAGATACAAGTTCTATTCCTATTTTCATCACTAACTATCTGACATCAAAAAGCAAAATAAAGTAAATACAGTGACAAGACTTTTCCAAAAAGTTTCATGGGTTGAGAGAGATTTCAAGGTCCACCTAATCCAATGTGTGTACTTAAATAGCTTCTGTACAAAACATCTGACAAATGGCTAGCCAGCTTTTGCCTGAAGACCTTTAGTGAAAGAAATCCAATACTACTTCCTATAACAGCAGGTTCTACTTTTAGATAGCTCTAATTACCTTGAAGTTTCTCCTTATATCAAGCCCAAATCTTCCTCTAGGTAACTTTTACCCACTGCACTTAATTCTGTTTTCTGGGATGAAACAAAATAAAGCTAATCTCCTTTCCACAGAACAGTCTTTTAAAGGCTTGGAGCAGCCTACCTCACCAAGTCTCTACTTTTCTAAGATAAAACATCCTCAGTTTCTGTTATGGGAGGGTATACTCTAGGCCACTAATCATGCCACCCACCTTCCTTTGGCTACACTTCCCCTTATCAGTGAACTTCCTAAAATGACAATAAACCTAAACCACCAGACCTGGTTTAACCAAAGCAGAAACACTCTCACATCTGTCTTTCTTGACATGATGCTTCTCTTAAGGGCGAGTGAGACTGCATTGGCATTTTTGGCTACTGGTTTACACCACAGATAGATTCATATTGAGCTTCCGGTCCATTAAAACTCTCAGATGTTTTCCATCTGAACTTGCCTACCTCTTCCTCTATCTTGTACTTGTGGCACTGATTCTTTAAACCCCAGGTATATGAATTTACATTTCTATTTCATCTAGTCTTCTTATGTTAGATTTTAACACTTCATTCCAGCCCAGGCCTGCACAACCCGCAAATGTTTTCCTCTTCATTTTTCTCAGACTGCCAAAATCCTTTGGTGTGCCACAGGCTGTGCAGGCATGTTCTGGCCTATTAGAAACTTCTGAATTCTGCCATTCAACGTATCCTTTTTAGTTTTGTGTCATCTACAAATTCAACAAGTAAGCCATTTATGCCTCATTCAAGTCACTTATAAAAATAAACAGTGGAAGCACTTCTACTCAAGACCATTCTTCAAGCCTCCCAGTTAAGTCATTACTCATGATTCTTTAAATCTGACTGTTCAATAAGTTCTGAATCTGGGGCAGCTAGGTGGCGCAGTGGATAGAGCACTGGCCCTGAAGTCAGAAGGACCTGAGGTTGAATCCAGCCTCAGACCAAACACCTGGCACTTACTAGCTATGTGACCCTGGGCAAGTCACTTAACCCCAACTGCCTAAAAATAAAAAAAAATAATAATGTTCAATAAGTTCTGAATCTACCTAAACTGTACTCTATCTCCCCTCAATATTGACGTCCATTTTAATCCCCAAGTGCTTTTTTCCCTCACATGCACCCTACAATTCATTCAAGTTTTTTTTTATCACTTTACAAACATTTATTTATTTATTAATGTATTAATTTATTTATTTTTGCCTAGGCAATGGGGTTAAGTGACTTGCCCAGGGTCACACAGCTAGTAAATGTTATGTGTCTGAGGCCACATTTGAACTCAGGTCCTCCTGAATCCAGGGCCAGTGCTCTATCCATTGCACCACCTAGTTGCCCTGCAAACTTTTAAAGATAAAGCTCTTACTATCAAATACTACTCTTAAATAACAGGTACGATATCAAACTTCCATATCAGCACAATGTTCTCAAGAAAAAATTATGTTGAGTTTTCCAAAATTCATGTAGATTATTCCTTATTCTGCTTCCTAGGATCTTATTCTCCTAAGTATTGAAGAAGCTTTAGATATTGAATAATTTAGTAATTTTTAAAATACTGTACAAGACAACAGGCTTCTGGGATTCCTTGAAATAAACTGTTTATTAACCACACTATGATTCAAACCTCCCAATTCAGAAAACCAATACAGATGGGTTCCAAGATATTGAAAAATTTAACCATGGTTTAGGCCTTATTCTTTTTAAAAAAAATAATAATTTTTCCCACTTACATGTAAGAACTATGTTGACATTCTTTTTTCAAATTCTGAGTTCCAAATTCTCTCCCTCCTTCCCCTCTGCTCCTCATTGAGGAGGCAAGCAATTTGATATGTTATACATGTGTGGTCATGCAAAACACATTTCCATCTAAGTCATGCCGTGAGAGAAAAGACAGATAAAAAAAAACCCAAGAAAAATAAAGAAATTTGACCTACATTCAGGCTCCACCAGTTCTTTCTCTGGGGATGGACAGCACCTTTCATCATTAAGTCCTTCAGATTTTTCTTGGATCATTTTATTGCTGAGAATAGCTAACTTATTCACAGATCATTATAAAATATTGCTATACAATGTTCTCCTGGTTCTGCTCATTTCACTTTGCATCAATTCATACACGTTTTTTCAAGTTTTTCTGAAATCTGCTTGCTCATCATTTCTTATTACACAATAATATTGTGTATTACATTCATATGCCATAGCTTGTTCAGCCATTCCCCAATTGATGGGCATCCTCTCAATTTCCAATTTTTTGTCATCACAAAAAGAGCTGCTATAAATATTTTTGTACTTGTAGGTTCTTTTCATTTTCTTATTTCTTTGGGATACAGACCTAGTAGTGGTATTGTTTAGTCCAAGGGTATGCATGGCTTTATAGCCCTTTGGGCATAGTTCCAAATTGCTTTCCAGAATGGCTGAATCTGTATACAACTTCACTAACAGGGCATTAGTGTTTTAATATTCCCACATCCCCTCCAACATTTGTCATTTTCCTTTTTTTGTCATACTAGTCAATCTGATAGGTGTGTGGTGGTGGCTCAGTTTTTTAATTTGCATCTCTAATCAAGTATTTAAAAGCATTTTTTCATATGACTATAGAGAGCTTTGATTATTTTGCCTGAAAACTGACTGTTCATATCCTTTGACCATTTATAAACTGAGGAATGGCTCTTATTTGTATAAATTTGACTCAGTTCTCTATATATTTCTTTATCAAGAAACTTTAGGCCTTATTCTTGACACACAAAAGATACTTAGTACCACAGATGTTGAAAGCCAATATAACAAACTCAAGAATACTTAACGCTACCAAAATTTTGTTATAAGGAATATACTGTTATTAGTGGAACCAATGACTGAGACTTAAGAATAATAACATCAAAAAAATTCTGCAATGATATTTGTTATAAAGACAAATTTGTTTGTCTGCTTTCAGTTCCACTCAACTGGAAATGGGCAGGGAATGACAGGAAAGGTCAGCAACTACCTGAATCAGTTCTGTCCCAATGCAAATACTTCTCTCTTTATAGGACCAATGCCCAACAGAGATGTGCATTTGCGTCTCTTCTCAGGCTACCTGAGTGGACGGAGGGAGAGTAAGGAAGAAGTAGTCCATTCTGAAGCACTACTTGGTCTCTCAACTTTTAACCTCTTTTGAGAAGATTTGTCTATCTCAAATCGGCCCCCCCACCCCAACTCCCATGGCTCCCTACTGCTGACAGCATCAAATACAAAATTCTCTGGTATTCGAAGCTCTACATAATCTACTCCCCCTACCCTTTCTAGTCTTCTTATACCTTAAACACAACAAATATTCTTGAATCCAGAGACACTGACCTTCTTGTTGTTCCTTGAACCAGGCATCTTCCCCACTCCGGGCATTTTCTTTGGGCATTCTCCCTCCCTCATCTCTGCCTGCTGGCTTCCCTGACTTCCTTCAAAGGCCAGATAAAATCTCACCTTCTACAAGAAGCCTTCCCTAACCCCTCTTACTTCTAGTGCTTTATCTCTTAATTATTTTCCACTTCTCTTGTATATAGCTCGTTTATACATATTTGTTTGTTGGTTGTCTCTCCCATTAGACTATGAACTCTTGGACAGCAAGGATTGTCTTTTGCCTCTTTTTGTATCCCCAGTGCTTAGCACAGTGCCTGACATATATACATGGTAGGTGCTTAATAAATGCTTATTCACCGACTGAAGAATTTCCTTTGAACCTTCCACTCTCTACCTAAAATCATATGCAACAGTGAAAATCTGGGTATTTATTTCTAGATTAGAATACATCCTTGCCATAAAAATGTATCGATACATACACAATCTTATCCTTTAACTAGTTTTGCAATTACCTAATTTCTCACTTTTAAAATAATTAGCACTAACCTAAGTAATAAGACTAACCTGAAAATGAATGATCATCTGATGACACTTTGTGAAAATCAGGAAAGCCAGAAATAAAAGTCTTATCCAGTGAAACAGGACTCAAGATCACATCTCTCTGACTTCTCTGTAACTCCAACGATATATTGTCTTTCAGTGACTGCTTTTGTGAAGCTTCTTGTGCCCTTGTTTTCATTCTTTGAAATATTTTTGCAGGAGAGTCATAGGTTACAATGTCAAAAGTTTTGTTTCCCTTGAAAACTTCCTCATTTGGAAAAAATGTTGCTTCTTTGTGTTCATTAGCTTTTTCGTCAGAGCCATCCGAAAAATTGTCAGAGCCAAGGTTACCGGCTATTATTGTTGACCGAAGTGAACTGATTTCATTCTTACACTGTTCTGTTTCTGGGCTCAAGTGCTCTCCAAGGTCATTTGTATTGTTGTTGTCATTTAAATTGTTGTTTTTATATTTCACTAAATCTTTTAATGGTGTAAGAGTTTCTGAAGGTATATTTTTGGAAAGAACTGCATTAATCGGTGCATTTCCTCTTCTAAGAGAATTCAATGAAAACTTTGGTGTTTGTGGACTTTGTGGACATGATGTAATCATCTTGATAAGACTACCCAAAAAAGTCCTTTAAAAGAAAAATTATTTAAAACTAATTGTTCACAGTAAAACTTCAAGGGAAAACGGGGAAAGTAGAATTCAAGAAAACTTCCATTTTCTTCATGGTTTTATCTAGAATAAAATTTTAAACTGTTATTCATAACATTAAGAATATTTTTCACTGATTAAAAGGATGTGTTGACTCATCAAGTCTAATGTAATTTATGCCAAACTTATTTGAACATCTGTATTCATATGATTTGTTTTGGAGGGAAAATCCAATTTTTAATATTAGGTCTTTAATAGCTAAACAAAGCCTACATAGATAGATGAAGATATTCAAATAAGTAAACATTATCACCTTATCCACTCATCAGTTCCATGAAGTGTTATACTTATTTCTGTAAAAACTGATTAAACTTCAAGAATCTGAGGAACTACTCTACTCTACTATATGGCATCTTATCAGAATATTTATTAAATATCAATTTGCATATAACCTTATAATAGGCACCATAATGAAAGGTTTCACAGATATAAACTCTTCCTTTTAGCTACCTTCAGTTTAGGGTTTATAGCTATACAATGACACATCTATATGAAAACTGGGAAAAAACCCATTAAATTATTTAGAACAGTAATTCACAATCTTAATTTTGTGACAATCCAGGATATCACTAATCAAAGGATGTACACAAAATATCAAAACAAGTTAATTTTAATACATATGCCCTATTATAGAGCTTATAGGAAGAATTATATGCTTGCTGATACAATGCCTTATAAGTGTTCTCTATTTCTTTCATGTATTTTTTTCTGTCTGTATGTTCCTCCTGAAAGGATGGGACCATGTCTTTCACTTCAGGCAGGTATCTTTGACAGTGTACAGCAGTGGTATCAAACTCAAACAGAAATAGACCCCTTCAGCCCACATACTGATTTTGAAAACCACAAATTAACATTGTCTATGTTGTACTGTATTTTTATTTATTTTGTTAAAACATTTCCCAATTACATTTCCAGCAGCTTGTGGCCATCAGGCCTCAAAGTTGACACCTGTCCTAAGAGCACAATAGGGACAGGGATTAGTTATCATGACTTCCAAGGCTCTAGTTTCTTTGAAGGGGTTGGACTAGATAACAATAATAATGATAGCTAGTATTTATATAATGCTTTAAGGAAAAGGTATCAAACTCATAGCCAGAGAGTATCTGTAGCCAGCAAAACTGAACCAGATTAAAATGTTATAGGGAAATGTTTAATATAATAAATAAAAATAGAACATAGTAAGTGTTCATCTGCGGTCTTCTGAGTCCATATGCAGCCTACAGGGATCTGTTTCTATTCAAGTTTGACACCATCACTTTAACTTCAGCTTTTATCTTTAGCTGGCCTTGCTTTAGACAAGAATGGAAGCTAATCAGTAGGGACCAGAAAATGCCTGAAGACCTGACAAAAATCCCTAAATGTTAAGATTCAGTTAATGTAGAAGAAAATTACTTTTTACTTTATAGGAAGCAATAAGTTATCGTAAATTTTTGTATAGTTAATTTACCTATAATAAGAAATTAATAGAGGCCACAACCCTATTTAGGTATACACTGAAACAGACTTCCCTTTTCATTAAAATCCTCATCAGTTCCTTGATGAATGATCCTGACTTCTTGAGGAGCTGGCTCCCTTCCTAAGCTTGCATATACTTATTGGGTACACATCACCAGAAGGTTTGTGAGTAGGTGATAATATTGTTTTAACTGCCACAACTCACTAATACCATAATCTAAGGTTACCATCTTATACCGTTAAAGAAAATACTCAACCCAAGGAAAGCATGGATCATTACAATATATACTAAAAAACTCCAATTATTGGCAATACTAAGGTTTAAACCAGCCAGATTTTAAGTTAAGAAAAATCTAGGCTATATTCTGAGGAATGCACTAAATAAATTAATATTGAATAAGTATATGAATGAAAGAAACGATGAAGTGTGATTTAATTACCATTTCCAGTCTGTCCCCTATGCCTGGAATGCTCTTTCCTGACCTCCCTGGCTCCAAGTCCCAACTAAAAGTCCACCTTCTACAGGAAGGTTTCCTAACTTTCTTAATTCCAGCATTTTCCCTCTTTTAATTGTTTCCTGTATATAGCTTGCTTTGTACATATTTGTTTGCATGTTGTTTCCCCCATTAGATTGTGAGCTCCTTGAGGGCAGGGACTGTCTTTTGCCTCTTTTTGTATTCCCGGGACTTAGCATAGTGGCTGGCACATAACAGGAGCTTGATAAATGTTGATTGATTAAAATCTACTATCCTGCCTTTACTCTTTGTTGACCTCCAATCCTGTCTACAATCTCCTTTCAGATATCTCAACCTGGATGTCAAATACACATCTTAAACTCAACAGGTTCAAAACAGAACTCAGCATCTTTCTCCCAAAGTCTCCCTCTTATCTCCCCCCCCAATCTTTCCCTTATTAGAGGGCAACACCATCCTCTCAGTTCCTCGGGCTCACAGCCTAGGTGTCATCCTGGATTCCTCACTGTCTCTCACCCCCCACATCCAAGCTCCCGCCAAGGCCCGTCCATCTCCCCTCTGCAACATCTTTCAAATACACCCACTCTTTTCTCACTTCCACCACTCTGGTACACTCACCTCATTTCTGGACTATCTGGATAGTCTGTTGGTGGGTCTGCCTGCCACAAGTCTCTTCCCACTTCAAAACACTCACCATTCAGTCATTAAAATGATTTTCCCAAGTACAGGTCCAACTATGTCAACTGCCCCAATCAATAAACTCCAGTGACTCCCTACTGCCACCAGGACCAAACACCAATCCTCTCTTTAGCGCTGGAAGCTCTTCATAAGCTACTCCTTTCCCCCTTCCAGTCTTCTTACATCTTATTCTCCTACACACCTATTCTCCAATTCAGTGACACTGGCCTTGATGTACAGGACACCTCATCTTTCTGGTCCAGGCATCTTCTCTGGCTGCCCTACATGCCTGGAATACTCTCCTTATTCATCTTTCCCTACTGATTTTCCTGGCTTCCTTTAAATCCTAACTAAAACTCCTTTTTCTACAGGAAGCCTTTCCCAAACTTTATTTCCTTATTTATAACCTCTTTCTCTCGTATATGGCTTGTTTGTATGTATTTGTTTGACTTGGAGAAGAAAAGCAATTAGGTAAATGCCTTGCCTAAAACAGACTCACTCAGAGCTATGAGAAGGGAAGGAGAGTAAGGAGGCTGCCCCAGGAGGGTCAGGGAAAGTAGGGCAGGACTTCATAGACCCATAAATTTGATGCTAAATGGGGGCCCTTTAAATCGCTGGGTCCAAATCCAACATTTTACGGATAAGGAAACTCACACTTTCAGAAAGTTGAGTGACTTGCCCAAGGTCACATAATAGGTAGTAAATAGCAGAATCTGGATGGAACTCCCCGTCCTTTAACTAGAAATCCAGCATTCTTCCCATTACCTTACTATGGCAGAACAAAGGGAGAAGCAATTAATAATCGAATAAATTAACACGCATTTGTTGAGTCCCCTATGTCCTGGGCACCGCGCTCTCCAGGAATTTACAGATTCTACCGGGAGGGAGGGGCTGACACCAGACAGGCGGGTGTCCAGGAGGGAGGGGAAGGTCCCCCGCGCAGCTTGTTCGAAGGACTGTGTTCAGAAGTCGGGGAGACTTGAGCGCGTGGGCCGGAGGAGGCCGGAGGCTGCCCCGGAGGGGGACGCACGGAGGCAGCCGGTGCCGGCGCAAGGACGCCGGAGCACGCGGCGGTGCGGCCCAGGGGAGGGAGGGCAGAGGCCGACAAAGACAGAGGAAGAGGAGCGGGGAGGGCGGGAAGCGCGTTCCAGCGGCTGCCGGGCCTCTGGCTCCCTGCAGACACACAGGCCCCGCCCTCCCTAGCTCCCGGGGGCCCCGAGAGCGCCCAGGCCCCGGCGGCGGGGGCGGAGCGGGCTCCGGGAGCCCTCGGCCCGCCTAGCTCCGGCTCTCCCCGCCGCAGAGGGTCGGCCCCAGTCCGGGCCAGCGCCAAAGCGCGGGGGGCCTGGGGCGGAGGGGACGGAGCAGCCCGCCAGGACGACCACCCAAGCTCCCGCCGCGGGCGTGCACACTCACCCCGCTTGGCTCGGTTCGGGTTCCTCCGCTCGCCCGCTACCGACAGCCACACCGGCTTTTAGTTCAAACTGCGGGCACACGCGCGCCCGCCGCCGCCAGACCGTGCGCGATTGGTGCATCCCGACGTCTCGTCGTTGTACGTCACGGCGCAAGCTTGTAAAAAAAGGCCCCGGGCGGGAGTGGCTGCACTAACCCTGCAGAGGCTTTGCAGCTGTAGAGTGTGCAGGTGGCTGGCTTCCGACTCGGAGGTTACGGTTATTGGCCTTGCCAGTTCGTTCCTCGGGCCCGGTTTCTTCATCTGCAAAATGGAGACGAGATAGGCGTCTTCGAGGCCATCGGGCGATCTCCGGGCTCGGCTTACGTCCGAACTCGCTAAAAAAAGTGTGCAGAGCTTAAGTCAACCTTCTTGGGGACAGATTTTCTGCAGGACTTTTTGCTTAGGTCCTGTAGTCTGCGCTGCCATACTTAGATTTTTCTTTTTCGTTCGAGGAGGCCTTCTTAAGTAGAAACTGCAAACAAAGCTTGCCTTCCCGTATGATTTCTTAAATGGAGGAAAAGCCGAAGAATTACCCCGTGAACTTGCCTTATAAACTAAGCTCCTTTGTTTTCATTCTTTGTACTTGTATCCCCAGCTCCCAGCCCAACTGCCCTGCACGTCGTCGTGGACACTTAAATGCTTATTGATTTGGCTGAAAAACGAAACATGAATTGTAACAGCAGTTGCTGGTTGTGAAGCTACATTCTTGCAGAAGCTGGAAAGGTTTTAGCTAAGTTCTGGAAGCTTGGTGTGAAGTAGGGTCCAAATTCTTGCACTTACTACGACTGTAACCTTCCCTACTGGTACAAAAGTATCTACCTATCCACCTACATTTGGGGAGCAGTGTGGAAAGGAATAAATACCAAATGAGTAATCAGTATATGTTAGGCTTTTTCTCTCTTCCAAGTTATTAATTCTAGATGTCCTGGTGTTAATGTAATGACCTTTTAAAAATAATATGTGACATAGAGCACGGAATTTGGAGTCAAAGTTCCAACACTGGGTTTGAACTGTGCCTCTCACTTGAATTGTGACCCTGGGGCCTTAGCTTCCTTTTTGGTTAAATATAATAGTTGTAACACTAATAACCTCCACACTGTTGTGAAGATCTGATGAAATAATGTGTGGAAAATCACTCTACAAAATAGGGATAGGGACTGGTTTCGCTGAAGAACATTTTTATCAACTGACTTAGTAAGTGCCTACTATGACACATCCTAGGTACTTAACTCTACTATGTGCTGGGGTACAACTACAGAAGTGGGGTAGTCCCTGCTCTCATGGAGCCTACATCCTATGGAGAAGATACGTATATTAACAAATACGTATATACAAAATAAACAAAAGGATGAAGGAATCAGGAAAGGTCTTGTGGTGTCATGAAAGGTGAGCGCTGCTGGTGGGGAGGGGTTATTGGAATGCTACCTGGTAGAACCAAGGAGGGAGAACATTTCAGGCATGAGAGGCAGCCAAGAAAAGAGATGAAATGTAGGATAGATGAAAGGATGACAAGTAGGTCAATTTGTCAGGAATATCAATGCACAAGGGTGAACATACATGTAAGAGGGAAAGATAAGCTGTAGCCAGACAGTCAAAAGCCCTTAAATGCCAAATAGACTTTATTTTTCTATTGCAGCTTTTGTGCCAGGGGGTGGCTGTACACATACACATACGTATGTGCACATATATGCACATATACAAGTATATACATATATGCACATATATGCAACATTGTGTGTGTTTTAGAAATGTCAATTTGGCAGCTTTATTGAAGGATGGATTGGAGAGGGTAGAGAAATTGGATGGGAAGAGACCATTAGGAGCCTATTTCAGTAGTCCAAGTCAAGATGTGATAAGAGCGTCTGGTTGTGGTGAGAAAAGTGAACAAGATTAGAGATATGTTGAAGAGGCAAAATTGATAACAGGTAACTAAACTGGATCTGGATAGCGAATTGGGGCTGGTTAATGAGAGTGAAGAATCTGAGAGGATGGCTCCTATGTGAATCTGGGTGACTGAAAGAATGGTGTGCCCTCAACAGAAGAAATTTTCATTGTTCAGTCATGTCCAGCTCTTTGTGATCCCATTTTGGGGTTTTCTTGGCAAAGATACTAGAGTGGTTTGCCATTTTCTTCTCATTTGACAGATGAGGAACTAAGGCAAACAGGGTTAAGAGGCTTGCCCAGGACTGCACAGCTAGTGTCTGAGGCCATATTTGAACTCAGGAAGATGAGTCTTCCTGATTCCAGGACCTACCCTTTATCCACTGAGCTACCTAGCTGCCCCAACAGAAAGAAATAGAGAAATTCAAAGAAGGAATGGTTTTAGGGGAAGACAATAAATTGTTTTGGACATGTTGAGTTTGAGATGCATATGGGAAATCCAAGTGAAGACATACAACAGGAAGAATTTATAATAATCAAGTTCAGAGGCAAGATGCGATCAAGATCATATCCTTAATATTATAGTATCATTTACATAAATTTTGGTTTTTTGTATATAATGTTTGATTTTTTAAATTCCCTACCTTGTTGAAATAAATGTCTTAATTTTAAGACTGAATGTTATACTAAATTACTCAAGCAGATTTATTGTTTTTGTTGTTGCAAACAAACACCAGTGTGCTCAACACAAAGAAAAAAAATGAATAAAGGTCAGAATTTTTATATTGGATATTTCCCTCTGAGTTAGATATTTTATAACAATTTTCTGCTTTCTCTAAATTATTTGGATGGTGTGTATAAATCCTGGGTCAAATGTACATGTTGGGTTATTTCTTGTTTTGTATATATATTTTTTCAACTGTATGTGTATTATAACCATTCTAAATTTCAGAGGAAAATGTGTGCAATGAATTACATATGTCTTCATTAAAAATTATAACTAACATTTTCATAGGGTTTTACCTGCATTATCTCATTTGATTCTCACAATTCTGTGAGACAGATGCCACGTCAATCTATATTCTACTGTCAGTGTTTCAAGTCAAGTAAACAGGTATTTATTAAGTGCTTGCTACGTACCTGACAAATGTGCCAAACGATGGAGATACAAATAAAAGCCAAAGAAGTCTATCCTTGCCCCTCAAGAAGCATGTATTCTAATGGAGGAAACAATATATAATTATATAATATATATGTATATGTATGTGTATATATATATATATGTGTGTGTGTGTGTGTGTACATATGCATACACACACACACACACACACACGGTGTCCCAATAGTCTCAGTACAACTTAAGTAATTAAAGCTTAAAACTGCACTCAGATTTTTGGGACATCCTTTAGCGTTCATATAGAATAAATGGAAAGTAGGTAGTCTCAGAGAATATCATTTATGTATAAGTACAAATGCAAGTGATTTTTGTGAATTTATTGCCTTCCTCAAGCCATTTATTATCTCAATTTTTTTTGTTGTTGAGGATTGTGGATATTTTGGACAATCAAGTCATTTTCAAATAAGAATTATCCATAGTTATTCTTTTGATTTATTTTTATGCTTCATTACTCTAGCTAGCATTTCTAAAACCACATCAAATAGGAGTAGAAAGTTCAGTACATATTAAGTACTCACCGTGTACTAGATGCTGGGAGTCCAAAGACGAAGCCAAAAACAAAAACAATCACTGCTCCCAAGGAGCTCACATTCCACTAGAAGAATGACGTTCAAGTAGATAAATACAGATGTATTTGTAGAGGGAAAGAATACTTATAACCAAGGGGATCCTGAAAGGCTTCCTACAGAAAGTGTCATCTTAAAATGTAACCGTGAAGAAAGCTAAGGATTTGAGGAGAGTGTGACCTGCAGAAATGAGATTCCAATGGTATCAAGTTAGAAGATGGCATGTCCACTTTGGGGAAGTAGCAAGTAGTCCTGTTTGACTGGAAGGGAAAGTGAATGAAGGAGTAATGTAAAGTAAATCTAGAAAGGTAGACTGGAGCCTGGTTGTCAAGGATTTGAATGACAAGCTGAGGACGATATTGCTTTGCATCTATTAATGGTGGGAATACTTCCAAGGGATTCTTAACTAATCCACAGCTGGGCCCCTTCCCCATCAAGGAATCAATGGATAGCTTTCACAGGGTCCATGAATTCAAATGGGAAAAATAATACATCTTTATTTTCACCTCCTTAGGTTTCTTTTATAATTCTATGTATTTTGTTTTATGCACTCAAGATTATTCTGAAATGGGGTCCATAGGTTTTTACCAAATTGCCAAAGGGGGTCAGTCAGTCAATAAACATTGAGACAGTGCCTGGAGGGGTCCATGACACCAAAAAGTTAAGAAGTCTGCTCTAACATATGATATTCTCCATTACACATAATATTAGTTATTAGCTTCAGATATTTCAAATTGCTTTTTTTAAAAATCAGATCTTCTTTATTGCTAATGACTCTCAAAGATCACATGCTACTTTTTGCACCTTTCTAATATATATTTTTGTATCATATATTTATATTATTTGCATTGTAATGATACACTATTTTGTATTATAGTTACCTATAAATATACATCTTATCCCCCTGTGAAACTGTACTTATTCAATAGGTCCAGTGAATTAGCCTTACTAATCCACAGACCCCTGGCTAGGCTATCAGACAGCATTGGGACTCACCATATACCCTCTTGACATCTTCCCTCCCCCATTTCACTGGTAACTGGGTCTAGGTGGGGTGTGCAGGTGTTCAGGGAAGACTAGCACCTCTGGCGTGAAGCCTTGATGAGCACTTTTCAGGACTGCTCATCCACCTGATTCACTCAGCTCTCACCTGCAGCTCCAAGAAGCTATAGCATGAGCAGTGCCCCCTCCCCAGTAAACCCTTTTGGCAGGTGGGCTAAACCAGGCTGATGGTAACCAAGGGGTCTCAAAAGCATCATTGAGTTGGGGAATGTCTACCCCAAGCATGTGAAGACTTATCCCAGTGGAAAGGGCAGATGAAAACAATTTGTTTCAACAGCTCCATGAAGGCAGCTAAAGCTTTGTTAGACTCCAAAGACACCAAGGTCATCCACCGCATCCTGGGCCATTGCCAGCAGTCCGGACATGTGTCTTGCCACTGGATTTCTATGACTCTGGGAGAAAGTGAGGCTGATAACTTCGAGCAGCTCTGCCTCAATGAAATTCAATTTATTCTAATGTGAAAAGAAATCATCCATGCCATTTTACTATTTTTATCCAACTCAAAGTCCTGTGGCCACAGGCAAGTGACAAGGTAACTGCTGCAGATACACTGGGAGCTGTACTCACAACCCTACACCCAGGCCATAGAATCTCCTCACTGGACTAAGTGGCAGTGGGATTCAGCAGTCCTCTGAGGGTGTCTGAGCAGGCTTTTTAAAGGACGGCACTGCTCTTTTCCTGGTGTGATCACAAAAGAGCCTAGAAAAGGTGCCCTAAAAATTGTCTGCTTCACCAAACCTAACCCCAGCCTGCTTAATGTGGCAGGTGAGGATCCTACCCTGCAGTAAAAACACAAAGAAAATACAAAAACTTTTGCAAAGGTGATTTCACTCACCATTGGTACATTTTCATACAGTAGATGACAAACATTAGATTAAAAGATTAAAGACAAACAGCTCTTGCTGTGAGAGGACTCAGCATATATTACACCTAAATAGCCTCCCTGAGTGAAACAAGGCTGGCAAATGTAGGCCAGCTTACCAAAGTTGGCATTGTATACACATTATTCTTTTTCTTTTTTTCCCCCCAATTTTATTAATTTATTGATTTATCAATAATCACTTCCATATGCTTTTGAGTTGAAAATTTTTCTCCCCCTTCCTCCCCCCACCCTCCCCAAGATGACGCACAATCTGCTATAGGTTTTACATTTACATTCCTATTAAACATATTTTCACATTAGTGAAGTTGTAAGTAAAAAATAAAACCAATAGGAGGAACCATCAGAAAGAGGAAACAAAACTCAACAGAAGGTAAAAATAAGTATACACATTATTCTTGAGTGACCAAAGTGATGAGGAGCACCAAGATGGCGGATTATGTTTCACAATCAAAATGAATCTAGTCAATAAGCTTCTCTACCTACTAAAAGGAGGGAATGACAGGCTTATGACAATTCCATTGCCACTTGCAGAAAAGCGCCACAATACCATCATCTGTGGGCGTGCTCCCACTGTAATGAACACTAATGAGGTCTTTTATGACCTCATACTTTTATGAAGATCTGGGATTGATTCCCTACTTTCCTGGTGACAAATTCCTTCTCACTGGGCGCCTCAGTTTCCCCATCTGTAAAATGAGGGGTAGGACTAGGTAACAGAAAAGGGCTCCACCCCTAAAGGTTGAGGGACGAAAGAGGCATCAACAGACTGTGCTCTCCCTGGGCCTGTCCCTAAAGAAATGACTGTCATGGGGCAGGTGGGTGATGCAGTAGATAGAGGACTGGCCCTAGAGTCAGGAGGACCTGAATTCAATTCCGGTTTCAGACTAGATACTTGACAAGTACCAGCTGTGTGACCCTGGGCAAGTCACTTAACCCCAATAGGCTTGCAAAAAAAAAACCCAAAATAAACAAACAAACAGAAAAGTCCCCCAACTTATTTTGGGCCAGCTAGGTGGCAGTGAATAGAGTTCCAGCCATGGAGTCAGGAGGACCTGAGTTCAAGTCCGATCTCAGACACATGACACTTACTAGCTGTGTGACCCTGGGCAAGTCACTTAACCCAATTGCCTCACCAAAAAAAAAAAAAAAGAAAGGACTGTTAGCATGATGACCTTGCGCCTTTCATTCACACCAACTCCCCCCCCCCCACTTCTTCCTAGGAACTTAGTCCCAGATTATCCCTGGCCTACTCAAACAAGCCCTAGGACTACAATTCCCAGAAGCCTTAGAATTGAACTGAGACTTGCTTTCCGACTCCATTTCCCCGAATCCTGGGGCCCTCATGGCAAAGCAATTCTACAGGCTTGGGCGGGGGGCAGGGGACGGGACAGAAACCACACTGAGGCCTCCGGGAAATGGAGTCGGCGGGCGCTGGTAAACTAAGCCAATAGAATTTGTGAAGAGTCTTGCAGGCGTTCCCTGATCCACTGAAGCTAAGGATAAGGACTGCGCAGGCGTAAAACCTGGGGATGATGAATATCTGTGGGCATAGCACCCCCGCCCCCGACTCCTTTTATCATTCTCTTTGCCCTGGTCCTGCCCTCGAGAAGATGCTCTCAAAAGGCTGTAACTTTTCCATTTCTACTGCCCTCATATCTGTGTAGGTGGTCTTTTGGCTTGCAGTTTTCATTCTTCTTAGATACGTACATACGTGAGAGAGATGCATACACACACACGATCCGTGCGTGTACATATGCACATATATGTATGTGCACCTACGTCCATTAACATATAACATGACAGTCAGTGATAAGACCCAAAAGAATGAGGACAGTAAATTGAGAAGGAATTGAGAAAACTGAGCAATCAGTTCTGGAGTAGGGTGGCTAGGGAAAAGTTTTATGTGGGATTTGAGCTGGACTAAGATTGCTATGAATATGAGGAGAATGAGGTCAAGTCCATACAGGAAGAGAGAATAGTATGAACCAAATCATGGAAGTGGTAACTTTCTTGTCCAGGACGTATAGTCATCTTGCCTTTGGCCAAAACAGAGGGTTAGTAGAGAAGAGTAATGAAAGATAATTCAATTAACACTGAGTGCCTGTGATGCTGTCTCCACCTGTACCAAAACTGAGGAAGCCTAACTGGTCCCAATTTGTTAGGCAATTGGCATGCATTGCGTAATAAATTGAAATGCTTGGAAGCTCAAACCTTTATTTCCTAAGTCATTTCTTCTTTTACCCACCACAACTGCTGCCCCTTATCTTCCTGTTTTCCTTCCTCAGCCTCCTCAAGACTGCATTTCTCCAAGAAGGAAGCCCTGGAAACGAGGGAATGACCACCATGTTTCTGACACCCAGGTCTCAAGTGAATTGGACTTTTTTGTCTTTCCA
The DNA here is from genome assembly GCF_003287225.1 of Phascolarctos cinereus. NCBI lineage: Eukaryota > Metazoa > Chordata > Mammalia > Diprotodontia > Phascolarctidae > Phascolarctos > Phascolarctos cinereus. The sequence goes on along the minus strand of NW_027555625.1, from coordinate 147,191,310 downwards.
AAATATGACCCATCTTAGAACATCTCTTCCTGGCTGGGTCATGTCCAAGAACCAGAGAACAAATTCTTTATTCCCAAGAAATTGTATCCATTTGGTTAGCTTGTGAGTTTATTTGATAGACAGCCAACAACCCAGGAAAGTAGAAGATACTGGAGATAGGAGACAAACAGAAACAAGGTTGGTCATTAGATCTAATTAGATAATCTTTCCTTAGTTGAAAAGGTCTCTATTTGTTTCTGACTAAGGCCAGAATGTGGTAATTACCAATTAATGCTGAACATTTACAAATTAATCCTTCACAAGAGTCCTTAGTGACTGAATCCCCAAGAGCGACTATCAGGTATGATTGGGAGATAATCTCCACCGCATTTAGCCACTAAGATTAGCCAGATGTGTCAGCAAAAAAGAAGACAAAGGACTGAAGATCTTGTTTTAACCAAGTGTGGATGGAGGTCAAGAAAAAATTTTGTAGTATCTGCAGAAATTGTGCAATGTTTGTACTGATGGCGGTACCAGGTCGCACCTACATATTCATGGTATTAATCAGTCTCTGTCCTAGAGAAGATGAAATTATCTGGGGAAACACATTTGTCTTCTTTAGGATATCTGGGGAAATGAAGTATTTGCTGAAAGAATGAAAGAAATGTTTCAAGGAGAAAACAAAAAAAGAAAAAGGATATGAAAAAGCAGAAGAGAATTCTAACCTATGTCAGAAGGTCAGAAGGAAATAGAGAAGGAAAAGAAAATGACCACTGAATGTGTGGATGTGTGGAGCTAATCCACAGGAATGTTAGAGGGGGGCTTGGACCATCTCAAGCACCTTATGTGCCAAGGACTGAAGATAGAGATTCACAGGCCCATCAGGTCAGAGATCACCCAGCAATGGTCAGAGTAAGAAGAGACAAGTGGATAGAGGCATGTGTGGCATGTTTATCACATTTTCAAGTTACCTAATGCTAGTGTGCAAAGTCAGGCCACTGGGCAAAATACAGTCTAAATAACCCCCATATTGTTCAACTTTGGGGTACTTTGCTTAGCCAAAATGTAGGAGACAGGTCTAAAGGTCCCCTTTAGACAAATATCTGAGGATTACTCTCATCAGCAAATTAATCTCATTGCCTGCAGGCAATCCCATTGCTTGAGGACTACTCCCATCACCAGAAAACTAGTCTTATCTCCAAAAGATGCTGCAACGGGGAGGAGCTGAGATGACACATATCCCATCTCTTCTTTAAAATGTCTACGAATCAGGATTGTCTTATCCTTATAGGTAAATTGTTCTTCTCTCTATAAAGGCAGGCTGGAGCTTGGATTTGACTGTCCTGGTGCCAATAAACTAAACTTTTTGTCTTATTTCCTGAGTTCACTTTTAATTGACCAGACCAAGGATTGTATCAGAATTTTTTCTACAACACTAGGAAAGATAGCTGACATACTGGAAAGCAAAGTCAGGATCTAAAAAGGGATCTTGATAAGTTAGAACATGGAGCTGAATTTAATTTTTTAAAAGAAAATATAAAGTTTTGCACTTAAGTTTAAAAATTCAACTTCAAACCATGCTGTTAGATAACAAGTCATCTGAAAAATATCTGGGGTATTTAGTGAACTTGAGACTCAATAAACATCAACAATGTGATGGTCAATATGAGTCAACATTGTGTGAAATGTATGGAAGCAATATGGTACAGTGGAAACGGTATTTACTCTATGATCAGAAAACCTGGATGTAAGTCTTGCCTATTACTACTATTTCTGTGACCTTGAGCAAGTCACTAAATCTCCCTGGACCTCAGTTTCCTCATTTGTAAAATGAGGGGGTTGTTAGTCTAAATGGCCTCTGAAGTACTTTCAAGTTCTAAATCTATGAATCTATATGTCTGTGATGCAATACAGCATCCAAAAAAAAAATGTGACCTAGGCCTGCCTTTAGAGAGGCATAGCTTCCAGAAATAAGGAAGTGATAACTGAACTAAACTTCCGTGGTCAGCTCATATCTGAAGTTTTGTTTTCAATGTTGAGTGCCACTGTCTTGAAAGGACATCAGTAAGCTGGAGAGCATCCCAAAGATGGCAGTCAAGTTGGTGAAGGACTTTGAGCCCAAAGATAGGTGGTAGGAATTGGGGATGTTTAGTCTGGAGAAGAGAAGATTCAAGGCATGGAAGGAAAGGAGCATGATAATTATTTTCTTTTTTTTTAATAGTTGGAAAATGGAAGAAAATTTTAATAGACAAATAATGTCAGCATTATATTTTTAAATTACTTTCACTTTATTCTTCCTTTCTTTTTAGTTTTCAACATTCACTTTTATAAGATTTTGAGTTCTAAATTTTTCCCCTTGCCTCCCCTATTCCTAACCCCAAGACAACCTGCAACCTGATTTGGCTATACATATACAACATGATAGCTATTTTCAAGTGTTTGAAAGGCTCTCATATAGAAGGGAGAATTTGACTTTTTCTATGCAAACCCAAAGGACAGAACCAAAAGCAATGGATGGAAATTGTAGAGAGCTAAATTTAGGGTTGATGTCCTGAAAAACTTCCTAATTACTAGAGCTGTCCAAAAGTAGGACAAGCTACATGAAGAGGTAGTAGATTCCTTCCCGTTGGAAGTCTTCAAATAGAGGTTGTGTGACCAAGTATCAGAGATGTTATAGTATGTGAGTGGTAGGGTTCCTTTTGGATTTAAGTTGGATTAGATCACATTCTGAGGTCTCTTACACCTCAAAGATTCTGTGGGGAAAGTATGGTTGTGAGCAATTAGAAAGAAACCATGAGCAGTAAAAACTAGTTTTATCTTTATTAAGAATTAGTTGTTTACTCATTTAGTCATATCTGACTCTTTATAACCCCATGGACCATAGTATGCCAATACCGTCCATGTGGTTTTCTTGGCAAAGATAGTGGAGTGATTTGCCATTTCTTTCTCCAGTGGATTAAAGCAAACAGAGGTCAAGTGACTTGTCCAGCATCACACAACTAGTAAGTGTCTGAGGCCAGATTTGCACTCAGGTCTTCTTGATCTAGACCCAGTGCTCTATCCACTGAGTCACCTAGCTGCGTCATTTATTTTTTGACATGGTAATAATATGGATAGATGAAGGTGGTACTTTAGATTTGGTATGCCTAGATTTCATCAAAAACGGTCACAATAGCACACATCCCCTAAGGAAACAAAACTCATTAATAAATTTTACAGGCAAACTAAGTCAGGTTGCAGATCAAACTACATTTAGAGGATTCACAAGTAAACTGATTGTGGAGGAGGACTTGTATGTCCAAGGAGTCAGGGACAGTTGAGATTCTTCCTCTGGCTTCTTATCTAAGGAATATTTAAGGCCTTAAATAAAATTTCACATCCTATGGGACAGGTTTTGGTCAGGTTAAGTTAATATTAACCAAAAGCTGCAGGAGGAATAAAAGGAAATTAAAAATTCCCATAACAATACAAAATTGACTAGATGAGGCATGAGAGTTTGGTAGGGGGCTTACTGATAAAGAAAAGGATAAAGACATACCTATCTTGTTTCAGAATGGTTGTTAACATTACTTAGGTCTCTACGAACATAGTCAAGCTCGGAATGGAATTGTACTAATGCATTCCTTTAGTGAGCTTCACAATAGGTGCTACCAAATGCTTACATCATAAAGGCTGAGTTTACTTTGTGTCTCTAGAGCAACAACTGAAAGAGAATGAGTGGGGTGAGAGGGAAGAAAAGCATCTTAAAAAATTTCTCATACTGTTGTTGTGGGCAAGATCGATAAATGTAGGCTTTATGTTAGTACAGTTAAATAGATTCGACACTTTGAATGAACAAGAGTACCTGCTGATGGGCTCATATAACTGATTATCAAATACAACGGGTTATCAAGGAGGGAGATTCCTCATGGATTATTCTGGGTCCTCTACTGCTCAACATTTTTATTTATAACTGGAATGAACATATTAATGGTGATTATTCTGGCCTCTACTATCTGGAAGCCAAATATATTAACATTTTGCCCCTCCCCAGGGTTCTCCAGTATTCTCACCCCCCCCCAATTTATTTATTTATTTGTTTGTTATTAGTTTTCAACATTTACCTCCACAAGATTTTGAGTTCCAAATTTTCTCCCCATCCCTCCCCTGCCCCTCCTACCCAATGACAGCCTGCATTCTGATTACCCCTTCACCCAATCTATTCTCCCTTTTATAACATCTCCTTCTTTTGTCCCCTACCCCTTCTATTTTCCTGTAGGGTAACATAGATTTCTATACCCCTTTGCCTGTGTATCTTATTTACCAGTTGCATGCAGAAACAATTTCTAACATTTGTTTCTAAAACTTTTGAGTTCCAAATTCTCTCCCTTCCTCCCTTCCCACCCACCCTCGTTGAGAAGGCAAGCAATTCAACATAGGCTATACATGTACAGTCATGCAAAACACTTCCATAATAGTCAATTCTCCAGTATCCTTAAGGAGCCTCAGGGGTATCTCATCTCTCTGAAATTGTTAGCCCCCACTGATGGTGTACCACCTTTTGCTCTCTCTTTACCCTTTCCTTACAGTTTATTTGTCCAGATCCCATTCTGTTTCTTCTTCCTTCCTTAGTATTCCTATTTTTCTTGAGGTCTCTCTTAAGAATTTTGAATAAATTGTGTGCAATGGGAGACATGGCATAGGACCATTCAACATGGCATGCTCATGTCAGAGAAGGTGCTGTGCTCTATGAACAAAGCAGACTTGAAGTAGCTCAAAAGAAACACCAGATGTGCAAATTTAGAGAATCCAACCCAAATGTTCACATGGGCTATTTGTGCCTGACCTGTGGTAAAACATTACAAGTTCATATTGGTCTGATCAGCCACAGTTGGATATACTGTAGCTTGACTCTAGCAATATCACCGTCCCCTTCACTTGATCTACTTCTCTTATCTTTCTTATCATGCTCTTAAATAGGCTTTCTCTATTCTTTGATCACCTTGCCTAGTGTTATCAGCACTCTTCCCCCTTCTCTCTACTTTTTTCAACTCTCCTCTCACCTTTCCTAGCCTCTTTCCAGATTACAATATAGTCCTTTTTTATGGTTGCCCATACAATGGATGCCTCATAGGCCTTATTGTATGCATCATCATCTAATTACATTATATTCTTTTCTTCTTCCATGGAGAATAGATCAAATTTGTGTTTTCTTTTGGTTTAAGACTGGCATAGTAGGCCTGAGACCCAGGAATCAATTCCAAAGTAGAACATTTCTAAACACACAGAATCACCAGATTCCTTAAAAGAAAAACTCAGAGACAGGACCTTTTCCTGTTCCAGAGCACAGATTGCAGAAGCATAGAGAAAATTCTCAAGGTAGGAGGACATGGGAAAAATCCCTTTCCCATGAATGAGGTGTCATGCAAGTATTGGCATCTGTCACCTCTGGCAAAAAACCCATGAAGAAGAGATACCATAAATGTAATGAATGTGGAAAAGCCTCTTTCAATTATTTATTGCTTACTGTACATGCAAAAAAATCATACTGGTAAAAAACTCTACAAATGTGATGAATTTGAAAATTTTTTTAAAAACTGCTCATCTACTCAACATCATCATACTAGAGCAGGCCTGCACAACTTGGCAGTAATTAGGGGCCAAAATCAAAATAGAATGAACTTCTTTGGGCTGCAGATAGGTTTTTAATGGCTCACTTTCCAAGTAAAGGTATAATTAATGATTAAACTATTTTGCAAATAAACCATATTTTAAAAAGGAAATTTCAATTAATATCAATTAATTATACTTACTATTTAAGATTTTCATTTATCATTATATTATTCCTCTCAGATTAGAGACAGATTGATGATGGTTGGTCACCATGGGTAACGTGACAAACAGAGAGTGTGCAGTGGCAACCCACCCACCACGTTCTGTGATGGGCACAATAGTGACTAGTTGAAGGTGGGTTAAGCAGAGCACGGACAAAGCACTTGTTACATCTTTACTTTCTTTTACATCCTCTGCATTTTATGTGGGCCTCCCAAAATCCTTTGGTGGGCTACAAGCAGCCCACGGGCCATATGTTGTACAAGGGAAGCGAATATCAAAGATGTTTTGTTAAAGAGTAGCCCTGAAAATGTGATAAATTCAGAGAAAAGAATTTCATTCAGAATTTTTACTTTGTTAAATTCTCAAGTCAAGATGGGGTGAGATGCAAAGATGTAAGTTTAGTCCCAATGATATTAAATCAATCTGTGTTTCAAATAGCCTACTTTTTCGGAATATTAAATTTCCCTCCTTTTGTTGCAAGTGGTCTTTGCATACTATGTTACAAACCTAGCCATACACATAAGCTAAAAAGGAACAAAAAATTCTTAAAAACATAATCTACTGCTCCCCCCTGAAATCAAGACTATCTGAATCCTTGTAATAAAACCTCAAAATTAGCAAACAACATTTCTAATACCTTGAGTAAATCTTATAGATTCATAGAAACCGAAAACAAATGCCGGAAGGAAAATATAATAGAATGCTAACAATATCCCCAGAAACAAAGCTAAAATGATCATAATACTCATCAATATGGACAATAAACACATTAAAGAAGTCAAAGGAAAATTAAATCAGCAAAAACATCACAAGATGAAATAAAAAAGACTTAAGAGTCTGCAAGTATTTTCAGTACTTTGAAAATACTTCTGGGGAACCTAAACAAAACAGTGGCTTCATTTGGAAACAGAATCGTGATGCTGGAGCATAAAATTGCAGAAACAGTTGAGGAAACGGGGGAAAGACCTAGAAAACCAACTAAGAAAGCTTTTAAAGTTTTGTAAACAAAGGAGAGGAATCATTATTTATAGTTAATTTTTTTTTTCAGTCTGTAAAAATACACCTCTCCCTCCAAAGTTAGAAAGAAAGCTTACTGGTGCTCTGAAGTCTTCTCACCTGAGGATGCTGGCTATGAGGGAGCAGCAGGAAGTAGTAGATTCCCTTCGCAGATGGAAGGTGCCCATAATGAAACATGCTACCTCCTCCTGATGGAGGTACAGAACTCAGAATGCAGAATGAGAATTTTTTCTCCCATAGCCAGTGCAGAAATTTGTTTTGATTGAATATACATGTTTGTAATAGGGTTTTATTTTTGAGAATCATCAGCAAAGAGATGGTAATTAAATCCATGGGAGCTAATGAGATCACCAAGTAAAGTAAGTATAGAGGGAGAAAAACAGAGGGCCCAGGACAGAGCCCTGAGAGACATCTATGGTGAGAGGGTGTGATCTGGAGAAGAATCCAGCAAAGGAGACTAAAAAGGAGCATCCTATAGGGGAAAAACCAGGAGAAAGTGATGTCCCAAAAACCTAGAGAGAAGAGAATATCCAGGCTTGTGTTTTGGTCATGGTGTTCAGGTAGTCCAATGATTCTTAAGTTATCTCTCTTTGGTCTGTTTCCCAGGTCAATTGTTTTTGCTATGGGATACTTTATATTTTCTTCTATTTTTTCAGTCTTTTAATTTTTTAAAAAAATATTCCTTGTTTCCTCATGGAGTCATTAGCTTCTATTTGGTCGAATATAATTTTCAGAGAGGTTGTTGTTTGGGAAGGTTTTGTACCTCTTCTGCCATGTTGTTAATTCCTTTTCCAATTCTTTCTTCCATAGCTTTCATTTCTTTTCCAGTTTTCCTCCAGCACTTTCATTTATTTGTAAAAACATTTTAAATTCTTTTCCCCTGCCTTAAACTTTTGCTTCTTCTTTTCCAGGGAATTCTGGTTGAACTTGTGTCCAAACAGTTTTTTTCCTTGGAGGCTTTTCTTGTAAATATTTTGGAGTCATTCTCTTCTGAGTTTGTGTCTAGACAATCCTTTTCACTATAATAGCTTTTTATGGAGGTATTTTTTTTTGGTTTGGTGATTCTTCTAGCCTCCTTCCTGATGTTGGACTTAATATTAGAGGAAGGAGATCAATCTTGAGGAAAAAGCATGGTGAAAGAACATCAGAGCCATTGGGCTCCCTAAAAAGTGTGATATAGAAAAGAATCCAACCATCATAATTAAAGGAATCACATGGGAATATTTCCTTAAAATATTTAAAGTAACGGTCAAACTTAAAGATCAAGGGAAGTGAATCCTACATTCAATACACTCGGTCACAAAATCATCTTCTGGAATTGATCAATCAGTGAATTGTAATATCTCATTCTATTTTTAGTGCCCTTAGAGGTATATAAAAGTAACTAATACCCAAGGGGAGGGGTTCCTGATCGTGAGGAAGAAATTGGACCCAATTAAATAGTGGCCTCTAGACTCCCTAATAAATTGATTAATTATGCTTCAAGTTTTTCTCAGTGACTTTTATTACAGATTGGAATTTTCTGCCCACAGAAGGAGTATACATAGTCAAAGGGCATGGATGTGAGTTGACTATGATGAGATGATATCTAAAAAAAAATTAAGGGGTAAGGAAGAGGCATGCACTAAGAGAAGGGGGAAGGGAGAGGTAGAATGGGGTAAATTATCTCACATAAAAGAGAGAACAGAGCTTTTGCAGAGGAGGGGAAGATTGGGGACGATGGCAAACAATGTTTGAACCTTACTCTCATCAGCATTGGCTCAAAGAGAGAGTATCATACACACTCAGTTGAGTATAGAAACCTATCTTATCCTATAGGGAAGTACGAGGGAAAGGGGAAAGGAATAAGAGAAGAGGAGGTTGCTGATAAAATGGAGGGCAGATTGGTGGAGGTGGTGTTCAAACGCAAAACACTCTTGAGGAGGGAACAGGATGAAAGGAAAGAGAAAGCAGGATAAATAGGGAAAATAGGATGGAAGGAAATATACAGTAATCATAACTGTGAAAAAATTGTATAGCAAGTGCTTCTGATAAAGACCTCATTTCTCAAATATATAGAGAACTGAATCAATTTTATAAGTCATTCCCCAATTGATAAATGGTAAAAGGCAGTTTTCAGATGAAGAAATCAAAGCTATCTATAGTCATATTAAAATGCTCTAAATCACTATTGATTAGAGAAATGCAAATTAAAAGAACTTTGAGGTACTACTGCATACTTATCAAATTGGCTAAAATGACAGAAAAGGAAAATGATAAATGTTGGTGGGGATGTGGAAAAATTGGGACACTAAAGCACTGTTGGTAGAGTTGTGAACTAATTGATCCAACCATTCTGGACAGTGATTTGGAACTATGCCCAAAAAGCTGTAAAACTGTGCATACCCTTTGACCCAGGATTACCACTTCTAGGTCTGTATCCCAAAGAGATTTTAAGAAAAAGAAAAAGCCCTATATGTACAAAAATAGTTATAGTAGCTTTTTTTGTAGCGGCAAAGAATTGGAAGTTGAGGGGATGCCCATCAAATGGGGAATGGTTGAACAAGTTGTGGTATATGATTGTGATGGAATACTACTGTGTTGTAAGAAATAATGAGCAGGATGCTTTCAGAAAAACCTGGAAAGACTTACATGAACTGATGCAAAATGAAGTGAGCAGAACCAGAGTATTTTACACAGTCACATCAATATTGTCCAATGATCAACTGTGAATGACTTAGCTATGACTCAGAATCACTTGGCAGTACAATGACCTAAGCCAATTCTGAAGGATTTATGACGAATAATTCTACCCACCTTCAGAGAAAGAACTATTGGAGTCTGAATGCAAATTGAAGCATACTTTTTAAAAATTTTCTTTTCTTGTTTTTTTGGGGTCTGTGTTTTCTTTCACAATATGACTAATATAGAAATATGTTTTGCATGATTGATATATATAACCTAAAAAAAAGAATATGTATAACCTATATAAAATTGCTTAGAACTTGGAACTTGAGATTTAGAAAAATAGAATGTTAAAAATTGTTTTTACCTGTAATTGGAAAAAAATGTTCAAAGTTCAAAAAGAGAGAGAGAGAGAGAAAGGAGTTGGTTGTTGAATGGATAAAAAGAATAAAACCTAAATATACAAACCTTACTCACATCACTCCCTTTCACATATTTTGTTGTCTCATTTAGAAGATACCTTAAATCTTTAATTCCATTTTCCAAAAGGATTTCTCTCACTCCCTTCATTATCCATCCTTTCTGTCTACTCTAGCTTTTCATTCTCTGATTTATGATCCCTACAGTTATTTGGTCTTGCTCTTTTCTCTATATTCCTCATGCAATCAAGGTTGCCCAGATATCCTAGATAGTTTTTGTTACTGCCATATAGAGCTTACCTCATGGCTTCCCCTTTGCCATTGTTACTTCCAGAACAATGCTAATTATTGCAGGTGTCAGAGAGGACACTACTCAATAGTAGGGTGTTTCTTCTATCATGTCCCTGATTATGTAGTCCACCACTGATCAATACCTCCCCTCTGGTTACCTTTTCCCCTACATTCACCTCAAAATCTCCCCTCTGGGTCCATGCTTTCACATTCTCTCAGGGGCCAATTGCCCCCAGGAGTTCCAACTCCCCTCCTTCTCACAGTAGGAAGTAGACTTTTCAAGCACCAAATTCCCCAAACCACACCTAGCACAAGGTCCCCATATCCTTTCACAGACCATCTTTCTTCCCCCATAGGAGCATTCACCAGTAGAACCTCCCCCTCCCACTACTTAAGCAAGACCTCCTTCCTTTCTACTCCTTTTCAGTCCTTCCCCCTTCCTCCTTACCTAGTCCCATATAGGCTCTTCTTTTTCTGAAACCACAAGGGTCACTTTTCCCTCATTGCTAAGCCCTTGATTTAACCCTGGCACATCATACATTTCTCTCCATGCCCTGCTTCCCTTCCCCCATTTCATGTAACCTCTCATGTTGTAATGAGTCCCCAAAAAGAAGCATTGATTCACTTGTAGGCAGGGTGTCATCAGGTTTTGTCCATAATAGCCCCTGTTTGCCTCTTCATTGTTAAATTATATCCATTAGACTTCTGCCTTCTCTCCCCTCCCCCCTTCCCACTCCGTCTGAAGTCTGTGCTGTCACTCCCTTGTTATCCTTGGTAGCTGCATTTATTCACTCCTCTTGCATTTCTGCTGTTTGGTGTATTTGAGAAGCAAATAATCACTTCACTTCTGGTTTTCTTTCCAAAAATGTGTCAAAAGCCTCTTTATTATTGAACGTCCATCTTTTTTTTCCCTTTCACATGTGGTTAAGCTCAGATTTGCACATTACGTCACCTTGGGCTACATCCTGAGCTCCATTGTTTTTCAAAACACACCATTCCATTCCCTCCAAAATTTTCTGGTGGGTGCTGGATAGTCTTGCATTATTTGAATTTCCTGTCCTTTGTATTTAAAGGTCTTTCTCCTGATCACGTGTGGAATCTCGTTTCTGAAATGAATTATTAAATTTAACCATTATGTGCCTTGGAGTTTGTGGCGTTGGGGTTTTTTCTTCCCCATGGGGATGATATATAAGTTATTTCAATGGGCATTTCATTTTCTTTGTTCAAAATTTTGGGCTAGTTCTCTTGTATTATTTCCTTCATTATAGCGTTAAGGTTTTTTTGTCCTATCATGTTCGTCTGGGAGACCTATGATCCTTAGGTTGTCTCTACACGTCCTGTCTTTGAGATCAATTTGTTGTGCTTGCCTGTAAGCATATTTTCTTTTACTTTTTTGCTTCTTTTCTACATTGTACTTCACTTCTGTACATTGACATTCCTAATCTATTGTTCTCTCTTTTGTTTCTTTAATGAGACTTGCTAACAAAGATTCCCATTGTTTTCTTCTGCCCATTATTTTTTGCTGTGCAGGTCACAAATTCTGACCTATAATTCTTCCCAGTAATTCTCATGGCTCTTTTAAACCATTCAGGAACAGCATGTTATGGTTTGATGTTCTTCTCACATTCCATGGGATCCTCTGTCTCATCAAGCACTGGATCATATTCCTTTGTTTTGCAGCATTTATTCATAGATATCTGAACTCCTTTACTAGATGTGCAGGCCATATTTCTTTCTGTTCTTATTGTTTCCCTGTTGATTTATCTGCTTCTATTCAGAGTCTTTGAGTTTTCTTTTTTCTGAGATCTTTAGGAATTTGTCTTTTTTTGCTCCCGGTCCCTTCTGATGTTGGTTTCCTTGGAAAATGGATCACAAAGCATCAACCTTCTCCCATACTGGGCAACTCATGGTCCACCAGTCTAGATTTCTACCCCAAATGACTTTTGGGTGGTCAGAACTGGTTTCAGTTGCATGATATTCTCTTTCCCTCAAGCTTAGGGAGTGTCACACAGATTTCTCACCCCTAACATGGTATCCTGTTCTGCTCCCTCTCTTCCTCAGTTCTCTGGCCCAGGATAGGCAGGTCAGAGCTTTGTAGCCCTGTTTTCCCTAACAATGCCAATGCAGAGATTTGCAGTCCTGGTGCTATAGGGTTGTGGCCCCCTGACAGGTTTTTGCTCTTGAAGGGTTGTGTTTAAAGTTGCTGTCACAACTGGAGCAAACTTCTGTAGCTTGCTGCAGGTCATACAGCCTCACTACAAGTAGTGTGGAAGATGAGAGAAGGGTGCTGAGTGAGTTCAGGGTCAGTGAGTATTCATGGGTTTGATATTATTGTTTTTAACCTTCTTTTGGATTCTGGGTGTTGTAGATCACAGGAACAGCTAAAGTTGTTTTATCTTTGCTGCATAATTTCTATTTTGGAGACATTTAAGAAAGTATGGGGGTCAGAGAAAATATCTAGTCCTTCCTCTATCTTGCGGCTCACATGACCCAGAAGTCCTACATATAGATTTAATATAATACCAGAGTCATTACAAAATTCATATGGAAAACCAGGTGAGAATTTCAAGAACTAGGAAGAAAGTCAGTGAAAGGAGGCTCAACTAACCAGATTTCAAAATATAAGTAACATTTTTTTAAAAACCTGATATTAGGGGAAAAAACCCAGATCAATATAACAGAATTTTTAAAATCCAGAAATAGTGTTTGATAAACTTATTATCCAAAAAGGATAGTGTTTATAAGTTGGACAATTTTATTTATAATTTTTTTGAAATATAGTTTGGTTTTTTTTTAATCATGGTTTTCAGGAAATCCAATAATCTTTAAATTCTTCCTTGACTTGTTTTCCAGGTCAGTTTTTTATATCAAATAGTTTATATTTTCTTCAATTTTTTTTCAAATCTTTTATTTTTTCCTATTATTTCTTGCTGTCATATGGAGTCATTGATGTCTATTTGGTCTATTCTAGTTTTCAAGGAGTCCATTTATAGGGTAAAGCTTACCACTTTCTAAGGGATTTCTTCCTCTAGAGCCTTTATTATCATTTTTACCTTTTGTGAAGCACTGGGTATAGAAATGCAAAAGCAAAGATAGCCTCTGCTCTCAAGGAATTTATATTCCAATGGGGAAAAAAACACACACGGAAGCGTGCTGGCCTTTTGGTCCAGAAAAGTGGCCAAGTAGATTGACACTCCATTCAGGAACAATAGCAGAGTAGTGGATAAGGTGCCTGGCCTGGAGTAAGGAAAACTCATCTTCCAAAGTCCAAATCTGGCCTCAGGCACTTATTAGCTATATGATCCTGGGCAAGCCACTTAACTCTTTGTCTCAGTTTCCCATCTGTAAAATGAGCTGGAGAAGGAAATGGCAAACCACTCCAGTATTTTTGTCCAGAAAACTCCATATGGTGTAACAAAAAGTCAGCCCCGACTGAAATGACTCAACAACAGCAAATGGTTCCAGAATTGGAAGGGAGAGAGACATGTATGTGGTCTTGTGATGGTAAGGTAAGTAGGCTGTGGAGGAGGTGTGGAGAGATGAGGGAGAATCATTTGAATAAATGACTTTGCTAGGAACTATCTCCTGGATTCTTCTAGTGTGAGAAGTGCAGTCCCATAGAACTTGAGAATAGTCACCCCTTTGGGAACCCAACTTGAAAGTACCAGTTTGGGAAAGTAGTACAGAGTGGGGGTGCTCCACCAATAACCCTTCCCGGATCTTCTGTCGTCTGAAGTTTCCTTAGTTTAATGTCGAATGCCCCCAACTTTCTGTGCTGTAACTTTCTTCAGGGCTTCCACTGAGTGTTACATAGTTTTTTGTTTTTTAATGTTTGAATAACCAATGCCCAACACTTCACTAATATGCTTAGATTTGGGAGGAGTACCCCGAGTAAGAGTTACACATCAATATGCAAAGTCAAACTAAGAAAATTCAAACCGAACAGGTGCTATTGCTTGAACCAAGCCTTTGGGTCTTCTGTGGATGTGAAGGAATAAGAGAAAATGAAAGGTAGAACTCCCAGGCAGGGGAACTGCTCAGACCGGGAATGCAGGACTACATTACCCAGGATGCATTGAGCTTAGCAGACGCTCGCACACAACTTCCCAGATTCCACCTCCAGGCCTTTCTGGGTCGCGGGGCGCCACTGAGGCCTATGGGAAATGGAGTCCGCGAGCAGGAAACAGTTGTCTGAAGAAATTGGGGGCTCACCTTGGGGATTACATGCGCAGGCGTACTCTGGTGGCGCGGGAGGGTAGGACTGTGGACCAGCCTTGGTCCGGAGGTAAAGGCTGCTCTGTGCCCCCACTCGTGTGTGTGTGTGCGTGAATGATTGTGTCATTAGAAGCCTGCGGGGTTGTGCTGGCGTGGGGGTCCCCTGCCGGGGGCGGGGGCTCGAGGAGATGCTGGAGAATCCCCTTCCCTCCCACTGAGGCTTGAATGAGTACCTTCGGAACCCTCTCCCAATTCCTCCCTGGCTTGTGCGCGCAGGTGTGCGGGTGTGGATTGAGGCTGGCACCACCCCTGCTCCCACCCCCAGCAGCCAGGCTGGCAGCGGTGACCCCTCCCCGTGCTTCATCCCCTCTGTCCAAAGTGTGGCTAGCTCTTGTCTTTTCCATCCTTTAGACCAGAAGATGTGCTCTACTTGTTCATTTTCTCTTCCCCCATCACTTTCACCTCCGTCTGGCAGGTCTTACAGACTCCGGTATCTCCCACGCTTGATTCATTTTCATCTCTCTTAAATTCAGTCTGTCATTACCTAGTTCATGAGACTACAGTGGGTGAAGGAAGACACTGCTTTGAAACTAAGGTGTTGAATTTATTATACATACATACATACATATATATGTATATATACATATTAAAAGCCAATTATATGTAATAGAGATTCGAGAATTCATGTGCAACTTTTTTCTGTTCTTCTTTGCATATGGTAGTAGTGCTCATTTTTGTTGGTGTTTGTCAAGTTCAGAATAACAAAGAAAAAAACATCATTTTTTTAAAAAAAGAGTCCCATTACTGCTCATTTTAGAGTGTTCAAACTCCCAGCCCGGTCCTCCTGACAGTATGAGGGTGGTAGAAAGAGCAGTGGATTTGGAATAAGAAAGACCTGGATTTGAGCCACAGTTCTGTTCCTTACCAGTCATTGAGTGAGCAAGGCCAAGTCAGTTGGTTCCCAGCAAAAATGAGTCCTTTCATATACCCCTAGATCCATTTTTTGTTTTTGTTTTTGTAAGTGCTACATGCAAATTGCCATGTTATGGATGGCATGGCTACAAATACAAAAAAAAAAAATCCCACCCCCTCAAAGAATTTACCTTCTATTTCTCATCATGGGGTGAGTGTGAGTTTATATTCTACAAGAGATCACAGGACAGGGTCAATAGATAATACATTTAAAACTTCATAATCATAAGCCTATTAGCAATGTGGGAAATTATTTAATTCAAAGATAAGGAGAGGTATAGGACCTGTGATTTCATTTGTAAAGGAAACTCCCAGGTGAGGGAATTTTCTCTACGAATGTAGAGATTTCCCTAGAGCTAGAAGTTAAGTGAGTTGCACAGCCAGTATGTGTCAAAAGATATGTCTTCCTGGCTTCAAAGCTAGCACTTAAAATCTTTCATAATCTACCACTTGCCCTGTCCATCCCTTTTTTTTTTTGCTTTGCTCTGTTATGCATCCTCAGCTATAACAAGTCAACCTTCCTGCTGTGCATCTACATGTGCACAATATTCCTTCTTGTCTCCATACCTTTGCTCATGCCATATGCCATGTCTTTCCAGTGCTTTAGGATCATAAGATTTTAGAGTTGGAAGGAAAATTGCAATTCAGCTAGTCCAAAATTCTCATTTTCTGGATGAAGAAACTAAGACCTAGAAGAGGGAAGTGACTTGTTTATGATCAGATAGATGGTAAATGGCAGGCCTAGGACTGGAATCAACTCTTCTGGTTTCAGATGCAGTGTTCTATGAACTTCATTATGCTTTTCCTCCCCACTTTCCCTCTTCTTATCAAAATATTACTCACTTATGAAAGTTTCCCACAATTTAGATTTTTAAAGGATATGGACAAGTTGTAATGAAATCTTCAAAATTGCCAGGAAATTTATTTCATGCCTACATCCGTCACATCTTGCAATGCCAGATATTAATAGTGTTGCCTTAATGGAATTGCTACCATAGTCACATACATGACTGGACACAGCTATCATGAATAAGGCTCTACTGTCATTCATTAACAGAGTATATGACAATTTACTAATCAACATGCAAGCAGATGTTAACTGTACTACTAACCCCATGAAAAATGCCTACTAATTGCCAAGTCCAGTGGTATTTGCCCAGGCTCCATTCTGCTTGACGTCTCTCAGGAATTAATACATTATTTGAACTCTTTCAGTACTCTCCATCACACACTCCTTCCAATCCAATCCAACAAAAGCTTTTATTAACTATTTGCAAGATACTATCCTAGGTGCCAAGATAAGACAAACAAAACCAAACCAAAAAAAGTAGCTTATATTTTACTGGGAAAATGCAACATGTAAACAGATAAATGTATGAAATATAATTTGAAAAGGAAAGAGCACTAAGGACTAGGGGTTCAAGGAAAGCTTCCTGTGGGAAATGGCCCATGAGCTGAACCTTAAAGGAAGCCAGTTATTTTAAGAGGCAGAGGGGAAGAGGGAGTGAATTCCAGGCATGGGGGACAATTTTTGTAAAGGTACCGAGATGAGAGAAGGAATTCTGAATTCCATCAGGCCAGTTTAACTGGAATAGAGAGTGAATTAAAGGAGAGTAAAGTAAAATAAGCCTGGAAGAATGGGTTTTTGTAAAGGTGTTTAAATACCAAGTTAGAGAGTTTGTATTTTATCCTGGAGGCCACTGAAGATTTTTGAGCACATTTCACATGCCATTCTCTTCTCATTTGCTCCAGCCACTCCCTGCCTTTGATTATTCCCTCTAGAATCTTCCATCTCTTCCTACCTACTGACTCCTTCCTTGGTCTCTCCAATCTTTTTAAAAACAATAATCAAAATTTCACTTGACCCAATCATTCCCTAAAACAGTGCCCTTTTTCTTTAGTCCCCTTCACAATCAAGTTCTTATAAGAAGCCCTCTACACATCTTTCCTTCTTCCTGTACTCCTCCTCCACCTCTTATAACCTGGCTTCCTACTTCACCACTCAACTGAGACTGTTCCAAGACTGCCAGCAAAGAAGACTATAGACCATAGTTGCCAAATATAATGGCCTTTCCTCAGTTCTCAGATTTCTTGATTTCTCTGTAGCATTTGATATCTATATATGCTCCCTCCTCCTGGACTTTCATGATATTGGCTTGCTTCAGGTTCTCTTCCTACCCATCTGATCAGCCTAAGAGATTCTAGAGGGAATGATAAAAATGGGGGAGTGTCTGGAGGAAATGAGAAAAGATGGAATAATGTGTGAAACTTTCTGTTTCCTTGACTTCCTTGCTGTGTTCCAAATGAAAGAATCACAGAATTTCAGGGTTATAAGGAGCTTCAGTGCCATGAAGTCCAACCCATACCCCCAAATAATCCTTATTATATCACACCCAGCAAGTGGCCATCCAATCTCTGCTTAAAGACCCTGAAAGAGGGGAAACCTACTACCTCTTCCAGCAGCTTATTCCACTTTTCAAAAGCCCTAATTATTAGGAAGGTTTTCCTTGCATTAAGCCTAAATTTGCCCCATTTCAGCTTTTCCCCCCTGTCTCTAATTCTGCCCTCTAGGGTCAAACAGAACAAGTATAATCCCTCTTCTGCAATGAAAACCCTTCAAACACTTTGTAGACAACTGTCATGGCTCCATCTTTCAATTACTTAGTATTTGATTTTCTTTTAACAATCTTTTCCTTTACATTGTGGTCATGTACATTCTCTTAATTCTGTTTGTTTTGCTGTACATCAGTTCATATGAATTTTTCTTCTTTGGGTTGGTTTTTGCTTTTTTTTTTTTTAATGAATGCTTTCTTGCTCCTTGGATGTAGCTAAAAACAGATATCACATCCAGGTCATTGCAAAATTTCCCCATTCTTACCATTAATTGATCTCCTTCTTGTCATCTTTTTAAATATCTTTATATCCATTACAGATTGACTGCCTTTATTACTTTTCATTACCCCTTAACATCTTGACAGCCACATCTAACTTACTTTTCTCTAAACAAATATTAGACCCTCTCACCCATTCGTTTTCCTTAACTTTTTTTTAACTTTGCCTAGTTACTATTTTCTTCTTGAAAATTCTTGAAATCCTTTCTTCTTTCTTGAGTCCTTTTTCCTCAAATTTTTTTTTATCTAGCTTGAGTTGATTTTTTTTTCTGTTTTCCCTCAATATCTCCAGAATTTCTCCCCCCAAGATTCAGTTTTTGGCTTTCTTCACAAATTCAGAATGCTATAAATTGCCTTCACAGTATCTTCTCTTTATTCACTAAAGTCTGTCTCTTCTTTAGAAGTAAGATGCATAGTATGAATACTGGTCAGATTCTCTTCCTACCTCTCTGAATATGACTTCTGTGGATTCTCTTGCATCCCAGACCTGGCTGTTTCTACCTTCAGCTCATTTCTCTTACATTCTCAATTTAGTTCTTCAAACATTAATTGCCTACTGTGTGCAAAGCACTCTACTAGCACTGGGGATAGAAAGACAAAAACAAAACAGTTCCTGCCCTCAAGGAGCTTACATTCTACTGGAAATACAATTTGAATAAAAGTAAGTAAACACAAAGTAATAGAAAGAATTTAAAGAAAGACAGAATGCTAATAAATGCTGGAGGTGGGGAAGGTTCAGGAAAGTATAGCACCTGAGCTGTACTTTTGAAGGAAGCTAGTGATTTTACAAAGTGGAGGTGAGGAGAAAGTACATTGTAGATATGGGGGAACGATTTGTGTAAAGACATGGAAATGGTAGATGAAATGTTGTGTGTAAGAAACCTGCAGTAGGCCCATTTGACTGGAATGGAGAATATATGAAGAAGACTAATATGAAATAAGATTGGAAAGGCAGGTGGGAGCCAGATTGTGGAGAGCTCCCTTTAAATGCCAGACTGAGGATTTAGTGTTTTACCCTAGATGTAAAAGAGAACCATTCAGGATTTTTGAGTGGGAGTTAACAGGATCAGATCTGCATTTTAAAATATCAGCTTGGAGGCTATTTAGAGAATAGGTTCAAGAAACAAGAGAGTGAAGGCAGGGAGAGCGATTAGGAAGCTATTGTAATATTCCAATTGAGAGATGATTAGAGATTTAATTAGAATGATTAGTTGTATGAGTGGAGAAGGAAGCAGATAAAAGAGGTGCAGTAGAGGTAGAATTGACAAGACTGAAGAGTTGAAGATCTGGTTGACTAGAAAGATTTTGGTGCCATCAAATAGAAATGGAGAAAGTTATATGATGGGTGTGTTTCATAGGGGAATATAATGAGTTCTATTTTAGGTGTGTTGAGTTTGGAATATCTATGGGAAATCCAAGTAGAGACATCTAGAATATGCTTGGTGATGAAGCTCTGGAACTCAGAAGACAGATTAAATCTGGATATATAGATTTGATCGTCATCTGTGTAGAGATGATAATGAATCCATGGGAACTATTGATATTACTAAAAAAAGAATATAGAGAGAAGAGAGAAGAGGGGTCAAGATAAATCTGAGGTATGCCCATGCATATAGCGCATAGAAGCACATAGATGATAACACAACCAAGGAGACTGAGAATTGCGGTCAGAAAGGGAAAAGGAAAACCTAGAGAGGGCAGTATCCGAGTCTAGGAAGAGGGAGTGGTGAAAGATGTCAGAACAGCGGAGAACTCAAGAAGGGTGAGGACTGAGATAAGGCCATTGGATGGAGCCGTGAAGAGATTGTTAATAACCTTGGAGAGAGCAGTTTCAGGTGAGTGGTAGGGTCAGAAGTCAGATTTCAAGGGATTGGGAAATGAGTTAGTAGCTAAGGAAATGGAGGCAACAAGTACCCAAATTACCTTGCATAATTCTGTATATTCTAATTCAGGTACATATTGTTCCTCCCCAGTAGTAGAGGGCCTGGCATACAGTAAGTGCTTAATAAATGTATCTTGACTGATTAATTGAAAAGAGAAGTCTTAGAACAAATGTGGAGGGTTGTTCTATGGAAAGGCATTAGACTTCTTCTGTTTGGCCCTATAAGGAAAAGGGAAAGAGGAAGTGAACAAATATTGATTAAGTGCCTACTATGTGCCAGGTGTTGTGCTAAGAACTTTACAAGCAACCATAGATAAAGAGAGGCAGATTTAGGCTAAAAGAAAGAAAACACTAACATTTAGAGGTATCCAAAAGTGGAATGAACTGCCTGAGTAGACAGTAGTTTCCTCCCTCACTACAGGTCCTGAAATAAAGACTGGTTGATGACTTGTCCACTATGTTAAAGAGAAATTGTTTTATTTACAGGTTGGACTAGATGCCCTCTGAGTTTCTTTTTAGCTCTCAGATGCTATGAAATAAGTTGTTACAAAGAAGTAATGAAATTGATTTTCATGGGTAGCTTGTGGAATCACTCTCATTACTTTATTTAGCATTGTATGAATATAGAAGGGAGACACTCCATCTCTCAGCTCTGGGATTCTCTAGCTGTCCTCTATGCCTGGAATCCCTTCCCTCCCCTTCTCTGCCAATTGGCTTCTCCACCTTCCTTTAAGTTCCAACGAAAATCCCATCTTTTACAGGAAGTCTTTCCTAACTCCTTTTAATTCTATTGCCTTCCCTTTGTTAATCATTGCTTATTTATCCTGTATATGGCTTGCTTTCTATATATTTTTTTGCTTGCTGTTTCCCCCATTAGATTGTAAGCTCCTTGAGGGCAGGGACTGCCCTTTGCCTTTCTTTGTATCCCCAGCACTTAATACAGTGCCTGGCATGTAGTAGGTACTTAATAAATATTGATTGATTGATTATTCTTATTTCATAGATAGTAATTGAGAGTTTATATAATTCACCCAAAGCCAAATCACTAGTGCATGGCAGGACCAGAATAATAGCCCAAATGTTCTAATCCTTCATTTTATGATCTTTTCCCTTCCCTGAGCCTCCTCCCTAGTCCTAATGTTACAATGTCATTGGGCCCCTCAGGAGGCCAGTGGGATAAGAAAAAGGTAGGAAACAGTTTCCCTCAGTGAAAGAGAAGGTGACTGAGGCATAGAAAGCTTGAGTTACACGGTCCAGATTGCACAGCCTGTTGATGACAAAGCTGTGACTTCAAGCCTGGTTTCTGACTTCAAGACAGAGCTCTATTCCCTCCCCTGCCCTGTGCTACAAGTTTACCTCTGACCCCTGGAGAGGGCGGAGTAGTTGTGTCTGTGCTCTTTTCTGGCTTCCCTCTTTGTAGGGTCCGGAAGATTCAGAAATTACACCAACCTGTGATTTAGTGATTTCTAAGCCTCTCGAGTCTGGGAACTATAAGACATGACCTCTGTTTCAACCCCCATTCCTGTATCTTCAGGACACGACCTTTCTCCAAGAGGGAACACAGAAGATAAAGAAGAAAATGACTCCTGAGTCTCAGGTGAGTTATTGGTCTTTCCTCACTCTTCCCTGAAATGAAAACCACAGTGTCCAGAGTGTCTGTATTTTTTTTTCTTTCCGTCGTCATGGAAATTCTCTGCCCAGTTGTGTCCAATCCAGGGTTCAGAACCCCAGTTCTTCATCCCCAGGAATGTGTCTTCAGAACCTTGGTAGATGATATATTATAAGGAGTACTCTATCTGGTGCTCACCCTCACTGAAGCCTAGTGTTAGACACAGTGTCTTGGGGACAAAGTACTTTGTGTTTCAGATCACAGGTCCCAACATTCTTCCTAATTCACATTAGAACCATTAGAATCATACAAACCACTTCCTAGCCTATCCATTCTACCTATCTTAAATGCCTTAAGTTATTTCTCTTCTCCTTGGAATGAGGCATCCATAGGTGAGCAAGAATATGTTTATTACAGGAATTGGTGACATTCAAGGATGTAACTGTGAACTTCACCCAAGAAGAATGGAGGCAACTAAACCCTGCTCAGAGGGACCTGTACAGAGATGTGATGCTGGAGAACTATAGAAATCTCATCTCCCTGGGTAAGGACGGCTTCATCCTGTGATTTAGAATCTGCCCTGTAGTAAAGAAGTGCAATTCTTTGCTATATGGAAGTAATTTAACAAATGTTCATTAAGTGCCTAATATGTAAAAGGCACTGTACTAAATAGACACTGGGAATAGTAAAGTTGGAAATAAATAGCAGTGTAGTGGAGCTTAAATTATACTTGGGCATGCACATACACAGATAATAAAACAGAAGACAAGAGAGGGTACTCAAAACCAGGGAGACTTCAGAAAAGGCTTCCTATAGGATGTGATGCCTGAGTGGAACCTTGAAGAAAGCTAAGTAAATACAGACAGGTGAACTGAAGTTCTCCATGTTGCACTTATGTAAGAAGTATAATTAAGATTTATGTCATTACTCCAAGGATTTGTGCTCTTGTTCTCTCTTCAACAAGGGCAGATAACTATCCCTCTACAACTTGGTCTTTATGACTCTCTGTGGCCAAAAAATGTACCACCCAGCAAATGAACTGGTAATGGGGCTCCCTTAACTCAGCTTAGCTTCACAGACATCCAGGCCACCCATAGCTCTGTATTTAAAGCTTTTGTAGCTCAGGAGAGTATGTGGGGATGCCTTTTGAGAACCCAGTGTAACACCGTGTTGATGTGGAGGACCTTAACAATGCCTGTAGGAAATGTTTTGAATCCCCAGTGCCTGCTACCTAACTAAAGTGATAATGAGGCTCTCTTGGTTACACAAGGACCAGATAAAAGATGGAGTGCTGGAGAGGATGAGGACCTCAGAACATCTCTGTGCCTCTGGAACAGAAACAGAAAGAACATTTCTAGTACAGAGAAAGCCTACAGATTAAGAAGTAGAGTGTGGAGGGGGCGGGGCACATGGTGATGGGATGGGATAGATAAGAAAGGATAGAAGAGGAAGAAAGAGCATATGTAGAATTTTTGAACCATGTGTCTGCAAACAAGAGCTTCCTGTAACATCTCAGACACACAAAACATAGAACAGCCCATCAGAACCTCTATTGCAGGCTATATAGCAAAACCCGATAATTTAGGGAGGAAAAATAGGATTTTTCTGAGGTCAGAGGCATGGGGACTTAAACAAGAGGGAGGTGACAACAGTGTGGATCTGTTTTGTAACCTGTGGGGAAACCTGGACTGATAAAGACAAAGAAAACTTCTACTCTAAAACTAGATCCAAGAGGTGGGAGAGGAAGGGCACATTACAGAAAGAGAATGTGATGAGGATGGCCATGTGCACTAAGCAAAGTACAGACTCATTGTGCCTGCAAAGTAAAAAAAAAAACACCAGGCAGGAAGTGGGCCAGGCAAGGTCTAGAAGGCAGCAGGATAGAGAAGGTAGAGACCCCCATTTCAACAAATCTTGAGGTACAGGTATATCAGAGAGAATTGTTGGGGCAGCTAGATGGCGCAGTGGATACAGCACCCGCCCTGAAGTCAGGAGGACCTGAGTTCAAATTCGGCCTCAGACCAAACACTTGACACTTACTAGCTGTGTGACCCTGGGCAAGTCACTTAACCCCAATTGCCTAAAAACAAAAAACAAACAAAAAAAAGAGAGAATTGTTAGTTAATAGCTATGGAGTCTTTGAATTGCTCACAGGCCAGAGATTTATAACCTTTTTTGGACTCAGAGACCAGGTACTTACTTCCCTTTATAAGATGGAAGTGCTCCCATTCATAGAACTGAAAATTGGCAACCTCATTGTATCTGTCTAAGGCTATAACCTTCCCTATCTTTTGTTCCCAAGGGCTCTGGAAACACCTGCCTAAGCCACCATCAGAAATTTCCATAACTCCCTTTGAATTTTTCTGTCTTGTCCTTTCTCAGTGAGGAGGGACCATGGTATAGTAAAATCAGGAGAACTGGACTCATCCCAGTTCTACTGTGTATTAGTGATTTGATCTCTAGTAAGTCAGACACTTCTTAATATCTTCCCCTGTAAATGGCATCAATATTCTCACCTTTGAACATGAAGGGCTTGGACTAGATGGATATAGATCCTTCCAATGCTCATATTATAAGTCTATATTTCACATCCCTAAGCAAAAAAAAAAAAAAGGATCTGGGACTGTCTTCTGGAACAGTTGTCTGTCTCCAGGACAAACTGCTGTATTTCCTCCTCTTTTTGTATAAACAGGGCTTCCCATTTCTACATCTGATATGATCTTCCAATTGGAACAAGAGAAGGGGCCTTGGGCATTTGATCTGCAGAGAAGTGAAGAGAAAGAGGTCCCAAGAAATATCTACCAAGGTGAGTGTATGATTGATATGGAAGCCAGACAGAGAGGACTCACTGGAAGGAAGAGCCCAGAGGGTTAATGAGGGGCCATAGTCAGTGGCCCCAAGGCCTAAAGGTCCATTGCTATGGACCCAGATATAAAATCTCTCCTCTTCCTATGTCAGTGTTGGTGGGGCCACCAAGGCCCATTTTTCCTTAGCTGTGGTTCCTTTGCTTGGCTCTCATTTTGCTAGCCTCCAGTTCTTTGTTTCTCTTTCTCCTGCCAGAAACCATCCTTTAACTTCTAGGTCCTATCCTAGTCCTTACTCATCACTGGCCTCTCCTCTTTTTAAGCATGAGGGAGTTATATGTTACCACATTCCTAGTTTTTTGTTGTTGTTTACTTGTTTTAGTTGTATCTGACTCTTCATGACCCCATTTGGGATTTTCTTGGCAGTTTGCTATTTTCTTCTCCAGCTCATTTTACAGATGAGAACACTGAGGCAAATAGGGTTAAGTGACTTGCCCAGGGTCACACAGCTAGTAAGCATCTGAGGCCAGATTTGCATTCAGGAAGGTGAGTTTTCCTGTCTCCAGGCAGAGTACTCTATACACTGTACCACCTAGCTGCCTTTGTTCCTTGTTTCCCATTTTCTGCTTACTTTGCTAATTAACTTCCCTCCACCAGGTTCTACTTGTTCACAACCCCTCTCCCACTGGCTAACCTTTCCCTAGATTACCAGGCTTTTTTGAAACTTGTCCAGTACCAACA
The DNA here is from genome assembly GCF_003287225.1 of Phascolarctos cinereus. Classification (NCBI taxonomy): domain Eukaryota; kingdom Metazoa; phylum Chordata; class Mammalia; order Diprotodontia; family Phascolarctidae; genus Phascolarctos; species Phascolarctos cinereus. The sequence continues at coordinate 147,166,012 of NW_027555625.1, read as the reverse complement.
GTATCTTAGTAGGAATTACTTTTGATCTCATTATCCTTTTTCCATAAAAATGTTTTCCTTTTCTTTTTCTAGCAAAGAGAATAAATTTGTGTTGTCTCTTTTCAGACTTGGAGAGTAGAATTAAAGTGCAAGAGTCTCTTCTGAAGCAGAATATTTCTGAATTAGAACTACCAGGAATTTTAATAGAAAGACTCAGAAGAGAAGATCTTCTACCTAAGACCAGGATAGAAAAGAAACAAAATGCTAAAGGGGAACCATGGGGAAAATCCCTTTGCCATGAAAGAGGTTTCAAGCAAATATCAATGAACCCTCTTAAAAATCCCAATAAAGACAGAGGGCCTGAATGTGATAAATGTGGGAAAACCTTTTTTGATCGCTCATCCCTTACCAGGCATCAGAGAACTCATACTGGAGAGAAACCCTATGAATGTAATGAGTGTGGGAAAGCCTTCAGACACAGCAGTAGTCTAAGGAGACATCAGATGGCTCACACAGGACAATGTCCCTATGAATGTCATGACTGTGGGAAAGCCTTCTTTGACCGTTCATCCCTTACCGTACATGAGAGAATTCATACTGGAGAGAAGCCCTACGAATGTGATGAATGTGAGAAAGCCTTCTTTGATCGTTCATCTTTTACTCGACATCAGAGAATTCATTCTCCAGAGAGTCCCTATGAATGTAATGAGTGTGGGAAAGTGTTTAGTCAGAAAGTTCTACTCACTAGACATAAGTTAATACATACTGGAGAGAAACCTTATGAATGTCATGAATGTGGGAAAGCCTTTTTTGGCCTCTCATCTCTCACTCAACATAAAAGGATTCATAGTAAAGAGAAGCCTTTTGAGTGTAGTGAATGTGGGAAAGCCTTCAGCCAGAGAAGTCACCTTAGTCGGCATCAGAGAACTCATACTGGAGAGAAGCCTTATGAATGTAGTGTATGTGGGAAAGTTTTCAGTCGAAAGTCATCTGTCATCCAACATCAGCGACGTTATGCCAAAGAATAGAAATTGGGAATGTAATGAATTATAGGAAGGCTTTAGTCAGACTTGTCACTTTATTAAATGCTCAAGAGTCAAAGTGGGACAAGAGGCTACATAAAAACTTAAGGCTGATTCTTCTTATTTTAAATAAAATTCATATTAAAACTTGTTACTATTTATGGCTGCTATTCAGTTATCTTTTGTCTTTTCCCACTAAGAAAGTTTGTTTTAGGTTTCTTTCAAAAGGTAAATAATGTATCCTTTTGATTTTCATTTTTCTCTCCAGTTCTAAATAATAGGGGTTTTGGGGGGCTTTAAGGTTTGCTAAGAACTACTGAAATAAGATTGATTTTTAGGTTCTTTTTTGGTCCTGGCTTTCAGGTAGTACAATGATTCTTAAATTATTTCTCCTTGATCTCTTTTCCAGGTCAGTTGATATGAGATACTTCATGTATTTTTTTTCAGCCTTTTGACTTTAGTATTTCTTGTTGTCCCATGGAGTCATTACTCTATGGCAGAAATTATCTTGTGTCAAATCATGCATTCCACTTCTATTCTCTGTTCTCCTCATTTGCCTTGCATTCTGGGCAAGTCAATTCTATTTGGACCATTTTAATTTTACTTTTTAAAAATATGGACCATTTTAATGTTCAAGAAGTTTGTTGCCCAGTGGTTATGGCAGGAGCCAGAGTTCCCAACCTTCTTTTAGTCAGCAATCATCCTGTCCTGCCTGTAGACAGAAGGCAGCCCCCAGAAGCATTTCAGGGAGTTATGTTAGCCCCAGAATGAGAACTGTAGTCAGCAGTCTGTCTAAATTCATAAAGAAAAAAATTAACTGAACAGCTAGTAAGTGTCTGAATTCACATTTGAATTCCTCCTGACTCTAGGACTGGTGCTTTATCCACCATGCCACCTAGCTGCCCCCATAAAAAGAATTTTTAAAAGAGAAATGCCTATTTTACTTCTTTAAACATCCCCCCCCAAACGCTTTCTCTCCCCCAGGCAATAATCTTCTAACAAAGGACTTTTTCGGAAAAGCAAAAACAAACAAACAACAAACCCCCCCCCAAACTCTTTTTTCTTCACAAATGTGAAGGATACCCTCTAATAAAAAGTTTTTTCTTCTCCAAAGTGGAGGCGACCTTAGATTTGAAAGACTCTTAGAAATTTGCAATTAACAATTTCTGCAGAGATAAAAAGATTTGGTGGTTTCCTCCTCAAAGTAGAGGCTTACTTTAGCTCTGAAGAATTTAGGTTCTGGACTGAAGTGAATTCAGGCTTCCAAGGCAGTGCTCAGAGAAGTCTCTCAGGGACCAGAGAGCTCTCAGGGAAATTCCTTATGGACCACTTATGCAAGTCTGAAATTCATCTCTCAGGTCCCATCTGGGTGCCAAATGTTAAAATTAATTATTTGAAATAAAAAGAAACTGAGGCACAACATTACCAAGCAGATGATGCATTAATTAGTTAATTATTACCATTAAATCAGATCAACTAATTCCTTAGTAATTAGTGACAAAGGAGTGATTTACAGAGCTTGTTTTTATAACAGAAAAGAGGAATAAAAAACAGGAAACTTATTTTGAACATAATTCATTTGGACAAAACAGGGTATCTGATTAGTTCATTTCTCCCAGGCTTTCTTAACTCAAATTCATCAAAGTGAAATTACCACAGAAGTCCTTGCACTACAGGTGAAGCCTTTTGTAACCAGAAAGTTCTCTTTAAAGGGGAACTTGTTTTTAGTTAGTTTAACACACACACACACACACACACACACACACACACACCTGCCAAGATTAGTTAGACTTAAGCTCTAGCTCAAGAAAAAAAAAAGACAGCTCATCCACTAAGACTCTAAAGAGGAGCTTAACTTTTAGTTAACCCCCCTTTCTTCAGCTTACAGAAAGGAGAACTTAGCCTTTAAAGAGTCTTATAATCCTATGATTATTTTATTCCTACAAAGATATGTGTCTTACTCTAAATTATGTGCTACTAAATGATAAAGCCTTATCAGTTTATTCACTAAATCTATAGGTAACCTAGACTTAAGATGTAATGTAATGTAAGTTTGGCTTAGCTGTTAGGAATAGCTTTTCCTAAAGAAGGGAGCTTAATCCTACAATCAAACTAACAATAAATCAAAGTCATCAATACTAACTGATTTAAAGGATATTTCTTTTCAAGACATTATATTTTAAGAAATCATAAATGAAAATTGACAAAGTAAAAACTGAAAAAATCTACCAGTCACTTCTTAGAGGAAAACCCAAAGTAAAAGTCCCAGAAACATCATATTCAAAATCCAGAGCTTTCACATCAAATAAAATATATTGCAAGCATCCAGAAAAGACATTCGAGTACCAAAGAACCATAGCTAGGATCACAGAAGACCTGGCAGTTTCTACTATGGATGAGAGGAGAAATACAATATTGAAATATAACATTCCAAAAGGCAAAAGATACAGGTTAACAATCAAGAGCAATTTACCCAGAAAAAGTATAATGTACTATTAATGAAATAGAGGACTTCCAAGCATTCCTCATGAAATGACTTTGAAAAAGGAAGCTTTTCAATACAAACACAGTCAAGAGAAACCTAGAAAGGTAAATGTGTTTGAACAGTTAGAAGAAGCTGTATGATGGTGTGGTGCTAACATTCTTATATGAGGAAACCAAACAAGTGGACCTTCAGAAGCTTCATGTCTTCAAGGGGTATTGAGGGAGTTAAACAGTAAACCAGAAGACCTGGGAAGGATTGATTCTTTTCTGAGCGTATTAATACGGGAGAGGGAGAGACAAAGATTGAGGAAATAGATTGGTGTGGAAAGAAGGAAGAATGGGGTAGAACTTACTACTTCTCATAACTGGTGTTTGCAAAAAGAATATATAGACCTAAAGGAAGGATCTGGGGGTAGCAGTCATCAGATGAACCTCGCTCTTATCTGAAACAGACAAAAGAGGGTTGAACACACACACACACACACACACACACACACACACACACACACACATGGTGTAGAAATCCATCAAAATCAACAGGGAAACAAGCAGGAATGGAGAGGCAAGGGAGCTAAAGAGCAAAGATAATACTGGGGAGGCAATAGCCAAAAATAAAACATATTGATCCAGAAGGGGGAACTAAAAGGCAGGGAAAGACTAGACTCTAAGGGAGTGGGGAAAGACTGAACAAATATTTTGGCATCATTATCACCCTCTTCTCTCCACCTCACTCCCCAATTAAAAACTGAAAGAAAGAAAAAATCTTGTAACAAATAAGCATAGTCAAGTAAAAATGGATTCACATCATGGCCATGTCCAAAAAGTATGTTCTTTTTGTCACTTTGAGTTCATCGACCCTCTATCAGAAGGGGGGTAACATGCTTCATCATGTCACTGGAGGCATGGTTGGTCATTGCTTTTATTTTTTAATTTATTTTTTAAATTTTGTTTTGTTTTTAGGCAATTGGAGTTAAGTGACTTGCCCAGGGTTACACAGCTAGTGAGTGTCAAGTGTTTGGTCTGAGGCCAGATTTGAACTCAGGTCCTCCTGATTTCAAGGCCGGTGCTCTATCCACTGAGCCACCTAGCTACCCCTGGTCATTGCTTTGATGACAGTTCTAAATCTTTCAAAGACGTTTTTATTTACAATGTTGTTGTCTTTGTATACATTATTTTTCTAGTTCTGCTCACTTCATTTTGCATTAGTCCACATTACTCATAAATCTTTGAAATAGTTTCTTTTGTCATTTCTTATAGTATAATATTATTCCATTATATTTGGGAAGGGGGCTGGAATCAGGAAGACCTGAGTTCAAATCTAGCTTCAGGCACTAACTAGCTGTGTGACCTTGGGCAAGTCACTTAACCTCTGTTTGTCCCAACCCACAAGAGAAGGAAATGGCAAACCACTCCAATATCTTCACCAAGAAAACCCAATGGATAGTATTGGGGGGCTATGGTCTACCAGGTCATGAAGAGTCAGACATAACTGAACAACAAATTCTTGATGAAGATAAAACTAGTTTTCAATGATAATGACTTCTTTCTGTCAACAGGCAATCACAATGTCAGGAGACTTATGTTATAAACAGGTTTATTACATGAGAAATGAACGTGCAAGTGGAACCCAAAGAGTTCACAGTCCTTACAGAAGATTGCTTATTTTTGACAGTTCAACAAAAGGAGGAGGAGAAAACAGGAAGAGGACCTGGCATGGGAAGAGAAAGGTGCAGTAAAGGTGGGGAAAAGGACAAAACCCCTCCTGAAAGGGAGAAGCAAGGACATGGCAAAATCCTCATTCTTTTCCCTTAGGAACCCTAACTATGAAGATAAGAGGGTCCACTTATCTGCAAAGGACCCCAGCTGCACAAGCATTTTCCCAGCCTGGCACAGACTGACTGGTTCCTTTTTTGCCATCCAAGGACACAGAGGGAATCCAGCTTGGGGTGCAAACAACAGACTGTCAGCTGTGAGGGCACTTTGTCCTTGACACACGCAGGGTCTCCTGCATGCTCCGAGTCCAGTGTTCCTGGAGAATATGACAACTCAAAAAGACAAGTTCAGGGGACTCCTTAACATTTCTAATTGCTAACAAATAAGTCCTCAAAAACATGCTTTCTTATTTGACCCCCAAAGAACTGGAAGAGATAGCCTCTCAGAGAGTGAGGATTTTGAGATGATAAATGAGTGTTAGTTTTATTTTAAAATCCCCTTCTGAATTACCTTTTAATAAAAGTATTAGGGATCCCTCAGACACTTTAAATCCAGTCTCAATTTTTTCTTTCTTAGAAATGTAAGTTCTGAAGGCATCTTATTCCAGGATAAGCCTGTTTCATCCACATTAAAAATTTGTTGATTAGTGTAATTACCCTTCTTCAACTATTTTCTTCAAAATATCAGGCTATTTATCTATGGAATCTCATTTGCATTGGCCACCCAGACAATAATTTTAACATTATGCAGTCAAACTTGATTTTAAAAATAACTGACTCAATCATGGCTTGCAGTAAAAAATTCCTCATTATCTGTTTCATTTCCATTTTCTTTCACAGCCTTAAATAAACTTTAAGTTTTTGTCTTAATGGCTGTTCTGCTAAGAGGAATCTGTTTTTGATTGCAATCTTCATTCCATATAGCTAAAAGATGCTCTATTTCTATCACTGTAATACTTCGCATCTTCGTAGTTATTTGCAAACCACAAAAAACTGATACAGCTTTGTCTTTTTTATTTTGCCTGTGTGTTTTATAATATTCCCAGATATGAGAATCACTTTGACTTATAATATTCTATATTGTAGATTCAGGCATTCTTACATCTCATCATATTTTAGAGTTTCTACAACCACATACATGCCATTCAACTACATAGAATTTTTGTTCTAACGTAGTACAAACATCTTCATTTTTGCACTGGGAGTGCAAGGAAAGTGATGGAATATGGAATTAAATGACCTGTCATTGTATCCTGCCTGCCAAGTGGTTGAGATGATTTCCATATCTGGGTCTCTGTTTTCTTATTTGTAAAATGACAGGAGTGGGATTTGGAGGTTGGGGAGGAAAGAAGGAGAGCAGGTAGTGCAGGTAATCAAACAGGCATCACCATCCTCCCTTACAAAGCTTGCAAAGCCATCATCCCCCACACCTCATTCAAACTCAGCCCATATTCAGTTGCCAAATGTCTTGTAATTTCTATCTTCAAAACATCTCTCCTCCACATTCCCTCCTCTCCACCCACCGTGCCGCCATTGTCGCAGACTCTCATCACCCCTTGCCTGGACCACTGCAATAGCCTCCTGATTTGCTCTTGTGGCCTCCAGTCTCCAAACACTCCAATCCATTCATCTCTCAATGGTCAAAGTGATCTTCCATAAAGTGCAGGTGTGGCCATGTCATCTCTCCAACAGTCCCACTCAATAAACTCTTGTGGCTCCCACCTCCAGGTTCAAATACACAAAGTCCTCCATTACTTGACCCCTCCCTCCAATCCTCTTACAGCTTACACCTCCCCCCCACCCCATGTGATACAGTGACACTGGCCTCCTTGGTCCTTGAACAAAACGCTCCATCTCCCAACTCCAGGCATTTTCACTGGCTGTCCCCCATGCCTGGAATTCTCTCCCTCCTCCTATGTCTTGGCTTCCTTGGCATCCTCAGGTCTCAGCGAACATCCCACTTACAAGAAGGCTTTCTAGTCCTCAATGGTAGCATCTTCCCTCTGAGATAATCTACAATTATTATTATCATCATCATCCTACACATATTTTGTTCGTACACAGTTGTTTGCACGTTGTCTGCCCCGTTAATCTGTGAGCTCCTCCAGGACAGGGCCTGTTTTTGCACTTCTTTGCATTCCCAACTCTTAGCACAGTGCCCTGCACCTAGGAAGCGCATGACTGATTGAGGACCCTAGAAATGGGGCTGCACAAATGGGAGCCCAGGACTACATTTCCCTGAGTCCATAGGACCAGTCTCTTTCATTCAAGTTCGGACTTCATGTCCCAGAATCCATCTCCAGGCCTGACCAGGGCGGAACGCCGTAGAGCCCTCTGGGAAAGGGGAGTCTGGGCACGGGAAACGAAGCAGCCTGAAGAAATTTGGAGAGAAGGAGTTTGAAGCAGCCTCGATCTGAGGTGCAGAACGAGTGAGCGAGAGGGTGTGCGTGTGTGTTTGGAGAAGCTTGCGGGGAGCTGGAGTGCGCTGATCCCTTCGCCGTGTGCGGGGTCTCAGATTGCTTTTGAAAAGAGAGATGATTCCCTTCCCTCCTACCAAGCCTGGCTTGGGTACTTTCGTCCCACTTGAAGCAGGGGTGGGGTGGCACGCAGCTGTGTGGGTGGGGATGGGGGATTCTCTGCACGTGTGCCCGAGCTGACAGCGGGAAGTGGAGGAGACTGGCGCTGCTACTTCCTTCCCTCTGAGGTTACTTTCTACTTTCACTGTCTCTATTGTGTATTACCTGTGATTAGAATGTGAGCTCCCTGAGAGCAGAGGACAGTGTTTTTTCCTTTCTTTGTCTTTCCAGTGATCAGCAACTATACTTGGAACATAATAAGCTCTTAATAAAATGCTTGTCGGCCCACCTTCTGATGTGCGCCTCCGTTTTCTAGTTTTCCAGGCTGAAAGTCTTGCAGTTTGCTAGGTTTTTATTATTATTATTATTGCTGTTTTGTTTTTGAGAAATTTTTTTTTATGCCTGCTGTTCGTTATTTTTTTAAACATTGCTGTCATTTCTCAAAGGCTAACTGTCTCCTCCACCTCCATAGAATCCTTTCTCGACAAAGAAGTACGATTAAACAAAACAAGTCAATACATTAAGTAGTATATCTGAAGATGTATACCTCATTCTGCATCTATAATTTACTTCTTTGCAGCTGGAAATATGCTCCTTTGAAAGATCTATGAAATCTTGTTTAATCACTGCATTGATCAGAGTTCTGAAAGCCTCCTCATGTTGTGTTCTTGTACTTGATTGTGTAAATTGTTCTAATTACTTCCCAGCATCACCTCATACAAGCCTTCTCTAGTTTCTCCAAATTATTCATAGGGTTGGTTTCAGAGAAACCTAGGAAGAAATATGAATTGATGCAAAGTGAAGTGAGCAGAACCAAGATAACAATTTTTACAATAATGACAACATAGTAAAGATAGTTTCCAAAGACTTAAAAACTCTGATCAATGCAGTGACCAACTATTGACCCAAGAGGCGGGATACTGAAACATGCTACTCTTTCCTGACAGAGGTGATGGGCTCAGGATATAAGAAATAGATTCCAAACCCTTAGAACAAGCATGCATAAGCATCCAAAACAAATCCCACATTGGTTGTATCCAAAAATGTGTGTCTTATTCTGCATTTTTCTCTATGAACTGTCTGTCAGGTTGAGTAATATGCTTTTATCACCAATCCTCTGAGTTAGTGGTTTACTACTGCACTGATAACAGTTCTTGAGCCTCCCAAAATTGTTTGTCTTTACAATGTTGTTATTGTATAGATTATTCTCTTGCTTCTGCTAGCTTGCGACTGCATCCATTCATACAAGTCTTATCAAGTTTCTCTGAAATCCTCCCTTTCATAATTTTTACAGCATAATAGTATTCTACTACATTTGTATGCCATTATTCTAGTTCTTTGCCACTACAAAAAGAGCTGGTACAAATATTTTTGTACATAGGCATCCTCTCTTTGATTTTTTGAGAAGAAGAGGTCTATTAGTATCACTGAGTCAGAAAAACCCAGAGTGGAAGATCCAATTGTCATCTTCTACTCCTCCTCACTCCACATATCCAATGTTGCTAAGTTTTGATTTTCCAACCTTTAAAATATCTCTTGTACAAATCCCCTCTTTTCCACTCACACAACCATTATCCTAGTAAATGCCCTCATCACCGCACACTTAGACTATTGCAATAGTTTTTCGATTGGTCTTCCCACATCAAGTTTCTCCTCAGTGTAGTCCATCCTCTGTTCAGTTATCTTTCTACAGCTTAAGTCTGACCATGTCACTTCCCCTGTACATTAAACTCCAATGACTACCTCTTACCTTCAGGATAGATAATAAAATGTTTTATTTGGCCTTTAAAGCCCTTGACAACCTAACCCCTTTTACCTTTCCTGTCTTCTTACTACCTGTTCCCCTCCACATATTCTACAACCCCAAAACACTGGCTTTCTTGTTCCTAGCACAAGACACTATCATGTGACTCCACACCTCCACATCTGTATCCCATGCCTAGAATGCTCTCTTTCCTCACTTTTACCATTTAGCAATCTATAGCTTCCTTCAAGACTCACCTTACAGCCTACCTTTTTCAGGAGGCCTTTACTGGTCTCCCAGTCCCACCTATTACTAGCACCTTCTCTCTGAGATGATCTCTTTTGTCATTTTCCTTTTTTTGGTAATTTTTACCAATCTGAGGGATATGAGGTAGAACCTCAGAATTGCTTTAATTTGTATTTCTCTAATTATTAGTTATTTGAAGATATATTTTCCCCATAGGGCAATTGATAGCTTAGATTTCTTCCTTTAAAAACTTCCTGTTCATAGCCTTTGACCATTTAGCTATTGAAGAATGGCTCTTGTTCTGTAAATTTGGATTAGTTTCTCACATATCTTGGAAAGAAAAACTTTGCTGTAGTTTCTCCCCCCTCCCAGTTTTTTCCTTCTAATTTTAGCTGCATTGTTTTTGTAAAAAGATTTAAATAAAAAATTTTAAAAAGTTTTCAATTTTCTGTAATCAAAATTTTTATCTTTTTTGATCCTGTCTAGCCCTTGTTTGGTCATGAACTTTTCCCTTAGCCATAGTTCTAAGAGACAATGTCTTCATTGCTTCTCTGATTTGTTTATAATATGACCTTTTATCTCTAAGTCATACATGTATTTGGAATGTATCTTGGCATATGATGTGATATGTTGGTCAATACTTAATTTCTGTCAGACTGCTTTCTAATTTTCCCAATAGTTTTTGCCAAGTAGTGAATCCTTACTCCAATAGTTGGGTTTTTGAATTTTTTTTAACAGGCTACTACTATATTTGTTTGCTTCGATATATTATATACCTAATCATTTCCACTGATAAGCCTTTCTATATCTTAACCAGTGCCAGATTATTTTGATGATTACTGCTTTGTTATGGTTTGAGATCTAGTACTGCTAGGGGGTTCTTTCCCATTTTTTTTCATTATTTCCCTTGAGATTCTTGGGCTTTTATTCTTCCTTATGAATTTCATCATTTTTTCTAGCTCTGTCAAGTAATCATTTGGTATTTTGGTCTGGTCCTGTTTTCTAGATCAGTTGTTTTTTATATATCTTGTATTTTCTATTTTTTTCAATCATTTGATTTTAATTTTTCTTGCTATTTCATGGAGTCATTGGTTTCTGTTTGATTTATTCTAATTTTTATAGAGTCCATGGCTTAGGTAAGGCTTACCACTTTCTCTTCTCTGCTAGGGTTATCAGCTGAGAGTATGGGTGGGAGGGAAGATGTAGGAATCTTGAGAACATTTGAAGTAGCTTTTGTGAGGAATAAGATAGGGAACCAATTAGGGGGGGAAAATTTAAAGCAGTATTTGCTTTTATTTATCACTGCTTGCTGCAGTGGGGACTCAGTTGAAGTTGGATAATGTGAATTTATAATGTACCCAGTAAGCATGGTTATATGATGTCCTCCAGCTCTGATGTTATATGACTTCCTCCAGCAAGATGACTACAAGCAGAAAAAATGGTTAATGGTAGGAATCCAGGGATGATATTTGGAAGGGGATGAGTAGCAATAAGAGAAAAAGGCAGAAGATTTAAAAGTAGATGGCAATGTAAAGTTTAATTGATTAATTATAGAGTCAATACTGGGAGGGGAGGAAAGTGAAGTCAGAGCAAGCATAAAGTGTAAAGACTGACTGAGTAAGAAGATTGTAGAATAAGGGAACTGTGTAAACATAGTATACATAGATTTCAGTAAAGCATTTGATAAAGTCATTGATTGTGCATAAAACAGGGAGATGGGCTAGAATTCAGGGGTGGGGAACCTGTGGCCTGGAGGCTACCTGTAGCATGCTAGGTTCTCAAGTGCGGCCCTTTGACTGAATCCAAACTTCACAGAACAAATCCCCTTAATAAAAGGATTTGTTCTGTAAAACTTGGACTCAGTCAAAAGGCCAAACTTGTTAAATTTGCAGCTGACTTAAGAAAGGAGGTATAAGTAACATGCTGTGTGATGGAGTCAGAATGAAAAAAAAAAACAACCAACAGCCTTGAACAATGAACCAAATAAAATATAGTTAAATGTGAGATTCGACACTAACACCCCCCCCCCCAGTCACTGTACAGATATAGGAAGTGAGAGATATGACTAGATGTCAGTCCCTGTAAAAAAGGTCTAGGAGTCAAGTTTGTCCCCAAGAGATAAGAAAATGTATCTGTCTCCTATCTTTGCAGAGGTGGGGGACTATAGATGTTGAATATTCATTACCTAAACCATCAATCCTTTTTGATGTGTTTAACTGAACACTCTTTTTTCACTCTTTTTTTTTCCTTTTTCATTACAAGGGATGGCTCACCGATTGGAGGGATTTAGAAATTAATGTGATATATATAAACAAAAGATATCAATAAAAAAATCCTCAAAACCAAAACTGGTCGTGGCCCAACAGAGAGACTATAGGGGTGCCTGGATTGTCTGGTTTAATTGATGTGTTGGTTAGTTTTGATGCACTATCCTTTTTTTCCCCCTCAGTGTAGTAGGGATGGATTGGCTCCTGAGGCCAGTCCCTGAAGCATTTGGAGATTTTCCATGTCTGGTTCCTGCTCAAGTGACCATGTGAAGGGTGCTATATTTAAAAGAAAAAAGTTTTGTTACAAGAAAGGCACACTGGGTTGGAGAGGAGGTAGGAGTATATTTGGAAATAAAGACAATGTAAAAAAAAATCAATAAATCTTTTTAAAACAATAAGGTCTGGGGTTTTTAATGGACTTTGAGCTCTATTTGAGTTAACTGTGTGAAAATGGAGTAAAAAAGATAATGTTAGGCTGCATTATTGGCCCCACCTGGAAGACTTTATTCTCTTCTGGGCATCACAGTTTAGGAATGACATGAACAAGCTACAGTGTGTCCCTAAGTGTGACACCAGAACGCATAGTGAGGGACTTCAACTAGCTAGAGACCTAATTATTTTGTTCACAAATGACTGGGGAACATACCACGTAGAAATTAGCTGAAGGTATCGAAATTGTTAACCTGGAGAAGGGAAGACTTTGTTGGGGAAAGGAAGGACTGTTACACAATAATAATAATAATAATGATAGCTAGCATTTATATGGCACCTACTATGTGCCAGATATTATGTAGGCTAAGCACTTTATAAATATTAACTCATTTGAGCCTCACAACAATCCTGTGAGCTATGTACTATTATTATCCCCATTTTACAACTGAGGAAACTGAGGCAATCAAAGGTTAAGTGACTTACTTAGGGTCATGAAGCTAGTGAGTGTCTGAAGCCAAATTTAAACTCAGGGAGATGAGTCTCCTGGATTCCGAGCCTGGTGCTCTGTCCACTGTACTATCTAGTTGCAGAAAGTTATTAAGACTTTTTCTACTTAGCCATAGAAGGCAGAACTAGGAGAAACTGGAGGAAGTTCTAAAGAGACAGATTTAAGGTCTATGTAAAGAAAAATTTCCCAACATTGTTTTCTAGAAGCGAAATGGGCTTCTTGGGGGATAGATAGGTTTGTCCTCACTAGAGGTCCCCAAAGACCCTCTCACCACTCGTAGGGTATGTGGTAGAGGTTCATCTTGTGCAGGTACAAATTGGACGAACTGGCCCCCAAGTTCCTTTTCCACCTCTTAAAAGTCTGTGATTCTCTGATGTGAAATGTTATCAAGAAGTAACAGAATGACTAAACAAATGATGGTGTATGAATGTAATGTGATGGAATATTATTGTGCTATAAGAAGCATTGAAAGGGATGGTCTCAGACAAGCCTCACCACACCTGTCCAAACTGATGCAGAATGAAGTGATCAGAATTAAAGACTAGAGAACGCTAAGCATTGCAGTGGTCAACTATGATTTCAGAAGACTGATGATGAATCTTGGCACTCCTCTTAACAGAAAGGTGACAGACCCAAGATGCAGAATGAGACCTATATTTTTGGACACAGATAATATAGGAAGTTGTGTTCCTTGACTGTGTTTGTTATAAGACTTTTGTTTTTCCATTTTTTTTTTCAGTTGGGGAAGAGGGTCAAGGTTTAGAGAAGATAAGGACAGGGTACCAAAAGAAAGAAAAAAAAGGGTCATTGGGGCATTTTTCTAAAAAGTGGAGAGAAAAGAACAGAAGGAAAGCCAGAAAGAAAGCCAGATAAGTAGGTCAGCTCAGAAAATTACTAGTTGATCTTACATACTTACAAAGAACAAGCTATACATAACAGAGACCCACAGTTCCATGTACAATCCTCTATTTTCTATTCTACGTGTATGCAAATGCTTGTTCTGTTTGGTGTTTAAGTTCAGAATAAAAATAAAAATATATTAAAAAGAATGTTAGTTACTAGTAATTTGAAGTTTTATGAGTTATATTAAAGACAGTAAAATGGTGTTCTAAATGTAGATGAAAAGCACTAATTGGGCTATAAAAACAAAACAAAAAAATAGTCCCTGCCCTCAAGTAACTTATATTCTACTAAAGGAGGTACCAAAAAATAATGAAATTTATTGATTATATACTTAAAAAAACCAGGTGGTATCAGGGGCACCTAGGTGGTACAATGGATAGAGCATCAGCCCTGGAGTCAGGAGGACCTGAGTTCAAATCCAACCTCAGATACTTGACCCTAGGCAAGTCACTCAACTTGCCTCACCAAAAAAAAAAAAAAAGGAAAAGGAAAAAAAGCAGACAGTATGTAATAAAGATTCACAGTTTCACATATAATCTTCTTTTTGGGTTTTTGTTTGTAGAACTGTCCTGTTTTTTAAGGTGTCTAATAAATTCAGAATTAAAAAAATATAAATTTTTTTTTAATGTAAGGAACTGATTTTTATCACTGGTTTGTAGAGTCATTCCCATTACTTTAGAGCCATGTGTATCATCATCATTTTCTAGAGAGAATTAAGAGGTTAAGTGGTTTGCCTGAGGTCACATTACTCCTTACTGGTAGAGCCAAAATGGCAAGCCAAATTTCCTGACTCCCAGGGCTGTGCTCTTTCTTCTACACTCTGCTTTCTCTCTGATGTTAATGTAATAGAGCCATGAGGCCACTTTGGAAGGTTGCTTGCTGATTCTTTACATGTCATTAGAATCAGGGGAAAGAATGGGAAATACTTTTTCTCATTGAAGGAGAAGGTGACTTTGGCAGAGAGGGGTTTGAGTTATGTTACAAATCACAGCTAGTTGAAGCGTCCTGTTAATTTAAGCCGTGCGTCTCGACTCAGAAACAAGTCTGTCCCCTTCAACGTGCTGCAAGTGCATTTCAGGGTGATGGTCCCAGCAGTATCATTGATCCTTTTCTCCCACCCTGGAATGTGTTGGTCTTGCTGACCTCCATCTTTGTAGGGCATGGAGAAGGTTGGACAACCCACCAAGATGTTCTGTAGATTTCCAACATGGTGAGTCACATGAGCAATCTCCCTCATGTCCTTTTTCTCCTTTCTCAGCCCTGCATTCTCAGGACTCTGCCTTTCTCCAGGAGGGGAATATAGAAGAGGAAAAAAATGGTTCCTGTGTTCCAGACAGCCAGGTCCCAGGTGAATTGACCTTTCCTCCCTCTTTCATGAAATCAAAACACAGTTTCCAGATTTTACTTCCCTTATCATACAGCTTCTCTGTCCAGCTGTGTATTATCCAGGAATGAGCCCTAATTCTTCATCTGCTGTGCACCCGCATCCATTATGGTTTCCTAAGCTGAAGCCTGACATAGTGATGGGCACAGTGACTTGGAAACAAGAACCTCTCTCTGGCTTCTTCCCCACTTCACAATACATTGAGCTCAGAGCACTTAAACAGGAGTGGGGAACCTGCAGCCTTGAGGCCACATGTGGCCTCAAGGCTGCAGGTTCCCCACCCCTGAAAACATCATCAGAACCACTTCTTGTCCATCCTTTCTCTCTCTCTGAGTGCTTTCAGATACTTTTCTTCCCTCAGGGATGAGGGCAATCAAAGATGTATTTGTTTCAGGAATCACTAACATTTAAGGATGTGGCTGTGAACTTTACCCAGGAAGAGTGGATACAACTGAACTCTGCTCAGAGAGACCTGTACAGGGATGTGATGCTGAAGAACTATAGAAATCTGATCTCATTGGGTAAGGATGGCTTTATCCTGTGATTTAGAGTCCGCCCTTTATTAAGGCAATATGCTTCTTTGCTAAATGGAAATAATTCGGTTTAATTCAATGAATATTCATTGGGGAATAAAAACTGAACTTTTGGTATATGGAGCTCCCAAGCGTGGAAACTACCAATGCAAGCTGGTACCTTAAACTTCATCTTAGAAAGTTGCTGAGAACAGTGAGAGATCAAGGGACCTGCCCGGGTTCATACAGCTAGTATGTGTCTGAGGTGGGACATGAACCCATGTCCTTCTGGCTTCAGGCCAGCTCATCTGCTCTGCTACATCTCTTCAGTATTCACTAAGCTTCTAATAAGTGTAAGGCATTTTACTAGGCACTGAGGATAACAAAGTAAAACAAAAACCAGCCCCGTGGAGTTTACTTTCTATTGGGAGGGGGTTATAACATGTATATAGAAAAGTAAACACAAGATAATTCGAGGCAGGAGAGAGCACTGACTATTGGAAAAAGCTTCAAGTAGTAGATGGGCAGGTGTGTGACTAGAGTTGGTTTTGTTTCACTGTGACTGTTTCTTAAGTGTCGTCATGTTAGAATGATTTGTTTCCAGGGATCAGAGATACTGTCTTCAAAAAATGCAAAGCACCAGCTCTCTACCACTTTGTAGATAATCTCTTTAGTCTGTGCCCGACAAATTCAGCACTCTGAAAACTGTTGATGAGGTTTTCTGAACTTAACTGGGCTGGTCCTTGCTACCAGGCACATGGTCCACCAGAGGCTTCATCCTCGAAGCCTTTATCAAGACTATGGGCATAGCTTTTGAGAGCCTAGGCTCACCTACCTCTATGCCGTAATGAAGACGGCAGCAGAGGACTTTAATAGATGCCTATGGGAAATGCTTTGAAGCTTCAGAGACTCCTGTTTAGCTGTGAAAGTGATAATACAGTCTACTAACTGCATGAGGACCACATAATGAATGAGGTTTTGAAATAATAAACACAATGACTACTGCTGTGTAAATGGTAAGAACAAAAAACCTGCTACCTAAAGGGAGCTCTGGATCCTGAAGGGAAGAGAAATAAACGTCCTATTCTTAAAACTAGGTGGGAAAGGCAAGGAAGTGCATAATGTGACCAAAGATTAGTGACAAGGATGGAAGATAAAGTGTGGATTAGTTGTGCCCATAAAAAAAAAACCAAACCAACAACAACCTGGAATAGTCAGTCATGGTACAGACGACAACAGTATGGAGGCAAGGGACAGAGGAAAGGGTCACCATCTCAACACATCTTTGGACACAGGTATCAAAGAGATGGTTATAGAGAAGAGAATTGCTCAAATGAGTTTTGACTTATGAGACAAGCCAGAGGTTTCTAATCTTTTTTGGACTCAGATATATCAAGTATTTCTGTTCTGTGTTACAAGGTGAAAGTTCTATAATTCACAGAACTGAAAACAGACAGCTTCATCATACTTCTCTGATGTTTTATTTTCTCCCATCTTGTGGTCCCAAAGTTTCTGGAAGCACCAGCCTGTGCCTCCTTCAGAAATCTCTGCAAACTCCCTCTGGACTTGTCTACCACATTCCATGTCAGCTTGGCAGAGTTAAAAGTAGAGTCAGGAGACTTGGGTTCATCCCAGCTCTGTCACTTATTCACTATGTGATCTTGAGGAAGTCCAGCATCAGTTTCTTCACCTATAAAGTAAAGGGTTCAGACTAGATGATGTAAGTCCTTCCATTTCTAACATGAGTCTATATTTGCCTTCCCTTCCTTACAGAAAAAAATTTCCTGGAACCAATTTCCAGGATAGTTCTATATCCCCAGGACAAATTGCTATGTTTTATTTACTTCTTTATAAATAGGGCTTTCCATTTCTAAATCTGACGTTATCATCCAATTGGAGCAAAGGGAAGAACCTTGGATATTCAACCTGCAGAGAACTGAAGTGAGAAGGGTCCCAATAAATACTTCTCTGGGTGAGTGAGTGACAGAAGAACTAGGTAGATGGGAGTCAATTCAAATAACAGCCTATTTGTTTAGTGAGAGGGAATTTTTTTTCAGTGGCCCCAAGGTCAGTTGATATGTCTATTGCCATTGACTCATGTAGGAAAGCTATCTTGGGTCAGTGGCATCACATTCTTTAATTATGATTCCTCTGATTCTCTTTTCAAGTTGTCACCCACCAGCTCTTTTCTTTTCTTTACCCAGAGACATTCTTCCTTACTCACCGAAAATTTATTTTCCCAGATCCTATCCTAATCCTCATTCCTTTCCTGATATTTCTATTCATCACTATTCCCTCCATTTAACATACTTGCACATCATTCTTATCATACTTCTAGACTGGTTCTCCTATTTCTTGGTTAGTAGACCAGTCACCTTCCCTCCAATTATATCCTGAGCTCTGTTCTCTCCCATTTTTGATCCTCTCTCCAGTTTACTATGCTTTTTTGGAGACCTATCCAGTCTTACAAATTTTAGTATGCATTCTTTTTAGTTTTGTTATCTCTTTTCCTTACAGCATTTTTCTTTCTTTCTTTCTTTCTTTCTTTCTTTCTTTCTTTCTTTCTTTCTCTCTTTCTTTCTTTCTCTCTCTTTTTCTCTTCTTCCTTCCTTCCTTCCTTCCTTCCTTCCTTCCTTCCTTCCTTCCTTCCTTCCTTCTTTCCTTCCTTTCTTTTTGTCTAGGACAGAGAGAGAATAGATGACATTTATATTTTCTCTTGGTTTCAGTCTGGGAAATATACCTGAGGCCCAGGGGTCAACTCCAAAGAAGAACAATCCTGAAGAAGTAGGATCACCAGAAGTGTTAATGAAAAGACTTAGAGGAGGAGGGTTTGTACCTGAGGGCAAAGTAGAAAGATACAGACCAAATACAGAAAGGAGGACAAGGGAAGAACCCCTTTCCCATGAGAGAGATTTCAAGCAATTGTCAATCAAACTTCCTCCAAAAAATACTAAGGAAAAAGGCCCTGAATGTGGTGAATGCGGGAAAGCCTTTTTTGACCGATCAACCCTTACTCGACATCAGAGAACTCATACTGGAGAGAAGCCCTTTGAATGCAATGAATGTGGGAAAGCCTTCAGACAAAATCTTAGCCTGCGCAGACATCAGATCATTCACACAGGAGAAAGTCCCTATGAATGTAGTGAATGTGGCAAAGCCTTTGACCGCTCATCCCTTACTCAACATCAGAAAATTCATAGTAAAGAGAAGCCCTATAAATGCACTGAATGTGGGAGAGCCTTCCTCCAAAGAAGACACCTTAATCAGCATCAGAGAACTCATACGAGAGAGAAACCCTATGAATGTAGTGTGTGTGGAAAATTCTTCAGTAGCAAGTCATCTGTCATCATACATCAGCGACGTTATGCCAAAGAGTAACCCTGGAAATATAATTAATTTGGAGAACAATTTAGTCTGAATTGTTATTTTGCTAAATACTCAAGAGGCAAGAAAACACATAAAAGCTTAATACAGACTTCCTCAATTGCAAACAAATTTGTTGTACAAACCTGATAATGTTCTGGTTGATATTTAATTTCTCTCTTTTGATGTCAATTTTTTTTTTTGGCAAGGCAATTGAGGTTAAGTGACTTGCCCAGAGTCACACAGCTATTAAGTGTTAGGTGTTTGAGGTTGGATTTGAACTCAGGTTCTCCTGACTTCAGGGTTAGTGCTTCATCTGCTGCTCCAGCTACTTAGCCGCCCCCAAATTTGTTTTTTTAAAAGAAAAATATTCTATAGATGCTCTTTTATTGCCACTTCTCACTGACTCCCTCCACCCCAATAGAACCTTTTCTTATAACAATTAGTATAGTCATTCTAAACAAATCAACACATTGACAATGGCTAAAACTGTATGCTGCACTCTGTACTTCTAATCTACCACCTCTACCTTCTTAGTCTACCTGGAAGTGGGAGGTACACTCTCCATCAGTCTTCTGAAATAAACTTACACTGATTTGGTCACTTACCAAACTCTGAGCAAGTAGTCTCCATGTACTCTGCCATGAACATGTCATAAATTCACAAAGCAACTGTAAAAACTTCCACAAAACTGTTCTGCGCCAGTCCTTATATTGTTGTCATTTAGTCATTTTTCAGTTGTATCCAACTCTTTGTGACCCCATTTGGGGTGTTCTTGGCAAAGATACTGGAGTGATTTGCCATTTCCTTTTCCAGCTCAACTGAGACAAACTGGGGTAAGTGACTTGCCCAGGGTCACACAGCTATTAAGTATCTGAGGCCAGATTTGGACTCAGGTCTTCTTGACTCTAGGCCTGTCACTCTATCCACTGTGTGGTGGTGCAGTAACTGACCTTGTATGGGACTACCTTAAAGGGCACTCTTTTCTTACAACCAAATCCAATGACCTTTTCTTTATATATGTGATACTTTTGTCTACATCCTTCTCCAAACTCACATTGGCTTCTATATTTATATACTTCTCCCATCTGTCTAAAGATGGCTCTTTTTAGGGGCAGCTAGATGGCGAAGTGGATAGAGCTCTAACCTTTGAGTCAGGAGGACCTGAGTTCAAATCTGGCCTCAGATGCTTAACACTTACTAGCTGTGTGACCCTGGGCAAGTCACTTAACCCCAATTGCCTCACCCCCCCCCCCAAATGGCTCTTTTTCCTCCCTAAGTGTAACTCTAGGTTTTCTCAAAGGCTTTGCCCTTGGATTTATCCCTTTATATTTATTCCTTGAAATGCCACTTTACTCTTATAGTTTCAGTTATCATATCTATGCTAATCTTTCTGAAATCAACACTTGTGTCACTATCCTACAGTGAAATGGCAGAAATTAAGGAATTAATTTGTTCATGCAGCTAGTCCTACCACAGATACTAAACCTACATTTCCTTTCCCCACCCTATCTGAGACCTAGAGTCTTTGCCTTCCTTATTGTATTCTATCTATCCTCCATCTTTTTGTCCTGATACTCCTTTGTTTTCACCAACTATCTCCCAGGAATGCATGTTCAGATTCCTCTCCAGTAGCTCACTGATAATCCTATTGACATCTCTGTTGCAATCCTGTAACACAGTATATGGGCTTTGTCTGTGATATTAAGAATCAGTTGCTTCCCCTTCTTAAAGTTGGCATCACTGTGATCCAAAATCATTTATGCAAGTCAAATGCGTTTTGGTCTCTGCTTATGTTATGTCTGGGTCTGTTTCCAGTTTCACATGGATCATTTAGTACCTGATGATGTCATAATTCACAGTATAAACAAATAACAGTATCTACAAAATAAAATTACAGTCTCCTCCACACTTACACCCAGGGCTACTATCCTTGTCCCATGATATGGAACCAGAGGGCACAGAGATCTGATGAAAGAATACTACCACCAGAGAGACAAAGCTGTCTTCTACCACAGATGTTAATTAGATGCCAAACACACACCGAGTGCTCTCCGGAAAAGAATCACACAAGTGTATCAGGAGCTGAATTGGACTGGATTAGTATTAGGAAATGAGAAAGGAGGTCCAGGATACAGGTCATCACTGACCCTGAAGACACTAACCCATACCAATTTGAGAGGCCAGATCTTTAATATTGGTGTATGGAATTCATAGTGAGGAAATTCCCTCTGCCGATGAGGCAGCTAGGCGGTACAGTTGAACAGAGTGTTGGACCTGGTGTCATGAAGTCCAGAGTTCAAATAACACCTCTGACACTTATTAGTTGTATGACTCTGGGCTAGTCACTTAACCTCTGCCTTAGTTTCCTCATCTACAAATTGATACTACTACTACTACTAATATTGATACCACTACTACTACTAATAAATTGATACTAATACTAATGATAAATAATAAAAAAAAATAGCATTTACCTCACAGGGTTGTTGTGAGGATAAAAGTAGATATTATTTGTAAAGTACTTGGCAGACCTTATAGTATAATTGACAGGAGTGGGGAACCTGCAGCCTCAAGGCCACCTGGGGTCTTCTAGGTCCTTGGGTGTGGCCTTTTGACTGAATCCAAGTTTTACAGAACAAATCCTTTTGTTAAGGGGATTTGTTCTGTGAAAAGGGCTGCACTTGAGACGGACAGGGCCACATGTGGCCTCGAGGGGTTTCCTACCCCTGGATAAATGCTGTTGTTCAGTTACATCTGAATCCCCACGACAGCATTTGGAGTCTTCTTGGCAAAGATACTAAAGTGGTTTGCCATTTCCTTCTCCAGCTCATTTTACAGATGAGGAAACTAAGACAAACTGGGGTAAGTGACTTGCACAGAGTCACACAGCTAGTAAATGTCTGAGGCCAGATTTGGACTTGGGTCTTCCTGACTCCAGGCTCAGCGCTCTATCCACTGTGCCACCTAGCTGCCATATTACATGTTACATATTTTATGATACTTCTATTTCTCTCTCATATTATAAGTTGAAAACTATACGTTTCATGGTCTTAAAAATAGGCAGCTTCTTTGTGTATGCATTCCCTATCCTCTTTTCCTGAAGCTCAGAGATTATCAACCAAAACTTGAGTACGGATAGGTGGAAGATTATCAGTTATAAAATAGGGGAAGAGATAAATGAACTAATTCAGATACGCCTGATCGGTTACCTGAATGGTCACTTTCTGGAAGAAAAGGAAATTCAAGCTTCCTTTGGTGGCTCATGTAATTCCCTCTAGATGTCCCTTCTGAAGAGGGGGACTACTTGATGTGGTGGAAGGAGTCAGGAGGCCTCAGGTCAAGTCTCACCTGCACCACTCTTTAGTTGCACAAGTAACCTCTCTGGGCCTGTTTCCAGATGTGCCAAATGAGGCAAGTTGGATTAGATACTCATGATGACCTTTTCAGTTATAACATTAAATGAGACTCCATTTCCTTTCTCTTCCTTGCAGAACAAGTGGCTGAGATTAAATTCTGGGATATTTCAGTGCCCTTCATCT
Source organism: Phascolarctos cinereus (assembly GCF_003287225.1). Classification (NCBI taxonomy): domain Eukaryota; kingdom Metazoa; phylum Chordata; class Mammalia; order Diprotodontia; family Phascolarctidae; genus Phascolarctos; species Phascolarctos cinereus. Next base: position 147,143,338 of record NW_027555625.1, on the reverse strand, counting down.
CCTCTATAAACCTTGTTCCCCATTTTAAACTTGATATGATCTTCCTATAAGGGCAAGAGGCATAGATGATCAATCTGAAGAGAAATGGAGATGCCAAGAAATACCTCTTTAGCTAAGTGAGAGAGAACAAATTGGATGGAAACCACTGGAAAAAAAATCATTTCAGAGAAAGAGTTTTCCTCAGTGACCTTAGACTTGCTGAGATTTGTTGCAATAGACTCAGGCAGGAAAACTCTCTTCCCTCTTTTCTAGTCAGATGGAGCGGTGGTTACTTTTTCATACAAGGTATTTCTCTATTTCCCCTTTCTCATGTATTCGTTGCCATTGACTGACTTTTGCCTTTCATTGTATTGCTGAGAAGAGCTGAGTTCATCATCACACAATATTGCTGATACTTTGTACAGTGCTTTCCTGGTTCTGCTCATTTCACTGTGTCAGTTCATACAGATCTTTCCAGGCTTTTCTGAAATCTGCCTCTTCATCATTTCTTATTGCACAATGTATTCCATTACACTCATATACCACAGCTTGTTATAAATATCGTTTTCAAAAGGCATCAATGGATTTTTTTGAAATGGGTCTTTATGCCACAGAATAGCTTGAGATTAAAAAAAAAACATTGTAGTTTTCAGAATGCTAGCTAGTTTACTTTCCTACTTTTGTTCAATTCTATAATGCCCATCCAAGATAGATTGGACTTGCTCAATGGGAAGACCATCTAACTGCATATTATACCTCAAATCTCAGCAGCTTTTTTGTACCTCTCTAATGAATTTAACATATAATATTTTGTTTTATAGTTATCTGTATATATATGTTATCCTCCCTCTAGATTGGGGTTCCCAACATGGGATATATGTACTGCCAGAGAATATGAGAAGGTTGCACAAAGAATAGTTGGTAAATAACTATATTATCCTTTAGAAAATTATTAATCACTTTAAAAATTGTATGTGCATTTGTGTGGTAAATTCTAGAATCTACTGAAATTTACTGGATTTACTTTAAAATCAATGTACTGAATATATTTATAGAATTTACTTTACTGAAAGTGAAGAGGACTCCCCCCCAAAAAAAGGTTGGAAACCCCTTTACTAGACTGTGAGTTCCATGAGGAGCCCTGTCTTACCTAAACTTTGCATCTTCCTATATTTAGATTCTCTGCACATGGTGTAGCTTTAAATGTTTAATCCACCTATTAATATGTAATGCACAAGAACTTTGGATTACAGTGAAAGCAGTTCTCAAGGGAAAGTTTATACTCCTAAACACTTTCATCAACACAAGAAAGAACAGATCAATGAATTAGGTATACCACCAAAAACAAAACAAAAGAAACAAAAAACAAACAGAAAACCCTGGGAAAGTAACAAAACAAAAGTCCCTAGCTAAACACCAAAATAGCAACCCAAAAAATCAAAGAAATAGTTAACAAAATTGAAAGCAGAAGAACCACTGAATTGACAGCTAAAATGAGATGGTTGTCTACGTATTTTTTAAAATGCTTCATCAGCTCTTCTTTTTCTTTTGAACATCACTATCACTACCCTCTCCAAACTTGTTCGCTCCTTTTGCCTTTTGGAATATCGTATTCCAAGATTCTTTTGGAATGCAATATTTGATAAAATACACTCCCATCCACCTGACGCCCCAACACACACACATTCCTTCCCACAACTCTGTGCCTCGTTTAAATAAAACCCTGTCCTTATAACAAATACACAAAACAAAACAAACCCACGCAACGGTCCCGTTGTAAACTCTTGAGTCTCCACATCTCACCTCTGCCAAGAGGAGGTCCAGCTGGGACTACATTTCCCAGAATCCTTTAGAGATCCACTTTCCCAGAATCCGTTTGGGCTGAAGCCTCCAGAAGCGGAAACGGCGCGGCAGGTGCAGTCAGTCCTCTGTTGGTCCCTGAACGAGCTTCGTTCTGGAGGTAAAGTCCGTTCTGCATTCGCGGCGTGTCCGAGTGCATGTGTCACGAGGGGCCCCAGGGCAGTGGGGTTTGCCGGCCCTGGGGCGTGGAAGGGGTCAGGGAGAGCCCCTCGAAGCGTCCCTGCGGGAGACCACCGAGAACTGGACCATCCCCTGCCTTGCGGCCTCTGCGGGAACCGTGGTCCTGCGGGGGCCGGGGGCAGGGGCCGGGGGGCCGCGACCCTCCAGTCTTCGAGGCTTGATCGCCCTCTTGCCTCATCCTCTCGATAGTCAATAAACCTTGATTAAGCGCCTCATCTGTGCTGCCCTCGGGGAGTTTACAGTCCAGAGAGGGAGGCAAAAAGCAAACACCAGTGTACAAACAAGCCAATTTGGAATTCTTCCAGTCGGAAGCTAATTGGGCAAATTGGAAATAATTAACGGAGGGAAGGCACTAGAATTAAGAGGGGTTAGGGAAGGCTTCCTGTAGAAGATGGGATTTTAATTGGGACTTGATGGAAGCAAGGAGGTTGTAGAGGAGGGCATTCCAGGCCTGGGAGACAAGGATGCCCGGAGTGAGAAGATGGAGCTCCTTGTTTGAGGAAGAGCCGGGAGGCCGATGTAGCTGGATCCACGAGTACCTATTGGGGTGTGAGAAGACTGGAAGGGTGGGAAGAGGCTTTGAATGCCAGAGTATTTTGTATCTGATCCTGGAGGTGATAGGGAGCCACTGGAGTTTCTTGAGAGAGTGAGTGAGCGAGTGTGTGTGTGCTCGAGTGCTTTCACTGTAGTCCAAAGTTCTTGTATATTATATATTAATATGTGGATTTTTCTGCAAGTCGAAATTAAACAAACATTTAAAGGTACACCATGTGCAGAGAATCTAAATATAGGAAGATATAAAGTTTAGGTAAGACACGGTTCCTCATGGAACTCACAGTCTAGTAAGGGAGTTTCCAACCTTTTTTTGGGGGGCTGGGTCCCCTTGACTTTCAGTAAATTCTATAATCTGACATGATTGGATCTGATTTAGGAAGATCACTTTGCAGCTAAGTGGAAGATGGACTGGAGTAGAGAGAGAGAGACTTCTACATCCAGTGTGTTGCCAGGTTTTGGGTTTTTTTAAAATTCTTTTTGATTCTTTAGAAGGTACTCTCAATTTTGGCCTATTTTCCTTACTGTCAGAGCCAGGTTGGTATAATACATAGAGAATGGGGATTATGGAAGCAGGAAGATCAGGGTTCAAGTCCCATCTCTCTAACACATCCTGCTTGGCAAACCATCCTAACCTTTCTGTGCTCTAGGTAACTCAAGAAAATTATAAATTGCAGAGAAACTGCTAACCCACATTGGTAGAGGGCCTTTCCCTGTACCCATCCTTATCCTCTTCATTTATTCCCACTAGTCCTAGTCACACACCACTTTGAATGTATCTAGATCAGGGGCTCTTAACTTTGTGTGACGAACCCCTTTGGGAATTGGGTGAAGCTGTTGGACTTCCCAGAATGTTTTTAACTAATTGAAGGAAATTCTAAATTTCATTTAGAAGTTAGTGAAAATAAAGGTATAATTTTTCTCACATTCAAGTTTATGGATCCCCTGAAATCTATCCTCCAACACACAGTTTCTGTGGATACCAAGTGAAAAACCCCAGATCTAGATCACCTTGTTGGCCTCTAATCTCTCCCACTCTCAGCCCAACTAATATTTATAAATTCAATAGATTGAGGCCATACTGGAGCCTTACTGTTAACTTCAGCAGTAGTAGTGAAATCTGTGTTTTAGGAATATCAATTTTAGTTGATATCTATGTAGTTGATAGATTGGGCACTGGAGACACTAATTAGGAGGCTATTGCAATAGTCTAGATAGAGACTGTGTGAGTGATAAGAAAGGGATAGAAGAGAGAGGCGTTGAGGGCAAATTGAGATCCAGGGCAAATCTCAGAAGGGGTGGCAGTTAAAAGTAAGAAGCTGCCAAAGATCCTTGAAAGGAGAAAGCTCAGAAATAAACAGCAGCAGTATGACTCCAACCCCAGGAGCAGATCAGGGTCTTGTTTACAGCTCATAGCCCAGTCTGAAGCCTGCAAAGGAATAACAAGGGTAGAATCCCAAACCAAAGGGAAGCCTACAGATCTGTCATTTAGAACCAGAGCTTCCTAGCTGGCTAATAGTGGCTGTTGTTACTTAGACCCAAACTCTGGTCAGGAACTTGCAGAGCTCAGAACAGCAGAGCAGTGATCAGACTTTGCCCTGGGTCTGGTCTGATATTGGTCTGACTTTGGGAGCACCTGAAAGCTTGCAGATCCTCAGCCTGAGCTGCCCCTGGAATTCTGGGATAGCACAAGATTCGATACCTCAAGACTATCCAGACCCCCCAGACTCCCTCCCCCCAGAAGAGCAAAAGCCTGGCCCTAACATCAAGTCAGAAAATAGGCTGGAAGAATAAACAAACAAATAAACAAAATCTCACTGTGAAAAACTGTTATGGTAACAGGGGTGTTCAAGACACAAAACCAGAAGAAGAAAATGACTCCAAAATACCTTAAGCAAAGCCTCAAAAAACCCCAAAATAGCTTAGGTACAAATTCATTTTAGGAAGAGATGAAGCTAGACGTTAAAAAAGAGTTTTATGTTTTTGTCAATAAAATGAGAGCACTAGAGGAAAATATTGGAAAAGAAATGAGAGCAGTGGACAAAAAAAAGTAGAAAGGGAATTAACAAGAGATACAAAAACTTGGCCAAGCAACAAACTCCCTCAAAATTAGAATGGACTAAATAGAAGCTAATGAGACAAGAAAAAAAAATTTAAGTCAAAAGGCTGAAAAAATTTAAGAATCATTAGACTATGTATGAATGCCATGACTGAAAAAATAAAAAAGAGCACAGATATCATACTTCAAGTAATCTTAAAAGAAAACTGCCCCCATCTCTTGGAACCAGAGGACAAAATGGAAATAGCAAAAAAGAAAAAAAAATCTACTAGTCACCTCACAAAAGAAACTATCAAAACCAAGAGCTTTCAGGTCAAAGGAGAAAAAATTCTGTAAGCATCCAGAAAGAAGGAATTGAGGTATTGAGGAGCCATAGCTGGGATCACACATGATTTAGCAGCCACACTATAAAGGAGTGGAGAACTTTGAATATTGTATGCCATAAAAAATAAACAGGAATTAAATAGTGTTACAAGACTAAACAAGGATAAATTGTTTACATTCCAATATGAGAAGATGGTAAATATGTTTTCTCTGAACCCTATCATCATGGGGAGTTATAAAAGGAGTTCAGTTAGTCTAATTGGAGTGGTTCTGTTATGTCTTGATGGTTTTAAGAAAAGAATGAAAAGAAAGAGGAAAAGGAATATGCTTGGGGCAAGGGAAAAGAAAGGTAGGGAAAATTAATCTCATATAAACAGGGTGCTCACGTAGACATCTGTACAAACAAAGAGTGGGGAGCAGCTGACACTTGAACCTCATTTACTTGAACTGGACAAAAGAGGGAAGAACATACACACGGAGGTGGGTACAGAAATACATTTCACTCAATAAGGAGTTAGGAGGGAAAGGGGAAAAGGAAGAATAGTAAAGACAAACAACTTTGAAAGAATTAGGAACTCTAACAAGCACAACAATTAACCACAATTCCAGAGGACTAATGATGAAACTACCTTTCTCATAATAGAGAGTTGAAGGACTCAATCCAGAATGAGACATATTTTTTAGACATGGTCAGTGCAGAAATTTGTTTTGCCTGGCTATGCATGTTTGTAATGGGGCTTGTTTTTCTTTTCAGTTGGGGTGGGAGGAAAGAGTTGAGGTGGGAAGGATTTTTGCTGATTAAAAAAAGCAAAATATAATTAAAAATAGAAATGGGCAAATTTGGAGGGTGGATTGGTTTGGGGAAAGATGAGTTCCATTTTGGACATGTTGATTTTGAAATGTCTATGGGACATCCAAGTGAATAAGTCTTCTAAACAATTGTGTGTTTGGAAGCTTAGGCCAGGAGATAAATACATAGATAGGTTATCTACAAAGAGAGGATAATCTAATCCACAGAACTTGTTGAGAGCTTCTGAGGCCAGGAGATAAATACATAGATAGGTTGTCTACAAAGAGATGATGATCTAATCCGTGGAATTTGTTGAGATCACTGAAAGTGCATAAAGAAAAAAGAGGACTCAGGACCAAGTCCTTGATACAACTCTAGGATGAGGAAGATGATCCAGCAAAGGAAACTGAGAAGTGGTAGTCAGTCAAGTTGTAGGAGAACCAAGAATGAATAGTATCACAGAAGGAGAGTATCTAGGAAGGGGTAATGAAATATAACAAAAACTGCACAGAGATCAAAAAGGATGAGGAATGAAGAAAGGCCATTGCATTTAGCAATTAGAGTAACAGATTATTAGTAACCTTGGAGAGGGCAGTTACAGTCAGTAGGTGGGACTGAAAGCAAGATTGCAAGAGATTGAGAAATTAGTGGTAGTGAGGTAATGAAGAAAACCATTCCTAGAAGTTTGGCTGTGAAGGAGAAAAAAGATACAGAATTATAGTTTGAGAGAATAGCAAGGTCAAGTGAAGGTTTTTTAAGGATGCCAGGGAGACCCAGGCATATTTTTAGGGGTCACAGAAGGAGTTAGTGAACAAGGAAAGACTGAAGATGAAAGAGATAATGATGAGGGGGTACAAGTTCTCAGAGGACACAAGAAGGGGTGAGTACCAAGAACACAAGTGGAGGGGTTAGCTTTGGCAAGGAGAAGCCTCACCTTTTCTGTAGAGATTGAAGCGAAGAAAGATAAGAATGGGGGAATGATGAAGAGGAATTTTAAGGTATAGAGGTGGGAGAAGAAGAAAGTGCAGACCTCTTTTGTCAGTAAAGTAGGAGGTGAGGTCCTATGCTGAGAGAGAGTTGACAGGAAATAACTTAGAAGATCTGAGGAGAAATTTGGAATAGCCAATGTAGAGTGTGGTAGAGAATCAGTCAGATAAGAGTAAAAGAATTCCTGGGCAGCAGTGAGTGAGGGACAAATTGAGATTAGATAGCACAAATAGGTAATGAACTCACTCAGCAGGTTGCCTGACTTGCTCCAGGATCCTTCAGCAGCTCACAAGTATAATCAGAGAAGGCAGTGAAAGGAGTAACTCCAGTTTGGCATTTAACAAGGTGTGATTAGGAATAAAACAACGAACTTTGGTGGAAATTTTGACCTAAATATTTGAAGACAGGTGCAAGGGATCAAAAAGTTTAAGAGTTGAGGGGAAAAAACACTCTTATCCTAGTTAGGACTATCCCCTTTGTCCTCTTAAGCTATCAAGATAGAATTGCAGTATCACACATCCTTTACCTCAGGGGTTCTTAGCCTGACGGCCATGAACCATGTATGTGGGACATGACAGAGCACTTTGTAAGAATTGTCAAACCTGATGACCACTACCCCCACTTTTGGTGATTCATATGGGAATAAATGAAAATATACCATCCTCTCTCCCTCACCCTCTCAACTGAGAATTTCTCCTCATGTTGTACTAAAAAAAAATAGAAGTGGTTCATCATGTATTTCCTCTTCTCTGCTTCTCTACATCTCAAAATACCTTCACATCATCCCACATTCTCTTTTTCTTTGTTTCAATCTATCATGAAGGAATGGCCCTATTTAATAAGACCAATGTGTTAATTCTGGTTACACATCTCCCTCTGCCTATTGGAAATTTCCATCTAGATATACCAGAGACATCTCAAGCTTAACATGTCTGAAACTCAAATATTTTTCCTCCCAAACTCTATATATGTATCCTTGATTCTGTCCTCTCTGAACCTCTCTGGCAGATGGGCCTTGCAATCATCCCATTTCTCTCTCTGATCTTTAGTCTATTCCTATTTATTCCTATTTATTAGCTCCTTCCCTGCCTGCAAACCTACCTTGATCTCTTCTCCCCCCCAAATCTCACTAGACCTTACCATCTCCCAAACTATTATTGTCTTATATCTCTTTACAATCAAGCTCCTCTTACCTTTACTTCCTGTGCTTTTACTCACTTAACCCTTTGCAATTTGTCTTCTGACTTCAATGGGAATAACTCTTTCTAAGATTGCTCGTGATCTCTTAATTGTTCACATTAATGATCTGTTCTCAGTTTCCATCCTTCTTAACCTTTACAGTATATTTGGCACTGTTCTCCCCTCTGTGCTCTTTTGTGACGCTGTTCTTTGTTAATATTCCTTCTACCTGTCTGGCTTCCTTAGTTGCCTTTGCTGGTTCCTCATCCATATTGTGCCTCTTAACTGGGTATTCCCCTAGGCTATCTTGGGCCTTTTAAAATTTTCTTCACATTCTTACCAAGTGACCTTGTAAACTTCTGTGAGTTTAATGATAACTTATATGTATATACATATGTATACACACACACACACACATGTGACTCCCAAATCTATATCTAGTCCTAGTCTCTCCTGAGTTTCAGTTGCACATTTCCATTTGCCTGTGAGACATTTCCAACTGGATATCCCATAAGCATCTCAAAATCAGTATGTCTAAAATTGAACTCGTTATGTTTTGTCCCTAACCCATCCCTCTTCAGATCTTCCCCTGTTTCTCTAAAGGACATCAGGTATCCTTCTAGTGAGGTTTGCAACCTTGATGTTAGCTTTGAATGCTCACTCCCCATCTCCATTCATTTGCCAGATCATGTTATTCCTTCCCCCACATCACTTTCATCATTTCCCTTCTCTCCACTCATTTAGGCCTTCATTACCTCTTGCCTGGACTGTTGCAGTACCCTACTAATTTGCTCCTTGCTTGAGGGTTTTCCTCTCTCGACTCCCTCTTCCTCATAACTGCCAAAGGGATTTTTCCAAAGTGCAGAGCTAAGATGCAGAAGAAACTCCCACCCCACCCATTTGCAGTGGTGGAAGGTCCACAAGTATTTCATGTATTTTCAGACTTTTGATGTCTTGGTTATTGTATAGGTCAGTTACACTAATTTTTCTCCTTTTTTTTTTTAAAAAAAAAGAATATTTGTTATAGGGGGAAGCTTTTTAGGAGTGACAGGGGAAGGATACTAAAGGAAACTATAGTAATATACAAAACAAAAGACATTGATAAAAACTTACTTAAAAAAAGAAATGTAGAGAAAAAAATCCAAGCTACATGTAGTGCAGAATTGTTTATGTTTAGCTTGAAGGAGAGAAGACTTAAGAAGAGATATGGAACACTCTTATATGGAAAAGGATTAGACTCATTCTGTTTGGAGAGGCCAAGGAACAATGGGGTGGGAGTTGTGAAGAGGCAGATTTAGTCTTGATGTAAAGGGAAAAAACCCCCAATGATTAGAGCTATCCAGAAATAGAATGGGCTGCTTGGAGAGAGAGAACAAGTTCTCCCTTACTAGTTCTCACAAGCTGTGTGATTACTTGTCAAGTATGTTTTTTGTTTTTGTTTTTGTTTTTTGCTTTTAGGCAATTGGGGTTAAGTGACTTGCCCAGGGTCACACAGCTAGTAAGTGTCAAGTGTTTGGTCTGAGGCTGGATTTGAACTCAGGTCCTCCTAACTTCAGGGCCAGTGATCTATCCACTGCACCACCAAACTGCCCCTAGATATGTTGTTGAAGGGAATTTTTGTTCAAGTTCAAACTGGATTGGATGCCCTCTGAGATTCTTTTCCAACTCTGAGATTCAATGTTTCTCTGACATGAGGTATTAGTGAAAGTAATGAAACAAATTTTGGTGAGTGCTTTCTGTAATCACTCCTATTGCTTTTTAGTAACATTTATAGATAACAAGAAGCTAAATGATTTGCCTTTGGATGCATAGATAATCACTGGCATAGCTACTCAGTTTCCTCTCTGATTCTAATGTCATGTGTCCATGTGGCCACTTTGAAAATCAAACTCATGATTCTTTACATCAGGGAACAGGAAAGAGAATGAGAATTACTTTCCCTCAGTTAAAGGAGGTTAGTGGCACAGAGATATTGAGGTCTGTGTTCCAAATCATATAGCCAGTTGATAATCTCAATTCAGGGCATGTTTCCTGTCTCAGAAACAGAACCTCTGTTCTTTGTAATGTTCCACAAGCATCGGAACATGAAGGTGTCAGGTTGTAATGTCCTTGATTCTTGTCTTTTACCCAAGGAAAGGGCAGGGAAACTATGTCTGGGTTCATTCTAACCTACCTCTGTGTGATGTGAAGGAGTTGGGAGAATCACACCAAATTGTTATGATAGAGTTTTACCCTGTTGGGTCTGGGAATTGCAAGACAAGACCAGACTTCCTCATATCCTCTTTTTCTTCCCCTAGCCTGGCATTCTCTGGATTTTACCTTTCTCCAAGAGGGGAACACAGAAGAAGAAATGGCTTCTGTGTCACTGGCAGCCAGATCCCAGGTGAATCGATCTTTCCTGAAATGTAGTCACAATTTCTAGAGTGTGCTTCCTTTTTCTACCCTCATCATGAAGCTTCTCTGCCCAGCTCTATCCTATCCAGGAACAAGAACCCCCAATTCTTCATCCCTAGGAAACTGGCCCCATCTTGGTAAATGATGGACCATAAGGATGTTTCCTCATCTAATGCCTTCCCTCACTGTGGCTCAGGATAGGCACAGTAACTTGGAGACAAGATGCTTTCTGCCTTATTCCTTATTCCGCAGTGCACTGTACTGAAAGCCTTTAACATTATCAGACCTACCTCCTATCTATCCCATCTGTCTCTTTTAAGTGCTTTTTATCAGTTCCTTTTCCCCAGGAGTGTGGAGTCCATGGGTGAACAAGAATGTATTTGTTTCAGGAATCAGTTACATTCAAGGATGTGGCTGTGAACTTCACCCAGGAAGAGTGGGGGCAACTGAACCCTGCACAGAGGGAGTTGTACAGAGATGTGATGTTGGAGAACTATAGAAACCTTATCTCACTGGGTAAGGATAACTCCTTCTTCTGAACTCAGGTTCAGAATCATAGGGAGGGGCCACCACCTTGACAGCTCTACAGGTACAGGTTTTTCAGAGGAAATTGCTAAGAGCTGTGTAGCTTTTCAGTTGCTTGTCTGAATTTTGCTTTGTGATTCAGGTCAGAGATTTCTAATTCTTTTTGAAGTTCTACTGTGAATAGAGTTGAAAATAAGTGATTTTATTTGTTACCCATCCCCTTGCCCCAAGTTGTTACTTTCCTGTCCTCTGTTCTCAGGGGCTCTGGAAATAAGCCTTGAGCCTCCTTCAGAAACCTATTCATTTCCTGGCTTGCTGTCCTGTCCTAACCCAGTAGGATGGTAGCATGTTATAGTGGAAAGAGGGAGAAGTCAGAAGAAAGTGGATTCATCCCAGCCAGCTCTTTCACTTATTAGCCCGGTGATCTTGAGAACATAAGTGACTTTGCTTAAGCATCTGTTTCCTCATGTGGAAAATGATACTGTACTAGATGATATAGTAATTTTCACATTATATAAATATGTTTCCCTTCTCTTTGCAGAAAAAGGGCTGGGATTGACTTCTGTGACAGTTCTGTGTTTCCAAGACAAACTGCTAAGTCTCATTCCCTTTTCTGTAAACAGGACTTCCAATTTCCAAACCTGATGTGATCTTTCAGTTGGAGCAAGGACAAGAGCCTTGGATGCTTGATGTGCAAGGAACTGAAGGGGGAGGGGTCCCAAGAAATACCTCTTTGGGTGAGTAAAAGAGAGAGTGCTGGTGACTTAATGGATATTAGTTAATGCGTTTAGTGAGGAAGTGTTCTCAGTGACCCTAAGGCCTGCTGAAATTGTTGTTGCCATGGACCCAATCAGGGATGCATTGTTCCATCTTACATCGGTGGGTATGGAAAATCTGTTTTTCTTTAATCGTGTTGCTTCTGATTCCCTTCTCATTTCTTAGCTGCATACTCTTTAACTCTACACATTATCTAGAGATCATCCTTCATTACTCCCTGAAAGGGTAACTATCCAAATCCCATCCTAAACCTTATGTATTCCTTGTTTTTCCCACTCATTAGTATCCCCTACTTTTAAGGATGCTGAGAGTAATGTTAACCCTATTCCTAAATAAGCTCAATCATATTTTTTGCTTACCTTGCTGACTACTTTCCTTTCTCCCTCCTTCTTTGTTCTTTACACTACTCCAGTTCTTTAATTTCAATACTGTTGATACTTGCCCAGTAATGTGGATGATTCAGTAGGCATTTTTAGCATCAATATCCATATTCTGCTAGATCATTTTCCTTTTAAACAGTACAGAGAATATCTTGATTTATATTATTTATTATTACCGTGTTAATTTATATTATTTTCTCTTAGTTTCAGGCTGGGAGAAAAAGTCAGTTCCAAAGCAGAACATTTCAGAAGAAATAAAATCACCAGAGATATTAACAGAAAGATCCACAAGTGAAGTTACTGTACCTGAGGTTAGATTGGAGAAGAAAAGAGAAAAGTCTGAAGAGAAGACATTGGAAAAATCACTTTCACAAGAGAGAAGTTTCAAGAAACTTTTAATCAATGCCTCCAAAAATTCCAGTAAGGAGAGAGGCTCTGAATGTAATATGTGTGGGAAAACCTTCAGACATATAAGTAGCCTTCGGAGACATCAGATTACTCACACAGGAGAAAGACCCTATGAATGTAATGAATGTGGGAAAGCTTTCTTTGACTGTTCATCCCTTACTATACATGAAAGAATTCATACTGGAGAGAAGCCCTATGAATGTGAGGAATGTGGGAAAGCCTTCTTTGACCGCTCACATCTTAATCGACATCAGAGAATTCATACTGGGGAAAAGCCCTATGAATGTGATCAGTGTGGCAAAGCCTTCTTTGACCGCTCATCTCTTACTCAACATCAGAAAATTCATAGTAAAGAGAAGCCATATGAATGCAGTGAATGTGGGAAAACCTTCATACAAAAAAGGAATCTTAAACGACATCAGATAACTCATACTGGAGAAAAACCGTATGAATGTGGTGTATGTGGAAAGATTTTCAGTCATAAGTCATCTGTAATCCAACATCAGCGACGTTATGCCAAAGAATAACCCTGGGAATATCATGAATTTTGGGAAACTTCAGCCAAACTTGTCACTTTATTAAATGCACAAGAACTTAGGTATGAAGAGAGACTACATAAAAACTTATTAATCTCCCTTATGTTAAATAAACCTGTTGTTCAAACTTACTACCTTTTCTGCTTGCTATTTAATTTTTCTTCCTTCTTTTGATGCCAAGCAAAAGAGCAAGTGGTCTGTGGGTAGTATGTCATGAGCCTGGTGTCAAATACTAAGTATAAAATGACCTGAAAACCTTTCCCGAAAATGGACTTTCCTTGGCCTTGTTGGGTCTCAATCTGAGAGGGACGCAGATACTGAAGAGGCAACTTAAAAGTCTTCTTATCCTCCTAAAGCATATGTCTTCCTTGGCAAGATGTCCAGGTAGGTCAAGTTTTCCTAGTGAATAATTCACCCTAATTCTAAGGTTGGGATGGTTTGGGGCCAGCTTGACATCTCATACAAGGCTGACTCAATCAACAAACATCGATTGAGGTCTTACTATGTCGTAGGCACTGTGCTAAACCCTGCAAATACCAAGAACAGCCCAAACAATCTTTGTCCTCTAGGAGCTTACATTCTGAGGGAGACATTATAGGTACACGCGTGGTAGAGAAAGTAGAGAAGGCACTAGAAGCTTGGGAGAATCAGGAAAGGCCTCCTGAAGGTGAGATTCAAACAGTCTTGAAAGAATCTAGGGGAAAAAAAAAGAATCTAGGGAAATAAGGAGGCAGGGTTTGGGGGGCAGGGGAGGTGTAAAGCATTCCAGGCATGGGGGCAGTTATTGCAAAAGCCCAGGCTAGGAGAGAGCAGATAGGTCAGCGTAGCTGGTGCATAGAGGGGAGTAAAGTGTAGGAAGACTGGAACAGTAAGTAGGGGCCAGGTTATGAAAAGCTTTAAATACCAGAGGACTTATGTTTTATTTGGATGTAGAGAACAGGGAATTGACGTGGTTAGACCTATGCTTGAGAAAATTCAACTTTGACAACAGAGTGGAAGATGGATTAGAGTGAATGTTGATTATGTGGTATTTTTCTTTTTTTTAATTTTGTTTTAGCCAATTGGGGTTAAGTGACTTGCCCAGGGTCACACAGCTAGTAAGTGTCAAATGTTTGGTCTGAGGCCGGATTTGAACTCAGGTCCTCCTGACTTCAGGGCCGGTGCTGTATCTACTGCACCACCTAGTTGCCCCTATGTGGTATTTTTCAATGGAATTCAGTAACATATAGCCCATCACTGAGTATAATGCTGCCCTGTCACTGCTTGTGGGGGCTCTAGGTATTAAAAAAGGCTGATAATTTTCACTTTAGGTAGGAGCTCATTTGAGACTAAAAGATTAAGGTTGCCTCTGATTCCCTTCTACTTGTGTCAGCCACCAGGTTTCCTGCCACCAGGATCAAGTCCCATTTCCTTGACCTAGCATTCGAGGCTCCCCACAATGTGGCTCTGCCCTGTTGAGCCAGCCCACTTCTTACTTTTCTTCTTCATGAATTCACTTGGGGCAGGGCTACCAACTGTGTTTCCCACTTCTAAACCTGATGTGATTTTCCTATAGGAGTAAAAGGAAGAGACATGAGTGCATGGTATAAAGAGAGAGGTCCCGGGAAATACTACTTCAGGTAAACAAGGAAGTGAATGAGAGCAAATCAGACAGACGGGGAGTGACTGGAAAGAACGACTCACAGTGGTTGAGTTAGAGGGAATTCTTAGCTCCAGGACACGTACCCCCAGGCAGATGTGCTGCCTTAGCTCCAGGCAGGCAAACTCTTCTTTTCAGACAAGTGGGGAAGGGTGGTCACTTTTTCCTCAATTGGGATTCTTCTACTTCTCTTGTCATATATAATATCTACCTTCCACCAGCTGTTCTCGCCATTCCTCTTTCTTTCCTTATTCCTTGATTGTTCGTTTTTCCTAGATCTCATCTTCTCTCTGATTTATTTTTTGGTATTCCTGTTCATCAGCCTTGTGCTCTACTTGATCTTATTATCCCTACCAAGCTCTTAATAGGCTATCTCATATTCTTCATTTAAGTTATTTATTGGGCTAGCCACATTCCCCTTACTTCTGTCCCCTGCTCACCTCTTTGCTCCCACTTCCACCTCTCCCCAGTTTACAGATTAGTCTGCTTTTGGAAGTTGCCAATACCATTGATCCCCAGTAGACATTAAATTTCCTTATCATTTTTCTACTTGTAGTATTTGTCAACTTTTGGCTTTTCCAGATCTTATTCTAATCTCTCCCTCTAGTAGGAGCCGCACTATCATGCACAATTGTGGTTGCTGCTCTCTTCAGCAGCCATGCCAGGGATGTGGACGGAGGCTTCATCCTCCATATATGAGGAAGAGTACACCATATCCTTTCCCGTCTACCCCTGCCCCCTCATTATTGTTTTGCTTTCCTCCTTGGTGTACCCTGGACACAAGCTTCATTGGCAACTAGGCTGTGCTAGTCCTGTAAGGGAAGTGGGTAAGATGTTGGGCTTCCCTGCCACCTGAGGCATAGAAGGCCTAAGCTTGAGGGAATTTGGCATCAGAGATTTCATCAGAGCTCTTGCTCACCACGACCAGTTGTGGTGACCCTGGAGTCTTGAGGAAGTAGTGTAGAGTTCACATACCTAAATAATCTAGCTGAATATGGATGACTCATCTGTTGGGGATGTGGGGAAAGGGACTCATGGATTGGGCAAGAGGTTAAACTAGATAACCTCTAAGTTTCCTTTAAACTTTAAGACTACATGATTTTACGAAAACTAAAATTTTATGAAATATTTTTGGTTCTAAATCTATTTGCAGTATTCTTAATTGCTGTTTCAGTGGAAATACCAGAACTGCAGTTTAATTTTTTGCCATTTTATTTTTAATTTCATGTTGATCTTAGCACTGGGAAAACCAAATCAGAACCTAGAACAGTATCAGATTCAGTGTTGCTTTGGCAAACTAGATGAACTGTGTCATATCTTTTTTCTTTCAAAGATTCTAGAATCTGGATCTGTCCCCCTGAGTGACTCCTGATCTTACAAATTAATAATGTCAAGATGTAAAGTATGGCCACGATAATATAAAACGGACAGGCACCACTACAGACCAAACTGTGGGGCTGCTGTGGAGAGGAGGAAGTAACGTGGATGAAAGACTCAGTGTGTGAGCCCGCTCCCGTTAGGCAGCTGTGTGGGGCTAGAATCAAACATGCTGACACAGGTCAGGGATTGACATCTGCTCGATCCTACTGCAGAAATCTTCAAAGTCATTAGAAATTATTAAGGTACTTTTAACAGGATGGTAACATAAACATTAAAAAAAACAAAATGAAACAAACAACCTTGAGGTTTTAACCATAATAGTCCCATGAATTCAAAAGAACTCTTAAGTTGTTGTTTAGTGATTTTAGTTGTATCTGACTCTTTGTGACCCTTTTTGGGTTTTTTTTTGGCAAAGATACTGGAGTGGTTTGCCATTTCCTTCTCCAGCTCATTTTACAGATGAGGAACTGAGGCAAACAGGTTTAAGTGACTTGGCCAGGGTCATAGCTAGTGAGTGTCTGAGGCTGGATTTGAACTCAGGTCTTTCTGACATCAAGCTCTATCCACTGTGCCACCTAACTGCCCTAGTAGTTATGGTAATATTAAATTCTGACTATACCAAGAACCAAAAACAAAAAATTCCTACTAATAGGAATACTTAAAAAAAAATAATCAGGTCATGTGTGCGTACTTAAGTGTTGTTTTTTAAGTTAAAAAACATTTCTTTGTAAACAAGGAAATAAAATGTATTAAATTATTACCCAAGCTGGACTTCTTACACTTTCTTACCTTCCCCACCCCATATCCAATCTGTTGTTAAGTCCTATCAATTTGATCTTGGAAATGTCTCTTGTACGTATATGCGCCCCCTTTCTCTATTCTAACAATGTCACAAGTCTAGTCAATCAGTCAACCTACCACGTGCCAGGCACTGTGCTAAGCACTGGGGATACAAAAAGAGGCAAAAGCCCTCAAAGAGCTTATATTCTAATGGGAGAGATAACATGCGAACAAGTATATACAAAGCAAGCTAGGAAATAGTTAATAGAAGGAAGGCACTAGAATCAAGCATGGTTGGGGATGGCTTCCAGTAAGAGGTGAAATTTTAGCTGAGATGTAAAGGAAGTCAGGAAGGTCAATAGTCAGAACCTAAGAGGAAGAGCATTTTGGGCATGGGGAACATCCAGAGAAAATACCTTGAGTCTGGAGGGAGTGTCTTGTTCGTAGTCAGTTGTCACTGGATCAAAGAGTATGTTTTGGAGAGTAGGACGTAAGAAGACTGGAAAGGTAGGAAAAAGGTTTTATGAGGGTCTTGGAATGCCAAGCAGAGCTCTCATCACCTGATGCCTGGACTGTTGTAGTAGCCTGCTGGTTAATCTTGCTACCTGAAGTCTCTTCCCACTCCAGTCCATCCTCCACTCCGCTACCAAAGTGCAAGTCTGACTGCGCCACCTTCCTCTATTCAGTAAACTCCTGTGGTTCTCTATTACCTTTGGGACCAAATATATAATTTTCTGTTTGGCTTTTAAAGCCCTTTAAAATCTGGCCCTTCCCAATCTTCTTATACTTTATTCTCCATGTACCCTGCAATCCAGTGACACTGAACTTTTCCTATGCATTTTCACTGGCTCATGCCTAGAATGTTCACTCATTGTCTCCAACTTTTGGCTTTCTTTGCATCTCATCTCAAATTCCATCTTTTCCAAGAAGCCTTTCCTAGAGTCCCTAGATGCCAGCGTCCTCCCTCTGAGATTATATCCAAGTTATCCTGTATATATTTTGTTTATACATAGTATTTTGCATATTGTCTCTCCTATTACATTGTGAGTTCTTTGAGACAGACTATCTTTGATTTTCTTTGTATCATCTGCTCTTAGTATAATGCATGGCATTAAGTGTTGAAGTTTGTTGACGACATACAATTTTTGATGGGAAAATTTTTTAAATGGGCTACTGAGTAAGAGTAAGTTACATAGTCAAATTTTGGAATGCAGCACCTAAAGTTTTTGGCAGCCCTAGACATTTGAGACTGGGAAATCTCGATGTTCCATTTACGTTTTACTTTAGCATCTCATACCAATTAAAATATATTCATTACAGAAGATTGTGCTCAAAAAATGTTAAGATATTGCAGGGCCTTCAATAGATACAGCTGTGTTTCTGTGACTTGTCACGCAAACACACACTATTCTCCTTAGGAGTGATATCTCATTAACCATCCGCGCCCTCCTGCTTCGTCCCAACCTCAATGCAACCGCGCCGACAGAAAGAGGACTACATTTCCCAGAATTCATAGAGCCACATCGCCTCCCATTCAGACTCAATTTCCTAGAATCCATGGGGTGGAGCGCCGCGGAGCCCTCCGGGAAATGGAGTCTGGGGGTGGAATTCGCAGCGGCTTGAGATGGTAATGGGTGCGCAGGCGTAGTAGCGTGTTGGAACCGAAGTGTAGGACTTTGGACCATCCTTGGTCTAGAGGTAAAGGCCGTTCTGTCGGCGCGCGCTTGCGTAGGTGTGGGAGATTGAGATTGTGTCACGAGAGGCCTGTGGGGAGCTGGGGGCGCGGACCCCCACGGCGGGGACGGGGGTGGGGTGGGGAGCGGCGGAGAGCCGGGGTTCCACTCTCTCCTCCCAGGCAGCACCCCGGCTGGGACCTCTCTCGTGTCCTCTCTCGTGAGTGTTCGTGTCCTTTCGTGGGTCATCGTGGGTGGCGCCGAGCGTGCAGGTGTTAGTTCAGCTGCTGGGCTGGATGTCCCCGTGTGGGAAGCCTGGCACCCCCATCCTCCGGGCTTCTAGGCGTTTATTACGCGTCTCCTGATTGCAGGGACCCGTGCCAGGCGCTGGGGAGTCAAAGACCGAGGGGTTCAGGCTCGTCCCCCGGGGCTCCTGCCCCTCTCTTTTCGGTCTCCGGATCCAGGGCTGGGTCGGGGGCTCCTTGGACGAAATGAAATACATAGAATTGCAAAAGAAACCAATTAATAAAGTTGTAGTGGGTTTTCCCCCTTCCAAGTTAATGGAACCCCTGGTTCAGAAGGGGCTCTCAGGGGTGACCTTCACATTCCCACTGCTTCCACCCCAGTCCAGACCTTCATCACTCCTCTGTCCGGCTGGTCTAACTGGCCCCATTTTATCCTACTCTCGGCCCAGGGTACCTTAAATGTAATTTATCACTCTAACTCAAGGGGGAGTGGGCTGGTTTGGTTCTTACTGCTCGCCCCAGTGAGGTAAGGTAGAAAGAGCTCTGAACTCGGACCCCCGGTTTGTGCCGCGACACCAACTGGCCATGCGACCTCGGGCAGGTCTCGATAACCTCTCCAGACTTCAGTAGTCCTTGTAAACGAGTATTTACACAACCCCTAATTTCATGCCTTCGTTCAAAAAACATTTAATATCAAGTAAGATGTTTGTAAAGCATTTAGCACATGCCTGGCACATAATTGGTGTTTAATAAATGCTTGTTTCCTTCCCCTTGTTAACTGATAAATGCTGGGCACTGAGGATGCAAAGGTGAAAAAGAAAACCAGCCTTTCTCATCAAGGAGCTTATGAGGTCAATGTGATCATACGTTTAACTTGAGAATCCCAGTATCAACTTCCTCATGCTCCCCCTTTACACATGGACCACATTCATTTCAGTGGTTTTTGAACTTTGAACTCTGGTCTTTGGACTCTCTTTGGATCCACAGTTTGATTTGGCAGCCAAAACAGCTAATATTAGGTTGCATTAAGGGAGGAAGAATTCCTAGCAGTAGGAAGATGATGAGATTTGGTGGGGAGAGCACTCCAAAATCCTTCACGTCTACAGAAATGTCACCTGCTTTTATTAGGGAGGTGAAAATTCCACTGTCCCTGGTTAGTCTGGAGCATTCAGTTCTGGGCACCCCACCTTAGGAAGAACATAGATAAGTTTGGGGAGTGTCTAGCCAGAAGGCTACTGTGCCATATGAGGATTTGTTGCAGGGATAAGGTATATTTATCCTGGAGGAGGAAGGATTTATGAAGAACATATCTTCACATTATCTGAAGGACTGTCATGTTGAAAAAGGATTAGGGAAGGAAGAAACATTTATTAAGTGCCTACTATGTCCCAGGATTGTCAAGTGCTTCATAAGTATTATCTCATCTGATAAGGCTTTTTTGATTGGCCCATAGGGCCAAACTAGGAGCAGTAGGGTAAGAGTTGCAAAGAGTACAATAAAACTTCATAACAATTAAAATTAGCCAAATATAAAATGAGTTCCTTGGGAATTAATAGGCTCCCCCTCATTGACAGTCTTCATAAAGGCTAGATGACTATTTCTGGGTATATAGTATAGAGGAATGGGTATATAGTATAGAGGAAATTCTTGTTCACAAATGCATTTGACAAGATGGCCTTTGCCAGATTTTGTGAATCAATATATTCCTTATCTTTACTTCTCAAAATCCATCCTTCAAGCCTTAGCTCAAATTAACAATGATGAAGCCACTTCTTTTTTTCTGATGAAGCCTTCTTTCTTCCCTCTCATTTGTTCATTCTGTCTTCTTTCTGAAATCGTGGTGCATTTATGTATTTTTGTATATGTTGTATTCCTTAGGAGAATGTAAACTGCTTGAGGATAAGAATTGTCTTGTTTTTGTCTTTGGTTCTTCAGTGCATTGATCATATTAATCACTTAATAAATGTCTGTAGAATTGGTAACACAGTGGTAGATTTCAGTTCAATGAATGTAAAAATTGCCTAAATTTTAGATTTTACCATTCCTTTAATTAAAAAAAGTAAAGTGTTGTAGGAATTGAGTGAAACTCACCAACCTATAGTTTACAGATTCCATACTCTTTCCTTTTTTCCAAATTAATTAATCTATTTTTAGTTTTCAATATTCACTTCCACAAGATTTTGAGTTCCAGATTTTTTCCCCATCTCTCCCCTCCCCCCACCCCAGGATGGCATGCATTCTGAATACCCTTTCCCCTAATCTGCCCTCCCTTCTATCACCACCCTCTTCTCTTATCCCCTTCCTCTTCTATTTTCCTGTAGGGCAAGATAGATTTTTATACTCCATTGCTTGTATATCTTATTTCCCAGTTGCATGTAAAAACAATTTTTAACATTTGTTTTTAAAACTTCGGATTTCTTCCCTTTTTTTGAAAACCAGAACATTCGCTTACCTTCAAATCCCCTGTCCTCCTGTTACCAGTTTTCAAATGACATGAAGTTGAGTGCCCTCTTGCTGCTCTTCAAATCCCTCCTCCACAAGGCTTTTCTTCCTCTTCCCACTTGAGAGTGTGAATTTGTATCCCCTGAAAAAGGGACAGAAGGCATTCCACAAAGGAGTGGCATCAGAAAAACAGGGGGACCTACTGTTTACTGTCCTCATCATTTTGACTTTTATCACTGATTGTCAGTTATTGTTATCAGTTTATGTTTATATATTTTATGTCCCTAAGTAGGTTGTAAACTTTGGGAGAATAGGGACTGTGTTTTATGTTTTCTTGTATTGCAAGCCTATTTCTCTACTGATGGATTGACTACTCACCAGTCCTTGAAACTCCTCTTCTCTCCCCTAGTTTCTATGACACTGACTTTCCTGATTCCTCCCTGACCCTCTAAAGTTTCCTTCTCTGCCTCCTCTTCTTTCCACCATTAAATGTCAGTATTCCACCAGGCTCTACCTTCAGCCTTCTGTGCTTCACTTTCTGTATAACTGTTATGGGAAGAACACCCATTGTAAATGGCTTCAATTGTTATTTCTATGCTGATGACTCTCAAATCAACACCCCTAATTCTAAATTCTTTTCAAAGGATAGCTAGGCCTTTAATGGGGAGGGATGGAATGGAGAAAGAAGGACTGTTACTATTGTGAAGAAAGGCATAACCAAATCATGGAGTTGGATAGGAAGGACTGGCAAGAAGGAGAGAGGGCAGGACTGGAGATAAGAGATTTGAATGACATTCTTTACAGAGGTGATAGTCAAAGCCAAAGGAATAGATGATATATGGAAGGGGCCAATGGCAATATGAGAAGGCTGGATGTCATGTTTGTGGTACAAATAGAGCCCTAACTTCACTGTTTATATTGTGAACAGCACCATCTTGGAGTCACCCAGGCTTATAACCTCAGGGTTGTCCTTGAATTTCCCTTGCTCCCCCTATCCAACCGGTTACAAGGTCTTATTGATGCTATGTCCACAACATCTGTAGCATTTGGACCCTTCACACGGCCACTACCCTAATTCAGGACCTCGCCATCTCTTGCCCAGACTATGGCAATAGCTTCTGAATTGATTTTCCTGTCTCAGCTCTCTCCCATCTCCCATCCATTAACCACACAGCTGCCACAGTGATATTCCTTAAAGCACAAGTCTGATCATATCACCCCCCCCCCAAATAATCAATGGTTCTCTCTTACCTTTAGAATCAAATATAAATTCCTCTGATTGGTATCTCAAGTCCTTCACAAAGTGGCCTCAACCTACCTTTCCAACCTCATTATACTTTCCTGTGCTTTGAAGTCCAGCCAAATTGACCTTTAGTTAATCAACAAGCATTTATTAAATAAACATCTGCTATGTGCCAGGCACTGCCCTTGCTGCTCCTCACACATGTTTTCTCTCTCGTCTCTGCCTTTGCACATGCTATCTACCATGCTTGGAATGAACTGACTCTTTGCCCCAGCCTTTTAGAATCCCTTGAAGAATTCTTCAGATCTCAGCTTAAATGCTGCCTCCTGCATCTGATATTTTCTGATTTTTATTTTTTTTTTTGTCACAGCTGCTGGGGGCTTACCTCCCAAAATGACCTTAACTATTTTGTACATATTTGTTTATGTGTAGCTCTTGTCTCTCTCCCACCCCCCACCCCCACTAGAATATAAGTGCCTTGGGTACAGGGATGGTTTCTTTTTTAAAAAATTTGTATTTCCCATGTTTATTGGTGCTTAATAAATGCTTGTTGATGATGAATTGATATTTTGAAGGTTTAAATCCTGAGAGACACCAACCACAGTAGCAAAGAGTATCAGCAGGTCTCAACTGGAGTGGAAAGGCTGAAACATAGTTTTAATTGCTGGCCTTTGGCAGTCCATAGTCTTTGGGACCACACCAGGACGATCAGTGATGATCCTGGTCTCAGTGCTTGGCACAACATCCAGGTTCCATCAAGCTAGCACCACTCCAATGTTAATATGTGGGATAAATGGATCTGTAATAATCTCTATACCATGGCACTTCAATTATATTTCCAAAAGCCATTGGTTCTAAAGGAAGTCCATTCGTTGGGTATGCTATATGGGGGATTCTTTTTTTTTTTGTATGGGTTGGATTTGATGGCCATTAAAGTCCTTCTAACTCTCAAATTCTGTGATTTTGTGAAGTCAGCAAGTTCTTACTCAGATGCATCTGATAGGCTTCCTGTCTCTGATGTTACAGGCAGGAAAATGCAGGGTCTTGAGCTGCAAGGATCTGGCCAGACAAGCGTGGATTATGGAAGTTTTCAGAAAAGGGACCAGAGCAAAGTCAGCCTACTACAAATGGTTAGAGATCTTAAAAACCAAACCAAAAAAAACCTCAAACAAACCTAGAGAACTATGAAATTCTGAAGACAGAAGGAGAAAATGATACCGATTAGGAAGAAAAAGGGAAGCTGCTTGAAGAGCCCTATATGGATGCCAAGGGAATTAATCTACGAAGTCAGATTTTTAAAAGATATGTATAAAATATGGAAGCAAAATCAAGTAGTTAAGGATGATAACAAGAGTAGCATGGTCCCGGGAGAACTGTGGCAGGAACATGAAGTCCCAGAATGAAATGAGGCTGGCTAGAAAAGCTAAGAACAACACAAAGGATTTTCCCCCAGTAATGTTGGGGGCAAAAGGAAGATCAAAGAAGGGAAGGATGGAATAACAGACAACAGTGAGAAAGTTGGACTACTCAGCTCTTACTTTTCCCATTTTTCTTCCAAGGAGAACAGTCTTTGCCCTGGGAGCCAACAAAACGTGGTTCAAAGGGAATAAAAATCCATACCAAGTGATTCTCAGCATTGTAGATCTTTGGAAGATCTTGGAGAATTGGAGAAGAGCAAATATCTCAATTTTCAAAAAAGGGGAAAGGGTAGATTTTGCAAACTATAGAGTTTGATTCTGATTCCTGGCAAAAACTCTAGAATGTATTATTAAAGGAATAACATGAGAACACTTAGAAAGGGAAGCAGTGATCACTGAAATCTAGCATGGCTACAGCAGTTCTTAATCTCATTTCCTTTTCATCAGGATAACTTAGCCAGCATGGCATAATAGATAGGACCATCCTTAGGTTCAAATCCTGTTCAAATCCTGTTTCTGACACATACTAGCTATGTGACGTTGGACTAACCACTTGAATTACTGGAACATGTTTATATACCAGGCATTCTCTACACAGATGAAATTACAAGTGTATAACCCTATTCTTCACCCCACCAAAAAGAAAATGCTTGACTGGGGAATCACATAGCTATTTTGTATGCTGAAATCATAGCACAGCATCTAACAAAGTCTCATGCTGCAGTTGTGGATAAGATGGAGAGATGGGGGCTAGATGCTGGTAGAGTTACATGGATCTGGACCTGGCTGACTAGCCAAAGAGTAGTCTAATAGGCTAACATCATGTTATAAGAAGGTCTCTAATGAGGTACCTGTGATTTGTCCTTGGCCCTGAGCTAATTATATTTTTGCCAATAATTTGACTAAGGAATAACAGGCAAGTATGTTAAATTTCTGGATAACACAGATTTTAAAGGGATAGCTCATATGAGGGATGTTAGAGTCAGGAACCAAAAAGACCTTGAATACTTAGAACAGTGGGTCATATTGAATAAGACCATATTTAGTACAGACAAAATAAAGTTCTTCACTTGAGTTCCAAAAATCAACTGCTCATATGTAAGAAGGGGGCAGTGTATAACACCTTAAAGTGAAGAAGTGCTCGGGATTAAATGGGCTAAGCCCACTGGGTGCAGCAGCCTAAAATGCTGTCCTATGCAACATTAATAGTGACACAGTCCTCAAAATAGGCAAAGTCCCCAAAGAGGCAAAAATACCACCATCTGGTCAAGATATGTGAAGTTCTTCATTAAGTCCTAGGCACACAACTTAAGAAAGACATGAGCTGGAGTGTGTCTAGGAGGTCTGAGACCAAGGTACATGATAGGGAACTTCAGCCTTCTGGAAATCTGTGAGACAGGGACTGATGGAAGGAATTGAGGGGGACTTAACTTGGAGATGAAAAGTCTTTGGAGAGACATGAAAAACTGTTCTGTAGAATAGAAACTGGTTCTGCTAGAAGGAAGGACTCAGAGGAGTATATGGAGATTGAGAAGAAGTGGCCTTAGCCCCAGAGAAAAGAAGAGAAAAAAAGAAAAAGGAGGAGGAAAAAAAGCAGCATGGGCATCTAGGAGAGGTAGGATGGTTTCCTCTTACTAGAACCACAAGCCAGATGGCCACTTGTCAGGTGTGTACCAGGTAAAGGTTGGATGCAGTGGTTTCTAAGATTCTCTGATATGAAGCATTCCTCAGGAGAATATCAAGTATGATATTAATGAGTGGCCTATAGGAATATTCTCATTTTAAAACCATGTGTTTATTGTTAGCCCAATTTTACATATAGGTCACATACCTACATAGGCAGAGCCAAGTGTCCTGATTTCTAGTTCTGTGTTGTTCTTACTCTGCTATGCTAACTCTTTGATGCTTACATCATGTAGCCATGAGGCCGGTGGGAAAGTCAAAACATCTATTCTTTATATCTCATGTCAAACAGGGAAGAGAGTGGGAAATACTTTTCCTTGAAAGTGACTGAAAGGTTGAATCTTGTTACAAATCACATAGCCATGTGTCCTGACTCAGAAATAGAGCTCTTTCTCTTGCTGTGTATTGTAAGCATAGACATACAGTCAAAGTGCCAGGTATTAATATTCTTGACCCTTTTCTCTGATCTTGAGAGAGAGCAAGTCAGCCACATCTGTGCTCTTTCCAACTTCCGTCTTTATAGGGTATAGGAAAGGTAAGAAAGTCACACTCACCTGAGATTTCTGGCCTGGTGAGTTTCGGAGTAATAAGACAAGACCAGGCTCCCTCATGTCCTCTTTCTTTTTCCCCAGCCCTGCATTCTCCAGACTGCCATTATTTAACAGAGGAATCTAGAAGAAGAGGAAGAAGAAATGGCTCCCATATTCCTGACAGCCAGTTCCCAGGTGACTTGGACTTTCTTCTCTATTGAAATTCAATCCCATTTTTCCAGAGAGTATATATCTTTCCTTCCCTCATCAGGGATCTTCTCTATCCAGCTGTGGCCCATTCAGAGATCAGAGCCCCAGGTATTCATTCCTAGGAAACTGGGCCCACCTTAAGAAGTGTTCTCTGGTATGGTGCCCTCCCTTAGTGAAGCCCAGGGATGGGCACAATGACCTGGGGACAAGGTATTTCTACCCTGGGTCATATGCCTCTTATTCCACAGTACACAGGACTTGTTCTTTATCCTCATCAGAACCACTTGTATGTCTAAACCAGGGATGGAGAACCTGCGGCCTCAAGGCCACATATGACCCTCTAGGTCCTCAAGTGCTTTGACTGAATTCAGACTGCACAGAACAAATCCCCTTAATAAAAAGATTTATTCTGTAAAACTTGGACTCAGTCAGAAGGCTGCACCCAAGGACCTAGAAGGCCACATATGGTCTCAAATCCACAGGTTCCCTACCCCTGGTCTAAACTATCTACATACTTTTAAATTGACTCTCTTTCCCTAGGTGTGAAGGGTTCCCAAGTGAACCAGAATCTGTTTGTTTCAGGAATCAGTTACGTTTAAGGATGTGGCTGTGAACTTCACTCAAGAGGAATGGCAGCAACTGAACCCGGCTCAGAGGGACCTCTACAAGGATGTGATGCTGGAGAACTATAGAAACCTCATCTCACTGGGTAAGGATGGCTTCATCCCATGATTCAGAATCTGCCCTGCATTTTAAGAAAATACAGCTCTTCACTAAATGGAAGTAAATAAATTTAATTCAGTAAACATTCATTAAGTACCTGATGTATGCAAAGCACTTGGGATATCAAAGGCAGAAACAAAAAGCAGCCACTGCCTGGCATTTATATGCTACTAGGAGAATGAAGTACAGCACATGCACAAATAGGTAAATACCAGGTAATTTGAGGAGGGAGAGAACATTAACACCTGGGGGCATGAGGAAACACTCTATCCAGATGTGTAGATCTTAAGGATGAGAGTGTGTGAGGGTTTCTCTTTAGCACTTTGAGGATCAGTGAAGGTGTTGATCTATGGTTAATCTAGATCACAAGCCCTCTGGAGGTTCCTAGACCGTCTTCATGAGCTTCTGTGACCAACAGATTCAGTCTTCAGTCAACAAACTGGGGTTGGGGGCAGCTAGCTGGTACAGTGGATAAAGCACCAGCCCTGAAGTCAGGAGGACCTGAGTTCGAATGTGGCCTCAGACCAAACACTTGACACGTACTGGCTGTGTGACCCTGGGCAAGTCACTTAACCCCAGTTGCCTAAAAAAAAAGCCAAAAAAACCAAACTGGGGTTGAGGCTTTCTGAACTTAGCTAGCCCCATCCTTGACAACAACTTCTGAGTCTGTCAAGCAGGCCCCTCTTTGAAGCCTTTTTCAGTTGGGTACAAAACCTGTCAGAGTCCCTGCTCTACAGGCCTAGCCTTGGAGAACTCAGGATTAGCTCTGTGCCTCAGTGAAGCATGATAGGTCTTTAGTGGAGGAATATTAATAGATGTTTATAGAAAATGTTTTAAACTACATGACTGCTGTTTAACTGTGAAGGTGACTGGTCCTTTTGTTTGCACAAAGGCTAGGTAAAGTATAGGGTCCAGGAGAGGACAAGGATCTCAAAAGAAGCGAGTACTTCAAGAATGATAACAGAAGGATTAGGTACCCTATATGGTAGAAAAGGACAGCTAGGTAGTAGGATAGAACACCAGGCCTGGACTTAGGAAGACCTAAGTTCAAATCTGGTCTCTGATACTTAAGCTGTGTGACCCTGGGCAAACCACTTAACCTGTTGGCCTCAGTTTCCTTATCTATAAAATAAGCTGGAATAGAAAATGACAAACCACTTCAGTATCTTTGCAAAGAAAACCCCAAAATGGGGTAACAAAGTTGGACACTATTGAAACAACTAACAACAACAACATGGTAGGAAAAACACACAGATTTAGAAGTGGGTGCAAAGCTGGCAAGGAATCTAGACTTGGGAAGAGACACAGGTGAAATTTTAACATGGCATGTGTAGACATCAAGAATTCCCTCATGTACCTTAGGTGTGAACTGGATAGACACAGTGTGTAATGGAATATCCAAGGGACCTTACAGGGAAACTGCAGAAACTGTGTAATAGACTATGATGAGATCATATAGTAGAACAGATAGGATTTTCTGAGACCAGAGATATGGAGAAAAGATGAAAGTGGCTACTTACAGTTTATGGGAAAACCTGGACCCTAAATAGAAGAGAAGCTTCCTATTCTCAAAACCAAATAGAAGGGAAGGAGGGAGAAGGGCACACTAGAGAAAAGAAGTGTGACCAAGGTTTGGTCAGATGAAAACTAGACTAAAGAAAGTGTAAGCTAATGGTGCCTATAAAGGGGGAATAGTAAAACACCAGGCAAAAAGGGCACCAGGCGAGGTCCAGAGAGGAAGGAGGGGCTACCATTTCAACTGCTCTTTGGGTGGACTTACATTGTAAAAATTGGTAATGGCTGTGCAGCTCCTGACTTGGTTATCCTGAGTTTTGGCTTGTCATTCAGACCAGAGATTTCTATTCTTTTTTGGCCTTGGGGACCAGGTATTTCTATTTCTATTTATAAAATTAAAGTTTTTCAGTTTATAGAGTTGAAAATAGGTAGTTCATTGTACCCCACTAAAGCCCTAGAAACACAAGCCTGAGGCTTCTTCTTCTTCTTCTTCTTCTTCTTTTTTTTTTTTTTTTGGTCTAGGCAGTGGGGTTAAGTGACTTGCCCAGGGTCACACAGCTAGTAAGTGTCAAGTAAGTGTCTGAGGCCAGATTTGAACTTAAGTCCTCCTGACTCCAGGACTGGTGCTCTATCCACTGCACCACCTAGCTGCCCCGAGCCCGAGGCTTCTTCAAAAATTTTTGCTACTACTTTTGGATTTTCCTGTCATGTCCTGTAGGAAGCAATGTGTTGTAGGTCCTTCAAATTATCATGCAATATGGGTCTATATTTTCCTTGTCTTTCCTTGCAGAAAAAGGGCATAGGAGTGACTTTGGAGATAGATTCAAACTGTTCTGATCCATTCCCTTCTCTATAAACAGGGCTTCCCATTTCCAAACCTGATGTGATCTTCCAGTTGGAGCAAGGGGAAGAGCCTTGGATACTTGATTTGCAAGGAAGTGAAGAAAAAGCAGTACTAAGAAATACTTCTCTAGGTACGTAAGTTAAAGGGGGAAAGGGAAGGGAATAAGCATTTATATGAAGCCTACTATGTGCCAAGCATATTTTTCTACAAATATTTCACTTGATGCTTACAACAAGCCTGTGAAGTAGGTGCTTTTATTATCTTTATTTTACAGTTGAGGAAACTGAGGCAGACAGAGGTTAAATGACTAGCCAAGATCACACAGCTAGTAGGTGTCTGATGCTGAATTTGAACTCAGGTCTTCCTGTCTCCAAACCAATGTTATTACAACTGTGTCACCAGCTGCCTGTGAAAGATAACCAGACAGATGGGATTCAGTGGCAATAACAGCCCAGATGTTTAATGAGAGAGATCTCCTCAGCTACCCCAAGGATTGCTGAGATTGTTATTGTAAACGGACCCAGACAACAAAGCTTTGTTACATTTTGTGACCTGGGGGGGGGGTGGAGGAGAGTCTCTTTTTTTCCTCAAATGTTATTTCTGTGCTTCTCTTTTCATGTTGCCAGCCGCCAACTCTTTCCTTCTTTTCATTTTTTCCAAAGACCACCCTTTTTTACTCACTAAAATTGTATCTTCCCATATCCATCCTAATTCTTATGCTTTCCTTGATAGAATTTCTACTCATTACCTTCTACCTTCCTCTCCACTTAAAGATGACCACAACAATATGCTACCATATTCCTGGATGGGTTCTCTCATATTTTCTGCTCACACTGATTAGAGAGATAATAATCCTCTCCCCCTCCCCCTGCCCCCAGGCTTCCTAGTTCTTTCCTCTGCTCCTCTCTCCTCTCCTATTTCCTCAGCTTTCCATAGTTTATAAGACTGGTTTGGAGATGTACCTAATTACATGAATACCCAGTCCTCATTATTTTTGGTTTAATTCTCCTTTTGTTCCACTAGAGCATTTTATTTTCTTAACAGAAAGAGAATACTCTGTCCTTATCACAAATTACATTTGTATGTTCTCTTAGTTTCAGGCTGGGAGCATGTGCCTGAAATCCAGGAATCAATTCTAAAGCAGAACATTTCTGAAAAAGAAGGATCACCAGGCACATTAACAGAAGGAATAAGGGGAGAGATTTCTGTACCTGAAGACAGAGTGGAGAAGCAGAGGGAAAACTCTGAAGGGGAGACAAGAGAAAAACCACTTTCTCTTGAGAGAAGTTTCAAGAAAATATCAATAAATCCTACCAAAAAACACACTAAAGAGAGAAGCCATGAATGTAATCAGTGCAGGAAATCTTTTTTTGATCGTTCTTCCCTTAATCGACATCAGAGAACTCATACTGGAGAG
Organism: Phascolarctos cinereus; assembly: GCF_003287225.1. NCBI lineage: Eukaryota > Metazoa > Chordata > Mammalia > Diprotodontia > Phascolarctidae > Phascolarctos > Phascolarctos cinereus. The sequence continues at coordinate 147,112,666 of NW_027555625.1, read as the reverse complement.
AAGCCCTATGAATGTAAGGAATGTGGGAAAGCCTTCAGCCACAGCAGCAGTCTTAGGAGACATGAGATGACCCACACAGGACAAAGTCCCTATGAATGTAGCAAATGTAGGAAAGCTTTCTATGACCGTTCATCCCTTGCTGTACATGAGAGAATTCATACTGGAGAGAAGCCCTACAAATGTGATGAATGTGGGAAAGCCTTCTTTGACAGATCATCTCTCACTCGACATCAAAGGATTCATACTGGTGAGAGTCCCTATGAATGTAATGAATGTGGGAAAGCCTTCAGCCAAAAAAGCATACTTACTCGACATCAGCTAACACATACTGGAGAGAAGCCTTATGAGTGTAATGAATGTGAAAAAGCATTCTTTGGCCTCTCATCCCTTATTCGACATCAAAGGACTCATACTGGAGAGACTCCTTTTGAATGTAATGAATGTGGGAAAGCCTTTTTTGACCGCTCATCCCTTACTCAACATCAGAAAATTCATAGTAAAGAGAAGCCCTTTGAGTGTAATGAATGTGGGAAAGCCTTCAATCAAAAAAGTCACCTTAATCGACATCAGAGGACTCATACTGGAGAGAAACCCTATGAATGTAGTGTATGTGGAAAGGTTTTCAGTAGCAAGTCATCTGTTATCCAACATCAACGACGTTATGCCAAAGAGTAACCCTGGGAATATTATGAATTTGGGGAAAACTTCATTTATCCTTTCATGGGACAAGAAACCCTATTAAAATATTAAGATGGGGAGATAAATCTTAAATGTTTCTTAAATCTGCTATTTCTGGTTGCTATTCTATTTTTTCCCTTTCTTTTGCTTCCTAATTCCTTGAACAAATGGCCTATAGGTGCCATGTCATAAATTTAGAGTCAGGCATCTTAAAAGCAAAATATAGCTCTGGGAACACTACCAAAACCAGTCTTCCTTAGGTATTGCTAGGGTTCATCATAAAGGAAAAAAATGGAGGAGACACAGATACTGAAAGAAAATCCCAAATTCCTCATAGACATACATGTTCCCTTATCTGATCATATGTATTGGGCCCCTTACTAACAGATGGCTTAGTGCCCCAAGCCTGTGGAAGCCTCCACCTAAAGTAGAAAGCATCAGCCCTTTAAGAACCTAGAAACCCTAATAGCAGGACTATAAATACTTTCAGTCCATTGTGAAAAAGCACTCAGTCGACACACAAGCCTACTGGCTCTGCTTATGACTCCATTCTGCTCCACTTGGCAGCTTTCCTGGGATTTGCTCCTTAAGTCCTGACTTGGGTCTTCCTATGTCCTGATTCTTAGGATGCTAGTTTTACTTGGACTTTGGCCCTTCTAAACTTCAGTTATCATAAACTCTAGCTTTCAGACCTAATTTACTATTTCTGACCCACCATCTAAGAGCTTAAATCACTTTTGTTCCTAGCCCAATTAAGTGTGGGCTTCCCACTCTGACAAAGAAATGTGATACCAGGCTCACCATTCTCCCCTCTGACTAAACCTGCATATTGCCTCTACTTTCTCATTACCCATTGACTTCTTAACTCTTTATGCTCTACTGAATCTCTTCTCAAATGTTACCTGCAATTTTCTTCCATCTGAATCCAGTGGCCTATTTATTATTCAGTACCTACTGCCTCTCTACTCCACATGACACTTTTGACTGCTGCTTTGAAACCTTCCTCTGTTACCATAACAGGACAACTCATTTTCATGCCTTCCACCTTTAGTGAGACACTGCTCTTTTTTCTTTCTTGCTTATAACTAGTTTTTCTCTTGAGTCTGGCCCCTTGGTTTCATCTCTCCAAATATCTCCTTTAGGAGAAGCTACTTAATGATTTCAGTTACCACCACCATGTTTCTCATTCTCAATTCTTCACTGATGTTGGAATCCTGCCATAGAACACTGGAAGCCCTGAAAGTTAAGAGATTCGTTCATCTGGACAGGCAATCAGTCTAGCCAGTAAACCAGCATTCTTCCTCTTCTCCATTTGTTCTGTACATAGAGCTTCAGCAGCAACACCGTCAATCTTACTGAAAGCTGGGGGGGCAGGGACCAAAGTTTGAGTGTGTTTTCATGCAGTTACACGTGGGTTTTGATGAAGTGTAGGATGCAAGGAGCACAAAGATGCCAAATCCAGGGGGACAAGTGAATACATCTATGAATATGAAGACAAGTCCGATGGGGCAAGTGAAAAGTGGGAAACAGTATATCCCCAAACCATAAGGAAACTGGTTTGAGGGGTGTTCTTAGTTCTTCGTAACTGATATGAGTTGGCTTATGATAGGGCCAGGGCATTTGTGGCCTTCTTTCAACTTGGCAGGAGGGGGTGGAAGTCCTTCTGGCATCTTAAAGGACTAGTAATTAAGAATCTAAGTCTTTAAAATCTGCTCTCTTGGTCTCTTACCTGTGCTCCTGTCATCTAGTGCTAACTACCTGGGGTAAATCTCAATTTGGTTGTTCCTCTAATCACTTTATTTTTAAAAATTTTTTTCCTCTGTCACTTTAAACTTAGAAGACAAAGACTGATTTCATTGGAATAGGGAACTGAGACAACTAGTACTAGAAATGCGGGTTGGCAACTTTTCTGCAACTTATAGAAATAATGCTAATAGCTAGCATTTATGTAGCACTTTAAGGTTTACAAAGTGCTTTACAAATATCTCAACCCTCACAACAATCTTGGGTGGTAGGTGCCATTATTATCTCCATTTTGCTGTATGCAAGATGCAGGAAGAGAGGATGCATGAAGATAAGAAAACTGAGGTAAATGGGTTAAGTGACTTGCCCAGGGTCATACAGCTAGCAAGTGTCTGAGGCACATTTGAACTCAGGTTCTCCTGACTCCAGTAGTTCTCTATCCTCTGTGCCACCTAGCTGTCCCTAGAACATCAAGAAGTTCAATGATATACCCTGGGTCATACAACTAGTATGAATCAGTGGTAAGAGTTGACCACAGGTTGTCTTGACTCTAATGCCCACTCTTTCCACTGTAATGTTTCATTTCATTATTAACTTAACACATCAGAAACCAAACTTGTTATCTTTGATGTTACAAACCAGTTTTACTTCCCAAATAACCCAGTGTTCGCTTTCCCAGTCTGGACCTTGAAATCATTTTGGACCAAAGCCAGTCTTTTTTCTTTACATTTTCTTTTACACCCATTCCTTCCATTCCAATTGACACTTTCCTATTAAGGTTCTTATACCCTCATAGCCATTCTGTTGTGGCCTTCCTAAGTTCTTTATCTTGAGGCTCTCATTCAGTCCATTCTACACACTGCAGCTGGGTTAATTTTGCTAAACACCACTGGGATTATTCCTCACTCTGGTTCAAAAACTTTCATCAGTTCTTCTTTGCCTATAGGATTAAATCCAGACCCAGCCTAACATTTGAGCATCTCCACAGTCTGGTTCTACTCTACCTACCCAATCTAATTCCTCCTCCACCCAGAGCTCCACGTTAACCCCTGACCCTCTCCCCCTTGCGCTGTTTCTCTGATTTCTGGCTTATAGGAGTGGATGTTTCATTTGCCTGGATTGTCCCCATCATCCCATCTCTACCCACTAAAATCCTGCTGCTCCGAGACTCATCTCAAATTCCAGCTCTCCAGAAAGTCCTTCTGGATTCCTTCCCCTGGAAGTAATTTCTCTCTTCGGTGGTGTTCTAGCCTTCATTTTTACCCAGAATGCCTTGTTTGCATCATTCCTCCTAGAGAGGCAGTGTGGTGGAGTGGAGAATTTTGTACTTGAAGAAGGTCTGGGTTTGAATTCTGCCCTTGACACTTTCTACTTGCTGGATGATCCATCCAGGATGGATAAGTCACTTCTCTGTTCTCAGTTTGCTCATCTCTAAAATGGAGGGAGGGAGGTAATAACATTTACCTCACAGAGCTGTGAAGCTCAAGTGAGAATGTGTGTAAAACTCTTCAAGGTATCATATAAATAAATGGTAGCTACTGTACGCTGTCATTTTTAGTTATCTTTATAGAGAAGACCGTAGATTTAGAGCTAGAAAGAACCTTACAGGCCATCCAGTCCGATCCCTTCGTTTCAAAGATGAGGAAGCTTAGGCAGGCCCCCAGACCCTATCAGTCTAAGTAACAGGCAATACAGTGTTTGCAGTCCACTGCTCTCTGGTCTCAAAATAGCCTGATAAGGAGTCAGGACCTGTTTGTTCCCTCAGTGCCTTGCAGATAGTAGGTTCTCAATGAATATTTATGGAACAAATGAATGACTTGTTTCTTTCGTATCCAATCGGCCACCAGTTCCTGTTGATCCTGATTTGCCTGTTTCTCTGCATTTCCTCGGCCACCAGCATAGTGAGGGCCTTCTGGCCTCCCCACTGTCTTCCTCAGTCCAGTTCTGTCCCTTCTTCATGCATCTTGCATACAGCTGACAGACTAACCTTCCTAAAATATCAGTTCCTGGCTCAGAAGCCCCAAATGCTTCCTTTTTGCCTGAAAAATCAGGTTTAAACTCTGCCTGCCATTTAAGATCTTTAATCAGGCCACATCCTGTCTATCAGACCTTATCTTCAAACACTTCAGCCCTTTAGTCTCTTCATTGGTCCTCTAAATGCATTCCCACTTTTTCCTCTGCCTGGCTCCTATGCCTACTTTGCTTCCAATTTCTTATGCAGCTTAAATACTCTGATCTCCATCAAGCTTCCTCTAAAGAGTATCCCATTCTGCTCTATCTAAATGCTCCTTCATCAGCCTCTCATCCCTGGTCCAAAATTACCTGTCATTTTCCCACTACTTTCATTCCCTTTGATTTCATACTAAGGTGTGAATGATTGCCACCCCATAACACAATATAATAGTCCCTGTTTACTTGATAACACCCCATGTGGTAGAATTTCAGGTAGTCTAGAGTAGATATTTTTAGGTAGCAGGGGTTTCCTAAGACCCTTAAATAACAACACTCACCTATTCCTATGTGAAAGTTGAATCAACCAGCAAATCAAATCACCAAGACTTACCTAGGGTTGTGGAGGGGAAGAGAGGGGGAAGGATAGTCTATGATTCCCACACACACATATCCCCCTCTTCTTCACACCTCAGTCTCCCCTACTAGAGAGAGGAGTTAGCTCTACTTGGTTTTTCTCCCTGAAAACTGCTTATTTGACCCTGACTCATCTTCATTGATTGACCTTCCAGGTAAGATCTTGCCCAGTCTATCCTCATTCTTTGAGGGTACAGGAAAATTTCACTTGCAATTGCTTCTGGCTGCATGTTTAGGAATTTTAAGCCATAGTAATTGTTTATGGTTACTTAAAACTACAAAAAATTTCCCTTCCTTTCAGACTCCTCTGTTGTTTAGTCATTTCAGTCATGTCTAACTCTGTGACCCCATTTGGGGTTTTCTTGGCAAAGATACTGGAGTGGTTTGCCATTTCCTTTTCCAGCTCATTTTACAGATGAAGAAAATGAGGCCAACAGGGTTAAGTGACTTGCCCAGGGTCACACAGCTAGTTGTATGAGGCCAGATTTGAACTTAGGAAGATGAGTTTTCCTGACTCCAGGCCTGGTGCTCTATCCACTGCATCACCTAACTGCCCAAAGATGTCGTGCAATCATGTCCAATTCTTGGTGACCTCATATGGGGTTTTCTTGGCAAAAATATAGGATTGCCTTCTCTTCTGCAGATGACACTGTTGACTGTAGTTCTAGGGTAAAATCAGCACACGAAATCCAGTTTCAGTAACTAATTCTAGCCATCCCCTGAACATACTTTATTGATACCATCAGCAAGGATAAATCTAGTGAAACCTTCAGGCCTCAGCTTTGGGGATAGGGAGTGGGGAGATGCATCTTTAAGGACAATGAAAAAGAGCCCATGTCTAAGGCCCATGCCTATGGACAGGGCAAGGAGCCTTGAGAGGATTCTTGAAGAGAACAAGTCTTTTTCCTTAGGATCCCAAAGGATGATAGCTAAGCATTCTGGTTGAGTTTCTAGGCTCTCTCCCTGCTTACTTCCTGCCTGGGTTGGGCTTCCCAAGAGGAGTGGGAAGAGCAGTCCTTGGGAAGTATTCTAATTAGGCTGATCCTGTGAGGAACATTGGAAGGGGACTGACATTATTAATTTCAGTTCAGATCATTAATCTATATGCTCTCATAGCTGTCCTCTAGTGACCCCACAGAGCTTGGCTATTGCTGCCTCTTAGGATTGTAGGTGTAACCCAAAAGGGTTATGGTATTTTCCTCTAATGCTACGGGCTCAAGCCCCAGTCTGGTGGGTGTTTCCCTAATATGAATCACTGAATGATTAATGCCCCAATATCATTTTGACATATGTCAATATCTCCCCAGAACATTTAATTGGTTGATGTCAACCTTGGTATCATCCATAGGTAACATCAACTAGCTTTTACAAAAGAATATTTACTGAGAAGATAGAGCAAAAATAAAAGTACAAACAGATCTCACCCCCCCAAAAAAAAACTGGCAACATAATATCTCCTGGATACTTGGTGGTGGGGAGGAGTGGGTTCAAACTTAAAATGGCTGCAACTAAACATTTGCCCCACCAAGTTTACTTCCAAGTATGTCCTGGCCACTGAAAAGTTGCTCCCCTGTAGGCAGGACAGTGTTTCAGCTATCTGACTGATCAACTGCTGAGCTGAGTTGCTCCTCAGGGCTGAGCTAGATTACTGCACCAGACCAATTCCCTAATTAGGAAATCCAAGGAAAATAAAATCACAGTGAGTTATTTTTCTATTCCATTTTCACATAGGGAGATGGCGAGGTCTGTGGACATTGAGGGGGTCTAGTCAGGAGCAGTCTACCTGCACCCTCCCAGTACAGAAAATGAAGAGAGCCTGTGGTCATGCACTAGGACCAGAAGAGGTTGTGGATCCTGTAGAGAGGTCTGATACTGTGCAGGAAGCAGCAAAGGGCAGTTCTGTGGCTTATACCCAGGGCTGGGTGTGGACTATGGAGGGTGCCTAGGGGTGGTGGACTAGGGCAAGGATGCTGGGTACAATGCAAGGGGCAGGAACAGAAGTGAGCAGCAGCTATGTGGCTCCGCCTCCAGTAATGGAGTAGGTTCTCAGACCCAGCCCCCAAGCCGGTATGAAGCCTGCAGCAGAATAACCAGGGTAGGAAGCTCAGAACAAAGGGGAAGCTACAGTTCTGTTGCTCTGAACATGCAAAGCTTTCTAGATAACCGATGGTAGATGGGTACAACAGTAGTTTATTAGCGCTCCAATCAGGGGCAAGCCCACAGTTGTGTTACTCAGGCCCAAACTCAGGCCAGAAGCTTAAACAAAGCTCATATGAGGAAGGCAGTGATTAGACTTTGTCCTGGATTAAACTGCTTAGGGAACACTGAAAACTTTCCGGTTCCCAGTTTGCTCTGTCCCTGGAATCCCTGAAAACCATAACATACCACCACGAGAAAGCAGTTTTAAAGGACACAAAATAAGACCAAACATGGACTAGACTTTCCCACCAGAAATGCACAAAACCTATCCCTAATTCAAAATCTAAAGTGGGAAATGAGCCACCCCAAAAAAAATCCTATTATAAGGAACTATCACAGTTATAGAGATGCCCAAGACCCAAGCCTAGAAGAGAACTCCAAAATACCCACAAGCAAAGCCTCAAAGAAAAATGCATCTTGAGCACAAATAAAACTAGAATTCCTAAAAGAAATAAAGCAAAAATTAAATGAAAAAAAAGAGATTTTTTAAAACAAAATGAGAGTATTTAGAGGAAAGAATTATAAAAGAAATGAGAAATGGGAGACTGATTGGGAAAAGAATTAATAGCTTGTCACAAAAGGTACAAAACCTTACACAAACAATAGATTTGTTGAAAATTAGAATGAACCAAACAGAAGTTAATGACTCCTTAAGACAAGAAATATTAAAAATAAAGTGAAAAGACTAAAAAATAGAAGAAAACATAAGGTATATTATATAACAAAAAAAAAAACTGACCTAGGAAACAGATCAAAGGTAAATAACTTAAGACTCATTGAACTACCAGAAAATTTTGACTAAAAAATAGCTTAGATATCATATTTCAAGAAATCACAAAATAAAACTTCCCAGATCTCTTAGAACTAGAGGGCAAAATGAAAATAGAAAGGATCCACCAGTCATGTCCCAAAAGAACCCAAAATGAAAACTCCAAGGAATATGATATCCAAAATCTAGACATTCTGGGTCAAAGAAAGATACTGCAAGCAGCCAGAAGTAAAGACTTCAAGAAGCAAGGAGACACAGGCAACATCACACAAGATTTAGCAGTTACCCCTAACAAGGAGCAGAGAGCTTGGAATATGATACTCTAAGTAGAGGCAAAATATGTAGGTTTACACCAAGAATAACTTACCCAGAAAAAGTATAATCCTAAAGAGAGAAAAAACAGGCCATCAGGTACGTTCAAGCATTCCTGATGAAAAGACCAGAGCTGAGAAGAAACTCTGAAATTTAAAAACAGGAGTCAAGAGAATAAGAAAAAGGAGCAAGCGTAAAGGACTAAACGAGGAGGAAGTGTTTAATGGGGGATATATCTCCTCAGAACCCTAATTTCATTGGAGGTTATAGAGAGAATCTAATTAGATAGAGGGGGAGAGAAGGAATAAGCATTTATATAGTGCCTACTCTGGGACAAGTACTGTGCTAATCACTTTCTACAAACATTATCTCACTTGATCCATACCACAACCCTGTGAGATAGATGCTATTATTATTCCCCTTATACAGTTAAAACCGAGGCAAACAGAAATTAAATGACTTGTCCAGAGTCACACAGCTAGTAAGTGTTTGGGAGCAGATTTGAAGAAAAGAACAAGCCAGATTACATTTGTAAAACTACAAACTAGTTAACAATTTCAGCTACACTTCAGCACAAAAAATTATTATAACATAAACACATGTGACGCATATGTGGGGTAAATACTATATGATATTCACTTGGAATATTACGTATACATGCTGTTGCATAGGTAAAAATCTAAACAAGGGGTTTAACTTGGCTCATAGTGAGATGTATTATTTAAGTCAATAAGCATTTGTTAAGAGCTTACTAAATGCCTAGTACTGTGTTAAATGTTTGTTGTTTGGTCATTTTTCAGTCAGTCTGACTCTTCATGACCCCAGTGAGGAATTTCATGGCAAAGATACTGTAGTGTTTTGTCATTTCCTTCTCTAGCTTATTTTAAAGATGAGAAAACTGAGGCAAACAGGGTTAAGTGACTTGCCCAGGACTGCAGTTAGTAAGTGTGTCTGAGGCCAAATTTGAACTCAGGAAAAGGAGCCTTCCTGCTCTAGGCCCAACACTCTACTGTACCACCTAGCTGCCAGTGCTAAGTGCTAGGAATACAAATACAAATAAAAGCAAAAAGACAGTACCTGCCCTCAAGAAGCTTACATTCTAATACATAAAAGTGAAGACAATACATAATGTAAAGACAACACATAAAAAAAAGCTAAAAAATGATGTGCAGTGGAGGTGGGGAGGGGAGGGGAGGCAGGAGAAGGTGCCAGTATAGGGGGGGCATGGAGAAAGAAGTCCAGAAAATCAGGAATGGTGCTTGGGGAGGAAGGAAGGAATGAAAATGGCTGGCCTGGATGCTTCCTTAAAATAAATGTTCTTAGGAAAACTGACTAACCGGAGGAAGGTACCACAGGGATCTCCCTGCAGAGGGAACTTCTTGTATAAGAAGGCTTTTGGGACTTGGTGGTAGAGGCATCTTCCAGGGTGAGAAAGCTGCTGGGGTATGATGGTGAAAGAAATCTAAGAGTTAGTGGAGACCACAGAGGAATGAGTTACCCACCAAGTAGTATTCCTTTAAAGCTGTGTCTGACTTTCATAGTCTCTGCACATGATGCCTTTTATCAGGTTGACATCCTGAATTAGTATGGTGGTCTTTCCTTGCCCCAATATGGCATCTCATTGGGTGGCAATTTGCTCTTGTTCTCGTCTCAATTAACATCTAGGAGATGAAATATTGATAAAAGAGTAAATATATAGGTATATACATATGTGTATAAACATAGATATACACATGTATGTACATATATGTACATATATGCATACATATATATGTGTACACGCATACTTTTAAACTCATTATTCCAAATTCATTATATATTTCTGTTTTGCTGGTTTCTTCCTTTGGCACTAACTAGACTCAGAACTCAGAATATAATCACATAATTTTAATAATGGAATTAAAATGCAAAAGAAAATATAAATTCTTCTCCCTCATGTCTGCTCCCTCCTAGATCTTTAGGGCAGATAGAAAAATAGTCCTGAGCACAAGCAACTCACTGGTAAAGAGGAATGGGAGGTGAAAGGGTGTTTACTCTCCCCTTCTCCCTACCTATGGAAGGTGGAGAAGATGATGTTTCCTGGATCACCAGTCTCCCAGCAAACAGGATTCATCGTAATTGGCAGTCCTCAGATGATCCTGAACAATGCTGACTGTGGCATGGCGTCTGCTCCTCACCATCCTAATCAATCCTGAGCTGCCTCTCAGCCCCTGGCACTGCTTGCTTCAGGACTTCAGCAAAGGAATGGCATTTTCTTTGCTGAGCTAGAATCTCAGCATTTGTTTTGCCAGCTCCCCTCTAAGAATCATTTCCTTGGACCCTGAGAATCTCCACAGAGACAAAAGGACTAGACAGACTACAGATTCCACTATCTCTTTAACAAAAATGTTTCTGTGCGATGCTGTTTAGTTGCAAATTTGCAACACTACAATTTCTTAACAAATTAAAGGTTTAGATAACCAAGAGTGATTAATGGAGAGATTCATAGGGGGTACAAGTAGGCTAGAGAATATTTTCAAACATGATCTATATACAAGAAGTGGCATAGGCAGATATTATGGAGGGAATATATGGTCAGAAAAGGAAGTCACGTGGCAAAAATGTCATATGGCTGGCCTTGTCCTGGCACCCCCAAAATGTAAAGAAGACCTAGAAGAAAGCATCTAGCACATTGAATGCATCCTCTATGGAGGATCTCTGCATGAACATCATCAAGAATTTCACAAGTGAGAAGGTATAGATGGTTTTTATTTCTATCAAAGAGGGAATGCCAGAGGAAGGGTCAAGATGGTGGAAGAGCAGGAAGAAGCACAACAGAGTGGCCCCTTTAACTCCTCCATACATATCTGGAAAATGTGCCAAACTTGTCTTTGTTGGGAAATCCAATAAAAATATCACAGCGAGTCATTTTTCCTTCCCAGGTGGACAAAAAAGAGATAGAATGGACACTAGTGACAGGTTCTAGACAGGAATGGCCATATGGAACACATGCACTGAGAAAGCAGCAACTGTTTCGCTTTGACCCTAGGAGTGGAACAAGATTTCAGTTCCAGCTTTTAGTTCCAGCTCAAAGAGAAATAACCAGGTAAAGAATCCCATACCAAAGGTAAGCCTGTTGTTCTGTCACTCTGAACTTGCAGAGTTTTCCAGCTGGCTGATAGTGGCTGAGTCTAGCATCAGTCTATAGGAACTCCAACCAGGGTCAAGCCTACAGGTTTGTTGGTCAGACCCAAACCCAGGTCAGAACTAGCAGAGCTAGCACCGGCTCTGGATTCAGGAGGACCTGAGTTCAAATCTGGCCTCAGACACATAACACTTATTAGCTGTGTGACCCTGGGCAAGTCACTTAACCCCATTGCCCAGCCAAAAAAATAATAATAATAAGTAAACCTGAGCAATCATAACGGACTAAATGAAGACAAACTATTAGCATTCTAATATGGGAAGATGATAAATATGTCCCCTAAGAATCCTATAATCATCATCAGGAGTTATAGAGGGAGTCTAATTAGACAGAGAGCTTGGAAGTGGGTCTGTTATATTTTGATGATCTTAAAAGAAGAATGGAAAGGGAGAGGGAAAGGAATATACTAGGATTGAGGAAAGGGAGAAGAAGGATGGGAGAAATTATTTCACATACTTGGAGTATGAAAGTAGAAATCTGTACAAGGAGAAAGGGGTGGGAGGAGTGGAAGAGAACTGAACTGGTGAAAGGAGGAAGAACACACTCACAGCTGAGTACAGGAAAACATTTCACACGACAGGGCATTATCTTTTTTTGAAGACTTTTAGGGGACACCTTCAAAGTCTCTTGCCTCTTAGCAAGGTTGGAGATTAGAGAATTCCTATGAGGGGTCTTTCCCAGCCCAAGAGATACCAGCATCCAGAGCACTGAGATTTTCCTAAGAAGCATCATAAGCAATATGGTAAAAGCAGAATTTGTACTCTCACTTGGCCCTATAGTTCATGTAGTTGTATATGTACATGAACAATGCTTATGAACCCTTGGTAAAAGAAAGGGGATGATGAATTTTTGTAGGTAGAATGATTCCAGAATTAAGCTATCTAGTCAGAAAAGGGAAATTTCTTGGGTACTGTAAGCTTTGGAAATGCCTCATAGGTAATCCCAAAACCAAGAACTCCTCAATTGGAGAGTTTGTGCATCAGCCTTTTAGAGGGGAAAGATTATCTCAACCGCATGCTTCTTGGAGAAAGAAATCTATCTGCATAGTTTCTGAGCAACATTCTACTTGTCAAGCAAAGCTAACGAGTTAATCAGACAGGTCATGTTCAATTGAAAAGAGATTACTTGTTTAGAGCCCCCCCCCCCCAGTATCTTTACCATCTAGAGCGAGTCTAAACCACAAGGTGGTACTATGAATTTGGGGGAGGGGGACTGTTTAGGACCCTGGGGGGGAAAAGGAACCAGAATGTCGAAAAGTTTCCCTGATAGCAACATCAAGTTCATTTCATTCCTGGGGGAGGCAACAGGCTATTTGAGTGCTTAATATGATCTCCATACCTCTTTAGGGGTTCCTATGAGTTCTTTGTATAGTCTGTATTTTCTTTGAGATGAAATTAAGGTTGTTCCATGCATGATTTGCATATGAGTTGCTTGAGTGCTTGTACAAGACTCTTTTACCCACATTTTGGGGAAATCTAAATGCGTTTTACTTGATCTACATTTGGAGACTTCCTATAGTAATTCCATGTGGAAGCAATGAACAGATGAGAAAAAAAGTTACCTTCTTAGGTTAAACTGCCTAGATAAAACCTTGTCTATGAGAGCCCAGCACCTTTTGTGGTTGGAGTTGGGTCATGAGCTGCAAAAATACCACTTCAAAGTGTGTAAGAAGGGAATGAATTGGGGCAGCTAGGTGGCCCTGGAGTCAAAAGGACCTGAGTTCAAATCCAGGCTCAGACACATGATACATACTAGCTGTGTGACCCTGGGCAAGTCACTTAACCCAAATTGCCTCACCAAAAAAAAAAAAAGGAGAAGGGGGAAGTTTATGAGAATGCATCAATATGGAGAAATGGAATGCTGAGTTCAGGAAACAGCTTGCAATCCAGTTTGACTGGATAGTAAGAGTTCATGAAGTATAAATAAGGCTGCAACTAGACTGTGCAGTTCTTCAAAGCCTGGCAAAGGTTTGTATTTTATCCTACAGGCAACAGGTACCCAAAGAAAAATTTTCAGTAGAGGACTCAGCTCAAACTGGTTTGGGAGAGTCAATTGTTGAATTGTCGGTGTGGGCATTTACACCTTGGACATAGGCAAATGCCACAAATCAAGGATTCAATTATTGTTTTATTGATTATCTAGCCTTTAGAAAGTGATGGAGTAAACATTAATAATGCAGATTAAACTTAAAAGCATGTCATACATACATTTTTATTTCTGGGAAGCTGGTTGTAAAACATTAGCCAGCATACCACAAGGAGTAACCTTATCAAGCCATGCTCCTTAGGAAAATTATTTTGGCAGCTATGTAGGAGATAAATTGGAGAGTCTAGAAGGAGGAAACCCATTAGTTCAGCCAGTCAATAAGCATTTGTTAAGACCTTATTATAAACCGACACTTGTATTCAGCACTGGGTAGATTTAAGGAGAGATTAGAATTAGTAAAAGAAACTCGAACATCAGAGGATGGGTTGTGGAGAGGAAAAGAAAAAGGGGAGGATGGGAGGGAGAAAAAATAAGGAAGTGAGGGAAAGAAAGAGAAAGATAGATAGGGATGTAGAAGGAAGGAAAGGGCTTGATTTGGGGGTTTTGGGGAGGGGAAGAGAAGACGGGAAAGCAGAAGCCAATTGTATCAAATATTACACTAGTACTGAGCATACCTCTCTCTCATTACTCTCTTTAAATTCACATATTGGTATGTCTTTATTAAGGGGGTGTTGAGGAGGCAAGGAAAGGAAAAAGCACAAGAGGACAGCAGGGAGGGAAATACTCAGTGAACATGAATGGGATGGATTCATCTATAAAACAGAAGAAAGAACTAGAAAGCAGAATCCAATACGTTGTTTACACACTTGAAAACGTAAATATTCACACAGCCTTAAAATTAGGAGCTAGAGCAAAATTAATTACGCTTCAGATGAATTTTGTTTTTTTTATTTTTTTTTCTTCCGATGAATTTTTAAAAAGTAAAGGTAATAATCATAATCTGAAAAAAAGAAGCAGTAAAAGTGGAGTGGATTAAAAGAGAAAAACAGGGAAACTCTATCATACATAAAGGCACCAGGAACAGGGAATTAATATATATGCATTGAATGGCATGGCATTTAAATACCTAAAGAAAAAAGTTAGATGATTTATAGGAAGTAGACAGTGAAATTATAATAGTTGGGGAACTCAACGTATACTTCTAAGACTTAGACAAATCAAACAAAAAGGAAAACAAGAAAAAAATGAAGGTCCTGAATAAAAATTTGGAAAGGTTAAATATGCTAGCTCTTTTTTAATCACTGATTTGGAATGGAAAGGAGTATACATATTTCACAGCTGTGCATGGCTCCATTAAATTGGCAATGTGTTAGGACAAAAAAACCCCTCACCAACAAATGTAGCAAAGCATAATATAATCAAATTCACAGCATAATAAAATCACATTCAATAAAAGGACTTTAAAGAAAGTAATAAAATTAACTGGGACTAAATAATTGGTGGGTCAAAGAACAAATCTTAGAAACAAAAAATAATTTCATCAAAGAAAATGACAAGAAGTGTACATCTGAAAATTTGGGGTAAGACAGCCAAAACAAATCCTTAGGGTAAAATGTATATCTCTAAACATTTTCATCAACAAAAAGAGAAAGAACAGATAAATGAATTGGACAAAACTAGAAATGCAACAAATAAAAAAATCATGGCTAAACAACAAAATAAATTCTGAAAAGCAGAAAAGCAAAAAATAATCCATCGAATTGATAAATTAAACTAGGATCTTTTAAAAACAATAAAATGAACTATTAGCTAGTCTAATTTTAAAAAAACTAAGAGGATGCCCATCAATCTGGAATTGTCAAAAGTAATGGGATATTATTGCATGCTATGAAATGATAACAGAGGTGGTTTTAGAAAAACCTGGGATGACTTGTATAAACTGATGCAGAGTGAAGTGAGCAGAACCTGGAGAATAATTTACATAACAATAACATTGTAAAGAACAACTAGGAAAGACTTAAGAATATGCAATGATCTAAGACAATTCCAAAAGACTCATGATGCAAAATGCTACCCACATCCAGACAAAGAACTATAGAGTCTGAATGCAGATTGAAGCATATTATTTCCTCTCTCTCCCTTTTTTTGGTTTGTTTTTTCTTTCTTGGGGTTTTTCCCTTTGGTTCTGATTCTTCTTTTACAACATGACTAGTGTGGAAATGTGTTTTAATATGATCGTACACGTGTAGCCTATATCAGATTGTATGCATTCTTGGGAAGGGGGGAAAAGGAGGGAAGGGGAAAATTTGGAACTCAAAATCTTATAAAAGTGAATGTTGCAAACTAAAAATGAATAAATTTTTTAAAAAAAGAAATGATGAAGAGAATAGTTTTAGGGAAGACTTGTATGAATTGATACAAAGTGAAGTGACAATAATTAGGAGATTATTTTATACAATAACAATATTTTAAAGACAATCAGCTTTGAATAACTTGGGAACTGTGATCAACACAATGATCATCCACAATTCCAAAGGACTCATGATGAAATACGCAACATATCCACCTCCAGACAGAGCCAATACACTCAAGAAACAGACTGAAGCATATTTTCTTTTCTTTCTTTCTTTCTTTGACATGACTAATAAGGGAATTTGTTTTGCATGACCATAAAAAAAAAGTTACAACAGATTCATGGGTTTATGTTCAATCTTCCACTGTTTTAATTTGTACATGAAAATGCTCATCTTATTTAGTGTTTAAGTTCGCAATTTTTTAAAAAAAAATCATTGCTGCTGTATTCTTTCTCTTCTTTTTCTTTCGTGCATCACTATCGCTATTTCCATCCTTACCCGCACCCCCAAAGGCCTCCCGCACAACAAATAAACATAGTTAATAAATCAAAACAAATTTACTCTTTGATCATGCTTCAGCACGTCACCTCTGCCAAGAAGTGGTCCAGCGGGGACTGTATTTCCCAGAATCCGTAGGGACAAGCTCAGATTCCGTTTCCCAGCATCTATCTCCAAGCCTGCCCGGGAACGGAGCGCCCCCGAGGCCTTTGGGAAATGAAGTCTGGACGGAGGAAGCGGAAGAGGCCCGAAGAAGGCTGCGGGTAGTTCGACCGCTGGCGTGTGCGCAGGCGCAGCTGTGCGGCGGACTCCGCTCCCAGGAATCTGGACCCCACTCGATCTGGAGGTAAAGCCCACGCCGGGAGTGCCGCGCGCGCGCTGCTGTGATTGGGGTTGTGTCGGGAGGGCTGGTCGGTGGCAAGCGGAGCCTGGGAAAGGTGGGGCGGGATACCCGTACCGCCGACAACCGGACTTTCCTCCGGTCTGCAGCAGCGGGAGCCTGGGTTCTGGGCTCCGGGGAGTCTGTTTGGGTGTCCGTCAACCTATCTGGTCAAGGCGTCACGCATTTATTAAGCGCCTATTGTGTGCCCAGGGTCTGTGCTAAGCGCTGGGGAGACAAAAAGAGGCAAAAGGCAGCCCCTGCCCTCGAGGAGCTTACAGTGCAATGGGGGAGACAAGCAAACATATGCAGGAACAAGCTATAGACAGGAGAAATAGGAAATAACAGAGACACCATCGATATTTATTAAACGCCTGCTGTGTGCCAGGCACCGTGTTAAGCTCTGGGTATATGTAAAGGGGCGAAAGGTAGGCTTTGCCCTCAAGGAACTTATAATCAAGTGGGAGAGACAAGGAGCATATATGTAGGAGCAAGCTATAGACAGGATAAATGGGAAATTGTCAACTGAGACATAATATTTGTTCAGTGCCTACCGTGTGCCAGGCACTGTGCTAAGCATTGGGGGCACAAAGAAAGGCAGAAGACATTCTCTGCCCTCGGAAAGCTCGCAGTCTAAGGTGTGTGTCGGGGGGGAGACAACACGCAAACCACTATCCCCAAACATCATGTATGCAGATAAATGGGAAGTAATCAAAAGAGGGAAGTCACAAGCACTGAGAAAAGTCTTCTGGTAAAGTGAGATTTTAGGTGCAACCAGAAGGAAGCCAGGAGGTGGAGATGGAGTTGGAGAGCATCCCAGGGGTGGGAGACAGCCAGGGAGCATGCCCACGAGAGGTGAAGGTTCCTGATCATGGGACGGAAAAGAGGCTGGGGTCACAGCATCAAAAAGTATTCGTTGGGGAATAGAGATAAGAAGGCTGGAAAGGTAGGGGTGGGGTAAGTTATGAAAGGCTATGAATGCCAGATAGAGGATTTTATATTGGAGACAATGGAAAGCCATTGGAGTGTATTGAGCGTGTTGGGGGTGGGGAGGGAGTATGACATGGTTAGGCTTTAGGAAGATCACCTTTGACAGTGGAGAGTGGAAATAAGCATTTAAGTGCTTACTATGTACCATGCACTATGCTAAGCACTGGGATACAAAGCAAGACAAAACACAGTCCCTGCCCAGTTCTAAAAGGGGAGACAATGTGTAAACAGCTGTACCTACAAAATAAATACAGTGTAAATGAGAGGTAGTCTCAGAGGGAAGGGGGTAAGAGAGAATGGGACTGGAAAAGACCTGCAGAAGGTGGGATTTGAGCTAAGCTTTGAAGGAACCCCGGGGTGGAGCATTGTGCCTGCAGGTGTTTGTGTGGGTGCTGGTCTGGGTTTCTCTGAAAGTGCCTGAACTAATTTTCAGGAGTTAGAATGTGTGCATGGTGAGGGCACAGGCCACTTGCTGCTTTTCTTTGTTTCCCTAGTGCTTAGCACAGTGCCTGGCACATGATATGCACTTAATAAATACTTGCTGATGAGTAAATGACTGATTTGGTAGAGTAGTCTGGC
This sequence comes from Phascolarctos cinereus, assembly GCF_003287225.1. Taxonomy (NCBI): domain Eukaryota; kingdom Metazoa; phylum Chordata; class Mammalia; order Diprotodontia; family Phascolarctidae; genus Phascolarctos; species Phascolarctos cinereus. The sequence continues at coordinate 147,094,409 of NW_027555625.1, read as the reverse complement.
GCCTCAGTTCTCCAGACTTCCAGGTAGAAGTCTTGTAGACTTTGACCAAGTCTTGTAATTTCTGTCCTTTGGAAGGAGCTCTGCAGTTTGACAATTTCTTCTTCATTCCTATTGCTGCCACCCTAGTCCAACCCTGATCAGCACATCTGCCCAGCTGGTCTTCCTACCTCCAGTCTCTTCCACCCTCAGCCCAACATAATCTTTCAGAATTGAGCATATCACTGCCCAGCTTGAGTCCACACTAGGACCTTGCTACTGACCTCAGCATGGTCAGACCTCTGGTAATGGGATGTGGCCGAAAGAGGACTGGATTGGGAATTAGTTCTGTGTTGGTGTCCTAGTGCTTCTGCTTAGTAACTATGTAATCCTGAACAGATTCCTTTATTTCTCTTTCTCAGTTTTCTGAGATCTTATAAATTGTCTACTTTCACTACCTTTCAATTCATTCAGCAACCATTTATTATGTACTTACCACACTCAGGCCCTGGAAATATAAGGCTAAAAAAACCCCAGAACACCAGCCCCTGCCCTGAAGGAGCTTAAATTTTACTTGGGAGGTTTAAGACTGAGCAACACCTGCATCTAAAATAAGACCTTTTAGGGAATTTGAAAGCAGAACAGTGACCATCTCCTAGTGGCACATTAAGGGCTTATAGGCCACAAACATTCCATTCTCTTTCCACCTCTCAGGAATCATCTTTTCTCTAGCTGACTTTAGACATGCTTGGTTTTTTTTTTTTAGTAAAAGTATTTACTGTATTAATCTGTTTAGCATATATGCCTTTTTACCATGTACCATAGTGATTATGTATCTCATTAAATATATAATCATATTAACTGGTATAAATTTAAGTTGTTTTTATATTCTTTTCAAGGAACGTTTGTTGTTACTTACAGTATGGTGTCATCCTAAAGTAGAAATAAAACATTTAAGGGGTTTTACAGTGAGAGAAAGAAAAAACACCTAAAGGGAAAGTAGGGTTAAAAAAGAGTTTATTTAAGATAAGCTCTCAGAGGAGACCTATGGGTGCTTCACAATAGGAAGAAAGAATCTGTGGAGAAGAAGAGATTGAAGATTCAGGAGAGGAAGGGGATAATTGTGGGCTTGAGATCCCAAAGGTGATAGAGGAAGATAGGATGGAGGGGTAGAGGAGATAGCATACAGGAAGAGGAAGACCACCCTTCCTAGAACTTGTCTAGGAAGGCAGCCAAGATGATGAAGATGCCACATGAAGATTAGTTGAAGGACCAAGGGATGTTTAGAGCCTTTGGGGTGGAGTAGGGGTGCAGAACCGTGATCACTATGGCCATATGTGTAAAGAATTGTTATATGTACGTTGGATTAGACTTGCCCAGTTTGGTCCCATAGTATAGAACCAGTAGCAATGGGTAGAATATGGAAAGAAAGGAATTGAGACTTGATGTCAGAAAAAACTTCCTAACTAAGCATTCCAAGAGTAGAACAGGTTGCCTTTCACAGAAGTGGGTTCTCACTCATTAGAAGATTTTAAGTAGGGTCTAGATAACCATTTGAGTATAACAGGTTTCCCTTTGGTTATAGGTTGGACTAAATGACCAATTGAAATCCTGTCCACCTTTAAATTCTGTGAATTCTCTGATTCTTCTAAGGAAAGGGTGAAAGCACAGATGTAGGGTCTGTGAAATAAAATGACAACATATGATAAACCCACAGTGTATGGTCTGAAATATTTTCTGTTAAGTATGTAACACAAAGACATCCACTGAAAAAGAAAGTATGAGAGTCAAGTCAATAAGCATTTATTAAGCCCCTGCTATGAACCAGACACTGGAGCTACAAAGAAAGTTTAAAAACAAAGCAAAGCAGTGTCTACTATCAAGTGTAATGGGGAACTCAGTATAATGGGAGAGACAACATGCAGACAGTAACTTTATTCTATTCTGTTCTGTTTTTATTAAAGCAGGGACATTCTTTTCTAAGTTACAAAAGGGAGGAGAATGAGGTTCTTAAAGGGAAAGAAACAAGCAGAGCAGTGTTGGGACTATCATATTACTTTAGAAACAGAAAGAATGGAAAGGTCTATATGAACTGATGCAGAGTGAAGCAAGCAGAGCCAGAAAACATATACACAATGACTACAGCAATGTAAATGGAAAGAGCAACCACACAAAACAATCTACAGTGAATATTGCCAAATTCTAAAGAACAAGCGTGGCTGGGAAGAAGAGACATGAGAAGACGCCCTCCCCCATCCCATTTGCAGAGGTAGGGAGTCCACAAGTGTGGAACATTTTTTATAGTTTCAGAGTTTTTTTAATGAATTGATCAGTTATATTAGTTTTTTCCTCCTTTTTTTTGTCTTGGTAAAATAATTATTATATGGGATAATGTTTTGGAGGGGGTGGGGAAAGGATACTGAGGAAGATTATGGTGATATAAAAAAAGACATTAATAAAAACTTATTTTAAAAAATAAACAGATAGACAAAACCCAAGCTATGTGTATCAAAGACTTGTGGTTTTATATGCAGTCCTCTTTTTCTATTTATTTTTAGATAGGGATGTTCATATTTCTTGACATTTGTCAAATTCATAATATCTAAAAGGGGAAAAAAATAAAAAAGAAAACAGTGTACCAATTAAAAAAAAACTAATGACATATAGGGAAATTATTTTTGTGAGGAAGAAAAAGGCAAGCTCCCCAAAAAGACTGATGTGGCCATCTAGGGTACTCATTAACAAACTCATTTTAAAAAGTTGGGTAGACATATATAACCTATATCAAATGCTTGCTTTCTCAGTGAGGGGGGTGGGGAGGGAGGAAGGGAGAGAATTTGGAACTCAAAGTTTTAAAAACAAATGTTAAAAATTGTTTTTACTTGTAACTGGGAAAAAACAAAATAATAAATACAATAAAAAAAATAGATGGAACTTCACAAAAAAACATGGTCATAACAATTCTATAGGGTACTCTCAAGCCCAGAATGAGGCTGGCAAGGAAAGCTAAGGCCAACAAAAAGGGGATTTATTTGTTTGTTTTAACTATGTTGGGGTCAAGAGGAGTCCCAAAGAAAGTATATAATTGTTATTAGGGACAGATGGAACAACAGATGACAGTGAGGTAGATGAAATACTCAAATATTATTTTGCTTTTGATTTTTAGGGGAAATGGCCTTTGGAACTGAAGGTAGAACAAACATTTTTACCAGGGAGTGGAAACCAAAGATAAATCAGGAGACAATCAGGCAGCATTTCTCTGCCCTCAAAGAAATCAAGTTACCAGGCCCAGAAGAATTGCATCTTAGATAAAGAGAGAACTGACAGATGTGATTCCTGAATAGTTGGCTATGATCTCTGAAAGATCTTTGAGAACAGGAAGGTTGCTAAGGGACTTAAAAAGAGCAAACATTCCGATTTTCAAAAGAGGGAAGAAGGTGAACTACAGACTTTATCAGTGAGCTTGACTTCCATTCCTGGGAAGATTCTAGGCCAGATAATTAAAAGGTTGGTAGTGTCAGTCTTTAGAAAGGGAAGGTGTTGGTCTCTAAATTTCAGCATTACTTTATTAAGAACAAGTCTTACTAGATTAAACTTATTTCTGTTTTTCACAAGGTAAATGGACTTGCAAGGTCAGGGGAATGGTATCCACATGATATATAGATTTAAAGATTTCAGCAAAGTTTAATGTGGTGATTATATATAAATTGGAGCTGTTTGAGCTAGATCAAAGTTCTTAACCTCTGATCTGTGAACTTCTTTTTGAAAATGTTTTTATGATTATTTCAGTATAATTGGTTTCCTTTATAAACTGATGAATTTTATTGTGATGCATTTAAAAACATTATTCTGAAAAGTGGTCCATGGACTTCACCAGACTGCCAAAGGGGTCCATGACAAAAAGTAGGTAAGAAAGCCTGAGCTAAATGATAACAAAATTATGTGTATTTGGAACAAATTGACTATCCAAAATTGAAGAGAAGACATCAGTGAGTCATTGACACCATGGAAGGATTTCTCTGTTGGAGTTTCTTATTTGGTCTTTGGCCCTGTACTATTTATTCATCAATCTGTAATAACTTGAAAGGTAAATGGCATGTTTCTTAAACTGCAAATCATATGAAGTTTAAAGAAAGAGGTAATAGATTAGGTGGCAGAGTCAAGATTCAAAAAGATCTTGATAGGCCTGAATAATAAATCAAGTGAGATTAAATTTAATAGCAATGGTAGCTACTATAGCATTGTGTCAAGCACAATTATTATCTCATTTGATTCTCACAACAACTCTAGGAGGTGGGTGCTATTCCCCCATATTACAGTTGAGGAAACTTAAGTAAACAGGTTAAGTAACTTGTCTAGGGTCATACAGCGAGTGTTTGAGGCCAGATTTGAACTCAAGTACTCCTAACTTCAAATGCTTATCCACTGTGCCACCTAGCCACAGCAGATATATTTATACAGATAAAGGTAAAGTTAAACATTTGGGTTCAAAAATTCAGTAGCACAGGCATAGGAAGGGGGAGGTATGGCTAGACAACATTTCCTATGAAAAAAGATTTGAAGGTTTTAATCAACTTCTTCAAGTTCTGTGTGAGTTGGCAGTGGGATACGGCAAAAAGGCCAAAAACCCCCAAACCCCCCAGCTATTAAAGGCTGTGTCTAGAGAGGTCACTGTTGAGAACAACAGGGACAATTGCCCTGCGATTTGCTGCCCTGATCAAGGCTGTGTCTGGAGGACGTGTTCATTTTTCTGAGTGCTACTTTTTAGGGAAGTCAGATTGGAAAATGGATGGGGGAGGTGTGTGATCTTTGGGAGGAAATAACAAATGTAAAAAGAAAGAGCATTAGTAAAATGTAAAAAAAATACACATTAGAAAGGAAAATGAGTTCAGATAAAGACAGTTTTGCTAGAATCTTGTTAGATATAATATGGGCTTTGGGAGAAATTTTAAAAATCAGTATTTTTTGTTTTTATGTCATCTTCATTTTTCAGTGTATCTATATATCTATATCTATATGTCCTCCCTCCCATAGAGACATTCTGTATTAAAAAAAAATCAAAAGCCAATGAACACTTCGACTGAGTCTGACATATGCGATGATCCATAGTTTCCTGCCTCTGCAAAAAATAGAGGAAGATGCATTCTCTTAACTCTTTTGGAACCAAGCTTTGTCATAATTTCACAGCATTTTTTTACTTCTTTTGTTCTTTCCATTTACATTGTTATAGTCATTGGGCATATTATTTTCCTGGTTCCCCTTCAGTTTGTGTTGGTTTATACAATACTTCTTGTTTCTTTGTATTTTTCATGTTTATCATTCCTTAAATCACAATAAAAATATGCAGTTTTTTAAAGGAAACTATGTCATGGAGGTTTCACATATGTTCTTTTTTGTATATTGGAGTCTTTGTATTTAAGTTCATTATAAAAAAAAGAAAAAGTTTTAAATCAGTAGAAAAACTAAAGTGTATACTTATGGAAACTAGCATGCATGATGGGGGAGGGGTCTTCCACTCTTTAGACATCTGCTTATATCCATGAAGGACTAGAAAATATTCCATACAAGTCTCAATGAAAAGAGTTAGAAATGTTTAGCAGGGAGGAGAGAAGGTTTAGAGCGGATAGGGATAACTTGTGTGGAAGGGGGCTAGACTTATTGTGCTTGGCCCCTGGCCAAGGGAAGAGCTGTGAGAAAGCAGATTAAGTCACCATGTAGGGAAGCTGTCCAATGGCGGAATAGGCCACCTGAGGAGAGGAGAGGATCCCCTGTAGTAGAGGTCCCCATGGACTATGTAGCCACTGGACAGGTATGCTCTGGAAGGGCTTTCTATTCAGGTACAAAGTATGCTAGATGGCCTCTGAGATCCTTTCCCCTTCTTAGACTTGTTGGTTCGGTGACGTGAGGTGTCACTAAAAACCATGAAACAGATTTTGGTGAGTGGTTTCTGTTCCCACTCCCATTGATTTTTAGTCCCAAGTCATAGCCAGAGAGCAGATGAGAAGCTGTGGTCACCTAGATTATCAGAGGCACAGCTACTCAGCACCTTTCTGATTCTGTGTCATGTAGGCCATTTTGGAATTAATTCTTCATAAAGTATGTGAAACAAGGAAGAGAATGAGAATGATTTTCCCTCAGTGAAGGAGGCTGGAGGCAGAGATGTCAAGGTGTGTAGTTCGTAGGAATAGAGCTTGAAAGGACCCTTGAGGTCGTCAAGTCCAACTAGCTTCATTTTACCGGTGAGGAAATTGAGGTCCGGAGAGGTTAAGTGACTTGCCCAAGCTCACACAGATACTAAGTGACAGAGGCAGTATTTGAACTCAGGTATTCTGACTCCAGAGCCAGTGATCTCTTTTCACTGTAGTACACCGAACTAGGTGAGGACCGAGACGTTAAGTCAAGCCACATTCCTGACTCAGAACCCAAGCTGTTCTTGGTAATAGGTTACAACATCTCAGGCCCCATCTTGGTTCTTCTGCCTTATCTGGAGAGGGAGCAGAGCAGCTATGTCTGGACTCCTTCTGTCCCCTCTCTTCGCAAGGTATGAAGCAGGTGGGAAAAATCCTACCAAACTGTTATGTACAGATTCTGGGAATTGCAAAATGAGTCCAGGCTACCTCATGTCCTCATTCTCTTTCAACAGCCTTGTATCTCTGGACCTTGACTTTCTCCTGGAGGGAAATACAGAAGAAGAAATGGCTCCTGTGTTGTTTACAACCAGGCCCCAGGTGAATTGATCTTTCCTTTCTTTTTCCTGAAATGCAGTAATAATGTCCAGAATATGTATACTTTTTCTTCCCTCGTCATGAAGCATCTCTGCCAGGAACCAGAGCCCCCAATTCTTCATCCCTAGGAAACTGCCCCATCTTGGTGGATGATGGACTGTAAGTAATGCTTCCTCCTCTAGTGCCTTCCCTCACTGTGACCCAGGGATAGGCCCAGTGACTTGGAGATGAGATGCTTTCTGCCTTAAGCCTCATACCTCTATCTCTGGCCTTATTCCAAAGGACTTAGAGCCCTTGATTTCATCAGACCTACTTCATCTATCTCTGTAGTGCATTTAATCAACTCCCTTTTCTGAGGAGGAGGGTCCAGGGTGACCAAGAATGTGTTTGTTTCAGGAATCAGTGACATTCAAGGATGTGGCTGTGAACTTCACTCAAGAGGAGTGGCAGCAACTGAACCCAGCTCAGAGGGACCTGTATAGAGATGTAATGTTGGAGAACTATAGAAACCTCATCTCACTGGGTAAGGATAGTTTCATTCGGCAATTCAGAATCTGTACAGCATAAAGAAAATATTCTTTTAGCATAAATGGAAATAATTAAATTACTTTTTTAAATTAAGTGCTTATATCAGATCTTAGCTGGTATACTATACTACAAAGTGGTAATCATCAAAACAATCTACTGAATGAGAAAAGAGTGGTTTAACAATGGAATAGATTAGGTACATGATATACATAAGTAAATGACCACAGTAACCTAGTATTTGATAAATTCAAACATACAAGCTATTGGGGCAAGAACTCACTGTTCAGCAAAATTGCTGGAAAAATTGAGTTTGGCAAAAACTAGGCATAGACCAACATCTCACACCATATACCAAGATAAGCTCAAAAGGCATACATGATTTAGACATAAAGGATGATATCATAAGCACATTAATGGAGTATGGAAAAATTACCTTTCAGGTCTATGGATAAGGGAAGAGTTTATGCCCAAACAAGAGATAGAGAGGATCCCAGGAGGTAAAATGGGTAATTTTGATTTCATTAAAAGGATTTTGCACAAACAAAGCCAGTACAGCCAAAATTAGAAGGAAAGCAGGAAGCTGGGAGAAAAAATTTTATTGGAAGTTTCTCTGATATAGAGCCAGAGCTCTATTCACTGCACCACCTAGCTACCCCTAATTGCCATAATTTTTGAAAACACTTTTATGCCATGTTGAAGCATCAAAATGAGAGTTTAGTGGTGGAGTTTAATGTCCATAGGAAATGCTTTGAAATTAGTAACTGCTGTCTAACAGTGAAGGTGAGCGTAAGGTCCTATTGATTTTACAAGGAACAGTCAGTAATGGTGTTCTAGAGAACATGAGGACCTCAGAAGATCTGAGTATTTCAGAATAATAACAGGAAGATTAGGTATAGGTCAGAAAAGCACATTAATTTAGAAGTTGAGGGAAAGACTAGAAAGGGGTCAGAGCAGGCAAGAGCCACATGTGGAATTAAAAAATGGTATGTCTAGAAGTTTCTCAAATGTATGGGGAATTGAACCAAATTTACAAAAATAAGAGCCATTCTCTAACTGATAAATGGTCACAAAGGATATGAACAAGCAGTTTTCAGAAGAAGAAATCAAAGCTATGACTTCTAGGGCTTTATCCCAAAGAGATCATACAAATGGGAAAAGGACCCACATGTACAAAAATATTCATAGCAGCTCTTTTTGTGGTGGCAAAGAATTGGAAATTGGGAGGATGCCCATCAATTGGGGAATGGCTGAAACAAGTTATGGTATATGAATGTAATGGAATACTATTGTGCTATAAGAAATGATGAATAGGCTGACTTCAGAAAAACCTGGAAAGACTTGTATGGTCTGATGCCGAGTGAAATGAGCAGAACCAAGAGAACGTTGTACACAATAACAGCCACGTTGTGCGATGACTAATGTTGATAAACTTACCCCTTCCCAGGAATACAAGGATCTAAGACATCTCCAAAGGCCTCATGATGGAAAATGCTATCCACATCCAAAGAAAGAATTGTGGAGTTTGAATGCAGATCGAAGCATACTATTTGTTATTTTTTTTTCTTCTGTTGACTTTTGTTTCCTCTTTCTGGTGCTTCCTCCTATTGGTTCTAATTCTGACTTACAACATCACTAATGTGAAAATATGTTTATTAGGAATGTATATGTATAGCCTATATCAGATTGTGTGCCGTCTTGGGGAGGGATGTGGGGAGGGAGGGGGAATTTTAAACTTAAAAGCATATGGAAGTGATTGTTGATAAATCAAAATAAATTAATTTTAAAAAAAGAATTCAAAGCTGTCAATAGTCACATGAAAAAATGTTCTAAATCACTAATATTTAGGCAAATGCAAATTAAAACAACTCAGAGGTACCACATTGCACCCATCAGATTGACTAACGTGACAGAAATGGAAAATGACCGATGATGGAGGGGATGTGGGAAAATAGAAAAACTAATACACTATTGATAGAGCTATGAACTGGTCCAACCATTCTTTTTTTTTTTTTTATGAGGGCAATTGGGGTTAAGTGACTTGCCCAGAGTCACACAGCTAGTGAGTATTATGTGTCTGAGGCTGGATTTGAACTCAGGTCCTCCTGACTCCAAGGCCAGAGCTCTATTCACTGCACCACCTAGCTACCCCTAATTGCCATAATTTTTGAAAACACTTTTATGCCATGTTGAAGCATCAAAATGAGAGTTTAGTGGTGGAGTTTAATGTCCATAGGAAATGCTTTGAAATTAGTAACTGCTATCTAACAGTGAAGGTGAGCATAAGGTCCTATTGATTTTACAAGGAACAGTCAGTAATGGTGTTCTAGAGAACATGAGGACCTCAGAAGACCTGAGTATTTCAAGAATAATAACAGGAAGATTAGGTATAGGTCAGAAAAAGCACATTAATTTAGAAGTTGAGGGAAAGACTAGAAAGGGGTCAGAGCAGGCAAGAGCCACATGTGGAATTAAAAAATGGTATGTCTAGAAGTCAAGAGCTCCTTCCTTAAATACCTCAAAACATATAACTGAATATCCAACTAGCATTAAGGAAAAACTGAAATACCTGTGTTATAAATTATGGTGAGGAAATACAGGGGAGGAAAAAATTAGAATTTGGGGAAGCCAGCAGTAAGAGAACCTAAAGTAAAGATGGAGGTGAGAAAGGTATCAGTCTATTTTCCCTGTTCAGCTTAAGGAGAGTCCTGAACACTAAATAGAAGAAAAACTTAATTTTCTCAAAACAATCTGAGAGAAGGGCTAGGAAGGGCTCCATACGGAAAAGCAGTGTGAACATTGAAAAACTGAAGAAATTAACGCAATGGCCAGCCACAATTCCACAGGACTAATAATGAAGCATGCTGCCCACCTTCTGACAGATGGACTCGAGATGCAGAATAAGATAGACATTTTCGGACAAGGCCAATGTGGAAGTTTATTTTGTTTGACTATGCTTATTTGTTACAAGGGGTTTGCTTTTCTTTTTTTCAACTGGAAGGGAAGAGGAGCTAGGGATAGGGTTGCCAATAAAAGAAAGATTTTATTTTTAAAAATAATTTTTAAAAAAGATAAAAATAGTGTGCCTAAGAACTGGTGAACATCTGATAAGGATAGGAAATAGACTGAAGAAAGTTTATACTAGTTTTGACCATGAAAAAACACCAAGGAAAGAAGAGAACAAGGGTCTAGTGAGTAGCTATATAAAGGGAGAAGGGTCCTCCATCTTGAGCAGCTCTTAAGGTGCAGAAATACCAAAGAGAATTGGTAAGAACTGGAGAGCCTCTGAATTGCCCAATTGTGTTCATCATTCAGACCAAAGGTTTCTTTTTGAAAATTCTATATTTAATGTTTCCATAGCTGGAAATGAGCAACTTCATTTGTAACCCTTCACTTTCCATAAGAAGTACTTTTCCCTGTCCTTTTTTTTTTTTCCCCAAAGGCTCTAGAAATAAGCTTGAACCTCCTTCAGAAATCTTGGTGACTCTTGGCTTTCATATCCTGTCTTAATAGGGAGGCACCAAAGTATAGTGGGAGGAAAAAAGGCCAGGATTGACTTTTGAAACAATTTTTGTGTCTCCAGGACAAACTGCTGTGTTTCATCCCCTTCTTTATAAACAGGGTTCCCCATTTCTAAACCTGATATGATCTTTCATTTGGAGCAAGGGGAAGAGCCATGGATGCTTGATTTACAAAGAATTGAAGAAGGAGAGATCTCAAGAAATTCCTATTTGGGTGAGTAAGAGACTGACAGGTAAGACTTAATGGAAATAATAGCCCAAGTGGTTAGTGAGGGGGCCTTCTCAGTGACCCCAATACCTGCTGAGATTGTTGATTCCCAGGACCCATGCTGGAAAGCTGTTTCCCATTTTGTGGCAATAGGGGTGGAAGATTTTTTTTCCCCTCAACAGTGATTCTTCTGCTCTCCTCTTTATTTTGTTAGCCCCTGACTCTTTCTCTCTCTTCATCTTTCCAGAAACCATCCTTTTTTCAATGAAAGTTTTATCTTCCCAGATCATGTCCTCATCCTTATGCATTCCTGGATATTTCTCCTCATCAATATCTCCTCCTCTTAAGGATGATGAGAATCAGATTACCTTAACTCCTGGATAGGCTCGATCATATATTTTGCTCACCTTTCTCTCCTTCACAATTCTTTGTCTTCTATTTTCTAGCCTCTTCTCAGTTTACAAGTCTATTTAGAAGACCATCCCAATAATGTGGGTGATCCAGGAGACATTTTTATCTTATCCACTTTCAACCAGATATTTTCCTTTTTTTTTTTTAATTTTTTTTAAGGCAATTGGGGTTAAGTGACTTGCCTAGGGTCACACAGCTAGTAAGTGTCAAGTGTTTGGTCTGAGGCCAGATTTGAACTCAGGTCCTCCTGACTCCAGGGCTAGTGCTCTATCCACTGCACCACCTAGCTGCCCCAGAGATTTGCCTTTTAAAAAGCACATGGAATACATTACTTTGTGTTTTCTTTTGATTTCAGAGAGGGAGAGTAAACCTGAGACCCAGGGGTCAACTCTAAAGCAGAGCATTTCTGAAGAAGTGGAATCATCAGAAATATTAGTGGAAAGATTCACAAGAGAAGTTACTGTACCTGAGGTTAAATTGGAGAAGAAAAGAGAAAATTCTGAAGGGAAGACAAGGAGAAAATCTGTTTCCCATAAGAGAAGTCTCAAGATCAAGTCAATAAGTGACCAAAAAAATTCCAGTAAGGAGAGAGGCCCTGAATGTAATTTATGTGGGAAAACCTTCAGGCACAGAAGTAGCCTTCGGAGACATCAGATTACTCACACAGGAGAAAGACCCTATGAATGTAATGAATGTGGGAAAGCTTTCTTTGACTGTTCATCCCTTACTATTCATGAAAGAATTCATACTGGAGAGAAGCCCTATGAATGTGACGAATGTGGGAAAGCCTTCTTTAACTGCTCAAATCTTACCAGACATCAGAGAATTCATACTGGAGAGAGTCCCTACAAATGTAATGAATGTGGTAAAGCCTTCAGACATAGCAGTAGCCTTAGGAGACATCAAATGACTCACACAGGACAAAGACCCTATGAATGTAATGAATGTGGAAAAGCCTTCTTTGATCGTTCAACTCTTATCATACATGAGAGAATTCATACTGGAGAGAAGCCCTATGAATGTGATGAATGCGGGAAAGCCTTCTTTGACAGATCATCCCTTACTCAACATCAGAAGATTCATAGTAAAGAGAAGCTCTATGAATGCGGTGAATGTGGGAAAGCCTTCAACTTGAGAAGGCACCTTAACCGACATCAAATAACTCATACTGGAGAAAAACCTTATGAATGTAGTGTATGTGGGAAAGTTTTCAGTCGCAAGTCATCTGTTATCCAACATCAACGACGCTATGCCAAAGAATGATCCTAGGAATATCATGAATTGAGGGAAAACTTCAGCCAGACTTGTCACTTTATTAAATGCTCAAGAGTCAAGGTGGGACCACAGACTCCATTAAAAACTTGATGTTGACTCCCCTAACCTAAATAAACCTGTTGTTGAAGCCTGTTAACTTTTCTTCTTACTATTTAAATTTTCTCCTTCCTTTTGCTATCAAACTCTCTGAGTAAGTGGTCTGTAGGTAATATGTCATGAGCCTGGCCTCAAGTACTTTAAATACAAAATTAACTAAAAACTTCTCAAGAAATGTTTCTTGCTGTCCTTGCTGGCCTCAACTTGAGACAGACACAACTCAAAAGGAAACTTCAATTTCCCTCATCCTCTTTAAGTCATAAATCTTCCCCTACCTAATTATGAGTATTTTTTCTCCATACCCTCCATTAATGGTTTAGAGCCTCAAATCCTTGGGACACTATAGCTAAAAGCATTAAATGCATGTCAGGATTTTTAATTATTTTAGTCCATTGGAGAACAGCTTATAATAAACATTCAGATCTTCTAGAGGACATGAACCTGACCTCAGACCATGCTTTGTATCCCAATCAGTCATCTACCAGAAAACTTGTGCTTGCATGCCTGGGCATCTTGCCCTCTTCCCCGTCCCTCCTTTCCCCTTCCCCATTTGAAGCAATACTTTTCAGACTACCTCTGGAGACCAAGCCAGCCCAGGCCTCCAACTTCTTTGGAGATGTTGATCCAGTAGGGTTGAGCTGTTCTGATTGGTGAGAGCAAATACATCTAACCCACTATGTCTACCTGGCCCCAGACCATGCTTAACATCCCATTCAGCCCTTTGCTATCCCTATTCAGGCTATTGCCATCTGCTTCACCCCTCTTTCTACCTTTTGCTCTGGGAACAGTAATCAACTCAATATACCTTTGTCACAGAAAAGGAAGTGGTAATTGATTTCTCTGTTGCCTCCACTTAAAATCTGTGACTTACCAGACCACTCCGTTCCCAGACAACCCCCTCCCAATATATATATGTATATGTGTATATTTGTGTGTATATATGTATACATATAAATTACATCCTGTATAAATTATATGTGCATATATGCATATATATATGTATATATAAATTACCTTCTAATTAGAGAACAATCTTTTTCTCTAATTAGAATGTAAACTCTTTGAGGGCAGAGATTGTCTTGCTTTTGCATCCCTGTGCCTAATACAATGTATGGCAAATACTAAGCATTCAAAAGGATTTTTTTTAATTCATTCACTTATTTGTTTGTCCACTCCAGCTTTGTTTTTAGCTGTTAGCTCTACTTCTCTTGCCTTGGATCCAATCCATTTCTCCTAACTGGATCTTCTTGCATTCTAGTTCTTGGTACAATTGGTTGTCCCATTGATCCAAGCTGGTTGTCCAGCCTCACCGTCGGGTATGACAGGAGGCCCATCACTCCTGCAAGCCTTGCCCCTACTTTTTCATTACTCATTTACTCCTTAACCTTGTGCCCTCAACTATGACTTCTCTTAAAAGGGCACTAGTGATTTTTAAAAATTGACTTAAAAGTGTCAGGATGCATTTTGCTTTTACATCAGTTGTTTCTGAATACATCCAGTGCCACCACCCCTGAACACCTTTTCTTGTGCCTCCTCACCTGGCATAGTATACTGTATCTGATGTTTTGCGCCCATAGGACCCCATCTCTTCAAGGAAAGAAAGGATATGTATTTTATTCATATTTAGGGCCAAGACTGGCCATTAATATACAGTGTTTGGCTTCATTTTAATGTTTTTCTTTAAAAATATTATTATACCTTTTCTTAGTTCTTATCTTTGGGTTGGATCCAAGGCAAGTTTCTAAGAGATGTAGAGCTGACAGCCACAAATGGAGTTGATGTGGACAAATGAATGAGTGAATGAATAAAAAAATCATTTTAAGTGCTTAATATTTGCCACACATTTGTGCTAGGCACAGGCATGCATGTCTACATCTCTACATGACCCTTTCAACTACTGTCTTCTTTGAACTCTCCTTTGTTTTAATGACGTTACCACTTCTGTCTCTAACCACTGTGTTTTTTTCTTCTTGCCGGTAAAAGGTTTTTCCCTGAGGCTCAGTCCCTGGCTTTTTGTGTTTGCATTTATTCCTTGGAAAAACCTTATTCTTATGGCGTTAGTTATTACCTCTATGTTAATGATTCCAAATCTACAGCTATTTCAGAGCCCTGTAACAGAGTGCTGGAAATTAAATGACTAATTTGGACAGGCAACCAATCACTAAATCTACATGCCTCCCTTTACTCCCCTAACGTTGCCTTAAACTTAAATCTGGAGTGGCAACCCCAGGTCATTCTCACTAAACCAGAGAAGGAAAAGTTTTAACGTACTGTCACATAACAGTATCAGTGGGATCTGGCCAAGTAGAGAATGCAAGGGGAACCAAGATGCCAGATCTGAGGGGACAAGTGAAGACAAATAGGCCAAATGGGGCAAATGAAAACGGGAAACAGCTGCCTATGAAAACCGTAGAGTATCCAGGTTGAGAAATATAACTAGTTCCTCACAACTGAGGATGATAGGGCCAGGATATTGTAGCAGGATGGGGTGGGAGCCCTTAACCCCGGCTCCTTCACCCCATCCCCCAGCATCTTAAAGAACACATGACTAAGAATCTGGGTCTTTATAATCTACGGTCATGAGACATCTTCGTTTGGTTGTCCCCTATCATCTTAAACTTAACTAAACTTATCTTCTTCGTCCCAAATCAGTTTCCCTTTCCAAGTGACCCATTCCTGTCAATGGCATCAGCTGTATCCTATTTTTCAGACCTGACCTTAAAATCTTTTTGGATCAAAACCTGTCCATTTTTAATTTATGATTTTTCTTACACACATCCTTTCTATTCACACTGATACTTCCCCAGTTAAGGCCCTTATCTATGTCTGGTCTACTGCATTAGTTTACTGTCTGACCTCCTACCTCCAAGCTGTCCTTACACAGTCCATCCTGCATATTTTTGCTAGATTAATCTTACTAAACATTGCTATTAGAGGAAACTGGTGGTACAGTGGATAGAATACCAAGCCTGTAGTTGGGAAGTCCTGAATTCAAATCTAGCCTCTGACACTTACTAGATGTGTGACCTTGGTCAAATCATTTAATCTCTACCTCAATTTCCTCAATTTTAGAATGGACGTAATAATAGCACCCACCTCCCATGGTTGTTTTATCAAATGAGATAATATTTGTAAAAATGGCTAGGCAAAGTGGCACAGAGTAGGTGCTATATAAGTGCTTTTTCCTATTATTATTACAAATACTTGTTCAAAGCTTTTAATGGGTCTCCGCTGCTAGTAGGATTAAGTTTAACCTTACTTTAACATTCAAGGTTTTCCACAGTCTAGGCCCACACTACCAAGTCATCTTACTTTTCCCTGACATGAATTCTCCACTTGAGCCAGAGCTTCTAACTGGGCTTCCCATTTCTAAATCTCATGTAATCTTCCTATCAGAGAAAGGGAGAGAGACATGAATGCCTGAAGAGAGAGGGCCCAAGAAATACCACTTTAGGTAAGTGAGGAAGGGAGTGAGACTAAACCGGACAGATAGATAGGAATCCTTCGGAAGAGCAACCCAGCAGTTTATTGAGAGGGAGTTCTCAGTAGTCCCAAGGCATGTGCCAAAGACCCAGGTAGAAAAACGCTTCTTTTCAGACAAGGTGAGAGGTTATTTTCTTCTCAATTGAGATTCTAATTCTCTTTTCATATTCAAATTTTGCCACCCGTCAGCTATTACTCTCCCCTCTCCTTACTCACTGATTTCATTTTTCTCAGATCCGATCCTTTTTCTGAATCATTCTTTGATATTATTGTTTATCAATCTTTTGTACTGCATGACCTATTGCCCTTATTACCTCTACCAGGTTCCTAGATAGATCATCTCATATTCTCTGTTTACCTTGCTTAGAGAATTTGTCACCTACTCCCTACTTCCACCTCTCCCTGGGCTTGAGGTTTTTGAAAGCTGCCATTACCACGAATCTTCAGTAGACATTTAATTTAGTTTTCTTTATACTTATAGCATTTTCCTTCTTTATGGTATAGAAAGCATGACTTTTATTTTCTCTTCATTTCAGAGTGGGAGAATAGATCTGAAACCCAGGATTCAACTCTAAAGCAGAATTATAATTAGAGAGAGAATTAATAAATCTATAACCAAAAAATTGAGAAATAGAAAAAAATAAAACAGACACTTTTAACTATAAAATTTAAATATTTTTATACAAAATCAATGCAAGAGATCATAAATATGAAGAATTGAGAGAAGCATGGGAAGACATATGAACTGATGCAGAATGAAATAAGTAGAACCAGGAAGACAGTATACAGAATGACTACAATATTATATGAAGGAACAAAGAAACTGAATGCTGTGCAATTATAATGACCAAACTTGGACCTGGAGAAAAATTGAAAGAATATATTTCCCTTCTTTCTTCACAGATGTGAAAGATTCTGTGTATGAAATTTTGCATAGGCCTTCAGACTTGAGTTGATTTTGCTAAATTACTTTTTTCCCTTAAATCTTTGTTACAAGGGATAGCTCACTGGGGAGGGGTGAGGGAGGAGATATATTTGAAAACAAAGGTGACATAATAAACAAATTTCTTGTAATTCTAAAAAATGTTAGGAATACCATAAGATAAGAAAACAAGCATAAAGATAGACAAAAGGGAGATAAAACTATCTGTATTTGCTGATGATCTGAGGGTTTACTTAGAAAATCTTAGGGAATCATCAAAGACAGTAATTGAGATAACAGCTTTGGCAAAGTTGAAAGTTACAAAATTAACTCACAAAAATAACATAATTTCTACATAATAACAAAATTCAGGAGGCAATAATAGAAAATGAAATCCCATTCCAAATAAATACAAAATGAATTGAAATATTTGGGGATCAATCTATCAAAACAGCTTCAACACTTAGATTCAATTACAAAGTGCTTCTTAGAGAAAAAAACAACTTAAATAGCTGGAAGAATATTTGATTGAGCTCATGAATATACCATAATATGCCAATACAATAAAATATCAATACTACCAAGGTAATCTATAGTTTTAATGCTACTCTAATCAAATTATCAAAGGGATATTTTACAGCACCCAACAAAACCATAAAATTAATTTGAAGAAACAAAAGATATAGAATATGAGAGAAATAATGAAAAAAGCTAGAAATGAAGGAGTAATAACACTTCCAGACCTCAAATAATACTATAAAGCAGCAGTCATAAAAAACCATTTGGTACTGATAAAAAAAAATAGAGAAGAAAAATTAGTGGAATTGACCATACAAGGGAAAATCAGATACAATGGAATTCAATAACCCAGTGTTTGATCAACCTGAAAACATATATTAGGAAAGAACTTCCTATTTGAAAAGAACCACTGGGTAAAATGTGAAAATAATTAGACAGAAATTAAGGTAAGAACAATACCTTATGCTGCATTCCATAATAAATTCAAAATTGATATGTAGAATGAAGCAGAGCTAAAATACATACATATGCAATGTAAATGGGAAGAATAACCATAAAGAACATGCCATTAAAAAAAGCTAAAAAAGAAGCAGATAATATGCCTTTCACAGTTATGGGTAGGAAGGGATAGAGGTCATTGCAAAAGATAAAACAGATCATTTTGATTAAATGAAATCAAAAGACTTTTACACAAACAAAATGATTATCTAGGATAATACAGCAAGTAGTTGAATGGGGGAAAAAAGTCTAGCAATTTTCTCAGTTAAGGGTTTGATAACCAAGATATTTAAACAACTAACACACACACCTATACACATACACACACTCATATAGAACTATACACACATATATAATATGTATATACATATATATGAATATGTGGATAGAGAGATATCCAAAAGCCATTTCCCAATAGGGAAAGGGAAGGGAACAAACATTTATATAGCTCCTACTATGTGCCAGGTACTGTTCTAAGTGCTTTACAGATATTTCATTCTATCCTACCCTATCCCTGGGAGATAGATGCTATGATTATTCTCATTTTACAGTTGAGGAAATAGAAGCAGAGATTAACTTGCCCAGGTAAGCATTTGAGGCTAAATTTGAACTCAGGTCTTCCTGCCTCCAGGCCCAGTGCTCTGTGCACTATGGTGCCACCTAGCTGCCTCTAGATTAGATTAATGGTCAAAGGATATGAAGAAACAGTTCTCAAAAGATCCTGTGCCTGATTTATGAATCAGAGCCGGAGGTGGGTGGTAGTGTAGCGCATAGAGAACTGGATTTAGTCAGAGGAAACTTGAGTTCAAGAACCCCTGCAGATGCTTACTAGTTGTGTGATACTGGGAAAGTGATTTAACCTGTTTGCCTCAATTTCCTCATCAAAGGTCTGGAGTCAGGAAGACCTGTATTCAGACAGGATTGTCTGAGGTGTGTGACTCTGGGCAAATCACTTAACCTCTGTCTGCCTCAGTTTCCTTGTCTGTAAACAGGAATAATAATAGCATTTACTTCCCAGGGTTGTTGTGAGGATTAAATAAGATATTATACATAAAGCATTTTGCAAACTTTGAAGCACTATATAAGTGCTAGTTATTATTATTATTATTATTATTATTATTATTATTATAGCTATTATATAGTAGGGACAATTGTTTTGAAGACAAAGTGCTCTTACTGATTTTATAGGTATTCAAATATATATAATCCCAGTGTGTGAAAAATCTAATATGGTAAATAATACAGCGGAAATTGGAAAGCTAGAAATACTATTTGGAACACTTTAAAAATTGTCAAGTGCTCAAGACGGAGAATACTTTGAATGTAATCAAAATGTCAAATAGACTGCCTATGTTGTATTAAAAGATAAACGTGTTGATTTATAGAAATCTAATCCCTATTGCTCTAGCCCAGGGATGGGGAACCTGCACGTGGCCGCAGGATCCCCACCCCTGCTCCGGCCTATTCAAGGGACTTCCATCCTGTCTTTAAAACTGTAAAACTTGTGCCAGTCGGTGTTTATAATAGCATATCATATAGCAGTAAGCAGGTGCCGAAGACTTCTTCTCACTGATGTGAGATATTCCAGCACGTGAAATTACTGCCTGAGTGAATGCAATAAACCTGTTCACCAAGGACTAATTGAGGAGAGTAAGAAGTTAGACGAACAATTTAAACTGCAAACAAACTTGAGTCTTCTTGCTTTTGTAGACTGCACGAAGAGAGATCTTTTCAGAAGTAGGATCCGAAGTTATGCTAAGCACTGGCGGGTAGTTTAGAAACACAGGAGATCTATGCTTACTCCCTCTGTAGCCAAGGTCTGTAACCTTTTTTCAACCTTTAGGGAGAACAATTGTGATGCAACCTTATTTCTTTCCAGCTTCTACTAGTGTAGAAGAATTTGTTTTTTTTTCTTCAACAAGAGTTTGTCAAAAGTGACCCCTACTTGCTCCCATGCTTCGCACAGTGCACCTGAGGAAAGAGGGAAATTGATGCTTTTTCTGTGGTGGTGTTGCAGTAAAAAAAAAAATGGTTGAAAAAAGACTGGTTGAAATTTTTTCTTTAAAAGTTTCAACGATATTATTGTACCTGCCTCATCTGCAAGGGACATAATGTTGGGAAACAAAATCAAGACAAAGAGGGCAGCATATAAGTCTTTTTCTTTGTTCATATATTGATTTTATTCAAATGACTAAATGCTAAAATGATGACTATGTTCTTGTTATAGCTATATATGTTTTGTTGTTGTTGTTTTGGAAAGGCAATGGGGTATAGTGACTTGCCCAGGGTCACACAGCTAGTGTCAAGTGTCTGAGGCCAAATCTGAACTCAGGTCTTCCTGAATGCAGAGCTGGTACTCTCTCCACTGCACCATCTAGCTTCCCCGCTACATGTGGTTTTAACATGAACAGAAGTCCATCTTACAGTTAACATATACTCCAAAGTAGTCACAAAGAAGACTACTGAAGGATTTTTGTAACCAAATTAGATTAATTGGACATGTTTGTAATAAAGCCAACACTGAAGTTTCAGAATAGAAATACATAAAGCCTAGAAAGAGAACAGTAGTTGGTACAATTGGTTACTCGGTCAACAAGCCTTTAGTAAGCACTTACTACTGCTGGTAGGCACCGTAGCTAAGCTCTGGGGATATTAAGAAAGGTAAAAACACAATCCCTACCTTCAAGGAGCAATTAGAAAATGTCACTGTCTTTCTGACAGGAGTCTTATTGAATCAACTCCAGGTGGATTTTGGAGAGTTCCGCATCATTTGGACAGCTACGTACCACAGTGGCTAGAGTGCCTGTCAGGAAGCCCTGGGTTCAAATCCAGCCTCAGACACTTACTCACTGTGTGTGTGATTCCAGGCAAGTTACTTAACCTCTGTTTACTCAGGTTCCTCATCTGTAAAATGGAGATAATAATAGCACCTACCTCCCAGGGTTGTGGTGAGGTTCAAATGAGATAATAATTATGAAGTGTTTAACACAGTACCATGAGCACTATATAACTGTCATACACACATATGTGTGTATATGTGTGTGTGTGTGTGTATATATATATATTTGTATGTTACATATAGTAAGGGCTATATAAATGTTAGCTATCATCATCATCATTTCTGCACTAGGCAACCACATAAAAACTTTCCCCATTGACGAATGAGATAATCTAATCGGTGAGCCACTCCAATGAGACAGAAGTCCAGAATTTCTTGAACGACCAGCTGTGAGCCATAACCAATGCCCTCACTCATCATCACTGGTGGCCTGAAAGGTCAAAGAACCAAGAATCCCATTTGACTTATGGCCATAAGTTATGTCTGCAGGTTCTTAGGATGGAAGGACAGCTATTCACAATCCACTTTGCTGGCCTATGGTCCCATTACAGGAATCTGGGCCCTGCCTTTGGGATCTGGAAAGTCTGCACTGGGATTGTCATCAGTCAACAAGCATTTATTAAGCAATTACTATGAGCCAGTCATTTTGCTAAGTGCTGGAAATACAAAGAAGGGCAAAAATACAATCGATGCCTTTCAAGGAGCTCACACATATATAAGCAATTATGTACATAAAGGTACCTACAGGATAAACAGGAGGTAATCTAATACTAACAATAGAGGCATGGTGGGTGGTGGGAAAGGCCTCTTGCAGGTGAGATTTGAGATGTACTGAAGGAAGCCAGGGAACACTGGAGATGGAAAGCAGGGAGAGGATTCCAGTCATAGGAGACAGGCGGCAAAAAAGCTGAGTTGGCAGAAGGAGCATTCTATTCCAGAAAAGTTAAGTAAGCCAGCGTCACTGGACAGTAGAATACTCAAAGGGGAGTAAAGTATAAAAAGACTGGAAAGGTAAGAAGGGGCCAGGTCATGAAGGACTTTCAAAGTCATACATAGCACTTTATGTTCGATCCTGGAGGTAATGGGGAGCCACTGGGGTTTATTCATTTGACAGCTGAGCGGAGGGGGGAATGAGTGGGGAGAGATTGAAGGCAGAAAGACCAATCAGTGAGCTACTGCAACAGTCCCGGGGAGAGATGGTGAAAGGGCTGGGGGCAGGGGAGAGAAGAGAGGGAACTGCTTAAATAAAGACAATAGGACCTTTATAACCACTGTGATAAGAGCTTAATCTGGTCTGTGATAAAATAAAATATTTGACATGAAATAGAAATTAGGGAATTTTCAAACCCTTACAATTGTCCAGATGCAATATGCACAAAAGCTTGAGATAAAGATATAGTTGCAGGATGTGATCTGATTTTTCCGTTGAACAAATAATACAAAGTATGCTCTCCAGATAAGAGTTATGATTATATTAGAAGAATCAGGATGCAAACTTTCTACTGTGTAATAGCTTTGGCTAAAGGGAATCAGGCTATCTACTGGTTAATAGAAAAAAATGTTATTTTTGGGTTCCAACTACCATTAAACTGGACCACCTTACATATATGTGAATGCCAAGTTTTATCTCTACCAATTGTTTGCTCTCTGTGCCTCAATTCAGGACAATGCCATAATGCTGGCACAGTGTTCTAACATAGAAGGATAGCTCTTGTCATTTCACTGCTTTGTTGGCTCTAATGCATTAAAACACAGAGAACTTCTTATTTTGCATTAGCAAGTTATGCTTCAGCACAAAAAGGGGAGGAATGTAGAAGCAGATGAAAGCCCTCCGTTTTAGTTCAACTGAAAATAGAAAATAAAATCTAAAGTCCTTTCCAGAATTTTCCCTTTAGGAAAATGTGTAAAAGGTTAAGAATAAAAGCTACGTAAGCCTGGACCAAAAGCCTTAACAGTGGTAACTGTGCTAACAAGAAACACCTCATCTAGTTAAGATCTTTGCCCTCTTTCCCCATTCTGTAGGGATTGGGTTGGTGATCTGAGGGAGGTGGTCACTTTGATTACTTCAGGAGAGCCCTTTGGGGGAGTGGTCAGAGAAGGATGAATGGTTTCAGAAGAATGATTCCCCAGGGGTCTTCAGGAAAGATAAGGTGATTAAATGTTCTATTAGATGAAGTATGTTAAACCCAAACTGTGTTTTATCATATTGTGGCTTTTTTTTTTCAGGATTCCTATGAATATTACTTAAAATATCCTGTGTTAGAGAGACACCCGAGGTAGTGAAGGGACTCTGCCAGTTTGGCTAATTTCCTCTCAAGCAGCCAAAGCTTGAGTGTAGAATAATAAATAAATAATAAATTAGATTAATAATAAAAATATAAAAATTGTTTCAGGCAGATGCAGAGTACAGCATACATAGGAAATATATGTACACACATATACATACACATACACATGTATGTATACACACACATACCTATATGTGTATATAAACATTTTTATTTATTCCCCCCATGCCCCCCACCTGGTAAATCCCTTCACAAAACTCTGGCTAGGTTAATTGGAATTGCTTGACTTCTTTTCAAATATACATTACAGGTGATTAGACACCAATCTATTAAGGGAGATTTCTAAAAGAATTACCTCCAAAAAAATCTCACTGGACTAAAATATTTTTAGTGTTGATGTCTTGCAATAAGCATTTCTCAAACCCCTATAATAAAGTCCAGAATTATCCAACAGCTGTTGTGTTTCTTACCCTAGAGGATCTTATAAGCTAATTATATTAATACTGATGAAGCAGAGAACTAAATCAGAAACTTTATGATGTAAATACAAACAGTGCCCTAAAAGCTAAAAAAACCAATAAATTTGTTGAGGGCCGATCTTAAGAGTCTGATAAGGGTTTAAGATCCAAGGCATAGTTTGACCTCTGTCCAGGCTTTTACCCAAAAGGGCTCGCTGATTAAGTGGTACGGCTCCCCACTTCCTTCCTAATTTAGGGTCTCTGAGACATTCCTTCTCTCTATTTGAACCTTAGATTTACATATTCACTCCTCTATGCAGGTGGCACCAAGGCACCTGGGAAAACCTTGGAATCTACAGCCCAATCTAGGAACCCTGATAAGGAAATTCATGATTGTCCCATCCTCAGCAGATGTTCTGGGGAGTATCTCACGGGGAGGACTCTTTGAGGTTAGGCTAAATCTTCCCTATATATATTCTGTGCCCTCAGATGAATAAACGGAGTCAGTAATTCTACTCCGCCTGGCCCACATCATAAGTTATTTCACGCCTCTCCATTCGGTGTACAATCTGGTTGCGGGCAACATAAATTAACTAAGGGTTGTTCTTCCAGTACCTCGTGAGGCCCCTCCTGAGCTTGAGGGCATCCTAGAGTTTCTTTCTCTTATCTTGATATACCATAAAACTTCCCCCCTATCCTGGACCATAACAATTCCTTGTCTCCCTCATCCTGAGTCATAAAATTTCCTGTCTTCCTTATAATGGGTCCCCTATCTTGTCATCCATCTTCCTCATCCTGTGTCATGACAATTCCCCCTTATCTTGTAACATAAAACAGGCCCCTTGTCCTGTAAGTTGCTAGCCCTCCTTCCAGGACTAGGCTGATCCAAAGCTCCCAACAGTTACAGAGAAGGTCTAAGTGAATTCTTTCATACCTGAACCAGCTCTCTCAACTCTAACCTCAACACTTCATGGTAATATTAAGTAGAAAAGTTCTAGGATATTATTGAGAAATTGTTTCAAAAGGCAAGAGCAAAGGATGTGTTCTTCAAAAGATTGATCTGTAGGACCTCATTCAACTCCATCCCATCCCAATGTCTGTTGTAATGTAAAAGCTGGGGATAAAATATATTTTCTTCATTGCTTCAAATGGAAATAGAGTTCCCCCTATTCCTATCCCATCTCTAAAAAGTTTTATAATATTTATCTTTTGAAAGAAGCTATTAATTAGGAGAAGAAACTGTACAAGTGCTTTGGATGAACTATAGGCCTTGAAGCTCCCTTACAGGGGAAATTTTCCATATTCTCTGAAGTATGATTAGACAAAAAAACCCCAAAACAACCCATTAGAAAGTCTAGTCATTTTTAAGCAGAATAAGAAAATGAATGCAAAACAAGTTATTTTATTTTTGTAAAGTTCAGATGCCAAATCAATAAAATTGTATTGAGCACCTATTATGTGCAAGGCACTGTGCTAAGTGCTGTGTGGGCTACAAAGACCTACAAGACAGTCCCAGCTCTCAAGGAGCTTCATGTGTGAAAAATTAAATAACATTTAAGTATTTAAATAACAGTTCAAGCCAACAATAGACACCACAAGAAGGTACATGATTAATTACCAAATGAACCATACAGACAACAATTCTTATTCAGAGTAGGGGGAAGTCACTCAGTCTGGAAGGGGGAGGTCAAGAAAGTCTTTTAGAGATGTGAGATTTGAGCTGGTTTTTGTAGGATGGGCAGAGAATTAATGGGGAGAGCATTCCACGGCATTAGAACTCTGTAAGAGCTGAGGCAGCAAAGTGAAAAGGTGGATCAGCCAGAGGTGAGCAAACCAGTTGGGATGAAGCCAGGAGTAAACTGTAGCAAGATTTTGTTAACCCTTGGACTGCCAAGTTAATGACTTTAGACATTATCTTCAAAGGCCAAGGGGGACCCACAGAAGGTTTTTGAGCAGAGGAATACCTGTGACTAAGCACAAGGGACACTTTCCTCACTCTCATTATACTTTCATGTCTACTACCCAGGGGAATGTCTCTGATATATAAGGGTAAATTATACTCCAGGCCATCTTCTAGGCAGTGTTAACAATGTGCCCCTTCTGAATTCCCCGATGTGCAGTAAGTACTGAAGTGACTTAATGCTGGCATAGCAAGGAAGGGCTCAGGGTTAGTTGGTGAAAGCAGGAAAGCAGTAGCTGTGCTCAAGGGCACTGAGGGGTCTTCTGGCACGCTGACAATGTCTGCGGCCAGCACACAAAAGAAGGGAAAAGTAAGACTTTCATTTTGTGTCTGAAGGTTGGTCCTAGTCATACCACATGTGCAGGGCTGATGGTGTTAGGAGGGAAAGAGCAGGAGGCAGGTGGATGGGATCTTGCTTAATCACAGTAAGTGCTAGTGGAGTAAGTGCTCTTAGATGTTGTTCTTTGTGTCTGTGGGTTTCCTTTGTGTTGTGACTGCTCCTCTGGCAAGTTTTATGTGCCAAGCCATGCTGTTGATCTGCCAAAAATCTTGGGACACAGAACATCAAAGGGAGAGGTCTCTGATGAGTCTGTGTCACAAGGTCAGCAAACCCCCGCATTCTTGGCAGAATCTTCTGATCCATTCCCTTTCCTTTAGGGTACCTTGGTCTCAACCATGACAAGGGACCATGACACTGAAGATTATTTTCCATACATGGAATTCATACATATAAGCAGCACAGGGTAATGGAAAGTTCACTGGACGTGGATGTAGGGGATCAGGAGTCAATTCTTGGTTCTAATACTTACTAGATGTGTGACCTTGGATGAGTCACTTAGCCTCTCTGAACCTGTTTCCTCATCTTTAAAATGGGGATAATACTTTACTACCTACTTCATAGGGTTGTTAAGAAAACAATCTGCAAACCTTAAATGCTATATAAATCTGAGCTGTTATTACCATATATTTTAATTCATGACATTTCTATACAGTATAAGGGATAATGGAAAGAGCAAAGGACTGGGAGTCAGGAAACCTAGCTTTTAGTCGCAGCTCTGCCATTTATCAGCTGGGTGACCTTGAAGAAGGGGGTTGACTATACGACCAAGGAAGACTCTTCCAACACTAATATTTTATAATTCTATGAGTCCTCTGATGTTTAAAAAGGGAGGAACTCTGGCTGAAGGCCTTTCCACATTCATTACATCCGTATGGTTTCTCTCCAGTATGAGTCCTCTGGTGTTTAATAAGGGATGAACTCTGGCTGAAGGCTTTCCCACACTGATTACATTCATAGGGTTTTTCTCCAGTATGAGTTCTCTGATGCTTAATGAGGGATGCAGTGTGACTGAAGGCTTTTCCACATTCACTGCACGTATAGGGTCTCTCTCCAGTATGACAACTCTGGTGTAGTGCAAGAGATGAACTTTGACTGAAAGCCTTCCCGCATTCATTACATTCATAGGGTTTCTCTCCAGTATGAGTTCTTTGATGCTTATTAAGTGATGAAGTATGACTGAAGGCTTTCCCACATTCATTGCATTTATAGGGTTTCTCTCCAGTATGAGTTCTCTGATGCTTAATAAGAGATGAAGTATGACTGAAGGCTTTCCCACATTCATCACATTCATAGGGTTTTTCTTCAGTATGAATTTTCCGATGTTTTGTAAGAAATAATATGTGACTGAAGGCTTTTCCACATTCACTACATTCATAGGGCTTCTCCCCGGTATGAATTGTCTGATGTTGAGTAAGATGTGTTCTTCGACTGAAGGCTTTCCCACATTCATTACATTCATAGGGTTTTTCACCAGTATGAATTCTCTGATGTTTAACAAGGGAGGAGGTGTGACTGAAGGCTTGCCCACATTCATTACATTTATAGGGCTTCTCTCTAGTATGAATTGTCTGATGTTCAGTAAGGTGTGTGCTCCGGCTGAAGGTTTTTCCACATTCATTACATTTATAAGGTTTCTCTCCAGTATGTATTCTCTGATGTTCTGTAAGGTGTGTACTCCGGCTGAAGGCCTTTCCACATTCATTGCATTCATAAGGTTTCTCTCCAGTATGACTTCTCTGATGTTTAACAAGAGACGAGGTGTGCCTGAATGCTTTCCCACATTCATTACATTTATGGGGTTTCTCTCCAGTGTGAAATCTCAAGTGTAGAGTGAGGGATGAACTCTGACTGAAGCCTCTCCCACACTCATTACATTCATAGGGCTTCTCTCCAGTATGAGTTCTCCTATGTCGAGTAAGTTCTGAGTGATAACGGAAGGCTTTTCCACATTCATTACATTTACAAGGTTTGTTCCGCAAATCAATTTTCTGATGGCTAATTGTTAGTGTATTTTGTTGGAAGTTATTTCCATTTGCATCATATTTATACGATTTGTCTCCCATAGGAACTTTGTGTTGTGCAACAAGGATGGAACTTAAATTGAAACTTCTTCCAAGGTCATTACATCTATGGTCTTTTTCCCAGATTGGTAATTGCTTGTGGTTGATTGGCACTTCCTTTAAATATGTTTCCTGATTTCTTGGCTCCCCTTGTAACCATGTTTCATGTTCCCAGGCATCACCTGACTTAGAATTCCAAAGGCTATCTCTTGTGAATCTTTGAATGATCACTTCTTGAGATAATCCTTCTTCAGACACATCCTGCTTTACAGTTTCCTTGATTTCAGTCCTGGTCCCCAAGTCTGAAATAAATGAAAAATAAAATAAAATAAAATAAAATAAAATAAAATAAAATAAAAACGTCCCTTGTTCCCTGTACTCAGGATGTTGTGATAAAACTGAAAATAATGTACGTGATGTACATATTTCTTTGAGAGCTCACAAATAGTGTCTTGTAACTGATGAAAAAGATAGGAAATGTCAGGAGAGAAGAACAATGGTGTATAAATTAAGCCCAGATAAGAATAACCCATCAGGAAGGATTACAAGATCAGAATGGCAACCATGGAACCAAACTAAGTAGAACGCCACCACCTTATGCCTAGATTGTAATAGGTTTCTAGTTTGTTTCTCTAACTCCAAACTCTCCCATTTTAAATCTCTCTTGAATACTACCACTAGACCTTCTTCATCTGAAACCCAACATGTACAAAACAGAAACCACTATTTCAATCCACCCCATTCCAAAATTCTCTATTTCTACTAAAGTAACCACCATTCTTCTAAACCCTTGGGTTCATAACCTTAGTGTTATTCTCAACTCTTCATTCTCTCACATCTAATATGAATCAGTTGTCAAATCTTGATGTTTCTACATTTACATCTCTCACACCTGACCTTTTATTCTCTATGTACATGGCAATCTCCACCTTGGTTCAGGTCATCACCTCCTGCCCAGACTATTGCAATGACCTCTTAATTGGTTTCTCAATCTCAACTGTCTCCGTACTTAACCCATCTTGTTTTCCACACTGCTGTCAGTGACTTTTCTTAAATACAGATCAGACCATGCCACTATCCTGTTCAATAAACTTGAGCAGTGGCTCAGATGGCTCCTAATTGCCTCCAAGATGGAATATAAATGCTTCTATTTGGCTTTTAAAGCCCCTTACACCTGGCTCCAAGTTATCCTTCTAACCTCATTACTCCTCTTCCCTAATTCTACAGTCTAGCCAAATTAGCCTTCTTTCTGTTTCTCACATAACTTTTATTTTTAAATGTAACAAATTCATCACATTTCAAAGCTCTGTGCATTTTCAAAATGATCCCATGACACTCTTTTCTTACTTTATTTTTCTTTCATCCATTTAAGTAATCCTAGCACAAGCTCGTCTGAATCCCCCAGATCCCCCACCCCCACATAATGAAATGAAGAAAATCAAAACTCTTGTGTCAAATACACAGTAAGCAAAATGAGTCTCTATACTGGTCACGTCTGAAATGTATGTTTTGTTCTGCATCTTAAGTTCGTCGTCTTTCTCTCAAAAAGTGTGTGTGTCATATCTTTCATATCAGTCCTCTAGCATCATGGTTGGTTACTACACTGACTAGATTCTTAAGTCTTCCCTAGTTGCTCTTTACAATGTTATTATTATATAAATAGTTTTCTGGGTTCTGCTGACTTCACTCTACATCAGTTTATACAAGTCATCCCAGGTTTTTCTAAAACTACTTCTGTTGTCATTGCTTATTATGCAATAATATTGCATTACTTTTGACAACCCTAGACTGATGGGCATCCTCTTAATTTCTTTTTTTTAAATTAGACTAGGTAATAGTTCACTTTATTATTTTTTTAAAATAATAGTTTAATTTATCAATTCAATGGATTTTTTGCTTTTCAGAGTTTTCATTTTGTTGTTTAGCCATGATTTTTTTATTTGCTGCATTTCTAGTTTTGTCCAATTCATTTATCTGTTCTTTCACTTTTTTTGTTGATGAAAATGTCTGGAGATATACATTTTACCTAAGGATTTATTCTGGCTGTCTTCCTCAAACTTTCAAATGTACATTTGTTGCCATTTTCTTTTATGAAATTATTTTTTGTTTCTAAGTTTTGTTCTTTGACCCACCAGTTATTTATTATTGTTATCAAGTCCCAATTAATTTTACTACTTTCTTTAAAGTCCCTTTATTGACTATTTTATTATGTTTTGTTACATTTGTTTTTTTTTTAAATCCTAACACACTGCCAATTTAATGGAGCCATGCACAGCTGTGAAATATGTATACTCCTTTCCATTCCAAATCAGTAATTAACTGAGAGCTAGTATATGTAACCTTTCTAAACTTTTATTCAGGACCTTAATTTCTTTCTTGTTTTTCTTTTCATTTGATTTGTCTAAGTCTTAGAGGTATACATTGAGTTCTCCAACTATTATGGTTTCACTGTCTATTTCTTCCTATAAATAGTTAACTTTTTCTTTAGGTATTTACATGCTGTGCCATTAGGTCTTCCCCTCCCAGTTTGATTTTTTTTTTAAGGGACCATCTCTTGGCTTACTTCTTAAACAGCCCTAATCACTGAATAGGCGTTGCCTTAGTCAAAGTGAGAACTAGGAAAGACCTTAGCTGAAAAAGGCTGAGGTCTCCCACTGCATCTAGGACTATCTTCATTTGTCCTGATCTATATCCAGCTACACATAGCCACTCAGATGGCTCCAGAGGAGAAAGTGAGGCTGGTGACTTTGCACAGCCCTCTCTCACTTAAATCCAATTCACCTGCAAGTCATGGCATCATCTTCCTGATGTCACAGTCTTCTTTGAGAACAAAGGACAAATGGACACCACCACCAACCACTATACATGGTAGGCCATTTCCCATCTCCCAGACAGGAGTAGAGAACCTGTAGCCTTGAGGCCATATGTGGCCTTCTAGGTCCTTGGGTTTGGCCTTCTGACTGAGTCCAAGTTTTGCAAAAGAAATCTTTTTATTAAGGGGATTTGTTTTGCGAAGTTTTGATTTGGTCATAGGGCTGCACTTGAGGACCTAGAGGGCCATATGATCCCCACCTCTGTCCTAGAACATTTACTTTCTTCATCTACACCTCAGAATTCCACTCTTTCTGATCCCTCCAACCACTTGGGTCTGTCTCCTTCCCAACTACCTTGTATGTGTGCACACAGACACACACAGAGTGTATGTTATTCTATACATATGTGTATGGCACATATGTATGTGTACTACATATGCATATATATGTATACACATATATATGTTGTTCATTTATGCATAAACGACCATATCTCTGTGTGTATATTCCTTATAGAACATAAGCTCCTTGAAAGTAGCTTTATTCTTTGTGCCTCTTTTAGAAGCAGCTGGTGGTGCAGCACACAGAGAGATGGGCCTGGCGTCAGGAAGACCTATATTCAAATCTGGTCGTTTCTTATATCAAACTAAAAATTTACCTTTCTGCAATATCATACCTATTATTCCTAGTCCTTCCCCTTGGGCCAAGCAAAATGAGGCTTCTCTCTCTTTGACATCAGTTGCAGGTTTCCCAAAGGGCAATAAAGTTGTATGTGGGGTGTAAATAGGATGCAGCTTATTAACATTCATCAACTGTATGTGAGAAGCAAAAAAGATATCACTAATGAGTTGTATAACCAGGAAAGGGGGTGAGTTATTTGAGGAATAACAAATGGAAAACTCATCTGTTACACAATGTCAAGAGACCAGAGGCATGAGCCCAGTATGGTTGTGGCAGACTCCCCTTGCTGAAGCTAGCCACTGGTTCAAACCAAGAACAAGAAAAGCACTGGCCATGACAGCGTTTGTCGTTTGCTGAGTCCACTCTCCCCCTGACCAAGAGTCTTGCATCCAGAGTTTCAGAATATTTACCTGATGACTAACTGACCTTGCAAGAGACAAGGTAGAACACTGAGTTTTAAATGTTGTATTGTCTATATCTCTTTGCCCCATTTGAAGGAGGACTAAACTGAAACTAAATTGAACATTTCCTAAAACTGCTAGGTTTGAAGCAGCTTCTGTACTACTTAGGATCTCCCACAGTCTAGGTGGGGCAGAAGGCATATAACCCGTTGGTAGATGTTTCCTTACATATCGTTTTCTTATTATCACGTAGTTTATTTGCTTGTCAATTCTATGCCAAGATTAAAAGCACGTACTGGTTAAAAAGAGAGGAGAAATCTAGAGAAGGGCCAGGCTGTTGGATGGATTTCCTAGAGAATTCAGTCAAGTGACTTTTTTGCCTTCTAAACTGCTTTCCATAATGACTGGATCAATTCACAGTTCTCCCAATGGCATATTAGTGTCCTTATTTTCTTCTAGCCTAACAGCTATCATTTTTTTTATCACCTTTGCTAAACTGATAGGTGTGAGATGGAACCCCAGAGCTGCTTTAATGTGGATCCCTCTAATTATTAGTGATTGGAGTATTTTTTCATAAGGCTGATGATAATTTGGATTTCTTACTTTGAAAATTGTTCATATTTTTTAAAGACTATTTTATCTAATGGGGAATGGCTCTAATTCTTATAAATTTGAATCAGTTCCTTATATAGCTCAGATATATCACAGGCCTGGATGGCACAAGTTCCCCACCCCTATATAAGATCTTTATTAGATAAACTTGCTACAACTTTTTTTATTTTACAGTGATCTGTTTCTCTTCTAATTTTAACTGTGCTGTTTTTGTTTGTGTAAACATTTTAAAATCTTATATAAATAAAATTGCGCATTTTATCTTCTGTGATTCTCTCTATCCTCTGCGTGGTCATGAACTGCCTGCTCCTATCCAGAGACTTGAAAGGTAATTTCTTACATGCTCTTCTAATGATTTCTGATGTTACCCTTTATGTCTACGTCATGTATCATTTGGCGATTACCTCATTATATGGTATAAGCTGTTGGTCTCTAGCTGGTTTCTGACAGACTATGTTCCAGAGTTTCCAGCAGTATTTGTCAAATAGTGAGCTCTTACCCCTGTGACTGGGATCTTTGGATTTATCAGAACACCATGCTACTATATTCATTTGCTTCAGTATGCTGTATACCTAATCAGTTCCACTGATCAACCTATTTTTTTAACCAGTCTAAATTGTTTTGAAGGTGGCTTGCCCAGGGTCACACAGCCAGTGTCTGAGACTGAATTTGAACTCAGGTCCAACATTCTATCCACGGTGCCACCTAGCTGCCCTATATTATATATCAATACTTATAGCTGGGAAAGAAAATGCAAATGGACAACAACTTGGGTCCATAATTAGAATAGAAGGAAGAGAATGAACTGGATTGCCTTCAGGACATTGCAAATTTCTTTTAATGACCCCAGGCTTCTCCCAGAAACAAAGGACCACTTAAAAATACCAATATTCTATGAGTAT
Source organism: Phascolarctos cinereus (assembly GCF_003287225.1). Classification (NCBI taxonomy): domain Eukaryota; kingdom Metazoa; phylum Chordata; class Mammalia; order Diprotodontia; family Phascolarctidae; genus Phascolarctos; species Phascolarctos cinereus. The sequence goes on along the minus strand of NW_027555625.1, from coordinate 147,060,896 downwards.
TATATAGAATGTGAGATATAGAACATAATAACTGATAAAGATCTGAACATAAGTATTATATAGAAGGCAACTGAGAGGCACATGGAGCATTTGAGCAGGTTGTAATGTTTATAACAAATTAGGAACTTTAAAGAACATAATTATGTATCAGGAAATGTATGAAAGAAAAAGATAGGTCAGTCATGTGGTAAGGAAGGAGAATGACATGTGGATAGCACAAGTGCTCTGCTATCCTCAGTATCAATAGAAACTGAGGAAGACCTTTGGCATATTAGGTGAATGCCTTGTGGTGAACTTAGGAGAGGACACGGACAAAAGCTGCACAGGACAGGCAAGCATGGATGGGTTCCAGTCTTCATAACTGGGGGAAATATTCAAAGTGATGAGATCACAGACACTGTTTCAGGGATTGCCATGGTCAAAGAAGTTATCACCTAGAGTGGTCAATCTCCTGGTGATAAGCCAGCCTCCCTGGACTTGACTAAGCTGGTCTTTGGGCAGCACACAGTCAGCAGGACTGTAGGCAAAGTTTTTCCAGCTGCCAGTATTCTGCTGGCATAACTTCAAAGTACTCAGGGTTGTGACTACACCAGGATGTGGCAACAGAGCAATATTTTTGTAGAAGATTACTGTGCATATGACTTCCAAATTTGTATCTCCAGCCCTGGAGCCCCATCTGAGCTCTAGACTTATATCTCCTATTACCTATAGGATATATCCTCATTTTCTCTGAACCATCTCCCCTCCTTCTGGTTACTATTTCTGTCACTGAAACTACCAGTCTTCCATGTCAAAACCTTGATGTTACCCCTTTGACAATTCCCCTTCGCTCATCTCTTACAATGGAGCTACCACCAGTTCCAATCATTTCTACCTCCTATCCTCTGTCACTGCCAACACCTTAATATAAGCCCTTGTTATTACTTGCCTGGAGCACTGATAACCTTCCTCCCTCCATTTTTTCTATCCTCTACTCCCTGAATTTTGCTCTAGGTGATGGAACCAAAATAAACTTTCGAGCTGCTCAGGAAGAAAAAGACTCTGAAAGACTAAAACCTAGATCAAATCAACTGATCACAATCATTCTGCCTTTTGACTGTCTCTGTTGATGTTCACCCCAAACTATGTGACTACCCTTTGTTCACTCCCTTTTTATGAATTCACACTTTTGATCTTGCTCCTGGATCCTAGCTAGGCTAGGGGACTCCTTGTTATTCCAACTGGAACAGAGCTCCTAGGGGCAGATAAAACCCACAGTACAGATTAAGTGCTTTAAGAAAGATACAACTTCCTCCGACAAAGAGGCGAACAAGAAGCTTGAGGAAGATTATCAATGTTAAGGAAAAAAAAATATTTGAAAGTGCTTATACTAAATAGTCTCAAATTTTTCCTAGGCCTTCAGGATTTTGATAATGGTTCCTGACTAATGATTGAATGGTTTACCTTTCCTGAAAGACCAGATGAAACGTTATTTGTAATCCATCTATTTAGTTTTTACTCACTCACCTAGGCAGATGCCTCTTGAGACTTCTCTTTCCACCACCCAGGGTTCTTCCCCTTGCTCCAGCTGGGAGATCACATATGGCTTAGAAACTGGAAACCCTGATTATGAAGAAAGAAACAGGACTTGTTTGTTTGTGCTGGAGACAAAGGCAATTGCACAGTCAAGTTCTGGCCCCCTGATGTGAGATGGCAGAGAACAGTTTAAGAAGGGTCCAAGGGTGACATGGAGTTCTTTAAAGGTTAAGATAGTTGAAACATCTGAAATAGCAAAATGAAGGCCCAATTTTCATTCTGTAAACAGGGAACAGAACTGCCTGGCCTCTGAGTCATAAAGACATTATAAATCATTGAGCCCCAGGGCTAAAACTTGGCTAAGCACCTTTTAAAAATCAAAGAAAAGAGATGTTCCATTTGACACAGTCTGAGTCACAGGGGGAAGCCATCCTTACCCAGTGAGACCAGGTTCCCATAGTTCTCCAGCATCACATCCCTGTACAAGTCCCTCTGAGCAGGATCCAGTTGCCCCCATTCCTCCTGGGTGAAGTCCACAGCTACATCCTTAAAGGCCACTGATTCCTAAAACACCAAATACGTTCCTGCTTACCCAATAAGCCTACTCCAAACAGGGCTCATGGATTATGTGTGAAGTTGGCAGTGCCAGGATAGTTAAATGCCAGATAGTCAGATGTACAGGACTTCTAAAAGTGTTTACAACCACTGCTATTTTGGATATTATTCTAACAAAAAAGGGAGCAACTGAGGTGGAAATGAGAGTAACCATGGGAAGAAATAGCCATGCTATTTAGAGAGTTCATGGTAACTAAGAAAGGGAATACCAGGCATAGTATGACCTATCCCTAGGTCAGAGATGGGGAATCTGCAGCCTTGAGGCCACATGTGGCCCTCTAGGTCTTCAAGTGCAGCCCTTTGACTAAATCCAAACTTCACTGAACAAATCCCCTTAATAAAAGGATTTGTTCTGTATATGTTGGGACTCAGTTGCAAGGCCACACCCAAGGGCCTAGATAGAATACCACACATGGCCTTGAGGCCACAAGTTCCTCACCCCTGCCCTAGATTTCTGGAGAGTGTATTTCGAAGAGTTCAGGGAAAGTTTGGATAGGATCCTATGACCTTAAATTTTATAAGGGAAGCTGGCTCAAGAGACAGCATGCTCTTAAGATATCAATTCTGAAAATGAAAACAAATGATTCTGATGAAGAAAATGGGAAAGATGGGTATTGAGATTAATTTGATTGCACAGGCAACTCACCAATGAATTTAAATTGTAAAAAGAGATAAACACATGATGGAAAAAATGGGGAGTTATAAATAGAAAATAGTAACACAGTCCTGTAAGAATAGCATCAGGCAATGATCCAAGACAATTCCAAAGGACTCATGGTGAAAAATGCTATTCACCTCCAGAAAGAGAACTGATGAATTCTGAGTACATATTGAAGCATACTTTTTAAAGACTTTCTTTATTTTTCTTGTGTGTGTGTGTGTTTTCTTTTGCAATATGATTAATATGGAAATGTTTTACATGACTTCACATGTATAATCATTATCCTATTGTTTGCTTTCTCAAGGGGTAAGGAAAGGATGGGAGAGAAGGAGAGAATATGTAACTCAAAATTTAAAAAAAATTATGCTAAAAATTTTTTAACATGTAATTAGGAAATATTTAATGAAATACATAAAATTTAAAAACAGAATCAGTAAGACTAAAGAATATAAAAAACTGAGACAAAAATCTTCAAGACAACAAAAAGAGCTTTTTAAAAAGCTATGTTGGGAGCCAAAGTCTGAATAAGAGAGCAGGATATCTGCTTGGAGGGAGAAGGACAAGGGTGACAAATAATAACAAGAAGGCAGAAATATTTCATTCCTATTTTGTTTCTACCAAGGAGAAAATTGATCTGAGGATAAAACAAAAATTACTTAAAGAAAACTGAAAATTAAGTGAAGAGATAACAAAAGAGCAACTGGGTGCTCTCAGTGAGTTCAATCACCCGGCACAAGTAAAAGACATAATTCTCAGAGCCCTGATCCTGCAGATACTACTGCTGTGGACAATTTTATAAAAGCCATGGTAGAGAACAGGAAAGTCACTACAAGGCTAGACACTACCAAATTTTGCTTAGTTTTCCAAAAGAATAGTAAGACAATTTTTCAAACTCTAAGCCAATGAACCGTATGCCAACTTTTGCAAGTCTTAGGAGGCAAGAACCAGAAGAAGAAATCTCGAGGAACTGGCAGGGGTTCATCACCAAGTCATGACTTCATACTCTCATTTATAATTTTTACAGGATTTACTGACAGATATTGCAGCAAGGCCTGTGACATTATCTTATGAAATCCTTCTGGATAACGTAGAGAGACTGCTCTGAATGATAGTTCAACTAAATGGATTTGGAGCAGGATGAATACTAGCACCTGAAGAGTGGTGATTAAGGGAAACTGGTGATTAGGGGAAACTCATCAACAGGATGAAAGTGTCTAGTAGTGTCCTTAGTTTCTGTCCTTGGTCCTATTTTGTTCAACATTTTTACCAATGACTTGAGTGAAAAGTTGGATACCATGCTTACCAAAGTTGTAGATGACACAAAGCTGGGAGGGAATTAATACACTGGATGATGGAATCTGAATCCAGAAAGATTTCAGTGGTACAGAATGATGGGAAAAAAATCTAATAAGAAATTTAAAGGTGATAAATGTAAAGTTAGTAGCAGTATGGCATACTGGATAGAGGGTCAGCCTTGGAGTTAGGAAGACCTGGATTTAAGTCCTACTTCTAACATATATTAGCTGTGTGACCACAGACAATTCACGACTTCTTATGCCCAAGATGAGAGGTGTCAAACTCACCTTTTAAATTAAAATGGGGTGGGGGGGGAGGGATAGGTGGCATGGTGAATAGAGCACTGGCCCTGAAGTCAGGAGGATCGGAGTTCAGATCAGGCCTCAGACCAAACACTTGACACTTACTAGCTGTGTGACCCCGGGCAAGTTACTTCATCCCAATTGCCTTAAAAAAAAAAAAATTAAAATGGGGGCAGGTAGGTGGTGTGCAGTGGATAGAGGACTGGCCCTGGTGTCAGGAAGAACTGAATTCAAATTCGACCTCAGAGACCTGACACTTACTAGCTGTGTGGCCCCAGGCAAGTCACTTAACCCCAACTGCCTCACACACACAAAAATACATACATTAAAATGCAATTGGGAAATGTTTTACAAAGTAAATAAAAATACGATATAATGCTAATTTGTGATTTTCTAAGACAAAACATGGCCTGCAGGGATCCATTTCTATGAGTTGACACTGTTACCCTAGACAACCAATACCATAAATGACCTTGCTAATCTGTTTCTGTGGAAGGACTTAGCAGACCGGGAATCCCTTACAACCAGTCTAGACCAAGAACAAAAAAAATCAAGTAATGCAACTGACTTAAAAAAAAATCAAACGTACAAATACAGGATAGGAGGAATGTGGCTAGACAGCAGTTCATATGAAAAGGACCCAGGGGCTTTAGGTGACTGCAAGTTCAATATGAGACTATAGTATAATGTGATAGCAAAAAAGCTAATGTGAACTTAGCCTGCATCATCAGAAGTGCAGTCTCCAGAATGGAAGGTGATAACTCCCATTGTATTCTATCTTGGTCAGATCACATTTGGAGTGCTGCATTTATTTCCGGATGCCACATTTGCAGGACACTGGAAAGATGGCATGTAACTAGGAAAGGTAACCAGGACGAAGAGTGTGAAACGCTGAATACACAGTCAGATGTGGCCATTATGTTGATTAGTTTTGTTTAACTCTTTTTCTTTGTTACAAAAGAGAACTCCCTGATGAGGGTATATTTTTAGGGAATATATGGAAATGACTGTGGTATAAAGAAGAAATCAACACCCCCCCCCCAGCTGGTTAAAAAAAAAACAACTTCCCACCAAATTCAATGATCCTATAGCCTTTACTTCCTATATATTCTTCACCAAAAAAAAGTGCTTTAATTTTTAATTTAGCATTGACTCATAAAAGGTGTGTGGTAGCCTCAGGAAACATTATGAATTATGATACCCAGTCTCTCTAATGCAAAGTGACATAAGCAATTAAATCAGAGAGACACACGACAGGGAAAGGACTAAGGCATAGCCAGTGGACAGCCAGCCCCCTTGCTCCAGTGGTACTGAAAATGTTAAGAGACAGATCCCCTATGGAGAATTTATGGAAGGACCTGGGCAAGAATCATATGGGATGAGAAAGTATGGATGGACAGGTTGGGATCTGCCCTATCTGTTTTTGGGCAAAAAGTAAAAATGGACCACTGGAACTGAGTAGAGATTATAGAAATAAAATATAAATATAAATAAAAAATAAAAATAATAAAATATCCAGTACTTAGAAATTGACTAAAGACTAATGACTTGGCAAAATAATGATTTTATGTTATTACTGAAGTATGCTTAAGATGATCTAAATTGGATAAATGATCACTACACTTTTGTATTGTGGCCAATAAGGTCATGAAAGTCGAAACCCCATTATTTATTATTATTATTAAATAGTTAACATTTTCACAGCACATTAATTAAATTCTCACAACAACTCAGTGCAGTAGATTCCCAGAGGTAATAATGAGGCTCAAATTGGTTCAGAGAATTGCTCAGTCATACTGCTAGGTCAGTGGCAGGATTTAAACCAAGGTCTCTCCTGACCACAAGTCCAGTGCTCTTTCTACCACATCCTGTTGCCTCTCATTTAACCACCACTGTGAAAAAAGTCTTTCTGGTGTTTCCTCCTCCTATCCAGGAAAACAAACATCTCACTTCCATCAAGCAATAAAACAAGCTACAATCCCTAGCTTCTTGGAAAAGACTAACTAGGCCCAGACTACTGTGAAAGAATCTGGGAAGAATCCTGTAGTCACAACATGATCCCATGAATTAACATTTTTGGTTACCTCACTATTTATAATGGATGTTTCAAGGCTTGTACATATCCACCTTTATTACTGAAGAGTTACCTGTCTTCTACAGTAGCAACTCTGAAGACTTTTTAGACTCTTCCCCTCAATGGATCTTAAGCATTTTAAACACTTTATCCTTGAGACTATCTAATAACTTTCAATCTATGGTCTAAACTGAGGATGGCATTCAAGGCCTTCCACCATTTGTTCCAATTCTACATATTTTATTACCCATTTCTTCTCAACAGTAATTTCCTTAAGCCAAGTTTACTCTTTACTGGTGCATGTGAATGACAACCAATTTTGCCTGAGTTTCTGTCATGTTGTTCTTCCTGCCTGTAATGTCTCCCTGTATTATATAAATCCTTCAAGAGCACTTTAAACCTGATTCCTTCCACTACCTTCCCTGACCAATCCAGCTCATACTGATCTTATCCTTTCAGAAACTCCAACCCACCTGTCATATACACTACTCATTTTGCACTTATTATCAGCTTCTATCACTAATCCTTTGATGTGTCAGTCTGCTATTATGGCTAATAGTGTCAGCATATTTGGAGTGAGGACTATGTCTGATTTTTACTTTCTATCCATCAGTGTACTTAGCATATTAATGACCACACAGTAGGCCCAAACATCTTTCTAAATGAATGAGTGGATATTAAGTGGGGAAAACAGGGGCACTGAAGGAAAGCACTCAGTAACAGGGGAACATTTTCTATGGAGTCAGTCACTATTATGGACCCCATCTCCCTGGGAAGAACTGGGACTCAAGTGCCTGTATGAGGATTTCTTGAAGAAAGGAGTTTTCAAGAGAAGGGAGATGTATCCACAATCTAGGCATTTCAGAAAAGAGGGAGAAAACTCCAACTCACCTGGAACCTGGCTTTCAGGAAAAGAATTGTCATTTGCTCCTCCTCTGGGTTCCCCTCTTGAGAAAGGCCAGGGTCCTGAGAAGATGAAGCTGAAGGGATAAAAGAAGCCATGAGTGTGGCTGATTCTATCTTATAGTTCTCACACTCCATAGGTCATAAACTCCACCACACCAGTTAGGCTGGATCCCCATATTTCCAAGAAAGAACCTGTTCAAAAAGGGGTCAGAATAAGTCTGCCAAACTGAAGGTCACAGAAGGCCATAACTTGTTGCCAAGGACCTCTGCTCTGTGCTCATGGCAGGTTCCCTGTAAAAGAACTGTAGTCCTACAGTCAGCATATAGCTGAGGTCACAGATAGGTGTGATGTTGAGTCTGTTAACAACTTCCTTGTTCCTTAGTTTTCTCCCTTTAAAAAAAAAGCCCCTCCTTCGCCTTCAATTTCTTTGAGGAATTATATGCTAATTCTTTTGGAGAAAGCAGCTATGTTATCATACCTATGACAACAACTTAACTATCAGAAATGTAGTACTGGCCTAATGAAAAAACACTGACTAGAAGGCCACATGGAATAACATGAAGAACAGTAGACTAGGAGTAAGAAGACCTGGGGATTCCATTTCAGGTTCTTCTGTTATCTAACTTTTTGACCCTTGGCAAGTCACTCAATGCCTTTAAACCTTAATTTCTTATCTAAAAAATAAGAAGAGTGGGGCAGCTAGGTGGCACAGCAGATAGAGCACCAGCCCTGAAGTCAGGAGGAACTGAGTTCAAATCTGGCCTCAGACCAAACACTTGCCACTTACTAACTGTGTGACCCTGGGAAAGTCACTTAACCCCAACTGCCTAAAAATTAAAAGAAGAAGAAGAAGAAGAAGAAGAGTGGAGTCAGTGATTTTTAAGGTTGCTAAATTCTGACTTTGTGAGGACTCTAAACTATATGCTAGTTCCAGCTGTCACTAAATAGTGCTCTAACCTTAAGTACTGTTAACACTTGCCTCACTGAATCATTGTTTCCAGTCTATAAAACAGAGATACTGAAGCTCTATCTGCCTTAAAGGGTTTTTGTGAGGATAAAATGAAAATTTCGTTGACTTGGGCTTGTCCCTCCTAAGGCATTCTAATGGGGAATGTTCTCTCTCTGGCTTTCCTAAGTTTGTTACTACACAAAGCAGGGGTAGGAGGGGTGTGTAATAGTCTGAATGTCTTGATATAAGGGGCTTGCATATGTTGAAGTCTCAAATATAGTCATTTGCTCATCCCATGACACTCTGAGATTGGGAAATCTTTCCCCCAACTCTTTGGCCAAGGGTACCTTCCTCTGAGATATGTTTTTCCTTTTCCCATAATGAGAAGATGGCTTCCTCCATACCCCTCTCCACCTAAACATTTATCTTCTGTTTGTTCATTTCTTACCTTTTCCCTCAAGAATCTGAGTCAAATGCTCCATGGTCATCCACTGTTCCATGTTCTCTGTGTACCTTGTGACTTCACCCAAATCCTGACCTTTCCCTTACAGGATTATCAGGAATCCTTCCAACTCCATCAGTTTCAGCATCGGTTCTGCAGCCTCTTCCTGGAAGTTCTGGTGTCAGGCTTAAGTTTCCTCCTAGGAGGAATCCCTACATTCCTGGAGACTTCTCTGTCTTCATTCTTAAGAGCCAGACTTACTGCTGCGGATCCGTCATCTAGGAGCTAACATCACTTTAGCTTGAGGATCCAACTGTCTTGACTCTCCAGTAGGGAACCAGCTCTCCCTACAGACTCTCAAGAAGGACCCACCAAAGGCTGGTGTCAAAACAGGAGAGATGCACCGCCTTCAGTCACTCGGAGGTAATGGCATCAGGAGGAAAGTGAGGCACTGTTTGTAAACAAGAAGAAAAAGTACTCCAGAACCCGGCTTGGATAAACCTACACATGTACACACGCGCGCACACACACACACACACACACACACAACTTCCTCCCCTCTCCTCCACACCCCAAATTCTCACACCCTGCAGTCACACACACAGGACTCGGAACCACATACTGGACGGAGCCGCCGGACTCACCTGGACTCCCCGCGGTTGGGGAGGGAAGGGGGTCAGGCCGGTCCATCCATGCCCAGAGAGGGAAGGGGGGCTTCTCCCGGTGTCTGGTCCCAAGCTCCACAACGCCGCCCCTCTCCGCCCTCAGAGCCCTCCCCAAAACCCAGGACACACACACCACAACCCGGCTTCGTTAGCTAAGCCGCCGGGCCGGCGGTCTACCCGCCCACCCTGCACCGGTCCGGGACCCACAAAGGAAACCAGCTTCCAGACCGGAAGGAAGCGCTGGCTTAGCCACACCGCGGAACTACGACTCCCAGAATGCCCTGGGCGGTAGGGCCGCTTCCGGTTCGGTGCCTTTGGTCCCCTGTGGGACGCTCAATTCCGGTTGAGGGCTAGGGGGCGGGACCATGGAGCTGGCTCCTGAGGCTTCTATCCCTCCCACTTGTGCTCCGAACCCTGGGAGCGCGTTTGGGCGAGCCCGTCGCAGGCTCCTTCTGATCCTTTTTTGTCATCAGCAGGGCTTCCTCGTGTAGTGTGTGGGTTGGGGGCGGAGAGTGGAGTGGGGGGCATAATCCAGGGGTTCTGGCAATTTGTAGTGAGTCTGGGCAGTGTCGCTAGACTCCCCGGGTGTGCCAAGGTAAATCGCCGTTGTAGGGGGTGAACACCTTGAAAGCAGAGACTGGCTCGTTTGTTTTGCCTTTGTGTGTATTCCCAGCGCTTAACTGTGCCTGGCACTTAGTAGGCAATTAATAAATGATCATTAACTGACCTGTCGCCTGAGGCGGAGAGGAAGGGTTTTTTATAGGCGCCCCCCCTTGTGCCTCCCCTTCTGAGACGCCCTCTCTTTTACTCTACACATCTTGTATTACCTAGTCATTTACATGTAGATATGTAGTGGTTAACATACAGATATCTCGTTTTAACATGTCTGTATCTAGTTATTTACCTAATTATTTATACGTATATTTGTTATTACCTAGTTATTAACATGTTTCTATCTTGTATTAGTTACATTTATATCTAGTATTACCTAGTTATTTACACGTATATATCTGCTATTACCTAGTGATTTACATGTATATATCTACTATCAATTAGTTATTTACATGTATATGTTTAGTATTACCTAATTATTAACAAGTATATATCTGGTACTATGTAGTCGTTTACATTTTATCTCACCTCTTCGAATGTGAGCTCTTCAGGGCAAAGACTGTTGCCTTTCTTTGTATCTCCAGGGCTTAGCAGAGTACCTGACTCCTAATAAGTGCTTAATAAATGCTTTTTAATTGATTGATGGGGAGGGAGGAAGAAAGGCAGGGGGCAAGCAGGCTTCAAGTGATGGGCACAATGACAAAACATCCTATATATCAGGTATACTTTAATTGATGATATAACGTCACCTTTAACCCACTTCCTAGGAACATTTGAGGGGAGGTGTTTTAGAGTCTGATTTTTCAGGAGTTAGCTGTGGACTTCACATCAGAGAAGTAAGCCTGAGGGAGCATGAGTCCTGGTATCATGCTTCCCCAAAGGCCTCAGAATCTATTATTCAGTACAACAAATATTAAACACTACTATATGAAAGGCAGTGAGGATACTGTAGGGAATGTGGTTGGGAATGTTGCTTCTGCATATCACTATTCAGGGTGATGAGTAGCTGCTAGGGTATTCACAACTGTAGGCCGTTGCCAAGGAAATGTGGGGAATGGGAGATGTAATTAGGGGCAGAAACTCACGTGGGGAAATTGCTCGCTCCGGATAGGCTGTAAACCCTGCAATACCCAGCCAATGGGGAAATAGGGGAGGGAACTGGCATTGGGGCATAGGAATAAAAAACTGCTCTCCCTTCGGTAAGGTGTGCCCACACATGGGATACCCGGCTGTTAATAAAAAGTTTTTCTGGTTCACCAGTGGCTTCTTGGAACTTTTGTTGCTTACAATACAAAACCAAGACCAATCTTAGCCCTTAAGGAACTTAACACTTGTGGGGTGGGATTGGGTAGGGAATAGAATATATAAGCAATTAATTATATACATGATTATGGAGGGAGCGAGCACTAAAAAGTAGGGAGACCAGGAATGGCTTTCCATAGGAATTGACACATGAGATAAGACTTAACAGAAACTAGGGTCTCTCACAGGCAGAACTAAGGGAGTGAATTTCAGGCAGAGGGGACATAGTTTGTGCAAAGGCATGGGAGGTCTAGACCGAAAAACCCAAACGAAATCCCCAAATATGGAGAATACAAGACTTGGGGTGTGGGGCATGCTAGCCTTTACTTGAAAGGCTATGTAGAAAGATTAGACTTTGGCACTTTGCCAAAAAACAACTGCAGCAATAAGATATGGGGGATGGGCGGAGTTTTAAAGAGATCATGAGAATATTTCAACTCATTTTAAGGGAATACTTACTTCCCAGTGACAGTTGTCAAATAGTGAAGTGGACTCCCTTAGAAGGTAATGACTTCCCCTTCATTAAAGGTCTTCAGCAAAAGGCCAGGTTATCACTTGTTAGGAACAATGTGTGTGTGTGTAATCGAAAGGATTACGTACTGCGCAGATTCAATTTAGGTTCGGATCTCAAGATATAATGACAGATACTCAGGACAAACTTAACAAATAATCACATTTATTTACAATGATCAATAATGATTAAAAACCACATAAAGAATAAAGGTAAGAATAGCATTCAATGCAATAAGTAATAATCAACATAAAGGAAATAAGAATAAGAAAAGAAAGGATACACACTCACTGAGCAGGTGAGCTCAAATACCTAATAGACCCGGGGAGACTGGAGAACCGCCAAAAGGTCTGGTCAGGGAGGCAATGAGGAGCGTCCTACCCCGGAACACAGCGAAAGCCGTGCACGCGATCCGCTTCTGGCAAAGAATCGGAGTCCTTATCTTTGCAACCAAAGTCTCCAAAATCTCCCTTTCCAATGACCATTTTTATGTCCATGTAAACCAGGGAAAAACAATCTCGATGTCTTGTTTTGTGTATGTCTGCTTGTTGAGTACTCAGATCCAGGGTACGTACACATTCTAACAATGGTTGGAGCTTGATCAGAGCTCCAACTACCTGTTTATTGTGTAATTGTCCAAGGAGTGATCAATTCCTTGGACAATTACATGCTTTTCTCAAGAAGAATGTTCCTTGAGATAGATTGTTTTCCCAGGTAACATTGTTTAGTTGTCACTTAATGTTCCAGTCTCCTTGATCCTGGCCACTCTTTGATGACTCCATTTTGTCCTTATGTCAGGTCATGAGGCAATTACACCATTAGGTCATAAGACGGTTACACAGGGGGCTGGGGAGGATCTATCCTCCTCAGTTTCCCTTACAATATGTTGGGAGTTTTTTTGGTGATTAAGTGATTTGCCCAGGGTCACACAGCTAGTTAGTGTCAAGTGTCTGAAGCCACATTTGAACTTAGGTCCTTCTGACTCCAGGGTCAGTACTGTACCCACTGTGCCACCTAGCTGCCCTGAAGATATTCTTAAAATATAGGTTGTACTAAATAAATGCCCCTGAGGTCTCTTTCAGCTCTGAAATTTTTTGGCTCTGAAATTGTCAGCAAAAAAATCAATAATTTATTAAATTTTTGCTTTTTATCAGATTAGCAAAATAGCATATTTTGAGATAACTTTAGTATATCATCATGATTATATCTTGTCCCCTATACAATTTTGTAGTCTGTATTTGGAAAGCATCATCAATATACACCATTTGGTCAAGTGGTCTGTGTTCTCCCACAATACATGTCATTATTCTTTGATTGCTTTTTTTTATTCCCAATAAATTGCTCCCCACCATGTTCCCACACTCTGCTTTGTGGATTTCTATAAGGTATATATAATTTTAACATGGTGTCACTCCCAACTCTAATCTCAAATACTCAATACTTTTGAACAAGGCATATAGTTCCACAACCATATCCAGGCAGGTCACCTGCTTCCCCAGAAATCATTTAGACAATAAACATTTATTAAGTGCCTACTATGTGCCAGGCACTGTCCCAAGCACTGGAAAAAAACAAAAAGGAAAAAAGACAGTCCCCATCCTCAAGAGTCTTACAATCTAGCTGGGGAAGACAACACAAAAAAGGAAGCTGAGAGGAGAGAAGGTACCACCCCTGGTGGAGAAGTCAGAGAAGTGGGACATGAGGAGTTTCTGGACTAGGTGGCGCCCTTGACAACCTCTGTTTTCCTCTGAAGATCCTAAAGTGAATTCAGTCTGACAAACTAATTAAACATTATACTGTTTTCTACCCTCAAATTCCTTGCCACCTTGTCTTATCCCTTCTCATCACTTTCTAAACTCAACCCCTCCCCCCACCAGTTTTCTCCTCTTCTACTCATGTGCAGCTTAATACCCCCTGGAGGAAGTCATATAATTGTGCTAACTGGTTCCACCACAAAACTTATCAAATCTCAACAGAGCTCACTGTTGCATGGCAATAATTTTACTTTTCCCTGATTGATTCTCTATGACACCCATCACAGTGTTTGTTCCAAACCTTTTCTTCTCAAGCTAACTACACTAATATTAATGTGTTAATAATGCATATATATTAATCTATCACAATTTTTAAAATATTTTGATAATTATATTTCAATGTAATTGGTTTCTTTTGAATTGGTATGTATTTTATTGTATAGATTTTAAAGTATTTAGAGGAATCCAAAGGCTTTATCAGACTGCCTAACAAAAAAAGTTTAAGCATCTTTGGTGTAGCAGAACACTCACTGGATGTGGAAAAAGAGAACTTGAGGTCTTGGACTACTTCCTATTCTCAAGATCATTTACTTAACCCAGGGGTGGGGAAGGTGTTAGGTCCTTAAGTGGATTTGACTGAATCCAAATTTTACAGAATAAATCCTTTTGTTTTTATTAATACATTTTTGTTCATCTTTTATATTTTTATTTTATTTTTAAAATGAATGTATTTAAAATACCAAAGAATAAAATAAGTTTCAATGAAATAATCCTCCCAGATTGACTGATACAATTAGAACATCAGTACATCATAAGGGCTAAACTGATGACTGCTACACTCATTATTTAGGTCTAACTTCCCCCGCCTGACTGGTGCCACTACCGGCTGGTTGTTGAGAATTTATGGGGGTCCAGTATGCCAGTCTGTTACCAGCTTTTGAGAATGGCACATTGTGTTTCTGTTTGAAGTGGAATTTGTGAATAGTTGCACAGCTCAACAGTATTTTTATTTCTGTCTGTTTACCTGCCCATCATGTCAAAGAAGACCAAAAGAACACTAAAGGAAGAAAACAGATTTTTTTAATGAGGATTGGAAATTGCAATATTATCTTGTTTCTGCTAAAGATAAGATAATTTTCTTGTTCTGTGATACTGCAATATCAACATTAAAGAAATTCAATGCTTATCAGCATTATAACACTTATAAGGACCACAAATATTTTAAATTTAGAGGGAGAGATGCAAAAGGTTGTATTGCAGAAATTAAAAGATGAAAAACAAAAGCAAAGACAATTCTTTCAATAAGTAATAATGGAAATAATGCCAGTGAAGCAACTTATAAAGTAGCTTATATCCTCAGGATAAAAAGGGAAGCCATTCAGTGATGTAGAAATCGTGAAAGAATACTGTTGAAGTTGTAGGATGCTTAGACCCCGAAAACATTTCAAAGTACAAACAATTGCCTCTTTCAAGAACTATAACTGACTGGCAGCATGAATTGTCCTTCAACTTAACAGAACAACTTCACACAATTTAAAAGGAAAATAAATATTATTCAATCATTTTGGATGAATCAACTGATATTACTGACTCAGCACAGGTTTTATACTTCATTCGGTTCATAAAAGAAGATTTTCTTTGCTAGGAAGAGTTACCCGCTTTGGGCATTCATGCAAAAAGAATACAGGAAACACATATCTTCAACAACTTTCAAAATAAATGTCATGAAGTTGGACTGAATTTGGTAAATTTAGCAAGTGTATGTACAGACGGTGCACCTTCCATGACAGGAAAACATGAAGAGTTTATTGCACAGACTAAAAAAAAAGTGTTAACAGATCCAGACGCTCTTATTTGTTTTTATTGCATCTTGCATCAGCAAAATCTTTGTGTTAAAGCTACTATTTTAACTGATGCTTTGCAACAAGTTGTAAGTATTGTTAACTATATTTGTGCAAATGCAATCCGGCATCGTGAATTTTGTAACATGTTAAAGTTGAACAATGAGATACTATTTAGTGTGGATTTGCTGTATCATTCTAAAATGCATTTGTTATCCCAGGAAAAGGTGTTAGCCAAAATTTCATCTCTGCAAGAACAAATAGTTAAATTTTATGAAGAACAGAATCAGCAATGTGAATTATTGAAAGATTTCTATAGGAATGCTGCATTTCTGTGTGATATATCAAATCAAAATGACTTGAATATTTCTTTGCAAGGTAAAACTAAGTCTGCATGTGATATGTGGCAAAAAAAAAATCCAAGCATTTCCAAAAAAGCTATCTTTTTTCAAAACACTTCTTCAAAAGGAAATTTCAGACGAACATTTTCCCCAATTAGCAAAGCTCATTGATGAGCAAGATAATGAAAAGGAATCATTCAAAGAATACAAAGCTGTTATAGACTTATTAATTGGAAAATACAATGAAAGGTTCACTGACTTTCAGAATCATGACATCACACTCAAATTAGCATTTCAGCCTCACCTAGTTGATATTACCAAGGCACCTAAAGAACTACAGATGAAATTGATTGAGCTCTCTATAGATGACATTTTAAAGTCATTGTTTGACGCTAAGAAATATCCAATTGAAATATGGAAAAATGCAGTAGAATACCTATGCCTTGGGCAACATGCCTGAAAAATGCTTTCTTGCTTTTCAACTACTTATTGCTGCGAATCTACTTTCTCTTACTTAACCCAAATCAAGACGCCCTTAAAGCCGCAAATGACTGATACCCATCTAGAGGATCAACTAAAGCTGTGGACCTCCATGTTGCAACCAAATATTCAAATGCTTTCCAACCAAAAGCAGACACAACAAAGTCATGAAAAAGTTCGTTAACTTTAAAATTAACAAATAGTTTTCATTTTTTGAAATTATTATGTATATAGAGTTTTACAAAATAATGTACACTTTTAAGTACATCTAATTGACGTTTCTTGAATGCGGGACTAAATATTAATGAGAGCTTCCAATATGAAAAAGTTCTTTACCCCTGGCTTAACCTATATGGCCCTCAGGTCCTTTTGCAAAATGAAACCACTTCCCCTAGAAAAACCTGGAAGAGAACGCCGTTACCCACGGAGGCTGTTACCATGGTGACTAGCCAGCGCGGTGCTTTATGCGGAGTCTGACTTTTCTGACAATGTAGTTTGACAGGAGCTACCGAGAGCTTCTGCGCAGATGGATCCTCCATTCTCGACTCCGGAAATCCATTGACCTCTGGCTCTGAGACTCAATTTCCCAGCATTTCTACTTAGATCAGGTTTGTTTCTAGTGCAGTGAGGCTCTTGAACTTGGGTTGCTAAGGCCCCTGGGAATGTAGGCTGGAAACCGGAAGTGAATGGACCCGAAGCAGGGCTGGAAATCGTAGTTCTGGGAAGACGTTGTCGTAGGCTTAGCGCCTCCAGGATGGGGACCGCAGCGGCTCGGCTCGGGGCGGAGAGCCGGTGTCTCTGGGTCGGGGCGAAGAGGGTCAGCTGGAGAGGTGAGGACCTGAGCGAGGACAGGTGTCCGTCTGAGCAGCTTCGGGGGAGGAGAGAAGCTCTGCGGAGCGTTCTGGGGCCGGGGAGAAACCCCTCCGGGATGTGCGATGTAGGGTCCGTCCGGTGGCCAGCTTCCATCCCTCCCGGGGACTTCTACCCGTGGGGTCTGGTGACCTCCTGCCTACCCGCAGCCTCGGGCCATTCATACCCGGCCATTCACATGGGTCGAAGGGGTGATCCAGATGAGGAGGACGCGGAGCAGGCAGTGTGGCCAGGGAGATGACCCGGCACCAAAGGAGAGCAATTGGAATCAGAAGCTGAGGGCTTCCTGGAGGAAGTGGCATTTGAGCCCTCCCCTCTTTTCCTCTCCTTCCTCTCCTCTCCCATCTCCTTTCTCTCCATCTCTCTTCTCTTCTCTCTCCTCTCTCTCCACTTCGCAAGTTAGTTTCCTCCTGTGTAAAAAGATCTAGTCGAACTAGATCTGGGGTTCTTAACCTGGAGTGCATGTGGAGTCTGTGGATAGATTTCAGAGGGGCCCCTATGTACTTGGATGGGGAAGATATTACATCTTTATTTTTTGCTGTCCTTTGTTGTTGTTGTTGTTTTGTAATCCTATGTACTGTATTTTTTTTAAATTTTATGCATTTAAAAACATGATTCTGAGAAGGGGTCCATAGGCTTCACCAGACTGCCGGAGGAGTCCATGACACAAAAAAGTTAAGAACCCCTAGACTAGATAATCATTAAGGGTCCTTCTAGTTCCCAAGAAGAGTTCCACAGTGGCAAATGTGGAAGGAGAGACAAGTCGGTTTTTCCATGGTCCAAAGATGGCACAGGGTAGTCAAGATGGTCACTTCACCCCTGTCCCTATACACACACATTTTCCCATTGATTTTAGGGTTATGGAGAGGGGGGTAAGGATCTTTCACAGGTGAGGGTGGCAGGGGATGCAATGTCTTCAGGTAAGGGCCAATTCCAGGGAAGACTGAAAGGAATGTGAGAAATAAATTTAGGTGAAAGGGAAGTTTGCTAGTCATAGGGTGTGGATTCCCCCGGAGAAAGAGATAATAGATTTAATTACAATTCAAAAGAGAGAGGATCAACTAAGAAAAGTCCTTTGCATTTGGTGGTGTCAGAAGACATGACATTAACCCATGACAGAACAGTTTCTGTAGAATGGTGAGAGGGAGCAAAACCATCAACTCTCATCAACTGTGTGTTTGTGCAGCTTCTCCAGACACAAACTACCCTAAGCCACAACTTTTCTTATTAGCACAACACCCATTCCTGCATCACTGTGAATGGCTTCCCCTGTCACCTGATCTCATTGCTGTGGGCAGAAGCTACATCTTTCCAAGTCAGAGTCTGACCTTCAGTGGGACCTGAAAAGTTAGCTCCTTTGCCCAAACAAAGTTTGAAATTGGATGAATCATTGAGATTGAGTGGAGAGAACACTAGACTAGGGAAGCCAAGTCGTGTCCCATCTGAACAGATTTGGCTATGTGATTTTTGGCTCAATTATTTAACCTCTGACCATCAGTCTTTTCAGCTGTAAAATGAGGGAACTGGGTTAGATAGTCTCAAAGATTTCCCACCCCCACTCCCAGCTCTAACATCTTTTGATATTTTATGACTTGCAAATTTATTGGGCTGCTACTTTTGAATTCTCCCCTTACCTTTGTGAGACTTCCACTCTGGCCACTCTAGCATCTTCAACTGTCCTATCCAAACCTGTCTTCCCTTGAAGTGCTCACTCCCTCTCCTTTCCCTGTCTACCTAATACATTTAGAAATACATTGTTTTACATACCATACTGAAAGTAACTGTATTGTGCCCATTTGGTTATTACTGTCCCTCCTCAATCCCGAAGTTTAAAAACATATTTTGATGGAGCATTACTTTACAAAGCAATTTTTCACAACTACCCTATGTGGCAGGTGCACATGTTATCCTCATTTTAAAGAGGAGGAAACGGGCTTAGAAAGGTAGTGCCTTGCTAGGGTCATACTGTTAGTAAGTTGTGATTGGTACTTGAACCCTGCAACTCTGATTCTTTCTACTACACAAGACAGTTTCTCAATATTTGTGGGTTTTTTTTTAAAGCTTGTGTCTCATTTCTTGCTTCCAGTCTAATCATAAGGAACTGTCACCTATTATCTTTTTTTTTTTTGGGTGAGGCAGTTGGGGTTAAGTGACTTGCCCAAGGTCACACAGCTAGTGGATTTGTCAAGTGTGTGAGGGCTGATTTGAACTCAGGTCCTCCTGACTCCAAGGCTGGAGCTCTATCCACTGTGCCACCTAGCTGCCCCATTGACCTATTATCTTTGGCTCCAAAAGAGCCTTGAAATGAATAGAATAATATGCTTTATATTTTCAAAGAG
Organism: Phascolarctos cinereus; assembly: GCF_003287225.1. Lineage (NCBI taxonomy): Eukaryota > Metazoa > Chordata > Mammalia > Diprotodontia > Phascolarctidae > Phascolarctos > Phascolarctos cinereus. Next base: position 147,041,420 of record NW_027555625.1, on the reverse strand, counting down.
CTGAAACAGCTCCAGCCCAGATGCTGGCTGGCTATTTCTAAGCTGACACCCTCCCAGCCTGACAAAGTACATAGAACTGAAAATCTACTTGTATACTGAAAGCATACTTGTGCTTCCAAAGCAAATGGTGCCAGCAGCTTGCCTTTTACTTTTAAATATTCTTGCTAGTGTGAACATTTATTGTATAATGTCATTTATTAATTGAAAGCTTTCGGTTACTTCCAGGCCTCCTGAAAACAAATGCTTTGCTTTTGTTTCTTCAGAAATCTTTATTACTAAGATTGCTGGTTTTCTTGGGGATAACAAATCTTAGAATTTTAGAGCTAGAAGGGACCTTAAGCATCATGTTATCCAATGCCCCATTTTACAGAAGAGGGAACTGAAGTTCTGAAGGATTTGTTCATGTTCACATAAGCACAGTTAACAGCAAAACAAGGATTTTATGTCAGGTTTCCTGTCTAGAAGAGATCCCCTTCAAAAGTCCTATAGCTACACAAAAATGTGTATGAGTAATAGCTGTGTCCCCTGACTTTCCTGAGTGGTGTTAATTCAATTCTTTTCTCTAATTGGAGAAATTTTAGGCTCCAGTTTGCACATCCAGATGCAAGATGCTAGATGTGGTCTATCCAGAGCAGAGCATAGTGGGACTAGAAACCCCTCCTCTCCCTCTCCTCCCCCCACTACTCCTTGTTCCAGATGCTCTTCTTCTGTTCATGAAGCCTAAGGGAAGTTCAATGCCATAGCCACTAGTTGTAAATGGCAGAACCAAGATTCAGTCTCACATACTTTGACTCTAAGTTCAGTACTATTTCTACTTCACCAGGCCTCCTCCCTATCCAAGGTATTCAGAGTTACCCTAGAGAGGTGCGAGGCCAGGGGGAGGCATTTCACCTTGTCCTTAGGGGTGGGTGACCATGGAGAGGGTATTAGTAAATTTCACTTGGCCAGTGTCTACTCCTCTCATTCTCCAAGTGACCCTGGTTGTTACTGCCATCAGGCCTATTCAAAACCTCAGCCAGTCAGCTCCATCTACCCCAAGATAAGCTTGCTCAAGGGAAATGTCAATTTAGAAGAATTTTTTTTATAAGTACCTTTCATCCTTCCTACAAAGAAAGGGTTCCATTTTGTAGCTGAGCTAATCTTAAGTGGGTTCTCTTTCCATTCTCTCTCTTCTCCAGCCCATCTTTCATATAGCTAGTAAAAATCATCAGGTTTGACTATGTCACTCCCCTGCTCGAAAACCTTTGGTGGCTCCCTATTGCCTTTAGGATCAAGTATAAACACTGCCCCCTTGTAATTTGAGATGTCCTAATTTAGACCCGAACTGCCTTACCAGCCCCAGCCTCATCTCACACAGTTCTTCTTGGTTTATCTGTATTCCAGTGCATCACTCTCTGATTCCATCTATTTATGTCAGTCATCCTAAATGACTCCACTCCATCTGTTGAAATTCTTTTCTTCCTTCGAGACTTGGCTCAGGCACCATCTCCTACCTGAGGCTTTCTATAATCTCCTAGCTAAAAGTCCTCCATCCTCTAATGTTCCTAGAGTTCTTTAGAGCTTTCCTTTGCTCCTTTCATGTTCTCCCTTCTATTATGTATGCATGTCATTTCCCCTAGTGGACTGTAACCTTCTTAAGGAAAGGGATATGCTGTTTTTTCATATTGTACCCCTAATACCTAGGAAAATACCTTATACATAATATGCTATTAAAGTTTGAAGAACTGAATTCAATTCTCACCCTGGAGGGGTGGGCATAGTGCATATCTTCAGGTCTCTAATTAGGTAGGGTCTTGGGATTGAATCTACATTTCTCTCTGTGTATTAATCCTATCTATCTATCTATCTATCTATCTATCTATCTATCTATCTATCTATCTATCTATCTATCTATCTATCTGTCCATCCATCCATATCTGTACTTCACTGTTGAGGCTGCAGCCCTCCCTCCCTCAAATCAAAGTCTATTGCAAGTCATGTCATCATCTCCCTGATGTCATGACCCTCTTCGAGAACAAAGGACAACCACACATGACATAGATTCAGTCTATACCAATTCTAGGAGTTCTATTGATATTTAAGAACAGCCCATCGCTTTTCCCTGATGCTGTATTTAATGTACTTTTTTCCATTTCTGCGGAATCCAGAGGGTAGGTGATGTATTTTCTGGCTCCCTGATGCTGACTTTCTCCTGTCTGTTCTCAGCAGGTCTTGGTAGAATCTATTAGGTGTCCTACCTGGGGATCGAGAGGGTTGGGTTCCATTAATTCATTCAACTGACATTTATGAAACGTGTTCTATTTACAATGCTTACATTTTACAGGTATAAATTGGATTCCTGAGTAGAAGCACTTCATCTAGCAACAGGAATTCACCCTAGGATAAGAAGTACTCATTGGATCTTTAGGTGGTTTTATTTCCAGGAGGAAGCAAGGACTTGAAATATGCTCAATCAACTCTGATAGCAGATTCCTTAAAAGGAAATTATTCTATTGACTCTGGAGTTGGAGGAATCACTGACCATTCCACCTAGGAAAATCAGAATTTGAGTGGAAGCTCCACATCAGAGAACAGTGAGGAAGTGATTCCTCATGGATAGCGTGACCCATGTGCATGAGAAAGTAAGTGAGGGTGATCAAAGATTGTCAGAGGATAAGGAATGAGACTAATTGATCTTTCTCAGAGAGAAAGATGGAAACATAATAACTCATATAACACTTGACATTTTGGAAGCACTTTCACTTATTTTACCCTCACAACAACCCTTCAAAGGAGGGAGTTGTTATTTCCATTTTACAAATGAGGAAACTGAGAGTCAAAGAACTGAAAATGAGAGTTTGTTAAGTGGTAGAACTTTTAATTGAATTCAAGTCTTCTGACTGCAGTTTTTTTTTCTTCTATCATACCAGTGTAAGGCTGCTTGTAAAGCATAAGCTGGAAAGAGGAAGGTTAGCTTGGTTGCTGGCCCCTGCCCTCATTCACTGAGTTTTCTGGGAGTTCATTATAGGGCTCTTTATCATGTCCTCTAGCACACTGCCTCTTCTTTCAGTTTTGCAATGTACAGCAACATGTAGTCTAAAGCTGAGAAGAGAGGGACGATTTCCATCTTTCACTCATGTGGAAAATGAATAAGGATGTAGAGAATAACTTAGCCCTCTCCCTGTATCTCAGAGATCAAAAAAGTGCATTTCTAAAGTTTTATGAGTTTCCAGACTTAATTCAATAGGTCTGAGAATTGAGCTGAGTAAAACCAAGAAGGCCTCATGAATATATGGTATTTTTAGTATTTCACATACTTTCCCATATTTTTCTCATGTCACCCTTTCAGAAACTGATATTGTACAGGCAGGGTATGTAGGAGGATTATTTTGAAGTAATGAAAACTAATGTTCATGAGTGATTTGTGGGATCACTCATTACCTCATTATTAACCCCATTTCACCATGAGGATACTGACATCTAGAGGTTAAGCAATTTGCCTGGAATTGTCTAGGTGGGACAGACTAGTAGCAATGGTATTCTAGTCCCAGTTTCATGCTTTTTCCAGTGTATCATTATGCTTCTCTGATATTGTAATATCCATGAAGCTTCTTTCTCCAAGTAAGAAAATGTATTCTTCATCATTTTTTGAGGCAAGAAAGGGCATTGAAGTGTTCTCTCTCATTAAAAGCAGTTATTCATGCATAATGAAATTATATGTTCAACTTGAGGACAAAGGTGTGAATTCAAGCCATTTTCTGACTACCAGGAACAGAGCTTTGTCTTGTGCAACCTGCTATGAATGCAGGGACAAAGTCAGTCCTAATCATTAATGTCTATGGCTTTCCCCTCTAATTCTGGGTGAAGGCAGGATTGTTATCCATTTCCCTTCCCAATTACTGGGATAAGAGGTTCATGTTTAATTGATATGAGATTTCTAGCCCACTGAGTCTGGCATAAATTGGATCATTCTTCCTTATGTTTCCTTTTCCTCTTTCAGCCCTACTTTCTTAGAACTCTTTTTTTTTCCCCCAAGAAGGGAGCATAGAAGAACAGGGAATGGATGCTGTGTTCCTGATTGCCAAGTTCCAGGTAAAATGGGTTTTCCTTCCTTTTTTTCCTGTCATGCCATCTCATTTTCCAGATTATGGTTCCTTTTTCTTCATTCTGAAACATCTTTGTTCAGTTGCTCCTCCAGTAACCAAAGCCCTACTTTCTCATACCTAGGAAATTAGTTCTGTTCCGATAGATGATGGACTCTCTACAACCAAGGCTTTTTTTTTCTAAAATTCTTTTTATTTTTCACATAGTCCACCAAAACTCCCACATTGGCCATATCTAAACATGCATGTTTCATTCTGGATTTTAAGTCCATCAGTTCTCTGGCAGGAGGTAGTTGATGTGACTTATTTCCAGGCCTCTGAATTAGTGGTTTGTCATTGCATTACGCAGGGTTCTGAAGTCTTTCAATTTTTTTTTCCTATAATGTTGTCATTGTGTAAATTGTTCTTCCAGTTTTCCTCTATTTACTCTGTATCAGGTCATAGAAGTCTTCCCAGTTTCCTGTGAAATCATCCATTTCATAATTTCTTATGGCAAAATAATATTCCATTATATTCATATACGACAATTTTTAGTCATTCACCATAGGTGGGCATTCCCTTAATTTCCAGTTTGGGGCTATTATGAAAAGAACTCCTACAAATATTTTTGTACATATGGGTACTTTTCCTCCTTACTCGATTTCTTTGGCAGTGTATGCCTACCAGTGGTATAGTTATGTCGAAGGGAATATATAAATTAGTAACTTTGGGGGTATAGTACAATATTGCCTTCCAGAAATGTACAGCTCCACTAATAGTACATTAACGTACTTGTTTCCCACAGACCCTCCAACATGTTATTTTTCTTTTTGTCATCTTTGCCATTCTATTTGGTATGAGATAGAACTTCAGAATTGCTTTAATTTGTATTTATCTAATTATTGATGATTCAAAGCATTTTTTTCATAGGTTATTGATAACTTGAATATCTTCCTTTGAAAACTGCCTGTTCCTATCCTTTGACAATTCACATATTGGGTAATGGCTCTTTGTCTTACAAATCTAATCAATTCTTTATGAGATAAACTTATTGCAATGATCTTTCCCAATTATGTTTCCCTTCTAATTTTAACTAAGTTAGATTTTTATTTTTGTAAAATCTTTTTAATTTTATATAATCATAATTGCTAATTTTATTTTCTGTGATTTCCTATTGCTTGTTTAGTCATGCACCCTTCTTTCCATAGATCTGAAAGGCAATTTCTTCCTAGCTCCTCTAACTTGCTTATGATGTCACTGTTTCTGTCTAAGTCATGTATCCATTTGGAGTTTATTTTGGTAAACAATGTGAGATGTCGGTCTATACCCAATTTCTGCCGAAATGATTTCCAGTATTCCCAACAGGTTTTTTTTTTTAAATCACATAGTGAATCCTTGACCCAGTATCTGAGGTCTTTGGGTTTATTGGACAGCCAGCTATTATGTCACTTGTTATATAACTAATCTTATTCAACCTCTCAATTTCTTTTACCAAATCATTTTGGTAATCAGTATATCAAATCATCAATACCAAATCATTTTAATAATTTCACAGTATTTTTAATCAAATTATAGTATATAATATCAAATTATAGTATAATTTGAGATCTGGTACTAATAGATCTCCTTCCTTTTTGGTCACAGGTTCTTAATCTGTTTTGTTTAATGGATCCCTTTGACAAACTGGTGAAGTGTACCCTTCTCAGAGGTTTTAAATACATAACATGAAATACAATGGATTACAAAGGAAAACAATTATATTGAAATACATTTATCAAAATATTTTTTAAAAAATCCAAGTTCATGGACCCTAGGTTAAAAGCCCCTGTTCTAGGGAATATTCTTTGCTTAATTTTTGTTCTCCCTCAAAAATAAACTGGTGCTGGGTACAATAAAAGAGATAAAATCAAGAACTATCTGCTTCAGGTTACATGCCTTACCAAAAACCACTCATATCTTTAATTCTGCCAGTACTTCTTCTAAACATAAGCTCCTCTTGGTGCTTTTATCTTTACCCTGCCCCCTCTCTTCCTCACCCCTTATTGCCTGGTCACCAGGTGGCTGACCTGGCTGAGGTCATGGGGAGAAAAGGACTATGGTTGAGCAAGAATGTTTGTGTTTTAGGAATTGGTGACTTTCAAGGATGTGGCTGTGAACTTCACCCAGGAAGAGTGGAGGCAACTGAACTCTGCTCAGAGGGATTTGTACAGGGATGTGATGTTGGAGAACTACAGAAACATGATCTCACTAGGTAAGGATGGCTTTGCCCTGAGGTTAAAAATCTTCCCTGTTTTTAGAAAACACATCTCTTCCTTCAGTGTGGTAACACTGCATCCTAGAGAATGAACTAGAGTTACCTTTAAATTTTGTGGTCCCGTTCATGTTTTAGTATCACTGTATGTCTTAAGTATGTTCACATACCAGAAGCCTGTGGGAATTACCCTGAAACTACAGAAACCTTTGTGCAACACTGAAAGTAGAGTCATGCTTGTCAGGATTGGGTAAAGGGCAGGATTTCATGAGACTTTAGCATGTGTCAAGGCTAAAAAGAGAAAATACGCCCCAGGCAGAGATGCTTATACATTTATAAATCAAAATAAAGGCTAGAGAGGCAGCAGGTAATAAGGAGAGACATCACATGGTGAATCCAAAAATGTCTTGGTCAAGAAAATAAGAGTGGGGTCTAGAGCTCCCTTGAGTAGCTCAGAGAAACAATAGAAGAGAACAATCCAGAGGGACATTGAGGAGTCTGTGTCTGAGGCTTCATGGACAAGGAGGAGACCATCCACCAGGAACTTCATCAGCTTCTTCTTTGCAGCCTTCTGGAGACTCTCTTCTGTGGCTTCCAAACCCATTCAACAAGTAGTTATTAAATACCTATGTGTGCAAGGGACTGGGGATACAAAGACACAAAGGAAAGCAACCTTACTACCCAGGAGTTTACATTATATTTGTAAAAAGGTAAATATAGAGGTGGTAATTGGCAGAGACTTCAGGCATACCACATTTCCTCCCTCTTCTCCTACCTTTCTAACTACCCTGTTTCCATCTCTTGCATCTTTTCCCTTAATGCAGGTGTTTCTCCAAATGTCTATTCTTGATTCTCTTTTATACTGTTTCTCTTGGCCATTTCTGTCTCCCCTGCAGATTCCACTGTCACCTCCATGCAAAGGATCACCAAATCTACACTTGCTGTCCTGACCACTCTTCTGAGCACCAGATCCCCATCTTTAGCAGAAACAAGTCATTTCAGACTAACTTTATTGCCTTTTTTAATAGGGTTATATGATCAGGCGATTGATATAGATATAGCTTAATTAGCAAAGCATTTGACAAAGCCTCTCATGCCTTCTGAACAAAATTGAAGTGGCCTAAACAACAGTACAGTTAGGAGGATTCAGAATGAGTTGAATGGCCAAACCCAGAAAATAGTCATTGATGGTTCAGGGTCAACACAGACAAGTATCACCTAGACAGCACTGGGGAGGTACATGGTGTGTGTGGGTAGGCTGCAACAAATGTTTAAAAAAAACAATCATGGAAGAGAAGCACAGTAAAATATGTGATCAAAGAAATATATGAGCAAAAAGAAGATTGAGTTAATCAGGTGGCAAAAGCAAGGCACAAAGACAGCCTATGGTATCCTCACAATGTCAGAAGAAGGCAAGGAAGACCTCCAGCATGTTGCATAAACACCCTGTGGTGAACTTATAAGAAGCCATGGTAATAGTCACATAGGATAAGCAGGCAGAGATGGCTTGCAATTCCCTTCATTGGAGGAAATACCCACACTTGTGAATCTGAATTAAATATATAGGCATAAAGTCTTACATGGTTTCAAAAAATCAATTTCATAATTGCAGGATGGAGGACTGATGGCTAGATATTTGTTTGCCTGAAAAAGATCTGGGAATCTTAATGGAGTATAAATAAGAGGGTTGGATTTGATGGTTTTAAAGATCCCTCCCAGATCCAAAACTATGATCCTATGAAATCACTCAAAAGATCACCCTAGCCATCCATACAGGAAAAACCAAGTGGATGAGGAATACATATTACCCAGATTATGACAAATAGTTGGCCCATTGCATAAGTCTATTGGTATATACAAAGGGGTTCCAAAATTCTTAGCGTAGTTTTAAGCTTAATAGCTGAATAGTTTAATAGCTTTAATAGTTTAAAACTACGCTAAGACTTTTAGGACACCTCTTTTGGATAAGTGTTGCAGGTGGACAGTAAATTAGGCTCACAGCCGAATAGGAAAAAAACAAACTGGGTAACACTTAGGAAATTGTGCACTGCTTTCAGTGATCCCAAGTTGCTTCCAGCTCAAGTCCCTATTCTATAAATCCTTTTTCAATTGTTCTAGCCTAAATCAATCTCTAAGTTCCCTCCCAGCTGTACAATACTATGATTCTATGACAATGCACCCCTTTCATTTCAATTCCAAGTTAAGCCATAATTTTTTTAAACATTTAAATACCACAAGTTTTTAAAAGAGAGATATAATATTAAGTGTTTTGACCACATCCCCACTGGTGTATATTTTCTTCCTCGATTTACTTAATTATTACCAGCTGTGGAATGTTTATATTCATTCTTTTGGTTCTGGGATGAGTAATTCCTAAGCCTCCTTGGGCCTCAATGAAGGTGTTTGCTTATTCTTCCCATTCCTAGGTGAAAGGACTTCACTTTATAGAGTTGAAAATAGGCAGCTTCCTTACTCTTTTCCTTATTCTTTGTTTACTCAGGCTGGGGCTTCTCACCTAAAGTCCAAGTTCAGATAGTTTTATACATCTGAGATTCCCAATTGTCAGTGAAAACATAAATTAATTCCAACAAACCTGCTACTTACTGGTAACATAACCCTAATTCTCCTTTCAGAGATCTCTGTACCTTCTTCTGAGTTTTATGATACCCTTTTCACTTTTCTATAGACTAAGAGAGGGAACAAGATTTATTAAGTTATTACTTTGTGCCAGGCACTATGGTAAGCACTTTTCAAGTATTTTATTTTATCCTCATAACCCTGAGAAGGTAGGCGCAATTATTATCCCCCTTTTACAGATGAAGAAACTGAGGCAGAGGTTAAATGACTTGCCCAGGGTCATACAACTAGTAAACGTATGAAATTAGATTTGAACTCAGGTCGTCCTTACTCCAGGCCCAGGGTTAGGACTGAGCCCTGAAACAGCTGTTTGGTCCCCAGCAGAAACAGCAATATTTTCTTTATGTGTTGATTAGGGCTTTCCATTTCTAAACCTGATGTGATTCTCCAGTTGGAGCGAGGGGAAGAACCATGGATGCTCAATCTAAAGAGAACTGCAGAGAGAGAGATCCCACAATATATGTCTATTGGTAAGTGGAAAAAACCAGGCAGATGAGATTCACTAGAAGTAATAGCTCAACAATTAATTTGGGAAGCTCTCAGGGGCTCCAAGGACTGCTGAAATTGTTATTGCCACGGACCTACTGGAAGAGTCTCTTTTCCATTTTGGGGGAGAAGGGGTGCCATTTTTTTCTCATATTTGATTCTTTTGCTTCCATCTTCATGGATTCCTTTCCTAGCTAGGAATTCTTGCCCTGTTCTTGCTCTTTGAAGGGGCTACTTTTCTTTATTCACTAGAAGTTCTTTTCCCAAGTTACACTCTATTCTCTAACCATTTTGAAAACTCCATCTGGTCATTGTTCCCTTCCTTACCCTTACAATGCTGGATAAGCTTTCTATGTGTACACCTTACTTAATGGGCTATGTACACCAACCTACCCTGCCTCCTACTTTCTTTTCTCTCCCAAGATTACAGGGCAGTTTGAGAGTCTGCCAATGTCCGAGATGCATAATTAGCATTACTTTCAGTTTTATTATTATTCCTCTAATACGGCAGTTTCCTTTCTCCTATAGAATCTAATCTAGTAAGCATGTATTAACAGGGAACACTTGACATTTGTGTTTTCTCTTTGTTTTAGATTGGGAAAATAGGCCTGAAACCCAAGAGTCAACTCTAAAACAAAATAGGTCTGAGGAAGCAGAATCACCAGAGACATTAATGGGAAAACTCAGAGGTGACATTCCTGTGGAACTTGTATTTGGAAGAATTCATGTGCCTGAGAGCAGATTGGAAGGGCAAAGGGGAGGCACTTCAGGGGAAACTTGGAAGAAAGCTTTTTCCCAAGAAAAAGGTTTCAGGCAAGTAACTATGACTCGCAAGAAAACTTCCACTAGAGAGAGAGTCCATGTATGCAATGAATGTGGAAAAACTTTCAGACATCACTCAGCCCTTGTTCGACATCATATAATTCATACAGGAGAGAAACCCTATGTATGCACTGAATGTGGAAAAGCCTTCAGTCAGCACTCAGCCCTTATTAGACATCACATAATTCATACTGGAGAGAAGCCCCATAAATGTCATGAATGTGGGAAAGCCTTCTTCATCCGTTCTTCCCTTATTCAACATCAGAAAACTCATACTGGAGACAATCCCTATGAATGTAATGAATGTGGTAAAGCCTTCTTTGGTCTCTCAACACTTACTCGACATCAGAGGACTCATACTGGAGAAAAGCCCTATGAATGCAGTGAATGTGGAAAATGCTTCTTTGATGGCTCATCTCTCACACGACATCAGAGAATCCATACTGGAGAGAAGCCCTATGAATGTAGTGTGTGCGGGAAAGTTTTCAGTAGCAAGTCATCTGTCATCCAACATCAGCGACGACATGCTGGCGAATAAATGAGGGCACATAATCGATTTGGAGAAATCTTTCATTAAGGCCTGCCACTTCGTTAAATTTCTAATAATCACGTTGGAACCAGACATTTCATAAAGCTTTTTAAAAGATTTCCCATATTAAATCTATTGTTTGAACTTGCTGCCCTCTATGGTTACTTATTCAATTTCTCTTTTGCTACCAAACTACTTTTCTAATATTTTAAATTTTATTAACATATTTTTATGTAATCTTCATTTCTGAATATATACCTCCCTCCTTCCCTACCCAGAAAATTATCCCTTGTAACAAAGAATAAAAAGGAAAAGTGGTTCAGCAAAACTAACCAACTGAGCCTGATGGTACATAGGCCGGTAAGTTACATCCATCATTCCCAAACTTTGCAAAGATGGGGGGGGGTTGAGGGAAAATTTTCTTAGCTCCTTTTCAGGGACACTTTTGGTCATTATAATTAATATAGCATTCAGCTTTGTGAGTTTTTTTTTCTATTTTGTTGTCATTTTGTATGTGTGTGTGTGTATATATGTATATGTTTTATATATGGTTCTGCTTACTTTACTTTCTGTCCTTTCATATAAATCTTCCCTTGCCTCTCTGAATTCTTCATAGTCATCATTTCTTATGGCTGACAAACTTTTTTTTAAAGTATTAGAAAAATCTTTATTCAAATAGTATGACAAGAACAATGATTACAAAACATTTGCCTAAGAAACCGGCATCTGCTCCCACAAAGATAAACAGAGCCTGGGGATAGAGAGAGTAGGATTATAAAGACATTAGGTTTATTGTAATACCTAATCTTTTGGCAATACCTAATCTTTTAGCTCTGTTTTGGCCTGGTATTTATCTTGTATATAGTCTATGTATTCTTTTTAACATCTGTATCTCCCTGATAGAATGTGAATTCCCTGAGGGCAGGCACTATTTTTTAAAAAATATATTTTCACATTGGTCATGTTGTAAAGAAGAATTAGAACCAATAGGAGGAACCACAAGAAAGAAGAAAGAAAACAAAACAGAAGGAAAAAAAAAGCAAATAGTATGCTTCGATATGCATTCAAACTCCATAGTTCTTTCTCTGGATGTGGACAGCATTTTCTATCATGACACTTTTGGAGATGTCTTAGATCCTTGCATTACTGAGAAAAGCCAAGTCTACGAAAGTTAGTCATCACACAATGTAGCTGTTACTGTGTACAATGTTCTCCTGATTCTGTTCATTTCACTTAGCATCAGTACATACAAGTCTTTCCAGGTTTTTCTGAAGTCTGCTTGCTTATCATTTCTTATAGCACAATAGTATTCCATTACATTCATATACCAGAACTTGTTCAGCCATTCCCCAATTGATGGGCATCCCCTCAATTTCCAATTTTTTTGCCATCACAAAAAGAGCTGATATAAATATTTTTGTATATGCGGGTCCTTTTCCCATTTGTATGATCTCTTTGGGATACAGCCCTAGAAGTGCTATTGCTGGGGGCAAACGGTATGCACATTTTTATAGCCCTTTGGGCATAGTTCCAAATTGTTCTCCAAAGGACAGGCACTATTTCATGCTTGTCTTTGTATCGCAGGGCCTAGCATAGAGTAAGTGCTTGCTGATAGGCAATTGCTTTTATGGGTGCTTACACCTAGGTTCATTGATTTACTCATTCAACAACCACTTGTAGGGGACAGTTAGGTGGCGGCCCAGTGGATAGAGTGTTAGCCCTGGAGTCAGGAGGACCTGAGTTCAAATCCAGTCTCAGACATTTGACACTAGCTGTGTGACCCTGGGCAAGTCACTTAACCCCACCGCCTAACCAAAATAAAAAAACAAACAACAAAACAAAAACAACCACCATTTATTAAACTCCTATCTTATGTAAAGCATTATGTTAGTTTGCAAAGAGATTACAAATGAAATTAAGACATGGTTCCTATCGTCATTGAGCTGGAGGTAAACCACACAACACACTAATCTACTATACAATAGGTTTAGTACAGAAAAGAACAAAGTGTGACAGGTACAAAACACTCTGAAAATGTTGAAGGAAGAAAATATTATTTCTGCTGTTCCTCTCCCTTGCAGCCTTCCTCCTTTCCTTCTATTAGGCTACCTGACATAAAACCTATTATGTCCCCTGCCATGCGGGTGAGGGTGGCCTCCTTTGATTGGCTGCTTGAGTCTTTACAACTGGTGAGATTGAGCCATTCACTCTCTTTTTGGTGACTCCTATCTGCTGTGCCCAATATGGATGCTATGAACTGAATCAGGGAGAGGGGAAACACTTCCCTTCCCTTGCTACTTTTCTTTTCTCCTAGCTCTGAAAAATGGGTCTAGTGTTGTTTCTGGTATGTATCATTTGTTTCCAGTTTCAGTGCCGGAGGTGAACTCCGCAGAACTGGGAGTTTGAGCCATGGCAACCTTGGAGCCAGGGTTCCATGCCAGCCTGCTGAAGCCTAGGTTACAGAAGGTTATGACATTGGGAGGTTTGAAAAGTCAGAAAAGCCACCACAAGTCCAGAAACTGGAGTCTATAAAGTCTGATGGTAGTTACAGTAGTACAGTGAGGAGTCAGCCCTGAGGACAGACCTTCTAGGCCCAGCCATTCAACAGTCAATCAGCCTGGCAGCTGAGACATTGTGTCCAGCCAGCAACGGAACAATTGGCTATTCCACACCCAGAAGTGAATTTGGTAGAGACTTTGCAAAGGGAGAAAAGGATTTTCATTGCCAGGTAACCCTACCCTCCCACCCCCGCAGGGGGGATGTTTGGTAGGAATCACTTTTGAGTGCACACTCCCCAGGGACAGAGTGTGAAGAGGGGAGTGTGATCTCAGCTGTGAGTCTGTTGTAGTTTGGCCATTGCTACACTTTCTCAGTAAATATCCCTTTGTAAAAGCTAAGTGATGTTGATTGATACTGTCGCTTGTTGGTCATTTGGTATTGGGCTGCACAGATGGGGGCTCATGACAAACAGTATCAGAAACTACCTCTTACTTCCACAGGTAGAGAAGTAGTGTTGCTCTCTGAGAGACTGAGAGACCCTTCAAGGACTGGAGTACAGGGCAGGGTCATCTGGAATGAATTCACAGACTCAAGCATTCTTTAAGTCAAGGTGGCAAAGATTTATTGTTATGCTATACAGTGGGCAAGGATTCTCAAGGAACCTGCCATGGTGGGCAGAGCTCCTCAGGAAACTTGCAACCTAACAGGAATGATGCTAAAGCTTATATAGGAAAAGTAGTGAATTATGTGGCAAGTATGCCAATTTGGTGATAACATACAATTATGTCATTCGCTACTAGAAACCGCAGGGTTTCCTAAAGGGTATATTTTTGGTCTGTTATGTCTGAAACAAGATAGCTTCAGGAGTTGACATCTATAGCTTGACCTCTGGATTGTATATGGTAACTGTGGGCATCAGGACTTGATAGTTCTGCTGGTACAAACTAGTCCTGTTCATACAAAGGAAATTCTACAGAGGTCAGCTTGTTCTTGTAACAGGGAGAGATAGTTTGCCTCACTGGGTCCACTCATGAGTTATTGCCATAGACAGGGTCCTTGGGCTGGTGGGAAACTGCCAGAGACTGTGTTTCTGAGGCCAAGAAGAAACTGGGATGCAAGCACAGGCACCCAAGTACCCCATCAGTAGTAGCCATGCTCCAAGGAGCCAAATATGATTATGAGTTGTGATTGAAAAGCGCATAGTGTGCACTATACTCGATTATTGCTTGGCGACAGAAGACGAAAATTTGGTTAGTAAGCACAACATAAGGAGAAGTCTCTCAGAGAAGACCCTGCTGATGAACCAAGAAAATGGAGAAGTCAAAGAATAGATTTCAGAGTTGTGTTAAAAGAAAGGCTGTAACTCTCTCTGCCCTGTCCCTAGTTGCCATACAGATTTGGTTGGCCAGAGAGGCCTAAGTTCTTTCTCTATTGCCTCCCCCTGCGGTAAGAGGGAGAAGAAAGCAAAGGAAAAGCATTAGACAGAGTCCAAAGAGTCCAGCTCCCAGACTTTATTGATAATGACTTCCTAAGGATTATATGCCTACCAGTGGGTCAGAGACTATGCATTTTTTCACGTCACATTACCTTCTATTACTCAAGCTTCTTGAAACCAAGGACTGTTTCATTTCTTTGCCTTTGTATCCCCAGCGTCTTGGACTTATAGGTGATTCATAAATATTGATCTGTAGATTATTGTCCTCTCTTTTCATATGAGTATCCTCAGAGGTTAAGGAACCAGTTCCAGATTAATTAGTTGCTAAATGGTTTAGCAGGGACTCCAGTCTCTAAGCCACCAGGTACAAACATCAAACACATTTAGGTAAAAGGAAGAGACTACGACTCACTCTTGCTCCGAGGCATCCTTCCCCAGAAGCTAGTACCAAATCACGCGCTGGCAGAGTGCTGGGTCGGTTTCCATGGTAACTGTGATCCACCTCCCGCTCACACCTCCCTCCACCAAGTGTTTTAGGGTCCAAGCTGAGCAGGGGCAGCTCCTCTGATGGTAGCAAAGCCCCAGGTTCCGAACGGAGGTCAGCCGGAGGTATAACTGTATGCGGCCGGGGAAGGCGGAGGCACGAGACCCTCCGCGAAGTAAGCAACGGCGCGCAGTCTTTCACAATTTGGCATTGTTGGGGAGTTGTGGGAAATGGGAAGGTGGAAGCCGGACGTAGTCGAGTCCGAAGGATTCTGGGAATTGTAGTTTGGTTAGTAATGGAGGGTGGATCCTTAGGGCCAAGGGCAATTCCGTTTCCGGCCTCACAGTCCTTTTGTTAGTCTGGTCCGGCTCCCGCGTGGGAGGTGAGTTAAGCCTGGAGAGTGTGTGTGTGTAGGTGTGTGCCCTCGAGGTGGGGGAGCGGGAGAAGGGGTCAGAGACTGGAGGAAGAAGCTCCCGGTTCCCTCTCGTGAGGGCGAACCAGACCTTAATCCCTCGACCGGAGCCTTTGGCCTCTGATTTAGCGCTTGGGGGAGGGGCTGAGCGAGAGGATATGCGCGTGCGCCATGCTCCCTCCTCGTTCCTGGCATGTGTTTGCGCATGTGTTGTGTGATTGTATGTTTTGGGGCGTAACTTTTGTGTGATCTTGTACTTTGGTGTATGGCTGCATTTAAACCAGTGCGCGCTCCCCAGCCTTCTTGAGGCAGGGTCTGGGAATTAACAACCGAGGGGGAAGAGAAAGTGTAATGAATTTAGAATCAACTAGATTGGGGCGGGTAGGTGGTGCAATGGATAGAGCTATGAGACTTGGAGTCAGGTAGACCTGAATTCAAATTCGGCCTTACATAGCTGTGTGACCCAGGGCAAGTCACCTAACCCAATTTGCCTCACTTTCCTCATCTGTAAAATGGAGATCATAGTGGCAAAATTGTTGTGAGGATCAAATGATGTAATAATTGTAAAGCACTTGGTACATACTAAGCTGTATATTAATGTTAGCAGTTATTGTTATTAGATATGTATTCAGATCCCACCCTTCTGTGACCTTGGACAAGTCACTAAACCTCCGTGGCCCCCCACTTTTTGGTCTGGACTGCTTCTGAGGTCCTTTCTAGCCCAAGATCTGGGATGCTATGATGACTTGCCAAAAATCAGAGTGGTTGTGAAAAAAGTACCTTGTGGTATAAAATTCTACATAGTAATATTATCCACCATTTAGTAGGGCCTTAAGGTTTGCAAAGTACTTGACCTATATTATCACTTTTGAGTCTTACCCAACAGCCATGTGATGTAGATGTTTTTATTATTTTACAGATGAGGAAACAGTCTGGTTAATTAGTGACTTGCCTAGGCTAGGGTCACACAGATGGTGTTGCAAGAGTTTTCAGGTTGTTGCTAGCCATAGCATAGTTACTGATGAAGAGGTACCCTGCAGTTTATTTCTCCACTCAAGAATATGACACACACTATCAGTAAGTGATAGACATGTGTGTCTCACAGTTCCATTCACTTTATATATGTCCTCTGTGGCATACATACCTTTCTCTCTCTCTCTCCCTCTTTTCTCCCTCCCTCTTTTCTCTTGAGCTCCTTGATGCAGAATTTGGGTAAGGTCAAGTAGGACATATTGAAAGGAAAAGGTACATTTTTAGTAAAAGGAAAAAAATACTCTGTTACAAAGGCCTTTAGTATAGCCATTTACACCGTACCTGAGAAGGCCATATTTTCTTTATCTATCAGTTAATTAGTATTTGTTAAGCTCCTACTATATATACCTTATTACATGAATAAAGAGAAGTGGGTGAGTTCCTGGAATTATTCTAAATTGTAAAGAGATTGTGGGAAAGCAGATAGTAAAAGAGACCATGTCACAAAATGGAGTCAGTTATGTTCTCCCAAGAATTCACTTTTGACAATAGTAAATGTCTGAGGTGGCATTCAAACTCATGTTGACTAACTCCATGTCCAGAGCATGAGTTAATATTGTTAACTCTTAAGTGTGTTTTTGAATCAACTCTTTGTGCCTGTTTGAAGACAGTTCCTAATCGCTTGATGCTCACCTTGTCATTTGTGTGTTACAGGGTCTCTGGGCTACCTCTGCAAGGGCCTTGGAAAAAGCTGGCAGATCTGTTTGGTGGACAACATCCTGTCATGGGCTGCTGTCTTGATCCTCCTGGTAACTCTTGGTAGAGGCCAGGGGGACCAGCTGGGGTATTCTACAAGGTTGATTAACTGCAGGAAATAAATGTGAACTTAAGGGAAAAAAAAAAAACAAACAGCCTCAACTGAAGAAAGTTTTTCCTAAAACTACCAAATCCCCATTCCACATGGACAAGTTGGGAATTTGAAAGTGAAAGTAGAAGATACCTTCACAGTCATAATTCATTCTAGGAAAGAGACAGATTGGACTCCAAGAGAGAACTTCAGGAAAGAGGCTGGAAACATAGCAAGTTGGAGCTTTTGGCACTAGAGAAATTTTCCTTTATTACATCTGGGAGATCAGGATTTGAGTGAAATTAAACATACCAAGGCAGCAAGGAAGGGGTGACCATGGAAAAATTACCCCAGACTTTCGGAGAGAGAGGTAAGGATTAAAAGAAGGATGGGGCCAAGTAGAGCAAGGGTTAATCTCCCAACGGTAGGGAAAGTAGAAAAAACATCAGAGAGACTACTGGGTGTGGTAAATAAATAACTAGGAAACTTGGTAAGTAAGATGTTTGGGATTTCAAGTGCGTTTCACTTTTCTAGCTTAGTTTTCACCTTCCTTTATTTACACATCATGTTGTTTTCTCCTGAGTGCCAGGGTAAAGACCATACTCCATTGTTTGCACCTATGATAGGGTTTGGATCAAAAGTCAAGGATAGTTCAGACATTCTACTCTTTTCTAGGCTTTTTATCCTAAGAGTTGGGGAATTAGTGGCTCTCTGTTTCTTATAGGATAAAATACAAACCCCTCAGTGTGGTTAGTGTACCTCTAGCCTCTATTTTCCAAACTTATTTTGCACTACTCCCTTTATGCATTCCACATAAAGGCCAAACTGGCATATTTGGCATCCCCAGAATTTGGCATTGTATGTCCAGTTTGTGCCATTCCACTTGCTGTTTCCTATGCCTAGAATGCCCTTTCTCTCCAGAGCTGAGGCCATACCTCCTCCTTGTTATGCCTCCTGTGAGGAGGCTTCACTGGAGCCACACAGGCTAGGCCATACCTAGCATGAAGATGGGCCAGGAGAAATGACCTAGAACAGCTTCACCTCTCTCCCTTAATGGTTCTCCCCATTCACTGATACTCTGCTTGAACTCATCCCTCAATGGCTAACATTCTCCTGTCTCTTTTTATACTCTCCCCATTATAGTGATACAGAACCCCTTGCTACTAACCCCTCACCTCCCATTACCCTTGCCCCCAACCTTGGCTGTCCACTTTCTTATTCCCATCTACTTAGCCCTCCTCTTTACTCTTCCTTGTCCCACTCCTGAACAGCCAATGCCTTCCTCTACAGCCTCTGGAACGTCTGCTCCATAGTTAACAAACTTTAATTTCAAATTAAGTCTCTTCTCACTTTTTCCATCTTCTGTAAATCACTCATATCAGGCTTCTTTCTGATGATCCTGCTTCCTTTCTCACCCTTTCCAGTACTGGCCATACTTTGAGCTCACCAATTCACTGGTCATGGCAGGGAGTCGGAATGCCCATTGCTTCTCATTACCACTTCTAGTCTCCCTTGAGCACCCTCACCCTCTTTTCTCCAATGAGTTCACATTATCCAAATTGAGGACCAGATCCAGATTCTAGTGGTGGTTATCTAGTGACCCCTTAGGACATTCTACCTGATAACTCAGTGAGTTTATGCCTGACTCCCAGTCTTTTTCAGCACTCCAGTACCTGTCCTCCTACTAGGGGACCTAGTTTTCTAGTTCTCAGTCTACTGAATTTCTGTGGTCTAATTTTTCACTCAGCTACACACAGAGATGGTAGTCGTCCTCATGATCTTGCCACTACCTACAAATATTCTACTTCCATGTTCACGAACTCTGAAGTTCATATGTCTTATCAGGTCTTGTATCATCCCATATTTTCCTGTGCCTTACAACCCTTACCCTTATTCTTTATCCTCACTGTAACGTCCAGTCCTTCCATCCCTCAGCTCTTTCTAAGGACATTCACCTTGCCCTCACTACATTCTGCTTCCTTCCCAATCTCGACATCTTAGTGAATCATTTGAACCCATTACCCTTTACTCAAATCCCTTGCCCCATTTTTAAAAGTGTGTACTAGGGGCAGGTAGGTGGCGCAGTGGATAGAGCACTGGCCCTGAAGTCAGGAGGACCTGAGTTCAAATCTGGCCTCAGACTAAACACTTGACACTTACTAGCTGTGTGACCCTGGGCAAGTCACTTAACCCCAACTACCTAAGCAAAAAAAAAAAAAGTCTGTACTAGGAAATTTTATTGTATGTGGAGCTAGTAGGTTGTGGATTAGATGATTTTAATTTTGGCAAGATCTAAAATTTCATAATCTGGGGCAAATTGGACATTAGCTTCTCTCCATCAAGCCAGATCAGTGTGTTGATCTTGGCTGCATCAGTGTCATATAGCTTCTTTATAGTCTTTTATCTGGTGTTTGCTAGCCATAATGAATAATACCAGGGTTGTGTTGTCTTCAGTCTTCATAGCTGATTCAGTGGACAAGAGAAACATGATGATAGCATAGTGATCATGCTCATTCCTCCTGTGGGCACTTTTTTGGGACGATCTCCAATGTTGAAGTGACTTGAGTCTCCAGAAGGTGGAGGACATTCAGATTTTTTTTCTTTTTGTGACTGCCTTCTTGGTTTTGAAGGCCTTTAACTTGGCTTCTGTCTTGGGGGCAACCACTCCCTTGTTCACTTTCAGTTCTGTACCCCGTTGTTCTATCACTGATCACACCTTGCCAAACTCTAATCCTGGATTACTCTTACTTTCTGGCTCCTTTCCTGTTCACCTACTGCTGAATGAATTGGAGGAAGTCAGAAACCCTAATTGGATTCAATATAGATTATGTTATTGACACTCAGCTGGGCTCTGACTGCAGCAAGGCAATCCTTCTACTCTCTATAATTGATTCTCTATCCCATTCTACATAGCATCTCTTCCAAACCTTTTAAGCTGCTCAGGGTATTACCTCCTATCTTCTCAGCTGAGGACCTTGCTTCATACTTCACTGAAAAAATTGAGTCCGCTTGACAAGAGCTCCCTCTTCTACCTTTCTCATATCATACACTTTGTACATTTCTCCCGCTATCTTTTCCACTCCAGTCTCTAGTGAAGAGGTGGCCCTTGTCATTATCAAGGCTGGCTCTTTTATGTGTACCCTTGACTCTTTCCTCTTTTACTTTCTCAAGCAGTTTGCTTGCCCCCATTATCATATAGAATTTAAGAATTACAGAATTTAAGTATTGGAAGGGACTTTAGTGGCTATTTATCCTAACTTGTGCACAAAATGAATCTTTAAAACATATCTTACAAAAGATGGTCCAACTTCTTTCTAATCTTTATTCTCTTCCCTATCTGCACTGGCTCTTTTCTTGAAGTCTTCAAACATGCCTATGTTTCCTCCATTCTTAAAAGACACTTGATTCCACCAAACCCTG
The DNA here is from genome assembly GCF_003287225.1 of Phascolarctos cinereus. Classification (NCBI taxonomy): domain Eukaryota; kingdom Metazoa; phylum Chordata; class Mammalia; order Diprotodontia; family Phascolarctidae; genus Phascolarctos; species Phascolarctos cinereus. Next base: position 147,020,565 of record NW_027555625.1, on the reverse strand, counting down.
CTAATTATCCTATATCTCTCCTCCCCTTCTCAGCTAAACTCTGAAAAATATAGCTATGTGTGGTACATCCACTTCCTCTGATCTCTCTTATAAACCCTCTGTAATATGGCTTCTAACCTAGTCATTCAACTGAAACGACTCTCTCCAAAGTTACCAGTGATGTTTTAGTTGCTGAATCTAATGGTTTTTCCCTATCTTTATCCGTGAACTTTCTGTCCAGTTTGGTACAGTTGTTCACCTTCTCCTGGAGAGTCTCTTCTCTAGGTTTTTGTAACACTGCACTCTTGGTGGTTCTCCACCTACCTGTCTGACTGCCTCTTCTTAGTCTCCTTTGCTGGTTTTTCCTCCATGGCACACTCGCTAGTTAGGGGCTTTTTTCTTCTTTTTCCTCTATGCTATCTCACTTGGTAATCTCATCAGGTCTCATAGGTTTAATGCTTATCTTTGTGTAGATGACTGCCAGATCTGTATATCTAGATCTAGGCTCCCGAGATCCAGTCCCCATTTCACCAACTGCTTTTTAGATATCTCAAACTAGATGTCTCATGGGCATCTCAAGCTCCACATATTCAAATTAAACCTTCCCCTCTTAAACTTCCCTGTTACTGTGGGGATGGCATTATACTTCCAGCCACCCAGATTTGCAACCTCTGTGTCATCCTCAGTGTCTCATTCATCTCACATATAAACTCAGTTGACAAATGTTTTTGTTAGTACCTTCATGACATCTCTTGTCTGTTTCTTTTTCTCCACTTACACAGCTACCACCCCAATTCTTAAAATGTAAATCTGACCATGTTACACATGCCACCTTCCCCCTTCAATAAACTCCAATGGTTCCCTTTTACCTATAAAATTAAAGAGAAAGTTATTTGGCATTTAAAGTTTTTCACAACCTGGTCCCTTCCTACCTTTCAGTCTTGTTATGTTTGACTGCCTTCCATGTACTCCATAGTCCAGTTATACTGGAGTACCTGATGGTCTTTGTCCATTACATTCCATCTCCTGTCTTTCTGCCTGTACACTGGATATACCCCATGCTTGTAATGTTTTTTCTCCTCTCCTCACCTCTGCCTCTTAGGATCCCTAGCTTCCTTCAAGACAGCTCAAATGCTACCTTCAGCAGTAGGCCTTTCTCAGTCTCTTCAGTTGCCAGAGCCTCTTCTCTGAGATAACCTCCATCTTTTCTGTATCATGCATATATTTATTTACATGTTACGCACCACTGGGAATGTGAGCTCTTAGCACAGGGCCTAGCAGATAGCAAAATGCTTCATAAATGCTTGTTGACTTACTCTTGCCCCTTAGAATCTTTTGCTTCCTTTAAAGTTCAATGCATGTACTTCATCCTATGGGAAGTCTTTTATAGAATTGTAGTGTTGTAAGAGAACTCAGCCATCTAGACCAACCCACACCAAAAGCAATCCCTACTATAATATTGTACTTGAAAAGTGGTCGTTTAGCTTCAGCTTGAAGACTGCTAATGAAGGGGACACCAGTAACTCCTATAGCAGCCCATTCCTGATTCCTCTAGATTCTAATGTTCTCTCTTCAGATTGTCTTGTTTTTATTTATCCGTATACATGATTGTCATTTTTGTCTTGGCATTCTTAGTACCCAGCATAATTCCTTGCATATTGTAGGTTTTGAATAAATGTTTGTTGAATTAAATTTTCACTTGTCAAATTACTTTTATATTTTGTTCTTACATTGTCCTTGTTCACTCAGGCACATTGGGCATATATCATTTCCATTTTACATGTTAGGAAATAGGTTTGAATAGATGAAAATCATTGCTTAATATACTACAGTAAGTACCCTTTGAGTGGTAGCAGTACCACTATACCCTATATCCTATACCCCAAAGAGACCAAAGAAAGAGAAAGAGGACCCTAGGCAAATATATATGTGTGTGTGTGTGTGTGTGTGTGTATATATATATATATATATATATATATATATATATATATATACAGAGAGAGAGAGAGAGAGAGAGAGAGAGAGAGAGAGAGAGAGAGAGAGCGAGCGAGTGAGCAAATTTTTATTGTTTTAGCAAAGAACTGGAAACTAAAGGTTTGTCTGTTATTTGAGAAATGACTAAACAAATTATGGTGTATGAGTGTAACAGAATATCATGTCAAGAAATGATGAAAGAGACTATTTCAGAGAAACCTGGGAAGACTTGTATGAACTGATACAGTGAAGAGAGCAGGATCAGAAGAAAAAGTATGATAACATTATAAATAAAAACAACTTTGAAAAACTTTAGAACTCTGATAGCCATGATTCCAGAGGAGTCATGATAAAGTGTGCTACCTACCTGCAACAAGCAGTGGATTCAAGATACAGAATAAGACCTGCGTTTTTAAACAGCCAGCACAACATGGGAGTTTGTTTTGCTTGACTTTGTATTTGTTGAAATGGCTTTTTTTTTTTTGTATTTTAGGTATATATGGTACCAGAGGGGGTTAGGGTAGTGAGAAAGAAAAGAAAAGTGGGTCATTGAAACATCTTTAAAAATGTATAGAAGAAAACAGAAAGAAGGCTAGAAAGAATAAGAGATGAATAGAGTAGCTTCTAAAATTACATGTTGACTGTCATATATTTGAAAAGAAAAGCAAACCATACGTAATCAAGACCTGCAGTTTCAGATGCAATCTTTTTCTACTATATATATATAAGGAAATGCTACTTTTATTTTGTGGTTTAAATTCAGAATTAAAAAAAACTAACAAAAAGATGTCATTGTTCGGTAATGACAGAGTCTAGACTGGAATTCATGGCTTTGTAACTTTTTATAGAAAGAACATATTTTTATTTCTATAATATGTCCTATCTAGAAAGGCAGTTTCTTGAAAGAGTTCCACAAAGTAATTCTTTGCATATCCTCTAAAAACTAAGAAAAGCATAAGAAGTTTTTCTTTCCATAAGTGGCATAGTTGAAGGACAGTTGAATACTATACTGTATATCACACAGAAGATAGGATATAGAAATGTGACTCTACAACATAGGTCCTGATTCCCAGACCAGGACTGTTGTCTCAAAGGAAAAAAGTTTGGTCGGTAATTTTTATTTTTGCCTCCCAATTGTTTCTGGATAGAGCCTCTCTACCACCACATCTATAGCTTTGGAATCAAACCTTCTCTTGTAACAAAGGAAAACAGTTAAGACAAAACAACAGCTACGGGGACCATGTATAATAACATATGGTACAGAAGAAAAGGAATTGCCTCAAGTCAGAGGACCTGAATTCACAGGGGCAAGCCGCAACCTCTTTGGACTTTAGTTTCTTCTGAGGGGGTTGGATTAAGATGACTTTTGAGGTCCCTTCCAGCAATAGAATGAACATTCTGCCTCTCGGCTGTGGAGGGAAAGTAAATTTTTTTATATGTTTTTTTGGACCAAGATTGATTATGAAAATCACCTAGAGTTTGTGTTCTTACATTGTTATAGTTGTAAATCTCTGTTGTTTTTTGTCTTTCCCTTTGTCCTGCCTTCAGCCTGCCATGAGGAGAAGTCCTAGTTCTTGGCTGTTCTCTGAGCCTAGGAAATGTTGGGGTTGATTTCTCGATTCCCATTTGTCTTACCTCTTTGAGGGCATGGTGGTGTATGATTTAGCATTTCTTTTTAGGTGACGTCTATGTGCAAGGTGTGCTAGGGATACAAAGACAAAAAAAAAGGATAAACCAGCCTGCCCTCTCGAAACTTAGATTTTGCTGGGATATACAATGTATAAACACACACAGAGGCAGTGTGTGTGTGTGGGGGGGAGGGTACAAATTTGATGAGGGAAGGAGAGAGCACTAACTCCCAAGGTGATCAAGAGACTTCCTCTAGGAGGAGGCTGCTCATAAAGTGAGGTTTAAAGAAGCTAAGTCCTCCGAGGAGGGAAAGCCTGTTTGTGGGCATGAATGTGGTATATGGAATGCTGGCTTCTGAAAACAGCAAGTAGGCTGGTTTGGCTGGAATATGCACTACAAGATGGAGAGTATTGCTGTGTAAAACATCTGGGAAGAGGAGGCTAGAGCCATGTTATGAAGGGCTTTAAATACTAAGCTGAAGAGCTGGCATTCCAATCTAGAGGCAATAGAGAGCCATTGATTTTTCTTGAGCAGGGTAATGATGTGGTCAGACCTGTGCTTAAGGGCTATTTTTTGGTTTTTTTGTTTTTGTTTTTGTTTTTAGGCAATTGGGGTTAAGTGACTTGCCCAGGGTCACACAGCTAGTAAGTGTCAAGTGTTTGGTCTGTGGCCGGATTTGAAATCAGGTCCTCCTGACTTCAGGGCCGGTGCTCTATCCACTGCGCCACCTAGCTGCCCCAAGGGCTATTTTTTGGGAGGGGGACACCAATGTGGAGGTTGGAACCACTTGTAAGTGAGGAGGTTAGAAGCAGGGAGAACAATTAGGAGGCTATTGCAGTACATGAGAGGTGACTCCCATTAGATGTGGGGATTTCCAGCTTAGCCTTGGAGCTGTTCTTATAAGTTTTTTCTCTTTTTCTCTAGCTTTGCCTCCTCAAGATTCCCCCCTTTCCCAAAAGAAGAGCTCGGGGGAGGATAGAATGACTGCTGTGGTCCTGACAACGAAGTCCCAGGTGATTTGTGGTTTCTTTTCTTTACTGAAATGGTATCTGTTCAAAGAACGGATACATTTTTTCCCTTGCCTGGCACATCTCAAAGAGGCCTATTCAAAGAGTCTAGTGGTAGAAAATGTGTTCTATACTTGAATAGTGGTTCTGGCCTTCTTTAGTGTTTCCCTAACCAACATTCACTCATTCATCCCTCCTTGAAGCTTTCTAGAGCTCTGTGCCCTGCCCAGTTGTATGCCCCCTCCCTTTTCAAATTATACTTCTCTGTGCATCTTGCATTTCACCCTTTGTCTCCACCTCCCATCCCAACCACCCCTAGTAGAATGTTACCTTCTTGAAGGCAGGGTTGGTTTTGTTTTTCTTTGTATCTGGCAGACACCTGTAATTCTCTCCAGGGTCAGGCTTAATGCCTTAGTATAGTAAGTAGGCATTCATTAGCTGTTGAGTTGAATTGGACATATAGCACTGTATCATTCCCACATGTTTTACAGGTCTATTTAAGTTGTGAGAGATAGTACATGAAGGGCTGGTGTTGGAGTTGGGAAGAGCTGGGCTCGAGTCCTGCCTCTGGTAAATAGTAGACAAGGCATTCAGTCTTGTAGTCACTCGGGAAATTTTCTTAGAATTTCTGTATCAGTGGAGGGAATTTCTATATTGAGGATTCTGTATTGCATTGAAATTACAGGTCTGAATTCCCCACTCCCCAGGACTTTTATAAAAATTAGAATGTAAAATGAAGATATTACCCATGATTACACATTCAGGGTATCATCTTTAACAGACATTTGCATGTTCATATATAGGGCAATGCTAGATGCTGAGAATATAAGATAATATATGACCACTTTTCATGATGATGGGGTGTTGATTTAATTGCAGTCATACAGAAACTTTGCCATCTTTTAGAAGCATAAGGAAAATTGCTTTATAGATAATAAATTTCCCATATCAAATTAAGCAGATTCAAAACCATATTTTTTCCTTTTTCTAGCCCTATGCTCCCCAAACATTTACAGAACTAAGTTCTAGTGGCATGACCAAACCCCAGAATCATTTGACTTCATTAAACTTAGGTGGAGTAAACATCATCCATTTTTACAATAATGCAGATATTTTCTTATGTGGATAGCCGTTTATGTATTTGGAGATATGAGTACCTTTTTTATGTGTTAAAATAATTTTCAGAATTTAATGTTACAAAGCCTCCAGAATTTTCTTAGTTGCCAGTTCCTACTCATATGCACAGCATCTGTAATGTGGTCACCTAAGTGTCATCCAAACATTAGTACAACTTTTATCTTTTCAAGTACTACTAAAAGGATATTGAATTCCTTTCAGATCCAAATCTCTTGGCTATTTTGAAAATAATCTCTTAATAAATTAGTAAGATGATACTTGCTTGTTATTGGTAAGAATGGTAAGTCAGTTCTTACCTGCTCTATAAGATAATATCAGTTTCTGAACATTCATAGTCATATGAGCTTTAAGCACAAATCTTATAATTTGTGTTCCCAGAATGCTAGCTTTAAAAGTCTCTGACTTAAAAAACACATATGTAGTTCATACTTTGGATTGTTTATCTTGAGACCTTAACACAAGCCCCAGATGTCAGTTTTCTGAATACTTGACTGTGCAGTAGACAACTTTTGCTTGACTCAGAAGTACAAGAGATTGACCTAAAATGTGAGCCTAGATCTTTATAAGCTATATTATACATTCTAAATGCTTTGCTAGAAAAAATGCCATGTCTCTAAAACAAAAGCTTTATGCCCAATACAGTATTATTTGCATAATACATTTTTAAATGCCAGCTTTAATCACATTCAAGATTGATGATGGCAAGTTAACAAGCCTTTATTTAAGCACTTCTTGTGTGCCTGGCGCTGTGCTAAGTGCTGGGGATACAAAGAAAGGCAAAACACACAGTCCCTGTCCTCAAGGACCTCACATTCTAGTGGAGGAGACAACACAGAAACAACTATGTTCACAAAATAGATGCAGGGTAAATTGGAGGTAATATCAGAGAGAAAGTCCTGGGGGAGGGTGAGGAGGGTGGGTGATGGGAACTGGGAAAGGCCTATTAATTTCACATATTCATCTTGTGTGTTATTTCTAATAATTATCTTCCCTTGTGTTTCTTAAGTATTTTTCGTGGATTAAACTGTGTGTGTTTTAAAAAATGGTACACAGCTGGTGTGCTGGGGCCCATTTTGCTAGGACTAGAAAAAACCTTGAGACTTCTGGTTTCAGGCATGAATCTTGTGACAAATAATTTTTCCCTACTGTGTTGGGAATGGTACTTTTCCCAGCAGTAATATAAAGGACCAACCCTGCACCTTTGCTTTTTAAAGTAGTACCATAAACAACAGATTAACATTATTTAAGGTATACTTCCTTCTGCTTCCTTGCTTTATACAGTTCTGCCATATGGAATCTGTGAGCAATTATCTGTGAATTACAAATTCTTGATAAAGACTTATTTGCTCTTGCAAATGGTTTAAGGAAAAGTCTGAAAATTTTAAAAAGTTGGTCAGTGGATTTCACTAAAACAGTTAGGGATTTTAAGAGAAAGACATTGGAGTGTTCTAGCTTTAAATATACCTGTCATGGAGTTAGGATCAATGCTTGGGTATAAGATAAGGCCGCTGTTTCAAATCTAGGCATCTTAATGACTGACTTAGGTGGTAGGATCAAGCCTCAGGGAAAAATGAGCTCAGGAAACCACTACTTACAAAAAACCACTTTATATAGGATTGTGAATTTAATAATTGATAGTAAGAATAAAAATGGTCAGCATATAGATTGTGATGATAATGACCCGTCATCTGTGCTTCAGTGAATCTGTGACATTGATGTATGCCCTGCTGCCAGTGTATACCTTAATCCATTCAGGCCTTCTTGTCCTTTGTGATTCTTGTTCGTAGCTTTTGTGAAATTCTGCACGGAGGACTTGGCTAACATGCTTGAGCAGGGGTGGGGAACCTGTGTCCTCAAGGCCACACGTAGCCCTTGAGGTCCTCAAGTGCAGCCCTTCAATCTAAACTCACAGAACAAATCTCCTTGATGAAAACATTTGTTCTGTAAAAATTGGACGCAGAGGGCTGCACTTGTGACCTTAAGGCCACAGGTTCCCCACCCCTGCAAGATTATTCTGGGGTTTGATGTATTCAGCATTTTTTGCATATAGGAACAGCGGGAGGACTTCACCTCTCTAGGGAATTTCTCTTCCATTTGGACTCTTCGCAATACATCCCCTATAACAGAGGCAACACAAATACTTGCATATCCCCCTGTTTTATGCTTTGCTTTATGTTATCCTTATGGCTGCTCTACCAAGGAATTTTATATGCTTTTAACACATACATGAGAAATACTTTGTTGGGGGCTGTATTTGTTCTATTGTATCAGATGCTTTTTTTTCTAAAACAACAAAGTAGAGTTTCAGTCTCATTACTTTTCAGTTATTTAGCTAATGATTTAGTCTGCAAAAGCCTGCTTGTTCCTTTCTAGTTCACAGAATTCTTGATACATGTATAGTCGGACTGTTCCTAAAGATTTTTTTTTAGAGATGGAAAAGTTTATAGAAGAAAGGATATTACAGAAAGCATGAATTTCTGCTTCAGGTGGATTAATTTTCTCTTTTTTCCCTTCACATGCCTTACTCTTAAATCTCAATATATTTGCCTGTGCTTTCCCCAAACCATCATGTACCTGGAATGCTTTCTTGATAATACCTTCCAGTCAAATTCTGATCCCACCTTTTTTTTTTTAGGCAATTGGTGTTAAGTGACTTGCCCAGGGTCACACAGCTAGTAAGTGTCAAGTGTTTGGCCTGAGGTCGGATTAGAACTCAGGTCCTCCTGACTTCAGGGCTGGTGCTCTATCCACTGTGCCACCTAGCTGTCCCTGATCCCACCTTCTTAAAGGCTTCCTTCATTACCATTATATTTAGATACCTTTAGAACCTCCAAAGCATTTTTGTCTGTATCACACAATTTGACACTTGATTATATATGTTATGTTGTTCTGTTTCACATGTATGTGTTTAGCCACAACAGGATTGTGTGCTTCAAGGTTGGGGACTGTGCCTTATACTGTAGTTGTATCTACCAGAAAATCTAGTGCAGTGCTAGTTGTGTAATAAATAGGACCTTAGACTTGACGTGGTATTTGTCAAACTCTGATAAAGAGCAGTTCTTATCTGTGCTTTCTGTTATCTCTGGTGTTGCCAACTGCAGGAATGCATTTGATCTTTCAGAAATCATTGACATTGAAGGATATGGCTGTGGAATTTACCCGAGAGGAGTGGGAGCAGTTGGACCCTGCTCAAAGAAACCTGTACAGGGATGTGATGTTGGAGAGGTATAGAAATCTGGTGTTGTTGGGTAAGGACATTTTTCCCTTGTGAATTTGTTCATTGGGCATTCTCATTTCCATAATAGCTGAAGGCTTCATAAGTACAGGATTTAGCTGGATTGGGTTTGCTTTGGGGTTCATGCATCATTTTACTTTTTCTAATTAGACATAGGTAATTTATTGTGCTACCCCTTGGGTTGTAGCATCTTTGTCCTTGCATATACCTGAAGAGGTAATGAAAGGCTTGCATCATTATGCATTGCAACTCTCCACCCTTCCTATGACCATAATACTGAATACCATTCAGAAGTTCTTTGCATTTCCTTAGACCATTCCATCTATCATGTTCTCTTTTTCCTGAAAAATAAGTGGTTGTGTTACCTTCAGCATAAATATCCATTTCTTTTGTCATGAACAGGGCTTCCAATTTCTAAGCCTGATGTAATTTCCCAATTGGAACGAGAAAAAGAGCCATGGATGCTGGAGAGAAAAGACCCAAAAGGTGGCCACTTAGGTGAGTAGAGTAAATAGATAGGGGGGGGAGTCATTGGAAATAACAGTCCAATTAGTTGGTGGGGGTTAGAACTTTGAAATATTTTGTGAAGAACTCTCATCAGGTTCTCCTGTGTCTGTGAAGAAGTGAAAGTCCACATTGTATGAGTGCCTTTATATACTTGGCTGAACAGTTGATTCTCCCTTAAATGTCTCAGTACTTTGCCTGGACTTTTCCTCTACACTTATCACGTTTGTCTCTGACATCATAGTTATTTATGTACATTTCTTCCCATCCCTTCACCCATTAAACTCTTTGAGACCAGGGGAGGGTCTGCTTGGACTGTTGTAGGTATTGAATTGAATTAAATCATTGAATGGCAACTTCCATCATCCAATTCGTAGCTTCCTCATTCCTGGCCTAATTTGCTGCAGAAGCTTCCCAGCTGACTTCCCTTATTCCCATCCCTCTTGCAGTCCTGTCTATATACTGTGCCCACACTAATCTTTGTAAACATTACTTTCTTATTATCTCATTCAGTAACATAGTCTCTGTTGCTTTCCTTGCTCTGATGATACTCTGCTTTTTACCATGTATTTACTTCCTCAAGTGTTGCAAGATAGAACTCTTCTATGATGCCTTATCCTATGTGATTCTGTCCACATCTTAACAAAAATCTTTATAGAGGGTCCAACTAGTGTGCTGGGGGCCTTCTGCTTCTACTCTTACTATCTCAGTGGTACCAGTATACCGCTAACGTTGTCTGTCTGTTGTCTCATTGTTACCACATGACGCATTTATCTCTTTTTCTTGTTGCTTACCTTATTAAATCTAAATTCTTCAGCAGTAATTTTCAAGTCCTTCCCAGCTAGGTGGTTCAGGGGGTTGGAATGCTGGACCTGGAGTCAGGAAGACTGAGTTTATAGGTGGCCTCATTTACTTGTAGCTGTGTGACCTTCAGCAAGTCACTTAACCTTTATCTGCCTCAGTTTTCTCATCTGTCAAGTGGAGACAATATAGCCCTTATCTCCCAGGACTGTGGTGAAGATAAATAAGTTAATATTTGTGAAGTGCTTTGCAAGCTTTAAAGCACAATGTAAATGCTACTGTTATTATTGTTGTTGTTATTTTTACCTGGTTCCTATCTTAGATGTTCACCATTTTTTCCCTCATTGCTGTCTAACTTGAACCCTCTGTTGTCTGGGTCTTTAACTATTCTGTCCTCCACAGCAAAAGTCTGTCCTCCTCTTCTATCCGTCTTCTTATTTTTAAAGATCTAGGTCAAGTCCCCATTTTCTAAATCCTTTCTCAACTGTTGTAAGCCTAGATTAATCCCATCCTTCTCTGAACTTCTGTTATGCTTACACTTTGTGCTACAAATATCTCACTTGATTATATACTTGGTGGTATTGTTCTAATTGTTTCATGTAGAACCATGTTAGAACCTTGTAATTTTAGAGTTAGAAGGACTTGAGTCTGAGAGAGACTTCTCTAGTACCGTACAGTGAGCTAGTCGCCATGCGGGAATTAGAACTCACATACCTGGACTCCCTGTCCAATGGTTTTTTACTACAACACACGTGCACTTAACAGTGTTGATCTCATCTCAATACCTGTACCATAAGCTGGAGAGAGGGAACCATGTCTTTATACTTCTATTTCCATGCTGGGTGTGCAGATTTTGAATAAGTTCTTAATTAATTGGATGCTAAGTGGTTTGAATAACTTTCTCTTTAGAACATTTTTTTTTTAGCTAGTAGTCATATCTTTTGCCTCAGCTTTCCTGACAATTTGCTTTTTTGGCAGCTTTATGCATAGCACTCTTGCGCTGTTCTTGGAGACTGTATAAGTAATGAAGGACCAAGTCTCTGTCCTCTGACACACTGATTAGGGACTTAAGGCAGACACGTAGGGTAGACACGTTCAGTAACAATTCAAGTGTACACATTCATTGTGCCTAAATAAATAATACAGGCAATACTTAGAAATTTATCAAAGGGAGAGATTAGCGTGGGCTGGTATTGGTTTTTTTTTTTTTTAGGCAATTGGGGTTAAGTGACTTGCCTAGGGTTACACAGCTAGTAAGTGTCAAGTGTTCGGTCTGAGGCCGGATTTGAACTCAGGTCCTCCTGACTTCAGGGTTGGTACTCTATCCACTGCGCCACCTAGCTGCCCTGTGGGCTGGTATTGTTGAGGAAGACTTTGTGGAGTGTAGAATTGGAGATTGTTCCTGGAAGATGCCTAGAGATTAGAGGAGTGGAAAAAGTATCTCTGCCAGGGAGACCAGCATGAGCAAAGGCATGGGGTCAGCAATGAACAGGCCAGGTTTGGAAGAGAGGACAGGTACTGCTCACTTCCATGGGACCATGGTAGGGTTAGCATCAGGTTAGAGTGGGGAAGGCTAGGAATGCCAGATTTAAGAGTTTGGCATTATCCTGAATGGATGAGAAGTTTTTGAGTATAATCAGGTAAAAAGGTGTTAGGAGGATTAGTCTGACAGCCAAATGCAGGACAGATTAGAAGGATGGGAGTCTAGGAAGCTGTTACAGTAACCCTAATAGGAATTTGTATTGGATTAAGTTGATGGCTGTGGGCTTTTCCAGGAAACACATCCTGATCTCAATCTGCCTTTTTAAGCTACTGTTAAATTTCATATTTTCTGATCTCTGGTGCTTAGGTTTTTTTATTATTTTTCCAAACTTCATATCTTTTTTATTCTTTAAAGACTTGAGGCCTCTCTTTCCATCCCTTCTTCACTCAGTCACAAAAATGTTACTCATAATCATGCCTGCTTCAGGTTCAGAGAAATATTAGATCAGATCTAGGTAACTTCTCATCACAGTATTCTGCTGTGGGACCCAAATCATTGAAGATGGTCTTTCAGAAACCATAGGTGGGGCTCCTTGCTTATCCTAGCATTTACTGACTTTCTTCTGTACCATTCACTAAAGCTCTTCTGAATTATATTCCTGCTCTGTGTCAACCCAAAACTTCCACCAGACCACAGCACAAACAGTCACACTGACACTCAGATTCCTTAAGCTCATGTCACCACAATGTTAACTCTTCCTTCACCACACCCTGAGTTGGTCAGAATACCCTATTAAACAATATCCCTGTGGCTGCTTCCTGATGTCTTTAAAAAGGCCTAGGGAATAACTGGCATGGCAGCTGCCCTTCCACCCCACCTGCCCTTGGGCATGCAGCCATTTCTCCTTTGGCAGCGTCTTAAACCTCTGACACCCTTCTCTCAGGAATGTAAGACTATATTCAAATACTGTCCTGTTCTTGCCCTTGTAGGCATTGTTTTCAGTTTCATTATTCTCTTCCCACTAAAGTAGTTCCCTTCTGACACAGAATAAGGGGCACATTTGCATTTTTTATTTCTTTCAGATTGGGATATTAGATCTGAAACTGAGAAGTTAATTTCAAGGCAGGACATTTCTGAAGAAGAATCATCCCATGGGGTGTTAATGGAAAGACTCACAAGGGATTCCATTTTGGAAGAAACCTGGCAATGTGAGGGACAGTTAGAGGGGCAACAGGGCAACTATGAGAAACATTTAAGCCAAGACACAGCTGTTCACAAGAAAACAACTGGGGAGAGAAGCCATCAACGTAATGAGTTTGGGAGAAACTTTGGCTTGAGGTCATTCATTGTTACACCACAGAAAGTTCCTACTGGAGAGAGACTTCTTAAATGTGATACCCTTGGAGAGAACTTGAAACAGAATTCAGAGCTAATTAAAGATCCGAGAATTTGTGCAGGGAAGAAGCCTTGGAAGTGTAACGAGTGTGGGAAAGCCTTTAGTTACTGCTCAGCCTTTATCCTCCATCAGAGAATTCATACCGGAGAAAAACCCTACGAATGTAATGAGTGTGGAAAAGGTTTCAGCCAGAGCATACACCTTACCCTTCATCAGCGAATTCATACTGGAGAGAAACCCTATGAATGCAATGAATGTGGGAAAGCCTTCAGTCACCGATCAGCCCTTATTCGACATCACATAATTCATACTGGAGAGAAACCCTATGAATGTAATGAATGTGGGAAAGCCTTTAATCAAAGTTCATACCTTACTCAACATCAGAGGATTCATACTGGAGAGAAACCCTATGAATGTAATGAGTGTGGGAAAGCCTTTAGTCAAAGCACATTTCTTACTCAACATCAGGTAATTCATACTGGAGAGAAACCCTATAAATGTAATGAATGTGGGAAAGCTTTCAGTGACCGCTCAGGGCTCATTCAACATCAGAGGACTCATACTGGGGAGAAACCCTATGAATGTACTGAATGTGGAAAAGCCTTTGGTTACTGCTCTGCTCTTACTCAGCATCAGAGGACTCATACTGGAGAAAAACCTTATAAATGTAATGACTGTGAGAAAGCTTTTAGTGACCGCTCAGCCCTTATACGACATCAGAGAACTCATACTGGAGAGAAACCCTATAAATGCAAGGAATGTGGGAAAGCCTTTAGCCAGAGTTCATCTCTTACAAAACATCAGAAAACTCATACTGGAGAGAAACCGTATAAGTGTAATGAATGTGACAAAGCCTTTAGCCAGAGCTCTTCCCTCTCTCAACATCGAAAAACTCATGTTGGCAGTAAAGCCAGCAAATATGAAAAAGTCTTCAGTGATCACTCAGTATTTACTCAACAAAAGAGAATTCATACTGGATAGAGATTCCATGAATGCAGTGAATTCAGCAAATATTTGAGGGTTTACTATGAGTCTAGCACTGTATTAAGTGCTTTGGATACTGCAAAGACTGTAAGACAGTGTTACAAAAAGACCATGCACACCAAAAAGTTGTTATGATTGATGTGCAGTCTTATGTGGGATCCAGATGGTAGGTATGTGGAATATGAATGTGGAGTCTTGCGTATTTTAAAATGTTTTAGTGGATGACACTGAAGGATTTCCTTGGCACAGTAATGATTGTCTTTGTATCAGTAATGTGATTTGAGCTATTAACTCCCTGAGAAAGGGAATGGAGTGACCTTCAAAGGAGTGAGGCTCTCTAAAGAGGGTTGATGATGCCAGGATATGGAATATTTAACTTTTAAAAAAACTGGAGGTGAAAGAATGCAAGATGTGTTGATGTAAAGTGAAAATTTGGAGAAACTGCTGTCTAGGAGATATTAAAAGCATTAAAAAGCAAAGGCATGAGAAAAGAAAGAAAAGAACAGGGGTGGATAAAACTGAGGAAGTGTTTATTGATACGGGCAGTCTCAGCTGAATATCCAAAACCAAAAGAAAGGCGTTTTCTTCTATGCAGAGATCCAGAGCCTTGGTTGTATTAGTGAGGCCTTTGCTTCTCACAATAGCAAGTTCCACTTGGAAGCCAAAGTGTGGTGGTCGAAAGGACCCTACCCTGGCAATTTAGATAAATTTAAGAATGCAGCCTAGGCCTACAGTTAAGAAGCAGGGTAGGTCAGTAAAAGAGCTATAACCCCAAGGATTGGAGACCAATAACAAGGACTTGTAGACTAGAAAGGAAGGGAGTGAAGGATAAGGACTTTTTGATCATTTAAATGCTTCCTAGATGAGTAGCTTAAGAATGTTTTTTGTGGTTTGCCTCAGCTGTACAGGGTTGTATTGCAGAATTTGCTGTAGTTTTGTTGTGTGTTTGAACTCCTTATATGCTAGGCTACAGTGGACAAGGTAGGAAAAAAGTACTCTCAAAAAAGAGAAATTAGGGAAAGATAGTTAACTATAGGGTAGAGTTTATCTTCTCCCTTTTATCTCCTTGGTGATAGAAGAAAAAAATAAGACCTTGGTGACAGGGAATTTGGCTGAGGGAGTTATCTCTTTGCATCAGGGTATCCAATTTTGTTATTCAAGTCCCTCAAAGAGTTTACATTTTGTTTGGGGGAGTAAACCTTTATCCATAACAATCCTTATTCTGCATCAGAGAATTCTTTTTGAAGAGTGTCATAGGTGTAATCATATCTTTAGGCCTTTGGCTGAGGTTGAACTCTCCAGTAGAGCAGAAGGACCACCCTGAAAGCCCAGTCCACTGGAATATTTGTTATTATAGTTATCTGTAGGTTCAGTTCAGAAATCATGACTCTCATTCACGCTATGCCAAGTAGTGTCATAATAACAAAGATCTATTTATTCTTAATATGCAAAGTAGATACCATATATACCCCCAAATCTTATGCATTGATTTGGTGTATAGATCAGAAATTTTTATTAAAGGAAATGAAAGGACATATGGAGTCCTAAGATGATAATATTAGTGCACATAAAGTTCTCTGAGGTTTAAAAAGCACTTTGTATACATTTAATCCTCATAGCAATCTTATGAGGTAGGTGCTATTATTATCCCTTTTTCTGATGAGTAGACTGAGACTCAAATGTTAAATAACTTGCCCATATAATAAGTGTCTATATTAGGATTTTAACTTGGTCTTTCTGGCTCCAAGTCTAATATTTTGTCCATTGTGCCAAACTGCTTCTAAGACATCATCCAATTATATAGTAGGAAGTTTGGAATAATATTTCGAGAGCGCGGTATGGTTAGAGAAAAGTTTGGAATGAAGTAAACATTGGTGATAATGTGACAATAGAGGGTAATTGACTCCAGTTTGGTTCAAACATAATCCTAGGAAAACAAAATAACGTTGTGGAGGAAACAGCAATATTAGTTTTTTAATCTGCTATTTAAAGCAATGTGAAAGGTTGGGTGATACTTGATTGGGTGATAGTTGGAAAGGTCTTTAAAGATCATTGAGTCCCACCTTTTTTATATTGTGAAGATAATAGTTGAAGCTTTTATAGCTGTTTATAATTCACAAAGTGCTTTACAGATTCTCTCATTGGATCTTTAAAATATTCCACAAGTAAGGAAACAGGCTTAGAGAGGGAGATTAAGCTAACCAAAGTTCAGAAGCTTTAAACTAGATTTAAATATGCCAGTAAGAAGATTAATTGGATTAAAAGCTAATGGTTTTCTAAATTCAGGGCTTAGGGAGCAAGGCCCCCAGTGTTTGTTATTGACTGATAGCATCTAGGTTGCAGAAGAGAAGAAGTGAAAAGAAAGGGGTGAGCCTTCCTTTAAAATGACTGTTCACCAAAAGAAACAATAAGGATGTGCAGTAGAATAAATGAAACTTTTCTTCTGTTTGGTGACCACTTCTTTCTGATTGGGACAGAAACATAAGTGGGAATTCAGACTCTGGACAGATGCAGTCTTCTGTCTTTATTGACTTAGGAATAGGCACATGGTTAATAAAGACCTCTAAGAAGTTTTGCATGTCCTGATGTGGCATAGAACAGCACTAACCAATGAGGACTAAGTACTAGGGACAAGCTTTGGCTTGTAGACCAGAGACAGGCTATGGAACTTGGTAGGGCTACAAGCTTGGGGAATCTATAACCTAAAAACATCAGAATTTAATTCTGAATCAGAGTAAAAAAAATATTGGGAGTACGACAAGTGATTGAGATCCCACATGCACATAGACTTGGGTTTGGGCGGTCTGTTCTTTTGTGGTTATTTTTTAAAATCCATTATAAAACGGTGATTGTAATTGCAAATCACATTATTGTATGTGCTTGGGTAACAAAGAATGTTTTTAAAAAAAACTGGCTGGATGTAGAGTGGATGTCACAATCAAAATGAACAGGTGCACCATCTAGTGGCACCCTGCCTGGAATCTGAGGGAATGTGTGCAAAAGTAGATAGAAAAATGAGAAGCAGGTGTTAGTCTGACACAGACTGGTCTGTTACCCTGTCTGAGAAAAAAGTAATCTGGCTAGATGACTGCTTCAGGGCATTTTGCGCTGTGAGATGAAAGGGACCTGAAGCCAGCCAAGAATTAGAAGCTTTCCCAAGGGGTAGGAAATATGAGTTGTTTTTTTCCCCATGGAAAATGATGAAAGATGTAAAGTACAATAAATTTGAGATCCTTTACCTGGGGAAAGGTCTTCTGTGTCTTTCTTTACCTAGTGGAGCTCATGGAAAGAATGCTGGATATAAAGTCAAAAGGCATTGTTTTAAATCCTGACTATTGTTTTATCTACCTCTAAGACCCTATGCAAATCATTCTGATAATTTAAGTGAAATAAATATTTACAAAAATATCAGTTGCATTAACAGAACTATGAGATTTATTTTTTAAAATAGAGAAGCCTCAGTGCTCTCCTTTTTTTTTATTTTTATTTTTGTTTTTTATTAATTTATTTATTTTTAGCTTTCGACATTCACTTACACAAGATTTTGAGTTATAGATTTTCTCCCTATCTTGTCCCCCCGCAAGGCGTCGAATTCTGAATACCCCTTCCCCTAATCTTCCTCCCTTCTATGTCCCCCCTCCCCCTCTTCTCTTATCCCCTTCTCCTTCTATTTTCCTGTAGGGCAGGGTAGATTTCTATACCCCATTTCCTGTATATCTTATTTCCCAGTTGCATGTGAAAACAATTTTTAACATTTGTTTTTAAAACGTTGGGTTCCACATTTTCTCCCTTTCTCTCTTCCCAGTCACTGTTATTGAGAAGGCAAACGACTCAATACAGGTTATACATGTGTGGTCATGCAAAACATTTCCATAAGAGTCATGTTGTGAAAACTAACGACATTTCCCTTCATCTTATCCCATCCCCTGTTTATGCTATTCTCTCTTTTGACCCTGTCCCTCCTCAGAAGTGTTTGCTTCTGATCACCTTCTCCCCGAATCTGCCCTCCCCTCTATCATCCCCCTGCTGTCTTATCCCCTTTCCCCGCCATTTTCCTGTAGAGTAAGATAAATTTCCATACCCAATTGAGTGTGTATGTTATTTTCTCCTTAAGCCAAATCCAATGAGAATAAGATTCACTCATTCCTTCTCACCTTCCCCTACTTCCTCTCCACTGTAAATAAGCCTTTCCTTGTCTGTTTTATGTGAGATAATTTACTCCATTCTACCTCTCCCTTTCTCCTCCCAGTATTATCCTTTTTCACCCCTTAATTTTATTCTCTAGAAATCACCCCTTCATCTTCAGCTCACCCTGTGCCCTCTATATATTTATATATACATATAATTTTTTCCCTCCAACTACCCTAATACTGACAAAGGTCATACAAGTTGCAAATATCTTTCCATGTAGGAATGTGAACAGTTCAACCTTAACAAATCCCTTATGATTTCTCTTTCCTGTTTACCTCTTCATGCTTCTCTTGAGTCTTGTATTTGAAAGTCAGATTTTCTATTCAGCTCTGGTCCTTTCATCAAGAATGCTTGAAAGTCCTCTATTTCACTGAATGTTTATTTTTCCCCCTGAAGGATTATACTCAGTTTTGCTGGGTAGGTGATTCTTGGCTGTAATCCTGTCTCCTTTGCCCTCTGGAATATTATATTCCAAGCCCTCTGGTCCCTTAATGTAGAAGCTGCTAAATCTTGTGTTATCCTGATTGTGTTTCCACAATACTTGAATTGTTTCTGTCTGGCTGCTTGCAATATTTTCTCCTTGACTTGGGAACTCTAGAATTTGTCTATAATATTCCTAGGCATTTTCCTTTGGGGATCTCTTTCAGGAGGTAATCAGTGGATTCTTTCCATTTCTGTTTTACCCTCTGGTTCTAGAATATCAGGGCAGTTTTCCTTGATAATTTCTTGAAAGATGATTTCTAGGCCCTTTTTTTGATCATAGCTTTCAGATAGTCCAGTAATTTTTAAATTCTCTGTCCTGGATCTATTTTCCAGGTCAGTTATTTTTCCAATGAGATATTTCACGTTTTCTATTTTTTTCATTCTTTTGGCTTTGTTTTACAGTGTCTTGATTTCTCATAAAGTCACTGGCTTCCATTTGCTGCATTCTAATTTTTAAGGAAGTTTTTTCTTCAGTGAGCTTTTGGACTTCCTTCTACATTTGGCTTATTCTGCTTTTTAAGGCATTCTCCTCATTGGCTTTTTGGACCTCTTTTGCCATTTGGGTTAGGCTGTTTTTTTTTTGGCTAGGCAATGGGGTTAAGTGACTTGCCCAGGGCCACACAGCTAGTAAGTGTTATGTGTCTGAGGCCGGATTTGAGCTCAGGTCCTCCTGAATCCAGGGCTGGTACTTTATTCACTGTGCCACCTAGCTGCCCCTAGGCTATTTTTTAAAGTGTTATTTTCTTCAGTATTTTTTGGGTCTCCTTTAGCAAGCTGTTGACTTGTTTTTCATGATTTTATTTCATCACTCTAATTTCTCTTCCCAGTTTTCCCTCTACTTCTCTTACTTGCTTCTCAAAATCCTTTTTGAGCTCTTCCATGGCCTGGGACTGATTCATATTTTTCTTGGAGGCTTTGCATGTAAGAGCTTTGACTTTGTTGTCTTCTTCTGGTTGTATGTTTTGATCTTCTTTGTCACTGAAGAAAGAGTCTGTAGTCTGACTTTTTTTTTTGCACAGTTTGCTCATGTTCCCAGCCAGTTATTTGAGTTTTAAACGTTGTTAAGGTAGGAGTCTGCTTCCAATGTGGAGAATGTACTGTCCCAAGCTTTGGGGGGTTTTGTGCTGCAGTTTTCAGAGATACTTCTAGGGACCTGTAAATTTTCAGTTCTTCCAAGGTGGTACGATAAGGGGTGAGGTGTTTACTCCTTTCTTGGCCTGTGCTCTGGTCTGTGAGTGACCACAAGCACTCTTTTCTGCCTTGGAACTGTGAGGAGGATTCTCTCTGTACTACCACTACAAGCTCCTCCTTGCCCTAAGATTGCCACCTGGAGCTGTGACCTAGATCCAAACACAGGTGAAGCAAGAGATTCCTGTCTCAGCACCAGCAAAGTGATCTGTGCAGTCTCCCTCTGATCAGTCACTTGATTCCTCCTCCTGGAAATATGATATTTTAAATAACTGTGTTTTAGAAAAAGAAATTGAACAAACCATTAATGGGCTACCAAAGAAAAAGTCCCCAGGACCAGATGGATTCACAAGTGAATTCTCCCAAACATTTAAAGAAAATTAATTCCAATACTGTATAAACTATTTGGAAAAATAGGCAAAGAAGGAGTCCTACCAGATTTCTTTTATGACACAAATACGGTACTGATACCTAAACCAGGAAGAGAAGGAGACAGAGAAGGAAAATCAGAAGGAAAACTAGACCAATTCCCCTAATGAATATTGTTGCAAAATTTTAAAATAAAATACTACCAAGGAGATTACAACAGTGTATCACAGATCATATACTATGACCAAGTGGGATTTATGCCAGGAATGCAAGGCTGGTTCAATATTAGGAAAATTATCAGCATAATTGACCATATCAACAACAAAATCAACAAAAATTATGATCATATCAATATATGCAGAAAAGACTTGACAAAATACAGCACGCATTCCTGGTAAAACACTAGAAAGCATGAAAATCAATCGAACCTTTCTTAAAATGATAAGTAATATCTATCTAAAATCAAGAGCAAGCGTTATCTGTAATGGGGCTAACTTAGAACCCTTCCCAATAAGATCAGGGGTGATGTCTATTATCACCACTATTATTCAACAGTATTGTAGAAGTATAGCAATGAGAGAAGGAAAAGAAGTTGAAGGTATTAGAATAGGCAACGAGGAAACAAAACTATCTCTCTTTGCAGGTGATATGATGGTACACTTAGAGAACCCCTAGATTGAACTGAAAAACAAGTGGGAACAATGAACAACTTTACAAGGTATAAAATAAATGCGCATAAATCACCAGTATTTCTATATGCTACCAACAAAACTCAGCAGAAAGAGAGAGTTTCTATTTAAAACAACTTGCAGACAATATAAAATACTTGATAGTGTACCTGCCAAGACAAACCCTAGAACGTATATGAACACAAGTACAAAACACTTTTGACACTACAGAAAGAGATATAAATTAGAGAAATATCAGTTGCTTATGGGTAGGCCAAAATGGATATATGACTTAGTCACAAAGTGTGATATTATAAGCAAATTAATGGAGCATGGAAAATTTTACCTGTTAGATCTATGGATAAGGGAAGAATTTTGATTACATGAAATTTAAAAAGCTTTGCACAGACAAAACCAATGCGGCCAAGATTGGAAAGCAGGAAACTGGGAAAAGATTTTACATCAAGTTTCTCTGATAAAGGCCTTATTTCTCAAATATATAGGGAACTGAGCTAAATTTACAAAAATATGAGTCATTTCCCATCTGATAAATGGTCAAAGGATATGAACACACATTTTTCAGAAGAGGAAATCAAAGCTGTCTATAATTATGTGAGAAATTGCACTAAACCACTAATATTTAGAGAAATGCAAATTAAAACAACTCTGCGGTACCACTTCACATCCGATTGGTTAGTATGACAGAAAAAGAAAATGATAAATGTTGGAGGGGATATGGGAAAATTGGAACACTAATATATTGTTGGTGGAGTTATGAACTGATTCAGCCATTCTGGAGAGCAATTTGGAACTCTGCTCAAAGGGCTGTAAAACTGCATACCTTTTGACTCAGCAACACCACTGTATACCAGAGAGACCAAAGAAAGAGGAAAAGGAGCTATATGTACAAAAATATTTATAGCAGCTCTTTGTGGTGGCAAAGAATTGGAAATTGGGGGAATGCCTATCTATTAGGGAATGGCTGAACGAGTTGTGGTATGTGATTGGAATACTATTGTGCTATAAGAAATGACAAGCAGGATGGTTTCAGAAAAACCTGGGAAAACTTATATTGAACAAAGTGAAGTGAGCAGAACCAAGAGCCATTCTACACAGTAACAGTGCTATTGTTCAATGTTCAACTGTGAATGACTTAGCTTGATCAATACAGTGATCCAAGGCAAGGACTTAAGAAAAATATTATCTACCTCCAGAGAAAGAACTGATGGAGTCTGAGGGCAGATTGAAGCATATTTTTTTTTCACTTTATTTTTCTTGCTTTTTTTTTTTGTAACATGGCTAATATGGAAATATAATTGATATCATTGCTTGCCTTGGTGAGGGAAGGGTAGATGGGAGGGAGATTTCAGAAATCAATTTTTTTTCAATGAATGTTAATAAATGAAAAAGTATGGTTCCAGGGACCATTAAAAAAAACCACAACAACAGACCTTATGCAAATCACATCTCTGGGCTGTTTCTTTAGGTGTATAATGAATGGGATTGGACTAGATGATCTTGAAAGTCCTTTGTAGCTCTAAATATAAGATCTAATAATTATAATAATAATATCTATGTTCTTAAGATGCAGAGATGGGTAGCAAGAAGTAGGTGAATCAAAATACTGTCAGCTCCGGAATTACGGATAAGGGGACAAGTGGGAAGCCAGGACTGTGAGATGAGGGTAGAGTGGGGTTGTTTCTAGGATTGGCAGAGGTCAGAAAGACAGGCACCAAGAGTGCATAAATGTAGGGACGGGGTGAGACTAGCCAAAGGCTGATCAGGTTGACTAAGGGACCTGGTTTGTTCTGTCTTGATCAAAGGGATCAGCTCCAGTGCCTGGGAAACTTGCTGTTTGAATGATGCCCTAAAGCTTTTAGACAAATGTTATAGGGACCGGAACTTTTAAGAGTCCGTCCCAGCCAGACCCACATCTAGGGCTTACTGAAAGGTCATTTTTTTTTCTTTCATTTTTAAGAGTAAACTTCAAAGTGAAACTAGAATAAGCTTGGTGAGCAGAACAGAATGGAGTCAGAAAGATGCCATAATTAAGATACCAGGTAAATTCAAGGACTTTGGTCCACCCATGTAGTTGCTGTTAAGGTATGTGAATGTAGAGTGGGTGGGGCAGTATATAAAACATCTCAGCAGGCTGGGGCAAAGTTGCAAAGGCAGCCAACCTTGTCTTTGGGGTCTCACAACCATTCTACCCCTTTTATCATCTCAATAGCAATTCCCTCTCCATTCAGATTTATCCTTTTAAGTCCCTCCTCCCCGTGAAAACAGGAAATCAGTCAACAGCATTTAGTAGGTGTCCAAATAATAAATATCCTACTGTCTGAATTTATTACAAGCCTTTTCTTTCCAATGGAGGTATTAGAACATTTTCTTCAGTTACAAGAATTTCACGTATTATGGATCACTTTGGGTAGGGAAACAATTGTCTATGTAATGTCTCACATTTAGATAGTCATAGATCCAGAGCTAGAAGGGAACTCAGCGGCCTTCTAGTCTAACCTTCTCATTTTACAGTTTTGGAAACTAAGACTGGGGTGGGGGCTAAGTGACCTGTCCATGATCACAGAAGTGTGGCTTAAACCTAGTCCTTTGATTCCTTTCTACACCATCTAAGGAAGAAAGGAAGGAGGGAGGGTTTGAAGAAGGGAAGATTATATGAATACTCTTAGAGATAGTTGGGCCTCTGGCCTGGACTGTCTTACTCTGAAATAGAGGCAGATGGGTGATTCTGTGCCAATAGGCTTTGTACCCTCACCAATCCAGTCAGACCCTCCATTCTCATGTAATTCCCAGTCTTGGACCTTCCTGGCCAGCTCTACTATTCCTATGACACAGCACTGAAAGTAATAGAACCTTTCTTTTGCTCCAGCCCGGGTTCATTGATGTAGCCAACACTGGCATAAAGTTGCCACCTGACAAGCCAAGTCTTGTGCCCTATGAGCTCACTTGTTTTCCTTTCCCATTGTGATCATTGAGCAGTTTGATAGAAGCCCAGAGAAACTTCCTAGCTTCTTCTTAAATCCATCCTGGCTACTAGTGTGTCCATACCTTTCTGCAGACAGTCAGAAATGCCTGAGCCTATAAATCAATAGATCTGGAGACCTTGACTGGGATTCCAGTGAAAAGTCCTGGACTGCATAGGCCAGGGAAACAATTCTTTTCCGAGGGGAGGAGGATATAGTCCACATAGTTGAAATGGACCTGCATTGTGTCTATTCCTGGAGAAAGAAAGGTTTCCTGTGCCATATAGATCTAGTATTCTTTTGCAAAAATAGGTTGGAATAAGTTGATCATGGGCTTCCACTTCTGACAAGGGCTAAGTCCATCCATCAATATTTAGCTGGCCCATTCCTGGTCACTGTGAGGACCTGAGCCCTCTGCTGCTTACCAGCTTTGAGACCTTTGGGTGAGTTATCTAACCTCTTTGGGCTTCAGTTTCCTGAGGGTCTTGAACTAGGTGAACTCTAAGGTCTTTTCTAGCTCTCAATCTTGTGAAGATATGAGATGACCTTTGGTATTTAGCTCAACCTCTGGTTGATCAAATTCAGCTGTTAAAAGTGGGTGACCTCGCTAGTTCAAAGAACAAGAATTCAAGGGAGAAAGATGCCATTCACATTAAAATATTTATACATATATACATATATATACATGTATACATATATATACATGTATATACATATATATACATATATACATATATACATGTATATACATATATATAGGTATATATATATAGGTATATATATATAGGTATATATATATATATATATATATATATATATATATATATATATATATATATGAAAGAGCACAGAGAACTTTTTTCAATTCAAAATCCTCTTCCCCTCTTCAGACTAATTTATTGATAATATAATGATATAAATATAAGTATATTGATATAAAACCAAAGGCTATGGCAAAGATATGTTTCTGTCCTGCAACCACTTGGCTTCCAGCCTCATGTCCTGATTCTTCGCAGGGGGTGAGGGGGAGCAAGGAGCTAGGGAGGTGGGGAGAGGATAGCAAAACATGTGTAATTCAACCAGGAGTTAGCTGCCTGCTAGGCTTGTAGGCTATGAGTTGTCCACTGCCCCACCTCTCACCTGATGTTCAGAATAAATAAACTATTTATACTGAGTTTACCATGCACCAGTCATGAGTTAAGAAACCCCGATACACCTATGACTACAAATCAGAAATCAAGTCAACACCCACTTATTAAACACTGTACCAGGCACTGTACTAAATGGTAAGAATACACAAATACAAGCAAAAAGAAAGCCCCTGTCCTCAAGGAATTTAAATTCTAACAGGAAAGACAGCACATAAAAGGAGGTTGGAAAAGGGGAGGTTAGAGGGTCATGAGGAAAAGGTACCTGTTCAGGAGAATGGAGAAGTCTGGAGAGTCAGGAGTGGAGTGAACATGGAGCTGATCTGGATACATTCTCAAATGGAAGTTTTGGGGGGAACCCATCAATCAGAGGATGAAATTGCAGGATGGTTTCTTCCAAGATGAGAAAGCTTCTGAGGAAGAGGCATCTTCCAGGGTGAAAAGACTACTGGGAATGGAGAAATTGGGAGAGTCAGGAGAGTGAAGGAGTGAGTCAGGAGAAGCCAGATAAGACTGCAAACAGATGGCACAATATTTATGGTGCCCTATGACTACATCTTTGGACTCATCAGTTCCTCAGGCTGTTTCTGATGTTTTTCCCATACCCTCTCTCTTTGGAGAAGGGGCCAAATCTGACCAGCCTACCTCAGAAGGGATGAAGGGAGGATTCTCTTTCCAGGACTTGGATGTCTCCTGAGCAGAGTGCTAATAGGCTGCCACAGAGTAAGGAAAAGAAGGAATGGTGGGGCTGATGTTCTTTCCCATTACCCAATTGGCACTGGAGGTGTAGACAGTTCAGGGATCATGGCATGGTGCTAAAACTAAGAATGGGGTGCCTAAAAATGTAGCCCTACACTGTCCCTTTGTTTTCTACATGAAAATAAAGTCCTGTGATGTCTGGGAAGACCTAGGAATTCTGGTACCTGGGGCAAATTCAATTTAGTGGTGTGTGTGGGGAGGGAGAGGAGTGTCCAACATAGGGCCACTCCGCTGTGTGGCTGCATGGGTGAGGAAGAGATCATGGGTATTGGGAAAATAATTGAGTTGGGAAGCCAGGGTGTCTGAAGGGACCAGTGTTGGAGTGGAGATGACTGAGCCAGGCATTGAACTTACTGGAAAAGATGAACTGGAGGTACCTAGATGACTAAAACTTAGTTTCCTTCCCAAAATACCACATCTTCTGGAATCTTCTCCAAGGCCAACTGTTCTTTCTCTTGTAACCACTGACCCACAGAGCCAGGAGTTGGCACACTCCTTACTCCCCTGCTGCCATCTTCAGACCTTCCTTCTGGCTGTCTCTTGTGGTAAGGGCCACCGGGGGAGGTAGCACATGGTGGGAAGGAGCAACTGATCTTGGTAGGAAAGTGGGCCAGGGCAACAAAGGAAGAATGAGGGAGTGGGCAGGTCAAGTTGCTGGTGTTTTGCTGGATAGGGAAGGAAATACATCTCCTCCTGCATATTCTCATGCCTGAGAGAACGCCCTGGAAGTCCCATGCCAGTTCTAGTTGTGAGCCTGGGGCTAGGGCATCCCAGATGTACAATTAGAAGAAAAGCTGATGTCAGAGATTCCCATGGTGGCTTTAGTTTCCTTGACCTTAAGCGCTGCCTTTTCTAGGGCCTCCCGGGGAAGCTAACCCCAACAGTAGAAGTACCCTGATAAAAAGAAGAATTTGAGCTAGAAGTAGGTGGCACCAAATGTGTGGGAGAAGCAGAGAGGCCAGGGTGAACCTGAGGGAAGACAGTTTGTGTTTTTCCTATAGATACAACTAGGGGTTTGTCTAATCTTTTCTCTACACAATAAGTCAGTCAGACCACATGCTTACCTACCCTGGGACAAAATAAGGGCATGACTACTCCTTCCTAGACAAAGAATAGAAGGGTGACTGCTAAGTATCTCCTCTTAGTTTCTTTTGTTATGTTACTTTGGGGTCCATAATGAGGTTACATAGACTGATCATTACATTATTTGTGTATGAATCAACCTTAACATGTAAAATTAATGTGAGATGATGATTGATGATGATTGATGGTCATCTGAGATACTCCTTTTGTTAGGTGCCCACTCATGGTGGGATGATGGTTGATTCACTGTTGTTTTTAATGTATTTCTGTTCTATTTCAAAAGGTTTAAAAATAAAGCTACGTGAAATTGCATGACTAAGAGGTGTTGACACCATATATAAACATATACATCACTACTCCGTATGTGGCCCATATGGAGTTGCAGCTTGGAGAAGAAAATGAGTATTGGATTTGGGACCATGAGACCTGGGTTCATATCCTGGTTTTTGCCCCTGACTCTCGTATGATTTGGGGAAATCATTTGTATTCTTCATTTGTTGTTGTTCACTCGTTCCGGTCATATCCAAATCTCTGTGATCCCATGGACCAGAGCATGCCCAGGTCCTTCTAGCTTCCATTATCTCTCAAAGTCTGTCTAAGTTCATGTCTGTTGTTTCCATGACACTATCTCTGCCATCCTCTTTTCCTTTTGCCTTCACTCTTTCCCAACATCAAGGTCTGCTAGGTTCTGATCCATGTGGAGACTTGGTGAGGTTAATGAAAAGGCCCTTCCCCTGACTGCAGAGCATGCATAAGTATCTTTCGACTTGTCCCTGTCAGCTCGCTGTGTGTCTACCGAGTCAGAACTGAGTGTGAATGTGAAATATTCAAGCAGACTCACTCTCTTCTGTGATGGCTTTGGAGGAGGAAGAATTGATGTAAGCCATGGGCTGAGGGGAAGAGCTCTGGCTTTAGTTGCTTTTTCTCCATACGCAGCTTCACGTGTCCATGAAAACCTCTAGCACCTCTGTTCCTGGTGTCTTTCTTCTTTCCTGATCTTAGGGAGATGAAAATCCTGAGATGGAAGCACCCAGATGACTAGTGAGACTAGGGAATCCGTCTAGAGGTGCACTCAGGCAACTTGCAAGATTACAATATCCACTGAAGCCATCTGACATCCTACCTACGACCAGAATCACAGACCTAGTGGCAGCAGTGCTTGAATTTTGTGAAGAGACCATACAGCAATCCAGAAGAACAACCTTGGTTGGGTCAAGAAACAACCTTGTCCCAACCCAGCAAGGAACCAGGCTAGCTGGCCATGCTACACTCAGAACTGAACCTGCTGGAAACTCCTCAAAGAGAGAAGATGACTCCCAAGGCACCCACCCCCACCTCTACCCCATACACTTGTGGAAGAGTGGTGGTGTTTTGTGTTTTGTCACAGACATTTTGAGTTTACTTTCCACAGGGATTGAGGAGGGTGTGTAGAGGGGAAGAGGGTGCCTCCCACTTCAGGAGAATGCTGTACTTTGGTCCTCTGTCTACCTTCTCAGTCAATATCCCTTTGTAAAAGCCGATCAATGTTAGTCAGTTAATTGATATTGGGGAGTTGTTAACTGATTAGAAGCCAAGCTTGTGTGTGTTTCCTGATGTTATTGGGAAGCACGCCAATGTGGGCTCATCAGTGATAGTAACTCCTTGGGGTTATCTCTAGAGCTTTCTAGAGGGGAGAAGTAATCAGTAGTACCCTGGGAGGTGGCATACAAGTCTGAGGGAGAATTGAGAGACTTAGCCTGGAGCCTGTTTTACACAGGAAAGAGGAAAGAACTTTTGTCCTCCTCTCTTCCCTAGCTTATATTTAATATATTCAATAAATATAATTAATTTAATAATTAATTATATTTAATATATTAATATAAATTATTCATTTATGGGTCAGTTGAGTGATTGGGTTATTCAAGTCCTTCGGTATTCCTTCTTCCTGAAGTGTACCTCTCTCTTTCCTACTTCTAACAGACTCAAAAGAAAATAATAGTGATAATAATAATAGCTATCATTTTATGGTGGCTTACTATGTGCCAGGTACTTTACAGTTGTTATCTCATTTGATTTTCACAACATTGGAAGGCAGGTGCCATTATTATCCCCATTTTACAGATAAAGAAGCTGAGACAAACAGAGGTTAAGTGACTTGTCCAGGGTCACATGGCTAGTAAGTGTCTGAGGCCCTATTTGAACTCAGGTCTTCTTGTTTCTGGCACAGCAAGGTAGTGTAGAGAATAGAGTGCTGGTCCTGGGTCAGGAAGACTCCCCTTCCTGAATTTAAATCTGGCTTCGGAAGCTTACTAGCTGTGTGACTCTGGGCAAGTCACTGTTTGCCTCAGTTCTAAACCTGTAAAATGAGCTGGAGAAGGAAATGGCAAACGACTCTAGTATCTCTGCCAAGAAAACCCCAAATGGGATCACAAACAGTCAGACATGACTGAAAAAATGACTAAACAATAACTTCCTGATTCTGGGCCTGGTGCTCTACCTGCTGTATCACCTAGCTGCCCTTTCCTTATGAAAGGAACCTCAGAATAGTTCATTTTGATTTTGATTAGCAAATTCTGGTGAAAGTTTTGGCTGGAATGGGAAAATTAAATATTTTGTCTGAAAAGAAGTTCTTTTTTAAAAATTATATTTTATTTTTTCCAATTACATGTAAAAACAATTTTTAACATTCTTTTTTAAAGTTTTGAGTTCCAAATTCTGTCCCTCTCTTCCTCCATTCCTTCTCTGAGATGGTAAGCAATCTGATATAGATTATACATGTGCAATCATGTAAATCATATTTCCATATTAGTCATTTTGTGAAAGAAAACTCAGACAAAAAAAAAAAGGACAGAAAGAAAATGAAAACTAGCATGCTTCAGTCTGTATTCAGATGCCATCAGATCTCTCTCTGGAGGTGGATAGCATTTTCTTATCATGAGTCCTTTGGGATTGTCTTGGAACATTGTGTTATTGAGAATTAGCTAAGTCACTCACAGTTATTCATCATTCAATATTGCTATTGCTCTGTAATAACACTGGTTCTGCTCACTTCACTTTGCATCAGTTCATGTGTCTGGAAAGAAGTTCTTATAATCATACATATAGACTTGACCTGCAACTGAAGCCCTGGTGCTTAACCTCTGTTTGTCTCAGTTTCCTCATCTGTAAAATGGGGATAACAATAGCACCTACCTTCCAATGTTGTTGTGAGGATCAAATGAGATACTCATTGTAAAGTACCTGGTGCATAGTAAGCACCAACTGAAGCTGATCATTCAGTTAAAACTTTTTTGGGGGGCAGCTAGGTGGTGTGGTAGATAGAGCACTGGCCCTGAAGTCAGGAGGAGAGGACCTGAGTTCAAATCCAGCCTTGGACCTAACACTTGACACTAACGGAGTGACCCTGGGCAAGTCACTTAACCCCAATTGTCTGGGGGAAAAAAAAGGCAAAAACCCCAAAAAATCCATGTTGTTTTCCTCTTACCTCAGAGGCTGTCTCCTCCTTCTGGAAGCTTAGGTTGCCTAGAAAGCTGTGTTTCTGGGTTTGTTCTTGTCTCAGCATCTCATTGATGACTGGTGCCCACACTCAGGAAAATGAGGTTTCTGGGTCAGCCTGATCATGTAGTCTGACTGGGCTAGGTTTCACCTGTGGGAGGTGGTGTGGTATTGTACTGGCCCTCTGCTTTTGTCCCAGCCTGGAATGAAGCCTGAGGTGATGAATCAATCTGATAGGATTGTCACCCAGTCCGCTTTGTTGCAGGGGATTTGACAAAGAGGATGATGCAGGATCCTTGTTGAGGAACAGACTGGAGGATCTGTTTGTTTTCCACGGGAGTCTCAAGGGTAAGAAGAGTCAGAATCATCGCTGTAAGACCTTGTGTCACACTTGGATCTCAAGCCTTTCTCCAGACTCCCTGGTTTCTTGATCAGCTGCCCAGCTGTCTCTCCCACAGGAGGGAAAATTGGAACCGAGAGATTTTCTAGACTGGAGGATTTCTCCTTGAGAGATATGATGCCTGTAGATATGGAGATGAGGCCTATTTGAGAACCATAGTCCAGTCCCCTGACTGTCTCGTTGTTGTTACTGAGTCGTTTCAACGTCCAACTCTCTATGACCTCATTTGGAGTTTTCTCGGCAAAGACACCAGACAGGTTTGCCATTTCCTTCAGCTCATTTTACAGATTTAGAGCTGAGGCAAATAGTGACTTGCCCAGGGTCACACAGCTAGTAAGTGTCTGAGGCTGCATTTGAACTCAAGTCCTCCTGACCCCAGGGCTGGCATTCTATCTACTGTGCCACCTAGCTGTCCAGTACTTTAGGTCAGCTCAAAGTCCTCTGGGCTTTTGTTCTTTTGGAGCAGAACTCAGGAGGAAGCTCAGCAGCTCCAGCCCCCTCAGCAGCCACAGCCATGGAAGAGCAAGAAAAGAAAATTCTAGAGCTCCAAGTCCTTGGTAACATCAACCACTTCAAAATTATAAAACAATATGGAAGATTCATGAAAATCAATCAATAAATATTTATGAAGTACCTACTATCTGCCTTGCTACTGAATCCTTGAGACCGCCTGACTCTACCGGTGTGAACATGTTTAACCTCCCTGGATCTTATCTATAGAACAAAGCAGTTGAATAAGATGGCCTCTGAGGACCCTTGCAGCTCTTCCCTCTGTCTGATTTACAGCTGAAATCTCCTGCATGTGTGATCTCCCTCATTTTAGTGTAAGCTCCTGATACTACAGGAACTGTCTGGCCTTTCTGTTTATATGTCCAGTGATTAGCATAGTGCTTGGCACATAGTAAACATTTAACAAATGCTTCATTTGTTCAGAAGCCCAATGATTTAGACCAAGGGGTCTTCATAAAAGGATTTGTTCTGTGATGTTTGGATTCAATCAAAGGGCTGCACTTGAGGACCTAGAGGGCCACTCGTGCTGCAGGTTCCCCACTCCTGATTTAGACATAGTGTACAGAATAGAATCTGATCTTAATGGCCTTTCATCATAGTTACTGGTATACTACCAAGTCCCTAATACCCACCCTATCAAGGCTCCCAGGCTCTCTACAAACTTTGTCTATATTTTCTATGATTATATTTCTATGATTTCTATCATTTCTATGATTATATTATTTCTATGATTGCAATCAATCATCAGTTAATCAACATTTATTTTTATTTTTTTTTTGGTGAGGCAAGTGACTTGCCCAGAGTCACACAGCTAGTGAATGATATGTGTCTCAGTCTGGATTTGAACTCAGGTCCTCCTGACTCCCTTAATCAACATTTATTTAGCACTTACTATGTGTCAGGTATTGTCCTAGGTCTGTGCACTAACTCACTTTAGCACACACCCAGATCACACCCACACCCACGTCACTGATCCCTTTCTTCCCTAATTATAATTCTTGGGCTGATCTCCCAAATAAACCACGAATTTACATATGCCAGTCCTGAAGCTGCTCTCCCATCACTCCTAAATGCCTTTCCTGCCAGGGAATAAAACATTTGCTTCCATTTGTAGCTGCTGTGGAGCAGTATGGCTTAAGAGAGGAGGGAATCTTCCAAGGAGAGGTATATCTGGTTTCTCATTTCACCTCTCAGTCCCACAGCGCTCCCAGTTTCCGGTATCACCGGCTCTTCAGCAGATGCTGCTACTTGGAGTCAGCCAGGTTCTGCACCTGCTTTAGAGTTGGAAGAGACCCCGGAGGTCATCAGAGGTCTGACCCCATCATTTTACAGATGAGGAAGGGTCACACAGGGAGTGAGCAGAAGAACTGGGTCTGAACGCAGGTCCTCTTACTCCAAAAGACATGGAGAAGTAGATCTAGTAACAACGGGAAATATGTTGGTGCTGAAGCAATTCCTGATTAGTACAATCAAAGGAGAGCAGGAACTGGGTCTTGAGGATAGTGAAGAAAGAGGCAGACATTTTGAAGGTGAATTTAGCATACATATTTCTTTTTTTTTCCTAAGTACTTAATCATTTTATTAATCATGCTAGTGGATAATTAATATAAGGGTTCTGTGGCACTCTTGAATGCCAAAGAACCCTCATAGAACCCACCCAAGGCACATACAAAGAAAGAACCATGGAGTCTGAATGCAGATCAAAGCATACTATTTGTTATTTTTTCCTTCTGTTGTGCTTTGCCCCCTCTCTCTGGTGGTTCCTCCCACTGGTTCCAGTTCTTACCTACAACATCACTAATGTGAAAATATGTTTAATAGGAATGTATATGTATAGCCCATATCAGATTGCGTGCTGTCTTAGGGAGGGAGGTGGGGAGGGAGGGGGAGAAAAATTTAAAACTCGAAAGTCTATGGAAGTGATTGTTGATAGCATACATATTTCAAGAGAGGGATGAGAAAGAGGGATGTATTGGGAGGAGACGAGATATTTGGGAGTGGGGAGGGAAGGAGGAGAGGAGGGAGCCACCTCCTTGTTATATTCTGATCGACTGGTAACCTGGGATTCAGAGAGATAGAGGTTTGGTTACAAGCTGTTGCCTTCTGTGAAAAGAGCTCCTTGACAGTGGGAACTCGGCTAACAGCGTAGAATTGGAGCAGGTAGCTATTGCTGACACACAGCTTTAGTTAAGCAAGGAGATCAGTATTCTTTCTTCCATGCACAGAGACTTTTGAGGCACAGAAGAGATCAAGAAATGGGCTCCAGTTCCTTTATAATATCACACAGCATTGTTATGAGGGGGAAAAAAAGCACTTTGTAGATCTTAAAGCTTAGAAATTCAAATAAATGTGAGGGAAATAGCCCTTTAGTAAAGCCGAGCTTTATATTGCTGCTTGTTATTCAGTTGCATCCTACTCCTAAACCCCATTTGGGGTTTTCTTGGCAAAGATACTGGAGTGGTTTGCCATTTCCTTCTCCAGCTCATTTGACAGATGAGAAAACTGAGGCAAACAAGGTTAAGCAATTTGCCCAAGGTCACACAGCTAGGAAGTGTCTGAGGCCAAATTTGAACTGCAGTCCTCCTGATTCCAGGCCAATGCTCTACCCACTACTCCACTTAGCTGCTGTCATCTTGGTTGAATCTTTATAGTGAGTGTGATACTGGGAAAGTCAGGGAACCTGGGTTTGAATCGTGGTTCTGCCACTTGATGCAGTGGAAATACTTCTGAACTTGGAGTCACAGGACCCGATTTCAAATCCCTGGCTCTACTCTATTACTGACCATGGACAAGTCACTAAACCTCTCTGGGCCTCAGTTTCCTTAGCTGTAAAATGAGGGAATTGTATTCGATGACCTCCAAATTCTCTTCCAGCTCAGTCTGTGATTCTGAGTCTGGGGTCTGGACTTCTGATCCAATCTTTACCTGGAGCCCTTCAGTGTAGCATCATCTTGAACTCCAGAAGCAGACTGCCACTTTTCTTTTTTCCTGTTCTGAAGCCCACCTTCCCTTCTGGGCTGCCTGGCAAGTTTTGTTTCTTGTCATACAGATGGCTCCAAGAGCTCTTGGCTTACTTGTAGAGGTGACTGACTTGATCTGAACTTAATGAGTAACTCAAGCCTTCTGGGGCTAAGGTTACCAACCAGCTCTTTGGGCAAACTTCTCTGGGCCTCCGTTTCCCCATCTATAAAACAAAGAAGCTGGATTAGGAGGTCTAATCCTACCAGGGGAAGGGTAGAACTCTTAATTGCATTCTTATGTTATATGTCATGTTAAACCCAATTCTCATCAACAGTAGGAGTTGAGGAGGTTCCTCACAGGCCATGAAGAGGCTTCCTGTCCATGGGAGGCTTGAAGTGGTCTGCATTTCCTCTGTTGTCAGTAAATAGCAGAGCCAGGATTGGAACTCAGGTCCTGGGACTTAAGTTCAGTACTCTTTCCACTGCATTATGTATTATCTTCCTTTCTTGGGGCAATATCCCCTTTCTCCCAATCCAGTATCTATGTCTTGAACTACTCCATCATCATATCCTGGCTATTTCCATACCATACTGACTCTACCTCCTCCCCACCCTGGAGTCTACCCCTAACTTCCTTGAGGGCAGGGCTGGCTAGCTTGTATAATATATTCAGTGTTTAACATATAATACTCTATCATATGTATGTGTGTATGTATCCATAGTGCCTATCTACCTATGTATCTACGTATGTATCCATCTATGTAGGTATCTGTCTTTGTCTCTGTCTCTCTGTCTCTCTCTGTCTTTTTCTCTGTCTATCTCTCTCTGACTGTCTTTTTCTCTCTCTGATTCTCTCTGTCTCTCTGTCTCTTTGTCTCTGTCTGTCTGTCTGTCTCTGTCTCTTTGTTCCTTAACCAGAGTCTAGCTAACAGAAATCCATCTCCTCAAACCATCTGTACATATCTTTTCTTCCAAACTAGAATAATGTTCTTAGAAGGCAGACCTTGTCTTCTGCTTTTTTTGGATACACCCTGCTCCTTTTCCCTCCTAACTGTCCTGTGCACACACTGATAAATGGGACTTTAACATGGAGTGCTTTACCTGCATTATTTGAGCCTCATCACAATCCTGTGAGATAGTATTGCAGGTATTATTATCTCCATTTAACAGATGAGGAAATTGAGATTTAGAGGGGGTGAAATAACCTGCCTACAGTCACGTGGCTATTAAGTGTCAGAGGCAGGATTTGAAATGACATTTTCTGACTCCAAATCCAGTGAGACTCCCACCACTCTTTCCCACTTTGCCCCTGTGTATAGAAGTGGTTCAATAAAAGGCTATCGAATAAGTGAATCATATCAGTTATTCTCTTTGTGCCTTTTCACTTGTTGCAGCTGTTTCCCAGGCAGGGAGGTGCCCCTCATCCCCCAACAGCTTTAGGACTAGGCCAAAATTCTTCTTAAACACGATTTATAGAGATCTTTTGCTTTTTACACCATGGTAGAAAATCTGCAGGCCCAGACCAGGGATATATAAACCAATATTTGAATTTTAAGAACAGAAGAAATATTTCCTTACTTTCAACGAAATGCTAATTAGCAAAAACCTTAGAGATAATTTAGTTTAACATCCTCATTTTACAGATGAGGAAAATGAGACAGAGAGATGTAATAATAGCTTGCATTTATGTAACCCTTAAAGGTTTACAAAGTGTTTTTTATTTCAAAACAGCCTGGTAATGCATGAATTATTGTCCCTGTTTTACATATGAAAGGCAGCATATGACATTGAAGGTAATTAATACCGGGACAGTTGGAGTCAGGCAGACTTAGATTCGTGTCCTGCTTCTGAAATGTCTAGCTATGTGACAGTGAACAAGTCACTTAATCTCTGGTACACTGGGCAATATTTTTTTTTTTTGCAAGGTAGTCAGGGTTAAGTGACTAGCCCAGGGTCACATAGCTAGTAAGTGTCAAGTGTCTGAGGTCATGCTCAAACTCAGGCAGGTACGCTGTCCACTGCACCATCTAGCTGCCCTGCCCTGGGCAATACCTTGAAGTAGATGTTTTTAACCTGGGATCATGAACTTGTTTTTGAAAAATATTTTGGAAAATACAAAAAAGAAAAAGAAAAAGAATTTGATCACCATACCTCAGTATATAGCAAGGAGTACCAGAAAATAAGCAGTTTGCAGAAGAACAGCTTTGTATGGGGCAGATATTCCTGAATGTACTAATGACATCAAAGCTTGCAGTCCAGATTTGTGAGTTACCCTGAACACGTGGATTTTCCTTCTCCGTGTGTTTCCCTGCCAGGTTTCTTGAAGTGGATGCACACTTTCTCCCACAGATAATGGATGCATTGATAGAAGAGCATAACCCAGGCTTCTATGTGGAATGTGATGTATTTTTATTCTTGCATTTGCTTTAATTTGAGTACTTGTGATGTTATTATTCTTTTGCCTTATTACTAAACGTACTAATTACTAAGTATGTTTAAGATTTAAAAGTGCTATCATTTTGAGTAACTGTTTTGTATAAATAGAAGCACACCTGTGGGGATTCAAGAGTTGAAAGGGTGAGGAGGGGAGTATGCTCCCACAGAACAGGGTCCTGAGGAAATTTTAGTGTAACCCTGTGGTGGTTCTAGCCTGAGAGCCGAGTGTGAGAGTAGGTTGGGGTAAGGGAGTTGGCTCTGAGACTCAGTCCACTTGCTCATTGAAGAGGTGAGTTGCTCATTGAAGAGGTGAGTTGCTACAGTATAGGTATGGACACCCTTTGTATTAGTTACAGAAGGAGTATTTGAATATCTAGCAGGGTTTCAGAGTTTGGGTTCCTCTCCTGCTTTTCTACGCCTAAAGCACTCCCTTCTACTATTCCTCTCCCAGGACAGAGGGTTGGTGGAAGATGACAGGTTCTGGGAGGCATTAGCTGTTCTCCAAGTTAGCTTGGCTTCTGTAGAGCCCATGATCTCTGAAATATTACCCCTCTTCCTTCAAAAGGCAGCTTACCATACTTTCCCCTTGGCTCTCATTCTTGGGGCTGCAGTCCTCAGGACAGTTTGACAAGCAGGGGAGAGTGTATCCAGGGGAACTCAGGGTAGGGAGACAGGAGAACACAGCCTTCAAGTGTAGATGAAGGTGATGTCTCCCTTTCACCACCTTGCCAACCTCCTGCCTTCAAGGTTACCCACCATCAACAGGCCAATCATAAATGGAGGAGGGATGCCCTTCTCAACTTTACACTGATCTCGGGGATGTCTTCCCTCCTTAGGCAGTGAGCACAGTTGTGAGAATGCCTTTGGACCACTGGTTGAACTGCCGAGGAGATGACAGGTTGACTGAGTGAGGGGATTAGCTAGTTGGGCTAAGGCCAGGACCACTTCTCCCCTGCTAGGCTGGGCCAGAACTCGTTTCCTCTCAGTCAGTCTCCTCTTCCTGACTTATTCCAGGAGACATTCAAGCTGTTTCTCAAACTTCCAGGCATACCCTTCTATCACAGGCCCTGCCAGGCCAAAGCTCTACCCACTAACGGGCTCTGCTCTCTGCCTCTACCTTTTCCTTAATGGTATATAATTGCTGAAAAGATGCTCTTTATTTTTTTCTATTCTTTTCAAAATTCTGAACTTATACACTAAATGAAATGACATTTCCTTATACAGAGTAGAACAGTAAAAGATAAAACTGTGGATCTCTATCATGTATAGCTTATTTTTCTTTAAAAACGTAATAAATTCAACATGTAACTTTCAGAGTTGTACTTGACCATGATTCTTTCAGGCCTTCTTTCTGTTCTCTTCCTTGCATTAAAAATACTTCAGTTACCCTCTTTTCTTTCTTTTTCTCTTCCTTCCTTCCTTCCTTTATTCCTTTCTTTTTGACTATTCTTTTTCATTTTCCCTTTCTTGTCCTGCCCCCCTCCCCAGAAGATAAAAAGAAAAACAAACCATTATAACAAATATGTGTTGTCAAGCAAAACAAATTCCTGTTTTGGCTGAATCCATTATTGTATCTTATTACATTTTGAGTCCATCATCTCATCATCAGGAGGTGGATAGCATGCATCATAACCAGTTATCTGGAATTGTACTTATTCATTGGGTTGATCAGAGTTCTTGAGTCTTTTAAGGTTGTTTTGTTTTTGTTTTTTTATAATATGGTTATTATTCTATAAATTATTCTCCTAGTTCTGCTCTCTTCACTATGTTTCAGTTCATATAGGTCTTCCCATGTTTCTCTGAAACTGTCCCTTGTGTCATTTTTTTAACTATGCAACAATATTCCATTACTGTCATATACCATTTGTTCAATCATTCGCTAGTTGATAGGCACCCCTTAGTTTCTAGCTCTTTGCTATAACAACAACAACAAAAAAAACTGCTATAAATACTTTTGTACATATGGGTCTTGGAAAAGATGTACATTAATCCCTTTCTGCCTTCCCCCAATAACAAGCTGCTGTTGGGCAAATGCCAATTCTCAAGCATAAACCTGGTTGCTCCAGTGGCCCCCCCTCTCCCATCCCGTGATTCCTACATGTTGTTTTCCCCTTTTTCCACA
This sequence comes from Phascolarctos cinereus, assembly GCF_003287225.1. Classification (NCBI taxonomy): domain Eukaryota; kingdom Metazoa; phylum Chordata; class Mammalia; order Diprotodontia; family Phascolarctidae; genus Phascolarctos; species Phascolarctos cinereus. The sequence goes on along the minus strand of NW_027555625.1, from coordinate 146,981,664 downwards.
AGGTGGCAACAGAGACTCAGAGAGGAGTGCTTTTGGTCCTTTTTGGGAACACAGGATGAGTAGGAGACCTTCCCGAGCTAGATCTGTAACCTTTATACAGGTGGATGAGCAAGGCAGGGCAGAGCAAACCAGAGGACTGTAGAGTCCCCATCCTCTTTCCTCCGCCATCCCTTCTTCTTGCTTTTACCCATTCCCTGCTCTTATCTTGTGGCTGTTCCTTATCTGCTTGATGAAATAATAGTAGATTACATTTATCCATCGGTTTTCAAAGGACATTACGTACATTATTTTTCTTGATCTCATCTCCTTAACTATCATAAAAGCCATCATTCTATGAGAGACCCTGGTGTACCTCTGTATCCAATCAAGGACGATGTCCTAGGGATTCGAGCTGCATAATATTTCTTGCATCAGTTCCATCCTTTCTATACACATGGTTGGTAACTACCCTAATATGGGCCACCATCAATCTTTCACCCGGGTCAATCAATCAATCAATCAATCATCAATCAACAAACATTTTAAAAACATTTTTTAATATTCTAAGCACTGGGACTACAAAGGAAAAGGAAGAACAGTTTTGCTTTCAAGAAGCTGATATTCTAACAGGGTATGTAGGATGTAGATGTAATAGTGACTATCCTGGCCCTCACTGTCTGAAAACTAGGTTTGCTACATATCAACATTCTTCCAGGGGTTTCCAGTACCCTTAAGGGGACCTGGGGGTATCCAGTCTCTTTGCCATTGGCTCAAAACCCCGCTGATCATGTTCCCCTAATTTTAGGGGGTCTCTTGCACTCCTGTTCTATTTAATTACTGAGGGATTAGTTTTTACAGTGGGCTATATACTTCAAAGTTATAGCAAGAAAAAACATGCCAACATTCTCCCCAACACCTGGAGGGGCATAATCTTCCCTCACACCATCTCAGTCTCAGGAGGGGAGGGGGATTAGGTTCACAGATAAACTCAGTTTCTATATAGTATGGTCCCACCAAGTTCCAAATCCAAAGTCCCCCAGCTTCTCAAGGCTTCCCTGCTAAGCAGGCAGCAACATCTGGCTTGGAATCCTGCCTCCAGGGTCTTCAAGATTAGAGGTCTGGGGTTTAGGGACTGTACTACCACCTGCACCCAAGACTGAAAAGGGCAAACAAAACAGACCCAAACCCCAAACCCTTTTATCGGGGCCACAAGGCCTGAAGAGAGAGGGAAAGTAGTTCTTCCCTCACCCTGCTTGTTCATGATGCCTAAGCTTTGGGTGAATAGGACTTTCACCCTTTCTATCCTGCTAGAGAGAAAGAGCTACTATCCCTGTTTAGTAGTTTTAAAGATGCAGCCTGTTCTGCCTACCAGGCAAAGAAAAGAGGCTGCTTCTATCCATAAATTTGGGGACCACAGGATACCTTCTCCCAGAAGCAGATCCCTGCTTTCTCCTTCATGGGTGTCTTCATTTAGGTAATTTGGGTATGAGCAGCAAAGCTCCCTTGATTAAAGGTATATAAGTAGATACAAATAGATACAAGATAACCTTAGAGGGTAAAGTGCTAGCTGCGGGGGGTCTGGCCTCCTGAAGCTGGGAGTCTGGCCTCCTGCAGCTGGGGGACTGGCCTCCTGCAGAAGGCGGAGCTTTAGCTGAATCTTAAAGGGAGTCAGGGAGAGGGGAGAAGGGAGAACATTCCAGGATTCAGAGGCAGCTACACAAAAATGGAGCATAGTGTGTGTGAGGAACATTTAATAGTCTAATATGGATGGCCTATAGAGTGTGTGATGCGTAAGAAGACTGGAAAGATAGGAAGGCATCAGGTGGTGAAAAACTTTAGGTAACAGAGGGGGTTTTTATTGGATCCTAGAGGTAGGAGGGAGATACTAGAGTCTAAATGGGGATGTGATGCAGTCAGATCTGTATTTTAGAAAAATCACTTTGGCAGTTGTGTGGAGGATGACTTGGAGTGGGGATAGGCTTGAGGCTGGCAGTTTCTCTGTATTTGTAACAGCCTCTTCAAATAAAAAAAGTTTTTCCTATAACTTTTTTTTTCCAAAAAGATCCCCTCTCTTCTGTCCAAAAAGTTATTCCTTGTAACAAAGAATAAAAAAGAAAAGGAGAAAAAAAGCATTTGCAAAACTAAACACTTTCTACCAACTCTGACAGTATATGCAATGCTTCAAACCCATGGTTTTCCACCTCTTTAAAGAAGGGAAGGAGAAATTATTTTCCCATCTCTTCTTTCTGTCAGGTCTTGGCTATTATAATTACACAGATTTCAGATTGTATTGATGTTCTTTCTATTTACATGGTTCCAGCCATATGTAATATTTTCCGGTTCTGATTACATCTCTTTGCATTGAAGTCTTCCTATAACCCTCCAAATCCTTCATAGTTAGTGTTTCTTACAGCTCAGTAATATTCCATCACATCCATGAACCACGATTTGCTTAATCATCTCCCAGTTTATGGCTATCTACTTCATTGCCATCTCTTACCTACTACAATTAATGTTGCTATGAATATTTTTCTGCATATGGTACTTCTGTTTCTTTGACCTCCTTTGGGATATATTTCTGGCTATAGGGTCTCTGGATCAAGACGTATGGACATTTTATTTGTTTTCATAACATAATTCCAATTGCTTTCCAGAGTGGTTAAACTAATTCTCAGTTCTGCCAACGGTGTTGGTTGTGACTGTCTTCCCAAAGCCCCTCAAATATTGACTATTCACATCTTTTGTCATCATTGTCAGTTTGCTGTGTGTGAGATGAAACCTCAGAATCATTTTTTAAAAATTAATTTATTTTAATTATCAACAATCACTTCCATAAGCTTCTAAGTTTTAAATTTTTCTCCCCAAGACGGTGTGCGATCTGATATAGGCTATACGTACGTATACACTCAGAATCACTTTGAATTACAATTCTCTTATACACACATGGTAAGAAGGGATACTTTCTTGCTTCAATGGATTCATGACCTCATCTACATAGGCACTCACCGTTGTACTGGTCCTGATTGTAGCCTATTCATCCATTCTCATTCTATGTGGTTTTTTGCTCTCTCTTTCCATCTAAGTGCTCTATCTGATAAATGCATTGGAGATCTTCCTCTGGCTTTTTTAATATTTCATGAATACTGGTGCATACTCATCCAGACTATATTTCACCTACTGACGATCTTTTTCGTACTCCCATCTAAACTCAGTTGAAATTACTATTCCATCTTACTCCTTTACTGAATTCACCATCCTGACTTTATGATGTCAACCCTATATTTAGGATTTAAGTCCATGTATTTCCATTCTTTTTCTTCTTAAAAACTATGAACTTAATAATCAACAAACAAAACATTTCAATATGCAAAGAACAAAGGAGGAGGATATAGCAACTAAGAACTTCTGTTATGTGCATTTCAGGTGAATATAAGATTTAACAAGGTGATAACAAAAGGGCTATTTTTGTATCCTGAATTTCCTTTTGTTTTCTTCTTATATTTAAAATTTTTTTTATTGATATTTCTTCTTTCCTTCCTTCCTTCCCCTCTCTCTTTCTTTCCCTCTTTCTATCTTTCTGTTTCTCTATTTCTTCTTTCTCTCCCTCTCTTTCTCTTTCCTTCTATCCCTCCTTCCTTCCTTCCTTCCTTCCTTCCTTCCTTTCGTTTCTTTCTGTATCATTGTCACTAGCCACTAACTCATACCTTTGCCCCTTCCCAATTAGAAGCCCTCCCTTGTAACAAATAGAATCAAGTAAAACAAGTCACATTGGCCATGTCTGAGAAAGTATATCTCATTCTGCACCTTTACACTTCTAGATGTTTCATTATTAGTCTTTTTAAGGTATGATTGGTCACTGCTTTGATCAGAGTTCTAAAGTATTTCAAAGTTGTTATACGTCACATTCACATTATTTATCAAAGGACTTGCTTAGTAAAAAGCCCTGTATTTTGCCTCCCTAAGGAAATGAGATGCACATACTAGTTTTTCCCCTCCATAAAATCAATCATTCAGTCAAGAAACACTTATTAAGTATTGCCTGTGTGCCAGGCACTGTACTAGACATCCTTGCCCTCCAGGATCTTGCATTCTATTGGGCGGCTATGAAAATAAATGAAGAAATGAGAGTCACAGATAATTAGAAAGGGTAGTCTATGGCCTAGAGCAAGGTCTATGCAAGGAGTATAGGTCAAAGGGTGTTTAGGCCAGGAGAGTTTTATGACTGTTGGACCTAACACACACAAATCTACAAGGAGTATAGCTATTCAAATGCTCATTGGATCTTGAGTCTAATACTTTAATCATTTGTGAGGAAAACCCACTAAAAGTGTTTTATAAATATTAGTTGTTATTAAGTAGCTTGAGCCCTCCTCATTCATGGGCTTGCTGAAAGCTATCAGATATTTAAAGAATATTTTTGGATAGCAACCACTAAAAATCACAGTTCAAGAGTTCCCACTAATGTTTCTTTAACTAGACAAATTAACCAGGGTAAATGTCGAGATACACAAACAAAAAGGACTAAATCAAGCAGGAACTTTCCTGGCATGCATTCTGAAAGTAGTGATTTCCTCTCAACATTAATCTGGGAGGGCAGGCAGAAGCTGATTCCACATGACAGCTGGAGCTGAATACAAGTCACTTGCCACAGGGTGTTTGCAGAAGTACCAACACTGGGTGCCCTGGTCTCCAGATTAGCCAATCAGACCTTTTCCTGATGCACATGTGTGCACATGAGCACATGTGTACACACGTGTGTGCGCGTGCACACAGAATTTGAGATCTGGAACCTTAGCAACCACTCAGTCCAGCTCATATATGAAATACATAATATACAGTGCTATATATATGTAACATATAATACTATATACACACACAATAATATATCTGACAAAGTGGTTATCTGGCCTCCTCTTGAAGACGTTAACTGACTTGCCCAGGATCACAAGAGTAGTGAGGGTCTTAAGTAGTACGCTGGCTTTATGAGTTGAGAGAAGGGGTTGGATACATAAGAGATGCTGTTAAGGTAGAAACTGTAAGATGTGGCAACCGACTGGATATGTGGAATGAATGAGAATGAGGAGTCAAGGATGACATTGAAATTTTGAGTGTTGGTGATTGGGAAGATGGTGATGTCCTGAATAGTAATAAGGAAATTCAAAGGAGAGGAAGATGGGGGTGGGGAGGGGAAGATAAGGAGGTCTGTTTTACACATGTTGCTTTTGAGATGCCTATGGCACATCTAGTTCAAGGGGTCCAAAAGGCGAGGTGTGAGATTGGATCTCAGGAGAGAGAATAGGGCTAGATATGGGAATCTTCTGCATAGAAATGATCATTGAATCCAGAGGAGCTGATGAGGTCACTGCATGAGACAATATACAGGGAAAAGAGGGGTCAAAACATTTCTTTCTTCATGCTTTTGCAATGGTTTTCCCTCATATGTGGGGGCTCTCCTTCCTTAACTCTGCTTCTTAACTGCCCTGGTTTTCTTCAAGATTTTCCTCAAATTTCACCTTCTGCAGGAGGCCTTGCCTGGTCCATTCAACTGCTGATGCCTTCCAACTGAGATTTCTTTCCATCTGTATATATATCTGTATATCTGTATATATATATATTGTATCTTCCTAGTTACTTACACGTCGCCTCCACTATTAGAATGTGAATTCCTTGAGATCAGAGGCTTATTTTTTGCCTTATCTGGAATACAGTAAGTGCCTAATAAATGCTTGTTGATTGATTCGAGTCCTACCATTCAACTAGTTCTCAATTCGTCTAACAGTATTTTCTTCTAATCCATATCTTCATTTTCTTTATGAGAATTGCTTACAATACTTTATTCACTAGAATCTAGGCAAAGCCTGCAATCTAGCAAACTATATCTGCAGCATTTCCCTTGTCTACTAGTTTAATAATCCTGTCAAAAAAGGAAATGATAGCCTAGCATAATGAGTTATTGAGGAAGCCATATTGGCTTTTTGTGTTCACTGATTCTCTTTTCAGATGTTTGCCAACCATCACTAGATGTTCGGCCACTTAAGCAGCAAGAGAGGGAAGGAAGCTGCTAGCTTCTGAACAGATGTTCTCAGCCAGCTGCAGCAGCTATCACTGTGGTGCTTCCTGTCAATCAGTCATTAACAAGCACTTTTTAAGCTTCTGCTCTGTTTCAGGCACCTGTCCTATGGGCTGGGGATTCAAAGACAAAAATTGAACCATCCCAGCTCATGCGGCTGCCTGGGTACAGAGCAGATGCTTAATCTTGTAGGCAATGAAACTCTTACTCTACACAAAACTGTCAAATTAGAGGTCCCCAGTTGACAGCAAAACTCCAGAGTGTACCAGAATTAGATTAAAATATAATTGGGAAATATTTAACAAAATAAATTTTTAAAAAAGTACAAAATAGATGATGTTACTCTGTGGTTTTCTAAGTCAATTATGTGGCCCACAAAGATCCATTTCTATTTGAGTTTGACAGCACTGCTTACCATTTACTCTTGGATCTCCAGTCATCTCTGCATCTTTGGCCTTGCCTAAATACCACTGATATTCTTGCTGCCCTCTTCTGTCTCTTTCACCTCTAATAGCCTCCAGCCTCTTTCAAAATCTGTGCTGAGAAAGATGTTCCTACTTTAGGTGCTCTGCACACTGATTTCTGGGTTATGAAATTCAAGACTCTCTCCCAGTGGGCTCTGTTGCAAAACCTTATAGGAGATATAGTTCAGAGAGCCTGCTTACTCAGACACAGATGCCTTAGATGACTATTATTACTATTAAAATAGTCCCCTTTTGGGGCAGCTAGGTGGTGCAGTAGATACAGCACTGGCCCTGGAGTCAGGAGGACCTGAGTTCAAATCAGACCTCAGATACTTATTAGCTGTGTGACCCTGGACAAGTCACTTAACCCTGATTGCCTCAAAAAAAAATAGTGCCCTTTCCCCTCAAATCATGGATTGTGGAAAAGGGACCTTGGAAATTCCAAAGTACTTATAGAAACTATGCAACATTCTTAACAGTGATTTGGCATTAGCCACAAAAAACAACTTAGTCTGTGAATGCAGTTATTCAGCCATGTTCAGTAGTGAAGAATACTAGAATTGGATTCACAAAGACCTGGGTTCAAGTCTCAACCTGGCTTCTTACTAGCTATGTGACATGGGCTAAATCCCTTAGCTTCTCTGAGCCCTGGTTCCTCTTCTGTAAAATTTGGTTAATAATACTTCACAGGGTTGCTATGCTCGCATGAAATAATGAAGCTATACAAAAATAAGTCATTAGTATGATTTCTTATTCTTCCAACTCTTCATTCACTCCTTTCCCTTCAGCAGTAGTTGCCAAACTTGCACATTTTCTACTCCATGCTTTCAGTGATATTCTCACATTCCACAGGATGGGTGTATTACTATCAGAATAGGGCTCTTTGGTCAATAAAATGAGATGTGACATGCCCTAGTTTCCATAACAAAAAGTCCAAGTTTTTCCCCTGAGGAGATAAAAGGATGACTTCAAGAATGGCTGTGCTTTCAAAATTTGGGTAGGAATCAAAGCACATTTTAGAATAAATTCTGGCAGTTCCCCCAGGTTTCTAATTTAGAGGTTTGTATTTTTTAAATAGAAAAAAGTCGTGTCAGTGAATGAGGTAGGGCTGTGCTTCCCAGAATCCCAGAATCTCAGCATGGCAAGGGACCTTGGGGACAACTTGCCTAACCTGTATGATCGGACAGCTTCTGTCTGAAGGCCTTTGGGGAGGGAGAGACAACCCTTCCCTCCCCTCCTCCCCCCCCCCCACGCCCCCAGCAGCTCATTCTACTTTGGGAGAATGCTAATTGTTAGGCGGTTTTTCTTTAGATCAATACTACTGATCTTTAGATCAATTTAGCTCAATCTAAATACACCTCTCTGTAGTTTTCACTCATGCTTCTAGTTCTCTCTGGGGCCATGCAAAACAAGTCCAATGATAACTTCAGGGTGATAGTCCATCAAATACAGTGCTGGAGTTGCAGAACTAGGAGCAGATCTTACTTCTGATACTAGCTGTGTGGCCATGGGCAAGTCATAAGCCTCAGTGTTTTAAAATGTAGAATGGGGATAATAATACTTGTAGTACCTAACGAATTCTTGAGAGACTTTGACTGTCATGCTGAAGGAGCAGAATGGTAGGGCTGTGTTTCCAGAGTTGAGAAATCATCAATTATAGTTGATGGTTGGACTCTGGCTGTGATTTTTCTCACTTTGATACATTGTTGAAATATTTAAAAGTGTCTTTGTGTTGTTTTACACTGTTAACAAATTTTATAGCTAATAACATTGATGCCTACTTTAGTTTATGAGACTTGTGGGGTTGATACAGAGATAAGTGAAAGCTGATGAGAAAGGAGATTCTCCAGTTGATTTAATAAACTGTGGTGAGGTATGAGAACTAATTCATTAAGTAAGGAGGCATATTGTACATTTCTGTTAATTTATGAGAAAATATTAGAATATACTTCTTGATCATGAAAATGAATAAGGTTATGAGTTGAATAGCAGGCTGAGGGGCAGGGGTTTGATGTGGATGTCAGCTACTGTCATTGGTAGTTGTAGTCAGCGACGGTCACATTACACCAATTAACCCCAGTGGGTAGGCTGCACACATGGGGGTCATCTCCCCAAACTGTAGCATGTGGAAAACACTTTGCAAACTTTAATGTACCAGTAAAAGACCAGTTTTTAAAATATTCAAATATAACCATGACCGTGACAAACCATGACCTGTAAAACTATGTTTTAAAAAGAAATCTAGGGGGCAGCTAGTTGGCACAATGGATAGAGCATTGGCCCTGAAGTCAGGAAGACCTGAGTTCAAATCTGGCCTCAGACCTAACACTTGACACTTACTTAGCTATATGATGCTGGGCAAGTCACTTAACCCCACTTGCCTGAAAAAAAAATCCATTTATCTTTTTTTCCTTTTTTTTCTGAACTCCTCTGAGATGAAACTGCTGCTTGGGATCCAAGGTAAGGGGCTTTTTCTCATCCAAAACTGATGTCAGTTTTTAGGGAGCAGCCATTCAGGGATGCTTCATTAGTTAGAGTACTGATGGAATGAAATGAATACTTGTCTGGGAGTCAGGAGACCTGGATTCTAGTCTTGATTCTGACCTCTGACTCATTGTCAGTGATTTTGGATAGGTTGCTTCATCTCCCTGAGTATGTTTTCTCATTTATTTGTAAAATGAAAGAGTTAGATAAGATAATTTCCTAAGATTCTTTTACAAGCTAAGCACTTTTCAGATTCAATAACCATTACTCACCTTCATACACTCTAAGGTCTGGCCAGATTAGCTTTCTTGTAGTTCCTACACGTTCCCTGTGCCTTTGCACTGGCTTTGCCCCATGCCTAGAATGCTCACCCTCCTCACCTCTGCCCCTTTATCTCCTTCAAGGCTTAGCTCTAGCATTACCTCCTACATAAGGCCTGTCTTGATTTCTCCATTTGCTACTACCTCCCTCCGTTACCTTTTATCCATTTTGTATATACCTAAACATGTTGTCCCTCCTTGGGACAAGATCCTTGAGGGCAGAGACTGTTTTTTTTTTTCTTTGTATCTCATGTCTAGCAAAGTGCCTGGCAAATAGAATGTACCTAATAAATGCTTGTTGATTGAATGATTGGTCTCTTCTACCTCTTACCTTCTGTGATTCTAGGTATGAAAAGTTATGAAATCTTAACTACACAACACCCACTTACTGGCTTGGCTTGTGCAATAGAATCTGAGAATCCTCATTCCCACTCCCCATTTGGAGGGCAGTGGGATTATTGGTTCTTGCCTCACTCAAAGACAATGGTAGTGGCTCTTGCAGTGTGGGACAAGGGACTCCAGCAGAGCAGGGGTTGGATAAAAATCAACATGGGATGAGATATCTAGATGAAGAATAGGAGGACTAAAAGACTCTAGGACTTCTCTCTCTCTCTCTCTCTCTCTCTCTCTCTCTCTCTCTCTCTCTCTCTTTCTTTGTCTCTCTCTCTCTCTCAGATGGTAGTACCCAAGGATTAGCTACCTATTTCTCTTACCGCTACCACCATATGTTTCTTCATACTGAGGATCTTCTCCTCTCTGGTCCACTGCAGCATTCACACTCTCTTGTGTGAACACCCACGATCCTTTAAGGTTTTGGTTTTAACTGCTGGCATAGGACCCTTATGCAGTCTCTGTTACTACAGATTGTGAAGTTGAGTCTCTTATAGTTCCCACAATTTCAGGGACCAGAACTGGCCAGTAGACAGTAGCAGAAGCTTACTTTAGGATAACCAGCACCTTGATCATGGGGGGCTTCCATACCAAAATTAGGAGAGATGTGATTCTGGTTTCTCCTGCTTTACATAATTCATGCTGTATGCCTCACAGTATTCTTCTACCACCTAGTAGACCTCCCGCTAGGAACTTTTCAAACTCAAGAAACAAATTGAATAAAGATGACTTTGGGTGTTTCACCTCTCTTCCTCCTGTCACTTAAGCATGATCTTGTAAATAACTGGGACATTTCCCCCCAGTGTTATTTGCAGATCTTATCTGCAGATCTTCTTGTCTCTCTGACCAAAGGTTGTCATGTGGCACTACTCCTTAGCCTCCCTCCCACACGTTGCAAAAGCAGCCGAGAGAAATGTCATTTAGTTTACATTTCTTCTCATTCACTACCAAACACATACTACATTCTCATACCTCTATTGAGCTGGTCACAAAATCCTGGTTCTACCTTACTGGGTAATTCCAGCATGGATGGCATGAGTAGAGACAGTAGCTGGATGAAACTGAGTCCATCCCTAATCACTTGGAAAGAGATAAAATATCAGGGTATAGAAGAGTTAAATGACTCCCATTAGTGGTATTAAGAGACCTTCTCTAGCATCTTATTACATAGATAGTATCAACTATGAGAGGAGAGAAGAGAAAGAAAGGGATGAGTTTTGATTGGAAGTTGGATTTCTTTGGATAACCTTGCAGACAACAGCTACTGTTATGCGGTATTATTTTCATTAGGACATTGGGGGTAATCTCCTAATTGTAGGTCAAGCATACCCAGGAAAAAAGTGCCCAAAAAGGTAGTGGAAAGCTAGAGAGAAAGGGGGTGAATGAAACCTCTTAGAAAGTCTTACTCACCAAGAAAACAATCTACACCATGATTACAATAATGTAAATGAAAAGAACAACAACACAAACCTCAACACTGTGTAATTATAAAGCTCAGCCTTGGCGCCGGAACAGAGATGAAGAAACGCACCACCCTTGTTTCGTTGGTGAGGTGGGGGACACTGGGTGTGGATCTTGCATACTGTCAGATGGTTTCACTGTGTTGGTTGGTCGGTTTTGCTTAACTGTTTTTCTTTGTTGCAAAAGGAAAGCTTGCTGTGAATGTAGGGGCTAGAAAAGGATATATCTGGAAATTTTGTTGATACAAAACCAAAGGGAATTAATTAAAAAACAACGTAAATGGCTTGTTTAGGAGCACCTAGGGATGGCTAAAAGATGCAGCATTGAGCAGAAAGAGGCAGGACAACTGAAGGTCTCAGTTTCAGCAAGTATGAGTCTCAAGAGGGAATGCCTCAGCGACTTGCAGAGATTGTGCTGTTTCTATTTTTTTTCCAATGTTAACGTTAACAGTTACGTATATGCAAAAATGCTAGAGGAATTCTTTTTCAGAAGAGAAAAAAATCAAAGGACTGGAGGAATACCTATTTATTCTTATGTCACTCGATTGCTACTTCTCTATAATTTCATTAACAAGGCTTGCTCCTAGGTGGTAAGGGTCAGAGGCAGGATTGGAACCCAGGTCTTCCTCACTCTAAGGCCAGCCCTCTTATAATCTGTTATACCATATTGCCTCTCTACTCTAACATACCAGGGTATTCTTTAGGAGACAGGTGGCATGACATCCTGGATAAAGGGCCAGCCTTGGAGTTGGAAGACCCTGGGTTCAAATGTTGACTGACAGCTATGCAACAATAATAATAGCTAAATGTTTATATAGTACTTACTCTGTGCCAGGTACTTTACAATTATTAACTTGTTTGGTCCTCACAACAACCCTAGGAGGTAGATGCTATTATCCTCATTTTGGATGGGGGAACTGAAGTAAGCAGAAGCTAAGTGACTTGCTCAGGGTGACACAGCAAGGAAGCATCTAAGGCCAAATTTGAACTCAGGTCTTCCTGCCTCCAGACGTGGCATTTTATCTTCTGTGCCATCCAGGGCCTTAACTGCTGAATGCCCCTAACTAACTCTCTAGACAGTAAGTTGCATAGAGATGCATCTAGAATTTCCACATTGGGGTTTCTCTACATAGATAAAATCACAAGTCACCAAAAAAAAAATTCAGTGAAAGAATGGAAGAAGTGTTTCTTAAGGAAAATACAGAGGAGTATGAAGAGTCAGAGGAGAATTCAAATCTCTGCAGGATGTTGTAAGAGCCTTAGAGAATAAGGAAGACTCTGTAGGGTTGCTTAAGATGAAGATGTAATGAGTTCTAAATCCCTGCCGCTCCTTCATGGGATAATAGACTCCTAGCTCTGGAGCAGGCAGCACTCTCAGAGGCCACTTGCTTCAGTATCCTTACTTGACAGATAAGTAAACAGAGATATTTACATTCAAACTAGATGACCACTTTTTGGTGATGCTGTAAAGGGGATTCTTGCTCAGCTTAGGCGAGGTGACCTCGGACGTCTCTTTCAGCCTTCAGATTCTGGGATTCCTGCTGGTAAGTTCTGAGTGTGAAATGCACTGGGTTTGTCCAGAAGGCTGGATGACTTCAGGAAGACCTACTTCTGAGGCTTAGCAGCCTACACAGCAGAGGGCTTTGGGGCTACCTAAGAACCATTTGAGAATCTCTTTTACCTTCTTCTGACTGCTGTGTCACTACCATCTAGACCAACTGGAATGAATCCCGCTGATGATAAGCTAGAAAAACAATTGTTAGAGCCAAGGGCTTGGGGGTGGACCATATGTTTATAGGAAAAAAAAATATGGTGTAGAAATAAATAGTCTTCTCACTCACTAAAGAGCCTCTAAAAATGAAATTCTACTGGGTAAGGTTATAGGTTTTAATTTCAACATATATATACCATGAACTTCTATATTTTGGATTGTATATTCTATATGGGTAGAGACATTGGTCTATACCTTCCAGTTGTGGTCTTTGGAGACATACCCTATGTCCTCATATTTTAATGTTCTTGGGTTTCCCTCACATTTGTTATTTTTTTGGGGGGGTTCTATGCCCATGTTTCATGTTTATATTATTTGGGATCTATGCTTACAATTTGGGTCTGTTTCCTATATTGGGATGTCCCCACCCCCATGGCATTGCTGTAATGGTCTCACACTTGTAAAGTCTGAGGTCCAGTCCTCCCAGAGTCTGAATCACCCCTAGAAGCCCCACTACCAAAAGTCAAGTACATAGGTGTCCAAGACATTGCAATTTCAAAATAAGCTTATTTTATATCAATTATATGGTGATGGTGGGGAGGTAGCTGCTTCCCTTTACATGTAATAAATCACCATCTCTAGAGTAGCTCAATGCAGCAACAGCAATCATTATTAAGTACCTACTGTATTCCAGGCACTGGAGATACAAAGATAAAGCATTCTCCTGAGGGAAACAGTATCCAGATAAGTAAATAAATGATAATTCAAGAAGAAAAAGAATGTTAATAACTGGAAGGAGGAGAGATCAGGAAAGGTTTCCTTCAGGAGGAGGCACCTGAGCTGAGCCTTTAAGGAAGCGCGGAGTTATGTGAGTTTGAGGTGAGGAGAAAATGTGTTCAAAGCATGGGGACAGCATGTGTGGAGGCATGGAAGATGAGAAATGGAAGACTCAGTTGGGGGAACAGCAAGTATGCCAATTTTGCTAGAATGCAAAGAATATGAAGAGGAGTGATGTGAAATCAGTCTGGGAAGGTAGGTGGGAGCCAGAAGGAACTTAAACGCCAAACAGAGGAGTTTGCATTTTATCCTAGAGGCGTGTGGGGCGCTTCCTGTCCTGAGCTGGGGAGTGGCGCCTTCAGATTTGCTCTTTAAGAGGATCATGGTTTAGTTATGGGGAGGGTAGATTGATTCGAAGGAGAGATTGGTAGCTGATCATCAGCTTCCACTCCAAGGTGAGATGGGTTACTGGGCCTACAACAGTAGGCACTCTTCTCCAGTTCGAGAGGTTGAAGATCTAGTGATTCCAGCTTCTCTCTAAAGTAGCCAGCTTCCTTTTCTCTAAGAGATAAGTCCAACTTCCCCATATTTCTGAGAAGCCTTTGGCTGTCTATCAGGCAATGATTAGTTTCTAATTCACTCTAAGCGAGGTTTCTGCTTAAAACCGTCCCAGTAATCAGCAGTATGCACTTATTTTGTGCAATCATGAGCAAAGACCAATTTACCAAGTCAATGGGCATTCCAAATATCGCAGGAGCAAGGCTGTCCTATAGATTGAGATTATAGATCATAAATCCGGTTTGTACTAAATCAGGTGCTAATACAAGGAAGCATTCGGTACCAACTCTCAGGCAATGTTCTTAAACCTAGAAAAGAGAGTAGGCCAGACAATGACCTTTCCAATTCAATACAATCATTGTAATTTACAAGTTACATATGACCAGACCATAGGGGAGCTGAGTCTTAGGGAAAAAAAGTTCAATAAGAAAAAGTGAGAGGGAAGCAATATAACACAGTAGAGATCTGGCCTCAGAATCAGGAAGACCTGGGTTCAAGTCCTATCAATCAGTCAATAAACATTTATTAAACACTTATCATTAAACACTGTGCTAAGTTCTGGGAATACAAATAAAAATAAAGATACTACCTGCCCTCAAGGAACTTACAATCTAATTTAGGAAGAAAGCTCAAAAAAGGAACCAGAAAAGGGTAGTAGGGGCAGGGAGGTACAGGAGAAATCCAAAGAAGTCCAAAAGCGGTGTAGGTGTTTGTTGTTGTTGTTTTAAACTTTTTTCTTTTTTAGGCAATTGGGTTTAAGTGACCTGCCCAGGGTCACGCAGCTGGCAAGTGTGAAGTGTTTGGTCTGAGACTGGATTTGAACTCAGGTCATCCTGACTTCAGGGCTGGTGCTCTATCCACTGTGCCACCTAGCTGCCCCTGTGTTTCTTGTTCATACTTTGTTTTCCAAGAGGACCAATGATGTCACAGAGATGTCTTGACTTTTTGGTGAATTGGGTTGAAGTGAGGCAGAGTTGCATAAAGTCATCAACCTCACTCACTTCCAGAGTCGTCAAAGTCCAGTAGCAAGACAAAAATCAAGGTGACTGGAAATGGCATGGGATGCAGTGGATGACCTTGACATCTTAGATGTCTGACCAAGCTCTAAGCACTCCATAGCACCTATTTTAGCAGCCTTCATGGCTGTTGGAACAAATTGTTCTTATCTGCCAGAAAATGGGGAGAAGGCTATGCTGAGGCCCCTCCTTAAATAAAGGCTTTGGGCCCATGGCCCTATCCTCTTGTCAGAGGGTCCAATCAGAGAGGCAGAAGGTACCAATGAGATATGAGTACCTAGTACTTAGTTCTTCTCAGCAATACAATGATGCAAGACAATTCCAAAAGATTCATGATGGAAAATTCTATCCATATCCAGAGAAAGAACTATGGAGTCTGAACGCAGATCAAAGCATACTGTTTTCACTTTATTTTTCTTTCATGGTTTTTTTTTCCTTTTGTTCTTTTCTTCTTTCACAACATGACTAATATAGAAATGTATTTTATATGATTGCACATATATAACCTATATCAATCTTACAGAATAATGAGATTTTGCAAGGATGAACTTCCTAAGGAAGGAAGGCCTGTTGGAGAGTTCCAAGAAAGTCCAAAGACAGTATAGCTGGTGGGAAATCCCTGCCTTTGACATATTATAGAACGGTTGCTGACCTGCATTGGTAGAAGGAATTTCTTCATCAGGAATTCCTTACAGCAATGAAAGAGTTTCTCATCCAAAATTTTTAAAAATGGTAAAAGGAGAGGCCAAATATGCTCACTCTGGGATCTGATATGGTTCGTCATGGCCTCATTTCAATGGTACTTCCCATAGTCCAAGCGTATTTTAAACTTAGTCAGTTTGGTCCTGAGAGGCTAAGACTATATAATCTGGTGGACTTTTTTTTTAAGTCTTCAATTTCATAAGCATAGGAGCCCCTAGGAAGTGAAGACTTTCTCTCTCAGCTTGATACCTTCTCTACAACTTAGAGTCTGGGAGAGTTGTTGTCTAGAGGTACAGCAACACAGCTCAAAGTCTTCCAGGCTTTAAGGTCAACTTTCTATCCATTGTCATGCTACCAATTTAGGCTGGTAGACTTTGGCTAGTGTATTTACATCTTTGGGACCAAGGAAAGAAAAGCTTTCTTTTCCTTCAGAGCTGAAGGTGTTTAAGCAAAGACCTTTGTCTTTTTCCACTGAAGACCACATATCAGGTAGATTTTAAAGGGTATTCTTATGCAGGCATGGGTTGGATTAGGGAAGAGAAAACTCTAAGGGAACTAGAGAACTGCCTTCAGGGGTTTGGAAAGTTAGCATATGTCTGAGGGATCCTATTTGCTCTGTTTGGTCCCAAAGGACAGAAGCAGGGACAATAGATGGAAGTTACAATGAGGCAAATTTAGGCTTATATAAGGAAAAAAATTTTTTAAAAAATAGTATCTTATTTTTTCCAATTACACATAAAGAAAATTTTTAACATTCATTTAAAAAATTTTTGAGTTCCAAATTTTTTCCCTTCCTCTCTCCCCTCACTCCTCCCTAAGACAGTAAGCAATTTGATTATGTGTAATCATATAAAATACATTTCTATATTAGTCATGTTGTGAAAGAAGAAAAGAACAAAAGGAAAAAAAAACCATGAAAGAAAAATAAAGTGAAAACAGTATGCTTTGATCTGCGTTCAGACTCCATAGTTCTTTCTCTGGATATGGATAGAATTTTCCATCATGAATCTTTTGGAATTGTCTTGCATCATTGTATTGCTGAGAAGAACTAAGTCATTCACAGTTGATCATCACATAATGTTGCTGTTACTATGTTTGTATGATGTTCTCCTGATTCTGCTCACTTCACTTTGCATCAGTTCATGTAAGTCTTTCCTGGTTTTTCTGAGATCTGCCTGCTCGTCATTTCTTGTAGCACAATAGTATTCCATTACATTCATGTACCACAACTTGTTCAGCCATTCCCCAATGGATGGGCATTCCTTCAATCTCCAATTCTAAGGAAAAACTTCTTAACAATTAGAGGTATCCAGGAGTGAGAAGGGCTACTTCAGGAAGTGGTTTATGTTCCCTCTCTGAAAGTCTTCAAACAGAGCCTGAACGGCCACTTGTTGAGTATGTAATGGGGGGGATACTTTTGGGTATGAATTGGACTTATTGGCCTCTGAGGGCCCTTCCAATTCTGAGATTCTTTTATTCCTTAGCTTTTCCTATTTTACTCAGAATTTTACTCTTTTCTGTGGTTTCTAGTGGGTGTGGAATAATTCTGAGTTATTCACATTTTCTTTCCTTTCTATTTGAAAGTCTTTCTCCCAGGAGTTCATAGAATAAGTTGTTTGTCATTGACATTGATAAATGAGAACTGAGAAGAGAGCATTAGCATTGACAATTAAGAGATCATTGGTAACTTTGGAGACAACAGTGTCAGTGATGAGGTCAGAAACCAGATTGTAGAGGGTTTAGAAGAGAATAATAATAATATAACTAGCTTTTACACAGAATTTTCAGGTTATCAAAGCATTTCACATATACAATTTCATTTGATTCTCACAACAAACCTGGGAGTTAGGTGCTGTTATTATCTCCATTTTGCAGATGAAGAAACTGAGGCACAAACAGGTTAGGTGACTGGACCAGCGTCACACAGCTAGGGAGTCTCTAAGATAACACTTGATTCCAAATCTAGCATTCCATCCACTGAGCTATCTCACTGCCTCTGTAAGAGGAAAGGAAGTTAAGGTAAGTATAGACAGCTCTTTCAATAAGCTTGGCTAAGGAGGGGAGAAATAGAGGGTGATAGCTAGTGAATCTATGAGTAACCACATTACAGAAAGCACTGGTGAATAGACAGGAACCAAAGATTAGTAAAGTGTTGGATGAGATTTGTAGTAACCTACTAGAGAAGGTGGGAGAGTGTGGGATTAAAGTAGGGGCTCCTCTTCAGTGGCTGGATAAAGGGGGAAGTGGAGTGGGATTGTTTTGGAAGGGCATGAGAGAGGCAGCTGGGGAGAAGAAGGTGTTCACAGCAAATGGCCTCAATTTTCTTGCTAAACTCTGAGGCAACGTCTATATGTGATAAGGTAGGTAGAAAGGGTGCCATAGAAGGTTTGAGGAGAGAAGAAAAGATTTTGGAACAGCTGCTGTGGTGAATGGGCTAGAATATTCAGTTAGGGAGGAATAGAAGGATTGCCTTGCTGTGGTGAGGGTTCAGTTGAGGTCAGATAGCACACATTTGTAGTGGACTTTCATGTCTGTGTGATTTCCTCTAGCTCCATTCAGGAGCACGTGAGTAAGAGAAGAGGAGGTAGACAATAGGAGTAATTCAGTGTTGGAGCTGGCAAGATATGAGTGTTGAAAGGACAAGAGAGCAAGGGATTTGAGAGTAATAATAATGACAGTGAACATTTATATGGGTGTTTTAAAAGCTGGTCCTGGAGTCAGGAAGACCTGGGGTTCAAATCTGGACTTAGACACTTAACTAGGTAAATGACCCTGGGTAAGTCATTTAACTCTGTTTTTCTCAGTTTCCTCAACTGTAAATTGGAGATAATAATAGCACCTACCTCTGAGCATTGTTATGAAAATCAATGAGATAATATTTGGGAAGAGCTTAGCACATAATAGGTACTTAATAGATTCTTGTTTCCTTTCCTAAGGTTTACAAGTTTTACATATATTATCTCATATAATCCTTATAAGAACCCCAGGAAATAGATACTATTATCATCCTTGTTTTACGGATGAGGAAGCCGGCACTCAGAAAGATTATGTAATTTGCCTAGGGTCGCACAACTAACATAATGTGTGAGAAAGGATTTGAACTTAGATATTATGACTCCAAGTCATAATGAATATTTTGATAAAAACAACAGCAGTAACAATAATAGATAGCATTTATATATTGCTTTAAGGTTTGCAAAGCATTTTGCAAATTTTATCCTCACAATAACCCTGCAAAGTAGGTATCTTTTAAAAAAATATTCTGCATTAGCCATGTCGCAAAAGATAGCACACAAAAAAGCAAGAAAAATTAAGAAAGTGAAAACAATCTGTACTAGAAGTTCATCAGTTCTCTCTCTGGAGGTGGATGGAATTTTTTATCGTGGGTCCTTTGGAACTGTCATGATCAGAGTAGCTAAGTCTTTCACAGATGATCATTATTCCAATATTGCTATTACTGTGGTACTATTATTATCTTCATTTTAGAGATGAGGAAACTGAGGCAATCAGAAGACAAGTGACTTGACCAGTGTAACAAAGCTAGTAAATGACTGAGGCAAGATTTAAAATCAAGACTTTCTGTCTCCATATCCAATGCTCTACCCACTGTAGCATCTAGCTACCTGGTTAATATGTTAAGTCCTTGCAAGATTCCTTGACTGAGGCAACAACAGAAAGAGCTTTGTTCAATGATCCCTTTCTTGTTCATCATCTTGCTCCAAATATAGCTTAAAAATCCCTTTGTGTTACCTATATCATATTTCAAAAGACTTAGCACTTGTACATTTTAACTTTCCTGATATGGTTCTTACAGGTTCATGCTGTTCTTTTGTACTTATTCCTGCTTCTGTTCCAGGTAAAGAAGTGATGTTTCTTTGTGAAAATCAGATGAATTAGTAAAAGACATTGTCAGCAATACCCTTTTGTGGAAGGTTTGTGTGCCGAGGAGGTATCCTCTTGCTCCTTCCTTAAAGAGATAGGATGTTTCCTTAACAAGGTTAACTTCTTAGGAATGTCAGCATAGAAAACTTTACTCTGGCATTGCTAATTACGAATTTGTCTCTGTCAAAGTATCAACTTGCCTTGTTGCAAGTATCACTGAGTTACCTCCACCTTCATAATGAAGTTCACAGTGTCCCAGCAGTTGGAGCAGTTTGGGGTAACAGAGGCTTTGACCCAATAGGCACACTGACCAGTGATCTTAAAATCAATGGCCTTCATTACAGGTGCATTTTAACTTGGCTAAGCTAAAATGTGAATCCTACAATGTGATACCCAGGGGGATGAGGGGATGAGGAAAGAAAGCGGGGTTCAGGGACAAGAATGTTCTGGGTCTCAATCACTAGAGGATAATCAATAATTGTCAGGCCACAGCAGTTATTTAAGAATTTATTAATGGCTTATTGTTGTTGTTGTTGATTTTTCATTTTCAAATAAGATCAATGATATCATGAATGAGTGATGTCTTGACTTGCTCACCAGGCAGTGAAGCAAATTGTCAGCCTCACTCTTCAGTCGTCCAAGTCCAGTGGCAAGACAAAAGTCAAGGTGACTGGTGATGGCCTGGGATGCAGTGGATGACCTTGGCATCTTTGATGTCTGACTGAGCTTTAAGTGCTTCACAGCACCTGCTTCAGCCACCTTCATGGCCATTGAAACAAATTGCTCTCATCTGCCCATTGTATCGGGAAAAGTCTTCCCATGCTTGGGGTAGACACCCCACTAACTCACCAGCAGGTTTGAGGCCTGTAGGTCACCTTCAACTTGGTTTAGCCCATCTGCTGAGATGGTTTTACCTGAGTGTGGCTGCTGAGCGAGCTGCAGCGTCTTGGAGCCACAAGTGAGAGTTGGGTGGAGGTGGACACCAAAGGTGGGTGAGCAGCCCTGAACGGGCTTTGCAAACCCTCACGCCAGAAGTGCTGCTCCTCCCTGAACACCCCATATACCTCATTAAGTACTTACTATGTGCTAGGTAATGTGCTAAGTGCTGAGGGTACAAAGGCAAAAACAGTTTCTGCCATCAAGGAGCTTACATTCTAATGGAGGAGAAAACATGCAAACAACTATATACATGTAAGACATATACATATGTGTAATATATGTGACATATGTTACAGACATACATATATATGTAATATGTGGAAAGTAAGCTCCGAGGGAAGCTTAGTACACTGAAAATTTAACAATCAGCTACCTGTTTGAGCTCTGCCACACCACTGGTCCCTCAAGGAGCTCATAGTCTAATGGGGGAGACAATATGCCAAAAATTGTACACAAAAGATATATACAGTGTAAATAGAATGCAGTCTCAGAGGGAAGCCTCTAGCAAGGGCAGGAAGAACTGGGAAAGGCCTTTTGCAAAAGGTGAGATTTGGGCTGAATCTTGAAACAGGCCAGGGAAGCCAGAAGACAGCTGATTTTACAGACAGAGAGAGATACCAGGGATTGAATGGTGGTCCCCACTATAGAAGTTTTCAGTACAGAAGACTCTATCATGGAGATGAGGAGAAAGAGCATGCCAAGCATAGGAGACAGTCAATGAAAGGAAACTGAATGCGGAGATGGAATGTCAGAGGAACATGAAGGTCAGTGTCCCTCTATCATATAGTATGGAGAGAGGAGTAAAAGAGTAAGGAAAATTGGAAAGGTGGGAAGGGGCCAGGTTTTGGAGGGTTTTAATTTCACATTTGATGCTACTGGCATCAGAAGGAAGGTAATAGGGAGCTACTGGCATTTATTGAGTGGAAGAGGGGGCAGTGTGGTAACATGGTCAGATTTGCACAGCAGGAAAAGGAAGGGGCTCTATTATTCTGCAAGTAGCTTCTTTCTAGATTTGAGGGCCCTAGGCGATACTCAACTTTAATCCATTTTTCCTAGTTGTTCATGGGGGTTGCCTGGTCCTTCCAGCATCAGGACAATGGGTTTATAGAGAAAGGTAAGGTCTTAGTTGCACATGATTGGTTTCCCAAATCTGATGTCACAGATTGGGAGATGCCAGGAATTGTCTTGATGGCTCCCATTGTAGAAGTTTTCAGCACAGAAGATTCTGGCATGGAGGATTGTGGGAAAAGGATGCAGTGGGGATGCTTGCTAGGAATAGGGGGTACATCTAGGATGTAGGTAACCTGTTGCACATAAGCCTGATGGATTTCAAAGTAGCCCAAGAAACCAGAGGTTTTTCAGACTACCACATGCAGCTTATATTTTGTTACTGATCAGTCCATACCCTCATTTTATAGACGGAGAAACTGAGTCCCATAGAGATGAGGTGATTTGCCCAAGGTTGTACAAGTATCAGTGGTAAAGCCCAGAATTTGAAGTCCACTGATTCTAAATCTTTGGACTTAGTATTTGAGTGGGAGAGCAGAGGCAGATGGGAGAGAAATTGAGCTGAGAGAGACAGAGCCAAGTCTATCAGCCGCACACAGATTTTGGCTCCCTGGGGGAGGCTACACATTGACATATCCCATCTAGGGAATCATGTGGTCTTAAAGATGGCTGTGGGTGGAGGCAATAATGGGGGAAGGAGTAGTTTCTGGGTCAAATTGAGAGCTGCAGGAAGGTGAGATGGCAGCAGGACAGCCACAATGGAACAGTGATGGAAGAGTTCTTGGACCAAGACTTCTGGACCCAGAGTTGTGATTGCTACTTTACACCAAGGTCCTGGATCAAGTGGAGGAGATCCTGGACTAAGCAGCAAAAACGTGAGCCATGATGTGGAAGAGCAAACCTGCACCGTGCCCTCACTGGCACTGTGAGTTATGTGGATCGTGCAGGTCTGAGGAAAAGGTAATAATACTGTAGTATACATTGCAGTATATACCATGGACAGTTCTGAGAACAGAGTTCCCTGGGGGAGGGGAGGCTCGCTAAAGCAGTAGTTTCATAGACCATCTAACAGTCCTGAGTGTTTTTCTTTCATGTTTTTGGGTTCAACCTAGAGTAGTACTATGAGTTGGGAAGACTATCTAGGCTTCTTGGGATGTGGGGCTTACCAGGTTGAGAAGAAAAGGCATTTTGGCTATTTATGGGTTTGGGTAGGCGTCCTTTGTTTTTATGTTTTTAAATTTTTGTCAGGTTAAATAAAGCTTGTCAGATATTCAAAGTGTCGTTAGACTGGGTGCTTACATGGCAGCTATGGGTCTTTTTCCTTTTTTTTTGTGCAAACTGGGACATGACATTCCCGGGGGAAGCCATGGGTGAGGACGCAGGCCAAAGAAAGATTTATGAAGAAGCCTCTCTAGATTGAACTTGAGCCATGTAAACCCAGAGCCGTGGTTCTGGGCTGTGGGTTATACCTACATGTTGTGCCATTGATACAATGATACCTCCTTGTCATGGGAGGTCCAAGATCACAAAGTAATAATTACAGTAGGGACATGTGGGTGATATCAGGGTGGAGCCAGGCATTGTTGACCCTTACTGATGATATGATCATTAATGTTATATTAATGTGTTAGGTAATGGCACAAGGGAGAAGGATGGAAGGAATTTAAAGCTTTCTGGAAAGAAGAGGCCATTTTGGTTTGGAGGCCATGTTGAAGGAGCTTGCAGGTGATATGAGCTCCTGATTTGATCTTGGCGATGCCACTTGGATGCCAGGATTGGGCTTTGGAGTAATCTGGGTACAGGATTAGTTTGGGTTAAGAAAGTCAGTGTTAGCCAGGTTTATTGATTTATAATTATTTAGCACTCTGATCATTTTTATACTCTGTTGTATGTGTTTTGTAGGCTTGATGGCAACTTGGGATTGAGAGGAGGAGAAAGATTGTGAGTACTCAAAAACAGATGGCATCCAGAGGAAATGAAAATCTAGGGAAGAGTATATAGGAAAGGATGAAAGTATGATAAGTACTAGTTTTCAGAGTTGCTCAGATTGGTAGAACTGAAAGAAGGGACTAGGATTAGGACATCCTAGACCAAGAACAAGGAAGAGATTTAGGGGGATCTTGTGGGGTTCTTCACATGCTCCTTTGATCTGAGCTCACCAGAGAGTTTTCCTGTTAAGACACATTAGTTTTCTTTAGATTTCTCTCCATCCTCTCTTTCATCATGCAAGGTGCATGCTGTCTTATTAGATTATGTGCATACATATGGGATGTCTGAATGTATAGACAAGAGCTCAAGGGGAGGCATTGAACTTGGAATCTGCTCTCCTGGGGTCACTGTAGTTCCAGTCTCCTGGCTATTCCGTGAATGACATACTCCATCTCTTGGCTCTGGGCATTTTCTCTGACTATCTCTCATGCCTGGAACATTTTTCCTCCTTAGATTCACCTACCACTTTCCCTGGCTTCCTTTTATGTTTTTATTCTTTTTGTTTTTAGGCAGTTGGGGTTAAGTGACTTGCCCAGGGTCACGCAGCTAGTAAGTGACAAGTGTTTGGTCTGAGGCCGAATTTGAACTCAAGTCCTCCTAACTTCAGGGCCAGTGCTCTATCTACTGCACCACCTAGCTGCCCCTCCTGGCTTCCTTTTAAATATCTGCTAAGATCTCATCTTTTACTAGAAGCCTTCCTTAACCCCTTTTTATTCTAGGGCCTTCACTCTGTTAATTATTTCCTATTTATCCTGTATATAGTTTACTACATCTACATCTACATCTATCTATCTATCTATCTATCTATCTATCTATCTATCTATCTATCTATCTATCTATCTTTGCATGTTGTCTCCTTCATTAGATTATAAGCTTCTTGAGGGCAAGGACTATATTTTGCCTCTTTGTGTTTCCCCAGTATTTATCACAGTGCCTGGCAATAGCAGGAACTTAATAAACATTTATTGATTGATTGTCTTGAGGGCATCAGGAGAAGGGTCCATGAATCTGGTTTCTTTGTTCTCCTCTGAGAGAGGGGTACTGGAATAGAATTATATCTCTCTGCTCCCCTAAATACTACTGGTCTGAAGGCACAATTGATTCAGAACAAAAAGGGTGCTAGCTTTCCTGGTGGCTAACCCTGATGAGGAAGGATAGCTCTTGGTTTATACTTACCACTTTTGATTCCTTCCCACCAAATACTAGTTATAGTATAGACAATTACAGATAGTGAATTGTGAGCAAACCATTTATCCAAGAAAACAGATGAGAAAAGTTACATAGATTAGAATATACCAGAAAATATGGCGAGTGAATAGTTCTCCAAAAGGGGAAAGTGATAGCAGCTCAAACCTGATCTCACCCAAGGAGAAACTCCCCCAAATCTTATAGGAAGCACACTGGAAATCAGTGACATCATATTGGAAGAGCCAGCTTCCTCTATGTGTCTGCCATGTCCAAAATCTGTCTTTCTGTCTGTCTTTCTCTCCATTTATCTGGAGTAAGTTCCCAAAAGAGTTTGGAACTGCATGTCTCCCCCCCAAGAAAAAAAGGGATATCTCTCCTCTCAGAGTCATGTGGGTTGTGTTGTATTGTCATAGTTAAATTATGTTCTCTCCAACTTCCCTTGCAAAATTCCTTAGGCTTGACTGGAAGGAAACAAGAGCTGCAATCATAATTCTTTATTATTGTATATAATGTGACTTCATTCTCAGATCCTTCCTTCCCTTTCAGGATTTGGGCAGAGAGATGAAAGAAATCCCAGGAGTGGGGCTCTTAACACTTTTGGAGTGCAAGACATGATGACCAAAGAGACTGAAGTAGGAACAAGGAATGGCGTAGGAAGAGGATCTGGAGGAGGACAGCCAGGACAGTGAAAGGTGTCTAGATCTTGCCATACAAGAATTGTTTGTGAGGATGAGGGATGTTTAGCCTGGAGAACAGAAGAGGGAGGAGGGGTAAGAGCATGTAATTACCCCTCAGTGTTTGCAGGGCTGGCCTGTGGAAGAGGGATTAGACGTGTCCTGCTCAGCCCCAGAGGTCAGAATGAGAGGGAAAGTGCAAAAATTTGGCAGATGTAGTCTTGATATGAGGAATTTCTAATGAAGACACCTGCCTGAGAGTGGGATGATCTGGCTCAGGGGCAGCAGGTCACCCTCACTAGAGGCCTTCCAGCAAAGGTTGTCTGTTATGTTGTAGCTCAGTTTCTTATTTGCTATGGTTTAGGTTGGACTAGGTAGGCTTTGGAAGCCCTTTCCAGCTCTGAAATTCTGTGATTCTATAACTTTATGGAGAAGAAGATCCCAGTAGATCGACAAGAGTTCCATTATCTTCCAAGTGGGATGGCATAGTCCGTAGGTGGCCTTTGTCCCCACCCTCCTCTCTCCTGCTTGCTGTTTCCCTTTCTCTTCTCAAGGCTTGCTTTACTGCCTAGTAATCTGCCAGTGCCCTTGAAGACAATCACAAGGGCATTCCTGCTGACTGGGCAGCCCACACATGGCTTTTTTGGTCCCAGGCCCCAGGAGGTTCATTTATAGCACCGGCTTCTCCTCCTACCACCTCCCAGGGCCCCTCCAGACACCTTATGAGCCTGCTTTCTGAGGTTCAGGGAGGTCCCAGGGGAGATGTTCTGATTTGCCAGAGGATTTCAGGTGCCTGAAAGTGAGGCGAGTTGGTCCTGGGTTTGTGTGATGGACAAAGGAGGAATAGGGGGGTGTTCCTGGTATTAGTCTACCAAGTCTATGGAGATCAGAGAAGCTGGGAAGCAGGGCTCTTGGATTCTCTTCCTTGTTTGGTCACTGACCTTAGGGCAAGTCTCTGCCCAACTTCATGCATCAATATCTCCCCATCCATCAAATGGCAAGATCTCTGCCTAGTTCCTCCCAATGCTCCCCCACCCGCTCCACCCAGGAATGCTTCAGAGGGCCAGAGATCACATTTGTAAACCTTGCTTTGAGTTCTGGTGAAAGGAATCTTCAAAGCACGAAGTGTCATTAGTGTAGAGCTTCTAAAAACAATAGCACTACTAATTGTCCTAATTATAACATTACAAGTAAAAAGAAGGGCCATATGAGCATCTGAAGCCAGTTTCTTAAAGGCTTGGATGCATTTTCCAGGGCCTCATGGATCAAATTATGAACTTAAACTCCTTCCAACCCCTATAATCCAGAAAAGTCAGAAAATACAATGGAAATCAAAACAGGGACACAACTGTTACTGATTATTCCATAAATGGATTATAGAATGCCTAGGAAGAGGCTATTTACAATTTCTGGGCTGGGAAGACAAGTACTAAAGTTAGAAAGTCATCTATACAGGGGTAATTTTCTCTTAACAAGCTGATTGGGGATGGAGGACTGGAAGAGCTGCCCTGAATTCTGTTCTTGTAGACAAGGGGGGGAAGAGATCAGAGCTGACTAGCTTGGATAAGGGAGGGACATGAAAAGACAAGGTAGGATAAGAAGAGAGACCTGGCGGGGGCAGCTAGGTGGTGCAGTGGATAGAGCACTGGCCCTGAAGTCAGGTAGGACCTGAGTTCAAATCCAGCCTCAGACCAAACACTTGACACTTACTAGCTGTGTGACCCTGGGCAGGTCACTTAACCCCAATTGCCTAAAACTAAAAAAAAAAAAGAAAAGAAAAAAAAAGAAAAAAAGAAGAGAGACCTGGGCCACTAATAGTCAAGATAGCCAAGCTCCATCCCTGGCTGTGTGGTGGGAAGTCCCTCCCAGTGCCGACATCTGGGGAGGAGGTGACAGATCTGAAGGTAGTTTGAGCTCCCCAGGCACAAGGAGGTAAATAGGGCGGGAATTGTGGCATGTGGCTGCTGGGTCCAAGCAACATAATCAATGTTTGTCTATTTATTAACAGATGTGGACACGAAATGGGGAATGTGAATGCTGGGGAGGGAACTATGGACTGGCATGGGCCTCCAGGGTCCTTATTCTCAAAAGGATGAAATTGAGATAATGTGCAGATATAGGGAAAACCTTTTTCCAGTGTACCTGCTTGAGGGCTTAGGAAGGGTCTTTAAGGACTAAGGTGGTTCAATGTAAAAGACACTATTTCAGGGGCCAGAGACCTGGGTTATAGACTCTTCTGTGTCCTCTCCCTGGATTTCAGTTTCCTCATCTGTGAAATGAGAGGATTGGATTAGTTGGGCCCTGAAGTTCCTTTCTGCTCCGACAATCTATGGTCACCAAGAATAGCTCATTGTGGTTCCTAATGCCAATGACCTGAAGGAACCTAGGGAGGAAAATTAGCTAGACCTCTTTAAGATTAGAACAAGGCCAGAGACTGGAGCAAGAGGGGAAGGAGCCCACAGATAGCTTCTACTGGGAGCCTTTCCCAATCCCTCTTCATTCTAGTTCTTCCCTCTGTTTTATTTCCTATTTATCTGTTTATAGCTTACTTATACATAGTTGTGCATGTTGTCTCCCCCACTGGATTGTGAGTAGGATTGCTCGAAGGCTTGGGACTGTCTTTTGCATTTCTTCGTATCCCCAGCGTATGCCCCTTGGCAAATAGTAGGTGCTTAATAAATGCTTACTGACTGACTGGTAGAGGGGAACAGTCAACTCTGTCACCTTGGCTTAGGGCGCCATCTACTTCCAGCCCCTACTGTTTTTCTGCTCAGTCCCAGCTTTGTCCATGGTCCTCTAACATCCAAGGATCTCACAGCCTTCTCCCTTCTGTTCACAGCAATTGACATTTCCTCCATTTTCCAGAAGGGCAGATTAATATAGAGTGAGGGAGGGGAGAGGGTCCTGAGTGATGGAGCTATTCAAATGAGAGGCCAAATAGCAAAGGAAAAGCTAACCACTGAAGGACCTACTCCTCTCCTTTCTGTCTCCTCCCCTTTTTCCATCCTCTCCAGCCCGGACTGAGGTTCTGAGATCACAGCCTGCCAAGCACAAGGGGGAAGCTGTCATTTGTTTCGCTGATTTTCCTAGTTACAAGGGAGAGCTCAATTTAGGGGGTGGGGGTGGGTGCCTATGAACAGCAATGACTGATGACATTAGTAAGACATTTTAAAAATAAACCAAGAGACAAACATGCTTGGGAATGCATTTACAGAATCATTCTCTCTTTCTTTCCCTCTGGGTCTGTCTGCCTGTCTGTTTTTCTTTACTCCCATCTCCAACTCCCTTCCCCCCAATTCTCCTCCTCCTCCCCGAGTAGGCAGAAATTCCTTCCCATTAGTCTCATAGAATTAAAAACTTGAAGGGACCTAAATAGTTATCGGGGGCAGCGAGGTGGCCAAGTACGGATAAAGCTCTGGACTTGGAATCAAGAAGACATATTCCTGAGTTCAAATCTAGCCTTAGATACTTACTCACTGTGTGACCCTGGGCAAGTCACTTAACCTCTGATTGCCTCAGTTTCCTCATCTGTAACATGAGCTGGAGAAGGAAATGGCAAACCACTCTAGTATCTTTGCTAAGAAAACCTTAAATGAAGTCATGAAGTGTTGGACGTGACTGAACAGCAAATGGTCATCTGGTTCAATTTGTTTTTAAACAGATGAACAAACTGAAACTCGGGAAGGTCAAGGTTGTGTCCAAAGTCACACAGGTAATAGCATCAGGACAAAAATGTTACCCAGTCCTTGGATTCCAAATACAATGCTTTTGTCTCTATACCGCATTGACAATGCTATCCAAGGAGATTGAGAAGACACCCTGAGGCTCAATTTTTCTCTTCTATAAAATGAAAGGGTCTGTAGCATTTAGAACTGGAAGAGACCATCTCATTTTACAGATGAAGAAACTGAGGGGGGCTGAGAGAGTTGAAATGGCTTACCTAAGGTCATACACATAGTGAATGGCTTTGAGCTCAGCTCTTCTGACTCCAGATGTGGGGCTCTTCCCACGATAGCACATTGCCTCATGGTTCGGACTAGATCTTGGTCTAGATAGGACTAGACTAGATCTATTCCTGTTTTAATACTCTGTGATTTCCTGAGAGCTCTCTTCCCGTCTCTTCCTCGGGGTGTCCTCTACCCATGTGAGATGCTTGGCCTGACCCACTGACCTTCCTATCCTGCTCCTGGCCTGTTGATAATTTCCTTCTTTCTTCCCTGTGGCCCTGATCCCCATCTCTGAGTCACCCCCTTCTGATGAGTTCTCATATCCGGACAGAACCAGTTATTAACTGAGGCCTTTACTTCTCCCTCATCTTACTCCCCTATCTGGAGGTCTCTTGGGGGAGGAGGAGGAGGAGGAGGAATAAGGATTGTGAACCTTCATCTTTGGGAATTAGGTGGGGGTGGGAAGAGAGCAAGGATGGAGGAAGGCTATGGCCACCCCTACCTTCTCTACTACAGAGAGACCTTAGGAGAAGCTTTGCACGTCTAGGGGCTTTGAGTCGCCTTACGTCTTGGGGCTGGGAGGAAGGGAAGATGGAGGGATGCCATGAGTTCCAACCAGGGCTATCCTCTCTTAGTAGTAGAGGGTGGCACCTGGAACTCAACCTGTCCCCTCCCCCTCCCGAATGCCTCTTCCCTTCCTGGTCCTCAGGCACTGAAGGGAGCCAGATCTGGAAGTAGCAAACCAGTTGGGCCGGTTTTAGAAACTCCGGTGAGCGGAGGACTAGAGAGAAGGATGTGTGTCCTGCCCTCTCCTCCTTGCCTGCACACAGAACTGTTGAAACGCCCCCTGCCCCAGCTCCTGCTGTCTGTCTCCAGGACGGCTGGGTCCCTTTCCAGATGAGGCACTCCGGAAGCCTGGGCCCTATCGCCCTCCTGCTGGGGCTGGAGCTGGCCCTATGCAGGGGCCAGGCGACTTCACAGTACTGCGGGCCACAGGGCCAGGCGGAGAGATTGCATTTTACCCGGCTGGGCAAAGGCCGCTGGCTGGATCTTCAGGCGCGGCCACCTGGGTCCCTGGATCCCCTCTACAGGATGGTGCGGGGCTTCCTGGACATGGTGCAGCTTAACCCCTTTCCAGAAGGTGAGGATGGGGGGGGGTCTGGGGGAAAGGGCAAAGTCCTCTGACCATCACAGAGCCTTGTCACTCCCTCTACCTGTGGGGCTACTCATTTTCTACCGGGGTCTGTCCTAACTCCCTGCCGATGTGGTGCTTGTGCCGGCCAGGACAAGAGGGACCCAGACATCTTTGGCCCTGGCGCCATCTGGGAGAGAACTCCCAATAGCTCCTTCTTCCAGGATTGGCAGCATTCCTAGGAGAACTAGGACAGTGGCGTTGGTGGCAGAGGGAATGTTTTGAAATGGCTGGGAAGGCTTTGAAGTGGAGAGCACAGGGTCGGGGTGGAGGGGCTGGGGGTTCAGCAGGTGCCAGTCTTGGGGTCAGTAGGAGGAAGAGTGAAGAGTTTCAGGGCTGTGGTCTCAGGGATGGGCTGCCCTCTCCATCTCTGTTCTTTCTCTTTGGGTGGAGGGGAAGAAACGTTAGAGCGGGCTGGGCCTCTTGCTCTGAATCCCTGCATCCCACTCACCTTTGCAACCTGGTAGGCATGGTGCCCCTGTATGGCAGAGCCTCTGAGAATCAGAAATTGTGAGTCTCTGACCACTCTTAAATAGCGTCTGCCCCACTGCGCAGATTGGGGAGGTCTGGGTGGGGTTGGGGAGCAAGCTGCTGGGAAGAATAGGGTGTAACTTGGAGTGTTCTCTCCTAAGTTCTACCTCCCCCACTCCCTGATCAAGCCCAGCTCCCTGTAGCAGGTCTGGGCAGGACCTTATGGGGCAAGGTGTCCTTTCCATGGCATATAGGGTGTGTATGGGGGAGGAGTTCCCTGAACCCTCCCTCCTGAATTTCCAAAGCTCCTGTTCATTTAAAGATATGAAATATCTCCGTGATGACTCTCCAGATTGGCTACTGGCGATCTGGGTAGGGGTTGGGAAGGCAAGCTAGGTAGCAAGATGAGGTGGTAGTGATGGTAGTGATGTCTCCCTTTTCTGTAGGGCTGGTTCGAGTGGCCCTGAATGAACCCTCTTCTGTTCGAACCTCAGATGTGAGTATCAAGAGGCCAGATTATTTTTGGTGGGGATGGTGTATAAATCTCAAGGGATAGGAGGGACAGAGTTGGGGTGGGGGGGGAGATAGAGCTTTATAGAATCGTAGGATACTGGAACTAGAATGAACCTTCGAGATTTGTGAGGCTGGGTGCTATAGTGAAAAGAGGACTGGATTTGGAGTCAGGAGAGATCTGGATTGGAATCTCATCTCCCACAGGCACACTAGCTGTGTAATTGTGGGCAAGCCTCAGTTTCTTTATCTGTAAAAGAAGGCCATTAATGTCCATACACCCATCTCATAGGATAGTGAATCAAACAAAAGATTGTGTGTAAAGCACTTTACGAACCTCAAAACACTAAAGCAAATGTCAGCTATTAGCCTGGTGGTGCAGTGGTTAGAGCTCTGGAGCTGGAGTCAGGAAGACTTGAATTCTTGCTGGCTTGCCTCTGGGCAAGTCACTTAACCTCTGCTTGCCTCAGTTTCCTCATCTGTAAAAGAAGGATAAGTTTAGTACTTAGCTCATGGGGTAGTAGTGAGGATAAAAACTTCAAAACATCTCTGAAATATACCCCTTTCTCTCTTCTGACACTGCCACCCCCCTGGTATAGGGGTCATGTCTGGACTATTACAATAACCTGCCTGTTGGTCTGCCTGCTGCTAGTCTCTCTGGGCTCCAACCCACCTTTATTCAGCCATCAAAGTGATTTTCCTAAAGTGTAAATCTGACCACGTCACTCCCCCATTCAGTAAACTCCAGCGGTTCCGTCTCCTCCAGGATCAGCTATGAAGTCTGTTTAGCGTTCAGAGTCCTCCGTAACCTAAGCCCCCTCCACCTTCCCAGTCTTCTCCTAGCACCCCCAACCCCAACCCCATACGCTTTGATCAAGTGACATCAGCCTCCTTGCTGTTCCTCAAACAAGACCCTCTATCTCTTGACTCCAGGAGTTTTCACTGGCTGTCCCCCAAGCCTGGAATGTCCTCCTTCCTCACCTCTACCTCTTGGCTTCCTTCAGGTTCCAGATAAAACCCCATCTTCTCCTGGAAACCATTCTCAAATCCCCCAATTCTAGTGGCTTCCCTCTGTTGATTGTTTCCTATCCCTCCGGTATGTAGCTTGCTTGCACTGAGTTGTTTGCATGCCACTCCCCTGTTAGAGTGTAAGCTCCTTGAAGGCAAAGACTGTCTTTTGCCTATTTCTATATCCTGAGTGCTTAGTGTGGTCCCTGGCACGTTTTTGTTGTTGCTGAGTCTTTTCGGTTGTGTCTGACTCTTCGTGACCCCATTTGGGGTTTTCTTGGCAAAGATACCAGAGTTGTTTGCCATTTCCTTACAGATGAGGAACTGAAACAAACAAGGTTAAGTGACTTGCCCAGGGTCACAAGGCTAGTAAGTATCTGAGCCCAGATTTCACTTCATGAGGATGTCTTCCTGATTCCAAGCTCCTTGGCTTGATGGCTGTGTCACTGAAATGCCCTCCTGGCACACAGTAGGCACTTAATAAATGCTTATGATTGATTACTTTGCAAAAAAAAAAAAAGCACTTTGCAAACCTTGAAGTACCATATAAACATAGCTATTATTATTATGATTATCAGCGAGTCCAACACCTTCACTTCAAAGACAAGGTGAGGCCTAGAGATTGGAAGCGACGGGCCTGGTGTTACCTGTCGGCATCCCATAGTGTTACCTAGTGGCATACATTGTTGTTCAGTCATTCAGTCATGCACAGCTCTTCGTGACCCTATGGATCATAGCGCACCAGTGCTTCTTGGAAAAGAGACTGGAGCAGTTTGCCATTTCCTTCTCCAGTGAATTAAGGCAGACAGAAGTTAC
This sequence comes from Phascolarctos cinereus, assembly GCF_003287225.1. NCBI lineage: Eukaryota > Metazoa > Chordata > Mammalia > Diprotodontia > Phascolarctidae > Phascolarctos > Phascolarctos cinereus. The sequence goes on along the minus strand of NW_027555625.1, from coordinate 146,948,109 downwards.
AAGGGACTTGCCCAGGGCTACACAGCTATTAAGCTTCTGAGACTGGATCTGAACTCAGGTCTTCCTGAGCTCCAGGTACAGCTCTCTATGCACTGAGCCACTTAGCTGCTTCAGTAGCATACACAGGGAGGCTAAAACCCAGATCTTCTCACTGCCTATCTTACAGGTAGTGGTCTTGAGTTCAATTCGCTTTTGGTCCAATTTCCCATTACCTTCCACCCCTTCAAGGAGGGGTGATTGGGAGCGGATTAAGGACCACGCTATCTTAATCTGTGAATTATTTTTGCAGCTAACTTGAGTGCTCAGCTCATTGTTCAGTGCTGGATGTCCATAAACTGAGCAAAGGGCGGGGTTATAATTTGGGAGAGGGTGGCAATGGGAGGGCTAGTCTGTCAGTCCCTTCTGAGTGTTAATTAATTATGTGTAGGGGGAGACGGAGAAGGTGGACTGGGCCAGAGGTCCTGGCTGACATCTTCCCTCTCTCCCTCCCTTACCACCCGCTGCAGGTGGTCCGGTATGAGGCTGGCTACGTGGTGTGTGCTGTGATTGCTGGCCTCTTCCTCCTTATCGTTCCCACCGTCGGGTTTTGCTTCTGCTGTTGCCGTTGCCGCCGGCGCTGTGGGGGCCGCGTCAAGGTTGAGCACAAGTCTATGGCCTGTGAGAGGGGCAGCCTCATGACTTTCCTGCTGCTCATCACTCTTCTCCTCCTGTAATCACGGACCCTCCATTAGGGGACCTGGGAGGGAGGGGTGGCCAGGAGGGACAGAGGGAGGCAAATTGGTATGGTGTGGTATTAGGAGATCCAGGAGGCTCAAGTGCACTTCACTGTGTTTTGCGGGGAGGGGAAGCAGAGGATTTCTGGCTCCCCTAATCCCTGGTAAGAGCCTTGGGGGCATCCCCTGCCTGCTGTGGATACTGACCACAGCTTTCTCTCCCTTCTGCAATAGGACCGGTGTGATCTGTGCTTTCATTACCAACCAAAAGACACACGATGAGGTAGGCCCTGGTGTCCGGGCTGTGCCTGGCGTGCTGAATTCCCTACAAGGTCTGGTCTCTGATGTCCCCCAGGTGAGCAGTAATCCTTTTTTTTTTTTTTTTGCCGCAGCAGCAGGTGAGCAGGGAAGCAACCAGATTGTAGGTGGTCAGGGAGGCAGCCAGCTGCCGCTTGGGAGCTAATTGTGGCCTGTGGGTAGATCCAGTGGATAGGAATTGCCTGGAGAAAGGTAATGCTCCTGAGGCTTTCTAGGTAGACCTGGAGGAGGTGAAGGCACCAGCTTGGATTTGGTATTTCCTTTGCCTCTACAGGAGCTGAAGGCAGTGGCTGAGCAGTTCTCCATCCCCCAGAATCGAGTCTTGGAGGAATTGGATGGTGAGAGCTTGAGAGCCGTGGAATTCCTTGGAACCTGCAGGCATGGGCTGCTTAGGAGCCCAGCACCTCCTCAGAGGCTGAGCTCATAAAGTCCAGTAACTCCCTGGGAGGAAGCCTCCCCTCACTCCCTCAGCATCCACGCTGCCTTTGGGAAGCTCCCACAAAGGTGGGGTTTAGATCTAGGCACTTAGTGCATCCTGGCACTGAGCAAGGACCTGCTACTTGCAGAGCCCTGGGCTGCAGCTGGCAGACAATATCAAGCCCCTGTCCTTTGGGAGCCTTGAGTTCTGATCCCCATCTAATCTCTACGAGGCTGGCTTGGTCCCTGGATCTGCCAGGTCTGTCCTCCTCTCCTCCACTGACCTTTATTGTTTCAAGATCTGTCTCCCCCATAAAATTGTTCGTTGTCTCCTGTCTCCAGCTGTTGGTGTAAACCTTGGCAGCACCATCCATACCCAGCTCAGGGGCACAGTGTATCCTATGCTAGCCACCCTACAAAGACTGGGCCAAGGTAAGAGGGGCCCTGAATCCATGGGTGCATGGCATGTGAGTGTGAATGTGTGTGAATGTATTGGGGTGTGTGCATGGGTGTGGAACTGGGGTGTGTGTGTGTGTGTGTGTGTGTGTGTGTGTGTGGTGTGTGAATATGGATGGGTGTGGAAAGTATGGGTGCATTGGTGTATATGAGAAATTTGTGGAGGAAGAAGGGAGCGGAGTGAGGGTGAGAAAGACTGAAAGGGCTTTGTTCATGAGGCAGTTAGGTAGCACAGTGTTGGAATCAGTAAGTCCTGGGTTCTTATCCAGATTCAGACAATTAGCTCTGTGACCCTGGACAAGTCACTTAACCTCTCATCCTCAGTTTTCTCTTCTGTAAAATGGGGTTAATAACAGCACTTACCTCCCAGGACTGTTATGAAGATCAAATAAAATACATAAATTTGTGCTGCAAGCTTAGGAAGTTTTATGTAAATGTTAGCTATTTGATGATGATGATGATGATGATGTTGATGTTAATTGAGCTTTAAATTCAACCCCTTGACTTAATTCGTCCCACCCCTCTCAGACTTGCAGGTTTCTTTGGACCACCTTCAGCTACTCAACTCCAGCACAGGCTATCTACAGACTCAGCAAGAGCCTCTGGTTTCCTCTTTGCAGGACCATAGGCACAAGCTTCTCTCCCTGCTCCAGGACGGCCAGTGCCAGGGCTGTGCCAGTGCCCTGAGTCATATCCAGCTCTTGGAGCTGGGGGCCAATTTCAGCCAGGTGGGTACCCAGGGGCCAGCTGGCATCATAGCAGTATGGCTTGGACCTCATGGTGGTGGGCGGGGTGGGGCATGGGGGCAGTGGGCGAAGTGAGAGGCGTAGGAGTAGAACAAAGGGAGCTCAGGACTCAGGACTCTCGGGCTTGAGGTGGGACTTTGAGTGGAACCAGAAAGAGGATGGAGGAGGCAGAGACTTAACTCAGCTCTCTGCCTTCGGGTGTCCCCATTGCCTTGTAGCATAAAGAGAAGACATTTCAGAGACAGTTAGATGGTGTGGTGGATAGGGCTCTGGGCCTGGTGTCAGGAAGACCTGAATTTAAATGTGGCTTCAGACATTTACTAACTGTGTGACCCTGCACAAGTCACTTGACTTCTGTCTGCCTCATTTCCTCCACTGTAAAATGGAGATAATAGTGGCACCTACTTCCCAGAGATAACAATGGACAGTGCCTGGCATGCAGTAGGAGCTTAATCAATCCTTGTTCCCTTCTTCCCTAAAGAAATTCTAGATGGGAATTGGGTGCAGGAAAATTGGTGCATGTGTGGTGTTTCTAGAAGGAGTGAATATTTTGTCCTCCTTCTCTCTCTTCTCTTTCCCACTACTCTTTAATATTCTCAATGTTTTTTCCTTCCTCTGCTTTCTCTCTCTCCTCCCATGCTATCCCCAACTCACATGTCTTCCAAGTTGGGTTAATGACTCAAGTCAGCCAAACTCCAACCCTTCATCTACCTTTCCTTATTTCTAAAACAGCTCAATCACAGTGGATAGAATGGTGGACTTGGAGTCAGGAAGTTCAAATCCCTGCCTTAGACACTTACTCATTGTGTGCGCTTGGACAAGTCACTTAACCTCAGCCTCAGTTTGCTCACCTGTAAAATTGATATAATAATAGCACTTAGCTCATGGTATTGTGTTGGGATAATCAAATGAGATAATTATATTTAAAGTGATTCATAGCCCTTAGAGTGCTAGATAAAGGGTTAGGGACTGGACCCATGATTTCATTGATATAAGTAACTCCTGGATGGAGAAATTCCCTTTACCAATGGCAGGATATGCCTTTTCTGCACTGTACAGTTCCACAGAAACACGAGCTGTTAATTATTCTTCTGTTCTGTGCAATTTCTTCCTGCAGCTCTCTGCCACGCCTGGCTCTAGAATCTTTGGACAAGAAGATTTATAACTAAAAGAGATCATAGAAGTCATCTGTCCAAACCCCTCATTTTTAAGAGTTAAAGAATAAAAGAAATGACTTATCCAAGGTCACACCAAGCAATAAATAGCAGAGAGAGACCAGAACTCAGTTTTTCTAAACCCTCATCTAGTGTTCTTTCAAATGACTTCTCACTGCCTCGTAGGTTAGACTCAAGGCAGCCCATCTCAGTCTTTTTGGTCTTAGGACCCCTTTTACACTATTAAAAATTATTGAGGCTCCCTCCCAATAGCTTTTATTTATTTGGGTTATATCTATCAATATTTATCACATTTGAAATTAAAATGTTTTAGTATTATTATGAAGATAGTTTTAACCTTGTGGACCTCTGGGAGAGTGTTGGGGGCCCCCAGGGTTCCCCAGGCTATGCTTTGAGAACTGCAGGACTAGGTAATATATTTGAGGATTTAAGTGTCTGGTTTTAAATAAACATCTTCTGATTCTCAATCCCATTTCTTTCCACTAGGTCAAGGTCATGTAGGGAAAGTGTCTGGACCTTGGGATCATAGGCTGTAGACTAGAAGGGTTTCCAGATCCAGTGTCTGGATCAGGACTGAGTTGGTTTGGGGAGGGAGGTAGATTTATCTCTATGAATTTTTGAATGCTGTGATTTCAGGTACCTTCTGTGAAGAGCGTCCTCCAGAAGTTGAAGAGTGTCCCAGAGGCCAATTTTTCCAACATGGTTCAGAAGGTGTGTATCTTGGGGGATAAGAAGTGGGATTAGACTTGAGGAAAATGGAATTCCTGTGTTTTTTCTTGGTTCAGGGTTTTTTTCTTGGTTTGAGGTTCACTTCCTAGCAAGCCATCTCACCTTCTCACTTCTGGGGAGAAGCCTCCAGACTTGGACAAGACCTTCTTCAAAATGTGTTAAGATCCTCAGATCCAGCTAAGAGCCCCTCTTAGAACTGGGGACAGGGATGGTTTTCTCTGATCTAGAGGGTGTGACCTCTTCTTCTGCTCCTCTCCAGGATAACAGCACATTCAATACACTCCCAGTTCTAACAGCTATGGAGACAGCAAACATAGTTCAAGGTGAGTTGTCCTCTGCCAGCAGGAACCCCGGGGAGGCTCCTACTCTTAACTTCCTACTGCAGGCATGAGTTTCTGTAAGCCATGGTAACCAGCTAGCAATGGACCCATAGGTCACAGAATCTCCTGTGAAGAGTTTCTCTTGAGGAAAGGATAAGCTAGGGGTAGAAGAATAATGTCTGATAGTGGAAAGAACACTAGATTTGGGTTTTGTTCCTTCACCCTACTAGCTGTGTGACCTTGAACAAGCATGACCTCTCTGAACTTTGGCTTCCTCATCTATAAAATGGGGATAATACCCATCCTGCTTAACTTGAAGAGATTTTATCAGGTCTAAGTGGGACAAAGCATATGAAAGTACCTGGTAAACTATAAAGCACTATACTTATTTAAAGTGGGAGGTGGAGGCTTTCCCTTGACAACTTCAGGGTACTATCAGGAACAGTAAGAAGAGAAACATCTAAATAGGCTCTAGGATAATAGAAGATAGAAATGTGAGTCCATAATTGTTATTGCTATCTCACACCTCCCCTTGCAGAGCTGAAGGAGGAGGTGGCTCAGATCCCAGAGGAAGTGAGGACCCTGTCTGAAGGCTTTCCAGGCTCTGAGGCTGCTGACCGTTGGAGGCAGGCTCTTGCACAGGCAGAGAACAGTAGCAGGCCTTACCTACGTATGATCCAGAGATATGAGAGATACAGGTATTGGGTGAGTTGGGGGAGGGCAGATCCAGGGGTAGAGAGAAAATATAGCTGCCCTCCTACCTACTCCCTGCCCTATGCACTCAAGATTCAGATTTCTGAGTACCCGCTCCCAACATCCTGTACTTAGCTCCTCTCATCCTCCAGGGCTTAGTTACTCCTCCTCCCAACTTAGCCTTGACCTCTAGTATTTCAGCCCTCAAACCCAGTGAGTCCTATGCTATTCATTTTTTCCTCAGCCTTTGAAACAAGGGGTATCAGTTTCCAGTTTCTTCCCATCAGTAGGATGAGGGGGTTGGAGCAGTCAATGACTTCTAAGGTTTTTCTGAGCCCCTAAAATCCTGTGTTCTTATGGTCCCAAGTGTTTCCAGATCAGTAACCGAAAGCTTAGGATCAATTCTGTCCATGTACTTAAATATTCATGTACTACTCATGTACATCCAGCCTTAGGGTTAGTGTCTTTTTCCTCTTCCTCTGGCACTGCACCCTTGGCATTGTTCTATGTTTTTATCCCTCCAAGGCCTGTGAAAGAGGTAGGAAAAGTTCATTTTCTTCCTGACCTCTCACATCTTGACTCTCCCCATCCATTTCCTCCCTACCCCACCATGGTAGGTGGATTGCAGGTTATGTGCTGTCCTCCGTGATCCTATTGGTGGTCATCTGTAACTTGCTGGGCCTCAGCCTGGGCCTCTGGGGCATATCTGCCCGAGAAGACTCCAGCCACACCGAAGCCAAGGGCGAGGCTGGGGCTCAATTTCTCATGGCGTAAGGATGAGGTGGGGCAGGGGAACTGAGAGGGGCAAGATAGGACAACAAATGGAATTGGGCTCTAAGGGCTTGGGGTGAAGGGTGCTGGTGCCAGCTGGCCCCTACTGTTCCTCCTATGTCCTAGGGAGTGGCTTCCATACTCCACAAGCTGTGGAGGTATGAGGTAGGGGGTCACTGGGCCTCAGTATGAGTCCTATTGTGTGTTTGGTGACCACCTAGGTCTGGCAGCTCATACATAGACAATCCAGGTCTTACTGTCTCCATGGCCTTATTTATTTATTTGGTCCCATCTGGCCCATGGAGCTGACCAGATGGTAGGAAAGGGGCCAGCAGTCCCAAGGATGGCTCTGTCCTCTGCCCTGTCCTTCCCTCCCCACCCAGTAGTGAAAGCTGCCCCCTTTTCTGCTCCTTCAGACCCTCCACTCTTCCCTTCCCTCTTCCTTAGCACCTGCTCAGCATGGTTCTTTCTCCCCTATGAAATAAAGAAAGAGCACCTTGTAGATAGTTACTGACCCCTGTCTTAACTTGGCCCTAGGTGGATCCAATTAGGTTTGCTTGGAGGTTCCCCATGGTCAACATGAGGCTAGTTCAGTATCCCAGGCGGTCCTGAGCAGTTCCCAATTCCATGGTTGCCTGAGGAGGAGTAGAAAGAGAGATATTTGGGTCAGGGATGGGAGCAAGCCAGGACCTACCTCCTTTTCACCCTCTTGATCCCCTGCCCTGTCTTTTCCACAGGGGTGTGGGCTTAAGCTTCCTTTTCTCTGGACCCTTCATCATCCTTATCTTTGCCACCTTCCTCCTGGGGGGCAACGTCCAGACGCTGGTGTGCCGAAGCTGGGAGAACCAGGAGCTGTACCAGGTGAGGCCTGGCCCAGGGCCTGTGGGCTGGCCCTTGTCTCACTGGATAAATAGAGACATAGGCTACCAAAGCTTCTGTCCCAGGGGTTGGGCTTAAGAGAAGCAAGGGGGGAGACCAATAGAAACACAGAATGGAAGAGACAGTGAAAAACAAACATGGAAACACTGGGGACAGGGAAAGACAAAGAGATAGCAGCAGCAGGTGGGAGTGAGAGAGACTTGGGCAGAAATCCTAGAAGTCCCTGGGTGAACTCCTTGTCATATTACTGTTGAAAACAAAGATAAGAAGTGGTGTCATTATACCCATCAGTTAATACTCCATTCTTGAAATTGAGAACAGAAACCAGGAGGCCTGACACCCAGTTTGTCCCCAATTTGTAAGTCCAGGAATTGGTGGGAAATTTATTTTCTATAGCTAAGACCACTTTCCTGTATCCTGGGAAGCTACCTGTTGGAGAAGTCTCTTGATTTGGGTTCATGACTAGGGGCATTGCTGTGTGTTATCCAATCACCATGCCAAGAGAGGCCAGGGCCCTGGGAGAAGAGGGGGCTGTCTTAATCATTGCTGTAGACTTCCTTTCCCCACTTCATGTGTAGTTTGCTGACACCCCAGGGAACTTGCCCCCATCCATGAACCTGTCCCACCTCCTGGGCCTCAAGAAGGACATCAGCATCCCTTCTGCCTATCAGTGAGTGTCTCCGTCAGCATCTTGGCCTTCTCAGGGCTGGGAAGGGGGAGATGTTAGAAATGGGGTGAGAGGTCAATGGGAGGGTTGGCCCCACCCTGATTCCTTGCTGCTCTCCTAGGCAATGTAAGGAGGGTGCTGCTCTCTGGAAGGTCCTACAGCTTAATGGCTCCTATGACCCAGAAAAGCACCTGGACATTAATAAGGTAAGAAACTTGAAAAGAATCACAAGTTGGCCACCTCTAAAAACAGGCATGGCAGGATTCTGACCCTCTCTGTCCTGGAGACTTGAGCTCCTACTGGCTTCTGGCTCTTAGGTCAGGCGGTCAGTAGCCAAGGGGGCAGCACTGGGGCCCCATTCAGAGAGGACTCTCTGAATTCAGCCCTGGCGTCTGAGCCATAGGTTCCCAGTCCCCTGGCAGCAACGCAACTAGGGTGAGGACTGGATAGCCAGAGGTTGACTGTGGTTAGGGGAAAGGGAGGTGGACATAAGGGGCACAAGAATAAGAAAGGCAAGGGCTGTAGTAGAATAAGTACGGAGGTAAGAGTCAGCTAACCCAGCTCTTGCCAATTACAATCTGTGGGAGCTTGGGCAATTCTCCCTCTCTGAACCTAATTCTCCTCATTTATAAAATGAAAGGATTAGAGTAGATGATCTCTAAAGATCAAAGGAAATAATACATGTAAAGCCCTTTGTAAATTCTAAAGCACTATATATATATATATATGCAAGCTAGTATTATATCCAAGGTCCTTTCATGCATTCATATCATGTGACTTCAGTGATGTGGCTAGGGACCAGGTGCAGAATGGAGAGCAAAGGGGTCATTGTGCTTTCTTCCTGTGAGTTTCTTTCTGTGTTTAGGGGGCCAATCTCCTAAAAGAACAGGAAGATACAAGCTATCAGTCAGGGCCCAAGAGAGGGACCTGAGAGTCCTTGTAGATGGCTAATCTGAGAGTCAGAGGTCCTGAATTCTTTTTCCTGTCCTGTTCTGGCTGTGTGATATTAGGCAAATGACTTAATCTCTTGAGGTCTCTGTTTTCCATCGATTAACTGAGAGATTTAGGCTAGCTCCTCCCAACTTGGTGGCTCAGTGGGTAGAGTGCTGGTCCTCAAGTCTAACCTGACTTCAAATCCAGCTTCAGATACTTACTAGCTGTGTAACCCTGGGCAAGTCACTTAACCTCTGTTTGCCTTAATGCACTAGAGAAGGAAATGGCCACCTGCTCCAGAATCTTTGCCAAGAAAACCCCATGAACAGCATTGGTTTAAGAATGACTGAACAATGGGGCTATGTTCTCCATCTGTTAACAGAGATTTAAGTTGGCTCCTCCCGGTTCTTAGATTATATGATTCTATAAAAATTAATTTACATGTAAAGTGCTTTGCAGTCCATAAAGCAATAAATAAATGTTAGTTATTGTTACTGCTACTAATAACAAATGCTTATTCACCTGGGCTATGAATACCTAGTTACCTCCTCTGAGTTTTGGTTTCCTCATCTGTAACATGGATGATAACACTTGTAGTATCTCACCTCCCAGGGTTATTTTGAAGCTCAAAATGGAGGTGAGATGTGTAAAGAACTTTGTAAACTCAAAGTGCTATGTAACAGTTAATTCTTTGGGCAAACTGGGGGTGATGGAGGAGGAGGTAAGAGGGGACACTTCTTTCCCTGGTTGCCTATGGGTTGGTCCTGGCTCAATATGCCTGTTTCTCCTTATCCTAGTATACTGCCAAGCTGCGGGAGCAGGTGGAGAGCTTTAATATAGATATGAAGGATCTGGACCTGCTGAATGAAGCTGCTAAGAGAGATCTAGAGGCCTTCAGGAGCAGCGGGATAGAGAAGATTGACTACCCCAGCTTCCTCACTCAGGTCAGCCTGCTGCCTCCCCTGCACGCTCCAACCCCTTGGGGCTGCCTCCTTAGCTCCTTAGTACCCTGGCCTGTTCACTCTGATCTTGGACCAAAGATCTCTGGTCCTCAGCTTCCTCCTGTATAAAATAAAGGGGTTGGACCAGATGATCTTCTGTGGTCCCTTCTACTTCTAGAGCTTATAACCTTATGAACCTGTGACATTCTCATCTAATCTGAGGTGCCCCTGCATAGACTTCTAGAATATGGGAACTGGAAAATTCTTGGGCTTCATGTCAGAGAGGCAACCCTGATTCAGAGGTCCCTGGGTAAGAGAAAGAACTTAGAGTCATGAAAGCTTGGCTGGAATCCCACTCCAGATCCTTATGTTGCCCAGTGTGGCCCTGTGCAGATTTGAATATGTCTCAGACCCTCCTCCCCCAACTCCTACCCCATTTACTCATCTGTAGAGTGGGGTTAATAAAAATTGCAAAGCCAACCTTGCAGGATTATTGTTCTTTGTAAACCCCAAAGCACTGCACATATGAGCTGTTATTATTAGCTGGCCCCTTTGCCTCATTTTAGAGATGAGAAAATTGAGGCCCAGGGATCCTTTACAGCTGCGTTCATAAAGACCTGAGAGCTCTTTCCGCTACATTCTCTCCTGTTACTGGCTACTGAACTGAATCAAGGAATGTCAGCACTGAGAGGGACCTTAGAGCCATCTACTCTAGATAGGGGTTACCCTATCTGAACAAGCATCTTCTCTTGCCCTTTGAAAAATATTCAATCTGCTTCCTCTTGGAGACTTGGGAGACTTTTTGAAGTCAGTGGGAGAGAGAGGCAAACCCATTACTTGGGCAGGGGGAGGGGGAAACAGTGAGGAAGGGGTAGCCTATTCCACTTTGGGATAGCTCCAAATTGTTAATAAGTTTTTCCTTATGTCAAGTCTAAGTAATCTACTTTTCTGCAACTTAAGTATTGGAGATAAAACGACAATAGCACAACAGTCCTTGCCCTCATTCTACTGGGAGAAAACAACATTAATATAGATAAGTAAATTAAAAATATATGCTTAGTAATTTGTGGGAGAGAGAACACTAGACACTTGAGGCTGGTCAGGCAGGCCTCCCTCCCTTCTCCCCTCCCCTTCCCCTTCCCCCACTGGAGCTAAGCCTCGAAGGAAGCTAGGAATCAGAGGCAGGGTGAGGAGGGAATGTATTCCAGATGTAGGGAACAGACTATTCAAAGGCATGGCAATGGGAGATGCATGGTTGTATACAGAGAACAAAGTCTGCCAGTTTGCTTGGAACATAGGATGTGCTAAAGAAAATAATGTTGGGAAAACCTGAAAAGACAGGCTGCAGCCAGATTGTAAAGATCTTTAAATGCTGGAGGTATTGAATGCATTTTATCTTCAAGACAGTTGGAAGCTAGTGGAAGTGTTTGAGCAGGGCAGTCACATGATCAGACTCGTGCTTTCCGAATGTCAGGCCGGATGGGAGGGGAGAGGCTGGAGGCGGGGAGACTGGTTAGGAGGCTTATTGCACAGGCTGGAGGCAGATGACAAAGGCCTGAACTGGTATGGTGTCTGTGTGAGTGGAGAGAAGGGAACAGATGAGAGAGATGTGGAAGACATAGAATCAATAAGGCTTGGCCACCCCCCACTTGGATGTGGGCCTAAGGGGGAGTGAAGAGTCAAGGACGACTCTGAGGGGTTGTAAATCTGGGTGAGTACCTGGAAGGAGAGTGGCCTACTTAACGGAAGCAAAGAAATTAGGAAGAAAGGGAGGGTTTGGGTTTTTTTTGAGGGGAGTGTGAAAAAAAATTAGTTTTGTTTGGGATGTATTGAGAGTTTCAGATGCCTATGGGACATCCAGGCATCCTGAGGGAGAGACTGGAGGCAGCATGTACCAGACAGGTCATTCTACTGCCCGCTCCTCTACCACTACTTCCTCTTGGATCCCACTGGAGACAGCCCAGGACCCAGAGTCCAAGAGCCCTGGGAATTTCATCTGACTTGTAACTGAAACCTTTTTTATATGCTGTCTTCCCCAATTAGAGGGGAATCCCCTTCCCTTATGAGCTCCTTGGGAGCTTTTCTATTTGCATCCTGAATTCTTTGAAGGAAAAGCGCTTAATAAATGCTTTTTTATTCATACATGTATGCATGCATGCAGGACTGGGTCTCAAGAGAGCAATTCAGGCTAGATGTATAGATCTTGGGAGTCATCCACATAGAGATAAAAGTTGAACCCATGAGAGCTGATGAGATCACTCACTGAGAGAGCCTGGAGAGAAGAGGACCCAGGGTAGAGTCCTGGAGCACTCAAACACAGACTTGGATGACGATCACTCAGTATTAGAGACTCATGAGGAGTGGCAGAGAGGTAGGAGAAGAACTAGAAGATAATAGGGCTGCGACAACCTATGGTGGAGAGAAGATCCAGGGAAGCAAGTCATCAATGGCGTAGGATCATGCAGAAAGGTCAAAGAGACAGAGAGACTGAGAAAAAGCCACTGGAATTGTGCAAATAAGAGGTTACTGTAAGAAAAGCAGTGTCACCTAATGGATGGAGGTTGGCTTGTGGTCAGAAAGACCTGGCCTTTTTCTTATACTATCCAAGGCTTCTTAAACTTTTTCCACTCGTGACTTCTTTTTGCCTAAGAAATTTTTATGTGACACTGGGTATATAGGTATATAAAACAGGTATACAAATCAAACATTTACTGATAATAAATCATAAAGAAATTTATTTTAAAACAGATCCTTTAGTATACATAGAATTTTTACCATTTATTAAAGACAATTGTCTCAGGGCAGCTAGGTGGTGCAGTGGATAGAGCACCGGCCCTGGAGTCAGGATGACCTAAGTTCAAATCCAGCCTCAGACACATAATACTCACTAACTGTGTGACTCTGGGCAAGTCACTTAACCCCAATGGTCTCACCGAAGAAAGAAAGAAAAAGAAAGAAAGAAAGAAAGAAAGAAAGAAAGAAGAAGGAAGGAAGGAAGGAAGGAAGGAAGGAAGGAAGGAAGGAAGGAAGGAAGGAAGGAAGGAAGGAAGGAAGGAAGGAAGACAGTAGTCCTGAATCTGAGCTGAGGTGTTTCTGGCAGCATTCATTGGTGTTGTGTGAGGTGATGGCATGCACAGTGCAAAGTGCACATGCTTTGTGTTTAGAACCAAGGCTGCAGTGAAGTCGCACAATACAGCGTGGGCAAACACTGCCAGAAACATGCATTTGATTTTGAATTAATTTTTGGTCGGGCATTCAGAAACCTCTTACTGTTGCCAAATTTTTCGTGATCCCCACATTGTACCCATATGGGGTCACAACCCACAATTTAAAAAATGCTGTTAGTTGTACTAGCTATGTGATCGTGGCTAAGTCACAGTTTCTCAGAGCCCAACAATTCCTCAAGACTGTAAGTTAATAGACAAGTTGACAGTCTCTATCAGTGGAAGGAATTTTCTTTTTTATTTTATTTTATTTTATTTTTAATTTATGGAATAAAACAAGCATTTCCATAACATAGTACAATAAAAAAGATGGATTGCACATGAAACTGCCAATCTACTATGCACATCTTGCCTTTCAATATACAACAAAATTACTATGTAAATTTCTTTTTTTTACCCCTTTTTTTCCTTCCCTATTTTCATACCAGAATTTCTTTATATTAATGGTCCAGGCACAGATTTTTCCATTTTTAAAGGAAGAATGAATAAATAGTGATACATTTTTATTTCTGGGGAGTGAGGGGAGGGGAAAGGAATGTATTTAGTAATAGAGGTGATCTAAAAAAAACACCCTCAAAGATATCAATGATTTTTTTTTTAAGAGAGGGCATTGGTAACCTTGGAGAAAGCAGTTTCAGTTACATGAAGTTTGGGAGCTAGATTGCAAGGGGTTGAAAAGCGAGTGAGAGAAGAGGAAGTGGAGTCAAGTAGAATGTTGACAGCTTTTCACAGCTAGGAGTTTGGCTGTGAAAGGAAGGAAAAAGTCTTCAAGCCATTTTCCCTAGTTTTCTTCTGAGACCAAAAGGAAAAAGTCTGATTTCTTTTTCACGCAAGAAGTCTGCAAATAATGGTAGACAATTACCCTGTTTCTTTTAGTCTTCTCTTTTTCTTTTCTTTGGTGAGGCAATTGGATTAAGTGACTTGCCCAGAATCACAAAGCTAGTGAATATTATATGTCTGAGGCTGGGTTTGAACTCAGGTCGTCCTGACTCCAGGGCCGGTGCTCTAGTCACTGTGCCACCTAGCTGCTCCCACCCCAGGCTTTTATTTTTCAAGCTACACAACTTCTTAGTCTGTCCCAGAGCAACATGTTAGCCCCATACATTTTGCTATGCCCCATCCCAGGCCTCCATGTGTCTCTCTTGCCTGCTTGGCCTATAGAAGCTGGGAGATCTCTAACTCTAGAGATGCCTAAGTGTTAGAGTAGACTGTCCCAGAGAGACTAGACATGGGAGCAGGAGAGAAGGTAGGGTGGAACCTCTTCCCAGGGTTAAACTGCTGCTCTGTCCCTTCAGATCCAGAAGCCAGTGGTGAAAGTCGACATCTTGAAGCTAGTCAAGGAGTTGGAGAAGTTGAGTCAAGCCCAGGTAAACCAGGGGGAACAGAGGATTGGTGTAGGGCCAAGAGGAGGCTTAGGAGGGAGGTATGTGGGTAGAATTCCCTGATCAGGGAGATCTGGCTTGGGGCCATGGAGCTTGCTGGGAGAAAGTGAGATGGTAGAAAGAACCCTATATTTGGGGCCAGAAGACTCACATTTTAATCCCAATTCTTTACTTCTACTGGTCTAACCTTGAATAAGCCACTTACCTCTCTGGCTTCAATTCTTTTATCTGTAAGAGGAGAGGTGGTGTGTTAGATGATCTCTGGTGTTCCCAGATCTAAATCTTATCATATTATGGTACACTGACCACTAGGGACCAAGAGGAAGGAAATAATGCCCAGGGGGTGGGGTGGTAGGATGGAACCTACGGGCTTGTGGCCTTAAGGCTGAAGGTTCCCCATCCCTGAAATAATATATCTTACTTTTTTATTGGGAGGTAGGGGCTGAGTGAGACCTTTCAATGTACCTTCCTAAGGATGCTATGAGTCTACTCTTGGGTCTACCCAGATAGCTGTGTGACCTTGGGCAAGTCTTCTACTGTCTCTGAGTCTCAGTTCCTTCATCTGTCAAATGGGGTTTCTATTCCCTGGTTAACCTAAGGGTCAGACAAAATAATAGGCTTGAAAGTGGTTTGAAGAAGGGAAAAAAATTTACAGTATTGCTATTATTAAGAGCAGCTAGTTGGTGCAGTGGATAAAGCACTGGGCTTGGAATCAGGAAGATTCCTTTTCATGAATTCAAATCTGGCCTCAGACACTCAGTAGGTGTGTGACTCTGGGCAAGTCACTTAACCCTGTTTGCCTGAGTTCCTCATCTGTAAAATGAGCTGGAGAAGGAAATGGCAAACCACTCCAGTTTCTTTGCCGAGAAATCCCCAAAATGGAGCCATGAAGAGTCAGACATGACTACAAGCAACATTGCTATTCTTTCTTTCTTGATGTCCTGGGTCCATCCCCCTCCTCCCACTCCTCCCACTTCCACCCCTGATCCCTCCAGACTGAGTCTGCCCTGGGGCAGCAGCTGAAGCAGGAGGCTCAGGCCCTACAGTCCCTTTTCCAGGAGAAGATCCTCCCTCGGCAGACCCATGTGGTGAGTGCAGGGTCCTGGGGAGAAGAGGGAAAGGGGAGGGAGGTCCCAATGGCCAGGAATCTAAGAACCCTTAGGAACAAAGATAGAATCTTCTATCTGGCATTTAAGGCCCCTCAGAATCTGGCCCTTTCCTGTGTTTCCATCCTCTCTCACTTGACCCTGCTCCTTGAACTCTACATCCATTTACAGTAGTCTTGTTGTTTCTTGAGTGTCCTACATTTCATCTCCAGATTCTGTGCCTTTGAATAGGCTGTCCCTTCTGTCTGGACTGCTCTTCTTCCTCTCTTCTGGCTTCCTGGCTCCCTCTGCTCAAATCCTTCTGCAGGAGGCCTTTCTGAGTCCTTTCTGAATTCTTGGTGACTTTCTTCTGAGATTACCCTTCATCTACTTTGAATAATATTTTGTTGTTTGCAAATTGCAATTGTCTCCCCCATTAGAAAGCAAGCTTCTTGAGGGAAGGGATTGTCTTCCTTTCTTTGTAGCCCCTGTACTTAGCTGGCATATAGTAAGTGCTTAATCAATACTTGTCACTGACTTTTCACCTTTGCTTCCCCTTACTAACGTATCTCACCTCTGCTCTCTCCTAAACAGGTGACACTGAATCAAAGTGTCCATGCCCTGTCAGCATCTGCCTCAAATCTCCAGGTGCTGGGTCTGGGGTGGGGAAGTGGAGAACACGGGTTGGGGTGCCTACTGTCCCTAAGACAGCTGAGGGGAATGACTGGGAGGAATATCAGAAAGGAACTCCAAGATCTCAGATGCTAGCGGGCAAAGCCAAGAAAGGAACTTGGAATTACCCACATGCTGTGCCTTCCTAGGAGTAGACAGTGAGGGATGTGAAAGAGATGTCACCTGAGGAGCAGGGTCTCTAGGTCAGCATTTTGAAACCAGACCTGCAATGCTCCTTGCCCTCAATTTGCACTCCTCTGCCGTCCCTCAGCTGGTGGTTTCAGAAACTCTGGTCAATGTGAGCTCCTTGAAAACTGAGCTGCCCATCCGGGCTCACTGGATCTTGAAGAATGTGAGTGAGAAGGAAAGGGCAAGAGCCGGGGATCTGAAGCAGAGAGTGGAGGTGGGGAGGGAGAAGAGGAGAAGGGCAAACTGGGTCTCCTCCTGGTGCTGGGCGTACAATTTATAGATTCTAGCTTTTTCCTATCACTCTGAAGTCTAGTGTCCCCACTTCAGAACCAGCTCTTGAGGGCAGCTCCTGGGATGTTTGAGAAGATGGGTTCTTCCCAGTCTGTTCTCTCAGGTCTTTCTAAGAAATGGGCATCCTCTTTTCTTCACAGGAAAGTGAGTGCTTCCTGAATAGAGAAATGGCATACTTCATCCAATACGTGAACTGGGCGAGAGAGATGGTGAGTGATGGGGACCCAGGCAGCTTGTGATCACTTCTGAAGTAATCTCTTCATTTCTGTATCCTCATCCACCAGTCCTCTCTTCATGTGCTGCTGTCAGATTATTCTTTGAGCAGAAAATGAATCAGTCAACAAGCATTTATTAAGTGCTTACCATGTGGCAGGTACTGTGCTAGATAAACACTGGTGATACAAAAAAGAAAAAAAAATCACAAAACAATCTCACAAAAGCCCTTGCCTTTAAGGAATTCACATTCTAATGGAGGAGAAAACATGCAAAAAAGTGGTCGTATAAGACATATACTGTGTAGATGGAAGTCAATCTCAAATGCAGGGCACTAGCAGTGGGGGAGACTGTGACAGGTCTCCTTCCTAGGAAGGAAGGTGGGATTGGAGCACGCCCACAAACCCTCTATAGATCCTCACTGTCTACAGGATCGAGTCCATGTTCCTTAGCTTGGCATTCTAGTTTGTCCCAAAGGTTTCTGTGCAATCTTATTCCCTTCCACTCTCTACACAAACCCTTCACTGAACCATTGCCCCTAAAGCACACCTTGGGCCTTCACATCTCTTTGCCTTGAATCTCTGTAAGGAGCCCTGGATTCGGAAACAGAGCACTTGGGTTTGAATCTATGTTCTGATATTACCCCGGACTTTAGATAAGTCACTTGAGCTGTATTGATGTCTCATTTTCTTTCTAGAGTGAAAAAAGGGTCAGACAAGATGATCTCTTGAGGTCCTTCTAGCTCTAAATATTTTATAGCTGAGGAAACTGAAGTCCAGAGAAATGGGAAATTATTTGCCAAAAGTCACATGAGTACAGAGTTGAAAAGCCAGAACTAGAAAGTGGGGGGTGGGGGGCTAGGGGATGGGTCTCCTGATTTCCAGCTTAGAGCTCTTTCCCTCAAATCACACCATGTCTGGTTGTTGCCTCACTGTTTGATAGAAGGATGACTTGTCACCTCAGCCAACACTGTGAGCTCCTGGAGCACAGAAACAGTGTGTGTTTATCTTTTTTGTTTCCCATACATAGCACCTGACACAGTGATGGGCAGACGGGAGATGCCCAGCAGATATTGTTTGGAGCAGAAAACCAGGCAATGTGCCCGCTTGCATATGTTTATGCATGAGGGACAATCTGGCATGTCAGAAAGCACATGGGAGTTGGAGTCAGGAGAAATGTGGGTTCATGTCCTGTCTCTGACACTTACGAGTTGTGTGACTGGGCAAATGACTTTGTCTCTCAGCCTCAGTTTCCCCATCTGTAAAATCAGGACAATAACATCAGTAGGATGTACCTATAAGGTTGTAATATCAAATGCAATAAAGGATGGCAAGTGTTTTGCAAACCTTAAAATAACATATAAATGTTAACTATTATTATCATATGTTATACAATCTATACATGTCTTTATCTGTAGACACATCCATATTAATGTATGTATACCTATCTATTTGTGTCTAAATGAATGTTCTTGTGCTACGAATCCTCCTATCCCTATATGTACATGTGTGTTTATGGTTATTCTCTTGCCCGACAAATATGCAAAGGAGTAGCTCCTGCATGCTAGGACCTTTCTGTGATACAAGATGAATGGTTTCTGTCCTTGTCTAAAAGTTGAGAGAAGATAATTATACAATTAGCTACAATATTAAGCAGTGTAAGATAAATGCTGTGCGTGAGTGCCACAGAGTGGGTTAGGAACTCAGAAATGGGAGAGATCACCTCTGGTTTGGGAAGACTCCTGAAAGAAGTGATGTTTGACATGGGCCTTGAAGGATGGATTAGAATTTTGGCAGGTGGAGATTTGAGGTGTAAGAATAGAATATTTGATAGCAATAGCATAATTCTTGAGAGCCGGGATGGTTTCATTTTTGTCTTTGTCTTTCCAACTACTAGCATTGGTGTCTGGTAGGAGCTTAATAATTGTTTGTTGAATGGAATTGAATTGGAATGGGGAAGTTATTCCAGTCTCTCTCTCTCTCTCTGTCCTCACCCCTCCATTGCATTTGCAGTTTACTTATATGTGGTGGTATGTTGTTGTTTGCCAAGGAGTGGAGGTGGAAGGAGACAGAGAGACCTCTCAGAGGTTGCTGCGATGCTCAATCTTGGGACTAGGGTCCTTGAACAGGAATGGTCCTGGGAAAAGAGATGAAATCCCTAGCCCCAGCCAATGTAATCTATGCCAAGGACCCCTTAGGGTATTCTTGGCGCTGAGTGCTTCTGCCTTAGAGTGGCTTCTGGACATTTCTTAGGGAATCTCCCCTCCCTTCTCGATGGGACACTTTTCTGTGGAAACCCTAGAGTTTTTTTTTGTTGTTGTTGTTTTTCCTGTGGGAGCATTAGAGAGGGAGAAGAGAAGGAGAATAGGGCCCTGGGGATCCAGGTCCCCCCACAACCTTTCCCTAGTAGCCTTGTCTCCACAGGTCACTGAGCACATCGCCACCTGCCAACCCCTGTCTGGGGCACTGGACAATGGCCGAGTGATCCTGTGTGACCTTATCGCTAATCCCTGGGTAAGTGGCCCTTTTCCTCATAAAATCAAATCGGCAAGTAGGATGTCCATTGTGTGGGAAGCGCAATGGGAATGCAAAAAACTGTAAAGTAGCTACTGCTCTTTAAGAGCTTATATTCCAGGTCTCCCTTCTCACCTGGTATGATACTTGTCCATCCTTGGTCCCTTGTCTCAGAACTACTCCCCCTCCCCCTTCCCTTTCCCACACCTTCCAGGAGGGGATAGAACCAAGGCTGTGCCCAGGGTCTGCCAGCCAAGGCAGCTGCCTTGGACATAAAACAAGAGAGTGGTAAGGTAACAGAGCACAGAATCTCTGAGAAGGAAAAGACCCCAGAAGCCACATAGCCCAACCTGTAATGGCTATTGGACCCCCACTCCAAGCCCTGCCTCCTCCTGTCCCTTCTCCCAGGGCTCCTCATGTCTTTGGAGATTTTTCTCTGTGGTGTCTGCATACAGGAAGAGCTCACATCAGCTCTCCCACCAGTCGGGCAGAGCTGTTCTTGGTTGGGCCCTGGGGTGAAGTGGACACCTTTCACTTGTCTGAGCCTGTGTGTTTCAGAATGCCTTCTGGTTCTGCCTGGCCTGGTGCACCTTCTTGCTTATCCCCAGCATCATCTTTGCAATCAAGACCACTAAGCACTTCCGACCCATCAGGAAACGCTTAAGGTAAGGGGCTGGTTAATAAGGTGCCAGGATCACAGAGGGTCACTAGGAATCATTTTGTCTGATCACCAACTCCTCCTAGTCATGGAAGTTGGTCATGGCCCTAAGACATCCCAGGAAGAAGTGCAGGTCTTACTCTTAAAGACCAAAACCCCCTCTGAGCCTCAAGGTCACAAAGGTTTTTCATAGGTCTGGCCCATTTGGCCTCCTGCTGTACCTACCCCACCCCAGGGCAAGGTCTGCGGTTCTGAGGGCTCTTGGGGAGGAAGTGGGCTGGCTTAGCTTCTTGTCCCCAGGCTCCCAGAGATGAAGGGAGGGGAATGAGACTCCCTAACATCCTTCTCCTGGCCACAGCTCTACCAGCTCTGAGGAGACCCAGCTTTTTCACATCCCCAGAGTCACGTCACTGAAACTGTAGGATCCAGGGTAAGGAGAAAGAATTGCTCTGTATCCCAGGGAGAGGAGCCTGGGAGAATGAGGCCGCCGAGCAGTAGGGATCACAGGAAACATGCCTCCCTGGCTCTGAAGTCCCACGGGGGGAGGGAGGAGGGAAGGAGTCCAGGGGTCTGGTGCTCCAGGGAAGCCTGAGTTCGTCTTCCCCAGCCTCGTGTAACCATTGCTACAGAGCCACCATCACAAGATAGCTTAACTCACCCGCTCACCTCCTCCTTAAGTCTTTAGACCTTAATAAAATACTTGTTTGCATTTTTGTGAGTGAAATCAATCCCCATTCCCTTGGTCCAGCTTTATCACCCCTCAGTGTACCACTTTGAATCCCTCAGCTGTCCAGTGTACCATGTTAGTTGGGCCTAGAGATTTCCCCAAACTAGAAATGTCTGTATACCTTCTGGTTCCTAGACTTGTGCCCGCTCACTATCCTTTTCATCTTCATGTTGCCGCCCCTCCATCAATATGCTTCCCTCTTTGGCTCCCTTGTATTCTCCTCTCCTTCCCACGTGAGCCCTGTAATCTACCCCCATTCATTTATTCTTTCATCCATTCAAACGTTTATTAAACATCTACTGTTTTGCAAGGTGCTATGCTAGGCTCTGTGATACAAAGATGGATAGGCTACAGTCCTTGCCCCTGTGGAGTTGAAAGTCTATTAGGGGAGACAAGGCATGTACACACCCAAAGTAGAAAGGCACAAACAAAATGCAAAGAGAGGTTTCCTGGAGGAAATGGCAAGAGTTGAACCTTGAAGGTTAGGTAGAGTTTCAGCAGCCTCCCTTGCCCTTCACCTCTCCCCCTTCCTCCACATATAACCTCATTGCCCCTCTCCTTTTCTCTGCCCCTCACCCTGGGTTCTCTCTCTCTCTCTCTCTCTCTCTCTCTCTCTCTCTCTCTCTCTCTCTCTCTCATTTACTCACTCCTGCTTTCTTTTCCATTGATTCCCTGTAGACATACCTCTCCCCCAGTCCCAAGGCCCTCTCTCCTCTCCCCTGTACCTTTAATCTGCTCAGTTGTCCAGATTTACAGAACCAGTCCCTAGGCAGGAGACTCTTTCCCTTTCAGGCTAAGGGAAAATAACCTAGGAGATTCAGGACTTTCATCATGGAAGGAGTAGGCTGAGTGGAGGACAGTGACATCCAATTTAGCCTCCCCTGCCCAGGCCTCTAGGATTAGGTAGTACAACCTTGTTCAGCCCTGATGATTCTCTGTTCTCTTTGCAGCTTCTGGGAAGGCCTGGATTTTTGCCCAGACTACCCTCGCCTGCCCACTGCCAGAGGGTGAGGTCCAAGCTGCTGATCTCAGAGGGGAGGAGCCCTGTCATCTTTGATTCCTCTATCCCCTGCCAAGAAGCTGCCAGTCTTTGGGTCGCCAAGATAAATCTTTACTACTCCCTTGGTTTTGCTGTCAGAACTTCCTAGGAAGGGGACCTGGACTTGGGATGAGGGGTGCTTCCATGGACTGGCTTCCTCCAAGGCTGCTCAAGAGTAAAAGGGACTTGATGGGTTTGAAATGGGGCTCAGGCCCTTTGGCTCTTTTTTTTTCTCTTGCTGTGTGACCCAGGGCCATTCCCTTCCTTTCCCCCCCCTTCCTTTTTCCCTTCCTCCCCTCCCCTTCCTTTTCTTCCCCTTTCCTTTCTTTCCTTTTCCCCTTCCCTTTCCCCTTCCTATGCCCACCCTGCGTGTGACTCTGTATGCGGCTGGAATGTAGAGGAGGAGGGTAGTGGGTGTACCTCTGAACCATTAAAGTGTTTTTCACTTTCTTAAGTGTCTGTCTCCCGTCCTTTGAGCCATGCCTCTTACTCTCATGCTCTGCACGTAGTAAGCTGTTCAAGTGAATGTTTGCTGAGTTCAGAATCTCAGGACTGTGCCGAGGCCCTGGAGTCCACCTAATGTTGGCATCTTGGGATGATCAAGTTTTGTGTCATGGAAAAAACACAGAGTTAAAAGACTCACTTTTCCCTCTTTTTGTATTCCCAGCACTTAGCACAATGTCTGGCACAGAGTAGATGCTAAAAAAATATTTATTGATTATTGATTGAACTTTATGTGCAAAAACTTCTCTGTGCTTCAGTTTACCTATGTGTAAAATGAAGGGGTTAGATTTAATGGTCTTTGAGGTCCCTTCTAACTCTAAATCTATGACCCTATGACTGTGTTAGAATCTTCTCCCTTGGGGCAGCTAGGTGGTGCTCCCACCTTGGAATCAGGAGGACCTGAGTTCAAATCCAGCCTCAGACACTCGACACTTACTTGCTGTGTGAACTTGGGCAGCTGTGTGCAGCACTTTCCTCTTCTGTAAAACGAAAGCCCTGGTATTAGATGATCTCTAAGGTTCTTTCTGGCTTGAAATCTAGCATCCCTGTCATCCATTATCAAATGCCATACAAACACTATAGGTAAAGCTCTGTGCCAGGTACCCACATGAGGTATACAGAGAAGAAAAAGACTTGTCCACTGCCCTCCTGAAGCTTATAGTCTAGTTAAGAAGACAAAATATAAAACAACTGTGTTTTCAAACCCCCAAATCAGAAGACACAATTATCTCTTTTGTCTTTGTTGTCATAATCATGTGGGCTTTTATATAAGCATGTGCAGTGAAGCCTCTAGGAACTTTATTCCTGGGAATGTCATAGCTCGTCATGACCACCATTGTACAGCCTGCACAAAGCTAGAACTAGCATGGAAAAGATGGGACTTTGTCCCAAGCAATGACATGAATAATGCATGCTTACTGCCAAAGAGGGCTTGCACCCTTCTTCCCCAAGAGGAGTGTTGTGTCTACATCCCACAAAGATTCAGTGCTGTTACCCCTACTCCAGGTATGCCACAGGCACCTCTTCCCCACCACCTTGCTGAATTTGCCCTGGGTGGTTTCACACGTTCCAATTCCACACTTGCCTTGCTCACTGAAATGCCTCCCACGAGGCCGTTGTCCCTATCTCATGGGCTAGTATGCACATGTTTTCATGAGTAATATTGATATTCCTTCAGCCTGTGAGTCTCTAACTTTTGTGTGGCTCTCAATATTTTCTGAACTGTGTATTTTCTTGTTGAAATACTTCCTGACTTGGATTTATTCATTTACCATTTGTCCAAATACTGGAATTTCTGGGACATTTGGATGGGTCAAGGGGAAAATAGGACAGAATTTTTATTGAACACATATTGGAGACAGCTAAGTGCTGCAGTGGATAATGCACTGGGCCTAGAGTCAGGAAGACCTGATTTCAAATCCCATCTCATGCACTTAATAGCTGTAAGCTAGGCAAGTCTATTTGCCTCAATTTCCGCAACTATAAAATGAGGATTATAATATCTTCCAAGGGTATTGTGAGGACCAAATGAGATATTTATAAAGTGCTTAGCACACTGCCTGGCACATAATAGGTGCTTATTCCTTTCTCCCTTATAAAGTATCTACCATATGCAAAGCATTGATAAAAATTGGTAAAAGCTGCCTATTAGGGGGAATGCAGGATTTGGACAATACACAATCTTTTCACTCTTGAAGGTTACAGTTTAGTAAAGGGATAAGATTCTTTGTTTGTTTTTGCTAGGCAATTGGGGGTTAAGTGACTTGCCGAAGGTCACACAGCTAGTTAAGTGTCAAGTGTCTGAGGCTGGATTTGAACTCAGGTCCTCCTGATTCCAAGGTGGGAGCACCACCTAGCTGCCCCAAGGGAGAAGATTCTAACACAGTCATAGGTCATAGATTTAGAGTTAGAAGGGACCTCAAAGACCATTAAATCTAACCCCTTCATTTTACACATGGGTAAACTGAAACACAGAGAAGTTTTTGCACATAAAGTTCAATCAATAATCAATAAATATTTTTTTAGCATCTACTCTGTGCCAGACATTGTGCTAAGTGCTGGGAATACAAAAAGAGGCAAAAGATTGTTCCCGCCCTCAAGGAGCTTATAATGTAATAGAAAGTTACCAAATTGTGTGTATCCTTTGATAACAGCTATACCACTACTAGGTCTGTATTCCTCAAGGAAATCAGAGAAAGAGGGAAAGGTTTTTAAAAAATATGTATTTATAGCAGCTCTTTTCCTGGTGGTAAAAAAATTAGAGACTAAGGGAATGTTCTTCTAGTGGGGAATGGCTAAGCAAATTGTGCTAATGAATATAATGAATGATTATTGTGAATAATTTCAGGGGAAACTGGGAAGATTTCCATGAACTAATGAAGAGTAAAGTAAGCAGGACTAGATCAATTTATACAATGTTAACATTACAGAGAAAATAATTTTGAAAGACTTTTGAACTCTGAAAATTATAATGATAAACCTTAAGTCCAAAAGAATGGAAATGAAACATCACTCCCTGGCAGAAATGATGAACTTAAAATGTAGAAAAAGACATATATTTTCAGAATAATGTGAAGTTTTGCTTTGCTGGACAATGCAGCTATTAATTGAGGGTTTTATTATTTTTTTTTTAAATTTGCTTAATTGGGAGGAAAAAGCCGGAGCAGAATCTATTATACCTCAGCTGAAGTGAAAAAAGGCAGGGGTAGCAATCATATTCTCAGACACAGCAAAAGCAAAAATAGATCCAATTCAAAGGGATAAGGAGGGAAACTACATCTTGCTAAAAGGAACCACAGACAATGAAGTAATATCAATATTAAACATATACATATCAAATGCTATAGCATCTAAATTCTTAAAGGAAAGTTAAATGAATTATAGGAGAGAATAGTAAAAGTATCCTAGTGGGGGACCTCAACTTTCCCTTGTCAGAGTTAGATAAATCTAGCTATAAAATACGAAAGAAATAAAGGAGATGAATAGAATCTTAGAAAAGTTAGATATGATAGGCATCTGGAGAAAACTGAATGGAAACAGAAAAAAGTTTACCTTTTTCTTAGATGTGCATGGTACCTTCACAAAAACTGACCATGTATTAGGGCATAAAACCTTGCAACAAAAGGCAGAAAAGCAGAAATATTAAATGTACTCCTTTCAGACCATAATGCAATAAAAATTACATTTAATAAAGGGAAACAGAAGCATAGATTAAAAGCTAATTGGAAACTAAATAATCTGATCCTAAAGAATTAGCGGGTCAAAGAACAAATCATAGAAATAATAATTTCATTAAAGTGAATGACAACAATGTGACAACATTCCAAAATTTGTGGGATTCAGCAAAGCAGTACTTAGGTGAAAATTTATATCTCTAAATGTGTATATCAAGAAAAGGAAGAAAGAACAGGTCAATGAATTGGGCATGCAAATAAAAAACTAGAAAAAGAATAAATTAAAAGTCTCCAATTAAATACCAAAATAGAAATCCTGAAAATCAAAATTGAAAGTTTAAAAAGAATTGAACTAATAAATAAAACTAAGAGCTGGTTTTATGAAAAAAACCCCCAATAAAATAGATAAATCATTAATTTAATTTGATTTAACAAAAGAAGAAAACTAAACTATTAATATCAAAAATGAAAAAGGTGCATGTGTCACTAATGAAGATGAAATTAAAGCAATTATTAGGAGTTATTTTGCCCAAATATATGCCAACAAAACTGACAATCTAAGTGAAATGGATGAATATTTACAAAAAGCATAAACTGCTCAGATTAACAGAAGAGGAAATAGAATGTTTAAATAACCTTCTCTTAGGAAAAAAAAATTGAGCTAGCTATCAATGAGCTCTCTAAGAAAAAATCCTCAGGACCAGATGGATTTACAAGTGAATTCTACCAAACATTTAAGGAACAATTAATCCCAGTACTGTATGAACTATTTGAAAAAATAGGTAAAGAAGGAGTCTTGTCAAATTCCTTTTATGATACAAAAATAATGTTGATACCTAATCCAGGAAGAACAAAAGCAGAGAGAAAACTATAAACCAATTTCCCTAGTGAATATTGATGCAAAAATTTTGAATAAAATACTAGCACGAAAATTACAGCAATATATCTCAAAAATTTTACACTATGACCAGGTGGGATTTATCAGGAATGCAGGGCTTGTTCAGTATTAGGAAAATTATCAGCATGTTTGACCACATCAATAAAAGCAACAAAAAACATATTATTCTATTAATAAATGCAGAAAAAGCCTTTGATAAAATACAGTACCTATTTCTATTAAAAACACTAGAAAGCATTGTAATCAGTTGAACCTCTCTTAAAATGATATCTAGAGCAAGCATTATCTCTAATGAGGATAAGCTAGAAGCCTTCCCAGTAAGATCAGGAGTGATGCAAGGATGTCCATTATCACCACTATTATTCAATATCATACTAGAAATTCTAGATATAGCAGTAAGACAAGAAAAAGAAATTGAAGGAATAAAAAAGGGAATGAGGAAACAAAACTTTCACTTTGCAGTTTAGAATCCTAGAGAATCAACTAAAAAACTAGTTGAAGCAATGAACAACTTCAACAAAGTTACAGGATATAAAATAAACCTTCATAAATCATCAGTATTTCCATATACTACCAACACAATCCTGCAGGAAGACATAGAGAAATTCCATTTAAAATAATTGCTGACAATATAAAATACTTGGGAGTCCACCCGCCAAGATAAACCCAGGGATTATATAAACACAATTATAGAACACTTTTCACACAAATAAAGACAGATCTAAACAATTAGAGAAATATTAATTGTTCATGGTTATGTTGAGCTAATATAACAAATATGATAATTCTATTTAATTTATTTATTCAGTACAATACCAACCAAACTACCAAATAGTTATTTTATTGAGCTAGGAAAAATAGTAACAAAATTCATCTGGAAGAATAGAAAAATAAGAATATCAAGGGAATCAATGAAAAAAAAATATTAAGGAAGCAATTCCAGATTTCAAACTATATTACAATGCAATAATTATCAAAATAATTCGGTACTGGCTAAGAAATAGAATGGTGGATCAGTGGAATAGATTAGGAACACAATACACAGTAGTAAATGACTAGAGTAATGTAGTGTTGATAATTCAAAGAATCCCAATTGTTGGGGCAAGAACTCATCATTTGATAAAAATTGCTGGGAAAATTAGAAGCAGTATGGCAGAAATTAAGCATAGACCATCATCTCATACCATATATGAAGATAAGGTCAAAATGGAGAAATGATTAAGACATAAAGGGTAATATAATAAATAAATTAAGAAAGTATGGAAAAATATACTTGTCAGATCTATGGATAGGAGAAGAGTTTTGGACCAAACAATAGATATAGGAGATTACATGAAGTAAAATGGATAATTTTGATTACATGCAATTAAAAAGCTTTTGCACAAATAAAATGAATGCAGCCAAAATGAGAAGGAAAACAGGAAACTGGAAAAATTTTTTTGCAGCAAGTTTCTCTGATAAAGGCCTTGTTTCTCAAATATATAGGGACTTGAATCAAATTTATAAAAATAAGAGCCATTACCCAGATGATAAATGGCCACAGAATATGAACAAGCAGTTTTCAGAAGAGGAAATCAATAGTCACATGAAAAGATGCTCTAACTCACTACTGATTAGAAAAATTTGCATTAAAACAGCTCCGGTATCTGATATACCTATCAGATTGGCTAACATAACAGAAAAGGAAAATGACAAATTCTAAAGGGGATGTGGAAAAATTGGGACATTAATTCCCTGTTGGTGGAGTTGTAAACTGACCCAATTATTCTGGTGAGTAATTTGAAACTATGCCCAAAGGGCATACCCTTTGACCCAGCAATAGCGCTGCTAGGTCTGTATCCCAAAGAGATCAAAGAAAAGGGGAAAGGACCTATTTGTAAAAATAAATAAATATACACATATACATATATACACACACATACGTATGTATATGGTATATGTGTGTGTATATATATATTTTATATATATGTGTGTATATATATGTATATATATATATGTGTGTGTGTGTGTGTGTGTGTGTATTGGTTGATTGATTGCAGCTCTTTTTGTGATGGCAAAGAATTGAAAATTAAGAGGATGCCTATCAATTGGGGAATGGTTGAACAAGTTGTGGTGTATGATTGGAATACCATTGTGCTATAAGAAATGACAAGCAGGATGCTTTTGGCAAAACCTGAGAAGACTTATATGAACTGATGCAAAGTAAAGTGAGCAGAAGTAATATTATAAGGATGATCAACTGTGAAAGACTTAGCTACTCTGATCAAGACAATTCTGAAGGACTTACAATAAAAAATGCTATCCACCTCTAGAGAGAAAACTGTTCTGAATACAGATTGAAGCATCCTTTTTAAAAACTTTATTATTGTTTTTGTTGTTGTATGTTTTCTTTTGCAACCTGGTTAATATGGAAATATGTTTGGCATGAAATCAAAGTGCTTACCTTCTTAGCAGAGGAGGTTTGGGAGGGAAGTAGAGAATTTGGAACTCAAAATTTAAAAAACAATTGTTAATTTTTTTACATATAATTGGGAAATATTTAATAAAATTAATATAATTATTAAAATTTTGCTTAGGTGGGAAGGATGGGTAGTAAGAGGGACAGATTAATAAAAATGCTTATTAATTGAAAAAAATTAAATGTTTAATTCTACAAAAGCTACAGCAATGCAACCAACATGTAGCATTCATTGAAAAAAAAAAAGCAGAAGTTTGCAAAATACCCTGGCTTTAAGATGCTGTCAGTTTGAGGGCTTTGAGATTCCCCCATGGAGATTAGGCCAGGAACTTCTTGGGGAACTGCCATCTCTAGGAGCTAGTTAAAGTTTGGGCCATCTCCCTCCCTGGTGGGGTAGGGGAGGGGGAAGAAAGCCTCTCCCAGAGGAGAGTTGCCTAAAGTGCCTTTGCTGGCCCCCTGCTCTGGGGAGAAAGAAAAGCCATATGGCAGGAGGAAGAGCAGAATGAAGGCCCCAGAGGCACTGAGAGTTAACTCTTCCCAGCTGTACCCTTGGCCTGCAATGCCCTGCCTCTGAGGAGATGGACTAGCCCTAGCCATTCCCAAGCTTCTGACAAGGCTAGGCAAGTGCAGTGTGGGTCTAGAGGGAGTCATGGGATCCAGGTGGCTTGTCAGGAGTTGCTCCTAGGACAGGGAGAGGTAGTGTGTGGATGCCAGCCATGGCAGGAGCACATGGATGGGAGGATTCCAGGGTTGCTGGGCAGAGCTGGGGGTGTCGCATTCGGGGAGGTGGGGCATTTCAAGCAGGTAGAAGGGTGAATCCTGCTAAGTTGGGAGTTCAAGGTGAGGCTGCCACTAGCCTAGACATCTTGATTTCCAGCATTCTTCGGCTCATCTTGAATTGGGGTAGACTGTAAACAGGAACAAGCCATGTGCCCTGGCTCTACTCCAGAGACCGGGGCTTACATAATAGCTCATGAGAAGAGGCCATCTCTGCTCCTCTTTGTCAGCTGGCTGACTGAGCAGTCATTGCCGCACCCTACCCCTTCATCCAACAGTGCACATACACCTGGCAGCGAATTCAGCCTTTCTCCTTGCTCAAGCCCTACTCTGCTCTTATGCACAAAGGCCTACCTTCTCTTCAGGGCAAGCACGGGCTTTTGGGGAAGGGGAATGGTATTTGCCCCCTTGGGGTTTTCAGTGGAGAGAGAGAGATCCATTGAGGTGGCCCTATAGCAGGTTTTCTTTTGATCCTAAAACATTGGAGCTGGAAAGGACCTTTGAGGTCATTGAATCCCACTCCTTTATTTGACAGGTGAGGAACCTCAGGCCTGGAAAAGTAAGGTGACTTGACTAAGGTCACAGAGCAAGCGAGAAGCAGAGTTAGGACTCAAATCCAAGAGCACCAGTCCAGTGCCCTTTCCAACATACCACAGTGACCCTTGGCAGAGCTGCGAAGATTGCCTTGAGAGTTCCTAGTTTCCCCTTTTGGAGGTGATTCCACTTTGCCCTTCAGCTGCCTCCTTGCCAGGTACTCAGGACTTCATTTAATCAGGGAGGAAAGCATCTCACAAACTCATTCACATTGAGGTATTATGGATGATCATGTTACCCCTCTTAGGGACACTTAAGAGGCAGCAAAAAAAAAAAAAAAGAGGAAGGGACTGGGAATCTAAGACCAGCGCTCATATCTCAGTCTCTGTGGCTTACTAGGTAGGTGAATGTGGCTCGGGGTAAATCACTTCATTCATTTAATAAGCTTTTATCCAGTACCTTCTATGTACCTGGCATTGTGCTAGACATTGGGGTGTGAAAGCAGTCCCCTGTCCTCCTCGAGCTTACAGTCTGTCATGGGGAAACAATATATACACAAACAGTTAAATCCGAAATAAATATATAAATTATTATGAGGTAGGGGAAGCCTTAACAACAGCAAGATTTGGGAAAACCTGTGCGTTGGAGGTTGTTACATGAGATGACCCTTAAACAAAGCTAGGGACTCTAAGGGGGAGGAGTTGGGAGAATGTGGATTCTAATAATAAGGTGTAGTCTTCGAATCCCTTGAGGCCTCAGTTTCCTCATCTGTCATATGAGGAGGCTGGATGGAGCAGTCTTTTAGGTGGGGGTGTGTTGGAGCCAACTCAGACTGGACCACAAGATCCTGTTGTTAAATTTCCAGAGTGAGCATTTACATCATGGAAATTGCAAAAGTCTAAATCAGGGCTTGATTTATTATTTTGCTGATTGTCTGGAACTAAGAAAGTGGAGGAGAAAATATTAGTAATGCAAATTAAACCTAAAAGTGCATCATGAAAACACTCCCAAACCTCTTAGAGAGCCAGTCGTTTAATATTTACCAGCAAGCACATCCCTGCTTTCAGGTCCCTTCCAGTTCAAGCTTCTGTGAATTCTGTAGGAAAAGAGAACTGAGCAGAGGATGATGTTTAACTCATGGATGTAAATTGCTAGTGAAGGAAATTCAGGCATCAGCTGGAGACTCAGTGGGAAGGGGGAGGAGTCTTTTTCCTCTAGCTTCTCAAATCAGTACACACCACGTAGATACTCACACTTTCTCTATATAAGAAAAATCTCCATAATTATCTTAATCCTCTGGCTTTTTGGCCTTGGTCTCCATCCCTGTGGTTAATCAGCTTCCAGTCTCATAGCTCCACAGTTAATCTCCTTTCTATTTTTATTTTTTTAAGTGTTTATTGATGGATTTTGCCTTTATAGGGGGCAGCTAGGTGGTACAGAGGGTAGAATGCTAGGTCTGGAGTCAGGAAGACCTAGGCTCAAATTCAACTCCAGACACTAACTAGCAGTGTGACCCTGGGCAAGTCACTTAACTCTGTCTCAGTTTCCTCATCTATAAAATGAGCTGGAGAAGGAAATGGCAAAGGACTGCAGTGTCTTTGCCAAGAAAACCCCAAATGGGGTCATGAAGAGTTGGACACGACTGAAACGACTAAACAACAGTATTTGTCTTTATAGCATGGTCACTTCTAGGGGTGGGGGTGGGGTAAGGAACCTTCCTTCCCTCCCAATCATGTATTAATATTGTTTAAGGCAGCATGGGGTAGTCCAGTGGTGCCAAACTCAAATAGAAACAGGACTGCTAGACCAGACTTAAAGGTCCTTGTGGTCTGCATGGTGACTTCGAAGAACATACATTAACATTATCTATGTTCTATTGTATTTTTGTTTATTTTGTCAACCATTTCCTGATTACATTTTAATCTGGTTCAGGCTGCACTGAGGTGTGTTGCCGGAGGCATTTGGCTGTGTGTTTGACACTTTCAGCGTTGTGGATGCACTGGGAGTCTAGAGACCTTGGTTTCAAATCTCTCCAGAGACACTTACTAGCTGTAAATCATGGGCCTTGGTTTCCACACCCGTAAGAATGGCGGAGATTCTTGAATTGCCTAAATCATTTGTAAGAAAGTGATTTGCAAACTTTAAAGCTCTGCATAAAGTTGAGTTATTATTATAAGGAGGCAATTGTGTGACAGAAAGAGCACTGAATTAGTTGTCATTGTAGACTCAAGTTCTCATCCCAACTCCGTTATTAACTAGCTGTGTGACCTTATTCAAATCATTACACTTCTCTGACCCTCGGTTTTTTTTTCAAATGAGCAACTCATCATTGAACAAATATAATGTTGGCTAACATTCACACGATGCTTACTATGTGTCAGACCCTTTATTAAGTGCTTTACAATTATTATCTCATTTGATCTTCACAACAACTCTGGGAAGGAGGTACTATTATTTTATCTATTTTGCAGATGAGGAAACTGAGGCAAATAGGGGGTGACTTGCCCAGGGTTGCATAGCTAGGAAGTATCTGAGGCTAGATTTGAACTCAGGTTTTCCTAACTCAAAGTTTGGTGCTTCATCCACTGAGCCATATGGGCAAGGCAATATAAATGAGGAAGTTGGACGAAATCAGGGCTTTTTTCACCGTTTTTTTGTATGATGGACTCCTTTAGCAATCTGGTGAAGCCTCTAGACCCCTTCTCAGAATCATGTTGTTAAATGCATAAGATAAAATATACAAGATTACAAAGAACACTAGTTATATTAAGCTTTAAAAAGGTTTATAGATCCAGGTTAAAAATTCCTGGCTAGGTGATATCTGATGTTGTTTTCAGTTTTTACATTTCTACTTTACTGCAAAAAGGACACTGGTTGGGACAGTTTTATGTGTCATATCACTAAATATCACTGTTTATATGGATAGAGCATTGGATCTGTAGTTAGGAAGACCTGAGTTCAAATCCTGTTTCAGACATTTACTTAGATGTGTGAGCCTGGACAAGTCACTTAACCTTTGTCTCCCTCAGTTTCCTCATGTGTAAAATACAGACTGGGTAGACAGAGGCTGCACTGATTGTGGTGTATGCACTATCAGTGGGAAGAGGAGGAGGGGAGGTTAAGCAGCTGACCTTTCCCTCACCCTGGCAAACCCCAGACTAGACCAGTTCTAGGAAAGCAGGTAGGCTTTTCCCTCTTTCCCAGTTTTGGACCTTGTTCTGAGGCATTGTTATTCTTATGCGGCCTGCTGGAGTGACCATCAGAGTCCTGCCCACTTCAGACATAGAGTTGTCATGTCATCTTCAACAGCATCATGATCCATATTTGCACAGAAACAATATCATAATTGATCCTCATTACCCTTGTGAGGTATGTAGGGCATTTCTTAGTATCTCTGTTTTAGAGAGGAGGCAACCATGACTCAGAGATGTTAAGTGACTTTGCCACAATCACAGAGCTAGTAAGTGGTGGAGGTAGGATTTGAACCCAGGTCTTCTGATTTCATATCTAATCTTCTTTCCATTAAACCAGACTAATTCTCAAAAATTATCTGTCCCACTCTGTCCTTCCTCACTCCCCACCTTCATTAAAATTTCTGTTCCCTTAATGTTTGATGCTCAGATAGTGATCAAGGAGGAAGAACTCAGATAAACTAAGTCAAGTGGAGTTAGTAAGCATTTATTAAGTGCCTACTATATGCTAGGCACTGTGCTAAGTGCTGGAGATACAAATAAAGGGAAAAAAAAAACATGGTTCCTGCCCTCAAAGCACTAACATTCTAATGGAGGAGACAAGATGTGAATAAGCATGCCACTGACCTTCGATGACTCTGGAGGAGAGAGTGAAGCTGATCACTGCACAGCCTTGCCTCACTTGAATCCAATTCACATTTGAGTCTAGACATCACCCTTCTGATGTCATTGGTCCTCTCTGAGGACCAAGGACAAACAATAATAAAGGAGAAGTTGGAAATAATCAATAGAAGGAAGGTACTAACATTGAGGGATATCAGGAAGACTTGTAAAAACTAGCTGAGACTTGGAGAAAGCCGTGGAAGTTTGAAGATAAGGATGAAGAGGGAGAGAATTTCAAGTATTGGAAGATGACTGGTGTAAAACGTCTGTAGTTGGGAGCCCCAAGTGTTTTGTATAAGAAACAATAGGAAAGGGGCAGCTAGGTGGCACAAGTGGATAGAGCCTTGAAGTCAGGAGGACCTGAGTTCAAATCTGATCTCAGACCAAACACTTGACACTAGCTGTGTGAGCCTGGGCAATTCACTTACCCCCAATTGACTAAAAAATAAAAATACAAATTAAATAAACAATAGGAAGGCCTGTATCACTGGATTGCAGAGAATGTGGGGGAAGTAAGGTATAAGAAGACTGGGCAGGTAGGAAGAGGCCAGGTTATGAAGGGCTTTGAAAGCCAAACAAGGATTATATTGGATCCTGCAGGTAATCGGGAGCCACTGGAGTTTATTGAATAGAAGGTGGGGTCACATGGTCAGACCTGTGCTTTGGGAAGATCAGTTTGACATCTGAGTGGAGGTTGCATTGAAGTAGGAAGAGACTTCAGACACGGAGACCAAACACCAAGTTATCGAAATAGTCTATGTGTGAAGGTATCTCCCAAGTTTCTGTCCTTTTCCTTCTTATGAGTTCATCAAGTGAAATAATATAGAAGGAAAAGGACAGAAACTTGGGAGATACCTAGGATTAGTGGGTATGACCTGGATAAAGATCTGGCAAAATCACATTCCCCTCTACTTTTCAAACTCTGTAGGGTGACAGAACCCATCCAGGTAGGCTAAACTGAGGAAAGACCAGCTCTCCCAGTAATGGGCCCTGTCTTTTTCCTTTATCCCTTTCCCATTTCTTGGCTAGAACCCAACTGGGATAGCTGGGAGTCAGGAAGATCTGTCACTATAGAGGGTGCACTTCTCCACTGCATTACTTTCACTCCATCCACGGGCTATTCAGACCCAAAGCTGTTTGCTCTCATGGCTTAGATGGGGTGGGAGTCACCAACTCTATTCCTGCTGGAGAGATAGAAGATCACCAGATCTTACCATCTGTACTGCCCCTACGTTCTCAGACCCTTCGCCCCATTTTTGACTTATTGATATAAACTGAGGACTCTGAGACTTTGCCATCTATGGCTGCACCCTACAAAATTCAAAGCATTTCCACCCGACCTACAGCTGAAGGGTAGTTTCTTTTATGTGCTGTCTCCCATTAGAGTGTAAGCTTTCCTACTTGAGAGTAGGGAAAGTCTGGCTTTTTCTATTTGTATCCACAACCCCTAGTAGAATGCTCTTCACTTCGTAAGAATTTAATAGATACTTTTTTGTTTATTTATTCACTCACTCCTTTAAAGTGTTAATGACTAGCCCAGACTTAATGTGTTATTTCTCCTAGGGCTATTTATGTTTTAAAGAACAGAGTAGATTCAAAAAGGTGGGTGGGCTGAAGACAAATCAGATAGGCCAAATCCTCTACTGGACCTGTGATCTCATTGATGGGATTACTTCCTCCTACTAGGTAGATGTAACCCATCCCCACCCTTTCTGCCAGTAAAATCCTCCCCACCGTCTCCACCATAGGTAGACTGGAGACCTGACCCCTGATCTCTTGCTATTACCTGAGTACTGTGGAGCATAGGTTTTCTCTGTTTCCCTTTGGCAACCCAAAACTTGAAATCTTTAGAATCTGTGATATTGTGAGAGCCAGTGTGGATGACACACTCCTGTCCTGCTTTTCTTGGCTCCAGTTCCTGTTTCCCACTCTGGACCCCTCTCATCAAATACTCTGTTTTCTCCCACTTGCTCTGCTCTCCCCCAATTTGTTATTGTGGCTGCCACTTCACTGCCTAGAATCCTTGGGTCTTATGTCTGTTCACGCTCTCAGGCTTTTCTTATAGGGCATGCTGATTCATCTCCCACCTCCTTTCTCCTCTGTCTCTCCTCCCCCAACATATTTCCAGGTATGGTAAAGACCATCCCTACTATCTGGGTCAATTTCCTGATAGTTACCCATTGGACATATCTCTGGCCATTCTCTGCCTATGTAACCAGTATCTATCAGGCAGGAGTAATCATAATATGAACTGAGCTTTAGAAATGCCAATGTTTTGTATTTGAGCCAGGATAATTCATTCATTTGAGGCAGCCAAGCAGCAAAGTGGATAGGGGCAGGGAATAGTGCCAGGTATTGTGTTAAATATTTTTTTTAATACATCTTATTTGATCCTCACAACAACCCTGACAGGTAGGTGCTGTTATTATTTCCATTTTACAGTTGAGGAAACTGAGGCAGGTAGCAGTTAAGCGACTTGCCCAGGCCACACAGGCTAGTAAGTAAATACAGTCCCAGCGTCCTATACACTGAGCCACCAGCTGCTTCAGAGCGTTGGATGTGGGTTGAGGAAGACCTGAATTCAAATCCGGTCTCAGACACTTACTAGCTGTGTGACCACTTATCTTACCTCAGTTTCCTCAATTGCAAAATAGAGAAAATAATAGCACCTACCTCCCAGGGTTATGTGAGGATTAAATAAAATTATATTTGTAAAGCACTTTATAAAACTTAAATTGCAATTTAAATACTAGCTATTATTATTATGTGAGTCTTGAGCTGTGATTCTGGGATGAAGAGACGGGTGTTTAAAAGGAATAGGAGTTCAGAAAGCAGGAGAAATTGGAAAGGAGACAGACATCGCTGTGATTTGATTTAGGGCAGCCAGAAAGGATTACATTATTTGACGAGGGGAGAGTCAGCTAGATTAGGCTTGAAGCAGGCAGCAGCTGCTTAGGGAATTTTCTCCCTGGCGCTGTTGGAAAGAAAGGTCCTAGAAAAGAAAAACATGATAGTTACTTAGACTGAATCCCGGGTGGGGGGGGAAGGAACCACTAAGTGGGGTTTCAGTGGGGTGTCTGAGTAAGAAAGAATAATCTAGGCCTGCATCTAAAGTCCTGTCCAATTAGATGAGCTACATTTATGTCCCATGATGGAGCAACCCTAGGAGGGAGGTTAGGTATATGGACTGACTGAGTAAATGGATTAGAGGTACAGTTGATAAGAGTGTTGGGCCTGGAGTCAGTAAGACCTGAGTTTTAATTTTGCCTCATATACTTAGTAGCTGTGTGACCCTAGGCAAGTCACTTAATTTTCTGAGCCACACTTTTCTCATCTGTAAATTGGGATAATAAAAGCACCTACCTGATAGGTTTGTTGGGAGGATTAAATGAGATAACATATGTAAGGCACTATATAGATGTTAGTTATTATTAATGACAGCTTATTAACCCATTACTTGCCAAAATTGGTTGTTACATACTCTTTGTGATTCATAGCTGGTTCTGTGTTCTTATCTGTGTAGGTTCTTTCAATGGCATAGCCCTTTGTGCCTTCTTGCCCTTCAAGAATTTCACCTGTATCTTTCCATATATTCTCAACAGAATAAGGGCTCTTAATCTGGGGTCTATGAACTTAGTTGTTGTTGTTCAGTCATGTCTGACTTTATGATCCCATTTGTTTTTGTTTTGTTTTGTTTTGTTTTTTGCAAAGACACTAGAGTCGTGTGTCATTTCTTTCTCCAGTAGATCCATTTTGTCAGGCAATAAGAAGTTAAGTGACTTGCCCAGGGTCACACAGCTAAGAAGTATCTGAGGTGAGATTTGAACTCAGGTCTTCTTGACTCCAGGCCCAGTGCTCTATCCACTGAGTCACCGGCTGCCTCTTAGACATGAATAGCTAGCATTTTTATAGTGCTTTAAAGCTTACAAAATGCTTTATAAATATGCTATTTTATCCTCACTACAATCCTAGGAGGTAAGTACTCATTTTACAGATGAGGAAACTGAGGCAGGCATCAGTGAAGTGACTTGCCCAGGGTCACAGAGCTAGGAAGTGTCTGAGGCTGGATTTGAATCCAGGTCTTCCTGACTCTAAGTCTCGAACTTTATCTACTGCCCAATCCGTATGTATTTATTTTGTTCCTAGTTCTTTGCTACCACAAAAAACTACTGCTATGAATATTTTGCTGTACATGAGATCTTTCTTTCTGGCTTTGAACTTCTTTAGGTATATACCTAGCAGTGAAATGTTGGCATCAAATGGTAGAAAAACGAGTCATTTGCTGTACGTAATTCCACACTGAAATCCAGAATGGCAGCATTAATTCACAGCTCTACCAATAGTCTGTTAGTGTGTTTGTCTTTCCAAAACCCATCCAACATCGACTATTTCACTTTTTTTAAAATCATCTTTGCCAACTTTCTGTGTATTAGATAAAACCCTGGAGTTATTTTGATTCGTATTTCCCTTATTGTTTGTCATTTGGAGCATTTTGTTATGTAGCTGTTAATAATTTGCAATTCTTTAAAAGACTGTTCATCCATAACCTTTGACTAGTCCTCCAATTCTGATCCTCCTTAGATGGTGGTGTTCCATCTATATCACAGCTAGGAGGGTACTGGAAAGAGATGGGCTTCAGTGCCAGCTAGTTACACGAGGTTGTTGAAAGTGTTGCAGTTTCCCCAAAGCAATCCAGTTGAACTTGTCTCCTACTCAATTCTGGGCACAGTGACAGTGCTTGTGCAAAATATTTAGCCCCATGACTCTGCAAACATTCACTGTTTATTGGGTTTGAAGAGCTATTTGAGGTAATCATTTATCCAAGTCTATGGCTCACAAGTCCCTACCTGATGGTTACTCTAAGAACGCTGTTCAACTAAACTCATAGCTGGGTGTTAGGATACTTGGGAGTACTAGCAAATGCTTGTTACTTAGTCATCTCCTTTTCAATATCATAGCAGCAGCTAGCATTTGCTGTGCCATTAGCCACTAGAGTTCCAAACATGTCTGGAGTAGGAGGTGGCTATCTATTACTCTTCTTCTTCTATCCTTCCCCTGGCCTTGGTCTGCACTTCTCTACACTGTGGCCCATACTACTAACTAACCTCCTATTTAGTCCAGGCCACCCATCTCCATTTTTTTTTTTTTGGTTGCTACTCTCCTGTACTGTGTATGCCCCAAGGAGATTTCCTCCATCCTTTTAAATGAGATATGCTGAAAGCTGCTGAGCTGGGTTACAGACATTTTTCTCCTGGACTTGGCTTCCTTATAGCTATAAGATTATGAGTAATTCAGTGAGCTGCCTATCTAACTACATGTCAAGCTGGGCATAGGTGTTTTTCATCCACTTTGTTTTTCTTATTTGGGTAGTACTGATTTTGTGCATATTTACCTGGATTTCATTGAAGAGGATTTGTAGTATTTCAGGGATCAATGCAATTAATACAATATAATTTATGAATACAACATTTGGAAAACCTTTTCGTTCACAGGAAATACTACTACTACTACTACTACTACTACTACTACTGCTACTACTACTACTACTACAGATAGTTCCCATTTATATTGTACTTTACATTTTACAAAGCACTTTTATCATCACAATCCTGTGAAAGGTAGTACAAACATTATTTTCCCCATTCTTGCTTAGTTTAAATTCTTTATAGGGCATCCTTGATGACCCTGGACAGCTCTTTAGTATGCATCTGTCTCCTTTTATATATGACTGGATAGTCAGCTCCAGACTTTTTTTTTTGGGGGGGTGCTTTTTAATGTTTTATTGGTGTTCCTTTCTTTATTTTACATCCCAGCACTTCTCTATGATATCACCTCCATGGAACCTACAATAGAATCTCCCATGATACAAATTTCCCTTGCAACAGCTAAGTAGAGTCAAGCAAAACAAACGAACAAATTGAC
This sequence comes from Phascolarctos cinereus, assembly GCF_003287225.1. Taxonomy (NCBI): domain Eukaryota; kingdom Metazoa; phylum Chordata; class Mammalia; order Diprotodontia; family Phascolarctidae; genus Phascolarctos; species Phascolarctos cinereus. The sequence goes on along the minus strand of NW_027555625.1, from coordinate 146,908,238 downwards.
CATAGCTGAAAATGCATGTCTCCTTCTGTGTCTATAATCTACTATCTTTCTGCCAAAAGGAGAGAGGCTGCTTCACTCTCTGAAGTCCTGATCGGTCATTGTGTTCATCAAAGCTCTGAAGTCTTTCCGTGCTATTTTCCTGGACATTTTGTGACCGCCATGTAAATTGATGACCTAGTTCTCCTTGTTTCATTCTGCATTAGTTCATATGTCTTCTCAAGTTTCTTTAAATTCCCATTATTAGTCATTTCTTATGGCATAATAATCATCTAGTCCATTCATATACCACAATTTGTTCAATTGTTACCCATTTGTTGGGGTACCTGCTTTCCTTCCAGTTATTTGTTACTACAAAAAGTACTGCTATAGATATTTTTGTCTATAGGGATTTTTTTTACCTCCTTGGGATGTGTTTATGCATATACATGGTGTTTCAAAATTCTTAGTGGAGTCTTAAACTATGAAAGCTTAAAGCTATTTAAACTACTAAAGTTTAAAACTGTGTTGACTTTTGGGGAGCCCTGTATATTATATCTAGATAGATACATATAAATATATGTCTAAATACATAAAGATATATAGATACATATAAATACACTTACACAGAAATAGATATATAGATATATGTAATAGATACGTGTAAATATGTGTCTCTATACATAGAGGTGTATCTCTCTATGTATCTAAATCTATAGAAAAATGGCATCATTGAATCAAAAGGTACATATAGCTTGATGATTTATTTAGTATATCTCTAAACTATTTCTTAGAATGATTGAATTAATTCACAGCGCCATCAACAATGCAATAATGTGCTAGCACAGATTCTAGTTTAATAGATGACAGCATATGCAAGCACAAATGTGACCAGAAGACTCCCTTGATTAGGTGCAGTGCACCTAACCTCAGCCAATCCGCTCATCTATAGTTACTGATGCTTATTCCAGCACTTAGCACAGTGCCTGGTACATACCATGGGGCTTAATATATGTTTATTGAATAGAATTGAATTTACTGAATTATTACTCCCTCTTAATGAAGTGTGAATTGACAAGTACCCAAGCCTTGGAGATTTCTTTAATCTTCTCAATGACGTGTGATGGGCACTTCTGCAGCCTCCAAAGATACAGTCAAAGACCTGAATGCTTACCACCCAGTGATCTTAGTCAAATTGAGCAGGCTCTATTTACTTCCCTGTAAAGTCAACCTCATTCTAGATGATGTGGTAAATAAGTGGAGATCTGCCAGTTAAAACTAATTGGGCTGCAGGGGAAACTCCATCAGAAACTAGCTTCCTTACATGCTGCTAGAGCATAGATGCTGTGCACTAGCCATCACTATCACTACCTCTCCTGCTCTGATGCTGACAAGGCTAGGACTCTGATGGTATGGCATTTGATGCTGATGAAGCTTAACATGGAAGCATCTGGTCAAATCTGCAGATTTCCAAGTCATCTCCTGGATTACTTCTTCAGTAAGGTAAGACTCCAGGATTTGGTACTTTCCCTTCTGTGAAGAGCTCTCTCTTGACAATTCATATGACAGTTTTTGTCAGGGGAATCATAGAAGTTTAGCCCTGGAATAAACCTAAGAGACCATCTATCCTAACCTTTCAGATGAGGAAACTGAGACCTGAGGAGGTCAAATGACTTGTCCAAAGTCATACCAGGTAGTTGTAGCAGAGACTCAAACCCAGGTCTCCTGACTTGGTTTGATGTCCTTTTCTGGGAATTCAAGATTGAAGCTAGGGGCAGCTTCATCTAAAGGATAGTTCCATCTCAAAGATTCTTCCCTCTGGTGACAAGTATCCAGTAATCGTCCCCTTTAAATCCTCCCTAGGGCCTGAAGAGAAGCTGACAGCTCACTGACTATTTTTTCCCCTGAGGCTCTGTAAGTTAGACCTAATTGGCTGCCTCAAAAGAAAGAAAAAGAAGATGAAGGAGAGGAGCGTGTGTGTCTGTGTGCAGGGGAGGGACAAGTTGGGGGGGGGAGTTCCAAGGACCAGTTTCCATGGGAACACTTATCGAGGCTGGTGCTACGTTGATGTCAGGAGGAAATAATGGATGGAAAGGTAAACTTTGCTGGTCAGAGGCTGTTCCTGTTAGGACTGTTTGTGGAGGGATCCAGACTCCCAGTGGGGGCTGCCTTAAGAGTCTGAGAGAGACTGAAATAATTCTTTCTCATTTTTCAAACAATAATGATGAGACTACCAGCCATGAATAACAGAAACTGACCTTGGTCCATATCTGGGACTATTCTTCCTGGAGATCACAAGATCTCATTCATTTACTATCTTACTATTACATGTCGTCTAGTGGAAAGTAAATAGTTGACCTTGACTCATCCACTAACCAGCTATATAACCACAGATGGTCCATTTAACCTCTCTTAGCCTTTTTCTTAATGTGTAAAAAAAAAATGAAGATGACAATGGATCAGTGGAAAGAACTAGGTTTAGAACTGGAGCACCTGAGTTTAAAAGTCTGGCTTTGCCACATATTGCCAGTGTGACCTTAAATCAAGCTAAGCATTTAACCTCCACTACAATAGTTAGGTGGCACAGGGAATAGAGAGCTAGACCCAGAATAAGGAAGACCTGAGTTCAAATTTAGCCTCGGACCCTTCCTCCTGTGTGACCCTGGGCAAGTCACTTAATCTTGCCTGCCTCAGTTTCCTCAACTGCAAAATGGGGATAATAACACCTACCTTCAAGGGTCGTTATGAGGATTAAATGAGATATTATTTGTAAAACACTTAGCACAGTGCTTAGTAGTAGACACTTACATAGGAGACACTGAAATGCTTGTTTTCTTCTTCCACTGTAAAATGAGGGTCATGGCCTAGGTTACCTCAAACGTCTCTTCTATCTCTAAACTTATGATAATATCTGCTTGCCTTATTTCACAGGCTTATTGTGAGATACATAATGAAGTAGCTTGGAGAAAGTAATGCATAAGAGAGTGCTTTGTAAATGGTAAAAGGTTATGCAAATGTGAAGTATTATTAGTCTCCTACATTAAAGCTCTATTTTGATGAATGTTTTATCATGGCAAGGGAGTGGTCTTAGGTTCTCAGAGGCTATGCTTTCTGAGAATAAACTCTGGTGTTGTTCAGTAGTTTTAGTTATGTCCAACTCTTTGTAACCCTGTTTGGGGTTTTCTTGGCAAAGATCCTGGAGTGGTTTGCCTTTTCCTTCTCTAGCTCATTTTACAGATGAGGAAACTGAGGCAAACAGAGTTGAGTGATTTGCCCAGGGTCACATAGCTAGCAAGTGTCTGAGGCTGGATTTGAACTCAGGTCTTCCTGATTCTAGGCCTGGCCCTCTAGCCAGGTACCACTTAGCTATCCTGGTCATTCATTTTTTGTCACAGTTTTTTTTTTCCCTTTTTTGATGAGCAATCAGGGTTAAGTGACTTGCCCAGGGTCACACAGCTAGTAAGTGTCAAGTGTCTGAGGCCCCATTCAAACTCAGGGCCTCCTGACTCCAAGGCCAGAGCTTTACTCACTGCACCACCTAGCTGCCCCCATACCCTGGTCATTCTAACCAATTTGAAAGTATTTTTATTATGGGGCCCAGAAAAAGACTGTATTATTCAACAATTTAGCTCAATTTGGAGAGTTTCACCAATAGAGGGGTGATCACTGCACCAAATGATGACTTTTTGGGGGGAGGGCACAGCAATTCTTCAATCCATCTACTAAGATAGAGGGGACAATGACCTGCATTAAGGCCAGGGGTATACCAGAGATTGTACCTGGGATTTCATTAGTATAGGGACCTGCCAGGCGAGAAAACTCCCTCTGCTAATGGAGGTCATCATCCCCTGTGCAACTTATAGTCTTAGAGAATTGTCTAGAACAGTGAGGGGTTGTGACTTCACCAGGGTCACATAGCCAGCATGTATCAGAGGCTAAACTTGAAACCTGGTCCTCCTTGCTTCAAGACCAGTTCTCTATCCTTTAACCCACAATGCCTCCTGTGATCTGCAGTGGTGAAAAGAAATATCGAAAAGTGATTGTTATCATAATTTAGTAGAATGCAAGCTTCTGAAGGAGGAGCGACTGTTTTTCATTTAGTCTTTGCATCCTTGCACTTAGTGGATACTTAATAAATGCTGGCTGGCTTAACTTCGATCTTTGCATATTCTATTCCATTCAACAAGCACCTATTGAGCATATGCTATATTCAAGGCATTGTGCTAGGTGCTGGGTCATAAAAAGACAAAAATAAAATAGCCCCTGGCCTTAAGGAACTTTCATTCTGGGTGGAAGTAATATGTGCACTGATAAGTGAAGACAAAGTGCATACAATTGAATACTAAATAATTTTGGGAGTAAGGAAAGAGAGTGCTAAGAACCAGGGGGATCAAGAAAAGCCTAGTGGTTCTTGAGTTTAACCTTAAAAGGAGATAGGGATCTTGAGAGGTGGAGGTGGAGAGGGAGAACATTCTTTGATTAGAGTGAGAAGGGGTCACGGTAACCAGTACTGAACTAAATGTACTTCCTGTTTATTTAGATGGGACTTCATAGTTTCAAAGTGTTTTGTGTAATCATCTCATTGCATTATCACAGAAATCCATAGGAAGTAGGTAGTGCTAGTGTTTGTTACCAGGCAATCAGTCAATCAATAAGCATTTATTAAACACCTACTATGTCTAGATACTAGGCTAGGTTCTGGGGGTATAAGTACAAAGAATGAAAGAAGAACTCCCATTCTAATGGAGGAGACAAGTACACACAGCATATATATGTATTAATCTATCAATGTATAGTGTGCGTGCATACATATAATGTATATGTACTATGTGGTAAGTATACTATGTAATTCTATATATACTATGTATCATATAGTATATATAACATATAGGCTGTATACATACTATATAGTATGTGTGCTGTATAGTATATATAGTATATATACAGTATATATAATATATACTATTGTGTATATATTATATATGTATGTGGAAACATATATACATATATGTGTATATTTGTGTATGTATGTACATGTGTGTGTGTGTTTGTGTGTGTTAAATACAAGGTTGCTGGGAGGAGGGGTCAGGAACTATTATCCCTATTGTACAGAAGAGGGAGCTGAGGTTCACTGAAGCTAGATCATGAGATTTAGGGGTGAAAGGGACATTTGAGTATACTTACTTCCTCATACTACAGATGAGGAAAATGAGGCCCAAAGAAGTGAATTGATTTATCCAGGTTCACAAAGGCAGTAAGTGGTGAACCTTGGATTAAAGCCCAGGTCCTTTGGCTCGGAGTCCAGGGCTTTCTCCCAAGACCGCCCAGCTAGTACTTGGCATTGGAATTCAGAACTACAAGTCTCCTTTTTTTCTGTTATTATCCTGCCCTACCTCTCAGCTAACCTAGGGGAACTCATTGCCCCCAGAGGTATTGGGACAGCCTGGAAGTATCAGTAGGGTCAAGAAAGAGGAACTAGGTTAACTGATGAGTAATTGATTTGTCAAAAGTTATTAAGGGGAAGTTAGGGATGTTTGGAGGGCACATGCAGAAACTTTTGAGGTGAAATTCACTAGCAGCAGCCATCTCTACCCTCAAACTGCTCTTCAGAGACAGAAACCTGGACTGAATGGTTCATACGATTTCCCTAGGGCGGCATATTTGACATCTTTGTGATCTCCAGGCTATGACAGTCCCTTCCATCAAGGGAAAAGTCTACTAACAGAAACATGTTTCCTCACCAATGCTCCTTTGCCCATCTTCCAAACTTAGAGGATATTCCCAGATGACGTGTCTCTGGAATGACTGTCCACATATCTCCATGCAATCTGAGCCCATGAAAGCTGCTGGGATATTAGTGACAGACACTGTGGGGGTGGCCATATGGCCATGAAGTTCTGTTCATTTAGACCCAGGGGAACTGAGATGGGAATGTGAATCTTTTGCCTGAAGCACAGGCTCATTGCAAACACAGTGGTCACAGATCTCTGGTAACTTGGGTCCTGCTGAGAAGCAGGAGGATGGACTAGATAACTTCTTAGGGCCCCTTTGGATAAGACATTTTAGAGTCTGAACTCTGCTTTTCACTTCCATATAGAATGGTTCCCTGAGATTAGGGTGTTGTTGCATAAGAATGAGGGAGAGAAGTAGGGAGTGGGGGTGGTATGTATTCCACCTTTTTTTTTTTAGGTCAGCTACACTAAATTAAAATGAAGATAACCTGGACATGTTCATAACTCAGTCCCTCTGGCTCATCACCCGAACTTGTTGGCCTTAGCGGGACCCTAGCCCTGAGGTTGCACCCCAGAGCAGAGGCCAAGCTGCAGCTCCCCAGGAAATGCACTGACTGAGGGGGGGAAGGGCAAACAGGAGAGAGGAAAGCAGGGCACCGTTACAAACACTCTCATTTTACTATTCAGACCAGAGAGGAGTATGGGGGAGAAAGGTTGTGAGGAAGGTTGAGTTACAGGAGTGGGAGGATGAAAAAAATAGGGAAAGAGAGAGAAAATGGATAACAGAAGAGATGAAGAAGAGAGATGAGAATCTGAAGAGAGGGTGGAAAGAGAGGGAAAGAGAGAAGGAGAGAGAATGGGTGAGGAAATGAAAGAGAGGTGAGAGAGAGAGAAGAGAGGGCGGGCAAAGAGGAGAAAAGAGGAAAAGAGAGAAGGAAAAGGGAAAACAGGTAATGGAAAGGAAGAAAGGTGAAGGGAAAGAGGGAAAGAAAGAGAAAAAAGAGGGAAAAAGATGAGAGAGAAAGAGAGAGGGAGTGAGAGAAGAGAGATCAGTGAGGAGATAGAGGGAGAGAAGGAGGAGTGGGGGGGGGGTCGGGGAGAGATGCAAATTAAAATCACGTCTCAGTCCAAGCAAACATGGTGCTGCTGCCAAGTGGGCCCGTGGCTGTCCCAATGTTCTCGAGCGCCAGCTCCAGAGCTTTATCATCTGTTCCAAGAGCATCCTAGGCAACAAGGCTTCCATCAGCCAGGGAGATGCAGCGAGCAAAGGTGTGTTGTTTCTTTTCCTTAGGGTCAAGGTGGAGGGTTCCCTGGGTGAACTGCATTGGGAAGGAAGGGATTCCAATGGCTGCTTGTGCAGACCTTCTCTGTCAGTGCCCCCTGTGTGACTTGGCCCCCTACTTTTGATATCTATCCCTGTCTGGCTACAGATGAGAGGGAAGGAATATTTCCTAATTCTGTAGCATCGTTTGATTTGGATCTCTGAGTTGACAGGGGGCTGGAGACATGACTTGTGGGTTTTCAGGGCATTATTCTGTGGCCAGGATTTTTTTGCTGGGGTGAGGGAGGGATAAGCTTTCTAATCTCTTTGAGACTCTGGGGCTGGGGGAACAGAAGGTTGCAGGCATAATCTGAGGCAAGACTTGATGGATTCTTGTGTTCTTCTGGGGCTCCTTGTGAGCCTTGATCATTTGCAGGGTCTGGGACCAGGTATATTGGGCTATAAGAGATAAAAACTGCAGGGTCATTCAATGCCCTCACAATTCAGAAAGAGGCAAAGCTCTGAGAAGAACCCTCTAGTAGGGCACTGGAAGTATTTGGGAAAAGATCTGCTGACTGGCATAGAGGAGGGAGACAAAAGTTTTTTTCCAGAATTTGGGAAGTACTATTTTCTGGGAGAGTTTGGCCACACACATTTGACAACTTGGGAGAACAGTTCAGGCTCTTGGTTCTTATGTCCCTTTGTTCTGTAGGGACTGACGACCCTCTCTTTGGGGACTTAGTAGAGAAATGAAGGAGGGTGATTTTTTCTGCTTTCCCTTTTCCTTCAAGGAAATGAGAATAGAATATTAGAGCTAAAAAAGACCTTAGAATTTATTTGGTCCCAATTCTTCATTTTGCAGGGGCAGAAACTGAGGTTCAGAGAGGTTGAGATTTCCCCAAAGCCATGCACTAATCAGTGTCAGAGCTAGGACCAGAATTAAAGCCTCTCTAGAGAGCTTTCCATTAGAGCCCATTGGCGTTTTTTTGAAGATCACAAACCACAACTCTTAAAATGGGCTCAGGTTTGAGCCTATGTTGAGATCGAGGGTTAAAAGTAGAGATCCCTCATTTATTGGGACGTATTGGTATGGTTTGGCATGAACAAAGGACCAATGAGAAATCCGAGGATTTATGGATACACAGGCTGAGGGATGAAGGCGGGTCATGTTAATGGGGACCCAAAGGAACACCTGGGAAAACTGGGCTGAGTCTCTTTCATGGAACCCTAATAGGACCTTCTCAACAACCCCTCCAAACCTCTAAGACTCAGAAAGTTCAGGTCCGAGTGGCAAACAAAGAGCCAGTGAAGACTTAGAGCCCTAAGAATTCAGCGGGGCTAGAAAGGCAGAGGAGGCAGAAGGGAGGATGTGGAAGGGACCATAAGACGGGGACCTTGCAGAGTCGCCAGGTTGAAAGCAGTAGGGGTGGGGTGGAGCTCAGGATCTGAAGTTGAAATGAACCTAGAAAGACTAGGGAAAATGAAAGGGTTAAGGCTGAGGCTGTGAGCTGCTGGGGGTCTAGGAGAAAGGGTGGGGGGGAGCAATCCTCTAAATGAGGGGGAGGGGAGGAATAAGGAAAGATGCAATAAAAGGGTGGCTGACGGCCAATAGCCCACCAGGCAGGGAGGGGTTAACAGAGGCTCTGGAGAGGCTGGGCTGGGAACATGGGAGGAGAGTCCAGCTCAACCCATTGTTCCCTCAGCTACATCAGACTTCGCTTCGACAGCTCCACCTGCCGTGTTCTACGGACACCTCCTCAGCCTCACCCACCCTGCAGGTAAGACTGGCCCCATCTGGATGGAAGGGGAGGGAACGGGCGGGAGGGGCAGGGGTTGACTTGGCGGGGTGGGGTAATGCCTAACCCCGAAAGGGGTTGGGGGAAGGTATAAGGAGGAGGAAACTTTCACCCTCCCTCTTCTGCTTTCTCTCCGCCTGGAGTTAAGGCTGGGAGGAGCTCAAGGAAAAGAAGGAGGGGTCTCTCTCTAGAGCTCCTTATCAATCTCCTTTAGAAGGCACCAGGGCTTGGAAGAGGCACTGCTGGAAACTTGGCTGTGACCAGGTGCCACAGAACCGCCATGGAACCGAGGCTGGGGGGGAAGATTCTATCCTGGTCCTTGGGGGCACCCAGAACTTACTCTTCATGTTGACTCTCTGTCTCCTTCCCCCACTTCCTGACCATCTTTGGGGCTCCCGCCTCGCATCCCCTATTCCCTGCTTTCTTCTCAGACAATGCGTCCTGGATATCTGTTATCCGAGTGCTGGATGTTGGACCCATCTACCTGCTCCTTTCCTTGGGGCTGAGAGTTAAGGGTGACATTTTAGAATTCACCTGGTGCCTCTTCCTGTCTCCTCTTCAGCTACCCCCTCATTGTTGTTCAGTCATTTTCAGTCATGTCTGACAATTTGTGACCCCATTCGGGTTTTTCTTGGCAAAGATACCGCAGTGGTTTGCCGTTTCCTTCTCTAGCTCATTTTACAGATGAAAAAAATTGAGGTAAACAGGGTTAAGTGACTTAACCAAGGTCACACAATTAGTATGTGTCTGAGGCCAGATTTAAACTCAGGAAGATAAGTCTTCCTAACTCCAGGCCTGTCACTTTATCCACTGGCCACCTATTCCGCCCCCCCCCCCACCTACCCCCTTATTCAACCCAATTCAACAAACATTTATAGAGCACTTATTGTGTCTAGGGCATGGTTCAGACCCTCATTCCTGCCTACCCTTTGGGAGCTTATGGACTGGTATTTGTACATAAATAACTGCAATGCCTCTTAGAATGTGAAGGTGTTTTGAGAGACTAGTCAACCAAGTGCTCTGAGGTCCCAGATATGAGAGAAGTTAATTCTGACTGGGGGGAATAAGTGGTAGCAGCTTCATAGGAGAGGTGACATTTGAATCAATCCCCTGCTTTGAGTGAAGGTTGGGGAAAGAAGTGGTGATAATAGTTCGTTGTGGAAGTTTTGAACTGGGACTTGAAGGATGGGCAAAATATCCACAGACAGAGCTAGGCAGATGGGGAGAGGGAATGGTATTTGAACAGGGAGGGGAAAGTTCTGGCTTCTTTGGTGAACAAGTTCGGTTTAACTAGAACTTAAGGAGTGTAGTGAAAGGGAAGAGCTCTAAAGGGAGGTTGGGGCCAGCTCTTTCCTACTGAGGAGAGCTAGCTTTCAAAGCTTCCAAAAGGGAGGGAAAGTGTCTGATTTGTAGGCTCTGATTGAATGCCTGAACCCTTGCTCTGTGTGACTTCTTGATGTAGACAAAGCTTTGAGGGAAACGAGTATGGCATAGTTACATCTCCTTTATAAATTTAGGGCTGGGATATACCTTGGCATAATCCACCACAATGCCTCACCCATTGACCCATCTTATGAAGAGGGGGATCCCAGGTTTCTGATTCATGGGTGGAAAGAATGAGGCTAGGAATGAGCACTCCCTTTTGCTTGGAATCAGGTAGAGGTGTGTGCATGTGTCTGGGGTGGAGAAGAGGTGCTGCAGTGGGTGGGGCATTCTGAACAGGTGGGAGCACTGGTTTGGGCAAGTACTCTGCTCACCTGGTGACTGAATCTTGTGGTGCTGAAATCAGCTAGAAGCCTTCAATCCAGCCTCCTAATCATAGACCTTAGGAAAGAGAAGAGGTAACCAAAAACTGGGTTAAATGTTTATATGTTTCAGAGATTAGAAGCTTGGGGTAGACACTGCCCAAGCATCCTCTGTATTGTAAGAAGGTGGAATATGAAAGGAAGGAATTCCTAGTGTGGGTTTTTTGTTTGTTTGTTTTTGCATTTAACAAAGATTTAGGAACCCTATTTGAAATCATTCAAGAAGCATTTATTTATTTATTTTAATTCTTAATTAATTTATTTTGAATTATCAACAATAACTTCCATAAGCTTTTGAGTTTTAAATTTTTCTCCCCCCCCCACATCCCTACCCAAGAAGGCACACAATCTGATATAGGCTATACATATATATTCCTATTAAACATATTTTCACATTAGTGATGTTGTAGGTAAAAATTAGAACCAATAGGAGGAACCACCAGAAAGAGGAAACAAAACACAATAGAAGAAAAAAATAGCAAACAGTATGCTTTGATCTGCATTCAAACTCCATAGTTCTTTCTTTGGATGTGGATAGCATTTTCCATCAGTAGGCCTTTGGAGATGTCTTAGATTCTTGTATTGCTGAGAAGGGTTAAGTCTATCAATATTAGTCGTTGTGAGGCAGCTAGGTGGCACAGTGGATAGAGCACTGGCCCTGGATTCAGGAGGAACTGAGTTCAAATCCAGCCTTAGACACATAACACCTACTAGCTATGTGACCCTGGGCAAGTCACTTAACCCCATTGCCTAACAAAAAAAAAAGAAAGAAAGAAAAAGAATATTAATCATTGCACAATGTAGCTGTTGCTGTGTACAACATTCTCCTGGTTCTGCTCACTTCACTCAGCATCGGACCATACAAGTCTTTCCAGGTTTTTCTGAAGTCAGTTCCATTACATTCATATACCACAACCTGTTCAGCCATTCCCCAATTGATGGGCATCCTCTTAATTTCCAATTCTTTGCCACCACAAAAAAAGCTGCTATAAATATTTTTGTACATGTAGGTCCTTTTCCCATTTGTATGATCTCTCTGGGATATAGCCCTAGAAGTGCTATTGCTGGGTCAAAGGGTATGCACATTTTTATAGCCCTTTTGGCACAGTTCCAAATTACTCTTCAAAATGGTTGGATCATTTTTTAACTCCACCAACAATGCATTAGTGTTCCAATTTTCCCATATTTTCTCCAACATTTATCATTTTCCTGTTTTATCATCTTGGCCAATCTGATAGGTGTGATGTGGTACCTCAGAGTTGTTTTGATTTGCATTTCTCTAATCAATAGTGATTTAGAGCATTTTTTCATATGACTATAGATGGCTTTAATTTCTTCAAGAAGTATTTATTGAAACCCTACTACATGCCAACCTTGTACTAGGCACCAGAGCAGTGGAAATATTTAACTGGGTTGTGGGTGATCACTCCAATGGTACTGATTACAACCTCAACCTATGAGGATCTGTCCAGTTCCCTGGAAGTTTTTCTCTGATTCTTCTAATATTTTTGTGGACTCCGGTTCATTTTGCCAGAGAGGCATTGTGGAATGTAGATCTGGAAGGAAACTTAGGGGTCCCCAGCTCCTCAGTTTACAGAGGCGAAAACTAGAACCTAGAGAAGTTAAGACGTGAAGCCTGAGGTCTCACGGGTAGATCTGGGATCTGGACAAAGGTGCTCAGACTCCAAATACAGTGAAAACACTTCACTCTGCTGCCTCCCACAAAGTGGGAGTTTATGCAAAACTTCCTCATAACAAGCTAGGTAATATGAATATTCTCCTGATTTTAATAGATGTGGAAACTGAGGTGCAGGGTGGGGTAAAATGATAGAGTGATTTGCTCAAGGTCATACAGCTCATGAGTGGCAGGATCATAACTGAAACCTAAGTTTTCTGAGGTTCCAAGTTCAAGGTCCCTCCTTCCCTTACCCAACCAAATGTTCAGGTGGTAATCGTTAAAGGTGTTTAAAGCAGGGGAGGGAGGAAGATTTTCCTACCTGGATTGTAGGAGAAATTTCATAAAAAAGGGAAGAACTTGAAGGATGGGAAGGATTTAGATTTGGTGGAAAGAAGGGGGAGGTGTTCATAAGTACTCAGCTAGAGGTGGTGATAGCTAGAGCAATTTAGAGTCACTTTTCATGTATTTTTTATCACCAGTGCCTTGCACATAGTAGGTGCTTAATAAATGTCTGCTGATGAACTTTTCTGAGCTTCAGGCAATCTTTGAAGTGAAGGAAATCAGATATTTGTCATCTCAAGAGGCAGATTCCTACCCCCCAGAATATCCCCCCTCCAAGGACCCTCAATTTCATTGGTATGGGAGCTCCCTCCACAGAAGATAGCCTAGCCCCTCTGTGCCTTAAGAGTTTTGATGAATTTTTTAAAAAAAATAGTCTCATCACTTTCTAGCCACACCTCTTCTCTAAATAAATCTAATGTCCAAAGGATGTGAACGGTTTTGAAAAGCAGAAACCCAAACTATCAGTAACCATATGGGAAAATGCTCTAAAGCACTATAATATGAGAAATGCAAATTAAAACAACTTTGAGATGTCACCTCCCGCCCGTTAACTTGGCAAAGATGATAAAAGATGGAAACAGTTAATGCTGGCGGGGTAGTGAGAAGGCAGGCGCACTAGTAGTCTGTTGGTAGAGCTGTGAATTGCTCCAACAGTTGGGGAAAGCACTTTGGAATTAAACCTAGGGGACTTGATCTTTTATCTAGGCAGGAAACCCAGAATATAATCACAAGGTGTTAATGAGGTGTTAAAGGAACTGAAAAGATGAATCTAATCCCTTTATGAGGTGCGATCACCTTTTCCTGAGTGAATGAGAAGGGTCAATCCCATGGGCAGATGAAAATGGACACTCCCTCCCTCCCCCCCCAAGTGTCCTTTATAGGGCTCCTTGAGTTGGTGGAGGCAGCCAAGGCTGGGGGCAGTTATAGGGTGAGACCCCTGGTAGGGGAGAGAGTTTTTTTTTCTTCCACTGTAATAGGTATGCCACATGGCAGCATAGGTACTCACCCAGAAAGACGCTCCCCATCTAGCATTTGGAGAGTAAGTTTGCACAAGTTCAAGACCCAGCTGAGAGATCAGAGGCACGTATAGTCACCCGAAGGAGGAAGCAGATTCAAGGAGCATGACCCCATACGTGCAAAAGAGAGCCAGCTATGGACTTCAGAGAGAACCAGTCCCGTCAAGTGGGAGCCAGGTCATGGGGAAGATTGCACCAAGACAAAAAAGATAGCTAAGACTTGAAGTTCTGAAGTGGTCCATTGCCTTTGCACATTTATTCCAGACATACGTGCCTCACTCTTGTCAGACTTTAAGTTTGTGCCCCCTCTTTCAATGGAAAGATGTTGTGGATGTGTGGAGAGTACACACAGTTGTGTGTGTAGCCATTTTTCTTTCTATGCTATCTTAGTAAATGCCTCTTCTAAGAGCTAATTACGACTACTAGATGTTAATGAGAGGCACACCAGTCAGGGCTCACGAGCTATAGTTTTAGAGGTGAGTACTCACTAGGGTAGCTCCCTAAAGTCACCCCTGTGGGGAATCCAAGTCAGGAGTGTGAGAACAAGTTGTGAGAGGAGCCCAGAGCAGGGGTGTGTGCTACACTAAATAATTCATATTCTTTCATCCAGCTGTGTACTATAAGGAAGTAAAAAAAAACCCAAACAAATCCATATTCACCAAAATATTTATAGTAGCTATTTGCATTAGGGGAAAACTGGAAGCAAAGTGAGTGCCCATTGAGGGAGGAGTGGTTGAGCAAACTGTGGCATATGAATGTAATGGAATATTATTGTGCTGTAAGAAAAAATAAGTATGAGAAGGTCACTGAAACATGGGGAAGATTTGCATGAACTGATTCAGGGTAAAGTAAGCAGAACCAGGAGAACAATATACAACAACAGCAACAATATTTTTAAAGACAAACACAAAAGGCAAGTGAACCCAGAATAAATGCAATGATCAATATTGAATCCAGAAATCAGATGCACTACTGCAGAAGCCAAATGTGTCTAACAAAGACAGACACTGTTTCTGAATCGATCAGTTTGGGTTTATTATTTTTCTTTATTACAAAGAGGAATTCAGCATGGATGTGAGGGGATGAGTAGAAATGTTATGTAGAAAATTGTGGTATAATAAAGACAATATACATTTTTTTAAAGTATCCAAAATATTAGATGGCCTACCATGCTCACCTCCCAACCAAATGCCATTATAGAGACTGTCCCCCATGTTCTTCCTCACCTCCACCTCTTAGAATTCCTATCTCCCCTCAAATCATAGCTCAGGTGCCACTTCCTTACCTGATACGTCCCCTCATTCCCCTCTTTTGGGATCTCTCCCTCTTCCAATTATTTTGTATTGCTTGTTATATACTTATCTGTGCACACGTTGAACACCCCACCCCAACAGAATGTAAGCTCTTTCCTAAGAACTTAGATTTTTATCTTTGTAACCCTGGTACCTAGTACAGTGCCAGATCTTAGCACATAACTGTTTAACTAACATTTGTTTGAATTGAGTTCATGGATGACAGGGCTATGGTAGGTCATTAAGAGAAAATAGGAAGTTTAGGGCATGTCCCTGAACCTTTGGAGGTGACTTCAGTAAGACAGCCCTGAGTCCCTCAGTACCAAGGTAAGAGTTAGAATCCATTCGATAGAGCTGACCCAGGGAGGTAAGTCCAAGGTAGTGCAATAGGGCACTGGGCCTGGAGTCAGGAAGACAAGTTCAAATTCGATCTCAGATATTACCGTGGGCAAGCCACTGAACCTCTATTTGCCTCAGTTTCCTTAATGGTAAAATGGAGATATCAACAGTATCTATCTCGAGGGTTGCTGTGAGGATCAAAATGAGATACCCATAGAGTGTTTAGCACAGTGTCTGACACAGAGTAGGTGCTATATAAATGTTTATTCCATTCTTCTATACGGTAGACAACTTGAAGTTAGTAGAGTCAGACCTAGGCTAGAAATCCAGACAGACTCTGATACTTCTTAGCTGTATATCTCTCTGGAGAAGTTACATAATTTTCCCAATCCTCAATTTCCTCATCTATAAAATGGGAATAATGCTCGTATTAACCAGGCTGTTGTGAGGGAAGGGCTTTGTAAATCTTAAAGAGATATATAAATGTGTATTACTATTATATTGTCTTTCCATTCAGCAGGAAGGAAAGAGCATTTCTATCCTCTTTCCACCACATGTTCACGTTGAGTAGTTTCAGTTGTGTTCAACTCTGTGTGACCCCATTTGGGGTTTTCTTGGCAAAGGTACAGGAGTGGTTTGCCGTTTCCTTCTCCAGCTCATCTTACAGATGAGGAAGCTTAGGCAAACGGGGCTAAGTATCTTGCCCAGGATCTGAGACCAGATTTGAACTCAGGAAGTTGAGTCGCCCTGACTTTGGGCCCAGCCTCTCTATCCACTGTGCCACCTAGCTGTCCCCTCTACCTGCCTCCTAGCTCTCCACGGCAGGAATTCACAATTCATGCTAATTTGCTGAATGCTCCTCCCCTTTGCACTTTGTAACTCCAGCTTTAGGATTTATGCTGTCCTGATTGGAGCCAGAACAATTCTGGAGCAGGGTAGGGGTGCCCAGGAGCAATAGCAAAGAGTACAGGCTAACCATAGGTGCAATCATAGCAGGAGAGGGAGGCCTAGAAGATATAGCTGTCATCCCCATAGAGGTTGGGGAGAAGGTGGGCCCCAAGAGAGGGATGTCAAGTGATGGGATCCTGGGGATAGCTGCCCCACATGATAGTGTGGGTCAGTGGAGGGCCATAAAGCAAAGTGTTGGGGTAGTGGTCACCATGGGGAAGTATGTCCCGCCCTCCAGAGAAGAACCATCACCCCCTCCCTCCCCCTTCCCTCTACAAGAAGTTGGTGCTGTGGGGCAAAGCTTTATTCACTCTGTATAATTATGACTCTGCTCAGATCACTGTCCCCTAAGTTTCCTCCATAAAATCAAAGTTGGAGCCTCTGGGCCAGGCCATACCTGGACCTGAAGAGTTTGACAGTAAGGAAAGGATCACCTCTGAGCTAGAATGTGATATGTGTGTCCCTGAGACAAGATTAAAAATTGCACTTCTGGTTATTATAATCTATTAGATGATGTGGATAGAGTGCTGGTCTTGGAGTTAGGAAGACCTGAGTTCAAATCCAACTTCAGATAATTACTAGCTGTATAACCTTTGGCAAGTCACTTAACCTCTCTGTGCCTCCGTTTCCTCATCTGTAAAAATAAATGGATATAATAGCCTCTATTTCAAATAAGATAGCAAACATAAAGCACTTTGCAAACCTTAAAGTGCTATATAAATGCTAACTATTATTATTATTATTATTATTATCATTCCTAATAGAATGTAAGTTCCTGATTCAGGCAGTTAGGTGGAATAGTGGACAGAGTGTTAGACTCATAGTCAGGAAGACCTGAGTTCAAATCCTGCCATGGACACTTATTAATTGTGTGATACTGGGCAACTCAATCTCTCAATCTCAGTAATCTTATTTGTAAAATGGGGATAATAATAGCACATTCCTCACAGGGCTGTTGTAACATCAAATACTGTATATTACATAAAAGTGGAAAGTGCTTCCTAAATGGTAGCTATTATTGTTAAGGGCAGAGACAGTTTCATTTTTTTGTCTTTGGGTAGCCAGCACTGAGTACAGTGTCTGGCACATAGCAGGTGCTTACTAAAATGCTTGTTGATCCATTGATGGGAGGCTCTGAGCTTTCACTTTGACATTTTCAATATATTCTAGGATGCTCTGGTATAAATGGAACTGGAATGAGCAATGGGTGTGGAGTGAGGGTGCCCAGGTTCAGATCCTGACTCTGCTCCTTATCTGTGTGATTTTGGGAAAGTCACTTGATTTCTCTGTGCCTCAGTTTCTTCATATGTCAAATGAAGGGTTTGGATTAACTGATCTCTAAAATCTCCGATAGCTCTAAACCTTAGAATCCTAGAACAGGAGTCATGAAGTGCAGAATATTTTTTTTGGTTGTTAATAATGTGGTCATTTATAAAAAGTGACATTATAAAGCACCACACCCTGCATACTGGTCCCATGCTGGGCAGCTTACCCTAGCTACCCCTAAGCCTGGCACTCAGCTGCTGTCTCTCCTTCGCCTGGGCAGCAGGTGGCCGTGCCAGGATCTGGGAGGAAGGCAGTATTCTGTGAGCTGTAAAGACACCCCCCCCACACCCTCGCTCCTCACTGTCTATTTTCATTACTTGGGACAGATGGCAGGAAGTAGTTGTGGGCGTCTGCAATGTGCGGGACTTGGGGATTTAGGATGAAGAAGCATTTTAGAGACTCAGTACTTCATTAACACCCCCCCTCAATATACTCTCACACGTATACATACACACAAATAGCTGGCCAATGACAAATGATGAGCTTGTTTTCAGCCACTCTGTCTTTCAAGGGCCATCCCATCCCTTTAGGTGGCCCATGCCACACTTGTCTTGCCTTCCCTCTTTTCCCTCCAATGGAAAAAACAGGACACCTGGGTTTGAAACCCAGCTCAGTCACTAACAAGCTGTGTGTCCTTGAATACTTACCCTTTCTGAGCCTCTGTGTTTTCACCTATTAAACCAGGAGATTAGACAAGATTTCTTCCTGCTGGGATTCTCTATGGTCTTGCCTCATAAAACTTACCAGTACTGTGACCTAGCCTCTCCCTGCTCCTACTCTTTGCTTGTTCAGGATAACTTAATTCCTGCTCAGGTGTTAATGGCTGTTGATGGCCTGTGTTAGATATGAGGGAGTTGCAACTTAAGGGGACCCTTCAGGGCCTTGTAACTGAAGAAGTAACTCTAATGGAGAGGGAGAAGGGATTAGAACAGGCCATTAGAAGAAGAGATTTGTGGGCAGACCAACCTTTGGACTCCTCAAGCAATGTCATACTGGCTGCCACTCATCTCAGCTATGTAAAATGTAATTCTCTCCCCATTTCCACTCTTCTCCCCTCCCTCCCTCCCCACCTCCACCACTCAGGCAGGGTCCTGGGTCCATCCTCTAGTAGAGGTTATTACTAAAGTTCAGTGCCACATCCTCATAATATGCACCCAAAATGAGTCAGCTAAGAGGAAACATTTTCAATTTGGCTTAGACTAAGTCATAACCTGTGAGGGAATCTAAAGATCATCCTGTCTGACACTCGTCTTTTAACAATGAGAAAAGTAAGAGCCAGAGAAATGAGGTTATAAAGCACAGGGTTACTGAGGTAGGGGCAGAGACAGGAATAGGACCCAAGACTCTTGCCTTCCAGTCCTCACAGTACCCCAGGGCCCTCCACTAGCATGAAGCTTTGAAAGAGACTCTTCTGTCGCTTCTGGAAGTCATCAAAATGCCTGGGGCATATAGTCTGAGGGGCATCTAGCCAGGAACAGAGGGACTCAGAGGTCAGCCCAGGCCATGGAGCTGATAAGCCCCTCCAGCTGCTCTGTGGCTTTCCAGCCCTCTAGGGATTGGCTCACACTGCTTCCCACAACCCATCTGTCTCAAGGACAGCCTGTTTGTCAGAGAGGGAGACAAGGAGAAGGGCTCCAGGGAGAAGGGAATGAGACATTCACTGTGTGGGGCTGAGGGAGAGAGCAGATAGATCAGACAAAAAGGGCAGAGAGTCTGCCCAAGGACAGCAGTTCTAGCATAAGGAGACGAGATGGTTGATGCGGGAAAACACAAAAGGGGAAGCCAGTTCACAGGGCATAATGACAATGGAGCATTTGGGGATGCTGTCCCATTTGGAAACCATAGGATCGTAGATTTAGAGCTGAAGGGACTTGAGAGGTTATCTAATACAATCCTTTATTTTTTACAGATGAAGAAACTGAGGCCCAGACAAGTAGAATACTGGGACCAAGGTTACCCAGGTTGCAAGTATCAGAACTGGGATTTGAATCTCAGCCTTCTGACTCAAAATCCAGAGTTCTTTCTATTGCACCCTCCCAAGGAGCCCTTATTGGAAGTTCACCACCCACAGCCTGTGCCTAAGTTTTCACATGACTCATTACTATTTCTGGGGCTCTATTCTTACAAAATTATCACCCCAGGTATTGCAGTTCAGGTAGGCTAGTGTAGGGGAGAGGGAGCCCTAACATAGAGCTGTAGGAGGTAGGAAGAGTCTGGGACTCAGGCAATCCCAGGAAAACCAGGGCAGTTTGATCCAGACTGTCCACCTCTCTACTTTCCTCCAGTAGCCCATGAAGGGACTTGTTTCACCTTATTTGGGTGCCACCCGCAGCCAGCCCCTCCCCTTTCTTCTAGTTCATTTCAGTCTTTCTCTTTTCTCCCATCCTCCCCCTGCATCCCTCCTTCCCCTACAGTTCCCTTTTGTTCCCTCCACCATCATGTGGCTGCTCAGTATTCACAGACGTGGGCTGATCACAGCTGACAGATGCACCTGTTCAAGGAGACATCAGTCAGCTCTGTTAGGGTTGGGTGGAGCTGAGCTCTCTGAGGTCGCTGTCACCTCAAAGCCTCAGTGCCCAGATAGAAGCTGATGCATTGTGTCTCAGCTTTGTTCTCTCACCTCCTTTCTCAAAGCCCAACCCTCTTAGTCTCCTCTAATGACCTCCAGACTCAGACTTTGATGCCTAAACGTGAAAACTCACAGATTTCCCCATCTTCTCTCTGCCTCCTCCCTTTTCCAGAAACCCAGCCGAGGGTGGCAATCAACTGTGCCTAGGGTGAAGTGATGCCCATGCCGGATCTTTACACAATAGTGCTTTCAATAGGGCTATTGGGCTTTGGCTCAGGACAGCTTGGAAACACTTTCTGTTAGCACTTTCCGAGATGGTAGAGAAAGGGAATAGTGGTGACATAAACCCTTCAAAATCCTGTCCAGTGGGCTGGCATCATGGGAATCTTACCATTTATGTTTATAGAAGCCATGCCTTTTCACTGTCCCCAGCCTCCTTCCATTGGAGAGGCAACCTGGCATAGTGAAAACCTAGGAATCAGGAGGACTGGGTTCAAATCCTGCCCCAGGCACTAACTAGCTGTGTCATTATCACCAAGTCACTTCAATCAATCAATCAATCAATCAACACTTATTAAGCACTTACTATGTGCCAGGCACTGTGCTAAGTCAACTTCTCAGACCTTCAATTTTCTCACCTACAAAAGCAAGAATAATATTTACACTAAGTCCTGCCTCCTTGGGGTATGGTGAAAGGAAGCACTTTGTAAACCTTAAACGGCTGTGAAGATGTAAATTATGACGGTATTTAGACTTGAAGGGTGATATCATAAGCAAATTAGGAGAGCATGGAAAATTTTACCTGTCAGATCTATGGATAAGGGAAGAATTTATGACTGAATAAGAGGTTGAGAGAATCATGGGATGTAAAATGGGTAATTTTGATTACATTAAATTAAAGAGGGTTTGCACAAACAAAACCAATGTAGCCAAGATTAGAAGGAAAGCAGGAAACAGAGAAACAATTTTACGGCAAGTTTTTCTGATAAAGACCTCATTTTTCAAATATATAGAAAACTGAGTCAAATTTATAAGAATACAAGTCATTTCCCCAATTGACAAATGGTCAAAGGATGTGAATAGATAGTTTTCAGAAGAAATCAAAGCTATCTATAGTCATATGAAAAATTGCTCTAAACCATTATTGATTAGAGAAATGCAAATGAAAACAACTATGAGGTATTACCTCACACCTATCAAATTGGCTAATATGACAGAAAAGTAAAATAACAAATGTTGGAGGGTTTGGGGGAAAATTGGGACACTAATGCATGGTTGATGGAATTGTGAACTGTTGCAACCATTCTAGAGAACAATTTTGGAACAATGCCAAAAGGGCTATAAAAATGTGCATACCCTTTGATCCAGCAATACTACTACTAAATCTGAATAACCAAGAGATCAAAGGAAAAGGAAAAAAGACCTATGTGCACAAAAATATTTATAGCAGCTCTTTTTGTGGTGGCAAAGAATTGGAGGATGCCCATCAATTGGGGAGTGACTGAACAAGTTGTAGTATGTGATTGTGATGGAATACTATTGTTCCATAAGAAACAATGAGGAGGATGGTTTAAGACTTGCATAAACTAATGCAAGGTGAAATGAGCAGAATCATGACAACATTGTATATAGTAACAATAACATTGTGTGATGATCAATTGTCAATGGCTTAGCTCTTCTCAGAAAGACAATGATCCAGCACAGTGCCAAAGGAGTCATGATGAAAAATGCTATCCACCTCCAGAGAAAGAGCTGATAGAGTCTGAATGCAGATCAAAATACTTTTTAAACTTTCCTTATTTTTCTTGTTTTTTTTTGTCTGTGATTTCTTTTGCAACATGGCTAATATGGAAATATGTTTTGCATGACTTCCCCCCAAAAAAGATGTAAGTTATGATCAGTGACCCCCAGACTTCTGTTAGTGCTCTCCAACCTTTACTTTCTCTTAAAGAAATGGTATCAAACTCAAATAGAAACTGTTCACTGCAGGCTACATATTGATTTAGAAAACTACAGAATTAACATTACCTATGTTCTATTGTGCTTTTATTTATTTTGTTAAACATTCCCCTGTTAAGTTTTAATATGGTGCTGCTGGCCTCACCAATTGACCAGCATATTGCGAGTTTGATACCTCTATAATCATTAACTTCCTCCAGATTCTCTCTCAAGGTGTCAAGACTTTCTTTCTAAGCTCCCCACAGAAGACCTGGCCCTCTTCTCTTACCTTCTTAGCTGTAGATCCGTGGGTGTTTTTGGTCCTGAAACGTCTAGAGGAGGGCTTCTTAACCTTGTTTGTGTCATAGACCCCTTTGGCAGTCTGGTAAAGCCTGTAGACGTCTTCTCAAAATAATATTTTAAATGCATATAATAAAATATACAGGCATGCAAAGGAAACCAATCTTATCAAAATGCAGTTATCAAAAACTACATATGTGTATGGGTATATATATAAATGACATATGTGTATATATATACATATATGTATATGTATATATATATATATGTATATATGTATACGTGTGTGTATATGTAAGTTTTAAAGGTCATGAATCCCAGGTTAATAACTCCTGGCTTAGAGTTTGCCCTAGGAATTTCTGAATTAAGTCTCTGAATTATTTATTTATTTTTATTTTTTTAAGGCAATTGGGGTTAAGTGACTTGCCCAGGGTCACACAGCTAGTAAGTGTCAAGTGTTTGGTCTGAGGCTGGATTTGAACTCAGGTCCTCCTGACTTCAGGGCCACTGCTCTATCCACTGCTCCACCTAGTAACCCCTAAGTCTCTGAATTTGAATCCCAGCTTTGCCAGTGTGACTCTGGACTGAGACTCAAAGACCTAGGGGGTGGGGGACGGAAGGAGAAAAATAAACTGCCTCTCTGGGATTTGGTGCAGAATAGATAACAAGTGAAGACCTCAAGGTACTTGGTTTATGTGAGGCATTGTGGCAAAGTAATTGCCAAAGAACTAGAACAGTTAAGAAAGGTTTATTCCTCCCATACTGTTCCCCTAGGAGTTTACAGCCTTTCCCACACTTTCCCTGATAGAGAATGATCTCTGAACCAGGAGACAAAAACCCACAGGACTGGTCCCAGCTCTGCCAATGACTCACCATGTAACTTTGGTCAATGTTGCATTGACTCTCCAAGCCTCAGCTTCCTCATCTGTAAAATTCAGATGACATCTGCCTGAGCTCCCTCCCTCACAAAGGTATTGTGAGGATCAAATGAAGGAAGAGATATGAAAGTTCTTTGAAAATTATAAAATCCCCTGTGAATGTGCGATGTTAAGAAACTGTCATTTGAAAGAGAAGAAAATGAATTGCCGGAAGGGACCAGGATATATCCTTGAGTCCATATCCTAGGGCAGTCAGTTAAAAGAACTGGAGATGCTTAACATGAAGAGAAGACTCAGAGGAGACATGGTAGTTGTGCTGAAATCTTGGAAGGGCTATGCAGGGAAGAAGGGATCAGATTTGTTCTGTTTGACCTGAGAAGGCAGGATCGCAAGCAATAGGAAGAAGTTGCAATGAGGCCAGTCTTGGTTTGACGTCAGGAAAGACTTCTTAACCATGAGAACATTCTAAAAAGACCATCCATCCTCTTCTATTGGACAGCCTCATTACCTTTTTGTGGACTGGAGCTCTAGAGCTCATGGGATTATAGGATTTAGAGCTAGAAAGGACTCAGAGATCAGCTAGTCATTGGAAAAAGCAAAATTCTCTTGACAAATATGCATGGTCGGGCAAAAACTCATTCCCACATTGACAGTTCCAAACAATGTATGTCTCATTTTGCATACTAACTCCATCACCCCTAGAGAAAAGAAGAATAAATGCTCAGAAATGTCACAATAGGGCACAGGAAAGGGAAGGTACACATAAAAATTCTGCCTGGCACAGACCTGGAGGCTCCCAAGTTTACTGAATCTAGCTTAGTGTAACAAAAGTCCCATGGCCTTGCTGTCTACCCATCATGGCTCTCTAGGCCCCCAAGAATTCACTATTGGAGCTTGTACAGGGGAAAACCAACTTATCCTCTACAGTATTAAAGAGGTAAAACCCCACCACCTCCACCAGATGCGAGCAGTCCTACCCCTGCCATCCGATGAGAGGAAGAATCCCCCTGGCTATGAACTGGCTGAGATTATCAGCCTCTCCCAGGCACATGATCTGTTCTATAGTCACCCTCCTTATTCACCAGATTTGGCTCTGGATGACTCTTGGCTTTGTTCCACCAGCCAAGGAGGAGGCTTGGCCGCTATTGAGAATACAAAGGAATGTTCTTTGGGTTCTGAAGGTAGTTCCCAAAACAAGTTCTAACAGTGTTTAGAGCTGGGGCAACAGACCTGATGCAAGTATATTGTCTCCTGAGTAAAATCCCCAGCCACATCATAGAAGAAAAGGGAAAATACTCATTTGGATGGGAATCGGTGTGACCTAGTATGAGAGGCAGCTTGAATCAGAGGACTGAGTGCTGACTTGGTCAGGAAGTCCTATGTGCTCATTGGCAAGTTTTTTAACCACTCTGACCTCCAGTTTTTTCATCTATAAAATGGGGATGCTTAGATCTGTAGACCTTGCAAGGCACTTGTGAAACTAAACTGACATTATGTCTATAAATTGCTTTGGAACTAAAATATTACAGCAGCCCCAGACACTGTTATTGTTGTTGTTGTTCTTCTTGGTTCTGATGGGTTTGTTAAAGACTCAGTTCATTGTCTATAATCACATCTCTGGGGAGTCAGCCAGCTACCAACTATGACCAGAGCAATGTCCTTGTAAAACATGAACCAGGTCAAATCCTATGCCTGCAAGCTTCAGGAGATAGTGTTTCTTTGTTGTCACAGATTTGGGCCCCATCCAGTATTTCTTGAAGTAAGTGGGCAATGGAGGTTGGCAATCTCTAGCTGGTTTCTATCTTCCTTCCCTCCTTCCTTCCTTCCTTCCTTCCTTGCTTCCTTCCTTCCTTCCTTCCTTCCTTCCTTCCTTCCTTCCTTCCTTGCCTCCTTCCCTCCTTCCTTCCCTCCTTCTTCTCTCTCTTTCTTCCTTTCTCTCTCTCTCTCTTCATTCTCTCTGTGATTATACAAACTGATGGTGAGGGCAGGGCTGAGGGAAACTCCAATTCAATGTAATTGAACTTATCAACTGAAAACAAGCATTTATTAAGCACTGACTATAGGACCAAAAAATGTAGTAGGTGATGGGGATATAAATCTATATATATGGTCAGTCAGCCAGTGAGTCAACTAGCATTTATTAA
This sequence comes from Phascolarctos cinereus, assembly GCF_003287225.1. NCBI lineage: Eukaryota > Metazoa > Chordata > Mammalia > Diprotodontia > Phascolarctidae > Phascolarctos > Phascolarctos cinereus. Next base: position 146,882,898 of record NW_027555625.1, on the reverse strand, counting down.
AGGTTTACTGTGTGGTAGGCACTGTGCTAAGTGGTGGGGATACAAAAAAAAGGCAAAAGACAGTTCCTACTCTTAGGAGCTTTTATTTGTGTGTGTGTGTGTGTGTGTGTGTGTGTGTGTGTGTGTGTGTCTGTGTGTACATCTTCCCATTTAAGTAAATATAGGATCCATACAAAATGATTGGAGAGGGCACTTACAAAAGGGGGAACATGGAAAAACCTCTTGAAGAAAGTGGCATTGGAATTGAATTTTTCTGAACCTCAGTTTCCTCACCTGTAAAATGGGCTTGATGATGTGACACTGCTAAATTTACAGGGCTGTAATGAAGGTGCTTTGTAAGCTTTAACGTTGTCACCGAGAGCCTAAAATTGACCCCAGGAGCTCTAAAAACAAAGGTTTTCTCTTCAGACCCCACATAGCCTCTTGGGGGCTCTGCAGTTCCTATTTCCACACCTCTCTGGGCTGCTCCCGACATTTCATCAAATCATCTCCCAGATAGACAGGTGTCAAATATTCATGAAGATGATTTGCTTCCTTCTCTTCCCTTCCCTCTTCCCCCACTGGTTTGAGCAAGCTGATGTAGGCATCTTGGCCATCCCCTTGTGTCCTGCCTGTCTCTGCTGAGACTTTTGGGGCTCTCGGTGTTTCCCCAAATCATCTTCTTATTGGTATGGTAGACATGATGGGAAGAGATCCTTGTTCAAGCAATGGAATGAAGTAGATAATCCTTAGAGTCTGTTTCCACTCAGATTCTACAGGTACTGCATTGCTACTGTGCACCTCAGTTTCCCCCATCTGAATCTCCCACAGCTGAACCAATCTCTATCCTGTCAGACTTATACAAGTTTTGAAATTCTCAATGAACTAGCGGATTTAGCATAGGAAGGAATTAATTCCCAGTCCTGCATGTAGACTTCCCACTCCAAACCCCTTGAAAACAACCTTGAATGAAAACATCTTTTGACCAGACATGTGTCAACTCTTAAATATTTGAGGCACTGAAGCACTGAAGCCTCTGAATCATGGAAGGGCCAATGCTACTTTTTTCCTCTAGGGCAGGGATTCTTAACCCCATGTGTGTGTGTGTGTGTGTGTGTGTGTGTGTGTGTGTGTGTGTGTGATCAACCCCTTTAGCAGTCTGGTGAAGCCTATGGACCCCTTTTCAGAATCATGTTTTTAAATAATTGAAGGAAAGGCTAAATTAAGATTAGCGAAAGCAAAGATGTAGAGTTTTTCTCCCCGTCCAAGGTCACAGGCCACCTGAAATCTATCCAGTGTCCCAGGTTAAGAACTACTGCTCTAGGAGAAGGTAAAAAACATTTATTAACCCCTACTACGTGTCAGGCACTGTGCTAAGAACTTTACAAATATTGTTTCATTTGATCCTCATAATAACCCTGGGAGGTGTTATGATTCCCATTTTAACAGCTAAGGAAACTGAGGCAGACACAGGTGAAGTATTTTGTCTGGGGTCACACAGCTAGCAAATGTCTGAGGCTAAATTTGAATTCAGGTCTTCCTGATGCCAGGGCTGACATTCTGTCCCCTAAGTCACCTAGCTACCTTTAGGGAGTAAGGGGGCTCCAGTTTTGACATCTTGAAAAGGCTCATTACAAGGATTGAGTTACAACCTGTTGGGTCCTTTGAATATTTTCTGACCAGTCTCTGCTTTTCCACTTACCCTCCTACCTGCAGAGACCTTAACTAGGAAATAAAAATTTGGAGAAGCTCCTCTTGCAGCCATTATCAGTGAAGCTGCTCTTAGCAAAATGGTGACTTGGATGGTTGGAATCTGACATCAGTTCAGTTCTGGCTCTGCCATTAATGGTTTTGTGACCTTGGGTAAATTGCTTGACTTCTCTGAGTCTCAGTTTTCCTTGTCTGTCAGCTGAGATGTTTATATGAGTTGATTTCCAAAGTCCTTTCCAGTCCTATAGTTCTATTAATCTATAATTAACCAGTTTAGATTAGGAATGAGAGACTTGCTCTGTTACCTGCTACCTACTACCTACATGATCTTTTGCATGCATGTCATAGACCCTTTTGGCATTCCAGTGAAGCTGATGGGCCCCTTTTTAGAATCACGTGTTTAAATGATTGAAGGAAATGCTAAATGAGAGGTTAAAGATCACTTAATTTCTCTGGGCTTTAGTGTTTCCCTCCAAATGTAACCAGGCTTAGGGGAGGAGAGATGAGAGTGTGGGCTGACCTTAAATGGGTGTGATCCCTTCCTCCAAGTCTCTTCTCCCCAAAGGCTAACTCACACCTAAACTTTCCAGCTCTAAATTTCACAAATCCTATCTTCTGCCTAGCATTCATGGAAGATGTAAAGAAAATGACGTGCAGATGCCTCAAGTTCTTCTGAAAAGCTCTACATTGGACAACAGAAGTGGGATCCCCAATGATCTTAATTAGGAGGAATAAGAGATAAATATAAAATCTTGCACATAAGTTTATGAATTCAACTATAGAGTACAGGATGAGGGAGGCCTAGACAACAGTTTGCATGAGAAAGATCTGGGGGTTTTATTGAACTGCAAGCTTGATATGTCAGCTGCGTGATATGGCTGCCAAATGGCTAATGTGATTTCATGCTGCATTAAGAAATTCAGTCAGGCCAGGACTGGGAGAGTACTAGTACAGCTGTGCTCTGTCTTGCTCAGTCTACATCTGGATTATTGTATGCAGTACAGAATACCACATACTAGGAAGAACACTGAATATTCAGAGAAGCGTGAACAAGACAGGGAGGGGACTTGAAACCATGTCACAGCAGGTCTTTGAGCAAAGGCTAATGGCTGGGGCATTGTAGAGAAGGCTTGTGCTTTAGGTAGAGGCTATAGTAGATGACTTGTTAGATGCCTTCCAGGCAGCTACGTGGTACAGTGGATAGAGTGGTGGGCCTGGAATCAGGAAGACCTGAGAGCAAATCCAGCTTGAGACACATACTGGCTGTGTGACCCTGAGCAAGTCACTTAACTGTTTGCTCATCTGTAAAATGAGCTGGAGAAAGAAATGGCAAACCACTCCAGGATCTTTGCCAAGAAAACCCCAAATGGAGTCAAGAAAAGTTGGATACAGCTAAACAGCAACATTTTGGGGCAGCTAGCTGGCACAGCGGATAGATGAAGGACCTGGAGTCAGGAAGATTTACCTTCCTGAGTTCAAATCCAGCCTCAGACACTGGCTAGTGGTGTGACCCTGGGTTAGTCACTCCACCCTGTTTGCTTCAGTTTCCTCATCTGTAAAATGAGCTGGAGAAGGAAATGGCAAACCAGTCCAGTATCTTTGCCAAGAAAACTCTAAATGGGGTCACAAAGAGTCGGACACAACTGAAAAGCAACTTAACTGCCAGTTCCAAAATGACATGATTCCAGCACTTAGCACAGTGCCTGGTACATGGTAGATGGCTAATAAATATTTATTGGTATTGATACTGAGGATCCTAATATAGTTGAGTAGGAAATACGCACACATAGGAAAATATAAGAAATGACGAAAGTAGACAGGAGGTACCACAAAACAATATAAGGTTAGTAGTCAAATTTATGATATTATAGGGATCTAGGTCAGGGAGAGATTTCCAATGGTCAGTTTGGTCAGGGTAGGGAGCAGGTTGGAAAGTACTACAGGAGATAGGAAAGACTAAAAATGCTCAGGGTCCGTGTTTTCAGGCAGGGAGTGATACGGTTGAATGGATAGATTGAATTCCAGGCTAAAGATTTCAGACTTGATCCTAACAGGGTCATAGGATTTAGAGCTGCAGTAATAATAATAATAACAATAATGCCTTTTCTATATCACTTTAAAATTTGCAAAGCTCTTTAAAAATTGTATCATTTGACCCTCACAACAACTCTATGAGGTAGGGGCTATTATTATCCTCATTTTACTGATAAGGAAACTGAGTCTGAGAGAGGTGAAGTGATTTGTCTATAATCATGCAGCTAATAATTAATTGCCTGAAGCAAGATTGAACTGGAGTCTTCCTGACTCCAAGGCCAATGCTCTGGCCACTGTAGCACTTGGATAGAAGGGGCCTTAGAGACCGTCTAAGCCAGCCCCTTCAAGTTTTAGATGAGGAATCAGGCACAGATAGATAAAGTGCCTCAGAAGCCCTGATATCACTCTGTGATCTCAGGCAACTCACTTCATCGTTCTTAGCCTCAGTATCCTCATCTGTGAAATGGGGATAACAATGCTAGGTCTACCAACCTCACAAGGTTGTTGTAGGAATAAACGAGACAATGTCTGTAACTTTATAGCACTATATAAATAAGCTATTATTATATTAAAATTCAGTTAGTGATTCCTAAAGCCCTCTGCCTCAGACCTCGTAGACTCAAAAGGCCAAATCTTTCCAGTCTGCACTCGTCCAGTAACTGAGCTACCCACTTTGTGTCATTCCCTTCTCCAATACTCAATATGTGCTTACAAGCAGCATTTCAGCAGCAACGCTTACAGTACTGCCTTTTGTTGTGGTTCAGTCGTTTTCAGTTACGTTTGACTCTTCATGACCTCATTTGGGGTTTTTTTTGGCAAAGATGCTGGAGTGGTTTGACATTTCTTTCTCCAGTTCATTTTACAGATGAGGAACTGAGGCAAACAGGGCTAAGTGACTTGCCCAGGGTCACACAGCTAGCAAGTGTCTGAGCCTGGATTTGAACTCACATGTTCCTGACCCCAGGTCCAGTGCTCTATCTACTACACCACCTAGCTTCCCTAGAGTACTACCTAACCAGATTAAAGTGTCATTGGGAATCATTTAACAAACTAAATGAAAATTCATTAGACAGAACATAGCTAATGTCAATCGGTGGTTTTCTAAGCCTTTGCAGCCTGCAAAGATCCTTATATACCTTGGCTTCTGTCGGAGTTTTGACATCAGCACTCTGGATCATTTTCATTGCTCTCTCTGGTCCTCCTCCATCCTCCAGGCCTTGTTTCTGCTACAGTGATCAGAATTACAGAAGACATTGGGAGGAGGGGGAAAGGATGCAAACCAACAAAAAATGAAGGGGTGCAGAACAAGCAGAAGGCATGCCTAAGGCAGCAGGAATCTTAGTGGCCCTCAAGCTCCCTATCAGTCAATAGTGGGATTCAACAGGCAAGAAAGCGAATTCTTAGGCTGCCTTAGGGGACGGATGGTGACCAAGATCAGGGAGAGCATAGACCTGGTGTATTCTGCCCTGGTCCGATGAGCTTGACTTTTGTGTTCAGTTCTTGGTGCAAGATAGAAGGAAGGGCATTGATTATTGGGGAGCATACAGAGGAAAACAGCTAGGATGGTGAAAGGTGAAGATCAGCTGGAGACACTAGGAATGTTTAGCCTGAAAAAGAGAAGGCGTGGGGGAGAGTGCAGATAGGAAAGGGTATAATTATCACCGAGCATTTTTCATCATGTGGAAGAAGTATTAGGTGTGTTCTGCATTGGCTACAGAGGATAGAGCCAGGAGCAGTGGGTAGAAGGTACGCAGACACACAGCTAGGCTGGATGTAAGGGAAAACTTACGTAAGAGCCTTTTCAAACCTTTATTTAACTCCTGTGTAAATGTCACTGTGTGCACTGAATGTATTGCGGGGCCTTGGGGAAATGCAAACATCAATACGTTCCTCCAGCATGAGCTCAGAGAGATGGGACTTGTACATAAATAGCAGCTGCACAAAATAGGCTCTGACGAGTGCCCGGAAGAAATACAAAGGACCACGAACGTTCCTGGGGATGGAGAGACGTTCCTGATTGGACAGTGGGGTGAGGATCAGGGAAGGTTTCACAGGAGACCTGGCATTGAAGATGCGTCTTTGAGAAGGGGTTCATTCTTAGAGTTGGTGATGCTGTGAACAATAGTATAGGCAAAAGAGCCACAGCCTGAGCAGCTGGGTTAAATGTCAAGAGGTCTGGGGCAGCTAGGTGGTGCAGTGGATAGAGCTCCAGCCTTGCAGTCAGGAGGACCTGGGTTCAAATCTGACCTCAGACACTTGACACTTACTAGCTGTGTGACCCTGGGCAAGTCACTTAGCCCCAATTGCCTCACCCCAAAAAAAAATAAATGTCAAGAAGTCCTTCTAACTGTAAAGTTCTAGAATTTCCTTACAATTTGAGTATTCAAGAGTGGCCTGGGTTGCCTCAGGAGGCAGTGAGCTCTCTCTCTTTGGAAGTCTTTAAGCAAAATCTGGGTGAGCACTTGCAGGGGATGTGGCAGGAGGGATTCTTGTGCAATTATGGGTCGGTCTAGATGGTCTCTGAGATCCCATCAAGGCAGAGAAATGGAAGTGACACAGAAACTGAGCTGCATGCTGAGGGCTAAAGGGGGCATCAGAATCTCAAGAAGTCTCCCTGACAGTTTGGGTAGTCCACAGAGAGCAGAGGTGTCAGGAAGAGAACTTGGTTTTTAGTTCTGCCTTTGCTACTGCCTGGCTCTGTGACCTTGGGAGAGTCATTTACCTTTCTGCATCTTATTTTCATTCTCTACAAAATGAGGAGCATAGACTAGATGGTCCCCTCCACGTATAAAATTTCTGGGTCTTATTTTCTTCATCTATAACATGAGGAGCTTAAACTAGATGGTTCCTTCTAGGTGTAAAATTCTATGAAATTTAATGATTCTGTTCTATTTTTTTGTAATTGGTTAAATATCGTGACAGGAGGGAGAGCCTCACTGGATTAGGTTCAGTATTAATAATAATAATAGTAACAAATAATTAACATTCATATATCATTTCAAGGTTTATGAAGGCAAATATAGGTAAACTGCATTTCCTCATTTGATATTCATGATGCCCTTATGGGGTAGGTGCTACACGTATTATCGTACCCATTTTACAGATGAGGAAACAAATTGAAAGAAGTTAAATGGTGTGCACAGGTCACATGCTAGTATGTATTAGAAGTGGGCTTTGAGGTCTCCTCTAATGTCTGAGTCACCACTTTCTCACTAGAATGGGAGGAGATAAAGATGGAAAAATAGTTTATGTGAAAAAAACCCTGGGAATGGAGTAGGGTGAGGGTAGGGTGGAGGTATAGTGGCGGTTGATGGAATATAAGATCACCAGGAGTCAAGAGGACCATGTGACCGTCCAAAATGCTGATGCCATCTTGGTCTTATTCTGCTTGGCTTCAGTGGGGCAGAACTAATACCGGGAGGTGGACGTTACAGAGAAAAAGACTTTGACTCAATAGAATGGAAACCTTCCCAATGGTCAGACCTCTCCAGAAATGGAATAGCGGCTACTTGACAACATTTTACGCTTCCTAACCCTGGAGTTATCAATGACTGAATGACCACCTGCAAGGGAAAGAAATTTCCTTGATTCCAAAGCCTTCTCTCTGTTAATCATGTCCAATTTATCCACATATAACTTGCTTTGTATGTATAATTTGCTTATATGTTGTCTCTTCCATTAGACTGTAAGCTCTTGAGGGCAAGGACTGTATTTTGCCTCTTTTTTGAATCCCCAGTTCTTAGCATAGTGCTTGGCCAATAGTAGCCACTTAATAAATGTTTATTGATCGATTGATTGTCTGTATGGGGTGGTAAGCTGGACTGCTAGGGTAATTCTAATACCTAATAACCTATAGCTGTGAAATCCAAAATAAGATGAGATTTCTATTTCTAGTCTCACCGGCATGCTGTGTGACTTTGGGAATCCCCTTTTCCTTCTCCAGGGTTGTTTTCTCATTTGTAAAATGATAAGGTTAGCCTGGGGGAAGCCAAGACTTAGGGAGGACATGACAGTTATCTTTAAGTATTTGAATATATAAGGAAGAGGGTCAAGACTTGTTCTGGTTAAGCACTGGAGTGGAAACTAAAGAAGGGCAGGTTTAGAGTAGGTGGATGGAAAGAAAACCTCGGGGTGGGGGAAGGGGCGAGATGGGGTGAAAATTTGGAACTCAAAATCTTGTGGAAGTAAATGTTGAAAACTAAAAATAAATAAATTTAAAAATAAAAAAATAAAAGTTATATTGGCTTTACCTACCCATGAACAATAAATATTATTTCAATGAAAAAAAAAAAGAAAAAAGAAACCTCGCTACCATCTGAGCTTTTCTGAAGCGGAAGGGGGCCTGCTCAGGAGGCAGTAAGCTCCTCCTCATTGAAGGTCTTTGAGCAGAGGCTGGCTGATTTACTGCTTTTTTCTGGAGGTGTTGTAGAGCGTTTAGGTAGTGCCCGGCACAGTGTAGGTACTTAATAAATTCTTTTTGCCTGCTTGGTTGACTGCAGAGGAATTCTTGTTCCTGTATGAGCTGGGCTCGATGGGTTTGAGACTTGAACTTCTGTGATTCCTAGAGATTGGCTCTGGCCGGGTGGACGGTCAAGTTGTTATTGTTTGCTCTTCATTCTCGAGAAGATCGTGACCTCAGGAAGGTGATGCCATGACTTGCAAGTGAGGGCAGTCAGGTAGGTTTCAGAGGGAGCTTAGCCCTGGGAAGCCCCTTAATGGCTCAGATGGGGAGGGTCATTACTCGATCACTACTTGCTCAAAACTGGGATGAGTCTTTCTTAATGGGATGCCTATCTCTGCTTCAGGAAGAGATGAAGGAGACAGATGGCAGCCTCCTGGGCGACCCCAGCCAGACGCCCCTGGGCAAGAAGGAGACCACCAAGTGGCAGAAGCCTCGCCTGACCCGCAAGGCCCTGATGAAGTGCTGTTTGGTGAGGTGGATCCTGTCCAGCGCTGCCCCTCAGGGGTCAGGTAAAGGGACTGGCAGCGAGGAGGGCTGGCTGGCGGTTTGCACCGAGGGTCTGGGGACTGGCCGACGGGACTCCAGGGCTGTCCTTGTGGCTGGATCTGGGCTGGGCTTTCTAAGAACTCACAAAGCCCCAGATATGGAGCTGGAGGACCTGGGTTTGAATTCTGCCTCTGCCATTTGCTACCTGGGTGATACTGGACAAGTCCTGAAGTGATGGAGTTGAACTAAACACGTCCCTTTCCGTCTCTAGGTTCCTCTGACCTCCCTATGGGCTAGGTTCCTCTGTGTATTCCTTTGTGAAAGTGTGTGTATCCATTCATTCATTCATCCATCCATTCATCGCTCATTCAGCAAACCCTTAGGAAAGTACAAAAAAGAGCAAGACGCCACTCTTGCCCTCATTGAGCGTACAGTTTAGTAGAGAAGGTAAGATAAAGGAGACAGCGCTGAAATATAAGATATTGTCTGTGTGCCATGTGGCTGCCCCAGAAAATGGTAAGTGTTTTAGGAATGATAAGAGTCCTAGCTGCTTAAAGGGGAAACAGCATAGATGATGGTCACGATGGCTAACATTTATAAAGTGTTTACTATATGCCAGGCACTGTGCTAAGTGCTTTACAATTATTATCTGATCCTCCCAACAACCCTATGAAGTAGATGCTATTATTATCCCCATTTTATAGATGAGGAGACTGAGGTAAACAGAGGTGAAGTGACTTGCCTAGGGTCACACAGCTAATAAGTGTCTGAGGTCAAATTTGAACTTGGGTCTTCCTGACTCCAGGCCTGGCCCTCTATCTGCTGTACCACCTAGCTGTCTGGCCCTTCTTCCAGCTGAGGGGCTGTGGGAGGATGAGGCATGGGAGTTAGACCTTGAAGGACAGCTTGGGTTTCAAGAGAAGAGAATGACGGAGTAGGGGTAGGGTGGGTCTGGGAGGAAGCTGAAGATGCTTTGGAAAGCACTTGATTATGGCTCCATGAATGAGTACGGAGATCTTCCAGGAAGAGACATAATGGTTCTGGGGCCCAGTGGCATCAAAGGGGAGCCCAGGCATTCAGGGAAAAAGCAGAGAATGGTGAAGGAATTGGAGGCATATTTTTTCTTCCTTCAGGAATGGCTGATCAATTAATCAGTAAGCATCTTTGCATTTTAAGCTCCCAGAATGCACTATGCTAGGTTCAGAGGATATAAAGAAAAAAATGAAATCGTCCCGGTACTCAAGCAGCTTACATTCCCCTAGGGAGAAACACGTATGATGATAAGTAAATCATACACCCACACCCACCCACACACATACACCCTAAAGCAATTTGGGGGGTGGTGATGGTGAAGAAAGCACCAACAACTTGAAGAGGCAGGAAAGAAAAGACATGATATATAAAGTGGCACTGAACTTAGCCTTCAAGGGAGTTTGGGATTCTAAGAGCTGAAGTTGTGGAGAGAATGCATTATAGGCATGGGGCAGAGCCTATACAAAGTCGTGGAGTCAGGACCTCTATGCTAAGTACTAAGGATGCAAAGACAAAATTTAAAAAAACCCTGATCTCTGCCTTTGGTGGAATTCTAGTGAGTCTAACAACACATAAACATACAAATAAATACAAATAACTTAAATCTTTTTACTTTTATTTTTTATTTTGAGTTTTAAATCCTCTCCCTTCCTCCAGCCCTTCCCATTGAGAAGGCAAGCAATGTGATACCCATTATATATGTGAAGTCATGCAAAACATGGTTCCATGTTAGCCATAAATACAAGCAATTCAAGGACCAAGATGATTCGGGTGATGGGGACAGGCTTCTGAAGGAGGTAACAGCTTGAAGGGAATGGAGGCTCCTTAGAGGTGCCAGTGAGGAGAGAGTAATTAGGGCACATTCACAGCCTGAACCAACAGTAGGAGCTGATTGGAAAAAGAATGAGAGCCCAGACTTCCCCGAGAGCTAGGAAAGAAGCACCTGGATGAGGTCTAGCTAGGTCAGGCAGAGGTCCAGGGGTCTCAACAGTAAACACAGGCCAGAACTAGACTCTACTGAACTAGACTCAAAAGTGTGAACTACCAATCTGTATGGAGTTTATGCCCTGCCAGAAATCTGCCTTACCTGGAATAAAACCACTTCGGTTGTCTTGAGGGTGGGATGCTGGCAGCGGGAGCTGGGAGATAGGGAGGGAGGTAACATCTGGAGACCAGTCCAAGTGCAGGGCCTGAAGATGGCGGCAGCCAAGGCCAGGAGAGGGGACTTCTCCCCTTAACTCCACACTCAGGTCGGGAGCTCTACCCTCCTGTGAATCCTCTTACTACCCTATTCCGTCTCCCCTCTTCCTTCCAAAGCAGCAAATCAGGGGAGTAACCTTGGAATAACCTTGTCTTGGGTATGCTCCCCCAATTCTGGCTGTAGAGAGCCCATCAAATCCCTCTGCACTCTCTCCTATCTCCCCCTCTCCCCCATCTCTCCATCCCAGTTCAGGTAGGGCACGGGTTAGAGACTAAATTATTCCTTCTTTCTCATTGCCTCACCTTCCACTAATGAAGTTCTATCTCCCTCTGCTGGTCAGCCTGCAGATTGCGAGGCCAATCAAAAAGGATCCCAGAGTTCCTCTAAGCCGACCCTATCATTTTACAAATGAAGAAACTGAGACACAGAGGGTAACCCTCGGGATGGCTAAGGATCACAGAGAATGACTGAGGAAGGCCAGAGAGTGGGAAGAAATAGGCTGGGATAGGGAGAGATGGGGGTGAAGTTAGGTGGTACACTGGGCTTGGAATCAGGAAGACTCATCTTCATGGGTTCAAATCCAGCCTCAGACACTAGTTGTGTGACCCTCGGCAAGTCACTTAACCTTGTTTGTCTCAGTTTCCTTGTCTGTAAAATGATCCGGAGAAGGATATGGTAAATTACTGTAGCATCTTTGCCAAGAAAACCCCAAATGGGGTCACGAAGAGTCAGATACAACTGAAACAACTCAGCAACAACACAACAGGGAAAGACGGTGGGCCAGAACTGGTGGACTGGGGGATAACTTGCACTCTCTCCCCTTTGCCACCCCCAGGGAGAACAAAGAGTGGAGTCATAGGTAGGAAGGGCTTTATCTGGGACAACATCGTAGTGGGTGTGTGGTGGTAGAGAGGACATGGGCTAGGGTGATGGTGGGGTGGACATCTCCCTGTCCCAGCTACAACCATGGGTAGACTTGAACAACAGAGGCCTGGAAACTTTCTTGGGAATTGGTTTCGTGGAGGGCAGGCAATCTTGGCAAATGTCTGGACTGTTGTCAGAGGTGAGATGCCTTAAAGGGGATTTGGCCTTCTGAGAATGTTTTCTATTCTTGGATCTTGGATGGCTAGGATCGGGGAGAATCTGGGCCTATTTCTTTCAATGTCTAGAAACTGCCTCATCTATAAAATGAGCACAATAGAATTTATATTTCCTCAAAGGATTGTTGTAAAGCTTTCGGTGCTAAAAAAAAAATGTAAATAATAATTATTATTATGTCTGTGGCATTTCCCTGATATGCTAGTCTACTTTGTCAAGAAGTCAAACAGAAGAAACCCTGGGTAAGGAATAGGTTGGACTCAGGAGGTGAGAGAGAAAGAGGTATATAAAGCAGAAAGAAATCACTACAATTTGTTCTGCTAAGCTGGAGAACAAGTCCATTCTATGCACTGGTTCCTACTTTTCCCATGAGTAGTTGATACCCCTAGAACACCCTCACTGCCTGGATTGGAAGATCACTCCTACTGCATTTAAAGAATGGTTTGCATTTACTGCTCCTACCTCATTTGAGGATAGTATTTCTGAAAATTAAAATTTTGATGTTGTTGAAAGAGCTCTGGACTTAGAATGTGACTTGTGTCATCCTTGGCTTGGTTTTGGGCCTCCATTTCCCCATCTGTAAAATAAGGCAGTTCAGTTAGTTGATTCATAAGTTATTTTTTTTTGAGCCTCTGTTACCCATTCCAGTGTCTGTCACGCTAAATGTCAGGAAATTCTCCCTTGTATCAAACTTTATTTGTTCATTTAACAAGTATTTATGGACCCCCTTCTGTTTGGGGGTGGGAGCCCTATACTGAGGAGCTAGGTGGTACAGTAGAGTGACAGGCCTGAGGTCAGGCTTCAGACTCAGACTCAGAACTCAGACACTTACTATCTATGTGACTGGGCAAGTCACTTAGCCCTGTTTGCCTCAGTTTGCTCATCTGTAAAATGAGCTGGAGAAGGAAATGGACACTCACTCTAGCATCTTTGCCAAGAAAATCCCAGTGGGGGTCCTGAAGAATCAGACATGACTGAAACAACTGAACAGCAACAGCGGCAATTCTGGGCACTGTGGAAGATTCATAAGAAGACACCAGCCAGGAAGCTAAAGTCTAGTAGGGGAGATGAGGCAGATACAAAAACAGCACAGACAGCCCGCTTAGCGAAAACAACATTCAGGGGAGGTTTTGAGGAAGGAGAGATGACTTCTTTCTGACTGGGGTGATTGGGGAGATTTCCTACCAGTGATAATCATACAACGTTAGGTTGGAGAGAGGGAGAAGGAAATGACAAACCACTCCAGTATCTCTGCCAAGAAAACCCCAAATGGGGTCACAAAGAGTGGAACACGACTGAAAAAATGACTGAACAAAAGGTTGGAAGGAAGATAGATGAGGGAAAGGAAATTAATTATACTTAGCATTTATATTTGTTTGGCAAATATAATCATTTCATTTTATTTTCACAATAACCCTAGGAGGTCATTGCTATTATGGCCCCCATTTTACAGATGAGAACACCAAGGTATACTGAGGTTAATTTATTTGGCCACAGTCACACATTTAGTAAGTGTTTGAGGTCAGATTTGAACTCAGATCTTTAAAACCAGCTCCAGTGCCCTATCCATTACACATATCACAGCAGCAGTCTAGGTGTGAGGGAATAAGGGCTTGAATTCAGGGCAGAGAAATTAGAGTAGAAGGAGAGGACAAGTAGATTTGGGAGCTATAAAGAAATACAAATGGACAGACAGGCCTTCCAGACTCACTGGAAATGGAGAATGAGGAGGATGGAAGAGGCTAGGCCCAGAGGAGATGTGTGTTCTTAATTCTCCCATTTTGGGGCCACGTGGAGGAGTGCATAGATTGTTGGAAGACGGAGGTCCAAACCTCTCCTTGGACAATTACTTGTGTGACCCTAAGAAAGTCACTTATACTCTCTCAGGCCCGGTTCCTTCATGTGTAAATGAGGATAATAATGGCACCCACTTCACAGGGTTGTGAGGATGAAATGAGCTATTTGCAGAACATTAGGTAATCTTAGCTATTTTTGTTATTTTCCCCCTCTCCTCTTCCTCTGAGTTGGGATCTATCATTTCTCTTTGGAGGCATTTGGATTCATGTGGGTCAGGCTCTATTATGCATTAGGGTATGGTCTCCAAGGACCGTTGGTGGGGGCAGAACTACGTGGAGGCCTCGGTGGAATTCCTGGCAAGTTGGGGTGGGCAGCAGGAGATGGAGGAAGGAGGAGAAGGTACCAGGTTAAGTTTTGTGGTCTGAATGCCTTAGGCTTCAGGGTTCTTCAGTTTAGTCAGTTAATAAGCATTAAGCACCTACTGTGTGCCAAGCATTGTGCTAAGTGCTGGGGACACAAAGAAAGGCAAAAGACTCCAGACTCCAGTTGGTCTGGAGGAGCTCATAATCATAATCTAATGGGGTTCAGTGACAGGGAGAGCAGTAGGAGATGGTCCTCCACCAGTCAAAGGTGATCGCTACCTCCTCTTACCAAGAAGAGCTCATTGCTGACTGTGCCAGGGTTTGGGGTGTGTGTGTGTGTGTGTGTATGTGTGTGTGCGTGCACACGTGAGCATGTATGTGCTTAAGATAAGAGATGCTGATGTAAGAGGGGTCCCAGCCTCAGCTCTTAGACCCTCCAGCTTCCCATTGACTGTTACTGTACTGCCAAGAAGCAATGGGATTCTGCCTTCAGGGGTGACCTCAATGCACTGATATCACACTTCTCAGCTGAGAAAGCAGATCATCCACACCTCCCTGGGCATTTACATAGCAGGGCCAAGAATAGAACCCTGGAGGTCTCAGCCACTGGCCCTAAGCCCTGCACTAATCCAGCCCTGGGGAGTGGGCATGAAATCAATGCTAACCAAAGTCCAGGGGAAACTAGGGGAAGTCGGGGCGGGGGTTGCAGTAATGGGAAAGGGGTGCTCTTAAGACCTACCAGGAGGACGGGGACTGAAGACTGTGTTGGGGAGACTCATGAAGGCCCTACAAGCCAAGGCTGGTGGGAAGGAGGGAGAGTGTGAGGGTTGATTTGGGCTTTCCCCAAAGGCAGGTTTTTAGCTATGCAGTGAAGGATGGGAATTGAGCATGGGACCAAGTGAGATCCTCAAAGGAGGTGGGTGGTAGAGGTGAGGTGGGGTGAGGGGGCAGGGGAAGCAGTGAGGCAGAATTAGGAGAAGGTCGGGGCCCCAGTTCTTGGGGTTGGTGCTGCAGAGGGTGCAAGGACTCTCTGGAAGTGGGCGAAGAACATTGGAGACAGAGACAGGAACCAAGACAGACGGGGGAGATAGATAGACAACCAGATAGAGAGGAGACAGAGAAATATACTGGGGGAAACAGAGAGAGACAGAGATGGAGGTAGAGGAGCAGAAAGGAAGAGTGATAGAAAAGTCTAATTACGTAAACATCTAGATAGATGCAGAAAGAGACTGAGAGAAAGGGATTGAGTGTAACAGGACTGTGTGGAGAAGGAAGAGAGCTGTAGAAAGAGGCTTTTGGGGACGGGCAGGGTAGGGGGAGACACACTCGGAAACACGAGGGGGAAGGAGAAAGGAGAGAAGTCGGTGAGGTAGGGGAAGGTGAGTTGGCCACGAGCTGGGAGGAGTTTGTGGCCCCAACCCAAGCATCTCAGGGCAGGAGTGCCTGGGTGAGGGAGCTGAGGAGTTCTGTCCCTGCAAAGCCCAGTGAGGCCCAGAAGAAGCAGGATGCCTGGTCGAGGAGAGGACCTGAACCCAGGTGTCTTGGGACCCTCCCAGGAAGCCGCCCTCCAACTCCGAGAATGCCAGCACGGCTGTAAGAAACACCTGGGAGACCTCAACAGCTTCTTCTTCCGATTCATTTCTGGGAACCTGGCCCGAGGTGAGGTGGCAGGAAAGGCAGGGGCCATTGAGGAAGCACAGCCCTGGAGCTTGGGGTGACTCTGCAGGACTCCTGCCAGGATAGCCCAGCACAGGTGGGATCAAGTATTTCATTTGGGACAGAGGAAAGAA
This sequence comes from Phascolarctos cinereus, assembly GCF_003287225.1. Taxonomy (NCBI): domain Eukaryota; kingdom Metazoa; phylum Chordata; class Mammalia; order Diprotodontia; family Phascolarctidae; genus Phascolarctos; species Phascolarctos cinereus. Next base: position 146,866,947 of record NW_027555625.1, on the reverse strand, counting down.
AGAGAGGCAGACAGGGGGGCAGCTGTGGGGTCTTTGGCTTCAGAGGGTGGGCTACTGGGTCCTGGGCTGTCCTGGAATGCAAAGCAGTATGATGAACAGGGCTCCTGAATATATCCTAGAAAGGACGGAGGGGAAGGGCGTTAGCCTCTTGGATGAGGCAAGAAGAATCTATCTGGAGCCTTAGTGGAACCTTGGAGTCTGTGGTGAGGTAGAAGGAGAGGGAGATTTGGAGTCAGGATCTGGGTTCAAATTCTGGTTTTGTCATTTACAATTTGGGTGATTTGGGACAAATCATTCACCTTTTTGGGCCTTGATTTCCCTGTTGGTAAAACGAGGGGATCGTTTCGACTATATGACTTCTAAGATCTTGTGTAGTCAGTCAACAAACATTTATGAAGCATTTACTATTCCAGGCACTGAAGCACTGGGCAAACATTCTCTGAGCTATGATCTTCTCTAGGAATGAAAATATCCCAAGCTATTAGAACAGGGTAGCTAGGTGGCACAGTGGACAGAGTGCCGGGTCTGAAGTCTGGGTCCTTCTGAGTTCAAATCTGACTTACTGGCTGTGTGACCCTGGACAAGTCACTTAACTCTGTTTGCCTCAGTTTGTTGGACTTGGAATTGGTATGTTTTGAGTTCAAATCTGGCCTCAGATATTTACTAGCTGTGTGACTCTGGGAAAAGCACTTCACAGCTATCTGCCTTAGTTTCCTGAACTGTAAAATGGGGATAATAAGGGCACCTACCTCCCAGGGTTGTTGTGATGATAAATTTGTAAGGTGCTTTGCAAACCTTAAAGTGTTATCTAAATGGTAGCTGTTATTATTACAACTTAACAAACACTGATTACAATTATATTCTGTACAAAGTTCTGAGATATAAAGATAACCTACCTCCCCCAAAAAACTCATTTGTTTTTGTTTAATAGGAGAACAAGTTCTTGGTGGTGAAATGTACCTAAGCACTCCATCTACTTCTGCTTCATCCAAATCATACACATAGCAGTTCATAGAGTTCAGCCCCTTGGTCCTCACCACCTCCTGCTTTACCAGTTGGCTGGAGATGACAGGGTTATGGATTTAGAGGTGGGGAGTCCAGGAGCTCCTAACTTTTTCATTTTTAAGGACTCTTACTCATTGAAAAAATTATTGAAGCCTTTCATTTCTATATCACAATCATCTCATGCTTAAACCTTGCCCCCAGAACCAACTATTGAACCCACCTTTGTAATGACAAAAACCAGATAAGCAAAAGCAAAATCAGCATCTAAAAGCATATACAAACCTAATCATTCCTTCCCACCTACCCCCCCCCCACCACTACCAAGAGCATGGAGGTATCATTGATTTCCCAGGATCTAAATCAGTCATTCCAATTACTCAGAATTTGGCTAAGAATTAGACCAAACCACTTTGTAAAAATAATAATGATTGCTAGCATTTATATGGGCTTTAAGGTTTGCTGTGTTCTCTTGTTTTATCCTCACCATCACCCTGTGGGGTAGAGGCAGTTAGTTATTAGCCACAATTTACAGATGAGGAAACTGAGGCAGATGATGGTTAAGTGACTTGCCCAAGGTCACTAAGCGGCTGAGGTGAGATTCGAACTCAGATCTTCCTGACTCCAAGTCTAACATTCTATCACAGCTGCCTATGTGCTTCATTTTTATAGATGAAGAGACTGAGGCCCAGAGAGTTTAAGTGGCTTACTAAAAGTCACCTAGCCAGTCAGTTGAAAAGCCAGGGCTTAAACTTAGGTGTTCCAACACCAAATTCAGAGTTCTTTCCACTGTACCATACCATAAGTTTAATTTTTTGATGTTTTCAAGACATTTTCAAACTCTGGTCTCTAAGTCGTCTCTGATACTACCTACCACTTGCTATTTGACCTTGGGAAAAATCGCTAAACCTTTCAGAGACTCACTTTACTCATTTGGAAAATGAGAAAGTTGGATGAGAAGACCTCTCCAAGGTCCCTTTTAGCCTTGTATCTGTGGTTCTGTGATGCCTACGTGCTTAGACACTCCAGGTAGCTTGCCAGTTGGTAGGAGGGCAAGGCCTCTGTCACCTTTTCTCTCCCCTTTCCCCTTGGTACCTCTAGCACAGTCTGGGACCACAGAGGGAAGTATCACGACCTCCTTATTGGCTGAGAACCTCTAACTCTCGTAGCATCCTAGTGAGAAAAGACAGGATGGGACCCTTTCCCAGCAGATGAAGCTGAGTCCCCCAGGAAAGCCAGAACATCGGTCCCTTTCACTACTTCATGTTGGATCTAGGAAAGAAATCAGTCTCCTGTTCCTTTTTCTAAGGGACCTGTGATCCTCAGGGAGAGGGTTAGAGAGGAAGACCATGAGCTCAACATCAAAGTCACTCAGCAAGGGAGAAGAATGTCCTAGAGACTGGTAGATGAGGAGGGGGCAGCATGAATTTCAGAAGAGGGGACGTTGTTGAGTGATGGTGGCAGATTAAAGAGTAAATATGTCATAGGAAAGGGAGCAAGAGGGGGCAAAGTGTAGGCAGCTATTACAGGGCTAACTAGTCTGAGTCCCAGGGCAGCCTGGACCAACAGAGTTAAGAATGTAATGTGGGTGCTGGGGGACCTAGAGGACGAAAGAGGCCATCCTGGGTCCCCGCCTCCCCTCCCCATTTGCCCTTATAGCCCTCCAGGGGAATGGCTCTTGTCTCATAGAGTCAGAGTTTTCTCTAAACTTAGTCTCTTTGAAGTCTCTGCCTTTGAGGTTGGGGGCTAGGAAGCCAAGGCCTATTTGCATTGGTTCTATCCAGGAGCTAGGCTCACTCTTCTCCTTTTCCTCCCAGTGCTCTCTAGGCCACTGAGACCCAGACCAGTAGCTCCCCATCCTCCTTCAGCTCCAGGCCCTGAGCCCCGCTAGGACTTTGGACTAGTATCTCATCTCTGAGACTTTGGGAATAGCCCATAGGTGGAATGGTTGCTGTTCTGTCTTGGGACGTCAGCCATCACTTTAACCAGAGAGGGAGATGGCTTTTCCTGACAGATTCTGACCAAACTAATGGGAACAGAGGCTGTCCAGCAGGTGAGGGGGCCGGGGTGGGAGGTTAAATGAGGATGCTTTCAGATGTCCTGAGTCTAGATGCTAGGCAAAGGAACTGGGAATCTAGGCTGGGCTTTTTGAAGTCCTTGGTACCTAAAGATCTTGGCTTGAGGGTGCAGGTTGATCCGAAATGAGCTCTTGCTTCTGGATAAGATTCTTGGACTCAAAATTAGGGGAGAGCACAGGAATTAAGAGAACATGAGTCAGGATTAGAAGATCAAAGGGGCACTAGGGAATAGGGGAGGTGACCTCACTATATCTATGCCTTATTGTTCTGATTGACATCCCTGAAAAAGGGTCCACTTGACCAGGCTTTTATGTCCAAGGCTGTAAAATCTATTATTAGTGATTAATTCCTTTGACTTAAACTTCTGCCAGTTGGTAAAAGGCCACTGTCCTTAGGAAGTGTAACTCTTTAATGCCTTATCAGCAGTTATACTTCTTGATTCAGATTTCCTTGATTAGATTTCCTTCTTAGTTTTTCCCACGTAGAAGTGACAGAAAGGTCACCCTTTTCTCTCTACTTCAAAATGTTAAAATCTCACCTCCTCAGAGTTCTTAGCATGGGTCCTTGAACAGTCCGTTCTCAATAAATGTGTGTTGATTTGATTTAAATGCAGGAAGAATGCAGTTGGGCATTCAAAGCTTCAGGTTTGGAATTTCCCCAGTGGACTCTGAAAATCTGAATTCTCATTCCAACTGGGCCGCTAACTCTCTGTGTGTCCTTGGACAAACCACTTCAGCTCTCTAGGTCTCGGTTTCCTAATCTGTGAAATAAGGAAATTGGTCTAGATAAAGCTTCAATCAGCACAGGTCTTTCAAAGTCCTTTCCTCACAGCAGTAGGAAGCATGAATGTGATCAATCTCCATTCTACAGATGAGCCTCAGAGAGGTTAAATATTTTGCCAGAAGTGACAGTCAGAACTCGAATCCAGGTCTTCTGACTCGAAGTCCTTTGTTTGTCCTACTATATATCATGTTTCCTACCAGCTGGAGTCCAACCCAGATCCAAAATATTGTGATTCTATAATTCTGTATAAAAGCCCCAAGGCTTTCTTATTCATCCATACATCAGGTGCGGCTGATTCAGGGACAGGGATGTACGCAGTAGAATCGGTTTCTAAGGGCAATGTGGACATGCAGTCCTGATATCAATGCTATAGTGTCTTATAATAATCTTTTACTGAATGTGGTAGTATTGTTCAGTCATTTTAGTCAAATCTGACTCTTCACGACCCCATTCAGCGTTTTCTTGGCAAAGATACTGGAGTGATTTGCAATTTCCTTCTCCAGCTCATTTTATAGATGAGGAAACTGAGGTAAACAGGGTTAAGGGACTTGCCCAAGGTCGCACAGCTAGTAAGTATCGGAGGTTGCATTTGAACTCAGGTCCTCCTGAATCCAGGGCTGGTGCTCTATCCACTGTCCCACCTCACAATGTATTTTAGGTCAAAAACATGGTTTGATCTGTGAGATATGCCAGTCTTTATAATTAATTGCTATTTTTAAAAGGTTTTGATAGGATTTTTAAAATACCCACTTAATGATTGGCTGTTGACAAATCATTTTATCTCTTTGGGTTTTACTTTTCTCATCTATAAAAATGAGGCAGGTTGAACTAGATGACCTCATAGTCTCCTTCTGGATCTAACATTCTATGGCTCTGTTGGGATAGATGAAGATCATAGATGGGGCCACTTTGTGTGTCCTCGAAAAATTCCTTCCTCTCGCTCACTTGTCATCCAACATTTAGCAGCAGAAGGCAGCAGGACAATCCTGTTAGAATCGCCTTTCTTAGAGACAACTTGATAAATGTAGCTAACACAATAGGTGAGAAATAGTTGGATTATCTAATTATAGATACCTTTCCCTCTGCCCATAGGTAAATTTGGTATTTATAACTTTAGGGGACATATGATGACACTCCCACAAAGTTTTTAGTTATGGGGAAGGGCAGCATGATTAAATGAAGGCATATGAAATTCCATAAATGTCAGAGCAATTTTTACTTGGGGTATAACCCTGGAAAGTTCAAATTGGATTATCGGGATTCCTAGCCTGAAGGATTTTAAGGAACAGGGTCAGATTTGTATGTTTCTGCTGCTTACTCCCTGTATGATCTTGAGCAACTCTCTGGGCCTCAGTTTCCCCATCTGTAAAATGAGGGAGTTAAGCTGGATGATCATTAAAGTCCCTTGAAGCTAATAAAAAAAGATTCTTCCTCCTTTGCTCAGCCCTTTTGGTCATTCTATTCTAGTCTCCAGAAATGGCTCTCTCCAGTTCCCGCCCCTACCCCTCCCTTTATTTCTTCTCTTCTTTTTCCTCTCATCTTTCCTCACCTTTCCCTGTACTTGTCCCTCAGTTTCCTCTGCTGCAAAATGGGCATGCACCTGGCAGAGTTGTTGTGAAGATCAAATGAAATAACATTTGTAAAGGACTTGGCACAGTGCCTGGCATGCCATGTATGCAGCAGGCACTATGTAAATGCTTCCACCATCCCCATCCTCCTGGTCTTTTCCTCTTCTCTCTTTCCTTCTTTCTCTTCCCTTTGGCCAGTCCATCTCAATAGAGATCTTTCCAAATTGCTCTCCTGGGCTTTCTTAATGAGAGACAATTAATAACCAATTAGGAGCAGCTCTGGGCTCCACTCTGCCTCTTCCCTGGGCATGTGGGCCAGGATCTTCCCATCCTTTCTTGCAAGGTACCTTCTCCAGGCTAGAGAGAGAGACCTTGACGAAGAGGTGAACTAGAGAGAGGGGCGACGACATCCACAGCAAAGTGAAGGAGGAAAAAGTTGGGTTTTGTTCTTCCCACATCCTCCCATTTCCCCTCCGTCCCTTCCCTTTCTCTGTGGGTGTAATCAACCTAGTTCAGACCTTCCTCTTTTTGAGTGGGCTGTTGTAATGGTCTCCTAACTGATCCTGCCTTCTATCTATCCCCGAGTTCAAATCTTACCTCAGACATTTAAAAAATAAATGATAGCTTTTATTTATATAGCACTCTACAGATATGATCTCTGGTCCATCCTCACAACAATCTGGCAAGGTTGGTGCTATTATTATGCCCATATTACAGATAAGTAAACTGAGGCTGAGATGTTCAGCCAGTCAACTAGCATTTATTAAGCACCTACTGTATACCAAGAGCTATTCTAAGTAATGGGGAATACAAAGAAAGGCAAAAGTATTCCATGCTCTCAAGGGGCTCATAGTCTAATAGGGGAGAGGGCATCAAACAACTATGGATGAGCAAAATGTATGCGGGATGAATTGGAATTCATCTCAGAGGGAAGGGGCTAAGATGAAGGAGGAACGGGATTAAGGAGAACATTGGCTGAGACTGGAAGGAAGCTAAGGAAGAGATGAGGAGGGAGAGCTCCAGGCATAGGGGACAGCCCGGGGAAAACGTTCAGAGTTGAGAGATGGAGTGTCTTGTGTGGGGGAATGGCAAGAGGACAGTGTCACTGGAGCACGGAATAGGTGGAGGGGAACAAACTGGAAGGAGACTGGGAGGGTGGGACATAGAGGAGTGTCGTGTGTGGCTCACAGAAAGGTGAGCATCTCTGCCCCCCATTCTTCTCCACGGGAGACCTTAATTCTCACCAGGAGGGGAAACAAGAGACTGGGGTCAGTGGCTGGCCTCCACTCTGCTTTCTTAGAGAGAAGGGCTACTGAACTAGAATTATGTCTATTTAATTATTGTCAATATTATTAAAATTATATAAATTGTATAATTATATGAATTACATCTATTTATTGTTGATATTAAAATCATATAAAATATAAAATTATATTTAAAATATTGTTAGTTTAAAATATAGTTAGTTGTAATTTTTAGGTTCAAGCTAGATTATTATTTCTTAATGGGGAAAGGAGGTCCCCAAGCTCTGTATTCAAGACCTGAAGCCCTTCCCACCAGATGCCAGTTCTGCAATGAACACACATAACAGTAAAGAAGGTCATTTATCCAAGTCAATAGTAAAAGCAGAAATCAAAGTAAGAATGCATATGAGAATACATACCAGACAATACAGAGTAAAGGAGCTCTCCCACTGGGAGTGAGATAACTCAGCTTAACCAAGAGAGTGAGTCCCAGATCTCACTCAAAGGGGAAATTCCACAAAGTCTCTAGCGTAGTAAGCTGGAATAGGGACATGATAGAGCTTGCCAGTTCCTCTCATGTCAGTTTCTTCCTAGAGTATTTTTCTCCCTTCAGCAACCTAAAGAGAGGGGGGCATCACGTATCTTCTGTTTTGAAGTTAGAAGCTAGAAGAATCTGAAGAGATTGAAGAGATGCTTTTCTTCTCTCCTGCTTTCACTAACTCTGCCCTGCCCCTCATGTGGGCATGGTTGCATTCATCTCCATCAGTGAGGAAAGAGTCCCATACCAGTGGGTGTTAGGGCTGGGATTACATTAGGAAGGAGCCAGGTTACGAAGCCAAACAGATTTTATTTTTGGTCCTGGAGGTAATTGAGAGCCATTAGTTTGACAGCTAAGGAGAAGATGAAACAGAGATGAAATGGAAACTTCAGGCAGGAAGATCAATTAGCAGGATAATTTTGATAGCATAGGCATGAGTTGGTGAAGGTCTCTACACTGGGGTGGTGGCAGTGTCAGAGGAGAGAAGGGGCTTAGAAAAGAGATGTCATGAAGGTAGAAATGATGGGATTTGACCACTGATTGACTATGGAAGGGGTGAGAGAAAGGAAGTAACATCTAGGTCATGAGCCTGGATGACTGGGAGGATGGTGGTACCCTTGACAATTACAGATAAATTAGAGGAAGAGAAGGTTGGGTGGGAGGGAAGAAAATGGGTTCAGTTTTGGACATGTTGAGGTTAAGATGTCTACGGGACATTGAGATCAAGATGTCTAATAGGCAGTTGGAAATGTGAGATGGGACATTAAGTGACTTGCCCAGGATAATACAGCTAATGTGTCAGAAATGGGATTTGAACTCAGGTTTTCCTGACTTGCCTGTGCTTAGTCTCCCATGCTTTTCTCCTCAGAGGTGTGTCAAATGGCCAAGCTTGCTTCAACCTTCAGAGTATCTTCCTGGTTCTTAGATTTCTGCGTCCTTTTATATAAATTCCTTGTCAAGGAGGTATAGCCCTGTTCACATTTGTATTAGATTGATTAATTCAGTCAAGAACTGTACTTAGAATGGAACCCCATCCTTACACTGCTACCTCCTGTTTTCCCATCTTTGTTCGGTGCTTGGAATTAAGAAATAATGCAAGGGGGAAGGGCAGCCAGATGGTGCAGCGGATAGAGTACCAGCCTTGGTACTCTTGGTAGTCTGGAAAACCTGAGTTCAAATCCAGCCTCAGGCACTTACTAGCTATGTGACCCTGGGCAAATCATTTAACCCTAATTGCTGACCCCCACCCCCAGAAAAAAAAAAAAAGGAAAAGGAGAAGTAATTCATGAAGTCCGGAAGAGCTGAGTTCAAATATGACCTGAGACTCTTTCTTACTGTGTAAAACCCTGAGGTCATCACCATATCTACCTGTTGAAATCCCTCCCTTCTTTCAAGGCCTGACTCAGCCTCCATGGAGCCTTTCCTGCTTTCTGACTTCCTTCCCTCCCCCCAACTCTGAATATGATCTTTCCCTCCTCAGATTTCTCATTGCACTTACTTGGTTCTCTCCTTAATACTTGCCACACAGAATAATGCTTTTTTTTGTTGTTATTCAGTAATGTCTGACTCTTCTTGAAGCCATTTTGGGGTTTTCTTGGCAAAGATACTGGAGTGATTTGCCATTTCCTTCTCCAGCTCATTTTATAGATGAGGAAACTGGGGCAAACAGGATTAAGTGACTTGCCCAGGGTCACACAGCTAGTAAGTGTCTGAGGTCAGATTTGAACTCAGGTCTTCCTGACTCCAGGCCTAGGGCTCTATCCACTGCCCAGGGTAATACTTCCTTCTTAATAGTTACCAAAAGGGAGACCTTGTAACCTAGTTATTTTGTGTACTTGTCTTCTGCCCTCTCCACTTAGATTGTAAGCTTCTTGAGGGCATAGCCTTTGTCCGATCTCTCTTTATATCCTCAGTGCCCAGTTGGCACCTAATAAATGGAAATGAATTTGAATTGAAATAAAAGGAGTGGAGCCTGGCCCTGTACTGGAACCTGAATTCCCTTGTGAGTGGCAGCATTTCATTTGTCCAGAGGAGGGCAGCAGTGGGTCAACATTAGCATGCTCAGAGAATATTTCCTTTCTAATGGAAGCTGGCTGTTCTCTGCATTGTCTCCACCCTCCTACACACCCTCTCCCCCTGTCCCTTCTGCCATACTAGCATTTTCAGAGTTTTGCTTTTCACAAACACCTTACAGCTTTTGGCTGTAACCTCTGGCTGTGATTATGACCTTAGGAGACTCAGTCCAAGAAGCTCATCCTTCTACCTAAGACTTCAGCTCCTGATATCCTGGATCCATGGGACTTCTCTCCTTCCCAATCCCATTTAGCCTCTTCTTGGTCTTAGACTTCTTTGCATGAGTTTTAATTTTCCTTTTAATTTAATTTACTCTGGTAAACATAGGCTGAAATATCGACATAGTAGCCTCTGATTCTATCATGGTCATATGTGAATGAATGAATGAATGAATGAATGAATGAATGAATGAATAAAAAAAAGCATTTATTAAGCACTTTCTATAGGCCAAGAGGCAACAAGGTGGCACAGTGGATAGAGTGCTGGGCCTGGAGGTAGGAAGACCTGAGATTAAATCTGGCCTCAGACACTTACTAGCTGTTAGACCCTGGGCAAGTCACTTAAACCTGTTTGCCTCAGTTTCCTCATCTGTAAAATGGCTGGAGAAGGAAATGGAAACCCACTGCAGGTTTTTTTGTTTTTTTTTTTTTTCCACGAAAACTCCAGATGGGGTCATGAAGAGTTAGATGTGACTGAAATGACTGAATAACAACAATAACAGATGTGCTGAGCACTGTGCTAGGTACTGGGGATACAGAGACAAAAGTGAGACTATTCCTGCCCTCCAGGAGCTTACATCCTAATACAGGGAGATAGCACATTGGGGAAATGGTATATGTACAAGCAAGGGATTTTTTTTTTTGTTTGGGGAGTTGCAAGATTGGTGAGGGGCACCATAAAGCAGTCAATAGTCATGCCCTTTCCAGAAATAATGGATGAGGGAGGAGTGGCGATTGCTGCTGCCATGGATAGCAAGATGCCCCAACATGCTGGGACCAGTCAAATGTTGCCCATCAGGTGAGTTGAAATTCACTCCCTAGCCAATCAAGCTCAGCTCAGGCTGTAGTTCCAAGCTGGGTGGATTAATCTGCCCGGAAAGGGAGATATAGACTCTGGTCTGGTTGGGGCTATTCCAGGTAGGCGACTGACAGAGGGAATCCGCACCACAGAAGGTCTGTGTTGTGAAGGGACTGATGAAAGCTGGATTGGACTTTACTGATCACCTAACCTAACCCCCTTATTTTATGAATGAGGGAAAGGAATTTGTCCATTTGCCCGAGGTCATACAGAATTAGTGAAAAAGTTGGAACTAGATCTCAGGTCTTTTGACTCCTTGTCCTGTGCTTTTCCCACCGTATTTCTCAGGACCAAGTTGTAGGGAGAGCTGAACTGAAGATGGCAGCAATGTCTGGGACCCGTCCAATAGGATTTGTGTCCATGGAATCTTATCTGTTACGGGTTACATTTTATTAGGCAGCTCTCGGCTTTCCAGACTGCTCTAGGAGGAACCAAAGGAAACCATCCTTTCAAGGAGTCCAAGATCCATTAAAACAGGCCTCCCTTGTTTCAGGTGAATCCTTTAAATAGTTGGTAAGTCAACTACCATTCAAGTTCCTCCTATGAGCCAGGTACTGTGCTAAGTACTAAGCAGTGTAGCTGTAGACAGTGCTACATCCTGAGGACAGATCCCTAGGAGCTTTGCCAGGGCCTGGGTCATCTTGACCTTTATTGTCTCTCTCTGACTGACTCCTTAGGGCTATTCTCATCAAATTCTTCTCCAGGGAGCAAGTTCAAAGGCCAGTATTAGGGCAATAGCTCCCCTCAGACTTCATGTTTCTTCAGTAACTTTATCTGTACTGTCTTTCATGTTCATTGCAACCCAGTTCCAATCTGGGTGCAAATGTTGTATGGGAAGGTGCCCCATCAATGGAAGACAAGCCCCATCCAGGGATGGCCTGGTGACAGATTTCCTAGATGTATCACCAAAATGTAGAGAGGAGCTGAGATTGCAGCACACCAAATGAGCATGTGGAAATGCTGAGAATCAAAGCATCATATCAGTCAGACAGCATTATTGTTATGCTGGCAGTTGGGGTTCCGATGACAAGTGAAAGTTGGGGCCAGAGGTGGGGAAGTGTAATAGGGATGTCTAAAGGCCACATTTAGTTAATACTCAAATGGAGAGAATGGAGACCTAGGTCTCAAATCCAAGCCCTGCCACTCACTTCCTGTGTGACCTTGGCCAAGTGTCTTGATCTCTCTGGGTTTAGGATTCCTTCTCTACATTTAGACTGTTGGGCTAGAGGACCTCTGAGTTACTTTCCAGTTCTAAATCTGTAATCCTATAATTCTGAAGTCCAGGACCTCAGGGACTCAGAATCTCATGCAGCAGTGGAGACTTCCCTCCCCAGAATGGGCAGATGAGAACAGTTTGTTCCAACAGCCACAAAGGCTGCTGAAGCAGGTGCAATGGGGCACTGAGAGCTTGGTCAGTCAGGAATGGTCATCCACTGTATCCTGGGCCAATCCAGTTCGACTCAAGTCAAGACATCGACCCTTGACGGCATTGGTCCTCTTCAAAAATGGAGGACAAACACCAACAACATAATTGGCCCTCAGTAATTACTTGCTGAAAAAATGATTATGTTCCAGTTTGGGATTTTGGCAGTAGGGGAAAACCAAAGTTATCCTTCATGTAGTTTCTCTAAATGAGGAGTAGTATAAGGCAATGTATTTAAAGGAATGACATTAAAAGTCCCACAGGAAGTCTGGGGACATTTTGTAAATAACTTGTTGGAAGTCTAGGGTAAACGTGTGCTTGGGATCTAAATGGTTAGATGAAGAGATCATTGAAAAGAGGGCTGATTTGCGGCTAAGAGGAACTGAGTTCAAATCCTATCTATGCCAGGTACCACCTCTGTGACCCTGGGTAAGTCATTTAACTTCTCTGGGCCTGGGTTTCCTCTTCTGTAAATGAGTTGGATGAGAACATCTCGAAGCTTCCTTCGATCGCTAAAGCTTATTATCTTGCACCCAGTCCCATTAAGTGATGCCCAGCACTTAGCATAATGCCTGGTACATAATAGGCAATTAATAAATGTTTGTTGATTGATTATCCTAGGGGAAAAGCTATCTGTCCTTCAAAGACCAGACAGCTGGCCCAATGGAGGTGACCAGGGAAGTCCCCAAAAAAATAATGTGACAGGCCAGAAGTAAATTGTAAACCAAGGGGTAAGAAAAGAGAATTTGAAGGACACCTAGTGAGGTTCTTAAGGGTCTTTATGTGCACCAAAAGGAGAGAGCCAGCTAGCCTATTGGGTATCATCAGTCCAGGAGGCAAATGTAAAAGATACTTTGCCTCAATTTTTAGTTGTTAGGAACACTCCCAATCCAAAACTGTCTTTTGGAGCAGACATGTCAGAGAAACTGTGGTCGGTTCACGGGCTATTCTAGCCTTAAACCACAAGTTAGATACAGATAAATCACAGGAAGCAGGTGGCGTCCACCCAAGATTCCTGAAGGAGTGCAAGGGTGACTTTATAAAACAGCTGGCCATCTTTGATATAAACAACTAATATGTCAGGGAACTGGAGGCTTGCCTTGTTTATCTAGATAAGACTTGTCTTGAAACTTTGTACCTCCCACAGTGCTTACCCCAGTGCTCTGCACACAGTTATTGTTTATTAGCATCTGTTGAATATGCTTGACCATGGCTCTGATCCATAGGGAGAATGCCAGAGAGGAACTGTAAATGACTAATTCTCACCTGTATATCAGCCATCAGTTTGGGATTTGTAAGAAGGGGTAGGATCATGACACATTTAACTTACTCTACTGGGATGGGGTGGGGTGGTGTAAGGAAGCAAAATTCTGTCTGTAAAAGGAAATTATGTTGGACAGTTTTATTTTCCTTTGAGGAAGGAATCAAACGGAGGGATAGGGGTGACATGGCTATGTAATTGATTCAAACTTTTAAAAAGGCCTTGGGCAATGATTCATGCCAAGGGGTATTAGCAGAAGTGAATCACTGTGGGAGTCCGGAAAATTTTTTCATCTGCTTTCAGATTTTGCCTTTTGCTTTTAGATCAAGAACTAAAGGCAGGGATAAAGAATCTGGGAGCTAGAAAGGACCTCTAATGTCATTCAATTCAACAAACATTTATTAGGCACTGAATATGGGCCAGACACTGTGCCCTCTCATCTAATCCATACCTGAATAAGAATTCCTTCTATAATGTGCTCAACAGGGGATCTTCCAGCCTGTGTTTGAAGACCTCCAGGGGCCTGATACGTTTTTGGGTAACTCTAGTTGTTAGGAAGTTTTTCTTTAAATGCATTCTAAACCTGCTCTTCTGGGACTCCCACTGATTGTTCCTAGTTTTGCCCTAATTTAGGGCCAAGGAGAACTGGTCAAATTCTTCTACCAGATAGCTCTTCAAATTCTTGAAGACAGTTATCATGTCCTCCTTAACTTCTCTCTTCTCCAGGCTAAACTCCCCCTGGTTCCTTCAAAGAATCCTTGTATAGATTCTTAGGTGGAACTTGAGGATCTTCACCAGCCTAGCCACCCTCCTCTGGACCCTCCCCAACTCTTTAATGCCCTTCCTGAAACAAGGCACCCAAAATGATGTAGTATTCTAGAAGTCATCTGACAAAGGCAGAATACAGCGTTACTATTAGCTTTGGGAGATGTACATAATATTGTGGACTCAGATTAAGCTTGTAGTCCACTAGAATCCTCAGTTCTAGAGCACCCACAACTCAAGATTGGCCAACAAATTCTCTGTGTACTTTGTACTGGTGAAATGGGAGGTATAGGGTGTTTAGGGAGGACTAGCACCTCTGGTCATGAGGGTTACTGAGCCCATTTCAGGGCTGCTCGTCCACTTTTGGTGTCTACATCAACTCTCACCTGTGGCTCCAAGAAGCTATAGAATGTGCACTGGCCACCGTCTCAGCAGATAGGCTCAACCAAGTTAAGAGTATCCAACAGGACTCAAACCTTGGTGAGTTAGGGGAACGTCCACACATAACATGTGAAGACTTCCCTCCTTGGAATGAGCAGATGAGAACAGTTTGTTCCAACAGCCATGAAGATGGCAGAAGCAGGTGCTGTGGGGTGCTTCAAGCTTGGTTAGACATTGAAGATGTCAAGGTCACCCACCACATCCTGGGTCATCGCCAGGTGTCCTGACTTTCTTCTTGCTGCTAGACTTTAATGACTCTGGAAGAGAGAATGAGGCTGAAGACTTAAATCCAATTCACCTACAAATCAAGACATCACTCTGTGATGTTATTGGTCCTCTTTGAAAACAAAAGACAAGCAACACCGGTGAAGTTGATTTTTTGAACCCAAGCACAAGACATTTACATTTATCTTGATTAAATCTTATGTTATTAGATTCAACTAAATGCTCTAGCCTGTAACTCTCTCTCTCTCTCTGTCTTTTTTTTTCAGCGAGGCAATTGGGGTTAAGTGACTTGCCCAGAGTCACAAAGCTAGGAAGTATTATGTGTCTGAGGCCGGATTTGAACTCAGGTCCTCCTGACTCCAGGGCCAGTGCTATATCTACTGCACCCTCTAACTGCCCCTAGCCTGTTACTCTCTTTTTGAATTCTCACCATCATACAATGTGTTACTGGTTTCTCCTAACTTTGTATCATCTGGAAATTTGATAAGAATGTCATTGTTGCCTTTATCCAAGTCATTGTTAAAAATGTTAAATAACCCAGGGCAAAGTATTCACGCCTAGGACCCTCCAATAGAGACTTCCTTCAAACCTGACCTCAAAGCTGTGAAATTATTCCTCTTTGAGTTTGGCCTTTCAACCATTTCTAAATTCACCTAATTTTACTATAGAGAAAGGGACTGGCTCTGTGATATCATTGGTATAAGGGACTCAATTACAGGTAATAAGGAATTCCTTCAATCAAGGTAGTGCAGTGCCTTCTCTACAGTTTATAGTCTTGGACAATTTCTTAGAGCAGAGGTGTCAAACTCTTTGTAGTGGGGGAACCAGATTAAAATGTAATTGGGGAATATACCTAATGTTAATATGTGGTTTTCTAAGTCAATATACTGCCCCCAGGGATACTTAAGTGTTTCTATTTGATTTTGACATTACTAGCCTAGAGCACTGAAGAGTTCAGTGATCTGCCCAGGGTCACAAAGTCAGGATGTGTCAAAAGCAGGACTTTAACCCAGGTCTTTCCAACTTTGAGGCCAACTCTCTATCCAGTATACTGTACTGTCTCTCGTGACTTTACTAGTGTCCAAGCAATGCCCTTGGGCAGCTAGCTGGTGCAGTGGGTAGACTATTGAACCTGGAGTCAGGAAGACTCATCTTCCTGAGTTAAAATCCAGCCTCAGAACTTACTACCTGTGTGACCCTGGGCAAATCACTTAACCTTGCTTGCCTTAGTTTCCTCAAATGTAAAATGAGCTAGAAAAGGAAATGGCAAACCACTCCAGTATCTTTGCCAAGAAACACCAAATGGGGTCACAAAAAGTCAGACACAACTGAATAACAACAAAGCCAATATCTCTTCAACTTTTCTGTGAGAATGAATGGTATAAGTCAGGAGGACCTGAGTTCAAATCTGGCTTCAGACACTTGACACTTACTAGCTGTGTGACCTTGGGCAAGTCACTTAACCCTGATTGCCTCACCAAAAAAAAAAAGAACAAATGGTATGTCAGATTATTATGTTCTTGGCTAAAATCTAGGTAAGCTCTATTTATAGCAGCCTCCTTATCTAGTAACCCCATCAGCAAAGGAAAATAATGCTAGTCTGCCCATTCTGACTCTTTGTGATCATCTCTTCCATTTCTAGATATTTACTAACCATTCCTTTAAAATATGGGAATTGATGTCAAGATCATTGACCTTTATAGTCTGCAGACTCCATTCTCTTCTTTTTTTGAAGATCAGGACATTTGCCCTTCTCTGGTCCTGTAGCATTTCTCATGCTCTCCACGACATGTCAAAGATCTCTAAGAAAGGCACAACAATCACATTTCTCAGTTCTTTCTGTAGCCTAAGTTGATAGGTTCATAGGATGGCTCACCAGGATTAGTTTTCTTGAACTCATCAAGAGCAGCTGTTGTAGGTGCTCTCCTATTACCTTCCTACTTAATTTAATTGTCAGCTTCTTATTAGCTACTTTTGTTCTGTTTATTCCAGTCCAAATATTATTCTCCTTAGAAGAGAAGACAGGTAGGAGTTGACTAGTTCTGCCTTCTCTCCCCAGTTAGTCACCATCCTTTCATCTACACAAAGCAGTGGTCCTATCCATTCTTTCATCCTCTTCCTTTCCTCATATAGTTAAAAACTTGCTTTGTTTTATGTTTTCTCATCAGCCTCATGGATCATTCTGAGTTTTAGCACACCTGACATTATTTTTGCAGTGCTATGCCATGTTTTTGGAGTAATGTTCTGTTACTTCCCCTTCCTTCAATCTTCTATATATTCATTTTTTAAAATAATATTTCATTTTTTCTCAATTACCTGTAAAAACAATTAACATTTGTGTTTTTTTTTAATTTTGAGTTCCAAATTCTCTCTTTCCTTCCCTCTCCTCCCTCCTCCCTGAGATGGTAAGCAATTTGATACAGATTTATATATTGAGTTTTAAAAGTCAAATTGGTTGACAAATTCCCTGTGTATCCATGTCAGTCTCTTAAGACAACCCTTGCCTTTCCTTCTCGTTGGAATTATTTTTCTTTGCATCTTCAGAATTCTGTTGTTGAGAGTTTCCCGTCCTTTCTAAGATGATTTCTCCTGTGGAACTTTCTGTGAGAATTTTATCAGGTGGAGAAATCTAAATAGTGAGGTTCTCCAGAGACTAGTGCTAGGCTGGTTTCTTTCAATATTCCAATAAATTATCTGTAGAAAGGAGTGCACAGTAAAATCCTAAGTTTGCGTGACGCTCAGATCTTGAGGTGGAAACTTATGCAGACAAGTTGCAGGAAGCTCTTAAGAGGTGATGTAAGTGGGTGATAAGTATGGGGAGGTAATGCCTTTAGGGGAAAATAATCCAAACTCGGTTTGTAGGATAGCACCAAGCTATCGGTTTCAAACCAGAAGAAGCATCTTTATATTACCGTAGACCAGTGGTTCTCAAACTTTTTGGTCTCGGGATCCCTTTATACTCTGAAAAATTATTGAGTACTCCTCCCCACAAAGAGCTTTTATTTATGTGCTTTATGTTGATCAATATTACCATATTACAAATTTTAAATCTTAGCATTATTATGAAAATAAATTTGATACTATATGCCACTTGAAAGGGTCTCTGGGACCTGCAGGAGTCTCTGAACCACAATAGTAGTCAATAAATATTTATTAGGACCTGCTATGTTTCAGGTAGGGCAGATAAGTGGTGCAGTGGGCAAAGTGCCTGGCCTAGAATTAGGAAGACTCATCTTCCTTGAGTTCAAACCAGGCCTCAGACTCTTACTGAATCTTACTAGCTGTGTGATCCTGGGCAAGTCACCTAATCCTGTTTGCCTTAGTTTCCTCATCTGTAAAATGAACTGGAAAAGGAAATGGCAAACCACTCTTTGCCAAGAAAACCCCAATAAGATCATGAAGAGTTGGATATGACTGAAAAACAACTGAACAACAACAACCACAAATGTATCAGGTGCTGTGCTAAGCATTGGGGATACAGTATGAAAAGAAAGACAGTGCCTACCTTCAAGGAGCTTACCATCTGCTGCAGGAAGACAACACATGAAAGACGGTAAAAAGTGAGGGGAGAGGGAAGGCACTTGGTGTGGGAGCATTGTGGAGAAATCAAAGAAATCCAAAATGAGTGCAGCTGGGTGGGACATGAGGCGATGGCTGAGGAAACGTCAGTTCTGTCTCCCTTCCTTATGTGGAGATCTAGCAGTTCATGCTCCTCCAGTCAGAGAGGCAGAAGATAACAATGAGATGTGAGTGCAGCGGCTGATTGGATCTTGCAATTTGATAAGATTTCCCAAAGATGAATTTCCTGAGGCATGGTGGAGAAGTTTTTACTCTAGAGTCCTTTAACTTGTTTTTAAAAAAAATTTTGATAAGTATATTTCAGTTTCTTTTGTAATCCTTTGTATCTTCTTTTATACTTAAAAGTAATATTCTGAGAAGGGGCCTATAGACTCCATCAGACCGTCAGAGGGATCCATGATACAAAAAAGGTTGAAAACCTCTGAGTAACTAGAATAAACTCTGAAGGTGGTAGCTACATATCTTATTCATTTTTGCTTTTTCCCTGCGAGGCTTAGCCCAGAGCTTTATACCCAGATCAATAAATGTTTGTTGAATGAATAAAGGCCAGGTTCACTGTTGAAAACTTCAGACCAAGTGGGAGGAAACAGGCAGAGAAACTGGTAATAGCATCCCAGGGGTTCTAAGATGGGTAACCGGGGCCCCACAAGTGGCCCAAGAAGGTTATGCCTGTTGAATCACTGAGCTGAATGCAGAGAGGCCAGCTGTTTTCCTCTCTGGTTTCGTTTGTCCTGCCCAGTAGGTGTGGACAAGGGCAGGCAGATGCAATGCTTCGCAGGTGATGAGAGACAATGCTCCAGCTCAAAGGACTGGTCGACCTCACACAAAGGCTGATATGATCAAAGTCTAGGAAATCATGAAAGGTCTAGAGAAGGTAAACACAGACTTGTTCACCCAGTGCATAAAAGGCAAGAAGCCAGTGTTGGTAGGAGAATGGGGGCAGGGGGAGGGGAGTGCCTGGCAGGGAAGGGGCAAGGATAAGCGAGTTTGTTCTGTTTTTTTCCTTTGCTAACTTTTATTTTAATAGTTCTATTTCCAAGCAGGTGCAAACTACTCCAGAGAATCTCTTGCAAAATCACAGAATTTCAAAACTGGAAAGGGCCTCAGTGGCTTTCTGGTCCACCTGAAAGACTAGCACTGCTGGATAAACAAATGGTCCTTTAGCCTTTGTTTGAAGACCTCCAGGGGAGGGGAGCCCACTGCCTCCTGAGGCATCCCGTTCCACTTCGGGATACTTCCAATGGTCAGGAAGTGTTTCTACAGCCTAAACTTACGCCTTTGCAGCTTAGACATGTTGTTCCTGAGACCAATAAGAAAAAAAATGTGATCCCCATTTCACAGGACAGGCCTTCAAACGCTTGGAGTTTGCTGTAATTTCTGTCTTTGAGGTTTCTTTTTTTCCAGGCTAAATATTCCCTGTGCTTTCAATCACTCCTTGTACTGGCATAATCCAGAGGTCTTTCACCCTGGTTGCCCTCGCCTGGATGCTGTCCAGATTATCAATGTCATTCATAAAACAATGTACCTAGAACTGGACACAATCTTCCTGGAGCTATTACCTCCTTATCTCACTCTTAATGTAGTTCAAGATCACATTAGATTTTTTTTTTTGGCTACTATATCACAGTTCTCTCACACTGAGCTTGCATTCCACCAAAGCTCTCTTATCTTTATCAGACAAACTATTTTCTAACCATTCCTCCTCATTCTTGGGAAATGGATTTTTTGAATCCAAGAGTAAGACATTTATTTACTCCTATTAAATTTCATCTATTAGATTCAGCCCAATATTCTAGTGTCTCAAGGGTTTTATTGTCCTGATGCTTCATTCTTTGTGTTAGTTACCTTCTTCAGTTTTATGTCATCTGCAAATCTGATAAGCATGACATCCATTCTTTTTTTTTCTTGGCAATTGGGATTAAGTGACTTGTCTGGAGTCACACAGCTAGTAAGTGTTATGTGTCTGAAGCCGATGACATCCATTCTTTTATCTGGCTCATCTGTAAGAAATATCCTGTTCTTCACTGTTCATTTTTACCTTGTCTTCTCTTTCTTCTTTTTTAAAAAATTTTATTAATTTATTTTGATTTATCAACAATCACTTCCATATGCTTTTGAGTTTAAAATTTTTCTCCCCCTTCCTCCCCACCACCCTCCCCAAGACAGTACACAATCTCATATAGGCTATACATTTGCATTATTATTAAATATATTTTCACATTAGTGAAGTTGTAAGTAAAAATTAAAACCAATAGGAAGAACCATTAGAAAGAGGAAGCAAAACTCAACAGAAGAGAAAAAAAATGATAGCAATTCAGCTTCCATAATTCTTTCTTTGGATGTGGATAGCATTTTCCAACATGAGGCCTCTAGGGATGTCTAGATCCTTGTATTGCTGAGAAGGGTTAAGTTTATCAATATTAGTTATTGCGCAACGTGGCTATTGTTGTGTACAACATTCTCTTGGTTCTGCTCACTTCACTCAGCATCAGACCATACAAGTCTTTCCAGGTTTTTCTGAAGTTGACCTGTTCATCATTTCTTATAGCTCAATAGTATTCCATTACATTCATATAGCACCACTTGCTCAGCCATTCCCCAATTGATGGGCATCCTCTCAATTTCCAATTCTTTGCCACCACAAAAAGAGCTGCTATGAATATTTTTGTACATGTAGGTCCTTTTCCCATTTGTATGATCTCTTTGGGATATAGCCCTAGAAGTGCTATTGCTGGGTCAAAGGATATGCACATTTTTATAGCCCTTTGGGCATAGTTCCAAATTGTTCTCCAAAATGGTGGATCATTTCAAACTCCACCAACAATGCATTAGTGTTCCAATTTTCCCGCATCTTCTCCAACATTTATCATTTTCCTGTTTTGTCATGTTGGCCAATCTGATAGGTGTGATGTGGTACCTCAGAGCTGTTTTAATTTGCATTTCTCTAATCAATAATGATTTAGAGAATTTTTTCATATGACTATAGATGGTTTTAATTTCTTCATCTGAGAACTGTCTGTTCATATCCTTTGCCTTGTCTTCTTTTTCCCTACCTCTCTTCCTTTATATTCTCCTTTCCCAATCATCTAGCCCTTCCCTGATGAGCCTAAAGAGATTGGGGTGGGATGGACGCAAGTGAAGCCTAGATTGGGGGCAGGCTCTGTGCTGGGTGAGATCAGGAATGAGGAGGAGATCATGTCTGGGGAACGGCTAGGGAAAGAGAGACTCTTGACCTTTGTGAATGGTTCCTTTTTCTTTTCCCCCACCTTTGTAGCCCTGGTAGCGTGTAGAAGATTGGTACAACTCTATGTCCCTTGTCCTGTTGTTCTGTTCAAGGCAGAATTCACATTGCTCACTCTGGCTTCCTGTCATCGATGTTTTCAAGAGATGGGTCCTTCTCTGCTATGGGCAAAGCAAAAAATTCCAAGGGAGTTTGGGAAGCTTGAAGTCCCTCCTGCCACCCATCTCTGTCACTTTCTACAGAGCATGCCTAGAAGCTGTGCAGAGGAAACCTGTGTGGCTGAAAGGGGATGAAACCCAGCTCTTCCTCTTCCTGGGGGTGTCTCAGCCTGAATGGATTGAGTCATAGGACCCTCCCCCAGCCACCTCTCAGCTCTAATTTTCCCACCTGCACTGTCTTATTTGTGAGGACTGGTTTCTTGGCAAATGCCGGTATTCTTGCCATCCCAAGCAGCTTACCCCCTTCTTATCTCACCTGGCTTTCTCCCCATATACCTATGTCACTTTGTCTGTAGTTGGCAATCCTTACCAATGATGTTTCAGCCCCAAGACAATTGGTCATGTGACAGCCAGTGACTTTCCAGGCATGGTGATGAAGCCATCCAGATGTGTACAAAATATTCACCCCCCCCAAGCTTCCTACCCCACAGGCATGTGTGTGTGTGTGTGTGTGTGTGTGTGTGTGTGTGTGTGTGTGTGTGTGTGTGTGTGTTTAAAACCTGATTCTATTCCAGCTTTTAATTCAGGTCTACTCTGGAAATCAGGGCTTTGGCAGCTAAGCACAGCTGAGCTAAGTGATCTCCAAAGGGAGAAATGTGGCCTGCAGTTTCAGACCCAGAAAGACAGTGATTGACAAGGGATATGAAGGAACTGGGTAAGCTGGGAGGTGGGCAGGCACCTCGACATTGGCCAAAAGTCAAGCGTTGGCCTCATTTCTCTTTAAGAGAAGGCTTTCAGCTGTGCAGCTCTATGTGTCAGGGAGCCAGGGTCAGAGGGTAAGGCAGTCCAGAAGAGTGGTTTTAGGAAGCTCCCAGGCTCCAGCACTCCCCAACATCCCAACTAGTTTGGGGATTCCTGTTGCAGTCCCAGTATGTCTGGGTGAGAAAGTTAGGGGTCTGGATCCTTATACCTTCTCCTTCCATATGGGTTTAATGTCAATGGAGGCTTTGACTCTATGACTTTTGGGAGGCTTTTGTGGAAGCCACCAAACAGCTTATTAAACAGGGTGGACTTCTGTCTCAGGAAGAAAATGGGAAGGAACATGGAGGTATTATTCCTACTGGCCAAAACACCTGAGAACACAACTATACAAGCTTACTTAATTATTTGTTAGGGGCAGGTCTACCTTGTTAGTTCAAGTTCAATGTTGGGACAAAATAGGGCACTTCCAAGTCATTGAACAGTTAATAAAATGGGATTTCAGGGCCTTAACTCAGCAAGAATATGCAGCAGGATTCTATGGATGTGGCTTTCCTTATCTCCATTTGGAAACACATGTGGTCAGTGGGTCAGGGTGTGGTGACTCCCATGGTCTTCAGACATCCACTAAATTATGGGGGGCCCCTCATCCCATATGGATAGGGTTTTTTTTAATGCCCTTACATGACTAGGAAGCAAAATCCAGAGGCCAGAATCCAAAGCCAGAGGCCTCTAGGATTCTTTATAAAGAGGGGCATAATTTGAGCCTTGATTCATGCTCCCATCTCCCCATAATCAAGTCCCAGCTCAATTGCTTTTTCCTAATCAATGTAGGAGGCAGGGAGAGGGGAAGCCCTGATAGATGCTGGTCCCAGTTTAGCACCTAAACAGGAATAAGAATTGAGCTGAGATAGAGAGGTGATAATGAGAAGAATAAAAAGAATGGACTCTTCCTTTCTCCTTTGTGAATGTTTCAGACTTGTGCAGATTTCACAATCAATTTCCCAGGTATCAGCTCATCTTTTCACAACCAAAGTTTTTTTGGTTTTGGCCTTTTTGCCTTTGGCCCCAGGGCCTTCCTCTTTTCCTCCTTTGTAAACTTCCCTTTCATTGAACTCCAGGTTCCTTCACCTCCTTAACCTCGGTGGTCCTGGAAATGGTTTAGATTCAGAGACTTGCTGCCTTGATCCCTAATTCCCTGCCCCCCCCCCATTGTAGCCACTGTAGCTGCATGACCAATTCTGGCATCTATCCGTTCTTTTCCTCTGACCCCTGCTGCTACTCAGTCCCCATCACAGCCTCTTAGCAGCATTATAATCCAATCTAGGAGGGAGAGAAGATATTATGGAAATATCCTGGATTTGGAGTCAGAGATCTGCCATCTTCTACCTTGTTATCTTGGAAAGGTCATTTAACTTCTCTTGGCCTCATTTTCTTCAGCTGTAAAATGGGTGGCATTGAACTAGATGAAAGAGAAGATGGCAGGCCTTCAGTGGGGTTACCAAGTGGGGTTTAGGGGCTTGTCCTTAACTTTGCAGGTTTAAGAGCTCGATGCTATTAGCTCCTACAGGACAATCATGCTCTGGAGGACCAAATCATCATATTCAAAAGGGACTCAGTGAGAAGTAGAATGCAAATTTATTAATTTACAAAGGGTGATAGATCCATTAGGATAACTAGAGTGGATCTTGTCTTTAGGGACATTCCCTTCTGATGGGTAGTTCCATTCAGGAGGCCAAATTAGAGATTGGGAGGTAGCTTGCTGAACTTGGAATTGGAATGTGGGCAATTCAATATTGTTAGGGGCCTATGGCTGGGAGGAATGTTATTGTTCTTCCTTTCTGTTTGAAGAGGACCAATGATGTCTTGACTTGCTGGTGAATTGAATTTAAGTGAGGCAAAGTTGGGAAAGTTGTCAGCCTCATGTCCTCCTGAGTCATTGAAGTTAAGTGGCAAAACAAAAGTCAGGATGACTGGAGATGGTCCAGGATACAGTGGATGGCCTTGGCGTCTCACCCCACAGTACCTGCTTTGGCCACCTTCATGGACGTCGGAACAAGTTGTTCTCACATGTTTGGGGTAGACAACCTTCTAACTCACCAACAAGTTTGAGGCCTGTCAGTTAACCTAAACCTGGTTCAGTCTGTCTGCTGAGACTGTTTTACCAGGAGGAAATAGTGGGAAGGATAGTAAACACATCAGATGACATTCAAGATACAAAAAGATTTTGGCCATAACTTTGGGCTGACTATAAGATGAAAATGAATTTGGAAAAATGTAAAGTCTTATACTTGGGTTTCAAAAATCTACTTCACAAGTAGAAGGTTCATCTGAAGAAGATACGGGGATTTTACAGGCCTGCAAGCTTAATGTGAATCATCAGTGTGATACGGTCTTGGGCTGAATGAAGGCTGTGGAGGCTTAGCTTTCAGGGATACGAAGGTGAGGACAGTTTCCCTGTCCTCTGTCCTGATCAAATCCCATCTACAGTATTGTGCTCAGTCCTGGTTGTCAGAGTTTAGGAGGGCATTGACGAGGTGGAGATAATCCAGAGGAATGCAGCCAGGATGGTGAAGGGCCTCAAGCCCATGCCATATGAGGCCTGGGTAAAGGAATTGAGGGTGTTTAGTTTGGAGAAGAGAAGACTGAAGAGGGAGAGGATGCTAGCTGTCTGTAGGGATTGGGAGGGCTGCTGTATGGAAAGGAGGTAGCTTTGTTCTTTTTGATCTCAAAGAGCAGAACCAAGAGGGACGGGTGGAAGTTACAAAGAGACAACTTTAGGCTTGATGTCAGGAAAAAAATAAAAATCTGAACAGTGTTGGGATCACACAAAATCCTTATTCTCTGGCTCTCTTCTCTCTAGACTTCAGACAATCCATCTTCTCCCACCTTCTATTATGACATTACCTCCAACAAGTTGCCGTTAATTAGATCACAGCAGATCTTACATTAGTTACATTTTAGTCTTCTTAATGAGACTTGGGAGACATCCTAGTCCCTTGATGAGGCTTGGAGGGCATCTCATTAGCCCACACACTTACCAGCCATTCTGTAGATGACCAGACTCATATATTCTATGTTGACCCTCGTTCACATCCTTTTCACAGGCTGACCTTAAATCATCATCATCATCACCACCACCACCAACATCATCATTTTATAGTGCTTTCAGGTTTTCAAAGCCCTTTAGAAATTTGCCTCATTTTATCCTCATGACACTCTTGGGGAGTAGGTACTATTATTATCCCCATTGTTCATATGAGGAAACTGAGGCAAACATTTAAGTGCCTTGCCCAGGGTCACACAGCTAGTAATTGCCTGAGGCTAGATTGGAAGTCAGATCTTCCTAATTCTGGGAATGCTCCATCCACTGTGCCACTTAGCTGCCTTGTTGCTGACCTATTATCCCAATTCTATGGGTGCATCTCAACTGGAGCTTGCTGTGTTGTGATTAGGGGGCTGGACTTGTACTTCTATGTCTTGGTAGACTGCTTTTGAGAGCTTCCTCCTCCCCCCCCCCAGTGTCTAATATGCTACTTTGCAAGTAATGATAATAATTCAGTTTATCTAGAGTTTTAACACAGCAGGAAATTGATACCTGTTGCTGGTCTCCATCCCTTTGTAGGAACACTCTGGCTGTGCATCGCCATTTTACCCAGTTCTAAGCACTGCGGAATACACTAAGACCTTGGTCACATGGAGTCCATTGGGTAGAATGAAGCCTAGATCTCAGCTGTTGCCCAAGTGCCCCCTACCATGTCTGGAGCTATACTCACAGTGGTCCAAGGGCAAATCCTCTGACAGATGTTCTGGCTAAGCTGGTGACCCTCCCTCAGCCATTGTTGGGGAGTGGGGGAGAGGTCAAACTTCCCCTCTGAGCCTCAGTAGTTTTCTCCCTGCGTATAATTGGAAGAAGCATTCCTTCCCCTTCACCTCACTCTCCTGCCTCCTCCCTCCCACCTTCCCCCATTTCCTCTCTGCCTCCCCAGAGTACAGTGGCTGAGTGAGATCATGGCTGGCCTGAGCCACTAACTGGGGCCAGGTGCTCTGTCTATGCGGTAGCTATGACAGGGCTATTTTCAGTACTGATTTCACTAGGAATGCATTTGAGGTTAGTCAATGGGTAGACCAAAAGCCATGGGAGGCTAGGTTTCGGTGTGTGTGTTTGTGTGTTTATGTGTGTGTGTGTGTGTGTGTGTGTGTTTTCTTTTAAAAAGAAAATTGAGTCTAGAGAGGCTGTTCTTTTGGTAAATGTGCGTGTGATAAGAAAAGACAAGGGCTTTTCCTTGCAGTGAAAGCCCCAAACTATGAGGCAGCTGCTTGTACTGTTCCTGGGTACCTTCTGGGTTTTAGTGACTGACTGATATGCTTCCCAGAGCTCCTGAAGGCCTGTCAGCTTGGTGTGTTCAGCAATGGTCACTGCCTTCAGGAAGCATGTAGCATCACAGGCTGTGGCCAGGGCAGAGTTTCTGGACTGCCACCATAGCTGATTAAACAGAAACCTAGGCTCTATTTTAGGTGCTCTTGCATTTGGAAGCTGTGGTGGTGCTACATGCTGCCTTTAGATGTGTGCACATGGGCACCTGGACTAGGGCCAAGCCTGCTGCTCGGCCTCCAGCGGGCAGAACAAACTCAGACTAGATGGTTTGGGGGTGCTCATTATTGGCTTCTCCCAACGGCTCAGGGTTCAGAGATGGGCCCTAGAGTAGATGCCGCACAGAAACACATTTCCCCACCCTACTCAGTGCTTCTTACCCATTATATTTGTAGCCTTAGTGGTGTTGGGGGAATTGGTCTAACACCACTTTGTAGTTAAAGAAGCCAAGGATTTAGTGACTAATAGAATCAGAACCCTCCCTTCACTCCTGTCTCTACGTGGATGTCTATCCGTAGGATTCTGGAGTCTAAGAGTACCTGGAGGAATCAGCCAGATATGACTCTCCTCAAGCCAACAGATTCCCATCCAGCCAATACTACTCAGTAAAGAGGTGGGTAATTCTCTGTGCTTGGTGCTAATCCAGACTTCATAGAGAGAGGCCCACAAAATCTTATGACCGTCAGTGGGCTGCTTGGGTTAGGGGGTAGGAAAGGGCACGGAACTGGTAGGCGGAGGGGATTTGGGGGTGCTAAAGTCCCACATCTCTCAGTAGTCCCGTTTAGGGCTGTGTTACGCATCGACCATCTGTGTTAAGTACATGGTTGGCTGGGGGCCCAGGGACACAACTACACACATCAACAATTAAGTGGAATAAGTATTTACGGCCATTATGGCAGGCCTGAGATGGGGGCTGGATTGATTGCCTTCGATCCTGCTTACCGCTGTGAAATTGTCCCTGCTTACTCATGCTTTCTTAAAAACAGCCTCTTCCCTTTCTCCTCTTTAATAATTCAGTCTCTAATTGTCTCAAAACACAAACTTTAAAACGCCAACTCAGGGACTTCATTCCCCCTGCTTCTATCTCTTGTTCACTCCTGTTTTGTCCCCCAACATCTTTTAATCTCTTGGTGGGGACCACGGTGATTTCCGTATCCCTGTCTTCTTCACTCTTCCTTATGAGTGTTGCCCAAGGAGAGGCTGTGCAAATCACTTGCTCAGATTTAGGACTCTATTTCATTCTCCATTCAGCCATTGGTGATCTGCCCAAAGCACAGCTCAGACCATGTCACTCCCACACTTAGTAAACTTCAGTGGCTCCCTATTACCTCCAGGATTAAATATGTAATCCTCTATTTTTAAACCCTACATAACCCGGCCCTTTCCTACCTTTCTTATCCTTTACTCCCCTCCACATTCTCTGTGATCTAGCTGTCTGGCCTCTTTGCTATTCCTCCCACAAGACACTCTATCTCCTGACTCTGCATTTTCATGAAATTTTCACAAGCTGTTCCCCCATGCCTGGAATGCTCACTCTCCTCCTCAGCTCAGTGTTCTGGCTTCCCTGGCTTCCTTCCAGTCTCAGCTTGAATCTAACCTTCTTCAAGAAAATTTTCCTAGGCCTGCCTTCCCTCAGAAATTATCTCCAACTTAGCCTGAATATATCCTGATGACTATTGGCACGTTGTCTTCTCCCCCCCCCCATTAGATTGTGAGCTCCTTGAGAGCAGGGACTATTTTTGTCTGTATTTGT
The DNA here is from genome assembly GCF_003287225.1 of Phascolarctos cinereus. Classification (NCBI taxonomy): domain Eukaryota; kingdom Metazoa; phylum Chordata; class Mammalia; order Diprotodontia; family Phascolarctidae; genus Phascolarctos; species Phascolarctos cinereus. The sequence goes on along the minus strand of NW_027555625.1, from coordinate 146,838,604 downwards.
ACCCTTAGCACTTAGCACATGCCTCACACATACTAGGTGCTTAGTACAAGCTTGTCACTTGACTGGACTTTTAGTACCCTTCTCCCCAGCTACCACTAGGTTCCTTCTTGGCTGCTTCTGAGTTCTGGGAGTTAACTGAATTTAAGAGCTTAGAAGAGACATCTGTGGCAGGAAGTTCTAGATCCTCTTCTCTAAAGAGTGAAGCTGAAGGGGAAGAGGGAACAAGAAGAGAAAAAGAACAGAACTCTGATAAATTCCTCAAAGGGGAAGAAATCCAAGTAGTTCACTTCAATTCCACTTAATACAATTTAATGAATGTTTATGAAGGGTCATAAAGAGGTCATGTTTCCTTTATTACTACTTGTGTGACCTTGAGGAAATCACTTTATCTCACGGGGTCTCAGTTTTTTCATCTGTAAAATAAATTCTAGATAACCTCTAGAATCCTTTGCAAATGTAAAAAAATTAAATTATTAATTTACAAAATTAAACTTTATTCATTTTCAACTGTTATTTATTTTTTTCTTCTTCTCCACTGTCCCCACACTGAAAAAAAAGGAAAGAAAAAACCCTTTTTTTTTTAACAAATATGCACAATCAAGCAAAACAAATTACCATATTGTTCATGTCCAAAAATGTGTGACTAGTGGTTAGTTCATTACCTCTCTGTCAAGAGTTGGGTAGCACGCTTTATCCTCAGTCTTCTGGGATCATAGTCAATCATTGATTAGAGTTCTTAAGTCTTTAAAAATTGTTCATTTTTTCAATGTTGTTATAGAATATACTGTTCTCCTGGTTCTGCTCACTTCATTCTGAATCAGCTTCTATGAGTCTTCCCAGGTTTCTCTGAAACTGTCTTTTTCATCATTTTTCTACATTGATTTAGAGAATAGAGAAGCAGCTGAGAAAGTTGATCTCAGGAAGCCTGGGTGTTGGAATTCTGGCTCTCACACATATTGACCATGGGACACATTGCTTAACCTGTTAGTGCCCCTGGCAACTCTCTAAGACTAAATTAAGGAGTGGGGGCTGATCTGTGTCCATAGAGGGAGTTTTCTCATTGAGAGTTTACTACGCCAATGAAATCACAGGCCAAATTCCACCTCTCCGAACAGCTTAGCGCATCCAGAAAAGGCAACAAGGATTTTTTAAAAAGCCCCCAAATCATCATTGATGACATTTATATAGCATTTAAAGCTTGCAAGGGAGCACCTAGATGGTGCAATGGATAGAGTACCAGGCCTAGAGTCAGGAGGATCTGAGTTCAAATTCAGCCTCAAACACTTCCTAGCTGTGTGACTCTGGGCAAGTCATTTAGCCCTGTTTGCTCGTTTCCTCATCTGTAAAATGAGCTGGAGAAGGAAATGGCAAACCACTCCAGTATATTTGCCAAGAATAGCCCAAATGGGATCATAAAGAATTGGACATGACTGAAATGACTGAATGACAAAAGGTTTGCAAGCATGCATTTATACCTTGCCTGATGTTTATAATCACTTGAGTAGTATTTTTGTATTACGTCTTCATGGAATTTTGAATGATTTTGATATATGGGTGGGAGATACCATGTTGGAAAAGAGCCTCCTTTGAGGTAGACTTTTGCTTCCCAAATCAAATGCTTTTTCATCATTATAAAAGATAAGCCCAGCAGGATCTCACATTCTTTATACCTTTCACTCAATGATGAAGCATTAGAAGATGTGGTCCATTGTTGAATAACCCTCTTGGAGTCTGTTTGCTCCCTATAAGACCACTCCTTGAGCATGGCCTCCATTTTTGTATAATTGACACAAATGCCTTGCCAAAGATGTTTGCCACTGTGAAGTTCGGGCCAAGTTGAAGGGGGATTCCCTGAAGATGGTAAGGGTCTCCAGATGCTCCTGCTTGTGGATGAGATTATTACTTACGTCAAGCCCTGGAATGTTACAGAATCTCCTGGTGCAGATCTCTGATTACCCCAAAGAGTTTGATCTGACACACACAGAAAATTCAAGTGGGTGAAGAATGCCTATTGAACAGTTTACAACATGCATTGGATGGACAAGCTACACTGTTGCTGTTGTTCAGTCGTATTCAGTCATATTTGACTTTTCACGGCCTCATTTGGGGTTTTCTTGGTGAAGATACTTGTCATTTCCCTCTCCAGCTCATTTTACATTAGAGGAAACTGAGGTAAACAGAGGTAAGTGACTTGTTCAAGGTCAGACAACCTATAGAGCTTGTGAATCCACATGTGTGCCTGGGACAGATATTACTGATGGATAATGAATTGGGGTTAGAATTAAGTAGTTATTAGCCATTTATTAAGCACCTACTATGTGCCAGGCACTGTGCTAATCACTGGGTATACAAAGGGGGGGTGAAAGAAAATCCTTGCCCTCAAGGAATCACAATGTAGTGGGGAAAACAACAAACAATATGTACAGCCTACACGTATGAAATATAGGAAATAATCAATGAAAGGAAGGCATTTGAATTAAGAGGGATTATAGAGTGTCTACTATGTGCCAATCATTATGCTAGGCGCTTTACAATATCTCATATGATTCTCACAGAAATCCTGTGAAGTAGGTACTATTATTATTTCCATTTTAAAGTTGAGGAGACTGAGGCAAATAGAGGTTAAGTGACTTACCCAGGATCACACAGGTAACAAGTGTTTGAGGCTGGATTAGAACTCAAGTTTTCTTGACATCCATTGTATCACCTAACTGATTCCATGACAGGAAAAGGCTTCCTGTAGAAGGTAGGATTTTAGTTGGAACTTGAAGAAAGTCAGGGAAGCCAGAAGGAAGAGAGAGGAAGGAGAACATTCCAGGCTTGGGGGACAGGCAGACATAATGCCCAGACCTGAGAAATGGAGTGTCTTGTTCGTGAAACATCAAAGAGTCCCTTGTTATTGGATTGAGGAGTATGTGGGAGGGTATAAAGTCTAAGGGGATGAAATGGTGCAGATAGATTACGAAGGGCTTTGAACACCAAACAGAGGAATTTTTATTTGATCTTGGTGATGAAGAGTAAAAGATGTCCATCAAGAGATTGTATAACAGAAAGAGAAAGTGGGCTGGTCAAATGGCAAGAGTGAGGGAAGACAGGTGACAGCCAGACTGCCCCACTGGTACTCTCAGGATGGCAGGAGAAAGCAAGGAGGGTCATATTGGGTGGAGCTGCCAAGTCAAATGTACGGACAAGAGTGGCACAGGATGCGCAGGCATGGATGGCTTGTGATTAGCCCCATAGGAGCGAACTTCCAAATGGAGAAGATCATACCCAAAAGATTGGAGAGGCATGTTTAGAGGTAAATTGGTATGAAAAAGATCTGGGAGTATTGGTGGACTGCAAGCCAAATATGAGTGAATAGCATGGTATGGCGATCACAAAAAGCAAATTCAATTTTGGGCTGCGTTAAAAGATGTATAGCTTCCAGGAATGAGGAGGTGGTGGCCCCACTATGCATGTCGAGAGTATTGACCACATCTGGAGTATTGTGTTCAGATGTGCGTGTCTCATTTTAGGAGGGCCATTTGTAATCTGGAGAGCATCCAGAGGAGATCAGAAAAGATGGAAGGGTCTTGAGCTCATGCCATGAGGGGAGTGGTTTGACAGAACTGAGTATGTTTACCTAGAGAAAAGAAGACTCAGGGGATGTGATAACGGGCTTTAAATATTAAAGTGCTGTTGTGGTGAAGAGGGATTAGGTTTGTTCTATATGTTCCCAGGGGGCAGGAAGAACTAGGAGAATGGAGGGAAGTTGCAAAGAAGCAAATTGGGGCTTAATATCAAAGATTGTACTAACTACTTGAGCTGTCCCAAAATGGAATGGGCTGTCTCAGGAGGCAGAGGCACTCTGTTTCACTGGAAGTCTTCAAATAAAGGCTGAGTGACCACTTAGAGAAATTGTCAAAAGGATTCCTTTTTTTTTTTTTAAAGGCAATTGGGGTTAAGTGACTTGCCCAGGTCACACAGCTAATAAGTAGGATTCCTTTTTTAAAATTTAAAATTTTTCTTTTTTTTTTTAACTTCCAAACTGTCTCCATCCCTCCCTACCCACCCTTCACCAGAGAAAGCCACCATTTGACACAAATATATAAATATGTATAAAACCGTACTATTCATACTTCTATTTATCAATTCTTTCTCTGGAGGTAGATAGAATTTTCCTTTGTAGTTGATTTAAGTACTTATGATACTCAGAATAACTTGGTCATTTGTAGTTGTTCTTTGAACAATATTGCTGTTACTGTATACGATGTTGTCTTGGTTCTGCTCATTTCGCTCTGCATTATGTCATGCAAGTCTTTCCATGCTTTTCTAAAACCAACCAGCTCATCACTTCTTATAGCACAGTACTATTCCATCAGAAGGGATTTTTGTATGGTATAGGTTGGATTAAATGGCGGCTGATGTCCCCACCAACTCTGAAATTTAATGAATTGGTGCAAAGTCCTAGCTGATTATTGAAGCCATCTCTGTGCAGGTAAGAGATGAGAATACATACATCCATTCTTTCCTCTAGGTAAGATTACCTGACTAGGCCACAAAATCCTTCTAGGGACCATGGGAGCTACAATCAATCTGGCAAATATTTCCCGAGTACTCACTATGTGCAAAACACACTTATGCCAGGGACTGAGGGGGACACTAAATTAAATATGACGTGGCCCTTGCTGCTTACTTTTCTTGGATTACAGGAGTCTTTGTACATGGAACTGGGCATGATGTCTTTATAGTATAAAGGGCTGGGATTTCAGAGCCTTACAACTAGACTATACCCCTCAAAGATATGTCTTTTGCCCTTTTTGTATCAAGCAAGAATGTTATTGACAATTATATGGATGAGGTGTATTTTTCAAACTCTTGAAAAAAATGAAATATCCTTAGTCAGGATCAGCTCAGAAGATATTTTGATGATGTGGTTTTATTCTGATTTAAGACTGATATATGGGTTATGTTCTGGTACAAAGTATAATTAATCATTTCCAGTGGGAGGAATAAATTTGTCCTTTGAGTAGCGGCACACACTTGAGAGGGATTAAGGAAGCAATCCGTGGTTGTAGAACAGAATTCTGCCCTGCCCGGTTCACACTGGGAGCACTGTGTTCTGACCTAGGAGCCGAAGTTCAGAGCACTGATAACCTAAAGAACATCCAGAGGGCAGCTAGGTGGTGCAGTGGATAGAGCCCTGAAGTTAGGAGGACCTGAGTTCAAATCCAGACTCAGACCAAACACTTGACGCTAGCTGTGTGACCCTGGGCAAGTCACTTAACCCCAATTGCCTAAAAAAGACAAAAACAAAAACAAACAAACAATAAAAAACATCCAGGGGAGGACAACCAGGCTGGAGAAGGACCTTGCCATCATGCCATCTGAAGGTGAGTTGAAGGGTTATATTTAGGTTGGAGGATAAGAGGCTTGAGAGGTGCATGGTGGTTGTGTGCATTCTGCAAGTCTGCATCAGCCTCGGTATTCATGTACCCTCAGTCTTCTCTTCCCTCTGATTGAAGGGCATCATTAGCTTCAGTATTCTCTGTCACTTTGACTGGAGGAAGGAGGGAAGAACTCTTCTCATAGCCTCTATTTAAGGAGGGTACCCAGGTCAGCCAGCTCTTCATTTTCCAACAGGTTACACTCACTTGGACTTTTGCAGTGTTCCCCTAAGAATTTCATTGACAAGAATCTTTTCTTACAAGATTGCCTCAGCCTTGGTCCTCAACACAACATCAGTAGCCTCAATATTCTTTACCTCTCTGATTGGAGGGCAGGAGCAAAGAGCTCCTCCTAAAGCTTCTGGTTAAGGTGGTGAGGGGCACTCTGGCCAGCCATTTCTTCATTCTCCACCCAGCTACACTCTCTTGGACTTCTCCACCAAGTTTACCCTGCCACCTTTCCCCTTAAGATTGTAAATTCCTAGGGGCAGCTAGGTGGCGCAGTGGATAGAGCACCGGCCCTAGGGTGAGGAGGACCTGAGTTCAAATCCAGTGTCAGACACGTGACACTTACTAGCTGTGTGACCCTGGGCAAGTCACTTAACCCTGATTGCCTCACCAAAAAACAAACAAAAAAAGATAGGGACTCTTTCATTTTTATATTCCTTGCACTTAGCATAGTGATTAGCAAATAGTAGGCACTTGTTCAGTTGTTCTTCAGTCATGTCCAACTCCTTGTGACCCCATTTGGAATTTTCTTGGCAAAGATAACTGGAATGGGTTGCCATTTCCTTCTCCACCTCATTTTAACAGATGATGAAACTGAGGCAAATAGGGTTAAGTGACTTACCCAGAGTCACACAGCTAGGAAGTGTCTGAGGCCAGATCTGAACTCATGAAAATGAGTCTTCCTGATTCCAAGCCCGGTGTTCTATCTACTGCACCTCCTAGCTACCTCTAGTAGTCACTTAATAAATGTTTATTGAAAGTCTTCAAGGATTTGAAGGGCTGTCCCATTGAGGAAGGATCGTACTTCTTCTCTATTGTCCTAGAGAGCAAAACTAGGAAGAAACTTGACATAAAGAAGTTTAGGAACTGTCCAAAAGTGGAATGGGCCTCTTTGAGGAGTACTGGGTTTCTGTCTCTGGAGGTCTTCAGGCAAAGATTGGTTGACCCCTTATCGGGGGTGTTATAGAAAAGATTCTTGCTCAGGTGCGGGTTGATCTAGAAGGCCTCTGAGGTACCTTGCAATTGAATCACAAGATGTTTTTTTTTTAATTTTTAGTGGCCTTTTAGGGGACAGATCCTATGACATTTGTCTTATCAGCATCAGGTTCTAATAACCGAGCTGAATGAATGAAACCCTAGATGTCTCTGAGTAACTTCTTGGCGCCCATGGAGACAGCTTCCCAACTACTGAGTTCTTTGTTTAACATTTCATATTCTAAGTGCCATATCCAGCTGATGCAGGACTTCTCCAACAATTTATAATAAATACGACTCTCTTAGCTTTAGCTCATTAGATACTTGAGTGCCAGAGGAGGCTTAGTGAGATAAGAATCTAGGATCAAATGTCCAGGATGGAAATTTCCCAAGATACTCTTAGAACCTTGCCTTGAGTTTAACTAAAGAAATACTTATTTCAGTATGGCATAATGGAGTTCACATTCTAATGAGGGGAGACAACACAGACAGGAGGTTTCAGCTGCAAGTCAGATGGAAGAGTCCCATGGTCAGAGTGCACTGGTAAAACAGATGTTAATGTCTCTTTAATGTTATTTCCACCCATGAAATGCTATCGTTCTCTGATATTGAACCTTTTGACAATGCCAAGGACTTTGGTAGCAAGAGCTTTCTTTTCTCTGTCTTTAGTAGCTGTGACAGTGGCATAGAGAACACAGAGAAGGGTAGGGGGGACCTGGAGGGACTTAGAGAAGGTCACAGCTACCACCCTGTGACTGGCTACTTGAATTGGTAAGAAGACTGTGCTTCTGAAGGCATTCCTCATCCTAACCAAGTTCTCATAGAACCCTATAGACTAGGAAATTTGGGACATGAAGGGTGGTGGTGACTATGGCTGGAATGATGTGTGTGTTGATTTAAGGCCCCCAAATCTGAACATCAGATTGCCTTGGCCTGGTCCAGCAGAGATGCCTCCTTTGAGTACTCTAGAGCAGAGGTTCTTAATCTAGAGTATATGGACTTCCATGGGTTCTATGGATAGATTGTAGGGGGTGGGGTATCTATGAATTTGAATGGAAAAAATTTCTTTACTTTCATTAATCTTCTAATTTCCCTTGTATGAATACATAGCTTTCCCTTGGGATTCTATGTATTTTATTTTATGCATTTAAAAACGTTAATCTGAGAAGGGGTGCATAGGTTTCACCAGATTGCCAAAAAGGGTCAGGAACCCTTACCCTAGAGTGAGATAGCCTACTGGCAATAGATCTGGGTTTTCTGGATCCTCCATGCCCTCAACAAGCCTTTCATTCTGTCACTCCAAAAACTGATCAGTCCCAGAGGCTTCAAATCATAGAATCACAGAATCTGAGACTCGGAAGGCACCTCAAAGGTCATCTAAGTCAGCCCATGGTAACCTTTTCTTCCCATACTACAGATCCACAGTCCTGGGGTAAGAGGGGCCCACAAATTCATGGCTATGTAGATTTTACAGAAGCTAATTTGGCCATGGTGAGAGCTCTCCAGGTAAAGGGAGGTTGGATGAGGCTGGAGGGTGAGACTTGGTTAAATAGGGCAAGGCTTAAAACTCTTCTCTTATGCATCTGTGAGGTCAGTGAATTGAAATCATTCTGCTTAACTCAATCTTTGTTTATATGAAGATCACAGTTTCTTTTATTGTTATTGCTTTTTGTTTTTCTTATTCTAGATTGTCCTTCACTTCTGTATGTTTGCATTCCCAATCTTATTATTCTCTTTTTTGTTTCTTTGGTGAGACTTGCAATCATGGATTTGTTTTTTCTATTCTGCCAATTGTTTCTGCAGGGAAGGCCATAAATTCTGCTTTTACAATTTTTATTTCTCTTTTAAACCATTCAGGAACATCCCATTATGGTTCCATGCTCTCTTGGGACTCCACATGGTCCTCTGCCTCATCAGATTTTGGGTACTCATACTGACCTCTACCCCCTAAAGGTCACACAAGATACAATTGGATTTTCTGGTCATCTCCTTTGACCATTTATGGTTCTTGTTCTTATATATTTCAATCAGTTCCTTACATCTCTTGGATATCATTCCTTTATCCTAGAAGCTTGCTACAAAGATTTTTACCCTAGTTACCTATTTCCCTTCTAATTTTAAATGTGATGATTTTGTGCAAAACCTTTTCAATTTCATGTAATCAAAATTGCCCTTTTTATTTTCTATGATTGCCTCTATTTCATGGTTGGTTACAAATTCTTCCCCAGTCCATAATTGTGAAAGGTATTTTCTTTCCTGGTCCTCTAATTTTTTTTTTTATAATGACATGATATCCAAGTCATTTATCCATTTGGAGCTTATCTTAGTATTTTATGTAGGATATGTGTCTGAACCTAATTTCTGAAAGCCTGTTTTCCAGTTTTCCAAGAAGCTGTTGAATAACAATTCCTTACCCTAGTAACACCTACTACCATACTGCTTGCTTCTGCATGTTGTATCCGTATCCATCCTATCAACTGAGTATTCTATTTTTTAACCAGAACAATACAATTTTGATAATTGTTGCTTTGTAGTAGAGATTGAGATGTAGTACTAGTAGGCCCCTCACATTTAAAAAAAATTATTACCCTTGAGATTCTTGACTTTTTGTTCCCCCAGATGAATTTTTTTTCTAACTCCACAAAATAATCCTTCAAAAGTTTGATTAATATGGCACTGGATAAGTAAATTACTGGTAGTATTGTCATTTTTATTATATTGGCAGGGCCAACTATGAGAAATTAATATCTATATAATTATTTAGGTCTATTTTTATTTCTGTAAAGAGTGTTTTATAGTTGCATTCATATGGTTCCCATATGTACCTTGACAAGTAAATTCTCCAATATTTTATACCTTCTGTAGTTATTTTGAATAGACTTTCTCTACCTCTTCCTTGAGCCTCACTTTTCTCATCTGTAATAATAATAATAATAATAATAATAATAATGATGATATTTAGTAGTAGTTAACCCACAGGTTTATTGTGATTTGCTATTATTATTATTTAAGTTATTGGTGATTCTGTCTTATTCTCTTAATAGATGATAGGATCTGCGAGGGCAGGGATCTAAACCAGGGGTGGGGAGCCTGTTGCCTTGAGGCTTAATATAACCTTCTAGGTCCTTGAGTGTGACCTTTTGACTGAGTCCAAGTTTTATAGAACAAATTCTTTTATTCAGGGGATTTGTTCAGTGAAGTTGGGATTCATTTGAAGGGCCACACTTCAGGATCTAGAGGGCAGGGTCCCCACCCCTGACTAAACTTTGTATTTCTCCTATTGTCCCAACACAATGTATGTAGCAGGAACTTAATAAGTATTTACTGAGTTATACATATATTCCAGTCAGAGTCTATGCCTAAAAAGTGTACCTGCCAAGCCAAAGCAAGGCTCTTTGAGATGTATAGACCCAATTGAGAGAGGAAAGTCTGTTTCTTTCTTGGTCCTCATTTCTTAATCTTGTTACCATGGTCAAGAGAAGGGGCTGGGCAGTGAGAAGATGAGAGATTTGTTAGGTATTGAGGAATCTTTTTAAAGGGCCTGAAAACTCTTAATCAGGATCCAATCAGTTTAGAGCTAGAAGGTACCTCAGAGAGATCACATAGTCCAAGCCCCTCATTTTTTAGATGAGGAAACTGAGGCCCTTAGAGCTGGTGACTTACCTAAAGTCTTATGAATATTAAGTAGCAGATGCCATAACCTATATCCTCTGACTCCAGATTTAGCATTCTTTTCATCAGACCATGCTACCTTTGCTTGGTACCAGAGAGGAGCAAGGGCCCTTAGAGATTTCTAAGCTAGGAGGGTTTTGATAATAATTTAAAAATTTGGAATATACTTTATGTTGAGATTTAGGGGTGCTGGGACCCCAAAATCACAACACGCGGATCCTGCCAGAAAGAATTTGACCCAAATCTTCTCTCAGCCAAAGATAAGGTTTGTTAGAACATCTGTCATATTGGGCAGACTCTTAAGGAGTCTGAACATTAGTGAGCTATTGGCTAGATTCTAAGGATCTGAGCAGTGGCTAGATTTTAAGAATCTGAGCCTTTGGCTGGGTTATGAGAATCTGAACATCTTATTGGAGACAAGATGGACCTTATATAAATAAAGACTATGGGAGGAATCTAGGAGTGGCCAAGTAGTCTACGAAGTAATGGAACTCCAGGGACCTGGACTACAAGGCCAAGAGAGAATGGAGCCCAGGTAGGATTAAGGGTGGGAAATGGCCTGGGGCCATAGGGAAGTAAGACCTGGAGGGCCAGGTTAGGTTAAGAGTAACAGAGATTGGGCATAGCCACAATGAAAGGCCAGTTGATGGGATTATAGCCTCGGGGAACACCAGAGATCTGGCCATGTTGGAAAGTCCAAGTTTTTTCCTTTTTGGGGTCTAGATCCCATCCTCATCACTTTACATATGCTCTCCCATTTGATCCTCACAACAACTTTGGGGGGCAGGTGCTATTGTCTTCCTCATTTTGAGGATGATGAAACTGAGAAGTTAAATGTTTTGCCCAAGGTCACACAACTCTAATTATTGAGAAACTAAATCCAATATTGTAACATCTAGATGATTGAAACAGTGCTTGAGGAAGTTAATTGTGTGCTTCTGTCAGGGCTTGGTTGGGAGTTCTTGGGCAGTACAGGATTAGAAACAGGGAGGCTAGAGGCAGAGAGGCTGGCCAAGAGCTTTTTTTCCAGTAATCTGGGGAAGAAGAATTGTTGACCTGTTCTAAAACTATGGAAGAAGGAAGGAGCAGATCCTGAGGATTGCTGTTAAATTCAAGTCCAACAACCATTTCTTTTCTTTTCTTTTTTTTGTTTTGTTTTGGAGGCAATTGGGATTAAGTGACTTGTTCAGGGTCACCAACAACTATTTATTGATCACCTGCTATGTTCCAGGATTGTGCAAGGCACTGGGTATACAGAGACATAAATGAAGTTCCTTCGAGGAGCTTACATTCCATTGAGGGAAATGACATGCACATAGAGGAGTAAATACAAAATTACATAAAATGAATGCAAAGCAATTTGGAGGCTTGGGGGCATTGACAACTTAAGGGAATTGGGAAAGTTCTCTTGTGGGAAGGGGTACATTAACTGAGCTTTGAAGGGAGATAGGGATTTTGAGAGGTGCAGGTGAGGTAGACTAGTCAGGTCGAACAGCTTGTGTAACAGTAAGGAAATGGGAGATAGAATGTGTGTGAGGAAAATCAAGAACAGTTGACTAGAACACAGAGGTCTGGGAGAAAGGGGAAAGGGTCACAGAATCTGAAAGCTGGAAGAGAACTCAGAGCCCACTTAGTTTGATCTATACCTCAACAAGAATTGCATCTATATAATGCTCTACAAGTGGTCATCCAGGCAACTCAGAGAGCTGAAAACTGAGGGCTCTGGAGGAAAGTAGCATCACATCCTCATAGGGAAGAGGGATGTGGTCGTGGCAAGGACTGGCAGGCCAATTACAGTCTCTGGTTGAGGGACATTGTTGGGAAAAATTAATTACCTGCATTTTTGCAAGGTGGCTGATGGCGTGAATGACAGCCGAGAAAGAGAGAAACAAGGAACCACTGCTCGGTAAGTGCTGACACTGGCAAATGACCATAGGAGCAGACGGTGGGAAACATCGTCATCAAGATCTCAACCGAGAACTCATAAACAGGAACTGGGACTGATTGAGCGTAACTGAGAAGTCATTAAGAAGTGCTGATGAAGGGATATTTGGGGATTGTATCTCTTTTTGAGTGACCAATGAAATTAGACTGAAGTGCAAAGAATGGCAGTTTATAGAAGGGATAATTACATAAAAACAAGTAAGATGATATAGTCCATGTCCAGAGTCTCCTCTTGGCCTGGAGGATTGGTAATTAGTGAATGAAAGGTGTTAAGCTTTTCCCTGGACCATTTTCCTTTGCCTTCTTACTCTGAAGGGTTTGACAAAGTGCTGGCCTGGGGTACAAGGCTCAATAGAACCAGAAGTGCTTCTCTAGAATGTCCATCTCTGCACAGGGTCAAAAACTGCCAGGTAGACTGAAATTGAAGGAGTCAGCAGCCAAAAGGTTGATGAATTTTTCTATGTTCTTTGCCAAGAGTAAGTCCTTAATAAATACTTGTTGATTGAATAGAGCTGAACTGAATTTAGAAAAAAAAACAAATTAGATAAATGTGGACTGGGTAATGCTGATGTTGCCATAGTGTGCAATGGAAAGACTGGGATCCTAGTGAACCACCTAAATAGCATTTAGCCAGGGTTTCATGATGTATTTTTTTTAAAGCATCCATGGCGCGTAGATACATAAATGACTTGTAGAAACAATGGAACCAACCTCAGTTGTATTTAGCAACTGGTCAGAGCTCTGCTGGATTTTGTATCAACCACCACACCTGAAGAGAGAAGTGTAGAACTTGAAAGACAGAGTTCTTACAAAGAACAATGGGAGGAAGTGAACTTTATGATGAAAATTCACGGAACCTGGAGGTTAATTAGCAAGAGAGAAGAGAAGGCTAAGGGTCAATGCACTTACTGACTGTATGACTCTATCTAGGTAATATCTCACCTCTATGCCATAAGGAAGGAGGTATTTGTATATGATTTTTCTTCCATGACTTTGGTTTGGTTTTCTTTTACTTAGAGTATGACTTCCTTTCAGTGATCTTTTTCTTTCCATTTTTATGGCCATTGTGTATATGGTTCTGGTTCTTCTTATTTCACTCAGCATCAATTTATATGGATTTCCCCACATTTATTTGAATTCCTCATATTCTCACTTTGTACTGCACAATACCATTCGCATACCATAGGTTTTCCAGCATTGCCCAATCTACTAGTCTTTGGGGAATTGCATCTTCCTTCCTATGTTCAGTTGACTGGTCCACGCCAATTCCTAGTGCCTGAATGTATGATTCAGAAAGGGATGGAGTAAATATGATATTGCCCCATACTAGCGGTTCAGCGTTCTCGGCCAGCTAGCCCTATCCCCATCTGACAAGCATCTTGACCTGGTTCTGCAGCATGGTACCGCTGCACTGCTGGCCCCTGGGGAAAACTCAGTTCTTGCTTCTCCCAGGCATCTTTCAACCCAACTCCCATTTCCTTTTTGTTTCAAAACTTGTGATCCCTCTGGTCCCTACCATTGATTTCCAGGTTCAAAGGATTTCCAGGCACTATTTGTTGGTTACATTTCCAACTGTTTCCCCAGGTTCAATATGAGAAGTGATGGCTCTTATCACCCCCCCCCAATACACACATACACACCAGAGAAATCATAGAAAATGGCAGGGGCTGGAAGGGACCTCAGAGATGATTTAGTGCAACTTCCTCATTTTAAAGATGAGAAAACTTAGTCTCGGAGAAGTTAAGTGAGCCCAGGGTTACTCTAGCTGTAAGTATAACAGGCAGATTGGTTTATTTCAATCCCATATAGTCCTTTGGTCCCTTCCACAAAGTGACATAATCGTCACCAGTAGTAAAGAATAGGACATTTTATCATACTTCTCTCTGACCCATTAAGATCTGGACAACCCTGGGACCTCCTTGCAGTACAGGTTTGGATTAAAGTGATACCAGAAGACATACTTTGAGAGGTAGACAGCTAGATAAAACATTTATTAAGTGCTTACCAGGAACTGTGCTAAATGCCAGGGATACAAATACAAGTACAATCCTGCCCTTCAGGAGCTTACATTCTAATGTGTAAAGAGAATATATAAAGAGGAGCTGGAAGGTGAGGAGGCTGGAGATTGGAAGAAAGTGGAAATGGCTTAGAAACCTGGCAAGACAAGGAGAAAGCTCATCTAGAGCTAGAGCTCATTGGAGTTCCAGAGGTGTTTTCTAAGGTTTCTGGGTGGGGAAGATACAGGGATGATGGCTAGAGTAGAAACAGCATGGGGGTAGAGTAGAGGTAGCATGCCATAGAGGGGACAACATCAGGAAATCTGGGTCTGAATACTACTTCTGACATTTGCTAGCTGTGTGTTCATGGACGCAACATTTAACCTTTTGAAATCTTAGTTTTCTTATCTATAAAATGGGACTTATGATACTACCTATCTCACAGGGTAGAGTGCTGAGCAAATTTAAACACCCCATATATACATGTGAGTTGTTGTTTGAACTACAATCATTGAGGCAGGAAGAGGTGGCAAGGGATGTCCTAGGACCTGGCTCATTCTTGAGGTCTGGGTAAACCCATGGGACTAGGGAGAGAGAAGGATATTTTAAAAATCTTTCCAAATCCCCCCCCCCTTTTTTTACAATCACTTAAAACATTTCCATATTAGTCATTTTGTGAAAGAAGACTTGAACAAAAAAGAAAGGAAGAAAAAGAAAGAAAGGAATGAAGAAAGAAAGAGAAATAGTATGCTTTGGTATGTATTCAGCCTACATCAGTTCTTTCTCTAGAGGCAGACAGCATTTTTCATCGAGAGTCCTTTGGGATTGTCTTCTTCCAACTCCTTTTTAAATGGCTCAAGAAACATTCTTTATATACAACTTGGCTTCTTGGTCATTTGATCTATTTATCTATATCCATAATGCTCTGAATACATCTAATCTGAGAAACTAAGCAGAGTCAGGCCTGGTTTAGTAAGTACTTCTTGGATGAAAGACCACCTGGGAATACTGGCTACTGTAGTCTTTTCCTTGAAAAGTAGCATGGTACTGAACTTGGAGTAGGAAGACCTTGGTTCAAATCCTACCTCAGATATTTATTATCTTTATGACCCTGGGCAGGTCATTCAACTTGATTGTACCTTGGTTTTCTCATTTGTAAAATGAAAGGATTGGATTTTATGGCCTCTAAGGTCCCTTGCAGACATAAATCTATGGTAATTACTGTGGTAGCATGGTAATCAACCAACAAGCATTTATTAACTACATACTATGTACCAGACATTGGGCAGCTAAGTGGCACAGCAGATAGAATACCAGGTCTAGGGTCAGGAAGACATGAGTTCAAATCTGGGCTCAGATACTTCCTAGCTGTGTGACTTTGGGCAAGTCACTTAACCTTGTTTGTCTCAGTTTCCTCATCTGTAAAACGAACTGGAAAAGGAAATGGCAAACTGCTCCAGTGTCTTTGACAAGAAAACCCCAAATTGGGTCACGAAGAGTCAGATGTTTCTGAAACAAATCAACAACAACAACAACAACAACAATATATGTCAGGCATTATTAAAAGTTTGGGTAAACAAAGACAAAAATGACAGTCCTTACTTTCAAAGAGTTTACAGTCTATTGATTATAATAATAGCTATTATTATAAGAGTTCACATTACTATTGGGCTTTAAAGTTTACAAAATGCTTTCCTCACAATAATCATCAGAGATAAGTAGTAGTATTTTTCCAGGTGAAAAATGTACTCTCTTTTCTCAAGTTTTCTTAGAGCCCTTTGGTGTGGATCTCTATTTTTGCCCCCATTGCATCTAACCTTCTATTACATTTCTCTGTGTTTCTTTCATATCCCCACTAATAGCAAGTAAACTCCCTGAGAGAAGGAATGGTGTCATTTTCTTTGTATTTCAGTATCTAGCAAGGATGCCTTACACTGAATAGGAGCTTGATAGATATTTGTCGACTATTTGAATAAAGAAACCCCATTTTGTGAATGAGGAAACTGGTATTCGGAAAGGTTAAATCACTTATCCAAGATGGCACTGCTAATAAATGAAGACCTTCAGGCAAGGCTGAATGACAATTTGTCCACCATGTTGTAGAAGGAATTCTTATTCAGTCATGAACTAGATGAAGACTGAGGACCTTTCCAACTCTCCAATTCTGTTTCTATGATATGGCAGATCTAGAATTCGACAATCCAAGTCTGCTCTCCAAATCTGGTTGGTGGTCTTTCTATCCCACCATATTGCCTCTGTAGATGTGTTGTGGATTTCATGCTCTTGAGGGGCTCTAGGTTTTCAATTGGACTTAGGTCTTCCTGATCAGATTTTGACTTTGTTGATGGAATAGTGGGATAATTCAACAAGGGAACAGCTGCTTCCATCCCGGAGGCCTTGTTGGGAAGGAATCCAACCTACTATCTTCTCCTTTGCTTTCAGAATAATTGAAGGGAATAGGGGAACATGAAATAGTAGAGGAAACCTTTTAAAGCTCTGTCCTGATAGGGAGTGGAACAACTTGTTCGAATCTTTTTCAGAAGTCAGCTGGAGAACTTGAAATTGTGGTGACTTAAGCAACAATCCATATTGTTGTGGAAACAGCCTTGAACTTGGAGTCAGAAACAATGACAGATGAAGATATTCTGGGGCCTCTAAGTAGGAAGTTTGTTGATTTTTTTTGTTGTTGCTAGATAGAATGTAACCCTGAAACACTTAAAAAATATATGCAGCAACCCTTTTAAAAAGGAAAGGAGGTTTATTGCTCTGTTACTTTATTTACAAGCTGTTTCTCCAGTAGCCCTACTCCAACTCTCTCATTTACAGATTAGAAAACTGAGGCAAAAGGAGATTCAGTGATTTGCCCAAGGTCATATAGGTGCAAAGAATCAGAAGCGATATTTGAACACAAGTTCTCCCACTCTAGAGACAGGACTTTTTCCCATTATACTACTGTACTGAAATTGTGAGTATTTCACATGGGAAGTGGGGGATGCTCATGCCCCTAGACAGTGTTACTATGGGGTTTGATGGAGAAAAGATAGGCCTTGGAAGAGGCATGTCATGGTGATAGTACCTTGGGAGTGGTGTGGATTGGTGGAGAGCAACAAAGCCAAGGTATGGAGGCTATGCTCATTGTGGAAAGGGAGCTCCCTAGATGTTGGTGCCCTGGGGCAAAGCCTCAGTAACTCTATGCTATTTGTGGCTCTCAGGCCCAGTGATAGGCTGTGTATATCATCTGAGGACCAGTCTAGCTAAGTTCAGAGAGGTTTACCCTTGAGATAACTGCAGAGTGATGACTTTTACGATCATAGCAACTCTCAGAGATGATATTAACTACTGAATTGGATGCCATCTGCCCCAGTGAAGTGAGGCAGCATCAAAATTATACATGCTTGAAGTATCTTTGCATTTTAATTACATTAAAATACAAACATCAGCTGCAAGTACTACTCTGTTTTTACTTTTGAGAACATTACAAAGCCTTGTCTTGCATGGAAGTCCTATTCCAGTGAACTCCTCATCATGATGTGGATGTGACCCCAAGTTCTCAAAGGCTCTGTCAGTGGAATTCAAGTTCTGGCAGATCCTCCCAAGCAGGAGAGACTTTGACTATAGGCCTGGCAATGGCCTGAATGACTGTTGTCTAAGGACCAGCCTAGCTCACTAAAATTCAGAAAAGTTTACTTGCAGAAGGCTGAGCCCCCATGGCTTTTTTTTTTTGTCATAGCCATTCAGGAAAACCATTTATTTATTCATTCATTCATTTATCCATTTATTTGTTTATTTGTTTATTTGTTTGTTTATTTGTTCATTCATTTATTTACTCATCCATTTGTTTATTTATTTGTTTGTTTATTTATTTTTTGTTTTGGCTAGGTAAGCAATGGGATTAAGTGACTTGCCCAAGGGTCACACAGCTAGTAAGTGTTATGTGTCTGAGGGTGGATTTGAACTCAGGTCCTCCTGCATCCAGGGCTGGTGCTCTAGCCACTGTGCCACCTACCTGCCCCAGAAAAACCATTTATTAAGGCAGGGAGGACTCAGATCTGCCTCAGTGGAGGAAGAACAAATAATAATGCAAACATGGACCCTTGAAATGTAATAAGGACTTCTAATTTGTAAGAGAATTCATAACAGAATTTGCAAATTTGCAAGAGTATTCAGAAAATACAAAAAGTATATTATCAAGTTATTGAAATAATCACAAATATAAAATCAAATATAAAGAATTTGAGAGCTGGCAATCATTGAATAAAATATTAACAAAATCAGATAATATTTTTCTAAATAATATGAAAACAATCTCATGAATTAACTTACAGCACTAGGGGCTCCATAGCTTGTGGGAATGGGTCGACAGAGCAGGGGAAACTCTTCTTTGTCTCAACTATGTAAGAAGTCCCTCCAATAGTTCAGATTGCACCCTCTCCATTCCCTCTCATCCTTTGTGATTCTTGTCCAGTTTTTCCAGCATATCTTCCATGAAGGGTGGTCATCTAATATCTAATATTTAACATCCAGCCTTCCTCCAGATCACTTGGCAATGTGTAGATACCAAAAGAGTGTGTGGACTCTCTATTTGTTTACCCTTGTTCTCACTACATGACTAGCCCAACTTCATGTATCTTCTCTGATTCCATCCTTTATGACTCATTTGTACAATTCTAGGTTGATAATGACAGCCCACTTATAGTTACCATACACCTTTCCATTGTCCTTTGGGTGACTCTTCACTTTTATTCTTTGGAGACTGTGGAATTGCACGACTAGTAGCCATACGAAAGTAGCCAGCAGCACTGGAAGAATATTGTTATTAAAAAGGAAGAAATACAAGGTCATTAAAAGCACTGCACAGTTTCCCCAAAGATAATCCAGTCCTCCCTCTTCTTCCTGTTCAATTCTGGACCCAACTTATTGTCCAGATCGAATGTCTGTCCAAGACATATTATGAATCAATGGACCAGATCTATGAATTATCTCTCCACTGCATATCATAATCCAGACTATAGGCATTCTTCATCCATTTAGTTTTTCCTAGGTGAATAGTCAAGCTGGACTCTTTTGAGAGATTAATTAATTAACAATTAATTAATTGAGATCTTAATTAGAAGGCGCTGCAGTTGTTCCAGATATCAGTACAAAGTCATCTATAGGATCTCATCAATTTATGGGCAATCCCCTTTCCATTTGAATTCTTCTGTCGACATCTTCCATGACAGAGATGAACAGCTTGTGAGCATATTTCCCATTTTATGAGTCAGTTGATATCAATAAAAGAGAGCTGTTGAACAAACGTATTTCTGTCATTAGATCTTGTAGGAATCTTGAGTAATTTTAACATATGCCAGGGAGGAACCCTGTGAGGGAAGAGCCTTTAAGGCAGCCTTATACTATTCATATAAATTTAACAGAAATAATATGGAATGGTTCATGAATTTGTGTGTCATGCGGGGCCGTTGCCAGTCATACTGACCTATGTCTTGTCACTGGACTCCAATGACTCTGGAGGAGAGAGTGAGGCTGGTGACTTTGCACAGCCCTGCTTCACTTAAACCCAATTCACTTGCGAGTCAAGACATCAGCCTCCTGACGTCGACTGGTCCTCTTGGAAATGAAGGACAAACAACAACAGCAACGATAATAATAGATGATGTTTGTATGATACCTTGGACTTTACAGAGTTCTTCTACATATGTCATCTCATCTGTACCTCATGATAGCCATGGAGGAAGGTGCTACAGGTATGAGTGTCATCCCTGTTTTATAGATGAAGAAACTGAAGCTCGGAAGAGACTAGATGACTTGCCTACAGTCATGCAGCTAGTTAAGTTTAGGGGGCAAGATTCAGACCTAGGTCTTTTCTGACTCTTTTAGCCAGAGGGGCTGGGCTAGGACAGGACCTGGAGCTCAAGGCTCCAGGGTCTTGTTGTGGTACTAAGGACAAAAATGTAATCAATGTATAAACCAATGGTTTAAAGCCTGTGTTACGCAGTCGGTCAATTAGCACACATTCATTGTTGTTGTTCAGTCCTTTCAATCATGTCAGTCTCTCTGTGAGCCTGTTTGGGGTTTTCTTGGCAGAGATACAGGAGTGGTTTGCCACTTCCTTCTCCAGCTCATTTTACAGAGGAGAAAACTGAGGCAAGCAGGGTTAAGTGACTTGCCCAGGGTCACATGGACAGTAAGTATCTGAGGACAGATTTGAACTCAGATCTTCCTGACTCCCTGGCCATCATTCTATCCACTACACCACCTAGCTGCCCCATTTATTAAGCACTGACTATGCACAAGGCATTGTGGGGCAGCAAATTTTACTTGAGTTCTAGTGTGGCTGCTTAACTAGATGGGTGGCTTTGGACAATCACTTAACCTCTCTGGTTAAGAGGATCTCTGATCCTCTGTTAAGTTCTCTGAATATTAGGGATAATTACACTTCATAGAACTGTTGTGAAGGCTGGGTGAGAGAATATAGTTAAAAGTTCTTTGTAAACTACAGCACTATGTAAGTGTCAGCTATTGGAAGCAGCTTGGGACAGCCTTGAAGTCAGAAAACCTGACACCCCCCCCACTTTCATTTACTCATGGTGGTTGTGAGACCCTGGACAAGTCACTTCTCTTCAGCCGCTTCACCTAATTAAAAATCAGTTTCTTCGTCTGTATGTTGAAGATACCATTTGCCTTATCTAGCTCCACCAGTCCCTAGTCAAAAAGCATTTTTTATTTTTAATTTATGGAATAAAATAAGCATTTTTATAACAGTACAATACAAAAAGATCTCATATGAAATTGTAAATATACTATGCACAACTCGCTATTCCTTTCAAATATACAACCAAATAGTCATGTAAATTTCTTTTTTTCCCTTTTTTTCTTCTCTCCCCCCACTCCCACCCTAGGGATGGCTACCATTAGATACAAAAATGTATGTGTGTATGAATGTATGTATGCATATATATATATATATGTATGTAAAATTATTCTATACATACCTCTATTTATCAGTTCTTTCTCTGGGTGCAGATAGCGTCTTTCTTCATACATCCTTTATAGAAAGCAGTTTTAAAGTCCAAAAGCACTCTATAATGTGAACTCTTGTTATGATTTGATGTTGGCTTCCATTTGCAGTATTGTGTTCTGGAAGCCACCTTTTAGGAAAGACACTGATGAGCTGGAGGGTAAAGCAGGATGATCGAGGACTTGAAACTAGTTCATGTGAGGAGGATTGTTTGAAGGAACTGAATCTGAACAGCAGGGGAGAAGATGGTTGAGGGGGTTGGGAACAGGCAACAATCACCAAGTGTTTGAAGGATGGTTCTGCAGAAGAGGCACTACGTTTGTGCTGCTTGGCCCAGGAGGGCAGCACAGGGAGCCACTGTGGGTGCAAGCTTCCTTGGGGCACATTTCTGTTCAATGTAAGGAGATATTTCCTAATATGTGGAGCAACTCTAGAGTATAATGGGCTGCTTCTGGCGGTCTTCAGACAAAGATGGCCAGACTACTTGTCGGAATGTCACTAAAGGGACATTCAGGTATGGGTTGAATTGGATGGCCTCTGAAGTCTCTTAGAATTGTGAAATGCTTTTATAGTTCCTATTAGCTGACACAGGCCCTGTCCTCTAAGAGTTAGGATGCTAAGATTCAGATATATGAAAGAGTGATAATGGCAATAATAAAGTATAAGGGGGAAGAGGGAAGAAAATAAGCATTTATATGGCACCTACTATGTGCTAGGCCTTTACAATTATGATCTCACTTGTTCCTCACAACAGCCCTGTGAAGTAGGTGTTGTTAATTTGCCCATTTTACAGTTGAGGAAACAGACAGAAGTTAAGTGACTTGCCCAGGGTCACACAGTTAATGTCTGGGGCTGAATTTGAACTCAGGACTCTAGGTGACCTGAGGTCCTGCCCAGTGCTCTAGCCACTGCTTGACCTAGCTGCCTCAAGACTCTGTGATGTAGGGCTAAGCTGCAGAATAGTCCTGTAGGAGTCCAGAGGAGGGGAAGAGCAATGAGGAGGGAGTTATCAGGGAAGGCTTCATGGAGGCCAGGCTGGAGCTAGACTTTGAAGGTTGAGTCATACCTGTGTAGCAAAGTGAGAAGGAGTGAAGAAATCCTTCAAACCCACTTCAGGGGAGGGGAGGAGCAAGAACAAAGCTGTTTTCAGTGAGATTGCCCCGTTTTGAGCCTCCACCCTGGCATAGAGGGAGCGCCATTCATCCAACCGTCTTTTCTCAGTCCTGGTCCTACTCTATCTCTGCAGCATTTGACATTACTGATCACTGGCTTCTAGACACTCTCTCCTCTAGGATTTCATCACCCTCTTCTCTCCTAATTTTCTTTCTATCTTTCTGACTATTCCTTATCCTTCTCCTTAGCTGGTTCTTCCTCCATGTCATGGTTGTCTCCCATCCTGGGCCCTTTTCTCTTTTCTTTCTATTTTATCTTCTTTGGTGATCTCACCTGTACCCATGGCATCGAGGTGGTACCCTGGAAGGAATTCTGGACTTACAGTCCGGAAGAACTGAGTTCCAATCCAGTTAGATTTATTAAATATGAGACCATGGGCAAATCACAACCTCTGTCTGGTTCCTCAACTATAAAATGGGTGAAAATAATAGCACCTATTTCCCAGGCTTGTTCTAAAGATCAAATGAGATAATATTTGTAAAGTGCTTAGCACAGTGCCTGGTACACAGTAGGCACTTAAATTCTGCTTTCCTTCTTTCCTTGCCTCCCTATTTCCCTCCCTCCTTCTTTCTCTCTTTCCTTCCTTCCATTCCTTTCCTTCCTTCCTTTTCCCTTCCTTTTCCCTTCCTTCCTTCCTTCCTTCCTTCCTTCCTTCCTTCCTTCCTTCCTTCCTTCCTTCCTTCCTTCCTTCCTTCCTTCCTTCCTTCCTTCCTTCCTTCCTTCTTCTCCTCCTCCTCCTCAGCTCCAAGACCTCTGCTTCTAGTCTATCTCAAGCACATAGGCAACAACTCCCCTCACCTTCCATCAGTTCAACTGAATTTGTCTCAGGTGCTGGAGTTTCTAGTTGCAGCTCTGCCTGGGGCTAATGCTACAAGGGGACCCTGATTGGTGAACAAAGGAGGGAAATCAGGAGATGACTGAACGCCTTCAAGGGGCTGGCCAGTGGTCAGGGTGACTGCTGTGTCCAGCAAGGGATTTGTTTCCTGCTAAGGAGGCTGACCACTGATTTCTGGCCCTAAGCCCTAGGTGAGTCTCCTGTAACAGCCAGAGAAGTGGGTGGAGAAGAGAGAGCATCTCAACCTTATCCAAGATTCCCCCGGACCCCAGCAGGCAGGCAAGCAGGCAGGGAGGCCTGCTAGTGAGGCAGCCGGCTCTAGTCCATTAAGCCAATTGGCTGGGTCTGCTAATGCAGAGTGGGCGCTCTGTTCTCCAAGCTATTATCCATTTAAGCATCTTTAATATTTTACAGTGTACAACAAGGGAATCAATGTCCTGTTTATAGCTCAGTGTTTATGGGAGTCACTGACATCCCAAGGCTGGAGAGGAAGTTGAGGCAGCAAGGCACAGAGTAGGAAGGAGGTGACCTCCTTTGAGACCAGTGACTTATCCCTATCAGAAGTTAGGAGGCTTGACCTTTTGTGCATGTATCCTTGAGAGCAACTGCCAAGTGCTGATCAACTGTTAATGCCCCTTTATCTGTGGGATGAGGAAGGAGATCCTTGTCCTCAGGAAAAAAAAAAACCCAACTCAAAACAGCTCTCTGTACAGATTACTGTGGATTCCACCAATTTGGAGTTTATGGTAATTTGCTTTGGAATGAGGCTGACTTGGCTCCATCTGTGAAGCTGAAGGGTTTGCTAAGGAAATGAACTGAGCAAATAACATTGTAGGGGGCATATTTAAGCTACTTAATCAGCCATTTTAAGGACTTCAGCACATCAATGGGTTTAACTTTTAACAAATATAATTACTTATTTCTTTATTCCCCAGCAGGACCTCTGATTAGGAAATAGTAGTTTTAATCCATCAGTAAATATTTACTGGGGGTGGGATGGGGAAGAGAATAAGCATTTTATATAGTGCCTACTATGTGCTAAGCACTTTACAAATACTATCTCATTTGCTCTGCACAACAACCCTGGGAGGTCAGCTACTATTATCCCCATTTTACAGTTAAGGAAATTGAAGTGAACAGAGGTTAAGTGACTGGCTCAGGGTCACAAATTATGTGTATAAAGGGGAATTTGAACTCGGGTCTTCCTGGCCTCAGGCCCAGCATTCTACCTACTACTCCATCTAGAAGACTTGGAAAAAGGCTAGTTGCTTGGAAAGACAGATTGGAGCCAGGCAGTGAAGGGCCTTAAAAACTGAATGGGGGAGTTTCTATTTGCCCCTAGAGGCATAGGGAATATATTGTCTCGAGCCCCACTGGTTGTGTCCCCTCTACTGGTTACCAGTAACTGGTGCCTGATTCCATATAACCACTTACCATTGAAATAACTTTTATAAAAGGATATTTACTATGAAGATAAAGCAACATAAAAATACAAACCTTTTTCCCCAGACCCAACACTTGAGGGGTGGGGGTGGGGTAGATGACTCAACTCTGTCTCTGGGGATAGTGAGCTCAGACTTAGCACACTTTCTGTATAATATTGATCCCATCAGTCAGTCAATCAACAGTCAAAGGCATTAGCGCCTACTAGATAGTAGTGCCTACTGTGCTGAGCACTAAAGATACAAAGAATGGCAAAAAAAATCATCCCTGCTCTCAAGGAGATCACAATTGAATTGGGGAGAAAACATGCAAACAACTATATGTAAAAAAGATCTAGACAGGTGAAGTCTGATGACATCTTGGAGGAAAGGCACTAAGATTAATGGGGTGAGAAAGATTCTTGTAGAAGGTATAACCTTAGCTGAGACTTGAAGGAAGCCAGAAGGCAGAGACGAAGAGGCAGAGAGTTCCCAGGATGGGGGGCAGCCAGTGAAAATGGCTGCATCTCAGTCAGGAGACAGAATGCCATGTGTGAGGAACAGCAAAGAGGATGGCGGATCACAGAGTACTTGGAGAGCATAATGTGTAAGAAGACTGGAAAGGTGGGAAGAGACCAGGTTATGGAAAGTTTTATAAGCCAAACAGAGGATTTTACATTCTGGAAGGAATGAGCTCCTGGGTAGCCGATTGAATTCTTGATCAAGCAGGGGAATGGCACGATCAGACTTGCATTTTAGAAAGATTAATTTGATATCTAAGTAGAGGGTAGATTGGAGTAGAGAGAGATTTAAGGGAGGGAAACTAGCCAATGAGATATTACAATAGTCCAGGTGTGAGGTGATGAAGGTTTGGATCAGAGTGTTGGCAGTGACAGAAGAGAGGAGGCATAGATGAGAGATATTATGAAGGTAGAAACAACTGGATTTGACCATTGATTGCATATGGGGGTGAGGTGGGGATGAGAGGAAGAGAGAAGTCAAGGATGACCCCTACGTTGCAAGCCCAAATTATTTCAAGGATAGTAGTACCCTTGATAGCAATAGGGAAGTTAGGAAGGGGTACAGTTTTAGAGGAAAGATATTGAGTTCGGTTTGGGAGTTTAAGATACATATGAGACAACTAGTTCAAGATGTATGATAAATGGTTGGAGATGTGAGACTGGAGGTCAGGAGAGAGGTTAGGGTTGGCCAAATAAATGTAAGAAATGGGGTGAGGAGGAACCATGGATAGTTTGAAAAAGAATAAAAAGGTTTAGAAAAGCTGCTGCAGTGAGTAGGATAGCGGCAATTAGGAGAGTATAAAAGAATTGCCTTGCTGCAGAGAGAGCCCAGTTAAGATTAAGAAACATATATTTGATCCAGTCAGCATAGTTTCATGATTTTCTCTAGCTTCCCTCAACAGCATGTGAGTTAGTGTGAAGGCAGAGGATGGTAGGAATAATCCAAGGTGGAGGGTTGGCAGACGAGATCTTTGACTGAATAAAGGGCCAAGGACTCAAAGGAAGAGGACAGTGTATAACTGAACTGAATCACCAAGGGGTCAAGATAGAGAAGAGAAAGGAGTGAATCCAGTACAGAGGTGATGGCTTGAGAAAGAACTCAGTGGTGGAAGGATTGGAGGTTATGGTGAGGACAAAGAACAAGTTTTGGGGTTTTGAGGCAAGGGAGAAGTAGAATGACAATAGTCTGTGATCAAATAAAGGAAATTCAGAATTTACGAACATGGAAGTACAGTGATTTGAGGGTGATGGCAAGGTTAAAGGAGGTCACGTAAAATTAGTAAGTTTAGGAACTAGTGAGTTAGGGTGCTCAAGGGACTATCTTACATGTAATCCTAATTTGAGGACAGGATTTGGAAAGGAAAGAAAGACTATGAACTCTTTGAGAAAAAAGGACAGTCTCCTGGAGATAAGTAGACAACAGCCTTAAAGATTCTGGTTAATCCTGAATGGGTGATAAAATATGGATTAATGAACCTCAAAGGAGTCAGTGTTACTGAGGGACAGCAGTAGAGGTAGCGCCTGGAAGTGACAAGGGAGAACACAGAACATTCTTTGTTCCAACTCCACCAGCATGACCACTGAAGTGGGGTGGGGAGGTATGAGCAAAAGTGCTAGAAAGGGTAGGCAGGGAAGGTGTGTCATCGGGGGGAGCCAAGTCTCCGTGAGTACAAGAAGACGGAGGGAATGATAAAGGAAAAGATTTAAGCTGAAAACAAGTTAGCTGAGGAGCAGGCATTCCTGAGAGCACAGGGGAAGGAGTGGGTAGCTTTAGAGTAGGTCATTGGCAGGGTTGGGTTGAGGGGGATGGGAATAAGGGAACAGTCAGTGGAGGACCAAAAATAGGGTTTGAACAATGGCATGGGTTCAGAATCACTGAGATAAAGAGAGAGTGATAGGATGGGAGTATGTTACTCATTGAGGAATGAGTTCAGGTACTAAGTTATCTTTGTCCATAGGGGTTCAAGCCTGGTGGTAATGAGGCAGCAGTGTATACCTGTAAAAGGCAACTTTTGTGGAGCTGTAGGTAGCCAGAGAGTGCTTGGAGCACAGTTGAATGAATGTTCATGGAGGCTAAGAAACTCTCCCAGGCAAACAAGTTCATGTCCAGAGAGAGCATGACTGCTTGCTGACTCCTCATCTCAGCTAACACTGAACTGGGTCCTGCGGGTCACTCCTTGCTCCTCAGGGTATCAGTGCTGAGATGGCTGCAAAACCTGGACAACAGTGTGCTGTGTCCATGAGGCTTGGTCTCCTGACCTTGCAAAACTTACAAGGTAGGAAGTTCCAATTCCTTCATTTAAAATGGGAAAGAACAAATGTGAAGACCAAGGACCACAATAGGACCATGTCCCAGTATTGGAGGGGACAGGCCAAGGCCACTCCTCTTAAAGCATTTTCTCTCACGTCAGTGGAATCAAAGATCCCCCAAGAACAAGCAGCTGCAGAGAAAAAGGCTCTGGCCACTAGTGCTTTTAGAATGCCTTCATCACCTGGATTCACAATGAATCACAGAGCCTTCCTATTCACTGTATGGTTACCTAACCATAACTGTTGCAGAATGTCTACACATGCTCCAATATTTTTCCAGAAGCAGGCTCCTCGGTCCCCTCTCCATGGGAAGCCACCATCAGAGATATTCTGAGCAAATGCCAGTCCCTATTAAAGAGGTTGATAGAGTCTGGTGAAGGTTGTATAAGGATGAAGAGACTTGGTCATGTTTAAAGGCAGTAGAGAAGGAACTAGTAGATAAGAAGAGGCTGAAGAATTGAGAGAGGGTGCTATTGAGGTTGCAGTCTATTGGAAAAGAAAGGAGAGACAGAGATCATGGGCCCCTAGAGAGGTGTGGGCAAGAAGAATGGCCACCTCATTGTCTGAGGCTAGGAACAAGGAAAGGAGGGAGTAAGGGATGTCAAAAAGTTTTGAGATGAAAAGAAGGGGAGAAGAGGGAGCCCATGTAGAATGGACTCAACTTTTTCTGTAAGGAAAAAGGTAAGGTCATCAGCTGAGGGGGTGGGGAGAAGTGTCAGAGTCTTGAAAGATGGTTTAGGATATCTTCTAGAATTGTAGGATCTTAATAGATGCCTGATGGATTGAAGTGCTAGAGTGAATTGTAAAGGACTGTGGATTTGAGCCTGAGGTTTGGGATTCAAAACCTGGCTCTGTCCAAATTCTGGCCTCTGGGCAGAACTATCTGACTAATGCCTAGGAAGTCCTTTCCTTTCTCTACTTTGAGAGGCATCCCCTACTTCCCAGCCTGCAAAAAGACATCATTCCTTCCTTGAATTTTCTTGTAGCCATTTGCTTGGATTTCTCTCTTGCCCTTACTGTATTCTGACTCTGATCCTTATACATTCTGTGTGACCTTGGAGAAGCCAAGTTTCCTTGTCTGTCCAATGAGAGGACTGGTTTAGATGTTAAATCCTATCAGTCAGTCACTCAGCAAGCATTTATTAAGTATTTACTGTGGGCCTGGCACTGTGCCAAATGCTGGGAATACAAATACAAGCAGAAAGAAAGACAATTCCTGCCCTCAGGGAGCTTTCATTCTAATGAGGTAAGAGAACATATAAAAGGAAGCTAAAAGGGGAGGAAGGTGATGAGAGGTTGGGAATGGCCTTGTAGGGTCATAGTAAAGAAAGTCTAGAGAGGCCAGGGTGCAGCCTGGACAGGAATGAGACATAGCTGGCCTGGGTACTCTCCACAAATGGAGGTTCTAAGAAGAGTCATCCAATTAGTGGTGGCAGGTATATCCAATATATGGATTCCAAGACTGGAATGGCCTTCCAGGAGGCAGAGGTTTCTAGGGCTTGGTAGAAAAGTCTAGAGTGCAGCCTACAGAGTAAGAAAGTGTCCTATGTACACATTCCTCCTTGTACATTAACCTTGTGCACATTCCTCAGATTCAATTCAGTGACTAAGGAAACACAATTGAGTTAGTCTAAAGGGATACAATGACTGGGGGGAAAATGGTCCCTGGCTTCAAGGTACTTATATTCTAAGGTCCATTCCCTCCTCTCCATTAGTCAGTAAACTCCTAGAGGGCAGGGGTTGGGTCCTTTTCCACCTCTGCATTGCTAGCATCTATTCAGCAAAATGCTTTAGGGCCTTAAACATGGTAGGTACTTAATAAATGTTTGCCAAATAGAATTGTGTGCATGGCCTCCTACCAATCACTGCACAGACAACATAACAAATGAAACCCTAGTGCTTTACCCTCCCTCCCTCCCTCCAGGTTGCAGCCCTTTGGGACTCTTGGATCTCCTTTTTCAGCACCCTATTTCTTTCTGTTGGCTTTTCCCATCACAGTATCTCTTACTGCCCCATGATCAGGTGCTTGTATCCCCATCATATGTTGGTATGCAGGTGCACAGGTGGGGCTGCTCCCTCCCTGCACCAGCTTATGTAGGAAAGAATGTTTGTGTGTGTTCCCTTTGAGGACTGGGAGACATTTAACTGCCAGAAAGAGGCACCAGCAACCCCCCAAAATCTCCTCTACTTTTCCACCCCCACCCCTTCCCCAGTATTTTCCTGTTCAGTGCGTTCAAGCTGTCTGGAGGAAAATTCACACTTAGTTGTTAATGAGCACAGAACATGGGATTTTAGAATTGGACTCCCTGAGCTACCCCAACCCAGAAGTATTTACACTTGGAAAGCAGAGCCTGGAATATCAATGTTTAACCCAAGAGAATGGATTTCTTCTGATGGTGGAATTTCAGACTATGATCTATGTGGGTATTTTGGACGTGAAGGGGCCTTTTCGTGTGTGTGTGTGTCTGTAGGGAGTGAAGTTCTGTTATTAGAGCCTAGCTAAGGATTCCTTCCTAAAGTGGTAAACCAAGGTGAACTTTGTTTCCGGAGAGTGGAGCCTCCCTTCTCTCTTCTCCCTCCCTCCCTCCCTCCCTCCTTCTTTCTCTCCTTCCCTCCCTTTCGCAGTCCTTTTCCTCCTGGGCTGCTAGCACAGTGTGAGATCACCTTCTCCCAGGACACCCTGTCCACTCCCTGGGCTCATGCCCTCCTCCCTAAAGCACGGCGCTATTACCACCAGCGGGTAAGGTGTTCCCCTGGGATGGATGGCGTTGTCATGGTGATCCTTTATCTCAATCAATGCAGGCAGGACCAGGGAGGGCCAGAGAAAGAGGGAGTGGAATAAAGAAAGGGGAGGAGAGCTGAATGACCCACCCAGCCCAAGCTCTGGCTCGCTCCCTCCTCCCCCTTTCTCTGGGAGTGCTCTGAGAGGGGTGGGACACAGGGGGCTGGGCGGGGGAGGGGTGGGTTGGAATTGTTTTATAGCGGTTCTCAGGCCAATGAGAGGGCAGGGAACTGGGATGGAGGCTGGGAGGGAGCCGAGGGGTTTCCCGGGGCTGCCCGCCGGCCCCCAGCAGCCCAGTAGTGACCCCCGCCCCCTGCGCGTCACCCACCTGGGATCTTTCCCTCCCCCTTGCACTCCCTCCTCCACCCCGCTGGTCTTGGAAGCGGGCAGCTCCCGATGGAGGTGCCTGTGCCCAGGGATGCCCGGAGCTGCCGGAAGCTCCACTGGGCGGTAAAGTTTGCCGGCTGACTCGGAAAGTTGCTGCTTTTCCCCGCTCCGCTCTCTTCCCTCCTCTCTAGCCTTCTTGGCTCTGCAAGGCCAGTTTTTCCGTTTCCCCTCCCAGGCTCCCGCCTCCTGCAGTCCCCTGGCCCCTGCCTGCCTAGAGATCTCAGACACAGGGGGATGTGAGCCTCCCAGCTGCTGATCAGAGGGAGGGAGGGAGGGAGGAAGGAAGAGAGTCAGGGTACCAGGGAGCCAGCAGGGTACCAGGGAACCGCTGGTCCTCTACAGCTATAGCCCAGGAGACTGGGCTTATTGCTCGGGCTGGGTCACTCTCCCAGAGAAACTGAGCTGGCCAGGGGGACAAGTGGAGTGGCCCCAGCCCCACCGGACCTCCGCCCACCATGGGCATCCAGGGCATGGAACTCTGTGCCATGGCGGTGGTGGTGTTGCTCTTCATTGCTGTCCTCAAGCAGTTTGGGATCCTGGAACCTATGTCCATGGAAGGTAATCTTTGCTGGGCTTCCTCTGGGCCTCCGTTATCCCCTTTCTCTCCCCTCCTTTCTGGGCAGATAGGACTCTTGGAGGCTCTCTCCCAGTTGTCTTCTTTTCACAGCACTCCTGAATCCTTAGAGGGACCCCCCAAATTGCTGTTCTCCTCCAGGACTAGAGCTGGTATTCTAGCCTGGCAGATGGAGAGAAGCAGGATGTCCTAGCTTTGTTTCTTCCCTCTTCCCTAGCTGAGTTGGTGGGTCTTCCCTAGCCATCTCCAGAGGAAGTTCTGGACAGTATAAAGATTTTGGTTCTTTAAGGCTGACCTTTGGGGATGATGGAAGAAGAGGTTTATTATATGAAGCCACCAAGCTCCTTCCCCTCTGACTGACCCCTTCTTTTCTGTATTGCTGTGGCCCCTTTAAGTTAGTCTCCATCAATATTAACCCTTTACTCCTTTCCTTGCTGACTTGGTCTTGGACAACTGCAATGTTTTTGGGGAGGAGGAGGAAGTTAGGGGTGACCAAAAATGAACATGAGGAGGGAGTAAAGGGGAAAAATGGAGTCCTGTAGCTTTTCTCCCAAACATACTTGTCCTGTGACCCCAGGAGGAATGCTGGACAGCTGAGCCAGGATTTAGGGTTAATAGTGCTATTTTTAGAGCCTTGATGTATTCTATACTGGCCAAGGCCCATTTTCTCTGGGATGCCTGGATTTCCAGCATCTTGTTTTTATTCTCAGTCATGGAATATGTGTGATTGGGAGAGCAATCCAGTGTGTCCTCCCATACCATCCCAAACTATCGAGTGTGACAGAGTCATGTTCTAAGAGACATACGGTGGTAACAAGAGAGGAGGGGACAAGATCTTGGGGCAGAGATTCCCAGGCCTTCCCATCCCATCTTTCCATCTGATCAAGTCACTAGGGACCAGTAACACGTGGCTTAATGGGTCTCCTATCCTGCCCATTCTCTTCAACCTCTCTGGCAGGAAGGAAGACCCTACTGAGGTTAAGGTCATGTCATTTCTGTCTCCACCTGCAGCCATCGCATCCTCCTTAGAGAGAGGACAGTCACTGCCTTATCAGTTACAACAGCGCCACCTCAGCATTAACTGAAGAGCAAAGCGGCTTCTACTTGCCCTTAAATCAAGACATTGAATCCTTTCCCAGGACCCCTCAAGGACGCTTGTCTGCGGCTCCCTCCCCATCCCCACCCCGCCTCCTGCTTCCCTCTTCAATGCATCATTTCTGTGGCATCTGACCAGCCAGCCTGGTTGAGAGGAACCAGAAGGGAGGTGGGTCCCCTTAAATGTGATTTCCCCCAATCTTTTTGAACTCCATTCTAGACTCTCTCTCCTTTCCTTTCCCTCTCCCCTCTGCCACATAAAGTACACTCTCTTTTACTCCCCCAAACCCCTCCCCCTTTTTTTCTCTCCCAGCCCAGCCAGGGCAGCTCTTGGATAGAGATATACTGGGATTTGATCGGTCACTACTGCCACTGCGTGTCCCCAGATTCTGGAGGGATAGAGGACAATGTCCTGCCTGCCTCAGCATTATATTGACCTTGTGTTACTGACCCCATCCCTGTGGGGCTGTAGCTCTGAGCTCTCTAGTGAGTATGGGGAAGAGGGAAGACTTCACTATAGATTCTTGTGCTGCAACAGTAGGGCAGTGTCTCCACTGACAGAGCCATGAATCCCCCTTGCTGCCTAGGGTGGGAGGTGCTACCCCAGCTTGGACAAGGAGCAGCTCAGGTCAGGTTAAGAAAGGAGGAGCTAGGAACCCTAGTGTTTCTTTGCAATGAAGAGAGAGGATTAGTTGGGGCAGTGTGGGTTGTTGTGGGTGGGAACTGCTGATGGGTCTTCAAGTGATTCAACTATCCATCCCCAGGGGCCCAGGCAGGCTTTATCTCTATGGGGATCCAGAATCAGGGAAATATTGTGCCCCCTACTTCTCCTTTATATAAAGTGTCACACTGGTCCCCTGTATAAAGTATGAGGTTATCATTTCCAATCAGGTTATAGAATCCTAGAATGTAGGAGCTAGAAAAGGACCTTAGAGATCAGCATCTTCAGAAGAGGAAGGGGAGACTCAGAGAAGTAGTGGCTTGCCTAAGGCCTGATCTGGGAAGATGTACATTTAGCTTTCTGGATTTTTGCTGTTTGGGAGAAGCTGAACCTATAAGACAGTGAACCCAGGGGCCTGACCTAAGGCTGCATAAACTCATTAGTCCATTGATAGAGGAAGATTGGGGGCATAGGAGTCAGCTCATGACAGGAAAATGGATGAAGTGACTTGGGCA
The DNA here is from genome assembly GCF_003287225.1 of Phascolarctos cinereus. Taxonomy (NCBI): domain Eukaryota; kingdom Metazoa; phylum Chordata; class Mammalia; order Diprotodontia; family Phascolarctidae; genus Phascolarctos; species Phascolarctos cinereus. The sequence goes on along the minus strand of NW_027555625.1, from coordinate 146,805,070 downwards.
TACAAAAAGCTTTCAATTTGGAGTGAGAGAGGAGACAGACAGACAGACACATGTGCACGCATGCGCGCGCGCACACACATACACACACACAGAAAGAGAGAGAGAGAGAGAGAGAGAGAGAGAGAGAGAGAGAGAGAGAGAGAAAGAGAGAAAGAGAGAGAGAAGAAAGCTCCATCTAGTTCCAGGGCAGATAGGTGACAGCCTGGTCTAGAGTCAGAAGACCTGAGTTCAAATTTAGCCTCACAAACTTACTAGCTGTGCGATCCTAGGCAAGTCACTTAACCCTATTTGTTTCAGTTTCCTCATCTGTAAAATGAGCTGGAGAAAGAAATGGCAAACTGCTCCAGTATGTTTGGTAAGAAAACTCCAAATGGGGTCACGAAGAGTCCAACAACAAGAACTTTGCTAAAGGGCATAAAAAATTACAGGACATTGAGTACTTGGTGTCTTTTCTCGGCATAGGAACATAGATCTTAACACCTAATTAGTAAAAATAATGAGTTAACATAGGAAGTTCCTAGAAGATATGCCATGGTGGCCTCCCAGGTGAACCCTTCCCTAGGTGAACTCTTCTGTGACATAATTCCCTTCCTTTGCAGTAGAGTTTGAGTGTGTGTTGCTTGTGTGCTTTTGTGCTATTTGCCCCAGACGCAAACATTTATAGCTAAGCTCTAGAGGGAAAATACCATCTAAAGCTTTTAATCAATCACTCAACATTTATTAAACATCTACCATGTGGCCAGACACTATGCTAAACACTTTGGATACAAAAGAGACAAAAGACAGTTCCTGCCCTCAAGGAGCTTACAATCTAATGGGGGAAACATCATGTTTACAGATATATCCAAAGCAAGCTATCTACAGGATGAATAGGAAATGTTGTTGTTTGTCCTTTGTTTTCAAAGAGGAAGAAGACCAATGACATCATTGGTGACATTTTGACTTGTTCTTGAATTGGACGTAAGTGCCGCAGAATTGTACAAAGTTGTTGGCCTCACTCTCTCTTCCTTTTGTTCTGCCACTGGAATTCGATGACTCAGGAAACAAAAAAATAATTAACAGAGGGAAGGCCCTGGAATTAAGAGGAGAGCTTCTGTAGAAGGTGGGATTTTCGTTGGGAGTTAAAGGAAGCCAGGGAGGTCAGTAGTCAGAGAGGAGAAGAGAGAGCATTCCACCTACGGAGGAGAGTCAGAGAAAATGCCCAGGGTTGAGAGATGGTGTGTCTTGTTCATGTAACAGCCAGGAGGCCAGTGTCACTGGACTGAAGAGTATGTAATGGAGAGTAAGACAGGGAAGGCAGGAGGGGATTAAGTGATGAATGCCCAACAGGGTAGTTTGTATTTGTTCCTGGAATCAGTAGGGAGTCACAGGAGTTTAATGAGTAGGAGGGTGACATGACAGGCCCTGTGCTTTAGGAAAATCACTTTAGTGGCTGAATGGAGGGTGGATTAGAAGGGGGTGAGATTTGAGGAAGGCAGACCCACCATTCAGCTATTGTCCAGGTGTGAGGTGATGAGGACCTGAACCAAAGTGCATTGCTAGATAGCATTTTATGTTTCAAGTCCTCTCTCTTAGTTGGAACTGGATGTGGGAGAGGAGGGTCAGTGCAGATGTAGATTGTGAACTCAAATGATTGGACATGGCACTTCTCATACTCTGCCTACTCTTTTCTGTGCTTGCTTATAGTATTTAGGCTAAGCAATTAAGGGGATCATTACAAGGGGCATTCAAGGTCATTAATAGAGCTTCTCCATTTTACAGCTGAGAAAACTGAGCCCCACAGAGGGTGTGACTTGCTCCAGTTCACACAGATAAGTAAATAGCAGATTAGGGCTTCAGATTAGATGCCACTGTCTAAGGATAAGGACTAGATTTGGAATCAGAGCAGCTGGGTGTGAATGCCAGCTCATTTGACTATAAGTTATTGAACCTCAGTTTTCTTATCTGTAAAATGAAGAGGTTGGATGTTTGAAGTCAGAACTAGACGAACTTAGGTCTTTCCCAGCTCTGAAATCTATGGACCTCTGAGTTCAAATCCATCCAGTTCAGAATTTAACAGTGTTATCTAAAATGATGTATGCTGGTGTCCTTCCTCTGGAAATGAGTTTATAAAATATTTTGTATTTAATTTTCTATGTCCATGATTTACCCTCCAATGCAGAGAAGCTCCTTGAGAGCAGTCTTGTTTCATTGTTGCCTATTTCCCCAGCATTTCACACGGTTCCTATTACAACATAAAGACTTTAAAAATGCTTATTGTTGAATGGTCCAGATAAGGGCCGGGCTACAGTTTGTTTTTCCTTGTTATATGGGAAAAAGTTTGGTGGAGCAGATGCATAGTATAAATAAGATAGGGGGCAAGGGACCAGGATGTTAATTTTAAGGCAATAAGCTTTTCAGGCATTTTGGAAGTTCCTGTTTTTATATGCTCAATTTAGATATGCTAATTATGAATCATCCTTACCTATCCATTCATAGTTATAGTATCTTGCTCGTAGTAGGTGCTTGATAAATTCTTGTTAGATTGGATTGGATTAAAGCAGAGTTAGCAAAATCTCTAGTAGGCAATGCATTGCTAATCTAGTTCCAGTTTTGTATGGATTTGAAGTCGCATTTTTTGGAAAATTCAGACTTTTTACTTATTTAGATTGTCTTCCCCATAAAGGGTATGTACAGTTGAAGAGCTTTAGGGGCACAGTTCCAATTGACTCCATCCCACTGATTACCATGGTGGCTCTAATGTAGATTTCCAGACTATGAGGTTAGCAGTTTGATTGTGACAGTGAGAGGGAAAGGGTGAGTAGAAAGGAGAGGAAGAAATCCCAACTCTATTTTAAAAAAATTTGAATTTTATTTTCAGCTCTGAAATATCTCCCTCCCACCCTTTTTCCCATTACCCATTGAGAAAGCAAGAAAAAGAAAATTTGTTACAAGTATTCATAGTCAAGCAAAACAAATCCCTGTATTATCTTGTCCAAAAAAATAGTTTCATGCTATACTCTGAGTTCATCACTTCTCTATCTGGAGGGATAGCGTGTTCCATCATGAGTTCCCTGGAGCTGTGGTTGGTTCCATTGTGATGATTAGAGTTGCTAAATCTTTCTAAGCTGTTTGTCTTTACATTATTGTTGCTATTGCATAAATTATCCCCTTGGTTATGCTCACTTTACTTTGCATCAATCAGATCATGTCAGTTTTCCCAGGTTTTTCTAAAACTATCCTCTTCACCATTTCTTATAGCACAATAGCATTCCATCACATACTTATACCACAGTAAGTTCAGCCATTCCCTAGCTGATGGGCACCCCCTTAGTTTCCAGTTCTTTGCCACATTAGAAGAGTTGCTATGAGTCCTTTTCCTCTTTCTTTGATCTCTTTGAGGTATGGACTTGATGGCAGTATCATTGGGTAAAAGGGTATGTACAGTTGAAGAGCTTTAGGGGCACAGTTCCAAACTTTAGCTCTTCCTAGTGAGGCAGCTAGGTGATAATAGTAGATAGAACACTGGGCCAGGAGTCAAGAAGACCTAAGTTCAAATCTAGCCTTAGACACTTACTAACTGTGTGACCCTGGCCAAGTACTTAGCCTCTGTTTGCCTCAGTTTCCTCATCTGTAAAATAGGGATAATAATAGCACCTACCTCCCAGGGTTGTTATGAAGGTCAAATGAGATAATATTTGTAAAGTGCTTAGCACAGTACCTGACACATAGTACGAGTTATATAAATGCTTAATACCTTCCCCTTTTCCTTCCCCTCTTCCTCCTTTCTTATTATTACTAACCCAGATGAGTACTAGAAAAGACAAAACCCAAACCAAACATGTTATGGTGGAAAAAGCACCAGATGGGAGGCCCACCTCTATCACTGAATAGCTCTAGAACCATGGACATGTCTGAGTCTGTCTCCTTGTCTCTAACATGGGCATAACATCTGCTCTGGCTGGCTCATAGGGTTTGTTTGAGGACTAAGTAAGTTGATAGATATGAATAATGTCATATATATGCATGCAAGTACATGTATATATATGCTTATGTGTATACACACATATACAGTGTTATATATACCTGGATCGTGCATGTACACATATACATGCAAGTATATATGGATATATATATGCATGTGTATAAATGTACAATATAATATTTAGATAAACATATACATGCAGTGTTAAATATACCTATATGATAAGTGTACTTACATGAATATAAGTATATAGGTGTATATATGCGCATGTGTATCACATATATACAGTGTTTTATATACTTATATCACACATATACATACATGTATATATGCATATATGCATATGTGTATGTGTTCACACAATACGTACAATGTTTGTGTACCTCTATCATATACACACACATACAGATATAATATACAGTGTTATGTGTACCTCTATCATATACACATACACATACACATACACATACACATACACATATAGGTATATATGTATGTGTGTATATGTATAGATATATGCATACATGTATGTGTACACAGTATTCTCAAAGTCTTAGTGGGTATTTAAGCTCTTAAAACTACACTAAGACTTCTATCATAGGACCACAGGCTGTAAAATTCTAATCTGTGTGACTGCTTTGGGATTATCTGGAACTTTGGGCCATCATAAAAGCTTATTGCTGAGTAGTTGATTAGATTTGTGCACTCTGTCCAATATGGTGGTTTAGACTGGACTGGTTATTCAACCTTTCTTACCCACCGAATTAGATCAGTCAAGATGATTCAATTGATGGCCTGGAAATCAGCCCAGACTGAGGCAGTGTGGCATAGTAGATCCCATGCTGAACTTGGAGTCAAGAGCATCCTGGGTTTGAATCACTTATTAACTGCATGACCGTGGCAAGTCATTTAACTTCTCAGTTTCGTCATCTGTAAAATGGTGATAATAGTAGGACCTACTTCACAATTGTTGTGAGGATCAAATAAGATAGTGTACATAAAAATGTAAAGCATGTTGAGGACTTTAATGTACCATATAAATGTTGCTATCATCATCATCATTGATATTATTGTAAAATGACCTGAAAATGACTAACATGGCATAGCAAAGAGACAGGTTTTATTTCCCTTTTATCCTCTGATCCATCTTTATATTCCTACCTCCCTTTCTGGGGTTGTTGGGGATTAAATAGTAAATAGGTTTCACAATCTCAGATGGGTACACTGGGATTGTAGTGAGAGCTCTTGGAGAATTAATTAAGTGAAACATTTATGAAGAGGGAGCTCTGGAACTCTTGCTTGTGTCAGCTGGGACATCTTTGAGGTCCTGTGAGGGAACTTTGTCTGCTGAAAGGGGGAGGGGAGTAGAGTTACAATTAGTCAATTCGCAAAGATTTACTAAGTGCCTCCTATGCGAAAGGTACCATTCTATCTGTCTGTCCATCCATCTATCTATCATCTGTATCCATCTATCCATCATCTATCTATCTTATCATATCTATCATCTATTATCTCTATCCATATATCATATCTATCATGTCTATCCATCTATCCTTCATCTATCTATCTATCTATCTATCTATCTATCTATCTGTCTGTCTGTCTGTCTATCAAATCTATCATCTATTATCTCTATCCATCTATCATATGTATCTATAATATCTATCATCTCTGTCCATCTATCGTCTATTATCTCTATCTATCCATCTATCATCTGTATCATCTCTATCCATCTATCTATCCATCCATCACCTATCTATCCATCTATCTATTATCTCTATCCATCCATATATCATAACTATCTATAATGTCTATCTATTGTATCTATCCATCTACTTCTGAAATATTTTGTTCAGTTTAGGACAATGACAAATCAGAACTTGTCTAGAGGTGAGGGGCTTGGAGATCATATCCTAAGAAAATCAGTTGAATAAAATGGCAGATGTTTATCCTGAAAAAAAGATGTACGGGAGACATGACAGTGGTCATGAAGCATTTGAAGGGCTATTGTGTGGAGCAAAGATTAGATTTGTTCTGCTTGGCCCTGGAGGGTAGAACTATGAGCAGTGAGTGGAAGGTACAGAATGGCAGATTTTAGCCTGAAAAGCTTCCCAATAATTAGAGATGTCCAAGAGTGGAGCAGGCTTCCCCCAGAGATGGTGTGTTTCTTCTTATTGGAGGTAGATTTTAAAGTAGATTGCAGATGACCACTTGTTGCATATGTTGTCATGGGGACTCCTTTTGTGTACATGTTAGAATGGATGTGTCTCTGCCAACTCTCAAAATGTTATTCTGCAAAGTGCAACATGAATGCCAGGTATTATTATTATTATTATTATTATTGCACCCAATAGTTCATGCTAAGTGTGTTAGAGAGGCACAGAGTATTACTGATGTGCAGGATCAGGGAAGATTTCACAGGGGATGTGGCATTGAGTTGGGTTTTAAATTCAGACAGGAATTCAAGGTCCTGGATTAGATTTGCCCAAGATAATGAGATCTTGAACTAGAGTAGTAGGAGTGAAAAGATAAGAATGGAGGTGAGATATATTTTGGAGGAAAAAATTCCCATTGGAAATGGAAAAATAGAGCCATTAACAACCTCTAGGGGCAGCTCGGTGGATAGAGCACCAGGCCTTTAGTCATATAGACTCATTTCTGAGTTCAAATCTGGCCTCAGACACTTACTATCTGTGTGACTGTGGTCAAGTCACTTAACCCTATTTCCTTCAGTTTCCTCATCTATAAAATGAGCTGGAGGAGGAAATGGGAAACCATTCCAGTATTCTTACCAAGAAAATTCCAAATGGGGTCATGAAGAGTTGGACACGACTGAATAAGCACCCCCCAACATCCTCCAGATGCCACTTCCCGACCCTACCCCTTTCCCTGTCTCTGTCTACAGTTCTGTGCATCTTCCTTTCTGGAGAAGGAGAAGGGAATCAAATTGAAACCATCCAAAGAACAATCCAGCTCAATCATAATCTATTAATCACTTATTATATGCTAGACACTATGATAAGTGCTAGGGATACAAGGACAAAAACCAAAACAGTCCCTGCCCTTAAGGAACTTATACTCTGCAGCCTCCATTCTCTCCTCCTCTTCCCCCATTCCTCCCACTCCCACAGAAAGGATAATGCGTGAGGGCAGGTATTACAGGGACAGGTGAAAGTGATTTTAAATAGCCTAGGATGGCAAAGTTGTGAAGTATAGTCTATCCTGGAGATTTTAAAGAAAAAAAAAAGAAATAGGGAGTGGAGCAAGGGGGACCAGGGCCCCCTTCTTAAAGAACTAAATGAAAGGCAATGTGATATTATAGAAAGAGCATGGCATTTAGAGTCACAGGGGACCTTTGTTTGAAGCCTGACTCTACCTTCTGAGTGACCTTAGGCCAGTCACTTGGAGTTCAGATGAGAGGGCTTGGCCTGGATGACCCCTCACTAAAATTCTATAATTCTGAGGTTTGGTTTTCATCTCATTTGTTCTGGGGAGCCTAGAAATACTCTAGAATGCACCTCTTCCCCCTCTCACCTTACTGGTCCTCTCCTGGTTAGTTCCTCTGGTATTTTCCCCTTAGGGAAGACAGCCTAGAGCAGGGAGGAGGGAGAGAGTCATCACCACCACTTCCCCTCCTCTCTACTGCTCCCACCTCAAGCCATGGGTAACACATCAAACATACCAAGGATGGTTTTAGGATCATTTTGCTTCAGGAAGGTGTTCTGGAGTTGGGGAGGTCCAGATGATCTCTTTTATACCCTTAGGGTTCTCATTTTTTTTTTTTGCAAGACTCCTAGATTGTTGGTTCTAGTAAAGGATGTTGGATCATCTTGTTCAACCCCACCTCATTTTTAAAAATGGGGCTGGAGAGGTCATATGACTTGCTTAAAGTCACACAAATAATCACAGAGTAAGGATTCATACCATTTCTTCTGATTCTTAGATGCAGTACTCTTTCTACCATGATAATACATTGCTGTCGGAGTAATTATTTTTTGAATTCTGATATGGATTGAACCTCCATTCCCTTTGTGGGACAGGGGAAGTAACAAGTGAGTCCAATTCAGGGTTTATAGCATCATAAAATCAAGATTTAGAGCTTGACAGACTTCAGAAAAACCTGGAAAGACTTGTATGGACTGATGCTGAGTAAAGTAAGCAGAACCATTAGAACATTGTACACAGTAACAGCCACATTGTGCGATGACTAATTCTGATGGACTTAGCTTTTCTCAGCAATACAAGGATCTAAGACATCTCCAAAAATCTCATGATGGAAAATGCTATCCACATCCAGAGAAAGAACTATGGAGTTGGAATATAGACCGAAGCATACTATTTGCTCTTTTTTTTTCTTCTGTTGTGTTTTGTTTCTTCTTTCTTGTGGTTCCTCTTCTTGGTTCTAATTCTTCTTTACAACATGACTAATGTGAAAATATGCTTAGTAGGAATGTATATGTAGAGCCTGTATCAGAAAGCACGCCATCTTGGGGAGGGAGGTGGGAAGGGAGGGGGGAAGGGAAGGGGAGCAAATTTAAAACAAAAGCTTATGGAAGTGAATGTTGAAAACTAAAAATAAATTAATTAAAATTGTTTTAAAAAAAGGATTTAGAGCTTGAAGGGACTGGAGATGCCAATGAGTCCAACCCCTTGATGACATATGAGGAAACTGAGGCATAGAGAAGTTAGCAACACCCTTTACTTTGGGAGGGATAAGGATTTCTCCTAGTATATTTTTAGGGGCTTCATGGACTGCCCCAAAATCTCTCCTTCAAGTACTTGTCAACTGTTATTCAGACCAAACATATTCAGGTTCCTTTACAGAAGCATAATTAAAGAAGGAGGGAAGAAGAGAGGAGAGGAGAGGAGACAAGATGGATGAGATTGAGATGGGAATGAATTCCTTGCTGGTCTGAGTATTACAACTCATTAGAGATGAAGAAATTGGGGACCCCAGAGGTTGTCACTTGCCTCAGTTGTCTTCAGAGGCCCTTTCAACCAACTCAGCAAGGATCTTCTCTATCACAAATCTAATAAGTTAGCCTCTAGATCTTGCTTGAAAGCATCTACTTGGGGGGAATGCCCTCCCTCCAGAGGCAGCCCATTTCATTTTTTTTTGGTAACTTTTTAAAATTTTAAACTTAAATACAAAATAAGAAAAGAAAAAAAAAAGCATTGCCATGTACACAGCAGTCCACAAGAGAGGATTCAAAATATACAGCAATACATTTCCATTTCAAGAAAGCCTGCCCTGCATAATAAATACTACACATCATGTTGAGAGCTGTCTGTCTTTTCCTTGCTTCCTTGTAAGTTTTCTTTTGTTCTCTATTGTGCGCTTTCTACTTTGTTCTTTTTTCCCTTTTCTTCTCCCCCTCCCCTTGCCAAAGATTACAATTAAGCACAGACATATTTATATATAGATATATACACATATATACACATAAATAGACATATATAGACATATATACACAAAGATATACATATATACATAAACACATACACCCATATATACATGCATTTATACATACACATACTTAGGTATTGATAATCATAGTCATATATAGATATAGATCTTCATATGCATCTATGTAAGACTGTACTATACTCATTTGTCTTCTCTTTCCCTGAGGGTGGATAACCCCTTTCTTCATAAGTCCAAGTCTTTCCATATTTTTCAAAGTTTACCAACTCATCATTTCCTACACCACAGCAATATTCCCACCTTGTATTGTCTAGTTGTTTTAAATAATCCAAAACAACATTCATGAATGTGGCTGACACATAGTGTAGTTTTCCTATTTTTCTCTTTTCAGTAAATCTATTTTAGCCTCAACTTTGTCCAAGATTATGATTACCACATCTGCTCCTTTTCCCCTAACAAATTCTACTTCTGATCTGTATTTTATGTTTATGCATATCTCTTATTTCCTATCCCTCCTGACTCCTCTACTTTACTTCTACTCACTACCTTGCCCTCCTATTATTTCACCTATTTTCCCCAAAGATCCCTCCCTTATCCTCCCATTCTCATTAACCTAAACACCCTTCTATACCCCCTTTTTAACCTATTCCCTCACCCTCCCCTCTAAAGATCTCTTCCTTAGTCTCTCCCCCTCCCTATCCCCTTGGCAGTTTTTTTCCTTTCTGAATTTAGAAGACTTTTATACTCTTCTAGATATATATGTATTGTTCCCTCTTGAACCCATTCTCTATGAAAGTAGGTTTCCAGGACTACCAGCCCTCCTCTCCCATCTAATTCCTCTGTGTTGGTTCTTCCTCTCACAACTCATTTGTATAAAATATTACTCTTTTTAGCTGTTCCTAAACATTTTACTTTTAAAAATAATATCATACTCAGGTCTACCCCAATCTTTCTTACAAACTACCCAATTACTAATAACAATCATAGACATGTTTTACATTTTACATGCATAAAAGGTAAATAGTCTGTCCTTATTGAGTCCCTTGTAGCTAGTGTTTGGTATTTATCTTATATTTCTCTTGCTCTTGTGTATCAAATCTTCCATTAAGTTCAGGTCTTTTTTTTTTTAAACAAAATCCTGAAAGTTTGACAATTTGTTAAATGTCCTTTTTAAAAATTTAGGATTATGCTTAGGTTTGCTGGGTATGATATTTTTGGCCAGAATCTCAGTTCTTTTGCTCTTTGATATGTAGTGTTCCAAGACCTACAGTCTTTTAGTGTTGCTGCTGCTAGGTCTTGTGTGATTCTAATTGTGGCACAACCGTATTTAAATTGTTTATTGCTTGTTGCTCATAATATTTTATACTTGATCTGGGGGTTTTGGAATTTGACTATGATATTCCTGTGAGTTTTTCTTGCTGGATTGCTTTCAGGTGGTGATCAGTGTAATTTTTCTATTTCTATTTTCCTCTCTGGTTCTAATGCTTCAGGATAATTTCCCTTACTTATTTCTTGTATTATTGTTTCAAGATTCTTTTTGTGATCAGAGCTTTCAGGTAATCCGATTATTCTTATTTTTTCTCTTCTTGATCTGTTCTACCGATCAGTTGTTTTTCTTATGAGATATTTTACCTTCTCTTCTTTTTTTCATTCTTTATATTTTGTTTTATTATTTCTTGATGACTTATAACTTTACTAGCTTCCCTTGCCCAATTTTGATTTTCAAGGAGTCATTTTCTTCCTTAAATTCTGGATCTCCTTTTCTAATTGGTTGACTTTTTTTCCTAATCTCCTTGTTTTTCTTGGATTGTTCTTATTTTTTGTTTGTTTTTTCTCAATCTTTCTCATTTGATTTTTAAAGTCTTTTTAAAGTCTTCTGTGAATTCTTTTTGGGCAGGTGAGGTGAACATTTGGTGTTACTCTTTGGGGTAGAGGAAGGTTGCTTTGCTTCGTTATCCTCCTCTGAAGACAAACCTTAGTCTTCTCTATTCGCATAGTAACTCTCTATGGTTAGATTCTTTTTCCTTTGCTTGTTCATTTTTTAAATTTGTAGCAGCTTAGTTTTTGTAATCACCTCTAGCCCTGGGGCCTGGGGGATGGTGCTCCTGGCCTTGGATCTTTCTTCAGTTCTCGCCTCTGGTCTGGAACCAAAACCAAGACCTCCAGCCTCCTGTAAGTTCCTAGAGCCAGCAGCATCCCAGTCCCGCTGCTTCTGCACTCACCGGGCATGTGCTGGTTCCTTCTTGGCCTCAGCCAATTCTCCACAGCACAGCTGGGTCTGGTGTTCCTGGTCAGCAGAGGTTCCCTAGATCTTCCTGGCTCAGATGCCCAACTCCCCTCAGTGTCCCCGCAGGTAAAAAGTTCCTGTGACTGGGGCCAAGGCAGCCTCCCAACCCAGAAAACCTCAGGGTTTGCCGTTTGTTTAAGTGGACCTAGCCTGGTGTTTATTCTTCACAGGGACCAAACCTTGTCCTGGGATTTTTCTTCAGATCTTCTCTGAAGAAGTGGTCCCAGGAGGATCACTGTTCTGCCCCTACTCTTATTTATTTTTACCACTCTATGTTCACTCTGAGGTGCTATTATTATCGGTTTTTGGAGGAAATCTGGAGAGTTTGAAATTTTCTGACCTACTCTACATCTTCCCAAAATCCTCTCTCCATTTCATTTTTTGAATGGCTCTACATGTTCATAAATTTTCATCATGTGTAATTGAAATCTGCCTTTTAGCAATTTCTACCCATTGCCCCTAATCTAGTCCTGCTCTCTGAGCCAAACAGGATAAGCCTTGGGTCAGAGGCCACATCACTAACTCCTAGGCCTCCCCACTCCTACTAACTCCATGCTGTTTCAACTATTTCATGTGAACCTGGGGTCAAGTCTGGTTTTGCCACTCATTTACTAAGTGACTTTGGCCAAGTCATTGAACCATGGCAAATGACTTTGGGCATGTTTCTTTAGCTATAAAATGAGAATAACAATAGCTCCTCTAATGATGCCATGGTGATATGCCATAAAAATGAAATGAGATATGAGTTTGGAAAATTCCTTGAAAAAATTAAACGTGATACATGAACTTACCAAATCACAGAATTTAGAGTTGGAAGAGATCTAGGTAGTCATTTAGTTCAACTCATAACTGAAAGGAATACCTATTATAATCAGTCCATCAATCAGCAAGCATTGATTAATCACCTACTTTGTGTCGGGCACTGTCCTGTAACCTAGGCAATGGTGGTCATCTAGTATTTGCTTTAAGAGCTCCAAGGAAGGGGAACCCACTGCCTCCTAAGGCTGCGCATCAACCTGAACACAGCTCTAGTTATCACAAAGGTTTTCCTGGGAGGGGAAGCTAACTCATAAAAGATAGTGCCAACTGGTAACATTTTGGGGTTTGTTCATAAGAGTCTTATACCAAGAACCTTCCTTTATTCAGGTCAAGGTTCTGCTTTGGAGGATGATGTTTTAATAGCAATGTTCCATCTTTCTCTGATACCTCTTAGATCTCCCAAATTTCATCTAAACTTGTTTGTCATTATTTTTGCAGTGTTCACTTAAAAAAAACACAGACTGGTGAACTGAAGTGACAGATCTTTTTCTGAGATATCCACTGTTCTGATTATGTGAAATTTCCTGTTCAATCATGGAGCTATAAAATCACAACAGGAAAATATCCTCTAAATTTATCTCAATGTCTCCTCCTCTCCTTCCCTCATCCCTCTATAGTATGTAGATTAACTCCAATGTTACTGGTCTGAAACAGTGAAAATACATTTGGACTTTCATTGCACTTAAAGTTTGTGCTAAGATTGATCCCAGGGCATGATGGGGCCTGGAAGCAGAGGAGCCAGATAGTTTGGGAAAGGATCTGGAAGAAAGAAGTGTGGGTTGTGGAAAAGGTTGGGAGTTTGGAAAAAAACTGAAATGGAAAAAAGACATAAAGTTTAGGATGTAAAGAGAAGTGAGAGGGAACACAGCTATAAATGACTAGAACTGGGGAACAACTAAGAGAAACCTTTCCCGGATATTCGCCTTGGGCTGTGTGCCAGGAAAGGCCGAGTCTAGTTCAGGGAAATTCTGAGTAAAGTCCAGGAAAGCCACTGATTCAAGGTTTGGGTGGCTTCATGTAAAGTAGTTTTGCACCAAGAGAAGGATGGAGTCAGGACCCAGATGTGTGATGAGAAGACCTGCAAGAAAGAGCTTTGGTGTGGTGTGGGGGTGGGGCAGAGACTGGTGGGGGAATTTGTGTGGAAGAATACTGAAAACTAGGAAATGGTTCTTGGAGTAGATTGATAAAAGATTAGTCTATGTGGGAATGCTCACCAAGCTAATGTGAATAATAAGACCTGATTTGTAATTACCTACTTGTATATGGTTTACCCACTGATTGCCAGCTGGCTGTTTGGAAATTATTGCATAGTTGAGGGTGTGGTAGATGGGGAGAGAAATACTTTAGAGGCAAAGAAACCAGCTGGCATGTGCATGATATCCTAGCACCCACCTCTATGCCTTTGTAGAAGTGGCGCTCCATGTCTGGAGAGGCACTCCCTCTTCCCCTTTGCCTCATGGAATCCCTTTAGCTTTACTTATCTGTGTACATATTTGATGCCAACCATACCTTTTGAAGCACCAACCACCACATTGCCCATCTCCCACCTCCCACTGGTGGATTTCTTTTTTTTGTCTCTATGTCCTTATCAGCATTGCACAATAGTGCCTCCCATGTAGTAGTACATACTTGCTAAACATTTTAAATATTGAATTGAATTGGCTTCGGAACAGTGGGGATCCCTTCAGTAAAATCATAGGATTATAGGATTTAGTGATAGAAGGGATCTTAGAGATCAACGTGTCCAACTCTCATAATATGGATGAGGAAACTGAGGCCCTTATAGTCAAAGTAACTTGCCCAAGGTGACATATGTAGTCTACCAGATCTAGGATTGAACCCAAATCTTCTAAAAATTTTTGTTGATGTATTTTGCTTTTACGTTATCTTTATTCCCTAATGTATCCTTTTCTACTCACCCAGAGACACATCCCTTATAACAAAGAATTTTTTTAAAATTCAGTTCAGCAAAATTTCTAACATATCAGTTATCGGAGTATCAAACATACCCAGATTTCACTCATCTTTAAAAAATGTTCACTTGACCCTACTATCCCCTCAAGCTATTATCCACTAGCTCTCTCCTCCTTTTTGTGTTTTAGCCAAACTCCTAGAAAATAATGTCTGCATTGGCTGCTTCCATCTCCCTACCTCCCGCTCACTTTTCAACCCCAGGCTTTCATGTATACTGCTTGAGTAAAACTGCTCTCTCCACGACCAGCAATGATCTCTTTGTTGCTGATCTAATGGACTTGTCTCAGTTCTCATCCCACTTTCTGCAATGTTCTGCCCTATTGATTGCCTGCTCCCGGACAGTCTTTTCTCCATGAGTTTTTGTGACACTGCTCTGTTGTGATCCTCCCCATTGGAGTGAGCCTAATTGCCCTCCTTTGCATCTTCTCCAGCCATGTCTCATTCCTTATTCATGGGGATACTCCAGGGCTCCATCCGGGGTTCCCTCCTCTTCCACGTTCTCTCTTGATAATATCCTCAACTTCTTTGGATTTCAGCTATCCTCACCATGCAGTTTACTCTCAAATCTATATATCCAACCCTCTTGAGATCTGGTCCCACACATCTCCAACTGTCTGCTATACATCTCTACCTGGATGTCCTACTATTATTTCTCAATTTCAATATGTCCAAAAAAGAACTAATTTTCTTTCCCCTTAAACCCACTAACTTCCCTGTTTCTATAGAGGGTGTTACCATTCTTCCAGTCACCAAGAGTCGCCTTGAGTTTCCACTCTTGCTTCACCTCCCATATCCAATCAGTCAATTTCACTTCCTCCATATATCTACATCTGTTCCATTTTCTTTACTCATGTCACAACCACCCTAACCTGATCCCTCATCACCTCTTGCCTGGACTATTCCAATAGCTTCCTAATTGGTCTCCCTCCATCTAGTCTGCACCCTCTTCAACCCATCCTTCACCCAGCTACCAAACTGATATTCCTAAATCACAGTTCCAACCATGTCACTGCCTTGCTCAAGAAGCTGTAATGACTCCCAATTGCCTTTGGGTTAAAATGACTCCTCTGTTGGCATTCAAAGCCCTTTGTAATCTGGCTTCAAACTATCTTTCCAAGATAGTTATTCATTACTTCTACTTAAGACTTTATACTTCAGCCTGGTCTACTTTGCTTTCTAGACTCTGTACTATCACATGTCCTAGAATGTTCCCCCTCCTCATATTTACTTCAAAGCTCAGCTCAAATGCCAGTAAGGCTTTTCTGATTCCTCCACTTAGTATCCCCTCCTGAATCAGTATGAATTTATTTTGTACACATCCTATATTTATTCATCTGTGAACCTATTGCTTCTCCCTAGTAGCATGTAAGCTCCTTGAGGTCAGGAACTGTCTCATTTTAGTATTTGTATCCCCAGTACCTAACATAGTTCCAGGCCCATTGTAATAAATATTTGTTGACTGATGGATGGATGGAAGATTTCAATTATCAGAGACACTTGCTACAGCTCTCACTCTGCCAAATGCAGAACAATTAATAATTTCTTGACATGCTTTAATGATTATTCCATCCTTTCAATGAAGGGAATTTCTATTCTGGATCTGAGTATTAATCAATAGGGAAGAACTAGTTGCTGAGTTGGAAATGATAGGAACCTTGGAGGGGGATCGATCTTAGTGACACGAGAAGAAAGCCTGAATGAACCCCAGATTTTGGGAAAGAAAATTTAGGAGGGTTCTAAGAAATTGCACAGGGGAAGTCAGCCCAGGAGGTATGGGAAGCTTTTAAGGATGAAATTCTGAAAACTCAAACACAAAACCAATTCCAGTTAAAAGGAAAAGGGGAAATTGTCCTCAGAGACTGATGTGAATGCACAGGGAATTCTGATCAACTTGGATTTTTAAAAGGCACGTACAAGAATTGTAAGTAAGGGCAAGTGATGGATGCTGAATGCAAAAACCTGGCATAGTCTTGGAAACATAGTGAGTGGTGTACTCAAGCTAGAATGAGCTGGTACTTTTGGGTAAAACAAAGTCCAAGCTGTATTGCAGAAGAGAGGATGGCCAAAGAAAGATCCAGAATGCTGTTTGGAGCAGTGAAAACTACAATGGAGAGGAGGCAGAGAGCACCTCAACTCATATTTTGCTTCCACTTTTAATCTCAAGGAGAATGATCTTTGGACCAGTGAGGACAGAACAAAAATGACTATAGAATTCATATCCAAGATAAACAAAGGACTAGTGATAATAACAAGAGCTAGCATTTATATAGTACTTTAAAGCTCACAAAGTGCTTTACAAATTGGGTCTCATTCAATCCTCCCAACAGCCCTGTGAAGAAGGTGCTATTACTATTCCCATTTTACATATGGGGAGACCGAGGCTGAGAGAGGTTAAAGTGATTTGCTCACAGTCACACAGTTAGTAATAATAGCTAACATTTATATCATGTTTTAAGGGTTACAAAGCACTTTATGTCTATTATCTCATTTAATCCGCACTACAGCTCTATGAAGTACTTGTGAGTAACTTGCCCAGGATCACACAGCTTTTAAGCATCTGGGATGGGATTTGAACTCAGGTCTTCTCAACTCCAGCTCCAACATTTTATCCATCGAGTCACGTAGTTGCCTCTAGATGATTTCAATTCATCAGGCCCAAATAACTTCATGTCAGGGTCCTAGAAGAATTGGTAGATGCCATTGCTGGGACATCGTCAGTGGTGTCTAAAATATCGTGAGGAACAGGACAGGTGCCGCAAGACTGGAGAAATGCAAATGTTCTGGTTTTGCAAAGAGGAAAGTGAAATGGAGCCTGTAAACTATAGGTTGCTGAGCTTGACTTTGATTCTTGACAAAATTCTGGAGCACATTACTAAAGGGATGGGTAGTAAACATTTAGAAAGGAAAGTGATGCTCACAAGGACCCTATACCAAGATTTTACAAAACTTTCAAGATGTTTCAACATCTGGTATTCTAGGCTAAGCTCATTTCGTATCCTGATAGGGTTACCAGCCTTTTAGAACAGGGGAATATTAAGGATATAATTAGCCTAGATTTTAGCAAAGAATGTGATATTTCATGCCATTCTTTTTGGGGAAAATAGGGCAGACATAGACTAGAATCAGGGTGCACAACCTGCAGCCTCGAGGCCACGTGTGGCCCTCTAGGTCCTTGGGTGTGGCCCTTTGACTGAATCCAAACTTCACAGAACAAATCCCCTTAATAAAAGGATTTGTTCTGTAAAACCTGGACTCAGTCAAAAGGCTGCACCGAAAGACCTAGAAGGCCACACATGGCCAGGAGGCTACAGGTTCTCTTCACTCCTAGACTAGATGATAGCATAGTTAGGTAGATTTGGAAATGGTTGTATGGCTGAACCCAAAGAGTAAGTTATTAATTTGTTGATTTCAGGTTGGAATGTCTCCAATGAAGTGCCCTTAGAATCTATACTTGGACCTGTGTTAATTATGATTTTGGTTAATGACTTTGATAAAGCAATAAATGGCATGCTTATCAGATTTGCACATGACACCAAGCTGGAATGGAGAGCTAGCAAATGCAGTCAGGATCCAGCTCTTAACCTGTGTGGGGCTAATTGGTGAAACCTCAGAACATGGAGCAGCAGTCTCCAGCTACCCAGCCATGTGATCTTCCTGCCATGCCGTCATGCATGTACCCCATCAACAGCTTTTGCACTAGGAGTAGTAAACTAATCACGACCACTGTTGCTTCTGGAACTCATTTGCCTTCTGGCTCCACTCACTGAAACTTTTGTGTTATCTGTGACTCCCTCAGTCACTCACATTCACCCCATACATCCAATCTGTTTCCAAATGTTGTCCATTTTACCTTCACAAAATCTCTCTCATGTGCTTCTTTCTCTCCTGTCACATGGTCTCTGCCCAAGTACTGGCGCTTACCACCTCACATCTGTACCTTTGTAATACCTCCTAATTGGTCTCCCTGCCTCCAGGCTGTTCCCACTCTAATCCATCCTCCACCAGCTACCAAAGGGATCTTCCTAAATCTCAAGTCTGACCGTGTCACTCCCCCCATTACTCAACACACTTCAGTGACTTCCTATAAGCTAGCATCAAATGATAAGTCCTCTATTTGACATTGAAAACCTGGCCTCTTCCATTTTCTTGCAATTTGTTTCCCTATTCACATTCTACAGTCCCATAATTGTAGGCCTTTTTGCTTCATCACATAGGACACTCCATCTCCCAAATTCATGACTTTTCATTGATTGTCTCCCAAGTTCTCTCTTCTCATAGCCACCATTTCTCTTCCCTGGCTACCTTTCCTAGTCTGTCCTCTCTTGCCTTCTGAAATGGCCTTCCATTCACACTGCATATGTCTTGTATACACAATTTTTACATGATGTCTCCCTCATTAGAACATAAACTCCTTAAGGACAATGACTGTGTTATTGCCCATGTATCCCTGGCCCTTCTCCTGGTAAAGACTTAATAAATACTTGTTGGCTGACTGACTAGACTTCTCTTTTGCCGAGTCACTGCTTTTCTACATTTGTTATTTACTCCTATGTGTATAAAAGGTCATTGAGGCAGGAAGAAACAGTAATGCTTTCTAGTTTGTATTCCCAAAGCTAAGTGCAGTAGTTAGCTAACAGTGCTTAATAAATGCTGGTGTTCTTTTTTTTTCCATTCATTCATTCATTCGTTCGTTCATTCATTAAGATCTTAACAGGCTAGTATGTTGGACAAATGCAAATTTATATTTGCGTTGGTTTTTTTTAATTGACTTTATAAGTAAAAGATAGGAAAGATGTGCCTAGATAGCAGTTTGAAAAAGATCTGGCAACTTCAGAGGAAGGCAAGTTCAACATGAGTGAGCAGTGTGATATGGCTACAGTACTAGGGAAGTCTTAGTGTTCAGTCCTAGGGAGGTCTTACTGTCCTCTACCCTTCTCAGCCCACATCTGGGGCACTGCATTCAGCTCTGGGCATGGATTAGGAAGGCATTGCTAAGTCGGAGAATGTCCAGGGGAGGGCACCTGGAATGAGGGCCACATGAGGGCCAGTTGAAGGGACTGTGTATATGTTCTTGTTGTTTAGTCATTTTCTACTCTCTGTGACCCCATTTGGGATTTTCTTGGCAAAGATGTTTGCCATTTCCTTCTTCAGATGAGGAAACTGAGTAAAACAGTGTTAAGTGACTTGCCCAGGGTCACACATCTAGTAAGTATCTAAGGCCGGATTTGAACGTGGAAAATGTGTCTTCCTGACTCTAGGCCTGGCTCCCTATCCATTGTGCAACAACACAACACAACAAGCTGCAACAACAACCACAACAACAACCACAACCACAACCACCAAAATGGAGGAAGACATGGGACTGCCTGAGGCAATACACTTCATTTTTGGAAAGCACCAATTGTTGGGAAATTTTTTCATTTTTTTTTCTGATATTAATCCTAAATTCACCTCTTGGCAACATCCCCCCATTGCTCCCTAGTTCTGTCCTCGGGGCCCGACAGAAAAAATCCAATCCCTCCTCCACAGAAGGAAGAGCCCTTTAAATACCTGACCACAAATGTCATCCCTCTCCTCTGAGTGTTCTCTTCTCCATGATAAAACCACCCCCAGTTCCTTCAGCTGGGCCTCATGAAAAGAGCCTCTAGGCCCTTCCCGATTCTAGTGGCCCTGCCCTGGAGGTCCTCTAGCCTATTAATGCCCTTCCTAAATGGCGGCACCCAGAGCTGAAAAGCTAATGCCTTTTATGAATCTGGAACACAGCTACTTATTGTTAAAATATCAGATTACCACTTGCCCTGTTCCGAGTTCTTAAGGGGTGGGACACAGCATATAAGTAGGTAATAAATATTGATTTCTGATCTAAATGTTCTCTCCCTATTTAAAACATAAATACAAAGACTATGCCCCTTATTAAGGTAAAGAGTTTCCAAAGTTTTTGATAACTGGTAGGCATAACTTTGTATCATTCTCAGGCTTCTCATACTAAATGCTCATCTTGAACAGAAGAAGCTTTGAGAGAGCTGTGGTGTAGCTGAAAAACAATTGGATTTAGAGTCTGAAGACCTAACATTCTAATCTCAGACCTGAGTGCTGGCTAGGTGGTACAGTGGATAGAGTGCTGGGCCTGGAGTCAGGGAAACCTGAATTTAAAGCCAGCCTCAGACACTTAGTAGCTGAATGACCCTGAGTAAGTCACTTTGCCACTGTTTGCCTTAGTTTCCTCATCTGTAAAATGGGGATAATAATAGTACCTATCTCCCAGGGTTGTCATGAGGATCAAATGAGATTATATTTGTAAAGTGCTTAGCACAGTGCCTGGCATGTGGAAAGTGCTTAATAAATCCTTCCTTCCTTCCTTCCTTCCTTCCTTCCTTCCTTCCTTCCTTCCTTCCTTCCTTCCTTCCTTCCTTCTTTCTTTTCTATTTCAGCTCTGCCATTAGGTGACCTTGGAAAAGTCCCTTAAAATTTCAGCCTTTTCAAGTATAAAATATGGACAATACCAGCATTATTTACATCACAGGGCTAGTGTGAAGCTCAAGCAAGATAATGAATGTAAAGTACTTTATAAATCACAAAACACTATATAAATGCCAGTTTGGTGCTAACAGCAGCCAGAACCATGGGGCAGATAACTGTTAATGATCCTGTACCCCTTCCTCACTGTTTTGTCCTGGACTTCTTTTTTTAATCTAGAGTTACTCATCATTGCTTCTACCCTATTGGTAAACTCTGCTTTGGCATACCCAGGTTAACAAGCATTAAACTAAGTTCTTAAGATCATAGCTGGACAAGTAGTTTAATTAAATTAGAAAAAAAAACACCCCAAAATAAATAGTTCCATTTATCATCATGGAGGATTAGTCCACTCACACTCCAATACCAAATCTCTACCACAGAAAAACACAGTTTAACTTAGAGTCTGATTTGCTCAGCTGCAGTCTCCCAGACACTGCAGGGAGAAAGAAACAGAAAGTCATTGACTGATCCTAGGCATCTCAGTTTATGATACAGAGACAGGTAGTCCACATAGAGGAGGGCTGGGTTAGCTTTGGCGAGCTTCCTGGTGGCAGCGAAATGGGCCAATAGGACATGAAGGTCCCTCTCAGAAGCCCTGAGGTGGATCAGTGTGGTTCATGTACCTGTTACAGAAGCCTCCTCTTTGGGGCTTAGAGGCTGCCTAGAGGCCCCTAGGATCAGTCCTGCTCAGAAATCTATTCATCACAAGACTGATACTGGCAGCCAGCAGAGTCGGCGCGGGGAGGGGGGGGCGGGGAGGAAGAAGGGGAGGATGGTATTACTAGGCTGCCAGCCAGGCCACACTGTGTCTCTTCTTTCTCCTTCAAATCTCCCATTTCCAATCCAGTGTCTGCCCTCACATCTGCGGTACAACCAATTTGGGCCATGCTGGCAACACAACCAATAAGGAAATATCTTAGTCGTCTCTGCAAAGACATGGTCCCCAACGGATGCATTCCCTGCACACGTATTTGAAGGACCGCCTTACAGAAGGGGGATTCCATTTTTGCTACTTGGCCCAAGACAGCCAACCTGGGAGCAGGGGGCTGAAGTTGCAGGAAGACAGATTTAGGCTGTATGTGAGGAGAACTCTCCTACTGAAGCTGTACCAAAGTGCAATCGTGTGCCTCCGCGTATAACAAGTTTCCCCTCATTGAAGATCTTTGAGCTTGGATTGCACGACCACTTGTTGGAAGGATCAGTGGCTCGGCTGATGATTGGAGCAGATGGTGTCTGAGGTCCTTTCCGATTCTGAGAGTCCGCAGTTGTGTGGGGTGTTTGCAGCATGGTAGGGAGATAAGACACGCACCCAAATAATTACAGTCCGGGGTAATATGGACTTCAGAGCTAGATGAATGCAACAGATTGGAAGAGATGAGGGAATTAAAGAGGAAAGAGATTGCTTCCAGCTGGGATAGTCAGGGATGGCTTTAGGAGGATGAAGGATTTGAAATGGGTCTTGAAGTCAGTCAGTAAAGATGTATTCGGTGCCTACTACATGTCAGGCACTGCACAAGGTGCTGGGGTCACAAAGAAAGGCAAAAGACATTCTTTGCCCTCAAGGAGGGGCAGCTAGGTGGCGTAGTGAATAGAGTGCAGGCCCTCTCGTGGTCCTGAGTTCAAATCTAGTCTCAGACACTTACTAGCTGTCTTACCCTGGGCAAGTCACTTAGCCCTGTTTGCGTCAATTTCCTCCTCTGTAAAATGAGCTGGAGAAGGAAATGACAAATCACTCCAGTATCTCTGCCAAGAAAACCCCAAATGGGGTCATGAAGAGTTGGACATGACTGAGCAACAAAAGCCCTCAAGGGGCTCATGGACTAGAATGGGGAAGAACAGGCAGGATTTGGAAAGGCAGAGAAGAAAGAGGAAGATATTCAAAGGAAGGAGGAAGGGAAATGGTGAGAGTAAAGGGGCTGAAAATATAAGAGGTTTGCATGGACTGGGAGAATTATACCTGAGATCTAGCAGTTCACTTTTCTTAGTTCTTTTCTCTTCTTTTCTTCTTTTCTCTTCTCTTCTTTTCTTTTCTTTTCTTTTCTTTTCTTTTCTTTTCTTTTCTTTTCTTTTCTTTTCTTTTCTTTTCTTTTCTTTTCTTTTCTTTTTCTTTTCTTTTCTCTTCTCTTCTTTTCTTTCTTTCTTTTCTCTTCTCTTCTTTTCTCTTTCTTTTCTCTCTTTTCTTTTCTTTTCTTTTCTTTTCTTTTCTTTTCTTTTCTTTTCTTTCTTTTCTTTTCTTTTCTTTTCTTTTCTTTCCTTTCCTTTCCTTTTCTTTTCTTTTCTTTCCTTTTCTGTTTTTTTGGCTAGGCAGTGGGGTCAAGTGACTTGCCCAGGGTCATACAGCTAGTAAGTGTTATGTGTCTGAGGCCAGATTTGAACCCAGGTGCTCCTGAATCCAGGGATGGTACACTGTCCACTGCACCACCCAGCTGCCACCTAGTAGTTCACTTTTATATAGTATCTTAAGGTTTACAAAGTGAGGTGGGTAGTGACCCTTTTACAGAGAAGGAAACAGGGTCAGAGAAGGTGAATTACGGTGGGTCACATTAGTTAGGATTTAAGCTCAGATCTTTCCTCTCACAATATACTCTCTTGCTTCTAAAGAGGATTCAGTCCTTATGACTCCTCGGGGGGGTCTTGTCCCTCAAGTTTCTGAAAAGTCTCCTCAACTGAAATTGGCAACACATCTAGGGGACTTTCCTTCATCGACCAGCTCTTGTTGACTCTGGGGTGGAAACTTCTTGTGCCCCTGGAAAAATGCTTCTCCCGAGGCAGTTCAGCAAAGTCCCCGGGTCTGACTTTGCTGAGCAATAGAAAGTAATGGAATCAGACCAAGGGAAGAGGAGACAGCTGGTGTTGGGGAGAACGGTGACCTGGAGAAACAGCATGCTGTTGGCACCCAGTGTAAGCATCAGACCCAAAGGCTAGGAGAGGGGCTAGCTAGGGGTGGAGCCACTCACGGCTTCTGCTCTTCCTGCCCTCCTCTCCCTCCCCTTCCCCACCAAACTACCTCCTGTGTCCTGTCTTTGCCTAAAACAACATTATCGATTTGTCAGAGCAGATACCTGAATACCCCTTCCCATATTCTTTATCACATTTTCCCTTAACCCTTGCTCCTCCATTACCCTCCACTCCAACCGTGGCAGAGCTCAAAATTCTGTGTCCCCAAGCCAAACTGTTAGATAGGGCCTTGGTGCCCTTGATCCATTGCAAAATAACAATTCTAGCCTCCCTGCAATGCAGAAACTATGCAGGCACTAGTGTCCCAGCTCCAAAATTTATTAGCTGTATTACCATATGGGAAATCTTAATCTTTCTGAGCCTCAGTTTCCCTGTCTGGGAGGCAGTGCAGAACAGTGGGAACATGCTGGCCTTAGAGTCAAGAATACCAGGGTTTAAATTATGAATTTTAGCACTCACTAGCTATGTAATCATGGACAACTCACAACCTCTACCTCAGTTTCTTCATCTGTAAAATGAGTATTCTGAATCAGTAAAGATCTGGGTTTAAATCCTCATTAATGTGACCTGGTATAGAATTCACCTTCTCTGACCCTGTTTCTTCCTCTGTAAGAGGGTCAAAGTCATAATGATACCTGCACAATCCACCACTTGGGCTTGTAAGGAGAGCACTTTGTAAGCCTCAAGATAGTATATAACCGTAGTACTGCCTCAAAGGGTTATTGTAAGCGCCAAGTGAGATCATACAGAGAGCGTCTCCAAAGTCTTAGTACAGTTTTGAACTCTGAAAGCTTAACTAAATTTAATTTAAGCTATGAATGCTTAAAGCTACACTAAAATTTTGGGATACTCTATTTTTAAAACATGCCTTCGGCAGCTAGGGGGCGCAATGGGTAGACCGCTGTGCCTGGAGTTAGGAAAACCTAAATTCAAATCCCACCTCAGACACTTACAAGCTGTGTGACCCTGGACAAGTCACTTCACCCTGTGTGCCTCAGTTTCCTTGTCTGTAAAATGGGGATGATAATAGCATAGGTTGTTATGGGGATCAAATGAGATAATAATTGTGCAGTGCTTAGCACAGCACCTGGCACAAAGTATGTGCTATGTAAATGTTGGCTGTTATTGTTGTTACTATTACTATGTTAAAACACTATGTCAGCTGTTATTATTGTCTATAACATGGAAACAATTTTTCATAGGACCATAGGATGTAGAATTAGAGTGGGAGGGGACCTCAGCTGGCCATCTTGTCTAACACCCTGCTCTTACTTGTCTTTCCTTTTTCTCATATTTGTGTCCCCTTGCTTAGCCCAATATGTGGCACATAATAAGTGCTTCATACATGTTTGTTGACTGACTTACAGATGAGGAACCTGAGATTCAGGAAGAGTAGATGAATTGGTCAAGGTGACATAGGTTAACCAACCAAAAATTATTTGTTAAATGCCCAGTATGTGCCAGGTACTGTGCTAGGCACTGGGAGTGCAAGAGATGAGAATGGAAGAATTCCTGCTCTCAAGGAGCTTGCATTCTATGGAAGAGATCATACATATACATATACAATCTATACATACACACATATATGTATATATAGTATATATGTGGGAAAATGGGATATAGTTGTAAAACTTAGCTTACAGGGTTGTTGGGAGGAAAGTCCTTTGCCAAACTTAAAGCACATCACAAATGTGAGTTATGATTAGTAACTGATCGATAAACATTTATTAAGCACCTACTATATGCCAGGCACTGGGCTAAGCGCTAGGGATACAAAAGCGCAAGGGATACAAGAGGCAAAAGACACTCCTTGCCCTCAAGGAGCTTACAATCTAAAGGAGTGAGACAACATGCAAACAATATATACAAAGTGAGTTATACACAGGCTAAATAGGAAATAATATTTCTAGTTAGAGAGAGAAAGAATTCAGGCTAGGGGAGGGACAGAGGAGAGCTCTTTCTTCTTTGTTCTGACTCTAGTTTCACTATTCTGGCTGCCCTACCAGCTTACCAAGGTCCTTTCCAAATAGTGGCATCCAGAACTGGAAAGATAATGCCTTTTATGCATTTGGGAGTTAGCTACTTATTTTCCAAATATCAGATTACAACTTAACTTCTTCATGTTTTTTAGAAGGGTAGAGTATGGAGCATATATGGGGTAGCTAGGTGGCACCATAGTGCATAGAGAGCTAGGCCTGAAGTCAGGAGGACTCATCTTCCTGAGTTCAAATCCAGCCTCAGACACTTCCTAGCTGTGTGCCCTGGGCAAGGCCCTTAACCTCATTAGTCAGTTTCCTTATTTGTAAAATGAGCTGGAGAAGGAAATGGCAAACATCTTTGCCAAGAAAACCCCAAACGAGGTCACAGAGAGTCAGATATAACTGAAAATGACTGAACAACAACACAGAACATAATAGGAAATGCTGTTTTGATTTCTGATCAAGTGTCCTCTTCCTATTTAAAACATAAATTTTAAAAAATGCCCTGTGTTAAAGTAAAGAATTTCCAAAAGCTTTCCATTACTAGGTCAGAAACTACTTTGCACCATTTTCAGGCTCTTCATATTAATGCTTATCTTGAATAAAGGCGTCTTTGAGACAGCTGTGATGTGGTAGAGAGAGAATTGGACTTACAGTCTACAGATCTGAGTTCCAGTCTCTTTTCTGACACTGGGTGACCTTTGGGCAGGTCCCTTAAAACCTCAGCTTGTTTTCTCACTATAAATTAGGGATAATGTCCACATTACTTAACATCACAGGGTTATTGTGAGGATCAAACAAGATAATGAATACAATGCACTCTGTAAACCTGTCTGGGGTCAGGGCCATGAGACAGGTGATTGTCAGTTATGCTGTACCCTAGGTCCTGGTATGTCCTGTTACCTTTTAGGCCTTTCTGAATTCATATGAAGCTCCATCCCAAGAGAAAGTTAGGTAAATGCTGTGACATGCTGTAAAGTTCTCCGCAAGCCTTCTTTGGGTTATGGTAATGGGTGTATCAGGGCAGCTAAGTGATACAATAGATGGAGGGCTGGGTCTGGAGTCAGGAAGACTTGAATTCAAATTCGGCCTCATATACTTACTAGCTGTGTGATCCTGGGCAAGTCACTTAACCCTGTCTGCTTCTCTTTCCTCATGTATAAAAATGAGCTAGAAAAGGAAATAGCAAACCACTCCAATATCTTTGCCAAGAAAATACAAAAGGGGTCACCCTTCCCGCAGAGTGTCATATTTTTAATCTGATAATGGAGTCTATTAGAAAAATGGGATTCAATATAGCTGCATACGTGTCGTATCTTGTGAGCCCCTTAAAGAGATCACAGACCATATTTTTTTTGTGTGTTTATGTTATACATCAATCACAATTATTTGCCTTTGAATTGAATTTAACCAAATGGTAAGCTACGCTAAGACACTTAATCTACACTTAATATTGCTGAAAGCTATCAATTTTTTGAAGGGAGGGAGACTTAGAATGTATCCCTGCTCTGAGAAAAGAGCTGGGAAAGAAAACTGTTTACAATCAGATAGAACATCTGGCCCAGGGCACAGAGAAGATCAGTGGAAAGCAACCAGCATGGTGAAGGGTCCTAGAGATGATGCCATAGCAAGAACTGGGGTTGTTTAATCTGGAGAAGGAAAGATTCAGGGAAAATATTGTATCTGTCTTCATGTATTTGAAGTCATCTGGAAAAGAGAGCAGA
Organism: Phascolarctos cinereus; assembly: GCF_003287225.1. Lineage (NCBI taxonomy): Eukaryota > Metazoa > Chordata > Mammalia > Diprotodontia > Phascolarctidae > Phascolarctos > Phascolarctos cinereus. Next base: position 146,777,421 of record NW_027555625.1, on the reverse strand, counting down.
TTTATTGGCTTGGTTTCGGTAGGCAGAAGTAATATTAATGACTAGAAGTTGCGAAGAGGTAGGTTTTTATTAAATGTAAAATAGATATGCACACACTTGTGTATATCTATATACATAGAGAGATCTATTTACATAGATCTATCTATCTGTCTACACACAATTAGAACTGTCCCAAAGTACAATGAGATGCGTCAGGGTGGTCTTTTGTTAGGCATATAGTAAGAAGGATTCGTTTTGGGTATGGATTGGAATATAGATAGATAGATAGATAGATAGATAGAGAGAGAGAGAGAGAGAGAGAGAGAAGAGAGAGAGAGAGAGAGAGAGATGTTCATATAGATATATATGTATATATATATATACACAGACACACACAGACACACAGACACACACACACACACACACACACACACACACACACACACACACACACACATATATATATATATGCCTATTTTATGCCAGGCACTGTGCTAAGGCACTGGGGGTATAGAGAATGATACAATCTCTTCTTACAATGATCTTAACATTCTAGTAGGGGAGATAGTAAGTACAATAAAGTCAATGAATATAGATGTACACGAGGTAGTTAAACACAACGTAGTTTGGGAGGGAGAAGGAGGTCACAAGCTGATCAGGAAAGGCTTCATGCAAAAGATGGTACATGAGTTGCACCTTCAAGGGAGAGATTTATGAGGTGAAGATAAGGAAGAGTGCATGGAGAATGGCTAGTACAAAAGCATGGAGATAGAAGATATGAAGTATTATATATGAGAAACAGAGAGAAGGCAAGGGGGAAAGATAGTGAATTCAGTTTTTAGATATAATGAGTTTCAGATGTATGACTAGCACACAGTGAGTACTTAATAAATTTATTGACTGACTGTAGGCTATCTAGTCTGTAATGTCCATTAGGAAAAGCAATTGATGATCCAGGACTGAAGCTCTGGGGAGAGACTGGGACTGGACATATAGATCTTTTGTTGTTGAGTTGTTTTCCAGTTATGTCCAACTCTTCATGACCCCATTTCATATTTTATTGGCAAAGACATTAGAATGGATTGCCATTTCCTTCTCTGGCTCATTTTATAGATGAGGAAACTGAGGCAAAAAAAAAATTAAATGGCTTGCCCAGGGTCACACAGCTAGCAAGTGTCTGAGGCTGAATTTGAACTCAGGTCTACCTGACTCCAGGCCTTGCTCTCTATCCACTTTACCACCTAGCTGTCCTGCATCACGTATATAAAAATAATTGTTAAACCCATTAGATCCGATGAGGTTATCAAGAAAGAATGTATAGAGGAAGAAGAGAAGAGGATATAGGAGAGAACCTTGGGGAATATATACCCAGTTAGGGGACTTAATATGGGTGAAGAATCACAAAGAAGAATGAAAAAGAGTGATCAGATGGGTAGGATGCAAGAGAATATAGGAGAGAGAGAGTGTTTAACAGGGTCAAGTACAGTGGATAGATTGAGAAAGAGAGGACTGAGAAAAAACCATCAGATTTATCAATGAGGAGATCATTGGGAACTTTGAACAGGGCACTTTCAGTTGAGTGATGAGGTCAAAAGCCATTTTGAAAAGAGTTGAGAGATGAAGGAGAAAAGAGGGAGTGGAAGCCATGAACATAGACAATTTTCTCAAGGAGTTTCATGAGGTATAAGGTGATAGCCTGAGGAGATGGTAGAGCTTGGTGAAGGATATTTAAGGATGGTAGACCCTTGGTATGTTCAAAGGAACTAAGGAAGGAGTCATTTGATAGGGAGGGGTTGAAGATTTGCGAGGATAATGGAGGATGGAATCTGCTAGTGAAAATGGTATGTAGAAGGGTTAGCTTTGGCAAGAGAAAGGTCTACCTTTTCATCAAATACTGGGGATAAGGAAGATAGAGTAGGGCAGGGTTGTGAAATCTGCAACCTTGAGGCTACATGTGGACTTCTAGGTCCTCAGCTGTGGCTGTTTGAGTCCAAGTTTTACAGAACCAAATCCTTTTATTAAGGGGATTTGTTCTGTGAAGTCTGGATTCAAAGGGCCGCATTTGAGGACCTAGAGGGCCACATGTGTCCTGGAGACCACAGGTTCCCCATCCCTAAAAAGAAAGGCAGAAAAGCGAGTTCACATCAAATGGCCTCAGTTTTCTCAGTTAAGTAAGAAGTAAGGTCCTCAATTGAGAGAAAGTGAGGAGGAGAAGGTATAGGGGAACTTCAGGAGGAAAGAAAAAGGTTTGGAGTAGCTTCTTTGGGGAATGAGATAGAATAAAGGGCTATAGAAATGCTAAATAAAGTACTATCATATTCTTATATAATAATATCTAGCATTTATATAGCACTTTAACATTTATAATACACTTTACACATATCATTTCATATTATCCTCATAGCAATACCAGAAGGTAGATGCTATTGTTGTCCCCATTTTACAGATGAGGAAACTGAGGCAGACAGTGGCTAAGTGACTCATCCAGAGTCACACTGCTAGTAAGTGTCTCAGGCAGGATTTCAACTCAGGTCTTCCTGACTCCAGGTTCAGTACTCTATGCCTTCTATCTCTGATCCCTAAGATGTAGATTCTCAGGATGAGGATGATTCTGGGATGATCTGAGCTGATCTAAGCCAAACAGCTTCAGTTCTCCTGGGAGTGTGGCCACTTCAAACTTGATTAGAAGTCAGAGGAGTCAGGGGAATCAGAAGCCACTTCCTCTTCACCTAGAAGCTGTGAAGTGTCTGTCTGCCAAAGGCACAAGTACATAATTAGAGGCTTAATTGCCTGTGTCTCTCCAGGGACTAGATCTCTCTTCTTTAAGGGACTGAGTCACAGCCATACTTTCTGTCTGGAGGTGATCCCTCAGGGATGGAGGTTGGAATGTGTCTGGTGCTCTATGCTCTCACGTCCCCCATTAAACCCATAAAGGGACGGATTGCATCAACCCTAACTTTCCGCTATTATAGTTTGAGCTAGGAAGTCGTAAGTCTGTAGCAGGAAGATGTCTGTTCTTGTATGGTCCCAGTATTGTACATACTGTCAAGCAGACCAAACTGGCCTCTAAGCTGTGGATGGCCAGAGCTGCACAGAGCAGGTGAGAGACAGGAGAGTCAGCAAACAGAAGTTTAATTTCAAAGTGAGGGAAACAGCTTGCAAGCAAGGAGACGTAGACACAGGTGCTGGGGCCCTGCCCTTAGTGGAGGGATCCAAGACAGTGTGGGGAGATCTCAATACCAATACCGATGGCTACTCAGTGAGCTGTAGCTCTGACAATGATGGGTAACAGCCTCAATGAGACAAGGTTGATTCATAGCAGGGCTTCGTGACCAGAACATGGGTGCTTGTCTGATATTGTCTGGTGCTTGCCCAAATTCAGAGAACACCTGGTGCTGGTCAAAGCAACACAATAATTATGGCATTTTATTAGAGGGTGAAATCATCCAGAGGGTGAGTGCAAAGGATTGTTGTTATGCCAAGCTCAGGGCACAGCTTGCTTGCTGGACCTTAGCTCTGGGAAACAGGGTGTCTTCTAAAAACTTGGCACTACCTTATGCCCAGAACCAGTCTTGTCCAGTAAAGCTGACTAGGTGGTATGACCCAACTCACTGGATGTTTTGACAAGTAAAGAAATAGCTCAATTTCTCTAGCCTTTTGAGGTTGACAAGGCACTTTCCTCACAGGCTGAGTAGAAATATTATTACCTTTATACTCCCCGTTTACAGATAAGGAAACAAGTTCAGAGTGACTTTTGTTCATAGCAGATCCTGATTTGAGGCAGCAGTGGTGCGGTAAATAGAACACCAAATCGGGAGTCAGGAGATCTGAGCTGAAATCCTGCCTCAGATACTTACTAGCTGTGTGACTCTGGGCAAGTCACTTAACACTCTCTGCCTCAGTTTCCTCATCTGTAAAATGGGGATAACAATAGTACCTACCTCCCAGGTTGTTGTGAGGATCAAGTTAGATAATCATAAAGTTCTTAGCTCAGTATCTCACACATAGTAAGTGCTATACAAATGTTAGCTATTAGTACTTATTATTAATAATAATAATCTTTCCAGTAATCTTTCCAATCTAGGGATGGGGAACTTGTGGCCTCGAGGACACATTTGGCCCTCTAGGTCCTCAAATGCAGCCCTTAGTGGCCTTGAGGCTGCAACTTTTCCATCCCCTGCAATATACCATCCTGCTTCTGTGTCCTTAAGCCTTAGTGGGACTGCACTACTTTGAAGTCTGTCTTCCAATGACAAATGAGATCAGAAAACATGAGCCAGTCTACTGAGTAGCTCAGATGGAGGAGCTAATGATGAAGAATATGGGAAGAAAAGCATGAGACACAACTTCATCATCATCCTCATCATCATTGACTCTTTTTGGGCAATTTGGAGTTTGCAAGCAACATATTTAAAATATGTAAAATTATGTATGTAACAATTACATATATGACATTGTTTTTAATGTCACAATACCTTGTAGGGATAACTTGAAAGGGTTGGGCATATTTAGTCTGAAGAAGGGAAGACTCAAAGGGGCACAAACGCTTATAGGGGTCCTTGAGTATTTGAAGGGTTATCATATGGAAGAGACCTTAGACTTGTTTTACTTGATCTTGGAGGACAGAACCAGTGGCTTTGGATATACACTGCAGACAGGTATATTTATGCTTCGTGTCAGGAAAAACTAAGTTAAGAGCTCTCCTCAAGTGAAATGGCCTCTTCTGTAGGTAATTGGTTACTTCTCAATGGAGCTCCTTAAGCAAAGAATGTTTGGCTTGCCCTTTGGGGTTGATATAGAGGAAATTCGTACTCAGGTATGGGTTGGATGAAGCGGCCTTGGAAAGCCCTCCAACCCTGAGATTTTGTAGCCTTATAAATTCTGTGATTCAAGGGACAGACTAGGAGAAGGAGAAAAGGACTTGGCAAGAAGAGAAGACTTGTTTACTCACTAGCTTTGATGAGAACATTTATGAAATACCTAACTTATTCAAAGAAGAAATAAGACATAGACAGACTCTTGACCTCAAGTGATTTTTATTTTGATGGGATGTGGCTTTGGGAAGAGTCAATAGAACATATAGGGAGATGAAGTAGAAGGTGATAGGAGCAAAGGAGAGCCAGGTAATGCACATAGAACAAAAACTCTATGCTCTGAATTTTGACAGATCTGCCAGGGACAAATTTATTAATTAAAAATTCATAAGTATCTCTGCTTAGAGAAAGAGAAATCCAGAGGGACAGAGCTCCATCCTGCTTTTGAAAAAGTTTTTCTCCAAGTAATTTTTAATGATAATTTGTAGGTTTTAAGAACAAAGACAAAATTTTTAAAAAATAGTCTTCTAGAGGCTGGTACTGGGGGAAAATTTCTTGAATGAGCTTTCAGGGAGAGGAAGCTGCAAATGTTCACGATTTTTAAGGTAAAACTTTGACACCAAGGTAGAGGTGCTGACTTTCTAGAATTTACAGATAAATTCAACTGAATTCAATAAACATTTATTGAGCACCTTCTCCATACCAAACATTGAGAATCCAAAGACAAAAAGGAGATGGTCCCTGCCTTCATGGAGCTGGGTGCAGAAGTATGTACACAGATAAGTAATTATAATGCAATTTCATAAGAGAGACATCAGAGCACCTCCCATTCTTGGAAGGAATCTGATCTAGTCCATGACTGTGTCTCCAAGGAAGGTTCAGATTTTGCCACCACCACCCCACAACCTACATGTCAGAACTAGAACAGAACCTTAGAGATCCCTGGCTGTCCCCTACTCCTGGAATGTTCTCCCTCCCTCCCTCTGCTTCTTAGAATCCCTGAGTTCCTGCAAGACGCAGCTTGAATGCCCCCTTCTTTAGAAGGCATTTCCTGGTCAACCCAGCTACTAGAGTATCTACTTTTGAAGTATATACACATGTATGTATGTATGTATGCAGATACATATGTGTATGTATACCCACACACATACACATACACACATGTTGGCTCCTCCATTAGAATGCAGACAACTTGAGGGCAGGGACTATTTCTGCCTTTCCTTGCATCTCCAGCTCTTAGCCCAGTGCATGGCAAAGACTAAACACTAACGCTTGGGAGCTGATTGATTGTCTTCTAGCAGCTGGCAGCAGTTCCTAGTTCCTTACACCACAGATATTACATTTTTGAGCAGTGTGACCCAGCTTCCCTGAGTTTGCAGGTCTAATAGAACCAACACATTTCTCAGAAGGGATAAATGTACTGGAATCCCTTCAGGTCAGTAGGTATGTACTAGAATCCATTCAGAAAAACTGGGTTTGAACCTTAGATCTGTCTAAGAACTGCAGAATATTAGAGTAGGAAGAGGCCTTAGAAATCATTTAGTCCAAATCTGTCATTTTACAAATGAGGAAACTGAGAGCTGGACTTAGAATTATGAAGAAATGGGTTTGAATCCTGCCTTGGACAAAATCATTTAGTCTCTATGGGCCTCAGTTTCCTCATCTGTAAATTGCTGCCCCTTCCAGCTCTAAATCTGTGGTCTTAGGGTTCTAGGAGCCTGTGACTCTGAGGAACTGACTTGGTGTTAAGGGCAGGCCCGAGTCAGACCCAGTTAGTTTAATTTCATTGTTGGGACTAAATGGGGGCAGCTAGGTAGTACAGTGGATAGAGTGCCAGGCCTGGAGTCAGGGAGACCTGAGTTCAAATCTGGCCTCAGATACTTACTAGCTCTGTGGACCCTGGGCAAGTCACTTAACCCTGTTTTTCTCAGTTTCCTCATCTGTAAAATGATCTGGAGAAGGAAATGGCAAACTGCTGCAGTATCTTTGCCAAGAAAACCCCAAGTGGGGTCATGAAGAGTTGGATACAGCTGAAATAACTGAACAACAACAAAATGGGACTTTATGAGGCACTTGTAGGTCACTGAACAGTTAATAAAAAGGTTTATTTCACCCTACCATAGAAAGGATACCCACCCAATAAGGGTACTTTGCTCTGGTAGAGGCTTCCTTCCTTGTCTCTATAGCTAGTCAACAAAGCAGGTGTACTGACTTCTAGGGTTCAGGAACATCCACCATGTCTGAAGGGTGCTGACTCTACATAGGTGGACCTCTTTATGCCCTCAGGTGACCAGGAAGCCGCGTCAAGAAAGATACAGTTTGAGCCTTGCCTTACCTTCTCACAACCAATAAAGTCCCAGCTTTGTTGCTTTTTTAGGGAAAGTCTGGTCTGCTGGGTTGGGGGAAGGAACCCTTGTAGATATATTTGTCCTATTATATTTGATCAAGGTCACACAGCTAGTAAATGACAGTGTCAGGTCTTCAACTGCAATTATCAGGCTCCAAGTGTTCTTTCCCCTACACGATGCTGCAGGTCCTGTTGATATCAATTAGTTAATCAATAAGCAATTATTAAACACCTACTATATGCTAAGCACAGGGGCTAAGGATGGTAGCCAGCAGGTGGGGAGAACAGTTGTGCGCCCAAAGTAGGCTACACATGTGGTGGCCCAAAATTTATATTATATATAATCCCCTGGATGGAGGTGGCATTGAGCTATACCTTTGACAATGAGGATCCAAGGCTTGATGGTAGAAGCTAGTCCCTGGGTGTGTGAATCAAGGGAACTGTAGTTCTGGGGGAATGATTTCTGAGTTTGTTAGAGTAGGGGAAGTCATTCTGAGAAAATGGCACACAAGGGAGAGATAGTAAGAATATCTTTGGCCCTGGAGGTTTGTTATAGTGACTGTGCACATGAAGGCTGGTGGTCAATAGTCCAATTGAGTGTAAATATAGGGGCCTCATGTGAGAGTGGGTATATGTACATTTTCCAACATGACCATTGTGGGGATATATTTTGGCTGGACTATGCACATATGAATTGAAGATTTTTTTTTGGTTTATGTTTTTATTTTGCTCAGTGGGAAAGGAAGAAAGGATAGTAAGAAGGACAGATTAATAAAAGAAAAAATAAACAATTTTGGCAGAGAAGGGTGGATGAATGATAGGGTTGACCCTAAAAAATGAAAAAGAAAAGGTCATTGAAGCATTTTTATTGCACAGAAAAGAATAGAAGGAAGATGGGAATGAAACACAGAGATGCAGAACAGAGTTGATAGGTACAGGTTGAATTTATTATATCTTCAAGGAAAAGCAAGCTATGCATAGTAGATTCACTGTTTCATATACAATTCTCTTTTTCTGTTCTACTTGGTATATGGTAATGCTCATTTTATTTGGTGTTTGTTAAGTTCAGAATTAAAATATATTGCATATTTTAATTCTGAGAATTAGATATGATGACTGTGTGAGAAGAGACAACGATCCATTTGGGGAAGTCTGACGGTGGGGGAAAAGAGAGAAGAAAGAAAAAGAGGGAGAAGAAAAAGAATGAACAGAGAGAAAGGGGATAAGAGAGAGAGAGAGAGAAATGTACGTGATGTATGTGGTAGGGTTTTGTGTTAGGTATTGGTCCTGCTATTCACAGGGAGGGGTTATGGACCTCAGGCTATGGCCACAAGAAAGAATCTCAGCCCCAGAGTTGAAAAGTCAGGAATAATAACAATAACACATCCAAATAATGCTTTAAGGTTTACAAAGCATTTTGCTTATAGTGACCCCTTGGGGTTGCAAATAGTTTTATTCCATTTTCACAGATGTTGAAATTGAAGCTGAGGTGAAGGGACTTGGCCATAATTACACAGGTAGGAAGTATCAAAACTATGATTTGAACCCAGGTCGCTTGACTCTAAGGTCTCCTGCCATACCAGCATGTCCCTGAACTGGGCAAGGTCTTTGTAAGAATGTTCTGCCCTGGGCAGCTAGGTGACGCAGTGAATAGAGCACCGGCCCTGAAATCAGGAGTACCTGAGTTCAAATCCAGTTTCAGACCAAACACTTGACACTTACTAGCTATGTGACCCTGGGCAAGTCACTTAACCCCAACCGCCTTAAAAAAAAAGAGAGAGAAGAATGTTCTGCCCTTCAGAGTACTACTAATTAGAATGGAAGCTGGATCTTTTGTATGAGGTACTAGGTGATTAGCTCAGCAACATGCCAAGTCCTGTCTACTTTAATATTCATTGATATCACTGATGTGTGTATTCCCTGGGGTAGGGAAATGAGGGAAACAGGACACAGGTACTAGAGAGAAGCAGTAGTGCCGTGGTGAGTGATAGAACAAAGGAGGGAAGAGATGGCGCTACTCTCTGAATAGCCTCTAGGACACGGGGGTTATGTTGCCCTTCAGGAGGAAATGGACCAGAAAAGTTAGAGGGTATAGAATGATGATTTTGTCTCTCTGAGGAATAACAATGTAGATGTTGTAAATTTCCATCAGTAGGCTCGGCAGCTAGGTGGCACAGTAAATAAAGCATCAGGCTTGGAATCAGGAAGACTCATCTTCATGAGTTCAAATCCCGCCTCAGACATTTACTAGCTGTGTGACCCTGGGCAAGTCACTGAACCTTGTTTAGCTCAGTTTCCTCATCTATAAAATGAGCTGGAGAAGGAAATGGCAAACCATTCCAATATCTTTGCCAAGAAAACCCCAAATGGGGTCACAAAGACTCTGAAATGACTCGACAATATCAGTAGGCATTTTATTAAGTGCCAGGTACTGTGCTAGGCTCTGGAGATACAAAGACAGAAGTAAAACAATTCCTGCCCTCAAGAGTTTACGTTCTCTTGGGAACAATATTTCATAAAGCCTTCTCATCCCATCCCTTAATCATATACTCTTATCATTTCTTCTCAAGTTATTCCTCTTATCCACAGAACTGTCCCACTTCCTTTTCCCAGCCTCATGATTTCCCAAAAAGATACCTGATAGGCTATTTCTTGCACCTAGGTCACCACTGGAAATACTCTATGTGGTTGTGATCTTGGAACACCACAAATGATTTCTGAAGAATCAAGGTTATGGGTGACCCACCTTCACAAAAGAGATAGGGAAGGATGGTGAACACCTCCCAGCTCCCTTTCCATTCACATAGTCATAGTCACCAGGACAGGACTTTCAGACCTCATGTATAACCTACTGGGGCAGGTAGGTGGCACAGTGGATAGAGTGCCAAGTGTGAAGTCAAGAAGACCTAAGCTCAAATCTGCCCTCAGACACTAGCTGTGTGGCCCTGAGTAAGTCGCTTAATCCTGTTTACCTCAGTTTCCTTACCTGTAAAATGATCTGGAAAAGGAAATGGCAAACCCATTGCCAAAAAAAAACCCCAAATGAGGTCATGAAATGACTGAACAATAATACACACACACACACACACACACACACACACACACACACACGAGCTGCAGAAGGAAATGGCAAACCATTATCTTTGCCAAGAAAACCCCAAATGGGGTCATGAAGAGTCAGACACAACTGAAACGACTGAACAACAACAATACCCTACTGGAGGTACTAGTGTCCCTGAAGCTCCTCATGTCAGGTTCAGCTGCCCAGCTGCGGCAATGGGAAAGGGAAGCCCAAACCGTCCCCTCTCTCTGCCCAATCTTTTTTTAGCTGCTCAATCTTCTTGTGAACTGTTTCTTAAGAATGGATCCGTCTCTGATTTCCTCTGTGCTAGGTCAATTCTATCCTTGTCATTTGAAATCTCACCTTACTTTGGCTGGCTTTCCTGACTGCACCACCTCAGTTTCATTCACACTGTCAGCTCCTGATGTCTGTCCCTGAATGCTACTTTCACAGGCTTAGAATGCGCTGGGATGCAGATAGGTGTGTGACATTCAGAGGCTATCTGCTAAGTCAAATCAGTCTAGAGCCTCGAGGCTGCAGGTTCTCCACCCCTGGTCTTGTCCTTTCTAAGTTCTTTAAGGAAAGGGATCACTCTGCACTCTCATTAGCGTCACTGTGTGAACACCTTGTGCCATGCTCAGTAAATATTTGCCCTTACCCAGGGAGGAGCTCAACAAATATTTGGTGATTGATGGATCCATCTTGTTTGCTGATTTAGGGCCTCTGTTATTTTTCAGAGAGACAAAGTAATGTTTCTAAGTATTCCAATTTGCTGGCCTATCTCCTCCTGAAGGGCAGTCTGACCTCTGTGCCCAAGAGGTCATTCAGAGAGCAGTACCTGTCTTCTCTTTCCTTCGCTCTATTAGTCACTATGGCAATGTTGCTACCCTCTCTAGTACCTGTGTCCTCTTTCCTCTGTTTCCCTCCCCATCCCTACCTTTACCCCAACCCTTACAGACCACTCTTACTGCCATCTGGTTGTTTCAACAGGATAATCCACCAGCAATCAACATTCATATATTAAGAACTTACTATTTGCTGTGTTAAGTACTTGGAGATGGAAAAAAAAAACTAAAACAGTTCCTGCCAGGTATGGACAACAGCTACATTAATTGGTGAAACTATGGATTTGTTGAACCGTTTTGGAAAGCAATTTGGAACTGTGCCCCACATTGACTGAGCTATGTATACTCTTTGACCCACCTATACTACTGCTAGGCGTAGATCTCAAAGAGATTAAAGGAGGAAAAGGACCCACGTGTTCAAGAATATTTATTTGTATATATATTTTTGTATGTTTTGTCCATTTATATGTAGTATCAAAGAACTAGAAACTCCAGGGAATGCCCATCAATTGGGGAATGACTGAACAAATTATGGTATATGAATGTAATAAAATGCTATTGTGCTATAAGAAATGATGAAAGGGATGGTTTCAGTGAAACCTGGGAAGATTTGTAAGGACTGATGCAGAGTGCAATGAGTCTAGAGCCAGGCGAACAATTTACACAATAACAACACTGTAAAGACCAACAATTTTGAAATACTTAAGAATTCCGATTAATTCAATGACTAACCACAATTCCAGAGGACTCACGCTGCTACCCACTTCCTGAAAGAGAGTTTATGGATTAAGGAAAAAAAGGTGTTCAACAATGTCAAATGCTTCAAAGAGATCAAGAAGGATGGAGATTGAGAAAAGGCCATTAGATTTGACAATTAAGAGATAAATGGTAACTTTGGAGAGAGCAATTTCTGTTGAATGATGAAGTCAGAATGCAAATTGCAGAGGGCTTGGAAGAGTGAGAACAGAGGAAATGAAGTATAGATATGTTTTTCTACGAATTTAGTGAAGAAGGGGAGAGATTTGGAACAACAGCTTGCGGAAGTGATAAACTCAAGGGAAGGTTTTTAAGGAGGAGGGAAAACATTGGACATATTTTTAAGAAGCAGGGAAAACCAGTAGATAGGGAGAGATTGAAGATTGGAGGGAGAAGGAGGATGATAGTGGGGGGCAACTTGTCAGAGAAGACAGGAGATGATGGGATTGAGGGCATATGTATAGAAGGACTGGCCTTGGAAAGGTGAGGGGCTATCTCTATAAAGGAGAGGAGAAAGTAGTGGGATGATGTAAGGGAGAACTGAGATGAGGAGAAGGAGGAGAAAGAGGAGGAGAAGAAAAGGAGCTTGAGATGAATGACTTCAAATTTTTTTTTTGTGAAGTATGAGATGAGGTCCGCAGTCCAGACAATGGAGGAAGGGGATGCTGTGGTATGTTTAAGAAGAAAATAGATTTGTAAGAGCCGCTGTGGTGAGTGGGATAGAGCATCAGTTAAGGAGGAATATAAATAAGCTTCAGTGAAATCCTAGGTGAGATTAGATAAACATAAATCTGTAGTGAATCCAGTAAGCATAGTTGTGTGACTTCTTTCAGCCCCCTTCAGCAGTTCCTGAATAGGAGCAAAAGAAGTGGTGGATGGTGGGAGTAATCCAGGTGTGGGGTTTGGCAAGGTATGAGTTGTGTTAAGACAACAGGACAAGAAAGAAAAGCATTTGAGAATAGACAGGCTGTGTAAAGTTGAACTGCTTCACCAAGGGTTCAAGATTTGGAAGGTATCACTAGAGTAGAAATGATCACTTTGGAAAATACCAAGGAGTGAGGATTATTGGGAAAATGAAGAATAGGGTTAGGAGTAGTAAACCACATGGGGAGATGGAATGATAAAAGGTGATCAGATAACAGAATTTTGAGGTTCCTGAATATGGAGATGGAACACTTGTGGGTGATTGCATGATCAAAGGCCATTCCCCCTACTTCAGTCCTAGACCTCTTATTTCCCATAAACTGACTTGGAATGGGTGGGTGGGACTCTTATGGCCTTCCCTTTTTCTCTCGGTTCTATATTTTCACTTCCCAAGGGGAACCTGGCCTCTCATAGAATCACAGTGCTAGAATGACCTCCGAGGTCATCTGGTCTAGTAATTTTTATCCTTTCTTGTGTCATGGACCCCCGTGGCAGTCTGGTGAAGCCTGCTAATCCCTGCTCAGAATAGTATTTTGTTAACCACCATTCATAACAGAAGGAAATACCAAATTTCAGTTAGAGGTTAGAGCAAGGGTGTGGAACCTCTGGCCTCGAGGCCACATGTGGCCCTCTAAGTCCTCAAGTGTGGCTTCGAACTTCAGTTTGGATTCAGTCAAAGGGCCACACTTGAGGACCAAGAGGGTCACATGTGGCCCTGAGGCCATAAGTTCCCCACCCCGGGTTAGAGTATTTTTTCCCAATCCAAGTCCATGGGCCCCTGAAAATGTATCCATGGGTCTATGGACCCTAGATTAAGAGCCTGTAATCTAACCCACTCATTTTACAGATAAGGAAACAAAGAGGGATAGAAGTTGTGGCCTGCCCAAGATTGCACAGCTCAGAAGTGGGAAAGTCAGGATTTGAACCCAGATCCTCTAACTCTCAAGTCCATTGTTCTTTTCCCCATACTGCACCACCACTCACTAAGCTGTGTGCCTGTTTCTCTTCTTCCAGACAGTAGTGACAGTGAACTGGAGCTCTCTGCTGTTCGCCACCAGCCCGAGGGGTTAGACCAACTCCAGGCTCAGACCAAGTTTACCAAGAAGGAGCTGCAGTCTTTGTATAGAGGATTCAAGAATGTGAGTATCTCCTGGGTTGTGGTGGGGAAGGAAGATAGCCCATCATAGTCTGTATCTCTAGATCTCCAGGGGTGGGATGTGGATCTGAGGATAGAGGATGACTCTCTCTACAGTAACCTCTGAGTTGAGACAAGAAAGGGCTATGAAGAGCTCAGGATGCAAGAAGTCAGAGTTGAATTTAGCACGTGCTGTAACCATGTCTAGAGTTTTTGTTGCCATTGGCTGCAACACAATCACTTCCCCCTCACTTCTAACATTGTTGCATTGAGTTAGATGGTGTGTGGAGGGCCATCTCCCCTTCCCATGGCCCAAGTCTTTTCTTAGCTATAGAACTAGGGATGATTGGGAGGACAAAGCAATTTGGGAAGGGAAGACCAACCATGGCACCACCATTTGTCCCCCTGCCCCACAGTCGTTTCCTCAGAGCTGAATGAAATGAGTTTCATGGAGGGCCAAGAGGTTATTACAGAAAGAGAAAAAGAAAGGGAAGAAAAGAAGGTGGTATATGATGAGACACCATATAAAAGGATTAGGCATGATAGGGTGGTCTGGGACAACAAAGTCTGGAGAATTGCCACTCACTTTCCTGGGGTTTGGGGAGTGGGGGCTGTGGACCAGGCTGCTAAGAAGGGTGACTCTTTGCTGCAGGAATGTCCCACTGGCTTGGTAGATGAAGAGACCTTCAAACTCATCTACTCCCAGTTCTTCCCTCAGGGAGGTAAGTTTTCCATTTGTGAACCAGTCATTTTCCCTATCAAGGAAGGAAGATTGACATCGTTAGCTCCTCCCCCGTTTCCATTCCCCTAGGTGCTAAAGGGCCATTCATACTTCAGTTTCATGTTGTCTCCCAGGTTAGCAGCAAGGAAGCTGGGCAAGTTCACCCCTTCATCCTTACCTACCCTTGACATCTGCAGCGAGGGCTGACTGAGGATCGAGGGCATATTCTGGGGCCAGTGCTGACCTGTTGGCACATCTGTCACTGGTGCCATCTAATAGCTACCCCCTCCATGTGCGGCTCTCCCAATGTAGGCATCCATGGAGGTGATAGAAATGTTGTAGCTGTCAGTTTTGAAGCACTCTGGTACCACATGAGACCATGCCTGAGACCAGAGTCCTGCTCCCCTCTCTCCAGAGGGATCTAAATTCTTCCTGCCATCATGCATCGTGCTCCAGGCTGTGAAGCATCCCTTCCCCTGGGCGTGCCCAACACGACTATTCCTGGTGGGAGCAAGGCGTGGGGGTGGGAGGCCTCTCAGCAGGTCCCCGGCACTCAACACCAGCCCTCTTCCTCTGTCTGTCCCTGCAGATGCTACCACATATGCACATTTCCTCTTCAATGCCTTTGATGCAGATGGGAATGGGGCCATTCACTTTGAGGTAGGTCCCTTGTTCCTGCTTTGCTGCCCTGGCAGCCACTCTAGAGGGATTTCTGGTCCTGCTCCTCCCCACTTGGCTTCCTTCTTCTCTCTTGTGAAAGAAGGCAGCTAATTCTATGTTGCCTCTCCCCTCAAGAGACATTCCTTGGAGTCCCACTGACTAAGATATCATCCCTGCAAGAGTTGGTCACTTCCAAGGTAGCATGTTGGATAGTTGATAGCTCAGTCTTAGAGTCAGAAATGTCATCTCAGACACTTGGTGGCCAGGCACTATACTAAGGATTAGGGATATAAAGACAAAGGTGAAATAGCCTCTGCCCTCAAGGAACTTACATTCTACTGGCCCAAGGACTTAAGCTCAGGGAGGAGCCTCAGTTTCCTCATCTGTAAAATGGGATAGTAATAGCTTATACCACTAAGAAACTCAGTGACTTAGTAAGTAGAGTGCTGGGCCTGGAGTCAGGAAGACCTAAGTTCAAATCCAGCCCCAGACACTTATTAGCTCTGTGATCCTGGGCAAGTCACTAAATCTCTGTCTGCCTCAGTTTCCTCAACTGTAAAATGGGGATAATAATAGCATTCGCCTTCCAGGGTTGTTGCAAAGATCAAATGAGATATTTGTAAAGTGCCTAACACAGTGCCTGAAACATAGTAGGTGCTTAATAAATGCTTGTTTCCTTCCCTCTTCCCCTCCTAATAACTCCCTGACAAGGTTTTTTGTGAAGAATGTGTTCTGCAAACCTTAAAGCACTACAATTATCCCTTCCCCCTCACAACTTTCGCCATTATAGTTTTGATATATCGTGTGTCGGCATAAAAAATTAAATAGGAATTTTGGGGGGAGTTTTGTGGAAGCCACAGATGCCACATGAAGGCCAGCAGATAACACAGAATATGTTTAGAAACTCAGGAATGCATAAAATATATGTATAGTATTATATAATATCAACATATTTTATCTTTTAATACTATAATAATTCAGATTTCTTCTCTGGTATGGAGGGAGGACCAAAATATTTTACATGGATTTTCCAGATCATGGGGGCTCTGCACCCCTAACCCCAGTGATGTGGAAGGGATAATTGTATATTAACATATTGTTGGCCGCCTTGGCCAATCCAAGGCAGCTCGGGTAGAGCTGGTCTCAGAGTCAGCCCAAGTCCTTACCATATCTTTTTTCACCTCAAAAAGCACACATTTTTTTTTGTCTGATTATATTAAGATTTTCACTTAAAGAATTTATTCTCCATGGCTTGAGTCCCACTGTTTGACCTTGAGTAATTGTCTGAACCTCTTAGCTCCACATCACTAAGATGATAAATTACAGAGAAGGTTCTGATTTTCCATAATGAAGGAAATTTCTCACTCAGAGTTTCCTGCACAAAAGAAACCAAAGGTTTGGTTAAAAAAAAAAAGCCTTTGATTTTCCAGAGACTGGAAGGTCAAGAAGCTTGTAAGCCTCTGGTATACCAAACACTTACTGTATCTTAGTGTAGAGAGGGGCAGCCCAGCCACAGTGATCACAATGGGTCTACTGAGTCAGATCAGACCATCCTAGGGCTGAGAAGTCACCCAGGCCAGCATCTCTCAACTGTCAGCTGAAGCACATTCTTCTTCATCTACAAAAAATTTAAAACCAAAGGCCCAAACTTTGTTTTCACGCTTAAAAAAATAAACTAAAAAAAAAAAGCAAACAAACCCTAAAGCCTCCTGTTCACCCATCTCCTTGTGCCTCCTTCCTTCTGAAAGCCCCCTCCTTTATCCTCGCTCCCTGAGCTGGGGCTGGGGAGGCAGAGCAGCCCAAGGCAGAGAGTCTAAATATTTCACACAATATAAATTGGTTGACAAACACTGATTTATCTACCTGCCTGCCTTTGGATAGCGTCATATCTAATCTATTTAAAAGTATAATTATCTATCTGTAGATAACTATAGTCTGTCCATCTCTCTGCCTCCATCTGTCTCTGTTTGTCTTTCTCTCTCTCTTTGTCTCTCTCTCTCTCTGACTCTGTGATTTAGTGCAGGGGTCAGCAAACTTTGACCAGTGGAGCCAAATCTACACCACCCCCTCCCTCTCTTGTTTTTGTATATCCCAAGTTAAGAATGTTTTTTATATTTTAAAATAAAGTTTTGTTTACAAATGTAAAACAGTGTAAAAACCCATTCTTAGCCAGAAGACCCTACAAAAACAGACTGCATGCACTGGATTTAGCCCTCAGGCTTTAGTTTGTTGACCCTTGATTTACTGTATAGAGAGCTGGCCTCAGAGCCAGAAGGACCTGGGTTCAAGTCCTGTCTCTGACATGTACTCTCTGTGTGATCCCCTGGGAAAGTCACTTAACCTCAGTGCCCAAGGCAACTCTTAATTTTCGTAGAATGTGCTGACCTGCTTTGGTGGATGAAGTTTCTTCATTTTTGTTGTTCAGTTGTTTCAGTCATGTCTGACTCTTTGTGACCCCATTTGGGGTTTTCTTGGCAAAGATACTACAAAAGTTCGCCATTTCCTTCTCTAGCTCATTTTACAGATGAGGTAACTGAGGTAAACAGGGTTAAGTGACTTGCCTAGCAGGGTCACACAATTAGTAAGTGTCTGAGGCAGGATTTGAACTCAGGTCTTCTTGACCCAGGCCCAGAACTCTATCTGCTGTACCGCCTAGCTACCCTTCATTGGGAGTTCTCTATACCAGTAACATCATAGATTTAGAAGCAGCCAAAATTATAGAGATAGATGGTCTAGGCCAGGGGTGGGGAACCTGTGGCCTCTAGGCCACATGTGGCCTTCTAGGTCCTTGGGTGTAGCCTTTTGACTGAGTCCAAGTTTTACAGTACAAATCCTTTTATTAAGGGTATTTCTTCTGTGAAGTTTGGATTCAGTCAAAGGGCCACACTTGAGGACCTAGAAGGCTGCATGTGGTGTCGAGGCCACAAGTTCCCCACTCCTGGTCTAGGCAAACCTCTTCGTATCATAGAATGGGAAACTGAGGTCCAAAAATGTTGTTATATTGTTCTACCGAGAAATCAGCGAGCGAGACCCAGATGTAATTTAAAGTGTGGATTTATTAGAGTGTGGCTGCAAGGGGTATGCACACCCAAATCAAGCAGCCCTGATCAGGGGTTGAGCTAGGGTTTATATGGAAAAGAGCATGGGAAAGAAATGCCAGGAACACTGATGAGGTAATCCAAAGGTGCAGGTGTCTTTGGGGGCTATGGATGGGAAAGTACAGGGAGTATACCGGACAGGGAGGGGGATGGATCTTTGGAGTCTGGCAGGAGGAAGAATCCTTGGGCTGGCCAAGGACACCCCTCTCCCTCTGTCTTGAAGAAAGAATGCTCTGCAACAAGGGAAAGCTTTCTCACAACACAGGAACTTACTAAGGAATTGGGAGGCTTCCAGAGACATGATCTGAGGGCTGGGGCCTGAGCAGCCCAGCTCTGTGTAGCTGTACCAGGGAGAGAGATAAGGGTCATGCTCAGGCCCATGCATGAATAACTGCTAGGCACAGTGTCCTTGGGCTGGGGAGTGGTTGTTAGAGACAGTGTTTCTGAGACTAGGGAGAAATTGGGGCACAAGTACAAGCACAAGCACCCAAGCACCCCATCATTATGGGTTACAGATCACACAAACCAGACCAGGTGTCCTGGTCTCTGGTATAAACATAATTATCTAAAGCAATTATATTGCAAGGTTTCTTATCCATTTGTGTTGGAGGTATGGGCTATGCTGAGCTATGCAAGAGTACATTTCACTATTGTTTAGATTTAGGAGGAAAGAGGTCTGGGGCAAGATTAAGCACCAACTTTTGCTTTCCATGGCTTAAAGGGCCCTACTACCTAAATGGTAAAACAATATGAAGTCACACAGTAAACAGGAGGAAAAGGATTCTCACTGGGAAGACATTTTTCCTTTGGTCTAACTTAAATCCCTCGACCACCAGCCAGTTCTCTTCATTCCTCCATCTCCCTCCCTATCTTGGGGAGTGGAAAGAGGAACTGGGTTGTCTGCTGTTATGGCTATGTTGTTTTGGCCTTTGTCTGAGCAGTCATCTCCCAAAGGCACACAAACCCCAAGGCCTTGCATCAGCTCTGGAGGTGCGGAGATGAACAGGAAGCTGTGTTCCTAAGAAAGGACTTACAGGCCGTACATGTTGTGGGCTCATTCACATACCTTGTGACCTAGAAGCTTATGATAAGAAATGGAATGCAGTCCTCAGCCCATTAGAAATGCTGTCTTTTAAGCCTTGTTGATAAATTTTTAAATTTGCCAGCTCACTCTAACTTGTTTTCATTGGCCTTCACCCAGAGGAAGTATGGAGAAGTAACTCCACAGAAAGAATTCTTTATTTCTCTTTTTTTTATATTTTTATGGATGCCTTTTGTTTTTATATCGTCTTCACTTATAGATATTCCCTTTCCTACTGGCCCCGTGTGAGAAAACAGCTAAGCAAAAATGATGTCAGAGAATTTTCAAAATTCTACATTTCTAGTCTCCCACCTTTCAGGAATCAAAGGATGATATATTTAGAGCTGAAAGGGACATCAGAAGTCATCTAGCCCTAACCAGGGGTATGCTAGAGCCAGCTGGAACCTGCTCACTGGAATAGGTTATTAAATTTTCAGTGTGAGTATTTACACCTTGGAAATCCTCAAATGCCACAAATCAGGGCTCAATTTATTGTTTTTATTGATTATCTAGACTTAAGAAATTATTGATTATCTAGACTTAAGAAAATGATAGAGAAAATGCTAATAAAGAAGATTAAACTTTAAAGTGTGTTGTACATACATTCTTGGAGAACTGGATGTTAAACATTTACTAGAACACCCCTGAGTCTGACCCTCTCATTTTGAGGAAGCGGACCTGGACAGGTTAAGTCTTGCCTGGGATCACATAGCTAGAAAGCAGAAATTAACTCAAGTCCTCTAACTTCAAATCTTCTTTTTATTGGGCCAGCAATGGCTTTTATAATAACAGTTCTTTGCTTCACTTTTTTTGCTCTTTTCATTCATATTACTATAGTCATTATGTATGTTTTCCTGTTGCTTCTTATTTATCAGTTCATACAAGTCTTCCATAGGGCAGCTAGGTGGCACAGTGGATAGAATGCTGGGCCTGGAGTCAGGAAGAATTCAAATCCAGCCTCAGACATTTACTAGCTGTAGGACCCTGGGCAAGTCACTTAACCCTGTTTGCCTCAGTTTCCTCACCTGTAAAATGAGCTGAAAAAGGAAATGCAAACCACTCCGGTATCTTTGCCAATGAAAACTCCAAATAGGGTCATTTAGAATCAGGCACAACTGGAAAATAATTAAACTGAACGCATCTTCCTACATTTCTCTGAATTTCTCATATTTGTTATTTATTATTGCACAATAACATTCATCGTAATCATGTACCAGGTTATTCATTCATTCTCCAATTAATAGGTGTCTGATTTGATCCTTTTTCTTTGCCACTGCATAAAAGTTTCAGCACTCTTAAAAAAAAAGAGAGAGAGAGAGTTTTGTTGATGGAAGTATACAAGCCTTTTATTTTTACACCAGTCATTGAGAAGAGGCAATGTGGCTTAGTGGGTAGAGAGCCCCCCTCAAAGTCAGGAAGACCTAGATTTAGTCTTGATCTCGGACACACACTGCCTAGCTGACCCTGGGCAAGTCATTCACCTCTAGCAGTGCCCTGGGCAACTCTGAGGATATAAGTTGTAGAGAAGGTACCAATATACATCGGTTCAGTCTCTTCCTAGTGGAGGTGGGCTGGTGCTAAAAACCTACTACATTGCTTTGCTTCTAGTCCTGACTCTGTCTACTCCCCTAGCAAGTGCAGATGGCTTTTTTCTAGGAGTGTGGCTGAGAATGGAGATTATAGTTTGAGGGGATGGCGGGGTCTAGTTGGGAGACATGAGTATGTTGGAAAGTACAATGCAGTAGGGTAATAGGCAGTGGTCTCTTGGACATAGGGGGCCACTATGTTGGGGCTCCAGACTGCTTTTTTCATGATCTAAGGAAGGAAAGAAACAAGCATTTGTTAAGCACCTACTAGGTGCCAGGCACCTGCTAAGTGCTTTACAAATGTCTCAGTTGAGACTCACAAAAACCCTGGGGTAGGTGCTATTATTATCCCTATTTTATAGTTGAGGAAATGTAGGCAAACAGAAGTGAAATGACTTATCCTGGGTTCCACAGCTAGTAAATGTCTGAGAGGGGATTTCAACTCGGATTGAATCCAGAGCTCTATCCACTGTGCCACTTAGCTGCACCTATCTCCTTCCACCCCCACCCCTCACCTGTATTTGCATTTTAAAAGAGGCATGGAGAGGGTCAATTCTTAAACCAAGAAATGAATTGCTTATGGTGAAATTTTAGGCACCAATTGATATTTGGGTGGGTCTGAGCCCTTCAGATCACATCACTATCCAAATAAGACTGCCCTAGATTCTGGAAACACACAAGCACTGTGTTCCAAGGGTCATCTCACTTGGGGACCTGTGGAATGAAGCCCAGGTTCTAAGTCCTGCCAGGAAATAAAAGCCCGCCTCTAGAAGAGAGTACAGAATTGCTCTGCTTGGGGCTCCTGCTTCATGGAGGTCTGCTTCAAAGAGGCCCCTGGTTTGGTGGATTCCAGGCCTCTAAAAATAGCTGCAGCTGAAAGCTCAAACCTCATCACAAAGAGGAAAACCTCGCCGAGAGTCTCAGGATCGATACTGCCTCAGACTTGGCTTTCTGAGGTTCAAGGGCAGCTAACGGGAAAGAGGCAAAGCAAACATGTTTGACTTGAAAAACCTCTGGATTAGTGGCGGTGTTAATAATAACAATATCGATAATGCTTTAAAAAACTTTTTTTTTATATTACTAGCCAGCTCCAGGCATTCTGGAGGCACTATCACATTACCATCGAGTGATGTTTGTAAAGTAGAGGAATGAGCCTTGTACTGTCCTGAGAATCAGAAATCCCCCCTACCAATGTAGGTCAATACCTTCTCTGCAACTTGTAGGCTTATACAGGTGCCTAGAATGTGTCAAAGGCAGCTAGGTGGTGTAGTGGATAGAGTGCCCGGCCTGGAGTCAGGAAGACCTGAGTTCAAAACCAGCCTCGGACACTTACTAACTATGTGACTCTGGGCAAGTTGCTTAACCCTGTTTACCTTAGTTTCTTTATCTATAAAATGAGCTGGGGAAGGAATTGGCAAACTACTCCAGCATCTTTGCCAAGAAATCCCCAAATCAGATCACAAAGAATCAGACACAACTGAAAAATGACTGAACAACAACAGAATGTGTTGAACTCACAGCCAGTGATAAGCAGTGGGAAGGATTGACCCAGAGTCAGACAGCCAGTATATGCTAGATGAGGAACTCAAATCTGGGTCTTCATGACTCCTTATTCACCACATCATGTTGCCTCTCAGAGGCAGTGGATGGATACATCAGAGAAGCAATCTGGCCTGAAAAGGTCTGGGTTAAAGTCCTGCCTCTGACACATACTGACTTTATGATCTTGGGCCAATTACCTAACCTGTCATTGCCTCAGACGATCTAAGACCATGAATAGATAAACTGCAGAGAAGGTGATGACCTGCATTGGTACAGGGACCTTCTGATTGGGCTTTCATCCTTTTGTAATCACAGGACTCTTTCTCCCTGTCTCCCTCTCCTCCTTCTACTTCTCCTCTCTCTCTCTCTCTCTCTCTCTCTCTCTCTCTCTCTCTCTCTCTCTCTGTATATACATACATATACATATATATATATATATATAATATATATATATATATATATGTATATACTCTAACTTCCTGAAGCAACCCATTTGATTTCATTTATGTTATTTAATCTGCAATTTCTTTTGTATTGTGGTATCATAGTTTTAAGAAACCAGGCTATAAAAATGATAGATTTTGCCATTGGGAAGGAGTTCTGAGGAAATGAGTTAGAAATAGCTAGAGGCAAGTATATTTACATTCCTTTAGTGCAGCAGAGAGGGTCCAGTTGAAATTAGATAAATCAAATTTGTAGTGAACCCAATTGCATGTTTCTCTCCCGGCCCTCCCCCGCTCCATGCGATGAAAAGAAGGCTTTTTGCAGCATATGAATGAATAGGAATGGAGAAGGCAGACAGTAAGGACCCAGGATCAGAGTTTGGCCAAACAACACTGGCAATAGAACAAGGTGGCAAGGGATTCAAGGATAATTGATAGTGTAAGAGTCTAGACTAAAGAGAGAGCAAGTAAAGCCAGGCAAGGGGAGATGGAGTGGAAGAACAGGGATGAGTGAAAGGATTGAGAATCAGGATGGGCATGAGGAATAGGTTTAGGAGGGGTGAGGCAGAAAGAGAGATGGTAGGATAGGAGATTGTGGCCAGATAGAGGAATTTCAGAGTTGGTATGAGTTCTTACTACCTCTGACTCACAAAGAGTCAGGATCTCTTCAAGTTCTGAGATATGCTAGTGACTGAGAATTAAGTAGGTGATTGGTTCCCTGGACCTGACCTGATTTATGTACAGGGAAGATAAGTCTGATAGTAAGTAGTATGAAGGACTGTTTAGAGAGGAAAGAGAGTAAAGGTTTAAAGATCTGTTAAATCCATATACATGGTAATAGATGCCTGTACTAAGATGGTAGCCATGAAGAATAGGGAATGAGAAACAGGAGAGATACTGAAGAAGTTGAATTGATGAGATTTGATAATTGAATAGAGATGAAAAGGGTGTGGGATAACAAAGAGTCAAAAAATAACTCCAAGTTTATAAGCATGGGAACCTGGGTGAAAGGGGATGTCAAAGACAGAAATAGTGAAGTCAGAAAGAGGCCCAGCCAGGTTTAGGAGAAAAGATAGTCTCTCTGCTTTTCTGGACCCTTGTGGAAATGGCAACAAAAATTGCTCCCTCAGTGGGGGAAGCATTTGGGTAGTGGAAAATGTCCTTTGTGAGATATGGTAATACTTGCATTCATAGTAGAGAAGGGAACACGCATTTATCAAGTACCTACTATGTGTCAGGCACTGTGCTAGGCACTTTACAAATACTATCTCATTTAATCCTCAAAATATCCCTGAGAAGGGGCAGCTCGGTTGGCACAGTGGATAGTGCACTGGCCCTGGAGTCAGGAGGACCTGAGTTCAAATCTAGCCATATGATACTCACTAGCTGTGTGACCCTGGACAAGTCACTTAATCCTGATTGCCTCGACCCCCCCCCAAAAAAAATAGCCCTGGGAGGTAAGCGCTAATTCGATTCCCATTTTACAGTAGAGGAAACTGAGGCAGCAGATATTAACTGACTTGTCCAAGGGTCACAAAGTTAATAAGTGGTAGAAGTTCAATTTGAACTCAGGTCTTCCTGACTCCAAGACTAACAGCTCTATCCACTGCACTGCCAAAACTACCTCTAAAAATAAAACAACTCTATGTGTAAAGCCCACTAGGACCTTCCTTATCAAGGGGAGTGCTAACTCTCTCTCCTTTTATATAACACATAGTATCATAAGATTATAGATTTGGAACTGGAAGGAACCTTGAAGTGAATCTTACATTTTTTTACAGATGAAGAAACTAAGTCCCAGAAAGGGTAAGTGACTTACCAAGGTCACACAATTATTAAGTGACAAAATCTAGATTTGAACCCAAGTCTTCTGACTCCAAATCCAGTGCCCTTTCCATTGTGCTACACACTCCCTGCCTGCAGGACCCTAATCCTCCAAAAAAGAACATGGGACATAGAGATTGAGTCACTGGAAGAGTGCTCATTGAGTACCCAGGCCCAGGGATCTTATGGTAGAAGGCTTAATCTTAACATCAGAAACGTTGATTTTAACCTATTCATTTTTACTTTTCCAAGAGTCCTTAAAGAGATAGAACTTGATTATCTGCCGAATGTAGCAGGTTAGGGACTGACTACTGGAGTTACTAACTTTGCAAAAGAGGATCATGAGCCAGAAACTTAAGTCCTTTCTGGTCTTTGGCCTTTGAAATAGCTGTTGATTTCTTGGTACCAGTGTACCCCTGCATGTCTCTTACAATCAGAAAAGCTGAATTGACAAGACAGAAGAAACAGCTACTGGGCCAAATGAACCCCCAAAGGGTTTGGTAAGTAAGTGGTTAGTGTTAACAGGATGGCAGGAGAATGGTTAAACCACTGAAGAGAACGGAAAAGACATACACCTGCTTTTAGGCATCATCATGGAAGATAGGCTGGGTAATGGTGAGAACTGTTATTTACAAATACTAGCTATACTTCTGAAAAAAATATTGATATCTTTTGTTTTTACATCTCCTAAATTTCCCACTATGTATTCCTCCCCTCATTTACTCCCATAGAGCCATTTCCTACAACAAATAAGTTTTTTAAAAGGAAGAAACAAAAAAAGTTCAGCAAAACTAAGTAAGACATTGAAAAAATCTGATTATATACCATGATGCACATCCATAGTTCCAACTCTGCAAAGAAGCAGGGGGACGTGTTTTCTAACATCTCTTCTTCTGGGTCAAGTTTGATCACTATGATTTCATGGCATTCAGTTTCATTTGTTTTGGTGGTGATGGTGTTCTTTCTTTTTACATTGCTATAGTTTTATATATATTGGTTCCTTGGCTCTTCTTACTTCACTTTCCATCAGTGCATGTAAGTCCTTCCATGCTTCTCTGTATTGATCATACTCATGATTTCTTGCAGTGAAGCAATGTTCTATTATATTTGTATACCACAATTCATTTAGCCAGTCTCCCAACTGATGGATATTGACTTTGTTTCCTGCTGTTTGCTACCACAAAGGAATATTGCTGCCATAAATATTTTGGTGTCTAGGGGGTCTGTCTTTTTGTCAGTGACCTCCTTGGGGTATATACTTAACAGTGCAGGGTCAAAGGCTAGGGACATTTTAGTCACCTTCTTTGCATAATTCCAGATTGCTTTCCAGAACAATTGAAGCTAATTTATAGCTCCACCAACAATGTTTTAAGTGTGCCCATCTTTCCATATGTTCTCTCTAGGATTTACTGTTCTTTATCTTTTGTTATCTTTGCCAGTTTGCTGCACATGAAGTGAATCTTAGGGTTGCTTTTATTTGCATTTTTCTTAATATTATGATTTAGCACAAGCCTGTACAACCTGCAATCCACTGAAGGATTTTGGGCGGCCCACGGAAAATGTAGAGGATTTTTCGTAGGCCACCCAAAATCCTTTGACAGGCTGCAGGTTGTGCAGGCCTGATTTAGAGCAAACTTTCACACATTGTTATTGTTTTCATTTCTTCTTTTGAAAACTTTGTTCAGATCCTTTGACCACTCATTGATTGATGAAAGGCTTTTGGTCTCAAATATAGTTAGTTGTCTTTTATATCTTCAGTATCAGATGCTTATTTTTTTTTCCAGTTGACTATTTCTATTCTTATCCTAGTTGCATTGATTTTGTTTGTGCAGAAGCTGTTCAATTTTGCATTTATCAAAATTATTTTATCTTTTGCTCTATCCCTTTTTGATTTAGAATTTCCTTTATCCCTTTTGGGCTTAGAATTCACCTCCCCCCAAAGCTTTGAAAGGTATATGATCTGTTTCTCTTCTAATTTTTTTATGGCATGGTTTTTTTTTAAGTATTCAGATCATAAAATGCTTGCTCAATAAAACAGCCCTGTTCATTAAAGCAGGTCCTGTAAGACCTCTACTCAGCAAGCCATCATTAGCCTAGTTCTAGTTATAATTTGGACCTGAAAATAATAAAAATTGTACTTCCACCAAATATTCTATAATTTAGCCTTTTCACATCAGGGTATCAGTCGCCCCAAATTATTCTAATTTAGTGAGCTTTGATGATACTTTTATTACTACCATGGATAGCATGGAAAATCTGGGTTCAAGTCTTACCATGGACACATACTGGCTGTGGGACCCTGGGCAAGTTACCTAATCTGTCAGGGTTCTAGGCAACTCTCTAAGAAGTTTCAGAAAAGATGCTAATCTACATTGGTAGAAAGAATTTCTTCATCTGAAAGTTCCTTATATAGTACCAATGAAGTCACAGGTCCACTCCCTAATCCCATATTTTTGCCAGTAATCCCCTCAACAAAATCCAACTCCCTTCAGCCCAATGCTCTTTTTTTTTCCTCCATTTTTTTTGGACAGGATTTCGTGGTGGGTCTCTCAATTTTGCTTCGAGGAACAGTCCATGAAAAGTTGAAATGGGCCTTTAATCTCTATGATATTAACAAGGATGGATACATCACAAAAGAGGTACTGCTTACAAGTGGTAAAGAATGGGAGGTGGGGAACAGAGGGATCAAAAACATTTGCATTGGTCAGGTGTAAGGATTCTGGTCTGTGATTGGCCCAGAGTCAAGGTGAGGCAGGTGGCTTGTTTTCAATGTGCAGTTCCACTAATGAAGGAGATTCTCAGCTTTAGAGTCTCAGTTTGATTGATTCTGAAGCACTGATTGCTTTGGGTTCTTTGGTGAGGTAAGAGAGATGGAGTTGTGAATTATCTGGCTTTAGTTTTTAATTCCTCATTCAGCTGAAGTTGGATAAATCCCTACTCTGATGCCACATTATGGAGATGATTCAGTGTTTTTGAAGTCTGTGCCAGAGGAGGATAAGACCTGGTGGGTCTTCCCAAACTGAAAGGCTTTGAGCATGAGCCCAGTGACAATTGGCCTGTCAGCCAAGGACCAGCAAATGGCAGAACTGTTGACAGGCCATTAGCAGCTGCTCCTTTAAAGAAGTAACTTTCCTGGTAGTCCTCAGGGCCCTTGCCATCGCCCCTTCCATTGTTCCCTCTGTTGCAGAAAGAAAGTATGGAAATGTGGAATACTACCAGAAGCACTGGAACAGTCTCCAAATGAAGGTCCCTTCTTAGCTCTCTAGACTTTCTGTTCCCTCCTCTCCAATATAGGAGAGTCCCCAGGATATCCCAGACCTCACCACTGCCCTGTTCCTCATCCTAGGAGATGCTGGCCATCATGAAATCCATTTATGACATGATGGGTCGTCACACGTACCCCATCCTGAGGGAAGAAGCCCCATTGGAGCACGTGGAAAGGTTCTTCCAGGTAACATCCCAGCTCCTGGGAAATGTGATGCAGGCAGAAATCAGAAAACATGGAGAGGAGCGTAAGAGTCTCTCAGTTATGGGGCCAAGTGTGTGATTTCTTAGAGAGGCAAAGTCCTGACAAGGTGATAGCAGACATGGCCTGAGACCACCTCTCACGTGAAATGTTACCTGTTGACATGCAGACTGCTGGTCCTCTATCCCCCTTCACCTTTCTTTCCCAAAGATGGCCCTCAGACTTTGGAAGCAACTCCATGAAAAGCAGTGGGATGTTGAGGAAAGAATACTAACCTGGAAGTCAGGAGCTCTAGGATCCAGCCCCAGCTCCACCATTAAATATCTGTGTAACCTTATGCAAGTCATTTTGGTTCTCTTGGCCCTCATCAATGAACTCAGAGACTTGGACCCGATGATTTCTAACATCTGTTCCAGATCTAAACAAATTTACAAATTTTTAAGAATAGGGAGGAGTCTGAAAACTGACTTTTGCTTGAGATGAGAGCAAGAGAGTGGTGAAAAGTAAGGTGAACCATCCAGGTTAGAGATGGAAATCAGTCACAGTTTCAAGGAAACCTGAGTTCTTATTCTAGTGAAGCTGCTGACTTGCTATAGAACCATAGGCAAGTCTGTTAACCTCTCTGAGTTGCAGATCTCTCAACTGTAAAATAGGGATGATAATACCTGCCTTGACTACCTCAAATAACTGCTTTGAAAGGCCAAGTCAAATAAGGAATATGAAAGCACTTTGTAAAATACAAAATATGAGGCATTATTCTTATTACCTAGAATTAGTCCTGAGAGAGAGAGACTGAGGAGGCAGATTTGCAAGTTGCAGGAAAGGTTGGTGGTGAAGCCAGGAGGTAGGTGGAAGAGAGACCAGAAGAAAGAAAAGTGGAGAGGGGGAAGTATCATTGAATATTTTACATTGGGATGGGAGGTAGCTGATGGGGAGAGTGGCCAGGAAAGCCAGGGTCCAGAGGTTGCCAACAGGACAGTATCTTTTGAAAATTAGTGGTATGAAAAGAAAGTAAAAAAAAAAATTTTTTTTAATTTAAAAGAAGAAAATTAGTGGTATGGTATCTAGTACCTGCTTGAAAAATGTTAAATCAGTGACAAAAGGAAAGATTCAGGCCTGAGGATGTTCTTCAGATAGATGAGTACCAGAGGCAGCTAGGTGGCACAGTGGATAGAGCACTGGCCCTGAAGTCAGGAGGACCTGAGTTCAAATCTGGCCTCAGACCAACCACTTGACACTTACTAGCTGTGTGACCCTGGGCAAGTCACTTAACCTCAACTGCCTAAAAAAAAATAGATGAGTGCCTAACATAATGCCTTCATATTGGAGGAACTTAATGAATGTTGTGTGGAGAGAGAGAGAGAGAGAGAGAGAGAGAGAGAGAGAGAGAGAGAGAGAGAGAGAGAGAGAGAGAGAGAAAAGAAAAAAAGGGAAGAGGAAGGAAGGAAGGAAGGGAGGAAGGAAGGAAGGAAGGAAGGAAGAAAGGAAGGACAGACTTGGCTGAGTGAATTTCCTGTAGTTTAAGGTATAATTAGGAGATTGCTCCTGGATTTGACTTATTTCTAAAGAGGGATATGTATGTGTTTCAGAAAATGGACAGGAATCAGGATGGAGTGGTAACCATTGAAGAATTCCTAGAGACTTGTCAAAAGGTGAGCTTCCTTCCCCCTTCAGCCTAGCCAGAAGCAGCAAGAGGCTAGATTCCTCTTGCTTAGAAATTCCGCCTTCTGAGGGTCCAGGGAAATAGGAATATTTGGGAGATTTCTCTTTTCTTCTTCCATATCTTCCCCACCCCTGTCTTTCCTTTGGGAAGGTTTTAGAGCATCTTGCTCAGTCTGGGTCCTCAGAAAGTCTCTATCCTGTCCCCTCTCCTTCCAAGAAACATTGACAACCAACTCTTCAGCAAGGCCATGATCTAGGACTGTTGTGATTCTCTTAGGACTTACTTCAATAGGAGTCTAAACTCTCAGAGCTCAGGCTAAGTCAGAACAGCCCAGAGAGTCTCCTTACAGGCCTTATTTAGGTCTGGGTCCACTCCTGGCCCTCACCTCACTTGGGTTCATCCTATTTGGAGTCAGTTCCTGGGATCTTTTAGAGAGTCTTGCAAGCCTGGCATTTCTTCCTGGCCTCTTGCTATTGCCCCTGCCCCTACCTCTGCACCAAAGTCCTGACATCATAGACTTTGCAAATCTTCCATTCACACTCTCAGGCAAAGAAAAGGTTCATGTATAGAATAGGATATGGTTCCTTTGAGTGCAGTGGTTTATTTGTGACTGTGACCTTTGGGATATTGGACAGATCTCTGGAGAAAAGGGTACCAGGAGCCTCTTTCCCAATCAATAGCAACTGACCTCAAAACCTCTTCCAGCCAGGCAGCACCTCCTCTCCTCACATGACCCAGTAAACTCTAAACTCCTTTTTAATCCATGTTTTCTCATGATGAAGTTAATTTATGTTAAATTACCTAATCACTATCATCATTTCTATAACTGTTCCTAGAATCTGCTTACAATGAATTCTACTGTTATGCTGGATAGCTCCTCACAATGTCCCCTTTTCTCCATTTTTTTCTTTCTTACTCCAAATAGGATGAAAACATCATGAGTTCCATGCAGTTATTTGAGAACGTGATCTAGAAGGGAGAAGCATTCAGCTGCCACCCTCCCCAGCCTCTGCCTCGGAAGGCCACCTTCACACTGACAGGCGCCTCCATCACAAGAAACTTTTTTTTTGTTTTTACTAATTTACAAAAAAAAAAAGGAAAAAAACAACAACAAAAGTTTGCTACACACATACACAAGATTCCCCTAGGCTTGAAGAGGGAGAGAAAGAGACAGAAGGACAGAGAAGGACAGAGAGAGAAAGAGAGAGAGAGAGAGAGCGCAAGCTGGGCTGAGTATCACATGTACCAACTTTTCTCTCCTACTAGGAAGACTAGGAGATGTTATCTCTGGGTAATAGAGTGTCATCTATTCAGTCCACTTCCCCAAGGAGGACTTATGTCTCAGGGACTGGGTGAAATCTGCACATTTCCAAAAGGAATCCGTAGTACCTTCTGCCTGATTAGGGAAGTGTTCCCCAATTCCATTGGACAACTGGGTTTTACCAGGAGAAGGGCTTGAATTCCCACAGAGGACAGATAGCACAGTCACTAAAGGAGATCTCCACCTCTTTTCCTGAGGCCAATAGCAACTCTGCAGCCCTTAGAGGCCATGGGATTAAGTCACACACCCCTTTTCCAGTCTTTCATCTCTTGAGACAAAATTGGTGACCCTGCCTCAATGGGTCAAAGCTATCCGTAGAGCTCTCTCCTCTTCTTCCTAATTAAGATAGTATCATAGAGCTGTTAGGAGCCTTTACAGACCACTTAATTCAACCCTCCTCATTTTACAGGTGAGTAAACTAAGTCCCAAAGAAGGGAAGTGACTTGACCAAGGTCAAACTGCTTAGTAAGTAGCAGAGCCAGGATTCAAACTCCAGGCTTCTCACTCCAGATCCACTATTCTTTTCCCATGATGCCATACTGCCTCCTCAGGCTGCAGCTATTCTGTCTTGTTTCTATTCTAGATCAGCCCTCACTGTAGGAGTGCGTTGTCCCTACTTGGAGAGATGGCCCAGCTCGTCCTCCACTTGGGGGTTTCATGGCTACCAGGAGGGATGTCATGAGGAAGGGAGCAGTAATCTGCTTCTCTGGGAAGTCTTACTTTTGCTGATTCTTCAGGAAGTTGAGAGGGAGCAGGCAGGGCGTGTTTTGGTTAAAAAAAAAAAAGCTCAATGTATGCTTTGTTCCTGCCTTCTGGTAAGTCACTCACAACAGATAGAACTGCATGAGAAAACAGGAATTTCATAGCTGCTAAGCTCAGGACAGACAGAGGTGCCTGTGAGTCAGAGACCATGATGAAGCACTTGGCTAAAGGGTGAGGGATCCAACCACGACTGCAAAGAGGAGAATCCTATCCACTCTGCCACCCCAGGAAAGGAATAGCCTTCCAAACTCAGGGCCTGGGGTCTACTTGATATAGAATCTTAATGATAACCATCTTCTACTCTTGCCCCAGGATAAGGAAGGGAAATCCTTCATCCTGGTTCAAAAACCAGAGTCTATTTAATGTGCCTCTGGGTTAGGGAGCTCAGACTTGAATTAACAAATTGTCTGGATCTTCTTCTTTGGCACAGAGAGGGTAGCTATTGCAGCTCAGGGATTGGTGGAGGTGGGGATTGGGTTCAGCTGGTTCAGACTGGTTGCTGGAAAGATGGGCACTCCCTCCCCAGGAGAAGAGAGACACATACCAGTAGGATTTAGAGCTGAAAGTGACCTTCTAGGTTATCTAGGCTAACTAGCTTGTTAGTCTCCAAAAGGAGATAGCTATGAGACCCTCTGTCCCCTCACCCCCATCTACAGCAATGAGGATGACTGGCCGTCCCTCACCTCTTCAAAAAGCACAAACCTTACTTGCAGGCCTACAAGTGAGAACTTTGCCAACACCAAGAAGCCTTCTAAGGAGGCTGATCATTGGATACCCTCTATTTTCCAAGAGAAGGCTGTCCCATTCTCTCCCTGGTGGTTTTTGTTTAAAGTTTTTTTCCTGGTGCCCTCCCCTCCCTTCCCCCCTTCCTCAACAACTGGGAGAAGTAGGAAAGAGAGTTCCTGGAATGAATCCTGTATCAGAAAAGTGGGAACTTAATTCCTTCCCCTCCCTGATGATATTCAAAAGCACAAACTCCTTGTTTCTGAATGAGTGACAACCAGGCAGAGTCTACGTTTGTATTGACCAGACCTCAAGAGTTAGACTGGGCCACCTATAGCTCTGGGGATGGCATTGTGATTTTCAGGGAAGGGTACTCAGGCCAGCATTTAGAAAAAGGAAAAGAGTAGAGCCCAGAGGCACTGTTTGTCTGGGAGACCACGTTGCTAGAAACCTTCAAGAGAAGAGACTCAAACCATCCCCTACCTCCTTCCTTTACCCCAAACATCTGATGTGGAATAAGAGGTTTGGATATAGGTTTATACAGGCTGTATATGACTCATTTAAATTTACACCTGGCTCTGTAAGTTTAAAGGGTGATTAATACTACCAGGGTGTTAAAATAATTTGGATTACGGTGGTAGTTACAATCTACTGCTGAATGACCTCAAGAAAAACCAGTGTTATTTCTTATCAAGTACCCCATGGGAAGTGGAAGAAACTTTTCTGTAACCTTCTCCTCCCTAGGAAGAGGATTCTGGCTGGCTCCACAGTGTGTCAGAGCCAGCATCTGGTTTTTAGGGACTAAGAAAGTACAATGGGGAATTGAAATTGCTCATGGTGTGAGGGCCGTAGCTGCCACCCCCAAGGAACATTCCAACTAGATACATTCCATTACTCCACAACTTCTCCTCCCCTCTCAGGCCCCAGACCTAGCAGTTCAGAGCCCCATGTCCTGCTGTTTTCCCCTGACTGCAGGGGGATTCCCATTTCTACCATTTGTCCTCTGGACTCAGCCTGGCTCTGTGCTCACCACACCAAATGCAGGGCCATGGTGGTCCTCGTGGTTAGACAAGTAGTTTTGGTTCAAAGCACAGCCCTCCTAGGCCTCATACCTGATGTACACTCAGGGGAAAGAGTATCCCGAAGGGGACTTCAGTAACTGAGCTCAGTTCAACCTCTTGTTACCTTTCTCACCAACACAACCCCAGGTCTTCCTGTCATTTCTCTAGGTTCACATTTTCCCCTCCCTCCTCAGTCTCCAGTCCACATTCTGAGCCTTTCTCCCCACAACCATAGAGGGGTGCTCTTAGCCATTCTCAGGCCCTGCGTGTCCTCTCCTCTTCATCAAGCCCCATTCTGCTCCCTTCTCTCACTCTCTCTCCCTGCATCTCTAAGCACTAGGGCCAGTCTATCTTCTAGGAGCCAAAAGCCTGCTGGGAATTCTTCTACCCTGGTCCCTCTCCTTAGGGGCTCCCACTGCTGAGTGACTAGCCCTAGGGACCATGGATTTGCACAAGATGCTCCTTTGTGTGTGTGTGTGTGTAGTATAAGGCATGGCCGCATGTCTGATTGGCAGGAGCCTAGACTCTGGTGTCTACATCTTCCTCACTTGCAGCCAGAGGAGACTGTTCCTGTTCACAATACTTACTTGATATTCAGTCACTGTATATTTTAATAAAATAAACTTGAAAAAAAGGAGAGAGAAATATCTGGTTTCTTAATACTGAGTTCTGGATTCAGGAGCCAGGGCTAACTGCTTTTTTAAAGAAATACTTTTTATTGACATCTTCTATTTTTAATGACAGGAGGACCTGGCCTTCATTGGCCTGTCCCTACAAGTATAAGTGAGTGGTGGGGAGTGAGGGTGATGATCAATAAGGTCCCAGTCCTTAGTGCCTGTGCAATATTCTTTTTTTTTCTTTTTTATTAATTTATTTTGATTTATCAACAATCACTTCCATATGCTTTTGAGTTTAAAATTTTTCTCCCCCTTCCTCCCCATCACCCTCCCCAAGACAGCACACAATCTGATACAAGCTATACATATACATTCCTATGAAACATATTTTCACATTAATGATGTGGTAAGTAAGAATTAGAACCAATAGGAGGAACCACCAGAAAGAGGAAACAAAACGGAAGAGAAAAAAAATAGCAAATAGTATGCTTTGATCTGTATTCAAACTCCATAGTTCTTTCTTTGGATGTGGATAGCATTTTCCTTCACTAGGCCTTTGGAAGTGTCTTAGATCCTTGTATTGCTGGGAAGGGTTAAGTTTATCAATATTAGTTATCGCACAACGTGGCTGTTATTATGTACAACGTTCTCTTGGTTCTGCTCACTTCCCTCAGCATCAGACCATACAAGTCTTTCCAGGTTTTTCTAAAGTCAGCCTGTTCATCATTTCTTATAGCACAATAGTATTCCATTACATTCATATACCACAACTTGCTTAGCCATTCCCTAATTGATGGGCATCCTCTCAATTTCCAATTCTTTACCGCCATAAAAAGAGCTGCTATGAATATTTTTATACATGTGGGTACTTTTCCCATTTGTATGATCTCTTTGGGATATAGCCCTAGAAGTGCTATTGCTGGGTCAAAGGGTATGGACATTTTCATAGCCCTTTGGGCATAGTTCCAAATTGCTCTCCAAAATGGTTGGATCATTTCACAACTCCATCAACAATGCATTAGTATTCCAATTTTCCACATTTCTCCAACATTTATCATTTTTTTGTTTTGTCATGTTGGCCAATCTGGTAGATGTGATGTGGTACCTCAGAGTTGTTTTGATTTGCATTTCTCTAATCAATAATGATTTAGAGCATTTTTTCATATGACTATAGATGGCTTTAATTTCTTCATCTGAGAACTGTCTGTTCATATCCTTTGACCATTTATCAATTGGGGAATGGCTTGTATTCTTATAAATTTGTCTTAATTCTCTATATATTTTAGAAATGAGGCCTTTATCAGAGAGACTGGTTGTAAAAATTCTTTCCCAATTTTCTACCTTCCTTCTAATCTTAGTTGCATTGGCTTTGTTTGTGCAAAAACTTTTCAATTTAATGTAATCAAAATTATCCATTTTGCTTTTTAATGTTCTCTATCTCCTGTTTGGTCATGAATTCTTCTGTTCTCCATAGATCTGATAGGTAAACTATTCCTTGCTCCCAGTTTACTTATAGATCAGCCTTTATATCTAAGTCATGAACCCATTTTGACTTTATTTTGGTATATGGTGTGAGATTTGGGTCTATGCCTAGTTTCTGCCATACTCTTTTCCAGTTTTCCCAGCAGTTTTTTTCAAAGAGTGGGTTCTTATCCCAGAAGCTGGGGTCTTTGGGTTTATCAAATAATAGATTACTATAGTCATTGACTACTGTGTCTTGCATATTTAACCTATTCCACTGATCCACCACTCTATTTCTTAGCCAGTACCAAGCAGTTTTGATGATTGCTGCTTTATAATACAATTTAAGATCTGGAATTGCTAGGCCACCTTCCCCTGCATTTCTTTTCATTAGTTCTCTTGATATTCTGGACCTTTTTTTCTTCCAAATGAATCTTATTATTTTTTCTAACTCTATAAAATAATTTTTTGGTAGTTTGATTGGTATGGCACTGAATAAGTAAATTAGCTTAGGTAGAATTGTCATTTTTATTATATTAGCTCAACCTGCTCATGGGCAACTGATGTTTTTCCAATTATTTAGATCTGATTTTATTTGTGTGAAAAGTGTTTTGTAATTGTGTTCATAGAGTTCCTGGGTTTGTTTCGGGAGGTAGACTCCTAAATATTTTATAATGTCTACAGTAAGTTTAAATGGGATTTCTCTTTCTATCTCTTGCTGTTGGGCTTTGTTGGTAATACATAGAAATGCCTATGATTTATGTAGGCTTATTTTATAGCCTGCAACTTTGCTAAAGTTGTTTATTATTTCAAGTAGTTTTTTACTTGATTCTCTAGGATTCTCTAAGTATATCATCATGTCATCTGCAAAGAGTGATAGCTTTGTTTCTTCTTTGCCTATTCTAATACCTTCAATTTCTTTTTCTTCTCTTATTGCTAAAGCTAAGGTTTCCGGTACAATACTGAATAACCGTGGTGATAATGGACATCCTTGTTACAATATTCTTTGCAGGCACATATTGTGTATATACACTTCCCATTACATTTCCATAATCTACATTTCCCAATGTTTTTCTTCCCCACCCTCTCCCAGAGGGCCATTCTTTTTTTTTTTTTTTTTGGCTAGACAGTGGGGTTAAGTGACTTGCCCAGGGTCAGACAACTAGTAAGTGTTATGTGTCTGAGAGCAGATTTGCACTCAGGTCCTCCTGACTCCACGGCCAGTGCTCTATCCACTGTGCCACCTAGCTGCCCCCAGGGGCCATTCTTATAACAAAGAATAAAAAAGAGGGGAAAAACTCTTTGAGAAAATTAATTGACATATTTAAAGAATCTGACATTCTATGTAATATTTCACACCCACAGTCTCACACATTTTGAAAGAAATAGGGTGAGGCATTTCTCATATCTCTTCTTTGGGGACAAGCTTGGTCATTATCATCTCACAGCATTGAGTTTCTCTGGTTTTGTTGTTTTTGTTCTTTTCACTTACATTGTTGCAGTTATGGTATGTATTATTTTCCTGCTTCTGCTTCCTTAACTTGACATCTATTCATATGTCTTCCCTGGCTTCTCTTTCTAGTTCTATTTATGGTTTCATTCAGTACAGTCACATGCTGGTTAAGTACCACAATTTGTTTTTCCATTTGTCGGTGGTGTGTTTCTGCTTTGTTTCTACAAAGAAGAACTGCTACAAATATTTTATTTTTAGAGGTAATGGAGATTAAGTGACTTGCCCAGGGTCACCCAGCTGATAAGTGTCTGAGGCTGGATTTGAACTCAGGTCCTCCTGACTCCAGCCCGTTTGCTCTATCCACTGTGCCACCTAACTGTCCCTGCTATAAATATTTTGGTGTGTCTGGGGTCTTTCTTTTTGCCATCTACCTTTTTGGGGTATATATATAGTAGTGGAATCTGGGTCAAAGAGTATGGGGAATTTAGTTGATTTCTTCACATAATTCCAAATTGCTTTCTAGAAT
Source organism: Phascolarctos cinereus (assembly GCF_003287225.1). Taxonomy (NCBI): domain Eukaryota; kingdom Metazoa; phylum Chordata; class Mammalia; order Diprotodontia; family Phascolarctidae; genus Phascolarctos; species Phascolarctos cinereus. The sequence goes on along the minus strand of NW_027555625.1, from coordinate 146,739,552 downwards.
GGTTAGATCACCTCACAGATAACCAGAAGTGAATTCCTGTGCCTGTCTTCCCACAGCCACTCCAATATTGACTACTCCCACCTTTTGTTATCTTTGCCAATTTGCTGGATGTGTGGTAAAACCTCAGAACTGTTTTGATTTGCATGTTTTGTTTTTTTTTTCTTTTTAAGGATTTGGATCTTCCTTTCATGGGGTTATTAATAGTTTCTATTAATTTTTTTTGGAAGCAATGGGGGTTAAGTGACTTGCGCAGGGTCACACAGCCAATAAGTGTCTGAGGCTGGATGTGAACCCAGGTCCTCCTGACTCAGGGGCTGGTGTTCTATCACTGTGCGGCCTAGCTGCCCGGGCATTTCTTTTTGGGAATTGTTTGTTCAGATACATTTATCACTTATCTTTTGTTGTTTTCTAGTCCTGTTTATGGTTTCATTCAGCATAGTCATATGCCGGTTAGGTACCACAATTTGTTTTTCCATTTGTCAGTGGTGTGTCTGTGCTTTGTTTCTACAAAGAAGAACTGCTACAAATATTTTATTTTTAGAGGTAATGGAGATTAAGCCCAGGGTCACACAGCTGGTAAGTGTCTGAGGCTGGATTTGAACTCAGGTCCTCCTGACTCCAGCCGTTTGCTCTATCCACTGTGCCACCTAACTGTCCCTGCTATAAATGTTTTGGTCATTTTTTCAGTCATGTCTAAATGTTCATGACCCCATTTGGGGTTTTCTTGGAAGATGCTGGAATGGTGTGCCATTTGTTTCTCCAGCTTATTTTATAGGTGAGGAAACTGAGGCAAACAGGGTTAAGAGACTTACCCAGGGTCACAGAGCTAGAAAACACCTGAGGCCAGATTTAAACTGGCCTGACCCTCTATCAACTATGCCACTTAGATGCCCAGAAGAAGCATAAAGTACTTAAATAGCCCACCGGTTCCCTCCTCAATGCCCTCTCAACTGCCCAGGGGAAATGAACTTGGGGCTGCTCTTAGGGCAAATCTCTGACATTCCAACGAGTTCCTCTTTCTCACAGAATCAGACAAGTCTTTCTAAGAGTTGTAGTACTGCCTTGTGGTTTAGATCCTACCCAAAGGTAAACATACTTTAGAGATCCCTGAATAGGCAGACCCCCTTCTTACTCCACTGTCTGAGGCACTCTAGAGCCATGTGGACTGTCTTCTCCCTTCTTCAAAGAGCATGATGCGTCAGGAAATCTTATTTTTGTATAGGGTCCAGTGCCCAAATTCTCAAGCATGACAATTATTTTTCATGAGGCTGCTCTCAAAGCTAAAGTAGTCAAGGCATCTCCCTTCTCTGATAGAAAGCTAGATTCTGAGATCACATTGCCTGAATGTCATAACATTCAGAATCTGCCTGGACCTTTACAAAAAGGATTGGGATATAGGAACAGTATCCCTGAAAACACCCCTTGGTGTGTATGCAAACATTTGTCCTCACTTGTCTGGTGCTTCTGCTAAGTCACCCTGGGGTGAGGAGGAAGGATGGGAATGAGGGCTGGAGGGTGAGGAGGAGAGAAATCCTGTGCCTCTTGCTGAAGTTAGGAAGAAGACAAAATGGAAAAGGCAAAGAGCGAGTCCTTAAGAACTCTAAGCTTGCTTTATAGGCTATCAAGAAGTGGTTGGTACTTCACCACTATTCCTAGCGACTAGGAGATCCCTGTGTCCCATCTGTTTGATTAGGCACTAACAACAGCCCAGGCCACATAACTTCATCTGGCTAATTGACATACTCCTCCACTTCATCAAGAACACTGATCAACCCCCTCTTACATTTGAGGCAGCCAGGTGGCACAGTGGATAGAATGCTAGGCCTTCATTCAAGAAGACCTGAATTCAAATCCAGCCTCAGACATTTACTAGCTATGTGATCCTGGGCAATTCCCCTCTGCCTCAGTTTCCTCATCTGTAAAAAGGGAACCATACTAGCACCTGCCTCCCAGGGTTGTTGTTGAAGCTTAAGTGAGATATTTGTAAAGCACATACATAGTAAGCACTGAATAAATGCTTGTTCCTGTCCCTTCCCCCCACTTACAAGTAGTACCCTTCTGGAATGATGACTTTGGCCCATATTGTAGAGAATAATTCTACCATATGTCTACTTATCGACATTTTTGTCCTTGGATTTCAGTATCGACTTTCATGGTTATCTAAAATAAATCAATAGAACAATCTATTTTGGAGTCGACAACTGCTTTGATTTTAACACCTCTCCAATTTTCTGTGCTTTTCCCAGTCACACAAATGCATTATATGTAATTTTTTAATGTTTTTTTTTTATTCTCTGCTGGTCTCTAGTAGCTGCTGTTTGTTGCCAGGCACAGTCCCACTGGGTACAAGGTTGTAGAGCTTTTCTCTGCTTATCTCCATTTCCATATGTTCTCTCATTTATACCTCATAACTGTGAGGTCGATGCTACAGATGTTATTATTCCCATTTTACAGATGGGAAAATGGACACTCAGAGAGGTTCAGCCACTTTTCTAGTGTGATATAGCTAGGAAATGTCTAAGACTGGATTTGAACTCAGGTCTCTCTGGCTCCAAGTCTGGCCCTCTATCCACCATACCATACCACCTCTCAGTTCTGATATTCCCTTACTATGACTCAATAAGTCAAACTGATGAGGACCCAGGCTACGAATTATCAGAGGAGCCCTCCCTGTCTTCATATGCTTTCTTGGTTCTCAGCCAGCATAGGCTGTAATCTGACTCTTAGTTCACCCAGGCTCAGTAGAGCTTCCTGTCGCCCTCCAGTCTCTGAACTTAATGAATTGCTTTTAAAGGAAACCCAAGCTCTGCCAGGCAGGCTCCGATGCCTCTCCCGTTAGACGCAGTAGACAAGATCTTTGGTTACTGGGAAGTTGTGATTCCTACTAAACCTCCCTGCCAAGCTCCTTGTTAATATTTGATAGGGAGCTGCTTTGGTCCAAGGAAAGAGGTGAACCTCCTAGCCCGATGGATTCCTATGATGATTCCTGAGGACAGCTGGGAGCTCATTTGTACCAGACTTTGTCCCAGGCTGTGAAAGCCCTCATAGCAAGGGGCAAAATGGTAAACATGGGCACTGAATGTAGAGGGAACTGAATAGGGTGCTGACAATCCCCTCGGCCCTTTAGCAGCATTGAAACAGTAGAATTTAGCACCTAATTAGCAGGATTCATTCATTAAAATAGAAAGCTACTAAATGGTGGGCTGGGGTGAGCTCCCCCCCCCTTCCTGATCTCTATACTGTATCCCATATACCTCCCCCCACATTCCCTGGCCTCATAATAGTGTCTCAGGGTCGCATCATCCCCCTCAACTTGAAGGCATAGTCTATGTATGATACTTGTACCAGCAAAAAAATCCAAGTCCCCACCTCTCTGGTGGGAGAAAAGTCCCAGTCTTTTGGGAGTTTGAGGCATTTATTTAAGATCACACAGCTGGTTAGCAGCAAAGCCTGCACTAGAATCCAAGAATCCTCATTTCTAAGCCAATGAAACAGTCATTGCTGCTCCTTTTCTGCAGTGGCTCCTGGGGCAGGACCTGAGATTCTGGTTGATAGGACTGTTCTATAATAATCCTAGGAAGCATCACTGTATCTCAGCACTGACCATGTGAAGTCCATGCAAGTGTAAGGATTCTCATCTTAACTCCCAGTCTAATAGAGCAAGGCTCTAGATAGCATCTGCCTCTTAGGGTCCTAGAGGTACCCCTGAGGGAATCAGGAATGATTCTCAAATACCATCAGCTTGAGCCCCCACCAGTGTGCTTATCCTGAAGATTGTCAGTAACCAGATAAGTAGCTTTCAGAAAGCTACTTATTTAGTAAGTATTTGCTAAGGTGGCACAATAGGAATACTCTGTACAAAATATCTCCCCAGAGGTCAGGGACACTCTTCCACCAGTATATGCAAAGTCTAGGAGAAAGCAGGATCTTGCTTAGAGAACAAATATGATGAAGGAGTAATTTAAAGCTTTTGGCTCCTGCAGATCCTGTTCATACTTGTAGGATCCTAAAGACATTTCCTTTAGGCCTGAGGTAGTTCATTTGCTGATAGCTCATTATAGAGCCACAGGTCCACTGTGTCCCTGGCCCCAGTGACGCTGATAGTGCCGACGACGGCTGATTCAGAGATCCTATTTAGGATGCTGATGGAAGGTTTTCCATATGCCGGCAACCTCCAGAGCCTTTGAAACTGGAAGGTTCCCCTCTGGTCAAAGTAGGATAGGGAGTGGGCCTTGGCAAAAACCCAGGCTTCCTTCTCCTCCCTTCAACAGAGGAAATTTCTCCCTCAGCAATGTGCTGGAAAACCACACTCGCTCCCGTTTCTGGAATAGCCTCCCACTGCTGCTAACCTGATGCTTTTAGACAAGACCCAAAGGATATAATAAAATCCTACATCCAAGTGGAACAGACCTCTCATCGAGGATTATTAGCCCTCATCAAAGGGCTTTCAAAGACTTTTCACACTTAGTCAGTTACTCTTGATAAATCTTTAGTTCATGTGATGTCAGGCGAAATAAGTACCTCTAGCTCTAACTCAGAAGTGCTTAACCTTTTTTTGTTTGTTTAAGGCAGAAAGGCTGGGGAAGCATATGGACCATTTCTCTGAATAATGTTTTTAAATGCGTAAAATAAAATAATAGGAAGCCAATTACATAAAGATAGCATCAAGATATTTTTAGTAAAACTAGTTAATGGATCCCAGGTCAAGGTCCTCTACTGTAACTAGCAGGTCATTTAACCACTCTGAGTCTGTGAAATGAAAGTGAGCAGTTCGGCGTGGTGGTGGGCACACTGGGTTTGTAATCAAAAGACTTGAGTTTGATTCCCAAATCTTTTACTTGTTCAATCTAGGTGACCTTGGGCAAGTCACTTGATATCTTCAGGTTTTACTAAGGGGGTACAATAGGAATAGTTTGCACAAAATCTCTCTCTAGGACACTCTCCTGCCAGTATATGCAGAGTCCAGGAGAGAGTGGGATCATACTGTCTGCCTCAGACATTTTACTAGCTGTCTGACCCTTGGCAAGTTTCTTAACCTCTGTCTGCCTCAGTTTCCTCAACTGTAAAATGAGGATGCTAACAGCACCTACCTCGAAGGGTTGTTGCGAGGATCAAATGAGATAATATTTATAAAGTGCTTAGCACAGTGCCTGGCACATAGTAGGCACTTAATAAATGCTTATTCCCTTCCTTCTGAGGCAGCTCCTTCTGCTTTAGGATAGTTCTGATAGGAAATTTTTCTTGACATCAAACCTAGATTTTCATCTTCTAAACTTCCATGAATTGCTCCTGAGTTTCCCCTTTGGGGTCAAACAGAACAGGCTTACTCCTTTTTCATCATAAGATTTTTTTTTAAAGGCAATTGGGGTTAAGTGACTTGCCTAGGGTCATACAGCTAATAAGTGTCAAATGTTTGGTCTGAGGTCAAATTTGAACTCAGGTCCTCCTGACTTGAGGGCTGGTGCTCTATCCACTGTGCCACCTAGCTGCCCTCAGATTCTTTTGAGTACTAGAAACACTATCACTTTCCCTCCCCTTCCCCCTGTACTTTCCCCCTTTCCCCTCCCAAGTCATCTCTTTTTGGCTAAACATCCTTCACGCCTTCAACCATCATCATAAGTCATGAACTCAAAGCCCTTCATTCTGGATGCCTCTCTCTGGATGTTTTCCTGTTGATCCATGTTGGAAGCCTTGCTTCTCTTCCTGGAGCCCAGGATCTCAGCTGGCTTCGTTGCCTCTCACATCACAGGGTTGACTCATCTTGACTTTGCTGTTCTCTAAAAAATCCTTTTTCTTCCCAACTACTGTCCAACAATGTCCCTCCTATCTTACACTTGCAGAGTTGATTTTTTGATCCCAAGTTTAAGATTTTACATTTATCTCATTATATTTCCTCTTATTAGATTCAGCCCAACTGATCTAAGAATACCTTCCTCCCTCACTCCCACCTTCTCCCAACCCCCAACAACCCTCCCCTCCCCCCCCCAGCCAAGCTACAGCCTCCTTGAGTTGTTGGCCATTGCAGTATTGAAAGGGGCCTCAAAGGTCAGATCTAGGGTAATTCCTGGACTTGGGTACAGTAGCAGCTGGGATTGGCAAATACAATCCTCTTTTGGCAAATGTAATCTGGACTTGAGGTGGGAGATATGGGTCACAGGTTTTTCCAGCAATTTTGCTCACTGATTGCACTGGGTTCTCCAAAGTTGAGAGGTTCTCAACCTTCTTGTCAGGAGATTCCACCTTTTTTTTTTCTCCTGAGGTTGAAAATGGATAGGTAGTAAGGATGATGGCAGTGAAGTCCCTGGCTAGGGAGCAGGAATTGGTGGATGACAAATTCCTAAATGGAGTGGTCAGGGCTGTACACTTCTGGGAATCCAAGAAAGAAATGGAGAGTAGACTGGGTGGAGCCACCTAACAGAAAGGATTACAAGCTATCTCTTGCCAACCTATTGAAGCACACAGAAGCTTTCCCATGGGCCTAAGAGGTGCAGGGTACATTTAAGAACCAGTACACCCCAACTCTTATCAGAGCATTGTCAAACCATCTGGCAATTCAGTCAGCTCTGGATTTACTGGCCACTGTTTCCTAGTAGGTCCAGCCTCACAGTCACTTACATTTCTGGATGTTACAGTCTATGGGAAAATGTAGTAGAACATGTGTTATAGTGGAAAGAGCACCCAGAGCTATGTGACCTGGGGAAATGATTTAACTTTTCTGGGTTTGAACCTTTCTTTGTAAAATGAGGGGATCACACCAGCTGGTTTCAAAGGGTCCTTTTATGTTCATATAAGCAATGAATTATCCTGGTAATCCAAGCTTTCTAGAGAGCTGAAGGCAGGGGTGTGCTGGCAAATGCTTAACAACTGGATCTCTAGGAAAAAGGAAATGTAGCCACAACACACTTTGAAGTTTAATCTGTACCATTAATATTTTCTCCATCACTTTCTTAAGTCTAGACAATCAACACAATAACAAATCCAACCCTGATTTGTAATTTAACAATCCTCTCAGAGCAGCACACTCAGGGGCTAAACTTTTACCCTGGCCGAAAAAGTTTAACCCATTAAGTGATAAGGATGATGTTTGAACACTCTTATTTGGACCACCAAAGTCTACAAACCACTCTCCATACATTATCTCATTTGGGCCTCACTATAGCCTGTGAGTAGGTATAATTATCCCATTTTTCAGATGAAGAAGCTGAGATGCAGAGAGGTTAAGAGACTGCCCATGGTCACAAAGCTAAAAAGTATCCCAAGCAGTCAGAATGCTGTATATATTCTTCCTTTCCATCTTAACCTAAACAGTCTTTTCTTGGTGGTTTCAGAGTCATGGTTAGAAAGATCAGTTATTGGGTAATGACATAGTGGTTTAATCTAATAAACATTTACAAAATATCTACTTTGTGGTAAAAGGTTCTGTGTTAGGTGTTGGCAGTACAAAGATGGACCCAAAATATGCCCTCAGAGCCACTGAGGTGTGTTTGCTACCCCTCCCCCATGTCTCAGAATATTGGGGGTTTCGAGGTTTTTTTTAATCTACATTTTATAGCTTTTTTTCTGTCTCTTTCTTTGCTGGCAAGCTACCAGTGTGTGCCAGTAACTAACAGGACCCTTTTCCTACCCTTCATATTGCTTTTGGCTAAGAAACCAGAGATGCAATGTGCTGGTTGGGTCCTGCCTCTGAGTGAAGGCCCCCGGGGGCTTTCTCTCCTAGGAGTAAAATGCATTAATGTTTGTGTACCAACTTGATTCAGATCTGCTTTGGATTCCTTGAGACTTCTTGCTTCCTTCTGGTCCTTAATGGTATTCCAGATAGGTATGAAGTCACAGTATTAATTAAGGCTTAGATATCTATTGGCTTGAGGCCCCAGTCTAGGTATTAGTTCTTTTTTTTTTGTCCTGTTTCTGTGTTCTTACTGTTATCTTGATGACATCAGCCCCTATAATGCCTCCCCCCCCCATATGCTAAAGAAGAAAGGAAAAGTCCACAAACAGTATCCCTACCCTGAGGTAGATACAGAGACCCTAGACCCAATACCCAATACCACTGTCAACTCCCTAAATTAGACTGACACCAGATCTTGGTCCTTCCCCATCCTTATTCCCTTTCTATCCCTAAGACTGCCATGGGGATGGGATGAATCCTTTAGGACAAGGGTTGGAGGACTAAGTGACTGAAATCAGCTGGGTCTTGATCATGGGCTTTGTCAATAGGTTCTAAAGTTCGATGTATTAATATTGAGCTAGATGTAGTCACCTAGTGTTTCTTGTTGTTTTTCTGTTGTGTTCAACTCCCTGAGACCTTATTTGGGGGTTTTCTTGGCAATGATACTGGAGTGGTTTGCCATTTCCTTCTCCAGCTCATTTTACACATGAGGAAACTGAGACAAATGGGGTTAAGTGACTTGCCCAGGGTCATCAAGCTAGTAAGTGTCTGAGGCCAGATTTGAACTCAGGAAGATGAGTCTTCCTGACTCCAGGCCCAATGCTGTAGCCACTGCACCACCTAGCTGCTCCACATAGTGTTTACCTTTCCCTATAATAAGATAGCTAGGTATTACAATGGATAGAGTGCTGGGCCTGGAGTCAAGAAGATATGAGTTTCAAATCTGACCTTAGACACTTACTAGCTATGTGACCCCAAGCAAGTCATTTAACCTCTGTTTGCTTCAGTTTCCTCATCTGTAAAATGGGTATAATAATAGCCCCTAACTCACAGGGTTGTCATGAAGAACAAATTACATACACCACACACACACACACACACACACACACACACATATATATATATATGAAATGCTTTGCAAGCTTTAAATTACTCTATGAACACCATTATTCTTATGATTACTAATTAAGTGGTGGACCACAGACTCAGTGTGAATACTAAATAGCAATACAACAAAGGGAGCTGAGAAACCTGCCAGGCATTTTTTAATAGGACTTCAGTCTTCTGGCAAAGCTCGTTGGAGACTAGGCCCATTATGAAATGAATCCCAGGACTCAAGCTAAGTGATAGATGAACATTCTCATTAATGGCCTCTGTTCCTATCAAATTTTCCCTGCCACCCTTGGGCTCTTGTGGAGGAGGAGACCATGCAGGATGGGGGCAGGGATGTTGGGAAGGAGCTGACTCTTCTCTCTGCATATATAAATAATACAGGCATAAATGTTTTTATGTGTAAACATGCATATCAGAGAAGAGATATGTGACTATTTATGTGCATATACGTAGATATATATGTCAGAGAAGAGATGTGACTATATATATGTATACATGTAATTTGTGTATACATATGTATGTATATGTCTGACTATATATACACACATATACATGTCTATACACTGCACTGCCTCCGTTAAGAGAGGCCTTGCCCCTTTGAGCTTCTATATAAACTCTCTTTTCAGAGACAACTCAGTGTAGTAGTCTGAGGGCCCAGGTTCAGACCCTGCCTCCGCTCTTTCTTCTTTCTACCTGTGTGAACTTTCTGGGACTTGGTTTCTACATCTGCAGCATTAAGAGGATTGGAGGAGATGATTTTGTACAATTCAGAATCTATGAGTCTCTTTAATCTTGTGCTTAGTTTTTTTTAATTTTAGCATTCCCTTCAATTACTTTATTTTAATTGTATTTTATTTTTTCCAATTACATGTAAAGAAAATTTTTTACATTCATTAAAAAATTTTTTTGACTTCCAAATTTTCTTCTTCCCTAAGATGGTAAACAATCTGATATAGGTTATATATGTGCAATCACATGAAACATGTTTCTATATTAGTCATGTTGTGAAAGGAGAAAGTGACCAAAAGAAAAAAACCACACACAAAAAAAGTGAAAATAGTATGCTTTGATTTGTTGTGCTCTGTTTTGGATGTCTTTCCTGATACCACCATATTTTCTAGGTGTGGGGGAGCTGGAGGGAGAAGACAAAAATAAGAGACCTGGATGATGACTTAAATGTTCAGTTTTACAGATGAATGAATTTAGGTAGAGAGAGGGCAAGTAACATGCCCAATTTCACACAGCTAATAGTAAAAACTAAGACTCAAATCTCTGTCTTCTGACTCCCTGTCTTTCCTCTATACCAGACAAGCCTTTAGTCAAGAAATATTTTTCTGCTAGAAAATTATCAGCAATTATAGCAAAATACTCAGAAACGAAAGATAGAGTAAAAATAGCCTTAGTTACCACTTTCAGTGTATTTCGCAATGCGTTTATAAGCTACAGGAACCAAGGAAAGGACTTTGATCATTTTATCTGAAATGTACCTTGGGAAATACAGGATAGAGAAATGGGGCTCAAAGTCTTTGCTCTGGATTATGCCTAGAATCCTTTGGAATGGACTGTCCCTTTACAATCCCTATGGAATAAACTGGTGAGGGATCAACTGGGAGAGAAGCCATTAGTTTAGGGGCTGGGGCCAGGGGAGGGTGAAGCAGGTGGTTAGAGAAGGTGAATACTATGGTAGGAGCCACGCCTAAACCAAGAGCTTGTGAGCACAGGGGCCATTCCAGTTCTTGGCGCTAATCTTTTCTGACTAGATGATAATTAGAGTTGAGTGGATTGTTGAGAGATACTCGGGAAGACTTGTCTGAAATGCTATAGCGAGCAGAACCTGGGGAACAATTTGAACGGTATTGCAAACAGTTCTAAAAGATTGAAGAACTCTGATCAATGCAATGATCAACCATGATTCCAGAGCACTGATGATGAAGAATGTTGCCTCGTGACAGGGGAGATGAACCAAGGCGTAGAAGAAAAGGGAATTTTGGGGTGTGGCCAATGTAGCAATTTGTTTTGCTTGATCACACTTGGTTTTGCGATGTTTCCTCTTCCTAGTGGGATAGGAGGGGACGTAGGAGGAAGAAAAAAATAAATACTTGGTCATTTCAAAAATCACATTTATAATAAAAAAAAATATAAGATTCTTGAGGGCAGGTACTCCCTTGCTTTCATATTTTTACTCTCAGTGTTTGTCACAGAGTACAGTTATTCCTTCCGGATTGCTGAGGCTAGGGGCCTGCCCCCCTCCCCCTTCCTCCCATTTGGAAAATCCCCATAAAAATTTTTGGCCATTCCTTTGTGATTTAAGCAACACAAGATGCAAGGAACTCAAGATGCACAGATCATTACAAGATCACCGTGAGATGGCACATGAGACATTGCCATAGACACACTTGACATCCCCAAACCAGAATGCAGAAATGCAGCTCTTTTACTACAAATTTAATTTTAAGAAAAAAAATTGTGTAGCTATTCATTTATGTTATTAAACAGTAAAATACATACTGTACAGGTAATACTATATATATATATATATATATATATATATATATATATAGCAGTACATACATTTTATGCATTTATGAGTTACTAAACTTTTTAAGATATCTTTAAATTTCTAGCCTTCGTGTGTTATCTATTGGCTTTCACTTTCTTTTCACATGTTCTTATTTTAAATTTAAGAAAGAAATTGTGTACATTTTGGTATTAAAAGATAAAATATGTTGATATTATACAATCCTATACATATATTTTATGCATTTCTGAGTTTCTAAACTTTTTTTTTGTGTTGTCTGGGGGCCTTTGTATGTCATCTGTGATTTCTGCAAAATTCCCCCAAAATTCCCATTTAATTTGTTGTGCTGACCTGTGATTAATCAAAATCCCAATGGAAGAAGTCACAATGTGGATGGGATAACTATATATGCTTAATAAGTGAGTTTTTAAAAGTTTTATTTTTAAAAAGGAAAGAAAAGACATTGAAGTTGGAGCCAAAAAGACATGGATTTGACCCTCAGTTCTATCACTTTGAAAGGGAGTAAAGGCTTTTAGCCCTAGCTAAATTCCCTGTCTTGAAACCTTCCTTGAATCTTCAAGCCGATACCAATTTCTTCCTTTACTGAGCTCCTACAGTATTTACCACACACTTCCTTTCTTTTTGCATAATGTTTTATTGCTATCTTTTGGTTTCACATAACCTACATTTTCTCCAATAGTCCTCACTCACTCTCTCAGAGAGCCGTTACTTACAACAAAGAATTTTAAAAAGAGGAAGGAAAGAAGTCCAGTAAAATTAACCAGGGCAGCAGTGGATATGTTGAGGTTTAGAGGTGCTGGGACCCCAAAATCACTACACGTCCTGTCTGAATGAATTCGACTCAAGCCTTCTTTCAGCCAAAGACAAGGTTCATTAAAGATCTGCCATATTGGCCAGACTCTTAAGGAATCTAAACATTTGTGAGCTATTGGCTAGATTATAAGAATCTGAGCCCTTGGCTAGGTTCTTAAGAGACCTGAGCCCCTTAATGGAGACAAGATGGACCTTACATACAGAAAGACTGTGGGAGGGATCTAAGGAGAATTTTGGTGGGGAGAGTGACTGGGAAGTTGAGAATGGGGTCTAAATAGGGTCAAGGGTGGGGCCATCTGGAGGTAATATGCAATAGAGGTTGGGCTGAGTCAGAGGTTACAGAATTGGGAGATTGGGTGTAGGTGATGGTGAAAGGCCAGTTAATAGGATTATAGCCTCAGGAAAACATTACAGACTTCCTTGATCAAGTAGGAGAGTTCAAGGAGAGTCCTGTAGACAAATGGGACCCAAATTCTTTTTGAGGTGAGGGGCAAAGGTCTCGGCTTTGGCCTGTACCCCAATAGAGTGTTGGATCTGGAGTTGGGAAGACTCATTTTCCCAAGTTCAAATTTGGCCTCAGAGACTTACTAGCTATATGACCCTGGGCAAGTCACTGAATCCTGATTGCCTCAGTTTCTTCATCTGTACAATGAGTTGGAGAAGGAAATGGCAAACCACTCCAGTATCTTTGCCAAGAAAACCCCATAAAAATGGGGTCACCAAGAGTCAGATGTGACCAAGCAATGACAAGCCTTCCCATATTTCTACATATTCATCATCTTCATTGTTTCTTACAGCACAGGAATATTCTGCTGCATTCACGGACCACTATTTCTTTGCCCATTCCCCAATCAATGAGCATCTACTTTGTTTCCAGTTGCTGGCCACCTCAAAAAGTGCTGCAATAAATACTGTGGGGTATAGGGAGCCCTTCTGTTTGTCATTGACTTCCTCAGGGGATGTGCCTAGTGGTGTAATCTCTCCAGACCATAAACTTTCATAGCCTGGTTTAGACTCAAGAAGACTTTGCCTGTGACACATACTGGAGGTATACATAAACCTAGGAAAGGGAGGAAGCATTTATTAACATTCACAGTACCAGGCACTTAGCTAAACCCAAGGGATAAAAATGCAAAGGAAGAGAATGATAATCCCTGCCTTTAAGTAGTTTACCATCTAATAGGGGAAGACCATACACAAAATGAAACTGAAAAGGGTGGAGACTAAGGAAGAAGTGGTAAGGGTTGGATTGTGTGCTGGTCCTGGCAAATCTGGCCTCAGACACTGGGAAATGGCAAACTACCCCAGTATCTTTGCCAAGAAAACCCCAAATGGGGACATGAAGAGTAAGACAAGACTGAACAATAGCAAGGAGGAGATGAAGATACCAAGAGAGAGGGAATGGTTTTGAAGTCCAGAATTTCAGGAGGAACTCCCAAATGGGAGAAGTGGGATGGGCCTTATGGAGGGATATTCCAGAGTGAGTAAGCAGCAGGGGTAGTAGGCTGTTTGAGAGCAAGGAGGTCCCAGGCATTGAGGGAAGTTGTACAGTGAGAAAACAGAAGAGGCATGGTTTTCAAGTCCAAAAAGTCAGGAACAGGTCAGGGAGGGAAAAGTTAATTTGCTAAGTGAACTTCAGTTTCCTCAACTAGAAAACAGGTCTAATAGTATTAGCAACAGGAACTGTACTTGATGGAACTTTTGTGAAGATCCAATAAAATGATGTGTGAGAAAGTCATTATAAACCATAAATACTATTTAAGTATAAATTATGCTGCTGGTGGTGATGTGTAGGGAGTAATGACAGAGATGAAATTACTGATTCCTCTAAGAAGCATATTTATAATGAAATCTCCCAGGTTCTTAGGAACTGGGGGGAGGGTGGGAAGAAGGAAAGGCAGTCTGTGGAAACAACTAATACAGGATGACAAATAGGTGAATTGTTTTTTCCTAATGGTATTGATGAGGTTTAGGGGTTTAGGGGTGTTGGAACCCCAAAATTACAACACATGGGTCCTGCCCGAAAGAATTTGACCCAAGCTTTCTTTCAGTCAAAGATAAAGTTTATTAGAACATCCGTCATATTGGGCAGACTCTTAAGGAGTCTGAATGTTAGTGTGTAGGACAGCAACTCTAAATCAATTAAACTCAGAGACTTCTCAAGGTGGAAGCAAAGGTTGCTTTTTATTACAATCTCTCGAGAAAGGACATCTGCTCCGCCCCCCCCCTTCCAGGAGGAGAGAGGCCAGGCACAGAAAGAGAAATGAGATTATATACCCTAACACAAACAAACCTCCACCCACCACTATCCCTTATTCCCATTGTCTGGGGAGGCAGGTTTACTTTCTTAGGGTGAAAATTCAAAGACAAAGAACAAGGAAACAGGGTATAGCCAATCCAAACATACATATCCTTATTTAGTAAACCTAACGCTGACTTAGCAGTGGTGTGGTGATCAGGACAGGGTTTAGGGCCGAATTCCGATGAGTTAGGTAATTCCTAGGAAACTGAAATTTACTACAATTTCCCCTTCCCCCTTATCCCAGAGACAAGAAAATTCGGGAAGCTTTTCAACGGGCAAGCAGTTCAGGTTGGGGGCAGGGCTATTCTTTCTGCTAAGCCTTTTAAAAAAAAACAGGGTGGGGGGGGTTCCGAAAGCAACAATCAAGAAATATCAACAAGGACTATTGATCCCCTGAGGAGACTTCACTTTTGAGAGATCATCTCTCACATTAGTGACCTGTTGGCTAGATTTTAAGAATCTAAGCACCTTAATGGAGACAAGATGGACCTTATATACAGAAAGACTGTGGGAGGAATCTAGGAATGGCCAAGTAGTCTGGGGGGGAGGGGACCGTGAGGTAATAGAATGCCAGGGACCTGGACCAGTTGACCAAGGGAGACCGAAGCCTAGCTAGTATTAAGGGTGGGAAGTGGCCAGGGGCCATAGGGAGGCAAGACAATGGAGGGCCAGACTAGGTTAAGGGTAACAGAGATTGGGTGTAGCCACAATGAAAGGCCAGTTGATAAGATTATAGCCTGGGAGAATCCCAGAGATTTGGCCATGTGGGAAAGTCCAGGGTTTTTCCTTGTGGGGGTCTAGCTCCCATCCTCATCAATGTGAGGAGAATTACCACGTCCCTTTTCCTTCAGCAAAATCCCTGCCTCACTGGCCTTCCCAGAATGCTTGAAATTACTCTATTAGAATAAATATTTAGGTTAAGCATTCAATTTTCCAAGCTGTTCCTTTAAAACGCAAGCCCTTCTGGGAATAAGAGCATATTAATGCTATAATAGAGTCCTCCCAGGAGGCAGCTAGGGGGCTTAGTGGATAGAGCACTGGACCTGGGCTCAGGAAGACCTAGTTTAAATCCAGCATTAGACACTTACTAGCTGTGTGACCTGGGGCAAGTCACTTAACCTCTGTTTAACCCACTGAGGAAGGAAATGGAAAGCCACTCCAGTATCTTTGCCAAGAAAACCCAACATGGACAGTATGGTCCATGGGGGTCACAAAGAGTTGGACATGACTCAACAACAACAATAGACCCCTCCCACCTGGACAAGAAGGGCTAGGAATCCCAGACCTTTCAAACTAAACTTCTACTATTGAGGAAATTGAGGCACAGAGGAATTAATCTACTTGTTTGAGGTCACACAGAAAGTAAATGGGGAGTCAAGATGTCTTTTGACACTAAGTTCAGTGAATTTTCAATTCGATTCAATAAGCATTTATTAAATACCTACTATAGCACAGGGACTGTGCTAATCACTGGGAATACCAAAAGAGGCAAAAGACTGTCCCTTGCCTTCAAGAAGTTTTTAATCTAATGGAGGAGACAACATGCAAACAAATATATAGAAAGCAAGCTCTACAAAGGATAAATAGAAAATAATTCACAGAGGGAAGATCCTGGAATTAAGTAACCAGATTGAGGCTCTGGGATCTGGCTGCAAGGACTTCTGGGACTTGCAGTTCCCCGGGGGACAGTGAATTTCTTTAGGACTGGGATGGGAAAGGACTCAGCACTAAGGTAGCTAAGTGTGAGATACAGCTTCAGGTTGGAGAGGGGCTGTTTAAATCCAACTTTATGTGACTAGAGATTGCACCTAGAATATCACCCTAACCTCAGTAATTCTTCAGGAATACTGGAAATGGATACAAGGAATTTTGGGTTCCCCCAGGTGCTGGATCCACCCAAAGCTTTGGGTCCACCGAAGCTTGTGTTTTGAGCTCCCTTTGGGTTTTGGCTACACCCAAATTTTATTGAATGTTTATATTTACTGATATCCATCTCAATCTACCTTGTTTTCAAGTTGCCCTCTCTGCCAAATTGCTGAACTGCAGTACTGTAAGGTACCCTTGGAGCAGCTAGGTGGTGCAGTGGATAGAGTGCTGGGCCTGGAGTCGGGAAGGCTCATTCCTAAATTCAAATTCAGCCTTAGACACTTACTAGCTGTGTGACCCTGGGTAAGTCATTGAACCCTGTTTGCATCAGTTCCTTACCTGTAAAATGCGTTGGAGAAGGAAATGGCAAACCACTCCAGTATCTTTGCCAAGAAAACCTCAAATGGGGTCACGGAGAGTCAGACAGGACTGGAATGACTGAACAACAACAACAAAGGTACCCAAAAGTACCTTCCTGACCTCCCCTTTTTATAGGAAAGTTCTCATCTTTGACACGATAGAGATGATCCCTCCTTTGCAAGGATTCCAGGATGGTAACTGGTAAACCAAGGTGCTATCTGCTATCTTTACTTCCAGATTTGTGATTTGGGATCTCTGACTATAGCAATTGTTTGAAGGAAATGAGAGTATGGGATTTGAGTATTCCTGGGATGTAAGGTTAGCTAACAAAAGGCATTGGAGAGTTCCATTTTTGTTGTCAATTTCTATGGGGTTGTCTGGAACCATATGGATATTTTACCTGTGGAGTTATTGGGAAAAGGAGGTCTTTTCAACTGGCTTTAAGGATGAAAGCAAAATGCAAGGAACAATTTATGCTTATGGGCTACATGTCAATTATTCAGTGGTTGCTAGGAGAATGGCCTTGGGTTTTTTCAAGTGAGAAATCGAAGATTTTATAAAGATGCCTATGGTGATTTTTTAAGGTGATTCATTTACATTCCTCAGGGTAAGCAAGGATAGCACTTGCAGTCACAAAGTTCTAATCAAAACCAATACTTATGCACATAAAAAAGAAAGGAATAAAGTACAGAGACAAGACATTCTGGAAAGCATAACAGAAGCTAAAAATGAATTGGCCCCACCCATCAAAGGGTTGGTAGATGTTTAACCTAGCTCTCTAGGGGGAAAAATGTACTTACAACACACTTTTAAATTTAATCTGCATTATTAAGATTTTTTCCATCACTTTCTTAAGTCTAGACAATCAATACAATAATAAATCAAGCCCTAATTAATAGTATTTACTAATTTCTGAGGTGTAAATGTTCACACTGGAAATTTAACAATTAATTCTATCAAGCCAATTTGGCTTCTGGGTCAATATATGATGAGAAAATAAGAATGGGTTGAGATCCACATCCCTGGAAGGAGCAACCACATCAAAAGATCAGTCTGATATGAGAAGCAAAAGAGTTAATTGTTTTAGGATGCATTAAAGGAACCACAGTGAGCATATGTCCCAAGGAGATCAATGACAAATAGGAGGCCTTATACAGGATAATCTTTGCAGCAGAATATTTTTGTAGTAGAGGATTTGGAAACAAAACAGAGGCTCATCAAATGGGGGAATGGCTAAACAAGTTGTAGCACACAAATGTAAATGGAATATGAGTGTGGTGTTAAAAAACAACGAGTGTTAATGAATACAGAGAAGCATAGCAAGACGCATGAACAGATGTTAAGGGAGCTAAACAGAAACAGGAAAACAATATGTGCAATGACTACAACTATGGACATGGAAACAACGACAACAGTAAAGTAATTGAAACCCAGCGCTGTAAAATTGCCATGACCTGAGCTTGCCCCCAAAGAAAAGATAAGAAAAGCTATGTCCTCACGCTTCTCTGCAGAGGTGGGGGACCACGTGTGTGGAATGCTGCAGACAAGGTCAGATTTTTCAATATGTTTGCTAGTTCCGCTAAACCATTTCCCCCTTCTCATCTTTTTTCTTCTTTATTATAAATGATAGCTGTCTGACAGAGGAAAAGTGAAGGGATACATTGGTAATGTTGGTCATGTAAAAACAAAAGATATCAGTAAGACTTTATTTTTAAAAATAAGAAGTAAAAGGCTTATACTATCTTTGACTATGAAGGTGATAGACCTATTCTACTCTGCCTTGGGGTATAAGTTCTCAGTTCTGAGAAAACTGATGCTTGAAGAGGTGGCCCACATCACATCATCGTCATCATCATCATCATCACCATCATCATCACTAATATTTATACACTGCTTTAGGGTCGGGAAAACACTTTTACATATTTATCATATTTGGTCCTCACAAAAATCCTGGGAGGCCATTTTTAACCTCCATTGTGCGGATGAGAAAATGAAGGCTGAAAGGAGCTAAATGATATGTAGGTGTTGACTCAACAGGGATTACAGAGGTAGTTAGATTCTGAGGGAGAATTTGAACTTGGGTCTTAGTCTTAACTCCAAGCCCAGCACTCCACCCATTATACCACCTAACTGCCTCTTAGCTAGTAAGTGTCAAAGGCAGGAGGTGAAGCCCAGGTGTCTCCTAACTCTGAGGCTGGCAATCTATCTATCACACTAGAAGTGTCAAGCAAGTGGCCTTTAGGATGCATGTGACCCACAACACTCCTGAGTGCAGCCAAAGCAGATTAAAATGTCATTCCTATCTGATTTTACGTGTTGATGTACTAATAAAAAAATAAATACACAAACGTGTGGTTTTCTAAGTCAATATGTGGCCTGCGGGGATCCTTTGTATGGCTTAATGGCCCCTGTCTCCATTTGGGTTTGACATAGCACCATACTGTCTCTCAAGGGTCAGGAACTGAGATGAGTCATAGCTCTTTTCAAGAATCCAAAAGGCTTTCATACTGAAGAGGAATAAAGCTTCTGCTTAGTCCCAGAAGTCAGAACTTGGAACAGGAGGAAGCTTCAGAGAGGTAGAATTAACTTTACTACAAGTAAAAATTCCCTAACAGTTAGAGCCTTTCCTAAGTGACATGGGCTACCATGGGATATCACAGATTTCACTGGAAGTCTTCAAACAAGATCATTAGTTGGGTATAATATAAAAGAGATTCTTATTCATGTAAAGGATGGATTGGGGAGTTTCTGAGGCCCCTTAAAACACAACTCTGAGTGTCTGTGTCTGAGTGTCCATGACTTCACAGGTCTGTTGTGAGGAAAGTAGATCACGCAGCTTAAATCTCCATAGAAATGTGAGCTACATATTGGTAAAACTTTCATTCATTCATTCAACAAATATTAGACCATATTCACACAGGTAGTACGTGTCTGAGCTTGACTTTGAATCTAAGTCTCCTGATTCTAAATTCAGTGGCCTTTCCACCATACCATGCTGCCTCCCAATGTATAGTCATTGAGAACCTACCATGTTCAAGGTTGTTGGAGGGTGGAAGTAAAAGAAGAATAAAACACGGAAGGGGGCAGCTAGGTGGCACCATAGTGCATAGAGCGCCTGGCCTGTTGTCAGAAAGACTCATCTTCATGAGTTCAAATCCAGCCTCAGACACTTACTAGTTGTGTGATCCTGGGCAAGTGACTTAATCCTGTTTTCCTCAGTTTCCTCATCTCTCAAATGAGCTGGAGACAGAAATGACAAATCACTCCAGTGTCTTTGCCAAGAAAACCCCAAATAGGATCAGACACAACTGAAAATGACTAAACAACAACAAAAACATGGAAGGATTGAGATCTCAGTCAATGAAAGGAGCACCTACATCAATGATATCAGTATGATATAGTGAGTCAATGAACATTTATTAAGTGCCTACAGAGCGAACCACTGCGCTAAGATTAGGACAAAAAATATAGCAGGAAAAGAAGCTTCTCTCATAGAACAGATTGTGTTGAATTATCTTTCTGCCTATTATTCTTTATTTTCCATTACTCCACAACAATATAATCTCTGGAAGTGAGATTTTTTAACCTCTTTTTGTTTGTTTCATGGACCCCTCTGGCAGTCTGGTGAAGCTTATGGACTCCTCATAATCATATTTTAAATGCATAAAATATATAAGATTACAAAGAAAACACAATATTTTGAAATATAATTATCAAAATATTTTTATAAATAAGTTATTTAGGAATTCCTAGTCTAGAATAAGAAATATTTATTTCTGCCTCTACAAATTGTCTCATGCTATTACCTTTCCATGAACACCAACCATCCATTTCCACTCATCTACCTCTCCAGATAGGTATCTATCTAAGGGTGTGCTGGTAAATGTTTAACAACCAGATCTTTGGGGGGAGGATGTACTCACAGCACATTTTTAAAGTTTAATCTGCGTTACTAACATTTTCTCCATCACTTTCTTAATTCTAGAAGATCAACAAAGCAATAAATTAAGCTTATGTTTGCAGCATTTATTTGGTTTCCATAGTTTAAAGGCTTACGCTGAAAATGTAATAACCAGCTATTGTGAATTAGTACGAGCCAGCTCTAGCCCAACACTATGTCTATCCAAATCTTGTTTGTATTTCGAGAATCAGTGAAAGTCCTGTTTCCTCAAAACAAAAATCTCTCTAATCAAGCTCAAGCTAGAAGCTTTTTTCTCATAAGTTATTAGCTATGTGGTTGAGGGATAGTAATTCAGTCTCTGTGGACTTCAGTTTCTCTATCTGTAAAAATGGGAATGATAATGTTTACTCTAGGAGCAGCAAGGTGGTACAGTGGATAAAGTGCTGGGCCTGGAGTCAGGAAGACTCATCTTCCAGAGTTCAAATATGGCCTCAGTCACCAGCTGTGAGACCATGGGCAAGTCACTTAACCCTATTTATCTCAGTTTCCTCAGTTCCTTATTGAACATTGCAGGTTCTGAATGAATACACATTGGAAGGCAGCATGGTATTGTGGAAAGGGCACTGAATTTAGGAAAATGAGCTGGAGAAAGAAATGGCGAACAATTCTAGTATCTCTGCCAAGAAAACTCCAAGTGGGATGATGAAGAATCTGACATAACTAAAAAATTACTGAACAACAACATTTACACCACTTACATTGCAGATTAATGCTGAGGAAAGCACTCTGTAAACTGTAGAATTATACATAAATGTGAGCTTTAATAATAACACTAATTTTTATTATACTGAAATATATATTATAATATAATAATTGTTAGTAGTAGTATGACTGTTAACTCATTCTTCCCATCTTTTTTGATGGGATTAATATAGAAGTAGTTTGAGGATAAGCCTTTATCCTATTATTATTATGGCATATTCTATACAATATCACAAAAGTCAATAAAATGACTGCTTTTTGAATAAGAATGTTGGAATATAAACACGTCTTCTGAAGACTCACTGAAAGTATCTTTGGGACAATTCCAACTGCAGACAGGATAACAGGGTTGACATTTACCTTGCCCTGTTCTCACATAGTTTTAATTACTTCCTCTACGTCTCTATAGTTTGAAAGTTTTTCATTCCTTATAGTTTGTAAATTATTCATGTTCAATATAGTAACACCTATTAAAATATTCTTAAATTTTTATGATCAATGTCATATCAGAGCAATGTGGGCCACAGTTCTATCTATAATGATGCTCTGGCTCTGAGAGAGTCTTTATTTGTTGAATTCTCAAGGATATTTGGAGGAGGGGGGTTGTATTTGCTTCGTGAGGATTTGTAGTCTGGTGGTTTAAAAAATATGATGAGCTTCTGGTATAGAATTCTAATCACTTGAAATTGTCCTTTTAGTTATCTAGTCAATGCTAAACTCTTGCAACCTACAATGATATGTTGAACAGTGTCTTTCTTTTAATCAATCAAATTGCTTCAATCAAATCATGTCAGCTCCTTAAGGATAACCTCTCTGTAATTTCTAGTGTCAATTGCTGAATTGCTATCATAAAGCCCTCTACTTCATAAACAAATCTGGACATGACTGCCATTTTTTAATGCTTCTTTGTTGATAAAGTTTTGATTAAGTTCATGAGGATGTCCCCCATGAAATATCTTTAATTGTGCTCTTGGATATTAGCTGCTTCATAGACTCCTTCTGGAGAGAAGGAACTATTGAAGGAAAAAAATGTATTACTTTTATACTCTGAATTTAAGCACATTTGCCAGAAAAAAATTTAACATAATTTAACAACAATCTAATATCTAAAGATTTCTAGCTTGGAAAGGGAGCTGTCCAAACTCTGGGCAGATTAGAACAATTTGTTCTAATGGCCATGAAGGCTGCTGAAGCAAGTGCTGTGGCCAAGGTCATCCACTGCATCCTGCACTATTGCTAGTCACCTTGACTTGCTCCTGGGCTTCGATGCCTCTGGAAGAGAAAGTGGGGTTGATGACTGCCTCACTCAAATCCAATTCAACCAAGAATTAAGACATCACTGGTGGTCCCATTCAAAAACAAAGGACAAAACAGCAACAGTGTCCCTTGACTTCCCAGATAATTTGAGACAACATTTTTAAGACTCTTGAATAATGATTCCTCTGTATTAAGATTCAGTGTTGGGTTAACATTACAAAATAATTTAGTATCAAAATCACCATTCATTTTTCCCTGGACCAATCTCCTAACTACAGGAACAACAAAAAGACCTTTTCCCTTTGATCAATATCTTAATCATTTCCAGTTAGAGAAGGGTGGATCCTAACCCAATCACTGTAGGGACTGGAGAAAGGCAATGATGTAGGTAAGGTGAGGGTTCAGTTTGGCTCTTTTTCCTAAGAAAGGCCTTAATTTTGGTTCCACCTACTTTCCTAAAGGGATAAGTCTGGAAAGGTTTTGGGGGTGGAGAAATACTACTTCTAGAGAAATTAAAAAGGAGCTCTTTAATGTGTTTCACACCAGTCAATAACCATTTATTAAGTGCCTACTATGTGCCTATACTGTGCTAAGTGCTGGGGATGCAAATATGAAAAATAATTCTTGCCCTCAAGGAGCTTACAATTTAGTGGAAGAAGATAGACATAAAGGGAAGCTGAAAGGGGAATACGGGAAGGGTGTAATGGGGGGAGGGGAGAATACGTGGGTTCAAGGAATAATGGGGAAGTCCAAAGGCGAGTAGCTTCATTTCCTATAAATGAAGAGATGGCTAGGCCTGGGCCCCCTTCTTAAATGGAGGCTTTGGAGCTCATCACTCAGCCCTTCACTCAAAGAAGGAGAGGGTGCTGATGAAGTCTGTGACTACCAAGGCAGATGTGATTGTGCAGGATGGCGAGGTTTTCAGTCCCACTTTCAGTTACATTAGACAAGTCTAGTAAATATAGACCTATTTCTATTGCTTTGTAAAGTGAGAACTCTTTGTTCCAAAGTACTTTTGCAAAATTTATTCTGTTTATCACGTACTCTAAGAACTTCTATCAATCCTCTTCCTCCGTTTTGACAAGAAAATGTTCATCTTTCCATAGCTGCCTTAGGATGATGGGCCCTGTGTTTTATTAATATCATATAGCTTTTTCTTTGAACATCTTCTAGATAAGGGTTTCTTAGTCTAAGATCCCATACCCCTAAAGGATCTATGGATAGATTTCAGAGGGTCCATGAATTCAAAAAAATAGTTTAACAGAGATATTTCAATAAAATTGGTTTCCTTTGTCATCCTAGAGAGGCAGCTAGACAGCACAGTGGATTGAGTGCAGTGCCTGGAGTCAGGAAGACCTGAGTTCAAATCTGCCCCCAAACACTTACTAGCTGTGTGAACCAGTGGCAAATCACTTAACCTCTGTTTGCCTCAGTTAACTCATCTGTAAAATGTGAATGATAATAGCACCTACCTCCCACGTTGTTGTGAGGATCGAATGAGATAATATTTCTGAAATGCTTAGCATAGAGCCCAGCACATAGCAGGTGCTTAACAAGTGTTTCTTTCCTTCCAATGTATTTTACTTTATCCATTTAAAAACATTATTCTGAGAAGAGGTTTTTGTTTTGCATTTACTCAAATGTGCACTTTTGTCGTACCAGATTTTTGTGCATAAAGAGAACCAGAAAATGTCCACATCTACGTCTTTCAACAGACTACCAAGGGGGTCCAAGCAAATGCTCAATTTTTTTTTTCCAAGCAAATGCTTAAGAACCCCTGTTCTAGACCCGTTGTCATCCGTTTTACCATGCCAAAAGTATAGGTTAAGAACAGTTTTCTGTAGGTGTTAATTTCCCTAAATATGCTCTTCCAATTAAGTTTTGATTCAGGATGCCGATTTATTATTTTTTTTAAAAAGTTTATAGAGGTTTTTTTTAGTAATATAAGCTATGAATGGTGTTTTTAAAATACATAAACACAAAATTGTCCTATATTTGGAGGAGTCACTGATATTTTTATCTTTTGGTAATAAGTATGCGTAACCCAGCTCCCAATTATATTAAGAAAGATGGGATCAAGTTTGCATCAGGGAGGAAGCCAGCAAAGCGCTTTGCTAGTAATTCATGCCACACCAAGAAGCACTGGAAACAATACTTATGGATCTTGTCCAGACCCATCGTTTTCTAGTTTTTCAGGGAAACTAGAGTTCCAGTCATCTCCTTGAATATAACTGTCTTGTTGAATTTTATTAATGATACATATACAAGATTTTTGTTTTGTAGTTACTGCAATGTACATCTTTCGTCCAATCCAATGTGGATTTTCGTGAACCATGAAGGAAAATGTCTGCATCACCTGTATTTTCCTTATTTGGGGGAGGGGAGGAGTGTCTTTTATTTATTTATTTATTTTTGCTTCTCAAGCCTCTATATTATAGTTTTTGATTGTTGAGTTATTTTTGTTCTTTCTGTTGCCTCTGCCTTTTGACTTTCACTTTCAATTGTTGATTAAGGGTGTTAAGAATTTCTGACAGATTTTTGCTTTCCAGAGCCCATTCCATGTTTATTTTTTGTTGCTTTAATTGCATGATATATTGCAAATGTTTTCTCCTGCAGGTAATAGCTAGATAGCAATGTAATCTTCTGATGTTTTCCCACGAGTCTTCAATAGTTGTTTTAAGGTATTTCTGCTGTCTGATGCCTTTCCTGAGGTGTATTCTTTGATAGCTCCATTTTTTGCTACTTTGGTCCTTCAACATTAGGTAGTATTTCTAAAGTTTGTTTGTTGTAGATTTTCATTGCCTTCAGGTGCTTAATTTTTTCCTTCTTCAGATTTAAATGCATCAGTGAATCCCTCTGTCCCCCATTGCCTGAGGGCCAAGGATGTTTCATTTCATTCTGCCCCAGGGTTCTCCAGTATCCTTAATAGAACTTGGGGGAATCTAGTCTCTGTTATTGGCTTAAGCCCACACTGATGGAATTCCCCCATTATAAGGGTTCCCTGAACCCCAATTCCATTTAACAAATTAATAGATTAGCTTTTAAAAATATTTACTTCAAAGGTATAATAAGAATAAATTTGCAAACATCTCCCCAATACATTGGTGCATCATTTCTGCCTATACCACCTCAGTATGTGGGGAGGGAAGATTACTTCACAGTTTATCTCAATTCCTATAGAGCATGGTTCTATCAAGTTCCAAGGCCAAAGCCTAACTTGGGCTCAAATCCCAGGCATCCTAGTTTCTTAGGTCTTCCCTACTAGGGCTGGCAGCAGCATCTAGCCTAGAATTCTGCCTCTAGAGTCACCATGGCTCAAGCTCCTGGGTCCTGGAACTCCACTGCTTAAGACTAGAACTGAAAAGGACAAACAAAACAGATGAAGCTCTAAGCTGATTCTTGGTGCCACAGGACCTAAAAGTGTATGAGTAAGGGGGAGGTAGTCCTCCCCTCACACCCAGCTCAGTTCATGACCTAAGCTTCTGTTGAACAGGACCTTTACCCCTTGGATGCTGCTGGAAAGAGAGTGAGGCTGGCCCAGTCCAGCAATTTAAAAGGTGCTGCTGCTCTGGCTATTCAGCCAATGGAAAAGACTACCCCCATTGGGTGCTAGAGGAATGCCAAATGTCTTTTCCCAGATGTGGGTCCCTTGTGTCTCCCATACTGGGGCCTCCATCTTAAATGATCTGGGGATGCATCAAAGCCCTTTACATAAGTAACTACTCAGTTTTTGCTCTCACAATATCCAATCTAAGTTTTAAATTAAGTTCTTCCTCATGTGTGGGATGCGACTCAAACTAAAAAACACTTGGAGGTATCTCAAGGTAGGAACAGAAAGTTTATTTTCAAATCTCGAGATTCAGGTGTCCCTCCCTCCACCAGTAGACTCTGATGAAGGGAGACAAATTACAGAAGCAAAAGCCAGGTTAAATAACCCCCTCCCACCAACTGGCCACTACTTGGTTCACAATTTAAATGTGAAAATCTACCTTAGAGACAGAAAACAAAACAAAGAAACAATATACATATCTATATTTAGCTCCTTAGTTTGCTAAAATAATACCAAAGAAGCAATTAAAAATGTGTAGCTAAGCCAGACGCTGTGCTGTTGTGGCAAGGTTACCACCGTGACCGAAATATAGCAACAGGTGTAACAAGATACAGGGGCTAGATTCCCGTGAATCAGGTGATTTCTAGTAAATCGAAACTTGGGCCTATCGGGCTGCTATGCCTGCCTTGAGTCTTGATACAATTTCTATTCATTCTTCTAAGAAGTCTTCACAGGACTTTGACTCACAGGCCCCAGACCCTCATCTATCCCACTCAGCAAGAACCATTTACCCCCTGAGAGATCATCTTTCACACTCACAATCGCCCTACATTGCTCTGTGGCACATTGCTGAGGACATCATTGACCAAAATCAGTTTGAAGTCCTTGCCTGTAACCTGGGGACACATTTCCAGCTTTGATATGATGTAGAACTGGAATATAATGAAACCATTCCGCATCTTTGATCCATTTCGTGTGTGCATAGGGCTTGCTTGCTGTAGTGATCAGCCCCATCAACACTGAAGCCTTTCTAGCAGGTGGGCTATTGGTACTTCCGATCTGTTCTGATGTTCCTTGGCTTTCTGGGATACTACATCACAAAGACACTCCTTAAGTTCTGAAGGGATTTGGGCCCAAGTCAAAATCTCAGCCCCTTGCCCCAAAGGGAATTTAGCTCCCATTTGTCTATAGGCCCAGCTCCTCACCTCCCTTTGAACGCCCTAGCCCCACCTTTTGATCTTATTCAGATGAGCCTTTGTCCCTTGCCCTAAAAAGAATCTGACTCCCCTTTGTCTATGGGACCCAGAAAACCCTTAAACGTTTAGGTTCCTTATTGACTCCCCTTATCTCCCTTTGAAAGCCCTAGCCCCACCTTGTGATCTTATGCAGATGCCTTCCACTCCCTTCATTATCTATTCCCATTGTCTATTCAATTTCTCAGACTTTTCAATAGGAATTCTTACCCAGACCCTTTTCCCAACCCCCTCCTCTGGCCACCCAAAGTTACTTTAGTGTATATAAGAACCACCGTGGCCCCCATTCAAACACTGAGAATCTCTCATGCCCAAAAGGCTGAAACTTTCTCTTGCCTGCTTGTCCTTACAGGAGTCACCTGGCCTATATGTTTTATCTCTAATAAACTTTTTCTCTGGCTGGAAGAAGATTTGAGTTGAATTCATTCAGGAAGGGCCCCCATCGCCATCTTGGGGTTCCAGCACCCCAAACCTCAGACCTCTTCAGTTCCACTGCCCTCTGTATCAAGCTGATCATCCCTATGGCTTTAATTAGGATCAATTGGTATAACTCTAATTTCTTAGAAAGATTCCTTTTCCTTACATTAATTTTAAGTTTGGAAACCTTGCTCCTATGTGGGCTTGCTGACTTTGGAATGCCCTACTGTGACTCTGCCTGGGGAAATGATCACCATTACTACGGGCTGCTCTCTCTCTCTGGTTAGTAAGGAAATGGCTGAAAAGAGGAAACAGACCTGAGGCCTCTGATTAAGCTCAGCTCATCAGCAGAGGGGCAGGAAGCTGGTTTTAAGTTTGTAGGTACCTTCAGTTTCTTTCCTTCACACACTACATTCATTATTATGAAAGCCTAGCTATGTGGTTTGTCTTTTTCTCCCTAAAACCATAGCTATTTGAGTTGAAAGTCAAAGGCCTTGTTCAATTCCTTAAGTAGCTCCTGTGGGGCTGCCTGATAAGCCTGAGGATGTGCATTTGAAATGACTCTAGTAAGTTTAAAACCTTCTGTTTGAATCCTTTCTCCCATTTGGCCTCCAGTAAGCCAGCAGCTTTAAAAGATCTTTATCTCTGGGTTTTCAATTCTGACCTTCTGTCCCTGATTAGGACTAGCTACTCAATAATATCTCCCTCCCTAAGTAATAGCTTCTGCCAGCACTCAGCCTTAGGAATATTTTGCTTCCTCTCCTGGATTTCCCTTCTGAGTGATAGCTGAATAATATACAGTTTGGAGGCGGTTGGGGCCTTCTAATCCATCACACTTCTCTCTTGAGTAGAAGAGACAAATAGCCTCTCTCAAATTTTTGCAGACATCTTCGAAAATCCCCTATTCTTCTGTTGGGAGCATGGGAATGTATTTTGGTTACTGATGGGAAGTCATGCAAAAGTCACAAATCTTTTTCTGTCTTTTTTATCCAACCAAGGCCCTGTGATTTTAATGGAACCTGAAGGACCTGATACAGGTTGGGGTTGAGAAATTCCTTCACCACAGCTCCACCACCTCCTTTGCAATTTTGCTAAAAGTAGTCTTGGGAATATTTGCCTAGACCAGAGGTATTTTCTGACCTTAATTCAGCTAAGTTATACTGAGAAGTTTAAAAGACAAATAAAAAGACTTCTCTAGCTACCCAGCTGGGTACAGCTGGCTGAGGGTTGGAGTGATGAGGGAGGTTACACCCCAGAAGTGCTAAAAATGGTTTCTGGGGGTCTCAGTCTAAAAAGCTGCCAGACCATTCCCCCAAGGCCCAAGAAAAACAGTAGCAGTAGAGATGTCCAGAAGCAGCAAAGACCTCCAGAAGAGGACAGGGCACCCAATGACATCTCTGAAGGATACCCTTGGCTTCACAGCTAGGTGTCAAGAGGAAGCTAGGTGGAACAGCAGATGGAGCCTTGGGGCTGATGTCAGAAAGACCTGAGTTCAGATTCCTCCTTAGACACCTATTAGCTCTAAACTGGAAGCATCTGAGCAAATCATTTAACCTCTGTCTGCCTGTTTTCTCAGCTGTAAAATGAGGATGATAAAAGCATCTTTGCCTCCTAGTGTTGCTGTGAAGATCAAAATATGCTTTAAAAATGCTTGTTCCTTCCTCTCCCCTCCCTTCCCCCCAGGTATCAGAAATGTGAGTTGCTTTAGTCATGTGTGTGATGTGGCCACTTGTATTCCCTACCATAATAATTTTCTTCCTGTTTCTCTTCCACCATTGGTAATGTGATAGCATGTTGGGAGAATGTTTCCCTGTGTCTTAGACCTATGGGTTGGAGAACTGATCAGGCTCTGCAATCCATTCCCCAACCTTTAGCAGCAAAGGCTTTCTAAATGGATGTGGTATATGACCTCCTTGCCACTTAAAGATTAGTGAACAACTTATGTATAGTCCAGTGGAGTTTAAGGCTATGTTATAGTCAGCCGGGTGGACAGTGAATGAAGGGAATGTAAAAGTTATTTGTGCCTTATTTGGGTGCTTCCAGTTGTGGGGTATACTCCTCTGGGCCTATTCTTCTCAAATATTGTGATGGAGAGAGAGACTGGAGTGAAGTAAATGTAGTTGTGTTCTGCCTTGGATTAATATCTGAATGCCTGTGTGGCTGATAATTTCCTGCTGCCCCTCAAATCCCTGTGATTTGGAGTTCCCCTTAAGCTCTGTTGCAGTGTGAGAGGTTGAGAGGTTGTGACCCCTCAAAGACTGAAGTACATGGGTCATCTGGAATGAATTCACAGACTCAAGCATTCTTTAAGCCAAGGTGGCACAGTTTATTGTTACGCTTTTCAGCGGGCAAGGTTTCTTAAAGGATCCTGCAACCTTAGAGAGGTACAGTTAAAGTTTATATAGGATAAAATACAATAAAACAAGTGCCAAATATGCTAACTAGGGGATTCAGGGTGGGATTAGGGAGTGGTTAAGGAGTGGTCAGTTCTTAAAAGAACATACACTTCTTATACCTCCTGCGCAGGCATTTTACCCAGAGTTCATTAGGAAAAGCCCATAAGGGGGGCCACAGGGAAGTGTGGTTTTAGGCCTGCTACATCACTAAGTCAATCAGAGTTCAGGGTAACTGAGAGTTGTCCAGTCTGCCATCAATCAGTGTCTTGCTTGACAAGATAGATATAGGGAGTATACATATGTCTTAAGTCTAGAATACAGTTAATGAGGAGTCCAGGATGTAGATAATAAGGTAGGGCAGTAGGATAGTATAGTAGTGGGTAAGAATGTCTTTATGACCCAGTGCAAAGCCAGTTTAAACTAATAAATCCTTCAGGTGCTGTTTGGAACTGCACCAGGGAGAGAGATAAGGGTCTTGCTGGGGCCCAGTCATGAGTAATTGCTAAGCACAGAGTCCTCGGGCTGGGGAGAAACTGTCAGGGACAGCGTTTCTGAGGCTAGGGAGAAATTGGGGTCCAAGTACAAGCACCCAAGTACCCCATCAGCTCCATAAAATGGTGAGGGGACAATTGCTTTCTACAGTTAACTCTCCCAAAATTTCATGTGTATCTGGTTCTCTCCTACCCCTCCCCAGTCCCTGTTCTCCTAGAATATTCTAGTTCCAACAAATTTGGAACTGGAAAGGAGATCATTCAGTCTAAATCATTCATTTTAAAGTTAAGGAAACAGAGGCCCAAAGAAGTTTAGTGATTTGCTTACAAGTCACACAAGTAGTAAGTAGCAGAGTCAGAATTTCAATACAGTTCCCTGACTCCAAATCCAGTTTTATTTCTATGGCGCAATTGTTGAAGGAAAATAAAGATAGCCTTTCCATATTGTATTTGAATGTTCAGATTTACTTAAAACACATTGGTTAATATTTCAATCATTTGCTAGGAGGATTTTCAGTTGGCATAAAGTCCTCTGTACCTTCCAGAAATCCTAACTAACAAAGGAAATCTGGGGGTTTTAATACCTTACTTAGGAGATTCTAGAACATTCTAAATGTATATCTCTAACAATACAGCTTATACAAAAAGTTGCAAATTAGAACAGTGTATTTATTGAAAGGAAACAGAAAAATAATTCAAAGATCTATTTGTATGTTAAATCATAACACATCAGTCACATACATCCTCAGGGACTCTAGGATGTGATGATGGTGTTACTAATCACAGAATTCCAAAGAGAGTATAATTTTTTTTACTTTATAAAAAATAATATTTAACTTTTTCCCAATTATATATCAAGACAATTTTTGAGTAGTAGCAGATGTTGTCATTTTTTTCAGTCATGTCCGACTTGTCATGACCCTTGATAATCATTTAAGATCAATTGAGACCCAATAAAGGCCAAAAACCTGAATTAATCTTTTCTCTTTGAGTGAACTAAAAACACCCCTTCCTGTGTCAGCAAATTCCAGGACCAGATGGAACTGACCAGCATTCTTCTTATTATTAATGAGACTTTTCCTTATCTTGGTATCCTGTGGACATATGTTATGTAGGGGAGACACACATATCCTGGATCTATAATTTTGATTAATACTTTGACGTTCTTCTATTGTATTTACAATCTATGCAATTAAGAAACTTCCTTTTTTATGCTGTATGTTAAGAAACATATGGAGGCTATACCTTTTTTTTGAGTAACACAGACATCCTGAGTCAGGGTTTAAATGTCCTCCAAAAATTGCTTGAGTCAATCGGAGTTAAAGCTCTGATTCCGTGTACATGCTCTACTTAAGGGAATAAGGAATAAAACAATATGAATTTACTTATCACCTAGCTTGTTGTCTCTTTAACCAACTTTCAGGTCGACGCCCTTTTTGAGGTTTTCTTTGCAAAGATACTGGAGTGGTTCACCATTTCTTTCTCCAACTCATTTTACAGGTGAGGAAACTGAGGAAAAGAGGGTTAAGTGAATTGCCCAGGGTCACACAGCTAGTAAGTGTCTGAGACCAGATTTGAACTCAGATCTTCCTGACTCCAATCCTGATGCTCTATCCACTGTGCCACCTAGCAGCCCCCTGTAAAGACAAATTTTGAGTTCCAAATTTTCTTCCTCCCTTCCTTACCTCCCCCTTTCTCCCTCTCTGAAACGGTAAACAATCTGATATAGGTTATACATGTGCAGTCATGCAAAACATGTTTCCATATTAGTCATGCTGTGAAAGACACAGAGGAAAAGAAACACACACACACACACACACACACACACACACACACAACAAATAAAGGTGAAAAATTGTATACTTTGATCTACATTCAGCTTCCATCAGTTCTTTCTCTGGATGTGGATAGCATTTTCTATCATGAGTCCTTTGGAATTGTCTTGTACTATTGTATTGCTGTCATTCACAATTGATCATGCTAGAATACCTCAGTTACTATATACAATGTTCTCCTGGTTCTGTTTACCTTACTTTGTATCAGTTTGTGTAAGTCTTTCTGAAATCAGCCTGCTCACCATTTCTTATAGCACAATAGTATTCCATTACAATCATATACCACAACATGATCAGCCATTCCCTAATTGCAATTCTTTGCTACCATAAAAAGAGCTGCTATGAATTTTTGTGTACAAATAGGTCTTCTCCCCTTTCTTTTGATCTCAAAGTATGGAAATAAAAGTGGAAAAAGCATTGTCTCTGCAATCAGAGGACAGAGGTGAGAATCCTCACTACCTGTGACTTGGAAGTCATATAACCTCCTTGTTAAATGAGAGGCTTGGATGAGATAACCTTTGGCATCTCTTTCCAGCTCTAGATCCTACTACAACAGGTGACCTTTGTATCTAAAACAATCTTAGAATACTCTAGAGAAGTCACGTTAGTTGATGTGTAGGCAATTAACCTTGATCAATACCTAGTGCTTGAGTTAATGGTCTAGTTATTTCAGCTATGGCATTTAGGCCTTTTACTTCTGCTTTTGCTATAAATTTAACTAGAGGTTGGAGATATTTGTGTTCTGCTGATTTCCCACGTTCCTTTAGTATGTCTTCCCCTGAGCCCTGTGGAAGACTGCTCAACCGATAACTGACCTCTTTGTTGTTCCTTCCATGAGAAACTCCATTTCCCATTTTCACTGGCTGACTCATGCCTCATCTCTCCTCATTTCCACCTAGCAGCTTCTCTGGCTTCCTTCTTGTGACAGTTAAAGTCTCACCCTCTTCTGCAAGTCCCTTTTGATCTTAACGCTTTCCCTCTGAGATGACCCTCAATTTAACGTGTGTGTGTGTGTGTGTGTGCACGCGTGCACACTGGACCCAGCTTGAATTGATTCTGGAAAGCTGATTGTTAAATTTTGAGCGTGACCTTTTGTATCTCAGACAAATGTTACAAATCAGGGCTTGATTGATTGTTTTTTTGATTGTCTGGACTCAAGAAAGTGACTGAGACAATGTTAATGAAGCAGATTAAACTTGAAAATGTGTCCTGCATACTTTTTTTTAGGAAAGCCAATTACCAGCACACCCCTGCATATATACTGCACTTTGTTTGTATGTAGTTGTTTGCATGTTTTCTCTCCAGTTAGATAGACTGTGAGCTCCTTGAGGGAAAGGACCATCTTTTTTTTGTTTCTTTGTATCCCCAATGCTTAGTTTAGCACTTGGTACATAGTAGGCACTTAATAAGTACTAACTGACTAAGATCAATTCTTCTTATACTTCTCACACTCTTGCTCCAAAAGAAGCCTGACTCTCTCTTGAAGGCACATCGTCCTTGTCCAACCATAGCAATCCTGGATGTAGCATCTCTCATATCTACCTTCTCTGACATACTGGGCCAGAGAGAGGAGGAGGAGGCATACTCCTTGTTCCACACTGCCATTTCCAGTGTGTAGGTGGGTCATTGTCTTTGAAGAGAACCAAAATGACATCACAATGTCAGGGTCAAAGTACAGTGTATCTGACTATGGCTGACGAGGCCAACAGGAGCTCAGAAGGCTCTACCAGAAGTTGGGCACAAATAGTCCATCTGAGCACTTGGGAGGGAGGTGTCTAAATCTGTGCATCTCACATTTCTTTTGAGCTATAGCAATTCTTCTTTGCTCACAGAGCATAGTACCTTATTTGATGCAGGTATACCATACTGGGCAGTCCTGGGTCAGTGTCTCCCAATTGATACCAAAGTTCTTCAGAGAGACCTTGAGGGGCGTCCTTGCATCATTTCTTCTGACCTCTGTGTGAGTGCTTGCCTTGTGTGAGCTCTCTGTAAAATAATCTTTTAGGCAAATGGGCATTTGGCATTCGAACAACATGGCCAGCCCACTTCCAGACCTTTCCTCTGTCACCATTACTCAACAATTCTTCTCTTTGGAGAGTTCCTTCATCCATTTATATAATCAGGTCTATATCTGCTGGCCTCTCAATTATTCTTTCTCTTTTCTAAAGGAATTCAGTACCTAGTTCACAGTCTCACTTCCTACTCCAATCTCTCCCTTTACCCTTGGGGAATTTAATATTCAAGTTGTTACTGTCTCAAAACAACCTGGTTTTCCAATTAATTGACCTCCTCAACTCCCACAACCTTCATCTCCACTCTACCTTATCCTCCCAAAGGGGTGGTCACATGAAAAACCTTCACCTCAAATCATTCCATCTTCATGATCTTGAATTTTGAAGTTCTTCTCCTTTATCATAATCTGAGCTTCCATATCTCTATTTGCCTTCCTCTGTGTAAATCTATTTTTACCCTTACTATTGAATCTACTTCTGACTCTATAGGTGAATAGCTTTCCCAGCTTGACTATGTCTTCACCTCTGTGGCCCCTCCTCAGATTGGTGAGATCCTGCTTAACATTACTATTTCATGAAGAGCCTGGACTATCCATGTTCACTTCTCTCCTGGCTCTGTTTCTTTCTTTTTTTCTTTCTTTCTTTTTTTTTAATTAGGCCACTGGGGTTAAGTGACTTGCCCGGGGTCACACAGCTAGTATGTGTCAAATGTTTGGTCTGAGGTCAGATTTGAACTCAGGTCCTCCTGACTTCAGGGCTGGTGCTCTATCCACTATGCCACCTAGCTGCCCCTCTGGCTCTGTTTCTGACTCTCCAGATGTCTCTGCCTTGTCACCATGTGGTAATCTGGTAATTTTCCCCTGCTGTGGGCACCCTCTCCCATGCTGCCTCTACTTTCCAGTTCCCTTTTATGTGTGTCTTCCCCTACTAGAATGTAAACTTCTTGAGGGTAGGAACTATCTTTTTTTTTGGCTTCTATTTGTATTCCAGTGTTTATAGCACCATTCTTGGCACATAGTAAACACTTAAGGATGTTCTCTCTGTCTCTCTCTTTCTTTTTCTCCTTTTGCCCAGACCATAGTAATAACCTTTCAATTGGTTTTTCCAATTTCAACCTTCCCCTTCTCCAATCCATTCTTTACAAATTCCCAAAGTAATCATCCCAGGGCATGACTCTGAGCCTGCTATTCTGTTTGAAACTCTTCAGTGGCTTCTTGTTGCATATAAGATGAAATGCAAATTCCTCGGCCAGGCTAGAGAGGAGGGTGGCTGTGCAGTGGATAGAGCACTGGCCCTGGAGTCAGGAGGACCTGAGTTCAAATCTGACCTCGCACACTTGACACTTAGTAGCTGTGTAACCCTGGGCAAGTCACTTAACCCCATTGCCAACCCCCCCCCAAAAAAAAAGGCAAAAAAGATAAAATGTACAAAAATAGTAATAGCAGCTCTTTTTGTAGTAATCCCAAACTGGAAACTAAGGGGATGCCCATTGAAAGCATCTCCAGGGGAATGGCTAGCCGAGTTATAGTATATGGATGTAATGGAATATATTTGTGTCAAAAGAAATGATGAAATGGAAAATTTCAGTGGAAACTGGGAAGTGCTCTGTGAAGTAGTACAGAGTGAAATGAGAAGAACCAGAATAGTTTATACAATTATAACATTTAGAGAAAGACAACTTTCAAAGACTTTAGAATGGCAATTAATGCAATGATAAAGCACCACAAGTGCAAATGGGGAAGGCGAGGGAAGGGAATAAGCATTTTTATAGTACTTAATATGTGCCAGGCACTGTACTAATATTTTACAAATATTATCTCATTTGATTCTGAAAACAACCATGTGAAGTAGGTGCAACTATCATCCCCATTTTACAGTTGAGGAAATTGAGGCAAATAGAGGTCAAGTAACTTGCCCAAGGTCACAGAATAAGTGTCTAAGGCCAGAATTAAACTAAAGTTTTCCTGACTCCAGGCTCAGTGTGCCACTTAGCTGCCTTGGAAAAGGACAGAGGACAGAAGATGAAACTTGTGCCACTCAGCTCCTGCCAGAATTGATGGACTTCAAATGAACAAGACCTGCATTTTTGGACATGGCCAATGTGGGAATTTGTTTTGCTGTACTGTGCATATTTGTCATGAGGGTTTTATTTTTCATTTTAAAAAGCATTCTTTTTTAAAGGGGGCAGTGGCAAGCAGAAATAATAAACGCTTATAAAAATAAATTTAAAAATTTAAAACAGTAAGCAATCAATAAACATTTGTTAAGTGCCTGCATGCTAGGCACTGTGTTAAACATACAAAGAAAGGTAATACAAAGGTGATACAAAGAAAGGTAAGACAATCCTTGCTGTCAAGGGGCTCACAATCTAATGTGGGAGACAACGGGAAAACAACTATGTACACAGATGCTACATACAAGGTAAATCGGAAATAATCAATAGAGGGAAGGCACTAGAGTTAAGGGGGAATCAGCAAAGGCTTCCTGTAGCAGGCAGAGTTTTAGCTGGAACTTGAAGGAAATCAGGAAAGCCAGCAGATGGATATGAGGAGAGAGAGAACACCAGGCATGGGGAACAGGCAGTGAAAATGCCCAGAGTCAAGAGATGGAGTATCTTGTTTGTGGAACAGCAGGGAGGCCAGCGGATCACTGTATACATGTTCGGAGGGTGGAGAAGGAAAGGTCAGAAGATAGGAAAGGAGGGAGAGGGTCAGGTTATCGAGGGATTTTAAAACCAAACAAAGGATTTTGTATTTGATCCCAGAGTTAATAAGGAGCCACTGGAGTTAATTGCATAGATACGGTCAGATTTGGACTTTAGGAAGGTCACTTTGACAGTTGAGTAAAGGACGGACTGGAGTAGGGAGAGATTTGATTCAGGGAAATCAGTCAGCAGCCAGTTGGAATAGTCAGGGCATGAGGTGATGAGGCCTTGCACCAGGGTGGTGGTAGGATCAGAGAAGAGAAACACTGAGTCAAAGTTCAAATCTGTCTTCTGATTCCAAACCCAGTCCTTTTCCCATTAGCAATCAATCAATATTTAATCAATATCAATCAAATCAATAAACATTTATCAAGCTCCTACTATGTGTCAGTAACTGTGCTAAGTGCTGGAGATGCAAAAAGAAGGAAAAGATAGTCCCTGCCCTCACTGAGTTTACAGTCTAACGTAGGAGGTGACATGGAAACAGCTATCTACAAACAATCTGTATACAGCATAAAAAATAGGAAATAATTAACAGGGAAAGCACTGAAATAAAGAGGGGTTTGCGGAAGGTTTCTGAGTTCCAGTCAAACTGGATCACTTGTTCTCCAGACTCCTGTCTCCCTTCATCTGACCAAGTAGTCCTCCTGCCTGGGACTAACCAATTCCTCTCCTCCCACCCCTGCCCTCACACACATCCTCTTCTTCATCTTTGCCTCAAGAATCCTTATCATCCTTTGGGGTTCAGCTCAGGTCCCAGGCTCTTTGCAAAGCTTCCCAAACCTCCCCCACTCCCTAGTGCTTGTTCCTTCCTCAAGTTATCTTGATACAAGTTATCCTGTATTTATTTGCCTACATTTGGGGGATTGGGGTGGAACCTGGACTTGTAATTTCATTGTTTTGGGAAACTCCCCGCACTGGGGCAGATTGTCGGCCCCTTATAGTCATAAAGAGTTGCTTGCAAGATCACTCCAGTAGTTTGCGTCATTTGCAGGGTTTGAACCCAGTCTTTCCTGACTCCAAGGCCAGCCTTCCGAGTAACAGACCAGGATGCCTCTCGTTTTGCCTATAGGCTTATTAAAAGTCGATTTGCACTGAAATGTTACCTCCTCTATGAAGCTGTCTCAAAGCCCACCCCACAGCAGTTAAACAACCTTCCGCCTCAGGCTTCACATGGCTTTCCCCCACCCTCCTGCACCTCTCCAACGCACTTATTATATAGTGAATTATTTGGTAGTTTATCGTGTGTGTCTTTTTAGTGCGGATCTGTGATTATTCGGGTGTCAGAAATGCCGTCCACGGATACAGGTCAACACCCCCTCTCTAAAACAAAACTGGAAGGGACCTCTCAAAGGTGTGTCAGTAACGGACCCCATCTTATCTAGGTTTGGGTCTCAGTACACAAGGAGAGCTTAACAAATGCTGGCTGCAGAAGCTCAGCCCCTCCTCGCAGAGCCTAGAGCTCCAAAGACGCAGCCACCACCTGGACGCTCGGATGAGGAATAACGAAGCTCCTTCTCATTGCTTGGGAGAGTGGGGACGTTCCAGAAGGCCTCCGCCCCCCTCCCTCGGCCTCCCATTGGCTAGCCTTGCCCGGATCCTCGGGAGAAGCGCGGAGCCTCTCGGGAGTTGTAGTTCTGGGTGCGGGAGATGTTGGTAGAGGTTACCCAGAAAGGTCCCCCTCCCACAACCTTTTAACCTTTGACCTCAGCGACCCTGGGCCTCCCCTTCCCCTACCAGGCCTAAATACGTTATTGCAGTGCGCCGGAGAAGCAGAAGCAGAAGCTGCCGCCCAGGGCCAGGTAAGGTGGACCTTGTGCTGCTCTCCCTGAGGCTGGGGAAGGGAAGACGAGAGAGCCGGCTGCCCTGTGCCCCCGCCCCCTGCCTCCGCCCCATACCTCTGCCCTCTCCCCCTGCCCCATGTCTCGGCTCCCACCTCGTGCGCTTGCCTTATCCCCCTGCAGGCACCCCATGCACTTGCCCCATGACCCCGCCCCCACCCCATGCCTTTGCCTTATGCCCCCGCCCCGAACCTTTGCCCCAATACCCCGCGTCTGCCTTTTGCTCCTTCCACTCTCCCCTGCCCCATACCCCCTCTTTCACCCCAAGTTTGAATTGTCAGCCGTGAAACCCCAAGAGGCCAGGCTCTTGGCTTGCCCTCCTCACGTTTCCCTTTCCCCTGGAGGGGAGGCCGGACTGCTGGGTATGATCGATTGAACCCACTCCACGGAGGTGGGGGTCGGTGTAGGGAAGTGGGGCTTTGAAGATCTGGGTTCGGATCCATTCCCTGATCCTAGCTGTATTGTATGATTATGGGCAAGTCACTTAACCTCCCTGGGCCTCCCTTGTAAAACATGAGGCAGTGCGGCGTCCTGGATAGAGGGCTGGCCTCAGGGTCAGGAAGACTTGGATTGTAGTGTGACTCCCGCTGGTTGGGTGATCCAGGCCAATTTATGTAGCCTCTCAGTGCTCCCCCAGGCAATTCTTTAAGACCATAAGTTACAAAGAAAGTGCAGACCTTCATTGGTAGAGGAAGTTCCTAGTATGATGAAATTATAGGTCCAGTTAAAACAAATTGTGTAGCGATCACAGGGTTGTTGTGAAGCTCAAATGAGATAATGTATATAACACACTTAGCAAACCTTAAAGAACTATATAAATGTCAATTATCATAGGATTTAAAGTGGGAGGGGACGTCAGGGAAAAGGTGAGTGTTCCGGAGGAGATGGCTGAAGAAATGGAAAGGGCTGAGGAAGATGAAGGTATAGGGCTGAAAAAGGAAGTAAACAAGAAGAGATTTAGGCCTCCAGAAGACATCCAAGAATGGTTGCTTTTAACTTTGGACTTTTATCGTGACCTTGGGTAGCAAATAATTTTATTTTATCCCAGGACTTTGAACAAGGTTTCCCATCCGTGTAGAGATTTTGGCATAAAGGGAGCTGGTGGTTAGAGCATCTTGCTGACCTTGCATTTAAGGTAGGCTGGGCTGCAGCCCCTGCAGACAACTTCCCCAATCACGTTTACATTATCCTGGGAACTTTATGAGGTCAAAGCATTTGTGCAGTGCAGCATTATTAAATATTTTGTAAAAGTATGAATCATCAATTAGAAAATTTTTTATTTTTGAGTTGTTTTTCCAGTGTGGAAACATCTTTCTTTTCTGGTGTGCTTTTTGACCAGTGGGACAGCTGGCAGTAGTTAGGAGTGCAGTCTTTTGTGAAAAAACTACCTTGCCTATGCAGGGATCAAACCACTGTCCTTAGCTTCATTAGTCATTAACTGAGCTTAAACATATCTGTGATGGGAAATCATGCCTGACTGATGTCCTGGTGGTCTTTAAGAGAGCAGATAAATATGTGAGCCACTGAAAACCAAGGAATAAAATTTACTTAGATTTCCCAAAAGCCTTGACCAGTCTGTGCTGAAGGCTATTTTTAAAAGTTGAGTAGCTAGAATTTGGAGAGGGAAAGAGAGAATATTTTTCACAGATGGGGACCTGCAAAAAAAATTGTTCTTTGCATGGAGAAGTAAAAATAATGGGATTCTCCAAGGATGAGTGCTAAAACTGGTGTTTTGAACATTTTCATAAATAATTTGGAAGTGGGAGTACATGATAAACTCTCCAAATTTTGCAGATAACCATCATCTTTTCCAGGTAGTGAAATACTATATCTGTTCTGGTTAGGTCATTCTTCATTGTCCCATACACTTTACTCATTTCTTTGCCTGTGTCATCCAATATAGATTCTTTTTTTTTTCAATATAAATTCTTAATTTCCATTCCTAGAGAAAGTGTTGGGTGTCTCTGCCTGAAGCTTGCCCTGCCACCTTTCTCAATTCTCACAATATATCACATAGCCGCGTATTGCTTTATATTGTTCTCTAGTTTTTTCATGTGTGCATGTCTTATCTTACTTACCACCCTTTGAGGACGTAGACTGTTTTCTGGGTTTTGATGATTAGGTTCTGTAGCAGTAAGTGGCTGGTCTGGTGGTTTTCTCTATTCTTTATCTCTTTCTTTTTTTCCTTACTTTATTTCTCCTATAGGTTCTGATGTTGGTGCCTGTTTCAAGAACCCTATTTACAACTCTGCTGCAGAATCATAAGGTGTTCTATCAGATCTCCAGAGGCATGAGACTGGTCCAGTTCCAAACCCCTCACCTGAAAGGGCCTCACCTGGGACTAGAGGAGAAGGATGGTGGTGGGGTGATTGACCTCAGTGCCTTTGACCCTGGCCTGCCCAAGACCATGAGGGAGTTCCTAGAACAGGGAGAAACTGCCCTCTCTGTGGCAAGAAGGTAAAAATAAAAAATTCTACTATACCTATCAGTATGATAAGACTAGGCAAAAAAAAAGCAGAGATTTTCATTGAGAATCAATATGAAACTAATAAAAACCCACATTACGCCTCCTTTTTGATCTCTTATTTTCTTGAATAAGATCAGAGATAAATTCATTTGGCTAATAAGCATTTATTTATTTTGGCAAGACATTTGGGGTTAAGTGATTTGTCCAGGATCACACAGCTAGTACATGTCAAATATCTGGTCTGAGACCAGATTTGAACTCAGGTCCTCCTAACTGCGGAGCCAATGCTCTATCCACTGCGCCACGTAGCCGCTCCAGTTAATAAGCATTTATTAAGCACCTACTATGTGCCACACACTTTGCAAAGCATGCAAGATACAAAGAAAGGCAAAAAAAAAAAGAGCCTCAGATCTCAAGGATATTATGGTCTAATGAGGGAGGCAGCATGCAAATGGTATAAACAGTTATGTGCAAATTGGATGTCTACAGGGTAAATTGGAGATAGTCCAGAGGAAAAGCACAAAGATTAAAGAGGCCTGGGGGAGACTTCCTATAGAAAATGGGACTTTAGCTTCAACTTGAAAGAAACCAGGGAAGCCAGAAGATAGAGATGAGGAAGGAGAGAGTTCTGGGAATAGGGGACATCCAGTGAAGAAGCAGAGCTTGAAAGATGGAGTATTGTGTGTTGAGGAACAGCAAAAAGGCAGGTGTGACTGGATCACAGAGGATGTATTGGGGACTATGGGTGTAAGAAAACTGGAAAGTTGAGAGAGGGCAGGTTATAAAGGACTTTAAAAGCCAAACAGAGAACTTTATATTTGATCCTGGAGGTAATAGGGAGGTGTTGGGATTTATCAGCTAGGGTTGGGGGTGGGGAAAGAGGTGACGTTAAGAGACCTGTACTTTGGGAGGGTCACTGACAGCCAAATGGAAGAGGAATAGAGCGGGGAGAGACTTGAGGCAGGGAGACCAACCAGCAAGGTTATGCAGTAGTTCACACGAGAGGTGATGAGGGCCTGGACCAGGGTGTTGGCAGTGTCAGAGGAGAGAAAGAGGCATATGTAAGAGGTGTTGTAAAGGTAGAAAGTGACAGTGATTGGATATGGGGGAGTGGACAGGTGGACGGGTGAGTGAGAAGTCAAGGGTGACGCCTAGGTTGTAAGCTTGGGTGACTGGGAGTATGGTGGTACCCTCCACAGTTAAAGGAAGTTAGGAAGAGAGGAGAGTTTGGGGGAAAAGGTAATGAGATAAGTGTTGGACATGCTTAGTTTAAGATGTAAATAGGTTATCTAGTTTGAGATATACATTGGGCACTTAGAGATGTGAGGCCAGAGGTCAGCAGAGAGGTTAGAGATAGACAAATCTAAGAATCATCTTCATAAAGATGATAGTTGAATCCATGGGAGCATATGAGATCACCAAGTGAAACAGAATAGATATAGAAGAGAAAAGGGCCTTTTGGAGCTTTGGGGGACACTCATAGTTAATGAGTCCAGGAGAGGAGACTGAGAAGGAGCAGTCATATGGGGTAAGAGAAGAATCAAGAGAGGTCAGTATCACAAAAACCTAGAAAAAAGAGAAGATCAAGGAGAGGCTAGTTTCAGTTGAATGGTGAGCTCAGAAACTAGACTGCAGAGAGTTAACGGAGTGAGAGGAAAGGAAGTACAGGCATCTGTTGTTGA
This sequence comes from Phascolarctos cinereus, assembly GCF_003287225.1. Lineage (NCBI taxonomy): Eukaryota > Metazoa > Chordata > Mammalia > Diprotodontia > Phascolarctidae > Phascolarctos > Phascolarctos cinereus. The sequence continues at coordinate 146,696,322 of NW_027555625.1, read as the reverse complement.
TGGCTTTCTCAAGGAGTTTAGCCACAAAAAGGAGAAGAGATTATGGAGGAGTGATATGGACGGATGGATGAAATGAAGAGTTTTTTTGAGAATGGGGAAGATGGGCCATGTTTGTACATAGTGAGGGAGCAGCCAGTGGACCATGAGAGATTGGAGAGAGAGTGGGGATGGTAGAGGAGACAATTTATTTGGACAAGAAAGAATAGAATAGAATCACTTGTGCTTGTAGAGGGGTTTGCCTTATCGAGAAGATGAGCCACCTCTTCTTGTGAGATGGTTAAATAAGGAGAATGTAGCAGAAGGCATCTGTGTGATATGTAATTAGGAGGAAGGTAGAAGATCATGGTGAGTGGCCTCAGTTTCTTCAGTGAGGTAGACAAAGTTCTCAGGTAAGTGGGTGGGAAGTGGGGGAGCCATGGGAGGTTTGAGGAGAGTTAAAAAGGTTTAAGGGGCCTCTAGGTGGTGGTGGATAGAGCACCAGACCTGGAGTCAGGAGGACCTGAGTTCAAATGTGGCCTCAGACACTTAACACTCACTAGCTGTGTGACTCTGGGCAAGTCGCTTAACCCCGATTGCCTCATATAGAAAACAAAACAAAACAAAAAAAAGATTTAGAAAGGCCACTGTGTTTAAGTGGGGTAGTGAGTCAATCAGGGAGTTGTAAAAGGATTGCCTAGCAGTAGTGAGGACCCAGTTGAAATTATGTAACACAAATTTGTAGTGGATCCAGCCAACATGGTTTTGTGATTTTTTCCATATTTGTTTACCAGCATGTGAGTAGGAGAAAGGCTGTAGCTGGTGGGAGAAATCCTAGGGTGAGGCTGTGTAGGGTAAGATCTTTACTTGGATGAAGGGCAAGGGCTTGAGAGTAGAGGACGTTGTAGAATTGAACTGGTTCACTAAGGGGTCAAGAAGGAGAGTGTAGCCAGTGCTGGGCTAATGGCCAGGGAAAGAAGTGAGGGACGGAAACAGGTTGTGGTGAAAATGAAGAAGTTGTTTAGGGGTCACAGGGCAGAGGGAGAGGTGGAATGACAACAGATTGTGATTAGATAAAGGAATTTAAAAGTTCATGACTGTGGCAGTGGTACATTTGTGGGCCATGGCAAGATCAAGGGCAGGTGGTGGGGTCAAAGAGTAGGTCATGAGAGATGAATAAAATGGAGGAACTGAGAGGCTGGGTTGGGTATGGGTATTCAAGGGCATAGCAGTAGGCATGTTGAAGTGCTTTAGTAGGAGGGCAGGATCTAAAAGTCATTGAGGAAGGAAAGACAGTGTACTGGAGATTGATAAATAGCAGCCACTAGAATCTTGACTGGGTGATAAATCTGAAAGAGAACCTCAGAGAAAGAGACATTATTGAGTGATGGTGGTTGATGGAGAGCCTGGAAGCGGCTCCTCCCTGATTAGAATCAAGAAAAAGGAATTTCTTTTTTACTGATTGTTTGCTATTGAGAAACATTTATTAAATGCCAATTATGTGCAAAGCATTGCGTTCAGCTGTGGTTATGACAGCCCTGCAGCACAGAATGTGATAAGTCTAAGGGCCAACAACATGCCACGAGAAATTTGAGGTTAAAGAGATGCCTTCAGCTCTGGTACGGGTGAGGGAAGTAGGCTTTATTGAGGAGGTGGTCCCTGAGTTTAGACTAGAAGAAAAATGAATTTCACAAGCTGAAGTTGCAGGCTGGGAATCTGCATCCATTATAAGCATGGGAGATATTGAAAGCGAGGGAGAAGAGCCAGAAGGGAGCTGAGAGAGAGAGTGAAGGAAGGACAGAGAGCAGTGCATTATTTTTTTTTTCTTTTGGCTAGGCAGTGGGGTTAAGTGACTTGCCTAGGGTCACACAGCTAGTATGGGTTATGTATCTGAGGTCGGATTTGAACTCAGGGCCTCCTGAATCCGGGGCCAGTGCTCTATCCACTGCGCCACCTAGCTGCCCGGAGAGCAGTGCATTATGAGCTGGGGCTGAAACATTACTTGGACTGGGTGGTGGATAGCCTTGCCTATCAGGCGAAAGATTTTATATTGTATTCAGTTCCCATTGAGGAGCCACTTTTTTTTTTAAACTAGAGGTGTGACATGCTCTGAGTAATCAGTTATAAAAACTACTTTGGAAGAATTGTAAAGGCTAGATTCAAGAGAGGACAGCCCCGAAGTCAGGAACACTAAACAAAAGGCCGTTGCCAAAACCTAAGAGAGAAAAAATGAGATCCTGACTTAGGGTGGTTGAAATGGTAATGAAAGGAGAGCATCCAGGCAGGTCATAGGAATGGAGGTGGAATCCACACGGGATAAGGGAGAGAGAAGAGTCAGAGATGGCCAAGGTTTGGGGCATTTGGTGACTGGGAGCTAGTGATGCAGTCGACAAAAATAGAGAATTTGGGGAAAAGGTGATCAGTGTGATTGTGGAAATGTTGATTTTTAAAGTGCCAGTTGAACATCTGGGTGGAGGTGCTTGATAGACAATTGCAAAAAAGCCTAGAGCTCTGGAGAGCCATTGAGGGACGGGATAAAGGTTCAGCTGCAGAAAGGTAATAATCGAAGCCACGCAAGTAGATATCATCCAGGGAGAAACGTAGATAGAAAAGGCTAAGAACAGAATCAGGGCAGGGTGTGCAGCACCCACATTTAACGTGCGGAAGGAGGATGACAAGACAGCAAAGAATGGTCTGCCTGCACCTGGAATCCTTTCCTGCCTTTCCTGGTCCTTCTGCCGTGTGTGTGTGTGTGTGTGTGTGTGTGTGTGTGTGTGTGTGTGTGTGTGTGTCCAGTCTCATTCTTCCCTCTGGCTAAAATTTCTGAAGCTGTTAGTTTGGACCACAGTGGCTTGGTCCTTGTCTGTTTCTACAGACATAAAATTGTATCTGAGGCCTAGGGAGATTTTGCAAAGCAAGCAGAGGTAGAGCTTGGTTGCAGCATCTAGCATCTAGAGTATCTGTTTTCCTTGAAAATATCCATTTTACCATGATTTTGTTATGGTAGAGACCCCTTCACTCCCTCCTATGTAAAACCAGATCTACCTTTTACCATAGAATTTCTTCCTGGAACTCAATATGGAAAGGTTCTTTGGACCATAAGGCCCAAAGTGAAATCCACACACAAGGGGCAAGATAAGCTTTTCTGTCTCACCCTCAGCTCCTTGAGATCTGGTCTGTAAAGTACTTTGAGATCTTTAGATTTAAGGGATTAGGTTAGGGAAATGAAATGGTAGTTGATTTGAATATTTAACGTGGAAACTTCTATTGATAGATGTAACAAAATGTATTTTAAAATCAAAAAATGATTTAGGGCAGCTAGGTGGTGCAGTGGATAGAGCACTGGCCCTGGAGTCAGGAGGACCTGAGTTCAAATCCGGCCTCAGACACATAACACTCATTAGCTGTGTGACTCTGGGGCAAGTCACTTAACCCCATTTGCCTCACCAAAAAAAAAAATCAAATGATTTAATTGTGGCAAAAGGAAGTTCTCCTTCTGGAAATAGAATTCCTAATTCCTGCCTCCCTCACTGTCTTCCTTCAACCTTTCTGCTTTGTTTTCTGCAGAGCTTTGGAATCTAAGCAGCCAGTTCTGAAACGGTCAGAGGTTACTTTTCTGGCCCCCATCACCCAGCCAGACAAAGTGGTGTGTGTGGGCATGAACTATGTGGACCACTGCAAGGAACAGAACGTGCCGGTGCCGACAGAGCCCATCATTTTCAGCAAGTTTAGTAGCTCTATCGTGGGACCCTACGATGATGTTGTCCTGCCTCCTGAGAGCAAAGTAAATGTCATGCCTCTTCTACCCTGACTTCCTGCCTTTTCCCACCCACCTCACCACAAAATTCCACTCCCACATAGGTTCTAGCCCTTTGCTCCATCCCTTTGCCCAAGAATTTAACTCCATCCTTTCCTGTGCTTTCCCCCGTAGCCTGTTCATCTTGTTCACAGCCTAGATTTCAAGGGCTCTCTGGCCTTAGAACAGTGATCATTAAGCCACACGTGTAACCTGAAATTCAAGATTGTTCCTTTCTGAATTAGATCTATTATTACATTCTATTAGATTCTACTGGGCCTTTGAAGGGTGACAGAAGGCAGACTTATAGTAACCGTGATAGAACTTATTCACCTGAATATATGTTGTCCTTCAAAGTAGTCGCAGTGGGAGGCTATCTGTTTGTTCTGTTGATGCTAACTGTTGCTCAAAATGTGTTTTAGAATTCCTCCTTGGAACTTGCTTCTGTCTCAGAGTCCTGAGGCCTTTTTGGTTGATTAATGACTGTGGGTGTGGCCAGATAGGCATCAGTAGCACTGTCCTAGTGAGTCAGCCTCTTGGCCTCAGATCCCAAGTCTCCTGAGGGCTTCAGGGAATAGAAAGAGGCTTTTAACCTCACAGCACCATTACAAATATGAGCAGTTGTTTGTCATTGTTACTATTGTAACAATTGTTACAATAAAAATAGTAACTATGATGACTGTTGATTTACTTTGACTATCACTGTCTTAAAACCTTAGCCCTGAGGCATTTCCCCAGGGCTTCAGAGTATAGAAATATAGCCAATGGAAGTGTCACTACTTAAAATTCTGCTTTCCTACCTTGCAGGAGGTGGACTGGGAAGTGGAACTGGCATTTGTCATTGGAAAGAAAGGCAAACATATTAAGGTAATAGAGATGGGGCTGTATGTGAGGCTAAGCAGACCCTCCCTAACCCTGATATATGAATAGAACTGAGAGGCTAACTCTAAGTTCCTTAGTCACTATTAATCCTAATCATTCTCTTCCCCCAAAATGAGAATAGCTAGCCATAGCCTTAAGATGTTGCATGCAGGAATGTAACTAGTCTTAAGCTGTCTGTTGTCTCTGACTTAGCCTTGTTGCCTAGATGTGCTGTGGCTCGGTCTAAGGCAGAGCTTCAGTGAAGCCAGATATCAGGAGGAGTCCCTGTGCATGCACTGCTCATCTGTTATTGTGGAGAATGGGCTTTGAGATCTCATACTGAGAGGCTCGAGCAGAGTCAGTTACCTAATCTCTGGTCGGCTCAGGGTGAAGCAGCATGGCCAAGGGAATAGAGGGCTGGCCTTGACCCAGGGAGGCCTATGACCCCAGCAACTCATTAACCTCTCATTGTTCTACGTAGCTCTAAGCATCTAAAAGTTCTAAAGAAGATGAGGAGTTTCTTGTAGCATTTAAGTCACAGTCCCTGTCCTTTCCTAGTCTGGCTAGGACCTCCCCTAGCCTACCTTCATACAATCTCCCCCCCATAGGCCACAGATGCCATGGCTCATGTGGCTGGGTTCACTGTGGCACACGATGTGAGTGCTCGTGACTGGCAAATGAGGCGCAATGGGAAGCAGTGGCTGCTTGGAAAAACCTTCGACACCTTCTGCCCTCTGGGTCCTGCCTTGGTGACCAAAGATTGTGTAGCAGGTAGGACCCTGGATCTTGGACCCCTGGGCCTCTCCTTTCTCTTCCTTTTCTCTTTGTTCTAGTCTGAAGGAATGCATACTAACCAGACTGTTGTGCTATCTAGTCCAAGGCAGAAATCCAGAGAGCCTGGGTGTCAGAAGCTGGGGTCTTTGGGGGATGGTTTTGCTGGAAGTTCTCCCACTGCCCTTGTTGGCTTTCAGGATCACTCCTTCCTTGTGTCACCTGAGCGTACTGGGTTAGACACTGGACTTGGAGTTGATGGGACTTGGATTTTAATCCAATACTACCATTGATGTACTGTGTTTATTTACAGTGATGTCCCACTTCTCTGGAGGGAAGACTAGCTCACTTTTCTAGAAAACGGTCATGAGTAAGGAAGCAACCTGAATACAGCCTGTGAATAGCAAGAATCATGGCCATCACAGAGCCCATGCATTAACTGAGAGATGCATGGACCCACACTTGGCCGTCACTTAGGTTTTTTGTGGGTAATAAGGCAGTCACAGATGGGAAGCATTCGTAGCCCAAGACCTACGGAAAGTAGACAAAGAATTATAAAAAACACTGTTGTCTTGGCGAGTTTACTTTAGAAGCAAAGTGTTTTCTGTACATCCCCAATACAGAGGGCTTCACTGTTTCACAGCATAATAATTGAGTGATCAAGAAAAAGTTGAAAATAACCATTATTAACATGTTAATGAAAAGTATGTAAAAAGTTTTAGAAAGATGTCCATTAAAATGGTTAAGAAAACATAAATATGTATTTATATAAATATGTGTGTATGTGTATATATATATATATGTATTTGATCTGTCTCTGCTGCTAGTCTTGAAGGCAAAGTATAAATCCTTCCAACTTATTCACTTATTTATTTAATAATTTTTTTGCTTGCTTGCTTATTCATTCATTCATTCATTCATTCATTCATTCATTCATTCATTCATTCATTATTTGTTTGTTTGTTTGTTTTGAATCTTCTAATTTAAAAAAATCTCCAAAAAAAAAAAGAATCTCCAGTAGAACACAGTACATTGTTGTGCACACAGAAACTGTTTAGCAAATGTTGAGGACTGTGTTGCCCTGGATGTTTGTATGCCTCAGTTTCCCCATCTGTGAAATATGGCTAACTCTCTTTCTGACAGAGAAGAAAGGACCCTAAGTGTTGAAGGTGTTGTTACCATTTCAGATCCGCACAACTTGAAGATCTGTTGCCGAGTGAATGGGGAGGTAATGCAAAGCAGCAGTACTAACCAAATGGTGTTTAAGACAGAAGACCTAATAGCGTGGGTCTCACAGTAAGTAGAACTGTTTTATTTATCCCAGCTTCATGAGTAGGAGATGGCACTAACCCAAATGGTCTGCTTCCTGCCATTCTCAGACTCCCTGTCAATAAGCTTAGCACTTCTCACCCTGAACCTGAGAGGCCAGAGAAATCTAACCCTTGACTCCTGCTCTGGTACAGGTTTGTCACCCTGTATCCTGGGGACGTCTTCCTGACTGGGACCCCACCAGGTGTTGGTGTGTTTAGGAAACCGCCAGTGTTTCTCAAGGTATGTGAGCTGGGTAGTGGAGACAGCCAAAGCCAGAGTACCTCACTCTCCTTGATTTCTGGCTCATATCCTATCAAGTGCTTTCCTTATGTCCTTTACCTGTATCTTTATCTGTAATGTCCAGTCATGTGGTGACTGCTCTGTCTGTTACAGAAAGGAGATGAAGTCCAATGTGAGATTGAAGGATTGGGAACCATCATCAACAGGATGGTGTGATACCATTACTCCTGGGACTGCCAAGCTCTATTTCTTAGCCAGTCTTTGCTGATCAGCCCCACAACTCTTCTTTCTACTTCTTCTTTGCCATAAAGGCACTGAGAAGTGCATATTATAAAGAGGAAGAAAGTGATCTGTTGAATGCCTTCAGCATCATGGAACATCACCTGGGTCTAGTTGGCTACCAGCATCTTCTCAGCCAGGCAGAGCTTCCAGGCTTGTACAGAAAGGGAAGTGCCCACAATGCTGAATGCTGTGCGTCTCTCCCGGCTTTTGTTTGTTTGTTAGTTTGCAATCAGTATCAGAGGGTTTCTAATGAATAAATTTCCTTTAATCATGGCAACTCCCTGGCTTCTGCTTCTATGTTCATCTTCCTTTCCAGGGCGGGTTTGGAGTAATTCTCTCCAGAGGAAGCCAATGGGGACCTCAGACAGGGCTGGAACATTCTCTCTGCTACCAGAGGTAACCTTATTAGAGAAAAGAGGAAAAGGGAAGAAATGGAGATTTTAAAAGCAAGCCACATTAAAAAGTCTGTGGTAGATGGGGGTAGGGATGGGAGGGGGTGGGGTAAGGAGTACTTAATACTTACTCAAACCTTGAGAGGTTTTAGAAAAGATCAGATAGTCCCACCTTTGTTACAGGCTGACAAGTCTAATTACCCAGATTCAAACCTAGGGGAATTGAGAATTGAACCAAAAAACTATCAGCAAAATCCTTATTCTGAGAATCTTTACTTTGCTCCAGCATTGGGAACTGACTCTTCTTGGCATCTCTTCCCTTGCCAAAACTACCAGGCTCAATGTCAGGACTTGTCAGGACTATAGACTGTTAGCTCATTTCTCGTGTAAGATTTGGTTCTAGACCATGAAGTGCCTCACAGTGAGGGAAACCCCTCTGCACCAGGCCCTGAAGAAGCCTCAGTTTTTGAATCAAGGCTGATCTGGGCATACCATTCATTCATTCAACAAGTATGTGTTCAGCCCATGCTGGGTACAGAGATTTTAAAAGGACAGCTCCCTCTTTAGTGGGCAGCTGAGCATAAGGTATGGAGTGAAAAGAACAAGGTCCAGTTGAAGTGCCCTAAGAAGATTTGATGAGGAGAGCACCTAGAAGTTGGTAGGGTGGGAGTGGAGAACATATGGCGGAAGGCTTCATGGAGGAGATAGCTTTTGAGCTGAGCTTCAAAGCAAGATAAGGATGAGGAGGAAGTGCATTCCAAACACTGGGAAGGGCTAGTATGGGAGTGGGGAACCTGCAGCCTTGAGGCCACGTATGGCCTTGTAGGTCCTTGGCTATGGCTGTTGCCTGCAACCGAGCAGCACACTTTACAGGAGAGCGTGAAATAAAGATGTGGGCCAGGCAGGTCAGTGAAGACTGAGTGTTTATTTATCTGAGGGTCACAGCATATATAGAAAAAACCTAACATAACTTGAAAGAGTCATCCCCGTGAGACGCTCCCCAAATATCTGCTGTGTACGTGACAACATATATTTCCTGGTTAATCAGGGTTCCTAGATAGGGCAGTATATTCCCAGATCTTCCCTGGCGCCACCTGCATGGAGGAGTGGTGTATTAATCTAAGGTATCAACAATTATTTTTCTCATGGGAACAGTAACCAGGGGAGTCCCCCTTGAACTGGTTCCTCACCTCCTGTAATCTTCAAGGTCCTTCTGTTCTCAAGAGAGACAGAGCAAGGGGGGTTGGAGAGCCCACATTTCTGACTTAGGCAGCCATCAAATACAGGAAAACAACAGGTAAAACCTGGACTGGCCTGAATCTTCTGACTTGTCAGTGCTGGCCCTCAACATACGGCCTTTTGACTGAGTCCAAGTTTTACAGAACAAATCCTTTTATTAAAGGGATTTGTTCTCTGAAGTTTGAATTCAGTCAAAGGGCTATACTTGAGGACCTAGAGGGCCACAGGAGTGGCTGGGAAACTGGACAACCTCTCCCTGCCCTTAAGAGACCCTTAATTAAGGACCTAGGTTGTGCTGACCAGAAACCTGGTCAAATCCAAAGACTGATGCGAGGAGTTTTCTCACAGTTGTACATCTCAGGCAACCCATATGTCTTACCTGAAAACTGACCCCATACCGATCAGTCGTATTCCTTTGATTGTTTACCGACACTTGCGGGGGAGTGGGACACCTTTTTCTGAATTCACGATATTGTACCTGTTCACTCTTCCCCTCCCAACTTGGAAAGTCCCTAATCTTTCCTCCAATTAGAAATCAGATTATCTAATGTATTGTTTCCTTTTAATTAATTGACCTTATTTGAATAATTGTTTTAAATGTATAAAGTCTGTCTGCCCCTGTATTCAAGTTTAGACCTAAGCCGAGGAGGTCTGGTCCTACTTTGTTAGGTAATTGGCTTGCATTGCTTAATAAATCAATATGCTCAGAAGATCAAACCTATGTTTCTTTAGGCATTTCATCTTTCACCCTCCATGAAGATAAACCATCTCTCATCACCGTACCTTTGCACTGGCTATCCTATGTGCCTGGAATGCTGAGTCTCAAAGGAAGTTGGATTCTAAGAGTATACCTCACCTTCACCTCTTGGCATCTATGGATTCCTTCAAAACTCAGTTTACTTTATCTTTTTAAAAACTTTTATTTTTCCAATTAAGAATCTATTTTCCTCCCCACTACCCTTCCATCACTGGAAAAAAAAAACCCAAACAAACAAAAGTCTTGTAGAAAATATGCATACGCAATACAATGAGGAAAACAAATTTCCTCATTGGCCAGGTCCATAAAAATATATTTCATTCTGCATCCCCAGTCCACCATCTCTCTGTCAGGAAATGAGTAGCACACTTCATCACTGGTCCTCTGAAATACTGGTTGGTCACTGAGTTGATCAGAGTTCTTAAGTCTTTCAGAGTTATTTTTGCAATTATTGTATAAATTGTTCTAGTCCTGCTCACTTCATACAAGTCCTCCCAGCTGTCTTTGAAACCATCTCTTTCATCATTTCTTACTGTACGATGGTATTGCATCACATTCATCATCAGTCAGCATTGTGCTAGGTGCTGTGCTAAACGCCCAAAGATACAAAGAAAGGCAAAAACCAGTCCCTGCTTTTAAGGAGCTCACAGTTTAATAGGGTGACAACATTCAAACAGCTATGTACAAACAAGATACATACTGAATAAACTGGAGGTGATCACACACGAAGGCGCTGAGGTTAAGGAGGGTGGGGAAGGGCCTTTCTGCTTAGTTTAGAAGGTGAGGTTTCAGGAGAGGCTTGAAGGAAACCAGAGAGGCCAAGAGATGGAGATGAGGAGGGAGAACATTCCCGGCAGGGAGGAGCACAACAGTGAAAATGCTGGTAGTTAGCAGAGGGGACGTTGGGTGTGAGGAGTTGCAAGGAGGTGGGGTCCTTGGATCACAGAGTCTATGTGGAGGGGAGCAGGGAGCCAGCTGGCAAAGAGCCTCAGAAACCAAACAGAGGATTTCATATTTGATCCTGGAGGTAATAGGGAGCCATTCATACACCGTCACTCATTCAGACATTTCCCAGTTGGTGGGCACCCCCTCAGTTTTTGGTGTAAATTAGTATGGATGTGGTTTTTAAAAGATTTTCTAAGTATTTGACATTTCATTTGCTCTTCACATCAGCCATATAAGGAAGGTGATATCATTATTCCCATTTTACAGATAACGACACTAAGGCTTGGAGAGTTGAAGTCCAGGGTACACAGCTAAGTGTCTGAGGAGGGATGCCAAGTCCAACACTGTATCCACTGTTTCATGCTTACTCAAACTTAAATGTCACCTGCAGGAGGCGACTTTACTGATTCTCTCGGCTTCTAGTACCTTCCTCTCTAAGGATACCTGGAGTCTATGCAATATTTATCCCATATCCCATATACATTGTTTCCTTCATTAGAATGTAAGCTCTTTGAGAGCAGGAATTGTTTCATTTTATTTTATATTTTCACACTGTCCCAGTTCCTGGCACAGAGTGCTTGTTAAGTAGTTCAGTCTGTTCCAATTCTCTATGACCTCATTTAGGGGGATCATTGCTTGGCAGAGATACTGGTGTGGTTTGCCATTTCCTTCTCCAGCTCATTTGACAGATGGGGAAACTGAGGCAAACAGAGTGAGGGGACTTGCCCAGGATCACACAGCTGGTAAGCGTCTGAGGCTGGATTTGAACTTAGGAAGAGGAGTCTTCTTGACTGCAGGCCTGGTACTCTGTCCATTGTGCCACCTAGCTGTCCCTAGGCACTTTAAAAATACTTATTGATTGACTGATTAGAGTAGGGAGACCAATTAAGAAAGTGTTACAATAATCCAGTCAAGAAGTAATGAGGACAGGGGCAGCTAGGTGGTGCGGTGGATAGAGCACCGGCCCTGAATTCAGGAGGACCTGAGTTCAAATCCAGCTTCAGACACATAACACTTACTAGCTGTGTGACCCTGGGCAAGTCACTTAACCCCATTGCCTAGCCCCTCCCCCCAAAAAAAAACATGAAATAAAGGTTTAAAAAAAAAAAGAAGTAATGAGGACGAAAAAAGTGGTTAAGGGAGTCCATGACAGTCTTATTTGGAACAGATCTAAAAATAAGTTATCTAATCAGTCAGCCAATAAGCATTTATTAGGTGCCTCCTTGAATATGCCAAGAACTATGTTTAACTCTGGGAATACAAAGAAAGGCAAGACAGTCCCTTCTGTCAAGGTGCTCACAGTCTAATGAAGGAGACAACTTGAAGACAAGTATGTACAAACAAGATGCATGCAGGATAAATTGGAGATAATCCACAGAGGAAGGCACTAGCATAAAGGGGAAAGGCTTCCTTCAGAAGGTGGGATTTTAGCCAGGACTTTGAGGTAGCTGGTGGCACAATGGATAGAATGCTGGGCCTGGAGTCGGGGAGACCTCAGTTCAAATTTGACCTCAGACACTTACTAGTAATCTGATGCTAGACAAGCAACTTAACCTCTGTCTGCCTCAGTTTCCTCAACTGTAAAATAGGGCTATTAACAGCACCTACCTTGTGAGGATCGAATGAGATAATTTGTAAAAAGCCTGACACATAGTAGGTACTACATAAATGCTTACTCCATTCCCTTCCCTTCCAGGAAACCAGACTTCCATGTAATTTCCACCTATTGGCCCTCAACTACTCTCTGGGGCCAAGCAGTACAAGTCCAGTCTGTCTTCTTCATGACAGCCATTCAAATATTTGAAAAGCTGCCGACCCACAAGCCCCATCCAAAGCGGCCAGGTACAGGCTGTATTCAGCACTGGCTCTGCCCAGCCATCCCGGTGGACAGAATAGCAGACGGATTATTCTTCATTGGTATAGCACTTTAGGAGTACATAGACTTTACCTTCTCATTTAGTCCTTACAATGGTCCTGGGATAGGCACAGACCAGGTCCTAATCATAGGCCATTGCTTAAGTTAAATGGCCTAAGCCCATTGTGCTGGGAAAAGTGCCCCAAAGTTAAGATTTCCCTCAACTAAACATTGAAATTATATAATAAGCAATTAGTTTCTGGATGCTCTTACATTGTAAATACCCCCTAGGGTAGGTGATTTTGTATGTGTTTCTATTGTTTGTTGCTTTAAAAAAAACTTATTTATCTTCGATTTTTACCTACCTGACCGTAGCCTCTCACTCTCTACCTAGTGTGCCATCTATTGTAACCAAAAAAAAAGGAAAAAAGATAGAGAGGAGAGAGAGAGGGAGAGAGAGAGAGAGAGAGAGAGAGGGAGGGAGAGAGAGAGAGAGAGAGAGAGAGAGAAAGAGAGAGAGAGAGAGAGAGAGAGAGAGAGAGAGAGAGAGAGAGAGAGAGAGAAATTGAACAAAACTATCCAACATATCAACTGAGTCTGACAGTATACACAAGTGTTTCATATCCATAGTTTCCCTCCTCTTAGCAGAAAGGAGGAAGGTGCATTTTTTTAAAAAAAATTATTTATTTATTTTTGCTAGGTAATGGGGTTAAGTGACTTGCCCAGGGTCACACAGCTAGTTAAGTGTCAAGTGTCTGACTTTGGACTTGAATTCAGGTCCTCCTGAATCCTGGGCTGGTACGTTGTGCCACCTAGCTGCCCCTCATCTCTTCTTAAGGGATAAGTTTGGTCACAATTACACAGCATTCAAATTTTTGTTGTGATTCCATTTACGTTGTTGTAGTTGTATATATTGTTTTCCTCATTCTGCTTACTTCATTCCACATCAGTTAATATGTCTTCTCATGCTTCTTGTTTGTATTCATCATTTCTTATGGTATAATTTTCCATTACACAATCTGTTTCACAGTTTGTTTAGCCTTTCCCCCAATGAATGGGTATCTACCTGGCTACTGTAAAAAAAGCATCTCCATGAATATTTTGGTGTATATGGGGCCTTTCTTTCTATAACCTCCTTGGGAGTATGTGCCTAGCAGTGGGCCAAAGATTGTGGTCATTTTAGTTATTAAACAGAACAAAACAATTCCAAGTTGTTCCCCATTAATAATGTATTAATGTACCTGCTTTTCCTTAGTAACTCTAATATCGACTCTTCTCATGTTTTGTCCTCTTTTCTAATCTCCTAGGGCAGTTGTTTTGATGTGCATTTATTATCAGTGATTTGATGTAATTTTTCATATGGATGTTAATAGTGTCATAATTAGAATTTATCAAAAGGATAGACTGAGGCTAATCTCCAAGTAAAATAACATTTATTAGCAGGGGCATTTTGTCTGGTCAATAAATGGGTCAATGCTTGCCTCCATTTATGCCAAAGACCCCGAACAAAAGGACAGTTCGCCTTTTATAGGTTTTGGGGAGTATAGAGCAAAGAAAGAACAGGGTTGATGCCAGCATGGAATTGAGGGCAGCATGATTGGTTACAGAGCTGAGGCACAAGGAACAACCTCAGTGGTTGGAAGTTTGGTGTTAGGGGCTAGCAACGGTGCCCCCTGGTTTTTCATGAGACTACCAAGTGCTTGTTGTCAGAGTGCAAGTGCCAGACAGCAAATCAGAGATCCTTAAAGGAGAGATTAGTGGAATAAAGATATCAGGCCCAAACTCCCTTGTGTTCACTACATTCTCCAAGGTCAGTTAAATTCCTTGAGGCAAGAAGGCTGGGTTTTTAAACTTAACCCATTATGGGCCAGCTGAACTCTGGCCTGAGCTCAGAGACAAAGAACCATGATTTAAGCAGTTACAGGAGAAAAGCAATTATAGGACAAAATCAATTACTCAAATAGGATCAATAAATGATACAGGATCCATTTTAATCATCTCAATAATTTTATTTCTCCATAGTTCATAATTTTTCAATAGCTCATTGTGGTAGATACAGGAAGTTGACTTAAATCTAATTTCTGTCAAACTGTCTTCAAATTTTGCCAGCAATTCTTGCCAAATATAGAGTTCTTCCCCAAGTAATTTATGCCCTTGGGATTATTGGACATTGGGTTATTGAGCTCAGTTGTTATTAGCTCTTCTTTATCTAGAATGTTCCACTGATCTACTTTTCTATTTTTTAACCAACGTCAAATAATTTTGATGACTACTACTTTACAATGCAATATGAGATTTGGGGTGCTATCCCCCCCTTTTGAATAATTTTAGATATTCTTGATCTTTTATTTCTCCAAATGAATTTTGTCTTCTTATTTAACTCTAAAGTACCTACTTGATAGTTTGATTAGTATAATACTAAATGTAAATTAATTTAGATATTTTTATTTTATTGGTACAGTCTAACCATGGGCAATAAATATGCCTTCTGCTGTTTTGTTCTTTATTTCTTTAAAGACTGCTTTGTATCTGTGTCTTAAGTATGCCTTGGTACATTGGCTCCCAGATATTTTATGAATTTTTGTAGTTATTTTGATTAATACTTCCTTTTCTAGTGACTTCCTCCTGGATTTTGCTCTTAACTATATAGAAATGCTATTAATTTTTGTGGATTAATTTTGTGTCCTGGTACTTTACCAAAGCTGTTACTTGAGTGGTGATACTTTTTTCTTTTTTGTATTAATTTATTTTGATTGAAAGATATTAACAGTATCTGTTTACGTACACAGGTACCAGACTAACCTCATCTCCTTTCTGACATGATTACTCTTTTACATGAGGGACATGCTGTAGATATAATTTACTTAGATTTTAGCAAATGATTTGATGGTCTTTCATGCTATTCTTGTTGGGGGAAAAAAATCATAGACATGGGCTTGCCATAGTTGAATAGACAGATCCAAAAAGGAATGATTAATAGTTTATTGTCAGTTTGGAAGAAGGTCTCTATGAGAGTGCCCCAAGGATGTATTCTTAGTTTCATGATGTTTAAAATTTTTATGAATGACTTGGATAAAGGCATAGGTGACATCCTTATTAAATTTACACATAACAAAAAACTGAAAAGGAATAGATAACGCATTAGATGAAACAGCCCGGATCCAAAAAAATCCTGGTAGACTAGAATGCTGAGCCAAGCCTAATAAGATGAAATATGATAGTGATAAATGTAAAGTGTTACACTGGGTTCAAAAAAATTAGCTTCACAGGCAAGAGATGGAGGACACCTAGTTTAACATAAGGTCATCTGAAAAACATGTGGACTAAGTTTGAAACTTAGGACCTATTCCATTCTCTTCCATTTAAAAAAAATGGTGCGCCCTTTTATATGTAGATTGTGTATTCATTTGGAGAGAGGCAGGTTGAGGCATAGAGAGGCTGCTTTGAGCCAGGAAGACCTCGCTCATGTCCCTTCTCTGACACAGGGCTCAAACCATCCATCCCTAAGATGGATGAGTTCCCCACAGACTTTAAGCAGGACACTTAAAGATACCTTTGGGGCCTAAATTAGAACAGAGCATTGACCCTGGGATTCTGGTTGAAAAGATTGCACCACAATTGCCCTGGGATCCATCACTGTCCTAGCATTGCACAATAATGTGTATTTATAAAGATTTCCCGCAGTCATCAAAAAATGATTAGTTATAGTTACTGAACTGTTCAAGAAGGCAGAGAAGTATCTGAAGTCAAATGAAATAAAACCCATTGCAAGCCTTAAAGCACTATATAAATGCAATATGTGTGTACCCAGTAACAGTAACACTGTGCAATGCTTAACTAGGATTGACTTAGCTCTTCTCAGCAATACAATGATCCAAGACAATTTCAAAAGACTCATGATGGAAAATGCTATCCACATCCAGAGAAAGTACTGATGGAATCTGAACGCAGATTGGACCATACTGTTTTCTCTTTTTTTATGTTTTCTTTTTTTGAGGCTTTTTCCCTTTGATTCTGTTTCTTTTTTCACAACATGACTAATGTGGAAATATGTTTTGCATGATTGCACATGTATAACTTATATCAGATTGCTTGCCATCTTGGGGAGGCGGAAGGGAAGGCAGGGAGGGAGAAAAATTTGGAACTCATAATCTTTCCCAAAATGAATGTTGAAAATTGTCTTTATATGTAATTGGAAAAATTAAAATGCTATTAAATTTTTTAAAAATGCAATATATGCATATGCATATGTATGTATTATATATGTGTGTGTGTATATATATATATATATATATATATATATATATAAACATATGTATGTATGTGTATTGATCATCCTTCATATTGTCCTCTCTTTAGGTTTTCAAGACACTGAACTCTCCTGGTTCTCCTCCTAACTATTCTCCTCTGGCTGGTCTTTCTCAGTCTCTATTGCTGGATCTTCATCCATGGTTTGTTGACCTCTGGTATTTCCCATTGCTCTGTCCCAGGCCCTCTTCTCTTCTACCTCTCTACTATTTTGCTTGATGATCTCATCAACTCCCATGGATTCAATTATCATGTCTATGCAGATGATTCTTAGATTGATTTGTCTTCTCACCTGCAGTCTTGTATCTCCAAATGTGTATTGGACATTTAGAACTATATGCCCTTTATACATCTTAAATTTAACATGTCCAAAAATGAACTCATTACCTTTCCCTCCCCTGTGCCAGTAACTGATTATATGACCTTGAGCAAGTCATTTTACTTGGGGGAGGGCATAATTACCTCATTTGTGAAATTAGATACAAAGAGTCCAAGGAACTAGGTACATTTTCCAGTTTGACTCACTGAGTCAGGGGTCTTACTGCCATGCTGGAGGCTTCCCTTCAACTTAATCACTGTGGATTAAAGAATTTTAGAATTGGAAGGGAACTCAGTGGCCATGTGATCTAACCCGTACTTAAAATAATATTCCCCCTATAACATAACTGGTGAGTGGCCATCTAGCGTGTGCTTAGTTCCTCCTTCAGTGAGAAGGAGCCCACCACAAGGGAAGCAGCAAAGCACGGTGGAAAGAATGCCAAACCCAGAGTCGCAGAACCTGAATTTGAATCTATCTCTTACTCTCTGTGTGACCTTAGGCAGATAATGCAATCTCTCTGGGCCTCAGTGCCCCCATCTTTAAAATGAGAGCGTTGGAGTAGATGACCTCTAAGGTTCCTTCTAGCTATTTGTCTATCCATGTCCCATGACCTACCAAGGCAACCCATTACACTTTCTGATGGCTTTCATTTGCTAGGAACTTTTCCTGACTTCATCTGGCTTTAATTTGCCTCTTGGTAACTTCTACTCCTTCCTCCAGGCCAAACAGAACAAATCTAATCCCCTCTTCTATGTCATAGCCCTTCACATATTTCTCTCGTCTAGAACAAACATCCCCAGTTCTTTAAACTGATCCTTATATTGCATGATGTCAAAGTCCACCACCAATCACGAATCAACCAAGAATTGACATGCGTTTATTATATGTCTGCTATGTGCTAGGCAACTTGGAAGATATCAATAACTATTGCTATATATCATATTGCCTGACCTCAAGGCATCTCCCCATCCTGGTAACCTTTCTCTGGGCACTCTTTAGCTCATCAATTCAATTCAATAACCATTTGTTAAGCAGTACCTATGAATTTTCAATATAATTCTTTAACCCTCCAGAAGCTGTTTTCTTCTTAGAAGGTCCAACTTCACCCGCCAGAGGAATAGCCTTATACCTATCACATAGCTCCATAGAGTCAGTGGTCCTTCTTCTTTCCATTCCTTGTCTATGGCACTTTACTTTTACACTACGATCTCCTGTCACAAGTCAGAATTCCATCTCTTTCGATCCTTTTTCCTTTAAAAGGAAATTCTTTCAAGATGAACCAGAAGACTTGCAATGCATTAAGGGAAGGCAGATTTATTCAAAGAAATAGGTAAAGGGTTCACAAGATGATAAGGTGAGGCAGGAGTGTGATTGTGTACCTGTGAGAGGAGTGTACTCCCACCCTGGAAATCATGGAATCATCAAATATCTAAGGAAGTTGTTTGCCCCAAGTAGTTAACATAGAAGTGGGCCCTAGCTCAGATGACAAAAGGTTAGCAAGCCCATAGGGAACTTCAAATCTGAGAAGGAAATGGTTAACACTCACAGGCTGCCTGCAGGAGGCCCACCATCTCTGTATGGTGAAAGGTCCGCATCTGTCAACTCGAGTATAGCCATGGTAATCTTTAGAGGGATGGGGTCAAGGCTACAGCAGAGGAAGGAGTTTTTAAATTTAAAAATTTATTTATATCTTTTGTTTTTATGTCACTTTCTTTCCAAATCTATTTCTTCCCCTCCCAGAGACATTCCTTATGACAAAGCATAAGAAAGAGGGAAAAAAAGTTCAGCAAAACTATTCAGTCTGTGCATCGAATCCAGTATTACCTGCACTGCCCCGTGTTCCCACTCTGCAAAGAAAGGTGTATTTTTACAGCTCCTCTTTGGGGCCTGGTTTGGTTGTAATTTCATGATAGATTTCATTTCATTTTGATTTGTTTTGATTGTTCTTTTAATCTAAATCGTTGTTTTCAGAGAAAGGCTTTATAAGTGAGCCTCAGGTCTTTTACCAGTTGGTAACATTACTTCCCCCCCACCTCCTCCATTCCTCCCTGAGGTCTCGTGTAGGTCATCATGTAGGTCACGATGACTGATGCTTGCAACACTGAGTGGAGTCCCTGAAAAACAGGGACTGGGGAGTGTAGCCTTATATTTGACACAGCCGAGGGGTTAGCTTCAGTCATAACTTGGTTTGAAGATCTAGCAGATGTAACCCTCCCTTTTGACCACTAGGTGGGAGACATAGGCCATGGGTTTGTCCCGGCAATGTTGCAGTGTTAGAGCCGGAAGAAACCTCAGAAGTGGAACCCCTTTATTATACAGATGGAGTAACTGAGGCTGAGAGCGGGTAAGTGATTTGCTCAAGGTTATTGCTTAGCAAAGTGGCCAGCACACAGCAAGCATGTAACAATGTTTGTTGACTGACTATTGTTACCAAAAAGCAGAAATGAGAAACCAAATTTCCTGATTCAGAAGAATGGGATATCAGAGCTGGAAGAGAAGAATCCAACCTATGCCCGTATGTCATGAATTTTCTCTTCAAACAAGCGGTCCTCCAGGCTTTGCTTGAAAGACTTCTGGGGAGAAAGAACCTGCTCTAAGGCAAAAACAGGCTCCAAGGCATCCAGGTCTCCATTTAGATAGTTTTAATCATTGGGAAATTTTCTCTTACATCAAGTCTAAATCTGCTTTGGTAAGGCTTCCATATACTATTCCCTGTTCTGCCTTTTATGGCTAAGCAGAAGCAGTTTAATCTCTCTCCCATTTCCTTCTCCAACTCATTTGACAGATGAGGAAACTGAGGCAAACAGGGTGAAGTGACTTGCTCAGGGTCACACAGCTAGTATGTGTCTAAGGCTAGATTTGAACTCAGGAAGATGAATCTTCCTGATTCCAAGCCTAGTGCTCTGTCCACTACACCACCTGGCTGCTCCCTACCCCATTCCTCTCTGGATACTCTCTGGCTTATCAATATCCTTGCTAAAATACGGTAGCTAGGACTAAACACTATACTCTAGCTAGAGTATGGCCAAGGCAAGGCCAATGGGATCATCATGTCACTTTCTGTGGATGCCATGCCTTGTCAAACATAGCCCAAGATCACACTCACTTTTTTGTTCACCTTATCACACCGTATGGTTATTTACTGTATCACCTCCACCAAGTCCTATTCTGATTGTTAATCATTGTGCGGAGAGGACGCTGCATTTCAAAGGCTATGCCAGCAGGGCACGAATTTGGGTATGTTCTACCGCGATGAAAAGTCTTCAAAGATGGTTCCCGGAACAGACCAAGACTGATTTCTGAGGACCAGCATAGCTGCCGTACATATGGAGAGGCACATCACCTATCGGCTGGCTACTTAGTGATGAATTACAGGACTACGAATCTGGAACTTAAAGGGACCTCAAAGACCATTTAATACAACCCTCTTTTTTAATAGACGAGGAAAGGCCAAGGAAAGTTAAGCAACTTACCCAAGGTCACATTGGCAGTCAGATGTGGTTTAAATGCAAGTCCTCTACCCTCAGTACTGCTATTTTTTCCCATTGTACCATACCATACTTTTGGCCATGGCAACCCATTAAAATGGCCCTCAATCCACCTCTGTCATTAGTTATGGTGGCAGAATGGTCAAAATAGGGGAAAAGGTGCTAAAAATTGCAGATTTTAGATCATTTGTAAATATTAACAACTTTGGTACCCTAAATGTGAGATCTTTGGTGAAAAAATGAGTCCAAATATGATTGGAGGAACAGAATCATATCAACATTGACATTCTTTGTAAAATAACTGTAGCTTCTAAGATTATTTCAGCGTACTTATTAATGTCTAATATAGGCAGGCCATCCACCCTGAGATAACTATCACTTCCCAAAGTCAGTCATTGAGTTAACAAGTGCTTACTATGTGCCAGGCACTGTGCTAGGTACTGAGAATACAAATACAAGCAAAGGAAGACAATCCCTGTCCTTGTAGAGCTTACATTCTAATGGGAAAGACCACACGACAAAAGGAAGCTAAAAGGGGGATGGAGAGGAAAGGTATCTGAGCAAGAGGGCATGATGGAGAAGTCCATAGGAGTGCATTCTTGTGGGAAATGAAGAGATGGCTGGCCTGGATGCCCTCCTTAAATGGAGGTTCTGGGAGGAGCCTTCCATCTTCCAATCAGAGGAAGGGACCTGGGGACAGAGAGTACCTCAGAGTTCCAGGGATGAAGTTATCTTCTAGGATGTAGAGGTTTCTGAAGCATGATGGAGAAGTCCGTAGGAGTGTAGCCTTGTGGGAAATGAAGAGATAGATGGACTGGGTACCTTCCTAAAATGAAGGTTAAAGGTCACTGAATATTCAATATTTGAGTCAATTATGAGAAACTGATGATCATAAACGTCTCCCCTGGGTAACATATACCTGCATTTGAGGCCATGAAGGTCTCGAATGTTTGCCAAGGTCAAGTCATCTAAAAGAGCAATCGCGAGTTTAAAACAGGCTCTCCATGAGCTCAGCCACATTTGCCTTGGCCAATTAGTGTTTCCAAATCTTTAAGACTGATTGAAAAATGGGACTACCAGTAAATGGCTCGAGAGAGAAAGTTCTTCTCTATATAAGAAAGAACAAACCCAGCTTCAAATTGCACTGTTGCCAATAATTCATTCTGCAACCCTCACATGGATGCTGGTGCTTGTCATCAGTATGTTGATGGTTTTCAGAGGACCGGGAACTCTAGAAGCCCAGAGGAACCTATCCCTCACCTGCAAGTGCTAAGGAGACCCTGGATGTCTTCATGTTTCCTGTACTCTCTGTCTGAGATCTAGCTGCTTATGAAAACCTTTGACAAATCCCCCTGCAATATACATGAGTTGTGCATTGATTTTACTCGCCCTTTTTAGTAGCGTAGAAGCCATACCTGCCACTTAACTCTCCGTTTCAAGATCATTTGCTACTAAGTGCTGGGGAATGGATAGCAGAGGCTGGTTCTCCTGCCAGTCCTTGAAACTAGCTACTCAAACTTAGAACAGCACATCCCCCCGGCCATGTCTGCTCCCTCTGGGTATGCCTTTCTATGTATGTGTTGCCTGACCATGTGTTTTCTTGGCAATACCTGCTCTGAGAGGGATCACTCTCTCCCACTGGTGGTGTGGTGACCTGTGAGTGTACTTCTATGTATATACCTCCATGCAGCTAGATTGCCCAGTGCGTAGAGCGCTGGGTCTAGAGTCAGGAAGACCTGAGTTCAAATTCAGCCTTAGACACTTATAAGCTGTGTGGCCCTGGGCAAGTCACTTAACCTTTATCTGCCTCAGTTTCCTCAACTGTAAAATGGGGATGATAATAATATTACCTCCCTCCAGGGTGGCTGTGAGAAATAAATGAGATAATATTTGTAAAGTACTTAGCATAGTGCCTAGAACTTAGAAGGCATTTAACGCATGCTTCTTTCTTATGTATATGGGGCAGGGGGAGCTTTCTTATCACTGGTTTTGCCAGGATATTAAACTTCTTTTACTTTAAACTAATGTGTCCTCTTGTTGACTGATGAAAGAAACGTGTCAATGGAAGCTCATGTGATGTGGTTTTGAGGATGCTGACCTCACAATGTGTATCCATACATGAGGGAAGCTGCAAGTCTTACATGGTCTATAAGTCTTTGGTGTCCTGCATTTCTCATTCATATTTTCTGATCTATTTTTTTTTTAATCATCCTTCCCTCTACTCACTTTCTAGTGAAGTCATTAAGTAATTGTCATTGTTTAGTCATTTCAATCATGTCTGACTCTTTGTGACCTCCCTTGGTATTGGCAAAGGTACTGGAATGGTTTGCCATTTCCTTCTCTAGCTCATTTTTCAGAAAAGGAAACTGAGGCAAACAGGGTTAAGTGACTTACCCAGGGTCACACAGCTAATTAAGTGTCTGAGACTCAGGAAGAGGAGTCTTCCTGACTGCAGGCCTAGTGCTCTTGTCTGCTGTACCACCTAACCGTCCCTCATCAAGTAATTAAGTACATGTTCATTTAATTTGGAGGAGTGAGAGAGTCTGGCCATGGGAAACAGAATAACATCATAAAAAATGAAACTGATTCTATCTTAAGAGAAGGAATAACTGGTCACTGATAAAGGAGTTATTTCCAAATCAGCTCTGCATAGTCAGACTGGACAGAGGTTCTTAACCCTTTTTTTGAGTCATGGACCCCTTTGGCAGCCAGTAAAGCCTGTGGACCTAAGAATAATGTTTTTAAATGAATAAAATAAATACAGCAGAAATAAATACATAAAAGAAATACAAAAGAAACCAATTATGTTGAAATAAAGATAAGATTTTTTTCCCATTCAAGTTCAAGGACCCCCTGAAATCTATCTACAGAACCTGGTTAAGAACCCTTGTTGCAGAGCAGAAACCAAAATCAATACCAAATTAGAAGAATAAAAATGAGAAGATATCATTAAAACAACTCCAACTTGACACATTTAAATGACCCACTAATACTGAAAAATGGGAAATGGTTCAAAATTGGCATTGATAAAGACTATCATTAATTCTTAAGGAAACTTAACTGATTTAAAGTAGTCACTATAACAAAGAAACAAAAAGAATCTAGAAACTAGCAAATAATTGATCTCCTTTGCCAAGCAGAGGTATGTTAGTCATGGGTAATATTGGTTTAGATTTGGAATATGCACTCATTTTTAAAACTTATGGAAGAGGATGGTGAAAAAATGGTGATAAGAATTATTTCGTAAAATAGTTAGAAGTGATGGAAGAAAAAGCAAGTTTGTGGGAAATTTGGCAAGAAACTCAAATAAGTCTAAGCATTTAAGGATGAAACTAGGGCAATAAATAGATGAAAAATGGAAAAAATCTGTCAAGATCATTATAACAAACTTTTTTTCTCTATCAAGGGCAGCAGAGTCATCACATTTGATCTCTACTGTCAGTCCAGATGTCCTGCATCAGCAAGTAAAAATGGCACTAAATGAAGACAAGAACAGCTGGATTGGCTCAAGTATGCACAGAGGAGGTTTGTGTAGGAGATGACACTATTTTGACAGTATTGAGGCATTAAAACAAGGGGAGGACAGCTCCTTTTAGCTAACTAAAAGAGGGGAGGAAACCAGACACATAAAAAAATCAAGTTATTGCTACTGAGGAAAAAAGCAATAAGAAAACATCGATAACACCTGATCCATGTGTCTATTTTCCTTATTCTACAAAATATTTACAGAATTATCCACATACCTATCAAGGGCATCCATGATGGTTATACAAAAAGGGAACAGGCAGACTTGTGCACATTATATTCCATAGCAGAATTCTTCTTTACAGTCACTAATTCAATCAACAAGCATTTATTAAATGCCTAATATGCTAGGCACTGAGAACTTAAAAACAGAAAGGAAATAGCCTCTGTTTGCAAGGAGCTTACATTCTGTTGAGGGAAGGGAAGGGAAATGACAACATTTGTGTATGTAAGAATAGAAAAAATATAGAGAAAAGAAATACGAAGTACTTTTAGTGTAGCGTTAAGGGAGGAATCATCCTTGAAAGGGTCAGGAAAGTGTTAAAAAGCACTTAGGTATACAGGGCTCACTAAATAAAACAGTTTTATTTATAAACAGCTACAGAAAATATTTGTGTGGTTTTTTGTTTTGTTTTTAGGCAATTAGGATTAAGTGCCTTGCCCAGGGTCACACAGCTAGTAAGTATCAAGTGTTTGGTCTGAGACTGGATTTGAACTCAGGTCCTCCTGACTTCAGGGCTGGTGCTCTATCCACTGCACCACCTAGCTGCCCCATTCTTCCTTCATTTTCAAAGAGGATGAATGACATCACAGAGTGGTGTGTTGACTTGAGAGTCAATTGGATTTAAGAGAGATAGAGTTGCACAAAGTAATCAGTTTTATTCTCTCTTTCAGGTCAGTGGCAAAACAAAAGTCAGGATGACTGATGATGGCCCGGGATGCGGTAGACAGCCTTCAAGTCTTCGATGGCTGAGCAAGCTCTATGTGCTCCACAGAATCTGTTTCAGCCACCTTCATGGCCATTGGAACAAATTGGACTCATCTTCCTATTCACCGGGGAAAGACTTCACGTGCTTGGGGTAGACATTCCCCAACTCACTGATAGGTTGGAGGCCTATCAATTACCCTCAACCTGGTTTAGCCAGTTCTACAGGGTATTGTTGCTGAACATGCTACATCTATTTTGGAACCACAGGTGAGAGTTAGGTGAATCAGTTGGACACCTTTGGTGTCCAAAGAGCAGCCCTGAAAAGGGCTTGGCAAACCATCACGCCAGAGGTGATAGTCCTTCCTGAACACACTAGCTTTCTAATCATTGACTAGCATGAAGGTATTAACATATAAAGGTATAAATGGACTAAATAATTCAAAATAAACCTCCAGACCAAGAAGTTTCTGTCCTTTTGAATTTTTTTTTTATTTACATGGAACCCATAGTCCCCTCCTTTCCACCCCAAATGTTTCCTAGAGTTCTTTAGGAATTTGTTATTGTTTAGTCATTTTTCATCATGTCCAACTCTTTGTGACCCCATTTGAGGTTTTCTTGGAAGAGATACTGGAGTGGTTTGCCATTTCCTTTCCCAGTGGACTAGGACAAATAGAAGTTAAATGACTTGCCCAGGGTCACACTGTTAGTAAGTATGTGAGGCTGGATTTGAACTCAGGTCTTCCTGACTGCAGGCCCAGTACTCTATCCACTGGGCTACCTAGCTGTACACATGCATACACATCTGCACACACACCTTCACAAACACACACATTTCAAGGTACACTTCAAGTCTCATTTCTTCCTTCAGGTCTTCTAGGACTACTCAAACGGACAGTGAATGATTTCCCCTGCTCTGAATTCCTATAGCATCGATTGTCAGTCCATACAACTTCATGTTACATATTGTCTTGTACATCATTGCTCCATGCACATTCACCCTGTCCTTCCGGCCAGATTGCAAACTAGAGGCAACAGGGTACAGTGGAAAGAGCCCTGGGGCTGGAGTTGGAAGATGGGGATCCAGGTCCCCTCTCTGATATTTACTCACTGTGTGATTACGGGCAAGACCTAATTTCTCTAAACCTCAGTTTTCACATCTTTAAAATTGATTTAATAATACTTATGTTACTTGCCTCACAGGGCTATCATTAGCAAAGTGATACATTCTAGAAACATAAGCCAATCAGCAGCTCCCAAATGCTTTGCAGAGTCCATAAGGCGTGGTCCCTGCCCAATACACACTCGATTGATTGAAGGAATGAATGGCCAGCATAGGCTTGAGGAAGAAGAGGATGAGAGGGTATGGAAGATGAGGGGTGGGAGGAGACCCCTGCTATTCTGCATTAGCTTTAGGTTTGCACAATTCTCTTCCTCTCAGGCTTATTGGCTTTTGAATCCTCTGCTCCCCACCACGACTTTGGCTGGGAAAACCCATCGACATCCCTACGGGAGCAGAGCCGCTTCTCTGTCTTTGTGGGAGGGAAATGATAGAAGGGAGGAAACAGAACAGAGAAGCCTCAGATTCAGCACCATTCAACAGCAAAGGGGCCAGAAGGGTTTTTAACTTAGTAGGAGCCTTGAGATTCCTTATCTTTACTCTCCACAGTCACTAACTACGAAGTGTAACTTTGTCATTTAACAGCGTTTCTCCCTTAAACCATAGCTATTTAAATTCCAAGTCGATGGCCTAGTCCAATTCCCAAAGAAGCTCTGGTGGGGCTGCCAGGTAAGCCTCAGCTTGCCCATTTTGAAATTACTTTAGTAAGTTTGAAACCTGACGTTTAAAATCCTCTCACCTATTTAGTTTCCAGTAAGCCTGGCAGCTTTTAAAGATCCTTATCTCTAGGTTTTCAGTTCTGACCTTCCATTGCTAGCAGGAATCCTTCAATGAGATCTACCTCCCCATTTAATAATTTTCCCAGCATTCAGTTTTAAGGAACATTCTACCCCCTTCTCCTAGTTTTATTTTTGAAATGATAGTTTTGCAGAGAACTGTGTCCCCCCCCACCTCCCCCCCCCACCCCGACCCCAACCATTCCCTGTGAGGCCTGGGGAGGTTGGGCCCTTCAGCAGAGATGCCCTTGCTAATGATCTGAGGATAAGCAAAGCAGTCATGACTCAGCCCTCTAGAACCAGTGAGGGTCCCATACCTGGGGTCTCTTGTCATCTGACATGACACCTTTCATTCAGGGAATAGGAATGATGCAAATCATCAGGACCAATTTCTGCTGGTAGAAGAAGAGATGTAGTACCTTCTTTTACTGCAAGCCCCTGGGAGCAGCAAGAATGACTGACCCAGGGGAAAATAGAGGTAATCCACTCTTCCCTCATCTTGAAAGTTGGGGGAGCCGTAAATCTCACCAAAAGTGAAAAAGTGAGTGAAGAGATTTGGCAGTTTTCCAGCGGGCTAGAGCCTGAGAAGGAGTGACAGGGCCTGAGAGATGGAAAAAGCATGTGAGAAACTACTCACAGTTATTGCTGTTGACACCTGAATGAGGGGTGGTGGCTGCGCTGAACTGCATGATGCCACTGTGGTGGTGCGAGGGGAGAGACAGACAGAGAGAGAGAGAGAGAAAGACAGACAGAGACAGGGGGGAGAGAGAGAGAGAGAGAGAGAGAGAGAGAGAGAGAGAGAGAGAGAGAGAGACACACACACACAAAGAGAGGCGACAGACAGACAGAAAGACACACACACACAAAGACAGAGATGCAGAGGCAGACGGAGACCAAGACAGAGAGACAGAGACAGAGAGGTTTCAAGAGTTGGTGTTGAGGCAAGAGAGCATTTCCAGCAAGGGGAAGACAAGTTGTGCAAAGGCCTGGAGATGAGAATTTTGTGTACCAGGAACAGTAAGGTAAATAGCCCAGTTTGGCAGAACGGAGAGAGAGTATGCGAAGGGGCAGACTGATCAATATCTCAACTGCTTGGCATAATGTGGTTTTTCTTCTCTCCTGTTTGTTTCCTTGGGACCAGAATGTCTTATCAGGCCCTGCTAACTTGCTGAAGTTCTTGACAATGAATTTGAGTGCCATCCTCTTGTTCATTTCCGGCAGAGCTCTTTTAAGTTGAAGTCAGCTAGCTGGAAGTTTTCCGTCAGGTAATTTCTCAGTTGGAGGATGTATTGGGATAAGCAATAGACAGTCTTTTTATCCTCTCCATCTTCTGAGACTCTAAATCACAAATCAACAGGTAGGCACGTTCCTTGTACAAACAGTAAATCTGCTATAAATTAACCTACCGCTCCCGTCCAGTAGCAATGCAAACATGCTCTGAAAATGCACCGTGTCGATTTCAGAAATTCTTTCTCAGACCCCAGTGCTCCTGGCCATTATACTTCATACCATTTCTGTGATTAAAATACACAGGCTATGAGTGTCCTTGGAGGTGGCCAGGTGTACTTTTAGGCATTTATTCCTCCCCAAGGCAACATTTGCTTGAATAGCTTGTTCTCAAAGTCTCTACTCTAGTCAGGGTGAATCCTGACAAGGAATCCATCTGTAGAGAAACATCTCCCCCACAATACTTTAGCTAGTACTTTTACTCCATGGTGTACTAGTAGATGTTTAACAACCAGCTCTCCCCAATACATAAGCTATGTTTAACCTGCATTATTAACATTTTTTCTGTCACTTTTTAAAGTCTAGAAATCAACAAAACAATAAATCTAACCCTCATATGAAGCATGTAAATGCTCACATCGAACAATTAAGAATTGGCCTTTGAGAGCCAATGCTGGCTGCTTCCAGCATGTTGCTACTTATGCTCTCCAAATACGCAAATCTTTTTAATGTCTGGCTTAATGGAAGACAGCTGGATTCTCATATTCACTTCTGTATTCAAATTTTTGCAATATGTTGTTCTAGTTTAGGAATATGAAGAAAATCTGGCCTCACAAGACATGCAGTAGGAAAAGGGAGGAGTATTTTAATAGGAAAATAACATATTATTATTATTATTACAGCAATTTTGACCTAGTGGACTCCCTAAAATGATTTTGGGGATCCCCAAGGGTCTATGGACCATACTTTGAGAACTGCTGTTCTAAATGAGTCCTCCTCTTTATTGGGAATCTTACTGATCAGTTTCCAAGTACTGCCCTTGAATCAGGAATCAACATCAGGAGTTTCTGAATGATCAAATATTCCTAAGAATTGACAGAAAAGAGACAGAGTGTTTCTCTTATTGTTAATGATTACTTCTCTTATTGGTCTTTTCAGTGTTTTCATACCATATTTATTTCTATACTCAGGGTCTACTTTTATAATAGAAGGAGACCTTCAGGTTTCTAGGTCCATTACAGCACACAGCTTAAATGTTGACCTCCATTTTGTTTTTATTCCAGTTAAACTTGTATTCAGCAAATCAATAATGCAAATAGCAAGCATGCAAGCAAGCCCAGCCAAGTAATAACAAAAGCGGTAGAATGGATAGCAAATGCAAACAAACAATTAACTGGACAGCTTGCACCAATAATTACCATGCGAAGAGGCAGGTAGTAGCTATTAATGAATTCAATGAACGTCACATATAATTAAGCAGCAGTGTGATCAATATCACAGGCCTAATATTAACCCCAAGCAGCAGTGATTTATGGCAGTGCAATATTACTGTAGGCAGCAGGAATCATGCATTAATAATCAATGGCATTTACAAGCACAGTGTATTTAGAATCCAGTGGGATACAGTGGCTCAATTACCTTAGGGGAACATCCCAAGAGGCTGGGGGGTGGAGAGGGGGACAGGAATCTAGACCAGAAAGAAAAATAAAATAGGAAAAAAAAGAAGCTGTTTCAAAATGGGAAGCTGAAACGAAAATTTAAAATGTATTGATATCATTTTTTTTATGTTGTCTTCATTTCTGAATATATCCTTCCTTATTCCCTACCCTGTGAGCCATCCCTTAGAACAAAGAAGAAAAAAGAAAGGACAAAAAGCAGATCAGCAAAACTGATCAACATATCCATGAAGTTATTCCACATCTAGCTCCCCAGATAAAAAGAGAGCCCCTTTATATACTGAAAGTGAGGGTAACTGATGCACAGTCTGTATGCTCTGTCAGTCTCCCCTCAATGTCACGAGATCTAGAAGAAGGTACCCAGATCATCGGGCGGACTCTGGGGGCAGCTTGATGGGAGGATAGAGGAAGGAATCATGGGTAGGCATGGACCTTGTGACCTGAGTCATGGAGGCAGAAGGCACATGGATAAGATGTTGATAAGATGACATATCTGTTTGAATATTCCTGAAGCGTAGCTCCGTCAGCCAATAAGTATTGGTTCTGTGCCAGGTACTACTCTGTGCTGGGAACACAAAGAAAGGTAAAAGATAGTCCCCTACCCTCAAGGAGCTCACAGTCTAATGGGGGAGGTCTGATACATCCATCACTTTTTTGCTGGAGAAGCTTCAGTGGGACCCCATTCATTCTTACAAGAAAACACAAACTCTTCTGTTTGGCATTCAAAGCCCTTCACAATCTGGCTCCAGGCTAGCTTTCCAGACTGAATGCACTACTCCATCCCCTTCTAGCCCTTCATGCTCCAGCCAACCTACTCTATTTACTGTTTGTTCGCCCTGACAGGACGAGCCACCTCCCATTTCTATTCCTACGCTCAGGCTGTTTTCCTGATGCCTGAAATGTTCTCCCTTCTCATCCCCTGCTTCTAGGCACCCCTACCAGCTTCCTTCACTTGGACCCAGCTCAAGAGCCACTTCCTCCTCCAAGAGACCTTTTCTTATTTCCTTACTATCACTAAAGACGGGGACTTGTTTAGAACAGCAGTTCTTAAAGCATGACTCACAGACCCCTGTTTCGTCCTCAAGATCCTTTCAGGGGATCCATGAGGTCAAAACTGTTGTCCTAATAATACTAAGATGTTATTTGCCTATTAAATATTCTTCTCTTTTCCAACCACATATCTGTTTGAGGCCAGATTTTCTTCGTATTCTGGAACCAAAACAACATATTGCAGAAGACTGAATACAGAAGCTGATATGAGAATCTAGCTGGGGAAATATATGTGGGGGAAATATGTTTACACACACACACACACACACACACACACACACACACATAAGTATTCTGTATTTACTTTTCTGTGAACATTCCATATCTGCAAAGCAGAACATGAGCTCCTTGAGAGTAGACATTTTTATCTTTGAATCCCCAGAATCTAGCAAAACACTATACATCTGGCAGGTAGTAGACATCTGGCGATTTATTATTCAAGTATTCGATGCAAAGCAACCAAGATACCAAGGCTTACAAAATAAAATATGAAATTTATATTTAAAAATAAGTAAGAATATCAAGGGAACATGCTGGGAGTGGGGCAGGGGGGAGGAAGCTGGTGAAGATGGTCTTGCACTCCTAGACATTAAAACACATTACAAAATGGTTATGATCATCACATCTATCTGGTGCTGGGCAAAAAAGAGAACTAGAGAAATGAAATAGAATTAACGTCTAAGACATCCAACCAAATATATACAACAGATTAGTGTTTGATGAACTCAAAAAGATAAAAACCTAAGGAAAGGGTTCATTATTTAACAAATGTACTGGGGAAAATTGGTTTATAATTTGGCAGGAAATCGATTTAGTCTCACATCTCACAGTGAATTCTGGCTAGATGATACAAAAAAAAATAACAAAGAAGTATAAACAGAAAGAAAATGGAATAAGATATTTATCTCAGTTGTGGGAGGGAGATGATTTTTTTCCTTGATCAACAAATGAAAGCAATTATTAGAGACAAGATAAATTTAAAGTAAAAAAATATGCACCAAAACCAATATAATTAAAAGAAAAACAGAAATGATATGTTGGGAAAATAATTACAGTTCATGGCAGAAAAAAGTGACATCTAAAATAGATAAGAAACTTCAAATTTTTAAAATTTAATTCCTAGTCCATAATGAATAAGTGGCCAGATAGATATGAACCGATAATTTTCGAAAGGGGAAAAACAAATTGTTAACAATCACTTGAAAACATGTTCATCACCAGTAACCAAATTAAATTAAAACAACTATGAGGTACCACCTCACATTTATCAAACTGGCAAAGCAATAAAACTGCATGTTGGCATGATTGTGGAATGACAGGTATGCTCATTAATTGCTGGTGCAGACTTGTAAACTCTTTTTTGGAGAAAAATCTGAGAGTACGCAGTCAAAATTACAAAAATAATCACACCCCAAAATTCCATTGTTAAAAACGTACCCTAAAAGTGTTATCAAAATCAACAAAATATATGTTCAAAGATTTTTATACCAGCATTATATGTAATTGTAAAAGATTCCCAACAACCTTAATTTCCAACAGTATAGGAGTAATTAAATTAACCATGGTATGTTAATGTAATGGAACACTATACATATACTTAAATATAAAAGGTTTTATGTGTAACATGCAAAAAGTCTTAAAAGGTTACGTCATAAAACAATTAGAGGAAAATGGATGGAAGTGTTTTATATGGCTAGAGATATAATTCCTAACTAGACAACAGATAAAAGAGATCAGAATAGATAAATTTAGGTTACATGGAGTTAAAAAGCCTTTACATGAACAAAATCAGTATAGCTAAGGTAAGAAGAGAAACTGCTGATTGGGAAAAAAAATCTTTGCATTAAAGAGCTCTGTAAAGCATACAAGGTACATAGGGAATAACAAAAATACGTAAGACCAAGAACATTTCCCAGTAGATAAGTAGTCAGAGGATATGAATGATTAGGACTCAAAAGAATCATGAACTATTAACAACCATTTTAAAGACTGTTCCAAATCAATAATAATATGAGAAATGAAAGTCAAAACTCAGAAGTTTTACCTCACACTGAGTAAACTGCAAAGATGACAAAAAATGGAAATAGTAAATACTAGAGAGGCTTTGGGAAGACAGGCAGACTAAAACATGCTTTTGGTGGAACTGTGAATTGGGCCAACCATATCAAAAACTCATTTGTAATTATGAAAAAAAAAAGATTAAAATCCTTTTTAAGGGATGCACCCAATATATGGGAGTGTGTTTCTTTAGCACTCTTTACACTGCATGGATACAATGGTGCACATAGGCTGTTCATCAGTTGCCCTTCACTCTTACTACATGACTTTTTGTTCAGTCATTTCAGTCCTGCTTGATTCTTCGTGCCCCTTTTGGAGTTTTCTTGGCAAAGATACTGGAGCAGTTTGCCATTTCCTTCTCCAGCTCATTTTATAAATGAGCAAACCAAGCAAACAGGGTTAAGAGACTTGCCCAGGTTTACACAGCTAGTAATGGCTGAGATGAATTTGAACTCAGGTCTTCTTGACTCCAGGCCCAGCACTCTATCCACTGCACCATCTATCTGCCTCAAATGACAAGTTCACTCATTTTCCAATCATGCATCTCTCTGAAGACATCCTTTATCCTGCTTCTCCTAAACAATTCTTCTGTAATGTGATACAGTACGTTTCCTCCCATCACATACCTTTCCATTGCCCCTAGGTGATCCTCAACTTCAGTTCTTCAGAGACTACAATATTCTATACCTCATAGTATTACAGCAGCAGAGAGAAGATACTGCCATTAAAAGACCCGCTGTTGGGGTAATGAGAAGCACTACTCAATTTCCCTACTCTCATCCTTTTGTTCAATTCTGGACCCAGTTCGTTGTCATTTCAAGATATATATATCTACACCTACACCTATCTCTAGATAGCTGTATCACAAGTATAGATATCTAGATAGAGGTATCTAGGTAGATCCAGATCTGTACTGATGACTTTGTGCGGTCCATCCTACTGCCTATCACAAAAAAGGACAATAGTCATTCTTCATCCATTCGGTTTTTCCTCTGTGGACAGTCAGTCTGACCTTTTTGAGGGATTGAGGATTTTATTTAAGAGGCTTTGAAATGAACCATAGACCTCACCATCTGCTGAAAATTCCTCTTTGACTTGGACTCTGTGATTGATCTCCACAATAGTGGCAAACACCCTTGTAAAGCACGGTTCCATGTTTTATCCATTTGGTCTTGATGATCAGAGTTGCTGAACATTTTTTTCTAATTAGATCTTTTAAGGCATTTTGGATGATCAAATGAGATAACATATGTAAAGTGTTTTGTAAACCTTAAAGGGATATGTAAATCCAGTTGTTTTTATTATTATTATTACCATTATGTCTTGATACATCATGGGAGACAGTGAGAGGGAAGCCTTTAAAATGACGTTTTGCTCTACACATTCAAATGCTTTAAAAAAAAGTTGAACAGGAAACAGAGTAGGACACTGTGTGTTTTCTACAGCTGTCCTTCCCATCTTTATTTTCTTTAGCACCATCACCCATAGTAGGCACAGTGAATATTTGTTGACTTTAATTGAATTCCCTAGTTCCTACGTAGGTTGTGGCCAGTACCTCTGGACCAATTTTGTCTCTAGAAATTCTGAAGCTCCGTCAGCCTCTGGCCTGCTAAATCTCACTGCATAGCTTTTGCCTTTTGTTACAGGCAGAAAATTGCATTTGTGACCCAGGAAGAATCCTCAAATGCTAAGAGGCAAGGCTTTGGGGCAGCATCTAGGCACATAGGGGAATGTCTTCTCTGGAAATAGCCACTTTCCTCTGACTGCCTTTGACTGAATCTAAACTTCATAGAACAAATCCCCTTAATAAAAGGATTTGTTCTGTAAAACTTGGATTCAGTCCAAGGGCCGCACTTGAGGACCTAGAGGGCCACATGTGACCTGGAGGCTGCAGGTTCCCCATCACCGGCCTATGCCATACTGAAGATCCTTGCCCTGCTCCCTAGGCTAAACTTGTTCATCCTAACCCTATTCCAGAGTGAGGGAGGGGCATGTTTATTTTTGGTCTCACTTTCAGCCCCATGGGATCTAATGTATACAGTGCTTTGAGATCTTCAAATGACAAGGATTATGTGAGGATGATGAAATCAAAGTTGGTTTTGACATCTGCATTGAAACAAGTGGTGACTGACTGATACAGCGTAAAAAGTATTTAAAAACCCAATGATTTAGTTTTGGCAAAAAGATGCTCTCTACCCTGGATTGGAATTTCGGAGCCTTGGCTTCCTGTCTTCCTTCAACCTTAACCCTGACTTCCTGCCCTTGCCCACTCACCTCCCCACACAACCCCACTCCTCAACTGGGTTCTAGCCCTTTGCTTTATCCAATGCCCCCAAACCTAATCCTTTCCTTTCCCATTCTTTCCTCCTTGCTATATCTATCTACCTCGAAGCTCTATCCTGAGGGCATTCTGGCCCCTTACAACATTGATAGTCAGACCATACAAGACCTCTTATTTCTGGATTAGATCTAAAATTCTAATCTATTAGCTGTTACACAGCCTGAGGATGACTATAACAGAATGAGGCTGTCTTTTGGCAAAAACTTAATCATGTCAGAATTTACTCATCCAAGTAAGTGTTCTCCTTCCACATAGTCATAAAGGAGGCTGTGTGCATGTTCTAATAATGCTGCTATTGCTCAAAACTTGTTTTCAAACTCCTTAGAAACCATCTTCTGTCTCCGGCAGAGTGTTGTGGCTTTTCTGGCTGATGGGTGATTGCAAATATAGACGCATGGTCACGAGTAGCACTGTCTTAAGAGATTCAGCCTAGAAGCCCTAGATCCTAAATCTCTGTCTCCGTCTATTGGTGCAACTCTCTCTCTTCTCACGCTTTGAGGAACAGAAATGTTAACTCAATGGTGACGCTATTCATAATACTCTTGGGAGATGGAGCTGGCCTTTGTCATTATGAAGAAAAACAAACATCTCAAAGTAATGAGGATGGTGAGCTTGAGGTGGACTCTCTGACTCTGATTTATGAATACTAGGAAAGCTTGTTACTAGTTCTACTAATCCTATTCATGGCCTTCAGATGTAGCTTGAGGAAACAGATCTGGCCAGCAGCTATCTGTTTTCTATGATCCAGCCTGCTTCCTTTGCTTAGGAATGCCTTAGCTATTAATTATGGGAAATTGAGACCTGTGGGTAAGATAAGCTAGTAGTGTTCATACCTAATCTTCAACTTGGCCACATCTAACCTTCATGTACAAGGTCATCTCACTCCCCATAGTTCACAGACGCCATTTCTCATACAACCGGTTTCAGCAAGGGAAATGATGTACACGTCTACTACTGGTTCTTGAATTACGATGAGAAGTAGTGGGCACTAGAATAAACCTTTAATACTTTCTTCCATATGGGTCCTGCATTGGTGACAAAGGAACGTTAAAAAAACAAGCATTGGGGTGGCTAGGTGGCGCAGTGGATAGAGCACCGGCTCTAGAGTCAGGAGGACCTGAGTTCAAATCTGGCCTCAGATCCGTAACACTTCCTAGCTGTGTGACTCTGGGCAAGTCACTTAACCCCAAATGCCTCACAAATCCCTCCCCCCCAAAAAAATCCCCAAGTATTTATTAAGTACCTGCTTTGTGCCAGGCACTATGCTAAGTGCTTGACAAATATCTTATTTGATTCTCACATTCCTTCGAGGTAGGTGCTATTATTAACCCCATTATTTGCCCCATTTAGGGGAAACTGAGGAAGACAGTGTCACACAGTTAGTATCTGAGGCTGTATCTGAACCCGGTTCTTCCTGAACCCAGGTCTAGTTACTTTATTCACTGTGCCACCTAGCTGCCAGGGCAGTGTAGGACCTTTGATTTACAGACTACTTAAGCCTTCCCCTTCCTATTCTCTGCACCTTTGCTCAACCTGTTGAGAATCCATTTTAATTTTATGGGAATTTATTCCGATATATGTCTAACAGATATTTGTTGAATTGAATTTACATCTGTACACAGTTTATTCTAAGGCAGAATTCCGGAGAATTCTAGATTCCAAGCAAGTGTCAGAAACAAGATTGCTGAGGCAGAGGAGTGAGAAATGTCCCATAGAGTTAACTTGAGTCTTCCCTTTCTCTTCACTGAATGATTTCCACGCCACATTGGTTCAACATCATTTATCTTGCCATGTATTACTCTCACAGAGTAACCAATGGAATGGAAATTGAGAATGTTCTAATCTTAAGTCTGCCATCAACATTTTATATTTAGGTACAGTAATGCTCTACTTATCTGGGGCTCAGATAACACCAAATCAGGAAATAAACATAAAAGGGTTTAGAAAGAAAAACAGTCATCACAAAGACCATGTCCATTTGTTAGCAGGAGACAGTGAAACCTCTCTCATGCCCGCACCCAGACCACTGTGTAAAATAAGACAGCAGATCAGAAGTACTGTGCTCCCATGGGCAGAAACAAAGAGAGACAGTGTGGGTAACAGAGAAGGCAAGAGTCGATGAGAACATAAGACACAGCTGCTTGTGGCCATCTGGAGTGGGAGCAAACAGTGCAACATATCTCGGTGGCCCCGAGGCCTTCAGAACAATATACAGAACAATAACTGAGTCACCAAGAAGTTTAAATAATGTTTCATATATGCCTATTTATGGAAGTGGATATAACATTTCAGGAAGAGCTCTATTAAAAAAAAGGGTTGGTATTTAAAGGAGTATTGCATACCTTGAAGACTGACCTAAGTGAAAAGCCACCAGTTTATGAGGCATTACCCAATTTTCATGTGTTATATGGCTTTGTGAGGCCCAAGTCATTTTTCCTGTGTTTAAGACAGCTTAAGAGCTGCCTCGTGAGGGCTCTCATGGTGTCCTGGGCTGCTACAGCCTCCTCCTCCTTGCCCACCATTACCTTGCATCTATTTTATATATAGTGACACATGTCCCTGTTGTTTCTTCTTCCCTTATCCCTGCTAGAATGGAAGCTTCCTGAGGGCAGGTATTGTCTCACCTGTTTTGTTTTTTTGGTATCCCTAGCATCTATCACACAGTGCTTGGCATATAGCAGCCACTTAATAACTGCTTATTGACTGAAGGTTTGTCTCCATAATTTGTAGCATGAAAGGGTTGAAAAAACATTGGACCTCAAATCATGACTATGGATAAGCCACTCAATGTCTGTGAAGTTCAGTTTCCTCATCTCTAAAACAGCGCTAATACAACAGTTGGTAATATTTGCCTGAAAAGTCTTTGTGGGCTGAAAGAGACACATAATGTATATAAAGCACTATATAAATATCACCTATTACTGAAGGCCCAGGACCCAATTTCCCAATTTTCTTTTGTTCCATCTCCCCCCTCAGTGCCTGGCACAGGGCTGCTCTGCGCACAGCAGATGCTGAGGACTGGGCGATTTGGGACAAAGTTGCTTTACTGCCTTTCCTCTGCCAGTCTCTCCACCTAGGAAGTGAGGCTAGCTTCCCCAGCCTTTCTAACAAGGACATGGAGTAGAATGAGAGAATTCTGGAAGAACATGGCCCTAAATATCCAAAGCAGTGCCACCTTTTTAGAGGCATACAATTTGCAGATCCATTGTGAATGGGGAGTCCGTCCAGAATAGCAAGACTGACCACTGACGCTGGAAGTTCTCACTGCTGGGCCTCCTAGCAAAAAGGAGTCTTGTCACCTCAGGAAGACAGCAGCATTCCCGAGTGATCTGTCCCTGCCTGTCTCAGGTTCTCTGGCAGTGAGCCTTCTCACCCTGAAAGGGAGAGCTCACAGCGTGAGCAACCTGCCCTGCTACAGTCTCATTAATCTAGATGTCTTTAGAGACAGCAGGTGTTGGGATGTTGAGGAAGCCCCTAGTCTCTTTAAAAGTCTGGCTGATGGGT
This sequence comes from Phascolarctos cinereus, assembly GCF_003287225.1. Lineage (NCBI taxonomy): Eukaryota > Metazoa > Chordata > Mammalia > Diprotodontia > Phascolarctidae > Phascolarctos > Phascolarctos cinereus. The sequence goes on along the minus strand of NW_027555625.1, from coordinate 146,657,580 downwards.
GGAGACAGAGGAAGGATCCAAAGGGTATCTCAAAATCTGCTTGACTCCTTGTTCATCCCTCATGGAGGAGATGCATCATTTGAGAGAGAGAAGGGGTATGAATCAGAGGTAAGTGTATAATAGAAAGGGAGAAGTACAGTTTGTGGGGGGAGACAGTTAAGGACATAGCAACTAGTCTTTGTTACAGAAGAGGGACCAAGCCCAGCATGAGCCTGCAGGGCTGGGAGTCATTTCTGACGAGGAGGCACGGTGCTGGCATTTCCCCTATGACAGAGGAGTTCTATTTCCTACTCAATTGCCATGAATCAGGCCCAGAGGAAGGTGCTACATCAAATGCCTTTGATAAACAGGGGACAGAACCTGGTCTGGCTGGCCCCCTGTTCTTACTCTCACCACTGATCAGAGGCTCCAGGCTTGCACAGAAGGTCAAGGGTCCACAGGACTGGTCCCCCTCACATTCTTAATGATAACTCATTTATATAGCACATAAAGATTTGCAAAATACTTTCTTCACAATAGCCATCTAAAGTAGATAGTGCAAAAATATCATTCCCACTTTACAGATTTTCAGGGATAAAAGCCTTTGAGAGGTTAAGTGACTTGCCTACTGGCCAACCCACTTCTAAGTGCCGAGGCAAGATTCTTTCCCAGATTTCCTGACTTTAAATCCATCCTTCTTACCACACTGTGCTGCTAGTTGGCATTCAAGCCTTCCTCATCAATACCTGCATCACAGAAGGTGGCCCCTGGCTTCTACTACCGTCTTCATTCAGGACTAGCTTGGGGCTATCTCCCTTCCTGGGATGGTTTAGAGTGGGAGCTCTGGACTGTTAGGATTGAAGAGGAATGGGAAGGACTTCAAGAATTTATGTAACACTGAAAGAATATGCTACATGAGGGGAGACAGGGCTGACTTTTATACCTGTCTTCATATAAACACTGCTCATGGTGTACATCTGGACAGAGAGGAGTTGGAGGGGGAGACAAAAAAAAACACACACAACCGCAGGATCTCAAAGTCAAACCTAAGGGGTTCTTTATAATCCATTAGATATGTGATAACCTATTAGAATCTCAACTATTAGTCACTCTCCTCAGCCTGGGCTTCATCAGTCTGGGGCTGGAAACTGCTTCTTGCTGGCACAGTACACATGTTCCAGTCCCCTTCATACCAGGAACTTCTAGCCACAAATGAACTGACGGATGAAATTCTCCAGTTTTTCCTGGTTTTCCTGAGTAGTGAAGGTCGGAGACAAATGGAGGGTGGAGCCCGTGGAATCAGGCTGTTCCTTCAGCACCTGGGAGCGAGAAGATAGCTTTGGAATATGGCTGTCAATAACTCAAACACAAAGTGGTCTAGGGGAGTTGTGGGTACGGTGGGGCTTGTGGACACACCCAAGAAGCCTATGGTGAAGTCTCTCAAGGAAATAATAGCCAGTATACTGTTCAAGTTGGACAAGTGGAGTTGTACTGAAGTTTTCCCAACCCCCCTCCAATCCTCTCTGGGATCCTAGCACACATCAGTCCTATACTGTATTCTGTTTTGCCTTTAGGTAAAATCCAAAGTCCTTGTCACCCACCAGGAGTTTGAGTTAAATTAGACTTTCTTGAGAGGTTAACCCTAATGGGCTTACTGTGGAAAGGAGCAGGGAAGTTAGACAGGTATGGGAGAGAGCCATCTCTACTCACCCCCAAATCTTTGAAGGTCATCACAGCACTACGAGCCTGGCTCAGGTCAGTACTCTCTAGAAGGGAAAAAAGAGATAGCTCAGGGGAAGGAGAGATGCTCCTGCTCGGTCCCCACCACCGGGGTCACAGGAAAAACCACCTAGGGACAGAGAGACCTCTGAACCCTAACAGGAGGCCTCTTCTCTTCGTTGGGAACTATAGTTCTGCCCTCAGTCTGCTGCTCAATAGAGCTCCAAGGTGCGGGAGAAGGGTATGAGACTCAGGATTCTGGGAAGACTGCAAGACTAGAAGGGAGGGGCAGAGCTGCCATCTCCATGTTATACTCCTAGCGGCCAAGAGGTGGCAGCAGTCACTCAGGAAACTAAGCCTTGAAATCCCAACACTGAAGGAAGCAGGATCTGCCTTTTGGGAAGGAGAAAAGAGGGGGAGAGATACAGTTGACTGCTCCTGACTCACCAAAGGAACCATCCTCTTGGGCCTTTTTCAGCAGGAACTGGTGCAGTTGCTGTGTGTAACCTGACTCTGTCGACAGAGGGTAGAATCCTAAATGAGTGTGCCCTTTCCAGGTCCACAGCAGGAGCACCCCATCCCACAGGGAGGACCATGAGCTTTAGAGCTGAAAGGCTCCTCAGAGACCACCCAGGCAATCCCCAGATGGACTCGGCTCAGCTGAGTCAAACTGACTTCAAGACGGCTCACAGCCAACCTTCGGCAGGAAGCCTCTCCCACCCCTGCAGGCCCCTGGCCCAGCTGCCAGCGAGTGCCTCCCTCCGTGACTCCCTCCAATTTACCCAAGCTCTATCCTGCATGTCTGTAGTGGTTTGCATGCCATTTCCCCCATGGGAATGGGAGCCCCTTGAGGGCAGGGACTATGCTTTGCCCTACTCTGTGCCCAGAACTTGGTACAGTGCCTGGCACATCCCTTAACAAATGCTTGTTGGCTGACTGATAGCCAGAGAAGTCAAGTCACTTGTCCAAGTTCCCACGGCTAGTAAGAGGTGAAGCCAGAATCTGAACCATGTCTTCTGACTCCAAGCTGAAAGAGGCCAGCCTGGACGCAGCTGAAGTACGATGGGCTCATCCTGGAGCTGAGCCGAGCCTCTAAACCCCTCCCTGACACCCTGAGGCTCTGTCCTGCTATTCCCCCCACGTCAGAGGCTTCAGGAGGACTGCCAATGGCAAGAGCAGGCTTCTGGCCACGGGAGGACAAATGGAGGACATGGGAAGACGTGGGAGAGGGAAGACATAGGGAAGTAAGCTGGGAGCTCTTCGGGGCCCAACGATGATGGGGAGGGGACCAGAGGAGAGCGGGGAGAAGGTGGGGCTTCACCTGTATCAGGCAGTTTTCCCTGGTGGAGGAAGGCTGCAGCTCGGGCAAAGGCTGTGAGCAGGGGGCTGAGCAAGCGGCAGAGGAAGAGGAAGAAGTCGGGGCAGCGCAGCTGCTGGCTGAGCTAGAGGGGGAAAGAGGCATGAGTCCTCCACAACGCCCAAGCAGGGTGCCAGCACAGCTCCTCTGCCAGGGGCCTCACCGTACCCTGAAGCAGCGACTATCGTGCCGTCCTCATAGTCACTGTCACTGTCACTGAAGTCTTCCACTGATCGCCAAAGCATCTCTCCAAAGCGCCAATTCCCCGTATCACAAGTCAGCCGAGTGCCAGGGGCCTGGGGGTGGGGTGGGAGTTGGCACTTTACTCCGCCCTCCCCTTGCCAATGCCCACCTAATGGTAGGACAGAGTCCCCTCCCTGACTCCTGGCAGACACCAGGAACTTCAGGGGATTGTCTGGGCAGGCCCCATTCTCTGCTCACTCATTTACTTGACAAGCTTAAGGCTTAGTTGGAGAGGTAAGTTATGCACATGAAACAATCAGAAAACAATGAAGAGAACACCCAGCAGAGTGGGACCTGGTGGGAAAGATCCTTTATAGGAATGCTGGGGGTTTGCTCAGTCCGGTAGGCCCCCAGGACAGGGTCACCTCCTCTGATCACATCTGCTAATGGGAGAGCAGACATTGGGCCTTTCCCCAGGCCCCAGGCCCAGGTGAAGAAGTCAACTCTAAAGTCAGACAGCAAGTGAAAGGGAGAAGTCAGATCAGCTGGCAGACAAAATAAGTTAGGCCTCAGGGCAGAGTTCCTCCCTTCAGTCAATCCATCTGACTGACTTTACCTCCTCAGCTATAAGGAGTCCACACTGAATGAGTCGATCCAGTATTTCCTGGCAATAAAAGTAGGATGACTGGCAAGGCTGGTGAGAGAGAAAGAAAGGAGCTGCCACCAGATGGTCCAAAGCTGTAGCTCTGGGCCAGGGCCTAGGGCAAGGACGCCAGCCCCCCTGACCTGCAGCAGGAGGAGGTCCTGGGGAAGCAGGTGCAGCAGCAGCAGAGTCTGGCGATGAAGCTCCCGCTGGCTCAGCAGCTCCACCCCCTGCAGCTCCCAGGGTCTCTCTGGGGGCACTCGGCCTGCCAGGAGGGCTCGGACTGCACAGGCTAGACAGGGGAGGAAAGAGAGAAAAGAAGAAGGAGAGGTACTAGGGAGAAAAGAATGCATTCTGGAGAAAGGCTCTGATGGTACTCACAAAGAAAGGGTGATGGAGGGGCAGCCCCGAGAATAGTCACAAGAAAGTCACCCTGAAATATCTCTCTCTCCCTTCCCAACCCAGTGCCACAAGACTTACCGCCCACAGCCTCACAAAGGAAGACAGGCAGCAGGGCAGCACTGTGGTAGGCCAGCTGAGCAAGCGTGGGGCCGGCCCTGGGCAGCACCAGGACATCCCCCTGGGGCAAGAGCCACAAGGAGAGGCTGCCATGCAGCAGACACAGTCCATGCATCACCAGGTCCTGCAGCTGCCCTGAGAAACCCACATCAAAACCCCGAAGCAAGGTCTCCTCCGTTAGCCAGGAGAAGTTTTCCAGGAGCCTGGAGAGGAATACTCCCTGGCGGAAAGAACTCACTTGTAGGAGTGAGGAACTGGCGAAGGGTGGGTGGGGAGGCAGGAGAGATGCTGAGACTACCCACAGGGAAGGACCAAGGCTTGAGGAATAAGGGAGCATCCCCTCCCTGTCTCCCAGACCCATGATAGGGGAACCACCACTCCAGATGCCTGAGCGAGAGGCAAACATCCCAACGTATCAGACCACCCCTTCCCTGCTGCAACATCTACCTCTCGATGCCGATGCAAGAGCAGAGCGGCCATCACCGCCGTGGCCATCACGGCTGAGCAGGCGATACTGGCTGCGGTCAGAGAAGACATCGAGAGGGACAATGAGGAGTGTCTTCACACTTCGCCCCTCCCCTCCATGCAGTTCCCAAGGGATGGCCTAGCTTGTCAGGTGGTGCCCCCAGCCATGGTTCAAATTGAAATTCTAGAACTGTCCTATTCCCACTCCAGTCTTTGACAACAAACGTTGCTACCCTGCCCTCACAGGGGCCCTAAGCACTGTGAAAGATGTCTGGGCACAAGAATTGTCTATGTTCCCAAATCATAGTGGCCAAACGTCAAGTTGTCTTTCTTCTGAGTCTACCCATCTTTCAAATCAATTACAACTAGGAGGAAGCAAACGTTCACTGAGGTCTTACGTGTGTAAGGCACACCTCTATCCAGGTTTATTTCCCAACAGCTCCAGTCCCAAGTGATCTTGCTCTTTCCTCAATCCAGACAATATATAAGGTCTGTACTGAACAACTGTCAAACTGGCTAACCTTAGCAGTGTATGGTTTCTTGTTTTGTGTGTACACATCTCGACACTCCCCCCACCCCAGCTAGACAAGAACTGACGTCTTATACCCCTTGAGTGTTCTTGTATGGTACCCAGGACAGTGCGGGCACCCAGTGTTTACACGCGCACACCCGTGTGTGTATACACACGTGTACATACTTGTGTGCATGTTGTCTCTCCCAATAGCCTGCGAGCTACCAACAGTACATTTACTGACTGAGACTCTGATTCTACCGCTCTGCAAGCCCAGGGATAAATGAGAGCGGGAGACAGCAAATATTTAGGATATCTGTGTGACCCCAGAACGGCCCTGGCAGTATCCCCTAAGCAGAAAGGCAAGGCATTGCCCCATGAGCACACCCAAGTCAGAACACGTGTTTCTTCCTCATTCCTGACCCCCAGACTGCCTTACCACTCAAGACATGGCGGCTCAGCCTGCTCACGAGAAGCTGGTCCTCTTCGTTCAGGGCCATAAGGGGCCCAGACACTGGAGTCCACTCCTGCTGTTTCTCACAGTCAGGAAGAACAGACCTGCAACAGAGGCAAAATGGGGTTTGGGAGGTGGGGAACACCCTGGGATAGACACTGGAGCCACAACACAGAAACACATTACTAGTGCAGGTTAGACAGTTTAATCACCAGCTACACCTGCTTCTCTCTCTGAGATGGCAGAAGGTCAACTGCCCAAGAACAGAGGGATGAACTCTGGAGGAATAACATCTGGGCCCTTTCCAGCCCTAAGAAGTCTAAATCTAAATCCAAATCTAAGACTCAAAATTACTAACCTTGGTCAAGGCTGGAGACTGAGGTGGGGTGGTTCAAGGGAAATTAGGTCTCCCGGAGGTCCCTTTCCAGTCTTTGCTACCTTCACTTCCCCCAAAAACACCTTCAAAGAAAAGCTACAGAACAGCTGGAAAGTACTAAAGAGCTGGGGAGGACGTCTCTCCTAGGCTTTCCCAAGACCAAACCAATACACTCCTTACTTACCAGTGGCCCAGCACAGTCTGCAACAGTAGCTGCTCTAAAGACTGTCCTCTGCTCCTTCCACGACTCCAAGTATTGACCAAGTATTCCTGCCCAGGACAGAGGGTCAGATGATCCCCGCTCTATCTCCCACCCACTGACTCAGAACCTCACCCATAGGTTAATTGTGAGCAACAGAACCTCCAGAAAACTTCAAAACCCATACACTTATGAAAGGAGTTGCAGGGTTCTATGATCACTGCATTGTGATAGATACCTAGAGGTCTTAGGACTGGACAAAGGCCCCCCACAATCCACAAAGCTGCCCCATCTCAGGCCCCAGATTTTATTTTGAATCTCTAGGCCTCTCAGCTTCCCCTAGGCTCCATACCTGCAGGGAGAAGGGCTGGGCAAAGTCAATTCGGGCACAGCCCCGACGACCTCTCAAGCCTCGAAACATAGCCAGAGCCCCCCAAAACAGTCCCAGGGGGGAAGAAGAGGCCTATACAGGGAGGCAAAAATCAGCTGAGTATAAATCACCCCTGTCTAGGTGTCCCATGGAGGGAAGACTGATACTGTTACAATAGGAAACAGGGGGACCCTGAGCATCCCTTGCTTCTTCAAGATTCATAGCAAACCCCTGTCACCATGACCCTATCATCTCCAACATGTGTGTGACCTGCCCATGGATTTGATAGCAGGGCTTATCTGTTCATCTCTGTCCTTCCCAGACAGAAGGTAGGACCTTGCCCTGGACTTGAAGCTAAGGGATTCAGAGGGTAGTCAGGTTAGGGAGACAGAGGAAGAACCTGAGCTTCCAACAGGGAGTTCTCACTCGAGGTCCGGTATGCTGCACATCAGGGGCCAGATCGTAGCCAATGCCCACGGGCACTAGGGCTGCATCAGGGATGGCGCCTTCTCGGAATGCCTGCAGCACCAGCCCCAGCCAGGCCTGCCCATGGGAAGACAGGCGGGGTCCCATGGCCCCAGGACGATCTTCCAAGAAAATAAGCAGGGGCTGCTTGCTGGCCAGGAGCTGCTCTACAGCCTGCAGAGTTCAGGGGTGGGAGAAAGGAGCTCAACAAGCACTCAGCTCTCTGAGCTTGGCCACCCCAACCTCCAGGTTAGCCACTGACTGGGCACTTACTGCACTGAGAACAGCCCTGGAGAGTATCCCTTTGGGGTTGTCCAGGAAGAGGTTAGCTTCTGGGGGCATAAAAAGGCCACCGAGACGTCTCAGCAAAGCCCTAGGGACACAGGGGGAGAAGCTATGCAGGGAAACATGCCTAATCTCCAAAGGAAAGAGGCAAAAGCGGCTGGTCAGGAGGCAGGGAGGCTTATGTCCACTATGGAGGGCCCATTTGATTTAACAGCACTCTAGGTCTCCCTCAGAACAAACCCAACCTTCTGGTAGTGTCTCCTCTCCTCAAAGTCTCAGGACCAGAAACAACAGGGGTCAGACCCTTGAAGCCTAGAGCAAATACTCCAGGTCCTGATCTAGACTCAAAGTCCAGCTAAGCACCAAACTGGACCAATTTCAATGGATGGAGGAAATGAAACTTTTAGCCAGCTTCTGCAGGTTGATAAGATAGAAAGGGCATGAAGGAAATGAGTGGTAGGGGTCAGGAGGAATCAACACACAGGAGAATAACTTTCTACAGGAAGTCCATTCATTTGTTCTTCCTTCCATCCTTCCTTTCTCTCTTCCTTGTACCAGTTTAGAACATCTCACAAGCAATAAGGCACAAGTACCTATGTAAAAAGGAGTGTTTGTTCTTATATTATGATGCCTAGCCCCAGCCACACAGGCTCGGATCCTGTGTCACGGTACCAGCTGGTTTACTAAAATATTTGGAAAATATTCAGACACTAAAATGCCTTCAGGGAACTTTCTCAGAAATCTTTGGATTCAAATTGCCCTCTCCATCCCCAGAAGTATTCACATCCCTTTCCCTAGCTTACCCCAGTGTTGTGTGACCACAGACTTCCTCTGAGTGTTCTCTCATCCACCAGGGGAGGGAGAGAGGGAGAGTGGGGCATTTACCTGAGAGTTGGGGAGTAAGACTGGGGTTCCCAGGCCACTCGCAGGACCCCAAGACCCTGAGAGAGCAACAGGAAGGGCAGCAGGAGCCCATCTAAACACGACTTGTGGGTAGAGAGAAAGATGAGTGGCGTATCTTTCTGTAAGAGAGAGAAGGGGGTTATTTATAGGGGTAAGGAGGGTAACAATGGTAGGGAGTTGGCCAATCTGCCTTCATCCACCCACAGTCACCCTAAAAGGAAGAATGTAGTAGACTCTGAACAGAAATAAGTAGCAGGGCTGGAGGTTTCCCTAAGCCAAAGAGCTCAGCCTCCCCAATTTGTACACAAAACAGCCTTTATTAGAAGAGAAAGAGCTTCTCCTACCACTTCCCCCAATAAAACGCAGGAAAGAACCAGGACCCACAAGGGTTGATGGTAAGGGGAAGGAGATATGAGCACAAGTTCCCAGAGAAAGCTTAGGGATGGGGGTATGAGGTCTCAACGAGAAAACTCACTGCCTGTGCAGCCTGACGGACCATAGCCAACTGACCCTGATGAAGCTGCACGTTCAGGAAGATGCAATTTAAGAACTTGAGAAAAGCCCAGTTGAATATCCTGGTGGGAGTGAGAAAACATAAGGAGACCAGGAGCAGAGAGTAGGGAAGACAAGTCAGAAAGGCCAAATGGTGATATAGGGTATGGTACCAAAATATTAAAAGCTCACCACAGGAGCCCCAAAGCTCTCTCAAAACATTAAGAACCTCTTTTTTTCTGCTATGTAGCAGGAAAGGGAGAGCCCCAATTTTCAGCCTCTGTTCCCCAATTTGCTGCTGCCTACAAACTCATACAGCAGGATACAGGGACTCTTCTGAGTAGACGGCACAGCATTCTCAGGGTTAGAGCTTCTGTGTCCCAAGCCCTTTCTCTGCCAGCGGTGGTGGGAGGGAATGAGGCTAGCAATAACAGTGCCATAGGGTGCCAACTCCTGCTCCAGCAGAATAATCCCAGCTCACACTTACATAAGGCTTGTTACAGTTTACAAGAGATTGTTCTCACCACCACCCTGTGATATAGGAAATGCAAGCATTTTTATCTCCATCTGGCGGATGAAGAAACTGAGGCTCTGAGAGGCAAAGGGACTTTCCTACAGCACCCCCCCCCCCCCAAGCCAAGCTCGGACCGAGGTTCAGTGCTCTCTCTGAGGCTGGCCCCCTCTCCCCACAACCCCACCTCCCAGGTCCCTAGCAAACAGCAGCAGAATGGTAAGGAGAACCCAGGAAGCCACATTCCTCATTACTTAAGGTGCACATACGCAAGTCAAACATCTTCTCCTCCCATTATTTTTCCTCACCAGACAAGTTTACCTTGGGCTGGGTTTGAGCAGGAAGCTTATTCTCACAGCCCATGGGCTCTCTGCTCAGTCAGGGCAGGAGTTTACCTGAGCAAAAAGGGGTGGACTGAAGCCTTGATCTGGCCCAATGTGTGCTGCACGTCTCTCCTCAAAGAGCTGGGCTTGGGGCCTTCACCTGCTCCCCTAGAGGTCCTCCCAGAGAGGATTTCCTGTATCCTAGGAAAAGAGCTGGGGGTCAGCATTTGTAGGGGAGCAAGGCAGCAGAAATATTCCACCTTGGGTGAGCACATATGGATGGTGGAAGGGGATCTCTTTATAACACTTAGCTCTACAATGTCCCCAGGACAGAAGGACAGAGCCTTCATTACCCAAAGGCAACCGAGAGAGATTGGGGGAGGGCAGGACTGAAAGGCAGACCCAAACAGAACTCTAGATTCCTGGCTCCTGGCTAAGGGTTCTTCCTCTTAATTCCACAACCTCCTCCTGAGTTTCACTGGAATATGTAGGAACTATTGCCCAACAATAAATTACACAGCCAGAGTCAATACTCCTTAGAATTTGTGACCCACAGGGGTAAGAGGCCTATCAACTTGGTGCCTCAGCTTCTCCCATTTTTTAAAATGAGGATGACCATGGTGTGAGGTCAGAAAGGGAAGAAAACTAAGTGAGGTATAACCAAGGTGTGAGAAATCTCTGTTCAAACAAACGCTCCATGCTAGGCCCACCCCAGGGCAGGGCCAAGAACTGTCCTCACCACTTGCTGCCCAAAACCTTCTCCCAGGCATCTGGGGTGAGAGTGATCTTCCAGTCCATCGCACATAGGAAATAGCACAGCCTTCGCACCAACCACCCCCGGTACCTGGAGGGAGGCACCCCACAAGCTCCGCATGAGGGTGGAAGGAAACACTACAGGAGATTACATAAGACTGAATACACCTCCCACTCCCACCCTCAGAAGACTCAGATCAGGTTCCCTTCCATCACTTTATCAATGACAAGGTCTTTGTACTGCTTCCCACTGGGTCTGCAGGTGACACACATGGCTCCCCCATCTCTTAGGGGAGAAGAGTCCTAATTTTTGATCTATCCATATCTCTATTTCCTTGAAAAAACTTCATCTGACTCTCAAGCTAACCATTCTCTATGTCCTCTCCATATCTATATTCATTGCTTCCCCCTCCTCTCATCTTCTCAGCCCCTTGCAATCTGGCTTTGATCGCCACACTCTGAATCTGTTATCGGTTACAGCTACATCTGACGGCCTTTTCTCAGTCCTCAACCTTCTGGACTTTTCTGCAGCTTCTGAGTGCATGGCCTGGCCTTTGTGGCACTGCACTGTCATGGTTTTCTTCCTGTGTCTGACCTGTTCCTTCTTGATGTCACCCCCCCCCCCCGCCCATGTTTTGCTTCCTGCCTAGAGATCTGCCCTGGGCCCTCTTCTCTCCGCTGATAGTCACATCCAAGGATGTGACTCTCAGCTCTACGTAGATCATTCCCAAACTGACATCCAGCTCTCCTCTTTCTCATGAGCTACAGACCTGCATTTCTAATTTCTTCCTGAACATCTTCAATGGGATGTCCCAGAGGCATCTCAGACCAAACTTATTAATTTTTCCTCCTAAACCCCCATTTCTGTGTTGGGGCCTCTGAGACTGTCAGCCTTGACTCTGCTCTCCTTTGACCTGCTGCATACCAGGTTTTCTACCTCTTTCTCCTCTCTCCAGGCTTTTATTACCTCTTTTCTGGACTACTGCAAAAGCCTCCTAATTTGTCTCCCTGCATCTCGTCTCTCCCCTCTCCAGTCTATCCTTTACACAGCATTACTATTACTTTTTAAAAAACATATTTTTATTTATTTCATTACATACTTCCCAATTATACGTAAAAAATTTTAACGTTCACTTTTTAAAATTTTGAGTTCCAAATTCTTTCCCTCCCTCCTCCATCCCTTGAGAAGGAAAGCAATATAATATTGATTATAAATGTGAAGTCACAGCATTGCTGTTCCTAAAACTCAATTCTGACTACATCCCTCAAGTGCTCAAGAAGCTTCAATGCCTCCTTATTGCTTTTAGGATAAAAATATCAACTTCTCTGTGTGTAATTCAATAACCTTCACTATCTGGCCCAAACCTATCTTTCCATGCTGATATGTATTGTATTCTCTTTGATGCGCTTTATGTTCATTTCCTCTCCCACCTCCACGTTTCTGCATAATCTGTCTGCCCCCCATGCCTGCAATGCTTTTCCCCCCAATCCCCTAATTCAGTTCAGATGCCCCCTCTTCATGTCCCTGGTTGTTAGTGTCTCCCCTCTCCCCTCCAACATCATGGGCTATTTATTTTGTTTATGCCTGTGTATACTTATCTTTGAAAAAGTGCCCACCTCTCCACCAGCAGAACCTAAGCAGCTTTTGTATTTGTATTTCTAGAGCTTTACTACAATGCTTGGCAAACACAACAGAAACCTAACAAATGCTTGTTGATTGACTGAATGAGAAGCTCAGGCAGGGAGACAACCTAACCTTCTCAATGCATGGCACATTACCTGGTATTCTCTTCAGTCACCAGGATCACATTGTGAAAGCCCAACTCAGCAATGTTTTTGTGGAAAAGGGCCTCCTAGGGACACCAAAATGGGGTAGAGTGTGAAAGCAGCCAGGCCTCTGGGCAGGGGTGCCTTCTACCCCATCCCCTAAAGGAAAGTCCTACTCTGGTCACCAAAGCTGGGTTACAATTCAGCCACATTTCAGCACCTTGTCTCACTGCCCCAGAGAGGTCTGTCTGGAAATGGCCCGTGTTTGGAAACAGGCGGTGGTGCCTACACGTGTGTGCATATGCTATATGTTATGTTTGTCACAGATAGATTACTACAGCTATCTAGCCCCTGTCATTCAGGAATATTCAGTACTCCACTTTCTTCTTGCCTAGATGCAGCTTGGGCGACACAGTGAGTGGAGTGCTGAACACTTGAGTTTGAATCCAGCCTCAGACATTCACTAGCTGTATGACCCTGGGCAAGTCACTTAACCTGTGCCCATCTCAGTTTCCTCAACTATAAAATATCGACAATAGTATCACCTATTTCCCAGGGTGATCAAATGAGATGATATTTATAAAATGCTTAACAATGTCTAGCACATAGTAGGCCTTTAATCAATGCTTGTTTCCTTCCTTTTAGGTTTTGGCTGTGAACATCAAGCATTGATTTTACAAACTCCACTCTGCTCCCCCATGTCCCCCAACTCCCAACCACAGTCCACTTGGCCACAGAAAATTTACATGTGGTCAGATTCATTGTAGCTTCATGAAAGGTTAAAAGTAAGAAAAAAAAAATCTAGGTCCTCCATTTCCTAGAAGCAACTGATTTTTCCTGTCTCTCACACCTTGTTATGTTTCCAATTCCTGTCTCAGCCCTTTTCCAAAGGATCCTACTACCTGTGGCCCTGATAAACTCTTACCCAGCTTTTAGGAGTGCAGGTCTGGCAGCAGCGTCCCACGAAAGGACGATACTTCCCCAGAAATGGGGTGATGGTTTCCAGCTTCACCCCAAAGCCTTGGGCCACATGCTGGCCTGATAAAGAGAAATAAATACTGAATCACTGGAGACAACTGGTAAAGCCATAGCTCAAAGCTTTGGGGGAAAAACAAGCCAGAATTTCTGAGGTACTGGGCTTGAAGTCTGACCCTTAATCAGAACAGACCTCTCCAATGGAAAGAGCCATGGGCTTCTGGATAGTAGAGGCCAGTGAGGGACATAGCAGATGGATTCGGGGGGTGAACAAGAACAGCAATGAACAAGGATTCCCCCCTGCCCCAGACTCATCTTCCATTACCACATACCTCCTTATTACTCTGAGGTTTGCTCCCCATATGGCAGTGATTCAGAGCTCCCTGATAAAATCCTACGAGTATAGGAGAGTTGGAATTCTAGTCTTAAGAGGTCTGTCCTGGAGAGAGGGAAAGAGGGAGAGGGAGAGAGGGGAGAGGGAGAGAGGGGAGAGGGAGGGAGGGAGGGAGAGAAGGTCACAACCTTTATGACATGTGGACAGGAGATGAAAAACCAAATGCTTCCCAGAGTGACTACCTCCCCCGTACATCCTTTGTGCTGTCAAAGCTCCTTTCCCAGAAGGAAATGGGACAAGGAACAGGCTACAAGAGAGCCCTCCTTGCTCCTGAAGAGACTAGGAGCAGGATCCAGAGATGAAGAAGATGTACTGGATGAGGAAAGGGGCCAAAACCCAATCAGGGGAGCAAACCGCCCTCAGGGGAACAGGCGAAGCACTCAATTTGTACACTGAAGAGAAAACTCCAAAATATATAGCACAAACCAACAGCAATCCAGCCCTCAGGAGAGAACACCTACATTTTCAGCAGTTCCACAGAAGTAGGAAAATTGGTTTTTGCCACCCACACTTTTTCCTGCCCCCGCCCACAATGAGATACACAAGGCCTGGCTGAGAGAAGTGACCCAAGGACTCAGACGCACATAGCATCCACATACTGGAGGACTGGGAGGAAATAAAGAATGAGGAGATGGAAAGAGGGAACAGAACAGGGAAACTGGTTGGGGCAAGCTGGACAAATGAGAGAACAGAAGAAAAAACATCAGGATCATTTCTCTCAGAAGAATCATTTGAATCCTGTTTTCACCATTCTTTTATCTCTGTTCCAGGGTGAGCAATTCGTTCATTTATTCTTTCAATCATAAACATTTTCTTAACATTTCTAAAGCAGGCAGCAGTACCACAGTGGAAAGAACACTAGCTAGAGAATTAACCAATCAACAAGTATTTATTAAACACCAACCATATACCAGGCACTAGCAAAAGCAAAACATTCCCTGCCCTCAAGGAGCTTATATTTGAACAGAGGAGAAAACATACATATATAGGCATACGTAAAACATACAAAAAACAGATACAAGGTAACCTTTGGGGGTGGGGAATGTGAGGTGTCTGGGGGACTTGGAAGACCCTCATGCAGGTAAGCCTAGAGCTGAGTCATGGAGGGAACCAGGGATTCCAAGAGTTGGGAGTCAACACAGAGTGCATTCTAAGCACGGGGTAGAGCCAGTGCAAAGAGCAAGATGGGAGATGAGTGAGTCTCACGTGTGAGAAATAGCAAGGAGATTGGCTGGGCCATAGCGTGAAGGCCAGAAAAGTGTAATAGGGCTGAAAATGTAGTTAGAGCTTTAAATGCCAATTATAAGACTTTATATTTGATCCTGGAGGACAGAGAGAGCCACAGGAGTTTACTGAGTAAGGGAAAAGGAATTGAGAGGTTACAGTGCTTGAGGGAATATCAACATGCATAATGATGTACCCTAGTTAGAGGACAGGGGTTGGACTGGAGAGGAAGACTACAGGCCAGGTACTGAAGCCATTAAGAAAGGGGAGAGAATGCCCTGGGATCTGGTAAATGCCACCAGGATCTAGACTGGATAATAAATCTGAGCAGAGTGAACTTCAAAGGAAAAGAGATTTATTGAGTGACAGGGGCAGAGGGAAGAGTGTGGCCACAGCAGCATAAGCATGGCTATTCATTCTAACGCCCCCTCCACTTAGAGCACTAACCAGATCTGACTTTGGGTACGTCATTTCACCTCACCGAATCTCAGTTTCCCTCTCTGTGAAATGGAAGACATAGATGATCTTTAAAGTCCCTTCTAGCTCTAACATTCTAATGCATTCCCATACTTTGTAAACGGCACTCAAACAGATTAGGTGCCTAGCACATGTAAAGCACTGTGCTTTTGTGGTTTTGTGTGCCCACTACTGTTCTAGGCTCCTTACATCTCTTAATACAAAGAATCACCCTCAAAGCGCACGTATTCTAACTGCAAGGACAAGAAAGTCCTTTCCATACTCCTCAAGCTCCAATTCTCCCCTTTTACTAAGCTAACCCAGATCGCCTATTTTACTTCTTCTCCAGCTCAAACTATGATATAAAATGTCAGAGCTGGAATACTGAAGTTTGAAATTAGGCTTTCCTGCAGTGGCCTCCCATTTTTTATTATTATCATTAACAGTAATAGTAGCTTGCATTTATACAGGTGTTAAGGTTTGCAAAGTGCTTTACATAGGTTAAATCATTTGATCCTTACAATAACCCTGTGAGGGAGGCGCTATTATTATTCCCATTTTACAGATGATGAAACTGAAGCTGAGAGGTTAGGCAATTTGCCCAGGGTCACCCAGCCAAGTAAATGTCTGATGCAGGATTTAAATTCAGGTCTTCCTGAGATGATAAAGTTCAGATTTTTTTGATCGGGCATTCAAGGATCTCTATAATCTGGCCTGTAATATATATCTTTTCCAATCTTATCTTCCTCTATTTCCTCTTATGAACTAGTCTGTTTTACTCAAGGCTCCCTAACATGTCCCACTCATCCACTCCTTCCCCCAGTGCTTTTGTATGTAACATTCCCCAGCCTGGGATGCTCTCTTCCCATTTGTTCCCTATCCAAATCCTACCCCTCAGGCCTAGAAAGGCCTACGAAGCCTTTCTTAATCCTTTTTTTTTTTCAGTCCCACCTCCAAGTCTCTACCACTTATTATATGCAGCCTTATATTATTAGATCTCTGTCTATGGAGCTTGGACTCCCCACAGTACAATAGTGTGGTGCCTTGCCCATAGTGGGTACTCAAAAAATATGTTATTTGGCTTTTACTGCCTATTCTTCAAAATATCTCCCAAAGTTCTTATTTACAAAATCACTTATACATTTCAACCTCCAGTAAACCCCTCTCCCCGTCTTCTTTCCCTCTACTTTCCCCGGTTCAATGTCTGATGAACTGAATTGAATCAAACATTTACTTGCTAAAACCATAACCCTTATACAGCTAATCTAATCAAACTCGTTTCCTTCCTGCTTCTTCCCTAGTCTGAATCCCTCTGCCTTATGAAGAACCTGGGCAATGCTGAATAAAGGAACAACGTATGTTCCTCTGAGGAGGGGGAAGAGTGTTGTCACACTGCCTGAAACACACAGGTTTCAAATAAACTGCACCTAATGCATTCCCCACTTTGTAAAGGGCACTCAAACAGATTAGGTGCCTAGAACATGCAAAGCACTGTGCTAAGAACAGGGGCAGACACCAAGTTTATGTAAGCCAAATTTCAAGCAGCAATCAATAAGACTTAAAGACAGATAACACATAATAACCGCACCACTGAGGTATAGAACAAAGTCCTATGTCAACTCCAAGGGGGAAACATTACCTCCCAAGAGATCAGGGAAGGGTTCCTAGAAGAGGTGGCTTTAGAGATGGAATAGGAATTCAACAGGCAAAGCAGGGAGCAGGGAGGAATGGAGAATTGAGAATGGAGGCAGAGAAGCAGGATTGGTTCAGAAGACAATGTTTGAATGGAACACAGAATGGAGTGTAATATGAAAGAAGGCTGGAAAAGTAGTCAGGTGCTAGATTTTGGAAAACCTTGAATGTCAGGCCAAAGAATTTGAACTTTCCTCAGCAAGCAATGGTGATCCAATGAAGATTTCTGAGGAGTGTTGTGTAAAAGGAAGATCAGTCTGTCAGCAGTGTGAAGGATAGGGAGCATTACAACAAAATTTCCATATTGAATTACAGAAATCTGGTTATAGCAGAAGACTGTCATGGCTGTGGTTGTAAGTTAAATCCCTGGATAAGTCAGTCAGTGTTCTCGCACTGAGAGAAACATTTTCTTCCTTAATAACAGACCCCTCCCTTCCACTCCCCTACCCTCATGCCCCGCCATAACTCCTAACACAGGGATGATGCTACTCAATGGAAACCAATTCCTCCAATGTCCCATTGGACAAATTTTCACTAACTAAATCTTACTGATCTCAGGTCCAGAACATCATCTTCATATTGGACGCACTGCTGTTTTCCACCTCTAATTTATGAAATGAAAGATACTTGTGTTAAGAAACACTCCCTTCCCCCAAAGCAAGAAGAACAAACAGCCCCTGACCTGGAACCCTATACCAATCTCCATGAGTTTGTCCTTATACTAATATCTAATGGGAATATACCCCAGAGTCGATGGGGTGGGAGATCCTCTATCCTTTTTTTGCCTCTATTCCATACGTGGTTCCAAGAACACTCACATTCTCCCAACTCCCCTTGCCTAGGTAGGGACAAACTCTCCATCAGGATAACAGCACTATAATACAGTGGAAAGAACACAGGAATTGGAGTCGAGTGTACAGGTTTAAATTCCATTTCTGCTACTTTATACCTCTATGCCACTGGGCAAGTTATTCCTCTCTTTGGACCACTTTGCTCATCTGTAAAAAGAGTTGGGGGCAGCTAGGTGATGCAATGGATACAGCACTGGCCCTGGAGTCAGGAGGACCTGAATTCAAATCTGGCCTCAGACACATAACACTCACTTAGCTGTGTGACTCTGGGCAAGTCACTTAACTCCAACTGCCTCAAAAGAAAAAAAAAACAGAGTTGGACCAAATGATGTCTAGGGTCTCTTCTAGCTCTACATTTTATGGCCTTTAACTTAATGGACACAAGGTCAGGTTAGAAAAGATGCTTAAGATTATCAAACTTGTATTCCATTTAATTCTAACCCTTCCTGGGAAAGCATTGGTCAGGTGGGCCCCCAAATATTCATAAGCAGCTCTAGGACTATTGCCTGAGAACAGAAGATCTGATCAAATGCTACATTTGTAGTCAAGAAGACCTGGGTTCACACTCCACCATCAACAGCTCACTTAATTTCCTTAAGCATCAGTCTCCTCACATGATTTGATTACTCTTATTACCAAGTCCCTGAGAGTCAAGCGATTCTAAGAGAGGTCTCGGCTCTGCCCCAGGAAGCACCTCCTACCACAATGCAGCTCAACAACACAATTAGAGCTTCTACTTGTGTGGCCCAGTAGACCATTTCCCTATCTATAACAATCTCTGGCAGCTGTTAATACTTAGCATCTGATAATTACCAAAACAACTGGGTATGAAAAAGTGAGGGAAAAAACAAGCCTGAAAACAACTTGGGACCATCCACAAATGGCTGTGTTACCATCAACAGATCACTTTATTTCCCTGAGCATCAGTTTCCTCACCTGCAAATGGGGATAAAACCTGTAGCACCTTCCTCCCAGGGCTTTTAGGAGCCTCAAATGACTTAATCTATGCAAAGTACCATGTAAAGCTTAAAACATTATATTTTTTTTAAAAGGTGGGGTTTTTGTTTGTTTGTTTTCTTTGAGGTCCAGAGAAGAGTCTTTTAATCATGTCTGCATCCCTCTCTAGGTCAGGTCAGCTGGACTGAGGGCAGTAGTGGAGTGGAAAGTGCCAAAGCACTGGAGTCTAGAAATTTGTGTTAGAAACCTGGCCCTGATGCTTACTTAGGTGTGTGGCCTTAGCAAGGTTAAATCACTTAGTTTCTCTGGGTCTGTTTCCTCATCTATAAAATGGGGAATATTTCTGCTGTATACATTTCTCTAGGTCTCTTTCCTCATCTATAAAATGGGAAATATTTTGCTATCTACAATGCTTTAGTTCTGTTTCCCCATCTATAAAATAAGGAATATTTTGCTATCTACAATTCTCTAGGTCTGTTTCCCCATCTATAAAATAGGGAATATTTTGCTATCTACATTTCTCTAGGTCTGTTTCCCCATCTCTAAAATGGGAAATATTTTGCTATCTACAATTCTCTAGGTCTGTTTCCCCATCTCTAAAATGGGAAATATTTTGCTATCTATCTACAATGCTTTAGGTCTGTTTCCCCATCTCTAAAATGGGGAATATTTTGCTATCTACAATTCTCTAGGTCTGTTTGCCCATCTATAAAATAGGGAATATTTTGCTATCTACAATTCTCTAGGTCTGTTTCCTCATCTATAAAATAATACTTGTGCTATCTATATTTCTCTAGGTCTGTTTCCTAATCTATAAAATGGAGAATTACTTGTGCTACCTGTATTTCTCTGGGTCTGTTTCATCTATAAATGGGGACTATTTGTGCTATCTACAATTCTGAGTGTTTCCTCATCTATAAAATAAAGAATGCTTTGCCATCTACCTTTCTCTAGGTCTGTTCCTTCATCTATAAAATTGGGAATATTTGTGCTACCTACATTTCTCTGGGTTTGCTTCCTCATCTATAAAATGGGGAATATTTGTCTTGTATACCTAAAAGGTTTTTGTATCTAAACCTCAAAGTGCTATGTAAATTTGAGTCATTAGTCATATTTTTGAGGCAGCCAAGGATCTTTGAGTTGGAAGGAGTCACCCTCACCTCTCAAGGGGTGCAGAACCACATCTACCTGTCTCTTAACATCCAGGTATCCTCCTCCGGTTGAAGGACAAAGAAGAGCCAAGCAAGACAGAAAGGAAGGATGAAACCAAAAGCAGGGGGGTCATTTCTTTTCAACCCCTACAAAGCTAGACCAATTGCCTCAACAGTGGGCCCCCCCCCCAAACAGCCTCCCAGCTGGGCAGGGCAGGTTTGTGTCGTAGCCTCCCCCCCCTCCCCCACCGCCCAGCACATTTCTCTGCCTGGGCCCAGGTTCCCACTAAAATTCATTCGGGCTTCCCCCGGGGAGGGCCCAGAATAGCAAAGGGGGCCCAGAGAGGGCTCCACTAACTTACTGCAGATCATCCACCCGCCGCTAATTGTAAAGTCAGCAAGAGTGGAAGCTCCCTGAGGGCAGGGCTCCCTCTCCCAGGCAGCTGTGTGCCCCGGGCCTAGCATGGGATCTGGGTCCCATCGGTGCCCCCTCCCCACCTGCCCCAGGCTCACCTGGCCCCGCTCCAGCCTTCCCACCAAGAAAAGGCCTCTCCCAGCAGGAAGGAGGCTGAAAGAGAGGCTGGAGAGGAGGCAGACACTGACTGACAGCCCGAGCAGCCAATGGGCATTCGAGTTTCTAACTCCACCTTCCACCCTGGTCTTCCCTGGGCTCGAGGGGAGGACCCCTCCCATCTTTGGGCTGGGGAGAAGAAGGGGGAGGAGGAGGGAAGAGAAGGGGGGGAGAAGGGAAAGAGAAGGGGCAGAAGGGGGAAGAGAAGGGGGGAGGAGGAAGAGAGAAGGGGAGGAGGGAAGGGAAGGGAGGAAGAGGGGAGAAGGAGGAGGGGGGAAGAAGGGAGGAGGGAGAGAGAAGGGGAGGAGGGGAAGAGAAGGGGAGGAGGAGGGGAAGAGAAGGGGGAGAGGGAAGAGAAGGGGGAGGAGGGAAGAGAAGGGGAGGAGGAGGGAAGAGAAGGAGGAGGAGGGGAAG
Organism: Phascolarctos cinereus; assembly: GCF_003287225.1. NCBI lineage: Eukaryota > Metazoa > Chordata > Mammalia > Diprotodontia > Phascolarctidae > Phascolarctos > Phascolarctos cinereus. The sequence goes on along the minus strand of NW_027555625.1, from coordinate 146,636,621 downwards.
AGAAGGGGGAGGAGGGGAAGAGAAGAGGGAGGAGGAGGGGAAGAGAAGGAGGAGGAGGAGGGAAGAGAAGGGGAGGAGGAAGAGAAGGGGAGGAGGGGAAGAGAGAAGGGGAGAGGAGAAAGAGGGAAGGGGGAAGAGGGGAAGAAGACGTGTAGGGAAGGAGAGGAGGATGGAGGTAAGAGGAGGGAAGGGGAGAGAAGGGGGAAAGAGGAGAAGAGGGTTAAGAGGGGAAATGAGGAGGGGGAGGAGGGGAGGAAGACGGGTGGGAAAGAGAAAGGATGAGGGAGAGAAGAAGAGAGGAGGTGAGGGTGGAAGGGAGGAGAAGGGGGGAAAGAGGAGAGGGGGAGAGAAGGGGGAAAGAAGAGAAGAGGAGGTGGTGGTGGGGGACAGAAAGTACACACCCTGAGCTGGGAGTAGACTTGATTGAACAGTTATAAGCATGTAGCCCCCTCTCCCTGGGCATGGCTGCTGAAGGAGAAAGAAGGCTGAGTTAAGGATCAGAGAGGGGAATACAAGAGAGGGAATGAGGGGCATCCCAGTTGTGGTGCAAAGAGTAAACCAGCCCAGTGTGGGAATGTTTGAGTAACATATTCACCATTTCCTCAGACTCAGGTGGCAGTTAGGGGTATGGCAAAGGTCCCATATATGCCAAAATATTCATAGCAAAATTTTTTATAGTAGTAAAACATACACCCCCCCCCAAACTGGAAACAGAGTGAATGCCTATTGATTAGGGAGTAGGTGAACAAATTGTGGTATATGATCATAGCTAGCATTTATAGAATGCTTTAAGGTTTGCGAAGCACTTTACATGTGTTTTCTCATTAGATTCTCACAATAATCCTGTTCAGGTAAATGCTGTTATTATCTCTAGTTTACTGGTGAGGAGATTGAGTCTTAGAGAGGTTAAGTGACTTGCCATAGGTCACACAGCTAGAAGTGTCTGAGGCTGGGTTTTGAATTTGGATTCAACACTATTTTTCCTAATTCCAGATCTAGCGCTTTTATCCATTGTACAACATAGAATATTAACTTACCCTAAGAAACAAAAAATGTGGGCAATTAAAAGAAATTTAGGAAAACACGAATAGATACAGAACAAAGGAAGTAGAACCAAAAGACAAAAAAGATAGGCAATCACCATAACGATGAAAAGGAAAATGCACTCAAAGACATTAAACTTCAAATTAATGTAATAATCAATCTTGATTCTAGAGGGCTAATGATGAAACCTATTCTCCCCCACCCCAGTGGAAAGGTGGTGTGCTATGGGTACAGAAGTTTAGATATATTTTGCTTAACTGTTTTTCTTTGATACAAAAGAGTGTTTTAAATGGGGAGATGGATATTGGGAGTGGCAATGATGTAACAAAAAAAAAGGCACTACTAAAACATTTTTCAAAAATAAAACGAGGGCTCTTGTAATTATATTGGCTTGTCTTCTCATTTCCTGTTTCAGTTCCAGTTCACTTTCTTGCCTTAGTCTTTTATTGGCGCTTTTTTTAACCTCCCCCAAGAAAGCAGTAAATGTTTTATACAGTATCATTAAGCATTTTTCTCTTACTACCCAGCAATGTGCCTGGCTGGGAGGGGTGGAGTGGGGGTTCGGGAGAAAGAATATTCAGAGCCGTTCTAGAAAAAGGAGTTTGGTCTTTCTGTCTTAGAAAATCATGCATGTCTATTGGTAAAGAACTTTCTTCTCACAGGAAAAAAGTAATAAAACAACAACCAAAAATCAAACCAAAACAAAACAAAAAACTCAAAGTAGTACCCTCTTGGAAGGGAGAAGGAAAAGTGTTCTTGGTGTACTTGGTACAAATGGCTTGGAATCAGACAGGCTCGGTGAAAAGACCAGCTTGGGGCACCCAGTCATTGGAAGTAAGAGCTTATGTGTAAATCTATATAATCATTTCCCTGAAAGGTACTTAACTGGGGGTAATATTCATCTTCCACTAAGGAAGCAGCAGGAAACAGAGCGGTCAAATACCTAGGACAAAAAAACCCTTTGGGCACCAGCTCCTGTTGCCCAGAATTTTCAGCTACTTAACACTAAGGACTGGTTGGCCCTTCCAGACCTGCTGGGGACCGGGTGGGTGGCTTCAGCCATTGTCCCGCCTACTCACAGCTCCCCGGGCCCCTCAGAAGGAGGCAGGAGCTAGTGTGGGGCAGGGCCCTCCACAGGACTGCAGTTAAGAGGCATTCATTAAGAGGGGCCAGGGTACCTCCTTCCTTTGAGCTGCCCCCACAGCAACTCCCCCTTTCCTCCCAGGTTCAGGGCAATTTACCAGCCAGCTCTGCACCATGTTCCTAGCTTTTTTCCTTACATAAATTCTGTCCAGAATTAGGAGGGGTAGTGGCGGCACATTTTTTTTTTCATGTAATATGCAACTCGTGGCTGGAGAGATTTCTTATAGCCTGTGGCTATGTAGGACAAAGACCCTTTGCCCAGATTATAAGGTAATAGATTTTTTTTGGGGGGAGGTGGTAATGGAGAGAATATCTTTTGCCAGTGCCTATGCTCATTGCTGTCTGACTCAAGATCAGGGAGCAGGAAATTGAGTAATCAGCAACCACTAAAACCAGGGAATGATTTACTTTATAGAATCAGAATCTCGGTGTAAGGAGGCTTGTCTGGGCACACCCAGATCATCCAGCATGGATCCCCATTCCCGTGACCTTTTACCCTGGCTCTGAGAATTGGGCCTGGGGTCTCTGTTCTATGGTATTTGTCCTTATTAGTTTCGGGTGCCAGCCCTCAGACCAGGGGCTCAAGCCCTGGCGATCTTGGAGCCAGGATTGCAGGTGGGATGTTATGGCTAGTTAGTCTGGCAGGGATGCCTTGAGAAGTCATGGTGCCTAGGATTTGAGCCCAAAGCTGGCTTTGCACTTGAAACTGGGACTGTGTATTCCATAGGAACTGAGCCAACTATGAACCCAGTCCCTCCCTTTGCACCACCTCATACCCAGGGAGGGGAAGGGAATTAGGTTCCATAGTTAGGGCTCAATTCCTATGGAGCACACAGAACCAGTTCCAAGTCCAAACCCCATCTCGGGCTTATATCCTGGCACCCTGACTTCTCTGGGCTTTCCTGCCAAGGTAGCTGGCTGTAACATCTCTAAAGTCTCTTCCAGCTCAATCCTGCTGTCATGATAGAGTCAGAAGGGACTTCAGAGATCAGCTAGGTGTCATTAATTTATTTTCCTTCCAACCCCACATTCAGGACAAATAGTGTAGCATCGGATGTTTTTGGTTATTTGGTTTATGGGGGCAGCGGGGCAAAGTATTTGAAATTGGAACTGTCCTAGAAAACCGAGAAATTCTGCTCACCACAGAGCTCTTTTCATTTTAGACATGAGGAAGATGAGGCCAAACAGTGGTAAAATGACCTATTGAAGGTCACCCAGTAAGTTAGTGGAAGAGCTAGAGACTCGAGCTAGCTTTCCCTTTCTCTTGTTCCCTTTCTATGTTGCCACATACAGTGCTGCTCATCACTCTGGACCAGCCTCAGATTGGGGAGGGGGCACAAGAGAGGAGTATTGGTTCCATTCAGACATTGAAAACTTGATAATAATAACTGATACTTACATGGCACTCTAACGTTTACAATGCTTACAGACATCTCATTTAACCCCCACAACTGCCTCCATGGGGCAGGCACTTCAGGTATTATTATTCCTGTTTTGCAGATAGGGAAACTGAGGCAGAGAGAGGTTAAATTGCTTATCTATGGTCATACAGCTAGTAAGCCTTTAAGGAGGGTTTTTTTTTTTTACCCAGTCTTCCTGACTCCAAGTCCAGCACTCTCTCAACTAGATTCACACTGTTTCTGATAGATTAGAAATTCTGATGGGTTAGGAATCAGTCAATCAGTAACACAAGTATCTATGGAGTACCTGCCACTGTTCTGCCTGGTACTAGGTAGGAGGTTCAGAAGAAAGAGAAAGCCCAGGCCCTGTGCCTGAGGAGCAGGAGATTAGATACATGCAGGGAAAAAATGTGGAGCAATAAAAAGCAGAACATAGCCAAGCACCAGGTGATGAAGGATTGGTTATAAGTGCTAGAGGAATTTAGGGAAGGGAAAGATAAATATGAGCTGAAGAAGGAACTTAATTCAGGGCAAGAAGCACTGCTTCAGGAGTCAGACTTTGCCACCGAATCTCAGCCCTTCTTGCCCTAGAAGATTCCTTTTCCCCGGTGGCCCTTTCTTCCCATTAGAAACATGGGTAGTCCCTTTTTATGTGTCATCTTCCCTAACTAGAACGTAAGCTCCTTGAGGGCAGATATTACCTTTCATTTTGCTTATAGTTGTATTTCCAGTGCCTGGTATACAGTAAGTACTTAATAAATGCTTGTTGACTTGATTTGGCCTAGGTTCAAATACTTCCTTCGTACCCCCTTACAGTCCCTCCCAAACTAATGCTTACTACCTGTATTACCTTTCCCTCTTTGGGTCTTGGTTTCCTTCCCTGTAAAATAAAAGGAATGAACTAGATGCCTTCCAACTTTAAATCCTAGGATACTATAAGATCAGGAAAATGAGAGCATCAACAGTGCTTCCACTTTGGATCTACCCATAGGCCTTTGGGCTGGTGTTCTTTGAACTGCTTTAGAGCAGAGTCTGTTGATAGGAAAAGGAGCAAGAGAGCTAATTGAGACCTTATAGCAGAGCAGTGTGGCTCTGGGGAGTCTGGTTACTTGAGTGGTTTTCCTCCTCTGTTTGCACTTCTGTTTTGTCACACTGGTGCATCCCTAGGAATAGTCTTGGGCATTGGGCCTTCTGTGAGCTGCCCAAGGTCTTAGGCCCAAAGAGCAGGGCAGTGATGATTCTGTCACATACCCCTGTGTCTTTGATAATACTTTCTGTGATATTCACTATTTTCCAGGGCAGCACACCTGTCTGAAAAATTACAGGAATCTCATTGTCACCAGGGCATCATTTTCTTCCTCCTGACACCATCCTCAATAACCTCCACGTCTAGGTTGCTACTCTATCAACCACCTACTACAGCAGTCATACACGGACCACATCACTTCGAACTGTTTCACTTTCAAGAACTCAAACTTAGAGGTGCCCCTTCTTTGACCACAACCTTCTTTTCTTTTACTCCGCCCCCATCTCTTTCGCACCTAGCAATACTGTTCTTCTCCCCCAGGGTGCTCCTCAGTCTCTTAACTTCTTTCTTCTCTCCCAGTACCTCTGCCCTCTCCCTCTAGGTTCTCAAGTACGGCCCTTTGACTGAATTAAAATTTCACAGAACAAATTTGTTTTGGATTCAGTTGAAAGGCTGCACTTGAGGACCCACAGGTTTCCCACCCCCTGGACCTTATAGTCAACTCTTTCAAAGATGCCCTCTTTAATACCCTAGATTCCCCTATGTCCTTCCCCCAACTTTCCTCCATGACCAACTATTCTTATTCTAACACTGGATCCTCCATTAAAAATAACACTTTTTCCTTACTTGTTTTTATTTCTTTTCCTTCAATGTATATAAAGGAAGGGAAGAAGGGCGCTATTTGGATTTCTGCCAGGCAGACTGATACATCATTATAGCTTTAAAGAGAAGTAAGGATGATGATTACACCATTCTGCTTTTCTGGGCTCCAGTTTCCTCAACTTTAAAATGATGGAGTTGGCCTAAATTATATTTAATGTCTCATTTAGTTCTCGCAGTCTGTGAATCTGTGTTTAAAAGATGACTCTTTTTCTCTAATTCCAGGGTAAGAGAGGTAGGTAGGTAGAAAGGGAGGAAAGAAAACCTCCCCATGAGTGTGCCTCAGATAGTATTAGGTGGGGTTACAAGAAAGAAAGATTTCTGGGGCTCAATTATAGGAAAATTAAAAGGATTTTTTAAAATCAAAACCTAGCTCAAAAGAGCTGGAGAAATGCAGCAGTCCTAAGGATGAGGCAAGGACCTCAGTGGTAATAAAGACAGAGAGATCACATCAACAGTTAAGGAGTAAGATCCCTGAGAGGGAGAGAGAGAGACAGAGAGAGACAGAGACAGAGACAGACAGAGACAGAGAGAGAGAGAGTATGATGAAGCTTGAGCTCTGCATGCTATAAGAGGAAAATGTCAATTTTGACATTGGTCATAGAAACTGAGGAACTAACAAAGAAAAGAAAAAAAATGTAAAATGTCAGTTTGTTCGAAAAGATATAAATTAACAAATATTTGTGAATCATGTACTAGTCATTCTCAGGGAGAAAGAAGAAACAATTGAGAGTCACTGCTCTGAAGAAGTTCATGATCTAATTGGAGATTCAGAACAGAACAGAAATCCCTAGAACCAGAAGATATGTTAGAGATCATCTAATCCCTAGGCAGCTTACGAGGGGGTGGATAAAGGGCCAGGCCTTGAGTCAGAGTTCACATCTACCTTTAGACACTTCCTAGCTGTGTAACCCCTGTTTGCCTCAATTTCCTCATCCATAAAACAGGGTTAATGATAGCATCTACTTTCCAGGATGGTTCTGAGGATCAAAGGAGATATTTATAAAGTGCCTAACAGTGTCTGGCACAAAGTAAGTGCCATATAAATGTTAGCTATGATGATGATGATGATGATGATGATGATGACGGTGGTGATGGTGATTGTCTAAACTTTGCATTTTACAAAGAAAGAAGCTGAGGTGGAGAGAAGTATAGTGATTAACCCCTGTTTAGTGAGTTAATGGCAGACGAAGAATTAGAACTCTGAGTTTCTTGACTCCCCTGCCTGAGTCCCTGAACATCATGTGATACATGTCCAATTAATCTGTGTGTACCTTGCTCAGCACAACACTGTACTGTCCATTTATGCTTAGTCTTTAAAATTTGTTACTCATAAAGTATGGCTATTTGCTTCCCCGCAGAAATAAATCGAAGGAAAAATTGTTTCCTTTATTTCATTAAACATCTCTCATTTACCACCCATTTGTTTTGGGGGAAGCATCAGGACACAAAGAAGCAGGGGCTTCACCAGGATGCCATCTCAAGGTAGCTGTGGAGTTGGCAGACAGAAGAAGTAGCCCTCTCTACCCCTCTGTCCCATTCTTTCATTTGCTCCTCATAAGCTTTGCCCAACAAGCAAACAATCCATCAGTTAACCAACCCATCAGTCCATGCTTTTCGAGGAGCTGTTCTGTATAAGGCCTAGAGCTAGGCCTGTGGAGTAAATAACGAAATGCAAGGAGATGAGCATCAAGTTTGCAAAGATGACTGAGAATTCAAGTGCAAAATGAATGGCCCAGACTGCAAGGATCCTAGGAATTCAGAAGGGGTCAAGATTCCTGTGGGCTGGAATGCCAGGATAGGCTTGGAAGGATTTTTCCTGGACCTTAAAGGGTACTTGGAAGCTAGATAATCAGAAAGGGGCAGCGAGGGCATTCCAGACAGATAGGAACTTGGACTTTCTAAATTAAAGTCCTTCTCAGGTCTCACTTTGTCTGAAGCAATGCCCATTTGATGTCTAAAGGCTAGGTAAGAATTGAAACAAAACATGGCCCAATTTCATTACAAAAATATCAACCTGGGAGGGAAAGACCCTCAGAGTTTCTGGCCAGAACAGAAAACAATTGCTATTTACAGGCTTTGTAAGTCATCAAAATCTGAACAATGAGCCACAGAGGCTTGGGCTGGCTTTCAATGAATAATCTGGTGCAGATTGTGGAGGGAGGACTGAGAGATGATATGACTCCTGGGTCCAGGACTGCAAGAGCAAAATGTGGCACATAACAAGTCTGAGCACGAAAGGGTCAAATGTCATGGCCCAGGATTCTGTCTTTAACAGGGCTGTCAAGAGGCCAGCTATAGCAAATTTTAGGTACCCAAGGACAGAAAAATCTTAAGAGGTTAAAGGCAAACCCTAAACTGGGGAGGTAGGATTCCTCCTCCTCTTCTTTCTCTTCTTTCCCCTCCTCTGCTTTTCTTCCTCTTCCTCCTTCTCTTCTTCCTCTTCTTCCTCCTCATCCTTTTCCTCTTTTCCTTTTCCCTTTCCTTCTCCTTTTCCTCTTCTTCTTTGTCTTCCTCTTTCTCCCAATGCTACCACTATCATTATTACAGGGAACAACTCACATTTAGGTAATACTTCACTCCCAACAACCTGGTGAGGTTAGTTAGTGCAACTGGCCAGAATAGTTGGTTGTCTCCATGGCATGATTTAGAAGTTGCCAGGCAGGTTTCTCTGTGCAAAAGTGTAATGCCACGCAAAGATTCAGGAAACCTGGGATTTCATCCTGGCTTTGCCTTCTGCTACCTGTGGGGTTTTAGGCAATAACTTCATCTCTCTGGGAATCATCTTCCTCATCTGTAAAATAAAGGGGGTTGTACCAGAGCAGTGGGGGCAGCTAGGTGGCACAGTGGATAGGGTGCCAAGCCTGGAGTCAGGAAGACTCATCTTCCTGAGTTCAAATCTGGCCACAAAACTCCAAAGAGCCAAATTAAAATGTAGTTGGGAAGTACTTAACAAAATAAATAAAAATACAATAGAATGTAGATAATGTTAATCTGTGATATTCTAAGCCAATATGCAGCCCTCTGATGCTAATCTGATGCTAACCACTAACGTATGCATTAGTGGTCCCATTTCTATTTGAGTTTTATACCACTGCTCTACTGTTGTTGGTAGTTTCAGTTGTGTCTGACTCTTCATGACCCCCTTTGGGGGTTTCTTGGCAAAGATACTAGAGTGGTTGGCCATTTCCTTCTCCAGATCATTTTATAGATGAGGAAACTGAGGCAGACAGGTGTAAGTGACTTGCCCGGGGTCATATTGCTAGTAAGTGTCTGAGGCCGGATTTGAACTCAGAAGATGAGTCTTCCTGATTCCAGGGCCAGAATTCTATTCACTGTTCCATCTATCCTCATAGTGGCTAGATAAAAGTAAGATCCTGGGAAAATGGGGCACGTAAATAGGTTGAAGATGGAGGCACAGGGAATGAGGAGGCCCCAAGTCTCCCCTCTTTCACAGTTTTGCCCAGGCTAGCCATGCCTTCCTAAATTCCTCTTAAACCCCCTTATCTTCCTGAATCACTCATGACCAATCCACTCTTCTCCAGCCTGTGCCAAACCACCCCAAACAGTCAGAGCTGCCTTTGAACAGGTACTGTTTCAATGAAGCAGGCTGTTAAAAAAAGCCCTTCTGTTCCCTTTTCTCCCAACCTCTCACCCTGGGGTTAGGACTCCAATGACTGCCTGGATTCTAGGCTCTCAGAGACACCCCAGAGATGTCTCCGCCTGCCCTATTCTGGAGAGTCCACTCCGAGCTGCCTTTTCCATTTATGATAGGCTGTGCTTCATTCACTGACAGCAGCAAAACCTCTTCCACCTACCACCCCCCCAGATGGTTCTCCCCTCTCTGAATCAGCAGTCAGTGATTCAGAAAATAGCAGTGCTCTAATCTGTTAATTAAAAGGTTCAGTCGGAGTCTCTTAATTGAAAGTTCAGCCCCTTCCTTAATACCTCCGCTGGCCTTTCAGCAGCTTGTTGGCAGGGATTGCCCAATGATATTTCTCTTTCATCCCCACCCTCCCCCGTCTCTTGCTTCCTGCTTCTTTGACAGTGTTTTCTTCTCTCTGCCACTAATGGCACATTTGTTCCCTGGCTCTTTTTTATATCAGGTTTTTTCAGAGATCTGCTTATTACAAGGAGCCCTGAGTGGTTGGGAGTTACTCCCCCACACCCTTCCCCTCGAGATTTTTCCCCCCCAAATTTACCACGTTTTCAGCAGAGGCCCAGCTTAACCGCTAAAATTTTCTTTGAAGAGTTAATGGTAGCCATGGTTCTATGGAGTTTAATGAACCAAACCCTCTCCGTTGGGAATCTAGGGAAACTGAGGCAGGAAGGAGGAAATGGATCCGATTCAGCTAAGAGCCTTGGACTTGGAGACAAGACCTGGGTTCAGATCCAAGCTTTTGTACTTACTAGCTGTAAAGCCATGAGCAAATCACTTAGTATCTCTGAGTTTTAATTTTTTACCTGCAAAATAGGTATGATAGTATTTACAATGCCTAACTTGGGGTTGTTGTAGGGATAGTCCTTTGTAAACTTCAAAGCACTATGACATTTGAATCACTCTTGCTGGCTGGCTCCTTAGACCATTCTTTCACTCTCATCCAACAATTCTTGTTGGTCCTTATGCTCTCAGAAGGACTGGAATTGGAACCCAAACCTAGGGCTGGGGTGAGTCTCTAGGCCTTCAACCTCTCACCAGAGGAAGCCTCTGCTAATCCTGCTGAGCCTCTAGAGGGTCTCCAAATGCCAAGTGGTATAACTAGGTATCTTCTCCCCCCTGAACCAACCACCGCCTCACAGTGACAGTATTCCATAGCAGAAAGAACACTGGACACCAAGTCAGAAGACCAGGTTTCTTAGAATCACAGAATTTCAGAAAACTCCATAATCTTTTTTATGTAAATTGCAGTCCAACCATGCCTCACTTGTCTTGTGGTGTGATTTTTTTAACCCAACTGTAATACTTTACATTTGTTGCCATTATATTTCAGTGGGGTCATAATGAATAGAGAAATAGCCTTGGAAACGAGTAAACCTAGATTCAAATCCTTCCACTCCTGTTTATTAGATGTCAATCAGTCAAAAAGCATTTATTAAGCACCTACTATGTGCTGCACACTGTGCTAAGTGCTAGAAATAGAAGACAAAAGAGATTCCTTGCTCATGAGGAAATCACAATCTAATGGGGGAGACATGTAAACAACTATGTACAAACAAGCTAAATACAGTATAAATACAGCATAATACAGTATAAATAGAGCTAAATACAGTATAAATAGGAAATAATCCTCAGAGGGAAGGTGCTAGAGTTCAGAGGGATTGGGAAAGGTTTCCTGTAGAATATGAGATTTTAGCTGAGATTTGAAGGAAGCCTGGGAAGACAGGAGGCAGAGATGAGGGAAAGTATTCGAGGCATGGGAGACAGCCAGAAGAAATGCTCAGACCTGAGAAATGAATGGAGTGTCTTGTTGGGGAATAGCAAGGAGTCTTATATTACCATATTGAAGAGTACATGGAGAAATGTAAAGATTAAGAAGACTGGAAAGGCAGGGAGAGAGTAGGTTAGGAAGGACCTTGAATACCAGAGGATACTGAAGGTGATAGAAACCACTGGAATTTACTGAGTAGGGAGGTGACGTAGTTGGACCTGGGTTTTGGGAAAATCGCTTTGGTGGCTGAAAGGAAGATGGATTAGAGCTTGGAGACGTGAGGCAGGCAGACCCATCAGCAGAGTATTGTAATAGTCCAGGCATGAAGTCATGAGGGTCTGCCCCAGAGTGGTGGTAGTATCAGAGGAGAGAAGGGGACATGTTTGAGAGATGTTACAAAGGTGAAATCAACAGGCCTTGGCAACAGATTGGATATGGGGTGTGTGTGTGTGTGTGTGTGTGTGTGTGTGTGTGTGTGTGTGTGTGTGTGTGTGAAAGAGAGAGAGAGAGAGAGAGAGAGAGAGAGAGAGAGAGAGAGAGAGAGAGAGAGAGAGATAGTGAGGAGTCAAGGATGACCCCTCAGTTTCTAGCCTGGGATACTGGGAGAATGGTGGTACCCTCCTCAGAAGCAGGGAAATGGAGGACAATTTTTGTGTCTCAGGGCAAGCCAGCAGCTATTCAGGGCTCTGAGAAATTCTCTAAGACTGAAAATTGCAGATAGAATGCATTGGTTGAGGGCATTTCCTCATCCAGGATTCTCTTTAACAATGAAATTACAGGTCCAGGGTCTAGGCCCAAGTTTCATCTTATCAGATGCAGCTCAACATTCTGGCCTGTTTACTTTCTGAATCTTGGATGAGCAAGGAGACCAGAACCACAGAACCTCTGAGTTAGAGGGACCTCAATGGTCATTCAGTTTAGCCCATACTCAAAAAAGAATTCCCTATTAGAATAGATTCAACAAGTGGTCAGCCAACCTTTGCTTGAAGACCTCCGATGAAAGGGAGTCCTTTTCACTGTTAGCATCACAGGATCTCAGAGTTAGACGGGCCCTTAGAAGGTATGGAGTCCTGTGTAAACATAGGAACCCTTTTTACAATATTCTTGACAATTGATTGTCTGATCTTCAGTTGAGGACCTTCAGTGATGAGGCAGTCCATTCCATTTTATAGATAACTCTGCCTGCTAGAGATTGCCTTGCTTGTATCAAGCTGGAATCTATCCCTATCTAGGGGCAGCTAGGTATCATGTTGTATAGACCACTAGGCCTGGAGTCAGGAAGACCTGAGTTCAAATCTGGCCTGAGGCACTTTCTAATTGTGTGATCCTGGACAAATCACTTAACCTCTGTTTGCCTCAGTTTCCTCAACTGTAAAATGGGAATGATAACAGAACCTACCTCCCAGGGTTGTTATTATCCAATGAGGTAATTGTAAAGCACTTAGCACAATGCCTGGCACACAGTAAGCCATAGCAAGTATAAATGTTAGCTATTATTATTATCCCCTCCTGCATCTCCTCTTTTAGTAAGTTCTACCTTCTCTTGTTCAGTTGTTTTCAGTTGTGTCCAACTCTTCAAAACCCATTTGAGGTTTTCTTGGCAAAGATACTAGAGTGGTTTGTCATCTCCTTCTCCAGCTCATTTTATAGATGGGGAAACTGGGGTAAACAGGGTTAAGTGACTTGCTCAGGGTCACACAGCTAGTAAGTGTCTGAGGCCAGATTTGAACTCAGGAAGATGAGTCTTCCTGACTATAAGCAGGATGCTTTGTGCGCTATGGTGCCACCTAGCTGCCCTCTGCTTTCTGAGACCAAGTCTAGTCCCTCTTCAACAGGAGATTCTTTAAAGACTCCAAGACAGCTGTCAGGCCCCTTCCAGTTCTCCTCTATAAGCTTGACATCCTTCAAATGATCTTCCTGTGATATCAGTGGCTAATGTGAATATGGGCCAGGAGGAGGGACTGAGGGAACGGAGGGAATTGAGAGACTGGCATGGGGGCAGAGAGGGGGAAGGGTGGGATCCTTGAAAAATCAACTCACTTCTTTTTCCTACTATAAAGTTGTGATGGCTGAAAAAACCTGGAGTAGTAAACACTGTGAAGAAGAGATCTCATATAATGAAGGGAAAGAAAGATTCACCAATGGGCATTCCCCATTGTCTTAATTTAAATTTAAAGTCTTAATTTAAAATTTTATGAAAAATCTGGCCAAGTAAGACTGAAGTACAACTTCCACATTTGCAAAGGATGCTAAAATCTCGTTGGTCTTGAAATGTCAAGCTGATGGGGACAAAAAGAAAAAAAAAAGCAAATCCTCACATGCCACTGAGCACCTATGTCAATTTGTGAAGGGCCCAAGGGTAGCAGGTGAATGTCAGTGTGGAAAAATGTAATGTGATACACTTGGTAAAATTCATCTACGTAGAACAGGTAAGATGACAGGCCCTGCCCCTTATCCCAAGTCACATGGGTGACTTATATAATATGTAGGTATATCTAACTTCCTTGTTCCTCAGTTTCCTCATCCTTAAAATAGGAATAATATCACACTTAATACAAATAATTGTCACAAGGATCAAATTGACAGTGTAAGTAAAAAGGCCATGTATCACTTTAAAAGCTGTCAGAGTTCTGGGTATCACCAAAAGGCATCTTTCTACCATCCTCCAGAGCTTTTGGACAATTCTAATTGTTAGGAGGGGTGGTTAGATGGCTCAGTGGATAGAGTGCTGGACCTGGAGTCAGGAAGATCTGAGTTCAAATCCTGCCTCAGACACTTACTAGCTGTGTTACACTGAGCAAGTCACTTAACCTCTATTTGCCTTACTCCACTGGAGAAGGAAAAGCAAACCACTGCAGTATCTTTGCCAAGAAAACTCCATGGACAGCATTGGTGTGCTATGGTCCATAGGGTCGCAGAGTCGGACAGGACTGAGACTGAACAACAATTGTTAGACAGTGCTTCCTGACAATAAATTTAAATTTCCCTCCAAGCTGTATTTTAGCGTTGGTCCCACTTATTCAAGTCCCTCACCCTCTCTAGGCCTCACTTTCTACATCTTAAATTAGGAAGAATAATGTCAATTCTGAGAGGCAGCTTGGTAGAATGGATAGAGATAGCCTCAGAGTCAGGAAGACCTGGGTTCAAACCTGGGGTATGCTGGTAAATATTTAACAATGAGCTGTCCAGAAAGAAGAAATACACAGGACACACTTTTAAGTTTAATCTCTTTTATTAACATTTTATCCATTGCTTTCTTAAACGTAAATCAACAAAAAAGTAACTCATGCCCTGGTTTATAGTGATTGCCAATTTCAGAGAAGTAAATGCTCACAACGAACATTTCACAATTGGCTCTTAGGAGCTGGTTTGAGCTGGCTCCAGCACTGCCATGGTCCAGTGCCTGTCTCTGACATATACTAGCTGTGTGATGTAGGATATATCCCTTAATCTCTCAGTGCTCAAGACAATTCACTAAGACAATACATTGTAGAGGTCCTAGAACGGAAGTTTCCTTGAGCGCGGCTCTCTATACCAATGAAATCGCAGGTTTAGTCTTCCTCCTTTCTTCCCCCCCACCCTCAAAACTTTCCCTTCCTATCTTATGAGGACCAGATATGATAATGGATATGACTGCTTTTTAAGTCGTACAAAAAACTACATAAATGCCAGGTATTGCTATTTAGACCTTCAAAAGTCAGTTGATAAACATTTATTAAGTAGCTACTGTATGACAAGCCCTGTGCTAAGCACTGGGAATAGAAAAAAAGGTAAATTCAGTCCCTTCCCTAAAGGATCTCACAGTCTACTGGGGGAGAAAACACGCAAAATGCCATGTACAAACAAGGTACACACAGGGTAAATCAATAGGGACAATCATCAGAGGGAAGACACAAATCAAGGGAGATGGGAAAGGCTTCCTGAAGAAGATGAGATTTTAGCTGGGCCTTAGGGCTGCTACTAAAGAACAGTCCTGGGTCCTGGGTTTCTTAGGGGAAACTGCACTCAAGGAAAAATCTGAGTAAGAGAGGCAACATGGCATAACTTAGCAAGAGCCATGTTTGGAGTCTGGAAGAGTATGATCATGAACAAATGACTTAACCTCCCTGAGCCTTATGCAACTCTCCAAGGCTTTCATCTACCTTTGTAAAGGGAGCTCCCATACCTATGACTTAATAGTTGTGACATCATGCAATCAGTACTTAGATTTTTCCTGTAATTGGGTGGCTTAATGAACATGTTTTCATTATGTAATGAATAATAAATGAGAGTTCTTTGAGCATTAGTCAGGTTTTAGCTCCTTATCTTCTCCCAATTTGTATTTGAAAATTTGTCCCCAAATTCAAGGCTGTGATTGTGTACATTTTCAGAATTCTTCACTGGGGATGTGTTGACCTTCCATGGCAGGACATCAAGCCCATACAAACAATGTTTCTAGATTTTGGAAAGCTGACCTCTGGCTCCAAACAAGCTAGCATCAACCTTGGACTAAAATGTATTTTTAAGTGTTGTTACCATGCACATTTTCATAAATGGAATGTCCTTGTCATTTGTTATCTCTGCCTCACACACACACACACACACACACACACACACACACACAGAATCATTTATACATGTTGGTTTGTAAGACTGATAAGGGCAGGTACCCCTAGCTACATTGTACTTCTAGGATTTGAAGCTAGAAGGGACCTTTGAGGTCATCTGATCTATTCCCTAATTTTCTGGATGAGTAAACTGAGACCTAGAAAAGATAAGTGACTAGCACAAGATCCCATTGCTAGTAGACAGGGTTTTTCAAAACTATAATTGTCAGGTTTGGGGTAGAAAACCCAACAGCAAAACCCCATGTTCTGAGTCAGCTCAAGTTCTGGGGTTTCAGGCTAATAGGCGTAGGGTTACGGATAACCCTAGGGTAGCTAGGTGGCACAGTGGATAGAACACCAGGTCTGAAGTCATGGAAGACCTGAATTCAAATCCAGCCTCAGGCACTTACTAGCTGTGTGACCCTGGACTAGTCACTTAACCCCTTTTGCCTCAGTTTCCTCATCTGTAAAATGAGCTGGAGAAGAAAATGGCAAACTATTGTAGTACCTTTGCCAAGAAAACCCCAGATGGGGTCACGAGGAGTTGGACACAACTGAAATGACTGAACAACCACAACAGATAGATAACTCCATGAATAGACAAAAAGATTTAGCATGTAGAATAGATAAATATACAGATGAGTAATTTTGTGTTTTCCCGTTAAACATAGAATAAAGACAAAACTCCTAGCTTGATATTCAAGGCCATTATATTCAAGGCCACCTTCCTACCCATTCCCTGTCCTCTGACCAAACTGGTAGCAATGTGCAGAAGCCAGAGCAATAAACTAGAAATTTGAAGACCTAAGTTCTAGTCTTGATAATACCACTAATTAATTGTGTTGCCAAGGACAGAACATGCTGCCTCTCTGAGCCTCAGTTTCCTCAAATGTGAAATGGAAGAGTTGTAATACTTTACATCCAAGGTCCTTTGCAGCTCTAGTATTAATGATGTCACTTTTTCATCACTTTCTCATAATCTTTGGAATATTCCATGTTCATTCTATTTTTGTGCTTTGTTCTTCCTGATTCCCTTGCCTCAGAATTTCAGAGTTGGAAGAGACCTCAGTGGCCACGTAGTCTAATCTACAGAGAACACTCTTCACAATGTAACTCTTGTCTTTGCTTAAAGACATGCAGTAAGGGGGAACCCACCGCTTCCTGAGGCAGCCCATTCATCTTGTTAGCTGTCATTGTTAGGAAATTTTTCCTTACATCATGCTTAAGTCTACCTCTGCCACTTCCACTTCCTACTCCCAGTTCTGCCCTCTAGGACTGAGTAGAACAAATCCAATAATAATAATAATAATAAGAATAATAATAATAACAACAATAATAATAACAATAACTATCATTTACACAGTGCTTTAAAGTTTGCAAGACACTTAACATGATTATTACATTTGATCCACATAACAACCCTGTGAGGTATGAACTCAATTTTACAGTTGAAGAAATAGAGGCAGACGGTACCCCCAGGTACACAGCTGCTAAGTGTGTGAGGAAGGATTCCAGCTCAGGTCTTCCTGGACTCCAAATCCAACACTCTATCCATTGTGACACCTACCTGAACTCCAATCCTTCTTCCATGTGATAGCTCTTTAAACATTTGAAAATAGCTGTCATGTTCCTCCTAAATTTCTTCTTTTCAAGGGTAAATATCCCCATTCCTCATATGGCATGAACTCAGGTCTTTCACAATCCTGGTTGCTTGGAAACTTTCCATCTTTTCAATGTTCAACTCCTACTCATGACAGAATCATGGAACTATAGAATGGTAGAGCCATCATCCCATGTACCACCCCCCCCCCAGTGCAAATGAGCCATCAAAACCCAGTTCAAACCTCACTTCCTCTGTGGGAAACCTCCCTAGCCTAATGACCTTGTCCTTCCTTTGAGCTCCTTGAAGAACCTTTTCCATTTCATTCCTTTGCCTCTTACCTCATCCTGTACTATTAATTAGTTGTCTGTGTCTTATTTCCCCAATTAGACTATAAGCCTCAGGAGGGAAGGGACTGTGTCTTCTGCCATTCCAAATTCTTCATGATGACAAGTGTGGTATCTACAGCAGGTGCTTATGGCTTGATTGATGGATGGAATGACAAATGGCAGGTCTTAAGACAACTAGGAGGCTAAAACAGAGACACTTCCCATCCCAAAGAGAGAAAAGAAAGGGGTGTTGCTGTTTTAGGGGTGAGTGACCATAGCTGCATTCTAGCTGTCCTGGCCCAGCTTTAGAAAGATAGTTCAGAGAAAGACTTGGGTCTGGGGGGAATTAGCCAGAGCTGAGTCTGTGCATTTACAGCTCATGTGAATGTCACACAAAAATCAATATGCAAAAAGAGTCCATTTTTCCTTTGGAAAATACATTGAATATTCTTTATAATAGGATTGGAGTGGGGCTTAGGGGATAAAACAGTAGACAAAAATGCCTGGTCACAGAGATGTGGTTGATAGCTACAAAGAGGCCTATCAAGATGTACTTTCTTGAGCTCCTAAGGGACCAGGGAATAGCAGGAGACAAGACATCAACTGTGCAGGTCAAATTTGAGGGGAAGTAGACTGAAGCCCCTGCCAATAAAACTGACTAAAACAACCCAAGTCATCAATCCTGCTTAAGCATTCCTTAGGCCCTAAAGGGCTCTGGCTTCTGCCCAATTTTTTTCCCCCAAAGATTCAAAAGAAAAACGCCAACCCCCCCCCAAAAAAAACCCCAAAGGATGCCTCTGCCAAGCAGCAGCTCAGGCAGAAATTAAGGGAAGGAGGGGGAACTGAGAAAAAAGAGATGGCTTCAGAAGCTGAAATATGAAAGATTAAAGACCTTTTATTTCTTCCTTCCTCACAGAATAGGCCTGCCTTGCATCATGCATCATCGCCATATCATCAGACCTCACCTTTAGGTAGTGCTTTATGGTTTAATTCAATTCAATAAAACAAGCATTTATGAAGCGCCTACTAGGTGCCAGGCACTGTGCTAGGCCTCAGGGATGGATACAAAGCCAAAATGGCAAAGTCCCTATCCTCAAGAAGTTTATCTATTGGGGCAGCTAGGTGGCACAGTGGATAGAGCACTGGCCCTGGAGTCAGGAGGACCTGAGTTCAAGTCCGGCCTCAGACACATGATACTTCCTAGCTGTGTGACTCTGGGCAAGTCACTTAACCCCAATTGCCTCACTAAAAAAAAAAAAAGCTTCACAACCACAATTTCATTTGGTCTTCATAAGTCTGTTATGAGGAAAGTCTTACAGATATTATCACCTCCATTTTGTAAATGAGGAAACTGAATTGTAAGAGGTTAAGTGATTCACCTAACACATCCAGGACCATCTCCAGTCATCCTGATCTATATCTGGCCACTGGACTCAGATGGCACCAGAGGATAAAGTGAGGCTGGTCACTTTGTATAGCCCTCCCTCATTTAAATCTAATTCACTTGCATGTCATGACATTACCTCCCTGATGTCATTGGTCCTCTTTGAGAACAAAGGACCAAGGACAACACAGTCAGTGAGTAAGGCACAGGTAGAACTTGAACCCGGATCTTCTGATGCTAAATTCGATGCTCCTTCCACAATAAGGCCAAGGGCAAAGCAGCCCAACTCCACCTTTGCAGCTCTGCTGAGAGCTGGCCCTGATCCCGTCATGCTGGCTGAGCACTCTTTACCCTAGCTCAGGAGCAGGGCAGATTTCTGCCATCCAGGGACCGCTGCCCGGCTCGACTCCACATTATTTGGGCTCTTCCTAAGGGAATCTTTCTGAAATCTCCCCAATTCAAGTTTCCACAGCCTTTGGCACATCCTTCATACATCTCCCTGGGCTCTATGACCACATGGACTGGCCCTAGATTAGATTTGGTTTTTATTTTCTGAACCAAAAATAGGGACACTCAGACAAAGGGTTTTTTTTTGGTGGTTTTTTTTTTTGGTCAGGCCTTGTTAAGAGTACACACTTTCACTTGTCAAACTCTAGAAGGGAGGGGGTGTAATAAAAGGACATTTCTCTTACTGTGGGTGGAAATTATCTGCATTAATACTCTTTGTGTAAAATCTTGCAATTCTGTAGATCTGTAGCCTGAGATTTTAAGAAAGGACCATTCTCCTGGGGCCAGCATCAAACTGAAAAATCGCTCATCATCTTGAGTTTTGATCAAAATAGATGGAGCTCGTTGATGAGATGGGGAAAATGTAATATGTTCACTGGACCCACCAGGTGTCAGTCTTTCCAGCCCTCTGAATGGACCCAGAGTTACTGCAGGCAAGAAACTCTCTGGCCGGGAGATGGTGCAATTTTAGAGCTACCACTTGGGCGAGAGCCTTTATTCTGGGGAGCATCCTCCAGAGCAACCATTTGAATGAAGGGTGGGGAGCAAACACTCATCAGATGTCATATTTATCATTCTGGGGAGGAGGTCTAGCTTGGGGCATGGGTCAGGGACAAATATCTGCTCAGCAGAGTCATGGCCCTAGGATGGGGATAACACAAGTCTATCGGACAGTGAGATGAAGTGGAAAAAATACTGAATTTGATTGCCTCTGCCATTTGTGATACCTTGGTTGCATCCCTTAACCTTTCTAGGCCTTCATTTCCTCATTTGTAAGATTACAAGGTTGGATTAGTTGATAAGGTCCCATCTTGCTCTCAGTTTATGTTCTGTGACTTAATGAGAAGTTCCCAAGGTAGCACCAGTCTTGATGGTGTCATTGGTGCTGTGGGGTGGGAATATGCTAAAAGCTGGCACTGTGACTTTAAAATGGTGGAGCCATTTAGGGCTACATGGATTGAGCCTAGGTTAGAGTGAGGCACCAGCTAGAGATGAAGAAGTAGAGTTTCCCCAAAGGAAAAAAGCAAGCTTACCAACACTTAGGGAGTAAATTTAACAAATGTTTATTAAGTGTCTATTCTGTGTAAGGCACCATTCTAGGCATTGGGAATACTTCATGACAAAACAAAAAAGTAGGCACTGCCTTCAAAACCTTACATTTTCCTTGGGGTCAGGAAGTATTCCAGGCAGCTGACTGGGCATACACATAGGTTAGGCTTTTGGAGCTAGTCTCAAACTGAGACCCTGGGCTCAGTAGAATTGAGGGAGGAGGGGTTTGCCACTCCCACTGGTTAATAGTAACAACAACAACAATAATAACAACAGCCTGCATTTATAGAGTGATTTAAGGTTTGCAAAGCTCCTTACTTAATGTTATCTCCTTATGTTATTATCGCAATAACCCTGTACAATAGGTGCTATTATTTCCCCTATTTTATAGATGAGGAAACTGAGGCACAGAGACATTAAGAGACTTGCCTAGGGCCACACAACTAGTAAGTATGTGAGAAAAGATTTGAACTCAAGTCTTCCTAACTCCAAGTCTCATGTTAGCTTTACAGAGTTGGAGGGGAATGCTCAGGTTTAGAATGATGGCCACAGATGAGAGAGAAGGTAGGAACCCACCCTTCTGGAGCTTTTATTTATGAGGAAAGAATTGCCTGGTGAGCTGAAGACTGGGGCCTTGGACTGGGCACTAGGTTAGAAGCCACTGGGTTCCAAATAGATCCAGAGTTAAAATGCTAAGTCTACCAAGTCAAAGATTTCACTTTGTCCTTGTTAGCTACAGAACCAACTAATTGCCCTCTGGTCTTTGCCTGGGGAAAGAGGTTGAACACTCAAACTTAAACATGTCTCCTGGCTCTGACGAGTCTCACCTCCTCTGCAGGGCCTTTGACTCTTTTTTCCATCCAGACTAGAGCCTTATAAGTACAACATCAGAATAAGTGGTTCAATAAAGAACACTCCTATCACAAAGCCTCTTTAAAAGTATGTGTTCTTTTCTTCAGATCTTGTTTTACTTGAAAATATGGGTCATAAATCCTGACCAAGCTGATCATTGGTAAGTGGGTAGGTTAATTCCTCCTGATAGTTGAGCTGAAGTGGGTATCATGTGTAACCACAGTATTTCATGGAACCTCCGAGTCATCTGAGAACACTCTGTTACTGTCCTTTACTGAATGAACAGAACCTACCATTAGGTAGTTGGGTACTGTGCACCCCCCCCCCCACATCAATGACTCTCACATCAGACACTTGGGGCTTTTTCAGAGAGCAGTTCATTTGAGGGGGAATAAAGCCCTGAGGTTTGAATGCGTTGCCAACTCAATATGAGTCAACAGTGTGACATAGTAACCAATAGGCTCTTTGGGATTTTAGCCGGCTAGGAACATTGTGTCTAGAATGAGGGAAGTGATAAAGCTGCTGTCCCCTGCCCTGGTCAGACCCCAGCTGGAGGCTCCTGTTTAGTTCTGGGAACAGCAGGCACTTCAAGCCTGCTCTTGAAGTCTGACAAGTGGAGTTTGTGCCGAGGAGGATGACTAAGAGGGTGAGGGGACCTGAAACTATGCCACACAGGGATCAACTGAAGGAACTGGGAATGTTTACTTGGGAGAGGAAGACTTGAGGGTCAGGGTAGGGGTGGAGAACCATTCCAAGGAAGGGAAATTAGGCTGGTGTCCCATCGGTCCAGAGGGTGGAGCTCAAAGCAGTGGAATTGGATGGGGCAGATTTCTGTTCATTATAAAGCAGGTACATGCTGACAGTTAGAAATGTTTGGAAATAGAATGAGCTGCCTTGTTCGGGCAGGGAGATGCTCAAGCAGAAGTCAGATTTTTCAAGGACAGATCCGCAGGACTTCAGAGTAGGAAGGGCCTTAGAGAGCAAAGCATGTAATCCTCCATTTTGCAATTGAAGACTGGAGAAGTTACAGGACTTACTGATGCTCACATGCAATGGAGGTGATTCATATATTTGGAGAATGTGTATTTGGGCTGGACGGGTGTGTGGTGCAGTGGATAGAACGCTTGTCTTGGAGTCAGGAAGACTTGAGTTCAAATCTGGCCTCAGACACTTCCTAGCTGTGGAACCCTGGGAAAGTCACTTAAACCTCAGTTTCCTCACCTGTAAAATGAACTGGAGAAGGAAATGGCAAACCACTGTAGTATCTTTTCCAGGAAAACTCCGAATGGGGTCATGAAGAGTGGGACGCAACTAAACAAGAGAAGTTGGGCTAAACCTCAAAAATCCTTTCCAACTCTGAGATTTTATGATTCATCCTCTCTCTGGACCTTTAAGGTTCCGGGGACTGTTTGGGCAGTCAACTATGCTCATCAGGGCCAATTTTGCCCATTATTTTGGTAAGGGATGAATAGATAAAGATGTTTGACTCTGAGCCTAGGCATTTAGGGGAAGATTGGAGGGGAAGCTAGGAGGCAGTTAGGTGGGGAAGGAGCAGGGGTCCTTAAAGCACCTCTCCTGGGGCAGCTAGGTGGCGAAGTGGATAGAGCACCTGGATAGAGTACCGGCGCTGGAGTCAGGAGGACCTGAGTTCAAATGTGATCTCAGATAAAATTAAGTGGTGAGAGAGGATTATACTGGGAGAAGGAGAAAGAGAGAGGTAGAACGGGGTAAATTATCTCACAAAAAAAACAGAAAAAAAGGCTCTTACAGTGGAGGGGAAAGAGGGGAAGGTGAGAGGGAATGAATGAATCTTAAAAAAAAATGTGATCTCAGACCAGACACTTGACACTTACTAGCTGTGTGACCCTGGGCAAATCACTTAACCCCATTGCCTAGCAAAAACAAACCAAAAGAAAAAAAAAGAATAAAAAAAGACAACGCTTCTCCCCCCTCTCCCCTACCAGGGACATATTGTGCCAGAGGAAAGCCTGGAAGGTGTGAGAAAGGGAAGAAGAAAGAAAACATTCCTCTAGATGGAATCAAGGTTCCTATGACCTCAGCGATTTAGTTGGGGCACCCAACCGCAGAATCTCAACATCTTAGGATGGGGCCTGTGTCCCAGGTCTATTGACATAAGTGTAGAAAAAGGAGCTGAAAGAAAGTGGTGCCATTAATGAGCTTCTCCTACCTATCCCATTCGCTTCCAACCTCGCCCTCACCTTCTGTCTCTCCCTCTGCTACCTTTGACCTCAGCCTAAGAGAGTAACATTTGCAGATTCTTTGGCTACACAGGTAGTGTTGATCCTTTTGATCCTAGCTAGTGATCCTTTGAACATGCAGTCTGGTGCTTACAGCCCTGAGACTGTGTGCATTTCTTCACGTCCCTTCTCCCTCCACATCTCTTCCCTCCCACAGCCATACTGCAACATCAGTAACTTGGGAGTAATGAGGAGATAATCCTGATGATACAATATCTGAATGGCACAGTTCTGAGCTCCCAGAAGCCTCCAAACATCCCAGGGGACGTTGGGAGATCATAAGTGGACCCAGAGCTTGCAGAGTGATTACCATTAGTGTGAGTGTTAGTGGGTCCATAGCATAGGGTATTTGGGGGGAGCTGTAGGCTGGACAAGGGGACTAATTGCAAAATTTTGCCTGGAGGGACTGGGATTTAAACTAAAGCCACTGCCTAAAACTGGGACATCACCTCTACTGTTGCCATGGCTCTCCCCCAGAGAGCATCCCAGAGGCTGTGGCCCCCAGCATACAGCAGTCACATCTTCTCTAGGAGCTTCTGCGAATGGGAAGCCAAGCATCCTGGTTTCCCATTGAGAATGCAGCAGTCTGCCTGCACCAATGAAGAACTGATTTCAGTGTTTTTAGACAGATTAGCTTTTTCTCCCCCATAGCCTACTTGTCCTTGAACATCATTCTCCCTGGCCCCTTTCCACCACCCCGCACCCATAACCATTATTCCCCCCCAGAAACAGCCAAATGTTCTTGAGCCTGGAAAGAAAGGCAAGGAGAGAAATGATATGCCCAAGTCACGTGGGGGTGGGCCTCTGAATCACCCTTACAGCTCAGGGAGCTCCCACCCAAATCAAGAAAAATTGAAAAAAAAAGCTATCAGTGAATTTCAAAATGTAAATCCTTAAGATCATAGGATTTAGAGTTGGAAGGAGAGGTTAAATATCATTTAGTCCCCCTCATCTTATAGAGGAAGAATATTGACCTTTCTTTTTCTTTGCAGCTCTCTTAAACAGAGAGCTGATTCAGCCATACTCCTCAGGGAGGCTGGAATAGGCCAAAGAATCAGAGGGGTGAGGTGGTGGGCAAACTTCCCTGTTCCCACCCTGCTTAGGTCATGAATGGAGGGATGGTAATCGTCTCTCAGCAGCCTTCCACGCAAATGTGGCCCCTGGAAAATTCACTAGCTTGCAAAACTTCTTTATGTACTCTCAGACTTCTCCCCAACCTCTGTCCTCACACTCCCTTAGAAATTCCACAGGAAGAGGAACAAAATTGAGTAAATGAACATTCTGCCCCATTTACCCTGTATCCATTGGTTATTCTGTTGGGTGAAGCAGTGATCAGCCACCTTACAGGGCGAACTTGCAACATTCTGATCATTTGGAGTCCATCTGGCCTGGAACTGGGATCCATTTCAGATGCTACCAACAACCATCTTATAACCTTTTTCTCACGGTTAGTACTAAATACAACTGGAGAGAAATGGGGGCTGTTTGTCAGTCTCTCAAGGGAAAGGTAGAACTTGTACTAGTTGTGGGATGGAGATAGTTGGTATCACAGGCAAACCAAGTCCCCCTTTAACTGACCCCTATCTCTGACTTGTGGGTGGTGTCAGTCTTTATTCTTCTCTAAATTAATTTTTTTCCATTAAAAATCTATTTTTTTTCTCCCTCCTATCATCCTCAATCCCCTACTGAAAAAAGAAGAAAAACAAAACCCTTGTAACAAATGTGCATAGTCAAGCAAAACAAATTCTTGCATTGGCCACATACCAAAAAAAGTCTCATTCAGCATCCTGAGTCACTTTTCTCCCTTTTTTCATCACTTTTCTCTCAGGAGGTTGGTAGCATGCTTCATTATTGGTCCTCTGCAATAATAGTTGGTCATCATGCTGGTTAGAGTTCTTAAGTCTGTCAAAGCTATTTATCTTTACAATGTTGTCGTTGCTCTACAAATCATTCTTCTGTTTCTGCTCTGCCTCGGTTCATACAAGTCTTTCTAGGTTTCTCTGAATCTGTTCATAATAGTACATTAGAACATTAGTATTCATGTATCATAATTTGTTCCATTATTGTCCCATTATTATAGAGCAACTAGGAGGTTCAGTGTTTAGAGCACTGGGCCTGGAGTCAGGAAGAGTTCAAATCTGACCTCAGACATTTACTAGTAATGTGACCTTGGACAAGTCACTTAACCTCTATTTTCCTCAGTTGTAAAATGGGGATAATAATAGCATCTACTTCTCAAGATTGTTGTTAGGATCATGAGGTAATTGTAAAATGCTTGGCATAGTGCCTGGTACATAGCAAGCGCTCAATAAATGTTAGCTATTATTATTATTATTATCATTCCCAATTGATGGGCACCACCTCAGTTTCCAGTTTTTTGCTATAAACATTTTTGTACACATGAGTCTTTTTCCTCTCTCTTTAATATTTTTTTGGGTATAGGCCTAGTAGTGGTCCTGCTGGAGTCACTTTTTCCTAATTCCTCCCTTGGTCAGCCCCAGGGGTGGTATGACTTTTCCTCAGCTAATGTCTTTGCTGGACCCCTCACCCAAAAGCAGACCAGGCTTCAGAGGGAACAAAGAGGGTTGGGGTGGAAGATGGGAGTGGTTGGGTAAGAAGATGAACTTCCCCACCTGTCTGTCTCTGAAAGAATATTTACTTACCCAGATTCCTTTCCATTTCTAACCTTTGCTTATTCATGACTCAGACTCTTTTTGTCAAGAGGATCAAGACCTGGGTTCAGTTTTGCTCTGCTTTGGGAAGTTTATGCTAAATTAATAAATAAAAACAGTAAGATTGTTTCTCATTTGCATTAAGCCCCCAGCCGGGATAAAAGTTTGACACTTTGGACCTAGGTTTAAACTTTTATCTCTTTTTTTTTTAAACTGGATATCCTGTAGACACGTTAAACTTAATATACCCAAAAGTGAACTCATTATCTTCCCTGCACACTCCCTCTCTAAACACTCTGAACTTCCAAGCTACCCTGTTACTGTCAGGGGTACCACCATCCTTCTAGTCTCTAAAGCTCCCAACCTAAGTGTCATCCTCACTCTCTCTCACCCTCCCCACCTCATATCCAAAACGTTGCTAAGTCCTGTCAATTATCTTTGCAATGTCTCTCATAAATGTACTCTTCTCTCCTCTAACATGGCTACTGTCCTGGTGACACTTTCATCACCATACATTGCACACCTAATATCTATTGTAATAGCCTTCTGGTCAGTCTCCCTGACTCAAGTCTCTCCCCACCCCATGCAACCTTCCACTCATCTCCCAAAGTGCAGACCTGATGATGTCACCTCACTACCACCCCCACCCTCCACCTCTTATACTCCAGTGATTCTCCCTTACCTCCTGGATCAAACATAAAATCCACTGTTTGTATTAAGCCCTTCGTAGCTGGGTCCCACACCAGCCATCTTACACTTTACTCTCTGTGATCCAACGATACTGGCCTCCTTGCTGTTCCTTGAACAAGACATTCCATCTCCTGACTCCCTGCATTTTTACTGGCTGCCCCCCATGTCTGGAATTCTCTCTCTCCTAGCTTCCCCGGCTTCCTTTGAGTCTCAGCTAAAATTCCACCTTCTACAAGAAGCCTTTCCCAGCACTCTTCAGTGCTAATGACTTTCCCTCTCACATTAACCTTCCATTTACATGGCATATATCTTTTATGTACATAGTTCTTGCACGTGGTCTCCCCCCTTAGAATGTGGTCTCCTTGAAGGCAAGACAAATTTTTCCCCCTTTGTGCCTCCAATGCTTAGCACAGTGCCTGGCACTGTGAGCTCATAATAAATACTTGTTGACTTAACTTTTAACTTCTGTATCTCATAAGCCATCTACTTACTCCTTTATTTCTGCAACCTTTTTACCGATAAGGAAGCACACAACCAGGAAAAGTTAGTATTGATCCTGTTTTTTAAAATCTAGGGTAAGCTTTCTCTAGGATTAATTAAAATATAAAGAATAAACAGAACTTTAAATAACAGAAAATCTTTGGATCCAGAAAGGGAGGGAAGGGTGGAAAATGGCACTTTGCCATCCTCATCAATTCTTGGTCAAGGTAAAGTTCACCACCAAATGGAAATGTCCTCTGCTCTGGCAGCAGCTACCTCATCTTCCTTGATGGATGAAAGCACCAGCTGCCCTGGTAAAGCCTGGTTGCTTGTGCTCAAAACTCCCATCCTCCTCTGTTTTTCTGTCCTCCCTCACTGCATCTGTCTTTCTGTCTTTGCCTACAGAGGAATCAGTCTACCAAAACCCTGGCTATAGATTCTTTTTTTACCTTCAGATCCCTCCGCATAGGCTTGAAGCAGTTTTTTTTTTTTGAGAGTTCTGGAGCAATCCAGACTACCCAGGAGAGAAAGAACCCCATCCTAAACCCTGCTGCCTAAAAATTTCCCCCTCACTGGTTCTCTTCCTTTTAAGTCCCTTTGAGCTGAAGAGGCTGGATATCTAGATAGCCAAGTAAATAAATAAGATTATGGGGGGCAGCTATGCAGTGCAGTGGATAGAATACCAGGTCTAGAGTCAGGAAGGCTCATCTTCCTGAGTTCAGATCTGACCTCAGACACTAGCTGTGGGACCCTGATCAAGTAACCTAACCCCGCTTGCCTCAGTTTCTTCATTTGTAAAATAAGCTGGAGAAGAAAATGGCAAACCACTCCTAGTATCTTTACCAAGAAAACCCCATAAGAGATCACAAAGAGCTGGATATGATTGAACAACAACAACATTATGGTTGGAATATCAAAAGCCAGGCTAGCAATCGGGAGGCTTCTTGATTGTCCAAGAGCAAGCCTGAGGTTGTAGAATGGGCCAATAAGCTCGGTCAAGCATGTCCAGGTGGGAAATTCCCAATTCGGCATGGGGATGTATTGATGTGGAAGATGCTATTTGGGGTTGTGGGAGAACATAAGGGGCAATGCAAGAATCACACCACTTTATGGACTCCAGGCTGGGAGAATCATGGGCTGTTAGGCCTGGCTTTAACTTTAACTAGAGATAAAGCTTAGGAAGTCCAAGTATATGCTGGATGATCTTTTCTGATGCTCTTCATTATCTATATCCTCATTCTTTATATTCTGTTTATTGGTCTTGTTCCTTGTGTACAAACCCTGTGTGCCTGGCACATCAGTTGTGTGGTGGCAGAGGGAAGACAGAAATAAAGAGGTGGCTTCTGGAATAGCTCCAAAAAGGGCAGTGGCAGAAGGAGGGGGGCAAATAACTGGGGATCAGGATGGCACCAAGCACAGTGCCTAGAACTCAGGAGGTGCTGAATGAGTGTTCAACTGTCTGTTGAACAAGCTGAAGGTCTGGTGCCTTTAGATGGAGTTTAATTTATTTTTTAAAAATTAATTCATTACACACTTATTTGTAAACAATAACAAAACCAATTTAAACATAGGTTGAAGCCATTTACATTTTAAAATGCACTTCCATTTGTAATCTGTCCACAGCCGTTCTCTATCCCCTCCCATTCTCTCTCTGTCCATTTAGCTCCGAATTTGTGGATACATTTTTCCCTTTATGTATGTAAGGCAAGGCACAATGGGAAGAGCACTGAGTATGGAATCCACAGAGCAGGGCTCACATCTCACCTCTTTCCTTGTCTCTGAGTCACATCTCTTTTCTGAGCCTCAGTTTCCTCTTCTGAAAACTAAAGGAGTTCAACTATGTGATTCCTTCTCAGTCTAAATCCTATGAATCACAATTGCTATGAGTGTTCCTATTTTTCTGGTTTTTTTGTCTTTATTTTGAATTAGCATAATAGATATAGAGGTAGAAAAGAATTTAGAGATTATTTAATCCAATCATTTTATGTGAATCAGCTGTGAATTACCTTTCACATATGGATCTACAGAAAAGCTAAGTCAGGTTCTAGGCACTCTGTGGCTTTTTTTGGCTACTACATCACACTGTTGACTCCTATTGAGCCTGCAGTTCACTAAAACTCCCTTATCTCCCCCAATCTTTTTTTGGAGGCAATGGAATGAAATGACTTGCCCAGGGTCATGAAGCTAGTGAGTGCCTGAGGCTAGATTTGAACTCTGGTCCTCCTAACTTGCTATAATCTAGGCAAACTACATCCACAGCTTTTCCCTTGCCTACTTCTTTGATTGTACTGTCAAAAAGGAAGTGAAGTTAGTCTGGAATGACCTGTTTTTGATGAAGCTACATTGGCTCTTTGTAATCACCTCTTCCTCATCTAGATATCTGCCAACCCATGCTGGGATTTTCCCCAGGAACTGAATTCAAGCTCACAGGTCCATAGTTTGCAGTCTCTCTTTTCTTATCTTTTTTGAAAATCAGGAAGCCTGCTGGCTGGTCTGCCTTCCACAAATCTCTCCCTACTCCAGTCCATCTCCCACTCAGCTGTCAAAGTGATCTTCCTTAGAAACACTTGCCCTTCTCCAAACTTGTGCTATCTCTCCCATTTTCCATGATCTTTCAAATATCACTGACAGTAGGTCAGCAATTGCATTTGACAGTTCTTTCAGAATCCAAGCATGTTTATCTGGACCAGGTGACCTGAATTCATCAAAGACAAAAGATATTTTTGTATTCTCTCCTTACTTGTCTTGAGAATAAGCTCTCTGTTAGTAATTTTTGTCTTGTAATTGTCAGTGCAAAATAATAATCAATCTATAAGCATTTATTAAGCACTTGCTACGTGTTAGGTATTCAGCTAAGCACTAGGGATACAGAGAAAAAAAGCAAAAAATAACCCCTGCCCTCAAAGAGCTTACATTATAATGATGGAGATGATAGATAGACTAACAGATGGACAGATAGATAGATAGATAGATAGATAGATAGATAGATAGATAGATAGATAGATAGATAATCCAAATATACAAATACAGAGTAGATGGAAGATAACCTTAAAGGAGAGAGCACTCCTTTAAGGTAGGAGGAGGGGCAAAGCAGGAAAAGAGTTCTATGTCCTCTCTGTTGTCAGTTACAGTGCCGGTTCACTTCAAGCAAAGGTACTATCCTTTTTCTGATCCTTCTTTTTCTCCCAATATAGTTTTTTTTATAAATAAAACAAGACTTTTTTTTATCATCCCTAGCTTTCCTTGACAGCTTCAACCCATCCTGAGCTGATGCTATTCCTGATAATATTTTTATAGGATTGTATCATATTCTTATTCCTCTACTGTTTCCTGATCCTGTTATCTTCTTCTTCACATTTCTTTTTAAAATTGAAATTGGTTGGTGAATTCCCTGTGCATCCACATTAGAATCTTCAGACAAATCCCATATTCTCTCCTCAATGGAATTGTTTCCCTTTGTGTCTTCAATATTTCATTCTTGAGCATCTCCCATTCCTCCAGGGCTGATTTCCCTTAAAGCATTTTAGTCCAAGGGAAACAATTTTCTGAAATTTTTGATACTTTCTTTCCCAATATCAATGGTACATATCAGACTGTGCCTGGATTTCTTCTCCTCTCTCACAAATTCTAGGAGAGAGTGGTTGATTATTTGCCCTGAGGGTTCCTATTATTTTCACCTGGTAACCAGTTCCTCCCTGTTAATGAGAATCAGAACTATTTGTTGGTTCTTTCTCCTTTCAAAAGATGAAATGAGCTGTTCTGCTTTTAGCAGAGAGAGAGAGACAGACAGACAAAGAGAGACAGAGAGAGAGAGAGAGAGAGACAGACAGACAGACAGACAGACAGACAGAGACAGAGAGAGAGACACAGAGAGATAGAGTGCTCCAGCAGATGTCCAAATCATCAAAGTCTTTCATCAAAGATGGGGAGGTAGAACAGTGCTCGGTACGTAGTTTGTGCTTAATAAATTCTATTTCATTCATTCATTTATTCATTTGGGGAAGACATAAATGAGTAAAGGAACAAGAAGATAGATGAATATCAGCAGAAGACCTGTCACGTGTTGCTGTTGAACTCTGTCCCAAGAAGGCAGATCCAATGATGCCTGGCAGCCGAAGACAGGAAAAGGGGAGTGTGCGCACATGTGTGTAGGGTGCATGTGTGTGTATGGTGGGGGTGGAAACTGAGATTGGGGGAAGAAGAAAAGCTATGCACATTGTGGGTGCTATGGGCCTGGGAACTATGGAGCACAGCCCATTTTCCGATAGCAAGAGAACAAGTTTCCCACAACCCCCTGGTACTTTTCTTCCAAATAGGCCACTGGGGAAGAGAGTTGGTGGTGGGAGCTGAGACTGATGAAGGGGTGAAGAAGTCTCTGGAGATTTGAAATCATATGACTGCTCTTCTTAGAGAGCCCCTGGGAACCTTTGCCTGGTTTTTGGCCAGTTCTCTAGATGCCCTTTCCATACCACTTTGGGGACATTGGGTACTGGCAGTTGGTGTTACTCTCTCTTTTTCAAATAGAGGGGAGACATCTGCTTACTTAAGGTTAGCTAGTGAGTTCCTAGGAGAGCCAGGCTTAGAACCCAAGAGTCCTGACTACCAGATGGGGGATCTGGATTTTGGAACTTTTTTTAACTGAGGAATTGGTATAGCAGAAAATGTAGACTATTAGTAGTAGGAGGGATAGTCAAGAAAAAATATGTCCAATATCTTCATTTTACTGATGAGGAAACTGAGGCCCAGAGAAGGGAAGTAATTTGTCTAAAGTCACAGAACCAGTGAATAACAAATCTAGAATTAATATCTATGTCTGCTGACTCTCAAAAAAAACCCTCACAAAAGTCACCGTCTTCTCTCTGTTTACCAATCCTGGTGCCATGATCCTGCTAGTAAAATAGTCCCTGAGACTAGGGACGGTGTTGAGGGGTGAGGGATGGGGAGGGGAGAATCACATGGAGGCAGATTTCAAGACGACAAAATTCCTAACGATTAGAGCTGCCCAACCATGGAATGAGTCACCTTGACAAAGACTCAGTCTCTTATCCCTTGAGACATTTAAGCAGATGCTGTAAGATGTTAGGAATTCCATAGATTGTATTTTTTCATTGGGAGGAAGGTTGGGCTAGGCAATCTTTTAAGTGGTTCCTTCCAACTCTATACTTCTATGTTAGCAACAATCACCACTACTAACACTGCCCTGATCACCCACACCACACAAATGATCTTAAGACTTTGTAGTAGCTTCTCCTCACATACACTTTGGAGGAACCCTGGACTCATTTCTAGCTCAAAAGGTCTATGACCAATGAACCTGTCTTGGCCTGTGGTTACCTGAAATAAGTTTTCCAAATTTTTATTTCCTAGTATCTTTCTTCCTCCTCAATCCTTCATTTCTTTTCCTCACTCCACCCCCCACTTTCTCCATTCCCTTCCCCAACATTTTTTGGGCTTCATGGAAATGTAAAATAATGGAGTTGGATGTGATTATTTTCAAGGTCCTATTTAGCTCTAAGAGTCTTTGAGGTGGAGGCGGGATTAAATTCAATTCAACAAAATATTTCTTAAGTACCTATTATGTGCAGTATAATGTTTTAGGTGCCAGAGTTATAAAGACCAAAAGGAAATCTGCCCTCAAGATGGGCATTACATTGTATCAAAAGGATTGAACCAGTCTTGAAGCAGAGTCATTGATAGTCAATCAAAAGTAGACCAAATGCAGGGGTGTGCTGGTAAATATTTAACAACTTGGCTGGGGTTAAGGGGTGGGGATTATGCCCTCACACTCAAGTTTAAGCCGCATTTTTAATAATTTCTTAAGTCAAGACAATAAACAAAACAATAAATCAAGTCTTAGTTTGTAGCAATTGGCAATTTTTGAGGTATAAATGCTCACAATGAAAATTTAACGATTGACCCTCAAAAGGTTAGAGCTAATCCCAGCACACCCCCGACTATCTGTCTCTCTGCAGTTTTGAAATAGACTGCAGAAATGAACATTTGGAGGCAAAATTGGTTGGTAATGGTAAAGCCAGTCTGGGACTGAAGACACTAGTGTCGACAATCAATCATTCAATTAAGAAGCATATATTAAGCACGCAGGTGCTAGGTTGCACCATTTTCTTTCCTGCTAAAGTATTGGTTTTCCCTCTACAGACATAGCCTCAAATCATTATGGAGACAAGCAGGGAACAGAATGCAGAAGGCCTACAGTTCCTACATCCCACCTTCTCCAGTTCAGAGTTTCTTGTCCATCACCTCTAGCTGTCCTTGGCTGGAAGGAACAGGGACAGGGCTCTCTATCTCATCTGCCAGATAATCTTGGGTTCCCTTTTCATTGTCATCAGTCAGAAGCAAAAAAAAAAAAGGAGAGAGGTTTCTCCACTAAAGCCTGAGTCCCTGAATCTCATTCTTTCTCCCACTCTCTTTGGCTTCTCTAATGGTCCCCCATCTCTATCACACTTGCCCCTTGGAGCCTATTATACCCTGCAGGTTCAGGTATATGCCAAAATTTTGCTTCCATGGAAGGGAATTTTAGGCCATAAACTATACATGTTTGAGGAATCTCATGTGTACAGTTCATGTACAATTAACTTAACAATAAATTAACAATTAACAATTCAATTAACTTAGTTAAGGTGATAGGTTCAGTTCTAAAATGACAAACAATTCTATCTAGGCATTGCCTGAACTCATTTTCCTTTGATCCGCTGGTCTCTGTTAGAATCTAGCCTCTGGATGTAGATAGCATTTTCCATCATGAGTCTTTTGGAACTGTCTTAGATCTTTGCATTGCTGTGAAGAGTCAAATCTATCAAAGCTAGTCATCGCACATTGTGGCTGTTATTGTGTACCATGTTTTCCTGGTTCTGCTCACTTCACTCAGCATCAGTTCATCTAAGTCTTTCCAGGTTTTTCTGAAATCTGACTGCTAATCATTTCTTATGCCACAGTAGTGAGGCAATTGGGGTTAAGTGACTTGCCTCAAGTCACACAGCTAGTATTACGTGTCTGAGGCCGCATTTGAACTCAAGTCCTCCTGACTCCAAGGCCGGTACTCTATCCACTGCACCACCTAGGTGCTCCTAATCCATGGCCCTTTATTACATGTAATTTTTGTTGCATCATGATCTGTGAAAGATGCATTTAATATTTCTGCCTTTCTGCATTTGAATGTGAGGTTTTTATGTTCTAATACATGGTCATTTTTTGTGTAGGTGCCATGTACTGATAAGAAAGGTATATTCTTTTCTATCTCCATTCAACTTTCTCCAGAAATATAACATATCTAACTTTTCTAAAATTCTATTCACCTCCTTAACTTCTTTCTTGATTATTTTGTGGGTAGATTTATCTAGTTCTGAGAGGAGGAGGTTGAGGTCCTCCACTAGTATAGTTTTGCTCTCTATTTTTTCCTGTAACTCACAACTTCTCTTCAGAATTTGGATGCTATACCACTTGGTGCATATATGTTTAGTAATGATATTACTTCATTGTCTATGATACCTTTTAGCAAGATGCAGTTTCCTTCCTTGTCTCTTTTAATTAGATGCATTTTTGCTTTTGCCTTGTCTGAGATCATGATTGCTATCTCTGGGTTTTTTTTAAACTTCAGCTGAAGCACAACGTATTCTGCTCCAGCCTTTTACCTTTACTTTGTGTGTGTATCTCTGCTTCAAATGTGTTTCTTATAAACAACATATTGGAGGATTATAGGTTTTAATCCATTCTGCTATTCTTTTTTTGTTTTATGGGAGCGTTCATCCCATTCACATTTAGTTATGATTATTAACTATGTGTTTCCCTTCATTCTATTTTCCCCCTTTGTATACTTTCCTCTCTCTCTCTCTCTCTCTCTTTTCACTCTGTCCCTCCTCACCAGTGTTTTGCTTCCGACCATCACCTCCCCCAATC
This sequence comes from Phascolarctos cinereus, assembly GCF_003287225.1. Classification (NCBI taxonomy): domain Eukaryota; kingdom Metazoa; phylum Chordata; class Mammalia; order Diprotodontia; family Phascolarctidae; genus Phascolarctos; species Phascolarctos cinereus. Next base: position 146,601,377 of record NW_027555625.1, on the reverse strand, counting down.
TGCCCTCTCTTCTATCAGTCCTCTCTGCCTTTTCTTTCTCTTTTCTCCTTTTACTTTCCTATAGGGTAGGATAGATTTCTCTACCCAACTGATTGTGTGTTATTCCCTCTTTGAACCAAATCTGATGAGAGTAAGGTTCAAGCAATGCTCACCCCCTCTCTTTTTCCCTCTACTGTAATAGGTCTTTCATGCCTCTTTATGTGATATAATTTACCCCTCTGCCTCCACGTTTCTTCTTCTTCCAGTAAAATACTTGTTTTTACCCCTTAACTAATTTTTTTCATCATATCAAAGTCCTTTTCCAAGTTCTCTTTTTTATACCCACAGTTTATACTCACACTCTTTAAGTGTGTGAGTAGGTATCAGCACCATATCTATGTCATAAAAGGACTTTGGTAGTACTCCTTCTTTGCTGAATTTTCCAAATAGTTTATGTAGTGCTGAGATTAATTGTTCTTTAAATGTTTGATAGAATTCACTTGTAAATCCATTTGGCCCTGGAGATTTTTTGTCTTCTAACAGCCCTAATAGAGATAAAATTCTTAAGAGTTATCATCTTCCCATGTAGTTTAATCTTATTGAATACCATATTTTTTTTCTTTCCTGCTTACCTTTTTATGCTTCTCTTGAGTCTTGTATTTGAAGATAAAAATTTCTGTTCAGCTATGGTCTTTTCATCAGAAAAGTTTGAAAGACCCCTATTTTGTTGAATTCCCATCTTTTCTCCTGAAAGATTATGCTCAATTTTGCTAGGTAGTTTGATTCTTGGTTGTAACCCAAGCTCTTTTGCCTTCTGAAATATCATATTCCAAGCCCCCATTTCTTTAACATAGAAGTTGCTAAGTTTTGATCCTGACTGTGGCTCCTTGATATTTGAATTCTTTCTTTCTGGTTGCTTGCAGTATTTTCTCTTTGATCTGATAGTTCTGGAATTTGGCTACAATATTCCTTGGAGTTTTCATTTTGGGATCTCTTTCAGGAGGTAATCAGTGGATTCTTTCGATGACTATTTTATACTCTGGTTCTAGGACAGCAGGGCAGTTTTCCTTGATAATTTCTTGAAAGATGCTGTACAGGCTCTTTTTTGATCATGGCTTTCAGGCAGTCTCATAATTCTTAAATTATCTCTTCTGTATCTATTTTATAGGTCAGTCATTTTTCCAGTGAAGTATCTTACATTTTCTTCTATTTTTTTCATTCTTCTGATTTTGTTTGACTGATTCTTGAACAGAGTTATTTCTGCTGATGTGCCTTTCAAGGAATATTGAATGCTTTTGGTGTATGGATGGGAGATACCTTATTGGAAAAGAGAGTGTCAGGCAGGACTGGGGTGGGCCACCCCAGAGCAGTGGACAAGCCACCGGCCCCAGAGGCCCTGGTGCAGAAGAAAGCCAGTAACCAGGCTCCTGGATCCTAGTGCAAGGAGCTTGGGACAGTTCTCCCTGTACCTTAGGAAGAGATCTCAAATTTTAAAAATGAGTAAAAAGCAAAAAAGAGCCCTGAACATAGAAAACTACTATGGGGCAGGGAAGATCCAAACACAAACTCAGAGGAGGACAACAATGTCAAAATGCCTGCATGCAAAGCCTCAAAGGAGAAGATGAATTGGTCTCCAGCCCAAAAACTCCTCTTGGACGAGCTTGAAAAGGATTTTAAAAATCAAGTAAGAGAGGTAGAAGAAAAATTGGGAAAAGAAATGAAAATTAAGCAAGAGAAGTTTGGAAAAAAAAATATGAAAAAAGAGTCAACAGTTTGGAAAAGGATATGCCTTTATGATAAAATGTCTCTACCACCCCTATGCCCCCTGCATTCATCTGGATCTAAGGAGGTCCCTGAAGATAGCTGCACATGAAATATAAAAATGGGGGTTCTAAGCATTTTGAAAGTGTAGTTTTCAGCAACACCTTTAAATGAGAGAGGAATCTGTTACGGTGCTTCCACCAAAGGCCCCATATGATGCCTCATTGTAGAATTGGGGCTACCCTGGGCTCTCCAAGCTTCTTCTTGGAGGCAGAGCCAAGGTGGTGGAGAGAAGCCAGGAAGTTCCCTGAGCTCTCCCCAGTTTTCCTCAGAAACAACATTAAATCAAGTGTCTAAAAGAATTCTGGAGCAACATAAGCCACAAAAAGATGGAGTGAAACAATTTTCCACCCCAAGATAACTTAGAAAGACTTCAGGAAAGGTCTGTCTCACTTGGGTAAAAGGCGAGTGCAGCCCAGTGCAGTTGGTGTCTGGGTAATCCAGCGCAGATCAGCAACTGAGGCCCTATGGTCCTGGCTCAGCAGGCTTGTGGCGCAGCAGGCCAACTGTGAGGCCTCCAGCCATAGCACAGTAGGAAAACTGCCAGCCCTGAAACTCTTCATGTCTCCTAGAGTCATTAGCTTAAACTTGCCCAATTCTAATTTTTAAGGAATTATTTTTATTATAGCCACACATCCATTCCTGAAGTGTTCCCCAAAGGTTTCGGGACTAATCTAAAAATTTAGTGAATGAAACCTGGAAGAGAAAGCTCAGGGTCTAGTTCAGAACTAATGGTTTCCATGCTCAGTTCTGCCCTTGGCCTTCCAGGTTACCTTGATGATCATTCCTTCTCCTCCTCCTTTGCCTTAGTTTCTCCTCTCAAAACAATGAACCCTACTATTAAATGTTAAATTTCACTTATCTTTTAGAAGTTATCACATGTAGCCTTCTACTGTAAGTTGTAATTTCACGTGTCTGTATCTTGACTCCCCAAATTCAATTTGGTAGAATAAAATACATCTAACACTCTCTTTTCCAATAAGGTATCTCCCATTCATACATCAAAATCATTCAATATTCTTTGAAAGGCATATCAACAGAAATAACTCTGTTCAATGAACCTCTTATAATAAACATCAGGTAAGGCATAAAACAGGGAGATGTATGCTCACCAAAGGTCTTTACATTTGTGATGGAGATACAAAACAAGAGTCTAAGTTGAAGAGGGTTTTCTGTGGATGGTGAGGGCCTTCAGATGTCTCTCTTTGTGGATAACATTGTATTGGTTGTATCAAGTTCCAGACTATTTCAGAGCCTCTTAGGAGAGATTTGGAATATTTCAAAAGAATTTGGTATAACCATCTATACAACAAAGATCAAGTGGATGAAGAATATGTCCATTGCGCAGACTGTGGAATACATCTGGATGGACCACTGTGACAAATATAATTTTTATACTGTTTGATATTACATAGTCACTTAGGCTAAGCGGTCCTAACACCCATAAAACATACAGGCAATGGCAGACAGTTTTGTACTTTTGTACTTTCCTGCAGTTCTGACTAATTTTAATCCTGTGTCAAACAGGCAATGCTCACAGCTTCTGATTGGATAAACCTCTTGGCTGAGTGCAGTGGCCTGGGAGCCACTCCTCTTCCTCTGCCTCAGGTAGCCAACTGAAACCTGTTTTCAATTTCTAGTCTCAGTAAACTGCCCCTAAGTGTCACCTAAGCCTGGTATCAAGAAATGATCTAGAGAACTTCTCTACCACACCTGAGTCTGTTTAGTAAAGCCCATCCCACATTAAGCCTTGATTATCTCTTCTCTACTTAGCCCAATTTTAGGGTATAAAATTTTCCTACCTGAACCTTAACTTTGAGCGTGTATTTCACTACTCCCTCACTCTCATGTGAGTGAGTTTCTCGTATTTGTGGGGAGGAAAATCTGCCTATATAGCCATATAGTGTGTGTATGCTTCCACACCCTCCCAACTCTGCTTTCTGTATCATATAATCATAAAATTTTGGTTCTTATCACTTTCCTGACTACCAATTTCCTATAAATTCCCAAACCTGAGCCTTCACTTTAACCCAAGGTATGAGGCCAAATAAAGCAACAACCTATAGAACGTCTCCATTGCAATGTACATCTGGGATAGAGAGTACATATGGACAATGAATTCAGCTCAGAACTGAGAGGAGGAGAGTAGTCTGGATTGCTCCTGGTGTCTGGAACTCTTGCATTCGGGAACTCTTGGAATTAAAGTCACTCATGGGACAACTCTCAAAGCCAGTGTTTCCCTGAAATCTTCTTCTTTTAGGGAAAAAAAAATCTGCAAAAAAAAAAAAGAGAGAGAAAGAAACTGCAAAATTCTTTTAATGAGCCCAAGATTCTACCAGAAAAAAAGACCTATCTTTTTAATACCAACATTCTGTCAGTGTTGCTAAATGACTGCAAGGCATGAAACAACAGTCTCTGAAGAACTGAAAATTAATAGTACACAGAGGGCAATGGAAAAGTGCATTTGGGGATGAGCAGGGATATAACTAATGAGTAACTTGGAAGAACAGGCATAAAAGATGTTGTCCAGTAAATATTTGATAGGAAGAGGAGATGAGTCGGCCACACAATAATGATGAGAGATGACAGGTGGACAGCTTGAGTGAAGCAGGTAGCCTTGTGATGTCATGAGAAAGCATAGAAGACCTCCAGTATCTTGGGTACTCCTACATGGTGAACTTATAGACATGAGTTATACAGACTGGGCGATCATGGATAGGTTTGTGATTTAAATTGCTGGGAGGAATATCCAAACTGAAGTCACAGACCCATTTGATTATTTGAATGCCTGTGTCCTATCTCCACAGGGATGTATTTATTAGGTATATATTTTGCATAAACCTACTTAAGTATACGTTGTCTCCCCTCATAGAACGTAGGCTGTTTGGGGTCAAGGACGATTTCATTTTTGCTTTTTTATCCAAACACATAGTAGGTACTTAATAAATGCTTGTTGACTGATTGATATTAAGATCCTTGTGGGGTGGGTCCAGATCTTAGATTTATCTATATATCCCACAGCATCAACCTAGTCCAGTGCTAAGCTCATAGCAGAAGCTCAGTAAATATTTGTTGGCTGATTCATGATCTGCCATCCTTCCCCACAAAGTGTTATAGACCTTCAACCAGAAGACAGAAGAGCTAGGGAGTCAAATGCCATCAGAGCATGTTTTTGAATGAAGAAGTTAGAACATTAATCTACAAATCAGGGGACTTGAATTCTAGTCCCTGCTCTTTCTCCTTCCTTGATGTCAAGTCATACACCACTTTGGGCCCCAGTTTCTTCAGCTATAAAGTAAGGTTGAACTATGTTGTTTCTTTCAGCTCTGATAGTCAAAGAGGAGAGTGATTCTTGATTCCAGAATGACAATGAGCAAAGGGTGAGTGGGGTTTGACCCAATGAGCCAACCTCTGGGAGAGGGGCAGGAGGACAGCTCATTCTCTTCCTGCTGCAACCAACATCCCTATGATGGTGGTCCTCTACTGGTTCTTGGGTACCATTGCTAGGCATACCCCGCCCCCAGTTGTTGTTTTTTTTCCTAGGGAAAAATAATTCTAGTGTTACTTGGTTCAACTTGGCCTCTTTTCTAAGTGTGACTAGTCTCTCCTCTCTACCTCAAGCTGCTTCAGGGCAAAGATGGGGCTTTTTATTTGATTTATGTCCCCTCTCTCCACCCCAACCTCCAAGAACAACCCTGTTTGTTGCTGGATGTTGGACATTTGTTTATTTTAATTTTCCCTGTCAATAGAATAGGTTTAGTTTTTCGTGGTTTTATTTGTGAATGGGAAGGGGGGGCAGGGAATGGGAAAGGGCCATGACTTCTGGGACCCCCACAGATCTCTACCACCTTCACTGAAGCACCTAGACTCCAACTCTTACTGCTGGGTGGGAAGCACCCCACGCCTGGGTGCCTGGGAGACACACAGCTCCTGGCATGTGGGAGGCGACAGCCAAACACTCAAGTGAGAAAGCTAAACATGTTATTAGCAGCGATGGAGAAGTGATGACTATCACTACAGCTGTCAGAGACATCTCCTCCCCCTGTGCTTCTCAGGGAGGCAGGCGTTAACACTCCCAGCCCTGCAGGAGACCTTCTCAGATTGGCCTCAACTATGGCCATACTCTAGCCCAAAGAGGAAGTGCCTGCCATGGAGTGACCTGCCCAAAGCAAGCCCTGTTCAATGCAGAACACAGAGTGACCTGTACCAGGGCTCCACTTTCCAAGGCATGACTATGAAGGTGGTGAGCCTTCATTGTTCCCCCGGCTTTCCCTCTCTAGGTCTAATCTCTCCACTTCTTAGCCTCAGCATCTAGTGAACAGTAAATAAAGTAGTCTTGAGGTCCTTTCCAGTGTGACATTCTATGACTCTCTCAGAGGCTTCCCCACTTTGGGACTCAGTTATACAAGAAGGGGCTTGGGCCCTATGAACTCTAGAATGCCTTTTTGTTCTAAATCGAAGATCTTAAATTGGGAGATTGCACCAGAGCACTCGCCAGAAGATGGAGGGAGAAATTCTTGGCTTGCCTCTGCCTCCTCCTTCAATATGGCTGGGGTCTAACTTTGGCTCAGGTTGCTTGAGAATAGGGATGGGGTTTCCAGTCTCAAGAACACCTTGATCCCTGCCATCCAGGGGCTCCTTCTTCAGTGATCCAACTATATCTGTCTTCCTTGGTCAGTGCCTTGTGCTGTGGACTTATTCCTCCTTCTCATATCCTTGCATCCTGTTCCCTCAGGACCCAGCCCTCAGGCAGATATCACTTGGAAAGCTGCTGAGAAATGAATCCATGTCAAGATTTTAATAACAGGTAACGTGTGTCACTGTTTCTTTGGTGCATCTGCACTGGAACAGGTCTCTCTCCAAAACCACAAAGACTTAACCTAAAGGAATGAATACCCAATCCTAGAATTTCAGGGACTGTAGTAGGAGGGACAATGTGGCATAATGGCTAGAGTACTTAACTTAGAGTTGGGGGACTGGGGTTTGAATCCTACCTTTAATAGCTATATGATCATGGACAAGTCATATGACTTCTTAGGGTCTCAATTTTTCTCATCTCTAAAATGGGAATAATAATACTTGCACTGTTTATGAGAAAGCCAAAAACTTAAGAGCTAGGTGGGATCATAGAGGCTAATTTGTCCAATAACTTTCACTTTACCAAAAAAAATTTATTGTAAAGGAGGTGCCTTACTAATCTTACAGTGCTCTGGAAATTTGAAGTATTTCAGGAGATAGACTATTTCCATGGTCCCTCAAATCAAGTCAAAACTGTGGGAGTATTCTGCCTAAAATACTGAAGTTGAGATTGGGAATGCCAGACCCAGAACTTGTTAGCCATGAGGCCATTGACATGTTACTTAATCTCCCTGAGCCATCATCTTATGATCTTTAAGGCAAGGATAATGGTATTTATTTTTGTTGTTGTTTTCAGTCATGCCTGACCCTTTATGACCCCACTTGAGGTTTTCTTAGTTAAGATTGTGAAGTGGTTTGCTATTTCCTTCTCCAACTCATTTTACATATAAGGAAAACTCAGGCAAACAGGGTGAAATGACTTGCCCAGGGTCACAGAGTTAGTAAGTGTCTGAGGTCAGATTTTAATTAAAGAACACAAGTCTGACTATCTTGAAGCTTGGCACTCCCACTGTACCACCTAGCTGCCCCCAATGATATTTATACTACTTAGCTAACTATGTTACGAGAAAAGTGCTTTGTATACATGTCAGCTAATTGTTGTTATTATTATTAAAATGATTAAGAACTTCTCTCCTTACAAAGAAAATGTAGATTATCCCATAGGCCATAGCCACTAAACCCATTTGATTTGACCTAATCCTTTATATTTGGACAATGTTTTAAGCATCCATTTTCCCAATTCATTGTCCTATCTGTTGTCTCATTTCAGCCTCACGACAACCACATGAGAGCAGTCAAGACAGAGGTACTCACCCTCATTTTACAGACAAACAGAAGCAATAGGTGCCTTTGGGAGGTCAACACACACACACACACACACACACACACACATGCATGTACATAAGCACATACATACAGAGTCACACAATGGGCTGGAGGCTGAGATCAATCTAGAATTTAGGCCTCCCAATTCCTTATCCAGAGCATACTTTGTCTATGTGACAATTCTTTGCTTTATACTTTTACATTCAGGGAGGGAGGATGAGGGAGGCATGAATGATTCTCCCCATGTAGGAGGAAAGCTGAGGGTGGGGTAGTGACTCACAGGACAGTGGTAGAAGTGGGAAACTTTACCAGGAGCCTTCACTGCCAGCATGGAAGGGAGATGGCTGGCTTGAGAACAATAAGAAGTAGGGGGCGGAGGGGCAGTTTTTAGCATTCAATTCAATTTAGTGTAGAACATTATTGTCTACTGTATTGCATTGTTCTTCATTGTGTCACAGAAGCCTTGTCATGAAATTATAAGTTACTTCAAGAAAAGGATGATGTCCTGTACTTCTCCTGCCTCTCATTTGCAGGTAGCACTGGGCACATAGTATATATTAGGGTGAACTGAGTTTTTTAATTGAGAACTCCTAGATTCAATTCCAAACCTCCTGGACATTTGCTCTGCTACCATATTGTCTCCCACCATCAGCATCACCAACACAGTCACAGAAACTCAGAGTGAGAAGGAACCTCAGCGGTCGGCTAATCAGACCTATGCCTGGACAAGAATCCTCTCAACAGCATACTTGGCAAATGGGCATACAGCCTTTGAAGATGCCCAGTGCTGGGGAGCATACTACCTCCTGAGGCAGCTCACTCTACTTTGAGATAGCTCTAATCAGTTCACATCAATCCTAAATCTGCATTCAGAGCCCTTGGTTCTGCCCACTGGAGTCAATCAGAGTATCCAGTATCTTTTCCATTTAATAACCCTTTGAGCACTTAAAAAACAGCTATACTGCCTTTAATTCTTCCCAAGTTCCTTTAACTGGTCCTCATATGGCACCATGGTCCTGGTTGCCCTAGGCTTGTCATGCTCTCTAGGTTGTCAGTATCCTTTCTAAAATGTGGTGCTCAGAACCATATTAACTACATAGTTTTCTAAGTATGCTTTAAATGAAGCAGATATTGGGGGCTATCACTGGGAGTTTAAAAAAATTTAAAGAATCAGGCAAGCTAATCGAAGCAAAGTCATAGGCCTTTTTAATAGTTATGTGAAGGGAAGGTCGTGTGGTTTAACTACAGACACCCAAGGGAACATAGGTGGGAAACAAGCGAGAAGGGCAACACCCTCAACCAAGATTAGAAGGAAAGCAGAAAGCTGGGGAATCATTTTTACTGCCAGTGCTTCTTATGAAGATTCATTTCTAAAATATATAGAGAACTGAGTCAAATTTATAAGAATACAAGTTATTCCCCAATTGAGAAATGGTCAAAGGATATGAACAGGAAGTTTTCGGATGAAGAAATTAAATCTGACTATAGTCATATAAAACAATGTTCTAAATTACTATTGATTAGAGAAGTGCAAATTAAAACAACTCTTATAGCTATCAGATTGGCTAATATGACAGAAAAGGAAGATGATGGATGTTGGAGTAGATGCGGGAAAATTGGAACACGAATGTATTGTTGGTGGAGTTGTGAACTGATCCAGCCACTCTGGAGAGCTATTTGGAACTATGCCCAGAGGGCTATAAAATGTGCATACCCTTTGTCTAGCAATACCACTATTAGGTCTACACCCCAAAGAGATCATAAAAATGGGAAAAGGACCTACATGTACAAAAATATTTATAGCAGCTCTTTTTGTGGTGGCAAAGAATTGGAAATTGAGAGGATGCCCATCAATTGGGGAATGGCTGAGCAAGTTGTGGTATATGAATGTAATGGAATACTATTGTGCTATAAGAAATGATGAACAGGCTGACTTCAGAAAAACCTAGAAAGACTTGTATGGACTGATGCTTAGTGAAGTGAGCAGAACCAGGAGAACATTGTACATGATAACAGTAACATTGTGCGATAATCAACTATGATTGACTTAGCTCTTCTCAGCAATACAATGATCTAAGACAGTTCCAAAAGACTCATGATGGAAAAATGCTATCCACATCCAGAGAAAGAACTATGGAGTCTGAATGCAGATTGAAGCATCCTATTTTCACCTTTTTTGTTTTTGTTTTTTTCTTTCTCTTGGTTTTTCCCTTTTGTTCTGATTCTTCTTTCACAATATGCCTAATATGGAAATATGTTTTATATGATTGTATGTGTACGGCCTATATCAGATTGAATGCTGTCTTGAGGAGGAAGGAGGGATGGAGAAAAAATTTTGGAACTCAGAATCTTATAAAAAGTGAATGTTGGAAACTTTCTTTACATTTAATTGGAAAAAAATAAAATACTATTAAAAAATAAAATGCAAATCCTAGGGGGAAAAAAGAATGGCAGCATCCAGCTGCCACATGGCAATTGATACCACCAGCCTGAGGTAAACTACTAACCCCACTCTCTGGAGCCAGTATTGACACCCCTAAAATGAAATGGGAAGGGTAGGGAAAGGATACAGTCAGGGATATCACCAGAGAGCCTCAGGCATGATAGTCTTCAGGCCATAGCAGGAGGAGGGAGTCCACGATGATTCTTCTGGACTAGACGCTGCTCTCAAGACTTGGTGTATCCTTAAACCAAGCTCTCACCAGTTCAATGGGGGAAGGAGACCTGAGTCCATCTTTACTCCAAGCATGAGGGCAGCTCAAGGAATCTGAACAGGGTCAGTTACTTTAAGGAAGGGGCAATATCTCACTAATGTGCATTTGATTGGTTTGTTATCCTTGACATCACAGAAAAAGGATGGAGATGCTAATTATTGAGGTTGCAAAGGACAAAGACATTTCTAGCATGAAAGATCCTAGATATAAGAGGGGCACAGAAAAAGGGCAGGGAAGAGATACCAGACAAAAAGAGAGGGCATGGCCAGGGCACTGGCAGCTTATTTGATGGAAAAAGATTCTAGATCTAAAAAATGAATTATAGTAGAATACAGTAGGATGATCACCTCTCTTGTCATAGGTACTGTAGGATTCTTAACGTTGTCTTAGATCTCATTAGCTTCACCATCCTCACTACTACCAACATCAATGAAACTACTAGTATCATCAAACACCACTGTCGTTGCCATCATCACCACTGTGACCAGAATAACTAAAATCACCACCATCACCAACATCACCACCATCCTCTCACTATCCCTCTATAATCAAATAGCATTTCCAAATCACTTAGACAATAGCTCTGTGCTGAAGACCACAAAAACAAGAAAGACAGCATGGTCTTGAGGAGCTTACATCTAAAAGCGAAGACACAAACCAACATGAAGCTATCAGATAAATGGAACACACGAACACAGCCTGAGGTAGACACCTCCTTCTAACTTTCCTGATGACATCACCAGCCTCTCAGTTACCCACACTCAAAGCCTCAAAACTTCTGTAGGTGGTGTAATGTTTCTTAAACTGGGAGCCACACCCCACTGAAGCACTGAAGGAGTCTCAAGTGGAGAAAGTTTAAGAACCCTTGGATAGTGGATAGAGCACTGGACTTAGAGTTAGAAAGACCCAAGTTCAAATTCTGACTCAGACCTTTTACTACCAAGCCACTTACTGTTTCTCAGCCTCAGTTTCCTCTGCTATAAAATGGGTATAATGATAGAACTTACCTCTCAGGATTGTTGGAAGGATCAAATGAGATTTTATGTGTAGATAGACACACATATATACATATGTTTATATACACATATACACAAACACACACATATACACACAAATACACATCTATGTGCTGTATATAGGTATGTGTATATATACCTTTATTTCATATAGATGCCTACATATAGGTAAATATGTACACACATACCTATATATGGGTAAATAGCTACATATAAGTACATAGGAATGTATGGGCATATATATGTATATAGACATATATATACCTACATGTGTATATATCTATACACATATATAAACATATATTATTTATAGAGTTTTGAAAACTTAATGCGCTATATAAATTTTAGTTATTATTACGTCAGTATTACTTTGAATCTTCCCTCTTCCTCATCCTCACATATAATCAGTAAGCAAGTTCTAATGATTTCCTACTTTCCTGCCAATCTATCTCCCTCTTGTCCTTCTTTTCCAGCCTTACTGCCCGCACCCATAATCCAGAGCCTCATTACCTCTGGCAGAGACTATTGTAATAGCTGCCTGACTGATTTTCCTCCTTTCAGTTTTCCCCTACTCCGGTATATCCTGACACCATCTCAGATTAATCTTTGGTGAGTATCTCACTGGTTGTGTCATTTCCTTTGTTCTCAAAACTTTTAGTTGTTGTTCAATACCAACATGGTACAGTACAAATGCCTCACCTTGATATTCAAGTCCCTTCACAGTCTGGTCCTATTCATTCTCCCCAGTAAGGAAAAGGGGGTCACAAAAGCCAGCTGGAGAGCATCTAGGAGGACAGCAACCAGGGGGGATAAATCATGCCATGTTATTGAAGGAATAGGAGAATTGGAGATGACTTGGGAGGAATAGAGCTGTATTTCAGAGTGCTTAAGTATTTAAAAGGCCAGCATATGGAAGAGGGATTAGACTTGTTTTATTTGGCTCCCCAGGGCAGTACCAAAGGAAGATGCAACAAGTTTTCAACAAAGTAAATTTAGATGACGAAAGGAAAAAAGTAAGAACAAACTTCTTAGCAGTCAGGGTTAGCCCAAATCACAAAGGGCGGGCTTTGGAAGGTAGTAGGTTCCTCCTCAATGGAAGTCTTCAGGCAAAGTCAGGGGAGCTGCTCGTCAGATATGTTGTTGGTAGAATTCTTTTTCAGGCAAGGATTGGACTAGATGGTGGCTGGGATCCCTTCCAACATGAAAATGATTTGATTCTGGGAACCCTATCTCCTGCTGTTCCTTACTGTGAACCTCCCAGATGATCCAGTCTTTTCACTGTCCCCTAGACTCACTCACTACTCACTCCGAAATGAAGTTTTTTTTTTTCATGTTGCTTGACACTTGCCTAGAATTCCCCCAATCCAAATCCTACCTGCCCTTTAAGGGTCTGTCAATTTCATACCTCTTACGAGAAGTCTTCCCTTATTCACCCCCAGCTATAAGTGATTTCTCTTTCCCCTAAATTCCTATCAGCTTCTTTCTACCTTTCAAATGACTCTTGTCATATCCTGCCTTACGGTATGGTTCTATGTCTTCATGTTTCATATCCCTTTCAAGAATATAAACTGCATGTGGCCCCAAATCATGTCTTGTTTATGTCTCGGCACCACCACATCTCTGTAGTTCAGTTCAATTTAATGCAGCAAGCATTAATTTATCACCTGTTGTATGCAAGGTACTGTACTAGGCACTGGAGAAAGAGAAAAGTTAAATAGTTCTTGCCTTCAAGGAGTTTATATTCTAATGATGAAAAATGATATTTAATGGGTAAGAAAAACCCAATTTGTGGGTTGTAGTTAATTTAAGTCACTTGAAGTGTTAAGGGGGCCAAAAGTTAGCTGTTAGGACTTTGGAATATGTGTCCAGAAGTACAGAAAGGAGGTAAGAAATCTCATTATATTCTCTGTTGATCAGACCACAGCTGGAATATCGTGTTCAGTTTTAGCTATGTCATTTTAAGAGGGGCATTGACCCAGAGGAGGGTCACTGTGATGGTGAAGGAGTCCTAGAAACCATAACAGAAGAACTTTTGCCAAAAGAAATGTGGATATCTAGCCTTAAGAAAAGAAAACTCAGGAAGGAATCATCATGCTAGTGTTAAAATATTTTAAAAGTTGCTTTGGGGAACAGAGATTAAACTTTTTCTGTGTTGTACAAGACAGAAATGGGGCCAGTGAAGAAAAGTTACAGGAAAGCAGATTTCACTTCAGCATCAGGTAAAATGAATATTGAGAAGTAGCATTTTGTAGAAGAAAGAGAGTGCTTAACTCAGAGTCAGAAAACTCAAGTTTGATTCTGGTATTAGCTTTGGGCAAGTCATTGAATTGGGGGGAACTTTTCTTTTCCATCAAGGTGTGGGGAAGCAAAAGGTCCAATGGCATTTGTCACTATCCCTATAGAACTGAAAACTGGTTCTCCTGACTCAACCCAACCTATTTTTTGACTTTAGGGAAGTCATAGAACCTATCCAAGTCTCAATTTTCTTATCTACAAAAATGAAGAAAATCACCTTAAACCTTCTTTTTCTTTTTTGTTTTAGTGGTATCCTTTGTTTTTACCTCACAGTCATTCCTAGAAATGGATCCATCTCTCCTCCCCATTCCCCTCTCACAGAAGTGAACCCTTCCTTGTAACAAAGAAAAATAGTCAAATAAAAACACCCAATACAATATACTTTGTCAGACAAAGTATACAGCATTTTACCTGAGTGGCTCCCACCTCTTTGCCAAGAGGAAGGAGATACGTTTCACTGTTTATTCTCTGGGACCATTATTAGTTTTTCAGTTTCTGAGTTTTGGCTTTCTTTTAGTGGTCAAAGCTCATTGGTTTGTGAATTTCTCAAGAGCAAGGGACCATCTTTTGCCTTTCTTTGTATCCCCAGAGCTTAACACAGTGCCTGGCATATAGTAGGTGCTTAATAAATATTTATTGACTAACAGTCTCATCTCAAAGACCAGCTCCTACACAAGGCCTTTCCCGATTCCCCAGCTGCAAAAGAAACTGCTTCCCATACAGAAAATGACAATAGATTCACACGTGTCATTGTTGTTTCCCTCCAGATAGAATGTAAGCTTCCTGAGAGCAGCGACAATTGCATTTTTGTCTTTCAATCCCTAGCACCCAGCACAGTGCATGCCTCGTAGTAGGCACCTAACAACTGCTTATCGAGTGACTTATTTTTCATTTACATTTAAATTTCACTTTTCTCATTTGTAAAATGGTGAACACAATACCTATGCTACTCTAACTAATGGCTGGTGGGGCTGTGAACTGGTCCAACCATTCTAGTAAGGCCTTGCTCATAGTAGGTCTATAATATTTATTGACAACGAGATGTGCATTTGGTATTTGGGATGAAAGAAGAATCCTAGGGGCAGCTAGATGGCACAGTGGATAGAGCTCTGGCCTTGGAGTCAAGAGGACCTGAGTCCAAATCCAGTCTCAGACACATAACATATGACACTAGCTGTGTGACCCTGGGCAAGTCACTTAATCCCAATTGCCTAGCAAGAAAGAAAGAAAGAAAGAAAGAAAGAAAGAAAGAAAGAAAGAAAGAAAGAAAGAAAGAAGAGTCCTTCTGAGAGGACCTTCCATTTGCATTTTATCTTGCTTTCTAGACTGCGAGCCCCTGAAGAACAAGGGACCTGCTTTTGCCTTTTGGCCTACACCCTGCAGTAAACACTTAGTTAACGCTTATTAACCGACTGATTGATGGACATGCCATGGTCCCTGCCTTCTGGGAGGTTTTGGCCTGGCACCAAGAAGACAAGACAGTCTATATCCAGTGTCCAATGGGGACTGCAGACAGGAAGGAAGACCTGGGTAGCAGGTGCCTCATAAATACTGGCAGAACTGGATTGAAATTAGATGAGCTTAGAGCACTGTCCAGCCACTTTTAAGTGATGAGACCCCTGTGCATTTGAGATGCCCTCATCCAGCCTCAGCTTCCTGGGGTGGCTTCAAATCTTCTTCTGGCATCTTGTCCCCTGGAGGAGTCTTCTTTGGCAAGGCGCCCTCAGGGAGTTCGGCTCAGAGCTGAGTTTCCTGCATTTGACAAGTTGGTGGTTGCTCCCTCATCTGAAGAGCTTGAGGTCACAGAGCGATGTCCTGACCTCGGGTCTCATTCGTCTTGTGAGTCACTCACCCTGTGTCCTGATGAGGAGTGGAGCCTGAGAACATTCCTGATGTGGTGGTCACGCCAACTACTCTCTTCCCTTCTATTGTTCCCTCAGTCAGCTAGAGGAAGAGGAGCAGCCCCTTTCTTTGAGGAACTCAAAGCACTTAACATGTAGGTGGGTCCAAAAGGGATTGTGAATTATGTTGCTCCTGTCAGAGCAAGGTGCTTGTGTCAAACTGTGAGTGGGGGCTCTTATATACCTTTAAATGTTTAAGAGAAAAGGGAAGATATTCCAGCTTCCCAGAAAGACGATGATTGCTTCTTATCATCCCAAAGGGGTATTATGATCTCCAATGAAGAAAAGGAGTATCTGCTAACAGGAATGGAGGAAGAAAGGGATTCTCTGCTAGTCCAGGTGGACAGGAGGAGAAGTTTTGTTCTTATTCAGTTGTTTCAGTCATATCTGACTCTTCATGATCCCATTTGGGGTTTTCTAGGCAAAGATACTGGAGTGCTTTGCCATTTCCTTCTCCAGCTCATTTTACAGATGAGGAAACTGAGGCAAACAGGGTTAAGTGACTTGCCAATGGTCACACAGCTAGCAAGTATCTGAAGCTGGACTTGAACTCAGGTCTTTCTGACTCCAGGCCCAGTACTTTATCCACTGTTTCACCTAGCTGGCCAAGAGGAGAAGTTACCTTGAGCTAAAAAGCGCTTATTAAAAAAACAGAAAAAGAAGACAAAGAGTTAGAGTGGTGCAATGGAATGACTCAGAGTCAAAAGACCTGGGTTCTAGTTCTGGCTCAGCTACTAAGTAGCTATGAGAACTTGGACAAGCTACTTTGGTTGGCCTCAATTTCCTCTTCTATAAAATAAGAGAGTTGTAGTTGATGGTCCCTAAAGCCCTTTCAATCTTCTAAAGACCTATGATTCTATGATTAGGTGAGCTCTAAAATCCCAAGTCCCAGATTTGATTGTAGGTGGCAGGAGAATCTAATATGGCTGATCAAAAATTCAGGGGCTAGAGAGCCTACATTATGGAGGAGAGGAAAGATAGACAGATAGACAAATGGATAGATAGATAGATAGAAGGGTAGACAGACGGACAGACAGATAGATAAATAGATAGAAAGATAGAGTTAGATAGAAAGATAGACAGGATAGACAGACAGATAGACAGAAAGAAAGACAGAAAGATAGACAGAAGGATAGATAGATAGACAGACAGATGGATGATAAAGACAAAGAAACAGAAAATGACAGAGAGCAATAGGGACAGTTTGAGGCAGTATTTCTTGGGAGCAGCCAAGAAGATGTTAGCAGAGCTAATGGAAGAAATGATATGATTTCATCAAGAAAGCAGATAGGCTTATATCTGTGACCAAAAAAGGAAAGTATCTCATGTTTCCAGAAACTGACAAGGGATCATAAGACTATGAAGTTAGAGCTGGAAGGAGCCTTAAAAAGCATCTAGTCCAACACCCTTATTTTACTGATGAGGAAACTGAGACCCAGGGAAGTTAAGTGACTTGACCAAGATCACACAGGCAGTAAGTGACAGGCAGGATGAAATAAAGATGATGGAGAGCTTGGGACTGGAGGATAGAAGCAGAGTAGACCGACTATAGCACAAAGAGTCAGGGCATATTTCCTGGCCCTCACTTCCTACCCTAAGCTTGTGTAATCTTCCTCAGACCAGGCAGCCACCTACTCTGCCAGCAACCCACTGGGACCTGGCAAGGAAATAACCTTGGGGCTTTTCCATTCCCTGCAAAGCCTCCTGGTGGGTTATCATTTACTGTGTTGGCAGGACTCAGAAGCTCTGAGCTCTCTTCATTGTCTCTCTGGAGGTGGTGCAGGCTACCTGGGCACATTAAATCTGGGGCTGACGGCTGGTCCAGGTGGTGGCCTCCTCTGCTCCCATCCCTTCTGTTCATTGCCTGGCTCTCAGTCTCTTCCTCGAACTGGATGTGACCTACTGGAACAGCTGCTCAGGATGTGAAACTCACTTTAATTTTGGTATGTCCCCACATCCCACAGGTGAAGGTAGAAGGCTCCAGCTGTGCCTGGCAGGTTGTAGCCTGGAAGTCATAAATCTAAATTCTCTCCCATGCCCATCTCTGACCTCACACTCATGGGCATACTTCTTTTAAATCCCCACCCCACCTCAAGTACAGTCACATGTCCTGTGACCACACTGGGCATGAGTGTTACAGATAGGAATGGGAATGGAAGACCCACAGACCCGAGTGCTTCAGGGAGACTTCTGGGCATCTGAGAATGAGGCAAGAAGAGCAGATTGGTCCACCTGGCAGCCTTCCTGTGCTCCCAGAGGACCAATAGCCAATCAGCTTCAGGTGGCTCTGAAGCCACCCTTGTCTAGGGACACAGGAGAGGCAGGGTGGTGGGTAGTGCACTGAAGTGGGAGTCAGGAGACACCTGGGTTCAAATCTTGGCTCTCTTGCTGATTAGCTAGATCAAAGCATTTGGATTCTCTGAACTTTGATTGACCCATCTGGAAACGGGGATAATTCTTATACTACCTAGCTCAAGGGTTGTTATTGGGAAAGAGTTTTTGTAAATACGAAAAGACCTATTACGTCAGTTCCTGAAAAGAAATGCAGATAGGAAGAACAGTCTAGAAGTAAGCTAATGTTTGGGACTCATGGGTTTTCATTGCACTTCCAGTTTTTTTACTCTCATGTTATTTCTAAATTTTCTCTTTCCCTTTGTAAATAAATCACAACAACAGCTAGCATTTATATAGTGGTTTAAGGTTAGCAAAGGACATTACTAATATCATCTCAATTCGATCCTCACAACAACCCAAGGAGATAGGGACCATTATTATCTCCGTTTTACAGAGGAGGAAACTGAGGCAGATCGTGGTTAAGTGACTTGCCCAGGGTCATGCAGCTAACAAAAGCCCGAGTCTGGTTTTGAACTCAAGCTTTCCTGACTGGCCTATTGTTCCTCCTATTGTACCACTAGCTGCCTCAATAGAAAGCAGACTCTTGTGGTTTGTAACGTGTAATGGTAGTCACAGGGGGAAGAAGGGGAAGAAGCAGCAGATGACAGACCAAAGATTCTACTTAGGGCGTCAAAAGTAGAAAAAAGAAAAGGGAAAATGCAGAGAGTTCATCTGGATCAGGGAGGTAACAGAATCTCAGGAATAACATCTAAGGCCCTCTAGTCCAATACCCTCTCCAATATACCAATAAGACATCTAGACCTCATGGAAGACCTTCAAGGAAGGAGAACAGCCTGAAAAGCAGGCTGGCCTCTTGGACAGGGCACTGGGCTTGGTTCAGGAGCCCCTGCATTCCAATATAGACTCCAACACTAACTAGTAATGTGACCCTGGGCAAATCGTTTAACAGTCTCTCAGTGCCTCAGTTTCTTCAGCTGTAAAATGAGGGAACTGGACTCAGTGAGGCCTGTTCTAGCTCTGTTCATGATTCTTTCTTTGATACTTTTAGATATTAACAAGCTTTTCTTAACATCAAACCTAAGTGTATCTCCTTGACATCCATTCACAGCTCTTAGCTCTACGTCCTGGTGTTAAACACAAACAAGCAGAATCCCTCATCCACATGGCAGCCTTTCAGACACTCAAAGAGAGCTATCATGCCCCACCCGAGTCTACTTTTCTCAAAACTAAACGTTCTCGGTTCCTTCAACAGGTCCTTGTTGGAGGAGGCACTGAGGTTTCATCTTGATGTTCTTCCATCCTGGTCACCCAGCTCTGGACAATGTCCGGCTTATCAATGTTCTGCCTAAAAGCTGAGACCCAGAACAGAACACTCCAGGTGTTGTCTGAATATGGCAAAGTACAATGGAACTATGACCTTGGTAGTCTTGGAATGCTGCCTCTGGTTGGGGTCCCTTGATCAGGAAAGGCTTAGGGAGAAAGAGATTAAAGGCAAAAGCCCTGGAGCCAGAGGATTATGTTAAGATTTATTGTTGCTTTTTGTTTTCACAGCCCGGGCATTTCCTAACATACCTCCCTCCCTACCCAACCTTCTACCCAAACAAAAAAAAAAAACAGTGACCATACCTGACAGCACATACAATGTTCTGCATCCATAGTCCTCCACTTCTCTATCAAGAGTAATGAGAATAACACTGTGTATACCTTTGACCCAGCAATACCACTTCTAGGTCTGCATCCCAAAGAGATCACAAGAATGAAAAAAAGACCCCCATGCACAAAAATATTTATAGCAGCTCTTTCTGTGGTGGCAAAGAATGGGAAATTGAGGGGATGCCCATCCACTGGGGAATGGCTGAACAAGTTGTGGTATATGAATGTAATGGAATACTATTGTGCTATGAGAAGTGATGAGCAGGCAGACTTCAGAAAAACCTGGAAAGACGTGTATGGACTGATGCTGAGTGAAGTGAGCAGAACCAGAACATTGTACACAGTAACAGCCACATTGTGGGATGACTGATTTTGATAGACTTAGCTCTTCTCAGCAATGCAAGGATCTAAGACCGTGGATGGAAAATGCTATCCACATCCAGAGAAAGAGCTATGAGTCTGAATGCAGAGTGAAGCATGCTATTTGTCCTCTCTCTTTTTTTTTATTTCTTCTTTCTCATGGCTCCTCCCATTGGTTCTAATTCTTCTTTACCATATGACTAATGTGAAAATATGTTTAATATGAATGTATATATACAGCCTATATCAGACTACACATCACCTTGAAGAGGGAGGAGGGAAAAGAGAAGGAGAAAATTTAGAACTCAAAATCTTATCGAAGTGAATGTTGAAAACTAAAAATTAATTAATGAATTTTTTAAAATAAGAAAATTAAAAAAGAATAATGAGAAGTATGTTTCATCATTCCCTCTCTGGGACCCAGATTTGACCCATAGTACTCAGACCTGGGTGGGCAGCTAGGTGGAGCAGGGGTAGAGTGCCAGGCCTGGAGTCAAGAAGCCCTCAGTTCAAATGTGACCTCAGACACTTACTAGCTGTGTGATCCTGGGCAAGTCACTTAACCCTGATTTACCTCAGTTTCTTCATCTGTAAAATGAGCTGGAGAAGGAAAAGGCAAACCACTTCAGTATCTTTGTGAATCAGACACAACTGAACAACAAAAATTTAGAACTGGAAACTATCTTAGAGAGCATTAAGTCCAATTACCTCATTTGATGGATAAAGAAAATTGAAGGATAGGGTCATTATTACAGTCCAAGATCACCCAGGTAGTAACTAACTGAGCTAGGATTCACACCCAGGTCCTCTGACTAAAAGTTTGTTGCTCTTTCCAACACATCTTGCTCACCTCCCTCTCGGGTTCTTTAAAGAAGAAGAACTGGTACTGGGGGAAGGCCAAGAGGTTTGTCAAGGCCCAAAGCCCAAGGCTGCCTGAGTCCTGCAGGGACAGCTCCAGCAATAACTGTAACCGTGCTCACTCCTCCCTATAGTCTGGAACTCAGCCCCTTCACTTCCTGAGCAGCAGAAGCACCTGTTTCCCCAAATCACCACTGACCTCCAGGGAGTGCAGAGTAGGGTGGGGGGTGGAGGGGCTTCTGTCCATTTCCCCAGTACAGGCTAGAAGTAAATTTGTGCTTGAGCACACCGCAGGAAATGGCGGCAAGAGGAAGCCATCAAGCTGAGGAGGGTGGGGAGAGGGTCCTTGTCTACAGAGGTGGAAGGACCTTGGGAGATAAGCCGCATCTATTTGTGTTGAGGGGAAATGAGGCAGGGGGAGCAGTGCCTCCACTTAGTCCCAGGCTTCCTGACTCTGAGTGTCTCTGGGTGGGTGGGGGGGGCCTGGGGCTGGAAATGATAATGACCCCTGTCATTTATGAAGCACCTTCACATAGAGAGCTGGATTGGAGTCAGAAGACCTAGGTCTGAAACTTGCCTAGGACACTCAGTAGCTGTGTGTCCTTAGACAAATCATTTAACATTTCAGAACCTAGATTGTCTCATCTTTATAATGAGGATAATAATATTTATACTATCCGGCACCCAGGGCTGTCATAAAGAAAACACTCCAGACCCTGAAGCACTGTAAGTCTGGAGGATGTTCTTGTAACACTAACTTTGGCAGTGGGGGTAGCAGATAATCCTTCTGAATTTATAGGAGGCCCTGACTGACTTGTGGAAGATCAATGCAGAGGGTATTGGGTCTGATTACCCAGGGAGCATCGACCTGCCTGGGGAGAAATGCCAAAAGTGACCGAGTGAGACATTCAGAACCAGAGTCAGCCTGAGCACCCCTGCCACCAGAAGCAAGAAGACACCAGCAAGCACAGACAGCCTTGCCTTATTTTCATTCCTCCTCCTCCTCCTCTTCCTCCTTTTTATCCTCTTCACCTTCTTCCTCCTTCTCTTCCTTTTCCTTCTATTCTTCTTCCTCCTTTTCCTCCACTTCTTCTGCTTCTCCTCCTCTTCATTCTCCTCTTCCTTTTTCCTCCCCTTCCTCCTTCTCATCCTTTTCCTCCTCCTTTTTCTCTTCCTCTTCTCCTTTCCCTCTTTTTCCTCTACTTCCTCTTCCTTCTCTTCTTCCTCCTCCTCCTCTTCCTCCTCTTTCTCTTCCTCTTCCACCCTTGCCTTTTTCTTCTCTTCTTCCTGCTCTTCCTCCTTTTCCTCTTTTCCCTCCACATCTTCTGCTTCTCTCCTCCTCTTCATTCTTTTCTCTTCCTTTTTCTCCTCCTCTTCTTCTTCCTCTTTTCCTTCCCCTTCCTCCTCCTCCTTCTCATCCTTTTCCTCCTCCTTTTTCTCTTCCTCTTCATCTTCCTCCTTTTCCTTTTTCTCTTTTTCTTCTTCCTCCTCTTCCTCTTTTTCCTCTACTTCCTCCTTTTCATCCTCCTTTTTCTCTTCCTCTTCTTCTTCTTCCTTTTCCTCCTCCTCTACTTCTTCCTCATTTCCCTCTTCTTCCTTCTCCTTTTTCTCTTCCTCTTCCTCCTCTTCCTATCACCAGTTCTTCTGTGGTAGATCCGGAACATCTGCTCCTTCTGTCCTTCCCAGTGTCTGTTATGACTCAGCTCCTCCACTTAGATGGACACTAGGGCTGCCTCCCACTGCTTATTCCTCCTGTGACTCCAGAAAACTGTATGGTATCATACAGCAAAGCAATGTGGTATAGTGGAAAGAGTGGTGGACTTCATTTAAGAAGATCTGGGTTCCACATGTACAAAAATATTTATAGCAGCTCTTTCTGTGGTGGCAAAGAATGGGAAATTGAGGGCATGCCCATCCATTGGGGAATGGCTGAACAAGTTGTGGTATATGAATGTAATGGAATACTATTGTTCTATAAGAAATGAGCAAGTGGACTTCAGAAAAACCTGGAAAGACGTGTATGGACTGATGCTGAGTGAAGTGAGCAGAACCAGGAGAATGTCGTACACAGTAACAGACATGTTGTTCAGTGACTAACTTTGATAGACTTAACCCTTCTCAGCAATGCTGTAAGGATCTAAGACATCTCTAAAAGTCTCATGATGGAAAATGCTTATCCACATCCAGGGAAAGAACTAGGAAGTTAGAATGCAGATCGAAGCATACAATTTGTTCTTTTTTTCTCTTCTGTTTTGTTTTGTTTCCTCTTTCTTGCAGTTCCTTCTATTGGTTTTTTCTCTTCTGTTTTGTTTTGTTTCCTCTTTCTTGCAGTTCCTTCTATTGGTTCTAATTCTTCCTTACAACATGACTAATGTGAAAGTATGTTTAATAGGAATGTGTATGTAGAGCTTATATCAGATTGCACACCATCTTGGGGAAGGAGGTGAGAGGGGAGGAGGAGAAAAATTTAAAACTCAAAAGCTTTTGGAAGTGATTACTGAAAACTAAAAATAAATTAATTAAAATTTTAAAAAAGATCTGGGTTCTAGTCTTAGCTATTGAAGGAGCAGGGTGTGGGGGGGAAGTGTGTGCTAGCAAGAGCTCCTTCATCTTGTTCTGTCAGGCAGTGGGGAGCTGGGCCACCCCCCAAAAATTCTCAAAGCTAAAATAGATCTACAAATCCAATCCATCACTAAATGGGAATCCACTGTAACAGCATGAAGTTTTCTGAGATGGGAAACTCACCACCTCTCCAGGCATTTCATTCCAGTTTGGGGGCAGTTCAGCTAGTCCTAGCTCTATTAACTAACTGGCCTCCATTTTTCTCTTCAGAAATAAGCTGGGCCTCATTTTCCTCCTCCTTCCTGCTCTCAGAACATGGTAAATGCTTAATAAATGTTTATTGATTGGCTGAAAGAAAAATGAAGGGGCTGAGCTAAATGTCCCCTGAGGACCTCAGCTCTAACTCTCTACAATTCTGATTCTGGAACTAGAGGGGACCCTAGAGGTCATCAAATACAATTCTCTGGTTTTTACAGATGGAGAAACTGAAAATCAGAAAAAGATCAGTGACTCAGCCAGGGTTTGAAATCTTGTCTTCTGCTTTTTTGTGCAGGGTGCCTTTTTTCTGTGCTAGCCATCTAGATAACAATAGTGCTTTACAAATATTTTCTTATTTTATCTTCACAACAACTCTGGAATGTAGCTGCTATTATTATCCACATTTTTAACAATGTGGAAACTGAGGCAGGCAGAGATTTAAATGACTTGCCTAGGGTCACAAAGATAGTAAGTGTCTGAGGATGGATTTGAATTCAGGCCTTACTGACTACTCTACATCTAGTGCTCTATCTATTGTGCCACCCACCTGCCTGACTGGATATATGTGGGGAGGAAGAGCTACCTCCTCCCCCCTGCCCCATTAGGAAGGACAGAGGGAAGGAGGCTCTGCTTCAGTGTCTCGAAGGGAAGATCTCTCTCATTTATCTTTCTATCTTACCCACCCCCTGAACTGAGCATGGTAGGATGGATAAATGCTTGCTGAATAAATGAATGAGCCCTGAAGAAAGCCCAAGATATTCTCTGGAGGGGCTCTGTGCACAGTTTTGAAGTTGGAATACATTTCTGGACAAGCAGGTACATAGATGCTGATGCTAGGGCCGCGCCAGGGGACCAAGGCTGGTTGCAGAAAAGAAAGCTGAGTTGAGGGGGAAGGAAAGAGTGGTGAGGGAAAGGGAGTGACCCATCCTGCCTGGGAGATGCTAGTCTTGGGAGAATAGGTGGGGGTGCAGCATAGGGAGCCTGAGTCTCTTCTCCCTGGACAATAAGGGAGCATTTTCTGAGGAGTGACTTCCTCTGTACCTGGTCCTTTCCCTGGGCTTTGGTGGCTCTGACTGGGGAATGGAGGGGCTGAGACAGGGGGAAATTTGGAACTTGCTTTGGAAACTGCAATCTTGCTTTGACCATGGGGGGGCAGTGAGGAGGGTCGGGGAGAAGAACCTAAAAAAGGGCTGGTTCTATGGCCAGCTTGTGACCAAATGCTGCAGCTTGCCTTCAGATCTTCTGCTTTCTATGTCTGATTCCCCTCCTGTCACTGGGAAGAGAAAGCAAAGAATTCCACCGTCCCAAAATGTTCTAACATGGTCCTAGAGCAGGAGTGGGGGCAACCTGTGGCCTCAAGTGCGGCCCTTTGACTTCACATGTGGCCTTGAGGCCGTAGGCTCCCCAACCCTGTGACGTAGAGAGATCATCATTCCCTCATTTCACAGATGGAGAAAACTAGGAGACCAGAGGATCATAGATAGATTTGGAAGAGACCTTTAAGGTCATCCAGTCCAACCCTCCCATTTGACAGATGAGAAAATGGAAAATTAGAGAAGTATATAATTTTCCCAAGGTCACACACAGGTAGTAAGAGGCACAGCCAGGATCTGAATCCAGGTCCCAGCATTCTTTCCACTGTACCACACTGTCTCCCATGAGGGGACTTACTCAAGGACACACAGCTGGTATGAATCAGAGGCAGGATTTGAACTCAGGTTTTCTGAGTCCAGACTGCTTAATGGGTCACTCTTACAGGAGTATTTGCATTTTTAAGAGAAGAGCTCAAAGGAATGTCAAAGGTTAATTCAAATAAATGAATTCATAATGATGACTTTCCAGGCATTGTTAAGGGAAATATTTAGGCAGCAAGGAGAGACCTTTCCCAGAATTCTTCAAAATCACATCATGAAAGTGACCATATACTCAGGACCAATCTGTTGCTGATGATTCATCAGACTTCAGAGGAAGAAGGAGCAGTGGCCTACCCTGGGTGTATGTGAATTGGGAGAGGAGTTCACATTAGGCTTTCCAAAATTGGTAAAGCCAAAGACACAAAGCAGGGATGTGCTGGTAAATGTTTAACAATGGGCTCTCTGGGGCAGCTAGGTGACAAGTGGATAGAGCTCTGGCTTTGGAGTCAGGAGGACCTGAGTTCAAATCCAGCCTCAGACATTTGACACTTACTAGCTGTGTGACCCTGGGCAAGTCACTTAACCCCAATTGCCAAGAAAGAGAAAGAAAGAAAGAAAGAAAGAAAGAAAGAAAGAAAGAAAGAAAGAAAGAAAGAAAGAAAGAAGGAAAGAAGGAAGGAAGAAAGGGCTTTCTGCAAAAAAATGTACCCACAACACACTTTTAAGTTTAATCTGCATTGTTAACATTTTCTGTATTCCTTTCTTAAGTGATTCTTAGACAATCAAATGAAACAATAAATCAAGCCTTGATTTGTAAGATTTTTCAGTTTCTCTGAAAATTTAACAATCAGCTCTTGGGAGATAGTATGAATAGGCTGTATACTCTGCACTCCTATATGTATACTCTTGACCCAAAGTCAAGAAAAATAGTTCTTTGGTGGGAGTCTTGAGGGAGAGCAGAAAGGCCAGGGAAAACGGGGCCAGGGAGATTCAACAAGTTGCCCAAAGTCAAATGATACCTCTTAGATTGGCATAGATAGAATTGGAAGCTAGGTCCAGAGTAAGCAGCCCTTTTTCCATATCTGAGTGAAGGAAAACTAGCAAGTTTGTGTTGTGTGTGTGTGTGTGTGTGTGTGTGTGTGTGTGTGTGTGTTTTAAGTTTGGTTGTCCAAATTAACATGACAATGAAAGGAATGGGGGAAGCTACTGAAAGAAAGAAAAGGGGAATTGTCAATTAAATAATAGTAGGGTATCTCGAACATCCAAGCAGGGCTGGCCTTTGCTGGGGAAACAGAGTGAAATTTGGCTTGTAGTGGAAGCTTCCTCAGAAGAGCAAGAAGAGCTTTAGAGCTTATGAAAACGGCTTTGAGACACAGCAGCAATGGCAGCCCACCCTACTGGGAGCCCCTTCTACCCTCCCCTCCCCACTCACTTCTTCCTCCCCTTGCCATTCCCCACCCCTGCAGATATTAGGTAGGAAATTAATTCATCTAAATAAATAATTAATGTTGTTGTTCAGTTATTTCAGTCATGTCTGACTCTTCATGACCCCATATGGGATTTTCTTGGCAAAGATACTGGAATGGTTTTTGCCATTTCCTTCTCCATCTCATTTTACAGATGAAGGATCTGAGGCAAACAATATTATAAGTGACTTGCCAGGGTCACATGGCTAGTAAGTTTCTGAGGTTGGATTTGGACTCAGGTCTTCTTGACTTCTGGCCCAGCACTCTCTCCACCGACCACCTAGCTGTACTCTATCCTAGTTGCACCTCTAATTGTGTTAGGCACCAGGGGATAAAAATGGGGGCAAACAGCCCAGTCCTTGTCCTCAAACAATTTGTAGTTTAAGAAGGGGAGTCAGATGTAGATCCATATTAAGAGAGAAGGCAGAATGTTGAGAGTATAAGGAGAGGTTTGGACAAACAAGCAATTTGAGGAAGGAAGATCACTTTCAGCTAAGGAGACCTTGACCTTGGCTCTTCCAGCAACCTTCTGTGTGGCCTTAAGTGAGTCTTGCTTTTTCCATTCCACCACTGGTAAAACTGGGGCCAGTGATGCCAATCCTATCTCTGTATAGGGCTGCTGGGAGGATTCCATAGTAGGCCTTAAATCAATTGGTATTCCATTGAATTGACTCAAATTAAAAAGCCAACATGCTTTGAAAGCATCTTGAACAAGGTGGGTTTTTTAGGCAGCAGATTTCCCTTTGGATCATATTTTGTTCTCCTGATTGCTGAAGCTCCTCTGTTCTCTTTGAGGACACACACCAGCTGGTGGTAGAAGCCTGGGGCCAGTGGCCCGGGCAGGAGGTGGAGGTGAGGGAGAAGTACACAGAATGACTGTCAGAGAGAACCAGCCATGAGCTCACGCTTAGTGAGCGACTGACTTGGGGGTTTTATAGACATTATCTCATTTGGGCTTCTCAACAAGATAGATGGTGCAAATGGCATTACTTCCATTTTGCAGGTGAGGAAATTGAGAATCTAAGAGTTTAAGTGATTTGCCCCACGAGGGCAAGGGGTGCATCTAAACTTGGAACTTCTGACCCTAAACACATTGCTCTTTCCCAAGACCACAGCCTCAACTGTGATTAATGTAAGTGAATCAGCTACTAGCCAAGCCTTCTGTTGGCAGAGTGTTCTTTGGTGCATCAAAGCTCCCCACCCCAGTGCCCTTGTCCTGCTGGAGTGCCAGAGATCCAGCAATGAGAGGGGACCAGACTCCCACTCCCCTGGCAACCTTCTGACATGGCAACAGTACAAAGTTAAGGAAATTGCTCTTCTTCTAGACCTGGGTTCTCCAACCCTTAAGACAGTCATCTCCCTGAGGCAGCTAGGTGGTGCAGTGGATAGAGCTCTAGGCTTGGGGTTAGGAAGACCTGGGTTTAAATCCCCCTTAGACATGCATTAGATGTGTGACCCTGGGCAGGTCACTTAACCTCTGTCTACCTCAGTTTCCTGAGGTGTACGGGGTGTTCAAGGAAGACTAGCACCTTGGGTATGAGGACTTGCTGAGCCCTTTTCAATGTTGTCCATCCACCTTTGGTGTCCACCTGTCAACCAACTCTCACCTGTGGCTCCAAGAAGCTGTAGCATGCTCAGCAGCCATACCCTGGTAAAACTATCTCAGTAAACAGGTTAAACCAAGTTGAGGGTAACCTACAAGCCTCAAACCCATTGGTGAGTTAGGGGGATGTCTAACCTAAGCATGTGAAGGCTTCCCCTGGCAGAATGGGCAGAGGAGAACAATTTGTCCCAATAGCCACGAAGGCAGCTGAAGCAGGTGTGCGGAGCGCTTCCAGCTTGTTCAGACTTCAAAGACACCAAGGTCATCCTCTGCATCCCCAACCGATGCCAGTTGTTTTGACTTATGTCTTGCCACTGGACTCCAATGCCTCTAGAAGAGATAGTGAGGCTGATGACTTGTGTAGCTCTACCTCGCTTAAATCCAATTCTCAGGCAAGTCAAGACATCACCCCGTAAATGTCATTAGTTCTCTTCGGAAATGAAGGATGAACAACAACACCTCAGTTTTGTCAATTATAAAATGGGGATAATAATAGCACCTGCCTCCCAGGGTTGTTGCGAGTCTAAAATGAGATGATATTTGTAAAGCACTTATCGTGGTACATAGTAGCTACATAATAAATGCTCCCTTCCTTCACTCCACTTAATAGGGTCACAGAATTTAGAACTGACCTTAGAAAACCTCTGGTCCACCACTCCTTATTTTGCAGTTTGGAGAGAAACTGAGTCACAGAGGGAAGTATCTTGCTTACAGAAACACTAATAAATAAGCAAGCAAATAGGGCAGACCTAGGAATGCCAGCCCTCTGACTCCTCTTGGGGCTGTGGATTAGAGAAGGATTCTGAGCATCCTCCACTTCATTCCATCAGGACCAGGGAGAGTGACAACCTGATCTCAGCCTGATCTTCCAGCTGGAGTGTCTCCAGCTGCTCAAACACACTGCAATGTAGAACGCTCATGATTGTTTACTCCCAGCCTAATCTCCAAATCCCAAACCCTGCAGTGCCAGGCAGGAAAACGCATTAGCTCTTGCAGTTAGAGCTTCCTTTTTTCTCTTTTGCTCCACACTCCTTCCCAACCTGCTTCCTTACCACTCCACCCCACCCCCCTTCCTCCCTGAATATACTTCAATTCGTGATCCAATTTAAATACCAGTGCTGTTCGCAGCAAATGTCAAAGATTCAAGAGCGAGCAAGCAGGAGCCCATGAGGCGGGGACACAGTGAGAAGAAACTCATGCCCTCCTGTCCTGGGTCTTCCAACTGGATGGCAGGTGGAGGGTCCTCGGTGAATTCTGCAGATCTCCCCCTTCTGCCGCTGCCTCTGAAACTCAAGCGTGCGCACACACACACACACACACACACACACACACACACACACACGCCCAGAATTAATATCCCTGAGATGTAGTTCTTGGCTGGTTGAAATGTGAGTTCAGCAAAGCAGCAATTTTCAGGAGAATGGGATGGAAAAGAGTGGTTCAATTGCCTTCAGATAATGAAATCTCAGCTCTGCGTCTTGTTGTTTATTAACTTTCTTGTTTGGTAGTCTCTCCTTTTCCTGATTCTAAAAAAAAAAAAGATGCATAAGGTTTTATGAGACCTTGAAGGAAGGATATAGAAGAAGGTCATAAGGTGATTAGGCCCAGCAGCTTGGAACCAGAGACGTCAAGGAAGTCCAAAGAAGAGATTTCAGCAGTCAAGCCTAAGGCTCTAAGAATCACTACATGGCCTCAGCTTTAAGGTCTATCCAGCTCCATGTTCTGTCCAGAGACATGACTAGGAATTCTGGCTTCTGGGGCAAATTCAGTTATAGAGAGAAGAGTAGGGATCTGCTGTCTGATCACTCCTGTGAGCAGAGGATGAGGGTCTAAGAGATTGTGGTTCAGTTGTTTCACTCATGTTCAATTCTTCATGACCCCCATTTGGGGTTTTCTTGGCAAAGATACTGGAGCGGTTTTTGCCATTTCCCTTCTCTAGCTCATTTCATAGATGAGGAAATTGAGGTAAACAGGGTTAAGTGACTTGTCCAGGGTCACATAGCTAGTAAGTGCCTGAGGCTGCATTTGAACTCGTCTTCCTGATTCTAGGCCTGGTGCTCTATCCACTGCAACACTTAGCTGGCTAGGTCTAAGAGGCCATTCTCCTAAAGGGAGAAGAAGAGGGCTGGGATTGAGAAGAAAATTGTGAGCCAGACACTTATTTGGGGAGAAAGTAACCTTGAGGCCCATAGATGACAGCAACAAGGATCTAGACAGATCCTTTAAAGAAGAGAGGTGACAGTGAGCTCTCTACCTCAGTTATCACATATGTATCTGTTGACATGTTTTATTTGCCCTTCCCCACAATGGTGCTTAGTAGATGCTTAATAAATGCTTGTTAGATTGGATTGGATTAGAAAGGGGTTTCTAATGACATCAGTATGCTAGAGTCAAGTTACAGTGCGTCTGACTGTGGCTGATCAGACTAATATAAGCTCAGAATGTTCCACCACAGGTCAGGCACAAATAGTCCATGTGAACATTTGGGGTGGGTTTTCTAAAGCGGGGCATCTCGAATTTCTTTTGAGCAACTGCAATTCTGCTTTGCTCATAGAGCACAGCACCTTCTCTGATGAGGGCACACCATGCCGCACAGTCCTGTGCCAGTGTCTTCCACGTTCCACAATCAATTTCAAAGAGAGACCTTGAGAGTGTCTTTGTATCATTTCTTCTGACCACCATGTGAGCACTTGCCCTGTGTGAACTGTCCATAAAATAGTCTTTTTGGCAAGCGTACATTTTGCATTAGAACGACATGGACAGCCCATCGGAGCTGCCCTTTCTGCAGTAGAGTTTGAATGCCTGGCAGTTCAGTTTGAGAAAGGATTTCAGTATATAGTACCTTACCCTGCCAGATGATCTTCAGAATCTTCCTAAGACAATTCAAATGGAAGTGATTCAGTTTCCTGGCATGGTGCTAGTATATGTCCAGGTTTCACAGGCATACAACAATGAGGTGAGCAAAACATCTCTATAGACCTTCAGTTTGGTAGGCAGCCTAATACCTCTTCTCTCCCACACTTTCCTTCAGAACCTCCCAAACGCTGAGCTGGCTCTGGCAATGCATGTATCAACCTCATTATCAATGTGGACATTAAGCCATGAAGAGACAGTATACAGTAGTTGGTAGGAAGAAAGGACAGATGTCTCCTACTATTACTTTCTTAACTTCCACAACCATTGATCCAAATCCCACCCCTCCCCATTCTTTCCTCCCTCTCCCTCAACTTCTACCACCAAATACTACTCCTTTGCCCTTTCACTAGGTTGCCTTCAGCCTTAATCCCCACAGGGCTGTGAGCCAATAGGAGACCATCAGGCACAAGGCATGAGAATTGTGATCTCTAAAGAAATCTCCCCATGATGTCACTGGTCTTCTTTGAAAAACAAAGGGCAAACAACATGAAGAAGTAAAACTTGCCCTCCCCCCTCAAATCCCCATGTTAGCACCTCGGGAAAAGCCCTAGTTTTCCCCTCTAGTTACAGCTCTGGTTCTTTCACTGAAAGACCCAATAGGAGAATTTATGAGAGAACTATGCTCCTGGTACAATCTCTATAAACTAGGGGTATCCTCAAAATATCCTAATTTCCTCTTAGTCATTCAGTGAGAATCCATCATCAGGAATGTCTCAAAACCCTTCTTGAATCTATGCAACCATTCACCCCAGCTGTCTCCTTGCCACTCACCTTGCAGCTTCTCCTGACTCTCAACACTTTCTGTCTCTTGCTCCGGGGACAGTAATCAAATCAATACTACCACTACTTCTGGAAAAGTTACTTTAACTGAACTTCCTGATGTCCCCATGCTCACCTTAGTGACTTTCCAAGCCAAAACAACCTTCTCTGCCCACCATTTCTCATTTTTTAAAAAAAATTCCCTATTTTTTCCCCTTACTAGAATGTAAATTCCTTGAGGGCATGGACTGTCTTACTTTGAATATTTGTATCGCCAGTGCTTGGCAGACAGTAAGTGCTTAATAACTGCTCTTCATCCAAAATTGTATGTCTTCCTGTGTAAAGAAGAACATCTTTGCATTTTATCCAAATTCCCTGCTCTGGAATCATCTGTGAAAGGACCCAGGTAGGGTTAGGGTAGGGTTAGGAAATAGCTTTGTAAATGGCACTGAGGAAAGACAAGAATGTTTCTATGTATTTTGATTCTTTTCTTATCCAGGCCTAGAGAACAGGTATGTGCTTGGAGAGGCCTGACTCCCTCAACAGATACCTACAGGTGCTTAATTGGGAGGCCCTGAAGCCCTTCTGGGTCTAAAGAACAGATGAACCAAGGAAGTCCAGAGTTAGGTTCATGAATATATGAGTTGTCCTGGAATGAGGTTCAGTTTCTGTCTCCAGGATGGCTTTTTACCCATTGCCAAAACTCCTTCCTCAGGGTCTAACACCAAATTCTCATCGCTAGCACCAGATTTAGGCACAAATTACATAGGCTTCGGTAAGGGCCTCACATTATATGGGCCTCTGAATGTGTCAGAGAGAATGACTAGTGTTTCTAAATACTGATGTATTCTAAATTTTGAAGATATCTTAGGTCCTTAGCATGCACTAATCCTACTATACTCATCCCTCATTGTTTACAGAATATTTACCACCAGGAAGCACATGAAAAATAATTTCTTCCTCCATTTACATGTATATTATAAACTGTAAATAAAAAATATATACCTGACAGGATGGTAGAATGTTGGAAAAGGAAGAAAAAAATAGAGATTACCTAGTTAAATGGACCTTTGTTTCCTTATCTGCGAAATGGTGAGGAATCATTCTGGAAAGCAATTTGGAACTATACCCAAAAAGTTATTAAATGATGCATGCCCCTTTGACCCAGTGATACCATTACTAAGTCTATATACCAGAGAGTTCAAAGAAAGAGGAAAAAGACTCATATGTACAAAAATATTTATAGTAGCTCTTTTTGTGGCAAAGAATTGGAAATTGAGGGGTTGCCCAACAATTGTGGGATGCCTGAATAAATTGTGGTATATAAATGTAATGGAATACTATTGTTCTATAAGAAAAGAAGAAGGGAATGTTTTCTGAAAAATCTGGGAAGACTCATATGAACTGATGCAAAGTGAAATAAGCAGAACCAGGAGACTAATATGATAATAACAATATTATAGATAATTAATGTTGAAAGACTTAGTAACTCTGATCAACACAATGACCAATACTATATATTCTGATTTATATTAAACATTAGCCATATGCTTTGGATAACTTTGGTCATTACTTATAAACATAAGTACAATACATATAATATGTAACTCATATTTGTATGATGGTTTGAACATACATTCATCCATACCCTTTTGTTATCTCTCTTCCATTCACCATACTCAATGTTGTCTCCATTACCCCAGTAAAAATGGTGAAGGTGAATAAGGGCACCTAGGACATCACAAGGAAAGGAGAACAAGCATTTATTAATCACCTACTACATGCCAGGCACTATGCTAAATATTTTACAAATATTTTCTCATTTGATCCTTGCAACAACTCTAAAATGTAGGTGCTATTATTATCCCCATTTTGCAGCTGAGGAAACTGAGGCAGGAAGGGATTAAGTGACTTGCCCAGGGTCACATGGGGGAGATTTGAACTCAGATCTTCCACTCCAGACCCAGCTCTCTATCAACTGCATCATCTACCTGCCACCATATCTATATCATCTCTATGTAGTGGTGCCATCTGAGGGCTACCCAGTCTGAAGGCCAATGGTCCCTAGAGTTTAACCTAGACACAAGGCAAAGGCATAGACCAACTGGATTAATCACCATGAACCAGGACAAGGGTGAAGAGGAAGAGTCCTTGGGTTGTTGAAAGTGAGGACAATAAGGCAAGGCAGAAGCCTCTGGAACCTGTGGTCAGAGCTACCAATAGCTAGGCACTCAGTGTCAGTAAGTGCTCTGAAAGATGCTCAGTTTTCTTCAGTGCTAACTAAACCAGAAAAGCTTAAGTCTCTCTGCTCAGCAACCCCCCCCCCACCTTACCTGTCCAGTCCCTTTGGATTTAAAGGATCCATACACTAGTCTCTGACTGTAACAGTTTAAAAAAAGGTAAACTGAGGCACAAAGTTCCAAGCATGATCAATTTATTGGTAAAGCACAAATCTATGAGCTTCTTCAGTAAGCTGAGACCCCAAATGAGGAGGACAATTTTCTTTTATAGCTTTTGGGGAGTATAGAACAAAGAACAGAATTAGGTAGGCAACATGACATCATGGCCAGCTGAGGTGTGGGGAACAATAAGATTGATTGGAAGTCTGGTGATCTGGGGCTAGTAATGACCCCTTCCTTCCTTCCCTGTGATTAAGAAGTGCTCATTGTTCGAGTCCACCTGCAAGGTTACTCTTAATGGCCCAGACTTCTGGACAGCAAACCAGATATCCTTGAAGGACAGCGTGGTGGTGTAAACATATGAGGCCCAACTACCTTGTGTTCAGACGGCAGCCCCCAAGGTTGGCAAAATTCCTTGAGGAAAGAATAGATCAGTGATTAGCAAGAGAACTAGATCTCTGAACTTAATCCATTACAGGTCAGCTGAATTCCGAATTAAGACCAGAGACAGAGAACCATGACTTAAATAGCTATAGGACAAAACCAAGTAATTATAAATAAGATTAACTAAAAAAATGCAGAATCTATCTTGATCATGTCATGACCAAGCTCCCTCATGTCAGTCCCTCTGATAGAGATACCTTGTCTATATGGACTGGGAATCCCAGTGCAGGATCTGAATGCTGTAGGGCCCTGGGACCCAAGTAGCCTCCCTTCCCTATTAGAACATATATGTCATGAGTGGGTTTTGTTTTGTTTTTTGTTTTTGCTTGTCTTTATATTCCCAGGGCTTAGCACAATGCTCTTAGGTGAGTTCTTAATAAATACTTGTAGACTGGTTGGTTCCTTCTTAGAGGTGATCTTTTCTTCCACAAGTTGGTCAAGAGCCGATGCTGGAGACCTTGGCAAACACACAAAAGATGCCTTAAGCATGCAGTACAGTTAGTATCCTCACATTCCAATTTATTGGTTGTCAACATCTGTCTATCTGACCCACCCCTCCCATACAATCGTATGCACAAGGCAGTGTCTATCTTGAAGCCCATCTGTACTAACAATGCTCGGGTTAGTGCCATATGCCACATCAACTCAAGAAATGTTTCATGAGAGGGTTTGCTGCAGTGCGACCCGATCCCCTACCAAGCATTCACTCTAGTCACTTTGCAAATGTGCTTTGGACATTGAGTAGTAGTTAGTGCATGTTGCTAGAGGAACTTTAAAATGCTGATTTGTCTTTTCCACTCACCTGGGAAACACAAGCCAAAAAATTATCCAAAAGATAGATAATAGGGCCCATGATAAACATGAAAGAACTGGGGCCATTCAGCCTAGATGACTTGGGACCCAGGCTGCCTTCTTTCTCCAAAAGGAAGCTGAATCAGAGCACGAGAACTCTCACTAAATACATGTAGGGCTACATGAAGGAAGCTGAAGACCTCTGGTTTTTTGTTTTGTTTTTTTTTTCACTGAAGAGGCAATAGGTTCTTCCCATCACCCTCATTAATTTTTTTTTTAAATAAGTTCTTAGGGGCAGCTAGGTGGTACAGTGGATAGAGAACCAGCCCTAGAGTAGGAGGATCTGAGTTCAAATCCAGCCTCCGACACTTGACACTTACTTGCTGTGTGACCAAGTCACTTAATCCCTATTGCCTCACAAAAAATAAAAATAAATTCGTATTGATATCTTTCGTTTTTGCGTCACCAAAATTTTCTCCTTTATCCCTTTTCCTTTGCCCTCCCAAAGAGCCATCCTAATAGCAAAGAATTTTTAAAAGGCAGAAAGAAAAGGATGGAAAAACAAGACAAAAGCAATCAATAAATGAAAAGAAATCTGACAATATAGGTGATGCTCCACACCTGTGAACCAGCCCATCCACCACCACCTCCTCTGAGGAAGTGAAGGCAGAAACCAAACTGGACTCAGAGGACTTTCCCAAAGTAAGCATTGGGGTTTCTCAGGATGACCGTAGCATCCATTTCTATGGTAATCTTAAAGAATGATGTGGTTACATGCTCACCAGGTCAGGGGCAGCTGGGTAGCTCAGCGGATTTTGGAACACTGGCCTGGGAATCAGGAAGACTCATCTTCCTAAGTTCAAGTCTGGCTTCAGACACTTACCTAGCAGTGTGACCCTGGGCAAGTCACTTATCCTTGTTTGCCTCAGTTTCCTCATCTGTAAAATGAGCTGGAGAAAGAAATGGCAAACCACTCTAATATCTCTGCCAAGAAAACCCCAAATGGGGTCACGAAGAGTCAGACATGACTGAAAACAAGAACAACCACTGGACCAGGAGGATTTAGACCAAACACATTTGGTCAAGGAGGGGTAGTGGTAGGTGAGCCTGTTGGATTTAAAATTTAAAAAAAGCTCTTCTAGCTTTGGGTTCTGTGAATCCCTTTTTCTTTTGGAGGCAATAGGATTAAGGGACTTGCCCAGGGTCACACAGCTACTAAGTGTCTGAGACCAGATTTGAACTCAGGTCATCTTGACTCCAGGAGCCAGTACTCTATCCACTGCACCACTTAGCTGCCCCTGTGAACTCCTTTTTCACAGGAGGAGAAACCAAGTCACAGTGTGGGAAGGCCATGGAATAGGCCTCCATGGTAGCTCTTAGCTGAGGGAAGCTTCTTGTGGCAAGAACCATGTTAAAGGAGGATTCATCCGTCTCCAGTTTCCCTTCACTGGCTTGATAAAGATGCTGAGCATCTTCCTGAGCCATCTGATGATTCACATTCTGATTTTCATCACGATTACCCTGACACATGGATACAAGTAATCGTTCAAAGTGTCCTGAGGTATCTGATCAAATGTCTTTTTCGCTATCTCGTCCAAATTCTGATCGGTAACAATTGACAATATCTCGAATTTGCTGATTTGATCTTGTGCACAAAATCTCAATCAATACTCTTTCCTGAGTTACTGCTCCCTTCATTGCATTCCATAAACTCCAAGCATCATAATATGTAGGTGGCATAAACAAGGCAAGTATCAGTTCTTCCTATTTCCACTTAACTCGGACTTGAGATCTTTGATTAAATCCTTTCCATACATGGTCTTAAAAGCTGCCTTAATTTTCTGTCTTTGATCATTGGAGTGATTGGCGACAACATCCACGATTGCTTGCTCATCAGTCCCAAACCCTTTCATGGCCTTTCGGAGAACTTCTGCATCCTTCATAGCATCGAAGTTGGCAGCAGGTCGGATTGTCCCCTGAGTACCTTGAATCATGGCTGCTGGCTGATTAGGATAAGAAGCAGGAGCTTGGACTTATGGTGGAGAAATGGAAACACCAGGACAGGAAGGCAAGAAGCAAAGCAAACCTGGTGTTTGCCCATCCCCAGTGCTCAGCACACCCCTCAGCTGTATCAGCTCAATGTGCTATTATATGATTATCATCCCCATCAGAGCCTGTCATCCTCATTGTTCCCTGATTGAGCTCCCTGATACATAGCCCTTTCAGTTTCTCTTTACTGCCCAGTAATTATTGTTATTAAGGGAGCTTTGTTCTCTTCGTTTAGGAAATAAAACAGTTTTAAATTCCCAAAGCAAGAAACATTCACACTCTTGGACAAGGAAGAGGGGGGAAGGAGGGGTGTTACCCACTGGGACTGGAATGCCCCATGGAGCCATTGCCTCCCACCATCATGCTCCTGATAGCAGCTCTAGTCAGGTTAAACAGAGCCCAGAGAATTGGAAAACACACACACACACACACACACACACACACACACACACACACACACACACACTACTCCAACAGATCAGGTGGGTGGTAAAGAGTTTATTCTCCATCCTGGGTTTTCTGTGTTAATATGGAGAAGCAATCTTTTGTGACTAGGGCTTTAGGCTCCATTCTTCTCCAAACATATCTTTGCCTCAAAAATTATAATCCTTTACATTTGCATGGCATTTTAGGTTTCAAAGCATTTCTGGATCTGCTCTATGAGGTAGGCAGGGTAAGTATTTTTGAGCCTATTTTACAGATGAGGAAGCTCTCCAGGCTCTGTCACTAGCTAGGTGAAGGGTTTTGGGTGAATCACTTCACTGCTCTGATAAATAACGAGCTTGGACTACAAGGCCCCTTTCTAAGAAGCTCAAAGATTTGAGGATTCTGAGGTTCTGAGACTTTCCCAAAGTCATACAGTTGGTTAGTGGCAGAGCCTATAGGAGAAAATCTCTAAGGTCCCTTCTGGCTCTAAAATCCTAATGTTCTAAGATTCAAATCCGGCTCTGCTGACTCCTAGTCCAAGCCCACGGAACCAGACTCCTGGGCCTTGAGGAGCTGCAAAGATGAGTAAGGCATCTCTCTGATCCTGCTCTACTCATCACTCTGTGGACTTCGCTGTGTCCTGGCCAGCAGCCTCCTCGTCCTGACCATTCCTCTGCCCTGTGGCCCTCTCTTCTGATGGGTGAGTCCCTGACCCCAAACCATCATTTCATGAAGGGCCCAGGCTACCATCATTCCACAAAATGTCATAGGAGGTCATAGATTTTTGTAAGAAGGGCCTTTAGAAATCATCCAATATAAACCTCTCCATTTTAAAGATGAAGAAACTAACGAACAAAGAGGTTGACTTGTCCAGGGTCATGCAGGTGCCCTGTGCTAATTATTTCCTATTTATCCTGTATATATCTTGTTTTGTATCTGTTTGTTTGCATGCTGTCTCCTCTATTAGATTGTAAGCCTCTTGAAGGCAGGAACTGTCTTTTGCTTCTTTAGTGTTTGGCAGAGAATAAGCACTTAATAAATGTTTATTGCTTGAGCTAGGATTAGATCTAAGGTCTTTCTATTTCAAAATGCAATATTCTTGGGGGTAGCTAGGTGGCACAGTGGATAGAGCACCGGCCCTGAAGTCAGGAGGACCTGAGTTCAAATCAGGCCTCAGACCAAACACTTGACACTTACTAGCTGTGTGACCCTGGGCAAGTCACTTAACCCCAATTGCCTAAAAACAAAACAAAACAAAAATGCAATATTCTTTCCGCAACACTGCCCTTCCTCTATTGTCCATCTGCAAAATGGGGACAGCAATATTTATGCAGTGAGCATGTGCTAAAGGACTCATGCTGAGAAGATCCAGTAGTTCCAAGATGTTTTTGTTGTTCAGTTGTGTCCAACTCTTCATGACCTCTTTTTGGGGGGTTTTCTTGGCAGAGATACTAGAGCGGTTTGCCATTTCCTTCTCCAGATCATTTGACAGATGAGGAAACTGAGGCAAACAGGGGTAAATGACTTGCCCAGGGTCATACAACTAGTAAGTATCTGAGGCTGGATTTGAACTCAGGTCTTCCTGAGTCTAGGCTTGGCACTCTATCATAATCTGTGTCACTTAGCTGAAGACTCTTAGTGGAAAGATAGAAATGAACCAAATTCAGTTGCTCACAAGGCCTTGGTATGAGCTAAGCCATTGTTAAATTATTATTGAAAATCTTTCAAGATTGTGAGCCAGCTGCAGTTCTGAGCCACATATTCTGCTTTCATTACCGACCTCCAGGTTATTGTACAAGCAAATGAAATAATGTAAATAAAATGCTTTAGAAGATATATAGTATACATGTTATTATATATATTACACGCGCACACACACACACATACACACACACACACACACACATATACATTACCTGTGGGTACTCTACCCAAAGGAATGTAAATCTTGATTGCTGACACCCTGAAAGATATCTTGGGGTTTAGATTTCTTTCTTAAAGACCATGCCTTAGATCCAAATCACTCTGTCTCTCTTTGATTGGTCAAAAATAGGTTCCAGCCCAAGTTGCCCTTGGTCATTGTTTGGGCCGCTGAAGGCTCAGACCAAATGTAAATAGCAACTGTTTCTGTTTTGGCCAGAAACCTTGAGGGTCTTTCCCTCCCAGATTGATTTTTTTTTAATAGGTAAAAGAGGCCATTCTCTACCTCATTTCTTACCTAGCCTTAATCATTGAATGGGCATTGCCTCAATCAAACTGAGACCTGGAAAAGACCTTAGCTTAAAAAGGCACTGTATTGGGAGTCATTTCCAGGCACCCTGGTCTATATCTTGCCACTAGATCCAGGTGGCTCTGGAGGAGAGAGTGAGGCTGGTGACTTTGCACAGCCCTCCCTCGCTTAAATCCAATTCACTTGCAATTCATGGCATCACCTTCCTGATGTCAAGGTCCCCTTTGAGAACCAAGGACAGAAAACCAAAACACATGTGCATATGTGTATGTGTGTATGTGTATATGTATATATCTGTATGTATATTACATACACTCATGTATAAATTATTATTAGTCATATACCTTAGTATGAACTAATTTATATAAACTGACAGCCTTGTAGTTAGAAGGGCCCTAGCAGATGATCAAGTTCAACCCCTTCATTTTATGGATAAGAAAAATGAGGTCCAGAGAATTCAAGCAACTTGCTGAAAGTCACACAGTAGCAGAGCTAAGGCTCAGACTCGTGTCCTGTGATTTCAGATTCAGTGCTCTTTAGCTTTTCTCCACCCTGAAAATGAGGCACCAAAGATATGAGGCAGGGGGAGGAGGAAGAAGAGAACACTTTGGAACATGCGGCACTGCTCAAGGAGGGCTGGTATGGGTAGGTCTAAGCAGCCTTGGGTCAATATGAGGGCACTGGAGGTCTTGGGACAGGGAAAATGGAAGAGGACTAAGGTGCTGAAAGAAATAAACAGGCTCCCAAGATAAACATCACTTATGTCACAATGGGCTGAATGATCCTGGCTGAAGAGGAGGAAAGGAGTGGACCTAGCAGCTGACTGAGGAAAACCAGACTTGAGAAGACACCACCCTTAGCACCGAATAGCTGTTTTTAAAAAATAATATTGGCCATAACTCCTGGCAGCCAGCTCCCTCTCCTTTCAGGCGCCATTGTGTTTACAAAACAGCTGCTCTGGACAGCTAGGATTCTCATTAGGAGGCTGGGAGGAAAATTCCTTCCTTGTCAATGCCTCAGGAAGTGTTTTGAACCACAGCACATGGTGCTGCTGGGCCCAGGGACTGGGACCCTCATGGCCTAGGGAAAGAGTCTCATGACAGTTCAGACAGAGGGCTCGCACTCTCCCCATTGCCCTCAGTGCTGCTCTGGTGGAATCTTGCCGTGGATTTTGACCTCCTGAGATGGTGTCATAGAGGGAGGGAAGGAGCTTGTTTTCATTGTAGTGTAGTCATTTCAGTCATGTCCAACTCTTCGTGACCCCATTTGGGGTTTTCTTAGCAAAGATACTGGAGTGGTTTGCCATTTCCTTCTCTAGCTCATTTTACAGATGAGGAAACTGAGGCAAACAGAATTAAGTGATTTGCGCAGAGTCAT
Organism: Phascolarctos cinereus; assembly: GCF_003287225.1. Lineage (NCBI taxonomy): Eukaryota > Metazoa > Chordata > Mammalia > Diprotodontia > Phascolarctidae > Phascolarctos > Phascolarctos cinereus. The sequence goes on along the minus strand of NW_027555625.1, from coordinate 146,559,546 downwards.
GCAGCTACAGTAAGTGTCTTGAGGCCAGATATGAACTCAGGAAAATGAGTTTTCATGACTCCAGGCCTGGCACTCTACCTACTTCACCACCTACCTGTCCATGGAGCTTATTAGAGCAGGGGAATGAGAGTAGAAAATTACTGGAGAGGAAGCCATCCTGATTCTGCCTTTCTCTACAATTCTCACTGCCTTTCTGGGAGCTTCCATTCTACCAAGGTATAATTTTATGGGCTTGGATCTACAGGAAAGCTAGTTCATAGAATCACAGAATCTTGGAATTAGCAGGGCCATAGTAAACATCTAGTCAGTCTGTGGACCATCTAAAGTGGTCATCTGGTATCTAAACAAGAATCCTCTCTACGACATCCACATCCACAGCAAGTGGCTATCTATCCTTCATTTGAAGGCCTAAAGACATAGGGAGCTCACTGCTTCAAGAGGCGTACCCTTCCACCTTAGAATAGAGCATTTCCTCACATAGATCCAAAATCTACCTTTCTATAACCTCTAGCCTTTGGTTCAAATTCCATCTTCTGGAGCCAAGCAGCACATGACAACTCTTCAAATATTTGGATGTCTTTAATAATCTTCAATATCTTTAAAAGACAATGGTTGAAATACAATATTAGAAGACTTGAGAATTCTGGTTCTTCCATGTTCAGGCTAAATACCTCCAGTTCCTTCAATCAAGCCTCATGTGGTATGGTTTTTGAGTCCCACAATAATCCTTACCACCCTTCTCTAGAAATATTCTAGCTTCTCAGTTTTTGAAAATTTGGTGCCTAGGACTGAATACAAACAATTATGTTCTTTCCCCCCCTACAAAATAGATTCCTTTATTAAAACAACAAATTGTTAATATTATCCAATGAATAATTATCAACATTGTTGATAATTTTTTAAAGATACATTATGCTCCACTAAAGGTTATGGTATCCATGTTTTTCTAAGGCTACATGGCAGAGCTCAGGCCATGGTAGGTGCAATCAAGCTGTGAAGTATAAGCCCAATGACCAATTGTATGTTTGTCACCCAAGGACAAGCCTAGCTAAATTTAGAAAAACTCATTACCCAGTTGACCAGAGGGAAGAGAATTTTTTGTCCCACAGAATTTCTTAAATCCAATGTACTAAGTCATAGAAGAGTTCCATCTGCATGGATATGATGAGCACCCACACCAATGAAATTAGAGATTGTTGAAATATTTAAATAATGATACAACATACAAGGCATCCTAAAAATCTTGGAGCAGCTAGGTGACACTATAATGTATAGAGAGCCAGGCCTGGAGTCAGGAAGACCCATCTTTCTGAGTTCAAACCTGGCCTCAGACACTTCTTAGCTGTAGGACCCTGGACAAGTCACTTAACCCCTTTTGCCTTAGTTTCCTCATCTGTAAAATGAACTGGAGAAGGAAACCACTATTTTTGACAAGAAAACCCCACAAGCGGTAACAAAGAGTTGGACACAACTGAGCAAAAATTTTCATGTAGTTTACTAAGACTTTTGGAACAACCCATAGAATAAGACTTGAAGAAACACTAGGGTCTAGTACTAGGACTGCCACTGATTTGTAAGTAATGTATGGGGCTGGTGACTTTACTCTCTAAGCCTAGATTTCTTCACTTGTAAGAAAAGGGGATTAGACTAGGCACTGGGGGGTATCTAAGGAGCCTTCCACCTCTGACATTTTGTTCTGAATCTGTGATCCTATTAAGTAGAAAAACCTAGGTACATATAGTTACCATATCACTAAACCTGAACTGTCAACAATCTTAATCCTTACTTCCTCTACTAAATTTAAAGAGAACTGTTACAACTTCTCACTCGTGGTTCTTTGGAAGTTTTGGCATTGTGCTCTCTCCCAAATGATTGGTGTTGAACTCTCCCTGTTGTTTTAATGCTGTTGGAGGCTCTAATTGCTTCAGGGAAAGAACTTATCTCTAACTACTCTGCTGATGCCAGGAAAGAAAAGCCTCTGGTCTCCTTTTCTCACACCCCAATTAGCTCTTTGCCTGCTCTCCATTCCATACATTCTTTCCAGGACTCCTACATCTTCTCCCAAATTATTAAATCCAAGCTCAAACAGGAAATCCAAACAGTACAAACTTCCACTCAAAACTACCCCCGAGAGTCCCATCAGTGGGTTAATCTGTCAGCTGCAGCCTAGAAGGCACCTAGAACATGTAACACTCCCTTTCTGCATACTCTGTGCCCAGCTACTTGGGACAATTTTTTATTCTCTGTTGTTTGCTGTTATATCATTTCATTCATGTCCAATTCTCTGTGATCCCATTTAGGGTTTTCTTGGCAAAGATACTGGAATGGTTTGCCATTTCCTTCTCCAGTTCATTTTCAGATGAGGAAACTGAGGCAAATAGAGTTAAGTGACTTGCTCAGGGTCACACAGCTAGTAAGTATCTGAGGCTAGATTAGGACTCAGATCCTCTTGACTCCAGGGTGTACCACCTAGCTGCCCCTCTTTATTTTTTAATTGCATACTATTCTTATAATGACTCTACGGCTTTGCTCAGTAGGTTCCTGATGCCAGTAATGCCCTCCATCCCTCTCTTTGCCTGCTAAATTTCTACCCATCCTTTAAGACCTAATCTACTCTTTCCCCCAAGATGGAGCCAAAGGCGAAGAAGGAAGCGGTTGTCCCCGCCCAAGACAGAAGCCAAGTCCAAGGCCTTGAAGGCCAAGAAGGCAGTGTTGAAGGTTGTTCATAGCCACAAGAAGAAGATCTAAATGTTCCCCACCATCCAGCAACCCAAGACACTAAGACTTCAACGGCAGCTCAAATACTCCTGAAAAGTGCCCCTTGGAGGAACAAGCTTGGCCACTATGCCATCATTAAGCTTCCCTTGACCACTGAGTCTGCTATGAAGAAGATTGAGGTCAACAACACCCTGGTCTTCACTGTGGACATCGAGACCAACAAGCATCAGATCAAGCAAGCGGTGAAGAAGCTGTATGACATCAACGTGGCCAAGGTGAACATGTGGATCTGGCCCGATGGAGAGAAGAAGGCCTATGTCCGACTTGCTGCAGACCATGATGCTTGCCAACAAAATTAGAATCATCTAAACTGTGTCCAGCTATCCCACTCCATCTACAATAAAGTTTTCCATTAAAAAAATATTCCTAATCCAAATACCATGTCTTAAAGTAAGCTATTCCTGCTTCCCTAGGTATCAATGACCTTCTTCCTAGGATCTTACATGGAACTTTGTTTTGTACTTTACTAATGTATCTATGCTGTAATATTATGTTTTAACTATGTGTGATTGGTGTCGTATTCCTTTAGAGGCCTGTAAACTCCATCAGGACAGAGATTCTGTCTTTTCCAAACTTCATATCTATTCTCCACTGTGGCATTTTAAAAAGTCCAAGAGATGTAATTTCTGGGTTATTTAATCATTGTATTAATAATGCCAAAATTTCAATAAAAGGATCATCATTTAGCTATCTCTCTCCTAGACCAAAGATCTCATGGTGGTAGGCTCATAGTTTTTATGTACTTCAAAGAGTAGGTGTTTGTGAGGGGGGGGAATCCACTCTGATTGGTTAACAGTTAATGAGAAAGTGAATATTACAATGACAGGGTAGGCTATATTACAATGAGGGTCTTGGGGTACGGTGATGTGGGTCACCCAAATCTTGGTCAAAGAGACGTCAATTTCCATATCATCTGTCTGACAAAAGGGAGAATCAACACTTCCCAGACCTGTCTGAGCAAACACAATGAGCAGGAATGCACCCATTAGCCCAAACTTAGAATTTCTTCTACTGTCTGATTAGATCTTGGCCTGAGTAAATCTATAAGAGAGATTGCCCATACTGGTTGGTTTCTGGATGAGGAAGTAGATAAGGGGGAAAACCTCAGTCCTAATACTATAATTAGTTATTAAATACAGGAGAGAAACAATTAATTTCTCCCACCACCTGGCACATTGTACTCCAGACAGGAGCTGCTCAGGACAGGTTTGTTGTACTGTATCGCGTTGTCCTCAGTCACGCTGTCTTCACAGAAATTTGTTCTGTCTCCTTTGCGAGTCAGCACCTCCTTCTCTGGCAGATGAGAAGCGTAAAGCTTGCTACTGGCCCGGAGACACCACTTTGCGCAAGCCTAACTACTCACTGCTCAAATAGTTCTTTCCAGCCTTGTGAGAATTGAGATTCAAAATGATCTCAACAAGCTGACACACTCGGCCAAAACCGAGAAGACGACAGTTAGCTGGGATAGATGTATTTAGGTGGGGAGGGGGGAAAACACTTAATTGCACAAGTACAGAGTGGGAGGGACATGGCTTAGTTTTCGTTGACCAAAACAAGTTCAATGTGAACCAACGATGTGGTGTAGCTACTAAAAAATGAATACGATCTTAGGCTGAAATAATATAAACGTCATGTCCAGTGGGAAAGAGATGATAATTGCGCTGCACTCTCCCCTGGTCAGAGTACATCCTCGAAGGGACATCAACAACCAAAAAAGCATCCCAAACAAACGGGACACGGAGGAGTTATGAACAACACAGAGTCACACATGAGCAGATTTGGAGGAGACTTCAGAGGGCATCAAATACAACCTACCTAGACAGGTATCTTCTGTAGATTTGCTTTGAAATAGGATCATCCAGGCCTTGCTTGAAGACTTCTGGTGATGGGGAACTTGCTACCTATTTCCCAAAAGCAGGGCCTCCCATTTTGGGATAGCTTTTATGATTAGGAGGTTTTTCCTTATATAGCACAGGCTCTGGGTTCATTCTCCCCAACCTCCATTCACGCTGGCAGGTTGAGTTCTGAGATGGCATCTGCCTATTCTTCCCTTTGATGGCACAGTGGATAGAACACTAGGCCTGGAGTCAGGAAGACCTGAGTTTAAATCTGTCCTCAGATGCTTATTAGCTACATGACCTGGGCAAGTCACTTAACCCTGTTTGCCTCCGTTTCTTCATCTATAAAATGAGCTAGAGGAGGAAATGGCAAACCATTTCAGTATCTTTGCCAAGAAAACCCCAAATGGGGTCACAAAGAGTCAGACATAACTAAACAACAATAACAACAATTTTTTGGCTTAGGGCTCTAGGGGTGTATATATATAATATAATATGATATAATATGATATAATATGATATAATATGATATAATATGATATAATATGATATGATATAATATGATATGATATAATATGATATAATATGATATAATATGATATAATATGATATAATATGATATAATATGATATAATATGATATAATATGATATAATATGATATGATATAATATGATATGATATAATATGATATAATATGATATAATATGATATAATATGATATGATATGATATGATATGATGTAATATGATGTGATATGATGTGATATGATATATGATATGATATGATATGATATGATATGATATGATATAATATGATATGATATAATATGATATAATATAATATGATATAATATAATATAATATAATATAATATAATATAATATAATATAATATAATATAATATAATATAATATAATATAATATAATATAATATAATATAATATAATATATAATATATAATACATTATATTGTATTGTATTGTATTGTGTTGTATTATATTGTATTATATATACACATATACATATATTAGGTACAATTATATACATACATATATTACTATTGCTCATAAGACCAAATCATCATATTCTGCCATATCATTTAGTCAGTCTACATCTCCACAATATCAATTAGCAAATTAATATTAATTAGCTTTTACAAAGGAATATTTCCAGAGAAGGAATAGCAAGGACCACAGTACATCTCCAGAACCAGAGAGTACACTCTGCACTTGACACAGCCATGTGGTCCCTGGGTAGAGCAGGTTCAAATGTAAAATGGTTGCAATGGAACATTTCCCCTTACCACAAATGAAAAACATAAACAAAACCGAAAACCAGAGAGGCCTTTTGGATCTCTTCACCAAACCTCCACCATATTCACTTCTGGATGTGGCAGAGCTGATGGACAAGTTACTCCCTTGTTCAGATGGGCTGGCTCATTGTTTTCTATCCTAAAGTCAGGCAGTTGCATCTCTGGAGAAGCTGCAGCTACCGGGAGATTCTGCTACTGACTCCAGTTACTACTCTTTCGAGCTTTTGAAGCTCCCAAGGTCATATCTTAGCTTATTACAACTCCAGATACTCATTCAACTAAGATTAGGGAAAAATAAAAACAAGTAGAGGCGCCACGTGTTCACAGACACTTGGCAGCTGGGAGGAAGATAGGGCCTAATGTTCCTTCTGCACCCAGAGGTGCATAGCATTATTCTTCCCCTTACTTAAAGCTTCCAGGGAAGAGAGCAAGAGATTCTGCACCTGAACTTTTTGTTTTCATACTCATTTCTGGCCCAGCAGCCAATGAAAAGGCTTTTAATCACTAAACAGTATGCTGAGAGGGAATAGCCAGAGAATACTTGGGTATGCTCTGAAGTGAGGGGATGTCTCCCTCTAATATACATGCCCAGAAGCAGGTTTATCAAGCTTCCACATGGGTTGGTACCAAGCAGGACATATCGTGAACACTCACTCTAAGGACTGGGTCTTTATTGACCAGCTCCTCCATTAAATTATTCCCCCATTTAAGAAGCTGTCATCCTCATTAAGTGGAATGGGAATACATTTTGAGCACATTGTCAATGTCTTTGATACGGCAGTTCTCTGGGGTCCCAGGGAGGTGGCATTAGCATGGTCCTTTCACTTGTTTCTCTTTTTCCATACAGGAAAAGATTCTTAAAATAGTCAGTGTGCCATAGACCTTACACAATCTCATACGTACATGCTAATATCACAGTTGCCCCCCCCTAGATACAGCATTATGTAGATTTAAAAAAACTTTATAATGCTTTTCAGAGGTTATTGCTTACCTAATACTTAATAAGGGCCTGTCTTGGTGCTCGAAACAGCTTTTCACATTTCATAGAAAAGAAGGTAAAGAAAATCAACCTTCCTATTTCAGATGGAAACCTGGCCCTTACCAAACTTCCCAGAACATATGGAACTCTCTCTGAAGGGACTTAGGATCTAGGTTCAACTGGCAGGCGACTCCCTTCCACCCCCACCTCCCCAACCCACCCACCCCCACCCCCTAATCCCCCCTCAGATGAGAAGCCGCACCTGTTTGGCTGGGCATTTGTGTAACAACATTCAATTGGGTGGGTACCAAGTTCTATAACAAGCCAAGCCAGCACTAGGTCCTGGGGGGGAGGGAGAGGGGAAGGTGGAAGGATTGGAGCAGGGCGGTAAGGGGCATGATGAAATCCATAGGAATGAAACTGAGTGGGAAATGAAGAGATGGCTGATTAGAGCACCCTCCTTAAAATGGAGCTTCTGGAAGGAGTCCTTCATCTCTACCTTCTCCAGTCAGAGGGAGGGGCCCCAGGAGCATGATGAGGTATGAGTTCCTGGGTTGATGTGATCTTGCATAATGACGAGGCTCTTGGGGAAATGATGAAGTCCAGATGGGTGCAGCTAGGTGGTTAATGAAGGTGTACCCAGAAGTTGCCTCACCAAACCTCCATATAGTTTGGGATAGGGTAAGGCATATATTATACATGCTCTAAGGCTTGGACCCTCACTGGGCAGCTGTCCTCACATTACATTTATATGGAGCCAAATCTATTGCTTTGCATACCTTCATTCAATCAACATGTATTTATTAAGTATCTACTGTGTGCCAGGTCCACAGGTATTAAATGTACAAAGAAAAAAATGACATAATCCCTGACCTAAGGATCTTGCATTCTTTCAAGGGGTGGAGGAGAAGGAGGAATGGAAAACTTGCACATAGATAAAAGAATAAAAATCTATTCAAAATAAATACAATACAATTTCAAGAAGGGAGGCTATTGGCAATTGGGGAGATAGGTACAAGCCTCATGTAGGAGGAGATGGCACCTAAACTGAACCTTGAAGAAAGCTAGGGCTTTGGGGGGCAGCTAGGTGGCATAGTGGATAAAGCACCAGCCCTGAAGTCAGGAGGAGCTGAGTTCAAATCTGGCCTCAGACCAAACACTTGACACTTACTAGCTGTGTGACCCTGGGCAAGTCATTTAACCTCAACTGCCTAAAAACAACAACAAAGAAATCTAGAATACAAAATGCTTAAAATAAAGAATCTCTTTTTTCACTTAACCCCAGTTGCCTAAAAAAAAAAAAAGCCAGGGCTTTGAAGAGGTTAAAGGCGAGGAGAGAGGACATTCCAGGCAGGGGCTATTGTCTATGCAAAGGCACGGAGTTAAAAAGTGGAACTTTACGTACAGCTAGCAGCAGGTAAGCCAACCTGACAGAAACCTAGATTGTTTGAAAGGGAACAATGTGCAATAAGCCTGGAAAGGCCACTGGAAAGCACATTGGGAAAAACTCTGAATGCCAAAGAGAGTTGATATTTTCTCTTAGACACAGTAGAGAACTACTAAAAGTCCTTGAGCAAGAAACTACGTGGTTAGGAAGAGTGATTTGGCAACTGAGTGGTAGATTAGGAAAGGGAGAAATTAGAGGCAGCAAGAGTATTTAGGAGGCAGCGGCAATACTCTAGGCAACCACTGAAATGGTCCAGTGGAGGTAATAAAAGCCTGAATTAGGATGGTGTCTCAGTGAGTAAAGAGAAGGATTCCGGAGATATTATGGCAATAGAATCAGCAAGGCTGGGTAGCTGATGGGTTACATGGTGGTGAGTAGAGCGAAGGGGTTAGGATGACTGACGTGAACCTGGACAACTAGAAGGATGCTGGAGTTCTCTTAAGAAATAAGAAACATAGGAAGAGTGATGGGTTGGGGGAGGGAAGAGAATGAGGTCTAGATTGGAGATATCAAATTTGAGATGGGCAGTTCATGATGTGAGACTAGAAATCAGGAGAGAGACTAGCCTGAATATGTAGATCCATGAGTCATTTGCAAAGAGGTGATAAACAAAATGAGGGTTTCTAAGAAAAGAAAATAAGAGAAGAGGAAAGAAGAGGAGAGAATGGGGGACCAGGATAGGACTTTGGGGGTATATTCACCCAGATTGTTGTTGAGTGTTTCAGTTGTGTCTGACTCTTCGTGACCCCATTTTGGGGTTTTCTTGGCAAAGATACTACAGTGGTTTGCTATTTCTTTCTCCAGTTCATTTTACAGATGAGGAAACTGAGGCAAACAGGGTTAAGTTACTTGCCCAGAGGGGGCAGCTAGGTGGTGCAGTGGATAGAGCAATGGCTCTGAAGTCAGGAGGACCTGAGTTCAAATCAGGACTCACACCAAACACTTGAAACTTACTAGCTGTGTGACCCTTGGCAAGTCACTCAACCCTAATTGCCAAAAAATAAAAATTTTTTTAAAATTTCAAAAATGTTACTTGCCCAGGGTCACATAGCTAGTAAGGGTCTAAGGCTGGGTTTGAACACATGAAGAAGAATCTTTCTGGTTCCAAGACCAGTGCTCTATCCATTGTGCCACCTAACTGCCCCACCCACCCAGATAGGGGATTATTAATACAGCCTGAACTCATTTTAACTTTATTGGCTACCAAGCCACAGGGGAATCTCTTATTGAACTTACAATCCACAAAAACCCCCAGGGATTTTTTCATGTGAATTGCTATCTAGCCCACTCCCAACATCAGTAGCACCACCCATTTTGTATTTGTGTGGCTGTGTGTGTGTGTGTGTGTGTGTGTGTGTGTGTGTGTGTGTGTGTGTGTGTATGTGTGTGTTTGTTTTAAAACCTAATGTGGAGGGGGCAGCTAGGTGGTGCAGTGAATAGAGCTCTGGCCTTGAAGTCAGAAGGACCTGAGTTCAAATCCAGCCTCAGACACTTAACACTTACTAGCTGTGTGACCCTGGGCAAGTCACTTAACCCCAATTGCCTCACCAAAAAGCAAAAAAACAAAACCTAATGTGGGACTTGACATTTATCCCTATTAAATAACATCTAATTAGATTTGAATCATTGTTATATCCTGTTGAGACCTTTTGCATCTTGATTCTGTCATCCAGTGTGTCAGATATGCCTCTCAGCTTTGTTTCATCTGCAAATTTGATAAGCATACCGTCTTTGCCACCATCTGAGTCTTCAATAAAAAATGTTAAACAAGTCTTATAAAGAACAGTTGAAAACAACAGGGGTGTTAGACTTAAAGGGGACAGAGTGGCTATCTTCCAGGAAGTAAAAGGCTGCCAAGGTTGATAGCTTCAGAGACAGAGAGAAAGGCTAAAATCTAAAAGACATATTGGAAGAGGCATGAGGAGGAGAGGAGGGGGTCATTTGGTGCCCTCCCCTCGGCTAGTTGATATAGTCACAGATGTAATCACAGAGGACAAGAAATTAATATGTTAGCAAAGTATTAAACACACTATGATCCCTTTACAAAATATGAACACCTTTTTGTGATGGAATTAGAGGGAATCTGGCTGTTGGATGAGGAAGACAAACATACAAACAAAAAAAATAACTTAGCCTTCTGAGGATAACACTCAGAATTGGAGACAACTGTAGAGATCAGTTTGGGAAGAACACAGAACTTCTCCTTGTGGTGGGGGGCAGGGCAGGGAGATTTTCCCTTCCTCTGTCATTGGCCACAATTTAGAAGCAGAGCTACTTATCTAGAAGGAGGGACCCCATCCAGCAGTTTGAGAGTTCATTGATTTGGGAGTATCCAGGAAAGAACCAGCAATTGAGTAGAAACATACTCTCCAGACTTGGATACAATCACTCAAAGAAGGAAGCAATTCTTAGGATGACCCCTGGCACTAGAGAAGAGAGTTAATGGCTTTGAATTCAAGAGAGAACTGGGACAGGGGTGTGCTGGAGCCAGCTTTTACTGGATTTTGAGAACCAATTGTTAAATTTTCAGTGGGAACATTTCTAAGTCAGTAATTGGCATGCGCTATACATCAGGGATAGATTTATTATTTTATTGATTGTCTAGACTTGAGAAAGTGATGGACAGATGTTAGTAATGCAGACTAAACTTAAAAGTGTGTCCTGCATTCGTGGAGAGCAAGTTGTTAAATGTTTATCAGCACATCCCTGGAGCTAGGCCTGGCAATCAACAGTTGAGCTTTATGAAAATCCCATTAGGAGAGAAAGGACTTTGAGACCCTGAAATAGTATCATAAGACCACAGAACCACAAGATCATAGATTTAGAGCTGGGAAGGACCTCAGAGGTCATCTGCCTCCTCATTTTATAAAGCTGAGAAAGCTGAGGCCCGGAGACATGTGTTCCACGTGCAATATTACTATTCATTCTCTACTTTTTCTTACAACTGCTATGTGATTTAGTGGGAGTGGGGGGAATGGTTGTAGAACTACTGTTCTTATGATGCCATCTTAGTAAATACCTTTTTTCTGAGCTAATTTGTGTACTGATTGACTGTTAAAAGTAAACACACCAGTGGGGCCTCATGAACCCTAGTTTTAGGAATATATATCCAAAGGATATTCTTGAAATCTGAGGTAGGTGCCATACTCTAGGACAGGGATGGGGAGCCTGCGGCCTCAAGGCCGTATGTGGCCCTCTAGGTCCTCAAGTGTACCCCTTTGACTGAATCTAAACTTTGTTCTGTGAAGTTTGGATTCCGTCAAAGGGCCACACTTGAGGACCTAGAGGGCCACATGTGGCCTCGAGGCTATAGGTTTCCCGCCTCTGTCTAGGAGATCCAATTCATCAGTGTAAGCAAGAATTGGGAGGTACTACCTCAGAATACACAGAAAGGGGCGCTACAGAGTAATCAGCAGGACTTGACAGCAGATTTCTCTCTCTTTTCATCCTGTTTCCAAAGATAATTCACTGGGTATATACCTAGCCTAGGTAATGTGGATTTTCTTTGCAGGATGGGTTTCTATCATCTTTAATATGCCTCTTTAATAATATATAACATAACATAACACAATGTGATATTTTATGGTATGATATGATATACCATAGCATAAAATTATATAATATATAATATACTAGTCTATCATAATATAAGAATATGTCTCTAAAGGGATAAAACAGGTTGATGGTAATCGACAGGCCTCAGACCCATCAGCGAGTTAGAGAGATGTCTAACCAAAGGATGTGTAGATTTTCCCCCAGCAGAATAGGCAGATGAGAACAATTGTTCCAATGGATACAAAGGTGGCTAAAGCAGGCACTGTGGAGTGCTTAGAGCTTAGTCAGACATTAAAGATGCCAAGGTCATCCACTGTTGATTGTCTTGACTTTTGTCTTATCACTGGACTTCAATGACTGGAAGAGATAGTGAGGCTGACAACTTTGTGCACCTCTGCTTCACTTAAATCCAATTCATGTACAAATCAAGACATCACCCAGTGACGTCATCAGGCCTGTTCAAAAACAAAGGGTGAACAACAACACCTCCTTAGATTTTCAGTGGTGAGAGAGACCTGGACACAGGAGAGGTGAGGGGGAGGAAAGAAGAAGACTTCTGACCAGTGTACTTACCAGGTTTGAATGTTCCTTTGCTATTGATTTATCTCTGAAGGTGGGAAAGAGGAGGTGCTAGGGAAGTATGTGGAGCCTTGTGTCTTCTCTTTATTGCTCTGTCTCCAAGTCACAAAGAATCACAGAATTTCAGAGTTGGAAGGGACCTACTACATGAAGAAGAATCCCTCCTACAGCATACATGATGAATCATCACCTTGCTTTTGCTTGAAGCCTTCCATCAAAGGGTGGCCTACTATTTCCTAAGACAGCCCATTCCACTTTTGCATAGCTCTGATTGTTAGGAAGTTTCTCTTCCCATCATGCCAAAATTTGCCTCTTGGCAAATTTCACCCATTGCTCTTAGTTTTGCCCTCTAGGTCCAAACTGAACAAATCTATTCCTTCTTCCATATGATAGCCTTTCAAATACCTAATGACAGCTACCATGTCCCCTCTAAATCCCTTTCAGATGTTCTCTACTGTCAAATCCAAGTAGCCCTAGAGAGACAAGATAATGGACATAATCCAGTAGGGGTCAGAGGAAGAAGAGACATGTAGTGGAGATTGGTGGCTCCCTGCTGAGGGGTACTGAGGTAGCTATTTGTCAACCTGACATTAATAATAGAGAGGCTGGCAGTCTTCCCAGAGTACGTATGTAGCACATGATAGAGAGTCCCCCAAGACTTGTCAAAATTGATAACCATTGCCCACTTCTGGTGATTCACACGGGGATAATTGATACTGCCAGAAAAAAAAAACTAGAAAGGATTTCTAGAGGTTGAGAAGGCTTGGGCAAGGAACTGAAGACCTCAAGGCCAGAGTTGGTATTTTTATCACTGTTGCCAGTTGAAGGCAGAGGCATTGGAAGAAGAATGCTGATTGGACAATGAAAAGCTGGTTAAGAGGATGGTGAGAACAGGATTTGAATGTATGAACTATAACTTAATAATTGATGAGTTTTTGGCTAGGAATGCTTTGCAACTATTAAGGGCTACTTAAATGTTTCTTTGATTCTTGCAAATCTGAGATGAGGGTTTTAAAATGGAAAGGTTGGATGGTAGAGGAAAGAAACTATCTGTCTAACAAGCTATTTATCATTGACTGGTAGAGTGCTGGGCCTGGAATCAGGAAGACTCATCTTCCTGAGTTCTAATTTGGTCTCAGACATTTACTAATTCTGCGACCCTGGGCAAGTCACTTATCCCTGTTTGCCTCAGTTTCCTCACCTATAAAATGAGCTGGAGAAGGAAATGGCAAATCACTCCAGCATCTTTGCCAAGGAAACCCCAAATGGGGTCATAAAGAGCCAGACATAACTGAACAACAAGCAATCATTGTATTTCCTCTGTTGTGACACAGGTAGAAGAATAACAGTAGAGGTGTCCCATTACTCACAGGAGTCAAAATCTAAGAAACGAGCCCGAAATAAGCCCAAAACCTAATATGCCTGTATGCAAATATTCAAAGTATGGATAAAAAGCAAAATGAACTATAGATCCTAACACAAAGAGGCAAATTTGATCGCACAGACATCACTGAGACTTGGTGGCAAGATATTTATGACAAGAACGTGGCTTCAGAAGCGTAGATACCTTATGTCAAAAGAAGAAAGTAGAACAAAGTTGGGGCAGAGTGGCATTGCATGCATGTTAAGATGCCCTCATGTGGGGAATCCAGGAACCAGAGGAAATGTAATGGAAGGCATTGGGTGAAGATCAATGGAAGCAGCAATCAGAAGTCAGAAGAATATACCTAGCAGAAGAGGAAAATGAATGTTAAAGTCAAGAAAAGAGGTCACAAACCTGATGCAGGTGCAGGACATAGCAGGGATGGGAGACATCATTTACCAATACAGCACTGGAACTCTTATTGGCAAGAACGAAGAAGCAGCTAACCCATCAATGACTTCCCTTAGTAACTTCCTATTTCAGGAACTGTTACTCTAGAACGGATGGTGACCGACATAGAAATGACAAGAACCTTGGAGACAAGTGTCTGCTCCAACTAAGAATTTGTGACAAAGGAGAGAAAGGTCTGCCATGTACCCTAGATTTTGCTAGAGGAGATTTCAGAAGGTTTAGAGAAAGGATAGGCAGTATCTCAAGTCCTAAAACCACAAGAGGGAGAAGAAGATCTCCCAAATTAAATCTGAAAGACTCAAACAGAAACAATTCCAACGAAAAAGATACAGATGGATGCAAATAGGCCAGTTTTGATTTTCTAATGACCTGTGAGGTATTACCACTTTGTTATATGGGCATTTGGGTTTCTGAAAAAGTTTAAGGAGCACTGATAAAAATCAACTTGAGAACAAACACAGCTCCTCAAATAAAAAATGCTTCAGGAGAGACATAGACTATTTTGAGGAACTAAGAGAAAACTGGCCCCTCAGATAAATGTACTGAAAGGACCTGCATGAAAGCCAGACACTGATGGAGGTAAAGATGTCTGCAATGCATTGTGGTCCATCAATTCATTGACAGATGATTTTTCAGAATGTCAAAGGTTATAATTAGAAAATTATAAATGAATGGGAGGAGTGTTGAGAGGGAAGCATTTATCAAATATTTACTGTGTGTCAAGCACTATTCTAAGTGCTGGGGATAAAAATACAAAAGCAAAGACAAAATTAAATAAATCCCATAATCCCTTCAGTTTGCTACAGCTTATAATTAACAGTCCCCTTTCCCAACCCCCCATGAAGAAGGTACATTTTTAGATACATCGAGGCAGCTAGGTGGTATAATGGATAGAGCACTGTTCCTAAAGTCTGGAAAAACCTGAGTTCAAATTCAACCTCACACACTAGCTATGTGACCTATAGCAAATCACTTAACCTTTGTCTACCTGCTTTTTCTTATCTGTAAAATAAGGATCATAATACCACCTATCTCGAAGAGTTCTTGTGAGATGATATTTGTAAAGTGCTTTGTAATCCTTAAGGCATGATATAAATGCTAGCTATTATTGCTATTATTTCAACTCTTCTTCTGGGCCAAGATTGGTCATTATAATTTCGTGGCATTCAGATTCATTTTGTTTTTCTTTCTATCAAATCTACTCTTTCCTCCCTGTTTTGAATGAGGCCTGTGATTATCATTGTGGAAATGTGATGGTTTATCAGAATAGAGAAGAAATACCCTGGAATGTATTCATAAGCTTTTCATATGAAGTCAATTTTACGTAAGTTATTTCTTATATACCATCCAAGGGCTTTTAATGACCGAAATGCTAAAAGAATCTCATTAGGTCAGATGTTTGCACCTATAATGTAGTCTAGCTCTGATCACAAAGGTTTGAATTGCATTGTTTTTTTGTGGATTGTGAAACTTAATTCGTCAGTGGTTCCTAAGTTAATGACTCAATTCCCTACAAGTTCAGGTTGTAATTTTTCTTAGTTTATTTGGCATCTAATTACACACCTCTGACATATTTCAAAGTAGGCAATGGCAGCGATATATGGAAAGTTTCTCCCAACTTTTATTGTTCTGTCTTCCTATTTTTACATTTATTACTTTTTATTTGTTCCGTACCTGTTTTTCTCTGTTTGTCTGTTAAGAGGCTACTCTGGGCAGTAGTTAGAGTGTTAGACTTTAAGTGGGAAACACCTGAGTTCAAATCTTGCCTCAGACACTAATTGTATGACCCTGAGAAGTCACTTAACCTCTCTCAGATTTAGTTTCCTCATCTGTAAAATGGGGACAGCAATAGCATCTACCTTCTTGGGTTGCCGTGAGGATGAAATGGCAGCTAAGTGAGGCAATGGATAGAGCGCTGGGCCTGAAGTCAGGAAGACTGAGTTCTAATCCAGCTTCAGAGACCTACTAGCTGTGTGAGCTTGGGCAAGTCATTTAACCTCTGTTTTCCTCCATTTCCTCAACTGTGAAATGGGGATAATACTAGAACCTATCTCCCAGGGTTGTTGTGAGGATCAAATGAGATAATATTTATAAAGCACTTTGCACATAGTAGGTGCTATACAATTTATTATTGTTACCATCATCAATAGCTAATATTTACATAGCACTTACTATGTGGCAGGCACTGTGCTAAGCATTTTATAAATATTATTATTAGGGATAATCTATGGAAAGCACCTTAAAGTACTATATAAATGATATTATTAGTATATAAAAATCTCTTGATTCAAGGTTATGACATGAATTTTACCTTCTAATACATTTGGATCTGTTAAAATAGATAGGAAATATCCTTAAAAGTTATAAACATAAAGACTAAAATATTTTTCTTAATTTTGAAGTTGTTCCTGGAAATCCGTTTTTTAATATATTCTCTGCATATTCTGTAAGTTAGACATATTTCTCAAATGTTTTATAGCAGTGAACTACTGAGTTCCCTTGTTGTTGAAGATATAAAGGTTTTTTTCTAAATTCAAGATCTTTTCCTGACTTAAGTAACAGCTGTACCATTTTTTCTTTATAATTTGTTTCTTAGTGTTTATTAACATAGTGTTCTTTAACACAGTTTAAAGCTAAGAAAGTACTTCTAAAAAGTTTCATAAGACATTTCTTACATGAGAGTACTGTGGTTAGACTAGTTTAAAAATATTTACAGGAAAGCAGGGTGGTTAAGACTTGTGTGGAAATTGTGGATATGCTAATTTAGGTAAACATGGCTAGAATGTAGTTGAGAGGTTCTATGCAAATAGAATTCTATTTGCTCTATGAAATGAGTTTTGTTTTTCATTTGGTGAGGCAAGCAGAGTTAAGTGACTAGCCCAAGGTCACACAGCTAGTAAATGTCAAGTGTCACTTTTGAACTCAGGTTCTCCTGATTCCAAGGCCCATACTCTATCCACTGTGCCACCTAGCTGCCCCTTAAAATGTTTTTCATCTTTACTTCTAAAATAGCTCTTGATGGTTCAATTTTAAGCTACTTTGTTCCTATTCTGAATAGGTCTCAGATTTTGAAAGGCAAAGAACCCCTTGGTGATTGGTTCAAATCTCTCATTCTGTAGGAAAGAAAACTGAAGCAATGACCCTTCCCCCAAGTCACAGAAAGGCCCAGTGGGGACTGGAATCAAACTATCTTTGGCCAGTGATAGCACCAAATTTCTTTCAACTTGACAAACACAAAAAAAGATTTTTTTCATCCTGCCCCTTGAACATGTGCTCAGGGCCTAAGATTGATTTTTTAAAACTCTAATGTTACACTAATGCATTCAGTTTTCTAAGTGATGGCTGAGAAAGCTGTTTCTGCTAATTAATTTTCATAGGATTAAGGATATGTTCTCCAAAATAAAATGAACAACAATCCTCTCTTGATGTAAAAAAATATTTTTTTTTTCTGAAATGAAAACAAATCAGGAGGAAATCAAAACATGGTGCTTTCTCTATCCACTAGGCCACAATGTCTAATTATGTATAGCCATAGGTGTTTTCAATCACAGTCTTTTACAGATATAAACACATTCCCATATACTTACAGGTAGTGTTATCTTTGTCACGAGCTCTTGGCACAAGATAATAATATAAGTAAATAAATAAACATTAATGCTACAGATGTTTTCTATAACTGATTGTTCTAGGTTGGGAAAATAAAAAACACCTGCATTTCCCACTCTGAGAAAGCTGAGGAGGGGTCAGGTTGCACATGTTGAAGACCACTCCCTCAGGCAAAATTTCAGAAAAAAAGTCCAGGTTTGGGTACCCTGAAATATATATAGTATTACAATGTGGATTTTTCTCTTTCTACTCAGTGACCTCCACACTCATTTACATCCTTCCCTCATGCTTAGTTTCTATTTCCCTTGTTCTTTTTTCTGTATCACCCCTGACTACCCAAGTTCTTAACCTTACCTTATTTCAATTTTCCAGCTGCACTAGAGAAGCATAGGCCTGGGCTTCCTTGGGAAAATTATTGTCTATGAGTACAGGGAGCCAGTGGGCCCTAGCAGCTAGAATAAATCTTCTCTTGGGTTTTCATCACCTTTGTCTTAGACACTTCTGTTCCATGAAGGGCTGGGCCAGTTAACTCACAGCACATTAGAGTGAATTGCACTTTTCCTACCCTGATCACTTTTCGATGTATTACCGATAAATTTTTTCAGCCCAACACAAATAATCAAATCCTCTCCCCCACCAAAAAAAGCTTATGCCAGTAAGAAGCCAGTTATTCCATACAGCTGAAGAACAGCTTCCAATCCGAATTAAATAAACAAATTAAAAGCATTTGAAATGTGTATGTGTGTATTTGCTGTGGACTTAGAACTTTGGAGTTTCTTGCGAAGGTTTCTTGGCAGATTGGGTTTGCAATGCTGAATATTTAACTGAAGATTCTTCAGTCCTCACACCTTCCAGGCTTTGTCCTTTGACACCATCTGTATTGACACCCTGTTGAATGTTAAAGCAAAATGACTTTTGTTGATAGGAAATATAACTAGAGATTGCTCCAATGAGCGCCATTGCAAGGACACCGATTATGCTGGGAATTGTCTCAGTTTCTGCTACTGTTCCGGGTCCCAGGTCATCATTGCTATCATGCCTGCCATCACCTTTGCCCTTGTCCGGTTTGTAGCTGCCCTCTATAATATCTTCTCAATTCTTATCTGTTAGTTGTTCACCAGGTTTTATATTGGGCCTGCCTCCACCACCACTGAAATCCGTCATTTTTATTATCTAAGGCATCACTCAAGGGATCATCAAAACCAAGTTTTCTGTGGAGGGGAGTTAGTGGTTGTCTGGAGATCTCAGGCATCACTCAAGTCAAAATCTGACAAAGGATTTTGATTGGGCTCGCCACTTCCGTGTTTAAATCGCTCAATTCGCTCATACAAGGAGTCAGTTCAGTCATATCTTAAATCTTTGGCAACCTCTCTGTCACTGACCAGCAGCTTGATCATGGGTAAATCACTTCCTTCTCCGGGACTCACCATCTTCATTTGTAAAATGTTGGGCCCAGGCCAGATTATTTCTAAGTTTCCTTCCAGCTGTAGCAATCAATGTATCTATGACTGCCCATCCGTTCTTTTAGATTCACCCAGCCCATCTTCCAAACTCTTCCTAGCTCCAAAATTATTTGCCACTATGATGGAGGAGATCCAGCGCAGAGTCCAGGTTAAGGAAGGATTGTTTTTCAGTCATGCCTGATTCTAAATGACCCCATTTGGAGTTTTCTTAGTAAAGATACTGGAGTGGTTTGCCATTTCCTTCTCCAGGTCATTTTACAGATGAGGAGACTGAGGCAAACAGGGTTAAGTGACCTGTTCAAGGTCACACAGCTAGTAAGTATCTGTGGCCAGATCTGAGCTCAAGAAGATGAGTTCTTCCTGACTCCAGGCCAGATACTCCATCCGCTGCACCATCTAGCTGCTAACAGACCCAAACTTAATAGAATTGATTTTCACCAAATAAGTGTAATGCTGATATGGTTTGCTAAAAGAGCCTTACACTTTTTTTTTAAGCACCCTAGCATGAGTGGCTATGCACTTAGACAACTTGGTAATGTGTGGTGCAGACTCTTCCCTAAAGAGATTAAGGATGTGAAGGCATTTTCTCTACTTATGTGCCTTACTGCTAAGTTTCTGTGTGTGTCTGCTTCCCCACTGTTGGCAGCTAGGTGATGTAGTAGATAGAGTGGTAGCCTTAGAGTCAGGAAGAACTGAGTCTGAATCCCGCTTCAAATGGTTAATAGTTGTGTGACAATAGAGAAGTAAATTAACCTCTCTGGGTCTCAGTTTCTTCATCTATAAATGATATCTTAGATTTGATGACTTCTGAGGTCCTTTCTAGCTCTGAATCTATGATACTATAGTTCTTCCATGTATAGTGAGAATACTGGAGAGTGTGACCCAGGTTTATGTGTGAATTGTGATGTTTGGTTACTCCCGCTTTTATCTCTATCGAGTAAATACCATGATTATTCTTGCTTTTTTCTTCTCATTTAATGTGTTTCATGGTATTATTGCAACTGATTTTGTGTAAATGGGAACCATACCAGTGGAGGCTCAGGAGCTATGCTAGTGAGCAGTAGGAGTATATCCTCACACCAGGGTCACCCTAGAACACTAAGAGTGAGTAATAGCCACTTGGCTGCCCCTCTGGGGACATTACCCTACCTGCCAGAGTAGGTTCAAGTGGGGTGAGAAAGCCAGTTCCAGTCCAGGAAGAGATAGAGCTTAGAAAAAGCTGTTGCCATGTTCAACCTTCCCATGCCCAGAAGACGGGAGCAAAGAGGGTGAATACAAAAGTGTGATGTTATACTTTAAGAATAGTGTTTAGGCACACGGTATCATTCTAATGACCAAGCTGGGCTCTGGACCAGAGATGAGAAAATTTCTCTCTCTCTCTCCTTTGCAAAGGTGTATGTGTGGGTATGGGTGGAGTGAGGTATATTGTGTGGAACGCTAAGTATACTATCAGACTGTTGATACGCTGTATAGTTTTGCTGAACTAATTTTTTCTGTCTTATTCTTAGTCACAGAGGATAGTTCTCTAGGTAGGGAAAGTGGAAGGATATATTCAGTATGAAGGTGATATGAAAACAAAGGACGGAATGGGATGAAACTGAATCTGAAATTTCACTACCAATGCATTTTGATACCTTCTTTGCAAATTATACTATTTAGAGAGTTGTCTGGGGCACTGAAAGGTTATGTGACAGCCAGATTTCAATAGTCGCTGTGTTAGGGGTGAGACTTGAACCCAGATCTTTCTTTTTGTTGTGGTTGTTGTTTTTTAAAGTTTTGAGTTACAAATTCTATTCCTCCCTCTTTCCCTTCTCCCTTCCCTGAGCCTATGATATAGGCTATACACGTGCAACCATGTGAAACATGTTCATATTAGTATTTTGTGCAAGAAGACTCAGACAAAAAGAAAGAAAGAAGAGAGAGAGAGAGAGAGAGAGAGAGAGAGAGAGAGAGAGAGAGAGAGAAATAGTATGCTTTAGTTTGTATTCAGACAACATCAGCTCTTTGGAAGTAGATAGCATTTTTCATCATGAATCCTCTGGGACTGTCTTGGATCATTGTATTGCTGAGAAGAGCTAAGTCATTCACAATTCTCCTCATACAATATTGCTGTTAATGTGTACACAGTTTTCCTGGTTCTGCTCACTTCATCTTGTACTAGTTCATGTAAGTCTTTCCAGGTTTTTCTGAAATCATCCTGCTCATCATTTCTTATAGCACAATAATATTTCATTCCAATCATATACCACAATTTGTTCAGCCATTCCCCAATTGATAGACATTCCCACAATTTCCAATTCTTAGCCACCACAAAAAGAACTGCTATAGATATTTTTGTACAAATAGGTTCTTTTCCCTTTTAAAAAAATCTCTTTGGGACACAGGCCTAGCAGTGGTATTGCTGGATCAAAAGATATGCACAGTTTTATAGCCCTTTGGGCATAGTTTCAAATTGCTTTCCAGTATGAACCCAGATCTTTTTTAACTCTAAGATCTTCTATCTATTATGCCATCATGCTTCTCAAAAGCAAGAGATATTAATAAAAATTTAAAAGAAAGAAACTGCTCTGTGAAAAAAAAAAGATTAGTGTCAGGAATGCTAACTCTCAGAATGAATTGGGATTGAATTGGCAATGAACACCAAGAACCAAAAAGAGGGGCTTTTTAAACCTATGTTGGAGGAAGGAGAAGGGTCCAAAAAGGGATAAAAATGCAGTGTTGGGTAGATAGAATAATGATAACTGATGATAGAAATAAGGTTTGTCTCTTATTTTGCTTCTGTTTGCTTTGCCAAGGAAAATTAGATTGGAAAGGGCACAATAAAAACAGCTAATACGTAGGTGAAACTTCAGCTAAGTAAGGAACACTGCCTTCCTTTGGTGATGAGACAAACAGCATGCAGTATTGAAAGCATTAGAAGAAACTGTCGTTATTGTTCAGTTGTGTCCAACTCTTTGTGACTCTTTTTGGGTTTTCTTGGCAGAGATACTGGACTGGTTTGCCATTTCCTTCTCCAGTTCATTTAACAGATAAGGAAACTGAGGCAAACAGGGCTAAGTGACTTGCCCAGGGTCACACAGCTAGTATTTGAGGCTAGATTTGAACTCATGGAGTCAAGTCTCCCTGATTCTAAGCCCAATGCTCTATCCACTGCACCACCCAGCTGCTCCTATTACTGTTGAGCTACTATCAATGATTTTTAAAAGATTGTTGAATAGAATTGCTCTAGGACTAGAAAAGGGAAATTGTTGTCCCAGTTTTCAAAAATGAAAACAAATGAAGTTAGCAAACTGTAGGTTAATAAGCTTTGCTCCCTGTCTAAATTCTAGAACATCTTATTAAACGTATATAGTAAGTAAACATCTTGAAAGGGAAACTGGGATCAGTAAGGGCCAACATGACCATTCCTGACTAACCTCATTTCCTTTTTTTGACGGGGATATAGCAAAGGTCTGTCTATGTTACTCCCCTGAGAGGCTCTGTTGGGGAATATTAGAGAAATATAAAACATGTTCCTTGGCTTCAGATAGCCTAAATAATAGCTCCTGTTATTTGCATCACACTTAATAGTTTACAAATTACTTTCTCATGTCTTGTTCGAGTTTCATGACAACCCTGTGAGTATTATTTACCCAGCCGCACCACACAGGTAGGTATTGGGATACACATGGACCAGAGCATCTACACGACTGATATAGGGAACCACATGCACCTGATGCCAGAGATGCAGGGCAGAGTCTTCACAGAGAGAGAGGAAAGGGATTCAGAGCCTCAAGGGAAGAAGTAGGAGAAGAAATAGAGATGCCCATCCTCATTCAGATATGGAGAGAGACTCAGAGGCTTCACTATGTGCTAGTCCAAAAAGACAAGGAGGGGTCAGCCAGTGAGGGTCACATGTGCATCCAGGAGCATCTTTGACCTAGAGCTTCATAGTTATCATGAGTCACACGAATTGTGGCCTAGTGGGAAGACTTCCGGTCTGAAGCTAAGAGAATCAGGCTTCAGCCTTAGCTATGACATTTAGTAACCATGTGTCCTTAGCCAAATCATTTCACCTCACAGAGGCCCAGTTTCCTTATCTGTACACCACCCACCTCACAACAACTCGAGGAAAATGTTGTGTAGGTAGATAGGTGAATTATTATTTATTGAGTATTCTGCAGCAGTCAGCATCATTATGCTCACCCCCTCCTTCGGCACACTCCTTTGGTTTCTGGGACATTGTTTTGTCCTGGTTCCTCTACCTATCTGAGAACTCATTCTCCCTTGCTGGTTCATTGTTCTCTTCTTATCCTATATGGCCAAACAATGCTTGTTGAATTGAACTGACTTAAATGTGGGTTTTTTCCTTCTCTTGCCATACTTCTCCCATGGTCTTGATTTTCACTTTTATGCAGTCATACAGGATGGACAGGCATGATGAGTTGCAATCTGTATGGAAGAACTCTTCACATTTTTTTCTTCTTACAACTTGCACCTTTTCTAAACTTCCCAAGTATTTTTTAATGTAAATTAGTCAGTTTATTAACAGCACAAATACAAAAATATTTTAAGAGAAAGCTGCTGTAAATTATCTGGGATATCTCTTAACACAGGCCAACAAATCCTGAGAAATGAAGCAGATATTTTATCATTTGATTGAACTAATAATCTGGTATAATTTACAAACAGAACCATATTAATTTTTATTTATTTATTAATATTTTTATTTTAAATATCACAGGATCACATGTAAGAAGGATAAAAAAAAATATGGCTCTGGCACAGAAGCTAAAGCTCATGTCAAAACTGTGGAAAATTCAAATAGAGCCCCCTAAAGTGTGAGGGATTAGGTTTTTTTTTTAGTAGACTAGTATTTTTTAAGGAAATGGATTACTGAGAGTACCACCATCTTTGGAGTCCCCCAGGTTCAAAAACCTGCACATTCTCTGACTCCTCACTCTCCCTCACCCCGACTGCACAATCTGTTGCCAAATCAGCTTCCACTTCTCTCTCTTCACAGCATCTCACTCATCTCCCCTTTCTCTCTTCTCCACTACCCCAGTTCCAAAGCCCATTGCCTCTCTCAGATTATTGCAATACCTTCCTAATCAGTCTTCTTGCCTCTACTCTCTCTCCTCTCTAATTCATACTCTCTATCAGTGGTATCAACACTCAAATAGAAATAGGAGCCACTGATCTGTATATAAAGATCCCCGCTGACTACATATTGACTTAGTTTTTAAAATATAACTATCTATTGTATTTGTATTTATTTCAAATAACATTTCCCAATTCCACATTAATCTAGCTCAGGCTGTGCTCTGCATTTCTGTATTTGACACCTCTACATGGCTGCGAAAGCTGGAGGGACTGATCTAAGTGGAAGGTCTGGTGACATCACTCCTCTACTCAATAAACTCCAGAAGCTCGCTATTGACTCTAGGATCAAGATATTTCATCTTTGTCTCATGCTTTTAAAATTTCTGTCTATGTGTGGTTTACGATGTACATATATAGATGTACATTTACACAGAGATTTAAAATTTGCAAAGCTCCTTACAAATGTTTTCTCATTTGATCTCCACAAGAATCCTGGTTGGTAAGTACTATTATTATCCCTATTTTACAGATGAGGAAACTGAGTCACAAAGCGGTTAAGTGACTTGCCCAGAGTCACAGCTAATAAGTAGCTGAGTCAAGATTCAAATACAGGTCTACTTTACTGCAATTTCAGAACTCTAATCACTGTGCCATCCAACTGCCTAATTGTTAGTACAGTAATACACACACACATACACATATATATATACACATATATACATATACATATATATATATATACATATATATATATATATATATATATATATATATATATTAGTACAGTAATACATAAGTTGTTGTCCTTCATTCTTGAAGAAGACCAAAATGACATCACCATGTTGGGGTCAAAGTATACCATGTCTGACTATAGTTGATAAGATCAAGACTAGTTCAGAAGGCTTTACAGTGGGTTGGGCACAAATAGTCCATATGAACATTTGGAGAGGAGATGTCTCTAAATTTGCACATCTCTCGTTTCTTTTGAGCTATTGCTGTTCTTTTTTTGTTTGTTTGTTTTGGGGTTGTTTTTTTTTGGCCAGGCAATGGAGTTAAGTGACTTGCCCAAGGTCACACAGCTAGTAAGTGTCAAGTGTCTGAGGCTGGAATTGAACTCAGGCCCTCCTGTGCTCCATCCACTGTACCACATAACTTCCCTGAGCTATTGCAATTCTGCTTTGCTCACAGAGCACAGCACCTTCCTTGATACGGGCACCCCAGACTGGGTGATCCTGTGCCAGTGTGTCCCACATCTCATAATCAATTCCAAAGTTCTTGAGAGTGTTCTTGTATCACTTCTTTTGACCTCCGTGTGAGTGCTTGCCTTGTGTTATTTCTCTAAGATTTGTGCTGTTACATGCTCTCTGCATTAGAGTTTGAATGCTTGGCAGTTCATCTCAAGAAAGGACCTCAGTGCCTGGTATTTTGTCTTGCCAGGTGATCTTCAGAATCTTCCTAAGACAATTCAAACGGAAGCAATTCAGTTTCCTGGAATGGCTTTGGTATACTGTCCAGGTTTCACAGGCATACAACAGTGAGGTTGCACAATAGCTTTGTAGACCTTCAGTTTGGTAGGCAATCTAATACCAATTTTCTCCCATACAATAAGACATATATATGTATCTATTAGTACAGTAATACATATATGTATATTTTAGTACAGTAATATATATATCATATGCATATATTAGTATAGTAATATATATAAATATAATATGTATATAATTTACAAATAACTAAATGTGCACATATGAGGGGTGCATGCTCAAAAATTTTTACTGATAGGAGTTCAGGATCAAAAAAAATGCATAGACCACTGCACTAGAGACCATCTAAATTCTCTTCCAGCTCTTAAGTCTGTGATTCTATGATTCCTTCAGAGAGAAGGAAAGAGAAGGCTCTTCCCCAGCCTTTGGTGACCCTCAGGACAGGGCTGGCCCAGGGCAGTGGTGTCCTGAGGAAGGAATCAAAGTCAAGAACAGTGTGAAATTTAGATTATTGATTAATAGTTAAAAGTTTTAGTAATCACTCTAACAAATTTCTAGGGCTTAAATGGGGATTTACTTTGTGTAGGGGCTAGTAGAAGAGTTGATAAGAGTCCATGTATGCAAATTATACAGTCTATAAACTGTTCCTGCCTCTTGAGGAAGATAAGAAAGTTGGATGGAAGATGACACAACCTGGCCAGGAGATATTTTTCCTAGCACTGGGATCTCTCTGGTAAAGCAAGGCAGGCAAGGTATCTGGTAGGGGACTTTCCAGAGGATGTTATTTAGCTCTTCCCTGTTCATATGGATTCTGGAGACCCCTCTTATGCAAGTAAGCACAATTATGAATCAATCACAATCTTAATTAGTTGGCACTCGTAAGCCTTATATAATAAACATATATAATCAAATTGAATTTAAAAAGTTTCTCTGATTGTAACGTATCTTTGGTCACTGAGAGACCTCTGACCTCTATTATTGGCAATTACTAGCCTCGCTAATAAATATATTGCACTTGGAATGTTGTGCCTTAGTTTGTCTTAATTGCAGACTTATCACGAGAACAGAAGTGCCCAGGGCAGAGGCAGCCACAGAGCAGGCTTCAGAGCTCACTTTTATACTAGCCTTCAAATGATGAACTTGGTTGTTCATCCTCCTCTCCGGGGCTAGAGAAATACTCATGGCTCCATTAAGCAGGGACTCTAGGGTCCTTGGGAAGAGCTAAGCAGCCTCTCTAAAAAGAATGCCTATTGGACACAATGCATGGGCTCCCAAAATAAATCTAAGCATTGGAGGAAACCCCAGCTCATTTAGATAAGCACTACTTGGGCCTTCTCTCTGCAACTGCCTTTCATTTACTTGGGATGAATCTTGTATGAACATAGCTGTTTGCATATTGTCTCCTTCATTAGAGTGGGAGTTCCTTGAGGGCAGGGACTTTGTTTTTGCCTTTCTTTGTAGCCCAGTGTTTAGCTCAGGGTCTCGCCCTTAGTAAGTGCTTAATAAAGGCTTATAGACTGAGGAATAAGCCTCAGCTGCCTGGGAGGAAGGGAAACTGGCACATCTTGAAATACATAGTTCCTGGACCTTAAAGAAAAGGGGAGAAAAAAAAAGAAAAAGAAATCAGGGCTTGGAAATTTGGGGATTAAAAAAAGGAGAGCAAATTCTCTCATTCCTGGATGCAGACATTTAGAGGAAGTAATGGCAAAGGAGACTCTGGGCCTAAGGCCTCTTCTGCTTTCCTCCCTTCTCCACTCTTAGAACAATTGGGCCTTTTCCCGAGGGTCCATCTGGGACTTTTGGACTCAAAACAGGCTTTCCTATAATATCTTGGCAGCCAGTATCTTCCCTCTCTCTCTTCTTTCACCAACCCCTGCCCTCATCCTCTGCAAGCTGTCTAGGCCCCAGGTCCCTGCTGAACTGGTGAAGGGGAAGCCTGCCTTCCTTCCCTGGCCCAGCCTCCACATCCTAGAGTCAGTGACCCTGATGAAACAGCCCCTTAACACAAGATCAATTTCATTTTAATTTAGAAGTTTTAAAAGAGGCCAGTGGCTGCCAATGGCCTTCGTTCAGGGTGAGTGGAACTGCCTTTCATTCCTTCCTGGCTGCCTCCTTCTCCTCACTCAGGGTCAATAGCTCAGGCCTGACTTGCTATTTCAGTTATCTTCAGGAAAGGGAAAGAGACCCAGCTGGCATTGGGAAGGGAGCCAAGATGGATGGGTGGATGGATGGATGGATGGCTAGGTGGATGGATGAATGTATTGATAGAAGGCTAAAAGGCTAATACCATTTAGCTTTTATTTGGCCCAAGTGAATCTCCAAATGAAGCTCTTTTTTTTCTTTGAAAGGCCTGTAGCCTTGGGTCATCCCAGGCCAGGGAATTAACCCTGATGAGCTTCCTGTTTGCCTCTGCACATTTCTGAGAATCTCTAAGCCCATGCCCCATCCCAAAGCCTTCCTTTGCAAAAGCCAGCAGCTCCCCACACCTATCACCCCCAACTGGCCCTGCCTTCTAGACTCAGGCTGATAGCTGTACAAGAATTCCTAAAGCTGGCTTGGCCAAGCCCCCTACATTACAAGGAGAAAACCAAGTCTCATCTGCTTCTAAATCCTCTAGAATTCTTTTCCCTCACCTCCTTCCATGATTTCATAACCACATACCCCATGCACATCCACACCTAACTCAAAGTTCATTCATTCGTTCAACCAATGAATATTTATTGAGAACCCGTTAAACACAAACTCCCATTTTAGATGCTATGAAATCTAAAAAGATGAACAGACATAGTCCCTGCCCTCATGGAGTTAGCACCATATTAGGGAAGATAAGACATGTCAGTCAACAAGCATTTATTAAGGACCTACTATGTGCCATGAGGACAGCTGAAAACACTTACTGAAGACACCAAGGTCATCCAATAAACCCAGGCCATCACCAGTCATCTTGACTTTTGTCTCACCACTGGACTCCGATGACACTGAGGAAAAAGTGAGGCTGACAACTTTGTTCAATTCTACCTCCCTTAAATCCAATTCACAATGTCATTGGTCCTCTTTGAAAATGAAACCACCACCAACAACAACTATATGCCAAGGTTTGTGCTAAAGTCTAGGGATATAGTGATAGCCAAAATCAGGGTCCCTACCCTCAAGGTGCTCCCATTCTAATGATGAATATAACATACAAATAACTATGTGCAGTGTGTGTGTGTGTGTGTGTGTGTGTGTGTGTGTGTGTGTAGGTATATTTGGAAGGTAATATCCGAGGAAAGACACTAAAGGAAGGTAGGGTAAATAGAGGGGAAGAAATGGGAAAAGTCTCCTGTGGAAGTGAGATTTTGAGTCTTGAAGGAGGCCAGGAAAGCCTGGAGGCAGAGGAAAGGAGGGAGAGCATTCCAGGCCTGGGGTACAGCCAGTGAAAGGGCATGGAATTGGGAGGAGTAACAAGAAAGCGATTGTTGCTGGATTGTAGAGTATATGGAAGGGGGTGAAGCATAAGAAGACAAAAGAGTAAGGGGCCAGGTTATCATGTTAACACAAGGCAGAATATGAATAGTGTAGTAAGAGAAGTAGGAGCAACCTACTTTTAAAAGAGGGAAAAAATCACTGGTGAGGAATCAGGCAAGTTTCATGAACATGGTGGTTTTGGAGTTAAGCCTGGAAAAATAGGTAGGATTTCCCTAAGTAGAGACGGAAAGAGAATGTTTTCTGCAGAGGCAACAATAGCATAAGAGGGAAAAAGCGAAGGGTTGGTTTGGGGAGGATAAATAAAACTAGTGTGGCTGGGGTGGGTGATGGGGACCAACAGGACACAAAGCTGGAGCGTAATTAGGGGCCAGATTGTGTAGGGCCTTGAATATCAGGGCAAGGATGGCAATGGCGAGCCACTGAAGGTTTTTAAGTGGTGAAATGATATAATCAGAATGGTACATTGAGAATATTAATTTGGCAGCAATGAATTGAGTAGAAAGAGACTATCAATAGGGTCCAGGGAGTGGGAGGAGGTATGAGACAGTACTGCTTTGGAGGCTATTGGATATATTCAGACATCTTGGACAGCAAGGCCCTGAAATAGAAAGGCATGGCAATGGGAATAGAAAAGAAGGCCTGGGATCAAGAAATATTTTGAAGGAAAAATTGACAGACTTTAGCAACTGATTGAATTGAAGTGGAGGAAGAAGGGTGAAAGGGGAAGTGAATTAGAAAAAAGAGTCAAATATGACTGGATATTTGAACCTGTGAGCACTAGTCTGATTTTGGACATTAAGGAAAAGAAATACAGTCCTACTGACCTCTAATTGAATTTGGGGGAGGAAGCCTTAATTAAGCAATTACTGTATGGGAGGCACTGTGCTAAACACTGAGAATACAAAGAGAAAAGTAAGACGGTCCTGCTCTCAAGGAGTTTGCTCACATTGTAATTGGGGGACACTACACATATGAAAGGCTTCAGATGTAAATCCAAAGACGTCTAGTAAGAGGGAACTTGTTATGTCCTGAGGCAGCCAATTGTACTTTGGGATAGCTCTCAGGGTTAGGAAGATTGTTCATACATCAAGCCTAAATTTGTGCCAACTTCCACCCGCTGCTTCTAATTCTGGCCCTTGGGGCTAAATGATAGCTAGCTTTTAAATAGCGCTTTAAGGTTTTCAAAGCATTTTGCAAATATTATCTCATTTTCTCCTTACAACAGCCCTGGGAGATACGTGCTACTATTAGCCTTGTTTTACAGATGAGAAAACGGAGGCAGCAGAGGCTGTGACTTTTCTAGGGTCATCTACCTAGTATGTTCTGAGTGGGGATCTGAACTCAGCTCTTCCTGACTCCAACTCCAGTGCTTTATCTGTGACAGTGCCTAGCTGCTAATCCCGCTTCTATGTAACACCCCTTTTAACAATCGGAGACAGTTATCAGGTGTCCCCGCTATACTTCCCTGCCATGTCCTTTTCTCTAGACTTCATGTATTCAAAACAAGTGCTAGCCACTAGCTTTAATTGTAAAATACAGAATACATCTAAGAAAGGCTGCCCATTATTAACTGTCAAAGTGGAGGACTCCTAACATCCTCATTTCGTTTGTTTGATCCTGATTTGACTTCAACTCGGGGTCCTTCACTATCCTTGGTTACCCTATTCTAGATACCTTCTCATTCACAGGTTTATAACCTGGGGTCCATTGACTCCTTAATGTCTTTGGATAGATTTCAGGGGATCCATGAACTTTGAACTTTTAATATTTTGATAACTGTATTTCAAAATTATTAGATTCCTTTGTAATCCTGTTTTTCACTTTATATATTTTATAGTAGTAGTAGTAATAGCAATAGTACTAGTAATAGTAGCTAAAATTTATATAGCATTTACTATAAACCAGGCACTGTGCTAAGTGCTTTATAAGTATTATTTCATTTGATGCTCACAACAACCCTGGGAGGTGCTATTATCATTGCTATTTTACACATAAGGAAACTGAGGCAAACAAAGGTTAAGTGACTTGCCCAGGGTCACACAGCTAGCAAGTGTCTGAATGTCCAAGCAAAATGTCTGGTCTTCCTGACAACAGACCTGGCACTCTATCTACTAAGCCACCGAGCTTAAAATGTTATTCTGAACAGGAATCCAAAGGTTTCACCAGACTGCCTAAGGAGTCTATGACACAAAAAAAGATTAAGAACATCTACTCTTGCTTATCAGTGTCCTTCCTAAGATATGGCATCCAAAACTAAGCACAATGTTCTAATTATCTTATGATCAGGGACCAGTAGCGGAAAACTATCACCCTCCAGTCCTGGCCTCTTAATGCAACTGCAGATTACATGAGTCTTTCCCCCTCCTTCCTTTGGGGTGGGATGAGACTTTCATATCACAGTATTGACACATTGAGTTTGTAGTTCACTAAAACTCTCAGGTTTTTTTTTTTTCAGATGAACTGCTGTCCAGTAACTCCTATCCCGTCCTATGTTTATGAAATTGATTTAGTTAGATGGTATAGATACATGAGAGAGGCAGAGACAGAGACAGAGAGATACACAGAGAGAGAAAGAGACAGTAAGAGGCAGCAAAAGAGAGAGAAAGAGAGAGAGGGAGATGGAAAGGAAGAGAGAAAGAAAAGTAGCAAGAGGCAGAGACAGAGAGAATGAGAGGGAGAGAGAGGAGAGGGAGGGAAGGAGAGAGAGAGAGAGGGGAGAGAGAGAGAGAGACAGAGTAAGAGCATTGTTTACTGTGTGCCAGGATCTGTACTGTACTATGGGAATACAAATACAGGCAAAAAGAAAGCTAGCCCCTGTCCTAAAGGAGCTTTTATTCTAAAAGGGGAAGACTTCACCAAAAGGGAGCTGAAAAAAAAACCGGGTCGGAGGGCAGGGCGTCAGAACCTGCATGTCAGCTGTGAGTTCTCCCTCTAATGGAGATTCTGAAGGGTAACTGACCAATCAGAAGAGCAGGTGGAGGCTGAGGGTAAGATTTTACATTTTTCTTTATTACATTCCATTTTATTAAATAACAGGAAGAAAATAAGCGATCAAAAAAGGAGGTGGAAAGATCATGTGGCAGGGCTGAGTAAAAACAGATGGAAAAGCAAGCAGTTCCCATAAAATGTAAAAAGACCTTGATGAAGGTCTCCAGAAGGAGAATGTTGGGTGGGTCCTCTGGGGAGGATGAGGGAAGAATGTGGGCAAGAATTATACAGAACGTGAAGACTAGGATCTGTTGTCTTTCACATTAATGGAGGAAATATATTAGCAGGGTCACCACACCACTGAAGTAATGAATAAATATGGTGGTAACACACCAGCAATGTTGGGCTCTAGTAATGTGATCAGGCCCTAAAGTGGCATTTTATTTCTCTGCCTGGTCAAAATTTCTTGAGCAAAGTCTTACTTTTGGAAAATGTATCTATATCTATATGGATATAGATCTATCCCGGGGCTATTCTAGTACTCTCACCTCATTCTTTGGTGATTGGGTTTTTATGGTGGTGACTTTGTAATAAAAATAAACAATGTCCATTTACATGTGGCAGGTGTAATCAGAAGACACCCTTCCCCCCAATTTCCTGAACTGAAGCACTTCTTGTGGAGCTGGGCATGAGAGAAATGATGGAATGACAGAGGAACTCCCAATTGGACCCCAGGAACTTAGTGAGGGGTTTTTTAGTATTTTTTTTTCTAATTACACATAAAGACAAATTTTAACATTCATTTAACAATTTTGAGTTCCAAATTTTCTCCCTCACTCCCCCCTTTAGATGGTAAGCAATTTGATAGAGGTTATATATGTGCAATCATATAAGACATTTCTATATTAGAGACCAAAAGAAAAAAAATACCAAAAAAAGGAAGTGAAAATAGTATGCTTCAATCTGCCTTCAGATGCTATCAGTTCTTTCTCTGGATGTGAAAATCACTTTTCCTCATGAGAACTTTGGAATTGTCTTGGATCATTGTATTGCTGGGAATAGATCAATCATTCAGAGTTCATTGTCGGTACAATGTTGCTGTTACTGTGTACAAAGTTCTCCTGGTTCTACTTACTTCACTTTGCATCAGTTCATGTAAGTCTTTCCAGGTTTTGGGGTGAGATTTTGAAGACTATTGGTGACTGAATCAAGGGGTTGGACTCTTCTCTGGGAATTTCTCTCCTCTATAAAGAGGTAACCTATAAGAGTTGCAGAAATGACTCCCCACTTCTCTTTTCATTCCTTCTGTCTTTACTCATATTTTCTCTCTCTTGTACTTCTAGCAATGGGAGATTTCTGTCCTCTCCTCACCATCAGTAGCAATGTCAAGTTTGCAACACAAGCAAATGCAGAGGGAAATGTGCTTGTCCCGGCAAGCTTGAGTTCCCAGCTGCTTCCTTCCCAAAGCACAGGCCAGCTACCAGGCAATGAGACTGAGAAAGGTTTCCAACCCTAGCAATAACTTTGTGAGTTGAGAGGCCTTGTGTTCAAGATTTCACCATCAGCCCCAATCTCTGCAGCCTTACCTAGGAAGAGAAGATGACTCCTGGCAAGATCATTTTAGCTAAAAGGACCAACAAGGGTCGTGCCCTGGCTGGTCAAGAGATCTGGATCTTTGGAGATGCTTGGACAATGTCAATGCAAAGTCTAAAGTCAATGCAAAATATCTGCTCAAAAGTTTCACCGCACAAGTTTACTTTCTGTGGAGAGTATTCTGAATGTTAATGGGCCACTTGATATATTTTGTTCGGGGTTTGGAAGCTTAATTCTTTGTTGTTGTTTTTTCACAGTTTCTGTGGCTGAGCCTGGAGTCAGGAAGACTTGAGTTCAAATTCAGCCTCAGACACTTGCTTGCTGTGTGACCCTGGGAAAGTCACTTAACCTCTATTAGCTTCAGTTTCCTCATCTACAAAATGGGGGTAATGATAGCATCTATTTCCCAAGGTTGTTGTAAGGATCAAATGAAATAGCTGGTCAAGCCATTGAAATGAAATGAAATAATACTTGTATAGCAGTTAACAGTGTGGGGCACATACTAAGTACTATATAAATTTTAGCTATTATTATTATTATTATTATTATTGGAAAAATAGACAGCTGTCCTATAACTGATATTCACCTTGTGCTTTCAATAGGTGGCAGAGTAGATAGAGCACTGGATCTGGAGTCAGGAAGACCTGAGTTCAAATCCAGGCTCAGACACTTACTAGCTATGTGACCATAGGCAAATCACTTAACTGCTGTCTGCCTCAGTTTCCTCATCTGTAAAACAGAGATAATAATAGCACCTACTCTCCAGGATTATTGTGAGGGGAAAAAATGAGCTAATATTTGTAAAGTGCTTTGTGAACCTTAAAGTACTATACAATTCCAACTATCATACTTATTATTATTACTATTATTATTTTTAAAGGACTCTGTCACCTGCATTTTAAGAAGACCCTTGGACATGAACCAGACACACCTAAGCTTTGTTTTAGAAATTTCCCTGAAGCTACTCTGGGGTGAGGAGAAAACCAGAGAGAGAGAGAGAAACTTCACATACATCCTTTTTTGGGGGTCAGCCCTCACCCCAAATTCAACCTGATTTATGTGAGCTCTGACCTCTTATTGCCCTTTCTCACCTAAATGCACAAACTTTGGAAAATATTTTACATATATTATCTCATTTGAACCTCATAACTCTGTGAGTGAGGTAGATACTATTTTACTATATATGTTATACTATACTATATTATATATACTATATTATGCTATATTGTGTTATATATACTATATTATAATATATTGTGCTATACTGTATTATAATACTATGTTATATTAAGCTATACTATATTATACTATACTGTATTATATATTGTTATACTATACATATTATACTATAATGTATTATATGTACTATATTATATTATACCATGTTATATATCCCATACCATATTATACTATAATGTATTATATATTATATTATATAATAATACTATAAGTATGATTATGCTAGTTTTACAGATGTGCAAACTGAGGCTTAGAGAGGTTAATTATTTGTTCGAGGTCATGCAGCAGATGAATGTTACAGGTCCTCTTGACTTCAAGCTCAACGTTCTATCTATTATACTATGTTGCATTGTTCTGTTCCTCTAATAACTGGGTATTTATCATATATCCCAGTTCCAAATAATAGGTCATTTCTGAATCTCTACCAAGAAATCCTGTTGCTTTGGTTACTAGGATACTGCCTCCCCTGCCCCTCTCCCACACTCTAGTCTTTTCAAAGACTATATTCCTGCCATTAAACTCCAATCCTATCACTGATTCCCCATTATCTGTACCAGATCTCCCCAGTATTATCTATCTGCCCACCAGGACTTTTCCCTACTTTGTTTTGCTGGAATCACTCCCAATTACCTTTTGTGGCCCTGAGACATTAATGCTAGTTGATGACTGACTAATTAAGACCTGTCATTCTATCTAGTTTTGGGACCCAGTTAAACCCTGGCCCATCTTACAGCTACTTAGTTATGATCCATACTAAATTTTAAGTGCTAATGAAGCATTCAGAGGAGGTGTCAAGTTTCAGGGGAACAATCAGGAATGGTGATATAGATAAGAAAATCAAGCAAGCAAGTAAGCATTTATGTTAACTATGTGCCCAGCATTGTGCTGGGGATACAAGAACAAAAGGGAGATCATTCCTGCCCTCAAAGAGTTTATGTTGTGATGAGGGCAACAGTGTGTACTTATCAGGATATGACAATACATATAAAGCTACATTTAAAACACATGCAAAGATATAAGGTAACCTTGGAAGCAGAAGGCCCTGGTGGCTGGAAGACCCCGTTAAGAAGATGGTGCTTGGGCTATGTCTTGAAGGAAATCACAGATTCCAAGAATCAGTTGCTCAGACATTACAACTGAAGACATAGGAGCTGATAATTTCACCTAGAGAGAAAGGTAGAAAAATAAGAAAGGAGGGCCTGAGGGCAAGGCCCTTGGAGACACTGTTCTTTTGGGATGGAAGGAGAATTCAACATCGAAGGAGCAATGAGACTAGTAGGGGGAGAACCAGGAGAGGGCAGTGTCACATACAGAAGCTAATCAAGTAGAGAGTAGGGGTGAGGGGAGTGTCAAATGATGTAGGGAAGGAAGATGAGGCTCGGGAAAAGACTGCAGCCAGAAGCCAAGATGAATGAGAACTGAGGAAATAGGGGCAACACATAAAGGCCTCTCTTTTTGAAAGGGTTGACTTTGAAAGAGAGGAAAAGCTAGTCTAGTAGCTCAAGGGGACAGCCAGGTCCAGGCAAGGGTATAATATGTTTAGTAGGGGTAGGAGCCAGGCAAGAGGAAGGGACTGAGGATACAAGAAAGAAAGGCGAAGACTGATGGAACAAGGTGCTAGAGGAGGCGGGCACTACTCAGAATTAACAATCATAACCAATTTAGATCCCAGCTCTTCCTATGCCTGAAAAACAGAGGTAGGGAGGCAGACTTGTTTCCCAGATACCTGTGGGCTCAACTAGGGGACAGATGATTCAATCCTTTGTGCCCTGGCTTTTAGTTGATCTGCGGGTCAGAAAATTGAGCTAAATACAGTGGAACCCCATTATGATGCTGTTGTCTGGGGCCAGCCCTAACATCCCTGTTAGAGGAAAACCTAAAGCTCATGCTTTCACTGAACAGATTCTTGTTGCTAAGAGGCATGTAATTGGCCTTGTGGTAGCCCCAAACCTGCAAGCGGGCGGGACATGGCACACTAGGGTTCGTTTGCATTATTTTTATATCCTCTTAATGGCACAGTTACCAGAACAGTCTGCTATCTGAACAGAGGGCTTATCCATCAGTCTGGGGTGTTATCAGCCACATTTGGCTGGAAGCAGGAAGGATCAATGCCATGACGTAGGCACTCTGGGGGACAGGCACTATACCGATCTAATAAAGAAATAAGTAAATGCCACAGTCACAGAGGACATGGGCCTCACCTGGGCCTTGTTTGGTGGTTGGTTACCTTAGAAACAGACTTCTCTGGCCCTGAATGGAGTCAACTGAGGCAGGAGGCTTGGTTTCATCCAATAGGAGGTCCTGAACACAGTGGGCGGTGGCTGAAATCATCTTGGAGAAGGCTAGCTGAGCTCTGCCCAAGTGCCAAGGGGTGCCCATCTTTTCCACAGGGCCAATATTACCATCATATATATCCTAATCAGGGCCTATCTGATCTTATTCCAATCCTGTGCTAGAAACAAAAGCCATCAGCCCCCTCAGGGCATCAGCCTGAGCACTGGGGGTTGCCCCTCAGTCCACTGTAGGCAGGCAAAAAAGGGACTGGGATGTGGTATGGCAGGGTGGGGAGGGGTGGGGGTTGGGTGGAGAGCTGATAATTCCATTGTCAGAGTCTCCTAGCTGGCTGGAAAGAAAGGACCAGATAACTACATTTCAGTTTATTCCAGACATCAGGGACATCACTCAGGCCCAACTGCAAGGAGTCATTAGCTCAGGCTAAGTGTGCCCTGCAGAAAAATAAACTCTGGTGGCCTCATTAGAGCTGCACTAGGCTGTGCCAGTTGGCTGGGGGTGTTTGACAGGGTTAAGGCCTGGCCTGGCCCAAGAGAAAAACCCAAGAGGCCAGAGAGCACCCTGAATTCAGAGTTAGAGGTTCCCACTTCCCCCAGACACAGCTGTAAGTATCCCACTTTCCCTAGCTGGAAGTAGAACCAGCAGGGAGCGACACAGTGCAAAGAGAGGTGGGATCTGAGGCCAGGCCAGCTCTCAGGGAACGGGGTCAGTGCTGTCCATAAAGTACCCTAAGTCAGAACTGTCGTTCAGGGGCCCTGAGCTTTGGCAGCTGGGGAAAGGAGGTTGCTCATATCAGCTGGTCCTGAAAAAAGAAATGGAGCTTGTATCTATACAATTAGCAGATTAACACACATTATCACCATCTCTGATTATCTCTGATATCCCCATGACTATCTGTTGCTGCCTGGCAGCAACAACCTCTTCTCCATTCTCCCCTTTCTCCCTGGGATGCCCTCCCTCTCCACTCCATCTTTTTTTCCTTTAGAGCTTCTAGGGCAGGGATTCTTCATCTGGGTCCATGGGTAGATTTCAGGGGCCTCATGAACTTGGATGGGAAAAAAAATCACATTTTAATTTTCACTAACCTTTGGTTTTCTTTATAATCTTATGTGTTTTATTTTATGCATTTTAAAATATTCTGAGAAGAGATCAACAGGCTTCATTAAATTGTCAGAGGGGTCCATGACATGAGGAGCATTAAGAATATATGGCTTAGGGATATGGAAAGGGGGCATGATTTACCCCAATCCCACCTCTCCCAGGGGAAGACTGGACATTATGATTCTCCTCCCACTATCCAAGGGATCTCCTCATTTCCAAAGACAAATGGCAGAAGGAACAAGTCAATAACAACCACAAATCTAAGGAAGGCTGAAGGAGGGGCCAGAGGATAAGAGGGTTCTTTGGGACAATCTCCTCTCCCTTGTGCATTTCAAGAATCCAGTTCTTTTCAGCTTCCAAGAAGAGCATTCTTCTCCTCCCTTCCCCCTTCTTTATAATGCCATAGACTTAGAGAAAGAAGGGATTTTAGAATTCTTCTAGTCTTAAGTGCGTAGACTCATAGATGTAGAAGTGGAAGGCAAACCAGAGGCCATCTGGTCTAACCATCTTATTTTACAGATGAGGAAACTGAAGCCCAGAGAGGTGAAGGGACTTGCCTACATGGTAAATGGCAAAGCTAAGGGTTCAAATCCAGCTCCTTTGATACCAGAGCTCTCCCCTACTGAGTGAATGTCCAGACTCAGGGTCTGACACTGTCAAATAGAAAGGGAAACTGACACCTAGAAAGCTGGCTTGAGGCCACCCAACAAGGGAGGAATGGAATCCCAGAGTCCTAGATCCCATTTTTAGTCTCTCTCCCCCAGACTGCACTGGTGTTGGGCCAGTGGGAATTGAAAGGACTTGAATAAACTAGGAAGAGAAAAGAGAGGAACAGGACACAATAATAACAGCTCATATTCATATGGTCCCTTAAGGTCATTGGACTACAGGATCATGGAGGGATCTTAGCAGTCATACAGTCCACCTGTGAGTATGTAACAGATGAGGAAGCTGAGGCCCAGAGAACTTAAGTGACTTACCCAAGAGACACAGGAATTAAGTAGCAGAATTGAAAGCCAAGTTGTTGGGCTCCAGATATGGCTACAACCTTGAGAAGTACATAGTTCAAGGATTATTGCTTCCATTTTATAGGTGAGGAAACAGACCCCAGAGAGGTTGTTGTGATGGACCCAGACACTGAGCTAGAAAGTATGGGGTGCACAAGGACAAGACTATACAACAAGCAGGAGAGAGAGAGAGGGAGAGAGAGGAGGGAGGGAGGAGAGAGAGAGAGAGAGAGAGAGAGAGAGAGAGAGAGAGAGAGAGAGAGAGAGAGAGAGAGAAGGAGAAGAAAAAGAAGAAGGAGGAGGAGGGGAAGGGTGAGAGAGAGAGACAGAGAGAGAGAGAAGGAGAAGAAAAAGAAGAAGGAGGAGGAGGGGAAGGGTGAGAGAGAGAGACAGAGAGAGAAGGAGAAGAAAAAGAAGAAGGAGGAGGAGGAGGAGGGGAAGGGTGAGAGAGAAAGAGAGAGAGAGAGAGAGAGAAGAGAGAGAGAGAGAGAGAGAGAGAGAGAGAGAGAGAGAGAGGGTGATATCTGAACTGCTCAAAGGAGGAAGAGTACCCATACACATATAGTTGGGTACAGAAATACATCTTACCAACAGGGAAATGGGGGTGGGGGAAGAAGAGAAATGAACAGGAGGCTAAATTAAGCCACGGATTAGTCAGAAGCAAAAGAAACTCTTAAAGAAGGGGTGGAGCAGGAAAAGAGTAGGAAAAGTATCAGAGATGATGGAGGGAAATACACAATTAGCAATCATAACTGTGAATGTGAATGGTATGAACTCATCCATAAAATGGAAGTAGACAGCAGCATGGCTTAGAAATCAGAATCTAACAATATGTTGTTTACGAGAAACACCCTTGAAACAGAAAGATACACACAAAGTAAAAATGAGAGGATGGAGCTGAATCTATTATGCTTCAACTGAAGTAAAATAGGCAAGGGTAGCAATCATCATCTCAGACAAAGCGACAACAAAAAATAGACTTAATTAAAATAGATAAATAGGAAAACTACATTTTTCTAAAAGGTAACAAGAAATTTAATAAGCAATTAATGAATAAAGACAATGAATAAATATCAATGCTAAACATTTATGTACTATAAATGGCATAGCATCTAAATATTTTAAGGTATAGTTAAATGAGTTACAGGGAGAAAGACAGTAGAACTACAATAGTGAGAGACCTCAATTTTTTCATCTCAGATCTAGATAATAAACAAAAATAAAATTTAAAATGAAGCACCTAAATAGAATTTTAGAAAAGTTAGATATGAAAGACCTCTGGAGAATATTTACTTAGAATAGAAAGAAGCACATCTATTTCTCAGCTGTGTATGACACCTTCATAAAAAACTGACTGTTCATTAGGGCATAAAAACCTTATGAACAAATACAGAAAAGCAGAAAAACAGAAATATTAAATATATCTTTTAGCAATCACAATTCAATAAAAAATTATATTCCACAAAAACCTTTATTTATTTATTTTGGCTAGGCAATGGGGTTAAGTGCCTTGTCCAGGGTCACACAGCTAGTAAGTGTTATATGTCTGAGGCTGGATTTGAACTCAGGTCCTCCTGAATTCAGCACCAGTGCTCTATCCTCTGCAACACCACCTAGCTGCCCCCACAAAGGCCTTTTAAGGCAAAGATTAAAAATTAATTGGAAACTAAATAACTGAATCCTAAAGAATTTTGTTGGTTAAAGAATAAATCATAGAAACAATCAATTTCATTAAAGCTAGTGACAACAATAGATCAACTTGCCAGAATTTGTGGACACAGCCAAAGTAGTAATTAGGGGAAAATTTATATCTCAAAATGCTCTCACCAATAGACGAAAGAAAGAGCAGGTTAATGAACTGGGCTTACAACTCAGAAAACTAGAAAACCAACAAAATAAAAACCCCAAATTAAACACTAACATACAAATCCTGAAAACCAAGGGAGAGATTAACAAAGCTGAAAGCAAATTTTATATGTAAACTAAGACCTTTTTTTAAAAGAAAAAAAACAATAAAATACATATCATCAGCTAATTTTTTAAAAAGAGGAAACCAAACTAATATATCAAAAATGAAAAATATGAATTCATAACCAATGAAGAAAAAATAAAAGCAATTATTAGGAGTTATGTCACTCAAGTAAATACCAATAAAACTGACAATCTAAATGAAATGGATAAATATTTACAAAAATAGAGTACTTAAATAACCCTATATTAGAAAAAGAAATTTAACAATCAATTAATGAACTCCCAAAGGAAAAAGACAAACAAACAAAAACAAAACAGGACCAGATGGATTTACAAGTGAATTCTACCAAGCGTTTAAAAAACAATTAATTCAAATACTACATAAACTATTTTTAAAAAGTGTGTGTGGGGGGGAAATAGTTCCTTGTAACTGCTTATAGTTGACAAAATTCATCTGGAAGAAAAAAAGTCAAGAATAATAAGGGAATTAATGAAAAAAGTGGGAAGGAAGCCTAGCAATTCCAGATTTCAAACCATGCCACAAAGTATAATTGTCAAAAATAATTTGGTACTGGGTAAGAAATAAAGAGATTGAACAGTGGAACAGATTTGGGATACAATATACACAAAAGCAAAAGATTATAGTAGTCTAGTGTTTGATAAACCCAAAAAGCCTATCTATTAGGTCAAAAACTCACTTTTTGACAAAGATTGTTGGGAAAACTGGAAAATAGTCATATAGAAACTAAGAGTAAACCAACATCTCACACTGTATACCAAGACAAACTCCAAAGGGGTATATGAATTAGAAATAAACAAATTAGAGGGGCATGCAAGAAATTACCTGTCAGATCTATGAATGGGGGAAGAATTTATATATGACTAAATGAGACAGAGAGGTTCACAGTAGATAAAATGGACAGTTTTGTCTGTGTAAAATGAAAACCTTTTTGCACAAACAAAACTAATGCTGCTAAAATTAGAACAGAAGCAAGAAATTTGTGGAAAAAATCTTTGCAGGAAGTTTTTCTGATAAAGGTCTCATTTCTAATATATATAGGGAACTGAGTCAAATTTATAAGAATAAAAGTCATTCCCTTACTGATACGTGGTCAAAGGACATAAATAGGCAGTTTTCAGAGGAAGAAATCTAAGTTATCAGTAGCCAAATGCAATGTAAAAATATGATGTATTTAGTTTTATTTCATCTGAAGAGAAATGGTTAAAAAACTTA
This sequence comes from Phascolarctos cinereus, assembly GCF_003287225.1. Taxonomy (NCBI): domain Eukaryota; kingdom Metazoa; phylum Chordata; class Mammalia; order Diprotodontia; family Phascolarctidae; genus Phascolarctos; species Phascolarctos cinereus. Next base: position 146,516,753 of record NW_027555625.1, on the reverse strand, counting down.
CCTTATGATAGTATGTGGGTACAAGCAATTGAACTTTAAAAGTCTTACTATGTTTTGACACTCATGAATAAAGAGTCATCTGGTTTATTGAACAAATTATGATACACATTTTACTAGCATTCTGAATCTTATTTGTGTGAAGTAGGGTTTTCTGCAGTAACAATTATAAAGACAAAGTATCCCTCTTAATTAATGGTTTAAAAATAATTACAAGTAGCAATATCATGAGAAGAAGGTCTACCACAAACACAGCTCATTGCTTCTAGGAGACAGTGACAAGAGGAAAAGGAGGCTGGTATTGGGCAAACAGCTAGCAGCAGCTCAACCTGAGGAGAGGTCATGGAATTGTAAGGACTAGGAGCTGAGAAACACAGGGAAAATGGGGTATACAGGTGAGGGTATGAGAGATGATGGAGAAAACAGGAGAATATTTGAGGCAATCAGGGTTAAGTGACTTGCCCAGGGTCACACAGCTAATAAGTGTCAAGTGTCTGAGGCTGGATTTGAACTCAGGTCCTCCTAACTCCAGGGCCTGTGCTCTATCCACTGTACCACCTAGCTGCCCCTGAAACAGGAGAATATTATACACAGATACTACCTTCCCTAAGGTTTCCCAATTCTTCTAATACTATTAGAACTTCCCCTAATGATCTTTGGAGTTTTGTTTTGTTCTAAGGAAGGGAGGTCCTCTTCCTATGTACTCATTCCTTGTTATTTGGGGTTTGAAGTCAAGTCTCTTTTCTATACATGTAACTCATTCAAGCCCATTTGCCTAAGACTCTCTTCATTGGAGGAGATTAATTACTGAATACTCCCTGCCTTCATGAGGGATAGAATTGGTGAGAGATTGGTATCTTCTGGCATTGAACTTCAAGAGAGGAAACATGAGGTTGCAGGTTCTCTTGAAGGAGAGGTCCTTGAAAGGAGAGAGACTCCAGAACGAAGCTAACGTGTAAAGAAGCTGGCATCCCAATCGTGTCCCTGTCTCCAGTTTACCATGCTAGAGACTTCAGGGAATTGCCTCATGGGTGAGATATGGAACTTTATCTCTAACTGTCTCTGTTTCTCTGTCTCTGTCTGTGTCTCTGTCTCTCTGTTGAGCTGAAATGTCTCACTCCCAGTGGGAGAACTCATTTACCTTGTGTTCTATCTGGTATATTCTAATCTAATCTAACGTAATCTATCTATACATTAAAATATGTTACATATCATATATATTATACATATTCTATGTTATATATAATCTTTCTGATTTCCATTTGATACTGACTTAGATAAATGTATTTTTTTTTCTGTTGATTATGTGTCTTTATATATAACTAGCTTTTGGTGGGAAGGGAATCAAGCTTTGGGTATATAGCTAGGAATACTTCTTTTCCATTAAGGAATAGAAATCAGGAGTGTAGATTGAACCTAAAAATTATTTCCCCTATATTAACAATATTTAGGGAGGCAGATAGATATACTTGGAGCCCAGTACTGTCTTTCTGAGGAGAGCAGAGTGGCCAGCCTTGTACTGCCAGTCTCTTACTTCCCTCCTGGCAGGAATCAAAGTCTACTGGGGGGGGGGGCATGAAGGAGACTGTAGAAATATCTATTTACACTTCCCTGTTAGCCACACCAAGACAGACCCACGTAGACACATGGATAACACCTGTACATTTACAGAGTTTTTAAAAAGTGCTTTTATGTTAAAAACTGTTTATTAGGAGCTTGTTGCTTAGGAACAGAGAAGAGGAGACAGTTAGAAACAAGCTAAATTCATTTGTGGGACCACACTGATGTTATCAGAAACAGGTTCCCCAAGACTGAACTCATCCTGTCTGCCATGAGGTATGTGTAGGGGTGGGGTGTCTAGGAGTTCTACTTTTGAAACAAAATTTAGAATGCTTGTACAGCACAGATAGGAACTTTGACTATTGTATTTAGTTTTATTTTTTACTATGTAATTCAACAAGTATCTGATTTAATTTAACAAGCATTTCTAAAGCACACAAGGCATGATGTCAGGTGCTGGAGAATGTTCCCCTCGAGGAGCTTATATTCTACTGGACATGGGGGGGATACAACATTTATATAGATAGATAAATACTAGATCATCTGAGGAAGAAGAAAGCACCAAGGAGGTAAAGAAAGACTTTGTATAGGAGCTGGTGCAAGGAAGGAGTGCATTCCAGGCATGCGAGACACCCTGGGCAAAGATATAGAGGCAGAAGATGTAATGCCAGGGCAACTAGGTGGCACAGTGGATAGAGCACTGGCCCTGGATTCAGGAGGACCTGAGTTCAAATCCAGCCTCGGACACATAACACTTACTAGCTGTGTGACCCTGGGCAAGTCACTTAACCCCAATGCCTAGCCAAAAAAAAAAAAAGATGTAATGCCAAATTTGGGGAACAGCAAGGAGACCATTTTGGCTGGAACAGATTGCATGAAGGAGAATAAATCAAAATCAATGTAGAAAGGTAGGTTGGAGCCAGACAGTGAAAGGCTTTAAATGCTTGGCTTGAAGAGTTTACATTTCATCTTAGAGCAAAGAGGGAACCACTGAATATTCTTGAGAAAGGGGTAGAAGAAAAACAGGTGAAATCTGTTCTTTAGGAAAATTATTTTTTGGCAGCTATGTGAAGATGATTTAGAAAGGGAAGAAACTAGAAGCAGGGAAAATAATTAGGACGCTACTGTAATTGCCTTCTTCACTAGACGAGCATCTTCTCAGGCCCAGAAATGGTGTTTCCTAGGCCTTTGGCGTGCCTTGTAATGAGCGCCTGCTCACGTAATAGGTCCTTGTTGATTCTTGGTAGTGATTCCCAGATTTTTCTCTGTATTCCCATGATCAGAGACCCATAGCAGATGTGAACCATCCGTCTAATCAAAACAATCCTAGCTTTCTATTTCTTAACATCCAATCCAATCTAAGGCCACCTCGTCTAGGGCTAGGTACAAGAGCAGCAAGAAGAGGGTAGGTGTTCAAAATATGTCAGTGAGGTTTACGTTGATTCCTTGCAGAAATCTAGAGTGTATTATTAAATTTACTTAGATTCCAGCAAAACACTTGACAAAGTTTGTCCTGTTATCTTTGTAGACAAGAGAGAAAGATATGGGTGAGACGATAGTCCAGTTAAGTGGATTTGGAATGCTGAATGGCAAACTCAAAGATTAATGGCTCCATGTCAACTTGGAGGGAGATCTCTGGTCAAATACTCTAGGGATTCATTCTTATCCCTGTGCTTTTTGATATTTTTTTGTAAAAAAACTTGGATGATGTCATAGATAACATTCTTATCAAATTTGCAGATGACACTAAGTTGGGAGGGAAAATTAATATGTTCCAGGACAGCATCAGGCTCCAAGAAGATCTCAAAAGGATAGAATGATGGGCCAAATTTATTAAAATGAAATTTTATAGAGATAAATATAGGGTCTTGCACTTGGGTTAAAAACAAAACAGAATTTCACAAATATAGACGAGGTATCACGACTAGACAATCATTTATGTGGGGGAAATGGGGGCTTTAGTGGACTATGAGTTAAATATGACCCAACAGCATAACATGGCAGCCACGACTATTAAGATATTAATCTCCATTAAGAATGGTATAGCATCTAGAACATGGGAAGATAATGTTATTGAAATTATAGTCCCATTGAATTCTTTCATGGTCAGACCATATCTGGAATATGACGTGCAATTCTGAGAACTATATTTTAGGAAAGACATTGGCAAACTGGACTGCATCCAGAGGACAACCAGAATGGTTCAAGACCTAGAGAATATACTGTAGAAGGATCACTTGAAGTAACTGGGTATGCTTAGCCTATAAAAGAGAAGATATAAAGAGGAAATGATAACAACCTTTAAGTATTTGAGGGGTTGCCACATGGAAGAAGGATTAGGCTTTCTGCTTGGCTCCAGAGGGCAGAACTGGGGTCAAGAGGTGCAAGTTGAAGAGGCTATTTCAGGCTTGATAATAAAAGGAAAACCTTCTAGCCAAAAGCATAAAGCGCTGCCTTGGGCTGTAGTGAGTTTCTCCTTACTGTCGAGGTCTTCCAGAACAGGTTGGATGACCACTTGTCAAGTACAGCTTAGTAGGAATTCTTACTGAGGTATGGGTTGGACTAGATGGCTTCCCGGGTACTTTCAAATGCTGAGATTCTATGATTCTACTGCTAATTAGTATCCATGTAGTGGCTCCTAGACTGAAAGGCATGGGCTATGTCTATGTCAGCAACTTTGCCCAACGTCCAGTAAGATATCATAAGCTCATAGATGCCAAGGACAGCAGCACTCCCTTTATCACAATAGGTTACACCATGGGTTAAAGCTACGTTACCTAAAATATACTAACTCTTTGAGAAGAGAAGCCTTTCCACGCTATGCATATTTCCCGAACCTCCATACCTGCAGCAGTCTGTGTTAATGGCAGGGATTGTAGTTATAAACAGTAGCATCTCCCTCCCCCAGTTATGGCCTAGTATGAATCACATCCAACATCAGGGACTGACCCATGGATCAATTTTCATTTTGACTTGTTATTTCCCAACCTGCAGTTTACCCTGGGAAAAACTCCCAATATTCTCATGCATAGGTTCCCACAAATGTGGACAACACGGTCCCCAGTTCCATAGAAGTACTCGAGGTAACAAATGAATATCAGATACAGGAGTGCTTTGCTTAGCCCCACAGAGAACATAAAAGGCACAAAGGATTCACAGGATCACATAAGCTGAAACTGAAAACATGTAAAGCAGTCATAATATTTGTGTGAAGGACCTGGATTTGGGGTTGACAGTGGTACAACAAAGACATTTATATGAATTCCTAGCCCTTTCACAGGGCACCCCAAAGACATGTAATATCACCATAAAGTTTGGTCACCCCACTTTTGGGAAGGTGAATAAGCTTTGGGACAGGCAACCCTCTTCCCATCAGAACTCCACTATCAAATAAATCCCTATCCAGGACTCTTTCTTCCTGCCCTTGACATTTGTGGCTGAATTCTCTGCTGGCAGGGACCACATCCATAATCTTTTTCTTTTGCCAAGAGGCATCCTACTTAGGAGTTCCTTTTTTATCTATAGGTCTGGTCCCCAAACTCTCAAACTTGAACCTTTAGAGTCTCAAGACAATTCCCAAGGTTGATAATGTCCAAGCAATATCTTCTCTGACTAGACAGTTGGATTCTGGGACCATGCTGCCTATAAAATCAAAGTCCTCCTATTCCAAAACACATAACGATGGAAAATTCTATCCATATCCAGAGAAAGAACTGATAGAGTCAGAATGCAGACAAATGCATACTATTTTCGCTACCTTTATTTTTTGTAGCTTTTTTCCTTTTGTTCTGTTTCTTCTTATACAGCATGACTAATAAGAAAATGTTTTATATGATTGTACATATACAACTTATATCAAATTGCTTACCATTTTAGGGAGGGGTGGGGAAGGAGAGAGGGAGAAAATTTGGAACTCAAAATTTTATTAAAAAGTAAATAATAAAAATTGTCTTTACATGTAATTGGAAAAAATAAAATACTATTTAAAAGAAAAAAATCAAAGTCCTCCTCACCTCTACACAGGAGGCTGGGTTCAGGACCATTGTCCATAAACTCCCTATGGACAAGAAATCCAATTCTTCTCTGCGTCATTTCTCTGACTGCTGCTATCTCTTGGAACCTAGAAAATCTGCTCTCAGGAGCTCTCCCCTTAGACCATGTAAGCAAGTGTTCATCTGCTTTTGTGCATTTCCCCAGGATATCCCACCACTCTCCCAGCTGCTGTAATCTTTTCAGGCTGGGAAAATTCACTATCAAGAACAGTACTCTTAAGGACCCACATGTAAAAAAAAATATATATATATATATATATATATATATTATATATATATATATATATATATATATATATATATGTATCTCAGCTTTTTTTGTGGTGGCAAAGAATTGGAAATTGAGAGGATGCCCATCCATTGGGGAATGGCTGAACAAGTTGTGGTATATGAATGTAATGGAATACTATTGTGTTATAAGAAATGGTGAACAGGCTGACTTCAGAAAAACCTGGAAAGACTTGTATGGTCTGATGCTGAGTGAAATGAGCAGAACCAAGAGAATGTTGTACACAATAACAGCCACATTGTGCGATGACTAATATTGATAAACTTAACCCTTCCCAGCAATACAAGGATCTAAGACATCTCCAAAGACCTTGTGATGGAAAATGCTATCCACATCCAAAGAAAGAACTATGGAGTTTGAATGCAGATTGAAGCATACTATTTGCTATTTTTTTTCTTCCCTTGAGTTTTGTTTCCTCTTTCTGGTGGTCCTCCTATTGGTTCTAATTCTTACTTACAACATCACTAATGTGAAAATATGTTTAATAGGAATGTATATGAATAGCCTATATCAGATTGTGTGCTGTCTTGGGGAGGGTGGTGAGGAGGAAGGGGGAGAAAAATTTTAAACTCAAAAGCATGTGGAAGTGATTGTTGATAAATCAAAATAAATTAATTTTTTTAAAAAAGAACAGTACTCTTGGGCCAAGTGGTCAAAAGAGCCTAGGGTTTAGAGCTCAAACCCCTTTGTTTTACAATCAGGAAATTGAGGCACAGATAGGTTAAGTGACTTACCCAAGATCACACAGGTAGTATCTGAGGCAGGATTCAAACTGAGGTCTTCCTGACCCCAAGTCCAGTGCTCTATCCACCATGCCACCTGTGGGCTAGCACATAAAACTCCCCTGTGCTTTTACCCAAAGCAGCCATTCTTGTGAGGAGGAAACCGCATGTACACAGGTTTTCTCCTTTCTCCATTCCCTCTCAAGAATACTTTTCATCCTAATGTACTATATCTGACTTCTGAATAGAAAAAAACAAAATGAAACAAAACAAAAAGGAGATAAGGAATTGTCTGTTGCTCTCTTTTGTAGGTTGACTCAGAAAGGTGGTTCCTCTGACATTAGCCTGTCCTCCTAAATCCCAGTCAGCCAATCATCTTGGGGCAGCTCTAGTTACTGAAAGCCAATCAAGAGTTGCCTGTGTCCTCTCAACAAGGTATCAATGGGCATGCCCACACTCTCCTTTGGGAGACAATTTCCACCAACACTAAGAGGAGGGGTGTTCTCTCACATTGGGCCATTCTACTAGTTTAACCTGAAATCTGTCCCCACAAGTCTCAAACCTTCAGTCTGAGCAAAGATACTCTAATAAGTAGCTTTCTGCCCTGTTTCCCAATTTCTCTGGATGAATTATAGCTACATCTTCATTTTCCCTTTTCTCTCACTATTCTATCCCTCCCACTCAGACACCTCAACTTCCACTTGGCTTTCATCAATTTTCCAGTACCTTGGTGTCCAAATGTCATGGGTTTGCCCACACTCTCCATAAGGAGGTACATATAAGATACCTCAAAATTCCATTGTCCTGTAAGATCACCAAGGTGATTGGAGAGCTCTGGATTTGATTATGGAGCTCCTAATTAACCACTGTCACATAGGTGCTAGTTTATCATGGGTGATGTGGAAGGGAGACATTTGAGTAATTGGACCCTAGAGTCCTGGATGAAAGCCAAGTAGAACTTGAGATGTCTGAGTGGGAGGGGTATAGCAGTAGAGAGAAAAGGGAAAATGAAGACAGAAAAAAGGAGTAAGAAGAGAATTAATGAGCTACATGACATCAAGGGAGATTTGGGAACAGGGTAGGAAGTCACTGCTCAGAGTATCTCTACCAAGAGTGAAGATCTGATACTTGTGGGGATAAATTTCAGCCTAAAATGGTAGAAGGGTCCAATGTGAAATAACAACCCTCCTCCTACTGTGGCTGGAAATTGTCTTATTGTTGCAGAATGTTTAAAATATTCTGATACTATAAAATTGTAGGAATAGGATTCTATAAAAATTCCCCTGGAGTTGGGTGAAAGAGATGAGGGGGTAACTGGGAAAATCATTAGAGGGAATCTTGGAAAGCAGGTCAAAACATCTCAAAAATAATTGCAAAAAGAAGTTGCCTTGATCACTTTCTACCTCCCTGGTCATCTAAATGGGTGCTCCAAGCTTAGAACATGACTGTGTTCTCTAGCTAAGAAGGAGTTATATTAAATGGTTCTGTTACATAGACATAGATTGCATCCCTAACCTCAGGCAACTATCTTGCAAATGCATTTCAAAGTGTGTGTGTGTGTGTGTGTGTGTGTGTGTGTGTGTGTGTGTGTGTGTGTGAGTGAGTGAGAGAGAGAGAGAGAGAGAGAGAGAGAGAGAGAGAGAGAGAATGGATGGATGGAAGGAAGGATGAGTGGATGGATGGATGCTGGCAAATACATACCCAGTCCTGGAAAATCAGATCAAGGTATATTAGTCACTCCAGAATTCACATTAACCTCAGGGAAGGCAAATTCAGTAAATGTGGATCTCATCTCCAAATCCCAGATGTCTCAGCCAAGAGGAGAAAGATTACCTGGGGATAACAGATCATATTTGTGGCTAGGATATAGGTGATGAGTCCTGACACCAGGAAGTAGGCAATAGCCAACTCACCCCTGTATCCAGGGTTCCTGGGTGCTTTCCCAAAGTTTTCTGGTCTATCCAGAGAATTAAGATTAAGAGTATTGGAGAACCCTTTCCCCCAACCTCAATTCATTCAATCCACTGTGGTATAGTTAAAAAAAAAAACCAAAGAAAAAACCCACTGGATTTGGGTTCCAATTTTGCAGGGTTCCACCGCTACTTGTATGACCTTGGACAAGTCCCTGACCTTTCTGGGCATCCGTTCCTTCACTTGTAAAATGAGAGGGTTTGCTAAATGCCCCATAAGGTCCCTTCCAACTCTAAATCTTGGAGCCACACAAAGTCAAAGAGGTGGTTAAGTATCTTGAACCCAAGTCTCTTGATTCTAAAGCTAAGTATATTACACCTGCTTCTCAGTTGAGCTTCATCTAAGGGTAAAACTAGCCTTAATGACTTGCTTGTGAATAAATATCATCCAGGCAAATCTACCTAAACTGAGAGAAACAAGTCAGGGTCAAGAAGAAGGCTTCTTCAGATTCCCTTTGGGAAGGGAAAAGGAGGTGACTGCAAGGTTAGGGAAGAACCATCTGAAGCCCAGGGAAAGGGTCTTTGCAATTAAAGCTGACAGGGACCTGGGAGATCATCCACTGCAAATCCCTAAGTTTACAGAGACCGGAAGTGACTTTCCAACTTCATAGCAGTGGTAGTAGCTCAACCAGGATTTCAACATAGTTCCTTGGTTATTCAAGGCAATGCTCCTTCCTCCATGGAGTACTGCCTTACCTCCTTTCTTTAGAGTGGGGTAGGAAAGTGCTCTCCTCTGGAGGGGGTTTTCAGAATAGGGAGGGAACAGGAAGGTGGGACTAACCCTGCAGATACATAGATAGATGGATAGATAGATAGACAGACAAACAGTTAAATAAATGGATAGATAGATAAATTAATGAATGAATAAAGGGTTAAATAAACAAATGGATAGATAGAAGAATGAATGGATAAATAAATAGTTGGATAAATGAATAGATAAGCTAGTAAGTAAGTAAGTAAATAAGTAAGACCTTAGTTTCCTAAGGGGAGAAATCCATGCTCTACAAACTTCTTATTTCTGTGCCTAATTCCTGTTTTGTTTCCTTTTGCTCTTGGTTTCCTAGTAAAGTCCCCCCTGTAAAATGCCACCCCTGGCTGAACTAAAGCAAAAGGTAGAAAAGGCTGGGCAGGGCCCCAGAAGTGGTGGGGTTGTGGCAAAGGTGTCCCCAGGTTTCAGGAGGAGGCATCAGGTAGGGAGGCCAAGCTCAGGACAGGGAAAGCCAGTCTGCCTATGATTGTGGATCTTTTTTTTCTCTCTGGAGCTGTCTTTTTTTTTTTTGGCTAGGCAATGGGGTTAAATAACTTTTCCAGGGTCACACAGCTAGTAAGTGTTATGGCTCTGAGTCTGATTTGAACTCAGGTCCTCCTGACTCCAGGGCCACTGCTCTATCCACTGTGCCACCTAGCTGCCCCCTGGAGCTGTCTTTCGCACCTTAACCTGCCAAGAATGACCTGCCTTCTCAGGGGACCAGGTACTTAAGGAAAATTCTGTTTTGACTGGAGCAGAATAGAACCAGAAAGAAGAGAGAGAATTCTCTGTGGTGTCATGGAAGAATCATTGGATCTGGAACCAGAGGACCCAGGTTCTAATTCCCCCTCTGCTATGTGTGACCTAGGGTAGGTCATTTCTCTCCCTAGGCCTCAGTTGCCCTATATGTCAAATGAGGGGTGGGGTTGGGCCAAATGATCTCCAAAGGTCTTTTGAGCTCTGAATTCTATGATCCTATTGATCTATCCAAGACCTCCAAGTTCTCTTGGGGAATTGAAGGTTCTAGGAATCCAACTGGATTGATTAACCAAATATACAGCATAGTATACTTGGATAGAAGTCTTCAGAGTCAGGAGATCCTGGGTTCTAGTCCTATCTCTGACAAAAACTGGCTGGGTGACTGTGGGCAAGTCACCCCCTCTTAGTGCTCTGGGAAGTTCTCTAAGACAAGACATTGCTGAGAAGGTACAGAGCTGCACTGGGGGAGGGAGATTCCTTGTTTGTGAGTTCCCTACACCAAGGAACTCACAGGTCCAGTGTGGGAGCAGATTTGCCAAAATGTATGCACCGGGAAAGAGAGCTGAGCCCAGGAGGAGCTGGACTCTGGGGACAAGATTGCAGCAACTCCGACTGAGCAATCTCTCTAGCAGCCTCCAAAGCTTGGCAGAGCTGCCCTCCGTAATGCTCTCTTCCCATACTTGCCTGTGCGAGCAGTAAGATGACACCAAAGGCAGCCGGCATGAGAGCCTGCTGCTATTGGACGCCTTGCCCCTAAGGACGGAGCCAGGAGACGAGAAGGGTGAGGAAGGGCTGTAGTCTCCACAAAGGAGCCCTCAGGATGGGTGGTGACGGCAGCAGGGGGTGAGGGACCTAGCGTTTTGTCAGAGGCTGGCGTTCCCAGGTCCCGTTTGGCCCGAGGGCTCTGCAACCCACAAGCAGAATGTGGCTCACATCCCAGAGAGGAGATGGAAGGAGGGAAGGAAATTCAGGGCTTTGGAGCCCTCCCCTTGGCCTGGAAGAGGCTTTTGCTGACATGTTTCAGCTGTTAAAAATAAACCTTCATCTCCATCATCTTGACAGCTCTCACTCCTGGGACAGTGTGTTCCGAGCTTCCCCAAGTCCCTCTCCAGGGATCATTGGGATGAGGGAAGAATGCTCCCTCCTTAAGCCCTAGAACTCAGAAAGCATAGCTCAGAGGCAACAAAGGCAGAGGAAAGCAAACCACTGGCTGGCTTTATCTCTATCTCATTCTTGCACCTACCTGTCCCAGCGGAGGCTTGTCTTCATCACAGGGGGTTGACTCACGGGTCACTCTGTCTCCAACATTCTGGGCTGTAATCTGATCACCAGCTGGAGATCAACCTGGGACCCATTCTCCACAAAGAGCCCGATGACCCCATGTATCTCTCCTGAGAGACGCAGGGGTCATAGACCATAGGTTCTTTGTCCCACCCCATCCTTAGATGCTGAGCCTCTAGTGCCTTCTGATTTCCTCCTTCTCCTCTTGTTTACAGAAATGTATCTTAGTGGGGCCCCAAGTGGGGTTTTGACATCCTGCTCACTTTTGTTTATTATTTTGTTTAAGAAAGTACACATCCACAATATATCTCAGAGGAGGCTGAGGGAGGTCAGCGGAACTCTGGCTGGAAAGGGGACCATTCCAGCAAGGTGTCACTGGGGTGTTGAAAGAGGGCTGTGTGAAGCCCCAACATGTAAGTGGGAAGTGGAGGGGGCAGAACTGGAGAGGATTTCGGATGGAACTGTTTCACCTCAAACACAGTCTCACTTTCTTCATTATTGAACTGCGGTGATATCATCATATCCATGTCTGAATGACACATACCTATTCAATGGAGAATATCAGAAACAGAATAGAACTTGGAGATCGTCTAGCCCAGACCCCTTAATCTGCAGATGAAGAAACAGGTCTAGAGGTCTAAAATGACTTGCCAAGGGTCACACATCTAGTCAGTGGCAAGGTTCTGAGGGCAAGTTCAGTCCTCTTTCTACTATACCATGCAGAAGAAGACATGTAAAGTCGCAGAAAGTGAGGAAGCAGGAGGGATGAAAAGAGATTTAAAACCTGAAGAGAAAGCATCTTCAGAGATATCAGGCAGCCATTTTCCATCACTTGAATGACGCTGCCCTCTGGCCATAAAGCCATCAGAAGTCTTATGAGGGGGTGCTGGGGCTGAGAGGCTCTGGATAGGTCACTAAAATAGAAGGAATCAGTGAGTCCCCCACCCCAGCTTAGGAGCCACCAAGGCCTAAGTTGGTTTCCCTCAAAGAGCCAGGGGAGCAAAAGAGCCAGTACTTCCACATCCTATTTCTAGAGGAAAGGGAGATATTAACAACTTCTAAGAGTCCTCATACAAAGACAAGATTTCTTTGGAAAAGCTTTCCAAACACTCAGTAGGGCAACTCATTTCCAAATACTCATGAAGAGAATCATAGCCAGGTTCTCTTATACAGGATCCCACCTCATGGAAGGAAGGAAGGAAGGAAGGAAGGAAGGAAGGAAGGAAGGAAGGAAGGAAGGAAGGAAGGAAGGAAGGAAGGAGGGAAGGAAGGAAGGAAGGAAGGAAGGAATTGATTCTTGATCCTATGATGCTCTGACATTCTAGAAGGGGGAATGATAGGAAGAAGCTGAAAATGGGAAATTTTTCTTATTCCAGGCCTTGAAGACAATGCTTCTAAACTCCTTCTGTCCAATTGTTTAACCACTCAATTCATTCATGCAGTGAACATTTATTAAATGCCTGTTGTGTACAGAGTACTAATGCTAGACCCCAAGGGAGAAGACAAAGTTTAGATAAAACATGGTCCCTGCATTGGGAGAGCTTACAGTCTAGTCGACCACCAAAGAACTCTGCCTTCTTGCTTCCCCAGCAGGAAACATCTCTCTCCTTTCAACAGTCACCCAGACCACCACACTGGGTCCCAATTCTGCCTCTAACACTTTCTAACTGTGTGACTATGGGGAAGTCACTTAAATTCTCTGAACCTCAGTTTCTTCATGGAGATAACAAGACCTGTGATCTCTACTTCGGTATTGTTGTGAAGCTCAAATGAGATAATATATGTGAAGCATTTTGCAAACCTTATGGTGCTATATGAATGCCATTTACTATAACTATTGACCATTTAACCTGTCCAAGGAGGTAGGAGACTACTGCAGGCCCAATCCTTCCCCTGCTAGGAAGAGCCCTTCTCTCAGCCAGAGCTCAGACTCTAACCTGATAAAGTCATAAAGCTGGGTTTCATCTAGTGAGGAAAGAGCAGAAAATGAGGATGGAGGAGGGAAGGTGTGGGGAAGAATGAAAAGGGAGAGATGAAGACAAACAGAGAAACTTGGAGCAACAATGAAAAGAGGAAGCAAAGTTGAAATAGGAAGAATGAATAGGAGAAAAAGTGAAAGGAAGAAAGAACTGAAAAGGAGAGAAGAGGGGCTTACGAAAGAGAAGAACATGGGGGGAAGGGAAATAGAGGAAGGAGACCTAGGATCCTGGCTGAGACTGACTCCCCTGCAAATAGGGCTTTTACCTAAGGATGGGAAATATGTCGTCATGACAACAGATGTAGCATTTAGGGTAATTACTGGTGAATAACAAAACACCCCTGTGAACAAAGGGAGAGCGAGAGGGTGGCAAGCCTCTGTCTCGGTGCTGGAACCTGCTGAGAAAAAGTCTTACATACAGGTTCCAAAACTTGTCTGAGGAACAAATGCTAAGGGTTAGTGGCAAGCCTCTGACCTCACCTCCACCCTACCATCTTTCAGGCTGAGCTGGGGGAGGGCTTATAGCCATGGAAGGAGACTTGGAAATTCCTCTAGTCCAACCACTTCCATTTTAAAATGAGTTTTAACTAGGGGGTAGCTAGGTGGCACAGTGGATAGAGCACTGGCCCTGAAGTCAGGAGGACCTGAGTTCAAATCTGGCCTCAGATCAAACACTTGACACTTACTAGCTGTGTGACTCTGGGCAAGTCACTTAACCCCAATTGCCTAAAAATACAAATAAATGAGTTTTAACGACTTATGAAAGGTCACATTGGTGGAGTTCTAGGTCCAAAGCCAGTGCCCTTTCTACTATAAAGTGATGCTCCCTTTAAGAAATGGGCTTGGATCCCACACTTGCATACTTGGTGTCTTATCAATTTATCACTGGTACCAACATTTCCCCCAGTCTGTCTCTTTAGAAGACTTCTTTCCTTTCGATTTTTTCGCCCTAGTTTTATTCTTCAAACACTGTCCAGGGCTCAGCCTTTCCTTCTTCTACACCATTCTTACTTCTAGGACAGAAAGAGAGCATCCCTAAGAGTGTGGTTCTGACGCTGAGCAGCAGTGGGGAATGGGTCAGTCCTGAATAATCTTTCTCCACTGCTCCTGGGCTGTGAAGGAAGTTCGTAAAGCCACTTGAGGTCTCCTTTGCCTGGCAGTTCATGTACCCATACTTCCTGGACCTAAAGGATTGGGACTAGAATTATCCAATTGCCTTCCAGCTCTGAAGTCCTATATTTCCAGATGACCTCCATTGCTCAGTGGTCATCCTGAGCCTGGAAGAGAGAGAGCATCTCCACTACCACATGATTCTCCTTTTCAGCTTTTCTGAGAAGAGAGACTCAGATAAGCTGAACTTGAGTCAGGGTATACTCGCAGGTCCTCCAACCTCAAGATTCTGTCTCTAATAGGCACACTGAGGGGCATTTTGGGTGCAATCTGGTCATTCTCCCTAACTGTTACGGACACAAGTCACAGGCCATCAAGTCTGTAATGATATACCAGATATCCTTAGAATCCATTAGTGACTCATTTTGAGGCCATCATTCAGGAACTTATTCAAAGTGTTCTGGGAATCTGTTCATATTCTCCTATTCATATTCTCAGTGAAGGTTCCCAGCTCCTTGCAGGAGTTTTCCTTAGGTACCACCTCACAAACCTGGAAGAAAATTCAATACAGCCCAGCCAACCTCAGAGCCTCCCACACTGTGAAGTGGATGGAAAAGATAGGTGGGGAAGGGGAGAAGAATCCAGAGCATTCCATCATGTAGAGTAGGAATCATAGGAAGATTTGGGAAGGAGGAAAGAACTTGGAACATCCCTTCCTGGATGATGTGAGGAAGAGAGAAGCAAGGGAAAGGTGAAGGGAACCCAGACCATCCCATCCTGTGGAATGTGGTGGGGGAGAGGAGATATGGGGGAAAGGGAGGGGAGAGCTCAGAACAGAGCATCCTAAGAAGTAAGGAGGAAAGAAAAAAAAAGACTGAAAGCCTAGGATTATAGTAACATGATGTATTTCACTGGGTATGGGATGCCTTCCACATAGGACCCAGTGACCTTGAGCCCTATATGTAAGGACTGAGTGAGTAAGTGGGCCCCCCTGTAGAGAGACCCACATCCCACATGTTACAGTTTGACGCTCCTTGTGTGGGGCTTGAAGGGAAGCAGAATAGAGATCTCTAGTCTGTTCACCTCCAACTCTTCTCCAAGAAAGACTTTAATTCTTGCCAGGAAAGGAAGCAGGAGGTTGGGGCCAGAGGCCACTCTGCTCTCCTTAGAGGGAGAGGGAATATCGAAATAGAATTTCATCTATCTGCTTCCTTAAACGTTAGCAGACTTTGTGCTGCTTGGTCATCTGGCGGGGAAGGGTGACCCCAAGCCCTATATCCAAAGCTTGACCCTTTTCCCACCTAACAGCAGTTCCACAATGCTATCAAATAGCAAAGAAATCCATTTATTCAAATGATAGCAAAACAGAAATCAGATAAGGCATACATAGGAGAACATATACCAAACAAGACAGAATGAAGGCGCTCTCCTTGGGAGCAACATAACAGCTCAATTCAGAGAAAGGGTCCTGACTCACAACAAAGGGGAAACTCCTCAAAGTCTCTGGAGTAGAAAGCTGGCGTATGGACATGATAGATACTACCCAGTTCTTCTCGTGTCTTCCCAGGGTCTTTTTTCTTCAGCAACCTGCAGTGAGGCTGGCCTCTTTCATTTTCTCTCTTGAACCTGGAAGCCAGGAGCACCCAAATGATGAGTCTCAAAGAGGAAATGCTGAGAACTGAAGCTCTCCCTCCCCTCCTCCCCTGCACTACCACGTGATTCTCCTTTTCAGCTTTTCTGAGAAGAGAGACTCAGATAAGCTGAACTTGACTCGGTATACTCGCAGGTCCTCCAGCCTCGAGATTCTGTCTCTAACGGGCGCACTGAGGGGCATTTTGGGTGCAGTCTGGTCATTCTCCCTCCTTTTTTCTTTGTCTTCTTTTTCTTCTTCCTTCCTTCCTTCCTTCCTTCCTTCCTTCCTTCCTTCCTTCCTTCCTTCCTTCCTTCTTCTTCTTCTTCTTCTTCTTCTTCTTCTTCTTCTTCTGCTGCTGCTGCTGCTGCTGCTGCTGCTGCTGCTGCTGCTGCCCCTCTCTCTCCCCCTCTGACTCCCACCTGCCCCTCAGGCAGGGCAGGGCCTTCAACTCCACCAATAAGGAGAGAGTTACATACCAATTGGTTTTGGGACAGGAATTACAAACAGGATGTATAAGGTATAATTTCATAATTTTCAATTCCAAGGTACCTTCCTTCCCACCTGGGCAGGGTAGAATAACCTCCTGCTCTATGCAGGTAAATCAATAAGCTCTGGTGATCCACACTGATGAATACCCTGGCTTGGGGACCCACCTATGCCATGTTGGATGCCCAGGATCATTGTGGGGTTTCTGCAGGGAAAGCAGCTCCACAGAAGCTACCCCCCCCCCCGCCCTTCCCTCTCTATAGTAAATTTAATCTCATGCTCTCCCGGTCATTATCTTCATTTGTTCTCTCACATCATCTCTGGGACCTTCCTTTGTGTCGATACAGTGGGAAGGTGATTGTACTTCCAGTCTAAAGGACATGAGTTCGAACCCAGCCTCTGCCACTTACTCTCTATGTGACTTTAGGCATGTCACCTACACTCTCTGGGTCTCAGGTTCTTCATTTGTAAAATGAGAAGATTAGATTAGAGATCTCTGAGGTCTCCTTTAGCTTAAATCTGTGATCCCTGATCTCTTCCTCTCACGTTTTTTCCATCTTCTGGGGCTCACTGAAACCAAGCCTTCTCTCGAAGATATCACGTCTCATAGCAACCTCTCCAAGACTGGCTGTTGGTTCGCTCACAGACCCTAGCACAAGGACATGTGGGCACCCTCCTTGCTCCCCACTGCCACTTACAGACCCTTTAAAAAATAAAAGTGTTGTGTCACTCAACAACCTCCTCTCCACCTTTAAGGTTTACTCTATCCTGTCTAGATCCTTGTTGCTGAAAGCTATGGAGCTGGGCTTCACTCCCTGCTCTCCAGTCATTTCAATACTTCAGTCCCAGTTTTCTCCTTCAACAAGCCCTGCCTTCTTTGAACACTTTGGCCTCTTAGTTTCTTAACCACAAGCCAGTTTGGTCAGTTCCAATGTGCACACCCGGACACAACATATGCCCCTTCCACTGCCTGCCCTGTCCTTCCAGGAGTGGGCTTATTATACTTTAGATGGCCTGTGGCAATTATGCTATTATAACTCTCTATATACTATAGTGTATTATACTATATAGTATATTGTACTGTATACTATATATACTAATAACTATATACTATTGTAATTATATATCAAGACCCACTGAGTCCCACGTGGAAGGCACCTCATACCCAGTGTCACATACATGGTGTCACTAGAATCCTAGGCTCCCAATGTCTTAACCACAGAGAAGCTGTCATACTTTAGGGCTCAAGCCCTTTCCCACTCCTCTACCCCAAACCCAACTGAATATTCCTGAGGTGCCAGAAAATTTAGTTATAGGAATACCTAACATTTTTATAGTACTTTAAAGTGCTTTGCAAATGTTAACTCATTTGATCCCCACAACAACCTTGTGAGATAGGTGCTATAATTATCTTTATTTTACAGCTGGGTAAGCTGAAGTTAGGAGAGGTTAAGTGACTTGCCCAGTGTCACATAGTAACTAAGTGTCTGAGGGAGGATTTGAATTCAGGTCTTCCTGATTCCAAGTCCAACACTATTCACTATGACACCTTGCTGCACAGTTACGGCTCAAAAAAATCTATCTGAAAAGATAAATAGATGATAGATAGATGGACAGACAGAAAGGTAGATAGGTAGATAGACAGACAGACAGACAGACAGACAGACAGACAGACAGACAGATAGATAGATAGATAGATAGATAGATAGATAGACAGATAATTTGATTCTCACAATAACCCTGTAAGGTAGGTACTATTATTGTCATCTTCATTCTACAGATGAAAAACTGAGTTTGGAAGGTTAAGCAACTTGCCCAGGGTCACACAGCCACTAAGTGTTGGAGGCTGAATTTTAACTTAGGTTTTATGGACTCCATGTCCAATCATCTAAGTCCAACAAACTGCGTAGTCATACCTCAGTTCTGGCTATGTCTGAAGCTTGGAATACTCTCTTTCCTTCACCTTTGCCTCTTAGAATGTCCAGCCATTTAAGTCTTAGCTCAAATATTACCTCCTACAGGAGGCCTTTCCTATTTTCATTTGAGCCTAGCATACAGTAGTTCTTAATTAAAAAAAAATACTTGTGGTTCGAAGGAAAGGAAAACTCAGAAAATTTCATCCTTTGCCATCTGGGAATCAGAGGGAGGAAAGGGGGGGGCTAAATTCTTCCCATGGAATGGGAAAAAAGGAGCAAGGTTTCTGAAGTCCCTTGTACCTCCAGATCCATTATGATCTTATGATGCAATGACAAAGAGGCGGAAAGCAGGAAAAGTAGATGTTGTTTATCTCATCTCTGAGGGAGAGAAAGTTCATACCACAAAGGGCACCAGCAGACTCCCTAGACAGGCTGGAGTCAAAGCACCCCAGCAACCAGAGTTCTGGGAGTGGGGGCTTCTCCTGCAAGCTTGGTCTTTGTGCACCATGGCATATTTGTTAGTAAATCTCTGTGCCCCGTGGAAAAATTAACATGGCCTCTCACATGCTTTAGGCCTCCAGGGCCCTAGCCCCAGAACACACACTGGCTTCAACTTGGTGTGCAAAGACAAAGGCTAGTTAGGGGATAATGCTCTCTCTCCCCCTTTTCCCTCCTCCCCTTTCCACTCCACAAGACATTTCTCAGGCAAGACTGCCAATGTCTATCCAGGCAGGAACATGAGGTTCCATCTCCTCTTTGACACTTTTCCAAGAAAAAGAGGTAAGGGTGGAGGTCAACTGCCCCAGGGGAGAGGAGGGGAAGATAGGTCTTCCCAACTCTGAACTCCTCTGGACACAGCAACTATGGAAGTGAGAGGAGGGAGAATGGATTCTTCAAAGAAAAGAGAGAGAAGTTGACCTATAACTTGAGCACCCTAACTGAAACCATGTGGAGAAGTCCTCATCAGAAAAGGCCATGAGAGAAAGAGAGGAGGAAAGAGGAGAAGGAGGAGGAGAAAGAAGAAAGCAAGGAAGGACAGAAGCAAGAGGCACCCTTAGGTAGCACCCTTATCCAATGGATTCATTTCATTCAGACATTCAGCATTTATTGAGGGCGTTCTAACCACTTTCCTCTGAGAAGTCCTACTCTTAATGCCTCATTGTAATATGAAGTTCTCTGCTAACAGAGCCCAAGCTTTGGAAGCTTCTATTAACGCTGGAAAAGCTTTGAGTACCATTTTGGTAACAGATTATTTCTGCTTTCCAAGAACCAACCCAATTCACTGTCACTAGCCTAGGCACTGAATTATTTGGCCTTGGCAATACATGAAACAAAGGAAAATATAAAATGGCCTTCACTCCTACATGGTCCTCCCTTCTGCTTTTTTAGTGATGGTGGCAGAACAGAGAAAAAAGGGAAAGGGTTCTCACCGTAATAAAGTTTTTGCCTTCTCTAGAAATATTAACTTAGCTTTTATTACTCAAAATATGAGATCCTTGTTTGGTGACCAGTGAGTGGATGTACTACTTTAAAAATGAAATTGTATCAGTCTTAACATTATTACTATAAATGGAATCAGAAAATAGAGGAAAGTCACAACTAAATGAAGAATGACTCACAGATTTTTCTTGGAGAATCAAGTAAAGAAGTGGGTGGAATTGATTTTATCATCCAAACAAAGGCAAAAGGAAACATCATTTCATGGGACATTTGGTCACCACATATTGAACGCTCATGATATATATTTGCAAAAAAGGCTGTAATGAAAATTATTGCAGCTCAACTCACCAGCATCTCTTATAGAAGGTAAAGAGATAGAGACATTCTACAATAAGCATTTATTAAGCCCTTTATATATGCCAGGCACTATGCTAAGCATTGGGGATTCAAAGAAAAAGTGAAAATAGTTCTTACCCTCAAGGAGATTACAGTTTAATTTCACAAATAGGTATGTACACACTATTGTACAGAGTAGATACAAAGTAAGCTTAGCAGGGAAGCCATTAGTAGCTGGAGGAAGTGTAGTGAGGTCAGGGACAGAGAAAGGTCTCCTACAGAAGTGATATTTTAGCTGAGTCTTAAAGGAAGCCAGAGATTCTAAGAGGCAGAGATGAAGAGAGAGAGCGTTCTAGTCATGGGGGATAGCCAATACAAAAATACAGACGTGCGAAATGAAAATGAGAATAAGCAAAGATGGTAGAAAATATGTTGGAAAACATGGGTCAGGAATACGGAATTTAAGAGACCAAAAATAGGTAAACTCTACTGAAATTTGACACCCATACATCATGAATACATTATTCAAGAAAGGAATCAAGAGATTTTGGTCCAAGGAGGTTGCGTGAGTAGAGTCTCAGCCACCCAGTTCCCACACCAAAAAAAATTATCTATAAATACAATGAGAAATTATGGTAAATAACTTTATCCACCTGAGAACTGCACAAAAAGTCATCCAGAAGGCCACAGGTCATAGAAAAAGGGGCCTGTTGAAATGCCAGTAGAGGCAAACAAGATGCAAGCAACAGACCAGAGACACCTGTAGCCTGCACAAGGCTCTGCAGCCAGAGGCAGCAAGATGATGACTTCCATAGGTAAGCCCCTGGATGGTTGGGAACACACATCTTGAACCTTGGAAGCAAGGTTTCCAACCCAGCTGTATCAGGGACCAATCCAAACATGGTAGTGTTTATGTTGGGACACCCCATGTCCCAGGGCTCTTAAGACCCTAGCACTCTAACCTAAGATTCCAAAGAGGACCCTAAGAATCCAGAGATCCTAGAGGCCTGAAACCTACCAGCTCTCTAAATATAGATGTGCTGTGGGAGGTAAAAGTCAGTACAGAAACCCAGGTGACCAAGTAAGGCCAATCATCCTACCCGAAAAAAGCATCAAGGAACAGAGCCTGGCCTTAGAGCAAAGCCCCACTTCAGGGACTGAGACTATAGATCTGAATAAACAGAAGAATATATGTACCTAGAAGAAATGAAGCCAGAAATAAAAACAAAATGGAAGCTCTGGAGTAGGGGTTCTTAACCTTAAGTCCATGAACTTATTTATTAAAAATATTGATACTTATTTGATCAATATAATTGGCTTCTTTTGTAATGCTAGGTGTCATATTTTATGCATTTAAAAACATCATATTGAGAAAAGGTCTGTAGGCTTCACCAAACTGCCAAGAGAGTCCATGAAACAAAAAAGGTTAAGAATCCTTGTTCTAAAAGGGAAAAAAATGGAAGTAAGATAACTTAGAAAGTGATAACAGACTGCCTGAAAATTAGAATGGACCAAACAGAAACCGATAACTCCATGAGGCTACAAAAAATATTAAAACAAAATTAAAACATTGAAAAAAAAAGAAGAAATTGAAGATATCTACTATCAAAAGCAACTGACCTGAAAAATAGGTCAGAGAAATTATTTAAGAAACATCAGACTCCCTGAAAACTATGATTAAAAAAAGAAAAGCCTGAATACTATGTTTCAAGAAATCATAAATGAAAACTTCAAGACTTATTAGAACCAGATGGCAAAGTAAAAATAGAAAGAATCCACCAATTATGTCCTAAAAACAAAAACAAAGTGTCAGGAATATTGTGGCCCAAATCTAGAGTTCCCATTTATATCTATATCTATATTTATGTCAATATCCATATCTATGAATGTATGTATACATATGAAAAATGGAGTGGAACTCACTATTTTTACCCATAATTGAAGTGCATGAAAAAAGGAGTACATACGCATGGAACAAGGGATGGGGGAGGGGAGGATAAACCTCACTCTTATTTGAACCAGACAAAGGAGGGTTGAACATACACTCAAACAGTTTGATGTAGAAATAAAATTAAATTCTCTAGGAAAATGTCAAGGACATGGAGGGTGAGATTAAGACATAGTATAATACTGAAGAGGATAGTCACAAGCGAAATACAGAAGACAGATTCTGAAAACAGAATTAAAAGGAAAAAAGAATGATAAACTGAGGGGGTACCTATTGACTGGGGAATATGAATGCAATGGAATATCACTGTGCTTTAAGAAATGATGGGATGACTTCA
The DNA here is from genome assembly GCF_003287225.1 of Phascolarctos cinereus. Lineage (NCBI taxonomy): Eukaryota > Metazoa > Chordata > Mammalia > Diprotodontia > Phascolarctidae > Phascolarctos > Phascolarctos cinereus. Next base: position 146,494,191 of record NW_027555625.1, on the reverse strand, counting down.
GAGAATCCTAGAAAGACTGGTATGAACCGATTCAGAGTGAAATGAGAAAACACTGGGACAATTTATGTAATAACAATGACATTGTAAAGACAAATAACTTTGAAAGACTGAAGAACTCTGATCAATATAGTGACCAACTATGTCTCTTGAGAACCTATGATGAAGCATGTTAGAGAGGTAAAGTGCTCAAGATGCAGAAGACATATATTTTCAAATGTGGCCACTGTGTGGATTTGTTTTGATCAATGATGAAAAACAAAGGATTTTTCCCCTTGCTTTTTAAGGTGGGAGAGGAAGAAGGGTTTCAGTAGTGATATTAAGTAAGAAACATTTTTTTAATGCACCAAGGAGAACAAAAGTAAATTCAGAAGATATATAAAGAGGACAGCTTTGAAAATATGTTGAATTTAGCATATCCTTTTTTTAAAAGCAGGTGGTATGGAATAGAGATCCACAATTACATGAAAAATTCTCTTCTACCTTCTATTTCATTTGCATATGGAAATGCTCATGGGGAGGGTTTAAGTTCAGAATTCTTAAAAAAGAAAGAAAAAATAAAGAAAATAATCAAAAGGCACCAGACATCATGAGTTCCTAGTGTCTTAAAAAGAAAATGATTATATTTTAATGTATAGGAAGTTACCTATTACTGAAGCAATTCTTGAATCAACTGTCCGTGAAAAGTTAGACCACAGAATTGTTAAAGCAGAGATCAAAATCAATAGAAAGCTAGAAGAATTAAAATGTTAAAACACAGTGTACAACTGAAAAGAAAATCTGACCTGACCTTTTAAAAAGAATTTTTGAAACATAAAAATGGGAAATGCATGTAGAAAAGTACATAGACAGAACTATAATAGCTTCATACTAAAGTTTAACTAATGTAAATTGATTAGCATAATGAGGAGGCCACAAGAACCTAAAAACTGCTTTGGTCAGCGAACACTTGACCCTAGCTATCAATTGGAAGGATATGGCAAGTTAAGGGCAACAGTGGTTTAGAATATAAACTTGTTTTTTAAAATCTCACAGAGAAGAACAATGGAAGATTATAAGAAGTATCACTTCACATGGCAGTGAGAATAAGTGAAAGGAAAACAAATTTAAAGGAAGCCTATTTTTCAAAAGACTCAGATAAAAAAATATATACTAAGGGTATTTTAAATAAAACTGAAGGGAAAATAATAGACATGAATAGTGAAAATATTGGGGGAGGGGGGAAATGTGTTTAACAAACTCTTTTCACCAACAATGACAATAGAACCATCATATCTGGCTTCTGACATTACCAGACCAGATGGGCATATGAAGGAGGTGGCAATGTCCCTGAAGAGAACAAGATAGAAAAGGCAAGGAAATGCATGCTTCTGGCAGCACAATTTCAAGGCTATTGAGAAATCAATTCTCAAAATTTCTGAGGAAAAGAAAGATACCAAAGCTGTGGGGAAAGGTCTCAGGCAATATTACTTTCAAAAAAGGCAACTGTTAGAACTTTAATAACTATCAACCCATAAGCCTGCTCTTCCATCCATATCAATTTTTCTGAGATAATTTACACATGCATTGAGAGCATTCTTGATGACAGTACTGGAGAATGGGCAGGTTTTTGCAAGCAATAATCCACAGCAGACCGTACCTTTACACTGTCACAATTGATTAAAAGACATCGAGAATACAAGATGTTATATTTTGTTCATGAAAAACAAGCATTAAATTTCAGAAGAGCAGCATACTGTTTTAAAGGATCTTCTCCAACAAGGTGTCTTCCACACATCTGTCAAAATTAGACAAGATTCCTTGAAAGATGTAACAGAGATAACCTTGTTGATGATCATTAATATCAAGAAAGGAATGAAGCAGGGGGACATATGCTCACCAAAGGTGTTCACCACTTTAACAGAGGAGATCCAGCAGAGAATCCAGAAGGAAGAAGGAATCCCTATAAGTGGTGAGCTCCATTAGATGCCCCTTTTATTTTTTCTTTCCAAATGACATTGTACTAATTGCATTAGACCCTGGAACATTTCAGGTCCTATTGGATGAGATCCATAGCCACTCAAAGGAGTTTTGCCTAACTATTATCCCTAGGAAGGCCAAGAGGATAAATGATGTGTACTGTGCAGATCATGACAGGCAGTACATATAGGTATACATGTATATGTGCCTGTTTGTATATGTACTATATATCATATGTAGCATATCTGTGTACCTACTAGTGTGTACATGCATATATATATGTTGGATTATGTGCCAATATATATCTGTGGATACATATATAAACACATATACATACATCCCTTAGACAGATACTGCAAATAAGCAATGAGTTAGACTCAAAAACAAAATAATCCCAAACTTCTCCCTGAAAAAAAATCCATTTTTTAAAATCAATTCTTCTGATGTTGTTGCATGGCTGCAAGACACAGAACATTCTGTGTTTCTGAAGAATTGAAAGAAAAAATCATCCACAGGGCAATGGAAATGCATATGGTAGGTATGCATAGGCTGCTACATATTACAAACAGGAAATTATAAAGGAGCAAAGTAAAAGCTGTTATCAAAGACTAGGCTAGTCTAGTCACATAGCCAAAATGAAGCATGGCCAATGGACCACTTGTAAATTCTATCAGTGTCCTCATGATGGAGTTAGAAGGGCCCTCACCACACTAGGATGAAGTCCTGCGGTGAAATTTTGGAAAAACTTGGACAAGAGTCAACCAGGATGGGGACGTATGAATGGGCTGCAATCTGGAGGGAATGCTCATACTGATTTGATCACTGATTCATTTAAGTATTTGAGTACTGAATATTTCATCATGCCAGGTAGATACAGAGATAAATAATACACCATCTCTACCCTCATTGAACTTAGAATCTATGAGGAGAAAGAATATAAGTATATAAATAATCATAATATAAATTAGAATAGTATAAGAAGACAGTGAGGATTTTCACTTGCCAAAATATAGAACCAACGTCAGAGGATTGACTGTTGACTGATACACATAATAAAAGCGGGAATTTAGGCCAGGTGGGTAGAGGACAATAAGGGGGAAGAGAAGGGAGAGGGAAGGGAACAAGTATTTATATAGCACCTATTACTTTCCAGGTGTTTTTACAAATATTCTCATTTGATTCTCAACAACCCTTCCAGGTAGCTGTTATTATCCCCATTTTACAGTTAAGGAAAATGAGGCAAACAGAGGTTAAGTGACTTGCCCAGGGTCACATAGCTACTAAGTATTTGAGGGGGGATTTAAACTCAGGTCTTCCTGCCTCCAGATACAGTCCTCTATCCACGGCACCATCTACTTGCTTCCATGACCTTACCACCTTTCCCTAGTTTCTGTTTATATTTAAGTTCATTTGCCTTCCAAACCATGCAGGCTACATCTTTAACCCTAAGATAGCTGTTAGGGACAAAGAACTGTCATTCTGCTTCAGATACAGGGAATTAAAAGAAAATATTGCATCTCAGTCTAAGGGCACTTTGCCTGGCTTTGTTCCTGCCTCTCCTTAACTGTGCATGACGGTTCATAGCCTTTGCCTATAACTAAAGAGCTATTAGCCTGCCCTTGTCCCAAAGCCTGACTTTATCCTGCAGAGGCTTTTCTGCAACCTAACAGACAAGGAAATGAAATGTCTGGCCAGGGGGCCAAAGGAGAGGAAATCCAGAAGCTGATATCTAATAGCTACAACCGGACATACCCAGTGAAGGGTGGGGAAACCTAAGGAGGAGGGGGAGAAAGTCAGGGTATAATAGAGATGAGATCCAATGGGAGAGCAGAAAAGACACAGTGTGATGATTTGCAGGAGCAAAAGCATAGCCTGTCCCCCCACAACTGTGTGCTGGCTTTGTGTGTTCCATATTTGTGCGCTACTACAAGTGGTCCCCAATGCTTATCCTCCCCACTGATGATCTGTGTATTTGTGAAGATAGGATGTCCCAGGTCTACGGGGGAAATGTTTTATTGCTACTTTTCTTACTCTGCTATTTCAATCAGCACCTCTGCTTTGAGCCAATTAGGTCCTCTGGCTGACTAGTAAAAGTAAACACATAGCGGTGACTCAATCTATGGTTTGATTGATGGAGACCCATAGAATAGCTTGAACTTGTGGTAACATCTGTGGAATCTTTGAGTGAGAGGGCAGTGCCCCAGTTGCTTAGAAAGAATAAAATGATTTAGAGATAGAAGGGACCCTAAAAATCATCTAATTCTACCCTCTCCTTTTATGGACAAAGAAACCAAGACCGAGAGGATGACTTAAATAAGTAGCAACAGTGACTTAAACCCAGGTCCTTGAACTCTAGGACTCATAGGATCTAAATCTAGACTGGACCTCAGGCATCATCGAGTCCAACACCCTTAGTTTACAAATGAGGAAACTGAGGGACAGAGAGGTTACGTGACTTGGCCTAAGGAATTAAATCCAGATGCTCTGACTCTCACAGGGCATCTAAGTGGTGCAGTGAATAGAGTGCTGAGCCTGGAATCAGGAAGACTCCTCTTCCTGAGATCAAATCTGGCCTTAGAGGCTTACTAGCTCTCTGACCCTGGGCAAGTCACCCTGTTTGCCTCAGTTTCCTCATTTGTAAAATGAGCTAGAAAAGGAAACGGCAAACTACTCCAGTATCTTTGCCAAGAAAACCCTAAATGGAGTTGGTGTCAGACATGACTGAAACAACTGAACAACAAAAACTGTTGTTATTAATAGACACCCTCTTTTCCTCACTGAGACTGAGACTTTGTAGGATGTGACTCATAATGGGAGATGTATACGCCCCATTCAAAAGGAAAAGATTATAAAAACCTGTAGAGACACAATCACTTCTCTGTAGAAATACGGAAACCTGAGGAATTAATTAACATGGGGAATACTGGGATAAGGATCAAAGGAGGGATAAACAAAAGTGATATTGTAGTATAAGCACATTCGAGAAAGCCTGACCAGAAGTAGAAAGTAGATGATGAATCATAGAAGCAGATCACAAAGCTGACTTAGAGGCAGATTTAGTTATGATGTGGAATGTCAACTATCCAGACATCTCCTGGGGGAGAAACATCTCTTTCCTAAAAACAGAGTTGCTGATTAATTCTTGACTTGACTTGCTGATAAGTTCATCCTTCAAAAGATAGGAGTAATGAGGAAAACTGCTACTGCGGACCAAGTTTTTGATTGATAAGGCAGGACTGGTTTCATATGTGACATGATAGCAACCTGGAGAGGAAATAATCATGCTAGATTAGAGTTTGTGACTGACCAGAAGGAGATGGCCAGTCATAATCTGACAAGTACCCTAGAGTTTTTAAGAGTCTATTTTAGGGAGCTCAGAGAAAGAAATAGGATCTCATAGCTGAAGAGTCTACAAAGTGAGATAAAGTAGGGCAGGAAGCTCTCAAGATACAGACACAAATGATTAGCATGAGGGACAAAAAGGATCTTAACCTTTTTTGAATCATGGGCCCCTATGGCAGCCTGGAGAAGCCTAAGGTCTCCTCAGAATAACATTTTTAAATGGACAAAATATAATACATAGGATTACTAAGTAAAGCAATTATATATAGTTGTCAAAATATTTTCAAACAAGTTCGTGGACCCCAGGCTAATAACTACTGGAAAGAACACATTGTAACTGAACTCATCAATTCAATTCAATTAAACAAACAGTATTTATTTATTTGTTTGTTTGTTTGTTTAGAACATTCATTTAAAAAAATTTATTTCCAAATTCTCTCCTTTCCTCCAGCCAATCTCCCACTCATTGAGAGGGCAAGCAATATGGTACCCATTACACATGGGAAGGCATGCAAAAGATACTTCTATATTAGCTGTGTTGCCCAAAAAAAGCAAAACAAATAAAAGTACATCTTAATCGGCATTCAGAATTCATCAGTTATTTCTCTGGAGATGGATAGCATTTTTCATCATGAGTCCTTTAGAATTGTCATGGATGGGATGGCTAGGTGGTGCAGTGGTTAGAGCACCAGCCCTGGTATCAGGAGGACCAGAGTTCAAATCCAGCCTCAGATACATGATACTTACTAGCAGTGTGACACTAGACAAGTCACTTACCTCTGCCTCACAGAAAAAAAGAATTGTCATGGATCACAGTATTGCTGAGAATACTAAATCCTTCACAGTTAATAATCATTACAATATTGCTATTACTGTGTACAATGTTGTCCTGGTTCTGCTCACTTCACTCTGCATCAGTTCATGTAAGTCTTTCCAGGTTTCTCTGAAACTATCCCCTTTGTCAATTCTTATAACATAATAGTATTCTATCACAATCATGCACTACAATTTGTTTGGCCATTCCCCAATTGATGAGCATCCCCTCAATTTACAAAAAGAGATGCTATAGATATTTTTGTACATTTAGATCCTTTTCCTTTGATCTCTTTGGGATACAGCCCTACTGGTGATATTACTGGGTCAAAGGTATACAGTTTTATAGCCTTTGAAGCACATGAACAAACAATTTTTATCTTTTCTTTTTTTCATTTTTAAGCAACTGGGGTTAAGTGACTTGCCCAGGGTCACACAGCTAGTAAGTGTCAAGTGTTTGGTCTAAGGTCGGATTTGAACTCAGGTCCTCCTGACTTCAGGGCAGATGCTCTATCCACTGTGCCACCTAGCTGCCCCTGAACAAACAATTTTTAAACCCTAATGTAAAAAAGACAAAAACAAGACAGTCCCTATTCTCAAGAAGTTTATGTTCTACCACAGCGACACAATTTGTACATAGTTAAGTAAAAACAAAATGTAGCTAGTGATAAAAAGTGATTTCAAGTAAGAGAGGTCACCAACAGATGGAGCCTTGTGTAGGAGGAGGCACCCGAACCATGCTTTGAAGGAAACTTCCAATCTTCTTAGACTTTATAATCCCTCTAGGATTCTATGGTCCAGCTACACTCTCCTTCTTGCTATTCCTCTCGCACCACACCCAACTCTGCACCTTCCTCCATGCTTGGAATCTTTCCCTCCTCATTTCCTCTGCTTAACTTCTCTGGCTTCCTCCAAGATTTAGCTCAAATCCCACCTTGTACAGGAAGCCTTTCCTGGTCCCCCTGATCTCCCTTCATCCTCTGCAGCTCTTTCCTTCCCATCTCAGATTATCTTTCCTCTACTCTTTCCCATTTGAATGGGAGCCCCATAAGGACAGGGTCAATGTTTTTGCCCTTCTTGGTATACCTGGCACTTAGTGCAATTATTGACACATAGTAAGCGCTTAAAAAATGTGTATTGACTGACTGGCTACCAGGTGAAGTTGAGAATGGAGTGTGTAGCAATTGCTCTGGCTTCACTCTTTCAGAGCAAGGCCAGCTACATCTCCCCCTCAGAGTTCTAGGGGTATCCTTGAGGGTCTTTCTCTACTATCATTTTGAGTTCCCATTCCAATATGTTCCTCCTACTTTTAGGTACCAGTGACTCAAATACCTTAGTTCCATTTAACCAGTTAACATCAATTACTTTCTACAAATGGATATTTACTTAAAAGACTAAGCAAGAACAGAAAGACAAGCATTTTCCACCAATACCTGGGGGAGTACACTCTCCTCTATATCACTTTGGTCCCTGGGGAGAGTGGGAACCAGCTGAATTCCATATCTCCATAGCATTGGTCCCACCAAGTCCCCATCCAAATGCAGCATTTCTGCTGTCTCAGATACCAACTGTGTTCCAACCTCTTTCCTTTCAGTATTGTCTCTAGAGTCAGATCAAGAAGGAAGAGGCTCCAGTGGACCAGTGCCCTTTGAATGAATGGAGATCTGTCCATGCAGCCAACAGAGTATCTCCACAGCACATGGTTAGCAGTGTGGAACCAGTTATAGAATTCTGCACATGCTCCAAATCTTTCCAAGGCACTTATTACATGTCATCACAGCTCACTAGAAACCAGCTTCCCAGAGGAGGCTGTACCAGCCACACTCACTGATACCTTCTCACCAGCCTCCTGTTAACAAGTATATTCCAGACATGGGGGCCCACCTGTGCAAAAACGTGGAGGCCAGAATGAAATAGAGTATCCAGAGAACAGGTAGTAGCCAGTTTTTCCAGAAAGGAGAGGGTATAAAGAGGAGAAATATAACAAACAATGGGAAAGGTAGGCTGAAGCCAGACTGTGGAGGTCTTTAAACAACAAGCTGAGAATTTTATATTTCATCCTAGAGGTAAGAGGAGACCATCGAACATTTTAAGTAAGGAAGTGATCAGATGGTCAGATCTGTTTTTTCAAAGTGTCATTTGACAGCCTATGTGGTGTATATTAGAAAGGGCAGAGACTAGAAGTAGGGGACACCTGTTGGAAAGTTATCGCAATAGTATAGGCAAGGGGTGATGAGGACATGAACCAAGACAGTGGTTGTGTGAGTGGAGAGAAGGGAAAAAACATGAGAGGTGTTGTGGAAGAAGAATTGACAAGACTTTGTCTTGTAACTTATTGGATGTGGGGGATAAAGGAGATGGAAGAGACAATAATTATTGAGAGGTTATGAACCTGGGAGACTAGAAAGATGTTAGTGTCCTCATTAAAAAGGAAAGTTTAGAAGAGGGAGGGGTTTGGGAATAAATATAATGGTCAAATGTAAATATATTTATATAATGTATTTATTATAATAGTAAATATGGTATAAATAAATATTTGGGACAAATATAACCATAATAGATTCTATCTTGTACATGCTGAGTTTAGTATGCTGGAGGGTCATGTCATGTAAGGATCAGTTGAAGGAACTGGACATTGAGAAGGGAAGACTCAGAGACAACATGATAGCTGCCTTCAAGTATTTGAAAGGCTATCATAAGGAGAAAGCATTTGGCTTGTTCTATGTGGTTCCAGAGGGCAGAAATGGGAGCAATGAGTAGAAACTGCAAAAAGGGAAATTTAATCAAACTTCCTGTCGGTTAGAGCTGTCCAATAGTGAAATAGCCTGCCTTGAGGGGCTGGGGGTTTCCCCTCTTGGGAAGCCTAAGAGCTGAGATTGGACAATGCCTTCCTTGTCAGCCATGTTATAGTTTCAACCCCTTGTCATCTATGCTTTAGTTTTGGGAGAGGATCAAAGGTAGAGAACAAGCATTTATTAAGCTCCTACTATGTGCCAAGCACTATTGATATTCACAATAACCCTGTGAGGTAGGTGCTGTTATGTTCCCCATTTTACAGTTGAGGAAACTGAGGCAGATAGAGGTTAAGCAACTTGCACAGCTGGTCAGTGTCTGAGGCAGGATTTTAATTCAAGTCTTTCTGATTCCAGGCCCACTTCTCTATCTACTCACTGTGCTACTTAATTATGGATTCCTTCCCTGTATAGATTGGTTTAAGACAGACACTGAGGTCCCTTCTAACTCTTAAATTCTGTGATCCAATGACTCAGGTAATGTCCAGTAGGTAGCTGATAATGTGAAACTGGAGTTCAAGAGAGAGATTAGAGCTAGATACAAAATCAGGGGTCATCTGCAGAGAGGTAGTCATTGAACACATGGAACCCAATGAGATCACCAAGAGAAATAGAAGAGGAAGATAGGGCCTACCACCACTTTGGGATAGATGGGGTGATGGCAATAGATCATAGGAATCTGATTGTTTTCTCTACCAAAGAAAATGGTCTTCAGAATGGGGAAGAAAACGAAAATGACTAATAGGCCAATGAAATTCCCAAAAAAGTGGGCAGAGAATCAAATTGAACCATACTGCCCTCAATCTGTTCCATTTACCAGGCCCAGATCAACTATTGTCCAAAGATAATGAAAGAACTGGCATATGGGATAACTGAAGCATTATTAACAATCTTCGGACAATTGTGAGCAGGAGGAATCCCACCACACTGGAAATACGTAAGTGTTGGCCTCATCTTAAAAAGGAGAAAAAAGTTGATTCTTCAAATTATAGCCCAGTGACTTGACTTTGATTCCTGGCAAAATTCTAGAATGCATTTCAAAGTAATGGTTTGCAAGCACTTGGAAGAAGAATTGATGCTATCTCTCTCTCTCTCTCTCTCTCTCTCTCTCTCTCTCTCTCTCTCTCTCTCTCTCTCTCTCTCTCTCTTACACACACACACACACACACACACACACACACACACACACAGCAGCAGCAGCAGCAGCATGGTTTCATTAAGCAAGAGGCATTGCTAGACATAATGGAGAGAGAGCCTTAGAGTGGAGAAGGCCTGGGTTCAAGACCTGCTTCTGGAATACACTGGCTGCGAGATGGTAAGCCAATCATTTCTCTCTCTGCACGCCAGGCAACTCTTAAACTAAAATTTGCAGAGTTGGTGCTTATCTGCATTGATAGAGGGAGTCTCCTTTCTGGGAGACTCTATATTTCCCTATATTAATGGAAACTCTGTATTTCCCTTAAAAAAACAACAATCATGCCAGGTAAGCCTCATTACCTAAAAAACAAAACAAAACAAAAATTGGGAGATTGGTCAATCAGGTGAATACAATTTGCCAGTTTGTATCTACATAGTATGCCTCGATTTCAGAAAGGCATTTAACAAAGTATTTCACAATATACTGGCTGGCAAGATGGACAGACGTCAGCTGGAAGGTGGTACAGTTGGGTGAATTTAGAACAGGTTGACTGACTGGACCCAAAGAGTGCTGATTAATGGATTTATGTAAAGCTGAAGAAAGCTCTGTAGCCATCTGCCTCTCTACGACACTCCCCCCATGGAGGGCCATATGACTCTGCCCTTAGCCCTGTTTTGTTCAACATATTTTTTTTTACCAGTTACTCTGCATGCTCATCAAATGTGCAGATGACAGAGAGCAGGATAACAAAATTTAGATCTAAAAAGATCTTGACAGAAAGAAATAATAGGTTGGGTTGAATAAGATGAAATATAATAAGGGTAAATGTAAAGTCCTATATATGGATTCACAAAATGAATCCCAGAAGAAAAAGATAGGGAAGGTATGGGTAAACCAGAGTTCACGTAGAAAGGACTTGAATGTTTTAGTGAACTGCAAACTCGATATGAGTGATTAGTTTCCCAAAAGGTTAATAGTGTTGTAGACTATATTAAAAGAGGTAGAATATTTAGAACAATGGGAGTGATAGTTTCCCTGTACTCTGCTCTGGAGTATTGTAATCAGTTATTGGTGCCACATTTTAGGCAGACCTTAGGCTGCCTCAAGTCCCTTCTAAGTACTATGATGCTGAATCTGGAGGAGGATGGTCAGAATGTTGACGCTTGAAATTATATCATAGGAGGATCATTTGAAGGAATTAGGGATATTTAACCTGGAGAAGAAAGGACTCTGAGGTGACATAGTAACAGTCTTCAGATATCTGAAGAGTTGTCATATTGAAGAGGAATCAGACTTAATTTGGGGCAGAAATAGGACCAACGAGTGCATGTTGCAGAGACCAAGATTTATGCTAGAAATAAGGAAAAATTGTCTAATAATGAGAGTTGAATTAAAGAGTTGAGTATGTGGCCTTGGGAGATACTAAGGTCCCCATCAGTGGGGTCTTCAAGAGGAGTCTGGAAGAACCTTTATTAGAGATGTCGGAGAAGTGATTCCTGTTTCATATATGTGCTAGATTAGATGACCTCTGAAGCCCCTTCCACCTCTAATTTTGTATGATTCTCTATAGGAGAATGAGGGAGATAAGGTAGCAAAAGTTGCTAGGAAGCAAATTTGGATGGATCGTGATTGTTTGGCAAAGGGGTTTGGAATTCGTTTGGTAGGCAATAGGGAACCATTGCAGGATTGAGAGCAGAAAAGTAACATAATTGGAACTATTCTGTAGGAATATCTGTGTGTTAACCCATAGGTAAATCATTTAGTAAGTGCCTACTGTGTGTCAGGTTCTGTGCTAGGTTCTGGGGTTAGAAAAAGAAGGAAAAGACAGTACCTGCCCTCCTAGAGTTCATAATCTATGCAGGAGAGAAACAAGCAAACAACTACATACAAACAAGCTATATAAAGGGAAAATAGGAAAAAGAGGGAAGGGAAAGACTTGGTGTAAAAGATGTGTGTGCAAGAAAGAGACAGGTGGCAAGGAGACCAGATCTGATTAGCAGTCAATTGAAATAGCCCAGGCAAGCCCTAATGAAGGCTGAAACTAAGGTAGTGGCAGTGGGAATAGAAACAAGATGATTTAAGAAATATTGTAGAGGAAGAAAAGCAGAACTTGTTGATTGTATCCACAAGCCACCCTTCAGGGTTTTTTTTTTCATTTATTTTTCAGTTGGAGGTGGGGATCTTAGCTGGAAAGAAGATAGGGACTAGTGATGGGGTTACCAAAAAATTTTTTAATGAGAAAATAGGATCATTGAAGCATATATAAAATGCATAGATGAGAATAGAAGGTCAGTAGGAAACAGACAAGCAAGACAACTTTGGAGATACATGTTGAATGTATCCTATGCTTTAAGAGAAATGCAAGCTGTTTAAATACATGTTTAGGACTTCATATGCTGTCCTCCTGTTCTCATTTGCACATAGAAATTATCATCTCCTTTGGTATTAGTTAAGTTCGGAATTTAGAAAAAAGAAAAGAAAAGAAAAAAAGAATAACACACAAGTTACTCTTTAACTAGACTGAAGATTACCTGTCAAAGTCACAGAGAGGCTCCCAGGGCCAAGAACAGGACAAAGGGACTCTATTTCACTCATCTCTAAAATTAGGGGGTTACCCTAAATGATTTCTAAGCTCTCTTTTAACTTTAAAAAACAACCATAATAATACGTAAAAATAACAATAAATAATAATAATAACAATAATAAGGTGTTTTAAGGTTTGCAAAGTGCAAATATATATTATATAATTCATTTGATCCTCACAACAATCCTGCGAGGTAGTTATTATTATTGTCCCCATTTTACAGATGAGAAATCCTATAAAATTCTGTTTACCAGAGATATCCTTCAGAGATAATGTGAATTCCAGCAGCTTTAGATTTCACCCACACTAAAGGGCTAGAACATCTCAGAACCGGAGGGACCTCAGAAGCCATCTCCTTCCAACCTGTAGCTGCCCAAGATTCACCCCCCCACACACCGTGTGGTCTAGTTTCTGGTTGGAGAGTTCCAATAAAGGGAGTCCACCCACTCCCCCAGCCACGCATTCTACTTTAGAGCAACTATAATTCTTAGGATTTTGGTTATTTTCTTTTTTTTTTTTTCTTTTTCCCTTGAGCCTAAATCCGCTTCATTACAACTTGTACTCGATGCTCCTAATTCTTCTTTCTGGGGCCAAGCAGAGCAAGGCTAATTCATCTTCCGCGGGACAGCCTTTCAGACACTCGAAGGCAGCTATCGTGTCTCTCCTAAATCTTCTCCACTTTAGGCTAAACATATCCAGTTCCTTCAACTGTGGTCTCGATTCCCTCCATCATTCTTGTCTCCTTTCTCTGGACGCTCTCCAGTTTACCAGTGTCCATTCCAAGACATGACACCCAGGGCAGAAAGCTCTACTCCAGATGTGGGTTGACCAGGGTGGAGTATAGCTCCTAGCACCTCCTGAGTAATGGCTGCCTAAGATCCAATTGGAGCACGCAGAGTGTCAGGGGGAAAGAGGGGAAAGGGAGCTGAGAAGCTTTGAGTTGCTGCAGGTCCGACAGAGACGTTTCCCTTCCACTGGAACTAGAGAGAGAGAGAGCAGCCTCAGGGATTTCAGCGCCAGGGAGAAGAATAAACAAACATGTTTGTCCGAGTCCCTCTGCTTGTGGCCTCCCCTCCTCCTCTACTGAGCTGGTCCCCTGATACCCATCGCTCATCCTGACTTCCTGGAGACAGGAGATCCTGACATCCCATCTTATTTTTATCCGCACGCCCACGGAGCCGGGTTAGAAGCTGGACGCTCCAGACCTCAGCCCGCCCTGGGCCTCCTTCTCTGCCCTCAGTGGTGCACTCTAAGGCCATCTCCGACGTGAAGGAGCACACACCCAGGCCACAGCTGGGACACGTACCTCTCTGCCTCCCTCATGTCCCTTCAGCTGTACCACAGCACAGCCAGGCTCACTTCCTCTCGTGTCCCAGTCAAAGGTCCTGGGTTTGAATCCTGGGTGTTCCATTTAATAACTGTGACCTTCAACAAGTCACAACATCTCTGCCACAAATCTTCATCTATAAAATGAGGACATTGGACCAAATGGCATCTAAGGTCCCTTCCAACTTTAAACCTATTATCTTAGAGGCAGCTAGGTGGCAAAAGGGGGTAGAGCTCTGGGCTTGGAGTCACTAGGACCTGAGTTCAAATCTAACCTCAGACCCTTGACACTTACTAGCTGTGTGACCCTGGGCAAGTCACTTAACCCTGATTGCCTCACTGAAAAGCAAAAAAACCAAAACAAAACGCTATTATCTTGTGAGCCTTCCTCCACTCAATTTATCCAAAACCTTCCCATGCTTTAAGGCCTAGCTCAAATTCTAGCTTCTCCTGGAAGCCTTCCTTGATTCATTCCAGTAGGTAACAATCTTTCATTCGATTCCCTCAATGTACTGTTCCTACCTCTCTTACCACATGCTGCCTTGACTGATAACCATGTATGTATTGATCCTCTTTCCTTCTAGACTATAAGCACCATGAAGGCAGGCTTTGTTTATTATTCATCTTTGCCTCCCTCCCAGTGCCTTGCGCATAGCAAGGTGCTTGATAAATCTTTGTCAAATATTGGTTGCTGGGGCAGTGAGACGCGTGATAGAGAGAGCTCTGCCCTTGGAGTCAAGAGGACCTGAGTTCAAATGTGACCTCAGACATTTGACACTTACTAGCTGTGTGACTCTGGCAAGTCACTTAACCCCAATCACCTCACCAAAAAGCAAAAAAAAAAAATGTTGGTTGCTACAGCAACAGAAAATCAGGAGGCTTGGGTTTTCATCTCAGTCCTGCCTGGGATAGTGAGGGAATGGGAGGAGCTGGGGATACCCTAAGCATGAGAGACATGGGATCAGAGGATCATAAACCTAGCACTGCAAGAGACCCCAGAGGCCATCCAGCACAACCCCCTCATTTTACAGATAAGGAAACTGAGGCCTACAATGTCTTGCTCCAGAGAAAAGACTCTTTCCAAGGACTTTTTTTTAACATAGTGGGGGGAATTATCAGATGAGTTCTGGACCCTTGAGTCCTACCAGTACTGCTAAGTGAGTGGCCACCCGATTTGCTATTTGGTGCTTTGGGGTTGTGCAAGACCAGCTTATAGCAAAACTATCAAGTAGAGAAACCTTAAATATTTCCTTTTTCATTCACCCTCTTGTCCCCTGCCACCTGGTCCCATGGAAAGAGGCAAGAAGATGAGGGGAAGAGGGTAATGACTCCCTGTTTCTGACACCAAAATAAATAACAGCCCTTTTCCCCAAAGCACAGGGTGCGAGATCAGGGCATAGCTATCGCAGAGGCAGAGGCAGAGCCAGAGCCAGGAACAGAGTTGAGGAATCTGCTTGCCTTCTCCCATAGGCCCTGACACCCTCCTCATGCAGCAAGCATTCGGCAGCACTAATTCTGGAGGTTGAAGATCTTCCTGCTGTTAGAAGGGAGGAACCCGAAGAATCGAAATCGTATCTAGAGGCAACCCCTAGACCTGTTCAAACTGGAGGCCTATCTGAACCCTACTGTGCTCCACAGAACCTAGCATTAGGCCTCGTACATAGTAGGTATTCAATCGATATTGGCTAAATGAAATCAATTAGTCAATGAAAGGTCCCCCAACAACCCACATACATATATGACTTGGGGTTTAAGGAAGATCCATCAATCTGCCATTCAATCAGTCAGTCAAGAAGCAGCTCCTCCCATCTCTGGCAAAATTAGGGGAGTAGGATAGAATGAGATTGTCTCTGCATCGCAGTCACCCTGTCTATAAGAAAAAACACATCTCCCCTTATTGCAAAGGTGGGGGACTACTGATATTTAATGTGTTGTAGTGTGTTAATGATTGAACTGAACTTGTCAGGTGCCTCCTGTGTGAAAGGTAATATGCTAAACTCAAACCCCTGTCTGAGACCTGACCTCCTCTTCCAGGCACACACAGCTAAAGAGACCAGAAATTGCTACATCCACGTTGGAGAAAAGCTAAGCGCCAGGATAAACCCCACCACTCCGGGAGGATTTGGGCAGGTTCTCTCCCCCAAAGGTTTCTAAACACCTTGAAAGAAATTTCTTGAGGCAAGATTGCGTAGTGGTTAATATGCAGAATCTGTGAGTCAGGAAGGCCTGAGTTCAAATCTTACATCTGACACTTACTTAGCAGGTCATTTCCGCCTCTCAATGTACCTCTGTTTCCACATTTGTAAAATGGGAATAATAGAAGGAATCTGAAGGAAAGCTCTCACAGGCTTTTGGTGAGACTCAAATAAGCTAGTGTATGTTAAATGCCTTGCTGATGTTAAAGGACTGTATAAATGCTAACTGCGTGAACCCGGGCAGGTTCTCAACCTCTCAGCATCCCAGGCAAACTCACCTAAAACCCTAAATTGCAGAAAAGGTGCCAACCTGCAGGGAGCTTCCTATAGCCAAAAAATACCTCTCCCTATGAATGTCAGTTAAAATTACCTTTTATCTATTTTGTATATATGCATGTTATGCACATATGGGCATAGGTACAATATGTGCACACATGCAAATTTTTGTATATTATTTTTATTATTTTATTTTTATTTTTCCCAACAGAATATAAACTCCTTGAAGATAATTCCATTTTTGTCTTTGTATTCTTAGTGCCTAGCACAGTGCCTGGCACATAATAGGTACTTAATAAATATTTGTTGATCAATAGAGGCGTTATTATTATTTTCTGACCACAAGACTCCTTGGATAGTTAAAAAATGAGAAAGCTTATTCTTTCTTTTTTCTTTGTTGGGCAATGGGGGTTAAGTGACTTGCTCAGGGTCACACAGCTAATAAGTGTTATGTGTCTGAGGCCGGATTTGAACTCAGGTCCTCCTAAATCCAGGGCCAGTGCTCTATCCACTGCACCACCTAGCTGCCCCCTATTCTTTTTTTTCTATATGTATAAGATATTTTATTTATGAACACAGCTAACATTTACATAGTGCTTTTTGGGGTTTGCAAATTGTTTTACATATTTAAGGCAGGCAAGTAGTACAATTTACAAAACTTTAGAGTATTATGGGATAAACCTTCATCTGTTTAAGAAACTCACCTGTCCAGAATGATATATTCCTTGAGATTTCCAGGTGTTTGGGTTGTTATCTAAGGCTCTTTTCAATTCATGTTGTCTGAAAAATAATTTTGTTTTTGGTGCTTTTATCTTTATATCATATTCATTTCTGAACATAGCCCTCTTCCATCCAGTGAGAATTCATGAAACAAAGGTGAAAAAGAACAAGAAAAACAGTCGTTTATGCTTTTTCCTCCCCCCCCCACCCAATTATTTGAGTGAGCCATAAGAGATGGCTCACTATATACAGGAGGGGGTAGGGCGGTATATATGTGAAAATGTTACATAAAGAGATCAATAAAAATTTAAGACAAGTTCAGTAAAATCAGTAATACACTACAACACATTAAATATCACTAGTCCCCCACCTTTGCAATAAGGGGAGATTTGTATTTTTCTTATAGACGGGTGACTGCGATGCAGAGACAATCTCATTCTATCTTACTCCCCTAATTTTGTCAGAGATGAGAGGAGCTGAGATTATTGGTTTCTGGCCCCATCCTCTATCACCAGGGTTCTGCTCCCAAAAGCACAACCAGCACTTTCTACAGTCGATGTCTCTGGTCCTGGACATGGCCACTACCATCAACACCTTCCCTGAAATTTCCCCACTAGACTGTTCATGCTACGGGGTGGGGAACCATGCCGTGCATGTGGCCCTTTAGGTCCTCAAGTGCAGCCCTTTGACTGAGGCCAAGTTTTACAGAACAAATCCTTTTATTAAGGCTGCAGGTTCTCCACCCCTGGTCCATACCTCCCCCCAAATGTATGGAATCAGACCATTGGTAGAAGCACAATATGGTAGAAAGAGAACTGAGCTTGGACTTGGGAAGTCAGGATCAGAATCATTAAATAATAATGTTTGGGTTAGAAGAGACTTTAAAAATTCTCTAGTTTGCCCCCTCATTTTATAAAAGAGGAAAATGAGGCCCAGAGAGGGAAAATAATTCTAGCCTGAGATTGGTTTGCTACTCACAGTATATAGGATGTCAGGAAATTCCTGACACCTTGTAGGCCTCAGTTTCCCCATCTGTAAAATGTGGATACTAATATCTCCACTCTGGGTTGATGTGTAGACTCAGAATTTCAGAACCTAATGGGAGCTTAGAGGTCAGATGACCAACCCTCTCATTTTATAGCAGCTAGAGAGGAGGAAGCCCAGAGAAATTGGGTAACCTGCTCAAGGTCATACAGCTAGGAAGTGACAGAGCTGGGGCTTAGGATCAGGCCTTCTGACTCTAAGGCCCATACCTGTCCCCCTCTCCATAGCACACTGCCTCTTGTACATCACAGAGAGAAGGCAGGACAATTCAGTGGTTAAAGTGATGAACTTGGAGTCAGGGGGACCTAGATTCAAATACTGCATGGGACGTAGAGGGAAGCAATTAGAAACAAGACAACAGTTTATACAATAAACTGTAAAACCAAACAACTTTGAAAGACTTAAGAACTCTGACCAGGTACTGCTCCAGACAACCAGTGATGAAGCTTACTATTCCTAATCGAAAGGGGATGGACTCAGAGTGCAGAATGGAACAGTTTTGGACACGGCCAACACGAGAATTTTTTTTAATTGACTCTGCATATTTGGAATAAGGGCTTTGTTTTTCTTTTCTTTTTCCAATGAGAAGGCAGAGTGAAGAGATGTAAGAAGGAGAGAAATAGATTTTTATTCATTGAAAAAAATGAAAAATTTTAAAAAATATTTCATCTGATACTGGTTGTCAGTCTTTTTGTCTGTGGAAGGAGAGTAACAATAAGTATAGTAGCTTTCAGTTCACAAGACTGGTGTGAGACTCCAGTGAAATAATATACGTAAAGTGCTTTGAAAAATGTACCGTGCTATGGAAATGTCATTTGTCATCAGGGCATTGTGAAGCTCAGATGGATAACAGATGGCAAAGCACTTTGAAGAGGATTGTTACATTCTCCTCAAGCATCTCCCATCTTCGTGCTCCTGTACAGGTTGCCTGGGTATCTGCACACTCGTTCCAGTCCCACACTGGGCTCCTTGGACCCGGGGCTTATTGTGAGAAGCTGGTGTCTGAGAAGCCTAGGACTTCTTCTGAGAAGCCTATCTCCCACCCCCAGCCCCAGCTGTGGGCTAAACCTGACTCCCTGGCTGCCCTTCTCTCTGTCACTCTCTCGGTTTCCTTCCAGCTGCTTTCCTCCAGATGCACATTTTCTCAGGATCCTTGGAACCCTGCCGGCCCCTGACCCGTGACCCTCTTGGAGAAGCTGTCGCCTTTGCCTCCCAAGTAGCTGCAGTGCAGGAATATTGGAGGCCTCCGGCTCAGTCATTTCCCCCTTTCTGGTTCTCTCACCTCACCTCTTCCCCAGCTCTTCTGGGGAGCTGTCAGGGCTTCGAGCAGGGCTGCACCCAGGGTTAGTGGTTCAAAATGCACCCTGAGATGAAGGAAGTGGCAGGGCACCTTCTGGAGCATCAGCATGAGGCTGCTGCTGGGGTGGGGAAGGAGGAGCAGATATAGTATACGAAGCATAGGAGATTAAGGGCTGGAGCTCATTCCAGACCATCATTGCCTCTTCACTCCCAACTCAATTCTCTGGCCTTTTTTTTTTTTACCTCCTTATCAACCAACTCATCACATTGGATAAATTTCTGCTGCAGTTCTCCTCCCCCCATTTCCTGATTATCGACTGCCTGCTCTGACCATCATTTCAGGAGGGGCCACAACAATGCTCCCTTCCACTCCCAACTCCACTCTTTGGACATCTTCTTAGTCTATTTTTCACCTTGTTCTTTCACCCCATCCTCCCTTCAGAGCTCCCCTTCGCCATGTTCTCTTCCCACATTAGAGTGAGAGGAAGGATTCCTTGAGAGGAAGGATCATCTTGCTTGCCATAGTACCTGACAAATAGTAAGCATTGAATAAATGCTTTATCTCTCTATCTGATCACCTGTAGTTTCCAACTTTACCTGATTGCTCTTGCGAACAAGGTGCTAAGTGTAGATGTTTCTGTGTTCCTGAAGGATTAGGACCACAAGTATGGTCAGCACCCTCTCTCTAAATTTGGAATCTTGGGGGGAAATCCCCAGTGGTCCTACCCTAGTCGTAGCTCTGACTTTGGGGACCTTTCCAGCTCTCCACCCCTGAGATCATCTGAGTTCCAGTCTAGAGCTGAGTCAGGACAGACTTATGGGGTAAGGGAAGAAGAGAGACTGACTAATTCAAAGCAACCCCACAGAATGCCTCATCTGGGTAATATCAGCAACATCAGGTTGAATTAGGGGCTAAAACTGGCTTTTTCAAGCAGGTGGGGATATGGGGTGGAGGGAGATTGATTCAGACCCTAATATCTGACCACTCACCAATATTCCCCAAAAGCAGACCTGAGGAAGGACCCAAGCTGCCCCCGGAACCTCTCAATCACCTCAGCTTTATAGTACTAGAGATGAGCCAGAATTAAGAAACGAGAAAAATGGGTGAAGAAGAGCAGGATAGTATCAGGAAGAGGCTGCCAAGTGACTCAAAGAGGAAAATGGTGGAGAATAAGGCCCCTGGTTTAGGCTGGTCAGGGAACAGCTGACTCGATGATCACACAGTGCTAAAATAGGCAGGATCTTCAAGTGTAAGTCCTTTAGCAGAGGACCAGAGCATATCTTCCTTAGGAGTCAAAGTACATATATCTAGTTTCATTGCTGCCCATTATGCTCATCACCCTTGTTATGTATATATGTACATATACATATAACATACATGTAGGCATATTATCTGTATTGATGTATTGTGTAGGATGTACATTGTACATTTATGCATGTAACACACACACACACACATAGTTCTGGCCAGTCCTGTTATACAATCGCCAAGAAGGCAAAGTCCCTCATTTTCTTGTTTCACACACACCCTTTGGGTTGCTCTTTTGTGACTCTCCCTTTTAAGACTGCCCCAAATCTTTATTTTAATTTGATATTCCGCATATAAGTCTCTGGGCGGAGCAGGGATGAACACAATGTGATGTCCTCAGTTCTTTGCTCTAAAGTAATGGCTAATCCCTTTGGGATAAATATGTGTGTGTGTGTGTGTGTGTGTGTGTGTGTCTCTGTGTCTGTGTCCATGTCTGTGTCTATGTCTATGTGTGCATACATGTGAGAGAGAGCTATTGAGAAAGACACAGAGACAAGGGATTGAGAGAGGACAGAGAGATTGAGAGAGACAGAAGAGAGAGAAAGGAGGAGGAGTGAGTTATCTTAGGAGGTGGAAGAGTATAGGGAACAAGGAAGAATGTTGAAGATCGAGCAACATAGAGGAAACAAAGGACTTTTCACCCACAGCTTACCCTAAGTCCAAAATGCCGTTATAAGACCCTAGGATCTAGAGAGGAAAAGGACTTTAGAAATTATCTAATTCAATTCACTCATTTTACAGTTAAGGAAAGCGAGGTCCAGAGAGGTGGAGTGATTTTCCACAGGGGCACGCAGGCAATAACAGTTAAGATTTGAACTCATGTTTTCCAACTGCAAACCTATGTTCTTTCTTTCCCCTACAGCATGCTGCTTCACGGTATTTAGCTTTTTCTAACCCTATCCAGAAGTTTCCTGGCCAAGACAGGAGAAAATTAACCCTTCTGATGACCTCCATTGCTCTAGTTCTTGTCTTCCTGTCAACCATGGTACTGTCCTGGGTGTACTCACATGCACTCTCTACTCATAGCCATATTGGTAAAGGTATCGCACATGAGGAATCTGGGATCTGGAGAGTCTAAGTGATTGCTAATGCCCACACAGCTAGCCAGTGTCGGGTCCTAGACCCAAGCCCAGATCTCCTGACATCCAACCTGGAGGCTCTCACTAGGACGTACAGATTCTGCTGTGGCATTAACCCTCCCCTCCACCTGACAGCAACAGGCCCTCACATTCCCCTTTCTTACATTCAAAGTTGGGTCCATTGGCTAAAAACTGGGGCATGTGGATGTAAGAGCTCCAAATCTGGTTCCCAACCACACCAGTCCTGGAATCAGGAAAACATGAGTTCAAATCCAACTTCATAAAATTGATAGCTGGGCAACTCTGGCCAAGTCACTTAACACCTGTCTCAGTTTCCTCATCTGAAAAATGGGAATCTTCCAAGGTTGTTGTGAAGGCAAAATGAGATATTTGCAAAGTGCCTTGCAACCCTTTAAACACTATTGCGGCAGCTAGGTGGCACAGTGGATAGAGCACTGGCCCTGGAGTCAGGAGGATCTGAGTTCACGTCTGGCCTCAGACACTCACTAGCTGTGTGACCCTGGGCAAGTCACTTAACCCCAGTTGCCTCCAAAAATAAAATAAATACTATCCAAATGCTTATTATTATTCCTGAGACTGTTCCCTTTCCACATCAGGATCATTAACCTCGAAGTTTTGAGCTCAGGGGTGTCTTGTCAATTCAAAGACATCTCATCAGCTCAGAAATAGCGCTATTACACTGGAAAAGGAATAGTCAGAGTTTCCTAAAAGCCTAGCACCCTGTGGCTTCCCTAGGGACATTGAGACATGGTTTCCCTTCCCGTGTCAGAGAGAAGGCCCCAGAGAGGTATCCATCAGCACCATAAATAGCTCCAACCTTCCAGTGATGAAGTGTTTCCAGACTTTTTTGGTCTAAAGTTTGTTCTGATGTCTTTTCTACAGCAGGCCCAAGAAAGGCCTGGTCATCTCCAGGCAATGCTGGGAACTAGGCTCATCAGGGGACAAGGAGGAAAGAGCTGAAAAAAACCATCAAAAGAGAGAGTCACCATGAAGGAAAACGCTATCCACATCCAGAGAAAGAACTGATGGACTTCGTATGGAAATTGAAGCATACTATTTTCACTTTTTATTTGTGTGTGTGTGTGTGTGTGTGTGTTTTCTTTGGTCTATTTCTTCTTTCACAACATGGTGAATAAGGAAATATGTTTTATATGATTGCATATATATAACCTATATCAAAAGGAAGAAGAAAAGGGAGGGGAAAAAATTTGGTAATCAAAATTTTGCCAAAATGAATGTTTTAAAGTATCTTTACATATAATTGGAAAAAATAAAGTACTACAAGAAAAGTAAGAGAGAGTTGCAGAAAGCAGCAAAGTGGGCAAAGAGAGGACAGAGGAAGGGGAAGAAGGGAAAGACAAGGAAAAGGAGGTAGATTTGTAGAGGGAATGGAGAAAAGGTTTCATATAAAATAAGGAAGAGGTTTTCTTCAAGGAAATCTCCGTTTATTAACAGAGGATAAGGAGACTTTCCCTCTCAGGTCCCAGGATTTAGAAATGCACCCTGGGTGTAGGTGTTAAAGGAACACGGTGCACAAGTCGGGAGGAAGAACCGTAATTCTAACTCCTTTAAACTCTGGCCCACTGTCAATTATCCTTCCTAATGGGGGACATGGAAAGCATGAAGAATCCAGAAGTCTAATTTTAGCCAAGAGCTCCAACCTCCTCCCCACACAACCTTTTACCAGAACTGTTAACAAGAGACTAAATGGATGGATCTGAGCTCACCTTGCTTTCCCCTTTGATAGAGGTACTAACCAGCGGTGATAGAGAGGGCTGGCCTTGGGCAAAATTGCATGATTCTTTCAACAGATTCATTTGATAAATATTTACTGGGTGCCTGTTATGCACCAGGCACTGTGCTAGGCACCAGAGGAAGTTTTAAGTTCCCTGCTAGGCGATTCTGTTTATAGACCCAATCACAGAATGCTAGAGCCTCAGGCAACCCAAGCTCCCCATTTTATAGATAAGGAAACTGAGGCCCAGAGGAATTAAATTCATTCATTTATTCAACAAATAAACTCCTACTGAATTTAGTACTTACTGTGCACAACATACTGCAGTAGGCATTGAAATTATTAAAATGTAGAGAGTCAAGGCCCCCTGCCCTCAGGGAGATTACAGGTTACTAGATTGTATAGGTTGGACTAGATGGTTTTTGATGTACTTTCCAACTCTGAGATTGCACAATTAAGTGAGTGGCCTACAGTTAGAACTGTGGTTCTGATTCTCAGGACAGGACTCTTTCCAGTACTGAATAAGTCGTGCAGCTTCTACAGGGGCAGCTAGGTGGCGCAGTGGAGAGAGCACCGTTTCTGGAGCCAGAACACCTGAGTTTAAATTCAGCCTCAGACACTTACCAGTCATTACTAGTTGGGCAAGTCACTAAATGTCCCCAAGTCTGTTTCCTCATGAGTAAAACGAGGTTAATGATAGCACCTACCTACCAGAGTTGTTGTGAGGACAAAATGAAATAATATTTGTAAAGCACCATGCAAATTTTAGAGTTCTGTTTAAATGCTAGCTATTACCAATCAATCAATAAACATTTATTAAGCACCTACTGTGTACCATACATTATGTTAAGCACTGGAGATACAAGAAGAGGCAAAAAATAATCCCTGAGCTCAAGTAGCTTATGATTTAAAGTGGGAGACAACATGCAAGCAAATATATCATTTTATACTTTTCATTGTGCTTTTATATTTCAATTCAGTAGGTATTTATTAAGGGCATACCATGTGCCAGGCACTATGCTAAGTGCTGAGGATACAAAAATAGGCAAAAGACAGTCCCTGCTCTTAAGGAGCTCACAGTCTAATGAGAGAAACAACATGGAAGCAAGTATCCTTTATACATTTCAATGGGTTTTCGTATAGGTTATTTCATTTGACCCTTGTGAATGACTCTTCCCTTCCTATCTGTACACATCTTCCCCTTTTAATATAATAAGACTTTGGAGTCAGCCTCGATGGTAGAAGAATTCTGCCAACCACCAACTTGGGAGAGGTTGGAAGTGCTGGTGTGAGGTCTTGCCACGCCCTTATCAGGGCTGTTTATCCACCTTTGCTATACACCTGGAATTCAACTCTCACCTGGGGCTCCAAGAAGCTATAGCATACACAGTAGCCACACTCAGTAAGGTAAAACTGTCTCAGCAAATGGGCTAAACTAGGTTGAGGGTAACCAACAGGCCTCAAACCCATTGGTGTGTTAACGGGATGTGCATCCCAGGTATATGAAGACATCCCCTGGTGGAATGAACAGATGAGAACAATTTGTTCCAATGACCATGAAAGTGGCTGAACCAGATTCTACGAAGTGATCAGACATCAAAGATGCCAAGGTCATCCATTGTATCCCAGGCCATCACCAATCATCTTGACTTTTGTCTTGCCCCTGGACTTTGATGGCTCTGGAAGAGAGAATGAGGGTGATAACTTTGTGCAGTGCTGTCTCACTTAAATCCAATTCTCACTCAATTCAAGACATCACCCATGATTCCATTGTTCCTCCTAGAAAAGGAAGAATGAACGACAGTAATCAGCCATTCCCACAATGATGAGACTGACATTCAGGGAGAATGTAGCTTATCAGAAGAAGAGGAACAGTAAGGGATGCAGATAATCCATAGACTATACCATCACCCCCTAAATACCAAAGACTTGAAACTAGCCTTGCTATTAAACTTACTGAAGCCTCTGTAGAAAGACGATGGGGGAATGGACTTTCCTTCTTAAGGGTGATTTTTTTTTTAAAGGACTAGTTCTCAACTTAGCTTTGTGACCCTGGGCAAATCATTGTTCTCAGCCTCATTTCCCCATCCATAAAAAAGAGGTAATAATATCACCAACCTCACAGGATTGTTGTGAGAATCCATTGAGATAATATTTGTAAAATACTTTGCAAACCCAAAAGTGCCATATATATCAATGTGGCTGGGAATGAGGGAAGAATGTTGGACTAGAGGTCTTCTTGAGGCATCTTCCTAAGTTTCTAAGAATCCCCTATCTTTGTTTTTCAGCTGCCTCTATAAGAGCTTAAAGATCAACATCCCCACTCTTCCTTTCCACAACTAGAGCTGCCCTACATATCCTTTCTCCCCACCCTACCCCCCAAATAAGAAGGCTTGAGATCAGAGGTTTCTAACCACTAAATAGAACTGTCTCAGGAGATCTCAAAGTCTTTGCTGGAAGACCTTCAAGCTGGCTGCTGCCATCATTCTCCCTAACCCCTGACTCCTTCTGGGATTAGGGTAGGGTCACAGAATCTCAGCATTGTAGTGGCCCTGAGAGGACATCTCATGACTGACCAAGAATCCCCTGTACAACAAATTCAACAACACTCAGCCTTTGACTAAAGACTACTAGGGAAGGGGAAACCACTGCTTCCCAGGACAACCTATTTCATTCTTGGAGAGTTCTAATCATTAGGAAATTTTTCTTGACATCAAGCCAGAATTTGCTTCTCTGTAGCTTTCACTCATCGCTCCTAGGTCTACCTCTACAAGCAAGCAGAATGAGTATAATTCCACGTAACAGCTCTTTAAAGTTTGTAAATGTTTTCACTTTTCCCCCACAAAACCCGAGTCTTCTGTTAGCTAACCATGTCTAGTTTCTTTGATGGATCTTCAAATGTCACAATCTTCATGCCCTTCTCCATTCTGATTGCTGTCCTCTGGACATTGAAACCCTCTTTGGGACTTCACAGTCAGCATATGGAACCACCTTCATTACCCAAACCCCTCATCTTCTAGGATACTCACGAGGGAAAGAAAACATGAAAACATCAAGAATCCCTGAGCTAGAATTGTCAAAGTGATCATCACTTTGTCTTTCTCCTTTTAGAGGGAGATGCTCTAATTCCTGGAACATGTATGAAGAGAAGGAGTAAAAGAATGGACTGATTCTGGAAGAGAGGCCGTAAATGAACATCTTTGGATGACAGTCATGAAAGAATAAAGGGCACCATAGACAAATGAGAAATGGAAGGGGACAGGGTAGAAAGAGTTTGTTGAAAGAAGATGAAACTTCTCATGAGCAGTGGAGAGGGGTATGTTTGTACGCCTGGGTAAGAGAAGGAGATAACTACTCTTCGTGTCTGTCATGTGCTAGCATTTGCCTCATATAATCTTGTATCTAATTATTTGTGTATAGGTTGTATTCTACTCCCACCCCTACTTGAATGTAAGCTCCTTGTGGACAGAGACTGTTCGGTTTGTCTTTGTATTCTTGATACCTAACATGCTGCCTTACATCTAATAGGCACTTAATATATGTTTGCTGAACTGAGGTGAAACTCCTATGAAAGGCTCTTCCTCCTCATCTCTGCTTCCTGCCTTCTTTCAAGTCTCAGCTAAAATCTTACATTCTCCCAGAAGTCTTTCCTTATCCTTCTGTTGGCTATTTCCAATTTATCCTGTGCAGATCTTGTTTGTACATAGCTGTTTGCATGTTGTCTCTCTCATTAGATTATGAGCCCCTCTAGAGAAGGAACTGTCTTTTCCCTTTCTTTGTGTATTGCCAGCACTCAGTTCAGTGCCTAGCACATAGTAGGGGCTTAATAAATGGTCATTTATTAAGGAGTAGAGTCACAAAGAGTAGCCTTGGTGCAACCATGAAGAAGCCAGGCTTGGAGGAGGTTCTGGGAAGGGACAATAATGGTGAATAGAGGAGAAGGAAGAGTTTGAATTAAGAGTTTAGACATAAACAGAACTCACCTGCTGATGCTGGAGATTGGATAAGGCTGCATCTCTGTACCTCCAGCTCCAATCAGGTTTGGTGGTCCTCTGAAAGGCAGCCCTGTGATGCTTCCTATGAAGAGAGAAATGAGTCTCCTGACTGAACGAGAGACTTCAGGGAGAAGAGGAGCAGACTCTGAACGGCACACAGGAGGTCCTTGGGGCAAGAGGGATTTGGGGAGGAGCCAATGCCTCAGTATGGCCTTTGATTTCCAGCATCTGCACCCCCAGAGATCGACATGAGTGTAGTATCAAATGAGATTGTTTTGTCTCTGCTTAAACTGAAATGTTATCTTGCTTCCAGATCACAAGACTTCCTTTATCCTTGCATAATCTACCACCTAAACAAATCCGTACAGTTTCTCCAATTATGGATTTACTTTCTTTCTTTGATTAGTATGTTTGCTTACTATCTATGATTGTCTTTTGTTTGGTGAGGAGGGGAAACCAAGTCACTAATATTTTCTAGATCAGGAGTGGAATTATTGTACCTGTTCCCCTCCCCCCAAGCAACCAGGGAAAATTATTTTTATCTTGACCCTCCCAAAAAAGAATTGTATCCCTAGAGTACAAATATCTGATCATAATAGATAGAATGCCAAACCCAATGTCCCCCTTGAAAATAAGCAATCAGAGACACAGCTAGGTGGTGCAGTGGGTGGAGCACTGGCCCCAAAGTCAGGAGGACCTAAGTTCAAATCCAGCCCCAGACCAAATACTTGACATTTACTAGCTGTCTAACCCTGGGCAAGTCACTTAAGCCCAGTTGCCTAAAAATAAAAAAAAAAGAAAAAAGAAAAGAAGCAATCAAGGTAGTGATCACCCAAGCCCAGTTATTCTTGTACTCCTCACAAAGATGGAATTCTAGTCTCCTTGGGATTTGGAGTGGTGCATTCAGATCTACCTACAAATCTGTGCTGGGCAAGGCCCAGATTATCCTTGTAACATCTCCTTTTCCCTGCTCCTAGAGGTAGGACAAGTTATGCTAGAAAGCAATTGAAACCCAGTCTAGAATAAAGTTTGTTGAGGTGGGCGAGTTCTCTATCATGCCGATAGAAAAGCATCACACGTTAGAACTGCAAGGGAATTTAACAATTACCCAGTCACTGGATTGTGTATAGAGTAGAGCTAATCGATGCTGCCTGTGTCTGCCTGGCCTAGAGCTGCCTGGCCCAGAGCAATAACGTCTGAATAAACCCTCTACTCTGCCATTATAGGAATAGGGTATGGAACTGGCATGTGAACTGGGTTCAAGCCCCAGGGACATGACCACCAGGTATTTTAATGATCTAGAAGCTCAGCCCAGACTCCCCAACCCAGTTCTTCTGTGTTTGGAGAGAAGTCGTGCTGCTGCTAACAAGGATGAAACACTCACCCCAGGACTAGCTCTATGCTCTTAGGAGGGGGGGGGGGGATTGGGATTAGAGACCTGCTCAGCACATGGCCCTGACAGCTGCCATTTTCTCAGATGGCACCTACTCTTCCCCCATCACTGTGAGCTGCCAGTCTGCCATTAACATTGGCAAAGTCGGCACTTTCAGCCCTCCTTCGCCGCCAAAGGACCAGCTACAAGGTGGGAGCCACTGCGCCTCAGAAGAGAGGCGATGTCACTACTCCTGGAACCAACACCACAATCCCAGCCTGAACCCCAGCCCATCACCAGGATTGTGATGGAAGAAAAAAGCCAGGACCAGAGGCTATCATACCCTTCTCTGGGCTCTAGCGCTTGGCCCCCTGCAGCACTGTGGTAGAGAGAGACAAAAGAGTAAGGTGCTCTGGGATCATAGGCAAACAACCCAATCACTTTGTGATTCAGTTTCTACATCTGTAAAATGGGCATAATATCTGTCTTGATCAGTTTATTATGAGGATTAAAGGATATGATATGCAGTTGCTCTGAAAACTTAAAAGGGATGTTATACAAGTATGTAGTAATTCCAGTGGCACATACTCTCCTTGAGAGTAACGACTATTTTTATTTTGTCTTTGGCCTATCCCCAGGACTCACCCCAGGGTCTGCTCCATAGCAGGTACCTCATAAATGTTTGTTGAATTAAATTGACTCTATTCAGTGAAGTGCCCCACTTGATAGGTATGTCTCCTGTTCTTGAGCTAGCAAAATGTCTCCTCCTGCTCCCCTAAATTCATATGGTTCAAAGTCTCCATCTGCTGCCACCTTTCCCCAGATTCTCATCCCTGTCCGGCTCAGACCTAGGCCTACCCAGTCCCTATCCTTTCCCCTCACCTTTCATTGTGCCCTCAGGCACTTTAGTTCTGTCATTTCCAAATTCCCCTTCATCTCAGATCTCTTCTTCTTGTCCTCTATTCATCTTCTTGTACTCATAGAAACTCGGCTTTCTTTGAAAGAAAAGTCATCGCTAGCCTCCCTGGTTAGTGTGACCTTACCAGCTCTCCTGAGCCCTAAAACACCAGAAAGGGAGTCAATCTAATCAGACTGTTTCTCTTCCCTCCTCAAACCCCCAACACCAATCTATTCCTCCCTTTTAACAGAGAACCTTACCTTCTACTTTATAGGAGGGGGAGGGAAGCCCTCAACATAAGCTTGATTATACACCCTACTCCCCATCTAAAACTCTACTACTCAATCAAGTTTCTAAGTAAAAGGTAGCCCCAAAGCTAACCCCTGGACTTGTGCCCTGGATCCCATCCCCTTCCATCTCCTTGCCCCCAGCAATCATTCCTTCTCTTAAACTTCGGTCTCTCTCTACCTACTGGCCTCTTCCCTAGTATGTATCCCTACTGGGGGAGATCGATACCACTAGACACTATCGTGTATCCTCATCCTTTAACCCACCGTCTCCTCAAGCTGTTGTCCTATATCTCCCCCTCCCTTTCTCTGATAAACTCCTGGAAAAAGTTGTCAACACCAGCCGCCTCCACTTTCTTACCATCAACTTACTTTTCAACTTCTCGCAATCTGGCTTTCAACTCCACCATGCTGCTGCAATTGCTTTCTTTGAAGCCACCAAGTGTCTCTTAACTTCCTTCTCTTGATCACCTTTATGTAGTATTAGATATTGTTGCTACCCCATCCTCCTACATATCCACTCTTCTTGTAGCTTCTGTAACACTCTTCTTGCCCTATTTTCCTCCTACCTGTCTGACAGCTCTTCCTAGTCTCCCTTGTAGGATCGTTGTCCATATCCTGTCCCTCTCCGCCAAGAGCAGATCTCCCCTAGGGCTCAGACCAGGGCCATCTTCTCTTCTTTTTCTACCTACTCTCTTCCCTTGCTGCCTTCAACCGCTCTTATGGGTTGAATTAGGTAACTCACAAATTTATATATCCAATCCCAATCTCTCCTGAATTCCTGACCCCTAGCACCAACTGCCTACTTGACATCTTTCTCATATATAGTTAGCATCTCAAACTCAAGGTGTCAAAAATGGAATTCATTCTTCCTCCTAAACCCACTCTAACCTCGTTATTTCCACTGAGGGCTTCTTCCCTATCACTCAGGTTTGTGACCCTGAAGTTTTCCTTGACTCCTGCTTCTCCCTTCCCTTCCCCCAATACCAATCCACTCACAAGTCTTACGGATGATTCCATCCCCACAATCTCTCTCATACCTGTCCCTTCTCTGAACCCCAGGCAGCTACTATCTTAGTTCAAGCCTTCATCACTGTTATGATAGCTTCTTCATTTGGACACTCTACTTCCACACAGAAAATCAAATTATCTTTCTAAATCACAGATCTGAATGTCATTTTCTGAAAAAACAAACAAAAACAAAATTGCTGGATGGTAGAGTATATTATCCCTATGTCATTTACTATCTTAAATTACAATAATATTACTCCTCATCCTGGTATTTGAAATACTCCACGAACTGGTTCTAAGCTACCTTTCCAGTGTTTCACATTTCTCTCCTTTACAAAGTCTATTTTCTAATCAAATATATCTACTAGCTGCTCCCTGAAATCAATATTCCATCTCTTATCCTTGTGCTTTGGCACAATTTATCTTCCATGGCCAAACCATCCTCCTTCTTCATCTCAGATTTTCAGAATCTTTACGTTCCCTCCAGACTTAGGTTAGGAGCCACATCTAGAAGCCGTCCCTGATCTCCTCCAGTGTTCTCCCTCCTGAAATTACCTTACATTTGCTTATCAGCATGCATGTTGCAGCCCCTCCATGATCTATGGGGGACCAGAAGCTCCTTGAGGGCAAGGACTATTTTGTTTTGTTCTTTGTATCTCTAGCATCTAGCACAGCACAGTGGATGGTTAATGAATGTCTGTTAAATTGAACTGACTCACCTCTGGAGATAACTAACCCATGCCCTAAAGAGGCAAAATGACTTGTACAAAGGTCAAGCAATGAGTCTGAGACAAATCTGTTAATGGAACTCATGCCTCCTGACTCCAAGATCAGGGAATTTTCCACAACAATGCACTGCCTCCCACAGGTAGATGGGTAATCAATGTTAAATTTAAAAGTTTTTGTACAAACAAAACCAGTGCAGCCAAAATTAGAAAGAAAGCAGGAAACAGGAATATTTTACAGAAAGTTTCTCTAATAAAGGTCTCATTTCTCAAATATATGGGGAACTGAACCAAATTTATAAGAATTAGAGCCATTACCCAATTGATAAATGGTCAAAGGCTATGAACATGCAATTTTCAGAAGAAAAAATCAAAGCTATCAATAATCACGTGAAAACATGCTCTAAATCACTGTTGATTAGAAAAATGCAAATTAAAACAACTCTGAGGTATCATCTCATACCCATCAGATTGGCTAACGTGACAGAATAGGAAAATCATAAATGCTGAAAGGAATGTGGAAAAATAGGTGACCCAATGTACTGTTGGTGGAGTTGTGAACAGGCCCAACCATTCTAGAGAACAATTTGGAATTGTATCCAAAGGGCTATAAAACTGCACATGCCTTTTGACCCAGTAATACCACTACTGAGTCTGTATCCCAAAGAGATCAAGAAAAAGGGGAAAGGATTCATAAGTACAAAAATATTTATAATAGCTCTTTTTGTGGTGACAAAAAAATTTGAGGGGATGTCAATCAACTGGGGAAATGGATGAAAAAGTTGTGGTATATAGGGGCAACTAGGTGGCACAGTGGGTAGAGCACTGGCCTTGAAGTCAGGAAGACCTGAGTTCAAATCCTGCTTCAGACCAAATACTTGACACTGACTAGCTGTGTGACCTTGGGCAAGTCACTTAACCCCAATTGCCTAAAAAAAAAAAAGTTGTGGTATATGATTGTGATGGAATACTGTAATATGTTGTGCTGTAAGAGATGGCAAAGGGGATGATTTGAGTAAAACAGGGAAGGCATATGAGCTGATACAAAGTGAGTAGAACCAGGAGAACATTGTACACAGTCGCAGCAATATTAACAATGATCAAATGTGAAAGACTTAGCTACCCTGATCAATACAATGATTCACAACACTTCCAAAGGACTCATGATGAAAAATACTATCCACCTCCAGAGAAAGAACTAATAAACCCTGAGTGTAAATTGAAGCATAATTTTTTTCGCTTTCTTTATTTTTCTTATTTTTTTTTAACAACAAGGCTAATGTGGAAATTTTTTGCATGACTCAACTGCAGGAAAAAAAAAAGGACAGGTAATCAGAAAAATGCTGTCCAAGTTCTGACAAGTGATCCATTTGTCCCTAGGACCATATTCTTCCTCTGGTGCCAAAAAACTCTCAACAATCATCATCTTTCCAGGTAGTTCTTTAAGTGAATGAATATCCCCACCTGACTCTGACCTTCCATTCCCACCATCCAACATTTGGTACAGACAAGTTGTACCTTCCTTCTGCCTCCATACTCCCTGCTCTAAACCAAGGGTACTCGGCATTCTGAGTACATCTCTGGCACCAAAAGAAACTTGGTGAGGCAAGAGAGCTTATGTCTCTCTGTCTTTGCCTCTAGTGCCCAGTGCTAATCAGATGGCAATAGGAGATAGGGATAGAGACCGGCCCTGTGATGTCATTGATACATGGAGTATACTCTACCATCCAATAATACTGGCTTCCTTGCTATTCCTCACATATGCCTCTCCGTTTCTTGCCTCCGCTCACTTTTCTTAACCATTCCCCATGCCTCAATAGAGGAGTGCCCCCCATGCCTGGGAGAGGGAATTCTCTCTCTTCTCATCTCTGCCTCCTGACTTCTAGGTCTCAGCTAAAACCTCACCTTCTGCAGGGAAGCTTTTCCTGATCTCTTAGAAAGCTAGTTAGTGCCTCCACCCTGACAGTATCTCCAATTTATCCTGGATATATCTTGTTTGTATGTAGTTGTTTGTATATTATCTTCCCCCATTAGACTGTGAGCTCTTTGAGAGCAGGAACTGGTTTTTGCCTTTTTTTGTAACTCCAGCTCTGAAAATAGTGGCTTAATAGAGTAGACACTTAATAAATGCTCATTGACCTGACTTGACTGAGAACTCTCAGATAAAGAAACCCTTTCTACCAATGCAACTCAGCACCTTCTCTGCAATGCATTGTCTTAGAGAATTGCTGGCTCTAGAGCACTGGTTACATGATTGGCCCAGGGTCACAAAACTAAGTGTCAAAGGCAGAACTTGAAGTCAATTCTCTATGGCTCTCTACCCAGTATGAGGTAGTACCTATCAGTAGTAATAATGTCTGTGCATTTATACAGGGCATTCCAAAAGTCTTAGGGCAGTTTTAAACTACTAGAGCTTAAAACTTCACTAAGACGTTTGGGCCAACCTCTATACTGTTTTAAGGTATATAGAATTTGACTTATACAGAATTTGAATACAGGTCTTCCTGAATCTTAGTCTAACAGTCTATCCACTAAGTCAATATCAATAGATGTTATTGGATTGGTTGCTCTATCTTGGAGGTCTCTGAAAGATATCTATATATAAATGAGAAATAGTTTGGGGGAGCTTGGTAGCCATCAACCCCACACCATCAACTGAACTCAACAAACATATACTGTTCACCCAAGCCTTCCCCACCTAGGCAAAAGTGTGTTTATCATCCACTCAGTCCCCATCTGAAGAGTACATGACTTCACCTCCAGCTGCCAGGGTGGCTGTCTTCAAGCGCAGGTCTGACCATGTCACCCTCTTGCTCAATACCTCCAGGATGAAAAGTCCTCTGTTTGGCATTTCAGGTTCTTCATAACCTGGACCTTCCTACCTTTCCATTCTTCTAACTCTTTACCAGGAGTGGGGAACCTATGTGGCCTCCAGGCCACAGGTGGCCTTCTAGGTCCTTGGGTGTGGCCTTTTGACTGAGTTCAAATTTTACAGAATAAATCCTTTTATTAAGGGGATTTGCTCTGTGAAGTTTGGATTCAGTCAAAGGGCCGCACTTGAGGACCTAGAGGGCCACCTGTGGCCTGGAGGCCATAGGTTCCCCACCCCTGCTTTATACCCTTCCACCCATTCTAATTTCCAGATACACTAGCTCATTTACTGTTTCCTCAAATAAGACACCCCCTGTCTCCTGACTCCACATTTTTGCAGTGGTTGTGCCCCCAGCCTGGAATGTTCTCCCTTCTCACTTCCACCTTTGAGCTCCCTTGGCTTCCTTCCAGTCTTAACTAAAATGTCATCCTCTAAAGGAGGCTGTTATCAGGTTGTTTCCCACTACATCAGCTGCTAGAGCATTCCCTTCTGAGATTAACTTCCCTCTACTCTGTATATATCTTGTTTGGACCTGGTCATTTGTATGCTGATGAGAACCCCATCAGAATAGGGCTTCTCTTGTGTCATTGACACCTTTTGCAATGTGTTGAAGCCTATGGGGACATTCTCAGAATAATGAATAATATAAAATACATAGGAAAACAAAGGAAACCAATCATATTGAAATACAGTTATCAAAATATTTTTTTTAATTCTTAGTCCCCAAGTTAAAAAGCTCTGGATTCATATGTAAGCTCTTTGATAGCAATAACTGAGGGGAGGTTCTGGCGGGTAACCTCTTTTCGTGTCCCCAGAGCTCAGCGAGATTCCTAGCATATGGTAGGTGATTAATGAATGTTTTCCGATTGATATTGATTGCCCAAAGTGGCTTTCCTCATCCCTTTTTCTTGACTTTCCTGGCCTCCCACTGAAAATTACCAGCCCTGTGTTCCATCTCCTGAGGGACAGTCAGTCGGTCAGCTACCATTTATTAAGTGCCTACTGTCTGACTAAACTTGGTTTTCTCTAAATAATGTCACAAATGAATCCCAACCCACCCTATCCTAATTACTAGCAATGTGGAAAAAGAGAAAACTAGGCAGAGTCTTGACAAATTTGGCTGAGGAAGGCATCTTGGGGGGGGGTGAGATGTAATGTGGAACCCTCAAATTATTATGTGGGCAATTGTGATACAATAATAGCATTTATGTAGTGCTTTTTAAGGTTTGCAAAGAGCTCCACAAATAATATCTCATTTTATCTTCACAACAACCCTGGGAGGTAGATGCTATTATTATCCTGGTTTTACAGATGAAAACTTGAGGCAAACAGAGGTTGTGACTTTCCCTAAACAGGGTCACACAGCCAGAAAGTGTCATAAACTGGATTTGAATTCAGTTCTTCCTGACCCCAGATCTAGGGCTGTATTTGCCCTGCCTCATGGCTGCTTACTTTTCCTCTGTATGAAGCCAGCCCTTCATACATCCTACCTGCCTTACTCTCTCACAACTGCATAGGGATGGAAGAACCCAATGTATGTTTCAGGTTGTCTTCTGTGAGCTTTGGGGATGACTTGTGTGCTGAGTTGAATTAGTCTGATTTTTGAGGTGAAAGGAACTCTCACCTCTTCACCTTGCTGCATCTCCTTGTTTGTCCTTCTGGTATGAGATTCAGTATGGGTGGAACACCAAAAACCAGCAATGCCATCTGCAGAGTTCCCAATTGGCTGAGAGTAAGCCTGAGACAGTGAAATGGATCTATGGATTCCATCCGGAGAACCCAGGTTACCAACTCCAATCCCCAAAGCAATTTGGTTCAGAAGACCAAGTCTTGACTGAGTCACCTGGACACTCAAGTCTTCTATATAGAGAATTGTGGACCATCTGAGCTGGCACTAGGGAATTGTAACTAGGCTGAATAGCTTAGGAAGTTTAGAGACAAACTAATTTAGGAGCTAGGTAGATTTATTTGTTGGACATTTCTAATTACCTTACTCTGGTGTATTATTTCTGAATTTTCATATTCTCTTTCCCCTTGTGAATAAGCCCTGGAAAAGTCTCTTGGGGTATGTGGAGAGAGCTGGAGAGGAAATGGGTAGAAGCAAGTGAAAAAAGCTGGTACTGGTAACAGAGAAAGAACATTGCCGGGAGGATAGGGGTGTCCGGGAATGGTGCTGCTGCAAGAGAAATAATCATCGCAGTTTAAGCGTAAGAACTCGAGATGTCAAAGTGCCTTAGGAGCCAGGAGAGTCAGGAAGCATATTATGTACCTCAAGTCCTGAGTTCAATGATTAGGCAAATTTAGCAGGAAATGGAAGGTCAAAACCCTGAGATTATCGACAAAGTCCCCTGGGGAGCTGGTACCCAGGGACATCTAGTAAGGCCCAAGGCTGGATGCTTTATGCTCCCTTCCCCCAACTTCTTTTTTTATTATTTTACAATTAATTTGGTGTTTGTCTTCTGTGTTTGAGCACCCGAGATAGTCTGTGTTTGCCCAGGTCAAAAGATTACAGCTCTTATTGTTCAGCTCCAGCTGCATCTGCCTTACAACAGCAACTCAAATAGAATATAGCTTTTTAACTAACTTGTTCCCTTCCTGAGAGTCAGGGACTCAAATACCCAACAAAACAATAAATGAGCAAAAAGAAGGGGAATTACTCTGCCAATTGGGGGAAGGGAAAGGAACATGCTCCATCACCCTCCTCCTTTTTAGCTTTATTCATGCCCAGGAAGTCACAAGGCAATGGTGGCTCCATTGTTGGACACATACAAACCCCAACCATCTCATTTGTCCTTTTCTAAAGCTGAAAGTAGCCTGTGGAGTCTTCTTTGAAGGGAGTAGTAGCTACTCTCACTTTCCCTTCTTCCCTGTGTTCTAGCAGAACTATCATTTAAGTTGTCACTGACAGAGAAGCACACACACCCTTAGTCCACTGGGTCCACACATTCAGCCTTGACAACCCACATATGGGAGAAAGTCTGCCTGTCCTACCCTCCATTCTCTTTGGCCAAGGCTGTGAGACAGGGAGCTCCAAAGACACCATCTGAGAGCCCCCCCCCCCAGAAGGACAGATACACAGTCTTTGTCTTCCCACTGTTCTTAAGTTCCCTTTCTCATTTGGCTATATAAGGTTGGGATTTCCCAAAGCTTCCCAAGGCCTAGAGAAAAAACAGAGCTGCCCTTCTTCATCTCACCCTGAGACCTCAGTGCTAGGAGCTGGGGGGAGAATGGGAATAATAGTCTCCTAGCAGTTTCCTGGGCATTGAGCACACAACTTCCTTATTAAAAAATATCCTTTATTATTAAAAAAAAAAAAGCTCAGACTTCTCAGAAACACCTGCATGCAGCGTTGCTGGGTCAGGACAAAACAGGAGAATGCCACAGGGCACAAATAACAAGACCAGAAAGCATACGCTGCCTGGCTGTCCCTTTCCACAGTCATGGCTCCACGATGGTGGTCATGTCTACTCCCCGGGAATGTTCCTTACCTTCCTTCTGACTGCTACAGGCAAGGCCAGTCTGCCCCCTCCTCCCAAAGAAGACATTCCCTGATCTTGGTGGTGCCCATTTATCTAGCCTCTCTTCATCCCCCCGGTTGCTAAGCTAGGGGCCCTCCTCACTCTCTCTCTCTTTTCTTCACCAAAACCAAAGCTCCCTAGAGGCACCAGTCTGAGGTCAGGGCCACAGAAGTGCTAGAAGGCAGTCAGACCTACAGACATGCCCACACCCATCTAGGAATTGAGTAGTCAAGTGGGCTCCAGTTGTCCATTGCTACAGGAGTTCTGTATCATAGGCAGATAGCCAGATACTATCCCAGGAGGGCAGTGGGGATATCATTCATATACTCTCAGTTGTACCAGACACCACGTTCAGAGACTGGGAAGGAGTCAGAAGGTAAGCTGCTTTGAGACTCCCCAGTCACAGAGGTGCGGAACCACAAAACTCAGTCTTTAATGGTGTTGATTTAATGGTGTTGATCCCAATGTACACCCTAAGGTCAAAATGGTGAGGTCCAAAGGCCAGGGTGTCCTGGGTTCCAGGAACCTGACTTCCCTAGCACTTCCACAAGAAATGCAGAGCTCCTCTCACCTGCTCTGACAACAGCAGCCCAGTCCAGTGCACAGCCCCCATTCCCCTGAAATCTCTGATACTCATCTATCATCCATCCCTCTCTGCTTGTTCCCACAGACTGGGTATTTTTAGGCATCTTAGGGGAAATAATTTGCCTGACTGATGACAAAAGACTTATCCAGTGTCGGGGGACAGAAGGCAGCGGAAGAAACTCCTAGTGTTCAGGTGAAATGTCAAGAAGTTGTCATGCAAAATAATAACTCAAACCTTTGGAGGCAAGAGGAGTACATTTTCAATGAAACCCTTTAAAAGAAGGAGCCACTCTCTTCTCTCTTTCTCTTGGCTTCCGGGTTTGGGGTAGGAATTCATACAACACCGGCACAGAACTAAATTCCATAGGAAGACAGGTGGTGGTAAACACAGAAAAAAGGAGATTTTTATATCACCGGATAATCACATTTTCTATTTCTCTATTTCTCTAGCCCGTTCCCCCACAGAGCTCAAAGCTTTTTGCAAACCCTTTCATCTTCTTGCTGCGAGTAGGCGGCAAGCTATTGTTGCCCCGGTTTTTGCAGAGGGGGGAGACTGAGGCACCGAGTAGGGAAGTGCCTGTGATCCAGGCTCACCGGGTGAAGCAGAGGCAGGGCATGCTGAATCCCACAGCGGAGCTAGTCGAAGGAACAAAGCAGAGGCTCTCCTGAAAAGGAGCCCCAAACCAGAGGAAGGGCGGAAAAAGCGAAGCGCCAGGATACAAAACCGCCAACAATTCTTAGAGCCCTGCAGGGAAGCGGGTACTGTTGGGGAGGGAGAAGATGACTCCACTACCGCCTCGGAGATTTGCCTTCCCTGGAAACGTCCAGGTCTGGCCTTCCTTGCTTTTTGGAAACATTCCCAGGTAAGCGCCCTCCCAGGGAACTCAGGCAAGGCTGATTGGGGAAGCCAGCCTCCCTGAGAAGGGAAAGGTACCCAGTTTGATCGGGGACTGCAAGGCTGAGGAAAGAAGCTGTCTCTCTTCCATTGTGAAGTTTTCTCCAGCGTTTGGCCTCGGATCCTCATCTCACTCTGCCTCAGCCTCTACACAGGGTGGAAAGCAAATGCTCCATCCCACCAAGTTCTGGAAAAATAAAATTATGCTCCAGGACACATACACAAACATACACACTCAAAAACACACACTCGTCCACACATGATACTCTCCTCAGCATGCTCCTCAGCTGATCGAGAAGAGGGGGATTTAAAGAGCCTAGGGCTACAATCAGATACTAGGTAGAGAGAAAAGGCCACTGGGAGCTGCCTAGCCCGAAGACTCCACTATATAAAACAGGGCAGGTTCAAGGACCCTAACTGGGACCCCAATTCACCAAACTGTCTGAGTCCATTGGCGGCAAAGGATCCTTCGGAAGGCCCTGCGGAAATCCTGGTTGAAAATTGTATAGATGACAGGATTGAGGGAACTGTTGCAATAACCAATCCAGAAAAAGAACTGAAAAAGGCCATGAGGGACCTTGCAGTGCTGGGGGCAGATGGCTCCTAGGCTATAGCTGAAGAAGAAAGGGAACCAGCAGAGGACGAAGACTCCAATCACCACAGCCAGCACAAAGGTGAAGCGCTTTTCTCGGTTCATCTGGGTTCTACGCCTCCATGGCTGCAACCCCAGGGAGGCAGGTTGTCGGGCCAAGAGCACCTGGCCCCGGAGTGTGGCCAACACCTGGGAGCCCTGGGGAGGCTGAAAGTTTGGGGTTCCTTGGGGAGAAGAGGAAGTTGGAAGGGCTGAAGGCCCACACTCTTCTCCTTCCTCATCATCTTCTTCCTCCTCCTGCCTATGACTGCCATCGTCTGGCCCCACAAAGCTCTGGTTGGGAGGTGTGGAAGGTGGGTCTCCAATCTGCTCCCCTCCCTCTCTTTCCCCAGGAGGCTTGGAATGCCCATTGGCCTCACCCACAGCTGAGAGAACAGAGGATGGCAGCTTAGATATTGCAGATGCCCCACCAGGGCCAGAGGGCCCAGTGTCCCCATCACCAAGGCCCTGCTTGCCATGGGGCCCCTGGCGGTTACGGCGCTTGGCAATTAGGTAGATCCGCAAATAGACCAGGATCATGATGAGGCAGGGTGCAAAGAAGGAACCAATGCTGGAGGAAAGGATGTACCAGGCCTCCTCGTTAAGCTTACACTGGGGTCGGCCTCCAGGTTTCTTGCCTTTGTCACCCTTGTAGATGAGTGGGGGCAGTGAGATGAAGGCAGCAATAAGCCAAACAGTGAGAATGATGCCCTTAATCCTCCGGGGCGTCCTCTTGGAGTTGTACTCCAGGGCTCTGCTCACTGACCAGTAGCGGTCCAGACTGATGGCACAAAGGTGCACAATGGAGGAAGTGCAGAAAAGGACATCCAAGGCCAGGTAGACCTCACACCAGGTGTGTCGGAAGTACCAGTATCCCAGCAGTTCATTGGCCAGTGAGAAGGGTATGATGAGGGTGGCCACCAAGATGTCAGCTGCAGCCAGGGAAACCAGGAACAAGTTCTGTGGGGCTCGAAGGGAACGGCTAGTCAACACGGCCAGGATGACTAGTGCATTGCCAAAGATGGTGAAAAGGATGAGAAAGGTGATGACGGCTGCAATGGCTGCCGTGGCCTGCACAGAGTAGGGCTCTGGGCTATCCATAGCAGAGGACTGGAATAGTCCAAAGGGAATTGCCAGAGAAAGGCTATGAGTGCCAGCCCTGCAGCCTTTCTGAGGGACAATCTGGAGTTAAAAGCAGGACATCCAGCAGCGGGGGAGGGGGGGCTGGAGAATGGGGCAGTCCCTGGGGTAAGCACCCCAGGGGCTAAGCCAGAGACCTGGTGGACCAGCCCATTCTGTCCTGGGACGAAGCGCAGCATCCAGACCCCATGACTGGGTAGAGGTCGGAGGTGGGGTGGAGAGGAATGAGGGCACAGTTTTGTTCAGTAGCTGCGGCTCTAAATCCTCCTCTGGGCTTAGGCTGCTGGTTTCCCTCTGGTCTGCCCCAAAGAAGTTTGTGAAGTTCCTGGGGGCTTCTGTCCCTTCCCTTTTGGGGTGCCCCAGCGGTGCGCTCTACTCCTGAAGAAAGTTGAGACCTCCGGACGTGTGACTGTCCCAAGCCAAGATTTGGTGGGCTAGGGGTAGGAGGGCAGTGAGGGGGAAGCTCCGAGCATCTCCTGCTCCTTCACAAAAGCGCTGTGAGAGGTGAAGGCTCTCTCCTTTCCAACCCTGAGCGGAGCTGGAACCGTGATGTCAGGCGAGCAAAGCAGGCTTGGCAGGCAGGCAGCCGAGCAGGCACAGGCAGCCCCGGGCAGGGGGAGTGGAAGGGAGGAGACCGAGTAGGGAGGAGACGTGGAGGGGAGGGGAGGAAGGAGGGGTGGGAAGGATGGGGGCAGGAAGAGAGGAGGGAGGGATGAAGAAGAGGGAGGGAAGCAGGGATGGAAGAGGTGGAAAGAAGGTGAGCACGGCCAAAGGGCGGACAGCCGGGAAGCCCGCAGCAGCGCAGCCTCCTTTTGGGGAGCTCCGCTGCCTCCTGCCCTCTTCCCCTCACCTTTGGGGAGTGCCACTGCCGAGGGGTCCTAGAGGGAGGGGGCTGGGTGTGGCGAGCTTGCCTGCAGCTGTGGGGCTCGAGGAAGGGGAGAGATGCGGGGAAGACTGTTCGAGGGGAGTGGGGATGTCAAGAGTGCTGGATGTCAAGTATTACATAAGAGGGGGCTCAGGACGTGTGGCTGCAGAGGTCAGTCAGTTGAGGTAGGGCGGGAGGATGTGTGGGGTTGGCTGGATTTGGGAGAGGGGCTGGAAGCGAGGAGCCAGGGCTGGGCCATCTATGCGGACTGGGCGGCCCCGTGCAAGGGGCGTGGGGAGCGGGGGGAGCCGTTTGAAGCGTGGGGTGTGGTGGGACGAAGGGGTGGCTTGCGCTTGCAGGCGGAACCCATCTAGCCTCCCCAAGCTTGGGGGCCTGGGGAAGGGGGGCGGAGAGGCAACCAGTACCCTCAGCTCTAGGGATCCAGAAGGAGATTTGGTGGGCACACAGT
Source organism: Phascolarctos cinereus (assembly GCF_003287225.1). NCBI lineage: Eukaryota > Metazoa > Chordata > Mammalia > Diprotodontia > Phascolarctidae > Phascolarctos > Phascolarctos cinereus. The sequence goes on along the minus strand of NW_027555625.1, from coordinate 146,451,299 downwards.
CCCCAAAAACCACCCCGACTTTTGGCACGGAGACCACTACTGCCCACCCCGCCTAGGCCGGGCACCTCCTCGTGGAGCGCAGGCTGAGCCCAAGACCCCCTCTGATTGCCGGTTAGAGAGCGCCCCCTGCTGCCTTCGGAGCGCCTGGACCCCCGCCGAGGCTAGGGCTCCCTCCAAACACCCCTAGCAAAGGCAAAGGGGCAAGATTTCATTTATTCTTGGGCACCTAAATGCTCCCCCAGCCCAGAAAAGCAACAGGAGAGATGCCCAGGTTTTGAATCTGCAGCGAAGTCGCAGCAGCAAGTTTTTTTTCTCTCTCCCTCAGATGGGAGATGCAAAGAAAAAGCAGCTCATTTATTCTCCCTGGGTGATCTTTCTTCCTCTCTTCCCCAGCTCATGCCTCAGTTTCCCTTCTTGTTCAGGCCCTCCTGCCCTCTTCCTGAGGAGTCTGAGACATACTCTCTCTGTTCCCAGCCTGAGGACAAATGAGATAAGACATGTGCTGATCTGGTCCCATAGAAACAGCCCTAATAATTCATAGTAAGGATAGGTGAAGAGAAGGCTGACCTGTCATCCTGTGTCCCTCTGACCCATGGACAATAGTGTCTGCAAATGGAAGGTGATGTGGAGAAAAATTAATAGGGTGGATTCTTTCTTTGTCCTGCCCACTTCCTAGAAGCAGGGTCCACATCACTCTCACTCAGTAACTCCTCCTCCTCCTCCATACCACCCTGCAGCTGTAGTCTCCTGCAATCTCTGCAAAACACTTTAAACAGCTCTGGGAGTCTTAGTCTCAGTGCTAGAGACTAATGGACTGGAGGGGAAGAGTTAGAAGAAGGTCTTTAACTCGATATCTCCAGCCCCGACACATATGCGCACACACACACACACACACCTTCCCCATTCCGTCTATCCCTCAGCCTACCCCCAGTTCACCACTATATTCAGCCTGACACTATCTGTCCCTTCCACAGCTCAGTCTGAGCCTCAGATCACTGATAATTAGGTACAAATCCTGGTACTCAAAGCTGTAACTGTGGCTTTGGGGAAAGGTGGCAGACTGTGCTTTGCCCTAGAGCCAGCTCTAGCAACTAGAAACAATTCAGCTTAGCACCTAGTTAGCAAGATAATTTGTTGAAATAAGAAGCCAGCAGATGGCTTTCTTCCTTTCCACCCTCACCCACCACCATGAAAAGCCTCAAGGTTTCCCAGTCAATCTCCTTGCTCACACATGCACATGCACACCTGGGATCTCTCCCACCCCCAGCAATGACTCGATTTGTCTTAAGTTGATTTGAGGAGCCCCTTCTGTGTTGCTTGCCCCAGGCCCCAAAACTGCTGTTACTAGTCTTGCAAGAGCTGATGCTGAAGCTGTTGAGGTACCATCATCTTAATCCTTGAGTCTGGACCAGCCTAGTCAGTGCTTCACGCTACTTCCAGAAGCCCAGCAATGTCTGCCTGAGACAAGAACCTGACACTCCTTGTAGAAATAGGCATTAATCCACAAAGAAGAAAGAACACTTCACAGCAGGACCTGGCCAAGAACCAGATTTCCTCTAGATCCCCTTCTAGGCTGCAACACTAATGTCCAAACTAGAAATTCCTATGAAGGAATAGTTCCTAACTTACATTTCTATAAGGCTTTCAAGTTTACAAAATGAGAAGCAAGCTGTGTGACCCTGGGCAAGTCACTTAACCCCATTGCCTAACCAAAAAACAAAACAAAACAAAAAAAATGAGGAGATAAAGAGCTGGCCCCAAAGGCAGAAAGACCTTAGTTCAAATTCCACTTCTACCACATACTGGCTGTGTGCCCCAGGACAAGACACTTAACTTCACACTGTTGTTCAGTCACGTTCGACTCCTCGTGACCCCATTTGGGGTTTTCTTGGCAAGACACTGGAGCAGTTTGCCATTTCCTTCTCCAGCTCATTTTATGGATGAGGAACTAAGGCAGACAGGGTTAAGTGACTTGCCCATGGTAACACAGCTAGTAAGTGTCTGAGCCTGGATTTGAACTCATGAAGATAAGTCTTCCTGGGCACTCTATCCACTGCTCACTACCTAGCTGCCCCTCACTGCTGTCGGCAAGTGTAAATTGCAGAGATGTTGATGACCTGAAATTGAGAGAGATTTTCCCCACCTGGTAGTTTCCTATACCAATGAAATCACAGGTTCTAGCCTAGTTTATGAAACATTTTGCTTGTAACTACCTCCATGAGGTGGGCATGGAGGAATGAATTGTTCGCTTTTAATAAGTAATGAGACGTTACTGCCCTGGAGGGCAAAGCTCAAGATTTTCCCTACAGTTGAAGCTGAAGGTATCACAAAGTCTGTTCAGTTAATATAAGGCACTAACAACTATGTCCACTTGAACTGTTAAAGGTAATAGTAGAAGGATGAGGTAATAGGATACCTTGCTGTCACTACCTGTAGTGGAGGCAAGACAGTCTGGGGACCCACCAAACATCTGCTCCTATGAAGGGTATTACCACCATCTTCCCAATCACATCAGGACCATCCATAAATTTCCTCTCCCTCATTCATCAAATTAAGTGTCAAAGTCTATGGATTCTACCTCTACAATTTCTTCTAATCTGCCTCTCACTGCCCCCACCGTTGTTCAGGGTTTTATCACCTCACCTCTAATTTACCATCTCCCCTACCCCAATCTATCCTAACTCCACCTTACCCTTCTCAAATTATCTTGATTTACTTTAAAAAAAAAACATAAAATGTAAGTTCCTTGAGGGGCAGCGGCTACATTGTTTTCATATTCCCAACATCTAGCACAGTGCTTTGTGCATGCAGTAGGTATTTAATAAGTATATAGAACTGATGGGCAATTAACATTTGAAGTGCCCAGAACCCCTGCCTTTATGTTGAAATTCAAACATGACAGCTCAGAACGTATTTCTTAATTCAAACTTTATTTAGAGTTTCCTTGAAAGAATGGCAAGAAAGCTTGGTTTCTCCCTTTGGCCATTGGTGGCTAGAGACAGAAAGGTTATCGATGCTCATATGAGCACCATCTTCTGGGCCTTGAACTCCTTCCACCATCACCTGTAGAAAGACAGATATTCAAGGTCATTAAAAAATGGACAGAATCAACTATGTTGGTCTACATTTTAAAGCCCTTCTTCTTTTACCACCTCTTTAGTCTCTTCTCCTAAATGGTTCCAAACATTTTTAGAGAATCGTAAGTACCCTTGAGATACCTTGTGGTTAAAGGGATCTACATTCTCTCTGTACTTTACCACTAAACTCTAAAATCAAAGTAGGCTAAAAAGAATAGATAATAAATTCAAGAGTTCATGACACACACCTTCTTGGTTTTTTCCTCCCAGGGGATATTCCTTTAGACAACATGCTTAATTATCTACTTCTTTCTGATTCAGTTATTCCTAAATGGCCCAAAACACTTACTTCCAACCTCCAAGAAAATGGTAAACTATTTTCTAGTATCCCAAAGTTCCCTAAACTTCAGAACCCATGTCCACAGCTTCCCACCCATAATAGAGAGTGAAATACTTACTTGTATCTTCTGTGGTGCCCGTAGCTTCATTTCCACCCAGCTCCAGGATGAGCTCTGGTGCCCCATACTGGACCAGATTAGACGCCAACCAAATTGAGCCCGAGAGTAGACATAGACACTAATGGTTCCTGTCAAAGAAACCCACCTCCTTGGAAGGAGATCAGAATCAAGGACTCTTAGAGATCACACACCTTAGGAGAAGCCAAGTTTGGAATGGTTCCATTCACTGTATAAACTTGGACACTAGTGACTCTGTATCTGTCTCTGTCCATTCTACTTCATGAAATATGTGAGAAGGAGGGGATATACATATATGCCTACAATACATAAGATAGCAAGAAGCTATAGAATATCTACATACATACATGTGTTATAGAGTATATGTTATCTGTGGAGTATGTATAGAGTATGTATTTATAGAATCTTATGTTTATAGAGTATATATACACATTTTTATGCATACTATACATTTATTAAGTATATACTGCATGTATATATTTGTGTACAAATATAAATATATGCACATTATATCTGTGTTATATGAATTATACACATAAAATATTAATGTACATATACGTCTGTCTCTTGCTGTCTTATGTAACATGGGCACTACTCCCTGCCCCCTTATTTCATAGACTAGAATGGACAAAGAGACATACATACATACATACATGTGTGTTGTATTGTGAATATATGTGACAGACACATATATACAGATTGTATGCCAGGCATAAATATACAAAATACATAGAGTATAGGGTCTATTATTAATAGATGGCATTTATACCACACTTGAAGGTACACAAAATCTTTTACCACTAATAATAGTTATCATTTAGTAGCACTTTAAGGTTTGCACAGTACTTTACATATGTTACATCTCATTTCTAGACATTATTCCCAGAGAGAATGGTCCCAAAGCAGAGTACAGTGAGCATACGTGTCCTAGGTCTGGAATCCCTCTGAAATGGAGGCATAGAGCCAGATGAAATGGGGGCCTTGATACTCTTTACCCCAGGAGGAGGGTGGGAAGAGTCTCAGCTTTTGCCTGGCTGCTACATTCCAAACAGAATCGAGGTAATAGTTAATCCATCTCAAAGGACTGGAGAGATGGTAATCTTCACATAGGTTCAGGTAGCAGCCAGCACACTCAATCAAGCAGATCTAGACTAAATGCTCCCATCCTGCTGCATCCCAATTCAGAGAGATGGGTGAATGCAATCCAGAAGTACCCTTAGAAGGGCCTAGCCAAGTGGGTTCTCAGAACCTTGCAACCAAGTCCCCTCACCCCCAGCTACATTTGACACCTACCCATGCTCGGCTGCAGGGGACCATACCAAAATCGAACCCATCTGGCTCCATGCAAGATTGGGCTAATCAGAACAGCTCTGGGGACTGTTTGTGGAGAAGCCTGGTTCTGCAGAAGCAGATGGTTTCCTGGGGTATGGAAGAAGACAAGGAAAAAAATAGAGAAATCCACCTATAAAAGACCTAGAATCTCCAGCACTAAACATTTTAGGATTTTTACTGGCCATTGGGCAGGCACAACAAAATCCCATCATTAAAGATGATTTTGGAAATCCTCTGTTCTTATTCTCATTTTAAAAGTAAAGAAACAGACATGGACGAGTGAATTTTTTTTTTAAATCACTGAATCATGAGCCCAGACACCTGGATTCAAATGATGACTGGCTATGTCAGCTTGAACAAGGCACATTACCTTTTCCTGAACCTTCATTTTCCTTATCTGCAAAATGGGTTACTTTATCCAGAGCCTAATTGCCTTCTACATGTAAGAAGGAAAAGAAAAAGGCACCCAGGGTTTTGGTTAGATTCAAATATCATTTTCTTGGTATCACTGCTGGCACCAAACACAGGCATTTGTACTTTGTGGGTTTAACAAACAGTATTGAATGGCAAGAAGTTAGGGGTCTCGTTTGAAGGGAATGTTCCAAAAGATTATAGATGCTCACAGCAGTCTTTATTGACCTTGCCATATCCACCTCCTCCCCTCAACAGGGAAAGGAAATTTAACATTTATATAGTGCTTTAAGGTTTACAAAGCACTTTTTATATCTATGTTAACTCATTTGATCTTAACAACCCTGTGAAAAAGACTGAATATTATCCCCATTTTATATATATAAGTAAACTGAGGGCGAGTTGTGACTTACCCAGCGTATTACCTAGTTTCGGAGTTAGGGTTTTGACCAGGTCTTCTGAACCCAATGCTTCTTGTACTAACAGACATTTCTGTGCCTGCACTCAGAATTTCACCCTTCCCACTAAACACGGGTATCCACTTACAAGACATGCGCTAAGGGGAAAACCTGAGCTGGACAAATTTAAGCATCTTTAACGCTCGCTGTCTGGTTTCCTTCAGGCCCTGCTCTCTCATTCTCAGGCTAAGGATCTATGATCCCTCATACAAGTAGGTAACAGCCTCAGCACATTCCTCGAGTCTACTCACCTCCAGGGAAATGACAGGAGCTCTTCAAGGGGAAGCTGCCACTCCAGGGATAACTCTTCTGGCCTTGAGTGAGCACCCAGCCAGCTCCGGTACCATTCTGCTGCCACCCACAGAAGTCTGTCTCAAAGTCACAGAACCAGTCAAAGGACCAAGGGTCTGTCCTGTTCCCAGGAAGGGCAGTTTTCAAGGCGAGATTGTCCATAGAATGGGTCCCTGTGATCGGAGACTGTGTGGTCCAGTCTGGATGAGAGGATTCTGCATGGGGTGGCAGCTGCAGTGACCCAAGTACCACCTGTGGCATCTGTACATCTTTGGTGGGGGCAGTGCCTGCGGCCTCCATCTGGAGAGGCTTTGGCCTAGAGGAAAGGACCCTGGCCAGTAGACTCTTCACACCAGTGGCCTCAGGGTCTTGGGAAGAGTCTAGCGCTTGCAAAATGACCTCCCAGCAGCTTCCACCAAGGCAGAGCCAAGAAGGCGCAGATGTAGCCTCCAGCTCAGAGCTTTGTCTTGGGGCTTTCAGTCTCACTAAAGAGACAGGCTCCAACCAGCCAAGATGGGGCAAGGAGCCCAGCTCCAGACCTTGAGAGGTCATGTTTCCTGACAACTCCCCAGGAGCAGGGCCTTCTTGGTTCTGGGCACAGTCCCTTCCCTGCTCTGTATGGTCACAGGACTGGAACCACTGAGGGGTCTTGGAATCAGGATTACCAACGCTAGCCTTTCCTGGACCCTGCAAAAAGCCACTTTTCTGGAGGGGAAGGCTCTGTTGGTATTTCTGTAGTTTCCCTCGGGTGGTTGCTTGCCTTATGAGTGAAGCAGCTGTGGACAATTTAGCACTCCTAGTGAACGCTAGGTGCTGAGGAAGAGGTGGAAAGAGGGAAGGAGAAGGGGAAGGCCTCATGCTGAGATCAGAAGTTTTAACCAAAGGTGAAGTGACACCCACTAGGGGAAAAGAAACCAGTCCCCCTTTCCCTCCCTGGGAGCTATGGACTTTTGGCCTAGTCTTTGTGGGCTTTAGGGTTTGGCCCCCCCTTTCCAGAGGAGAAGACAGGTTGACAAAATGTAACTGGCTTGAGGCAGACTTAGTTCTTCCAGAATTAACAGCAGAGGACACAGCCAGGTTCCTACTTTTCCCTACCATGTTTCTGACTTCCTCAGCCATTCTCTCTGCTCTATGAGTGGTAAGGGACTTGGAGATAGCTTCCTTCCCTACAGATAGGAGACTCCCATGTGAGAGGAGCTGGCTGCTATGTTCTTCATCGTCAGTAGGTCTACTTTGGGACCCCTGCATCCCCACCCAAGCCATACTGTGGAGCGGATTCTCACTCAATGGCCCCCTGGAGCTGAAGTGGTCTGTCAAGGGCACATTACCATGTCCAGCCCTTGGAGGGCTCAGGGAAGGTGTCTTGGCTTCTTCTCTACCCTTTTCATTGTGAGGTTCCCACAGAGAGGGGATGTCAGTAACCTGGAGCTCCATCCCAGGCCCAGTCAGGAAAAGCAAGGGCCCTAGAAACAGCAATGTGGGGCCAGCTTGAATTTTAAGTCGGCCCTCTGGGAGCCCCTCATTCACCCTGGGCTCCCCTTGGAGAGCTGTTGTCCAAGCAGCTCCCCCTTCTTGCAGCCACTCTGCTGGCTCAGGCCCCATTTCTGAGGTATCCAAGGGGGAAAGTGTCCCTCTGGCCCAGTTAATAGTTTGAGTTCCCAGAGCTGGCGGGGCCTTGGCATCAGACATCCCCCGGAAGGCATCAGGCCCCACGGGAGGATTTCTCGAGGGCAGAGCATCACGGTCAAAACCAGATCTGAAGGAAGGGAAGTTGAAGTCTCTGCCTCCCAGTTTCTTTGAGGTTCCACGTTCCTCCTCCAGGGTCTGTGCTATTTCATCCCTCATTGAGTAAGCCATTGTTACCTTTGTCTGGATCGAAGGAACAGCTGTCATTCCAAGCTGGCCCCTCCCTTTGTCCTCTTGCAGTCCATCCAGGAAAGGGGTTTGAGTCTTGAGGGCCTGTGGGGGCAGGGCCGTGGCGTGTACAGCTGAAGAGGGATTCTCACCAAAAGCAGAAGGATATTCCTTCTCCCTAGACTCAGGTTCTAGAAGATAGGCCGATTCTCTGACTCTGCTTAGGCCCTTGCACTCCCAAAGGGGCACCAGGCTCAAGAGGCCTGATGGGCTTTTTAAAAGCACAATTCCTGATGCAACAGACTTGGGATCAGGAACCTTCTGTAAAGTTTGGCTCTGAGGGTCCTCTAGAGATTGGGGTGGAGGCACAGGATGCCCCAGTGTGACATTGCTGCAGTTGGAGACAAAGGAAAGAAAGGATTCTCCCTGAGCCAGGAGAGTCAACGCTCCCTTGGATTTATATGCCCTTAGGATTCTCTCAGGCTCCACAGGAAGCAGGGGGATCATCGATCCCCCTATGAAAAGCTGGATCCCTCCAGAGGGACATCTCCTGAGAGGGGCAAAGGAAGGAATCCAGTTCTTTCCAGCTACTCCCAGGCCCCCCTGTTCTATTCTTCCAAAAGAATGCGTCTTTTGGTTCCCAGAATCCTCCAGGGACAGGATTGAATTTACAGAGTCAGCAGGGCTGGTCACCACCCCTTCAGGAAATGCTGACCCCACAGTGGAAGGGGAGCCAGCCTGTCTCACTTCCTTTCCATCAACTGTGGTGGTCCCGACCTCAGAGGGAGCTCCTCCAGACCTTTGAAAAGCTTTATCTGGAGTCTCCATCCTCAGATGGTAGGTTTTTCTTGGAGGAACAGGGAAAATAAAGTGGTTACTTGTCACACTTTCCATCAGATGGCTCAGGTGAGAGGTCTGTGTGAAGGCAGCCAGCAGAGGTGACTTTACCTGAGCTAGAATCTTATTAGTTGGAAGCTTCGAGAACAAGGCAGGTGCCATGTGGCTAGAGGAAGGAGTATGACTGTTGGTTGTTGGTAGGGTGTTTGGAAGCCCTACCTCACCTTGGGCAACCTGGATCCCTAGAGAATGTAGCTTCCCCTCTGGGGAGATGAATGGTGCTTTCTCCACTAGTGGACCAGTATAAGGGGCACTTCCAAATTCCTTCCTGATGCCACTGCTGACAATGTCCAGGCTTAGAGTAACTGGGTTTCCTGTGACTGCCCAGGGGACCGTGAAATCTCTGTTTACCCTCCTCAGAGCAGGAATTCCTCCTCTTGGAGATGGAGACATGCTTGATGCCCAGCCTAGGTCATGGCTGCTAGATGCCCCAGGGAGATGCATTCCCACATGACCTCTGGAGGAATTGTTCCTTCTGGACGTTTCTAGAATACCCTTCTCTGGGCTCAGCTGGTTCCTGTGCCTGGGTCCCCAGGTGTGCCAGGTACTGACCTGGCCTGTGCTTGGGGAGGGCTTAGGCCTGGCTGGTACATCTGGGATACTGGTTGCATCTCCAAAGGTTAGCCATTTTAGAAGTTTTTCTCCCTCCCTGGAAGCTGCTTCTCTTCGTCTTCCCTCCAGGAGCGTCTGGGCTAGCTCTTCAGGGGCCTGTGGGTTGTGTGTCCCATGGGCAGGGAACACCATGCCTAGGGGCTTAGATAAAGCAGTGTCTCCTCTCAGTTCTATGGAAAAGAGTTGATCTCTAGTCCCTGGACCCCGTGCTCCAACCCCTCTGATGGCTGGCAAGTTCCTGGAGGCTGATGCCATGGTCAGGGCCTTCAGAAGGCGCCAGAGCAACCCCTTCCCTCCTCTTGGCAGGACCCCCCCTCCAGCAGTGGGAGCCGAGTCCACTTCCTTCTGGCCACACAGTCGGCATCTATGAAGTTGTCCTGGGATGCTGCCAAGTCTAGGGTGGGAGGTCTGAATATCTGCTACAGTGCTCTCAGATCTAACTCTCCAATCTGGGCTGGAGGTCTGTAACTGAAGGGAGAAAGAGGCATTCCCAGCAGGCTGGGGAACTGTGCCCTCAGGCCAGGCTCCCCTGCCAGGATGCAGAGTGCTTGGCAATCCACCTCTCTCTCTCATTTCTACTAAAATACTGTTGTAGGTCTCGGGAAGAAGCTTGGATTCTGGAAAACTAGCCACTGTCCCTCTGGAAAGCACTTTAAGGAAAGAGACAGGAGGGCTTGGTACTGGTTCACTCAGAAGCAGAGTGGCTTCTGTGTTGTTTACACTAATGGGTGTAATCTTCATAGACTCCCGAGGGACTGCTTCAGAGGGGGAAACTAATTCTGGTGGCTGGGAGGCTCCAGAACAAGATGCTGAGATAAGCCAGGTGGGCCGGGTATTTTTTGCCACCTCTTTCCCCCAAGAATGCACACTGTGGGCAGAGTCAGGCCAGCCAGGAGACACCCCCTCTCCTACCTCAGGCTGGCTCAGAGTTTTCAGGGAGGCCTCCAAAGGGGCCTCCATAGGATGTAGCTTCTTTTCATCTCGGTCGATGAAGTCCATGACCCCCGATTTTTGGTGGTCCCCATTATTCTCACTGTGGAGCTCTGAAACAGAACAAGGAGAAAGGCACACGTAAGAGACTTTGCAGGAAAATGATAGTGTGAGGGTGGGAGTCAAGCAGGACCCAAGCAACAGCTCTAACTAGAGTGACTTCCCCCTGGGGAGTCAAAATTTTACACATTCACTCATTTTCAGCAGCAAGGAACCACTACGTCAACTATTTCTTCCCTCTAGATCAGCTGGATGTGTTTCAATTATTTCTCAGTTCTTTTTTCATACAGGCAGCATAAGCAGATGATCGAGAACTGCCCACAAAGTCATGAAAATCCAGATTCCAATCTTGCCTCTTTACATGTACTCTAGATGTGACCCTGGATAAGTTTCTTAGACCTCTTAGTTCACCCCACCCACAGATTACAAAGTTGATTTGCCATCCTATTTCCTGTTGTTTGCCACAGGTACCACAATCGCGAGGTACAGCTCTGACATGACCTAGAGTATTGAGGTACTCCATCATTCCCAATAAACCTTTTGTTCTAGCCGGGCCCCTCTTTTCAAGGCTGTTATGCCTCCAGAGTGGAACTGGTCTCATGCGCTCCCTTGATACCCTTTATGTCAGGAGTGTGAGACTCAAATAGAAACAGATCCCTGTGGCCATATTGACTTAGAAAATCACAAGTTAACATGATCTATGTTGTGTTATACTGTTATTTATTTTGTTAAAAAATTTCCCAGTTATGTTTTATGTTGGTTCTAGAGAGAGTTTTAACATCCATGTGCTATCCACAAGCCATGAGCTTGACACCTCTCCATTACACCGTTTCCCCTAAGTGATTCTTCACTGGAAACATACTGCATTTTGTTCACCTACACCATACTCTCCATTACCCTATGACTCGCAGAAGTCATGGTATTCTATGATTTGCAGCCCTATAGTATCACTAAAGAAAAAAAAAACAGAAGTTAAATAGATATCTCATTTTTCCAAAGGGAAGCTCAGAATTGTTAAAAGTATGTTGTAATTTCCCCAATGCAATACAACCTAATTTCTTATTCAATTCCAGCAATAGTTCATTGTCTATCTAAGTATATAGGCAAGATGATAGATAGATTGTGGGTGGTGGTTGTTTGTCCTTCATTCTCAAAAAGGACCATGACATCGGGAGGTGATGACATGACATGCAGGTGAATTGGATTTAAGTGAGGGAGGGCTGTGCAAAGTTATTAGCCTCACTTTTTCCTCCGGAGCCATCTGGGTCCAGTGATCAGATACAGATCAGGATAACTGGAGATGGCCCAAGATACAATGGGGGATCTTGGCCTTTTTTAAGCTAAAGTCTTTAACAGGTCTCAGTTTCACTAAGGCAACACTCATTCAGTGATTAAGGCTAGGTAAGAAATGAGGCTAAGAATGGCCTCTTTACATGGACAGATGGGGGGGGCAGTTCTCAAAGTCGCTCATTCAATTGTATATCATACTATGAGAAGTATTTCACATAATTTTTCCTTCCAAACTCTTGGGTGACTGGAGCTTATTTAGGAGATTCTGAAATTCTCCAGGTATTAATGCAATCAATAGAATGTCATCTGCAAACAGAAATGTCTGAATAATGCTGCCACAGAGTATCCCTTCTTCCATTTGGACTCTGTAAAACATAACCTCCATGAGAGGGGTAAACACCTTTGGCAAGCATAAGTCTCCCTGTTTAATACCTCATTTTGATATAATTACCAGAGAGTCATTGAACAAAGTTTCCTCTGTGCTTGTCTTCTTTCAAGGAATTTTGTGTGATTTTGACATGTGCATGGAAGGAAAGCATTTTCCTCTATCAAATTAAAGGATTTCTTATAATATCAAGGTGAACCACTGAATTTTTTTTTAATAGAGAAAAGCTATAGTCCCCGAGTCTCATGCCATGATAGGACATTCACTGTACAACAGTGGGTATTGATCTCTGGTTACCAATACTCAGCTCTTAGTCAGGGAGCTCCCCCTACAAGTCTAGGCTGGAACAAATAGAGTGAACAGTTAGCTCTATGACAGAAAGAAATTCATACTCAGACCAAGTATGGGGCCAAATCTGCCCAACCACATGCCCCATTCTCCCATTTCATCAGTGTTCCTAAGGCTGTTCAAAAGACTGGCATCCACATCTATAGTCATATGAAAAAATGCTCTAAATCATTATTGATTAGAGAAATGCAAATCAAAACAACTCTGAAGTACCACATCACACCTATCAGATTGGCCAACATGACAAAACAGAAAAATGACAAATGTTGGAGAAGATGTGGAAAAACCGAACACTCATGCGTTGTTGGTGGAGTTGTGAAATGAGCCAACCATTTTGGAGAACAATTTGGAACTGTGCCCAAAGGGCTACAAAAATGTGCATTCCCTTTGATCCAGCAATAGCACTCCTAGGGCTATATCCCAAAGAGATCGTACAAATGGAAAAAGGACCCACGTGTACAAAAATATTCATAGCAGCTCTGTTTGTGGTGGCAAAGTATGGGAGACTGAGAGGATGCCGATCAATTGGGGAATGGCTAAGCAAGTTGTGGTATATGAATGTAATGGAATACTATTGAGCTATAAGAAATGATGAACAGGCTGACTTTCAGAAAAACCTGGAAAGACTTATATGGCCTGATACTGAGTGAAGTGAGCAGAACCAAGAGGACTTTGTACACAATAACAGCCACGTTGTGCAATGACTAATATTGATAAACTGAACCCTTCTCAGCATTACAAGGATCTAAGACATCTCCAGAGGCCTCGAAAATGCTATCCACATCCAAAGAAAGAACTATGGAAGTTGAATCGCTATCAATTTTTTTTTCTCTTCTGTTGAGTTTTGTTTCCTCTGTCTGATGGTTCCTCCTATTGGTTTTAATTTTTACTTACAACTTCACTAATGTGAAAATATGTTTAATAGGAATGTAAATGTATAGCCTATATCAGATTGTGCACTGTCTTGGGTAGGGTGGTGGGGAGGAAGGGGGAGAAAAATTTTAAACTCAAAAGCATATGGAAGTGATTATTGATAAATCAAAATAAATTAATAAAATTAAAAAAAAAAAAAGACTGACATCCAAATGTGGATTGGCCTAGCCCTAGACAAAGGAAGGGCACAAACCTGTGATTTGTCCTGCTCCTCAAAATTCAGGCTTTTGACAGAATAAGGGGAACAAGGATAGTTTGGGGATTCCCTCCAACTTTCTGCAATTAATTTCTCTACCTGCTCCCAAATGGCTATGAACTGATAAGTGAAGTAAGTGGTATTAAGTAGGATTTTATTTGCTGGATTATGGCATACGATACCAGAATGATAAGCCCCTTGGCAAAGGATGAAGGGCCTCTCACAAGGATGGCGGAAATTGTATTTGGCAGTTAACTCACCAAACTGATCAAAAGCACTTTAAACTGAAATTCAGGGGGGACAGAAGAAAAATATCCAAATAAAGCTGTAAAATTAGAACCTCTGAAACATACATATAGTGTTCTGAAAGAACTATAGTGGGTGAAGTATCCCCTAATTCTTAGGGGAAAACAAGTAAGTAAATAAAGAACAATAATGTATGGCCTCAGATAGCTCCTACTCAATGCTAGATGCATTTTTTAATGTGAAACTTTACTTAGGATTTTTTTTTTTTGGCTAGGCAATGGGGTTAAGGGACTAGCCTAGGGTCACACAGCTAGTAAATGTCAAGTGTCTGAGGGCCGGATTTTAACTCTGGTCCTTCTGACTCTAGAGCCGGTGCTCTATCCACTGCACCACCTAGCTGCCCCTTTATTTGGGATTTTAACACATTGATGGAAACATGACCTAATAGGTATGATCCTATGAGTACAGCAAAAAGAAAGTCTTGTTTTACACAAAGGAAGTAGTTTTAATATTAAGGAGAGGTGACAATAGATATGTTAAGATGTACAGTTATACATGTATAACTGTATATATATATATATACACACACATATATAAATACACACATACACACACACACACACACACACACGTATAACTGTCTGAGGCTGGACATGCAGCCTCAGACACTCACTAGTTGTATGACCCTGGGCAAATCACTTAACCCCAGTTGCCTCTTAAGGAAAAAAAGAAAAAAGAAAATCCATTGGGCATGAGAGTAGATGTTGAAGGAAGATAGGATTTGAAAGACCTTTTTAAAATATTAGCTAGAATGGGCTGTCTTCTCAGGAAGGGAGCACTTCATCACCATAAATAATCAAGCAGAAACTACCTTCCAAGGTGCTGGAGAAGGGTCCCTATATGAGGAAGATGATTGGTCTAGGTGGCTTCTATAGGATACCCCTTCTCATTTTGACTTCATCATCCAAAGCATTTCTCCTGGCTTTTCCCCTTTCCCACAGAGCGATGAGTAATTCTGTTGCTCCCCATCCCTTCCATGTAAACTTAGCTGCCAGCCACCTACTCACGTTACCTCTCTCCCTTTCATTCCTCTTTCTTACCTGGACCCTTCACAGTCTGGCTGCATTCATAAAGCCTATTGACCCGAACAATGTCTGAAGTGCTTAGGTTCCACCGCTGACCAATGGGGATGTCCGGTCCAGCCAGTGGCATGATGGTGGTGTTACCGTTCTTGCTAAAAGCATATCTGAGAGTTCCATGTGGGTATATGAGGCCAGAGAGACAAGACAGGTTTGTTAAGAGCAGTGGCCAGGAAGAAAGGAAAGCAATCAGGCTAGTTCCATAGAGTTTCCTAATTCACAGCCCAATACCTCCTAGGGGAAGAGGTCTGGATAGGGACAAAAACTCCCCGAGATTATCAAAACCAAGGACCAAGTTATTAAAACCCAGGAATCCTCACCTCCCATAGTGCATCACGGATGTGTAGTCATAGGGCACCAGCATGTTGCTGTTCTGGGATTTGATGAAGTTGATTTCAAAGCCTGAAAGCCAAAAAAAGAGACAGATATAGGCCAGAATCTCCCCTTCCTATACGCTTAACACTGCCTAGTGCACCTAGGTCTTAAGTACCACTTCTTCCTGGAGGCCTAGGAAATTGGGTGATAGTATCTTATACTGTAGGAGAAGAACCATGAGTGAGGAAATAACAAAGGTAGGTCATCGATTCCCCTAGCTACTTCCCAGCTAGGCTGAATTCCAGTATTCGGCAACCTCATCCATTCATATGAGTAGTCTATTACTATTACAACTAAGTAGTACTACTAGTAGTACTACTATACTAGTATGTAGTGGTTGTAGTAGTAATAGTGTTAGTAATAGTAGGAGTAGCAGTAGTAGTAGTAGTAGTGGTGGTAGTGGTAGTAGTAGTGCTGGTGGTGGTAGTAGTAGTTGTGGTGGTGGTGGTAGTAGTAGTAGTGGTGGTGGTGGTGGTAGTAGTAGTAGTAGTAGTGGTGGTGGTGGTAGTAGTAGTGGTGGTAGTAGCAGCAGCAGTGTTAGTAATGGGAGTAGTAGTAGTAGTAGTAGTAGTAGTAGTAGTAGTAGTAGTAGGCTACTACTGTAGTAGTTGCCTAGTTGGTCTCCCTTCCTCCAGTCTCTCTCCAGTACAAGCCAGGCTCCCTCACGATATGCTGTGCCATGTTAATTCACTGTTTTTGTAGCATCATGGATGGAAAGGACCTTTGAGATCATCTAGTGACTAGATTCTAGTCTAACCCCACCATTTTACAGATGACCAGGAGAAACCTCAAAGAGAGAAAGTGACTTTGAATTTCAGAACAATTGAGACTCATACCCAGTTCCTCCAATTCCAAATTCAGTATTCTAAGGCATGGAAAACAAATTTTCATCCTGTCACTCGCTTGCTCACAAACCTTCAATAGTTACCCATTGTCTAGAAGATAAAATCCAAGCTCCTTGACCTGGCATGGTCTCAATCTCCTACTATTCCCCTATGAGAACTCTCCTTTTTAGTCAATTTAGTCTGCTCATTGTCCACCAGACAGGTCTCATTTTCTACTCTCTATACTTACATATACTCTTCTCCACAGAGGAAATATCTTCCTTTTCCTTCCTTCCTATGCTCTATGAATTCTTCTGGCTCCAGCTTAAATCCTACTTCTCCTAGAAAGCCTTCCCTGACTACCTCACCCTGCAGTGATTTCTTCTCCCACTTTAAAATGCTACACCACTTGTTGGCTATCATTCCTTTGGCATTGCTTTGTATTGTGTGTGTCCATCTCTGTGTGTGTGTGTGTGTGTGTGTGTGTGTGTGTGTGTGTGTGTGTGTGTATGTGTGTATACATAATCCATCTTAACTAAAGCAAGACCTCCAGTAGAGGGAGCAGGGACTATATCTTACAGAGGAGCCCTTTAAGGGCACAGAGTGGTTGCGGGTTTGAATTTCTTTTTTGCATTCCCAGCAGCGCCTTATTTTCAGGATAAATACAAATTCCTAGTCTGGCATTTGAAATGCTTTATACTGTGGCCCCCCACCTGCCTTCCCAGTCTTATTTCATATGATTTCCCTTCATACACCCTCTATTCTTCTCAAACTGCTCTCTAGTTCTTTGATCCCCATCCAGGGTCTTCCATGTCGGGCATTTGTACAATCTGTCTTCTGTGTCTGGAATGTTCCTCCTCCTCCCTCCCACCTCTTAGAACCCACAGCTTTCTTCAAAGCTCCTCTCCAGTGCTGCTACCCATTTGAAGGACTCTGCTGATCCCCTCTCCACTTTGTGACTGTTCTTTTCCTCTTAAAATTACTTTGTAATTACCCATCTCATTCTGTATTCTTATTTACAGTACCTGGGTAATCTTGGCTAAGTCTCTGAGCCTATTCCTTATCCGAATACCATTGTAAGAGCTTGTCTGTGTCACCCCAAGTTGAACATAAGCTTCTTGAGGGCAGGGACAATTTCACTTTTGTCTTTGTACCCTGATGTCCAGCACAGTGCCTTACCTATAGTAGGCATTTAAACATTTGTTGAATTATTTATTTGAATTGTTAGTGTTTTATATCCCCCAGAATGCTTAGGATTGCACATAAGAAAATATAAATATTTAGTGCTGATAAGATACTTCCTCTGCTTTAAAAACTCCGCAGGAAGACAGACAGACAGACAGACAGACACACACACACACACACACACACACACACACACACACACACACACACACCCCAATTAAACATGATCCTGGCTTAGATGTTAGCCAGAGAGAAGAGGAAGGGTCATCCTGACCAGAGTAGCCCACAGGGGGCTAAGCCAGGGGCATCAGTTACACCTCCTCAGCTGTGTGATAGGAAAGGAGCAGAAGGTTTCACCACCTGAAACCCCACAAAAGCAAGCCAGGCAAACTCCCTGATTCCAGGTCCCCAAGCAGAGTTTCCAGGGTATACACCACTGTTGCCCCGCCTTGCATTAGCTGCTCCTCCCCAAACTGAAGTGTAAGCTTTTTATCACCAGCTGGCAAATAGACATGTGCAGTGGCCCCTGGCAGCTGGCAGTGGGACTCACCTGGCCGGATCTCTTTCCAGGAAATGTGGATGTAACGGTCCCGATCAGCCCGGGAATGCTCGTGCCAGAATCCCAGCACATGCATGAACTCATGAAGCACGATGCCTTTGCCCTTCTGGAGACAGAAGGAGGCCAGTGAGGCCACCTGCATCCCGCCACTGTGTCCCACACTGGAGAAGCACCTAGAGAATTATGGGAAGAAGCAGAGGGGGCACCCCTCTAGCTGTCTGAGTACCAAAGACTCACTTAATCCCAGGCAGAGGAGGGGAAACTTGCCAAAAGTGAGAGAGGCACACCACAAAGAACGTCTTCCTTAGAGTTGTCCAAAAGAGGGACCAGGGTTGGGTGGGCTGCAAGGAATGGCATGAGGTAGGACCATTAAGATTCAGGGCTGGAAGAAACCTTAGCAATCTCTAAAGGCAGGGGTTCTTAGCCATTTTCTGTCATGGACCTCTTGAGTCTCATAAGGCCCCAAGACCCCTTTTCAGAAGAATGGGGGTTTTTTTGAGGCAATCAGGGTTAAATGACTTGCCCGAGGTCATATAGCTAGTAAGTATCTAAGGCCAAATTTGAATTCAGGTCCTCTTGACTCTAGGGCCAGTCTCTATCCATTCTGCCACCTAGCTGCCCTAAGGATGTTTTTAAATGCATAAAATAAAATACATATGATGACAAAGGAAACCAATTATATGGAAATAGTGATGCAAAAAATATTTTTAAAGCAAGTTTATGGATTACAGGTTAAGAACCTCCAGTCTAAAAGAAGGCAGTTTGGTACAAAAGAAAGAGCATTGGTTCTGAAGCCATAGGACCCAGGTTCAAATCCTACTTCTGATGCCTATTGACCTGTGTGAACTTGGACAAATAATTTCACTTCTCTAGGCTTCAGTTTTCTCATCTGTCAAATGAGGAGACTGAACTAACTGATGTCTAAACTCCCTTCATCTATAATACGGTCCCAGGCCCTCACTCTAAAGAGAGGAAATCGGTTGTCAAGGCCACTATCTTGCATCTGGTACAATGGGCCACTCAGAGCCAGAGGGTCTGAATGAACAAATCCTTCTGCTAAAATCATGCCAATACCCTCTGGTATAAGCAATGTTCAAGGCAGTCTAAAAATAGACCCGAAGATAAAAATAAATAAAAGGCGATGACAAGGTTGGAAAGATTTGAACAAGGAAATCCCCGGAGGGGTGGAGGTCTCTTAGGAGCTCCCTGACCAGCCTCAAAAGCTATTGTTTTATTCTTCTTGTCCAAAGGACCCACAGCTGTGTCCCGGATTAATCCACTTGGGGGAAAAAGTAGCCCCAACTGCTCCAGCTCTGCTCCACAGATTCCTAGCTCACAACAATGCCAGTCTTTGTTATGGGAGTTTAGAGGGTTAATTCATACCTCCTCACTTCCTGGCCCGAAGCACTGCTCCCCCCAACCACTAACATCATAGGTTACTATGGTCACAAAAGTCAGCTTTACAAAAACAACCCATGCTTCATCCTTGCAATAATGCTGAGGGGTCACTATCCAAAAGGCAAGAAAAGGTCCACGTGGATCTAATCCATTTACCGGCCACTGGGCTGGCTAAGCTTCAGGCTGGCATGCACTCTGCCCCACTGCTGTGCCAGGAGCCATTTCTGGGGCCTTCCCACAGCTGTCCTGGGCCCACACTACTGTCCCAAGCTGCCAATGTCTGCAAATTAGGCTCCTGCTGTCCTCTTCTCTGCCTCACTACAGGTGCCATCAAAGCTGCTGTTTGCAACACTCACAAAGTCGTAGTCTCAGAACTACTGGTAGGCCGGGGCACTACTATTTTCCCATTATCTTGGTGGGACATTGTCACCACTAGCAGATCTACTGTGCCACAGGCCAGGGCACCACTGCCTTGCCCATCACCTTGCTGCTGCCTACAAAGTTCAAAGGTCATCATCCTCTTCAAAGCCTGGGCTGCTGAAGGCCAGGGAACCACTACCCTTTTTGCCCTCTGCAGTTCTTTCAAAGAGAAGCCATTGAACAGGGTCCCACACATAGCCAATGACCAAGGTCGGGGTTGCTATGTGGCATCATTTGCTACAAGGGACCACTCAGAGCCTCCACTGCCCCAGGTCTTTTAACAGTCCTAGCTTCATAACAGTCCTAGCTGGTGGAGAGAAAGACAGAGAGAGACAAGAGGGGAGAAGAGACAGAAGGAAAGAGACAGACAGAAGGAGACAGAGCACAAAGGAGAGAGACAGAGCGTGAAGGAGAGAGACAGCGAGAGCACGAAGGAGAGAGACAGCGAGAGTGCGAAGGAGAGAGACAGCCAGAGCGCGAAGGAGACAGCGAGACAGTATGTAATTCATACCTTCCCAGTTTCTGGCCCCAACACCAAGTTTCAGAAAAGTTCAGTAATTTACCCAAGGTCACACAGGTAGGGAATGAACCTTCTACAACCTGGATGGATCCTTTTCCAGGAACATTATATATAGGTAATTTATCTTTCAGCAGGAAGTTGGATTCGGTCCCTTCCAGCTGGTTCCTGCGGTTCCAAGTAACCTGAAGTTGAGGATTCCACTGCCTATTACTATGATTCTCAAGACCTCCTTCTGAAACTTTGTTGTTGTTCAGTCATTTCAGTCATGTTCAATTCTTTGTGACCTCAATTAAGGTTTTCTTGGCAAAGATATTAGGATGGTTTGTTATTTCCTTCTCCAGCTCATTTTACAGATGAGGAAACTGAGACAAACAGGATTAAGTGACTTATCCAGTGTCACATTGCTAGTGTCTGAGGTCAGGTTTTAATTCAGGTCTTCCTGATTCCAGGCCTGGTACTCTATCCGCTGTGCCACACAGCTGCCCCTCTGAAGCTATCCCCCCAACAAGTACATGCCTGGCACTGACGCTGTCAGATAGATCTGGGAAACAACCTTCAGGGTTGGTAGGAAAGACCATGGACATAGCTTTTAGATTATTGCTCAGATATCCTATACCTGTGATGCTCCATGGAAAGGTATAGGGGAAATGGAACCAGGAGGAAAAAGAACAGATGCTATAAGGGCTGTCTATCTTCCATCCCTACCCACCAATACACAGGTACTTACCCAGACATAGGGATGATGGAAACAAAGTCCTTCTGGTTTGTCCGGGGAACAAACCTAACACAAGTGAAGTGCTCAAAGTCAGCAAAGGCCTCCAGAATGACTTCCCGGCTGGGCTGATCTAGAGGGGAGACAGCCCACATGTGAATTGTCTTCAGCATCACCACCAAATAGATGGAGGACACAGCATCTGGATGTTAGCTTCACCTCAAATGCCCAAACCCTTGCCTGTTCCACATTTTCAGGGTATGTAACCCTAATTTGCAGGGAGGAAAAAGAACCTCCCAAAATGGAATCACATGGAAGGTCTATGTGGAATAGGGGCAAAAAAAAACCACTGACTTAGGAATCAGGATACATGGTTAATTAGCTCTATGGCCTTAAGCAAGTTGGAATCCTCTAGGCCTTAGTTTCTTAAAGTCTCAAAGATGACCCCAGAGGTCATCTAGTCCAACCCTCTGTTATTTAAATGCCTTCTTTAAGGCTGCAACAGATGGTCATCCAAATTCTGCTTCTCCAAATTCATCATTTCCAGTGATGGAGAACTTAGCTGCTTCCTGAGACAATCCATGCTAACTTTGGACAGCTCTTGTCATTAAGATCTTCCTAATACTGAGTTGAAATCTGCCTCGCTATGACTTTACTCATTCATACCAGTCTTGTCCTCTAGAGCTAACCAGAATCTTCTTTCCATTGAAAATCCTTCATATACTGAAGACAGGCATCATGACTCCCTACTTCTTCTCTTCTCCAGACAATCTCTAGCTCCTCCATCTCCTCTCTGCGGCATGGCATCCAGACTTTTCACCATCCAACCAATTGGCCTCTGAATATTTTAGCTATGCCCTTCTTCAGATGTAGTACCCAGAATGAACACCCAGTTCTGGCACCCAAATGGGATCCTACCACTAGAGTAAGACTATTACCTTCCTTATTCTAACACTATTATTCTAGTAATACAGTCTAAGACTTTGGAGGCTTCACTTAAAATAACTAGTCCTTCCACCAATAAATGCAAGAAACTTAGAAAAACATGGGAAAACATGAATTGATACAGAACAAAGAAAGTAGAACAAGGAGAATTATAATAGAAAGTCCTACTGTTGGCTTATATTGAACTTGATATCAGCTAATACCCAGGAGTCCTTCATATGAACTGCTATAATCAGAAATACGGTAAATGTTTAACAACTGGCTCTCCAAAAAAAATGTACACACAAACTTTTAAGTTTAATCTGCATTATCAACATTTACCCTTTACTTTCTTAAGTTTAGACAATCAACAAAGCAATAAATAAATTGATTCCTGATTTGAAACATTTGCCAGTTTCTAAGATGTAAATGCTCACCTTGAAAATCTCTAACACTAGGGGCAGCTAGGTGGCACAGTGGATAAGAGCATCGGCCCTAAAGTCAGGAGTACCTGAGTTCAAATCCGATCTCAGACCAAACCACTTGACACTTACTAGCTGTGTGACCCTGGGCAAGTCACTTAACCCCAGCTGCCTTAACACTAGACTCTTGAGAGCAAGTTCAAGCTGATTCTAGCACATTCTTGGATATACTGTACTTTTAATATTGATTTTTTTTACTAACTTAAATGCAGGACTTTACATTTTTCCCTACTAATTTTCATCTTGTTGGATTCTAACCTATTAAGATATTTTTGGAATCTGATTCTGCCATTCAACCTATTAGCTGTAAAATGAGAGAAACAGACTAGATGTTATCTCAAGCCCCTTCCAATTCCAGTTTTCCAAGAAGACTCCTCTTCCTGAGTTCAAATCTGGCTTCAGACACTAACTTACTAGCTGTGTGACCCTGGACAAGTCACTTAACCCTCTTTGCTTCAGTTTTCTCATCTGTAAGATAAGCTAGAGAAGGAAAACGGAAAACCACCACTTTAGTATCTTTGCCAAGAAAATCCAAATGGGGTCACAAAGAATCAGACACGACTGAAATAACTGATAAACAACAACAATGATTTTTTTAAAAGTTTTTTCAAGGCCCAAAGAGGCCCCTAGAAGGACTATCACTAGGGGTGGATGGAAAGGAGTCCTTAGTGAGATTTGTGAAGGAAGAGGTCCAGCTGAACAGAGAGTTGGAAAGAGAAGACAAAGAAACACCAGGAGTAGGGCATAAAATAAGGGGGACCCAAGAATGACCCAAATAGCAACAAAATTTTTATTATTTCCCCAGCCTGCTGCCCACACCACTCTGCCAGGTTCCCAACATCTAGGAAGCAGTCCATTAACCTTCTCCCAGGGCCTGTGCTCACCATATTTGCTGGAG
Source organism: Phascolarctos cinereus (assembly GCF_003287225.1). Classification (NCBI taxonomy): domain Eukaryota; kingdom Metazoa; phylum Chordata; class Mammalia; order Diprotodontia; family Phascolarctidae; genus Phascolarctos; species Phascolarctos cinereus. The sequence goes on along the minus strand of NW_027555625.1, from coordinate 146,428,067 downwards.
AAGAGATATGGGATTTCTACAATTCCATCCTTCTTAGGCCATTTGAAACTGACAGAAGAAAACATCTGGAAGGGACGCTGAGGACAGAAGAGAAAACAATGGGGTCCCACTGAGCCTCAAAATGTTCATGTCCCCTTCTCAGCTACCACCCCCACCCTTCAGCATCAGAGGACACCCAAGTCATTTATCTGCAACCCTAGGTCACCTATAATAGCAAGCCAAGTGCTCTTTACCCCTAATACCACAGAAAGTCTAGAAAAGTAGATAGTCCAAGAGTGATACACTCCCACTGAGCTACTTCTGAACGTCTATGATGAGGAGAAGGAAGCACTGACCATTATCACTATTAGAGTTTTTCCTTCTTCTAAGTAGCTTTTTTCATTTGGTCATTTTTCAGTCATGGTCAACTTCATGACGTCACTTGGAGTTTTCTTGGTAAAGATACTGGATTGGTTTGCCATTTCCTTCTCCAATTCATTTTATAGATGAGGAAACTGAGGCAAACAAGGTTAAGTGACTTACCTAGGGTCACATAGCTAGGAAGTGTCTGAAGCAGGCCAGATTTGAACTCAGGAAGATGAGTCTTCCTGACTCCAAGCTGGGCACCTCCACTGTGCCACCTAGTTGCCCATTTGCTTTAGGTTTCTCATATGTAAAATGAGCTGGAGAAGGAAACGGCAAAGCATTCTAGTATCTCTGCCAAGAAAACTCCAAATGGGGTCACAAAGAGTCAGACATATCCAGAATGCCTAAACAACAAAGTTTAGAGAGGGAGGACACTTATGATTGAGAATTCATGGGGAAAGAAATAAAGGAAAATTATATTCAGAAGGTAGTGCTTGTACTAAGTCTTGAAGGAAGCAAGGGATTTTTTGAGGCAGGAGTAAAAAGGTAATGCATTGGAGGCATATGGGAGATGACCAGTAGAGATGGGACAGATGGGGGAGATGGGAGATATGGTGTCATATGAAGAACAGAAAGAAATAAAACAGAGTAAAGTATAATGACGTTGGAAATATAGGTTGGTGCCCGGTTATGAAGGACTTTATCAAACAGATAAGTTCATATTTTTTCAAAGTAGCAATATGGAACCATAGGAGTTTAGAAAGTATAGGAGAAGACCTGTACTTAAGGAAAATCACTTTGGTACTTGTATGAATGATGGAATGAAGAAAAGAAAGGTTGAGGGAGGGAATCCATTTAGGAAAATATTGCAATAGTCCATAAGATAGCTCTGAGGGAAAGCCCTTTGTTAAACTGTGAGACACAATATAAACGGAAACTTTCATCAGCTCATTTGCCTCATTCCTGGATCATGATAGCACCCTAACTTGGCATCCCTTTTGCACATTCATACTCCATTTTATGAGAGTTCAGTCTTAGAAAACAGATTAGGATATGGTCATTTACATTTTGAAAAGCACCCCCAACCAACAGACACAAGGAACTTGGAGAAACATAGGAAGCCTTCTATGAACTGATACAGAACAAAGAAAGTAGAACCAGAATGGTATACTCTGTGACTACAAGAATGTAAACAAAAAAAGACCAGCTAGACCCCAATGCATCGTCATGACCAAGCTTGGTCCCAGGGGACAGAGGATGAAACACACTTCCCAGCACTTGTTAACGGGGTGGAAGACCACGATGCAAGATGTTGCATTTGCTTCCCAACATGGTGACTTAGTCGGTTGGTTTCACTTAATCATTTTTCTTTATTAATAGAGACAATTCAATAGGGCGAAAGGGAGGAGGAATATCAGGAAATGGTTGACACATGAAACAAAAGGCATCAATAAAATTGTCTTGAGCGCTCTTAACATGTTAAATATTAGGATTTCTGTGCAATTAAGAAAAGTCCATTGTATAGATGGGATGGTTCTTTTTTGGATCTGCATTCACAGCCTCGTTGTATTACTTTTCCCTCATCAATCTGATTATAAATTCCTTTATGGAGGGGATTTATTTGTAGCTCTCACAGCTCCTGATACAGGGCCGATGCATAGCAGATACTCAACAAATATTATCCGTCCTGTGAGCTTGAAGCCTAGTTTTGAACTGAGTGGTCAACAGGCATCCCTCCAGCTTCTGTCTCCCCCCACCTCCCACCATAACCCCCCCCACCTTGACCCCACATTCAAACCTCCTCTCGCTATTCCTGGACAAAGAGCAGAACTAGCCTTACCAGGAGACCAAGTAGAGGGTTACCAATGTCAGGAGCTCGATGGAAGTGTGAGATAGAGCATCTAGTACTTTAATATCTGGGTAACTGCTCTTGTGCAAGGTGCTGCGGGACCATTAGAAGAAAGATTCAACCCCTGCCCTCAAGGAGTTAATGAATTGGTTGGGAAAATAAGAAATAAAACAGCTAAATCAGTGGTTTCTAACCTTTTTGATTATAAAGACCCTTTGAAAAGTAAAAAAAAAAAATCTATTACTAACACCTACATGAAAGTAGTTATGTTATTAGTATCTGCTAATGGAGAAAAAATGCTTGACAAAAAGGCAGTGTAGCATAGTTGATAGGGAGCTGGCCTAAGAGTCAAGAAGACCCGAGTTCAAGTCCTGTTATTGACACATTTTGACCAAATGATCCTGGGTAAGTCATTTCATCTCTCAATGTCCCAGGCAATTGGGACGCTGGTACACATATGGATTGATGGAGCCTTTATAATAGCTCCATGGCACCTCTGTACCTGGATGTTCACTGCCCACATGTTGGCAAATTTTGGATTGGAGGATAAAAGCTAGTTCATGATAATATAATACAAACTAAATCCAATCATATCTTGCTTTATACAACTGATAAGTTTCAGGGGAAATTATGAAACTCTTAATAAGTAGAACTTTTCCTTTGCCAAGGCCTCCCTCACTTGCTGATTGAGGCTTAAAATTTGTTCAATATGTAGAGGGAGACAATAAGTTTTTCCCTCCCACCCACCCACAACCCACTGGCCAAAATATAATAGCAAAGCTAGAGAGTTTGGGGTTGACATACATAATAATAACATACACAATAAAGGTTGGAATTCAGGTGAAGCAGGTAGCTAACAATGACCTTGCCACCCTTGTTTACCTCGAGTTGATTCAAATTCATTTGCATGTTAAGCCAAGAGGCTCTTGAGAATTTCTAAGTCAGAGGGTTGTTGATGACAAAGGACTGCTCCAAATATAAGGTGAAGAAGAAGTTATTAAATGTGATTCCTGGGGGCATTCTGTACCTACGTTTTGTGGGCTGGGGCTGATCGGGTTAAGACTAAGGAGCTATCACCCTGCCCTTGTCAGAGAGACGCTTCTCAGTTCTAGTCTTCTAGTATATGGTAACTAGGTGGCAGGCACGGAGCCCTGAAGAGATGAAAACTTGAAGCTGGTAGAGGGGAGAATTACCTAGAAAAGACTATGAGAACAGCAGACTGATACATCTGGCAGAAACAGAAAAACCCAGGAGGGACAAAGAAGAAAAGACTTTCCCTGAGGAATATTAGGCCCATACACATATTCTTGAACTGATATCAAAAGGCTCACAGATACAGCACCAAACTGGAAAAGGAAGTCCAGCGGGAAGCGAGTTCCAAGAGAGACTTGATAATATAACCAGAAGATATTGGTGATCCTGTACTGTCAGAGACATAAGCTGGCCTCATACACCCTATGAGCACGTCTAATGCATTCCCGCTCTTCCATTGACAGTATGTGTGTTTGTGAGAAAGTGTGATGGTCTATCACTACTTTTCTTACAATGCTATATCATCAAATGCCTTTGCTTTGAACTTATTTGTGTCTTTGACTTACTGGTAAAAGTAAGCACGTTGCTAGGGGCTCATTAACTATAGCTTTTGAATGAATGGGGATCTACCAAGTAACTTGAAACTAAAGGAGCCTTTATATACAAAGAAAGTGGTCCAGTTACTACCTGTGTATATGCGTATATATGCATGTGTGCATATATATATGTGTGTGTTGTGTGTCTGTGGGTACATATACGTTAATAAAGTATGCTACAATTAGAAATGGTTTAAAATGTGAAGGGTCTTGAGAGGTAAGTCTTTGATTTAAATTTCTAAGTATTAATATGAGATCCTTTGGAGAAAAAGGATTGTGGGGGAAGGGGGTAGAGAAAGTGATACAAACAAGACAAATGAAGGTCACCAAAGAAAAACCTCAAACTTTACAATTTTGCTTAGAATTGACTATGCCAAGAACTTTCAATTAGGAGCCACTAGTAGGCCAGGGACCTTACCATTTCTTCATTTCTTCTCTTAGAATCAAGCTTAGTACTCTGTACACAGCAGGCATTCAATGCGTTGAATAGAGCTTTCCACAAAGCCCACCAGACTCCCCCCAGCTGGTCATTTTTCTCCACCACCACACCAGTCCTTATATACCAGAAGAACATTATTGTTACTTATTACTGAAGAACAGATTCTCATCCCCTCAGTCACTACCTAGGGCTTTGAGTGAGAGTCCCCTGTCTAGCTACCAGAGGCAATGTATGACAAAGATCCAATAAGGAGACACAAGCTGAATGGGATGCATTGTCCTTAACTGAGTGGGACCCAGAGCTGGTCATCATAACTTCTCAGAATCACAGAATTAGAAGGTAGCCTAGAGGATAACTAGCCCTATGTTAACCTGAAAGAACATCTTCTACACCATAGCCAGTAAGAGCTCTTGAAGACCTCTGGGCCTCCAGTGAGGAAGAATGTACCCATTCCACTTTGAGGGAGCAATAATGGTTAAAGCATTTTCTTTCTTTCAGGCCTAAATTTGCCTCTCCAACAAGGAGTTTGCTGAACCAGAAGGGATAGGAATTTTAAAAGGAAGCAACCACCTACTTTAAGATATGTAACAGAGAAAGAGAGGAGAGCTGTGTATAACCTAACACACATCCTAGATTTGGGGAGAACAGGTGTCCAGAGGGTCACAGAAAGAGTCTATATATGGGTCCAAAATTCTTCAGGGAAAGTCAGACCAAACTACAATTGTGGAATACAGTATACACGGTCAGGCAGGGTCGCTGAGTCAATTAACTTTGCTTAAATGTTGTGCACTGTTACCAGGAAGGTAACAGTGGTGGGGGAGGAAGGGTACACAAGAGATTAAGATAAAATGATCGATATCAAAACAAAACAAAACAAAAAAAAGCTTTGAGAGAGAGCTTAAAAGTGGACAAGAATACAAACAAAAGCACATCCAAGAGGGATGAGAAGTCAGCCTCAGAAATGAAATTCTGAAGAGACAAACAATTCCAATGAAAAGGAAAAGGGAATCAGTTTGGATAGGAACCAATCTCAGCCACCTCAGTTTTTTTGTTGTTATTATTGGTTTGTTTATTTGTTTGTCTGAAGGCATGCATAGAAAATAGAAGCAAAAGCAGGTGTTAGAGGATGAATACAAAAGGAAAACAATGGCCCTAGAGGACTCCTGTCAGGAATTCTAAAGCTCAGAATGTGCTAAGGCTGGCAGAGAATGCTAACGACATAGGAGGGGGGGGAAAGCCCTTTTTTTTTTTTAACAACATTGAAGACAACAAGAAAAACAAAAAAGAAACAGCACCCTTCCTCAGGGTGGATGGAAGGACAGCAAATGACAGAATACAGAACTACCAGACCCATTTCGCTCCTGGCTTTTCTGACAAGGAGAACAATCTTTGGATGGGAAGGATAAAAGACAATAATTAACAGGAAGCTAAAAACCCAAGATAAATACCAATTAAACTGCCGTGGGGATATCTTATGGAGCTAGACAAAATAATAACAAAAATTAATTTGGAGGAAGAAAAGGTCTAGAATGTCAAGGGGAAAAAAAATAAGTGGAAAGAATAAAGGGGAAATAGCACTTACAGATCTCGAATTATATTATAAAGCAGTAATAATCAAAACTATTTGGTTCTAAGTAGAAAAGAAAAGCAGGTTGATGAATCAGACAAAGAAAAATCAGAAACCACTGAGCTAAATAATTCAGTGTTAAACAGACCCAAGAATACAAATAATTTCCTCCCTGGCAAAAATGAAAAGCAGTTTGGCAGATATTAAATTTAGACCAACACCTTACACCATATACCATAATATGCTTAAAATGGACACATGATCTAAAAATTAAAACTCATACCATTGGTTAAAAAATAGATAAATCAATGGAACAGACTTGATAAGGGAGAATTAGAAATAATAGAACTTAATAACCTACTGTTTGATAACATGGAAAACAAATTACCTAGGCAGAAACTCCTTATTTGATAAAAAACTTCTGGGAAAACTATAAATCATTCTGACAGAAATTAAGCTTATACCACGTTCTACAATAAATTCTAAATGGATATGTGACCTTAATAATAAAGATCATATTTTTTTTAAAAAATTAGGAGAAATAAATTATATGCCTCTCACAGCTATGGGTAGGAGATATATTTTTAACTAAACAAGAGATAAAGGCAATTATAAAAGACAAAATAGATTAATTACCTGAAAGTAAAAAAGCTTCTGCACAGACAAAATTAGTGCACCTAGGATAAGAAGGGAAGTGACTGAATAAGGGGAAAAAATCTTCACATCAAATTTCTCTAATGAGGGTTTAGTATCCAAGACATGTAAAGAGTAAATTTATATAAAACACATAGCCATTACCCATTGGGGCAGCTAGGTAGCACAGTGTATAGAGCTCCAGCCTTGGAGTCAGGGGGACTTGAGTTCAAATCTGGCCTCAGACACATAACACTTACTAGCTGTGTGACCCTAGGCAGGTCACTTAACCCCAATTGCCTAAAAAGGCCAAAAAAAACTTTTTTAAAGGATTGCCAAGTATTCAGAATCACATGAAGGAATGTTCCAAATCATGAATAAGAGAAACGTACATCAAAACAATTGGGGGGGGGCGGAGCCAAGATGGCGGAGTGAAAGCAGTGACTTGCTTGAGCTGTCCCCCAAACCCCTCCAAATACTCACAAAAAATGGCTCTAAACAAATTCTGAAGCAGCAGAACCCACAAAAAGACAGAGTGAAACAAATCTCCAGCCCAAGACAGCCTGGATGATTGATCAGAAAGATGTATCGCGTGGGGCTGGGAGCACAGCGCAGCGCGGCGTGGGCTCGCAGGCTGCAGAGAACCTGGAGAAGGCCTCAGAGGACTGAATTGTGGGCAGCTGTGGAGGTTTCCAGACCCCTCAATCCACAAATGCCAAAGACAACTTAGAAGGTCAGTGGGAAAAGTCTGTTTCTGTCGGTGGTCAGAGAGGAAGGCGGGGTCTCAGCTCCATTCCCCAAGAGCCTGGCCCGGGGGGGGGGGGGAGCTGCAGCTGCCCCAGCTTCTGGCCCACAGACTGAGGGGGAATCCAGTGGCTGATCAGAGAGGGACTGCAGGGATCTCTTTGCCAGAGCTCAGGCAGGAATCTCTTGCTTTGCCCATGTGGATCTGGGTCATAGTTCTGGGTGGCAGTGCTGGGGTGAGGAAGAGCGCTGGCGTGGTGGAGCTTGGAGTGGCTGTGGAGAGCAACCCCTCCTCACAGTTACAGGACAGAAAGGAGTACTTGTGGTCACAGGCCAGGAAAGGAGTAAACACCTCTCCCCTTATCATACCACCTTGGAAGAACTGAAAATTTACAGGTCCCTACAAGTATCTCTGAAAACAGCTGTACAAACCCCTGAAGCTTGGGACAGTACATCTCCACATTGGAAGCAGACTCTTACCTTAACAAAAGTTTAAAACTCAAGTAATTGGCTGGGATCATGAGCAAGCAGCGCAAAAAAGTCAGACTATATTATCTTACTTTGGTGAAAAAGAAGATCAAAATATACAACCAGAAGAAGACAAAGTCAAAGCTCCTACATCCAAAGCCTCCAAGAAAAATATGAATCAGTCCCAGGCCTTGGAAGAGCTCAAAAGGGATTTTGAGAAGCAAGTAAGGGAAGTAGAGGAAAAACTGGGAAGAGAAATGAGAGTGATGCAAGAAAATCATGAAAAACAAGTCAACAGCTTGCTAAAGGAGACCCAAAAAATACTGAAGAAAATAACACCTTAAAAAAAGCCTAACCCAAATGGCAAAAGAGGTCCAAAAAGCCAATGAGGAGAAAAATGCCCTAAAAAGAAAAATGGGCCAAATGGAAAAGGAAGTCCAAAAGATTACTGAAGAAAATACTTCCTTAAAAATTAGAATAGAGCAATTGGAAGACAGTGACTTTATGAGAAATCAAGACACTGTAAAACAAATCCAAAAGAATGAAAAATTAGAAAACAATGTGAAATATCTCATTGGAAAAACAACTGACCTGGAAAATAGATCCAGGAGAGAGAATTTAAAAATTATTGGACTATCTGAAAGCCATGATCAAAAAAAGAGCCTAGACATCATCTTTCAAGAAATTATCAAGGAAAACTGCCCTGATATTTAGAACCAGAGGGCAAAATAGAAATTGAAAGAATCCACAGATCTCCTCCTGAAAGAGATCCCCAAAGGAAAACTCCTAGGAATATTGTAGCCAAATTCCAGAGTTCCCAGGTCAAGGAGAAAATATTACAAGCTGCCAGAAGGAAACAATTCAAGTACTGTGGAAACACAATCAGGATAACACAAGATTTAGCAGCTTCTACATTAAAGGACTGCAGGGCATGGAATATAATATTCCGGAGGGCAAAGGAGATAGGATTACAACCAAGAATCACCTACCCAGCAAAACTGAGTATAATCCTTCAGGGGAAAAAATGGTCATTCAGTGAAATAGAGGACTTTCAAGCATTCCTGATGAAAAGACCAGAGCTAAACAGAAAATTTGACTTTCAAATACAGGACTCCAGTGGAACAAGAAGAGGTAAACAGGAAAGAGAAATCATAAGAGACTTATTAAGATTGAACTGTTTACATTCCTGCATGGAAAGATGATATTTGTAACTCATGAGAACTTTGTCAGTATTAGGGTAGTTGAAGGAAAAAAATTGTATGTATATATAGATAGATAGATAGAGGCACAGGGTGAGTTGAAGATTAAGGGGTCATATCTGGAGAATAAAATTAAGGGATGAGAGAGGATGATACTCAGAGAAGAAAGGGAGAGGTAGAATGGGGTAAATTATCTCACAAAAAAAAACAGAAAAGAAAAGTCTCTCACAGTGGAGGGGAAACAGGGGAAGGTGAGAGGGAATGAGGAAATCTTATTCTCATAGGATTTGGCTTAAGGAGAGAATAACATACACATTCAATTGGGTATGGAAATCTGTCTTACCCTACAGGAAAATAGGGGGGAAGGGGACAAGAGAGCAGGGGGATGATAGAGAGGAGGGCAGATTGGGAAAGAGGGTAATCAGAAGCAAATACTTCTGAGGAGGGACAGGGTCAAAAGAAAGAATAGAATAAATGGGAGGGCAGGATAGGATTAAGGGAAATAGAGTAGACAACATGTCTACTAAGGAAGTGCTTTGCATAACTGCACATGTACAACCTATATTGAGTTGCTTGCCTTTTCAATGAGGGTGGGTGGGGAGGGAGGAAGGGAGAAAATTTGGAACTCAAAGTTTTAAAAACACGTGTTTTAAAAAAAATGTTTTCACATGCAACTGGGAAATAAGAAATACAGGAAATGGGGTACAGAAGTCTATCCTGCTCTACAGGAAAATAGAAGGGGAGGGGATAAGAGAAGGGAGGGGAGAGATAGAAGAGAAGGCAGACCAGGGGAAGGGTATTCAGAATGCATGCCATCTTGGGTGGGGGGAGGGGTGAAAATTTGGAACTCAAAAACTTGTGGAAGTGAATATTGAAAACTAAAAATAAATAAATTTATATTTAAAAAAAAACAATCCTGAAGTTTCATTCTACCCTCTGCAAATTGGCAAAAATGACAAAAAAATGGCAATAGTTAATATTGGAGGAGTTGTGAAAAAATAAGCACACTAATATATTGATGGTGGAGCTACAAAATGGTACAATCATTTTGGAAAGCAGTTTGGAATTTGCAAATATAGTGACTAAAATACCCTTTGAACTAGAGAATCCATTACTGGGCTTTATATCCCAAAGAAACCATTAATAAGAAGAAAGTTTCTATAAACACCAAAATATTTATAGCAGCACTTTTTGTGATAGCCAAATATTAGAAGCAAAATAAATGCCCATCAATTGGGGGATGGCTAAACAAATTGCGGTACACAAATGTAATAGAATATTACCATTTTGTAAGAAATCATGTATGTGATGAATACAGAAAAACATGGAAAGATCTGCATGAACCAATGCAGAGTTGAAGTAATCAGATCCAAGAAAACAACAAACACCATGACTATAACAACTTAAATGGAAAGAACAGCTACACAACAACAAAAAAAATCAAAGTAAATATAATAAAATTATAAAGATCATGCAGGACTGATTGAAAAGGTATGCGAGGACACCCTTTGAAGAGATGGGAGGTCCACAGGTGTTACACATTGCACATGTTTTCAATCTCTTAATGTACTGATTAGTCATGCTGACCTTTTTTCCTCTCTCTTAAAAAAATACTTAATATATTATATTACATTATTATATAGAGTGGCTGTCTGGGAAGGGAAGAGAGAAGGGTATTTGGGATAACTGTGGTGACATAAGAAACAGAAAATAGCAGTAAAAATTTTTTAAATGGGATTTGGGATGCTTAAAAACATCTAATCTCGGATAGAAGCCTTAAGGAAGTCAACCTTGCATATTTACAACATATCCCATAGTTCTCCTATTAGGAATAGAATCTTGGACTATCATAAAACAAAGGCATTTAGGAATATTCCATATACATGCATACACATACATACACATGTGTGCACACACACATATATATGTATGTACACAGAGAGAGAGAAAGGCCCATGTAGTAGTTCTTATATTCCTACTTGCAGTAGAAAAGGAGTTTTGAAGTATATAGGAGAGATCAGAAAATGTGTACATCTTCAGAATTCTTCTATCCAAGGTAAGAAAGCTAGAAAGAAGGATCTTTCACTCAGAAATCCTGGCTCTATAGCACCACGTTAGCAAATAATGTCCTTCCTTTGGCTCTCATGCTGTACTGCCTTCTGTCCCTGGTCCTCAATATAGCTATGTCACAACCTGTGACATTACACACATATATATATACACATACATATACACACACACACACACACATACATATATATACATATATATACACACACATACATACACACATTTTATATATATATATATATATATATATGTATAGCAAGTCACAACCTCCGAGACTCAGTTCCCTCATCTGTAGAATTAGGATTACTACTTCTTGCTTAAACTACCTCCCCAGACTTCAATGAGGAAAATACTTGGTAAGCTTCAAAGTGCTACAGAAATGGCACTCACAGTTATTTCCCCCATACTTACGGCCTTGATGATGTCACCTTCCACAAGGAAGCTGCTCTCTGGGGATTCTTCAGGGATGAGACCTATAAAGGAGAGATTTGGGATAAGGAATGCTTATCAGAGAAGCCCTGCTTCTCCCCTGAAGAAAAACAGGGCCAAAAAGAGTTCCAGGCCTTAGAGTCACGTGCCAAAATAATTTAAGGTAAACACCTACCCTCTCCCCATACACTAAGAGAGGTGGGGGAGGGTGGAGCTCTTCCTACTATTTCCACAATTAAATTCAGGAAGAAAGAAGAGGTTTGATGCATACTTGCAGAATTCCTCTACAGGATCCTGGAAGGAGATGGAACTAGGTTCCTTTTCTTAACCCAATCTTCGGTGCTCCTTGAAGTCCAACTGGAGATCTGACACAGGTGACTGGTACAGGTTCTGTGTCATCTACCTGGGCTCAGGTACCTGCCCTAGTACCCACTCTTCTCCCTTTCCCTGAATTAGGCTCCATCCACGCCCTGTGCACCGTTGGACTGATTCTCTCCAGAGCCCCAGGGCAAAGGCTCCTCTTGACTAGCAATTTTCTCTGGTCCCAGTACAGTACTGACACTGAGCCTAGGGCCACCATTCAATCCATGACCACCTTCCTCCTAACTCATGTCCTTCCTGCCGCGCTAGGAAGCACCAAGGGGCAGCAAAACCGGGGGTAGACTATCTCCTCTGGCCCTCCTACAACAGATGTGGTGAGCCGCTACCAGATCCAGGGGCGTTTCCAGGAGCACTGCCCTCCTGAGATGCTGCGGGAAGTCAGTCTACTTGCTCTGCTTAGCCTGGAAGTGTCTTTCCTCCCTGGTTCCCCCTACCCCAGTCCCTCTTGGATTTTCTCTTGCCCCACCCACCTCCGAAGAAATCGAAGTACCTGGATGTTCGTCACTTTGTTTCATGTACAGTGAATCCTTAGGCAAGAAAGTGATTCCCTGGACTGGTACAAATGACTAGAAACTAGACAGGGCAGTGGGCCATAGCAGATAACTAGATGGAGTTCGGGAGACACAGTTTAAGTCTTTCTGATACTTACTGTGTGACCACCAGCAAATTTCTTGGGCTCTCCAAGCCTAGTTTCCTCATCCATAAAATGGAGGTAATAACATTTATACTACCTACCTCACAGACTTGTTTGAGGATCGAATGAGACATTTTTGGTAAGGCGCTATATAACATAATCTGGCCTCAGACACTTACTAGTTGTGTGACCCTGGGAAAGTCACTTCACCCTATTTGCCTCAGTTTCCTCATCTGTCAAATGAGCTGGAGAAGGAAATGACAAAACACTCCTGTATCTCTGTTAAGAAAACCCCAAGTAAGGTCACGGAGAGTGAGATACACCTGAACAACAACAACCTCGAAGTAGTATCATTAAAATAAATAAATAAATAAATGGATTTTTAAAAAAGTAGTATTATTAAGGACCCATTGTTCCTAAACTGGGGACAGGCAAGGGAAGGTGGCAGTGCCTCGCTCCACCTTCCTTTTCCAGTCTCTCCTACCCATTTGGAGAGGAAAGTTGAAGATTCGTATGGTCTTGATGATGGTGATGATGATAATTAATAATAATAATATCTGACCTTTCTATAAGGCACTTTTATGTACATTATCTCATTTGATAATCACAAAAACCTTTGTGTTCCCCCATCAAGGGGCAACAAAACCCTGGTGTTGCTACTATTATTATCCCCATTTACACATGGGGAAACTGAGGCTCAGAAAAATTAATCCCAGGGTCACATACCTAATAAGCGCCCAAGACATTCTCTAAACTGAAGTCTTTGTCCCTTCTTACCATTCTCCCTCAACAGAGTCAGAGAAGATTAATTTTAAAAATCTATCAACACCTGGGCAAGTCACTTAACCCCATTGCCTAGCCAAAAAAAAAAAAGCTATCAATAAGCAGCTATAATGTGCCAGGCTCCATTCTAGGAGGTGAGAATACAAACACAAAAGTAAAACAGTCTTTGCCATCGAAGAGCTTGCATTTTAGCCAGGGAAAATAACATGAGCTTCTTTGAGTATATATAAAAGCATTATATTTGGGGGAAGGAGGGCATGGGAAATCAGGAAAAGCTTCACAGAGAAGGTGGTGCTAGAACTGTAACTTGAGGGCAACTAGGGATTCTCCAAGTCTGGAATGAGGAAGGGAACGCATTGCAGGCATGGAGCCAGCGCAGAAATCCAGAGACAAGAGATAGAGCGTCATTTAAGAGGACCAGGAAGAAGACTGTTTTGACTGGACCATAATGTGTATGAAGAGGAAAATGGCGTCAGAAGACTGGAGAGATAGACTAGGGCCAGATTCAAGACTTTTATGCCAAACAAAGGAATTTGTATTTGATTCTAAACGTCATAAGGAGATACTGTAGCTTATTGAATAGAAGACTGACACAGTCAGACCCTTACTGTAAGAAAACCACCTTGGCAGCACTGTGGAAGATGGATTGGAGAAGGGAAACGGTACTTGAGGCAGGGACACCAATTCAGAAGCTATTGCAATAATCTAGACTGGGGGTGATGAGGACTTGATCACATAATCACATTTCTCCCCTGCCCTCCTTGATGAGGGCCATAGAGGCAAATGGTGGCACATTGAATAGAGTGCTGGTTCTGAGTCAGGAAGACCCACATTGAAATCTGGCCTCACATACTCACTAGGTATATGACCCTGGGCATATCACTTAATATCTGTTTTGCCTCAGTTTCCTCAACTGCAAAATGGGTATGATGATAGTAACATCTGCCTCTCAGGGTTGTTGTGAGGATCAAATGAGATAATATTTGCAAAAAAGCACGTAGTACAGTGCTTGGCACATAGCAGGCACTATATAAATGTTTATTCCCCTGAAACTAAGGTGGTGACTCTGAGGGGAGAAAAAGGAACAGATGGAAAAGAGGTTATGGAGATAGACATGACAAGATCTGGAAATGACTAGGATCTGTAAGATGAATAGGAACAAGGAACCAAGGATAACATCAAAGTTGCAAATCTTGGGGCCTGGAAGGATACTGGTGGCCTTGACAGAAATGGGCAAATTTGGGAGGGAGGTGGGTTTGAGGAATGTAAGTTCAGTTTTAGACATGCTGAATTTTAGATGCCTGCAGGACATTCAGTTTAAAAACAAATGTAAACTACTCTGCTCTCTATAATTAGACCATCACATATAAGATCATGTTGTTGTTGCTCAGTCATTTCAATCACATCTGACTCTTGGTGACCCCATTTGGGATTTTCTTGGCAAAGATACTGCAGTGGTTTGCCATTTCCTTCTCCAGCTCATTTTACAAATGAGGAAACTGAGGCCAACAGGGGTTACTTGATTTGCCCCAAGTCACACAGCTAGGAAGCATCTGAGGCCAGATTTGAACTCAGCAAGATGAGTCTTCCAGACTCTGTCCCCTGTACCGCCTAGCTGCCCAGTGTTCAGATAATAAAGTTTTCTAAGAGTTTTATCTGTCATGTCATTACCAATCCTTAATGAGATAAAATGTAAAAAAACTCTTTGACAACCACAAAAGTGCTATGTAAATGTCAGCAATTAATGTGATTTAAGGGAGGCCAGGTTTTCTCTTTTTACCTAGGCCAAGGCCCAGGGGAAGCCAGGTATGCCAGACAGAGAGCTCCTGGCTCAGCAGAGCCTGTTAGAGAGTAAGGAGGCTCTCAGAGAGGGGGCGCTGGGCCTTAGCGGGAAGTTCTATTCCTCTTAGTGGGGGGAGGGAGAGTGAGCTCTTGTTTGTACATGTGCCAATGCCCTTGATTCAATCCTTCAACACCTAACACTCGGGTTGCCCCAATAGCCTCCTAATTCAGGACTCGACTGTTTGCCCAGAAATGTAGGAGTCAGATGACTTCCCTCATCTGAAAACAAAACAAAAGGAATCCTAAGAGGCTTGGGGAGGAAGTGGGAAGGAGGAATGGAGAGATGAGACCACATTTTGCCTTAGAGTTTTGGCTCCTAACCACAAGCCTAAGCTGGACTCAGAGAGGGACCTGCACATGTCTGCCCAGAGTGCCCCCTGGTGGCCATCTATCCCTGCCTTCAACACCTCCACTTGAGGCCACAAAGGCTAAGCTTGTTAATATGAGGAGAAACTCTCCTGATTTAACATCTCTGCCACTCATTTGGCACTAATCACATACTGCCTACATTATTCATTATCTTACCACCTATATATGTCTTATTTCTGTAACTAAATAGGACTCCCCTCCTTCAGATCCAGGGCTCCGTCTCATAAATCTAAACATAATGTGGTACCTTGAATTCAGGAGGCTCAAGTCCAGACTCTAACAGTAGCTGTTTGACCTTGGGAATGATGCTGCCCACTTACATTTACACTACCCACTTCAAAATTGTTGAAGATCAATCAGATGAGATCATTTTGGCCTATTTCTTTAACAAAGTGATTACATAATAGCTATATAGAATATATATATAATAGCCATAAAATATATAATAGCTATATATAGAATATATAGAATAGCTACATATAATATATATTAGCACCCTATATGTGTATGTGTATAGGCTTCTATTATCACCACTGCCTCTCTTCTTCTCTCTTCCCCCTATTCCCACATAGACTATGGCAGATATTCCATCAGTTGCTAATTGATCCATTTGAGACATTTCCAAAGATCCTGAACATTTTTTCCACGTCCGAGAAAGTAAACTGTCCTCACCTTGGTTAATAGCAGGGATATCCCCATCCCAAGTGGACTGGGTCCCTTCAGGGGTGATGTGGTTCATGACACTGGGGGCATTTTCTTCTGGGGGTCTTGTAGGATCCAAACCTAGGCGAGAGAGGTGTAACAATGATAATTAACATTCCCATTGCCTTGTAAGGTTTATATAGTGCTTTCCTCACCATAACCCTGTGAAGTAAATTAACATATAAGTATTATCCCTAATTTACAGAGGAATACACGGAGGCACAAGGCAGTTACATGACTTGCCCTAATTCACACAGTGGAGGAGCTGCATCTCAGGCCTTAGGGAGCAATAGCAGTATTGTTTTCCCGATTCCACGTAAGCATATTCATTCTAGCTTATCCAGGTACCTCTCTCAGTGTGGGAGACCAGGAGGGACATCAAATTCTAGCATGTCTGGCCTTTTTTTCCTTTTGCCATAATCACACTTTGCAAAGTCACTTTTCCTAGGAGAAATTCTTCTTCTGATGCTGTCTCACACCTCGACTGCAAAGCTCCCAGGAAGGCTGCTCAGCCTTTCAGGCCAAACAGCCCCACGTGACTAAAACTGCCTATCACCCTCAGCCGTAACTCCAATCCAATAGAGGCCTCCCTTAAAGCCAGCCAGGGAAGAAGGAAGCCCAGCCAGAAGCACCCATGGGAGCCCCGCTGCCCCAGCACTAGGCAATACCCTAGTCCTTTTCGCTTTGTGTCTTGGTCCACCTAGTGCTGTGAGCAGGACAGTCTTCCCTCATGGGAAGTTGAAGAAAATAAGGTAATCCTACCAAACTCAGCCCCTCTACCCACATAGCCCAAGATGTGGTGCCATATGAGCACTAAATCAAGACACCAGGACAGCATGGTGTAATGGAAAGAGGGCATTTGCAGTCAGAGGGTATAGATTTGACTCCTGACTGCTTCTTACTAGACTGTGTAACCTTGGTCAAATCACTTAGCTTCTAGGACAAATTCCTTTAACTCTCTGAACCTCAGTTTCCTCATCTGTGAAAAGAGGGTTGGGATGGCCAAAATGATCCCTAAGGTCCCTTTTGCTCTAAATGCTAAGGTACAATCGATGATCACAGGTGGGTTTATTTAGAGCTGGGAGGGATGGGAAAGGACTTCTGAGAGCAGGAACTTTTTTTGGGGGGGGGTATTTGCCTTGCTTTATACCTCCAGCATCTAGCATAGTGCTTTACATTTAGTAAGCATTTATTGCTGACTGATACCTAATTGCTCAGAGAGGTTACTTGTCCAAGGTCACACTGGCACTAAGAAGCAAAATTTGAACCCAAGTCCTGTGACTCAAAAGCCACATGTTCTTTCCATTACGCCACATTGCATCTAATGAGATAGAATGGCTCTGTGATATTTAGAGACAAGAACTGGAAAAGGTAAGATTTCACTCAGCAAAAACTGTTGTTGTTTTTTGTCCTTCATTCTCAAAGAGGACCACGACATCAGGGAGGTGATGCCATGACATGCGAGTGGATTGGATTTAAGTGAGGGAGGGCTGTGCAAAGTCACCAGCCTCACTTTATCCTCTGTGCTATCTGGGTCCAGTGGCCAGATATGGATCAGGACGACTGGAGATGGTCCATAGCAAAACTAAGCCAATACTTGAAGGGCAAACAGGGCTGTCCGACCCCACTGCTCCTCTCAAAACCAGAGTCAGAATTCATGCTCAGACTTTTTCTCCATTCTTTTCAAGGCATTCCAAGAAAGAGACCACAAGTTCACAGGAGCTAGGACAAGGTGGAGTAGGGTGGGGAAGAAAGCATTTGAATAACTTAATTATTATCAATTATCCTTGGACTGGGCTTATTTGACACAAAGAAGGGAGGAAACCTTCAGGAAGGTAGTTATCCTTATATATGCCCATACAGAGAGCAGCTCGGTGGCACAACAGATAGGGTGCAGGGCCTGGAGTCAGGAAGACTCCTCTTTCTGAGTTTAAATCTGGCCTCAGACACTTAGTAGCTGTGTAACCTTGGGCAAGTCATTTGACCCTCTTTGTCTCAGTTTCCTCATCTGTAAACTGAGTTGGAGAAGGAAACAGCAAACCACTCCAGTATCTTTGCAAAACAAAAACACAAATAGGGTCACAGAGAGTCCATCATGACTGAAAATCAATTAAACAACATCAAGAACAAAGACTACTGCATTTGAGGTCGTAGATTGAACAGTGGAAAGGATCTTACAGGTCATCTAATCAACCCTTTACTATGTGACAGATGAAGAAACTGAGGCCCAGAGATATTGTGACTCAGCCAAAGTCACAGAGGTTATCACTGTCGGAGGCAGGATTTGAACTCAGGTTTTCTGATTCTAAATCCAGCATGCTTTCCCCTGCCCCGTATTAAAGGATGTGAATTCAGATTCAGGCTCTTCCACTGGACAAGTATCATAATCTCTCTGGACCTCAGTTTCCTCCCTGTAAAATGGGGATGGGGTGGGATTAGATGTCTCTAAGGTCCCGCCAGCTCTCTATATCCTATGACCCCATGAAATTTCCCCCTGCTGTCTCTTTCTCCCTCCCTCCTCTTGTGGCTTGAGGAGCTGAGCCCAGATTTCCTGGAATGGCCCCCAGCTGGGGAAGAGCTTATTACAGATACCATTAGCATCAATTATGATTCCTCCCAATCTACCTTTCTGACACCCACACAGTCCCAGTTCCAGGAACCAGAAACTAAGAAGTGAAGCCTGGAAGGAGTCAGTCAGGTTCCCGGTTTCGTGGCCCTTTTTACCTCCTACAAGCGTGAGCAGACCCAGCACCAAGGGCCAGGGTTCCAAGGCCCACCTCATGGCCATGTCACTGGGATCACCAGCACTGTCAGGGGCTGCTGGCTCAGCTCCCTCCTCCAATAGCTCACAGGCCCACCAGAAAAATCCACTCAGTTTAAAAACAAACTAACCACCTACTCCACCTTAAATCCCAGAATGCTTGGGACTCCTCACCTGAATCCTCTCTCCAGTTTGTCTGGTTAACCCCTAGGAAGCCTCTCTGGCCACTGAGATCGGCCCTGGTTTTTATTTAGGGCTCTGGGACCCATTTTCTCTGTGCCTAAAAGGGCATGTTGAGGATATAGACCACAGAAACATACTAGATTTCCAGTCTCTAGTCAGAAGACCTGAGTTTGAATCTAGACTCTGTTTTTGGTTTGTTTTTTGGGTTTGTTTTTTTAAATCACTCTTGTAAGCTTCCCCTCAAGGGTAGAAAGAGTGTGGGTCCTGGAATCAGGTAGACCTAAGTTCAAATCCAGCCTTACTAGCTGTGTGACCCTGGGCAAGTCACTTCATCCTGTTTGCCTCAGTTTCCTCATCTGTAAAATAAGCTGGAGAAGGAAATAGCAAACCACTCCATTATCTTTGGCAAGAAAACCCTAAATGGGATAACAGAGAATCTGACACGACTAAAATGACTGAACAATAACAAAGCTTCCCCTCTCTGGGTCCCAATTTTCTCATCTATCAAATGAGGCAGTTGGTTGGATTACAGCAAGGGATCTTAACCTGCAAATGGGGGAGGGGGAAATCACATCCTTAATTTCACTGACCTCTAACTGAAATTTAGCATTTTATTCAATATAAATATAGGCAGCCAAGCCCGGTAGTGCTAGCAGTACATGTAACTCTTACTAAAAGAAATCACAAGTTTTTTCATATCACATTACAGTTGTTACAAATATAGAAATATCATTTATACTCATCACTACTTTGGAATTTCTCTAGTTATTATACCTGATGCTAGGTATATTACTATATCGCAAATATGTTTTTAAAATATTTTGATAACTATATTTCAATATAATTGGTTCCATTTTTCATTCTTTTTTTAATTTTATGCATTTAAAACATTGTTAAAGGATATAGGTTTCACCATACTTACTGTCCAAGGAGTACATGACACGAAAAGGGTTAAGAACCCCTGGACTGAAGAAACCCTAACATTCCTTCCCCCTCTAAATCCTAAAATCCAGTCCCAGTGGGTCATTTCCCTCCACTCCGCTGTGCCCTTTCTACACCAGGCTCTGCACTGATGCTGTTAGCACAGAGGAACCCAGGGATCGCAGACTCTATTTCCTGTACTTTGCTAGGTAACCCAGAAGACATCATCACATACCTTGCCAGGTGCCTCAGTTTCTTTCTGTGGGCCTGAGAATGAGAGAGAGGCGATAAAGGCACAACAGAGTTCTTTGAAAATATTCTTTCCCCTCCTTGGCACCCCAAAGGCTGGGAAGAGCTCCAATCGGGCCACCAGGGGGCAGGGAAACATCACAAGAAAGGAACTCTGATCACAGGGCCATTTTTATGAGTGTCTGGATGGAAAGATGCCCAAAAGCTATGGGCATTCTACTGAATGGCAGCTTTAGAGCTAGAAGGAGCCTCTTGGGTCATGTCTTCCAACCCCTTCACTGAAGGAACTGACAAAGATGGCAGAAACAGAATGGATCCAAGTGTTCCGACTCCAAATCTAACATTTTTTCCACCATGGCATTTGAGGCAGCTAGGTGGCAAAGTAGTTAGAGCACTGGACCTAGAGTCAGGAAAACCTGAGTACAAATCCAGCCTTGGATACTTACCTTGGGCAAGTCACTTATTCTGTCTGCCTCAGTTTCCTCAACTGTAAAATGACACTTGTTGGGTTGTAAGATCAAAAGAGAGAATATTTGCAAATTGCTTAGCATGGTGCCTGGCATGTAGTAGGTACTTAATAAATGCTGGTTCCCTTCTTTCCTTCCTAATAAGTAGGGAACTCTTTCCTGTCCTCCTCCCAAACCAGAGGCCAAATAAACGAGGAACCAATACTTTTGGTGGGGATTTCCAAAACAATGACAAAATCAGAAGCCTGACTTATTCTCCTCCCCCTAACTCTACCTACCCCCATCACCATCTCCCATTCAATCTATCCAATGTCCCACATTTACCTAAAAGAGAGGCAGTGCCCCGTAGTGGAAAGAGCTCCAGTTAGAACATGTGGGATCCTCTCTAACCAGAAAGTTCACCTCCTTTCTGAGCCTGTTTTCTATTTTTAAAGTGGGGAGAGTGGGCAAGATGACCTCCAAGGTCCTTTTTCATTTCTAACATTCTATGACTCTGAGATTCAATACTTCTCAACTCCCTCATCTGTAAAATGGGAATAATAATATCTGCATTATCTACTTTACAGGATAGCTGTGAGGAAAATGTTTCCAGAATGAGCTATGGAAGGGTAAACTATTATTATGATGAAAACATAACTTTCATCATTATCACTCCCACGCACGCAAACTCCTCTGCTTGGCTTTTGAGACTTCTCCATAGTCTGTCCCCATGTTATATTTCCAGATTGTTGGGCCACAATTCCCCTTATGTAGAGGCTAACCCCAGCCCTTAATTACTTTCTGCCTTTTGTTTTCCACTATTTTCGTTTGTTTTGTTTTGTGTTATGCTTATGTCCCCAGCTGAGCCTTCTCCAGTCGTCCTGCTGAATATCTGGCCACTGAACCCAGATGGCTCTGGAGGAGAAAGTGAGGCTGGTGACCTTGCACAGCCCTCCCTCACTTAAATCAAAGTCAATTGCAAGTCATGTCATCATCTCCCTGATGTCATGGTCCTCTTCAAGAATGAAGGACAAACACAACGATGACAACAACACAATACAATATCCCCAAGACATTCTTCTTTCTGCAGAGTACTTCTGTATCACCCACAGGGTGATTACTCAAATTTTCTAGAACCTTAAAGTTGACCAAACACTTTCTTCATAGCACCACAGTGAAGCAGTATAAAATCATGCCCATTTTTCAAATGAGGACACTGAGGTTCAGAGACACCAACTGAATTTGACCAAGATAACATAATGAGTGTCAGAGCCAAGATTCAAAGCCGGGGGCACTCTCGACACCACTGTACCATATTGGTTTTTCTTAGCTCAGCCCTCAGAACAGTGACCTTTAACAAATGCTGAGAACTGTAGACCATTAGGGCTGAAGGGGCCCTCAGGGACCATCTTGTCCATCTACTTCATTTTACAAATGAGAAAATTGAGTAGGTGGTTAAGTAACTAGATTCACATGGCTCTTTTGATTAATGGGTGGATTCAGAGCAAGTTTAAAAGAAAGGCCTAACCTCAGAAAGAAAGCATAGCAACCACTAACCCCTAAGCCCTGGTAAGTGGCTAGGCTGAGGGGGACAGTATGGCGCAGTGAGTCATTTCTGACTTTCAAGAGAACCCTACAGAGACAGGCCGGCTGCCAAAGTCTCTACCCTAACCAAGAATCTTTGGAGGGAGCTATAATCGTACAATCATAGGGAATATCCATTTAGAGCTGCATGAAACCCTGGGGGTCATCTCATCAAACCTCCATTTTTAAAGTGAGGAAATTAGGGCCAGGGGAGATATCATAGAGTGTCACAGCATCTCAGAGTTGATGATGCCTTCCTTTCAGGCCACTTAGTCCAACCCGTATGTGAATAAGAATACTCTCAACAACTCACCAAAGAAGTGAGTGTCCAATCTTTGCCCAAAGACCTCTAGAGAGGGAGAAACTATTGCCTGCTAAGGCAGGCCATTTCACTGGAGAAAGTGCTAGTGGTTCCAAAGTGTTTTTTTCGTAAATAAAGGCTACATCTGCCTCTGGATAGCTTCTATCCTTTTTCATTTTGCTCTCCTTGGCCAGGCAGGACAATCTGATCTCTCTTCCATGAGATAGTCCTTCAAATACTTTAAAATAGCTTTAATTTCCTAATTTAAAGCTTATCTTTTCCATTTCTCTCACATAATCCTCATATAACATGATCTCAAGGCCTTTTGCCACGCTGATCTCCTCTGGATGCTCTCCAGCTTATCAATGTCCTTGTTATTAGGGTTTGTTTGGGTTTTTTGAGGCAATTGGAGTTAAGTGACTTGCCCAAGGTCACAAAGCCAATATGTGTCTGAGGCAGGATGTGAACTCAGGTCCTCCTGACTCCAGGGCGGTGCCACCTAGCTGCCCTCATAAATGCCCTTCTTAAATATAATGTCTAGAACTGAACCCAACATTCCAGAGAGCAATGGGAAAATCACCCATATCCCACATGCTATTACTTTCAATGCAGCAAAAAATTGCATTGATTCTTTTTGGGTACAATGACATACTATGGAGTCGTATTAAGTTAATTCAGTAAAATCTCCAATTAGAAAAATTGCCGTCTGGATCTATCTCCCCTACTTTGTACTCAGGAAGTGATATTTTGAAACCAAGTGTGAGACTCGACATTGATTACTATTAAATTTCATCTTTTTTCTATTCAAGCCAATACCTTCGCTTGTCGAGAGTGGCCATCCAGATCATTTGTGCCTCCTAGCTTTGTGTCACGTGCAGATTTGAAAAGCAGGCCATGCGTGCTTTTATTAAATATCTCTGAGCTAAGCCCAAATCCTGAGGGCACTCAACTATAGAGACCTCCTTCCAAGCTGACCTGGAACTATTAATGACTATTTTTTCAGGTTAGTCGCTTGACCAGTTATGAATTCACCTAAGTGAACCATAACCTAGCCAGATTTCTCCGTCTTGTGCACCAAAACGGCTCAAGAGACTTTGTCAAGGCCTACATCATTCCCCTGACCTTTTTGTTATTGTTGTTCAATTATTTCAATCGTGTCTGACTCTCCATGACCCCATTTGAGGTTTTCTTGACAAAGATCCTGGAGTGGTTTGCCATTTCCTTCTCCAGTTCATTTTACGGATGACAAAACTGAGGCAAATAGGGTTAAGTGACTTGCCCAGGGTCACACAGCAAGTAAATGTATGAGGCCAGATTTGAACTCAGATCTTCCTCACTCCAGGACCTGGATTCTATGCACTGAATCACCTGTTTGTCTCTGACCTCCCAATCTAGTAATCCTATCCAAGAAATAAATGCTAATATGAGGTATTACTGTAGGCATCCAGTCTTATGATACTTTTCCTGTTCTTAGTGGTCTTTCAGTGATCACTGACCATCATAACTGCCAGTTTTCTTCAGGACTTTGGGATATTACTCATCTGGGCCAGATGACTTGGACTTTCCTATTTTCCCCTACTTATCCTGGATTTCTGTTGGTCATTTTTATTCCATCCTTTTCAGTTCAGAATAGTTTTACCTTCTCTCCATCATAAGTTCTACCTTCTCTCCTTATCATCTTCCCATTTGCCCTTAGCCATAGTTAACAGAAGGTCACTGGGGCATTGAGAACAGAAAAACAGCATGAGGAAGGGAAAAAGTGGGGGCAGGGGTAGGTCGATAGGAGGAAAGTGTGCTTCCTCCCTAAAGGAGTTAAACCAAGCTTCTAAGAACCATACATGGTAGAGGACCACCATAGAGAGGAAGGATGCGACCCCTACTTCACTATACATGAGCATCCAGGGTTTGCTTTCCCCCAGCATCATACTAGTGCAAATACAGATGTGTTTGGCCCAAGGATCATCTGGCCTGGGAACTCAGGTCATCAAGGACACCTGGGATTATGGTGAAAGACTTAAGAACTCTGATCAACTCAACAACTAACCATAATTCCAGAGGACTGAAAAAATGCTACCTATCTCCTGGCCTCAGTGCAGAAGACATATACTGTTTTAGGCATGGTCAGTACAGGAAGAGAAAGAGGAATGAGCACTTAAGCTCCTACTATGTGTCAGGCACTGTGCTAAGCACTTTACAGGTATTATCAGGAATTTGTTTTGCTTGACTCTGAATATTTGTTACAAGGGTTTCGGTTTTGGTTTTTTCAATGTGAGGGGAAAAGGGAGATTAAACAGATTTTGTTCATTTTTTTAAAAATCTAATTTTAGGGGCAAGATGGATACAGCACCAGCCCTGCAGTCAGGAGGACCTGAGTTCAAATCCAGCCTCAGACCAAACATTTGACACTTACTAGCTGTGTGACCCTGGGCAAGTCACTTAACCTTATTACCTAGCCAAAAAAAATCTAATCTTAAAAATTATTAAAAGAAATTGTATCCCATTAAAGGATAGCTGGTATTAGTAGTTATGGCAGCATTTGCCATTCTCAGAGTATCCTCAGGTCTTAGTCTTGTCCCCTCCCCAGGTGCTAGAATTCCCATTTGTGGCTCTGCGCTCTGAAAATGCCTCCAATCCTTTCTAGAATCTGCCTCTCTTTGACAGTATTGCTTTTTGGCGGGGAGGGAACCCCACAAAACTTGTTTCTTCTCTTTAGCATTCCAAAATAAAATTCCTCAGCCTGTCCTGAGCGTTAACATTCTTGAAGCTATTTTTACAGAATTTTGCTGTGCTTTCCTATTTGTCCTCTGTTCCCTGACCTTGCTTCCATATTTTGTATATGTGCCTTTAAAAAAAAATCTTAGTTGTTGGGTAACTTTCTGGTTTATCCATATCAGTCTCTTTAAACCACTCTCTCAGTTTCTTCAGGTCACACAATTAGTGAGTGAAAGAGTGAAGGCTGGAAGCCAGGTCACCCCCAGAAGACAGGAAGGAAGGATTATACCCGTCTCGGGCATCGGGAGGAGGAGGAGCAAAGGTCAGACAAGAGGGGGTGTCCAGAAAGCCTGAGGGTATCAGCTGAGGCGTCTTGGGCTGGGTTTGGCGAATCCCCTGAGGCAGGCAGTCTGGGAGGGAGTGTGGGGGTGGAGATATTTTGGGCTAAAGGGTGAGGAAGTGGATTTGAGGCTTCCTGGGTTGGGGTGGTGGCATCTGTACCACGTGTGAAAGGTCACAGCTGAGTGGGAAGCAAGTGATGACTAAGTGCTGCAGACATCTGCCCGACTCATCTGAGGGAGCGAATGTCCTCGTCCAGGGGCTCAGGAGGCACTGGACGGTTTTCAGGGTTCAACTCCCCTACCACGCTAGGGATGTAGGGGAAGCATCAGACTTCAAGGAATCCCGAACAGGAGGGATTAAGAAAAGATCACAGCATCATGTCGCTTGCTTCTCAATGGGTGGGAGAGGGACAGAAAGGAGAGAGAGCATTTGGAACCCACATTTTTTAAAAAATAAATGTTAAAAAAATTTTACATGTAATTAGGAAATATTTAATGAAATAATTTTTTAAAAAGTTTTTTAAAGATCATGGGATCATAAGATAAACAATTTAGAATTGTAAGGTATTGTAGAGGTCATTTACTCCAAATCTTTCATTTTATAGCTAAGGGACTGAGCCCCAGAGAGGGTAGGCAACTTCCCTCACATGGGTACCCAGGCTTAGAAGTGAGTTCCACTTACTCCAGATCCAGTCTTCTTTCCACCACAGCATACTACCTCAGACAACCCAATCAAAAGGAACCAATATATTAAAATATGTGGGGGGCAGCTAGGTGGCACTAGATAGAGCACCGACCCTGGAGTCAAGAGGACCTGCGTTCAAATCCAGCCTCAGACACTTGACACTTACTAGCTGTCTGACCCTGGGCAAGTCATTTAACCTCATTGCCTAGCCAAAAATAAAAAAGTAAAAATAAAATATGTGTAAGATCCTAGGATTTAAGTTGCCTGAGAGACCACTGAATCCTAAACCTTATTTCTTTGTGTTTTCTGGTTTCATTTATAGCAAGAATGTAAATCTTGATATCATTCAGTTGCTCAAGTTATTGTTAGACAAGGATCTCACACTTGGAGCACCACTATGTTCGTGGCTGGTCTTGAACTATAGGATTTTTAACACCTGTTGAACTCCCCCATCACCTTGCCATGGTTATTGTAGAGGAACTCACAGGAATTTGAGTCCTTTTGCAATTTTCTTCATTTCAAAGGTTATTAAAGAATTCACTGCCTTGTGGTCAAGCTTCGGGCATTAAGTCTCTCTGGTCCTCAAGCAGCAGATACAGTCTTTTGCTGGTACCATATCTGAAGTTTTCCTGCAAGAGCTAATAATGCCCTGGCACAGCCTTCAGGAAAAAAATCCAGTTATCTCCCAACCATGAGATCTCAGGGTCATATTTTTGTGGATAGACAAGTGAGATTAGAGTATAAAACACCACCAGGAAAAAAATGTGTTTTGTTTAAATCACATATAGAATTTTAAATAAAAATAAGACATTTCTTTTGTTCCATCAAGGACATTTAAAAAAAAAGAAGAAGAAAAAGAAAAATATCTTTGGGGCCTCTGGTTATTCTGCCCCTTTTCATTGTTGTAATGGTAGGTTGGCCAATGGGAGTCCAGTCCTCAGAGCGTGGGGGAAGGGGTGGAATTCTACTCCCTACCAAACCTCATGGGAGGCTTGGTGAGCCTCCTTCTAGAAGCATGGCATATAGGTAATATAGGGGCTCTGCCCCACCCCTTTCAGAGCATATGCAATTATATTCTGTGACTATTTCCTATCTGCTTATACTGCTATAAAGAAAAGTCTTTTCAGTTATCTGCTGATCCAGAACAGAAAGTGAACACAAAAGTCTTCCACAGAGAAATTTGAGCTTTCTCTTCCCTGGTTGCAAACACGAAGAAATGCAGTAAGCTTCTGGTTATGGAGGGAGGCCTTGTGTGCATTGGCTACTGAACCTGAACTGAGAGTGCACACAAAAGGCTCATCTTTCTCTGACCAGCACAGTTCACACAATTATTAGGTTACTCATCGTTAATCAACCCATCAACAAGTATTTATTAAGTACCTACTACGTGCCAGGAACTGATCTGGGCACTGGGGACACAAGTACAAAGAAAGAAATAATCTCTACCCAAAAGGAGCTGACATTTTAATGAGGGAGAAGACAGGGAAATATTAAAATAAGTGTAGAATAAAAGTAAAGTGGATCAATACAAATATATACCAAGTAGTTACATACAATGTAGGTTGGGAGGGAGAGTGCCATCAGCTGTGGGTTGGAGTGGGGTGGGGTTTCAAGAAGGGCGTCATGGAGAAAATAGTGTTTAAGCTGTGGCTTAAAGGAAGAGAAGCAGGGATGTTCAAAGATAAATAAGATCATAGTATTTAGAGCTAGAAATCATTGATTTCAGCTTTCTCACATTGTACCTAAGGAAAATGTGATTCCCAAAAGATTAAATGGTTTGGCCAAAGTCATACAGCTAAGGTAGTAAGGAGCAGAGTGTTATTAAAACCCACTGGAAGGCAAGTAGGTAGCACAGTGGATAGAGCACTAGGCCTGGAGTCAGGAAGATTCATCTTCCTGAGTTCAAACCCTGCCTCAGACACTAGCTGTGTGACCCTGGGCAAGTCACTTAACCCTGTTTGCCTCAGTTTCCTCATCTGTAAAATGAGTTAGAGAAAGAAACGGCAAACCAGTATCTTTGCCCAAAAAAAACCCAAATAGGGTCACAATGAGTTGGACACACCTGAAAACAACTGGACAACAACAAATTATAACCCAGCTCCTCTGACTCTAGAAGCCAGTGGTTCTTTACCTTTGTTATACTTAACATACCACCTCTTCCTCAAGGCACTGAGGTGCCTTAAAAATATTTGTTGATTGTTAAATAAATGCCTGAGTCCTACTGAACCCAGCTGTTTCCTTTGGCCCAGGAAGAAAATAGAAAGAAATGTGTAGGTGTGTGATGGTGGGTAGGGATGGGGAGGACAGGGAGACCCCCACCTAAGGACCACCCCTCCAATCATCTACCAGCAGGAGGAAAGAAAGAAGCTGATGACAGGGAACATGAAGAGGTTAAGAAACAGGAAGAAGTAAAAGAAAATTAACACCATGAACCTTCCCTGTCCACCTCCCTACTCTTGAGTCTCCCACCTGCTCTGAATCCCTATACTCTTTGCCGCACAATTTAGCTCTTAATTAACATGATTAGTGGCCTCTGTTCTTTCATGGACAATAACACCAGAAGCAGTGATAGTAGTAAAACCCTAGTAATAATGCTCTGCTACAGCCGAGCTTCCTGGGGGAGGTACTCCTAAAAAACAAGTCCTATTTATAGAGCAGAGTGCTTCCTCTACTTCCAGCCCCAAAGTCAACGATCCCGCCTGTGAGGCGGGGATTTTTATCCCCATTTTACAGATGAGAAAAACGAGTCTCAGGAAGATTAAGTAACTTGCCCACGATGACATAGTTACTAATTCTAAGGCCCCTTCTAGCTTTATTATTCCAATCTATTCCACTCCCATTGTACTCCATTATGCTCTACCAAACCAGCAGGTAGAGACCCTATCTTATTCACCTACGTATCTCACTGAGCCCCAAACCCAGAACCTTGTTCATAGGTTGTTGTTCAGTTGTTTCAGTTCATGTTTGACTCTTATGACCCCATCTGGAGTGTCTTGGCAAAGATCCTGGAGTAGTTTGCCATTTCCTTCTCCAGCTCATTTTACAAATGAGGAAACTGAGGCAAATAAGTTAAGTGACTTGACCAGGGTAAACAACTACTGTCTGGGGCCAGAACTGAAATCAGGAAGATGAGTCTTTTTGCTTCTAGGCCTGGCACTCTTATCCACTGTACCATCTAGCTGCCCAGCACGCATACAGTATTATATGCCAAGAGGGGCAGCTAGGGGGTGAAGTGGATAGATCCCCAGGCCTGGAGTCAGAAAGACCTGAATTCTATTGCAGCCTCAGGCACTTACTAGCTGTGTTACCCTAGGTAAGTCATTTAACCCCGTTGCCTCAGTTTCCTCACCTGTAAAATAAGCTGGAGAAGGAAATAGCAAACCACTCTGGTATCTTTGCCTAGAAAATGCCAAATGGGGTGATGAAGAGTCGGATACAATTAAAAAACAACTAAACAACAAACATGCCAAGAACTATGCTAAGAGCTTTATAAATATTATTTCATTTGATCTTCACAACAACCCTGGGAAGTAGGTGTTATTGTCTTGGGGGCCAACAACTCCACTGCCCCCAGTGGCTTAAAGACTCTTGAGCCTTCTCTTTCCCCTAGCCCCAGGTTTATAATGGAAATTAGAGGCTTCTAGGGCTCTCATAACCTACCTCCTGGAGAAAGGAAGTGGGGACGGAAACAAGCACTTATAAAGTGCCTACTATGTGCCAGGCACTGTACTAAGCATTTTACAACTATTTTTCCAGATGGGGAAACTGAGGCAAACAGGTTAAGTGATTTGCCCGAGGTCACCCAGCTTAGTAAATGTCTAAGGTTGGATTTGAACTCAGGTTTTCTTGAATCCAGTCCCAGCATTCCATCCTTTACATCACCTAGCAGCTTCTATGAATGAAGAATGGGAGAAAATATTGTATTTCCAGAATGAAGACATATACCTTCACCCCCATCCCTACCATTCTTCAAGGTAGAGATTGGTGGGGTTTTTTGGTATGGTTTTGACGTGGAAAAAAGTCCTAGCCTTAGAATTCAGAGATCTGGGTTTTAGTCCTAGCTCTCCCATTAACCAGCTGTGTGATCTGGCAAGTCACTTAACCTGTGTGAGTTTTGGGTCCCCCATTTGTAAAACAGGGATAACACTGGGCTACAAATCACTGCCCCCCACCTGGGACTGCTGTGGGGAATAAGCTTTGCTCTATACGTATTGTTATTATTCCCTAAACACTGCTTCCCCAGGAAACTCAGCAGTTCCTCAGCTCTAATTCTCTTCATCCTTCCCACAGAAATTTCTGAGACATCGGCTACTAGCCCAGGGCTGAAGTGGGGAACTGGGACATTTGACTAGCCTAGAAGAGGAAGGAGTCCAGAGCAATGGTTCCCACTACTGCTTAAAAGTGTGGGACAAGAATGACAAGGATTCTCCACCTTTGGGGGGGGAGGGAAGTGGGGCTAGGAATTTTTCCCTGTGCCCAGGACTACTCCCTGGATCAAGGCTGATCCCATCTGGCCCAGGGCAGCAGTTAGTCTTATGATCTGAGTTGGTTCTGTATCCATCTGGGCTCACATCCCCCTCTACCAATACCCACAGCACCCCCACCACAGGTGAAATAACTCAAGGCAGAAAAGAGACAAGTGAATCCTAGTGGGAACCAAGGACTCCACTGCCCCTAATAGCTCAGGGACCCCCATTCTGCCCCCTCTTTGTCCAGATTTATGATAGGGGTTGGAGGCTTCTAGGGCTCTTATAACCCACCTTTGGAGAAAAGAAGTGGAGAAGGGAACACTCATTTAAGTGCTTACTATGGTTCCAGGCATTATCTCTCTTGATAATTGTTATTGATGATAAAGGAGTAGGTAATGTGCTTCTACATCTGATAAAATGATCCATCCTCTTATTTAAAAAAAATCCCAGCCATTTAGGAAAAGGCCAGGATCCAGGAGTCACTGTCTCCTGATTTTCCCAGAGCTATTTCTCTACATCTCACACCCAGACCTCCCTATTTCCCTCCAGGGCTGGCTGAAAAGAAGAGGAAGAGTGAGGTCTGATTTAGAAACAGCTTATGAGCCCCTTCATGCCCTTACATGGAGACAGGAAGCTTAGGGTTGCTTTGTGTTTGTTTTTTTCTTTAAAAAAAAAACAAAACAATGTTTTATTAAAATATCCACAATGTTCTGTATAAATATAAAGTGCTAATTTTCCAAGCCCACCCACAGGGCTTGTGGGCTTGGGGGGAAGTGGGAGAGGTGGCAGAGGGGGGAGTAGTAAATGTCAGTTGAACATAAATAGTTTTCCGGTATACACACACACACACACACACACACACACACACACACATGCTGTATTGCTTTCCTACTTAAGGAAGATGCTGGTGATAGAACATATTAGTCCACTGAGTCATCCAGCACTCCCAGGATCCTCTGTAATCATTATGAGCTAGGCTCATTCTCAGGGCTCTCTGAGCCTGGGCAGGCCCTTCTGCCTAACCCAGCCACTACCCCCAGGGCAGCCAGGTTTTCACAGCACAAGTTTCAGAGTTAGGTGCCCCAGTGGCTTGGGCTTGGGGAAGACCCAAGTTGGAGAACAGTAGTGAGTGGGGGGGACTGCCTGGGGGGAAGGAGACTGGGAATTTTGGCAATTGACCCCAAAACCAGGGTCAGGGGCCAGAAAGGCAGGAAGAAATGGATGGGGGGGGGCAAATTAATTTCTGCCTGTTGAGGAGGGGGAAAGAGGGAATAGAGAAGATCTAGTATTCATCTCCATTCCCTCATTAATGGGGAGGGTTTGACCTCACACCCAGAGCAGAAGAGCACCAAATCAGGACACCCAGCATGTCTTTCTTCGTGTTCTTTCCCCTCCCACTGGTACCATTCACAGCTCAGGGAGGCAGCTTTCCAGAGAAAGAGTACCCAGAAAAGTAAGACAGAAAGAATCAGTTATCTCAGCTTGTCCTGCTCTCCACCATTCATGTGAGGTTTTTTCCAATGAACTGGAAAGTCCTTACTGACAGGGGCCAGAGCAGAGTCCTTTCACGGAGAGCAACAGGACTACTCCCACATTTGAGCTGACAGTCTAGAGGGTTACAGGGGTTCGGTGAGGCAGGAATGGCACCTCCTCTCCTAGTGGCAGAGCACTTGGGTTTCGAACTGCAGAAGCTGTCCCATGAAACCAAAATTGGGGGAGATGACCCCACGACGCTGTTTGACAAAGTCAAAGGCCTCCTCCAATTTCACCCTTTGGCTCTGCATCAGGTACGCTAGGCAGATGGTGGCTGAGCGTGAGATGCCTGCCTGGCAGTGTACCAGGACTCTTCCCCCAGAATTCTTCACTGAGTCTGCAGAGGAGGAGAAAGGGGTGGTCAGAGAGGTTGGGAAAGAGGGGAAGTTAAACTTCTACTCCTAGGCACTTTCCTTGTTCCAGGGGTTCATTCCCCAACCCCCAACCCACAGCACCAGGTTTGCTTCTCAAACCATCTTTCTCATAACCTGTGTATGCCATGACCACTCTGAGCACAATCCTGGAGAATGCCCCCTCTAGATGGAGGGTTGAGTAGGAGGGCAATAATCTGCCTATACACACACACACACACACACACACACACACACACACACACACAAAATCCTCAACCTCTGTGTTAAATCCCTAAACCCAGCTTCTTAACTTGATTCTCTGACTAGGATTCTCAACAAAGGATCTCCAAAGATGAAACCTTCTTACCAATGAAGCCAATGGCCTCCTGGAACCACACACTGATTTCAACCATCTGGTTGTCTTCTACGGGGATACTTTTGTAGCGGAAAAGGCCTTCGAAGTGGTTTGGACAACTGGCGGAAACATTGAGCACAGCTGTGATGCCCAGAGCCTGAAGACCCTCCAGGTCTGAAGAATGGTTGCAACTGCCCAAGTAAAGGAAGGGCAAGATCTCCACAGGGCCACCCTGGGGAAAAAAGAAAGAGCTGGTGAGATCCCTGGCTCAGCCCCACTGTCACACATACCCTTCTGTGTAGCCCATCTGGAGACCCCACTAGAAAACAATTCCCCAACCTAATCTGTTGCCCTGAAGGTCTCAGAGAATTTAGAACAGACAGAAACACATCCCCAGAGGGGCAAACTTAGCCTGAAGAGGAGTATGCGTCAGGTCTTACATAATAATGTCAGCCCTCACATAATAATATGAGTGTTGCATATGATAAAGTCTGAATGATCTCATCTAGACCTATAATAAGCACATACACATATGCACATACACACGCACCACGCGCGTGCACACACACACACACATACACACACACAGAGTATCATAGGATTCAAAGCTGGAAAGTATCCTAGGGATCATTTAGCCCAACCTTCCCATTTAACTGATGAAGAAATGGGGGCCCAGAAGTGAGGAGACTCACCAGAGGGCAGACATAGAGGTAGCAAGTAACAGAAATGGGATTGGAACCTATGTCCTCTCACTCCAAATTCAATGTTCCTTCCACTAACTACACTGTGCTGTGTTGCATAGACACATGAATCACATAAATATCATATGTCCTAGAGGCAGCTGGGTGGTACAGTGGATAGAGCACTGGCCACGGAGTCAGGAAGACCTGAGTTCAAATCCAGCCTCAGACATTTGACACTTACTATGTGTGACCCTGGGCAAGTCCCTTAACTCCATTGCCTAGCCAAAAAAAAAAAAAGGCAAAAAAAATCACACATCCAGGACAATTCAATCCAAAAAAACATTTATGAAATGTGTAAGAACTGTGATAAGAACTTGGAACACAAAAAATAATGAAGCCTGCTCTCATTGTAGTGAGGGAGATACAAACATAGACAGGTAAACAAATACAAAATAATGCAAAGTTGTTTTTTGTTTCCCCCTCCCAAAAAAACAGAGTATGCTTCTGATTGGAAAGTTAAAGGTAGAGATGAGAAAATACTTCAGGTAAGAGGTGGCACCTGAGCTATGTTTTAAATCCATTTATATATGCACATATATAAACACATCTACATAAGCACCCTCACACAAACACATATGCACACTCACACAATCTCAGTCTCTTTACTTCAGTTTACAGCCCTCCCAAAAACTATTTCACAAGGATTCTCCCAACCCCTGAACTGCAAGTGTCTCTAAAGTATCTGGTACTGTGAGGATCCCAGACCAACCCAAAGCCTCCATCGGGTGTCACTCACCTGGTCGTACAAAGGGGCCCCAGTGCCTGGACGGCTGCTCTCTGGCTCAGTCACAGGTGGGGGTAAAGCTGGCGCAGGAGGTTCTGAGCATAGATCTGGGAAACTGGCCTGGAAGCCTTCGAAGCCTCCTGTAAAGAGAACAATGGAGAAGAGCCATGAACAGGGGATGCAGAAACCATGGGGCATGTCAGAAGGGGGCAGGGGTAGGAACACATGATGCTTGTGTGAGAGAAGCTGTGGAGCCCCGGGCGCGAGGCTGTGTGTCATTGAATCACAGGACTTAGAGCTGGAAGAGATCTTAGAAATCATCTAGTCTAACCCTCGCATTTTTCCGATGAGGAAACTGAAGCCCTGCCAAGTGAAATTACTTGCCCAAGTTCACAAAGGAAATAAGTATCAGAGCAGGTATTTTAGACTCAGGTCCCCCCATTCCAAATCCACTGTTCTTTCCCCTACGCTCCTCTCCTGGGACAGTGCTTAAGTAGTCAAATACAAGCAGGGACTTCGGAAAACAGGAAAGCGATTGCGCTTACCTTGGAGGAAGCAGACAGCAGTGGGTCTAGTTCGAGTCTCCTGTAGCAAGGCGGTGAGCAGCATCCGAGGTAGACTGTCGGCCCGGAGCTCTGCCACAGAGCCACTAGCTTCATCCAGCACCACCACTCGGGACAGCTCCCCCTGGCTCAGCCGGCCCAGCAAGGTCCGGTCGGGGATCAGCCAGTCCAGATGAACTCCGGCAGCCCCCCGGGACCTCCTGCGCAACAAGGCGTTCCAGTGCACAGGCCGGGCTTCCAGAACGTGACTCTGACAGAAGGCCAGGAAGGGCCGGCAGTCCAACAGTAGAGTCCTGTCCACCTCGCGAGGGTCCCCCAGCAACCCCCGAAGCTCCTGGCTTTCCATGGGCAGCACCTCTTCCATCACCATGTTAGATCCTGAAAGGGGCAGAGGAAGAAGATCCTGCCTAGTTGGGGGAGTCACACCAAACACGCAAGAAGTGGGTAAGGAGAGAAACTTCAGTCTCTGGTCCGCTCAGAATTCTCACTCCTTTTCCGCTCCGATCCCTAGGGCTGCTACCAAGCATCTGATCTCTGAGCGCCTCTGAGCACTTAAATACCAGTCAGGCCCGCCCCCGAGTTGCCTTACAAGGGCAGTCTCAGGAGAAGAGGAACTCTCTTTTAGGACGGCTTTCTCACGTGTGGCTTTAGACAAGGTCGGCCCCGCCCCCAGAGGACTAGGGGAAAGGCCAGGGAAGTGCAGCTAGTGATGTTAACTGGGGGAGGAGGCATGTGAAGAAGGGGGAGAGAGATTCATCATCTTCTGGGAAGGAGTGAGTACCAGCAGTCTAGAAGATCCCCCGGCCCGATCCCCATGTGAATTCAGGGGAATCACAGAAGTCAGAACTGGAAGGGACCTTAAAGAGATCAGCTATTCTGGCCCCTTTGTTTTACAGGGCCTGGAGAAGGGGAAAAGGCTTACCCAAGAGCACCCACAGAAAAGAAGTGGCAGTCAGGATTCCAGCCTACATCGTTTGAAAAGTCCAAGCTCTTTACTGAACCACAAATTATATATTCGAGAGTCCTAAAAAGTCCCCTACAAATGATATGTTTTCAGGCCTTCTCTCACATCAAAATCGAATCCAACAAGCATTTATTAAGCACCTACTATGTGCAAGATATACAAACACCAAAAAAATTAAAAATAAAAAGTCTCTGCCCTGGGACTTTTCTATAGGGACCAGTACCTAATAATTCCCAGACATCTACACACACACACACACACACACACACACACACACACCAGCTTTCCTCTGTCTTCTGCCCGGGCCGCATCTAATCAAAGAAGTAGATCAATCAAAGCATCTTACAGCGCTTACAATATTGAAAGAAACCTTAGAAATTGTTTAATTCAATTCTCTTGTCTTTAAAAGGAGCAAACTGAAGGCCAGAGAGGTGAAATTATTTCAAAAGTCACGTCACAAGTTAACTTAGCTGTCCCAAACTCTGAAGAACTCCTGAAAGTTTGGCTTCCCAGGGCAGCTAGGTAGTGCAGTGGATAGAGCACCAGCCCTGGATTCAGGAGGACCTGAGTTCAAATCTGACCTCAGACACATAACACTTACTAACTGTGTGACCCTGGGCAAGTCACTTAACCCCATTGCCTAAAAAAAGAAAAGAAAGTTTGGCTTCCCAAAACTACATGAGATCTCCTCAGGCATTTGCCATTCTCTGGAATACCTCAGCTGCCTTTCCCTCTCCCCCCCAGTGGCTGCCACCTGCTAAAAGTCTCATTCCCCTATTCCTGCAAGGCCTCTTTCCTCCAGTTGCTACTTCTTGTGTCTTATGCCTTCTTCCTCTCCTCCAGTCTACCTTGGGATTTCTTTTTTCTGAGAAAATGGAACATAAAAAAAGGAAAGTCTTACATTTACACTTCATATTTTCAGCACATCATACTTTTTAATAAGTACTTTATATTCTTTTGAAAACTCTTTCTTATCCCTAATCTCATTTAATCCTTATGTTGAACCTTCAATACTTCTCCATTTCATAAATGAGGAAACTGAGGTTGTATTTTGCCCAAGATCACACAGCAAGTTAACGGGAGAACTGGAACTAAAACCTGGACCTTTTATTCCAAGGCTCTTGTATGTGGCAGTGAAAAGGACATTGAACATAAAATCCAAACACCTAAATTCAAATCCCAGGTCTTTCACTTATTTTGTCTTTTTGTCTCTTTTGGTCTCAGTTTTCTCATGAGTACAATGAGAAAGTTGGATTTGGGGATTCTTAAGCCTTTTTGTGTCATGGAGTCCCTTGGCCGTCTGGTGAAACCTATGGATCCCTTTCTCAGAATCATCTTTTTAAGTGCACAAAATAAAATACATAAAATTACAAAGTCAGTCAACTAGGATTTTTTTTCAAGTCCTACTATGTATCAGACACCGTGCTAACTGATAAGGATATGAAGAAAGGTATAAGCATGCCTGCCCTCAAGGAGCTCACAGTCTAATGCAGGAGACAACACATTGATAACTACGTACAAACAAGATATATGCAGGAACTGGGCCTAGTCTCAGAGGGAAGACACCAAGATTAAGGATGACTGGAAGAGGCTTCTTGTAGAAGATGAAACTTTAACTAAGACTCGAAGTAAGCCAGGGAAACCAATTATATTGAAATATGGTTGTCAATTTTTTTAAGTTCATGGACCCCAGGTTAAGAACCCCATGGACTAGACTAGATGATTTCCAAAGTCTCTTCCAACTCTAACATTCTGTGATTCTATAACTCTATGATACAGCAAAATGGCTCCCACAGCGTTGAGGAACACACTACTAAGGGGGTTTTCTTTGCCTCCTCCCAGAACATTTAGGGACAGGGGACCCCATGACGTATTTCCAGTTGTAATACAAG
The DNA here is from genome assembly GCF_003287225.1 of Phascolarctos cinereus. Taxonomy (NCBI): domain Eukaryota; kingdom Metazoa; phylum Chordata; class Mammalia; order Diprotodontia; family Phascolarctidae; genus Phascolarctos; species Phascolarctos cinereus. The sequence goes on along the minus strand of NW_027555625.1, from coordinate 146,390,206 downwards.
CAGTTTATCCTCCCCAGGAACAGACCTGGGGAATCCCAGTCCTGGATAATTTGCACTTCCCCACAAGCAGGCTCTAAATGGGGAACCCTGTTCACTCTTGCTAGTCCTTTCATAAAAGACGTGGGTATTTCAGAACCTATGCTAAAGAAGAGGTAGACATGAGTAGAAGCAAACAGAAGCGTCCTCATACCCACCCCAAACCTGAGACAATAGACAAATCCCAGAGTTCAAATATTTCACTCTATTGGGTAGCAAGGACACAATTTGGCCTGCTGAAGGGAAGTTGTTCCTTCCCTTTCAACTTAGCCCCATTTCCCCCTTGGTCCTTTGTTCTAGCCAATGCCTTGGGCTGGTCATAGTACAGGGTGGCTGGAAATAGTGTTGAGACCTTGCCCCCGTGTCAGGTGTCCTGCCACAAAGCTAAGAGCCAGCTATGGAGAGGAGATACTGTCCCCATTCACTATCCCCATTTCCTAAAGATAAAGGAATGGTTCTAGCTACAGGCACGGAATGATACGCACTGAATGCTTCTGAGGTCATGAGGACAGGGGGAGAGAGAAGCCAGTCAAGGCAGAGAAGATGGGTTGGAATCAAGCAAAGTTCCAGTTGGTACCACTTCAAGCAATGGAGCAAGAGGAGGAAAGAGAGCTAGGCAATCCATTTGCCAACCTCCTCCCCACTATTTTCTGAGTTAGGTACAAAATGTGAAATCCAATACACAAAGGGCCTCCGTGACCTAGGCTAGGAGGTAGGAAGAGGGCATGATGATGCTACAGCTAAAAAAAATCCCATAGGGATGAAATGGGGGTTGCCCCACAGTACTCCAGTGAAAGCTGGGGGAGGTGACTTCTAGGGCTCATTTGGGAGGTGCTAACTAGAGTTTTTGATTCTTTTCCTGAGGACCCTATCCCCACTCCTTGGAACAAGCTATGGGGTTTTCAGAGCCTGATGCCTTGCCAAATCTCCCTACCCCTTCCCCAAAGGGTTGAATCATTGTCCCGCCTGACTTTGTGACACCCTAACTTTGTGACACCCTTTGTGATTAAGCTGGGACTTTTCCATCTGCTCGGGGCCCATCTAATCAAAGAAGCAGATCAATCAGAGCATCTTCCCTAAAAGTGATTGACTTGGGGTAGCCAAAGGAGTAGCCCTTGGCAGGCTCTGGAGAGAATGCAAAAGTCCAATAAAGATAAAACAGAGCTGATACCTGGATAGAGGGTCAAGCAGGAAGGAACCAAAGAAGCCAGATCTACCCAATAGGGCCAAGGGCATATGAGGGCCGGGGGCAACAAGGAGACCAGGAGGCTGCCCTCAGTGTGACACAGAAGTTGCTCACACTCCTCCAGATCCATCAGCTGAGCCAGTGGAACAACAGAGACGGGGAGTCTGGGTTCTAGATCCCACCAACTGATACTGGGCTCTTTATCTCAGGGATCACTCTTGCAAACGACTTAATGGCTAAGTCCCACAGCAAATTACAGTGCATCTAAGGGGGTGGTTAGGCCCTTGTCTTTATGAGAGGTGAGGCAATGAGAGCAGTGAGCCTGTCACCTGCTAGGCTGTGGGCACAGCATTCAGAGGCTCCTGGAAGTTCAGGGCTCTCAGCTGCCAATCAAAAATACCCAAGAGAAAAATAGGACCAAAGATTCAGAGTTGGAAGGGACCTCAAAGACCTTCTAGACCAAACTCTGCATTTTACAAATGAGGAAACTTGGCCCCACAGAGGTTCAGTGACTTCCACAAGGTGACATAGGGAATAAGTACGAGAGATAGGATTTGAACCCAAGTCCTCTGATTCCAGGGCTAGTATTCTTTCCATGGGCACATGGAGGGGTGGAGCTTTAAATTCGCTATCAGAGGATTTGGGTTCAAATCCTAACTCTGACACTTATTACCTATGGGACTTTGGATAAATCATTTAACCTGTCTGGGCTTCAGTTTCTTCATCTATGAAATGAAGGGATAGGACTAAATGGTCTCTTAGGTCCCTTCTGACTCTAAATCTATTTATCCTTTGATTAATCTTAGGCTTAAATTCAGTCCTTTGATGACTACCAGGTAGTAGTATGCTGGTAAATGTTTAACAACCAGCTTTAGGTATGGACACACACATACACACACAGAGGACACTTTTGAACTTAATCTGCATATTTATTAACATATTCTCCAGTATTTTCTTGCATCCGGACAAATCAACAAAGCAATAAAGTCAAGCCCTGATCGTAGGATTTGCCAGTTTCCAAGGTATAAATGCTTATACTGAAAATTTAACAGTCAAGATCTTTGAGCTAATTCTGAAACACCCCTGTTCCCAGTCCTAAGGCTCACTTTCAGAAGAAATCAAGAGTTATCACAGAGATTCCCTCATCTCTGCCAGTTTCATGTCATGGGAGAGAGATGGGAAATGTTGTCATGGATAGACTGGGCTGAGGGTCAATCTGTGTTAGCTCAATACCTCAGTTGTCCTAATCCCTATATGTTGGCTCTTTTCCTCTTTATTCTGCCCTGAACCGAAGCCTGGGATCTGTGGCATAGCAGAATAAGCACTGGACTTGAAGTCCTAAGACTTGCGATCTCAATATCCATGTGACCATCTTCACCTCTCTCGGCTTGTTTCCTCACCTGGTAAACGGTAAATCTTAGACAAGATGGCTAAGGACTAATGTCCCGTTCAGTCTTAACCATCTACAATTCTGTAGTTTGGTTTCCCTCCCTTCTGTGATGAATATGGGACCCTTATCTCTTGTACAGTCACCCCTGAAGCCATCATGTGTCACCCCTCACCTACGCTCAGACCTTGGGGCCTTTGCCTCCCAGGAATGGGGCATTGAACATATCAAGTTCTCACATCTATTGGGGAGGGGAAGCCCCCATTTGCTTTCTTTTATCCCCCAAAGTTGGGAAAATCCCCACCCTTCCACCCCTAATGTTTGGCAGGAAACTAGGTGACAGCCTAGGCTTTTATGCTGTATGGTTGGGGCAAAGGAAAGGAACACACATAATCCAGTCCTGCTCCAATAGAGAATCCCCAGGTCCAATGGGAATGATGCTCACTCATGGAGTTCTCTGTCTTCCTCCTCTATCCCTCTCAAGGGACTCCGCCACAGTGTAAAGACGTCGGAGTATATACAAGTCCCTAAGCCCAGAAAGTCCTCAAAACAAACTGACTAGCAGGATGCTGAGAATTAAGTCATGGTGGGCATAGTAGCAGAGAGAGAGAGAGAGAGAGAGAGAGAGAGAGAGAGAGAGAGAGAGAGAGAGAGAGAGAGAGAGAGAGAGAGAGAGAGAGAGAGAGAGAGAGAGAGAGAGAAAGGAAAGTCAATTAATAAGGCCCAGGCTGGGAGTAAGGCAAGGAGGGGCCTCTGGTCAGACAAGGCCAGGAGAAAGATTCTCCCCAATTAAGACTCTAGTCAGGAGCTAAAAGGGGTGGGGGGAGGGAAGAAGGCAGGAGAGAGAGGCAGAGGGCTTCCTCCCCAAGTAGGAAATATTGTTCAGTTAGCTTTCAGGTTGGTGGGGTTTTTGGGGTGTTTTTTTTTTTAAGAAAAGTCAAAGAAAAGACCAACTGGAAAAAATGATTCAATGTGCTTTTGTTCTTTAACCAGCGTGTTAAAACTGTTCAAACAAAACTCAGCCAACTGCCTTTGGGGGTTCCCAGGCAGCCTCTCCCTGCCCCTAGACACATATACCCCCCACCTACCCTCATTCAAAAAAGTTTTCTTCCCCCGTATCTCAAAACTCTTTCTAGATGTCATAATCCTTTTGTCCTCCAGACTTTCCCTCCCCTAGGACATGATCCAAAGAATCATTAGAATAGGGGAGGGAATAGAAGGTAGAAAGGAAAAGCCCTAATTTTGCTGTTTTCCAAGACAGGTGGCTAAAGAGACCAAAGAGACAAGATGCCTACCCAAAGAGTTGATTGTAGGTCAAGATGTGGAGTCAAAATCCTAAAGGACTCAGGATGAAAAATGCTATCTGCCTCCAGAAAAAAAGCTCAGGGTGTCTGAATATAGACCAAAGCATACAATTTTTCTCTTTCCTTTTCTTCCTCTCTCTCCCTCTCTCTTTCTCTCCTTCCCTCCCTTCTTCCTTCATTCCTTCCTTTCTTTCTCCCACAAAATGAAATTTTTTATATGATCACACATGTATAACCTATATCAGATTGTGTACTGTCTCAGGGAGAGGAGAGGGGAGGGAGAGAGGGATAGAATTTGGAACTCAAAACTTAAAAAAAAAGAATGTTAAAAATTGTTTTTGCATGTAATTGGAGGGAGGATAACATATTATATAAAAAAAGAAGATATGGAGTGGAGTACCTGACCATCTCTATTTAGAGACCCACTCTGTAAGGGTTGGTGGAGATCAAGGAAGTCTCTATTATTTATCCCTCACTTTACCCCAACACCCATGCACCCATAGCACAGGCCTGGAGGAGTAGAGAATGCCAAGGAAATGATCTGTAGCCTGTGTTAGAGTAGGGGTGTAGTAGGTTAGAGGCCAAAGTCCATGGTCCACTGCTGGTTGCTGTTGCCAGATGCAGGGTCAGGCATGTGCTGGGAGGGTGAACTTGGAAAGGAAAAGTCAGAAACAGCTCATGATAACACATGGGAGGAAAATCTTTATAGTCCCACTTGAGGACCTAAAAGGCCACATGTGTCCTCGAGGCCAAAGGTACCCCAGCCCTGTTCTAGACTCTAAAACACAAAGCCAGCTCCCCAGCTTCACTCCTTGCTCCTTCCAGCCTCAGGGATAAGATATTATGAGGATCTCTACTCCCGCTTCCAAAAGAAGAGCACCAGATTTGGAGTCCAAGGACCTGGGTTCAAATCTTGGCTCTACTGCTTACTACCTGTGTAGTCTTAAGAAATAGTACATCCATCATAACTTCTCTGGGCCTCAATTTCCGAGTCTGTAAAATGACAAAGATAAACTAAAGGATCTCCAAGGTCACTTTCAGTAATAAGTTTTATGAATTAGGATGGTGTCATGATCACATATTCTGAAGAATACTCTATAGCCCATAGGAACTCCTAGGCAGGCAGAATAATAATACCACTGCAGGGAACCCCTATTGCAAGAACAGGAGCCCCTCCCTCTGGCTCTCCATCCTGAGGCATCTCCATAAGACCCTGCTTTTCTGACCATAAGTCATCCCTTCTCTCTTCACTTCCATTTCTTAGAATCCTTCATTTCCTTCCTCACTTAGCTCCAAAGCCTGTTCCAGGTCCTTTTCTGATAACCCCAGTTGTGAGTATTTTCCTCTCCACTCCCACACTCCCAAATAACTTACTTCGGGCATTTTTTACATTAACTTCTCTGTGTACATGTTGTTCCTATTGATAAAATAAAAGCTTCTTAAGGATATGGACTGCTTTCTTTCTGCCTGTGCATAGAAGAACCCAATGAATTGTGGGACTCATAACGGGCACAGATGATTTAGCCGAATTATTTCACTCTGGCAAAAGAGGATTCAATGTGTGTGTTGAGGGGAGGGGGCTGGAGGGGGCAATTTATTGGGAACTGACTATAAAAATACAAAAACAAAAGACATCAAGAAAACTTTCATATTTCTAAAATAAATACTGCTGAGTTTTTTGTAGTAACAGAACTGGAAACTAAGTAAACATCTATGGAAATGGATAAACAAATTGTGACACATGAATGTGATAGAATATTTACAATCCTGTAAGAAATGACTAATGCAAAGAACAGGGAGACATATGAAATGAGATCAGAAGTAAACAGGACCAGGAAAACAATGTGCATAGTGACTACAAAAATGTAAATAGAAAGAAAAACAACCCCCCTCCTTCATCCCCTAAAAAACGGAAACTGAATGTTGCAAAGTTATAATGACCAAGCCAGGTCCCAGTGGAGAGAAATGTAATGCATTTCCTTTCCTTCTTTGCAGAAATGGGGAACCATGGGCAGGGGAATTCTACTATTCATGTCAGACTTGGCTGATGTGTTGATTTGTTTTTACCGAATGCTTTTCTTCTTAAAAAAAAAAAATCTTTGTTATAAGTAATGCTTCTCTAGTGGCATAGTACATAAAATGTTGGTCTTGGAATTAGGAAGATCTGAGTTCAAACACAGCCTCAGACATTTCCTAGCAGAGTGACCCTGGACAAATCACTTAACCACTGTCTGCCTCAGTTTCCTCAACTATAAAATGAGGATAATAAAAACACCATAAAAGCATGAAGTCGTGAGGATCAGATGTGCTAATATTTGTAAAGAGCTTAGTATAGTGTCTGGTACACAGTAGGCACTTAATAAATACTTATTCCCTTCCCTTCTCTCCCCAACCCTTTTCTAAGAGGGGTAAAGGAGAAGGACATATTAGGAAATGTCGGTGTTAGAAAAACAAAATACATCAATAAATTTTTTTTAAAGAAGAAATAATGATGTACCTGGAGTCAGGAGGCAATCCCAGCTCTGACCTTATAATCTCTCTGGACCTCAGTTTACTTATTTGTAAAATGAAGAAGTTAGACTAGATGACCCTTAAGGCCTTTCCCTATGACTCTTAGAACCCAAAGAACTGAGGAATTAGTGAAGACAAAGCATACTCTTTCCCAGAAGCTAGCTATAAGGGGATTCCTCCCATGTGTCATCATGAGCTATTTCTGACTTTTCCTTTCCAAGTGCACCCTCCCAGAACATGCCTGACCCTACATCTAGCAACAACAACCAGCAGAGGACAGTGGACTTTGGCCCCCTGAACTACCACGCCCCTGCCCCAACACCCGTGCACCCATGGCACAAGCCTGGAGGAACAGAGGTTGCTAAGGAAATGATCTGTCATAAGACGTGGTAACAGTTGAGCAACAAGTGTGTGATTCTCAGAATAGCACGAAGGCTGTGGTTACCAAGGGTATACTACCACAGGTGATGTTCACACTTTCCACACACTATGACAGTGGAGTCAGGCACAGTCAACAGGATGCCACATGGAACAAATACACTGGGCCTCTATGGCTTTCCCAGGGCCTAGGGTTGGGACACAGGCAATAGAGATCGAGAAGCTCTCTGGAGGGATGAAGAATGAAGGAGGGATTCATGAGTGAGGAGACACCTGATATCCAAGAGAGGTCATTTAGATCTCTCCTTCTTTCCCTGTTAACAACCTTGCCACAGTCCAACAGAATCCAGGCATCTATTTTTCTTTAAATGAACTGATTCTACATTCCCTGTCCCCCCGCCCATTGCCTAAAGACTGAGCCAAGCCCCGTCCCAGGGAAGGCTTTGCAAGAGACTTCATTGTAGGGGACAACAGTAACACACATGCCCCCTCACCTGAGCCTGGATCATTTGAATTGTCTGAGACCCAGGAGATAAACTTCCATGGTGCCCTGGACCAGATATAGCTACTCTGGAACATCCCAGAAGCACAGCCCACCGGAAGAGAAAAGGGAACCTGCTGCCTCCTGAAGGAGAAACAAAACACCATCCTTTCCCTCCACCACCTAAGTTACTCCCTTAGCTGCGCCCTTCCCTAGGCTTGAGCACAATAAGCAAGCCCAGAGACTTCACTGTGTGGACTTTCCACTGCTCCCTGAAGAATCATTCCTCGCCCTGTTCTCCATCCATTTAAATCTCGACCATCCTTTAAGGCCCAGCTCACTATGGCCCATTTCTTTCATGAAAGGCCTCACCTTAGCCTTAGTTTTCTTGTCAATAAAAGGAAGGGATTGGACTATCAGAGCTCTAAGGTTCTTTCTAGCTCTATGGACACCTTATGATCCCGTGATCACCCATGTGCTATGATCCCTTCCCTCCCAGAACTCCCAAAACATTTCTGCTTACTGACTTTTTATCGTGTAATCAACTGTCGTTGTTCTCTGATTATGTGACTGGGGGAGTCTTCTTGGCAGGGATCTTTTCCCTCTCATACCTTTTTGTGCCCCCCATAGTATACGGGAAAGATATTCAATAAATAACTTATGTTGGGTGATGAAATATATTTCCTTCCTCTCAGTACAAAGGTGGAGACAATTGCATACAATGTCATATTCAATAGGCGTATTGGAAGATTTTGCTTCACTGTTTTTCTCAGTTAAAAAAAAAAGAGGGTTCAATTTGGGGGTAGATCTAGAAATACATGCAGCATTTTTTTAAAAAGGCAATAAAATAAGGTTGAAATTGAACTGAAAACAGTCATCAAAGAAAGAGTCCACCCTAACAAGAAAGAAGGGACTGGGATGGTCAAGGCAGGAAGAGCACTGGATTTGTAGTACAGATGGTTGGTTCACTCTTCATTCTCAAAGAGGACCAATGATGTCATGCGGGTAATGTCTTGACTCACATATGAATTGAATTTAAGTGAGGCTGAGCTGCTCAAAGCCATTCGAATTGGAACTCTGGCTCTGGTTACTTGTGTGAACTCAGGCCTTCTCTTTAGGCCACTTGAAATGATTTCACCTCTCTTAGCCTCAATTTCCTCCTCTTGTCTCCCTAGTGCTTAGCACAATGCCTGGCACATATTGGTGACTAATAAATATTGGTTGATTGATTGATCAGGTGATCTCTAAGGACCCTTCCATCTCTAAATCAGGACTATTTTTATTAAACACTGTCCCAGTCAACAATGCACCCTTTACCTCTAGTTCCTAATCACCCCTACCCTAAAGGTGTTTCTAGAATTTCCAGAATCAGAAAAGCAACAAATCTCTCAGTTTCCAAGATTACTTTGTAATGCTGTGGTCCCCCTTCTCCGAATTTGCCTCTAAATCCAGTACCAGTTACAGCAGGAGTTGGCAACATAGGAGTCTATATGGTAAAATCTCTGGTTTTGCTTATTATACAAATTATTATTATTTATTATTTTTATTATTTAAAATTATTATCATGCTCAACCCTAGGGAACAGAATGGCTAAAGGAACGGTTGGCAAAGAAAAGATGGCATTTTGCTATCTTATTGTTGCTATTTGCATCACAGTAAGCCTTTCTCCTGGGCCTCAGACAATTCAAATGGGCAAAGCTCAGGTTGCCCTCTCTATGTGTGCCCACCTCTGCTTCCTGAGCGATCCCACATGTCCATGATTCAGGGTTCCCATCTGGAGAATGGGGCATTAGGCCTGAGTTCCTCGTTTGGAAGAGGACGATCAGTTTTAGGGGTCATGGAGAAGAACACTGCTGCCCCTCAGACAGTTGAAGGAGTGCCCTCACCTCTCCGAGGGCTCCCACCATGGTGAGGGGAAGGGGTTGGGGGAAGGGTGAGGGAAGGAGGTTGGTGGGAGTCACTCAGATGCTAAAGTTTGAGTTTTAGCAGCACAGATGGCTCAGGGGTGGGTGCTGGAGAGGAAGTGACAGAGAGAGGATTAGAGATAAATGTACCCAGCACAGCCCTCAAATCGGATTAGACATTTCCTTTTAGATTAACGTTCCTTTCCTGCTGAGCCCATAACCACCACAAAGTAACCTCCTGGCACAGATGAGTAGACATGTATGACCCACACTGATGCACACATACATGTATTGTTGGCCCACACAGCCACGTACACAGGCAATCCTTAATGCCATCATTCTGTGGCTCGCCCACTAATGTACAGCCCATCTTTATGTGCTATCTACATGGGACTTTACACACCTAAAGTAGGGCACACTCACATAATCACTACAATGGGACCCTTTAAAGATAAAGGCTACCCCTACCATGACCAGCTTAGCTACCCACAGAAATGCCTTTATAGTGATGAGCTCCATGATAGAATATACGCTCTCTGAGGACAGGTTCTATTTTGTCTTTTCTCACTCTATTTCTAAGTATAGTGTCCTGTACATTTGGGATGGAGGTTTGGGGAGAGGAGATACTGAATGTGCACCTGTGATTTCAGCAGCGTAGAGGATTCCCTGGCCATTCATCTGTAACTTATTGTCTTAGAGAGTCAGCAGGGGAAACAGAGAGGTTAAATTGTCACAGAGTGAGTATATGGCCAAGGCAGAGCTTGAACTGGGGTCTTCCTGATTCTAAGGCTAACCCACTCTCCTCTGTGCCACACTACCTCTCACCTTATACAAAGTAGGCACATTGAGTTGAGTTAACCCTAATACCAGACATTTACATAGGGTTTTAAAGTTTGCAAAGCACTTTATTTATATTATCTCATTTGACCCTCACAACAACCCTGTGAGGTCATTATTACAGGTGTTATTAGTCCCATTTTATAGATGAGGAAACTGAGGTTCACAGAGGTTGACTGACTTACTCATGGTCAAAGTAGCTAATAATTGTTAAAAGCAGGTTTTGAACCCAGGTCTCTCCTGACTCCATGTGTCCTTTCCACCATACCACACAGACTCCCAAAATCACACCACATGTTGCATGGATGACCGAACACACTGCAAACAGACATCCTTGTGCTCTTACTTCTGCACACAAACATCATCTCCCACACATTCAGCCTCCAGCAGTTCAGAGGCACATTGTATCATCATCCTTACATGTTCTAATGCACACAAATTACTCCGGGACATTACCTATTCTGCCCCCCCCCCACTCCTGCAAAATATATCCAATACTTTCACACTGAATCAGCACCACCCAAACCAGGCCCACCCCACAATCCAACACCTGACCCCAGTGCCTGGGGGGGCATCAGGACTGGCATCACTAAGTTCTGGGACCAGCCCAGGGAGCTGAAACTTCTCCAGAATGACCATCGATTGTACCAGGCTGCACCACACCGCTGGTCCTGCTGAAAGTCTACCTCACTTTCACCCTAGCCACTGGGACTTTTCCATTTCCATGGAGCCCCCCAAATTCTTCCTGAACCAGACCTGTGCCTGGGGTTAGAAGACAGTGAGTAGAAAGCTTTCAGTGTGATGCTAAATGCAGTTACTGACTGAAAACATAGGCCATGGGCAATCACCTTTAGTAGCCACTGTTCTTAACACAAAATCGAGAAAGCTGTCAGCACCAAAACCAGAACAATTTAGACTATCCAGGTGCAAGGCCTGGGCATCCACAGGGCAGCTAGATAGCACAGTAGATAGAGTGCCAGGCCTGTAGTCAGGAAGACTAGTAAAGATACTTACTAGTTGTGTGACCCTGGGCAAGTCACTTTACCCTGTTTGCCTCAGCTTCCTCATCTGTAAAAAATGAGCTGGAGAAGGAAATGGCAAACCACTCTAGTTTTTTTTGCCAAGAAAACCCCAAATGAGATCATGAAGAGTTAGGCATGACTGACTCCATGTTTTACCCCTTACCTCCTTAGTCCCCCACTCCCCACTCCACCCCAATTTCATTTGTCAGTCTTTCTCTCTAGTTCCCTTATCCTTCAGCTCTCACTTCTTACTTCCTCATTCCTTACCTACAGAACTAGTGAAGGTCTACTGGGACTTTGCCCCAGGGCTGAATGTTTAAAGTATGCCAACAGAACCGTGGTGAAGTTGGGGGCAAGAGATACTTTCTTTCCTGCAGCTGGGCCCCAGGTGCTTGCGGTAATTTCATCCTGCGGGGCATTTCCTTCCCACTTCAATATCATAGAGACTTCCTGGTGTCCTCCAGTTCATTTCTTGCCTATAGTCTCTTCGTGTTTGTCCCAGATGCAAAAAATGTTAGATATGGCCCTACTCCCAATCCCTCCTCCCTATCTCTTCCAATACCCATTCCTTCAGTTCCTTCCTTCCCTCATTGCCTCCTCTGTTCTGTTACCCTCCTCTTCTTCACCTCTTCACTCCTGCTACTAACTGTGCAGCTTTCCACAAGCCTTTTTGAGGCTTCTAGACCCCCCCCTTATAGAATGAGGGGTCTCTAGCTCTCCCATTCTACAGTTCTGTGCTCTCTCAGGAAGATGTGTCCATCCCACTTTTGAGTGTTCTCAAGGTTCTGATCCTGAAGCCTTAGTAGGCTAGGGGTAGTACTAGTACTACTAGTATGCTAGGCACCCACCTCATTTTAGCAAGAGTTAAAGCTTATTATATCAGTGGACAGGTTCCATGGCTGGAACCCCCAGACAATCACACTTTCACATGCAGGTCAGCAACAAGCTTATACCACTAGACACTATGCTAAATCCTGGGGATATAAAGAAAGGCAAAAACACAGTTCCTGCCCCCTTCCCCAGGGTTCACAGTCTAATTGGGGGAGACAACCTGAGAACAGCTAGGTACAAACAAGACGTATACAGGATAAATTGAACGTGATCTCAAAGGGAAGGCACTAGCATAAAGAAGGAACAGGAAAGGCTTCTTGTAGAAGGTCAGACTTTAGCTGGGACTTGAAGAAAGCTAGGGAAGCCAGGAGGCCCAGGTGAAGAGGCAGAGTATTCCAGGCATGATGGACAACCAGAGAAAATACCCATACATACATGGGAGATGGAGGGCCTTGTTGGACAAACAAGGAGGCCAGTTTGGCTGGATCCTAAAGGTCCTGGATCTAAGGGCAGCTAAGCGACTCAGTGGTTGAACCTGGAGTCAGGAAGATCTGAGTTCAAATCTGGCCTTAGACTTATTAACTGTGTGACCCTGGACAAGTCACTTAACCCTGTTTGCCTCAGTTTCCTCATCTGTAAAAGTGATCTGAAGAAGGAAATGTCAAACCGATCCAATATCTTTGCCAAGAAAATCTCAAATGGGGTCACAAAGAGTCAGACACAAGTGAACCAACTGAACAGTGATAACAGAGTTCTTGGAGAAGAGTCGTGTTATAAGACAAGGAAAGGTAGGAAGGGACCCAGTTACGAAGGACTTTAAAAGTAAAACAAAGGATTTTATAGTTTTCCCCAAAACACAGACATGGCACAAAACAGCCCCACACACAACAGAAAAAATCAGAACAACGGGGGGGGGGGGTTGGGATTCATTTGAGGGATCATTTGCCTGATTTGGGAGCATAATAAAACTTCCTTTTTAGTTCAACTGAAAATATCAAGATATAAATATTACTCCAGTATAGTCTCTACCAGATTTAACAGAACCAAAGGAAACTCTATCAATACCTAATCAAACTTCTTAGAAAAGAATGCCCTGCACTAAAATCCTTTTTTTCCTTTTCTCTTATACTAAATCCCTTTCTCTCAAGAAAGTGCATAAAAGGTTAAGAGGCCAAACTAAGGCTCCAGAAAATGGAATAATGGTAGTAACCAAACTTAAAATGAGAAATACCTCAGGACTAATTAAAATCACAGCCTTTCCCCACCCTCAGAAGAGATTAGAGTAATGACCCACCTAAAGGCAATCCTCTCCCCACTTCCGGAAGGGATTAGGAAGGTATTGATTAGAGGGAGGATCTCTCCTAGATTATTATCTTTGGATCACCTGTGGCCTTCCTCCGGCCAGCTTTTGAGAAGGAATGGTCTAAGAGGAATTGAGTAGATTAGAGGGAATGATTCTTCAGGAGTGTGCCCAAAAGAGGGACTACTGAGGGACTACTGTTCCGGGTTCCTAACTCGTTTTTTCTGGGCTCTTCTTCACTACATGTCTTCAAGCAAAAGTGAGGTGACCCCTCATTGAGTCTGAGGTAGAGAGAATGTGCATTCGTGTATGGACTAGATTAGATGGTGTTTTAAGTCTCTTTACACCTGAGGTTCCTAACTTGCTTTTGCATAATGGACCCCTGTGGCAAACTGGTGAGCTCCTTTCAGCTTCAAGTTTTTAAATGTAAAGAAAAGAAAATACATAGAATTACAAAGAAAACAGATTATATCAAAACACAGCCAAACAGTAAATTAACAACAATAATAATAACTACAAATTCGAGGACCCCAGGTTAAGAACTCCTGTTAATTAGATAAAGCTAGGTGGTATTGTGGATAGAGCACCAGGCCTGGAGTCAGGAACATCTGAGTTCAAATCTGGCCTCAGATACTTACTAGCAGTGTGACCCTGGGCAAATCACTTAATCCTGTTTGCCTCAGTTTCTTCATCTGTAAAATGAGCTGGAGAAGGAAATGGCAAACCACTCCATTATATTTCCCTGGAAAACCCTAAATGGGGTCACAAAGTGTCAGAAATGCCTGAAAATATCTGAATCATGACATAGTGGAAGAAGAACTGAATTTTGGAATGAGTGAACCTGGGTTCAAATCTCAACTTTTTTACTAACAATCTGTGTCACTTAAGACTTATTTAGACCTTGTTCTTTTCTGCGTAAAATGAGAGTAGATTAAATTACCTCTAATGTCCTTTTAGGCTCAAGACTATAATCTTATCTATGATCCTAAAAAGGAAAAAAAAGTATACTAAGCTCCAGTGTGTACCATATACAAGGCACTTTAGGCAAATGGACCCACAAAGGCAACCCCTACGGTCAGGAAGCTTATATACTCTACTGAGAGATAAAGATGAGCATCAGGACATTTGGAAGGCCAGACTGAAGATGACAAAAATTACAAAGTGTTTTTCAAATATCACAAAGTGAGTTTTCTCACATAAAGAAGAGTCATTAGTGAAATAGGCTATCCTAAGAGATGATGGACTTCTGTTATTGAAAGAATTGGAGCAAAAGATGGATGATGAAGGCATTTAATGAGCTTTTAGGACAGGAAGAAACTAATGTTAGTGCCAGCCTGGTAGTTACTGCCTAGGAGTCAGGAGGCCTGGGTTCTATTATCCTAGGCCCTGACTCACAGCAATTTTGAGGAGCACCTATGCCTCAGTTTACCCATAAACTTCCCTCTTGGCTCTCCACCCCAGGATGCAGGAGCCAGTGCTTTGAAATCCCCAGAGGAAAAGCCCCAAGGGTCAGAGCTCCACCTGAATCAGGAAAGGTCATTTAGACTTCTAAGCCCCAAGGCTCCTCCTCCCTGCTCTCACCTCTACTGGACTGGCTCTGCGTCAGAAAGAGTAGCCCCATTCCAGACTCTGGCTCAGGCTGCTGATGAAAAGAGCCAGCTCAGGAAGACCCCTCCCCAATTTACCCAGACTGAGGGGACCTATAAACCATACCCCTACTGTTCCCGGTTCACTGGGAAGCAGGCACAAAGGCAGTGCTGCCAATCTGCTGTCATGAGGGTGGAGAGGGGAGATGGGAGATTGCACAGGAATGTGCCCCACGTGAGGGGGCCAGGAAGAAGGCGGTAGAGGAGAGCAGCTTCCTCAGCTGCCTTGGGCCCTGAGGAGTAAGCCCCAAAGTACAGTGCAATGACAACAGTAATTAGGGCTGTAACCCACATTTAGTCTGATCCTTTCATCCTGGCTAATCCACACCCTCTCCCCACTGCCCCGAAGCACAGCTGGAGGAGGAGCCTGGTGATCAGTGGAGCTGCTGGGACACCACTCCAAGCCTGGGGCTTGGACCCTGCTGTGCAGAGGAAATTTTAAACCTAGTCCTAGAGATCTTGGCAGTGAGAGGAGATTTAAGCGGAACAAGAAAGTTATCTCTAAATACTTGACTGGATATCCTGGGGAGAAAGGATTAGATTTCCCCTGATTATCCCACAGGGCAGAGTTGGGAACAATGGATAAAAAAAAAAAAACAGAGAGGCAAGTCTAAACTCAAGATAAGAAAAAAACTTCCTAACAATTAGAGCTATTAAACAATGAAATAAACTGCCTCGGAGGTGCTGAGTTGCCAGGCACTGGAGACCTCCAGAGGTTGGACTGCAGGAGACACATGATTTGGGGACTGAGTGGACTAAGATGGCATCTGAAGGCCCTTCCAGACCTACAATTTCATGACTCAGCAGAGGGAGTTCCTATAGTGGGGGAGGGGCTAAGAAGCTGAAGACCTGCAAAGACAAGATTAGGAGTATGAATGAGGAGGGTAGAAGGAGGCTTGAATACCAGCACTCCATAGCCCATTCACTACATTGATCCCCCCCTTCCCCATCCCTATCTCAAATACATTGGCTCAGATCCCAGACGTCTAGCTTAGAGGTGCAACTTAAGATGAAGATTAATTCTTCTTTCCTTTCCTGATTCATTCCTTCACTTCAAAAGACATTGGTGTAGTGCCTCTCCGGTTGAAGGAACTGGGTTCAAACCCAATATTGTGCGACTATATGCAAATCACTTTATCTCCCTGGACCTCAATTTCCCTCAACTATAGAAGGGGTGGAGAGGATGAGGAGGTCTGGACCAACTGGTGTCCAAGGTTCTTTCTCACTCTGGCTCTACTATTCTATTTCTTTCATCAGACACATAGATGACCCTTGGGTCATCTCCATTTTCCTTTTCTATATATTCTCTTCCCCTTTACCCTGCTTTCCTAACCCTCCTTCCCCCCATTCTCCTCTCATTTCCACCTCCAATTCTTACCTAATTTTCCCCAAATACCACTTCTATCATATCACCCTGCTGCCTGCTCAAAAACCTTCCACGACTCATAGGATCTTATATTTAGACCTGAAAAGGACCTTAGAAGACATCTAGTTCAATTCCCTCATTTTACAGAGGAGGACATTGAGGCCCAGAGATATTAAAAGACTTACCCATGTTCAAACAGGTAGTAAGCATCAACGAGAGGATTTGAAGCCTAGATCACTGATTGCAAAGATGCCATGTACCACACTGACTCCATTTTCTATGGTTGAAGATGAAACTACTTAGCCTGGAAGTCTTTGTGGTCCCAGTCTGATCTTCCTACCAATTTCTTACATGAACTGCCCTGTGCCATCGAGAGCAGGTCAGCCTATTTACAGCCCCCCAAATGTACCATGTTACATTCCATTTCTCTGCCTGGTTTCCGTCATGTTGCCTGCTCCCACCAGGAACCTTCTCACCTCCTCTCCACCTTTCTAAATTCTGCTAATCCTTCCAGAACCAGCTTAAATTCTTCCTCAGGAAGCCTTCCTTAATTGTCAACAGTCCATAGGGATTTTTCCCTCTCCTGAACTTACTTTTCATATCACTCATGTAGCAGAAGATACAAAGATAAAATGAAAAGTAGTCTCTGGCTTCAAGAAGCCTACACTCTGCTGAAAGGATGCCACATGTTCACAAAGAAATACTACACACCAGACATCGATTGACCAATTCATTGATCCCCAGAATCAAATTTGAAAGAGGTTATAATTTCTCTGTAAGTTCTCCCTTTTTGCGGTCCCTGGGCTTACTTTCTATTTTTGTGGTCTTAACTTCTCCCATGTTCAGGCCACGTCTGAGAGATCTTAAAGGAATAGGCTCCCTCATTAAGGCAGAGAAAGAGGGTACCAGACAATGCCTGAGTGGAGGCTTTGTCTTACTTTTTCCTTTGTATTCTTGTATCTAGTAAAGTGCTTGGCAAGCAGTAGATATTTAATAAACTCTTGTTGACTCTGAAGTTTTACCTCATACCCAACAAACTGGCAAAGATAACCAAAAAAAAAAAGGAAAATCACAATTGTGAGAAGAATTTTGGGAAGATGGACACATAGTTGTTCATTTGGTAGAAGTATGAATTGATTAGTCTAGCCATTTTGGAAAGCAGTTTGGATCTAAGATACTTAACTCTGTATAATCTTTCACCCAGAGATACCACTGCTAGGCTTATGCTCCTAAGAGACCAAAAAAGATGGGAAAGACTCATATGTACAAAAATATTTATATAGCACTTTTTCCATTGTAGCAAAGAACTGGAAATAAAGTGGATTCCTATCAACTGCGGATGATGGAACAAATTATGGTACAAGAATGTCATGGAATACAGCAATATTACATTACCATAAGACATTACAAAAGGGATGAATTCAGAACTTGTACAAGGTAATACAGCACAAAGGGAGTAGAACCAGAAGAACATTTTATGCAATGATTACAATATTGTAAAGAAAAACAATTGTAAAAGATTTAAAAACTACGATCAAAGCTATGACCAATCATGACTCCAAAAGATTAGTGATGAAGCATGCCTCCCACCTCTGCTAGGGAGGTGATGGCCTACAGATGTGGAATGAGACATTTGTTTTGTTGTTCAGTCCTGTCTGACTCTTCATGACTCTATGGGCCACACAATCCAGAGGGTTTTCTCGGCAAAGATACTGGAGTGGTTTGCTATTTCCTTCTCCAGTGGTTAAGTGACCAAACCAAGAGTAAGTGACTTGTGCAGGGTCACACGGCTAGTAAGTATCAGAGGCCAGATTTTGAACTCGGGTCTTCCTGACTCCAGGCTCAGTGATCTATCTACTGAGACCCCTAGCAGCCTCCTAGGCAAACAGAGGTTAAGTGACTTGCCCAAGGTCTCACAGCTAATGTGTCTGAAGCTGAATCTGAACCCAGATTGTCCTGTCTTCAGACCCAGACATCTAGCTGCCAGAATGAAACATACATTTACAGATACATCCGTTGTGTGACTTTGTTCTTGATGTCTATACTTACTTGTTACAAGAGAGGACTTATTTGTAAGGGGGTGGGATGTAAGGCCATAAGAGTTAGGGAGATAGGAAAGTGGTAGTTATATCAAAAAAGAGAGAGAGAGAGTGTGAGAGAGAGAGAGAGAGAGAGAGAGAGAGAGAGAGAGAGAGAGAAATTAATGTCAATGACTCATTAGTAAAATAAATAGAAGAGAGTAGAAGAAAGATCAAGAGAGAGAAAAACAGGGCAGCATTGAACCTACCATATTAAATTTGAATTATACAATATAAAATAAGCTAAACCTAATGGGGGAGAAACCCAAACTATACATAACAGAAGTTCAAGAAGTTTAATGTTCGATACCTGTTTTTGGTTTTTCTTTATATATTGAAATATTCATGTGTGTTAATTTTTTTAAGTTCATAATAAAATGATTTTAAATGTTTTAATGAAAAATAAACATGTGTTGATTTGATTGGGTAAGCTCCAAAGCATAGCATAATAACAATGGGAATTAGGTTTGTAACTTAGTTGGTGCTAGCTCGCTCTGCAAAAAAAAAAAAAAGATGCTTGACATACTTTTTAAGATTAATTTGCATTATTAACATGCAAATGTTAATTCTCCTTCACTTCTTAAGTCTATACAATCAACAAAACTATAAATCAAGTCCCAGTTGGTAACTTTTATCAGTTTCTCAGGTACAAATATTCATATTGAAAATAAACAATGGCTCTCTAACAGTCTGGCTCCTGCTCATCCCTGGCTTTGTAACCCGGATGTAAGAACTCAACAGAATCCTGCAGAAGGAAAAAAATCTGAATAAAGTAATAAAAGACTCCATTCCAGAGACAGATTTCTTTAGAAGAGGTTTTCTGCTCTTCATCTCCTCAAGGGATAGTCAATAGGAGAGAATGAGGCCATGTTCCTATTCACAGTAAGCTCTTTGAGGACAGAAACAGTCTCATTTTTGTCTATCACCCTAGCATATAGTTCCTTGAGCATAGCAAGCACTTACTATGTGTTCATTGGTTGGATTCCAAGAGACTTGGGTCAGGGACAAGGAAGAACCTTTCTTATTTGGTTTTTTCCCTTTGTAAAATGAAAGGGTTGGATTTTACGATCTCTAAGGTACTTCCAGCTCTAGCATTCTATGGTCTATAATTCGGACTTGGGAAGGTGTCTTAGCACCTAACATCCATGATGGACAGAGTGTAGCAAACTCCAGTTTCCCTACTCCTGTTGTGTTGTGTGTGTTGGGGGGTATTGAGGGGAGGAGGGACTGGTATCTAGGTCCTGGAGATGTGGCTCAGGAGAAGTAGAAACCCTGAACTGGAGAAGCATTAGGCCTCAAGCACACACATGGCTTTACAATTTCTATTCCAACTATTATATATACCAGTTGGTTCTATATTCCCTTGCACTACTATCCCATTGCTTTCTTCAACTAGATTGTAAGTTTCTTAAAGAAAAGAACCCAATCAAAAACTTTTGGGACCTACACCGCACCTTACCACATGTTGAGCACATAGTAGGAACCTGATAAATACTTGGTGACTGAGATTCAGCCTAGGTAGTGTAAAGTGTGCTGGAATGGGAATCAGAAGTTTGAGTGTGACTTCTCTTCATAACCTGGCACCTCCCTACCTTCCCATACTTCTTATATCTCCATGTATCTTCAGGCCAGTGACATTTCAACAAGACCCTCCAAGTGTTTTCACTGGCCATCCTCCATGTCTGGCACTCTCTCCCTTCTCAGCTGTGCCTCCTGCTTTCCTTCAAATCTCAGCTAGAGTCTCTCCTTCCACAAAAAGCCCCTCCTGATCCCCTTTATTGCTAATGCCTTCCCTCTGCTGATTATCTCCAATTTATCATGCCTATAGTTTGTACATAGCTGTTCAAATGTTGTCTCCCCAGTTAGACTGGGAGCTCCTTGAGAGCAGACGCTGGGTTTTTTGTTCCTTTGGCCTTTCTTTGTATTTCGAGAGCTTAGCTTTGCACATAACAGTAGGCACTTAATAAATGTTTATTGACTGACTGAATTCTGGTTCTTACTAGTTATAGGAACCTCCCTGAACTTCAAGAACTTCCTCAACTAAATTGAGGGGATGCCCATCAGTTGGGGAATGGCTGAACAAGTTGTGGTATATAAATGTGATGGAACACTGTTGTGCTATATAAGAAATGATGAGCAGGTGGACTTCAGAAAAACCTGGAAAGACTTGTATGGACTGATGCTGAGTGAAGTGAGCAAAACCAGGAGAACCTTGTACACAGTAACAGCCATGTTGTGCGATGACTAACGTTGACAGATTCGGACTTTCTCAGCAATGCAATGATCTAAGACACTTCCAAAAGACTCATGATGGAAAATGCTATCTACATCCAGAGAAAGAACTTTGGAGTCTGAATGCATATTAAAGCATTCTATTTGTTCTTTTTTTGTTTTTTGCTTTTTGCTTTCTTTCTTGTGGTTTTTCCCCTTTTGCTATGATTTTTCTTTCACAATATGACTAATGTGGAAATATGTTTAATATGATTGTACATGTATAGCCTATTTCAGATTGCATGCTCTCTTGGAAAGGGAGGAGAAGGAGGGAGAGAGGAAAATTTAGAACTCAAGATCTTATAGAAGTAAATGTTGACAACTAAAAAGAAATTAATTTTTAAAAAACAATAAACAAAGAACTTCCTCAAACTGTCACATGAAGGACAATCATATTTGTACAACTTACTTCCTGGAGTTAAGGGGAAAGCACTATGTAAACCTAAAAGCCACATGGACGCTTGTTGTGATGATGGATTGGCTCTGCAGGGTGACTAATGCCTCTTTCACTTTTCCAGGTGAGTGAAGGGCAAGGGTAGCAGCATCTGAAGGCCCTGGAAATTCTGCCTAGTGGCCTGACTTCCCCAGGAAATCCTAAGCCAACTCTCCAACAGCTCCTACCTCAAAAATTCATATTTCTATGCCCTTTAAAATTTACAAAGCATTTTCTGCACAATGAGCCCAGAAGGTAGATGGTGAATATTATTACCCACATATAAGGAAACTGAAGTTCAATGACTTACTAATAAGTTAAATGACTTAGCTAATAAGAAACAGAAACAGAATTTGAACTCAGGTCTCCTGACTTCCAGTGGAATGCTCTGTCCAATATATTATGCTGTCTCTCTGTGGGGACCCCAAAATGTCAGCTTCTTAATGTCAGGCCCCCATTTTTCCTCAAGACAACAAAGCAGGTGTCTCTCTCTTATCCTTCCTTCAAGCTATTAGCATGACAGCCCACTACCGTCACAACACTGCTAGAGGCAGCAGGGACCTTGAAGACAGGAGGATCATAGGTTTAGAGCCACAGGGGATTAAAGATAGATAAATAAAAGGGAGAGTGAGCATTTGTTAAGGGTTTAGGTAGTTTGGTGGCACAGTGGATGGAGCACTGAGCCTGGAATCAGGAAGACCTGAATTCAAATCTGAACTCACACACTACTAGCTATATGACCCTGGACAAGTCACTTAACCCTGTGTGCCTCAGTTTGCTCATCCATAAAATGAGCTGAAGAAGGAAATGGCAAACCATTTCAGTATATTGCCAAGAAAACCCCAAATGGCATCACGAAGAGTTGGACATGACTGAAAAACCACAAGCATTTATAAAGCACCTAATATGTGCTAAGCATTGTACTAGGTGATGAAATACAAAGAAAGACCAAAGAAAAACAACAAAAAAACAGTCCCTGCTCTCAAGGAGTTCATAGTCTAATGGGGAGCACAGCATACAAACAACTAGGATAGAGCTCTGGGCCTGGAGTCAGGAAGACCTGAGTTCAAATGTGACCTCAGATACTTACTAGCTGTGTGACCCTGGGCAAGTCACTTAACCTGTTTGCCTCAGTTTCCCCATCTGTAATGTGAGCTGGAGAAGGAAATGGCAAACTACTCCAGTATCTTTGTCAACAGAAACACAAATGGGGTCATGGAGTGTCAGACACAACTGAAATGAAATGATTCAGTTAAAGGTTTACTATGTATCAAGTGCCTTAGCACTGGGGAAACAAATACAAAAGTAAGAGACACCTACTCTCAAGGCAAATGTGATAACCAGCAACATTCCATACAAATTGTAGCTATTATCAAGGAACGTTCTTTCATCCCAGAAAGGAGAGACAATGCATACAGACATCCAGGACCCAATAAGTATAAATAATAAAGTCCCCTTAAAGTGGTCATTTCATTAAAATTCCATCCTATATTTCCATTGGGCTTTTATCTTTTTTGTAATTTTACAACGATTTCCATATTTTACACAGTCATAACTTCTGATAACGCAGATTCAAATACACGAGAACACTTTAGGGAATTCACCATACACTGATCAGGACCTAGCTGAATAGGGAAGTGAGGGCCAGGGAAGGGTGTCCTGGTCTATGAAATGGCAAGACTGGTGCATGAAACCATAAGACAGTTGGTCAGTCACTGGACATGTCCTTCCCAGAAGCAATGGCAGAGTTCACTCTATTTCAGTTTCTATTGCTCCTTGAGAGCAGGGGCTCTTTTTTGCCTTTTTTTGTATCCTCAGGGCATAGCACAGTGCCCAGCACATAGCAAAGCAAGAGGTAGAAGATGGGGGTGGGGCTGGGAATAGGCAGCAAGGGGGCAAGAAGGAGAAGAGAGGCAGAATATATGCTCATTATCAGGTGAAAAACTGGCCAGAGTGAGAAACCAAAGTTCTGTGTGTGTGTGTACTAGACATAGTGAGGACTCACCAATCAGAATTAAATTATCTAATTCTCTCCTCCTTTGGCAAATAAGAAAATAGGCCCAGAAGGGGGAAGTTGCTGTTGTTTGGTCACGCCCAACCCTTTATGACCTTTTCTGGGGTTTTCTTGGCAAAGATACTGGAGCAGTTTGCCATTTCTTTCTCCAGCTAATGTTACAGATGAGGAAATTGAGGCAAACAGGGTGAAATGACTTGCCCAGGGTCACACAGCTAGTAAAATCTGAGGCCAGATTTGAACTCAGGTCTTCCTGACTCCAGGCCTACCACCTAGATGTCCAAGGTCAAACAAGTAATATGTAGCAAACCAGATTTTCTGATCCCAAATCCAAAGCACTTTCCAATATATCAAATTGCCTTTCACAAGGGGAAAATCCATACTTGTAGCACCATAAAAACGTACTTTGCTGTCCCCAAAAGTTCATTCCCCCAGTCCTCAACTTGCCAATTCCTTTCAAGCCCACAGGAGGCACTTTGTCATAACCACTGCCAAGCTTATTAGAGGACACATTTATTCTAACAAAATACGCCAGCAGTTCTGAAACTGCACATGCTAGCAAGGACAATAGTTTACATTATTCCCTCCAGGGAGGGCCATCTCCAATCATCCTGATCCATACCTGGCCACTGGACCCAGATGGCTCCAGAGGAGAAAGTGAAGCTGGTGACTGTGCACAGCCCTCCCTCACTTAAATCTAATTCACTTGCACGTCATGACATCTCCTTCCTGATGCCATCGTCCTGTTTGAGAACAAAGGACAAACAATGCCCTCCAGTGATGACAATCACCTGCCCACATTATGCTCCTTTTGCCAAAGTCCTCCTATAATCTTGCCACATGGATATAGATAGAACTGTAAAATTTCAAAATGCTTTTTCTATTCATTGCCTCCCTTGAACCTCTCAGCAGCCCTATCAGCTTAGAAACACAGGGGACAAGACAATGAGATGAGAAAGCTAAAGGTCATCGAGGGCTTGGGGGGTTTTTTGTGTACTTTTAAAGAGGAAAATATACTCCAGAGTTCCTGACCTACCCACCCCCAGTCCAGGGCTGCCCCTGTCCCATATTCCATAGTTCTAACCCAGTGTGTAACACATTGCTCATCTGACCAGGATTTCCTTCAAGGGTATGCTAATAAACGTTTAACAACTGGCTCTCCAGGGGGAAAATATACCCATAACACAGTTTTAGGTTTTATGTGCACTATTAACATTTTCTCCCCACTTTTTAAAATCTAGCCAATCAACAGAACAATAAATCAAGCCCTGATTTATATCCTTTCCAGTTTCCAAGATGGTGTTGCCAACTCTTTGTGACCCCATTTGGGGCTTTCTTGGCAAAGATACTGGAGTGGTTTGCCATTGCCTTCTCTAGCTCATTTTACAGATGAGGAACTGAGACAAATGGGGTGAAGTGACTCACCCACAGTCTCTCAGCAAGTAAGTGTCTGAGGCCAGATTTGAATTCAGGAAGATTCATCTTCCTGATTCCAAGTCTATATACTGTGCCACCTAGCTGTCCTTTTCCAAGGCATAAAGGCTTACAATGAAAATTTTATAATTAGTTCTCTCCCTGGTTCAAGCTGACTCCAACAAATCCATTGCTTTTTATACTACAGGATAATCAAAGCAGGAAAGAGAACACTGACCTGGAGTGACAGCCAAGACAAGAAATGCCTTTGGAAATCCTCCTAAAGGGCAAATAGATCATCCAACCCAAAGCCCTCATCTTTTCATTTGGGGAAACTGAGAACAAGAGAGATGAAGCAAGGTTCACTGATGAGTTAATGGTAAAGCTGAGACTAGAAGCTTTGGACTGAGAATCAGGGAGACCTGAGTTTGAGTTCAGACTTTGCCACTAATTTGTTGTGTGACCTTGGGCAAGTCACTTCTTGGAGTCTCTGTCTCCTCATCTATAAAGAGAAGATGAGTTCTAAAGCCTCTTCCAGCTCTAAACCCTATGATCCTATATACCTTGGAGCTCGCAGCATTGGGAGGGTCAAACATTATTAACATATATTAAGTTCCTACTATATGGATAAGGCACAATCCTGAGCATGAAAGAGAGAGGGATTTTATAGGATAAAGTCATTATTCTTGAGTTCACAGGGCTAATAAGGTAGAGACATAAAAATATCAATGACAATTCATATATATTGATATCTATCTTAATTTATAAGGTATATATGGATGCATACATACATATGTGTGTATAATGTATACATATATGTATGTATGTGGCACATGTTGAGATATACTTAATATATAAGCTATATATGTACTATGTATACATGTACATATATGTGCATATATATTTGTGCTATATATTGAGATATATTTAATATATGAGGCATAGCTGTATAAATATGTGTGTATGTATGGATATATGGATATACACATACACATACAAACACATTTATATGGTCACGTGTACTGGTAAAAAGATCAGACCCCAGATTGCAGCCAAGAACCAATATCTAGTCCTGGATTCCCAGCATTGCCTCCTAACTTGAAGGACAATCACAGTCTCCACCAGGCAATATGGCATAAGAGCTGGCCTTGGAGTTCAAGCCCCACCTCTGCTGTTACCTTGGGAAAGGCACTTCACCTCTCAGTGTCCAAAATGACAACTTTCTGATTCTCCCTCACTGGGATTTCCCTAAATCGATGAATTCAGGTCTATTTAAACACAGCAACACCCCAAATCATAGGATGGGAGATTTGGAGCAGGAAGGAGCTTTAAGGAATAGCTGAGTTCCCCCTGCCCCCATTTTATATATGAAGAAACTGAGACCAAGGGATGTCAGGTGACCTGCCCACAGTTATACAGATTTTAGTGGCTCATGTTTATAGGGCACCTGAAAGTTTGCAAAGCACTTTACATAAGATATCTCAATGGATCCTCACAACAGCCATTTGAGGAAGGTGTTGTTATTGTCCTCATTTTACAGGTGAGGATATCAAGACTAGGAAGTTAAATGACCTCCTGAGGGTCACACAGGTAATAAGTGAGAGGCAGGATTTGAACCAGAGTCCTCTGACTATTATAAAGCACTTGGCACAGTGCCTGGCACACATCAGGCACTTCATAAGTGCACACTGTCTTCCTCTTTCTCTCCTTCCCTTCCCCCTCACTGCAGACACCAGTTTCTTTCCCCTGCAGCACGTGGCCTCTCTGGCCCAGGAGAATTCTGTGCTCAGTTCTGTTTCATTTCCTCCCAACCTTTCACTGGCCAAAGTACAGCAACCAGTTTCCTTCAGTCTTTACTCCTTACCCAACCAAGCCCCAATATGTTGACATCTCCGTAGTACACTCAGCAAGCATAAATACTGGTATGCACTGTATGTTTGCTGAGGAACTAATGTCAACAAACAAAATCCTAGCTCTTTTTTTTGGGGGGGGTGAAGAGAAGGGGTGTTCAGGGTTAGGTGACTTGCCCAGGGTCACACAGCTAGTAAATGTCTGAAGCCGAATTTGAACTGAGGTTCTCCACCTAGCTACCCCAAAACTCTAGTGCTCACAAACTGCTATAGAGAACTTAGCCCCTTCTTTAGAGATACAGCCACTAACTCCTGGATTAGGCTTCCTTTGCCCTAGTGATACCACCTGGGGAGAGACCTCAGACCTCAGAAACATAAAGTCCTGTGATGGAGTGGCAGAGACCCTGAAGCATCAGCTCCTGGCACTACCAGGGGCGGAAGTAGGAGAGCATCAGACTAGGAAAGAGCTCAAGGTAGAGAAGAATAACCCCCTCTCCCCCCTACCCACAGTGGCTCTTTATTCTAGGTGACAAATTCTAGGTGATAAAGGAGTATAAGTATTATCAGCCTATTCTTAAATTTTGTCACCTAAGGGCAAGGCACTGATCATCACAGTCTCCTTACAGCTCTGAGCTGGCATAAGCAGCCACTGAGAATGATGTGGTATAGAGAACATTCTATCTGGAACCAGAGGACCCAGATTCATGTTCCAACTCTCTCATCTACCTGCCGTGTGATCTCTGGCATATCATCTCATATGTCTGTGACTCAACTGTTCCACTTGAAGGGGGGTTTGGACTAAATGTCTTGAATCGTCCTTCTAGCTCTTGCCCCTTCGATTTTATGACTTAAAATATGTCAAGGAGATAAAAACCTACATTGAGCATGGGTCTTGGCCTTGCTATGTGTGCAAGGTCCCTGCAGATACACACACACACACACACACACACACACACACACACACACACATTTTATATATATGTGTATGCGTGCATGTGTGTGTGTGTGTATGTGTGTGTGTGTGTGTGTGTGTGTGTGTGTGTGTGTGTGTATGTGTAAGGTCAACCAGCAACCCTGGGAAAGGCTTCTTAGGTGGCCCAGTTCTGGGGAGTGGGGATGAGGGTGGAAGGTCTCGGAGGGAAATTGGGCTAGGGCTTAGCAACAGGGAAATCCCTAGGGAGATTTCCCAGTAGAATGTAAGCTCCTTGAGGACAGGACTATTTTTTTTGTTTTGTCTTTTATCACTAGCACCTAGCACAGTGCTTAATAAAGAGCTGTTTGTTGGACTTCTGGTATTCTGACCCTCTTCCATCCCCTCTGGGGACAGTGATAGCTGTCTTCTTTAGCAAAGCTCTTCTTGTAATGAAAACAGGTTCTGCCTAGCATTGTAGCTGGTAAACAGAGGTGCTTAATAAATGTTGATTGACCGGCTGAATTCAACTCAAGAAGCTTTTGTTTAGAGCCTGGTATGACCCAAGAAGTGTGATAGGCGTGGACAAACTAAGACAAAAATAAAAACAATCCACTGTCCTCAACTACTGTCTCATACTCGAGGAGGCAGGCCAGCAGTTCAAGCCCCTTCACTCACAAAGGGAAAAGTTACTCCTTGTGTGACCTTTAGCAAGTCTCAGCCTCCACGGGTCTCAGTTCCTTATTGATAAAGGACAGGGTTGGACTAGATGTTCCTGAGGTTCCTTCCAGCTCTGGATCTGGGATCCCATGAGGGACATAAAGCTAGACACAGCTAAGGTGACTGATCCATGAGGGCAGCCCTGAGAATTCTTCTAACCTCAATGAGTAACTTTATCCAACTTATCCACGAATGGTGTACTCAAAGATAGATCTGATTTGCTGACCCCAAAGCTACCAGTTGGAGCATCCATTTCCCTTCTTCTTCTTCCATATAAAACTAAGTAAATGTTTAACAACTGGATCTCTGGTGTGGGAGAATGTCCAATACACTTTAATCTTTATTATTAAAATTTTCTCCCTCACTTTCTTAAATCTAGATTAATCAATAAAACAATAAACCAAGCCTTGACTTACAGCATTTGCTGATATCAAAGGTATTAATGCTCACACTGAAAATTTATCAATTGGCTCTCTAAGCAGGCTCCAGCTCAACCCTGAATAAAACGGATCTGGTTCTGAGCATCTTCTGGTCATCCAGAACCACAGGGTGCTCGAGACCAAACTGGGTGCCTTACAGCTTCTGTTCTTCAAACCAGACCAATCAGGAACTAGAAGTAACCCTAAAGTGAAAGCATATATCTTGTATCCATTAGACTGTAAGCTTCTTGAAGGCCAAAGTGCCTCTTTTTGTATCCTTCAAGTTTAACACATATTGGGCACTTAACATGTTTATTGACTGACTAAAAGTACCCTGCTTTAAGAAAAAGTTATTGATATCCTTGTTTTTAACATCACCTTCACTTCCAAATATATTTCTACTCCTTGACTCAAAGAGCCAGTCCTTGTGACAAAAAATACAAGAGACAGAGCAATTCAACAAAACTAAACAATACATCAACCAAGACTAGCAACATAAAAAACGTTACCCACCCATAATCCCCCACCTCTTCAAAAAAGAGAGGAGGAGCATTTCTTTTCTCTTCTTCAGGGACAAGCATTCTTATTATAATAAAACATTTTCAGGATTTTTTTGTTGTTTTCATTTCCATTCCATTGATGTAATCATTGCACTCACTGTCTTCCAGGTTCTACTTCTATAACTTTGCATCAGCTCATGTCTTTCTATACTTCTCCACCTTCTCCATATTCTTTGTTTCTTATGGCATAATAATAATCCATTACACTAATGTTTGTTTAGCTGTTTCCTGTTGATGGGCAGTCTTGTACCCTTCTTAAATGAGTAAATTGAAAAAAAAAAGTCACTTAACTCTGTTCCGGGGCAGCTAGGTGATGCAGTGGATAGAGCTCTGGCCTTGGAGTCAGGACCTGAGTTCAAATGTGACCTCAGACACTTGATACTTAACTAGCTGTGTGATCCTGAGCAAGTCACTTAACCCCAATTGCCTCACCAAAAAAGCAAAAAAAAAATCACTTAAATGAGTAAATTGGTTCATATGTTATCAGTGATCCCCATGGTTAGGTCAACTCTCCTCTGACACTGCCACCACCCTGGTATAGTCTCTCCTCACTTCCCACCTGAACTATTGCAATGCCTGCTGGTTGGTCCACCTGCTGCTAGCCTCTCCCCATTCCAATTCACCTTCCACCCAACTGTCAAAATGATTTTCCTAAAGCAATAATCTGACCATGTTTCCCCTCCTCAACTTCACTGGCTCCCTAACACCTCCTAGATCACATAGCAAATCCTCTGGTTTTTAGAGCCCTTTATAATTTCCCCGCCCCCAACCTTTTCCATCTTTTTCCCCCTGGCAGCCTTTGCTATTGCTTACACAAGACACTCCAGCTCTTGACTGCAGGCATTTTCACTGGCTGTCTCCCATACAGAAAATGCTCTCCCTTCTTTCTGCTTCCTTCAAGTCACAACTAAAAATCCCACTTGCCCTAGTCCCACAAAAAGAGCTGGGACTAGAACCTAGGTTTTCTGATTCTGATCCCAGAGCTCTTTCCATTATACCATGCTGTCACAGGAGAAGTGAATAAGAGCGGGTCCAGTTTCCAATTCCTCTTAATTTTAGTGCCTTCCCTCTGATGATTATTTCTAATTTACCTTTTTAAAATTAATTTATTTTGATTTATCAACAATCACTTCCATAAGCTTTTGAGTTTTAAATTTTTCTCCCCTTCCCTCTCCACCTTCCTATACATATACATAAGTTACCTTGTATATATCTTGTTCATACATAATTGTTTGCAAGTTGTCTCTCCTCTCCCCCCCATTAGATTGTGAGTTCTTGAAAGCAAGGATTATCCTTTTCCTTTTTTTGTAACCCTGGAGCTTAGCACAGTGCCTGGCATGCAGTAGGCACTTAATACACATTTATTGATAGACTGATAACGTGAAACTTTGCCAATGTTTTTTAGAATCCATCATCTAAGAAGCTGCCCTGCTCCCCATGCAGGGCAAAAAAACAACACAGACCATCAGCAGCCCAGCACCATGAAGGCTCTATAAAATAAATCTCCTTATAGGGGGCCCAATGAGTGGTATAGACAACCCACAGACCAACAGGATGAGTGGAGGGTGGACAAAATGAAACCCATGGTTCTCGGTTTCATGTGCTTGAAGGTTCCGAGTCTATACCTGGGGCCTCTGCTTGCCAGGCTGACCCCTTGCTCACAAAGGCCTTCAAAGTTGCAGTTCCTTTACATAAATGACGCGATGGAGGGGAAGAATGACTTCATTTTTGGTCACACGGTGAGTCAGCCGTTGGTCTGGTAAGGGAACTCAGGAATCCTGACACCCAGAGCACTGTGATACAACTTCCTCTCCCCCTCACCTTGTTTCCTTAATTCTCACAAAATCATACCCCCACCCCCACCTCCCCCAGACTCACTGTGGTTTTCAACCCAATGCAGTAACTCCCAAGTAAGCCAAAAGAAGTTAATGTGGTTTTTCCTGAATAAAATCTGATCTAAGGGACAGACTCAGAGGCCACTTCGGGTGACCTTGGAGGAATAACTCATGTTCCCCCTCCCTGACTCAGGTCGCCCAGCAAGCTCCTGAAGTGCTTTGGAATCCTCAGCTAAAGTGCACCAGAGTGGGAAGTTAGAAGATCTGCTGGAGAAGGGAGGAGTAGGTGGGTAGAGAAGCTACTTGTAACTTTGTAATGCAACATAATGTAATTTCCTACTTCTAGATTCCCTTATTCACTTCTCCTGTGACAGCATGGTATGATGAAAAGAGCACTGGAATTAGAATCAGAAAACCTAGGTTCTAGCTCCAGCTCTATTTACACATGGGATGGACTGGGGCAAATCATTTAATTTCTCTGCGCTCTGGTTTGCTCATCTGTACGAGGAGGATAATATTTGCTCTCCTATTTACCTCAAGGTGCTGTTATAAGGAGGTAGCTAAGTAGTACAGTGGAGAGAATAACGGATCTGGAGTTCATATCCTGCCTCAGACCCTTACAATCTGTGTGAGCCAATTTATTAAATGCCAGGCATTGTGCTGGGGATACAAAGAAAGGTGAAAGACAGTCCTTGCTCTCAAGGAGCTTACAATCTAATAGGGGAGACAACATGTAGGCAACTATGTACAAACAGGCTATAGACATGATAAATTGGAAAGAATCAACAAAGGGAAGGTCCTAGAATAAAGGGGGATTGAGAAAGGATTCCTGTAGAAGGTAGTATTTTAGCTGTGATATGAAGGAAACCAGGGAAGCCAGGCAAATGAGAAGGGAGAATATCCCAGGTATGATGGACACCCAATGAAAATGCAAGTCACCTAACCACTGTCTGTCTCAGTTTCTTCATCTGTAAAACGGGAATAACAATAGCACCAACCTCTCAGGGTTGTTATACAAATAAAATGAGATAATATTTGTAAAATACAAATGCTAGATGTTATTAAGGAAAGTACTTTTAAAATCAATACTTCTCTGGACTCAAAAACTTACCAGCTGTGTGACCCTGGGCAAGTCACTTAACCCCAACTGCCTAAAAAAAAATCAATATTTTTGTAGATCAATGATTTCACTGGAGATAGGTACACTTCCCAGTGAGAAAGACATTAATGTCTGCATGCCTTCTGGGCTTCATGAATTATTGTGGCCAAACAATTCATCACTGGGCAGTAATAACAATACTAATAGGTAGCATCTGTATAGCACTCTAAGATCTGCAAAACACTTTACACATATGGTCTCATTTTATCTTCCCAACTCTTCGAGGTAGGTGATATTATTCCGTTTTACGGATGAGGAAATCAAGGCTGACAAAGGTTAAGTGGCTTGCCCAAGGTCACAGAGCTAGTAAGTGTCAGAGGCCAGATTTGAACTCAGTTCTTCCTAACTCTAAGTCCAGAACACTATCCACTAAGCCACTTGATAACTTACCTTCCCATGGAGGCAGAAGAGTGTAGTAGTAAGAGTTCTGGATTTGGAGTAAAAAAAACCAAAACCCTAGGTTTGAAGACCAACTCTACCTGCTGTGACCCTATCACCCTATGATGAGCCTCTCTGAACTTAGCTAGACTGATCCTTCAATAAAAGACATCTGGTCCAACAATGGGCTCATATTCAAAACCTTTCCCAGTTAATAGGACCTGCCAGTCTGGGGTACATTCTGCTAACATAGCTTTCCAGAACTCAGATATCTCTACATCACAATGAGGAATCAGATTATAATAAATACTCCACTGGATCTTTGATCTCATTAATCCATATTCCGTTCAATGACGCAGGTGAAGACCCATCCATGCTGGACCATCTTGTTCAAAGCTTGTCCATGTCCTTTCATAAATTTATGGGCATGACGGGTGGAGAGAGGCAGAGCCAAGATGGTGGATTACAGGCAATAATTCAGCCAAACTTTCCCAACATTCCCCACCAAACGATTTTAAAATAACAACTAAAATCAAATTTTGGAGTGGCAGGGCCAACAAAAGTTCAGGGTGAGACACTTTTCCAGCCTAACACAACTTAGGAGTTCTGCAGAAGAGGCTGAGACACCAGGGTGGGAGCCAGACCAGAGCAGCAGCAGTGACAACACCAGGGGAGGCGGCAGCAGCTATGGTGGCTCTCAGCTCACAGATAGTAAAGCAGTCAGAAAGAGATTATAGGGGACCCTTTGCTAGCACTGGGTGCAGCTGGAACTGATTGGCAACTTTATTGGCCATATGCAGTTCTGGGGCACAGCTCTCCGGCAGAGAGGAGTGATTATGATTGGTCACAAGGCAGCAGGAGCTCTGGTCACAGTTCAAGGGCAGAGAGGTGTACTAGTGCTTACTGCTCCAGGAGAGCAGGGGACCTGGTCATAGTTACAGGGCCAAGAAAAGCTCAAGCACTTGCAATTATAGGGAAGTAGGGGCCCTTCCAGGGTAAAGATCAGAGTGCAGATGAGGAGAACAGTGAGTATATCTTTCCCTGGATCACACCACCTTGGAAGCACCCAAAACCTGCAGACCCACAGAATTAGCAGCCCAAAGCTTGAAATAGTGCACACCTTGCCCCAGGTGAGTAAAGTCCAAATTTAACATAAAGTTCAAAGTCAAGAAATGGGCTGGAAAAATAAGCAAACAACAACAAAGAATCTGATCATAAAAAGCTACCGTGGTGGCAGGGAAGACTAAGACAAACTCAGAAGACAACGAAAAGGGAAAACAGCTACAACCAAAGCCTCAAAGAAAAGTGCTAATTGGGCCCAAACCCAACAAGAATTCCTGGAGAGAAAGAGTGGTAGAGGAAAAACTGGGTAAAGAAATGAGAGTGGTGCAAGAAAAGCATAAAAAGAGAATTAACAGCTTGGTAAAAGAGACACACAAAAATACTAAAGAAAATAACACCTCAAAAACCAGAAATGGCCCAATTGTAAAAGAAGCACAAAAATTCACTGAAGAAAAGAATCCCTTAAGAGGCAGCTAGGTGGCAAAGTGGATAGGGCATTGGCCCTGAAGTCAGGAGGAACTGAGTTCAAATCTAACTTCAGATACTTACTACCTGTATGACCCTGGGCAAGTCTTTAACCCTGATTGCCCCCCCCCAAAAAAAAACAAAACCCTTAAAAAAGCAGAACAGGCAAATGGAAAAGGAGGTACAAAAATTCACTGAATAAAAGAATTCCTTAAAAATTAGAATTGTGCAAGTGGAAACTAATCACTCCACCAGACATCAAGAACAATAAAACAAGGTCAAAAGAATGAAAAAATAGAAGAAATTGTGAAATATCTCACTGGAAAGAAAACTGACATGGAGAACAGATTGAAGAGAGAGAATTATTGGACTACCTGAAAACCATTATTTAAAAAAAGAAAAAAAGAGCCTAGACATAATATTTCAAGAAATTATTGTAGAAAGTTGCCCTGATGTTCTAGAACCAGAAGATAAAATAGAAACTGAAAGAATTCACTGCTCACCTCCTGAGAGAGATTCCAAAATGAAAATTCCCAGGATATTTTAGGCAAATTCCAGAGCTCCCAGGTCAAGGAGAAAATTCTGCAAGCAGCCAGAAAGAAAGAGTTAAAATATCATGGAACCACAGTCAGGATCACACAAGATTTAGCAGTTTCCATGTTAAAGAAGCAAAGAGATTGGAATGATGTTCCAGAAGGCAAAAAAGCTAGGATTATAACTAAGAAGAACCTACCCAGCAAAACTGAGTATAATTCTTCAGGGGAGAAAATGAATATTTAATGAAATAGAGGATTTTCAAGCATTCCTAATGAAAATACCAGAGCCAAATAGAAAATTTGATGTTCAAACACAAGACTCAAGAGAAATATGAAAAGGAAAATATGAAAGAGAAATCATAAGACTTCTGGAATATCTATGCATGCTCCCCAGCTTCTCCAAGGCATTTTTCTTAAATTTCATCATTACTTTCCCAGAAACAGGCTTCCCAGTCTCTCAACATGGGGAAGCTGCATCATGAGTGAGCCATTAGGTTCTGCACATGTGCCAGTCCAAGGCTGCAGAAAGGAAACCATGTATACCAAAATGTTCACAGCAACTCTCTTTGTAGGAGTAAAAGACTGGAAACACAGTAGTTACCCATTCGTTGGGTAATGGCTGAACAAATTGGAGTACATGAAAAGAATGGGCTATAATTTTTAATATATTTTATTTTCCCCCCCAGTTACATGCTAAAAGGTTTTTTATAATTTTTTTAAGTTTTGAGTTCCAAATTCTATCCCTTCCTCCCTCCCTCCTTCCTTCTCTCCCTCCCCGAGATGGTAAGCAATCAGGTTATACTTGTGTAATCATGTAAAACATTTCCATACTAGTAATATTGTACAAGGAGACTCAAATAAAAGGAAAAGAATGAAAGAAAAAATGGAAAATAGCATACTTCAAGTCTATATTCAAACAATATCAGTTCTTTCTCTGAAGATGGATAGTATGCTTCATCATTAGTTCTTTGGGATTGTCTTGGATCATTGTATTGCTGAGAATAGCTAAGTCATAATGGACTATTATTGCTCCATATTAAATTGTGTATGCAAGGAATTCAGATAAACATTAGAAGACTTAGATGAAATAATGCAGAGCAAACAGAACCAGGAGAATAATATATGCAATGACCATAATAATGTAAATGAAAACAATATTAGAAGGTAGTCAGGTTCACATTTTTTGCAGTGATTATCTTACAGAAAAAGTGACAAAATACATTTCCCATCTCTTGGTACAGAGGCGAGAGACGATGGGAATGGAATGTTCCATATGCTATAAGATGAGGTGGTCAATTTTGCTTGACTGTTTTTCTTTGTTTCAAGGCAGAAATCAGTGGAGAAAGTGGTGTACCAGGAAATGATTATGTTATAAAAACACAAAGTTATCAATAAAACTTTTTTAGACAAAAAAAAGGCAGCACAGATGTGACTGATTTTTCACAAGTGGAGTTGATAGGATCTAACATGAATATGATACGTGAGAAAGAAAGGTGTCAAAGATAAACCCAAGGTTACAAATGTGGGTGATAAAGGAATAAAGCTGACACAGGCAGAAATAATGAGACCAGGAAGAAGAGTAGGAAAAACAGGTTTGGGGGTCAAGACATTGATTCCAGTTTAAGACTTTTTCTTGTTTGGGACATCTAGGTATAAATGTCCTTTAGGAGAAGAAGGTCTAGATCTCAGAAGGAAGATGAGAAAATAGAGGAAAAGACTTGAGTCATCCGCAGAAAGGTGGTATTTGAAAATACAGGGCAAATGAAACCACCAACAGAAGAATGTAGAGAAAGAAAAGACAAGAGAGGACAGCCTCTTGTGAAACAATCAGTGGGGCCATTAACAGGCTGGGAAGAGGATAGGAAGCCAAAAAAGGAGACAGAGAGAGCTAGGAGGCTAAACAGGTGGTACAATGTCTCCAAAGCCAAGGGAAGAGAGTGTCTGGCAGTAGGAGGAAGTCAACACTGTCAGAAACTGCAAAAAGGTCAAGGGTAGCAGGGACTAAAAAAAGATTTAGTAATTAAGAAGTCATTGGTGACCCTAGAGAGGGAAGTTTCTGCAGTGGTGGGAGCAGAGGTTCAGAAAAGAGTAGGTAGGTAATGAGGAAATAGAAATATCAGTTGTAGATAACTTTTTCCAGAAAATAAGCAGAAAGAAACTTTCCCCAGAAGATTAGTGAAATGAAGGAGATAAAAGGAGCAGGAAAGGAGGCTTAGGAGGTGATGGGATGTAGTAGGAAGAGTGAGGAGACTGGGATCAAATCTCATCTCTGACACTGCCTTGTGACCTTGGGAAAATCATCTATCTTCTAGGAAGAGCTGAGTTCAAATCCTCATTCAGATAATTACTACCTGTGTGACCCTGGGCAAGTCACTTAACCTCTGTGTGCTCCAGCTTTTTCCTTTGTAAAGGTAAAAAGGAGTTAGACTACCAGGGTCCAGCCTCAAGTTCCCCTCTCCCTCTTTGTGGGGTCTTGAAAAAGGGAATTTCCTATCCTCACTGCTCTTCTGCCTTTCCCCAAAGTAGTCTCACATGAGGGGGTCCTACACCAATTTTAAAAGTATGTGTATGTAGGAACAGCTAGGTGGCACAGTGGATAGAGCACCAGCCCTGGAGTCAGGAGGACCTGAGTTCAAATTCAGCCTCAGACACACAACACTTACTAGCTGTGTGACCTTTGGCAAGTCACTTAATCCTGTTTGCCTCAGTTTCCTCCTCTGTTAAAAAAAATGAGCTGGGAAAGGAAATGGCAAACCATTCCAGTATCTTTGCCAAAAAAAAAAAACCAAACCCCAAATAGGGTCATGAAGAGTTGGACATGACTGAAAATGGCTGAACATCTTTGTTTCAAATCGGAGCCAAAGGCATGACCTGCCCAGTCTTCGTCCCCCTTTCATCTTAGCAGCAATTGTGGGATGTCTTTTTTCTGCCTCCTCTGAGTACTAGGGGCAAGTTTTCTCCAGCTCACTCTCAATGCAAGTTTCTGGATACCAGAGGTATCCTATGATTCTTTAATTTTCTCTTTCAAGCTTCAGAAGTGACCTTCTCCTAACACATCAGAATTTGGTAACAGATTGGGGAGGATGGAAGGCTTCACATTCATTGTAGTGGGAAAGAGAAACATTTGATCATCCCCATGGTCCACATCAGGGAACTAACTAATGTCTCCCATATTGTTATGTACCACTTTTTTTTTTTGGTGGAACTGAAGTAGCTTTGATTGAGGAAAAACTAGATATACTGTGGTATGTGAATGCAACTGAATATTACTAAGCTATAAGAAAATATTGGCAGCTAGATGGCACCACAGTGCACTGAGGGCTAGACCTGGAGTCGGGAAGACTCATCTTTCTGAGTTCAAATCTAGCTTCAGACACTTACTGGCTGTGTGACCCTGGGCAAGTCACTTAACCCTGTTTGCCTCAGTTTCTTCATCTGTAAAATGAACTGGAGAAGGAAACAGCAAACCACCCCAGCATCTTTGTCAAGAAAACCCCAAATGGGTCACAAAGAGTTGGACATAATTTGAATGACTGAATAGACAAGAAAAAACAATAGACATGGAGAATTCAGAGAAGCCTAGGCACACTTCTAAGAATTGATTCAGAGCAAAATAAGCCAATCGAGGGGAAAAATACACAATGATGACAATGTTTATCTATATTCATTTTTATGAGTATTTATTTTCTCCTACTCCCCACTGAACAATAATTTTTTTAAAAAGAAAAAGAAAGCCATCATAATAAATAGGCAGAGTCCTACAAAACAAATCCCTACATTGACCTATGTCCAAAAATGTATGTCTTATTTGCCATTTTAATTTTTTTAATTTAATTTTTTTTTTTAGCTAGGCAATGGGATTAAGTGACTTGCCCAGGGTCACACAGCCGGTAACTGTTATGTGTCTGAGGCCGGATTTGAACTCAGGTCCTCCTGAATCCAGGGCCGGTGCTCTATCCACTGCACCACCTAGCTGCCCCTATTTGCCATTTTAAGTCTACTTTACCCATGTCTAACCCTACCCACCAATATAAACATCACCATAACTCTCTAGCCCCCAATATTAGACTTGGTCTTGTCCAAAGTACCCGTTGTATGGCCAGATGGGTGGCCTCTCTCTTGGGACAGGAAGCACCCAAAGGCCTTGATGACCCTCAAGCTTTGGTTTAGATTCTGGGCAAATGGCCCACCAGGAGATGAGTGGTTTGTTTGTTGGTTGGTTTTTCCATCTTCCATCCTCTCAACTCTGGTTAAACAATGACTACAATGTAAATCAGGAATTCTTAAACTTTTTGGGTCCCAGACCCCTTTAGCACTCTAGTAAAGCCTATGGATGCCTTCTCAGAATATTTTAAATGCACAAAATAAAATACATAGATTTATAAAGAAACTAATTATATTAAAATAGTTATCAAAAATATATTTTAAAAGTTTATAGACCACAGGTTAAGAACCCCTAATGCAAATGGAACAAAAAACAACTACCCTTCCTACCAAATGAAACTAAATGTTATATAATTATAGTGACCCACCTTGGCCTGGAAAAAGACTTTAAAAAATGCATCTCCCTCGCTTCTTCACTGAGGTGGGTAGGGGGGGAGAGAAGGGAAGACTATGGGTGTCGAATACAGTATCTACTGTTAGGCAAGTTGAACATGTTGGCTGATTTTGCTGAACTGTCCTCTCTTTTTATTCTTTCTTACAAGGTTCACTGGGTGAGGGCAGGGATATATTCAGAAATGAAGGTGATATAAAAGCAAAAGATGATTTTTAAAAGATGTCTTTAGGCCCGTTTCCTTCTTTGTAGAATACAACATTTGGATGAGATGATTTCTAAGGAGAGCTCTCACATTCTAGGATTCTAGGACATCGATATAAAAACAAACCTTACACTTTGGGTAGAATAGTAGAGTTGGTTTCCAGGGAAAGGAATAACTTTGAGATTCTGGGACTTTTGCAGAGGTCTATGCCAGTTGACATGAGGCTGCTTCTGGAGCTTTGTGCAGACAGTCACATGCCCTGTAGCCTGGAGATCCCAGCTACCACCTCCTCATTTTAGCAAGGCTAAAGGCTTTCAGGGGTCAAGGGGTGGAAGACTGAATCTTTGGAATTGAACCTGAATGACACATTTGCAGAGGTGATGGGATGAGGTGTTGACTCATATCCCAAGGCCTGTGGTATTTAATGGATTCATGGATGGGGAAATTGAGGCACAGAGAAAGGAAGGAGACCCAATGAATCAGAGCCAGACAATGAGCATACATGTACCACTTCTGTCTACCCATTAGCTGATCATCCTCCAAGCCTTAGAATTAGGAGTCAAACCCAGGTATCCTCACTCAGAGGGTAGCAGGAAAGGGGCCTCGTTGAATCCTTTCCCCTATTTCCCTGCCTCATTACTCAGGCAAAGCCCGTACAGAGAAGGGGAAACAGAAGGAGAGGCGACTATGGCATTTCAGATGTGGGAGAGGGGTGGGTGAGTTTCAGATGAATGGGGGAGATAGCCCTGGTTGTAGAGAGGAGAGGTCCCAGAAATTAAAAGCTGGCAGCCAGAAAATCATGAGGGAAAGACCCAGATGGTGACTCACCTCCCACATGCCCACCCTTTCTGTATTACACAGACTTCCCCACAGAAGAGCATCACAGCTGCCAGACCATGTAAAGGAGCTGACGTACTACTCCCGCCCCCAGCAATAAACCATGCCCCAAGCTCCACTGCTCAGAAAGTGAGGGCCCTCAAGTCAAGCCAAAAACATAAACTGTTCCCCAAGGGCTGCAACTTTCCTTTCCTTCAGCTCCTTGAAAGAAACAGAAGAGAGTGACTGGGGACTAGAGTAATGAAGAAATCCTTAGAAATGCTATAGAAGCAGTATAGAAGGCTATCCTGGGGCAATCTACTTAGCTTTGCTGAGCCTGTTCCCTCATTTGTAAAAATGAAGGGCTAAAGTACCTTCCAATTCTAAAGTTAAATAGATTTGATCAAGGTATCAACCAAGCAGTGACAGATGTAGAATTCCACTGTGTTTTGATTCCCACAGACCCATGATTTCCACTACACACTTCAGGTGCCAGAATAGGTATATGGGCATGAGAAGGAATGAAGTTCAGCTGAGCCCCTTTAGGGATCCAAGGTCCTTTGTGCTTGGCTGCATTCTTCCTACTTCCTCCTGAGGAGATTAAGAAAGGTTCCTACCTTCTCATATCCAAGCATAAAGGATGATGAATGAAGTCTCCTCTCCCTCCCTTTCACATATGGGGAAACTGAGGCCTAAGCTGGACCACAGAGTAGACCAGATGCAGAATTGGGGTGTGAACCCAGAACTCACTTTCAATCCATTTTTTTACTCCACTTCTCACTCCTCTAATTATAATTTAGCTAAAAACCCCATTTTCAAGACTCGACCTATTTCTAAGAACCAGTGTCAAAGATGAAGGGGTGGGAAAAGCATAGTCTGATAGGAATTTCAGAACCATGTGTAGAATTAGAGATAGGGTGAACATGATTGATTCATCAAATCCCAGAATACTCCCAAAACGTTCGTGCTATAATCCAGTCTCCATCATTGTACAGACATGGTCTGAAGGGGGAAAGAAAGTTAGTTCCAGAGAGGAGTCCAGAAAAAAACCAAGACCAGAATCCCAAGGGTTCTGCTGATTCTCAGTCCAATATTCTTTTCAATATATCTCCAACAATATTTCTCAAACTGTGTTCCACAGAACCCTGATATTCTACAAAGAAAAAAATTTAAATGCCATAGAAGCACACAGGCATTCAATCACTTGATTACTATCACTTTTGCTTTCCTCTCCCTTCAGACTTCCCAATTCCATCAGTTAGCTCTAGCTATCTGTATATGCATATACCTCCTCCTTCTCTGAGTGAAGGTAACTGGTCAGCCTCAATGAGTGTGGGAAAGTAAGAAGATCAAAACCAAATCTATCGCATGACTAAAAAGAAGAATCTTGACTAAGAAAGGAAGTTATAGACATTTCCATCTGTGTCTGGGGAAATGGTGGTAGTCCTGGAGATCAGCTTACTGTCTGTGTCGATATCACACAGCGCCTATAGCATTCAGCTGATGAGAAAAACCACTGGACATAAACTGAAACTGATGACTGAAGTTGATCAGTACTAACAAGTTGGGCTAGAATTAGCCATTAATTGAGTATTTATTTAATTAATTAGCCAACAATTATTTAATTAATTAGCCAGTATTGTTTTTTTCAACCATTAATATTTTGGTGTCGATGCCCACTATGTGTAATTGAGTAGAAATGGGAAGTTTGAAGAAACACAGTGTTAATAATCACGACTGACAGTGAAATATTCATCATTACAGTTTGAGTAGCAAATCCCAAATAAAGAAGAAACATAATTCAAACTTACCTCCAACTTAGGTTTACTTCAGTTTTTGTTTGTTTGTTTGTTTTGTTTTGGCTAGGCAATGGGGTTAAGCCCATTGGTCACACAGCTAGTAAGTGTCAAGTGTCTGAGGCCAAATTTGAACTCAGGTCCTTTTGACTCCAGGGCCTGTGCTCTATCTACTGTGCCAGCTATCTGCCCCTTAGGTTCACTTGTGAGGACTTAAAAAAAAAATTCTATGGTCCTAGAAAAATTACAAAGACATTTATAAACAAAAATATACCAAATTTAAAAACAAAATGTCAAGATTTTGGTAGGAAAAAAAAGTGATATACTCAATCTCCCTACCTGCCACCAAGATCTGTGAGGCATCTCATGAGAATGGGCACACCCAAAAGTGTCCCCAATTATAAGATAGCAAATGAACGCCTTAATGACAATGTTAGGTTCAAGAGAAAACCAATGGGAAAATATTTGCTTTCAATCATTATTTGGTATCGATAACAGGCATTTTTTCAAAAATTGCTATCTTTTCAGTTCACTCTTCTGGCCTTCAGGTGAAACCACCTTTTAACTAAGTTCTTTTTTGGATACTTCTATTACTAACCCCACTTTAGAAGGGTCCAACAAGCCCAAATAGAGAAGAGTTGCTGTGACCAAGCAATTATTCACCAAGCATTTATTGAATACCTCCTAAATGCCCAGCAAAGTGACAAGTGCTTAGGGGAACACAAAAGAGCAATAAAACATGGTCCCTGCTGTCACAGAGTTTACACTATAATTAGGGAGACGTGACAAGACATCTGCATTAAATACAAAGAGATGTCACAAGGCAGCATAAGTGCCAAGTGACTGATACAGATAATAAAGTCTATGAGTTCAGAGGAGAGAAAAGATCACTGCAAGGTTAATACCACCCTATGGAATTTGAGACATTACTCTACATCTTTATGAAGTGGCGAGACTTCAGTCAGCAGCCTGAGGATTCTTTAATATTTGATGCTGCTTCCCTGGAAATTCTAGAGTAGCAACAGACAATTCACATCCTTCCTGGGCTATCTTCTTGCGTTCAGCTTTCCAATCACCCTGGTACTGGCCTGTTTTGTTGTTACTCAGTTGTTTCCAACTCTTTGTGACCCCATCTGGGGTTTTCTTGACAAAGATACTGGAGTGGTCTGCCATTTCCTTCTTTACTTCATTTTACAGAGGAGTAAA
The DNA here is from genome assembly GCF_003287225.1 of Phascolarctos cinereus. Lineage (NCBI taxonomy): Eukaryota > Metazoa > Chordata > Mammalia > Diprotodontia > Phascolarctidae > Phascolarctos > Phascolarctos cinereus. The sequence continues at coordinate 146,347,336 of NW_027555625.1, read as the reverse complement.
CTGAGGGCTATGTGACTTGCCCAGGGTCACATGGTTAGTAAGCGTCTGAGGCTAGATTTGAATTCATAAACATAAATCCTTCTGATTGCAAGCCCTGTGTGCCAGCTAGCTGCCCTATACAGGTGATTGGAATGTTCATGGAGGACTAGTGCCTCTGGGGTGAGGGTTTGCCAAGCCCTTTTCAGGGCTGCATCCATCCTTAGTGTTCACCTTCACCTACCTCTCACCTGTGGCTCCAAGAAGCAGTAGCATGCACAGCAGCCACACCCCAGTAAAACCATCTCAACAGACCAGATAAATAAGGTGGAGGGTAACTGATAGGCCTCAAACCTATCAGTGAGTCAGGGGAATGTCTATCCCAAGCACATGAAGACTTTCTCCAGCAGAATGGGGAACAATTTGTTCCAACAGCCACTTAGGCAGCTGAAGCAGGTGCTGTGGAGGGCTTAGAGCTTGGTCAGGCATCAGAGACACCAAGGTCATCCATCATATCCTGGACCATCTCCAATCACCTTGACTTTTGTCCTGCTATTGCACTTCAATGACTCAGGAAGAGTGAGGCTGACTTTAATTCATGAGGAAGTCATGACATCGTCCCATGATGTCACTGGTCCTCTTTAAATAATAAATAAAATAAAAGACAAACTGGTCAGCTGAGCCGTCGGTTGGCATTGTCAGCCACTAACAGTATTATAACCAATTAAAACTGTTCCAACTGTTACTGGAAGATCTGATGCTCATAGACAGCTCAGCCAGAGCCAACTGGTGGAAAGAGGGAGACAAATGGCTTGCTCCCATTCTCTCTCCTTTTTTTTATGCCATATAAGTATTCATGTGAAATGACTGCAGAAAGGCTTGAATTGGATGGTCAAAAAAGCTATCATGGAGTAGATAGAACTAGAAGGAAGAATAAGACAGAGGGAAAGAAAAAGGGGACCGGGCATTCCTGTATTGGAGAATGATGTGAGAAAATGTTCAGAGGCTGAGACTACATACTGGGATAATGGAAGCAGTGGCTATATCAGAGTTCCTGTCAGAAAAGCATGAAGTAAAAGTGAAAAGCTGGGCTGGGAGTTGACTGCGGAAAAGCCAGAATGTCAGGTTTTTTTTCCTATTTCATCCTTTACCTAATGGGATTTGGACAAAGGAGAGACATGATTAAAATTGTGTTTTAAAAAGGTTAATCCAGTATCAGGGATATGGAATGGGTTGGAAGGGGAGGAGATTTAAAGCAGAGAGCTCAGTCTGAAGACTACTGTTGTAACATACAAATGTGAGCTGATAAAAACAAAAAACATGGTAGTGGAAATGGTAAGGAAGAGAAGACTATAAAAGAGCATGGAGATTAAATCAGTAGAACTCAATGACTGGTTGGACGTTGGGTGTAAAGGATAGGGAAGAAACTCTTGGGAGTTTCTGGACTTGGGCAACTACAATGAATGGCATTATGAATAATGGTTGCTGAAAACAAGCAGGTAGCAAAGTGAATTAGTAATGCCAGGTGGTGGGTGACAGTCTGACAACATAAAGAGATTGTGAGAAAGGATTTAGATAAAAATCAGACAATGGAAAATCTCCATTACAGGAGATTAAGGGGGTAGTCAGGGATTTGAGGAAGAGATATTCATAAACTCGAAGGATACCCTTTCGAAGGAAAACTACCACGCTGTCCCACAAAATAATGCTGGGTGCTCCTGTCATAAAGAAATGCTAGCCTGACCCTGGCTGGTTTTTTTTTATGCTCAGCTCCACTGGCCACTTCTGGGGTTAATCAGCTGTGTGCCCTGACAATCTTGCTAAGAAGGATAAGGCTTTTAGCCAAAGCCCCATGCCAACTCACCCAGCTCCTGGTCTTTCTAGAAACCAGAAACTGACTAGGAGATGGCAGCAATGGAAGTAACAGGTAGACCTTTCACTGACTGTTTCAAGGGGAGTTCAGCCTGGTAATGGTGATAAGCTTAGGGCAACACTGGGAAAGTGGGGGATGGGAAGACCCACACCAACACTCAAGAAGCATGAATCACTGTCTCCCCTGTCATAGTAAAACCAGTTGGGGCCTCTACAACACACAATTCCAGGCCCAGGGGAGGAGTAATTCAATACCTTTCAGTGAGAGCTAGTTTTATCTATCACTTTAAGACAATCAAACATACTCACCTACCCAGACCACGAAAGATGAAGATGAATATCTAAAACTAATCCCTGCACAACACACACACTGTGTAAATTTGTCTTCCAAGTATGATGTATACACAGGCATGCCACCAGACTTACACAAACATAAAAAAGATTTACCACAGGAGGGAGGGAGGGAGTGGGGGGAGGGAGGGAGAGAGAGAGACAGGAAGGAAGGAAGGAAGGAAGGAAGAAGAAGGAAGGAAGGAAGGAAGGAAGGAAGGAAGAAGAAGGAAGGAAGGAAGGAAGGAAGGAAGGAAGGAAGGAAGGAGGTAGGAAGGAAGGAAGGAAGAAGGAAGGAAGGAAGGAAGGTAAGGAAGGAAGGAAGGAAGGAAGGAAGGAAGGAAGGAAGGAAGGAAGGAAGGAAGGAAGGAAGGAAGGAAACAGGCAGGCAGGCCGGCCTCTTTAATTGGTCCTCACATAACAGTGTCTCTCTGAACGATCACTGGATCATAGATTTCGGCCTAAAAGGAACTTTGGAGACTGTTTGGAACTCAACAGAGGTTAAGCAGTCCGATAGTAAACAGAAGAGGGAGGATTTGAATCCAGTTCTTCCTAACTTGGAAACTAGCACTCAATTCACTATGATTATCATGCAGCCTCTCCTATGAAACTTAGGAAGGAGAAGATCCATCATTAAAGTAGAATCATAGTACCTTAGCTGGAAGAGATCTTAGAGATCATGTCATCCACACACTCCATCCACAATTCTATCGCCCCAAATTTTAGGGATGAGGAAACAATCCCAGAGACATTGATGGACTTGCTCTGGCAAGAGGCACTCTACCTCATCCCCACCACCCAACCATCCAAATGGCTGAGAAGGCAGGTCACAGAGCCTGGTGTGTGAACAGTGGATTCATCAAACCAATGGCTACAAGCCTGCGAGAGGTTAACAGCAGGGTTTGGTTTAGTCACTAAAGAGTAAGGGGCCTTGTGGGGAGGCAGGATGTAGGGGCTCCCACACCAGCCCTGAGCCTTTGCTGTGGCTCAGAACATGAAGTACTACAAAAGCCACCTTTACCTTCCCCATTCACCTCCTCTGCTCACATCCTGTTTCCACCACTTTGAAACCTCTCACTCCTAGGCAGACCCATAATGGTTTAATATCACCTCATTCTGGTTAGTTTGGGGGTATTGTGCTTTTATTTTTAGCTTAATAGGAGGGACTGTAGAAATGTGTACTTCCGTCTAGGAGGGTCTTGACATTAGAATCTTTCAGAATGTGGCTCCCTACATAGGCACTGAGGTTTTTCTGATGAGCTGAAGGTTCCTTTCTAGCAGTCAAGGCACATGGAGTAGGGCATGGCCATTCTAGACAGGAGTGAGATCAGGACTCATAGCACTAGGGTGCAAAGGAAACAAGCACTGAACTATGACTTTCAGAAGCCACCTGGTATACCCCCGTGGTGGCCCTTCTCTCCTTCAGAGCTGTTGCCCTCCCTCAGTTCCTCCACCACTTAGACGATTTATATACTACCACAGCCATACTGGCTTCTCTTTCTGAGGTGTACAATTTCTTCTTTGTTGGCATCACCTTGAGACATCAGCTCACTGGTGACAGTTGTATTAATTTAAAAAAAACAAACATTGTCCATTCCATTAATTCTATTCCCAAGACAAGCCCACTGAACCTGCCATGGAAGCCCCCAACCCTAGGTGACCTCCACTGTCTCTGGTCCCAGTGTGCACTGCTATAAGGTATAGAGCTGGGATGACTTAATGCAAATTCATGTTGTCCAACGTCATCTTGCCTCAACACTGTTCAACATTCCTTTTATTTACTTCTTCTCTACTCCTAAGTCACCTCCACGTGGCTATTTCAGACCTCCTTAAAACCTCAACTTCTTAAAAAAAAAACTTCAACTTCTACCCAGAATTTATCTTTTGGTTCACCTTTCTGCCTCTTACTCTCTTCTTTCAAAGAAACCTACAACATAAAGTTAGTCCTATAGAAAGACTGACCATCATCATCAAAACCTACTTCATCAAGCTTACCTCCTTTGCTCACTTTTTTTTTTCTCCAAGGCGATCAGGATTAAGTGACTCGCCCAGGGTCACAGAACTAGTAAGTATCTGAGACCAGATTTGAACTCAAGTCCTCTTGAATCCAGGGCCGGTGCTCTATCCACTGTACCATCTAGCTACCCCCTTTGCCTCTTAGCTTCCTATCTATTTTCTACTACTAAATTCCACAACAATAACAACAAAAAATCTCTGATTCGTATAGACGAATGTTGTATTTGCCGCCTAGCATGCTTTTGCTAGCCTCTACACCATTTAACCTGATTTTCCAAGCTATAAACTTTCTCTCACCTCCTAGTTTATCCATATTTTATGTAACCTTCAAGGCCAGCTCAGGTTCCAACTCTTTTCCTATCAGTGTCTATTCACACTGAGTCCTTGCACAACAGGATCATAGGAATTAGAAGTAGGACCACGGATACTTCACATAGTCCAAATCTCTTCATTTTATGGTTCCCCACTGAGCTAAAAATAAAAACCCACAGGGCTTAGTGATTTGCCCAAGATCACACAGTGGTGAGTCAGTAAGAGTTAGGTTTCAAACCCAGCTCCTCTAACTCGACTTGATGGATTGCCACAATGAGCATATAAGGTATGACTAAAATAAGGAGAATGACTTAACAAACCACACCTGTACTTACTATATTATTCTTCACAGCAGTTAACCTGGGGGAGCTCAAATAGGGGACTCTCCAGGGAATACTTCCATCTCCATCCTGTTTCCAGTATTCACTGGTTCAACCCATATTACAGAGCAAAGAGAGATGGGCTGGGGGAGGAATTAATCAATCCTAATTCTATTATTTTATTGCCTGGATCAAACCATTTATTCATATATGGATCTGATTGAGGAAAGGAAGAGAAAAAAGAAGAGATGCAAGATGGATGGAAGCACTTAGACCAATCCCTTAAGTTCTTAGGCTTTTCAAAGGAAAAGTAAGGAAAAGATAGGTCTATAGAATCAGGGATGAAAGGCAAAAACAAACTGAACTCATTCCTGGCTTATACATGTGAATCTTTATACCTTTCCCATCTCCCTCAAAAAAATTCCTCCCCCTCAGTTCTAGATAAGTACCTGAAAATAAGCCTTGATATCCACGTTTTCACATCCTTCTAGCCTCACTAACCAACAAGCACTAAGAAGTACAAAGCCAGTCCCTGCTTTTCCCCACCAAAGCCACCTGATGTAGCACCCACTCATGCTGAGGTCCTCTGACCTACTTCCTTTGCTTGTCACCTTATGCATTTGGGAAGTTTTTTAACTTTTTGAGAGGCGATAGAGCCCAAATCTACCCCCTGCAGGGGAAGCTACAAAAGAAACTCAGGGCTATTAGATGAGTGATGCAACTCTGCCACCTGCTGTACCTAAGCTGTAGTTACATCAGGGTGGAGTCTTCATGGGTAATGGATAAATTTAGAACTGAAGAAGGTCATCTGGTCCAAACGGCCTCCCTCAATTTACAGAGGAGAAAACCAAGGCCCAGAGAAGTTACATATTTTGCCCCAAGGGAGTGGGAGGGGGCTGCCCTAGTTACACAAGCTCAGTGTAACCTCTTAGCAGCTTCTAAACTACTCATGTTAAAATCTCTGCTAATTCATCACAGCAGTATCTGTAAAATCACAAATACCATGAGGGTACAAGAGAGCTGGGCTACACAAAAGTCTCCGACTTGGAATTTAAGAGAATGTACAAACAATTTTGAAACACTTTAAGAATCCTCATCAATGCAACAATCAGCCATGATCCCAGAGGACTGTGATGAACACTACTTATCTCCGGGAAGAGAGGCGATAGTCTAAAGCAGAATGAGTCACACAGCTTTGGCCAATACAGGAATTTATCTGAGTTTTTCTTTTCTTTTCTAGTGGGGAAGGGAGGAGGTGAGAGGGGGGAAAATTAATTCTTGACAAGAAAAAATAAAATGTCTAAGAGACCCACACAGGGAAATTTTGAAGGCAGCATCCACTTTTTATCAGATGGGGAAATACTTTCTTCTAATAGAGAATACATGGAAAACATGGTGTATTTTCTAGAAGATAACATTTTTTAAAATGTCAGTGTTCCATGTTAAGAGTTAGTTCAGCATAGGAATGTTTCTGTGCCATTGTATTCACAATTATAAGTGGTTTTATTATAAATCAAATCAATAAGATATTCGAGGAAACTCAATATACTTTTATGGGAGAAAAAAGGTCTATGATGGAAATAAAGGCTCAGAAGTAAAAAACAAGAACACATACAAAAAAACTGATGGATGCATAACCAACAACAAATCTTAAAGAATGGAAGGAACTTGTAAGAATTGCTTCAAGAGGCTCCAAAAAGCCCAAAGTGAGCTGAGGTTTGCAAAAACACACATATAACAACTAAAAGACAACTAAAAGAGTTTTTTGAAAAAAGCTGTGCAATTATAATGACTATATTTAGCCCCAAGCAGAGTCAAGAAAATGTACCTCCCTCTTTTCTTTGCAAAGGTGATAGTTTATGGGTATGAAATATTACCAGACATAGTTGAAGCTTTCAGATTGTTTTGGTTGGTTTTGCTGAACCAGGTTTCTTTTTCTTCTCTTAGGCTAACCCAATGTAGCTATTTCAGACTTTCTTCTCCAGGCCCTAGTCCTACTTAGTATTTGTCTGCTAGGTAGGGTAGAGGGAGAAGGGATATAAGTAAATGTGATGTAATGTAAAAACAAAAGGCATCAATAAAAATAGTTTTTAAAAGTTATGTTCACAGTTAGAACAAGCAAGGGAAAGGACTCCTGTCTAAGGAAAGAATATAATGGTAATGAAGAAAGCAGAATAGCCATTGCTTTCATCTTTATCAAAGAGAACACTCAACATTGTAAAAAGCAGATTTAAAAGAGATCAAACACTGTGAAGAGAGAACTGTACATATAAGACCAAAAGTCATTCTCCGATTGACGTGAAAAGGATATAAGCAAATAGTTCTTTAAAAGGATTGTACCCTATTAATAACCAGATGAAAGTTACAAATCACTAATAAGAGAAATAAATGCAAATCAAACAATTCTGGGTTTTCGAATTCCACATAGCAAATTGGTAAAGATAACAAAAGCTGGGAATAGGAGACGTTAGGAGGGATTGTGAAATCACTAACATTAACAAGCATGCTGTTGGTAGAGCTGTGAATTGATACAACCATTCTGGAAAGCAATTTAGAATTATGCAAATTAAGTCACCATACCCTTTGACCCAGAGATTCCACCGTTAGGCATATACCCCAAGGATTAAAAGGAAAATCCTGCACAAACAAAAATATTTTTAGCAGTACTTTTCATAGCAGCAAAGAATTGTAAACAAAGTAGATGACCGATGATTGGGGAATGGCTCTACAAGTTTGTGATACATGAATGTAATGGAACATTTATTGTGCTGTCAGAAATGCTAAAAGTTTATCAAGAGAAATATGGGAAGACATAAGAACTGATGTATAGTAAGCAGAACTTAGAAAATAATATAAATGACAACAACATAAAATGCAAAGTTCAACCATAAAATTATTGAAACAGAATGGGGCCAGAATATGATAATGACCAATCTTGGTACCAAAGAGATGAAAAGGTACCTCTCCCTTCCCTTTTCTCCTCTTCTTTGCAGAGATAAGGGACCACAGGCAGGGAACACTGCATATGTCACATTTTCAATATTTGCTTTGCTGAACTGTCTTTCCTTTTTAAAAATTCTTTGTTATAAGGAACTGCTTTCTGGCAAGATAAACTGGGAAATATAGGTGATATTAAAATGTAAAATAAATCAATAAAATGTAATATACAAAAAAAAGTATTGAAGCCTAAGAAATTAAGAGTACCTAAAATTTAAAATTATTTCAAGTCCCTAGGACTAGAAAAATTTTATCTCAGAGAACTGAAAATATTTCAAATCTACTACAAGCTTTTTCAATAGTCTTTGAGAAATCACGGTAAACAGGTAATGTGTCAGAAAACTAGAGACAGAGAAGTGTCCTAATTTTAAAATGAAAGAAAATTATTTATTCCATGAACTACAGAGCTGTGGCAAAAATTAGTGAAAAGGTTATTCAACAGCATGTTTATAAGCATAAGAAAGAGTGATGTCAAGCATGGATTCACTAAAAAAAAATTATGACAAACTTCGTTTTAAAAAATAAAATTATTAAACCAGTGTAGAAAGTGTATTTTGATTTCAGCAAGGGAAATAGAAAAATGTGGGCTCGACAATAGTATGGTAGTACAGTTACATGAAATGGGCTCTGGTTGAACAATTTAGCATTTAAAAAAATGTTAATTGATGGATTAATAGTAACCTGGAGGGAGGCTACAAGCCAAATGCCCCACAACTTTGTCCTGGTCCTGTTGGAAATTTTTAATCAATGACTCAAAAGACGTCCTGCTTATTAACTTTACACATGACACAAAGCTAATAATGGTAGATGTCAATTGGTATTTTAAAAAATCTTGACAGGTTAGAAATAGGTAGCGTAGTACAGTAGAAAAAGCAAAAGCTTTAATATTCAGAGAATCTGGATTCAAATCCCACCACTTACGATTACTGCTTTTGTGATCCTATGCAAGTTACCTAACCCCCAGGGGCCCTGGGGATCCTTATCTAAGGATCTTATTCAATGAGGAGGTTAGACAAGATGGTCTCTGAGGTTCCTTCTAGCTCTATGATCCTATGGCCCTCATAATGGAATCGAATTTTAAAAATTCAATTTGAGATAAATGTAAGGTGCTGAATTCAGAATTAAAAAAACAAAAAAACGAAAAACAATGAATTATACAAACTACAGCATACAGAACAATCGTCTTAAATTCAGTGAGGAAAAGCTGGAGGTTTTAGCTGACCTAACTGACCTAACTGTGAAGCATGGTAGGCTGCTAAAAACTAATGCAATCGAAGGCCAAACAATTATCTGATGAATGGCACGTCCCTAAGCCACAGAACAACTAGTTCTTCTCAAGCTCTGTAATAGGGATGGGTTGTAATAAGTGTCACAAAGTAAAGAACTGAGGGGGATGGGAATGGGGAAAAAAGGAGTGAAGAGGCAGAAGGGACATTAGTTCTCTCATTTGTAAAAAAAGAGATTAGGTCCCTTCTGACTCTAGGAACACAAGCATAAATTCTGTGCCTACTTGAGGTTTTTTCCTTAGTCATTCACGTCTCTGATCTTCAAAGGCATTGTGCAGACTGAAGGAGGCCCCTCACGTGTATGAATTTATTAATTTATTAAAAATCAAAGATACAAGGCTCTTAAAGCTAAATTAATTAAAACATAAGCATTGAGATACATAGTAGGTGCTTAAAGGTGGTGGGTTTTTGTTTTTTTTAATAAGCATCAAGATTAATGGGATGAAGAGAAGATCCAGAATCCCACATAAGCAGTTCTAAGTTTTATCAATTCCTGTTATAACTTCCCCAACCTACAACGCCTTTAAAAAAAAAAGGCAAAATATCTGCAACCTAATTTGGTACATTCTTTCAATTCTTGCATGGCAAAACTCAATCACATTTCCCTCCACCATGAGAAAACATTTTCCAGATAAGCTTGTCCCAACCTACTTCTAGAATTCCTTAGGACTCCGTTTCTCAACAATCTTAAACCTCCCACTACTTTTGCTCTGAGAACAGTACCTTTATCATTTACATAAATTCAGCATCATTCTTCTATAATGACATATCTTTAACAGAAAAGGTTCACAGCAATTATCAAGACAAGGAAGTAGAAATGGGTGATTTATTTTTGGTTGTCATACTGGATGACCAAAGTAGAGGGATTAGAACTCAGGCATGAAAGCTCAGCTCTGAGTATAAGCCAATTGATACTGAGAAAGGACAAACTATTTTTGTCCCCACACCTAAACTTAGAAAAGAAAAGGGCTATGCCCCTACATCAAGCAGAAATACTCCTCTTTTCAATTATAACCAGGAAGGAAAAGATAATTCTAATACTGAAAAGTTTCCCCACCACCACTCTTCCAAAGACAAACACTCTTTCATACCAATCAGTACATTTATTCACACTTTTGATAAAAATACCAGTTATTAGTGAAATTATTACAATCCCAAAAGTAACTACTACACTGACATAAACACAGTGCCACATATCAGAACATGGAATCATACAGAGAGTCCCAAGTACCCTAAGCACTTTTATAATTGCTCTCTTTATACAGACAGTAACTCCTGTAGGTAATGGATACTAATGGAATCCAGCGACTGTTCCCTGATTTCATCACATCCTGAAATGAGGAAAGAAGGATCAAGGAGCTTGGGCTCTTTAGCGTACCTGCGTCATATCATCTGAACAGATGCCAAGAAAGGTATTGGTAGGATCACTACCTTGGCACAAGACCGTTGAACAGACAGCAAGGGTACTATGAAGCGATTGTTACTTTTAGGGCTAGATCCCTTCCCCCATGATAGAAACAGGGTGTGAAGGATGGCAAACAGAAGTTTTCCACCTAAGTTCTGATGACAAGGGAGACTTCAAAATCACCTACCACCTTATAGACTGAAGTTTTGCCATAGTAACTGAGCCCAGATGATACCACCCTTACTACTCCTATACCCTATACGTGAGAACATATCTAAATCTGGAGATGGCACACTTGCCTTCAGGCAGGATCCTTCCACAGTCATTATAGCCAATGCACCCATCCAGAGCAAGGCACTCTAGTCAAAATCAAAACCTAATTAACCCAGTTAAAATCATTCATTCCACTCTGCAGATACTGTTAGCCTTCAAGTTGGACCTTTCTCTGGCCACACTGGTTAATATATCGGGCCAGAGCCAAGACATTCCAGCAAAATTCAAGTCAATTATATAAGAGCCAACAGCATTTCAATGCAACAAGTAGAAAGAGAGGTAATGGGAGAACTTTTGTCAAAATGCAGTGACTGAGGAAAAGTAAAGGAATGAGGCTTCTCTTTAGTTTTACTCCTTCCCTGGCTTCAATGCTAGGCAAAATGTTCAGATGAACAGGTATATAAGTAGCTCAGCCAGCATTTCTTAACGATGGCAATTATGGTTATGGCTAGCTTTTTCATTCTAAACATCCTACCTTAGCTTGTGATTCTGAAACCTCTATGGGAAGAAAATTATTTTCCCTTCCCTATGTGTAGTCTTCTCAACCGGGAACTGAGGATAAGTCCCTGGAGAATAGCTCCATCGTGATTTCATGCCTAAGCTTCACCACAGGAAGAGGGTCTATACAAACCTTATGAACATCCAGAAATAAGACTGAGTAAAGTCAAACCAAGAGGGCTAACAAGTTTGGCACTTCCTTTACAGTGAGGTTAAGGAGCAATCTTTTGCAGCTAAAGTGGAATCCTCAAAGCTAGTAACAACTGTGTGAATCTCTATTCCACTTTCTCAATCAAAAATTAACACAAAATAAAAATTCAAGTTTAATTCAATATTTTTAGTAAGTTGCCTTACCATCATCTTGCCTGATCGTACCTGAATACTGTTAACGTATTATTGTCTAAAAGGGCTTCCTTTACCTGTGGCCCTATGGAGGGGTGGATGGGAAGGAGATGATGGGTAAGCAGACACAGTTCAAACCACAAAGGGCAGCAAAGGTATTAAGTAGATTTAAAGGGGAATCTCACAGGGAAAAATGACACTTTCTGGTAGAGGGAAGGGCATTTCTTGGCACAGCTTTCATGTTGTTCCTAAATAGACAAAGATCAAGAAAAGGCCCTTGGGCCATATAGGACCGTTTCCTTTATAGTCAGCACATACAAAGACCTACTGCCAAGAGATTTTTCAATACCCCTTTCCCCCACAAACTGATGAAAAAACCCAAACAGCCTTGTTAGGTGGAGTCTTCAAGAAGTGAATGAAAGCCAAGTCACTGCAGAATTGATGGCACAAAGTAAAATCCAGGCTTGAGGAAAATGTTCCAAGGGGACAAACGGAAATGTTCTCATCCTTACAGAGGTATAAGAAATCTGTCCCAGAGTACCTCAGTGATGCAATGAATTTAAAATTCTTGGGCCAGGAACACAACAGCTTCCCAGGAGAGATGCCATCTTCTCAAATGCTCTGATAAAAGGATGGCAGAAGCACTGAAAAGTTAGGGCCAGGTGAATTAGACTCCAGTTATCAAACTAGGTGGTCTTTGTGAGTAAAGCAGACCTCTTCCAATATACCTGGCTTTTCCCTGTTCTGCAGCAGGGGGTTAAAGGTCCAAGGCAGGTGTGAAACAACTTCTCCCCCCCCAACCTAATTCCCTTTAAGCATATTCAATGCGAGGAGGGCCACAGCTGCCCTCACTCTTTCGATCTGGGGTCTGAGTGGCTGCCTTGGCCTCACTGCCAACATCGAAGGGTTTGGCTGAGATATAGTCCTTCACTTTGATTTCCATGTTCTTGGCTTTCAAAGTGGCCATATGCAGCTTCTCCAGGAAATCTGGCATGCCTATTAGAGAAAGGGAAAATGTATATTAGTGACACATAAAAGGAGGCACTCACATCATTAAGAGCAAGAATTTATTCCTCTCCTGAGATCACAACTCAGACAGTTAACTTAGGGAACACTGTAGTGATGAAGGTATCTCACGGCTTTGCCCACAGGAGGTGTGTCAAGCAGGCAGGTGGGCAAAGAAGGTGAAAAGGGGATTTCTATGTACATCAGTAACTATCTTCCCTGAGCAGACCCAAAGACATAGTTCTTCTTCTGGTGTTGAAAGACTTCTTCAAGGAAGAGATGCTCAGCCCAGGTCACATCTCTGTATTTGGAAATGTACCAACTGGTGAAGTTTCATCTCTACCTATAGTCCTTTCTACCTTTCTCCCCTACCCAAAAGAGGTTAGAAAACCTACTTGTTGATAGTAGAAAAGAAGAAAGTGACATGAGAACAATCCTAAATAGAAGAAATTAGAAAGAAGGAGAAACAAGCTGAATGCTATGACATGAAGCTTTGGTAGCATCTTTCCAGGGCAACTTTATCTCCCTGACAAGTTCATCTTCCCCATCATATCTTGCTTCCTTCAATACTATCTAAGAAATATAAATGGGGGCAGCAAGAAGGCACAATGGATAGAGCACCAGCCCTGGAGTCAGGAGGATCAGAGCTCAAATCTGTCCTTACACACTTGACAGCTGTGTGACCCTGGGCAAGGTCACTTAACTCTGATTCCATCCCCCCACATAGATATATTGAGTAAATACATATCATGGAGTCCATGTGCAAGGCCCCTCAGGTAAATAGCAATGGTTTTCCTTAAAACACTTCCCTGAACAAGCTAAGACTTCAGGTTTTTTTTAAATATCATAATCTCATTACTTAATGGAAGTATCACTAGTGTTTCAAGATTCTCAACATTGTTAGAGTATACAAGTTCATTTCTAAGTCGGTAAAGATTTAATTTTTGCTGCAACATTGCCCTTGACGTATTAAGAAATAATAAGAATATCCCTGATGTTCAGGTACACAATCTATAACATGCCCAACCCAGGTCACATTCCCAGACATACAAGCGATGAATACTCACCACTGGAGACCATCCAGCTAACGCAGTAACGAGGAAACACAGTTTGGGGATTGTCACTATATGTCAGCAAATAGTCAAAGCCATTCTGAAAAAGAACAATAGGATAGGATAAGGGACTCTGTATCACTCATCATCTTAACTTTCCCAATCAACTCTAAAAAGTAACCAGGTCCTATTTTTGGAGAGTACATCAGCCATAAATGCTTATCTCCAGTGGTCAATGTCGGCAGCTTAGATGAAGGTCTAAGTCTTTTGATGATAATCAATTAAGTGAATATGTTCTGGGCAACTATAAGTAGAAGACTTTGCTAGGCAAGGTGGTATCAGTGCATACAGGGAAAAAATGAAGGTTTATCATTTAGAGTAATAATTCCCAGAGCGCCTATGCATACTCTGTTTTAAGAAAAAGCTTTAAAAAAAACACAGCTTGATACAATTCTAGGCACATATCTCAAGGAAGCCAAAGACAAAGAAAGGTCATACGTATACTCAAATATGAATTACAGCACTTTTTATATGGTAGCAAAGAACTAGAAACAAAGTGGGTCCCCATCAGTTAGGGAATGGCTAAAGTAACAGCGGTACTTGAATGCAACAGACTATTGCTGTATTGTAAGAAACAATAGGAAGAATTCAGGGGAAAATGAGGAAGCTTTTCGTATCTGCAGTATGAAGTAAACAGAACCAAGACAACAATGTTTAATTGTTTTAGAAAAAGTTTTAGAGAAGTTTAAGTGATGATGCTTCACCCTGATCCTTTGAAGAAGTGAGGGATCATGGGAGTGGGATCCTGAATATAACAGACTTTTTTGATATACTGCTTTGTTTTGCAGAATTTTTCTTTCTTTCTTGATACTTTATTACAAGGAATAGCTCTTTTAGAGAGGGTAGGGAAGGGAATATAGTGGGAAATATAAGTGATGTGAAAACAGGAAATATGAACAAAAATAATTTTTTTTAAAAAGGGAGAATTATGGTCCCATATTTAATGAAATAAATTAAAACCTTTGTTACTATTTTTGTGACAAGGTAGAGAACTGACTTCAAAGTCAAGAAGAAGAGGAAGACACAAATGTGACTCTGGGCAAGACATTTAACCTCTTACTGCTCTAGGCTATTCTACATTGCAGAGAAGGTACCAATAAGCATTGGTAGGGGGAGTTTCCTCACTATTTGGAAGTTAAGGTGATATAAAAATAAAATATATTAATTATTGTTTAAATCATCTCCCATTTCTAGCATTTATATGAATTTTTAAAACTTCCCATGAAACTTAAAACTTTATTATAAGGCAAGAACTGTTAAGAGGCATATTTCAAATAGAGAACTAAACGTTCATTTTAATAGTTTCCATTCAAGGGGCAGAATGATGATCCCTTCACATGAACAACTACCCAGACAGGTTCCCCTTTAAGATAAACACAATACACTGAAATAATACTCCCAAATTATTCACATACCTTTAAAACCAAGTAGTGAATAGGAGAAATTAGAATCACAAAAAGGAAGGATAAATAAAATTCCAGATATTCAGCTAAGTAAATAAAGATGTTTGGAAAGTATTCTATGGGGTGAGAAAAAGGATGCTACCTAGTCAATGAGTCATCTACTTGGCCATTAGTATGACAATGCCTCACCATTACCCCATGAGTTGGACACAAAAAATGCAGCTGCTAATCACCACCTTATTCTGGGCCTCCTTCCATCAATGCCCAGTTGTGCAACAGCAGCTCATTTCCACCCTGAGGTCAAAACCATCCAGACATTCATGGCTGAAAGAAAGCTCACCTCATCAAATGATTTGTGGGGGCGGATAACCATCTGGGACTCGTAAGACCGGACACGAACAAATTCAGGAGATTCTGGTACATTAGGATGTTCTACCGCACTGTGAGAGAGAAGATAAGATGAATGATAACTTTGAGGATGAAAGGATAATGCCAGATATCACTTGTCTTGGCAACATGTACATTAAAACAATATTAAGTTTCATGAGGCTAATGATTGGGGGGGGGGGGAAGCAGGAAGCCTTTTTTTTTGTTGTTAAAAACAGACAAACAAGGAACAAAAACAGATTAAAAAAGAAAAAAATTTTGTAATGCTCCTGTGATTTCACTGGTCCAGGGAGTTCCCAGCAAGGAAATCCCCTTACCAATGCATATCTGTACCTACTCAGCAGATTCAGTCTTTAAGGAGTTTCCTGAAGCATTTGTGACATTAAGTGACTTACCCAGGGTCACAAAGTCAACAGATGTGAAAGCAGGAAGTCTTTCCGACTCCAAAGTCAGCTCTCTCTCTAATATACCATGCTGCCTCTTTGTAAAATATAAACTAATTAATGACATCAAAATGTGCTGCACTACCCCCCAACTCCAATTTCTCTTTTGGTAGCCAATTAGAAGGTGTCATTCTAAAGAAATTTACTTGTCTTTCTGGAATAATTATCACTAGGATATTTTTTCTCTTTAAATCATCCCTGACAAAAACAGAACATTTGCTGTATAGAATCCGTCGGGAAGAATGTTAAGCACCCCAAAGATACTTAAAAGCATCTATCAATAAAAGTGAAGGTTTTACTCAAAATTACTACTTGCCCCACTGCCAACTATACGCACCGTGACACCAACACCATCACATTGTTTTCCTGATCCACACTGTACCTTCGCACGTACACATAATCCCGCGAGTACATTGGATACTAAAGAAAGAGAGAGAATTAGGTGTCTGCATCAGCTATATCTGATTAAAGTAAAAACATCCGTGAAAAGAAAAGTACTCACAGGAAAATGAGTTACCCAGTGAAGAACTTCAGAACCACTTATCACATCCCTCTCAATCACTTCCAGTTTGATGACCAGAGCATCCCACTTTTTCCTATACTCTGTATCCAGCTGTAGACAGAAAGAACATATGAAGACTAAGAAACTCCAAATAA
Source organism: Phascolarctos cinereus (assembly GCF_003287225.1). Taxonomy (NCBI): domain Eukaryota; kingdom Metazoa; phylum Chordata; class Mammalia; order Diprotodontia; family Phascolarctidae; genus Phascolarctos; species Phascolarctos cinereus. Next base: position 146,330,702 of record NW_027555625.1, on the reverse strand, counting down.
AGTTTTGCAAGGCTCTATTAAAAAATTTCACAAACCTCAGCCACTAGAAAATAGAACACTGAGTACTGCTTCTGTTTTTATTAGCTAGAAGAATAGTAAGTTAAAAAAAAAGCTAAGAGAATGTTAGAAAAGGGAAGTTACAATGTACTCCACAACAAAAAAATCATGTTAAAAAAAGGAGGAAAATGAGGAGCACAGAATAACTCATTTTTGTCATTGGTATGAAATATTTTTGTGGAAAATTGTCACATCTGGTCAACCTAACTCAAATGCTAGGACTTAAAACTCTCACAGAATACCACCCTACAAACAGTTCTGCTGCTGTTTAAAGTTGTCTTCATATGTCATTTTTTTGGTCCAGATCTGTGAGTTCATTAGTATAGGAACTCCCCATTTAGAAATTTCCTCTGCTGATGCATACTGGCAACTGGCATATAATACAACTTCCCCAGCTGCCTGGGGAGCAATGAGAGATTAAGTGACTTGCCCAGGTCACAAAGCCCAATGTCAGAGGCAGATCTCAACGTCAGACAGGCTCTCCACTATATCATACTGCCTCTCATAGCTACAGGAGGTAGAGTGGGACTTAGAAGGGAAAAGGGAGACCACTACAATCACAAACTCTGAATGGCATGGTACATTAAACAGGCACTCTGAATGGCATGGTACATTAAACAGGCACTTCTAAATAGCATGTAATTCTGATATTTCACATGGTTCCCAAGTCACCTATCAATATTTTGTGAAAACAAGTTATGAAACTAAACTAATAACTAGGGACTAAAGCCAATTATGAGGAAAACAAAGATTACAGAATGACTTAAGTTAACTACTTGCTCCACAAGGAAAAGTCAAGAGTCTCAATCCATCCAACTTCCCCGGCAGCTAAAAAATAAAAACCTTAAACTCCAAAAAACTAGCAAAATTCTTTGGCTATATTCAACATATGTTGTATTTTATCTATTTAGAAGGCCATTACCTAGAGCTCAACATTATATTGCAATAATAATGATTATCAAAACACTCCTATAATATTTCACACTTTTAAAATTAAACTTCATTACATTCCCTCACTTGATATTTTGAAGAGCCATGTGATCTGATACAGACAGAGGAAATCATATTATACCCACCTGACAGACTGGGAAACAAACACAGAAAGATGATAAATGGCCTAAATCCACAGAGATACTCTGTTGTAGCAAAAATGGCCAACTCAACATCCTGATACAAGTAGTGTTTATCTGGATAGGAAGATTTTCCTGGACAATTCCCTCCCCCCACTCAGCAGTACTTAATTTTAAGCTTTGGGGATAAAAAGTTGACCTACCTGAACATTGAAGAATTGTCTAGGTGTCACATCAGTATATGTTCCAAAAACTAAAAGGAAAATAGAAGGTGTGTCACAACTGTTAATTGACTTGTATTTCAATTGTGATTAGGGTACAAATGTATCACTGAGTATTTATTTAAAGACAGAAGCAAAAACTGGTATCACAGTGGAACAGGGGTGAAAGAAAGAAACATTTTATAAACCTGAAGACTGACATTAAACAAGTCTGGAATATAAGAAAAAGGGACAGGCAGATCTAAATGGAAGTCAGTAGGAATAAAGCAGTGTGAGAAAAAGAAGCAAACAGCAATGCTAGCATTCTGTACTCCTAGCCAACCATGGCACCTGGACCACATTAAGCCAGAAAGGAAACCTAGGACTCACCCCTGTATTGGTAGAGATGAGTACCACTGATCAGGCGCCTCCAGAGTTTGAAGTGTTTCTTGTCCATTACCATTTCCCATGGCTGCTCTTTGGTGGCTTTATCACTTGCTTCTTCTGTTTGGGGTTTTAGTTCAGGGGGGTGGCACTCTACTCCACTGCTTTGGAACACACTAGACACTTCCTCCATTCTTTTCATCTCATCAATAGATCTGAGAAAAAGGAAAAGATCCCGTAGAACCTTATGATCACTGTCATTATCCAAAAGAAATTTCAGTAAAAACAAACAAAAAAACACCATGAGAACATAACCGGGGGGGGGGGGAGATATGTGGAAATCCTCTTTACTATGAGAAACATAATTTCAAAACCCAGAAAGGGTCAGAGCTTAAACTGGGGTTGACAGCTACTTAAACCTGTGAGGAAGAGAAACAGCACTTTCAATTATATTTTCGATGGGCTTAAAAGTTGTCATTAAGAACTGAATAACTTGACTACATTAAACTAAAAAGGTTTTGCACAAACAAAGCCAAACTGGGAAAGAATTTTTACAACCAGTGTCTCTGATAAAGGTCTCATTCCTAAAATACATACAGAACCAAGTCAAATCTATAAGAACAGAAGTCATTCCCCAGTTGATAAATGGTCAAAGGATATGAACTGGCAGTTTTCAGATGAAGAAATTAAAGCTATCTATAGTCATATGAAAAAAAGCTCTAAATCACTATTGATTAGAGAAATACAAATCAAAACAACTCTGAGGTACCACATCAGACCTATCAGATTGGCTAACATGACAAAACAAGAAAATGATGAATATTGGAGAACATGTGGGAAAATTGGAACATTAATACATTGTTCACGGAATTGTGAACTGATCCAACCATTCTGGAGAGTAATTTGGAACTATGCCCAAAGGGCTATAAAAATGTGCATACCCTTTCACCCAGCAATAGCACTTCTAGGGCTATATCCCAGTGAGATCATACAAATGAGAAAAGGACCCACATGTACAAAAATATGTATAGCTCTTTCTGTGGTAGCAAAGACTTGGAAATTGAAGGGATGCTCATCAATTGGGTAATGGCTGAACAAGTTGTGGTATATAAATGTAGTAGAATACTATTGTGCTATAAGAAATGATGAGCAAATGGATTCAGAAAAACCTGGAAAGACTTGAATGGACTGATGCTGAATGAAGTGAGCAATCACATTGTGTGATAATCAACTGTGATCTACTTAGCTCTTCTCAGTAAGGTAAGGATCTAAGACAGCTCCAAAAAGTCTCACGATGAAAAATGCTATCTACATCCAGAGAAAGAACTATGGAGTTTGAATGCAGATCAAGCATATTGTTTGCTCTTTTTTTAAAAAATTTTCTTCTGTTTCATTTTGTTTCTTCTTTCTTGTGGTTCCTCCTATTGGTTCTAATTCTTTTTTACAACATGACTAATGTGAAAACATGGTTAATAGGAACGTATATGTAGAGCCTGTATCAGATTGCACACCGTCTTGGGGAAGGAAGTAAGAAGGGAGGGGGTGAAAACTGAAAACTCAAAAGCTTGTGGAAGTGAATGTTGAAAACTAGAAATTAATTAATTAAAAAAAAAGAGAATTTAATAACTAGAGGGTTTCAAGCTGCCCAGGCGATGCACTGTGGGACAGAAGCAGCACCAGACTGAAGACGATAGCTAGCAGGAGGCTGATGAAGGAGCTGGAAGAAATCTGCAAGTGTGGGAGGAAAACTTCCCTAACATTCAGGTTGATGAAACTAATTTATTGATTTGGCAAGGGCTCGTTGTTCCTGACAACCCTCCATACAACAAGGGAGCCTTCAGAATCAAAATCAGCGTCCCAGCAAAGTATCTATTCAAACCAGGTAGATCACTTTTAAGACAAAGATTTACCACCCCAACATCGATGAAAAAGGGCAGGTCTGTCTGCTAGTAATTAGTGCTGAAAACTAGAAGTCAGCAACCAAAACTGAACATCCAGTCTCTCAGAGCCCTAGTGAATGACCCCCAGCCTGAGCACCCCTTTCAGGCCCATTTAGCTGAAGCATCCTCTAAGGACCATAAAAAAAATCTGAAAAAAATATAAAATATAAAAAAATCTGTAAGAATGCTGAAGAGTTTACAAAGAAACATGGAGACTAAATCTTCCGTGACTGATTCCAACCAGGGCAAGGGGAGACATGGAACAGTGCATTTCCAACACCCTGCAATCAGGACTCTATGGAAAACTGACAAGGGTCACCTCCTGGCGTCCACTTGTAGCAGTTACTAACTTTCTATAGTTTTCTTAATCTAAAGTGGTCTAAGTAAACCTGTAAAGAAAAGATAAAAAATTTAAGATGTTCTAGTTCTGATTTCTTTGTTTTAAAAATCATACTAAAACCCAAACTCAACCTATTTTTTCCTCCTTTTTTTCTGGCACATGAATGAAACCAAAAGTTTAAAACAAACAAAAAGCCACCCAAAAAACCTAAGAAATACAACTCAGAAATGAAAACTATATTTTTTAGAGCCACCAAAATGGGGAAAAAAACCCAAAATATCAAAATGCCCTCTGAAATGAAATTAGTTGGAATTTGAATCCTTGCACTAAATGAAAAGCCAAAGCATATATTTAGTATCTTAAAAATGGAAGGAAACTAAAGTACTTTAAAATAGTCACCCTGAAAAATAATGCAATTACCAAAAATGTGGTCATAAACGCCAAGGACTATAGCATCTATTTAATTTATTTAATGATAACAATAATAATAGCTAATATTTATAGTGCTTTAAGACTTGCAAAACACTGTGCATGTTATCTCATTAGATCCTCTCATCAACGTTCTGAGATACCAACTATTATTATTCTCCTCTTACAGATGAGAAAACTAAAGTTAAAAGAAATTAAGTGACTTGGCCAGTGTCACACACCTAATACATGGGAGGCAGCATTTGAACTCAAGTCATCCTGACTGCAAGTCCCAGCACTCTATCCACTACAGACCTAACCATTTAACTCCTTATAGTAGCCAATCCAGTGTTCCCCCTGGGCTCAATAAAGGTTAACACGTTACTAAGATAGAAAAAACTGGAAATTCTAGAAGTCATCTATAACACAAAGAAGTTCAGAAACACAGTATTAACTCCAATTAACTTATTAATTTCACACAAATGGTTATTTCCAGAGCTAGAAGCAACAAGAAAGATTTCAGATCATAAGCATCAAATCCTTATTCTTGGACATGACAAAGCCTCATTTGTGACGCTAAGTATTCTTAAGTAGGCTGCTGACATAAGGACATCTACAGATTTCCAATTTGTCTGGCTGGAGTGGTAATAAACAGCTGTCCTTCCTTGCCTACCAAAACCTCCAAATGCTACAAGTAAATCTTTTCTTTCGACTTCTACAAAAGAATTTTGATAAAAAGCTTCTGGATCAGCCTTCCCTCTTCCACAATAAAGCAGTCAGTGCTCTAGAAAGTGGCCTATGTGATCATTCAAGTTATTTAATTAAACTAAAAAGCCACCCAACTTAGTCTAGCAAAGATTCAGTTCCACTGTTTCCCACAAAAAATAAAAGGGAGGAGATACTTTTCATTTATTCTATCCTGCCCACTCAATTCCTGGCCAGGCCTTTGGGGTGGCCAACTATAACACAACAGGTTCCCAAGACATAGTGATAAAAAGCAATTCAGTTTATTTATAAGATTCAGTGCTTCTCCTTGCCTAGTCCAAGATAAAATCAAGCACTGCTTTGAGTGTTCTGTGTCAGAACAAAGAATTATAATCCCTATCTATCATGTTCTATTCTTCAAGCAGAGAGGATAACAACAACACTGGAGATACTTTCCTCTCCTCAGAAACTTGCTAACAGATCTAATCAGATGGCTCATCCTTTGAAATTAAACTTTAAAGCAAAAGTATAATCTCTGGGATGTGGTTTTAACCATGATACAAATCCACAAGCTTCCACTGAATCAAACATTTTCTGGGGAAAGTTTAAATGGCATGAGAGTGCCCTTTCACATGGTATGTTTAAAGTAATTCCACATTTGATTTAAAGCAACCATTAGAAAGATAATTCATTTAATAATTTTTCTTATAAAAGTACATTTTTATTCTTTGATATCAACTTAATATGTAGATTTCATTTTTAGAAAGTGCCATCCAAAAACCCCCCAACAACCAAAATTCACCTCATTGCCCAGCATTCCTTCAGTGTTTCATCTTTAGTCCTAAAAGATGTTTTAGTTGATACAACAACCATTTACTAAATAGTTACTATCTAACAGGCACAGTGCCAGATGCTAGTGGAAATATAAATACCAAAGCAAAACAGCTCCTTCCTCAAGGCAATTACATTTTAATGGAAGCATACAACACTTTCACAGAAGTATAAATATATATATAAAATACAAAGTGATAGGGTGAAGACTAGCAACTGGAGGAATCGGGAACAGCCTTATGAGGAGGTAGGTAGTTACTGAGCTCATTGCTGGGTATCTATGTCAAAGTAAAGGATTAAGAGTGGTACCAAATGTTGACAAGTGCTGAAGGTCAGTCACAAGAAGTGAGATAACCACTAGAAAACTTTTCCAATAGGAAGGCAGCATTAGTTACCTTAAGAAAAAAGAAACTACAAGTTATAATACCTATTTCACAACAGAGGCAGCTTGTAAGTGTTCTGATAGTCTACTACCTATGCGGCCTTCAGCAAATTCAATAAACTCTGTTTAGCCTGCAGTGCTAAAGGCTAAATGAAGGAGTCATTAAAATCTCAGTATCAGGGCAACTTATAACAAGTGATTTCGAAATCTGAAAAAAAAAAAAGGCAGACCTAAAAGTGCTGGAGACTGAAAAAAATCCAACTATCAAACAGAATAAAGAGTAGTTCAGATTGCCTACCTACCTACCATGCTCCCAACTTTGTACACTCATCTTTGGGTCAATCTGAGATTGATATAAGGTACCAGTAACAACTGTGACAAGTGAGCTTGACTTTAATTCCTTTCAAAATTCCAAAGCAGACAGTTAAAGAAATGGTAAATGAACATCTTTAAAAAAGAACATGAACAAAGAAACACAAGGTGGTATAAGGGAAAGTGCTAGCCCTGGGGTGGGGAAAGACCTGGGGATGCATCCTACCTCTTGGGTTTACTAGCTGTGAGATCATGGGCAATTCATTTAGCATCTCTGGATCTCAGTTTCCTCATTTAGAAAATGGGGTTAATATCTATATTGTCCCTAACTCACAAAGTTACTATAAGATTCATAAGAGATTGTTATATGCACCCTGAAAACCTTAAAATGCTAAACGTTACAAAAAGCCAGCATGGCGTCATTAACTCCATTTCCTTTGTTGACAGTGTCAAACAGTCAGTCAGTAAGCATGTACTCAGTTCCTATTAAGTGTCAGGCACTGCGCCAAGAATGGAGTTAGACCCAAAGAGAGACAAGACAGCCCCTGAAATAGAGGAGCTCACAATATGATGGAATACAACAGTGAGACAAGAAACATCTACCGGGGTCTTTGCCATGCAGGATGGGCTAAGTTTTCCCTAAACGGCAGGAAAGCTGTCCCCAAGACTCAATTGGTTCAGGGAACTATGCATAACTCAAAGGCATTAAGGAGACTTTCTAATTACCTAAGGCAGTGAAGTCAAAACAAAGAAACTGTGGATCCCTATGGGCCTCACAGTGACTTAGAAAGCCAAAAATTAACATTGTCTATGTTGTACTGTATTTTTATTGGTTTTATTTTGTTAAACACTGCCCGATCACATTTTAATATGGATTGTACTCTGGGAGTTTTGCTAGCCTGCTTGTGGCCAGCTGGTCAGCCCCTCTTACAGAGGACATAAAAAAGTCAGCCTATGAGGCTCTGCATCCCCTCAGACTTGACTAATATCCCGCTGCCAAGCAAGTTAATACTAACCCCTCTGACCAGATGTGTTTCCTTATAGAGAAGAGAAAGCTACATCAGGCTGAAGTAGTACTATATCCTTACTGAGTATAGTTCCATTAAGTAAATGTCTTTTTAAAGTTTTGGAGGATCTAACAATGTCATTTCAATCTTGAGCCTGAACTTCTGGAGTTGACTCAAAACAGTTTACAGTAGACTGGTAAATCATGGGAATATTACAGGAACAGTTCACCTAGATGCTAGTGCAGCATCTGACCAAATTTTCATGCTCTTCTTATGGAAAAGATGCATATACTGGCTAGACAAAAATACAGCTCAGTGGATTAGGAACCGACTGCTTAGCAAATCTCTAAGAGTAGCAGTAATGTTTCAAAGTCAAGTTGCAAGAAGGTCTCTAATACAGTGCCCCAGAAATCTGTGCTTGGTCTTATGCTTATGCTGAGTTAACATTTTTGATTAGTGACACAGACAGCACAATTATCACTTAGGTTCAAAACAGCAATTTTATAAGCATAACATGAGCTTTGGAAACACAAGTAGACAACAGTGCTTTCTGAAAATTATCTGGGATGCATCTCCTTGCCTTCATTGAAGTGGAAGGCTAAGATGCAGAATACCATTATATTCAGTTGATAAGTTTAATTTTATTGAACTGGTTTTTTTCCTTTTTTTTTTGGTTAAAAAGGATGGCTCATTGAGTAGAAGGTGAAGGATATATTTGAAAATGAAAGCAATATGGAAACAAAAGATTTCAATAATTTTTAATGATCTAGGATTTTTGGTGGATTGAAAGTTCAATGTCAATCAAAAGTATACAACAATAGCTAAGAAAAATAATCTGATTTTAGGCTTCAATCAAATGTCATAGTATCCAGAAGTAGAGAGGTGACAATCCTGCTGTATTTTGCCCTGATTAGACCACAATCTGGAGTACTGTTTAATTTTGGGCACCATATTAAGAACAAACACATTGATAAGATGTAGGACATCAGTTCTCCAAGTATAATCTGGTTTTCAAAGTATGAGGGTCTCCAAGACCTTTTCAGAGAATCTGTGGGGTCAAAACTATGTTGATAACACTACTAAGACATTATCTGCCTATTAAAATGTCCCTCCTTTTTTGAAGGACACATCTGAAGCTGGATTTTCTTCACATATTTACAACAAAACAGCACAACAACAGATTAAACGCAAAAGCAGATATGAGAATCCAAAAGTCTTCTATTAGGAAGCTATGTAATACAGTGGACAGAATGCTGGAGATGGAGCCAGGAAGACCTGAGTTCAAATCCAGCTTCAAACATGTAGTAAATTGTATGACTCTGGGCCAGTCACTTAAATCTGTCTCAATTTCTTCATCTGTAAAATGTGGATAATAACAGACCTACTTTTCAGTACTGTTGTGAGGATCAAATGAGATAACATAACATAAATGCTATGTTATAATTCTATTAAGCCAGACATTAAAGAGATTTGCAAAAAAATATGTAAAACAATATTTTCTAGTTAAATTAGTTTCTGGAAAAGTTATTGCTCATAAAAACATGTTACTTATGTTAACATGAAATGTTTTTGTTATTTAAAATTAATAAATAGCTAGTTTTAATTTCTAGACATTAATTAGTACAACCCATAATATAAACAAATGTTCTTTAGGGGTCCTCAGTTTTTAAGAGTGCAAAAGAGGCCAATAAGTTTGAGAATCATTGTACTGTATCCAAGGGACAGTAACCAGGCAAAAAGTATTATGACTAACTGGTCTTAAATATTTGAAATTTGCTCAGCTTGGCCCCAGAGTGCAATAGTACAACTAAGAGAGACAGATAGGGGTTACAGAGACAAATTTAAGCTGATAAAAGCAAAAACTTCCTAACAGAACTATCTAAGAATGGAATGGGTTGCCTTGGGCATCAGTGGAATACAATTATTGTAGAAATGTGACCTGACAAGAGCTTCTGTGGGTACTAGAGTTCCTGCCTCCTAAGCAGCCACAAATACAAAAGATTTGGAAAATCTTGCCACCAAAGTCCTTAGTACTGTCAAGTTCAACATCAGAAAAGGATACGATTGGCGGCAGCCAGGTGGCTCAGTGGAAAGAACAGTGGCCCTGGATTCAGGAGGACCTCAGTTCAAATCTAGCCTGAGATACATAAATAACACTTACTAGCTTGTGTGACCCTGGGCAAGTCACTTAATCCCATTGCTTAACCCAAAAGAAAAAGAAAACGATACGATCATCAATAAAAATGTCATTAAAGAAAATTCATTGACATTTGTTCGGCCAATGCACCATAAGGAAGAGGTCCTTCCATGTGAATTGCAGCTGAAACTTCTCTATCATCTCCCCACCATTAGAACGTGAGCTCCTCGAGAGCCGAAAGCAGCGTTTTCTAGTTGTATTCCCAGCGTTTTGCCTGTAGAAAACACTAAGTACTTTTTCACTCATTCGTAGTAGATTCCTCCTCATCAGAGCCTTCAGCTGAAGACTGGAAGCCTATTTCTAAAGGATTTTGTTGAAGAAGTTCTTTTCCAAGCATAGTTTGTTCAGGATGGTCTTTAAGATGCCCTCCCAACTCTGAGATTGTGATTTTGTCCTTAGAAGACTTATTAACTTGGTTTCACATAATTTCCACCTCAGCCTTCCAAACTATCATCACAGTTGGTAATTTTCAGGCACTACCTTGAGATACTAAAGATTTCACTATTAATTATGGGCCAATTCATTTAGTTGCTCTGCAGTAGAATGGAGGAAAAAACTAAAAAAATCGCAGGTCAACTTTCACCTAGTTTTGATAATATGAAACAAAGCCATCAGAAATATAACCTGAACTGGTGGCCTTAATGAACACAGGAGCCTCTTACACAAAAGAAGCTTTAATCTCAATGACAGAAGAAAGTCACTTTCTGCCTCACCAGTAAGCCAAAAGGATTTCATTTAATTAAGGGCACTCTAATAAATATCATACTGAAATATTCAAGTACTCACTTTTCTGGATTTAGAAATGGGTTAAAAAAAAAAGACAATACTCTCTTTCTGGGTTTAGAAATGGGTAAAAAAAAAGACAATATTCTCTACTAAACCTACAATCTATAAATATATTTGTTTCTGGTATGAATTAAAGCAAGAGCCTAATGAAACATTCATAGTTTTTTCCCATGTCTGTTCAGCACAGTGTATATTGTTAATTTCCTTCCTCTCCTATTGCTGGGGTTTTGTTTTTTTATTTTTTCAAAGTTACAAGGAGATAAGTAAAAACGTTTTATTTTCCCTTAAGAAAGGGCACTAGACTCAAAGGTCACTATTTTAGGTCACTATTTTGAAAGCCTAGACAACAACAAAAATAATCAAAATTTATAAAAAATACAAAGTGGCTTAGTGGATAAAAGCTCCAGGCTAAGAGTTAAGGGACATGCGCCATAAACTTTTGGCCCCAGCAATGACTCACAAAGTGACCTTGTACAAGTTCCTTCCTCTCTCAGGTTCTCTTGATGCTGCTAACATTAATGAGATAGTGTTAGTAAAGTCCTTTAAGCTCTCTGGAGGTAAGTACTTAGAACAGAAAGTGCCAACGTTCTTCTATTACAGGAATGGGGGGGGGGAGCCTTCATTCTGAGTAGAAAACAAAGAACAGTGATGATAACACAAGACAGCTTAACCTGTATATTCAATTTAAAATACCTGCTGTGATTTAGGAACCACATAAAAAGAATGGTTTTATTCCATTAGCAGCAAGTACACTGCCCTCTAAGAATAAAAATTCTGTGGGAAGTACACATAGTTGTATATGCAGTACTTCCTTACCAAAGAATCAGTACTTCATTATTTAAGTTAACCCAAAAACATTCTGGGAAATAAAAATCCCTAGTAAGCTGGCTATGATAATCCCTGTAAATGTTTATTTCAAAGCAGATGGAATCAATCAACAAGTATGTATTAAGTGTGAATAATATTCAACACCAAGCAAAGAAAGTTAATCTGTCTTCAGAGTATTTTACTTAACAAAACATCAAAAGTATAGGTTACCAATTACAGAGACCTAGAATACCACTGTACAACCAAACTCTTCAAGAAAAAAAATCTCACTCACATTTATTACTTTATCAAGCTAACAATAAATTTTTTTGTCTTATGTTCTTAAATCTAGAAGGCTGTAGCATGAAGACCAAATTTTGAGTGTGTGAAATTTAACGTGATTTTATAAGAACAACATTCATAAGAAAAAGCAATTCTTCCAGATTTTAGTTCAGGCATTTTAAAAAAGTTTTCTGGGCAGCCTTTGTTTTGAGAAACAAATCCCAAAGCCAGTAAAAATGGATTGGGGCCCAAAGTGTAACCAAAACATGGTTTCACGAGGTCCAAAGGGGAGGGGTTGATAAAATACTTATTCTGGTCACCAAATGGCCAGATCTCTGCCAAGACGGCTAATGGTTGCCACTTCAGATACATATATTTAGTCACTTCTGGAAGAAGTATCTGTATTTTAAGCCTTATCCTTAACTGTAGAAATAAAAATTTATCCCTGTTACTGGAATTTCAAGAATCAGCAAACAAATGAAGGAAACTATGGGGAGGTTGATGCACTTTTTCGTATCCCTAGAATCATAAAACAAATCTCACAGTGAGGCACAAAGTGAAAAGAGGGCCCAAACAAGGATTTCTTCAGAACTCCTACGAAAACTAATCATAAGGGAGACATAGTACTGGAGTCTAACACTGATGATGTTCAACAATCATGAAGTTCTACTTTACTTAGCACAAGTGTGAGTTGATTTTGATTTTTGAAGCTTGAAAGCTCATCAATTTGCTGCTAATTCACACTGGAAGGAAATTCCTATTCTGACTCTTAAATTTTTTCCATAAAAATAGAAAGCTACAGTACCGCTTTCTGACAGGTATTTATCCTGAAGTTTTTTTTTTGTTTTTTCCTTCACTGCAGACCTGCCCTTAGATTGGAAGTTTTAATTAAACCTGTTTTGAAGTGTAGATTGTATTGAAGACTTAACAATGGCATGAATGTTTCTAGCACAAAAAAGAAATTTTATTTCACTAGTCTTTGCATTCCAGCTCCCCACATAAATTCTCCCCGCTGGATAAACATGCCTCCTATTGCTAACTTACAAAAATGAACTTAAAAATGGGGGTGGGGGGGAAATTTTTGCCAACTGTGTTCATTGCTACAGAGATTAGCACACTGGTAAAGTACCAACTATAAAGCAACAGACCCACCAATGTTCCATTCGACAACCATCAAAAACTAAAATTTCAAATCAGGAACCAAGGACCTCACCTCTGTAGCTCCTCTTCTTTGATCCTCTCCTCTTCCCACACAAAGATTCCAGTTAAAGCAGCCATCAGTTTACACGCATTCCCGTGGTGGCTGTGAAACTTGCGCCAAAGTCTACTGAAGAGGCTCCAGCGCGTCCTCTCCGAGTAGATGTTGCTGTAGAGCTGGCCGATCTGCTGGGCACGGCGAACCCTCAAGCTGGTAACATAGCTACACTGGTTAGCTAAAAGCGAGAGCAGGCTCTTATTCTGCTTAGGGCCTCTTTCAATCTCCTTCTGGAACCAACTCAGAACCTGCTGTACCCTGCCCTTCAGGGAGCTCACCTGATGCCCCCAGCCCAGACTCCCATCTGCAAGGCTGGCAAACCGTGCAGAGCTCACACAGTAAGAATAAACACTGGAGGGCGACCTCCTCTGCAGTGAGTGGAACATTCCTGCTAAGTCGGTTCGACCAGTCTGTCCCCCTCGACTCCCTCCCACGGAAAGGATTAGTCAAACCAAGTCACTTACAATACTGGGACTCACCAGGAGCCTCTTTCTCAAACCATCAATTCCAGGGTTACCCCTCAGTTTCAGCATTTGATTTACAAATATAGTGATTGGAATTTTAGTTTCTGGGGGGGAAAAACCTATTCTTTCTCTATACAATTGGGCCCAAAGCAACCCACCCAAATCACAAACGAGGAGGAATGGGAAGATCCCGCGAACAAACAGGTAACTTGGCAGACTGTTTCAGGGGTTAAGGGTATCAAAATGGTTGGCCAGCTCTCTGCTACAGAAGAACGGATGAACTTCTCAGCATCCCCTACAAGGGTGGAAGCGTCTTGGGAAATCAGGGAGTCAATTTAAGGGTAGCCGAGAAGATACCAGGATCTCTGCTAAGAAACCCCGTGGGTGTGCGGGGCAGGAAGAGATGGAAGAAAGAAAGGAGGAAGGCGGGCCCCGAGGAAGGCAGTGAGCGGGAGGGCGCGCACAGGTGGGTGACCGGGAAGCTTCATGCAGCCCAGGCCTGAGGGACGAGCGCGACTTCTCGCCCCTGGAAACCGCCCCAGCCGACGGGCAGAGCGACCTCGAACTGGATGCCCGGACTGGTCAGACAGGTGGTGGCGGGGGTGTCCCAAAGAAGAGAGGGCTGCTCGGGTGGAGGCTGGACCCACGGGACGGGTTAGACTGGGCCCTGAGTAACCAGTCCGTTAGCGCCCGTAGACCTGGGCTCCCCTCGCTGGGCCCCCCCGACCTCTGAGTCTCGGTTCCCGGCGCCACAGGCCCAACTCGGCCCCGCCCCTGCGCGCAGAGGCCTCCGGCCTTCTCCGCAGCAGCCGCAGGAGCCAGGACCAACAGCTGCGGGCCGCCGTGCACAGCTGGCCAGAAGGGGCCTAAATGGAGGTCGGGCACTGGCAGGTTCTCCTGGGGGTAGTCTGGCCAGGCCGCTGCGGAGATCCCGACCCCTCTTCAGTAGCCACCACACGCTCTCGTCCCTGCAACCTACCACCCCACCCCTCTCCCCCCACTACCGCTACCTCTCTTCTGATTGGTCATAACCTTTGCCCTCCCGCCACTCATTGGAGCCGAGGAGTGCTTGTCACGGAGCCCGGAGCCAATTCGTCTAGCCTCTGCATCCGCTAGCAAGGTAGGTGGAGCCCGCGTGCTGGCTGAACCAGTCAAGGGCGTCTTAGGGACTACCCAGGACCCTTCTCGCACCGCCCTCCTCATGCAGCTGTCTATGGAGGTGCCTGCGAGAGGGACTTTTTTGTTTTCTAGTGCTCATGGGAGGGAAGACTATTCCCGAGCCATGGCAGGTTACGAAAGAGACCCTCAACCGCTAGACAAATCTCTCTTTCACCTGTTCTCTACAATGGCACTAGTGCGACTACTCCAGAACTGGAGTGTGGTGACGTCATCACTTCAAGGCTCAAGGGCAGAAGGAACACCAGAAGGGTCCTAAGGCCCCATCCCTGGGTGTAAATCCTGTGATCTCATCAACTCTTATGGATTCCACCATTGTCTCTATGCGGGTTATCCCCAAATTCACCTATCCAGCCACATCTCACTCCTGAGCTCCAGTCTCCCAAACTCTAGCAACATGCACCGTAAACATCTCTAACTTAATGTGTGAAATTTGAACTCATTATCTTTACCCCTAAACTCATTCCTCCTCCATTCATTTAACAAGCTTATATTAAGTTTTGCATTCCCTGGCCAGAAACCCTGAGGGTCTTCCCTCCTAGATTGTTTAGGTTTTTGTTGTTGTTGTTTTTGGTTTTTTGGGTTTTTTTAAGTAGGTAAAAGAGGGCGTTCTCTGCCTCATTTCTCACCTAGCCTGAGTCACTGAATGGGCATTGCCTCAGTCAAAAAGAGAACAGTTAAAGACTTCAGCTTCAAAAGGCCTGCATGGTCTCCTATTTCATCCAGAGCCATTTGTCGTCCTCCAGATCTGTATCTGGCCACTGGACCCAAATGGCACAGTAGGAGAAAGTGAGGCTGGTAACTTTGCTCAGCCCTCCCTCATTTAAATCCAAGTCACTTGCACGTCATGGCATCACCTCCCTGATGTCATGGTCATCTTCAAGAAGGAAGGACAAACAACAATTTATTAAGTGCCAACTATGTGCCAGACTGGCAGCTAGGTGGCGCAGTAGAATACCCGGTCTGGACTCAGGAAGACTAATACAGTTCAAATCTGGCCTCACCCACTTAGCTGTGTGACCCTGGGCAAGTCATTTAACCCTGTTTTCTTCAGTTTCCCCATCTGTCAAATGAGCTGGAAAAGGAAGTGGCAAACCACTCCAGTATCTTTCCAAGGAACCTCCAAATGGGTCAGAAAAATGACTAAACAATAAATGTGCCAGACACTTCCCTACTTCTGCTGAGGGCACCATCATTATTGTAGGTTCCTGGGAGAGACATCTTCCACTCTTATTCCTCAAATCCAAGACAGTTGCCAAGTCTTGTAATTTTTACCTCCTCAACATGCCTCACATTGTTGTGGTCTGAGAGGTTGTGACCCCTCAAAGACTGAAGTACACGACGGGGTTGTCTGGAGTGAATTCACAGACTCAACCACTCTTTTAGTCAAGTTGGCAAAAAGTTTGTTGTTACGCTTTTCAGTGGGCAAGGATTCTTAAAGAACCTGTGATCTTAGATGGGTACAGTTAAAGTTTATATAGGATAAAATACAATAAAACATGTGCCAAATATGTTAACAAGGTGATTCAGGGTGGGATTAAGGAGTGGTCAGTTCTTAAAAGAACATGCACTTCTTGTACCTACTGCACAGGCTTTTACCCAGAGTTCACTAGGAAAAGCCCAGAAGGAGATCCAGATGGAGGTGTGGTTTTAGGCCTGTTATGTCACTAAATTAACTAGAGTTCAGGGGTAACTGAGAGTTGTCCAGTCTGCCACCAGTCAATGTCTTGTTTGATATGATAGATGTAGCGAGTATACATATTTCTTAAGTCTAGAATACAGATAATGAGGTAGGGCAGTAGTATAGATAGTCCAGTGGGTAAGAATATCTTTATGGCCCAGTGCAAAGCCAGTTTAAACTAATAATTCCTTCAGGTGCTGCTTGTAACTGCACCAGGGAAAGAGATAAGGGTCTTGCTGGGGCCCACTCATGAGTAATTGCTAGGCACAGTGTCCTTGGGCTGGGGAGAAACTGTCAGGGATAGTGTTTCTGAGGCTAGGGAGAAATTGGGGTCCAAGCACAAGCACCCAAACACAAGCATCCAAGCACCCCATCAACATCTGTCCCCTTCTCTCCATTCACACCAAAACTACAACCAGGTAGCTCAGCCCATCACCACCTCTCAAATGAATTATCTAAATTGGGCTCTAACACCCTCTTGTAAGAATTGAGTTGTTTTAAGTGTAACCAGGGCTGGTCTGAGAATTCCCAACTGGGGATAACATGAAGGCAACCAACAGAAGGAGGTTACTCACACCCATAGGGTAGGTAGGGGATGCAGGCCCCATGTTAGGCAAACTGGACATGTAGGAAAAGACCCCTCAAGGGTGTCCCCAGGCTCCACAGTAACTGAATTGGGCATGCCCAGACCAGCCCAAGTTACATAAGCATGGTGGCAATAAGATGGCCCCTAAGAACCATTTGGTTTCCTCCCTTTTCAGCTTTAGGAAGTTTATTTTAGATTAAATAAGTACATTTTTTTTAGTTGTAACAATCACTACAAGCCCCCATTAGGAAAATTCCTGACATCTGGTGTTTCTCTCCCTAAACTTATACTTGGAGACTGACTCCAAAATATTTAATGTTACAATTATATTTACATGTTGCCCCTGACTTTTTTGTGGTTGAGGCAAAAATTCAGTTTACTGAAAACATTTGCATACCAGAGCAGCAAATTATATCAAAATGTCTTTGAATAGATGGACATCAAGAAGGGGAAGTGGGGGAGGGGGGGAACTGACCTTTTCTTGGATTTTCTCTTTTCCTGGGAAATACATTCTAAAATGCCCATTGAGCCAATAATTTGAGTAGCAGGGAAAAGGACTTTGAGCTTCCCCCAACAAAACTCCTCCAGACAAATCTAGAAAACACTAGACCAAATCCTGATTAAACAATTCAAGAAAAAATTACAGTAAGTCATTTTTCTGGCCCAAGTGAGCCTAAAGAGACAAAGGTCTGTGGACATTGGGGATGGAAAGCTCTTTGTGGAAGATTCCAGCACAGGGAAAGGCTGTGTGGTAGGAAAATGTGAGGTCCAAAATCCAGTAGGAGAGGCATAAACTTTTATAGCATTCAGGAACAGGTGCCAATAGGAAGCTGTGTTGATCACTACCTAGTCCCAGGTCACTAAAGATGGAAACCCCCTGGCTTTCCAGGGTAAGGAGCATGAGGATGGGATCTAGATCCCAAAAAGGAAAAACCCCTGACTTTCCCACAGGGCCAAATCTCTGATTTTAGCCTGAGTCTATACTCCTATCTACTGGACTTTCATTGTGGCTACACCCAATCTCCCAATTCTCTGTTACCCTTAACCTAGCCTAGCCCTCCATTGTCTTACCTCCCTATGGCCCCTGGCCATTTCCCACCCTTAATCCTAGCTAGACTCCATTCTCCCTTGACCACAAGGTGGTTCTGTTCACTCCAGGTTATTGGCCACGCCCATCTAGATCCTCCTTAGATCCCTCCTCTAGTCACCCCAAACTACTTGGCTACTCCTAGATCCCTCACACAGTCTTTCTGTACATAAGGTCCATCTTGTCTCTATTTAAGGGGCTCAGATTCTTATAATCTAGCCAATGCTCAGATTTTTACAACCTAGCCAATAGCTCACAGGTGCTCAGATTCCTTAAGAGTCTGGCCAATATGGTGGATCTTTAATAAACTTTGCCTTTGGCTGAAAAAAGGCTTGGGTTGAATTCTTTGGACAGGACCCATGTGTTGTGATCTCGGGGTCCCAGAACCCCTAAACCTCTAGACCTCATCAGCTGTAGGCTGTGTATATAGCCAAGAGCAAGTTCAGAAGCAAGCAGCAGCTGTGTGGCTTGGAGCTCAGCTGCAGAGTAGGGGCTCAGCTCTAACCTAGTGTCAAACTACAGGGGAATAACCAGGGCAGGGATCTCAGACCAATGCGGAGGCTGCAGTTCTGTGACTCAGAACCAGTACAGCTTTCCAGCTGGCTGATAGTGGCTGAGCCCAGCAGGAGTCTACTAAAACTCCAAAGGAGGTAAGTCCACAGGCTTTTTGCTCAGACCCACATCAGGAACTGGCACAGCTGGGAGAAGAGGAGGGGAGCAGGAAGGGGAGGCAGTGCAGAGCAGTGCTCAAATTTTGCCCTGGGTCAGACCACTTTGTGAGTACTGAAAGTTTACAGGTGTCCAGCCTAAGTTGTCCCTGTGATCCTGCAAGAACTTAGCACTCAATACAACCGGGAGAGCAATAGCAAAACCAGCCTAGAGATTTATTCTAGAAGTGCCCAGAGCATGGCTTTATCATAAAGTCTAAAATCAGGAGGTAGGCTGGAAGAATAAGCAATATTTTTTTTAAAAAGCTATTAGGTTTATTAAAATGCTCAAGGCACAAACCCAGAAGAAAAGAATGACATCAAAAACTTTATAAGCGAAGCCTCAGAGAAAAACAGCTTGGACACAAATTTTGTTATTATTTTTTTTTGCTCTATAAAATAATTCTTTGGTAGTTTGGTATGACACTAAATAGGTAAGTTCATTTAGGAAAAATTGTCTTTTTTATTATATTGGTTTGGTCTACCCCTGAGCAATTAATACTTGTTTAGTTCTGTTTTTATTTGCCTGAAAAGTGTTTTTGTAATAACATAGTTCCCAGGTTTGTCTTAGCAGGCAGACTCACAAGTATTTTTTTTTTGTCTGCAGTTACCTTAAATGGAATTTCTTTTTCTATCTCTTCCTGCTGGGTTTTTTTTTTGTGTAATATATAGAAATGCTGACCATTTATGTGGGTTTATTTTATAGCCTGCTACTTTGTGAAAGTTGTTAATTGTTTCAGTTAGTTTTTCAGTTGATTCTCTTAAGGTTGTCTATGTATACCATCATATCATCTGCAAAGAGTGAGTTTTGTTTCCATATTATTCTTATTCCTTAATTTTTCTCTCGTCTTATTGATATAGCTAGTATTTCTAGTATAATATAGAATAATAGTAGTGATAATGGACATCCTTGCTTCACCCCAATCTTATTACGAAGGCTTCTAGTTTATCCCCATTACGTATAATGTTGCTGGTGCTTTTAGATGAATGCTACTTACCATTTTAAGAAATGTGCTATTTATTCCTTTGCTTTCTAGTGTATTTAATAGGTATGGGTATTGTATTTTGTCAAAACCTTCTTTTCCTTCCCCCCCCCGCTATAATCATATGACATTTCAAGAAATCTTAAAAGAAAACTGTCCCAAGTTGTTAGAGCCAAAAGACAAAGTGGAAATAGAAATGGCTATTTCCTGAAAGAAACCTCAAAAAGAAAACTCCCAGAAACATTATAGCCAAAAGCTAGACCTTGCAGGTCAAAGAAGAAAACATGGCAAGAAGCCAGAAAGAAAGAATTCAAGTACAGAGGAACCACAGTCAGGAACCACTTTGAAGAAACACAAAGCTTGGATATAGTATTCCAGAAGGCAAAGAATATAGTCTGACAACTAAGAAAAACTTAACCAACAAAACTGAGTATAATCCTATGGGGGGGAAAATAGACCTTTAATGAAACAGTTTTTCAAGGTTTTCTGATGAAAAGGCCAGAACTATGTAGAAACTTTGAAATAACACTGGAGTCAAGAGAGATATAAAAAAGGAAACATTAATGAACATTTTACTGAGGAAACTGAGGCAGACAGGGTTAAGTGACTTGTCCAGAGTCACATAGCTAGTAAGTGTCTAAGGCCACATTTGAACTCAGTCTTCCTGACTCTAAGCCCAGAACTCTATCCAGGGCACCAGCTAGCCACTCAACAAGAATAACAAAAAACTTGGCAATGGAAGTGATGCCGATTCACTGGTGAATGGCTGAACAAATTATAGTTTATACATATGATGGAATACTATTGTACTTTAAGAAATGATGAAGGGGATGGTTTCAGAGAAACCTGGGAAGTCTTGTATGAACTCATGAACAAGAAGAACAGTTTATACTTTCTTATCTCCCATTAGCATATAAACAATCCATCCCTACATATTTCCTTCCAATTAAACAAATGTACTTTTCTGTTTTTCTTGTCTCCTACATTTCCATTTCAAAATATCTACTCAATTCTGACCAAGAATGCTTGGAAATCCTATATTGCATTAAAGATACATTTTCCCACTGTAGGATTATACTTGCCTTTTCTGTTGGCTAGTTCTAATTTTTCCAGGTATTCAGTTCTTGAGTGAGGTTTTCCACCATCTTTTCTAAGGTATCAGTTTTCCTTGTCATTTGTTTCCTCCCTATCTCTAGTCCATTTTGCATCTCTTATTTCATTTCTTCCACATACTCTTGCAATCTTTGTAGCCAGGACATTTTTTTTTCCTCTCAAGTTTTAATTGGACTTCTGAGGTTGTTCTCTTCCTCAGGCTTTATCCCCTGAGTGTTTCCCCATAAGTATAAAACTCCCATTTACTGTGCATATATGTTGGACTTACATATTCTCTCCCTCATTACAATGTGAGCTCCTTAAAGGCAGGGGCCATGTTTTTGCTTCTCTTTGTATCTTCAGCATTTAGTGGAGTGCCTGGAACATAGCAAGTTCAATTCAATTAAATAAAGATTTATTAAGCACCTACTCAGGTGCTGTGCTAAGTGTTGGGGATACAAAAAGAGGCAAAAGAGAGTCCCTGCCCTCAAGTGGCTTACAATTTTAATAAATCTTTGTGGACTGAATATGAGATAAGAGAGAAAGTAAATATTGTTAGCCCCCTGTTCCTGTTTGAGTAATAAGCCTAAAGCATAATAACAAATCAGAATCCCTGGCTTCCAGCCTGATGCTCAAGTCACTCCACCTGTTCAGTTGGTGGTCCCAAGAGATCAGGTTCTATTTGAAGTCCATGGACAAAGTTCTATTTAAAGTCATTTAGCCATCATTCAGGGCCCAGTTCAAGTCACCTCTTACATGAAGCCTGATTTCATTAAACTCCCTAACCTCTGAATACCTATAGTATTTATATCACAACTTACCATTTTTATAAATTTATCTTTGTTTTCCACTGGTGTATTGGCCTTTCTTCCTTACCCCAACTATATTATAAGCTCTTAAAGATGAGGATTATAACTTCATACTTTCATAGATTTAGAGTTCACAGATCACCTAAGAGGGGGAAGGGGATGAAATAAGCATTTACAAAGTACCTGCTATGTGCCAGACACTGTGCTAAGTGCTTTACAAATATGATTTCATTTATTCCTCACCACAGTCTTGTGAGGTAGGTGCTATACCCCATTTCACAGATGAAGAAACTGAGGTGGGATGAGGTTAAGTGATATGCCCAGGGTTACACACTCCTCCAGCAGAGTAGACGGAGCTTTTAGCTAACAAGTGTCTGAAGATTTGAACTCTGGTCTTCCTGGCTCCAGGCCTAGTACTCAATCTACTACACCATCCAGCTGCCGCCCAGAGACAGAGGAAAGAGTAATGGATTTGCAAGTGGAGGAAGTGGGTTCAAATTCTGCATCTGTCACTTTCTATCTTTGCAACCTTGGATAGATCACCTCACCTCTCAGCCTCAGGTTCCTCATCTTACTTTTGAGTGATTTGCATTAGATGAACTTTAGGTCCTTCCAGGCATGGTGTAATGCCCTCATCCTGGTCTAACTTCCTCCAATCCATTTTAATACAATCCAGAGGTTCCAAAACTTATTTGGCCTACTGCCCCCTTTAACAAAAAAAAATTACTCAGCACCCCCTTGGAAATCTACTTTCTTTAACTCTTTAACATTTTTTAAAAATTTGCATCATTTCAAAAAATTTTTTTGAAAATTATTTTTAAAAGGCATCTTAATTTAATAATTTATTGTAAATTTGTGTTTTTTTCTTGCATTGAAATTTTGATGATGCAATATTATATCATATAACTGTATAGTATCATAAACAAGTCATTACATGCACATATTACTGCCAATGCATGCTGGACTTCCTGACAATGTGTGACAAGCTTGCCCTGCCAACACTTGCTTGTTAAGACCTGTTGGTGGACTTGACCACTGATCCCATTATAACTTGCATTTTGTGTGTTTATTTGGAAAATAATGTAATCACTATGACTTTAACTCTGTTACACAACAGATGAAACATGTATGAATGGTTTTTCAAAATTTTCTTATCTTGGGGCAGCTAGGTGGCACAGTGGATAGAGCACCGGCCCTGAATTCAGGAGGACCTAAGTTCAACTCTGGCCTCACACACCTAACACTTACTAGCTGTGTGACCCTGGGCAAGTCACTTAACCCCATTGCCTAACCAAAAAAACCAAAAAAAAAAGTTTATCTTCTTTCCTTATGCTTCCACTGCCCTCCTATTTTTATTCAATGTCTCCCAATTGCACCAGAGGCTACTACTGCCCCCCTCCATCATTCCAGTGCCCCCCAGGGGGCACTATCACCCACTGTGGGAACTTGTGATCCAACAAGCATTTATTAAGTGCCTACTATTTGTAAGGCACCCTGCTTGGTGCTAGAGACACAAAGACAATAATGGTAAACACTCTATGCACTGAAGGGGCTTATATTCCAGTAGAGAATGCAGATATAAACATAGGCAAATACAAGATAATTTGAGGAAGAAGAGAACACTTACCATTACAGGGAATCAAGGCAGGCTTGCCCTATGAGTTGGCTCCCAAGTTAAATCTTAAAGGAAGCTAAGTGCATTAATATGTAGAGATAAGGAAGGGATATAATCTTAGGCAGGAGAGGCAGACAGCTTGTACAAGACATGGCAGCAGGAGATGTAATACCAAATTCAGAGATTTATGAATTGGTCAATTTGGGCGGAATGTCCAGTATGTACATGGTAACAATGTAAGGTAAATCTGGAAAAGTAAGCTGGAGCCAGATCGAGAAGAGGCTTTAAATGTAAGGCAATAGGGAGCCACAAAAGATTCTTGAAAGCAGAGCCATAACTAACATTTTCAGCACACAGGGCCAACAGCATAAACTAGAAGCACAATTAAAGGAACTCTCCAATCAACTTTGTAATTTATTTCGTGAAAATAAGTAATTAAGTAATTAAGACAAAAATCAGTTGAGTGGAATGGAGAATTAGTTACTTAGAATTAGTAGACTTCAGATGAATCTCCAAGTTGAAAGGGACCTTGGAAGGCACTAATTCAACCCTTGGCTTTTGGATCCCATAGGCTTTCGTGATTTTCTTTTAAAATAAGTTTTACTGACATCTTTTGGTTTTTACAATACAGTCACTTTAAGATATATCACGCCTTTCTTCCCCAATCCCTACCTTGCAAAGCAAAGTAGTCAAAAAATAGCAACTAATTAACTATTCAATATTCTGCCACATAGTCCCCTGCTTTGAGAAGGGAAAGATGTTATCATTTATTCTTCAGGGCTTTTATTTGTTCCTCAGAATCGGCTTTATTTTAGTGATCTTTTCATTAATGTTGTCATAGTCATATATGTTACTCTGGTTCTGCTTATTTTACTTTACATGGTTTTATTGGCTCGAAATCTCATGTTTCTCTGAATTCCTCAGATTAATTATATTCCATCACATTTATGTGCCACAATTTGTTCTGCTGTTCTCTAATGGTCACCTACTTTGTTTCCAATTCTTTGATGCCACAAAACAAGTGCTACAAATATTTCTCTCATATATTGGAATTTTCCATTGTTATTATTGTTTGTTTTTTTAACTTTTTTTGGGTCATATAGCCAGTAGTCCTATTGACTCTATTGATGAACATTTCAACTTACAAAGAAGAGGATTGCAAATAAAATTGTGAACCTCTGTTAATAACTTGCCTAAAAGCATATATTAAATTTAACAAGATAGTAACAACACCACTCCATTTACATACCCTTCTGAATTTCTTCCCACTTTGTTCTGTGTGGTTTTTAAATAAATATTTCACAGACATTTTTTTATTCCCATGCATTTTTACTGCATCAGAGAGCATGGCTAGAGTCTCTCCAATATAGCACTTAGGAAGGGAGATATCACTAGGATTACTCACCTTACTCACTTCATGGAGAAGTGTCACTATTTACAGAGGGGGGTGGGAAACAGCTGGCCTGCCATCAAAGGACTGAGGGAAGAGGAAGCCCTGAGGTAAGTGAGGAGGAAAAGGAAGGGGATAACCAGTCTGCTATTGACACTGACACCCAGAATCCCAAACTCCTCTGCCCTGCTCCTTAGTTATCATCCGAGCTTACACGCCCTCCTTGCCTTCTACTCTGCTAGAAGAGTGCATTTCTGGACATTCTGAATTTTTGTGCCATTTAAATTTCTTAAAGCCAAGCCTCAGTTGTCCTGCACCAGTTATGCCTCTGTGGAATAGGACAGTGACATGTGCCTTGGGAAGACCATTTTGGCAGCTGTGTGAAGGATAGATAAGAGAAAGGAGAAATTGGAAGCAGGGAGACTAGGAGGCTATTATTGGAGCAATTCAAGCAAGAGGTGATGCAGTCTTGAAGTGGAATGATTGTAACGTGGGTAGAGAGAAGGATATAGCTGTGAGATACTATGAAGGAAGCAATGAGAAGACATTACAACCGATTAGATGGGGAGCAGGGTGGTGAAAGAGAGTGCAGAATCTAGGATCAACCAATCCATCTACAAGCATTTAAGCACCTACCATCTTGCAAGCATTGTGTAAGGCACAGAGGATACAAATACAGTGACTAGAAGAGTGGTAGTACCTTTAACAGAAATGTGGAAGTCTAGAAGAGAGGTGAGGAGTTAGGGGAGGGGAAGATAACAAATTCAGTTTTGGATGTGTCGAGTTTAAGATGCCTATGAAATAGCCACCGGATATGTCCGGCTGATAGTTGGTGATATTGGAGCTGATCATGGAACCTAAGGGAACTGTGATTATTTTATTGAGAGAGACTGTGTAGAGAGAAAAGAGAGGCATAGATAGATCCTTGGGATACACCCACAATTAGAGAGTGGGGCATGAGTGAAGATCAATCAAAAGAAACTAAGGAGCACTCAGACATGTAGAAGGAAGATCAAAAAAGAGCAGCAGCATGGAAACTCAGTAAGCAAAGGCTATGCAGAGGAAGGGATGGTCAACAGCTTCAAAAGCTGCAGAGAGTTCAAGATCCATCATATTTAACAATTAAAATATCATTGGTAACCTTGGAGAGAACAGTTTCCATCGAGTAGTGAAATAAGAATCCAGATCATAAGGGGCGAAGTGAGTAGGAGGTGAGAAAGTGAAGACAACAAGTATAACTGGCTTTTCCTATGAGTTTCATGGGGAAAGGGAGGTAGAGGGAGATGTCAGAGTCAAGTGAAGGGTTTTTTGTTTGTTTTTAAAGCTAGGGTAATCCTAGATTTGTTTATAGGCAGCAATGAAGCAACCAGATAGGGAGAGATTTTCATCATTTCAATCACCTACAGTACACATATAATCAGAAGTGTTCATCTTTCCTGAGTAATAGCACATCCCTGTACTCAATTGTGTTATTATCTAAGCATTAGTGTGTCTGAAATTTGGCAGTAACAGTGTCCACAAGCTCCTACTCAAAGCACGTCCAATAATGGAAAAACAAAGTAGGAGAAAAAACTGGATATTATTCTGTCAAGATATATGGAAGGCTCAAAAGGAAACAGGCTATGTGTAGTAGTTTGAATGCTACTCTTAAAATGAATTGATTCTCTTTTTAAGATTATGAATTTGTGTCAATGTTTATGAGGTAATAAAAGGACAGCTATACTTATCAACCTTGCTGGTGGAATTGCAAGCTTGTAGAATTTTTTTTGGAAAGCAGTTGGTGGTACACAGTAAAAATTTTGTAAAAAAACTGAACATACCATTTGACCCAATAATTCTATTGTTGGGAATATGCCATGGAAGTGTAAGTGAGAGAGATGGAGAGAGATGGAGACAGAGACAGAGAGACAGAGGGAGGAAGAGGGAGAGAGAGAGAAGGGGGGAGAGAGAGATGGAAGGAGAGAAAAAGAGAAGAGAGATTTGTACAAAGATTTCCTTAACAGTACTATAGATAATTGCAATAAACTGGAAACAACCTAAATTTCCAACAGCAGGAAATGATTAAATAAATTTTGGTACATTAATGTAATGGAATACTACTTACTAGTTGAATGTGATCAATACTACTTGAATGTAATCAATTCTGACAGGTAGGAGGACTACAAAGAAACTATGAAAGTGCTGTATGAAATAAGGGAAAGTGAAAAGCAGAACTAGACGAATGGAGTACACATTAATTATAACACTAACCTAGGAAAAGGGAATATAAACAATCCTCATGAGGACTTAGAGAGAATGACTTGAAACATAGTTATGATACTTTATGCATTGAAATTAATTTAAACATAGTTACTAAGCAAGTTTAGTTGGTTGTACTAATGTTCAAAGTTAATATTTTAAGAAAGAATTTTTAAAAGATCATGGATTTTGTGAATATTACCGGCAATAGGTGCATGTTTACCAAATATAAAAATAACTAGTGTTTGTATAATGCTTTGCAACACCAAATCTATCTCATTTGATCCTGACAATAACTATGAGGTATTATTTCCATTTAACAGATGAGGAAACTTCTGGGAGGGTTACACGAGATCTCATAGCTATTAAATGTTGGAAGCATTTGATATCTCCTGACTCTAAACCCAGCACTCTATTCCACAGAGCAGGAACAACCTCAAATGCCATTCTTGTGAAGAGAGGTATGGTGGAAGGTTTGGGGCATGTAATAACAATGATAATAATAGATAGCAAATTCATAGCACTCTACAGTTTTCAAAGCACTTTAAAATATCTCATTTTCTCTTCACAATAGCCCTGGGAGGTAGGTGCTGCCGTTATCATATTTATTTTATGAATGAAGAGATTGAGGCAGAGATTGTGACTTACCTATGGTCACATAGCTAACAAATGTCTGAGGTCACGTTTGAGCTCTGATCTTCCTGACTCCGAGTCTAGCATTCTGCTCTAGCCCAAAGGAAAATAATGACTCAGAACATTAAGTAAATTCTATTTGCATCTTTGTTACAACACAATGTATCAATCAACAAATAGTCATCCTCAAATATATGAAGGTTGTCATTTTCTAAAGGGACGCTAGGTGGCGCAGTGGAAAGAGTGCTGGGTCTGAAATCAAGAAGACCTAAGTTCAAATCTGACCTCAGACACTCCTTGTCTAACCCTGAGCAAGTCACTTAACCCTGTCTGCTTCAGTTTCCTCATCTGTAAAACGAGCTGGAGAAGAAAATGGCAAGTCACTCCAATATCTTTGCTAAGAAAACCCCAAAAAGCGTCATGAAGAGTTGGACACAACTGAAAACGACTAACCAAAAACAACATTTTCTAAAGGGATATAAATGTGAATGGTTATTATTAGACTTGTTTTAAAGTCCAACTTCTAGGGTTAACCGTAGGAGCACTGGATGAAAGTTGTAGGAGTAGATTTCAGGTCAATACAAAGAAAAATATTCTAATAATTAGAGCCATCAAAAAGCTATCAAAATAGGCTGCCTCGGGGAGTATTGGGTTTTCCATCACTAGAGATCTTTAAATGGAAGCTGAAAGACTAATAGTCAGATGTGTTGAAGAGAGAATTCTTGTTCAGGTAAAAATTAATCTAGACCTGATTTTAAAATATACATATATACAAGACACTGTGTTGGAGCTACAAAGGCAGGCTCTATGCTCTCAAGGAATTTACAGTTAAATTTGGGAATTCAAGATGCTCATATTTGAAAAGATTTCCAACAATAATATAAGGAAGCATATCACTGCCAAATAAAGGGTAAATGCTATAGGAGCTCAGGTGAAGGTGAGACTTGCTTTGACCTGGGAAGGTGGGGCTTGAGCTTGGCCTTAAAGGATGGGTGGGATTTAGACAGATAGAAAGAGGAGAGGACAGCTGGTGAGGGAAGAAAGATGGGAGGAAGAGGGTGGTACATAAGTACTTTGGTCCAGTTTGGCTGGAGTGAAAGAGAAAGGCTGGGAAAATAGGATAGGGCCAGATGGTACAAAGATCTGAATGTCAAGCTAAGCTGTTTGGACAGCATGATGTAGTGGAAAGAGCCCTGGAGCTGTAGTCAGATGGCCTGCGTTTCACATTGGCTATCCGTGTGACCACAGGTGAGTCACTTTCCACCTGTTTAGATCTAAATTCCTCATCTATAAAATACCAGATTTGGACTAGATGCTGTCAGAGACCCATTCCAGCTCTAAATCTGTGACTATGAGGCTAAAACAGGCTAAGTCACTGGTTCAATGCCACATCATTCTTCAGCAGTATAGCCAGATTCGAAACTAGCCTGGATGCCACAGCCACAGCCCAGGGAAGCAAACCTTGTGGAGAAGGGGCTCATCATCCCTTCCACTACCTCCCACCAACTACCACTACCAAGGCAGGCGTAGCAGAAGCACCAGGACACCCTGAAGACGAGGCAGGATGCAAGTGAGTCAAACCGCCTTGACCTCCACCTTCCCTCAAAGCTGACTAGAGATGGCCTAGGACTCTGAGTCCAGGAAAAGCAATGACTCCATCTTCCACTGGTTCTGCTTCCAACCTGGTCCTTGCAGCTATCAGCATGGGGTGTAGACTTGTGGAGAAGGGGCCTGCCACTACCAATACCAATCACTGACTGACTGCCATTAATGGGCAGATAAACCCAAAAGCTGGGTCTCCCAGACCATCAGGCCTGCTTCCAATCTGGCCCCCTACAGCCATAGTCTAGGGAAGAGTAACTACCTTGCAGAGTCACTACCTGGCCAATGTTTCTGCAGGTGCTGTGGGCCCCACTTCCTCAGCAGCCACGTCTGCTAAAGGCTGGGAAAAGAAACTTCTCCCCACTCAAGTCCTTGGCACTGTCAAATGGTTCAATATCAGAAACCAATATGATTTTATTAATGGAAATAATGTTAAAGACGACGTACTACCACTCACTTTGCAGCTATACCCTCAGAAGCATGGAGTCATTCCATGTGACTTTCAGAGCTGAATGAATGAAGCTCTAAGTGTTCTCCTGCTACCAAAATGTGAGCTTTGTGAGAGGCAGGTCTGTCTTGCTTGTCTCTTTGTATTCCTAGTGCTTTGTTCACTTAATAAATGTTTTTCATCCATATATACATATTCATTTATTTACTCATTCATTCTGATGCCAAATTCAGTGTTCTTTCCACTACGTAACATTGTTTCTCATAACAAAGTTCACAGACCTGAGTAAGAGGCAGAGCCAGAATTCATCAGGGTCAATAGGGGGCCATAATCAACACTTAAAAAAATACTAAGAGGTCATTTAATTACATTCCATATCTATATATCTTATCTATACCCAAACTAATCATTTAGCAAGAACAGTGGATAACTGATGGATGCACACATAGTCTACCAGGATGTACATAAACATTAAGAGAACTATAAGAAGGTTCTAAGCTCACTGGATGGACCCTCTTTGGTGGTTTTATGAGAGGGCATGGATAAAAGTCACATAGGATGAGCATCTTTGGAGGCAGTACCCACATTAAGGACATAACAGGTTCAATGACATCTTAGTAATAAATACCTAATTATCATATTGAACAGAACTGACACATTATTTATCCATTTCATGGATTTAGAACTGGAACTTCAGAAATCATTTAGTCCAACCCCCTCATTCTGCTTGTGAGGAAACTGAGACCCAGAGAAGACTCGTGAAGTGGCTGAGTCAGAATTTGAATCCAAGTCCTTCAGCAACAAATACAGCATTCACTCCATTGCGATTTGGGTGTGAGACAAGTATCTTTTTAGAAAGCTAACCTCCACTTTCCCTTATGACATCAGCACTATTTGGAATGGCTAGGGCTTTTTTGTTTCTTTCTTACACACTTGCTTCAAGCACTATACATGTAAAAACCTATATGCAGTCCTAGGACCCAGACTGCTGACCCTTGGGTATGGGATGTGAGATAAATACTCCTTAAGTAACTACTACTACTTACTGAGTTTCCTATTTTCACCCAAACTCATGATTCAGTCATTCAGCAAAAATGTGTTAAATGTTCAATCTATGCTTACTTCTTATGTTAAAAAGCATCCCTAAATTCCCGATTGGCAATTACCATCTATTTTTTTAAAGTAATCCAAGACCAAAAGGACTCTTCTCATTGCTGGAGATTGATGCATGACGGGCAAGGCAGGGCAGAGTTGGTGAGAATGGGAGAGAGGAGAGCTCCAGTGTCTTCAGGTCTGTAGTCTATTCCCTCCAGCTTGGAGAGGGAAGATATACCTGCCGAATCCCATTTGAGGTTGCTAAGGGAAAAGACTCTGGGAAGAAGTCTTTTCCTTCAGCAACTTGAAGTAGGGTTTGGCATCATCTATCTGTTTCAGGTTAGTACCAAGAAAGCTTTTCAACCTATGATTCACTCTAGTCCCATCCCCTGGTCTCTACCATTTTCTGAGATCTTCTGACTCAGGGGTGGGAAACCTGTGGCCTTGAGGTCTCATGTGGCCCTTTAGGACCTCAAGTACAGTCCTTTGACTGAATCCAAACTTGTGAAGGACCTGAGAACCCAGAGGTTCTCCACCCTTGAATTCATGCCTCTGCCTCCAGCCAGGACTATGTCTAATCTTGCCTCCAAAAGATGTTAACTTTTTTTTAAATCACCAGATATGATTTCAAATCTTCCTTGTAATTTGTCTCAAATGTTCCAGTGCTCTGAACACCAACATGAATGTGTTTGTGGAATTGCTTCAAACATCCCCCTGTCCTATCTCTAGTGGAAATGGAGAGCTTTATGATCCCAGAATCATAGACTCAGCAGGATGGGACCTTAAGAGATCTTCTAGTTCAACTCCTTTATTTTACAGATGAGGAAAATGAGTCCCAGAGAAGTTATGATTTGCTCAAGGACACACAGCTAGATAGTAGCAATCCAGTTCATTCTTCCTTTGTAGATTGAAGGACTTCCATTCCATTCTCATCTCAGTTTTCTGTAAACAAATACCTTAAGCAGTTCCTCAAAGATCTGGTCAACCCTTTCATCATTTTCTGATGCTCTTTCCTGTGTCTTAAATACTCTACGTATACCTAAAGTTGTGGACTACTGCAGTGATGCTATTTTTAGGTAGATTATAAATAAAGTTTCATTTCCTGAGACAGAAAAAATTAAAATATAAATAAAGTTTCATTTCCTGAGACAGAAAAAATTAAAAATTGCATGGGATAATGTACTGGGTGATATTAAATGGTATCAAACTTTATTAGACCCAACTGCCTTTTCAGGTATGCCATGTCAGATGGGGCAATTGGAGTTCCTACATAAATGTGGACCATTGCCCTGTCTTTGGCCTTTGATAGATCATTGGATTTGGCAGTCCAAAGAGCTAGGTTGGAATCCTTGTTCTGCTAATTATTAGCTGTGTGATTTTGGGCAAATCACTTAACAGCTTTAGACTTCCTTTCTTCATTTTTGAAATGGGGTAATTAAGCTTGACTTGCCCATCTCAAAAGACTGTTATAAAGATCAGGTGGGATAAACTATTATCATTACTGGCCTCATCAAACTCTATTACAATCCTCAAATCTTTATTTTCAGGACCCCTCCCTTCTACATCTACAGCTGCCTTTAGGATATCTCTACCAGGATATTCTACCAGCATCTCAAACATCCCTAATGGCTTATTTCATTTCCCACTAAAGCTGTTCCTCCTCCTCACTATACTACTTCTATACTATAAATACACCACCAGCACCCAGATTCTCTTATCTACAAAATTGGGGTTATTTTTGACTTTTTCTTTCTTACCACCAGTATCCAATCGACTATCAAGGACAACTTGTAACATCTCCCACATTCATCTGCATCTCTGTTCCCACTGTCAGCTCCTTAGCGTAGGCCTTCATTGTACCACTCTCCTAGACTTCTTAAGAGCCCCTTGAGAGCTCTACCATTCTTCACTCTCTCCTGCTTCCTTCTGGAGGAATTTATCTCATGTATATATCTGGCCATGCTACTCCTTAGCTCACAAACTGCTGTTTAACTAGGAAGGGGTTCGCATTTGCATGAGAGCAGGTTAAAGAGGAAGTGGATGTGTGTCTGGACCTGCTATGGTTGCAAAGAATGCTGGCTGCTGAAAGCTAAATTAGTGTGAGGCCTATCCCTTGGGGAGGAAGGGGCTGATGGCTGATGTGAGTAACAACTTGGACTTTAAAAAACAAAAGTATTATCTGCTACCACCAAGTTCTGAAAGGTTCAGTTCATTTGTTTATTTCTGGTGATAAGATGCTTATCTAACAGCAACGTGCTGATTGTAACCATAGAAAAAGAACCTGGTTCCATTGTTTGAAGAATTTAATTTTGCAGAGGCTTCATCATGTACCATCATGATGTCATACCAAATGAGACCAGGCCAGCAAACAACTTCAACAAGTTATTAGTGAGAAGACCATCTAGGTGGCTTGGGAAGGTTGGATTTGCAGCCAAAAACTTGACTTTTAGCCCTGCCTCAGCAAGTCACTTAATTTCTCTTAGCTTGTTTCCCCATCTGCAAAATACATGTAATAACAGCACTTCCCTCCCAGAGCTGTTGTCAGCATCAAATGAGATAAGACATATAAAGTGATTTGTAAACCTTCAAGTAAATGCATGCTGTTGTTGTTAACGTATGTAAGGTAACAGGGTGAGTATAGATAATTTAGCATAGTTACTTTAGAACTCAAAATGTTGGTGGGAAAACTGGTTTGAGCACTAAGATTCTGGTGCCCATTTCCAGATTTATTTTCTGCCAAAAGTTTTTCTTCCTAATTATAGGTATATATGCAATAAGGAGCCATTCCTATATTCCTCACTTACTGCCAAATTCCCACACCTCAATCTCAAACCTAAAGCATATAAAGAAGTGGAAGATTGAGGCCATGGAGTATATTAAATATTATATTCTTAATACCCCATTTCAGAAACTTGTAAAATGTTCTAGACCTACTTCAAGAGTTCACAAATATGCATGTATGTAGGCATGGTTCTGGAGACAGACAGTCTGTGGGTAGCATTAGCTGAAAACATTATTACCCAACAGTTAGGTACCTTAAGAAAACTGGCCTGCACAGGACTGCATACCACAGACCTCCAGCCTCTGGGCTGTGGTGATGCAGTGGGAAAAGAGTCAGAAGACCTGGGTTTGAACAGCTCTCTAGGCCTCAGTTTCCTCATCTATAAAATGTGGGGCCTGGATGTTTGGGGCTCATCCTGCTTTAAATCCAGTGATTTTATGACTCCTCAGGAGAAAAACTGGCACTGAATGGGCTGCTTCAACAATTCAGAATAGGCTTTCTGGCCTAATGGCAAACAGCAAGTCATAGCACTCACTCTGAACTCTCTTCCAGCCAAGGACCGCCATGCTAGGCCTGCTCACTGAGATTACATTCTGCCCTAATGTGCACTCAACCCCTCTGCCTCTTCTACTGGGTGTCTCTCGTGGTTTCAAAAGAAAAATGAGACTTCTCCAACAAAGCTCAAGGAAAAAGTGCCTCTCTGTCCCATTGGCCTAAAGATCATTTGCATTCAGCTTCATATGGGGCTCTTTTGATTCCTATCAGTGACTTACAGATTCTTCAGAAGTAGGCAACACACAGACCAAATCTGGAAAACAAATCATGAGAATATGGGGATAGCTTTTTACATTCCTGTTTGTTTGAATTTTTTTTTTATTTTTCTTTAGAAAAAAAAACACAGGGGGAATTTACATGGCAAACCATCAGTACTGGGTATCAGAGTAAGAAGAATGAGAATGAATGGAAAACTAATAAAAAGCAGACCACAGGGAAGAGTCCAAGAGGTTCATGCCCAGGATCCTTAGGCATCCCAATACTATCTATGCCAGGTTTTCCAGGCTGCCTTCTCTAAAATGGATGGTCACAGAAAGTTGGCCACGCTCTAGAAATATGCCAACAATAAAAGTACTTGACAGAAATACACTTAATACAGTTCCTCTGTTTTATGCACAGGCTATTTATATTTAACTTTTTCTTTCATAAGAAGAAAAAGTCCAATGGAGTGCAAGAGTCACCACTGCAATTACAATTGAACACCAGAGTAAGGAACTCTAGGCAGCTGGAAAGCCTGGATGTAGGACATGATCTTCATCATCAAAACAAGTTCTGATTAGCCTGACCTCAGTTCATTCCAGGCTGAAGGGATGCCCGATGCTGGAACAGGCTGACATTCCTCTTGCAACCAAACACCCAGTAGAGCTGGACACTCCCCAAATCCTTTGCTCTGAACTACCCACGCCTTGGGCAGTGAAAAGGCAGACAGGCAGGCAATCTGAATGTTTCCTTTTTAGGTCAGTATCTGGACACTGATTTCAAAGGCGCCCATATATTAAAGATAATAGCTTGGTAATCCACTCTGAAAGCTGCCTTTATTATCTTCCTGACAAGTTGGGCTGTAAGGAAGAAACTCTTGAGTTTTCCCCACTCCATACTTTGGATTTCTGGATACTAAATTCAGCCAGAGCCAAAGATGTGTGTGTGTGGCCAGCAGTGGCCAAAAGTAAGGGGCAGGGCAAGAAAGAACCAGTTGTACAATGCAAAACTAGTGGTACATTCAAGAAGGGGTGAAGAGTGGGCATGCGGCAAGCTGTAGTGCCTCCACCCCAAGCTGTAGTTCCAGTAACCATGTCAGCTCCTTCATTGACCTGGCCTCCAAGGTAGTTCTGAAGCCTCACTTTACGGCCCCCCATTGGTTTCAGTTCCTACGTGTAAAGTGGTGGTGGTGGGGTCTTGTGGCCTTCTGATGTCATTGTTCCTGATGTGAGGCAGGGCTCAACATCACTGAGTCATGAGGAGCACCATGATGACCAGGTCCCTGCAGCTGCTTAGTCCTTGGCACCCCACGAGGAAGGCAGAATATCTTGTCTCACCTAATAATAACTCCACCTCCTCAAAATAGGTGAAACAATGACAGAGAGGGTGGAAGGGTGGGTTTGGATGTGAAAGATTCTAGGAGGAAGGAAGGTGGGCTTACAAGGGGATCAGGCCTGAAATACTGTTGAGGCCAAAGGGACCAGAATAAAAATCTGAAAAATTACAACTTTCTTGTCCCTCCTTAAAAAGATAGTTTCCCACTCCCCCCTTAAAAATCACCACATTTTCAAAGGTGAAAGGTAGAGAGACTTGGTCCAGCAGGCTCTCATTCTCCTAAGAGGCAGGCTCCCATCAGGCCCTTCACTGATTCTGTTCTTATCTGCTCAGCTCCTGCCACCTCTGCACCAAGGGGTACACAGAGAGAGAGAGAGAGACTCCTGTGATTTCTACCAGTGTCTCACCTTCCCCACCAAATGCAGCCAAGAAGGAGGAGGAAACCCAAAGACTAAAGTGCAAAGATTTCCATCATAGTGTGCATCACGGATTGGGGGGGATCAAAAGAAGGAACAGGTTTGGGTGGATTGACAGATACAGTTGTTCCCAAAGCTATAGCCGTGGGGTGGGAAAAAAGTATCTGTACCAAGCAAGTCGGCAGAATGCATTCACCTTTGCCCAGGGGCCATTGAACACATATCTCTTTTCACAGACATGGCCAAATCTACCTAGGAGGGGCAAATGCTCTGAGCCACATGAGGAATATCTGAGTCCTAAAAACATGACCCAAAAAGAGAGAAAACTGGCACGATCACCCCAGTGGTAGTGGCTATGGTGAGTAGAGAAGACCTGGAGTTGGAGGGGGAGGGGAGAGAAAGAGGACAAGATTTTAAATGAATGCATTTCTTTTTTCAATAGAAGAGACTGATGAAAAGTCTTCGATGTAGTATCTCTCATTTAGAGGAGTTGGTGGAGACTCTCAGACATCAGAACTAAGTGCTATAAGAAGGGAGCTCCTCTGCTTATAGGGGGAGTAAAGATAATGGGGTCAGGGGAATAGGGCACCGGAGAGAGAAGCCCAGCCAACCGCATTATGGCGTGTAGGCAGGGGGTGGTTGGAACTGATTGATGACCTCATACTCGGCTGGATATGGCTCATTCTCTTCCATCTCTGATAGCAGCTCCAGTGCCTGCTCCTCTTCTTCAGTGGGATAATGGCGTAGAAGGTTGGCAGCGGTGGCCAGGATGGAGGCCCCTCCTGCTCCTGCCACCAAGTAGAAGCTGACAGCAAAGGTGACATAGACCTGGGAACCATGGTACTTCTTGTGCTGCTGCTGCTGAGCCAGGATGAGCTCTGAAGCCCAATAGCAAAAGCCAATCACTGTGGCACACTGAAGGACTAGACAGGAAGAGAAAGAAAAAGTGACAGTTAATGCTTCTCCTGGAGCCCTTAGCCCCTGAGATCTGAGCTGCTGACTAACGACACTATGCTGTGAGAAGACAGTGCAGTATGGGACTTGGTGGTCAGGACTGGCATTCCCTCATGAAGAGGAGGGGTAGTGGGTGTGGAAAGCCAGTTAGTCACTACAGGCACCATTCAGTGTGCAGGAACATTTCTTTGCTCAGTTTTTGTTAGCTCTTTGGTCCTCTCTCCTGCCAGGCAAAAGGATTACCTGTAAGGATGTGGGCAAAGGCATAGCGGCGGGTGATCTTCAGAGCGGGGTGCTTGGGCCCAAATACATCAAGAAGAAAGGCAGAGAGGCTGCACAGGATCCCCAAGAAGCAAAAGGCAGCAATGACACGCAGTAGTAGCACCGTTTGGGGATTCATGCAGAAATCTGTTTGGGGAAAAAAGTGATATGAGAATCAGACCCTCATCTCTAGGCTCCTTCCTCAACTTCCCCATGGAGACTTTCAAGGTTGTTTTTCTTTGTGATGTAGTTATCGTATTGGCTGTCCCCCATGCCTGGCATGCTCACCCTCCTTTTCTCTACTGCCTGGCTTCCTTTAAGTCTCAGTTAAAATCCCACCTTCTACAAGAATTCTTAATTCTGGTGCCTTCCCTCTGTTGATTATTTCCAATTTATCTGGAATATAGTTCGTCTGTACATTACTGTTTTCATGTTATCTCCCCCATTAGATTGTAAGCTTCTTGTGGGCAGGTACTGTCTTTTGCCTTTCTTTGTATTCCCTGTGCTTATTACAGTGCCTGGCACATAGTAGTTGCTTAACACACATTTACTGACTCACTGAATTGAAATAATTTTCCTGGTTCTGCTTACTTCATCTGTATCAATTCATACAAGTCTTTCCAGGTTTCTCTGGAACTATCCCTTTTGTTATTTCTTACATCATGATAACCTGACAGCTGTGAGGCAGCTTAGATTTCTTCCTTCTGTTCATTCTTTGTCCATCAACTCTTCCTTTTACACATGAAGAAACTGAGGCAGTGACTTACCCAAAGTTGTGCACGTAGGTAGTAAGTGGCAGAGCTTATAGACACGTACAAGTATATAAAGTTAACTTCAAGAGGAAGAGAGTGAAAACAGTGGGAAGCTCCCTCTACCCTGTCCCTGCCTATGCTCTCCTCCTCTGAGAACCTCCATGAACCTCCACTTTAAGGATGCCCAGGCTGGCCAGGTCTTCAGTGCTTTCCAGGCTGTACCCCTGACTCTCTAGGCTTTCTCTCCAATGCCTCTGGGCTGGTACCTTCATCTTCTCTGGAGGGCAGGGGCTGGCTTTTCAGCTTATATTTGTATTCCCAGTGCTCAGTACAGTGCCTAGCACACAGGAAGTGCTTACTAAATCCTTGCTGACTTGACTTAACACACCTGAGCTGGGCTTTGAGCCAGGCATTCTACAGGGAGGAGGTGGGAAAGGGAAGACACAACATGAAGGACCCCCTGTGCAAAGGCAGAGGTTGGAGATGGAATGTCATCAATAATGGACACTAGCTGGACAGATTGGGTGGAATGGAGAATACAGGACAGAAAGCAAAACAAGGCAAGACTGAAAAGGCAGACAGAAGCCTGACAGTAGAGAGCTTGAAATGCCAGCCTGAAGGCTTTTTAATTTTATCCTTGATAACAGTGAGTCAGATTGGTTTGGGAATAATCAATTTGAATTGTTCTAACTGTCTCTCATCTCACTCTCATATGATAGCCCTTCAGGAGCTTGGAGCTATTATTTTATTACTTCTAAATCTTCTTTCCTCCAAGCTAATCAGAAAGAACTCTGCCCCAGGCTGTGGTCCAAATGAGAGCCCCTCAGGCTCCGCCCAGGATACATTGAGGACAAAGGTCAATTAATATCAACCAGAAACCAAAGTTTCTAACAACTACTTGTCTTTCTAATACGCCTCGTCTAAATATTCCAGTGGAGAATCTTTAAAGTAAAAAGCAGTCCAAGCCTCCACAACCTGAAATACAGGTTATCTTTTCAGATGAGGAGATTCTACTACAAGTGGACACCACCCAGCAGATGCAGCAATGGGGTCCTCCCCAAATCAGCAAATCCTTTCACTCCAATTAAAGATCCAGCTGTGACTTTTCTTTCAGGCAACAGATGTATTCTTGAAAAGTTGTGTGAAATTCACACAATTCACATTTGTAAAGTGAATCCATTTTCCAAATAACTTACTCTATAACTTACAGAAATGGATTTTTTAAAATGGCAACAATCTTTATCAGTGGCTCTTAATGCTTGAGTTAAGTTTTATTGTTCATTCTCTGTCAAATAATTAATAATAATTAGAAAGAAGATAGGGGTAAGATCTAAGAGTAGTAGGAAAGCATCAGAACCTCTGGTTAAAATTCCTACCCTTCTTATATGTGACTAGTTACTTATGAATAGATCTAGTTTGTAAATTCAAATTTTGAATTAACTTTTCTTAAAGCAGGACACTTCTCATGGACCAAATGTGAGGTTGGCCAGCTTCTTGTAAACTAAGAATGCTTTTCTGTTGCAACTATGCCCAAAGGGCTATAAAAATGTGCATACCCTTTGACCCAGCAATAGCACTTCTAGGGCTGTATCCCAAGGAGATCATACAACTGGGGAAAGAGCCCACATGTACAAAACTATTTATAGCAACTCTTTTTGTGATGGCAAAGAATTGGAAATTGAGAGGATGCCCATCAATTGGGGGATGGCTGAACAAGTTGTGGTATACGAATGTAATGAAATACTATTGTGCTATAAGAAATGATGAGCAGGCAGACTTCAGAAAAACCTGGAAAGACCTGTATGGTCTGATGCAGAGTGAAGTGAGCAGAACCAGAAGAACACTGTACAAAGTAACAACCACATTGTATGATAACTAACATTGATAGACTTAGCCCTTCTTAGCAATACAAGGATCTAAGACATCTCCAAAGGTCTCATGATGGAAAATACTATCCACATCCAAAGAACGAACTATGGAGTTTGAATGCAGATCGAAGCATATTATTTGCTATTTTTTTCCTTCTGTTGTGTTTTGTTTCCTCTTTCTGGTGGTTCCTCCTATTGGTTCTAATTCTTACTTACAACATCACTAATGTGAAAATATATTTAATAGGAATGTATATTTATAGCACATATCAGATTGCACGTAATCTTGGGGAAGGAAGTGAGGAGGGAGGGGGAGAAAAATTTAAAACTCAAAAGCTTATGGAAGTGATTGCTGATAAATCAAAATAAATTAATAAAAAAGAATGGTTTTCTGCATTTAAATGAAGTTTTACAGTATTTAAAAATATTAAAAAAAACCCCCAAAACCCAAACCCCAAACCATTTTGTTTCAGCTGTACGAAAACAGGCAGCAGGCCAGAGTTGGTCCTCAGGCTAAAGTCTGCTGACTACTTTTTACAGCATCATTTCCATATTATGAGCCAGTTCTAAGAGGCTGGCTTAACCTGGAGTGGTTACACTTTAATCCAGCTGGAAGCAGCTAGGTGGCATAGTTGAATCCAGCTTCAGATGCTTACTAGCTGTGTGACCCCGAGCAAATCATTTAACCTCTGCCTCAGT
This sequence comes from Phascolarctos cinereus, assembly GCF_003287225.1. Lineage (NCBI taxonomy): Eukaryota > Metazoa > Chordata > Mammalia > Diprotodontia > Phascolarctidae > Phascolarctos > Phascolarctos cinereus. The sequence goes on along the minus strand of NW_027555625.1, from coordinate 146,290,313 downwards.
TTCCTCATCTATAAAATGAGGACAATAACAGCACCTCCCTCCCAGGGCTGCTGTGACGATCAAATGAGATAACAATAATTGTCAAGTGCTCAGCAGTGTCTGTCACACAGGAAGTGCTATATTGTGGTTAGCATGAGCTTCTATCATGGTGACCACATTTCAGATTCCAAAAGGAGAACGAACTTTTGTACAGAGTTGTAGGAGAGAGACATGGTCAGCCCTGCACTTTGGGAAAATTACTTTGGCAGCTGATTGGGGGATGGAGTGAAGGGTCATGAGATCTGGGGCACAAGAGATGAACCAGAAGGTTATAGTACTAGTGCAGGCATGTGGTGATAAAGACCTGGACGCCAGGGTGGTGGCAGTGTTAGAGGAAAGAAAGGGGTATACAGGAGAGATTTTAAGAAGGTAGCAATGACAGAAGTTGACAACTGATTGGATGGGGTGGGATGTGATAGTGAGGGGCTGAAGAGAACACTTATGTTTTAATTCTGAGTAACTGGAAAGACAGTGGTTCCCTTGACAGTAAAAGGGAAGCTCAAGAGAAGGGAAATACTTTGGTGGGAAAGCCCTTAAGTTCTGTTTTGAACATGTTGGGTTTAAGACACCTATGGGACATGTAGTTTGAAATGACTAACAGGCAATTGATGATACAGGACTGGAGCTCAGGAAAGAGGCTAGGGCTGGATAAATAGACTTGCAGAGAAATCATCACTAAGCCCATGGGAGCTGATGAGGTCACCAAATGAGAGGCTAGGGAGAAAAGAGAAGAGGACCCAGAACACACCCTTTGGAGATGCTACACCTTAGTAAGTGTAACATGAAGATCGAGCAAAAAGATATCAGAGTCCCAAAAATCCAGAGAGGAGAGGCTATTCAGAAGACACTGATCATGCACAGAGTCAAATGATGCCAAGGTCAAGATGGATAAATACTAAACAGAGGCAATTAGATTTAATAATTTAGAAATCACTGGTAACTTTGAAAAGAGTAGTTTCAGTTGAACAATGATATTGGAAGCCAAACTGCAAAGGGTTTCAAAGAGAATGACGAGAGGAAGTGGAGGCACCAATTATGTAGCTTTCTCAAGTTTAGCCACAAAGGGAAGAGACATATAGAATTACAGTTGGCAGGCATGGTAGGATCTAGTAAGAGTTTTTCAAGGATGGGAAAGCTCTGGGCATGTTTCTAGGTGGCAGCGAAAGAGCCAGTAGATAGGGGAAACCGATGATTAGAGAAAAGAACAGGGATAATGGTGGGAGCTGGAGAATACAGTAAGGGATGGAATCAAGGGTGCAGGTAGAGGGATTGACTTGGCAAGCAGAAGGGCCACCTCTGCATCAAAGGCTGGAGTGAAAAAGGAGACAGTGGAGAACCCCATCAGAGGGAGAAGAGGGAAAGGAGAAGAGGGTTGCCTTGGTGAATCGTCCTGATTCTTTTGGTAAAGTCTGAGGTGAGGACCTCAGCAGAGATGAGAGAGAAGAGGGAGTGGTATGAGAAGTTTGAGGAGAGAAAATATGTTTGGAATAACCACTGTGGTGAGTAGAACAGGGAAACATCTAAGGAAGAGGAAAAGCTGGCTCTCTAACTTGAGGGCCCAGTTGAGATTAGCTAGCATAAATTTATAGTGGACCCAGTTAGCACAGTTTCTAAATTTCCTCTAGCTCTGAGCAGCAGCCAATGAATAGATACAGAAGACACAGACAATGGGAGTAAGTAATCCAAGGTTCAGGTCTGAGAGCAATTGGCAAAAGAACAAGGGAGCTAGGGATGCAAGAGCAGAGGATAAGGTTAAACTGGTTTGCTAAGGGGTCCAGATTGGGAAGGGAGGACTATGTAGCCAGAGCAGGAGAGATGACCTGGAATGGAGTGACTGGATGTCAATGGTAGGAGGAGTGAGGCATAGGGAGAGCTGGAAAAATAAAAGAGGATCGGATCAAGGAAATTCAGAGTTCCCTGACGTGGAGGTAGATGAATTGTGGATGACCAAGGTCAAGAGGATATGCTGTGTATAGCTAAAATGAAATGGAACAGGTAACAGGAGCTGAGCAGAGTGACAAACTGAGAAGTTAAGATATATGAGGAAACATGAACAACTATTTTGAAATCTCCTAGAAGGAGGGAAACAGTTGGAGTAGAGAGGAAGACAGTGAACTGAGAAGGGAGGGAAAATGTCCTTGGGACTGGTAGGGAATAGACACTTGAATCTGGATTGAGTGACCCTCAAAGGAAGAAACGTTCTGCTTCTGAAAAGCTGCATAACCTTGGACAAATCACTTAACCTTTCTGAGGTACACTCTCCTTATGGGATTAATCTTTGCCCTACTATTAGTGATACAACAAACAAAATCAATTTAGTTAAATTTTGAAAAGAAATAGTTAACTGGGGAAAAAAAAATCTTTGCAGAGAGTTTCTCTGATAAATATTGATATCAAAGATCCATAAGGAACTAATTCAAAAACATAATGACAGTCATTCCCCAACAGATAAACAATCAAAGAATACAATCAGTTCTTAAAAAGAAAAAAATCCAACCTATCAACATCCATATGAAAAAATGCTACAACTGCCTAATAATTAAAGAAATGCAAATTATAATAACTTTGAGGTTCCAGCTCATACCTAACAGATTGGCACTGAAGATGACAAAGGAAAATGACAATTGTTAGAGGGTCTTTGGGGAAACAGATACACTAATGCACTGTTCATGTAACTGTGAACTGCTCCAACCATTCTGGAAAGTTATTTAGAACTATGCCCCCAAATACATATTTGTACTATGTACACTCTTTGACCCAGTTATAACTCTCTTAAGTCTATATCCCAAAGAGATTAAGAAGGAAAAGGACTCATATGTATGAAAATATTTTTGTTGCAGCAAAGAACTGGAAACAAAGTAGGTGCTTATCAACTGGAGAATAGTTTACCAAAATATAGTACATGAATGTAATACAATATTACAGTTTTGGAGAATGCTGGGAAGACTTGTATGAATTGATGCAAAATTATTTATACAATAACAACATAATAAAGCAAAACAACTTTGACCAATCATGATTCCAAAGACTATCAAAGAAGCATGCCACCCAACTCCAGTGGAGGGGTGGAGGCAGGTTTAAGGGTGCAGAATTAGACATTTTTTTTGATATAGCAAATTGTATATTTAGTTTATTTGTCTATGTTTATTTTACATAAGGATTGTGTTTTCCTTTTTTATGGATGGGATATAATTTAGGGGAGGGGAAAGGAACTAATTCTAAGAGTACCAAAAAAAAAACAAAACCCAAACCAAAACCCCAAAAACAAACCTCAGGGTCATTGAAGCATTTTTAAAATGCACAGAAAAGAAATGAAGGAAGCCCAGAAGGAAACAGATAATCAGGATGGCTTTGAAAATAACATGATGACTTCATTATATACTTAAAACTTTCTTTTAAATTCAATTTTATCTTCTGTTCCAAATTTTCTTCTTCATCCTCCCCCACTCAATGAGAAGGCAGCACATTGGTGTACGTGTTTTCACACAACTCCTCCAGCATTTGTCTTTTTTTTTTTTTGTCATCTTAGCCAATCTGCAGAAAGGTGGTGAAGTGGATAGAGTACCCAGCCTGGAGTCAGGAAGACCCAAGTTCAAATCCAGCCTCAGACACTTACTAGCTGTGTGAAGTTGGGCAAGTCATTTAACCATCTTTGCCTCAAGTTTCCTCATCTGTAAAATGAGCTCAAGAAGGAAATGGCAAACCACTCCTATCTTTGCCCCCCAAAAATCCCAAATGGGGTCATAAATAGCCAGACAGGACTCAACAACAACAACAAATAGACAACCCGATAGGTATAAGGTGGTACCTCAGGTTATTTTAGTTTTCATTTCTCTAATTATTAAGTGATTTAGAGCATTTTTTCACATGGCTACTGATTGCTTTATTTCTTCCTCTGAAAACTGCCTATTCATATCCTTTGACCATTTTACTACATACTTTTAAAGAACAAGTTGTACATAATATATTTGCATTTTTACACATAACTCTCTTTTTCTATTTTGTATATGGAAATATTCTTTTTTGGCATTTGTTAAATTCAGAATAAAAAAAATTAAAGTGCTGTCGTTTGGAATTAAAATGAGCTCATGAATAAGAAAAGTTATGAAAACTTGAAATGACTATAGAAGTATAAGATGGTATATTATTATAAAATCTAGTCCTCTCAGGAAAGGAAAAAATTAGAACAAATGATTACTTTGGAGCAGGGTGAAGAAGAGGAGAGACAAAAATTTAATTTTTAAAAAGTAAAAGGAGAGAAGTGGGGCTTGAAGGAGGCTTCTTTATTTTAATTTAAACCAATTGTTCTATTCCATTCTACTCTGACATAGAGAAGTCCCTAGTGGGTGTCATCAGATTTTGTTCTTGAGTTCTTTAAGTTGGTGGGTATAACTAGACTGCCACCTCTGGCCACACAAAAAGGTCTGTTGTCATCTGTAACAGGATCCTGGGGAACTGACTTTGCCCAAGGTCACTGGTGAGTCACCAATGTGGCCTTGTTTTGAAAGCTCTGGCTCTTCCTGTCTGCCTGCTCATCACTCCAGCCACTGCCTTCCTCAGACAGGCTGCAGGCTAAATGCCTAACTTTGCTTCAGAGTAGCTCCCTTTTCTTCTTCCCTCTGTCTTACTGGTGCCCCTGTCCACTCCAGGTTACTCCCTGACAGATGGGAAAAACCTCTGACAGACTCAATCCCTCTTAGCACTAGGAAGACCCACCTGCTTAGTCTTTTTTTCCTCCACCTTGATTTGACTGAATCCATGACAGGCAGCTGACGCTTGATCCTAATAGCTCTCTGGGGGAGTCTGTCACCATAGTAACCAAAAAGTCAAAGGGAAATGTATAAACTGGGTCCTGAATGAACTGAGGGCACCTGGAAGGATTTAGCTGCACACACGCCAACCTCAGATGCACTGTCAAATCCCTGGAAGATACTTGAAATTCCAAAGGATGATCAACAATGATTCATCAAGCACCAAATCTCAACCTCCCGCATTCCTAAAAGATGCTATTCCTGAAGCTGCCATCCTATACGCCACCCAGCATACAGACCTGGAAATTTTAAAAAGCTGTTTACATTTGAGAGTTATCATCACTTTAGTCTTTCTTTGAAGGAAACCCTAACCCTTTTGAAGCACAGGAAAGCTGAAAATATTCTTTGAGCTGATCTCTCTATACAAGGCAGGCCTTAGATTAGGGGATTTGAAGCAATTTAGGATGACCTGAATGAGATCAAGCTAGCCTGTATTTGCTAAAATCTCCAAAGCTGCCTGAACCACTGCTTAAAGTGGAATATTTCTCCCTCTAAAACACTAAGCCTCAACATCAAAGTATTCAAGAAGATAAGGAATACACCCTTGGCTGGCTTTGGAAGATACTAAACTTGAAAAAGAAAAACCCTGGACAGCTCTAATTTAATGAAGAAGAATCCCCTTCTGACTCAATGCCAGGGCTAACTGTCCATCTTTCCCCAACCATCTACAAAGATTTCCCAAGGTTTCTTCCTCCTTCAGGAATCAATTAAATGAAAATAGATTTCCAACCAGAGGCTTTAATAACCTTGCCTTTTGTTGGTATGTTCAGGGATAAGAGAATTCCTGGCTCTCTATGACATACTAGGACAATCTTTCAGGGTCCACAAAAGAGCCAGAACCAAGACTAGGCTACATATTTTTGTCCTTTCTTGATCTCTTCTATGCTTTTTTTTTCCCCTCATGTCTATGAGTGGATAGCGGGATATTGTCCCCAAGGTCAAATTTATTCACCAACATAAGCCTTGCATGATTCTAGCGAACAAGATAAAAAGATATTTTAAATATTTACCAAGTTATTATATAGAGAAACTATAATAAAGGAAAAGTTCACTGCAATAGTCTTTAATATTGCTATTCAATCTGAACCAATTTTAAACTGATATTCAATACTGAATCTGTCTTCAATATTTCAACAGATTTGTAATTTTAATACTGCAGGAAGCAATGCATTCATACCTTTTATCCTGTGTGAGTGGCACCTATGACCTCACACACATCTTCCATAGAAGATCTACCCAATGTACCACAGGCCTTTCTCTTAATACTCTTTAGGGATCAGTGAAGCCTTGGGGCTCTCTGTTTATGATTTCTCATTATCAGGACATAAGTGGACCACCTTCTTTTTATGAAATCATACTGCATTATATATTTCTTTTTTGAGGAGACAAATAAACATGTAAACAAGGGAAAACCTGTGTACCTAAATGTAGTAGACCTTCAAAAGGCCTGTGACAAGGATCCACAACCAAACTGAATTAACATGGAATTGATGGCAATGGGAAAGCTTTGTTTTTGGCAGGGTCTTAAAGGGTAATGAGAAATGGATTATGAAATGTAAAAAAAAAAAAGGGCATAGGGTACCATACTAGAATAAATACTGGAGTCAAAACACTTAGGAGCTCTATTCTTGTCCTAATTAGGAGTGTGACCTTAGGCAGGTTACAATTTCTCTTGGTCTAAGTTTCCTCATTTGTAAAATGAGAAGTCAGGATTAAAGCATTCACATCACTTTTACCCAATATCACTTCCAGTTCTAAAATTTTATTCCATAATTCTTCTACAAATGATAGTATACAGGGCACAGAAAATGAAATTTCCTAATTGACAACCAGATGCTAAGCTCTCCCAATTAATGAAATACAAAACAATAAACTAGAGGAAAAGATCACAAAGCTGGAAAAATGGCAGATGATTTTTCATGTGGACTAATTATACAAACATACTCACATTACATACTTAGTTTCTGATCTGAGCTGTCAGATGTGTACCAGGAAAGAGATCTAGATGCTGTCATACAACTGTTCCCTGAACTGATCGATCCAATGGGCCAATGCAGTGCTGTGTAGCACCAGGAAGAAAACTGAATCTGTTATGCAGCATATGTAGAAAATCATAGCATGGCTATACCTGGACAACTGTGTGAAGCCTGGGCTTCCTAAATAAAGATATAATCAAGCTGGGGAAAGATCCAAAGACAACTAAAACAATCAAGAGAACTGAAAGGCGGTGAAAAAAGGGAAGATTCTTCAGCTTGATAAGAAAAAAAGGGGCAAAGGGCAGGGCAACATACAAAGATATGCAAAGACTAGTGGAGAAACTCATTTATATATTTTTCAAAATAGAGGAAACAACCCCTTGAGTTTGAAAGAGCCAGATTGCTAAAGTGTTATGGGATAAATATAAATAAAACAAAGTTTAAGACAGGTTTAAAAATTCATGGACTTTATGTCCACAATGTGTTAAAAGCTGGGGACACTGGGGATCATTAATAGCTTTTTAAGATTAAAGTCAAAGGGAAGATGTCCGTGCTTCCAAACCAAACAGTCCTTAATGCCACCATCAGAGACAATGATGGTCAAAACAGACTACTAGCAAAATCCAATATACCATTTGTTATAGTCTGACAGTGTGTGTGGACACTTTGTAAAGGTTAGGAGGACAACTGGCTGTCCTGAAAATTGTAGACTGTTACTGTCAATGAATCATTTTTTACAGATCTGGCTTCCAGCATTTGAGTGAAAAGCAGAATGCCCAAACTCCATTCAAGACTCCGCCACAGGAGCACACAAATCACAGGCATATGTACCACAGACACAAACATCCTCTTGTGGGCCTTGGTTTTCTTCTAAGAACAAAGACAGGAGAATACTCTCTTTCCCTCTAACTATCTCACAAGAAAGGTAAAAGGTTCCGTGAAAAGAATCAATCAGCTGAGCTTGTTAGGCACAATGTAATATTTCCAATTGCAGCAATAGTCTGACTGAATTTATATAGAAAAGAGGAAAAAGACCTTGCATTCAGAGAGGCAAATAACTGACCTACAAGACACCTTAAGCACACTGAAATTTTTTTCAAGTAATGAATAAGATTAAAACTCTTAACCTCACTATCAGATTACCATGGGGAAGCCTTCCTGTACCCTGTCAATTTCCTAATTATGCTTAGAAAGAACCCCACTAACCGGGTTCTCTTTTTACTAATTATCTCTCTTTGTTGACCATAAATACCCTTAGGAAGAATCCCAATCAATCAGAATCTTGGAGCTGGAAGAATCCTCTGAGGTCCCCTAGTCTAACAGGAATTCCTTCTACAGAAGCCTGGACAAGTGGTCACTCAGCTTCTTGTGGAGACCGCCAAGAATACGGAACCTACTACAGCAGCCCAATTCACTTTCTGACAGTTATAATGACAATTCTGAAATTGTAAGGTTTTCTTTCAATGGAGTCAAAATCTGCATCTCCCAACCTAGCATGGAGTACGCCATCGAGGTTAGCTAAATAAAATTAAAATTAATGAATTGAGACGTCTCAAACAGAGCCACCTGGTGGGCATGAGCACTGGAAAAGGACGGCTGAATAGGCTGCCCATCCTCAGACCCCAGATGCTCCGCTCTGTCCATCCCCCGCCCCCTCCCCCAACCCCAGGCGCAGGGATGCAGCCCCCGGGACATCCTGGAGCATCCTTACCTTTGAGCAGGTCTGGGTCCACATAGCCCAACACGTCGGCCACTCCCAGCTCCTGGCGAGAGCAGGTGCCCCCATGGATGTGCAGCCAGGCCGGCTCGGCCAGCGCGGTGCACAGGGCAGTGATGGAGAGGGCCCCCGGCAGCGCCGAGGCCAGGCTACGCTCCGGCTGCTTGGGCAGGGCGCTGCCCCCTGGGCCTCTCCGCCGGCGCCCACCAGGCAGCCCTGCGCCTCCCGGGGCGTACATGCCGGGGAGCCCGCCGGGCTGGGCCCGATCCTCTGGGACTGCTTGCTCGCTGCTCGCCCGCTGCCCACCTTCGGGTGACCGAAAGCCTGGGTGAGAAGAGAGAAGGAGGACGCTGTGCGGGGCGGCCCGGCTCAAGCCCCGGCACAGCGGGGGGGGGGGCCGGAGACCCGGCGCTAGGCGGGGAGGGGGCAGGAGACCGTCACTCCAGCTGGGGGGGGGTACAACCGGCAATCCCAGGGCAGCCCTCACCCCCTAGACCATCCATCCATTCCTCAACCCTCCGCTCACCTCCGCTTGGGGGTGGCGCCAAGCAGCTCCGGGCCCGTCCCCTCCGCTCCTCGCCCCGGGTCCGCTCGCCAGGTTCCCCGGCCGAGCGATCCCGGAGCCCGAACCCACAACGCTCGGACTCGGCCAGAGCCCGGTCCACTTCCGGCTTCCTCCCTCCGCTCCCCCCTCCCGCCCCCACCCCTCCTTTCCCTGGCCCACTCGTCATGACGCCGCGTACGTGTTTCGTAAGCATCCTCCCCTCTTCTCCCCTCCCCCCGCCCCGCCTCTGCTGCTCCTGTATTGCTTCCAGGGACCATTTGGGGTCGGGCAGATCCCGTTGTTTGCTTACCCGCGAACGGGATGCGAGCCCGCTGCGGCTCGAGGCTGTAGAAGACCCGACCGTGCTTCCGAGGCCCCAGGAGACAACTACAACACCCAGAAGGTAGTGCGGCAGCCGGACCCAGCGGGCACTACAGTTCCCAGGAGATTTCGGGGCCCGAAAGCGGAAGTGGACGGGACCTGGGGGTCGCCGCGGGACTCTGGAGCTGAGTTACTGCTGGAGTTCCAACCGGACCTTGACTCGGCCTCCAAGGGGGCGGGGGGCCCCGGGTCCGGCCGAGCTTGAGCGCCCGCCATGAAGGACTCTTTGGTGCTCCTGGCCCGCGTGCCGGCCCACCCAGACTCCCGCTGTTGGTTCCTGGCCTGGAACCCTGCCGGCACCCTGCTGGCCTCGTGCGGCGGCGACCGCAGCATTCGCATCTGGGGCAAGGAGGGTAAGGGCCCCGCACGCCCTTGGTCCTGGACGCTGTCCCCGTCCTCCCCTTTCCCCCGCCCCTCTTTAGGTGTCACCCCAAGAGGAAGCCCCCCAATCGGGGGCCTTGCATAATTATAGTAACCAACAGCATTTCAAAGTTTGCGAAACGCAGTGCATTCCTTATCTAGTTGAATGAGGGAAAATTACAGGTGTGATCCTCGTCTTTTAAAGGCTAGAAATTCGGCTGAGAGGTTATGGTGACTTGCTCTTGATGCCTAGTATCAGCAGAATTCGAATCCAGGTCTTCCTGGCTCCAAGTTTTTGCGTGTCATGCTACCCTCCTCCATCCACCGTCCTGGAATTGTTCCCAGATTCTTCCCCTCCCCTACCCCATCCCACCAGCCATGTCACTGGAGACAAGTTTAATCTCCCCCTACCCCCAAAAAAGTAAGGGAGGTATCCCTGGTGCTAATGCATCAGTTGTTTTCTCTAAGATAAGCAATCTGTTGTGTCTTCCTTCTGCCACCTTCCTCCCCACATCAAGCTCCTCGGCTGGTGCTGTGACCTGCATTATCTTTCTCTCTAGGTGATGGCTGGGTGTGTAAATCTGTTCTGGCCGAGGGTCATCAGCGCACTGTGAGGAAGGTGGCCTGGTCCCCTTGTGGGAACTACCTGGCATCTGCAAGTTTTGATGCTACCACCTGTATTTGGAAGAAGAACCAGGATGACTTCGAGGTAACTAGGCTGGAGAGTAGGTGTGTAGGATTTCTTCTAGCTTTCTGACTGAGGATGATTAAATCCTGAGTCCACCTGTGCTTGGCTTTAGTTCATTTCCATTAAGCATTTATTATTATCATTGAACAAGTAATTATTATTATTGCTATTATTTATTATATGGGTGCTGGGCATTTTGCTGCATGTTGGGGCAATAAGACAAAAATGGGGCGCTCCATGAGTTTGGAATGTAAATACAGATAAATGCAGAACATATACAAATAATTATCTAGGATGGGGGTGGGGAGGGAAACAATAGTGATTGAGGGAATCAAGAAAGGCCTCCCTGGACCTTCTCCTTCTATTGACTTTCACCCACTATACTTTCCACAGTGTGTAACCACCCTTGAAGGACATGAAAATGAAGTCAAGTCAGTAGCTTGGGCCCCATCTGGTAGCCTTTTGGCTACCTGCAGCCGGGACAAGAGTGTCTGGGTTTGGGAAGGTGAGTAGCATGGCTTGTGTGGAGATAGTTAAGAAAGGTAGTCAGTTGTATCCTTGTTAATGTAGCCTTTATGGGTTTGGATGTTGGGCTCATAGTGTCCTTACCTCCTACAGTTGATGAAGAGGATGAATATGAGTGTGTCAGTGTTTTGAATTCACATACACAGGATGTTAAACATGTGATATGGCACCCTAACCAAGAGGTAAGAGTCTGGGGTAGGGGCAACTCTTGGGACAGAAAGTGCCCAGATATGAGACTTTGAGAATTTCTGATGTTAAACAGTCTTAATTCTGTCTCTCTTGAGCTTGGACTCTAAACTGTTGTATGCTGTAAATGGAAACCTTGAAACTACTCTTAGAAACACATAATAAAACCCCTCTAGGCTGTAAGAGCGTGTGGGGCTAGTGGGAAGAGACAGTGTGGTTATTCCATAACTCCTTAACACTAAGTGGTACAGTGGATAGACTTGGAGTCAGAAAACTTGAGTTCAGAGCTGTCTCAGACCTCTACAAGCTATGTGATGTGCCTTAGTTTCATCATCTGTAAAATAGGAGTGATGCTGCCTGTCAGGATCAAAAGAAATGTGTGTAAATGTGACACTGGTGATATTTGCAAATCTGAAAGCACTATACAAATGCTCGCTATCATTAACTGGCTTAGCAGTATTGATATATCCTGTGTATTCTTCTAGCTGTTGGCATCAGCCAGCTATGATGACACAGTAAAGCTATACCGGGAGGAGGAGGATGACTGGGTATGCTATGCTACCCTGGAGGGCCACGAGTCCACAGTGTGGAGCTTGTCCTTTGACCCCAGTGGCCAGCGCCTGGCATCCTGCAGTGATGACCGAACTGTGCGCATTTGGCGCCAGTACCTACCAGGCAACGAGCAAGGTGAGTTGCCAAGGCAGAGAATGGCTTCTCTATCAGAGTCCTCTGGAAAACATTCTGCTACAAGAAGCAACTTGGATGTTTTTCCAGCTAACTGGAGACTTTCTGTAACAGGAGTGGCCTGCAATGGCTCTGACCCTACGTGGAAGTGTATCTGCACCTTATCTGGCTTCCATTCTAGAACTGTCTATGACGTTTCTTGGTAAGTCACGTTCATTCATGAAGCGCGTATACACGTAGCCTGCACTGACTCATTGGGATCGAGCTGGATTTTTGATTTTGCCAGATCTGGCCAGTACCTCCTGATGTAACAAGTGCGCACTAACCGATGATCTGGGAATATTTAGAGAGAAGATGGGTAGGCCTGGAGATCAGCCTAAGTTGGGCTGTGATGATATGAACACTATTTCTTAGTCATTATTTAGTATCTTACTATCAAGAAATATTTGAGTGCCTCTGTGTCTGGAGTATATGGAGTTAGTTTCCCCTTATGAAGTATGTGTTAAGGAAGACTGGAAAGTAGTTTCAGCATGAATTCTGGCTCAGTAATCAGTCTCTGTATTGAATATAGCTTAGGAGACTTTTCTTTCAATCTCTACCAAGCTAAAGCTACCTCTAAAATTGCATGTAAGCATGTTCATAGAGGTTTAGAAATGTTAGGATTAGATGGGTTGGTCTCTAGGTCTGCTCAAGGAAGACAAGACCTTAATCCTAAAGGGAGACTGGACTTTTGAGTCCAAGTTGGGAAAACTAGTGTCTCTCCCAACATCATGATTCCAGTTCTGCTTAGAATTGACCTATTCAGGGCAGCTAGGTAGCGCTGCTGGTAGATCACCAGTCTTGGAGTGACAAGGACCTGAGTTCAAGTTCAGTCTCAGACCAGACACTTGACATTTACTAGCTGTATGACCTTGGGCAAGTCACTTAACCCCAACTGCCTTGCCAAAAAAAAAAAAATTATCTGTGCATTGAAAAGCAACCCCTTTCTTTCTAGGTGCCACCTGACAGGGGCCCTGGCCACAGCTTGTGGTGATGATGCCATCCGGGTATTTGAAGAAGACCCCAGCTCTGACCCTCAGCAGCCATCTTTTTCCCTAACAGCTCACCTACCCCAAGCCCACTCCCAGGATGTGAACTGCGTAGCTTGGAACCCCAAGGAGCCAGGACTACTGGCCTCTTGCAGTGATGATGGTGAGATGGCTTTCTGGAAATACCAACAACCGGAAAGTCTCTAAGGCCCTTCTTTCCCACACACATCCCTTGAACCTTTTAGCAGAGGGATAATGTTGATTTTCCCCAGAGGGGAAAAAAAAATTATGAGAGTCAGTTTCCTCAGACTACATAAAAAGTCTGAAGGAGCACAGTGCTAGCTTCACTCTCTTCATGTCTGAACTTAATCCCCTACTCATTTAGCCTTGCTCCAGAATCACTAATATTTCCATCCTTTGACTTGGGCCCCTAGTTCATTTGTGTAAAATAAATGTTTTAAAAATCTTATCCTCAGCTTTTTTCTGCATTAAGGTGGGTATGGAATGTTAATTATTTAAATATCTATACTGTGTATACATCCAATTTCATGGCTTTCATTTTGAGAAACTCACCCAGGTGTGTGAATTAAATTGACTATTTAAGAGACAGTGACAGTACTGTATGCTAGAAATACCCCTCAGTAAAGTCACTTCTCATTTCAGCTCTGTATCTCTGTTTCCCAAGACATTTTTGCCAGTCTTATGATCACTGTAACTATTTGTGACCCACAGAAAAATTTCCAGGGACTACAGGAAAACTAGGAATAGACCACCCAGTAGAGCTGGTCCTGCTCAGATGTAGGAATGAGTGACTTATATTCTTATTAGCACTTTCATGTCTATTTATCTCTATATACTAACAAGTTACATAAAGGATAAATTTAGGAGGTAATCTCAGAGGGAAGGTTGAGGACCAGGAAAGGCTTTTTGCAGAAGGCAGGCAGGGCCAGAACTGAAGTTTGCCTTGCATTCCACAACCTGTTTTAATTGGAACCCAAGTAATAACTCACTACCAAAAAATGTTCAAGTCTCCTTCAGATTAGATTTAGCATATCTTCCAGCTTCCACATGCTTTTGAAGAAGCAGCAATTCAAGGAAACCCACAGATTTAGCACATGCAACTTTGGCTTCTTAAGCCTGCCTGGATCACCTGCTTAAAATGATACCGTGCATACGATTTGAAAAGAAATGAAGAAAGCTGTGTGTAAAGCTCTCTGGAATAACAGCTGACTTCATTGTCTCACCGGGCAGTTTATACTGCCCCCTGGTGCTTAGAAACTACAAGACTTCATAATGCTGACCAGCCTGTAGGATGGCTGGTCCAAGGAAGTTGGGGGTACTACTGGCCAACATGTTAGCTTGATTAGAATTAGCCACCCCCATCATCTCCTAAACCATGAACCCAGTTTCTGCCATCACTTTTTTTCAGTTAATGAAGAATGTAATGAGAACTTGAACCCTGACCAAAAATTCTGGAGTGGTTATCTGGGAGTAGCAATTGGCCTTGTAAGGCACTTATTTGCTGTGTTGAGGAGTTTCGTCTGGCCAATGGAACAGGATGGAAGACCTATCTTAGCCAAGGGGCTGTCCCTGAACCTTTACTACTAAATAGAATCACCTCAAAAAGTAAAGATAGTCAAGTCAGGGAGTCTTTATTTTACTAGAATATTCAAAACTCAGAAAAGACCTACAAAGAACCACATTAAAAAATACTGTACAAGTTCCATTCTTCAGCATAGCCAACAAAAACCAGCAGACATTCAAATTACTAAGGGGACCTACAGTTAAACAAAATAATAAAGGGTGAAAATGTTGACAGCTAAGCCAACACTAGCATGATTCCCTCACCTACTGGATCTCTGAAAATCCAGGGTTTCAGACAACTACACATTTCAAATCCCAGTTTAGCATTTTTCTGAGAGTAAATGAATGCCCTGGGACTCAGTCAGAATCACTATCACTTTCTGCTTCCTTCACATCTACACTGAATTTGTATTCCTGGTCGCAACCCATGTAGGCATCACTCATAAAGTAGAGAGTGTAATTATGGGCACCAGTGGCTGGAGCCACAAAATCAAGCTTCACCTAGAGGGAGAAAGGAAGCAAGAATGAAGATGAGCAGTTCTAGGATTTAGAAAACCTAGTCTTGTCCCATCCTGCCCTTCTTCCCACCTCCCCTGAGTCTGCTCCTTCCCCACCAGGAAAGGCCCGAACAATTCACTCACCTTGGCCTTCTGTTGCAGTGTCAACCTTTTGATGGAGATGAGGCTATTGGATTTGGAGTCTCCAATCACCACCCACCAGCCCTCCTCACGTTTCTATAAAAGTGAACAAAGTAAGGACTTTAATAAACAAAGATAATTCAGTGGTCACCATTTATTGTAGTACTACTAACCATAACTAGATGAGTTACTTCCTGTCTTTTAAGTCTCAGTTTGTCTATAAAAGGCTACTCACCTCACAAGGTTGTTAAAGGGAAAGCACATAGCTCTTTAAAGTGCTATATAAATGAGGGCTATTGAATATATCAGAGAAAAGGTAGGAAGTTGCCTGAGCTCTCCTCAATTTCCCTTGAAACAACTTTAAATCCAGCCTCCAAATGAATTCTGGAGCCTCCTGGTTCAGCACGCCAGCTGTGAGGCCTCTAGCACCAGCAGGTGAGCTGCTAGCCCCTAATTCCCTTCCCCCACCCCAATACAGTGAGCTACCAGTCCCAGAGGCTCCAATGCAGCAAGCCAGTGACCAGTCACCTGGTTCCCAGGACAAGAAGCTTGGGGCAGTGACTTCTGTACCCCAGAAACAGAGCTCAACTTTAAAAGTCATGAAATAGGCTAGAAAATGAGCAAAAAGCAAAAGTCCCTGACCACAGAAAGCTACTGTGGTGACAGTGAAGATCAAGACACAAACTCATAAGAGGACAACAATGTCAAAAGGCCTATATACAATACCTCATAAGAGAAATATGAATTGGTCTCAGGCCCAAAAAGTCTTCCTGGAAATGCTCAAAAAAGATTTTAAAAATCAAATAAGGGGTAGAAGAAAAAATTGAGAAAAGAAATGAGAGTTTGCAAGAAAATCATGAAAAGAGTCAACAGCTTGGTAAAGGAAGCACCAAAAACTGGAAAAATTCACTGAAGAAAATAACTCCCCTTAAAAAGCAGAACTGGCCAAATGGAAGAGGGGGTACAAAAGCCAACTGAAGAAAATAATTCCTTAAAAGTCAGAATTGGGCAAATGGAAGCCAATTAAGAGATACAAAAAAATCAATCAAAATCAAAAGAATGAAAACACAGAAGAAAATGTAAAATTTATACCTCACTGGAAAAACAACTGACCTGATCCGAGATCCAAAAGAAATAACTTAAGAGTTATTATACTACCTGAAAGCCATGATAAAAAAAAAAACCCAAAACCCCAAAGCAGACAGCATCTTTCAAGAAATTATCAAAGAAAACTGCCCTGATATCCTAGAACCAGAGGGTAAAATAGCAATTCGAAAGAATCCACCAATCACCTTCTGAAAAAAATCCCAAAATGAAAACTCCCAAGAATATTATAGCCAAATTCCAGCACCCTCAGATAAAGGAGAAAATACTGCAAGCAGCCAGAAAAGAAAGAATTCAAATATCAAGAAGTCACAGGATTACACAGGAGTTAGCAGTTTCTACATTAAAAGAACTGGAGGGGTTGGAAGATGAAATTCCAGAAGGCAAAGAAGCTTGGATTACAACCAAGAATCAACTATCCAGAAAAACTGAGCATAATCTTTCTGGGGGGAAAAAAAAAGGAAATTCAATGAAACACAGAAGACTTTCAAATATTCCTGATGAAAAGACGAGAGCTGAAGAGAAAATATGATTTTCAAATATAAGACTCAAGAGAAGCATAAAAAGGAAAAAAACAACAAGTTAATAAGGTTAAACTGTTTACATCCCTACATGGGAAGATGATACTTGTAACTCTTAAGAACTGTATCACTATTAGGGCAGTTAGAAGGAATATACATTAGGAAAAAAATTAAGAGTGAGAAAGAGGACAGCACTGGGAGAAGAGGGAAGAGAGGCAGAATGGGGTAATGAAAGACCTATTACAGTGGAGGGAAAGGAGAGTGAGGCAATTATTATTTGAACCTTACTCTCATAAGATTTGACTCAAAGAGAGAATAACACACACACTCAGTTGGGTACAGAAATCAAAATGAGGACTATTATGGTCCTCCACTCAAGTTCTACTCCAGTGACTCAATGGGATAGAGATGACTGGGTTCTCAAAGGTGAAGGCGAAGACATTGGCACTGCAGCTGAAAATGGCTTTAGATACAGGCCTAACAATGGATGGGATGTGTTGTCTAAAGGCCGGCCTAAGTTCAGAGAGGTTCATCTTGAGTAGTGTGGTTGTCAGGTGAAGAGTTATTTTGGCTACAAAAACTCATCAAGAGTCTTAATAAGGTGTGAAGAGGTTGAGACCCAACATATCTTACTAGCCCCCAATCGTCCATGTATATTACAGCAAAGTACGATAACATTTACAATTAACCTAAGTCACCAAGGCAGGAAAGTGTTCAAACTTTTTTTTTAAAATCACTTCCAAATTTTCATCAAAAACCATTAAAACAGTTTTTGATGCTTACAAGAAAGAACTCCAATACCTGGCAGAGTATCTAGCAAAACTTAATGTTTGAACTTAATTTAATTCAGTTATCTAGAAACTCATGAATCCAGATACTTCAGTTTCTAACACTGTCAGGTAGTTGAAGTATTAATAACAGCAATCATCTACTTTCCATATCCACCAATGTTAAATCAGATACAAGACAAAGCTTCCTGATGACAAGCTATCACGTAGAGCCAGGGTATCAAATTCAAATAGAAACAGATTCCTGAAGTTGCATAGTGACTTAGAAAACCACACATTAACAGTATCTAGGTTGTATTCTCATTTTGGTAAACACATCCTGATTACATTTTAATCTGGTTCCAGTGGCACTCTGCAATCGTACAGCCATGCAGTTAATACCTCTGATGGAGTGGACCTTCCCAGAATGAGGTTGGAGGAGAAAAAAGAGGCATTAGTCCTTTGTCTGAAACACTCATTAAGCAGGGGGATGGCTTCTAGAACCCTAGAAAAAGGGCTTGTCTACTCACCAGTCCTACCATACTTTCCATAACTTTCCCCACTCAATATTTGGTTCTAAAACCAGCTCTAGAAATGTGGTTGAAGGAAAGATAAAGGACCAGCTCCAGGTGCAAGAGACAGAATAATGCCATGGGGTGGCTTGTAATGACCCCAAGGGACTTCTAGCACCATAAGTCTGTATTTTAAAAATTTGCCTGGTACTCCTGGCAAGAAAATATCTCTGCCAACACAGACTGGTATCCATTCTCTAACTTCCAGTTTTAGAGAAGCTAAGGTTATGTGACTTACTCAAGGTCAACAAAGTATATGTTAAAGGTGAGACCCGAACCCAAAAGGACATCGGGGCTTCAAGGATGGCTCTCTAAGCACTATGCAGTTCTGCTTCTTAAAGCAATATTACTAAGTCTAAATGTCTTCTTCCTCAATGTATGTTTGGACTCTGGCTAGTAAAAAGGGATTCAAACTTGTATGTTAGTAAAATCTGAAAAGCTTACCTGCGGGAAAAGAGGAGCAATGACAGGACCTGTGACTTCCTCTTCTCGCTCCAGCTGCACCAGCACGACAACTGGCCCACCACTGCAAGAAATAAAAAGGACATCACCACCCATGCAGTGGGCTCAGAGCAAACCTAAGGGCTGCCTCCCACCCACCCAGGACTGTGTAGTCCTTAGTATTTCTGGGGCCAGGGGTTGGACCCTCCCAACTCACCTGCGGATGCTCTCTTTTTCCACCACCTCGTAAGACAATTCAATATTGGGATAGCGATTACAAAAGCGAGCTACATCAGCAATCTGATTGTCTGATAGTTGAAGAAGTGTGTTGCGTTCTTCATCTTCCATCTCCATGATGTCAAAGACACTCTCCACTCCCTATAAGAGAACAATGGAGGGTCAGAGAGATCCAGGAGAAAAGGAGAAAAAATACCAATAAAAAGGAAAACTTACTGTAGGAACTCATTAATTTCACTAACAGCACCAGGTCTTACTTCTTAACCACAGGAAACATTGCTCACAGCTGGGAGGTAAGTATGTTACCTCTCTTCATCTAAGATCTTAATGTGTGGCCCCTTCATTGCCAAACGAGGACCAGAGATTTTTTATATTACAGCTGGGTTCCCTTTGACTTTGGATAAAGCTTAAGTCCAGAAAATTCAGCTAAGATGTCAGGTGCTTCCCACCTCAGGCATCTCCTTAATGCTCCCAGTCTGAGTCTCAGATTACCTTGTCCGTGCATCGTTTGATGTGGTCAGAGGTGAAGTGTGGCAGCTGCTTCAGGTAGGAGTCTTTGGACCACATGGCTTGGGTAACCATCTGAGCCAGTTCCATGGCTGCCAGAGCAGGGCTCAGCCAACCATTGCTAGAGAGGACATCAACACAGGCTTGGATGAGCCGGATTGCCTAGAGATGGAGAAACAAGAGCACATCAGGCACAGCAACTATGGCCTTACTTCCCTCCACTACCCACCCCCTTCAATCCCACAGTACCTTACTAAGGATCTCCTCAGTGTCAGATTGCAATTCAGCACTTAGCTGCATACGGGACAAATGGGCCTGAAGCAACAGGTTGGTCTTAACATGGGGATCGTTGAACTTGGGGTTGTTCAGCTTATGAGGCACTTTCTGAGCCAACTGGTAAGAGGGAAAAAGAAATACTGTGATGCTTAAGTGTCATTGCTCCTTACTCAAAGTAGCCATGTAGAAACATTCAGCCCTCTGGTTAAATGGTTAAGCCCCAGATTTATAACTAAGTAATTTCTACAAATGGGATTTTCTGTGATGGGTTATTATGGACTTCAGAGTCACACCCTCAAAGCTGTGCCTAGTATTCTCTATATCCTTACCTGCCGTAGCAGGTTGTCTTCATGATGTCGGATGGGAATGTTCTCATACTCTGCTGCATTGGAAATGATCTCAATGAGCCCACGCACCTTGGTCTTTGCATTCAGAGACATACTGAAAAGCTCTGGGGAGAGAAGAGGTTGGTAGAAAGTCAAGGACAGCTGGAGAGGGAAACAGAAAAGAAATTCCCAACACCCTGGAACTACAATGATATTTCACATAATTTATCACATCTAAAGGTCTTGGGTAAGGCACCTGTGGCCACCTTTTTTCCTTAGGCAAGATTCTTCCTGCACAATTTTCCCTCAGATGACTCTAGGTTCCCTTACCAATGGTGGTATAGTTGATGTAGTAGTAAGCAGCAATCATGCCCAAGTTCAGAGGTGCCACATCCATCTCATCCTCAATACTGATACATTTGGACTGCTCCAAGTCACTTAATGTCTGCTCTACCAGTTCCGACAAGTGATCTGACAAGTGACGATGGGAGATGCCTATAGATTTAAGAGATCAGTTGCAGTCAATGCTGGAGGGATTGTATTGGATGACGTTACACTAACAGTGCTGGCAGATCTGTGGATAGGGAAAGCCATTCTGGAAAGCAATTGGAATTATCCAAGTAAGGTGGCAAAAATGTTTACATCCACTGAGAAGAAATTCCACTGCTAGGTATATATCTCAAGGAGGTTACTGATTAAGAATTTAAAAAAAAAAAGGCTCCCCAAACACCAAAATGCTTATAGTAGTATTTTTTTTGGCAGTGGCAAAGAACTGGAAACAAATCAGAGACCCATTAATTGGAAAACGGCTAAACAAAATGTATAATATGAATATTACTCTGCTGTAAGAAATGATGACTACAAAGAAGCATGGAAAGACTTAAAATGAACTGATGCAAAATGAAGTAAGCAGAGACAGAAAAACAATACACACTATGACTACAACAACGTAAATGGAAAATAATAATTAAAAAACAATGGAAACTGAATACTATAGGTTGGTTAAGTGGTCAAAGGTTATGAATAAACAGTTCTCAAAAGAACTGAAAATTACTAACAACCACATGAATGGAAAGAATGCTCCAAATCATTAATAAGAGAAATATTAATCAAAACAATCTTGAGGTTTCACCTCACACCATGCAAAATGGCAAAGATGACAAAAGATGGGAACAATCGATGTTAAAGGAGTTGTGGGAAGACAAGCAAACCGGTGCATTGTTGGTGGAGTTATGAATCACTATAACCATTTTGGAAACAATTTGGGACTAAGTATAAAAAGTGATTAAAATATCCCTACCCTTTGACCCAGAGATTCCATTACCAGGTTTACAATCCGAGGTATATCAATTCAGGCCACTGATAAGAAGAAAGCCTCCATATAAACCAAAATATTTACAACAACACTTTTTGTGACAGCCAAGAAACTGAGGCAAAGTATATGCCCATTGATTGGGGAATGGTTAAACAAACTGTGGTTCATGAATGTAATGGAATATTACTGTGCTATAAAAGAAATGATGAATTTTTTTCAGAAGTGATGAATACAGAGAAACATGGAAAGATCTACATGAACTGATGCAGAGTGAAATAAGAAGGGCCAAGAAAACAATATACATGCCTACAATGTTAACAGAAAGAACACATAAATCAAAAGTAAATGTGGCACAATTTTAAAGAACAAGTGTGGCTCAAAAAGATATAAAAAGACATATCAACATCTCTACAGAGGTGGGAGGTCCATAAGTGTTAATCATTTCATTTTCAAACTCTTTTTTTTTTGATATACTGATCACTTACACTGATTTTCCTTTTTTACCTTTTATTTTCCTTTAAAAACATTTTTTGTGATCTGGGATGGCTCTCTGAGAGAGGGAACAGGAGGGATACTGGGGGAAATTATGGTGAAGTAAGAAGAACAAAAGGTATCAATAACAACTTATTTAAAATGACTATTACAAAATTATAAAGAACAAGGCTGGCTCTAAAGAAGAGGTATGATAAGATACCCCTCTCCTCTCTGCAGAAATTGCTGGGGGGGAGGGGGGGGTGAGAATGATAAAACAGGTATGGAATACTGCATATGATGTCAGATTTTCCCAATGTACTGATCACTTTTTTGTTGAATTTCTCTTTTTCAATTTTAAAATTCTGTCGTATAGGATAGTTTTCGGGGGGGGGGGAGTATGATTATCAGGGGAAATTTAGGTAATGTAAAAACAAAAGATAAATCAATTTTAAAAAAAGATGTGTAGAAAGGGCCAATGAGCTAGATGCTCAGAACTACTGCTAGAAATGTCACGGTGAAGATGGCTTCAAAACATTGAGCTCACCCTGCAGATTGTAGTAGTTGGGGTTCTGGGTCATGCGCCGGTATAGGAATGTCCAGGTGAGGTAATCTACTGCATCCTGCTTGTTCTCAATGGTCTTGGTAACGATCTCAGCATTGAAGTGGTCATGCATGCAGTGGTCCAGATGAGACTCTACTGGCAGTGGCTCATACAGAAATTTCTTAAAGAAGTCCTATGAGAAAAGGCAACAGTAGAATGAAAAATAAGAACCCTACTGGGCTGATCAGTAAGGCATGAACTCTGCTTGTGAGACGGTGATAAGAGAGACCAGAAGCAGCTAAAGTTGCAAGTAGCAATCACTGACTCAACCATCTCCTTCTTAGGGAAGTAGGAGGCAGCAGCACTGAAACATTGAGAAACAGATGATGACGGACAGAAGCAGCCAGAACCAGCTAGAGGTAAGAGTTAAATATGAGGGAACACTAAACAGCAGCAGAAAACATGAGAGGCAAGAATCCAACATCTTGATCTGATTTCATGGAACTGAACTCAAAAGGAGTTTGGGGAGTAGACAACACCAGAGATATCTGGGATGTGAATGAAGCCATCATCAAGAAGAGAACTAACAATGTGACTGGGTGCTCTGAGACCTAACTCTCCAGAGTTCTTCATATCCCCAGGACTTACTTTTTTGGAGCCCTGACACATAATGACACATCGTCCTTCATCATCCTGTAGAGGTCGATTGGCATGACCCACCATTTGCAGCACATCATAGATGGGATAATCCACATAACTGACAGGACAGAAGCCAAGAAGGGAAATAAAACAGGTATAAATAGAGAGATAATATGAAAAAGAAAAATCCTGATCATTCTCCCTTGAATGCCAAGTCAGATTTAAAATGTTCCCACAGTAGGATGAAAGTTACAGGTAAAACTGCTATTATTTATGAGTTTTACATTTTACAGTTTCTTTTATCTGCATGTAATTTATGTTAGCAATTTTTGACTTAAGAATAAAATGTTTAAGGGTAAATTTCACATTTTCATGGCTTAGGGTTCCAAGGGAGTTCAACCAAAGTGGCAAAAATTACCCCAAACCAAAAACTACAAAACTCCCTTTAACGGACTCCACAATCAGTATAGACCCTTTGGATAGCCATTGCTTAGGGACTCACTAGACCCCCCCATTCTAGGATCCTTTATCCCTTGACCCTTTTCCATTCCCAATAACCTCAAAACCCTGGAGTAATTAATCCCCATCATCCATTTCCTCCATTTCTGTTCCTGGGCTGCTGCAGATCTTTGGAACGAGTTACAAAACTATATCATTTAATTCACTTTATATGCAAATGAAAATGCCCTTAGTGTGAGTTCAGCAATCTCATTACCTCCCTATCTCATTCCTCATAGTAACTGTCTTAAATCTTTTATCTTTAGAGTCTCACCCCTTACTCCCAAAGCAAGTAACCTAGTCTCCCATTTGACTCAATAGATAGAAGCTATTTAAAAAGAGCCTGCTCATCTTCCAACATCCACAAAAAAATTCTCAAGATCTTCGCCTGTCCTCTCCTCTCTTGTCTCAAAAGATAAGGTATTCTTACCTCCTTGCTAAAGCTAATACTTTTTCTACCCCATGCTCTTAAATGCTATCTCCTTCTTGACTCCTCTGGGACAGTGCTTAAGCCATCATCCCTTTTTCTGTCTTGTACCATTTTATCAGTTGAACTGAAAAGTGATCCATTTTCATTCTCTTTTTCCTATGTCCATATTAGTTTACAAATGTGTTCAGATTTCCCCCCCAAAAAATTGTTCCCTCACATCTTCTGTCCTATTTTTCCTTTCTCTTTTTTTAGAAAAAGGTTTATATATTATTTCTACATTCTCAGCATTTCTTTATGTCTTGATCCCTTGTAATCTTCTCCACAATTTCTCAAAATGCAGCACAGCAGTGGCTATCATCACAAAAGTGACCCTTAGGGTAAACAAGGACAGAGACAATTATCACCGTAACTTGACTAAAATGAGTACTAACTGGGCTGCATTTTCACTTCACTAATTACATTTCTTCCATGATATTTATGTATCCGTAGCTACTGATTTTGTATTCTCTTTGCTTTGCAGGGAGGTAAAACCCATGGGTAGAGAAGTACTGTACTCACGCATGGATCTTGCCATTATAGTACTGTGTGTCCATGATGATCACCAGATGTGCAGCCACATTCATACCCCAGCACAGGCTTCGAGAGGCCACGACCACCTGGATGGCACCTGAGGAGCACAGGGAAGTAGAGATGAGTCCAAGGATTCCCTTGAGGCAGGACCTGTGGCTTCCATGCTATGTTATGACATTTAGGACCTAGAGACACCAAGGCAGACTTGCCACATATTACTCTTCGACAAACTGACCACTGCTTCAGGGCAACGTGCCCAGCACCACAGATATTTAATTCAAAGGCACCCTTGCCCTGGTTTGGTGGGTGGAAGAGGGAAAGAAAGGAGGAAATCTCATAACTTAATAATGGAGGCCAGCAATAGATTCTAAAGACAAAAAAAAGGAAGAGTTACCAGGCTGCTTCCTAAAGGCTGCAAGGCCTGTTGTGAAGAACAAATAATAAGTGATATAGATGGAGAAACAATAAGAAAAGCAAGTGTTAAAACCAAAGCCAGCAATGAAGTGCCAAGTGAACAAAGACAAGGTTAAGGGGAGGCTGATGAAGTCCAAGATGGTTCCTGTGGTGATTTCTTTCTGTTCCGTACCTGAACTGAAGAGCTGCTCCACCAGGCGCCGTTCTGCAGGGCTAAGCCCCTCATGTAGGTAGCCTACGCCATTCAGTAGTGTCTCCTTGAGGGTGCTGTCACTCAGCTTCTCCAGGTATGGGATTAGATCCTTCTCTGTGCAATGCAAAAATCTGCCCATAGGAGCAATGGGAAGAAAGCAAAAGATATCTCAGGCATGAAGCTTCACATTCTCTGCCTCTGGTGGTGGGTCAGTATACTCGTAGTCTTGCCCAACACCATGAAAGGAATGGAAGGAATGCCTACACCTCTACAAAGACCTACCTAGGGACATAGAACTTTCCAGGAAATTTGGCAGTTCTACAGAACGTGACACCATTGCACCAAGGTGGGAATGCAGAGCTGGCCCCAAGCAAGGTAGCAGAAGCAGCCTCTGCCCACAAGAGCTCTGCTACCTAAGAAGCGTACCTCTGTCGCTGAATGTCTGCTGCACACGTGGTGAGGATGTCAATGGCAGTCAGGCGTGTCTGCTTGCGTGACGGGACAAAAACAATGACAGGCTTCTTGGGCGAATGCTTTGTAATGGCATGATACACTGGTTTAGCCATAGATAGTAGGCGAGTCTGTGTGTGGCTAATGTTGAAGCCCTAAGAACCAAAAGGAAAAGGGGAAAGATGGATGTCATAAAGTCTGCTGCTCCCTGGATATGTAATGGCAGGTGGGAATGATGAGAGTAGTTCTCACCTGAATATGCAGTTCCAAGGGGACAGGACGTACGTTGGGGTGAAAATTAAAGGTGGAAGTGGCACTACAGCCTAACCAGTGGGCAACATCCTTAGCGTTAGAAAGGGAGGAACTAAGTGCCACAATGCGAATGGGTCGCTCTATCTGGGAGGAGATGTAGCGCATACGAGAGCAGATCACTTCAAGTACAGGCTGTAAGAGAAATAAGACAATGAATTCAGGAAAGGGCTATCAACTTACTACTCCAGTCAATCCTCTAGAAACCCATCTTTTCATTTCCAACAGCTTCAAATCCATCCATAATGGAAAAAAGCAATGGACCTGAGAGTCACAAAGACCTAGATTTGAGTTCTCCCTCCATCATTTACTAGCTATACCCAAGCCTCAGTTTACCATCTGCAAAAGAAGTATACCAATAACTGAATGATGCTAATCACAGGTTTGAATGAGTATGTAAAACACTTTATATATTTACAAAGCTCTAAATAAACATATGCTACAATTACTATTAATCCTTTCTTCAAAGCTAAGGGTCTCATTTCTTCCATTATTTATCCCCCAAAGCAGTCATTCTTCACTAGAAAACATTCCAGATCATATTCCATGACCTCTACAAAAAGTATTTAGGTCCTCTCCTCTCCAGTGAATTTTTAAGAAGACAAATGACAAATATCATCAGATGAGGAAACTGTCCCCATGCCTGTATGGGCATCCCAAAACCACAATGTCCTACTGAGATGTACTAGCCCCCCATTTTTGTTAACAGACAATGTACATACCCCATTCTCACCCCCGATGAGGTGGACCTCATCCACCACAAACAGGTTGACATTCTGGACATTCTTGCGCTGCTTCCAGCGGCGGGAGAGGATGTCCCACTTTTCAGGAGTGCTGATAATGATATTGCCTTTGCCCAAAAGCTTCAGGTCTGTGCTAGTCTCTCCTGTCAGTAGTACTACCTTCTTGTTAAGTCGCTCCTGGAACTTCTCATACCAATCCATATACACCTGGCGGGGGAAGAGCAGAAGGAATAAGACTCTTCAAGCTATCACTTCAATCATTCTGAGAGAAAGTTCAGAAGACAAACAGGTCACAAGATTACTTTTTTAGCTACAGGTGTCTAAGTACTTTACAAACCTTCACCAATTCACCGAAGAATCCCTTCTCCCACAGTGCACAAATGAAGAAAACGAAACATAAAAGGGGGAAATTATCAGCTGAAGGTTTCAGAGGTAGGGGAACCTTCATGAGGATTAACAAGGGAAAAACCACAGAATAACAGAAAGATTGGATATGAAGTCTGACGACCTTGTTTCAAACCCATCCTTGATACCTATGATCCAGCTGTGTCTGAGCATCTATCCAAAATGAGGCTCAGGGGCAGGTCTCCAGGGTCCTTCTCTGATCCTATGAATAGCTTCCAGGGAGGGTATGACTAGAGAAAGGCTAGCAATATTTTTACCTGTTCTGCCAGAGCCTCCATGGGAGTGATGTAGACACAGCGACCTTCGGAGTTCTGCAAGAGCATCCTTAAAATGGCAAATTCAGCACAGATGGTCTTCCCGCTGCCCGTGGGGGCCCCCACAAATACGTTGTCATCACTATTGTACACTGTATTAAACACTACAAGCCAAAAGAATGGCAATGTCAAGGCTAAGAGAGGAGAAGGGAGGACCAGGCAGAATACTGGCCATAAAATCTGTATAAAAATGTTGCTCTTGCAAGACAAGTTGTGCTATATCATCACTAGTACAATAGTACTTGGTTCATTCATTCAATAAGAAGTTACTAAGTTCTCACCACACACACAAAACCAGTGGAAGCAAACTGCCAATACTGATAGGCTAGAAATCTCAGCTGTCAAGTGGCATACTAAACTAAAAATAATCAACTTATTTTACTTTATCCCACTTTTTTCCTCATCTTTTGTCCCTCTCAAGGCAGGTAGGAGATAGAGTGCATACAGTGCTGGACTCAGAAAGACCTGAATTTGAATTATGCTTTAGACACTATTACACTGGGAAAGTCATATCCCCTCTTTTTGGTTTTCACTCCACCATCTTGGCTCTGCCCCCCTCATGCCCTCTTTCTGGTACCTCAGTTTCATCATCTGTAGAATGAGAATAAATAATAGCAACCACTTCATAGGGTTCTTATGAAGATCAAATGAGAAAACATATGTAAAGTGCTTTGCAAACCTTAAAGAGCCATATAAATGCTAGCTATTTTCCTTTTTGCAGTTGCTAATGAAGAAGAGAAGAAAACTCAGGTAACCAGAGACACAATGGATGAGAATGAGAAACAGCTCAAGATCCAAGGAGAGAGTTTCTGCCATTTTAACAATGAACCCCGAAGCAAGTAAAAAACCCAAATAAGCCATTTTCTATCCTGCTTTTCTGGCACTGTCTTTACCCCAAAGATCAATGACTGAAAAGGGGAGAGCTGCTAAAAATTGCATCCCTAACTCTGGTCATTAGAAATATTTCTGAGTATCTGGGCTATTATAATGGTTCTGGGGACCACTGGACAGGGAGGTAAGGAACCCTCATTTACCCTACAAGATAAACCATTCAAGCACCCTAGGTATGTGGTCAAGCACTAAATTTGATGAATATTACATGTCTTTGGCATTAGCTATGAGAACCAAAGAAATAACAAAGCACTTGAAGAAAAGCTGGATCCACTGTAATAAATCCCAGAAAGCAGCAAAAGTTTGATGGTTCTTTTGGTTACTGAGATGGCAAAGCTTTTGAAACTCTTAAATTCTGATGCTGGATTCAAGTGCTACCATGAAAGAAAGTTTACTGGGTCTTCCCAACAGCTAGCTTTCATGAAAAACAAGTCTCAAGAGAAATGTGCCTTCTTTGGCAAAAATAGGTTTATTTCTGAATTAATCTCAACACAGGGTTCAACTAAGGAGGTACTGTCTGGTGATTTGATACCCACCTTGAGTCTGGATGGGATTGAAGAATGGGAATTTGTCCTGGTAGAGACTCTCAAAGGCACTGTTCCTCAGGGCAGACACGGGCAATGGCTGTAAGTCTAAAAGTTCTGTGGGAGGCGGGTACTTCTCAGGTAAGATTAAGTGACGGAAGGAGACAGGCAACTGGGTCTCACAAGCTACCATATAAGAAATCAGGAGTTAGAATTCCTATCAATCTCCACTACACACCCCTTCAAAGCCAGTAGTTAGCAGAGGAAACTCCAGGTTTGTAATTCTGCACTATCACAATATGTAATACCACATCCTCCCCGGAACAGTTAAAAAAAAAAGATACTGTGAGATCAGTGGCCAAAGGGGACATATTCTTGTTGAAGGAGCTGGCTTTCAGAAGAAGGCAGTACTCACATAGCCAGCGGTCTGACACCACACGAATAAAGTACTGTGGAGGAAGTGGCTCAAACACAGGAACAAAGAACGTAATGAGATGTTCATCCTGTGCATATTTGGCCTTGAGCAGGAAATACTCATGGTGCAGGATCACTTCACTGTCGACATCTTCTACTAGAATCCAGAATGCCTCAGATGAACCATGAACCTTCCAACAGAGAGGCACAGGGTCAGCCGAGGATAATGCCCTGAACTCACTGGCTGGCATCCCATCCAGTAGCCACTCCAGGAAACTGTAATCTCCCTTTAGATTGTGAGCTCCTTGAGAGCAGATTCTGCCTTGACCTTCCTTTGTGTCATCATTGCTTAACATGGTGCCTAGCATATAGTAGGAACTTAATAAATGCTTGCTGACTTGACCTCAAACTCTGACATATGCCCTGCCACTATTTACACATACACACACACATCCCCACCTTTTTTCTAGCCTCATGTACACTAATGAAATCAATAGTAACACTACTACTGGAAAGAGCACGGCAACTGACTGCCCTATGGCTCCATTCATAAACCCTCTGACTCTCCAGATCAAAACTTGGTCCCCTAGTCCACACCTCCCTTCTCCAATGTGTTTTCTCCTCTTGTAGAACGGAAGCTCCAACCACAAGGGCAGGGACTGACTCACTCTTGTAGCTATACAAGGCACCCCAAAAGTCCTAGTGCAGATCTAAGCTTTTAGTAGCTGCACCCTGTATTTTTAGAGCCTAGCAAAGTGACTGGCACATAGTAGGTACTTAACAAATGTTTCTGTGTTCATTCAATCTCCTCATAATCACTCTGAGAACAATCAGTCATAATAAAGTAAAACCTCACCTTTTCATCCCACTGGAAATCAGGGGTTATGGTCAGCTCTACTTTCAGGGTAGAACGAGTGATGGGCTGCAAATGCACGGAGAGTTCCAATTTGGGGAACAGGTGGACATATTTGTGGATGGTCTTCCCCATCTTGGGCATGCGGATAAGCTCACCTATGAAAAGACCCAAGAAGTGGCTCAGTGGATGAAGGCCCAGTCAACCTGATGCACTATATAATCAGGGACCAAAGGACTACTATAGATCAGCAGCAGCAGCTTATGTATTGGTTGGCTGGCTTCTTTTGATCACAATGCAAATTTGCACTTCAGTCACTTAAAAGCTCAAAGACAAAGCCCTAGTGGTCAGGTGAGAGGTGAGTGATAGGGACAGAATTAGGTCAGAGTACAGGAAAAGAGGTATGAGTTAGGATGGGCTTAGATATAAGAATGTTATTTCCATTTCAACTCATATTTATTGCCAATGTGGCAAAAAAGACCAGAATTTCACACACCTATCTCATTGTGATTCAGATCATACAGCCGCTCGAAGGGGAAGTTTTTCTTCTCAATCTTCTTTACCACCTCCTCAGGGAGCTTCCGGAACTGGCGCAAAGGACACATGGACTGCCACCTATCCAGGAAGGAAATGAAGGCCACTGGGTCACATTCCCAAAAGACAAGACAAGGTTATAGAAGACACATCTAAGCTCTGACAAATACACTTGCTACCCAACAGTTAATCCTAATTCCACAAGCTCCAATAAGTCCGCAGAAGCCAAAGATGATATAAACTGTGCTGCTTCATATCCATTCCAACCAACAGATACCAGATTCACAGACCGAAATCACAGCTGGTGATTTACTCTTTACTGCAATCCATGATATTTAACTTTCCAGCCTACAAGCTCCTTACATGCGTTTGTCAATCATCTTGCACAGATTCAGAGTCTTGTCCGTCAGCTGTGCCCAACCTCGATTTAAGACGATTTCAAAGATGGCACGCATTAGCCGACCAGCCGACTAGAAAAAGAAAATTATGGTTAGCTCTTACTAGTGTCGGATCTACTTGGCAGGCTTATGTAGGGATGAGCTCATCCTGTGATCCAACCACCCGTATCTGCTCACAAAAAAATCTCACTTCTCTCCTCTTCCTGTGCTATAACATAGTTCTTATTCCTTTTCCATGCTTACTGAGGTGCTACTGAGGAAGGACAGATCTCTGTGACAGCTGATCTGTAAAAATCTTAAGTAGCTTAATTCAAGGTTCACTGCTTGATGTAGCAAAGATGTCTCTTGCCAGCAGCCTGAGGCTACGGAGTGACTTTAACAGATGGGAACAATAAAACTGGAGAGGCTTTTTGTCATCCTTTGGTCATTAATAAATGCTGTGACACTAGCAAGAAGGAACTGCCCTCAAGAGGCATAGCTATATGACTACTTCCCCACCTTTTCCCACCACTACCATCTCCTCTAGCAGCCTCACCCTTTCATGATCCTCAGGGTCAACAAAGCATAAGAAACTAGGTCATCACAGCAACAATGAACCACAACCAGTAAGTTTTGACAAGCTCCATCCCCACCCCACCCACAGACATAGGAGATCAGGAAATTATAAACTGCTGGACTCTACCTGTTACAACGAAATTCAACTCTGAACTCA
The DNA here is from genome assembly GCF_003287225.1 of Phascolarctos cinereus. Classification (NCBI taxonomy): domain Eukaryota; kingdom Metazoa; phylum Chordata; class Mammalia; order Diprotodontia; family Phascolarctidae; genus Phascolarctos; species Phascolarctos cinereus. Next base: position 146,258,780 of record NW_027555625.1, on the reverse strand, counting down.
CCTGTGTAACATATACCATGTCTGCCATCAGTGCAAAACCCTCAAGCTTTAGCTGTGAAATAAAGGCCTGGAGAAGCACATTGATCTGTAGAAGGGAAAAGTAGAGGAAAGCAATATAACCAATGTGGTCTGATGTACAGTATCAAGTGAATTACATTCCTACTCTAGGCATCCTCCCCAATGCTAGACAGTAGTTATTCTGTACAAAAGGGACAGGTAAAAGGCATTAGGTTAGAGTTCAGCAGGTTACCAAAACAGTTATCCTAAATCTTAACATTTCTTTTGGGAGCTATGAAAACCATGTGATCCTCATCCCTGGGCAAGTGCTTTAGTTTAAGTGTTAAGAGGCTTACCTTTGCACTGGGTTCCTCAATGCTCTCCTTCACAGGAATAGGAACTCTCTCTAGTAATTTCTGAAGCTCTAGCTTCTCTTCCTGTTATAGGCCAGAAAAGGAATCAGAAAGAAAACTAGTCAGAAAGAAAACTAATGTTCACAGAAAGTAATCTTCTAGGTCCCAATGCACAGAGTATCAAATCTCAATCATTTTCAGACTGACTTTTAGAGACTCACCTCTCTCACTGTGATGTTTTTAAATTCTGAAGAGAGTGAGAACACTCTAAAGAGCTCAATTTCACTCAGAGTTGGTTTCAACAGCTGGTTATAGGTCTGCACCGTATCATTGGTTATATAATAGTGACTGGCAATACGGCCAAGCTCTGTCACCTATGAGAAGGAAAGTTTGATTTAATGTTGGTAAACAGTTTAAATCCCTTTTTGTGGTACATTTGCAGAGAGGGCCACAGGCACGGACAATGAGTTCACCAGTGTGCCTGAGCTAGCTGAATCAAGTGGACACATTTCTAATGCCCACAGTGAAAAGAAAGACAAGCTTTCCATATTAATTCAACTGATACAAAAGGAAAGATTTTCAGAAGTCATCACAATGAGATCAGGAGGTTCTGAGTTCAAGAATCAACCACACTATTGAAATGCTCTTCTGTACTTTACCAGACAATCTATGTTTTTGGATAGGAAGTGGGTACAACCCAAGTTAAAGTCCACATTGAATAAAGTAACATTTCCCTGGGTCTGGAACCTCTCCCCAATCCATTAGGCCTAAAAATCATCCTCCTTACTTGGAAGTTGCCAGTCTTCTTATCATATTTGACCAAATTGTTCTTATCCAGCATGAGAGCTGCAGTGTGCACCAAATCTAGCCTGCGCTGATCCAGCAGGGGATCCCCCTTAAGATCATCATGTGAAATGCCATAGAGGGTTGGGGAACGGAGCATTCGGATATATAAGTAGGCATAACCCAGCCAATTTACTGCATCCTGTAAAAAGAAAAGCACTCATCTTAGGAAGAGAAGTAGTTGTCAATCCCCAAGATCTTGGTAGCCTCAAAATCTTCTAAGTGAGCACTTACAAAAAAATAAAGAGGTGTTAAGGAGAAAGCATCACTGAATATTGAGTAAAGGAGAAAGCATCACTGAATACTGAGTAATCAATCAGTAGGATCAAGATTAAAGGTGCTAGCTTATTCTTCTGCCTTTGAGTTCAGGATGGATATGAGAAAGTAATATCTAGTGGGCAGAGCAACTCCTACCTTTGCATTCTGGACATTCCCCAGGACGATCTCAGCATTGAGCATGTCAGGCAGCTTTGATACCATCTGGCTCTCAATAGGCAGCTGCTGATTGAGCAGGGACAAATAGTACTGCAGCTCCCCATGAGAGGTAATGAGGATGCCTTCCCCTTTTGTATCATACTGTGGTCGTCCAGCACGACCCAGCATCTAGATCAATCAGAAAAAGAAATTGAGTTGAGGATGGAAGAAAGCTTTTTTATTCGGCTTAAGGGTTTCAAAACTCTGGGCTTTTACTATCCTGGCATCCTCCTAGCACCCTTGTACAAAGCACTTTTTTCTAACAGAAATACTCCTAAGCTAAAGGCCCAGTACCTGCAGAATGTCCAATGCTCCCAATTCCGTCCAGCGCCCCTTTTCTGGGCTATACACTTGTGTGCCTTTAATGATGACTGTATGCGCAGGGAGGTTTACACCCCAAGCCAGAGTTGCCGTAGAGACGAGAACCTACAGGGGAAAGACAATGCTTTAAAGATAACCGAAGGCTGTCTTGTTAGTGACAGGCAGCAACACCAGAATATGCAGCTCTAACTTCTCTAGATACCTGGGAATTGGCCCTAGGAAAGGGATGATCACCTTTTCTGGTATCTCACATGCCTGGCAATGTCCAGGTAATGGATGGCTTCTGGAACCAGAGCAATGAGGTCTCTAGTTAAAATGAAGTTGTGAGATACTTTAAAAATGTGACTCTACCCCATTCCCGCCTTGCCCCCCCCCCCTTTCCCCCCCTCACCAGCCAAAAAAGGACAGGGCCTTTACAAAGTAATTGGCTGGGTCACCACTGAGGTATGTATGTCAGCCATATTTTCCCTCACCTGAATGTGTTTGTCAGCAAAAAGATCTTCCACAAGTGTTCGGTCAACTCTGGTCATACCAGCATGATGAATGGCAAAGCCATAAGGTAAGAGGTCCTTCAATTCCAAATTCTGTGGCACAATAAAAACAGTTAGTAGGTGAGCCCCATCTTCTTGTTCTGATTTGATTTGAAATCATAACCATTCCATGTCACCAAACTCTCTTTGCAACCTCCAAACACACACTGCACACAGATGAAGGCAAAGTTGACTACTGAGTTTTCACAATCCTATCTACACAGTAACTCCACATTTGGAAAGAAAAATACTCAGGGCAAGATCCCAAGCATAAGTGAGGCAGGGTCACCATTTCAACAATTTCTTAGGACACAACATGGAATAGCTGCTGATACTACTACTGACTTGCTTGTGTGAAGCCAGGATCTGGCCCAGCAGGTACAAGCCATGAGTGGAGCCTGTCTTTTCCTTCTCACCTTGCATTGCTCAGCTTCTGTCCGAAGAACCTCAGTGGAGGCAGAGCCCTCTCGGAGGAACAGGCCCAGTGTATCCTTCTCTAGACACATATCCCGAATGGCCCTGGCTGTCTTTCCTGTCTCCTTTCGAGAGTGAACAAATACTAGCACCTGTAAGGAAATTACATGATGTCAATGTCAAGAGGTGCAATGCCAAGAGCCACCTTTACCACCTCCAGAAAACTCAGTAAGAAGCACAGTAAACACTGAGTTACCCAATACTGCAAAAAGACAGTAAGTCAAGGCTTTCTGAGAAGGACTAAGGAAAAGCAATAATATTGTCTGTCTGAGAACAACTAGTAAGTGTCTTGAAGCCTGATTTGATCTCAGGTTTTCCTGACTCCAGGCTTAGCATTCTATCCACTGTGTCTCAACTACCTTTTAATATTCTGGCATCTTCCCAGATGAATTCAGTTGGAATTCAACTGACCCTAGAATGCGGCAGGATCAGAAATCTAGGATTTAGGAAGATTAAATGCATCTCAGTCCTCTACAATTATTAACAGGTCTGCAGAAAACCCAAAGGACTCAAGTTGCTTAAATCTGAAATCAAATTAAGGAACATGCAACCGACCTGGTTTTTCCCAGCATGCTCCATGATCTTCTCATAAACTATCTCATTCATGATCTGGAAACGTTTGATTGCCTTCTTCTCTGTGATCCCCACGTATGTCTGTTCAAGAGGTACTGGACGGAAGCTTAAAAACAACAGTAGAGAGTTTTTCGGACAAAGGTCTCATAACTCAAATATATAGAGGACTTTGTCAAATTTATAAGACTATGAGTCATTCCCCCATTGATAAATGGTCAAAGAATATAAATAGGCAGCTTTTCTATGAAGAAATCAAAACTATAGTCATATAAAAAAGGCTCTAAACCATTAATTAGAGAAACGGAAACTAAAACAACTTGGAGATACACATCTAACAGATTGGCTAAAAGCTAGGAGGGGAAAAAGACAAATGCTGGAGAGGATATGGAAAAATTTGATCACTGAAACATCGTTTGTACAACTGTGAACTGATCCAAACATTCTGGGGAGCAATCTGAAATTATGGCCCAAGAGTTATAAAACTGTGTACATACCCTTTGACCCGGAAATCTCACTATTAAGTCTGTTTCTCAAGGTGATCAGGTAAAAAGGAAAAGAACCTATATGTTCTAAAATATTTATAGCAGCTCTCGTGGTGGCAAAACTGGAAATTCAGGGTATGCCCATTGATTGGGGAATGGCTAAACAAATTGTGGTATATGATCATGATAGAATATTACTGTGCTTTGTGAAATGATGAACTGTTTGATTTTTAGAAAAACATGGAAAGACCTGCATGAAATAATGAAAAGTGAAATGAAAAGAATCAAGAGAATGTTGTATGCAGTAATGCAATACTGTTCAAAGAACAACTGTGAATGACTAAATTATTATGAGTATTATAAATACTCAAATCAACTTCAAAGCACCCATGAAGGAAGATGCAATCCACTTACAGAGAAAGAACTGGTAAGCAGAAATATGCATAGTATGGTGTTATGTATACATATACATATACATATACATATACATATACATATACATATACATACACATACACACATCCATCTGTGTCAGATGGTGGCCTTCTCTAGTGCAGGGTGGGAGGGAGACAGGAACTTAAAATTTAACAAAAAAAAAAAAGCAATAGTGATATAAGTGTTTTGTTTTTTGGGAGAGTGGGGAGAAGGCAAAGTGAAGTCTTTTCCCTCATTCTCAGAAAACAAATGTTAAATTCCACTTCCCAAAATGCCTTTCATATTTACTCCACAACTCCCCTCAAAGCTTCTCCTCCTTGACCCAAAGCAAGGGATCTCCTGTCCAAATATCTGACTGTATGTGAAGTAGTAGAGGGAAAAGTCTTGGGTAACAGCTTCAAGGTCTTCTCCCATTCCATACCTGTTGTCAAAGTAAAAAAGGCCCTTGGCAGGGTCTACACGAAGGAATGTAGCAACATCCTCATAGTTTGGGAGGGTAGCACTGAGCCCAATGAGCCGAACACGTTCTTGGGTCATCTCAATGTTTCGGATAGCCCTGGCTACCAAAGCTTCCAGGACAGGACCTCTGTCATCATGGAGAAGATGAATTTCATCCTAGAGATGAGATGCAAACCAGATTAACCTCATTACAAGAGAAAAAATCCCTTGGACTCAATTTTTTCCTTCTAATAAACATATTATACCACCAACTAATTGTTTATAATGCCTGTATTAAGAAGAAATGGGGTATCTTACTCAATCTCTCACTAAAGGGCACAGGCATCAATCATCATGTAATATCAGAGGAAATACTGAACTTTTTTTGGGGGGGGGCTAGGCAATGGGGTTAAATGACTTGTCCAGGGTCACACAGCTAGTAAGGGCTATGTGTCTGAGGCCGCATTTGAACTCAGGTCCTCCTGACTTCAGGGCCAGTGCTCTACCCACTGCGCCACCTAGCTGTCCCTGGGAATCCTGCATTTTTAAGAGGAAAAATGTACACAGTACATGGCACAATGTCTTGCACGTAATCTGTACTTCACAAACATTCGTTGAACCAAAGAGAGCAAAAAAAGTTAGAAGAGGCACGGATAAAGCTACCATTTATTTATAAGAAAGAAAACTTCCCAACAGGAAAGATAACATCCTTGGCAACAAATTTCTTAATGTACTTAGAGAGGTAAATTTCTTAACTAGACATATGGTATCAAACAATTTTATGCCAAAGTTTACTTTGTTTCTCCAAATGTTTACACTCCTGGAGTTAGTATTTTCGAAGATAAATATGCTCATTCATCAGAAGCAAAAGGTTTACATGATCGAAAGGACGACCTGAAGGGGAAGCTACAAAAAAAGCAGTTTTATAGCTTTCTAAGAGGGAGTGGCTTTCTCTACTCTAAAGCTCTCCAAGCAAAGGCTGGGTGGCCACTTCCTATCAAGAGAAGCTGAGGACATTCTGATTCAGGGATGGACTAGGCAAAGGATTTGCTTCCAATTCAGACACCCTCACTCTGAGTTCCTTTACTGATTCTCCCTGTCATTTTCTGAGGCATCCTGCACTTGAACAACTGGAAGACTCTACTTTTAGCTCAAGATTTTCTATCAGCCTCAGTCTCATACTAATAGCATTAAGAGCATAAGGCCTGTGTTAGCCACAATATTAGACTCACCTTATTTTCTCTGATTAGAGATTGTTTCTTATTCCTTCAAAACTAGTAAGTATAGGCCTAGGTAAATCCAGAAGGGGCTCTCTACTCACCAAGATGATGAGGCGTACTAGCTGGGTATAGGTACGTTCCCCACCCTTTCGGGTAATGATGTCCCACTTTTCGGGGGTGCAGACAATGATTTGAGTGGCATTAATTTCTTCCTTGCACAGCTGGTGATCACCTGTCAGCTCAGCCACATTAATACCGTATGTTGCAAGGCGCTGAAGAAATAAGAATCAAGAGGAATCTCAGAGAGGAAAGTTCAGAGGTGATCTATTATATTACATACGTCACAACCCAGAGCAAATCTTGTTTTGGGATATAGGCAGCTCAATTAATCTACTGACTAAGCTGTCAGCCAAAGCAGATCACCTCTGAATTTCTGGCCCAGACCTGTACAAGTACCCCTGGCATGGAAATTCCCTCCACCAATACAGATCAGCAATTCAAGGTTAAGTGAGTTGTCCATGGTCACACAGATAGGGCATAAACTCAGTTTTCCTGACCCTATTCACACCCTCACTGTTAAATCTATGTCTATATGTGAAAAATTAAAGCTAAGGTAGGACCTTTGGAAGCACTATACATCTCAATCAAAAGGAGAAAAAAAACTGAGGACCTATAAACAGCTTAGGTAACATTTATCCAATTGCCATGTGATATGAGCATTTAACAAATATTGTGGTGATGAAAATAAATCAACTAGTAAAGAAAAAAAATGACTGAGAATGAGAAAGTGGGAAAAACCTTGGCAAAAGACAATCACAAAGCAATTTTCACTGCTGATACCCAAAAATTTCCAAGACAGGATTCATATCACAGAACATCAAGCTTGTGATGCAGTTGTAAAACCACAAACAAGAATCTAAATGCTCAAAACTAATTTCTGTCAGACTGGCTTCATGACCTACCTCTATCCACTCCACGGACTCTGAAATAAGGTTAACAATACCAAGTCACATTTCACTATTATTAGTAAATAAAAGAATCAAGTTGGTCTGCAGGTTTTAAATCTGTAGTTAAGTCTTTACAATAATGGTCTTGGGAGAGTCCAGAGTAGAGTTAACTTTTTGTAAGGCTCTATACTATTACCTTTCCAAAGCTGCCCACCATCTCCTGTACCAGCGAACGCATGGGAGCAATGTAGATGATCTTGAAGTTATCCACATTGATGGTACCATCCACATTAATGTGCTTCCCAATCTCCCGGAGCATACACATCAATGCCACATTAGTTTTGCCAGCACCCTAGGACAAACAGCAAAAAACATGAGGTGGGGTAAGAGGGCAAAGTAAGCTAAATTCATTCCTGTCCTCATCTCAGGTGACTATATAACAGTATCCTACTTTGGATTTTGTCATTTGTTTAGTTGTTTCAGTCCTATCGGGCTCTTCATGATGCCATTTGGGGCTTTCTTGGCAAAGAATATGGAGTGGTTTGCCATTTCTTTCTCCTGATCATTTTTCAGATGAGGACACTGAGTCAAATAAGGTTAAGTGACTTGCCCAGGGTCAACAGCTAATAAATGTCTGAGGCTGGATTTGAACTCGGGTCTTCCTGCCTCCAGGGCCAGTGCACTGTACCACCTAGGTGTCCTTATTCATTTTTGGTTCAAAATCCCTCCACTAATAAAATGCAGATGCATCTTGACCAAACTGTATAGCTGATCTCAAAAGAAAGAGGAAGAATCTGTGGGGTTCATACCGTGGGAGCACACAGCAACAGATTCTCATCAGTATCCAAGGCAGCACGGTAGAGTTTACTCTGTATCCGATTGAGTGTTTTAAATCCCTCAAATCCAGCCTGGGCATATTTTTGTAGCTTTTCCACTGGCAGCAATTGCTAAGAAGACAAAATGGCACACACATCGCGTTGAAAAAGTCTCAAACATTTGGTAGTCTACATTGCTAAAAAGAACCTGACTCTGTTGAACGCCACAATTTCCTTGAACCACTAGCTTCTGGAAAGACGACATTAATTTGTCAAAATGGGCAAATATACCAGGTATGGCATTTAATGTTTGAATTTCAAATGACTTCATCACTTTCAAAGCATAAACATTAATAAGCTCAACCATGTAAAATGTAGTGTCATTATGGATAAGTCCTAACACTGTCCTCAGCTCAGAGTCTGCTACAAAACTAAAAGAAAACCACGATCCCAGAAAGGGCCCAAACACTCAAACTGAAAAATAAACATGAGGTTGGACCAAGGTAATAGCTTATCAATAAAGGAACTCACCTCTTCAGGGCCAAAGGGTTTGGGCTTCAGAGCAGGTACGTGTACCTCTTCATAGCCCTTGCGCTGGCGACGGAAGGATCCATCAGGAAGCTGACAGCGTTTATTAGCCATGAAATGGCTCCCTTGGGTGAAGACCAGATCCTCCAAGTCTAGAACCTGCCTTGGGGCCAGTGCCTAGAAGGATCAAAGAAAGCACAACTCACCAGAAAGCTTCTTTTACCCTCTTAAATTTCAATACTTGCATTGTGTCAGCTGTTTGAAACAGCCTTGCTGACCTACCTCCCCACTCTGATCTAGATCCATGGTTTCCAGATCTGTGTCCATTCGGGACTGACGTACACGTTCCCTCCGGGACCGCTCTTCCTAGAGTGTATAAAAGACAGATATCACCTTCAACCTTACGCTCTTTATAAAGCACCTATTTAAACCAAACTTAGCTCAAAAAGGGTCAATGATAACAATTTAAAATAGAAAGGTCCTCATTTCAGACACTTGCCACAGCGTGCTCACAAAAGCATGTGGACAGCCTCTAGCCAGTATGGCAGTCTGGAGTAAAAGGAACCATATAGTGTCAGTAAAGCATTTATGGTCTTTTCACTATGGCCTATTTGAACTCACCAGATCTAATGTGAACCCACTAATATGTACTCAAGTGGCCAGAATAACATTCTACTCCACATTTTAGCTCTTTAGGAACCATTTAATGTTTTAATTCTTTCAAAGACAATCACCGAAGTCAGAAAGCAGATAAAAAATTACGGCCAAAACTTTACCCGGATCAGATCCTCCTTTTCAGTTTCATGGAGTTGGTAGAGGAACTTAGAGAGCTCTGGATCAGACTCCATCTTTCCCATGATCCTCTCCTTTTCAGCTTCACTCTGTGCACTGGCCAGCAAAGTACAATATAAGACTGCCAAACAGAAAATAAAAAAGATGAAACATAAATAAATGGAGTAGAGAAGGAATAACTGGATAATGGGGAATCCAAGTTACTATGTCATGGGAATCATAGAGATGAAAACAATAGTCTCAAACACACATATAAAATGAAAAGACAGAACCCCAAGAATACTTACTCATCATCCTATGTTGTCTCAGCACTTTAATAAAATCGAATGTGTTGAAACCCAGGAGCAGAACCAGCTGATTCTCACACTCCCGATCATCACTGGCTGTCTACATAGACACAAGGTATGATTAGAATTGACATAGCAGTTTGTTCTTACCACATTACTTTCCCTATGTTGTTGTTTCAGCCTTGTCTTTTTGAAGAGGACGAACAACATCATGGGTGATGTATTCACTTGCACGTGAACTGGATTTAAATGAGGCAGAGTTGCACAAAATTGTCAGCCTCACTCTTTCTTCCAGAGTCATGCAAGTCCAGTAGCAGGACAAAAGTCAGTATGACTGGTAATGACCTGGGATACAGTGAATGACCTCAGTGTCTTCAATGTCTGATCAAGCTTTAAGCACTCCACAGAATCTGCTTTAGTCACCTTCATGGACACTGGAAGAAATTGTTCTCACCCACCTATTCCACTGGGTGAAGCCTTCACTTGCTTGGGACAGACATCCCCCAAACACACAAATGGGTTTGAGGTCTGTCAGTTACCCTCAACCTGGTTTAGCCCAACTGCCAAGACTGTTTCACCAGGGAGGGGCCACTGCACCTGCTTCAGCTTCTTGGAGCCACAGGTAAAAGTTGGGTGAAGCAGGTGGACATCAAAGGTGGATGAGCAGCCCTGAAAAGGGCCTGGCAAGCCCTCAAACCAGAGGTGCTAGTCTTCCTTGAACATCCCATACACTTTCCCTATGTAGTCACACCACTGAATAAAAAGCATGATTGATTGGGTAGCCACTTATCTAAAATAACGGCACTATTCTTAACTACCCCCAACATACCTTCAAGATCTCTAGTACTTCATCTGCCTTCTTTTGAGATACGATGGCATCATCATAGAAACGGCTAAGTTGTCTCTGTAGCCAAAAGGCATCAATGTCCCGGGGATGCAAATCCTTTTTCTTAGAGCTCATCAGCTCACCCGAGGCTACAAGCTACAAAAATAACTTTGATCATTAACTCAATACTTCTTAACACGTCCCAACTACTTTCTCCAATGTTTGAAATCAAGCCATACTCCCAACCACAAAGTCAACTTTGCCTTTGATATCTTTTCAAAAACAGTTAAGTAATTTTCCCCTATGGTCAACTGAAGTAGGAGCTCATCAATCCTAGGCTCTAGGCAATTATTTTTTTTTCCCCTTCCTGAAAAATTATGAGAATCAAGAGATTAGCTGTTCACCTTTGGGTTCACCCTCAAAGAGGTATCATTAAAAGCTTACCTCTATAACCTAGGGGGTGAGAATAGCATGCTACACCAAGAAATAAACTGATCATCAGCCCTACTTTCAGTCTATTCCACTGATTGCGAAAAGAGGAGAGAGGCTGTACTCACATTGGCTGAGAGGGTGCAACGCACAACGGCCTCATCCCCTTCCATATCATCATCAGATGCTTCTTCTCGCACCTCCCCATACACATCCTCATCACCTTCCTGTAGATATATTTAATGAGTGAGAGCAGACCTTGATGGTTCTATAAAAGTCTACCAGTCCTAAATCACTCAAATTAGCTTCTTACAGCAGAATCCTTAGGATGAAAATACCAAATGAACCAACAAAACTATATTAAGCACAGAAGACAGAGTCATATGAGTTCACTAATCTCATTTTTCATCTCTTTCTTACTCCAAACCCATGACTTAATCCACAGGGTATCATTCCTCAAAGGAGTAATCACCTCAATGGGGTAATATGAAAAGAGACAGTCTCTAATGGTGTGGGTTTCCAATACTAAAATTCTGGACTAATGAAGCTTTTTAGAATAAGCAGGTAACATGAGATGAAAAGTCTTACAGTAATACACCTGGAAGAGCAAAACAATCAGTGACTGCTAGATCTACATCCCAAAAACATCCCAAAAGAGGAAAAAAGGACTTATTTGTACAAAAATATTTATAGCAGCACTTTTTGTGGTTGCTGAGAAATGGAAATCAGAAGGATGCCCATCAACTGGGGAATGGCTAAACAGGTTATGGTATATGATTGTGATGGAAAATTATTGTGCTGTAAGAAATGACAAGCAAGATTTCAGAAAAACATGGAAAGACTCACATGAACTGTGAAGCACAGGGAACAGAACCAGAAGAACATTGTACACAGTATCAGCAATACTGTTCAATGAAGACCTGTGAACGACTTAGCAATTCTCAGCAATACAATGATTCAAGACAATCTCAAAGGAGTAATGATGAAGCATACTATCCACCTCCAGACAAAGAACTGATATTGTTATGAATACAGAGGGAAGCATCCTATTTTTTCACTTTCCTTCTCTCATTTATTCGAGTCTTCTTGTACAAGATGACTACTATGGAAATATTTTACATAAATGTACACGTATGACCTAGAATTTGGAACTCAAAACTTTTAATAAAAATGTTAAAATATTTTTTTAAAAATCAACGACAGCAATGTGCACTAGAATTCAAAGTTGAAAGTTGAAAGGAATATTAGAGATTACGTACTTCAATACCTTCATTGTATGGTTAAGGAAACTGAAGCTAAGAGAAGGTCTGTGGGTTGCTGCCCCACACAATGTTTAGAAGCAGGTCCCCAGACTCAAAATTACAAGCTTCTTGAACTATACGATGTGGCACTTCATTTCATGACATGAGATGCCACAAGGAGAGCCATGACAGTCAAAAGCAGTACAGTGTGGAATAAAAGCTTAATCATAAAATATTATAAAAGAGGATGGAAGATTATAAAGAGTACTGCTTCATAAAACAGAAAAAAGAAGTGAAGACAAAAGCAAAGCCATATAAAGCTTGAAGGGAGAACCCACTAAGCCAAGAGATCAATCCTGATAGATTTTATATACGTAACTGGAAAGAACAAAAACTAGGTGTAGAACCCAAGTGGTATGGATAAGTGAAAATGACACTGAAGATTAACTCAGGTAGAGCAGTTAGACCTGACCAAAGAAGCAGAGTAAAAATAACCTGGGCTAGAGGCAATACAGGGATCAATTTTCAGAAAGTATCAAAAAAGAGATGATTCCAAAAGAAAAAGATAGGGGTATACAAAGTATTATTAGCAAAAAATAAAATGACCCACTCCCCCCAGCAACTATTAATAGACATCTACTTTCTTACTGCTATGAAATCATACGGAAATGTTTTATGCACACATTAAGGTTAAACTTCATGAAACAATGGGAAAAGGAACCAGCAAGTTTTCACAGAAGCTTTGCTATAGCAGATGACATTCTCAGTCTCAAAGGTATAGAGAATTAAGGATGTCACTGTTATTGCTTATTACCCAAAAAGCACTAGATTGGGTAGAGCAAACAGAGACTTTAAAGCTTTCCTTCAATGCAGTATTTCCTGTCTATAATACAGAGATAACTTTGTTCAAAGAGCCTGAGCACTACCACCAAACAGAGATGCTTGTCAATGGTATGTGTGAGTGTCATAGAACACTTCAAATGCAAAGTATAAAACAGAAGATTCCCTATAAATGGTGAGAGTCACCTAATATTCTTTTTTGCAGATAACAATATGCTAGTTGCACTGAATGTTAGAACACTACAGATACGCCTTCAATGAGATAAGATTCATGGTCACCCAAAAAAATGCACTGTCCAGATGATAATGTGGCTGAATAGGTAGCACACTGAATTATCCTTTTAGACCATGTATCTTGGACAAGTGCTCCCAAAAAACAACAAGCTGGAGGGATAGAAGAGGAGGGAGACAGACTGCATTTGGGAAAGTCAGTCAGTCAACAGCATGGTGCTTCAGTAATTCCAAATTGCTCCATTCCACAAAAGCCAATCTTTTTAACAGTAGTATTCTCCTAGCAATACTTATGGCTGTGAATCATGGAGCAACATGATCTCAGGACTCAATTTCAGGTGAATCAAAGAGCAATGTTAAGATACATGAGTATGAGTACAGGCAGCAAGTTATTACCAACGCAGCAAACATTTATTAAGCAACTACTAAGTGTCTACATTGTGCAAAGTACTGGGTATACAAAGAAAGGCAAAAGACAATCCCTGCTCTCATGAAGCTCATAGTCAATGGGGGACAACATGCAAACGATTACACACAAACAAGATGTATGCAGGACAAATTGGAGATAATCAACAGAAGGAAGGTATTAGCATTAAGAGAGATAAAAAAAAGGCTTCTTGCAGAAAGTGAGATTTTAGCTGGGACTTAAAGGAAGCCAGGGAAGCTAGAAGGCAGAGATGAAGAGGACAGCATTCCAGGCATGGGGGACAGCCAGTGAAAATGTACAGAGTTGGAAGATGGAGGGTCTTGAACAAGGAACAGGAAGAAGGCAAGTGTTTCAGGCCTGCAGAGTACCTTAGGGTAGTAAGATCTAAGAAAATTGGAAATATGGGAGGGGGCCAAATTATAAAGAGCTCTGAATGCCAAACAGATAATTTTGGATTAGATCCTAGCAGGAATAGGTAGCCAGGGGGATATACTGAAGGAGGCAGGGTGACATGGTTAGACTTCCACCTTTGAAAGAGCGATTTCACAGATGAATGGTGGATGAACTGGAATGGGGAGACTTGAGACAGGGAAACTAACCAGAAGGTTCTTAAAATAATCCAGACATGACGTGATAATGGCCTGCACTAGGATGGTAGCAGTGTCAGAGGAAAGATAAGAGTACACATGAAAAGTGTAAAAGTAAAACTGACAGGGCATGGCAAAAATTAATATAAAAAACAAGAAAGTGAGGAGTCAAGGATGACACACAAGTTGCGAGCCTGGGTAACTGCGAAGATAATGGCATCCTCCAGTAATAGGAAAGATAAGGAAAGGCAAGGCTGGGAGAGGAAGAAGATAATAAGTTTAGTTACAGACATGCTGAGTTTAAGTTATCTATGGGACATTCAGTTCATGATGTCTAAGAGGCAGATGGAAATGTGAGTCTAGAAGTCAGAAGAAAGGTTAGGATTGGATATTAAGCAGATCTGAGAATCATTAGCATAGAGACAACTGAATCCACGGGAGCAAACTGATCACCAAGCAAAATGGAATAGAGGGAGACAAAGAAAATGGCTCAGGATCAAGCCTTGGGGGACAACCAGGGTAGGCAGGCATGATCTAGATGAAGATCTAGCAAAGGAGACTGAGGAGTGTTCTGACAGGTAGGAGAACTAAGATAGTATCACAGAAACCTAGTGAAGAAAACATCAAGGAGATGAGGGTGATGGACAGGGTCCAAGGCTGCAGAGAAGACAAGAAAGATGAGAACTGAAGGACTTGGCAATTAAGGGATCAATGGCAACTTTGGATAAAGAAATTTCATTTGAATGAGGTTCGAAGTCAGACTATGGAGAGTTAAGAAAAAGGTGAGATGAGAAAAAGTGAAGACACCTAGTGTAGATGGCTTTCTTAAGGAGTTTAGACACAAAAGATAGGAGAGATAAGGGATGATACCTAGAAGTGATAGAGAGATCAAGTGAGGGTTTTTTGAGTATGGGTGAAGAAATAGGCATGTTTGTAGGCTATAAGAAAGGGGCTCAAAATTTTAAAAAGGATTCCATGACAGGAGACTCCCTGGAAGCTAATAATAATACTAATGGTAGCAGTAATAATAACAGCTAGGATTTATACAGCACTTTAAACTTTGCAAAGCAATTTACAAATATGGTCTCACTTTATCCTCACAACAACTCCAGGAGGTGGGTGCTAATATTATTCCCATTTTGCAGATGAGAAAACTGAGACAGGTTTTCCTGCCTCCAGGTCCAGTGCTCTAGCTATTGTGCCACCTAGCCACCTCATTAGGCCAATACCATGAAAGATAGAAAAGTGCAGAACTATTATTAATTAGTTTCACAGCTCATCACTTACCTCTTCATCTGACTCAAACTGCACATTTACACCATACGTCTCATCAATGTTATCATCTAAAAAGGAAAATGAAAGAATTAAGAGTGAGTGTCTAAGGAAAGACAGGGAGATAAGACAGTAAGTCTGTGCCTTTCACAGTATCCTTAATTATCTTCAGGAATGCTAGAACAATGGTTGGGAATTCACCATTATTTATCACTTCAAGGTAAAAACTTCAACCCTATAGATACCAGAAAGAAAAAAGTCACCAAGCTTCATGAAAGAGCAGAATCCCAAAATTTCAGAAATGTTCTTAATAACAATTTAATATACCAGCTTAAAGTTTCCAAAATACGTTACATGCATTCTCACTTAACCTTCACAAATACTCTGAGGCAAAAACTGCAGGCATAACTGTTTCAATCTTGTAGATAAAGAAGCAAGCTTCAAGAGGTGGGGAAGGTGGGAATGAATCCTGATCTCATCCAACTCCTTCCAGTGTTCCTTCCACTTCACCAGGGATGGAGACCCTGTGGCTTTGAGGCCACATGTGACCTTCTGGGTCCTTGAGTGTGGCCTTTTGACTGAGTCCAAATTTTACAGGGGATTTGTTCTGTGAAGTTTGGATTCAGTAAAAGGACTGCATTTTCAAAGGGCTGTACTTGAGGACCTAGAAGGCCACAGGTTTCCTACTCTTGCACTATACCATGCTGCCTCTTTAAGAGTTTAAAGCAGGGATTCTTAACCTGCAATCCAGTAACTTGCCTTTTAAAATATTTTAATCACTATTTTAATATAATTGGTTTCCTTTGTAATGCTATGTATGTTATTTTTATGCCTTCAAAACAGTATTCTGAGAAAGCTTCACCTGTCTGCCAAAGTGGTCCAGGACACAAGAAAGGCTAAGAACTGCTGGTTTAAAGAGACCTAAAAGGAAAGCTAGTCTCAACAGACCTGAGT
The DNA here is from genome assembly GCF_003287225.1 of Phascolarctos cinereus. Classification (NCBI taxonomy): domain Eukaryota; kingdom Metazoa; phylum Chordata; class Mammalia; order Diprotodontia; family Phascolarctidae; genus Phascolarctos; species Phascolarctos cinereus. The sequence continues at coordinate 146,242,464 of NW_027555625.1, read as the reverse complement.
AAGAACACTCTCTACAACAGACTCAACAAGAGGTTATGCTACCTTTGCCTGAAGATGTCTAATGAAGAACACATGACCTTTCAGTCAGCCATTATATTTTTGGGTAGCACTAATTTTCTTAATCAAGAAATGGTTTTTTTTAATATTCAGGTGAAATTTGCCTTTCTGCAGTTTTCACCCAGTGTTCCTAGTTCTACCTGGTAAGGGTCCCCAAAGTGGGTGATATTTCCCCCTGCAGGGTGCTGGAATGATTGGGGGTGGGGTGGGGAAGGGGTAGTAGCCTCAGGTGCAATTGGGGGACATCGAACAAAAATAAAGGTGTGGTGGAAGCATAAGGAAAGAGAAGACATTTTTGAAAAAACATTCGTACATATTTCATCGGTTGTGTTACAGAGCTAAAGTCATAGTGATTACATTATTTTCCAAATAAACACACAAAATGCCAGGTATAACCAATCAGTGGTCAAATCTGATGACAGGACTTAACGAGTAAGTGTTGGGGCAGGCAAGTGTGTTGCACATTGCTGAGAAGTCCAGCATGCATCAGCAGGAATATGTGTGTGTAATGATTTGTTTTCAGTACAATACTATACGGTTACATGATGCAATATTGCATCATCAAAACTGCAATGCAGGAAAGAAAACCTACAAATTTACAATAAATTATTATATGTAAGATGCATCTTTTAAAAAAAAAATATATATATATATGTTTTTTAAATGAGGCAAATTTTTTTTGAAAAGGGGGTGGTAAGCCAAATTAGTTTGAGAACCTCTGCTCTAGGACCAAGCAAAACAAGTCTTTCATATAACAATGCTCCAAATACTCGAAGGCAGCTATCACATTCCACTTAAGCAAGCCTTCTTTTATGCCCAAATACTTCTATTCCAACCAGGCAACAGCTATCCAGTGGGGTTGCTTTTAAGTTCTGTTTTCCTAACTACCCAGACTATATCTGAAGTCTTAATCATACTTAAACCTCTGGGACAATAAACAACGATTTTGTAATACAGATGAATCACAAGAACAACCAAACTAAAGAATCATTACTAGATCCTAGGAAAATATATGGCCTCAGGAATGTAGTTACCAGGGGTTAGCAAGTAAATCAACCAACAAGATTGGAACACAGGTTTTAAAGAGCTATGTTACCCATATTCTGGATTTCCTTGTCTCCACCATAATCTGTGATCTTTTTGCCCAAATTCACCAACACATGGTATCGGGTATCATCTGTCTGGCCCAGCAGTAGGTCAATCTCTTTTCTTCTTTCCTTGTCACGGAGTTTCTCATTTTTCAAGACAGCTAAGACCTCATCTGCTGCACCACAAAGGATATCCCGTGGCTGATGGAAGAAAAAGAAACGTGTTGTTTTAGAGTCATGATACGTAAGCTAGCCAACAAGCCACTACAAACTTTAACAAATAACCTATAGCTCATTAAATTTTTAAAATTTCTCTATAAAACTATACTTTGTAGGACATAAAGCAGTTGTGGTTCTTTTGGTTAAAGACATACACACAGTTTCAAAATCGCACAAATATGACTATTGCTCTTTTAAAGGGAAGCACAAACTGCTTTTAGAAGGGAAAAGGTAAGTGCTTTGGCAAGTTGGACAGAAGCTTCCCCTAACCAATTTACCCCATGTCTTCTGTAAATTAAGTATACTTAGTCCCTAGAAAACTCCAAAACACTTATTGGCAATTATTTTACCATCTACTTCAATGCACTGTCTTAAAGACATATGATGGCCCCCAACCTAAAGAGGCAGTTAATTTGAGACAGTCTGATATGGAAGAAGCCCTATCAGAAAACAGAATGTCAGGTGCCTTGATTTTCTCAACATAAACATGGCATCTTCCCTCAGTTGCTCTGCCTAGAAACTTACCTGATCCCCCAGTGCTGCCTGGATAAAGCTGAGTAGCACCTCATAGGTTTCACGGGTCTCCTTGGTTTTGGGTTTATAGATGATACCCACCATCTCATCAATGCCTTCTGACAGCAATGTATAGCCTTTCATCTTATTGATGTCATGCCTGTCCTCATCACGCTTTCTTCGTCTGAGTGGGGTGAACCAAGAAAGAAAGCTGATCAAGACCTATCCCTATCACTTTCTCACCCACATGATAAGACTAATTAAAAAACACATCCTTCTCCCTTTCAGCTTCTTTTTGTGGAAACAACACAACAGAATTTGTCTTCCCAATGTAAATCAAACTGGCCTCATTTAACTTCAGGAATCATCCTGCTATGGTTAATGACAGCCAGTAAATTTCCATGCCAGCTTTTCACCAAATGCTTTAAAATTTTAAATATTCAACACTCGATTACTACTCATATTTTCCGATCCCTTTTCTCAGTGACATAAAGCAATTTTATTTTGATCACTTTTTCCCATATGTGGGAAATTTATTTTTTGTAATCAGAAAACTTGAGAGCAAAAGATAATTAACTAAATGATCTAGTAAGTATCTTTGAGAAGGGAAAAAGCCTGAAGACACTGTGCTAGGAAAAAAGAACCAGTTCTACAGAAGAAACATATTATATATATCTTTTGGCTTTTCGGTGAGGCAATTCGGGTTAAGTGACTTGCCTGAGATCACACAGCTAGCAAGTGTTCAAGTGTCTGAGGCCAGATCTGAATCTGGTCCTCTTGACCCCAAGGCCAGAGCTCCATCCTCTGTGCCACCTACCTGCCCCAACTTATTAATATTTTTTAAAAATTTAATGAAGGGTTACTGTTTTCTGTAGGAACATTTGCTACAGCAGGAAACTATTTTGTCTTCATTTTTCTTTCTTTTTCTTTTTTTAGGCAATTGGGGTTAAGTGACTTGCCCAAGGTCACACAGCTAGTAAGTGTCAAGTCTTTGGTCTGAGGCCGGATTTGAACTCAGGTCCTCCTGACTTCAGGGCCGGTGCTCTATCCACTGAGCCACCTAGCTGCCCTGTCTTCATTTTCAATAAATCATCTCATTGCCAAATATGAAGCAGTAAAGCAACAGGGATAAAGACGTAGATTCTAATATCAGCTCTGTCATTAAGTACTTCCCTCTCTATGAGCAAGTCACTTTATCAGTTACATCTTCTGAGAGGAAGATAAGCTGAGAGGAAAAGAAGCTTGGGGAAGTCATGCAGACAAGCTGGTTTTATAAATTCGTGATATCCAATTCCAACTAGGCCCTCACCATGGCAAGGTAATCCTTCCATTCCTCCCTAATTGGTTTCCTATTTCACTCACCATAGAAACTATTCCAAATATTCTCTTCTCATAAACCTCCCATATTGCCTGCTTCCCTGCTCCGAGATGAAGACCCTCCCATCATTTTACTAAGAAAATTGAGGCCATTTGATGTAAGCTCCTATTTCTCTCCCTTTCAAATCATCTCCAATTCTCTACTCCTTTCCCCCAGTTTGAGAGTAAGACGGTCCTCCTTGGCAAGGCCAATCCCTCCAGATTTGCTCTTGATCCGATTCCTTCCCATCCTCCCTAACAGACTTCAATCTCAATCATATCCCCACTCTCTCAAGTCTTCAATCTCTTTTTATCCACAGGTTTCTTCACTACTGCTTTCAAACAGTCTCATGTCTTTATTATCCTTAAAAAATCTTTGTTAGACCCTACCATCCCCTCAAGCTATCATCCTCTGTATCGACTCCCTTCTTAGACAAGCTTTTCAATGTCCCTTTTCCTCCCAGTAAATAAAAAAGCTCTACATACTCCCTATACTTCTACTTCCTCTTCTCAATCACTGCAATTTGGCATCTGATCTGATCACTCAACAGAAACTGCTCTTTCCAAAATTACCATTGATCTCTTAATTGCCAAATTTAACCAGTCTTGATCTTCTCAACCTCTCTGCTGTGCCTGACACTATTGCCCACTCTCTGTTCCTGATACCCTCTCTTCTGTGTTTTGGTGACACTACTCTTTTCTGGTTTTCTTATTTTCGAATCACTTGTTCTAAGTCTACTTCATTGGCTCATCATTCATATCACAGCCCCTAATTGTGGGCATTCCTCAAAGCTCTGTCCTGGGCCTTCTTTTCTTTTCTCCTTATATGTTCAGATGCAGTCTTCTCTGAGCTTCAGTCTTGCAGTACCTGGTGAATGTTACAAAATCTGTCCTGGAGATAAGTCATATTTAACATGCCCAAAACTGAACCTAAATTCTCCCCAATACTTCCCTTTTCCAAACTTTCCTATTTCTGTTGAAGACACCACCATTCTTCCAGTCTCCCAGGTTTATAGTAAGTATAATCCTAGACTACTCACTATCATTCCACATATCCAGTCAGTTGTCAAATCTTGACATTTCCAGCTCCACAATATCTTTTGCATTTGAGCCCTTCTCTCTACTCACTCAGCTATTACCTTAGTTTGCCCTCATCATCTTACCTAGATTATTGCAACATCCTCCTCAAACTTTTTCCAATTGCAGTCCATCATCTATACTGCTGGGAGAGTGATTTTCCTTCAGTACAAATCTGACCATGTAACTCACCTACTCAACCACCTCCAGGAGTTCCTCGCTGTCTCTAGTTTCAAATATAAAAACTTCTGTTTAGCTTTTCAAGCCTTCCACAAAGTGGCCTGAACTTATCTTTCCTACCTCACTGGACTTTACTCTCTCTTCTGAATTCTGAGATCCAGACAAACTCAATTTTTCTCTGTTCCTCATACAAGAGACACTGCATTTCCCTCCATATCCCCCTCTCTGGAATGCACCCCTTCCTGACCTCACAGAATTTCGCTCTTTCTTCAAGATGTAGCTCAAGTTTCACTTTCTACACGAAGCCTTTCCTGAGCTTCCAACTACTACTGTCTTCCCTCCCAGGCTACTTTGTGTTTAACTATTTCTTATTTATTATCTTTACATTTATTCTGTACATATCATATGAGTGTCATCCATCAGACTGTAAACTTAAGTAGGGACTGTTTCATTTTTCAAAATTTATATCCCCTGGCTCAGATTCTCAAAATCTAGCCAATACCGTGTCACAAACGTTCAGATTCCTTAAGACTCTGGCCAACATGGGGAATCTTCAATAAACCTTGTCTTTGGCTGAAAAAAAAAATTATATCCCTAGTGAATAAATAAGTGCATTTTAAGAAGCATTTATTAAAGGCTTACTATGTGCAAAGTACTATATAAAGTGCTGGGATACAAACAGTAAACAGTCCCTGCTCCTGAAAAACTCAACTTGATAAGGGAAACAAGACATACAGAAAGTCTCAGCTTCAAGTCAAACAGAACGGTCCCATGGTCTGCTGGGTGCAGTAGCAAAGCATATAACTAATGTCTGCATCTTTAATGTCATGTCTATCAATAAAATTATAACAGTTTCAGCAGTTGTCATTTGACAATGCCAAGAACTTTGGTGGCAAGAACTTTCCTTTACGGATCTTCAGGAGCTGTAGGTATAGCACCTGCAGAACAATGCCTGTCACAGAATAGGTAATAAAAACTTATTGACTAACTCTGTATAATGAAGGGTATAGACTACAAGAACTCTAATACATCTTTCACTGCTAGCATTCTATATTTCATTCCCTTGTAAAACAACACTTATGAAGTACCTACATGTGACATAAAGTTTAGAAGGATCCCTTAAATCCTCTGGGGATTTCCAGTCAAGTAGTTCTATACTCAAGCTTCAAGCATTTCAACAGAAGATATGTGAAAACCAGAAGGTGGTTTCAAGGAAGAGGAAGGAATTCTCTATATACTCACTTGGCTCTTCTTTCCTCTTGCATCTGAGGTTTGGTCCTTTGTGCCTTATCACCCATTCGAGTACCCTCCAGTTTCCCCACCAGTGAAAGTACCTCCCCTGTTGGTTCATCACGACGTGTTCGGTCAATAAGAGAGCGGTCAGCTTGGAGAACAAGGTTGGAGTTCTGGAATAATCACAATATTAACACAGCTAGAACAAGAGTGGGAGCTGGCACAGGTAGACCCAATTCCTGTAAATGTTTCCCTTTACCTAGATGATAATTCTTGAGAATATGTACCGGTTTCACACGTATAATGAGTATCGTAATGCTTGCACTTCTCAATGGGTGGGGGAAGGTCAGAGAAAGAGTATGTGGAACTCAAAAACAATTTTTAAAATGAATGTTAAAAATAGATAGGCAAAAATATTTTAAAGAGAGAACAACTACGCACTTGTGCACGGATACTTCATAACAATACACGTAGATATGGTACCTACTGGCTTAAATTAGCAAATTACAAATTACTGTAACTTGCCAAATAAGAAAATTCCCCATTCTCGGGAATGCGTCCTGAAAGTAGCACCTACAGTAAGTACACAACTTGGAATCTAGGCACACAGGTGTGTCTGACGGCGGAAGATAACATATTAAGAGTCCAGTCTCTTGGTCCCATCCTTCTTTTTCCTATTCCTTCAGTATGTATGAGTGTCCCTAGTAGTCTCCAAACTCAGACTCTGTTTCAGGGACTCCCCTTCACGACTCCTTGGAACGTGGTCGACTCTAAAACCCATTCTCCTCCTTTTACTCCTCCCTCCTTCAGTTCCCCCAGACTCGCAGGGATTTCTTCCCGTCTCTCCCCCCACCCCAGGCCGAGCCGGGGCCTGACACTCACAGCCTTGTACTCATACTGCAGGCTCCGGGCAGTCACATCCGCCATGGCTGAGCCTGCTCAAGTGCTCCGGCAAGACGCCCAGAGGGTCGACTCTATCTTCTCAAAGCCCCGCTTTCCTTCTACTATACTCTTCCAGCACAACGAACACACCACAGAAACGCTTGATAGAAGCAGGGAAGGAAGGAGCCGAAAGCAGATCACTTCCGCTTCCAGTTTACTCGACCTCCTCAGTTGGGAGGTGGTAAAAAGGGAAGTGCGCATGTGCACAAAACCCCAAGTCTCTTAAGAGCCCGGAACGAGAAAGCAGGCTTCTCTTATGTCTCACGAGAGTCACGTGTCTTGCGTGACGTCGCTGTCGGTCGTTTTGCCCTGCTGGGTTGCTGTTTGCACGCAGCGTTGCGACGAATAGCTTGCCCGTGCGCATGTGCAATAGTTAACCTCGAACGGAGCCGAAATTCAACCGCAGTGAATGTTACGCTCTCTTATTCCGCCTTGGAGGCAAATTTAAAATAAACATATCAATAAAAACAGGTCATTCCTTATACAAGACCGATATCGCAAACTTTTCCCTGACTGGGACAACTAAGGGATATATAGTGGTTAGAGGGAGCTGCTCTTGAAGTCAGGAAGACCTCTGTTAGAATTCTTAATATTCTTAAAATTCGAATTCTTAAAGTTATCAAAATTAAAATTCGGATTCTTAAAATACAATAGCTGCGGGACCCAGGGCAAGTAACAACCTCTCTGTGCCTCAGTTTCCTCTCTAAAGTGGATAGTTGTGTAAATATTGGCTGTTTTAAAAAAAATTATTGAAAAAAGCTCATGAACTGTGTGTGCCCCCAATTAGTCCACAAACAGTTAAGTGCTTGCTCTGTATCACGGAGGTGATTACAGAGGTGTCCACATTGCAGTGATTTTGCTAGAAGACTACCTTATGAGGATGCTTGCTCTTCCTCTGAAGTTTGGGAGTTTTTTTCTGTGGCTCTCCCTGGGGGAATGAATCTTAGGTGTGGCTTAGTCAGTTATTTATTAAGTGCTTAGGATATGCTAGGCCCTGCATTAAGCCCTGGAAATAGAAATACAAGCAGAAAGAAAGCTCCTTCCTCCAGGAGTTTATAGTCTAATTGAGAAGACAAAGAAGGAAGGGAAGGGGAATGGAGATAGGAGTGGGGTGTTGTTTTGGTAGAGAAAGTTCTGTGTAAAAGAATCCGGAGAATCTTTATTGATGGGCCTGGGTCTCCTCTTTAAGATGGAAGTTCTGGCAGGAAACAGCCAAATAGAGAGAGAGACTTGCAAGGACAGGAGGGTACTTCCAATGTGAGCTTCCAATGTGAGGTGGTGTGAGCTTCCAGGCGACCTCCAGTAAATCAATACTGGGCATACCTGGTGAGTCACAATGGAAGCTCCAGGGCTGACCTGGGTGATGTGACTTAGGGACATAGGATTTAAATCTGGAATGGACTCTGGACTAAATAGCCTCTATTTAGTCTATAGGCAGCTCTCAGTCTATGATCTCATCGTCTTAAAGAACATGTCTCACTATTGAGAAAAATTAATATCATGCTGTATCATATTAATTTGAAATCCATCCTTTTCACTATTTGGTCAGAGCTCACTTTTTCAGTCTAAGCTCACCAGGAAGTTTCAGAAGGGCTAAGATCAAGTAATGTAATCACTCTCAGCCCCTAAGGCATCTGCTTATTAACCAGCTTGGGCTGGACCTCTCCCAAGTGGGACAAGTCTCTTGTCCTTGCTTTTCCTTCATCAGAGTTAAGAGTGACATGGTCTACAGGGGAAAGACCAAATAGGGGGAGCCTGATTAAAATGACTTTTGTTTTTCTAGACAACCCAGGTGTATGGGGTGTTCAGGAGAGTAGCACCACTGATGTAAGGCCTTACTGAGCCCTTTCCAAGATTGTTCATCCGCCTTTGGTGTCCACCTTCACCTGTCTTTAACCTGTGTCTCCAAGAAGCTGTTGCATGCACAGCAGCCACACATCAGTAAAACCATCTCAGCAGATGGACTAAACCAGATTGACAGACCTCAAATCCATTGGCGTGTTAGAGGGATGTCTACTCCAAACATGTGAAGACTTCTCCCAGGGGAATGGGCAGATGGGAATAACTTGTTCTAATGGCCATGAAGGCAGCTGAAACAGGCATTGTAGAGTACTTAGAGCTTGGTCAGGCATCAAAGATGCCAATTCATCCACTACGTCCCAGGGCATCACCAGTCTTCTTGACTTTTGTCTTGCCACTGGACTTCTGTGACTCTGGAAGAGAGTGAAGTTGATGACTTTGTATAACTCTGCCCCACTTAAATCCAATTCACATGCAAGACATCACCGGTGCTATCACTGGTCTTCTTTGAAAAAAACGAAGGACAAACAAACAGCAACTCTGCCAGGAATGATTCTGCTGTTGTAGAGGCTATGAAACTTCAGATTATGGTTATTAAGAAAATGAGAGCTCCCCATATGTTACTAACATCCTTTTATGAAGTTTGGGAGATGATTTGTGATTATGAAATTTATGAAGTTATACCTGGAATGGTATATATTGAAATCACATCTTGAATCAACCTAATCTTAACAGACTGCAGTCTTAGGGACTTAATTAAAAGGTTAATCTACAATACTTATTCTCAACAACATGAGAGTAACAATAACTGAATCCAGCTCTAAGCAAGGATTAATGAAACTTGCCTATTAAGGCTGATTTTATTTTTCTTTTTGGTGATGCAGTCAGGGTTAAGTGATTTGCCTAGGGTCACACAGCTAGTAGGTGTCAAGTGTCTAAGGCCAGATTTGAACTAAGGTCCCCCTGACTCCAGGGCAGGTGCTCTATCCACTGTGCCACCTAGCTGCCTCAAGGTTGAATTTCATGGGACCGTAATTGGTAGTCTGAATTTGATTCCAGATATAATAATCAGGAAATGTTATTGAGCTAATGATTCATAATTTCAGCTGCCCTGTGGGAGTGACATCTGGCACTTACTGCTGGTAGAGTTCTGTCCCAGGAAAAAGTCAGGAGATTTTATGTGAGCTGAAGTAGGACTATCCCAACTGATTTCCCCAGTGCAACATTTCCTCTTGAATAGAAAAATTTCCCATTTGGCTAATTCTGGTCCTTCTTTTTCCTTTTATGACAAATTTCTATAATCATGGCAGGTGGTCAGTAGAAGACATGAACACAATATTAAATCTTTAAGAGATTGATCCTGGAATACATCTAAGTTACTATAAGAAGATGTAAATATATAAAATCTAAGTTATTTAGACTGAATTTATAGTCCTTTCCATACCCTAAAGAACTAAGTAGATGAGTACTTGGGGTTGTCATCTGCAAGCTAGTAGTTATATATTTGTGTATGTTAACACTCTGAAATGCAAGCAAATTACATGAGTTACCTTAAATATGCCTTTATCTTTAGAGAAGATTTAAGAGCAGTAGTCTTAATTACTTAGTCTATTTACACACCCTGTTCCACAGCTTTCATTATAATTGGAGTAAAATAAGCATCTCTTAAGTAAATTCATTTATGTGGCCATTAAATTTAAGCATAGAAGTCATCTACTTACAAAAAATGTTCTTACCTATGTGTTTCCAATAGGATTAGATCCTTAGCATCTCATTCTCCTAAGGGGGAGAGTGGGCAGCTAGAGTGAATAACTAGAGTACACAACTGGAGTGAAAAAAAATTTTTTTGAGAAAACAACGTACGTGTCAAATATAAATGATTCTAATGGGGAGGTAGAAATGGCAAGATATAACAACTGATTGCATATGTGAAGTGAGGGAGAGTAAGGAACCAACTATAACACCAAAATTGTGAACCTGGGAGACTAGAAGAATGACAGTGTCTTTTAATAGAAACAGGGAAGGTTAGAAGAGAGGAGAGTTTGAATGGGAAGATAAGTTCAGTTTTGCACATGTAAAGTTTGAAGTATCTCTGGAACATCCAGTTTTAATGTACAAAATGGAATTAGTGCTACAAGACTGGCGCTCCAGCCTAAAGCTAGATATTTAGACCTGTGAGTCATTGGTTACAGCAAATGAGGAAATTTTGAATGCTGTGAATAAGTTTGCTCACCTTGGCAGTTTTTCCAGGGATGCACATATGGATGATGAGGTTGATGTACATATTGCCCTAGATAGCTCTGTTTGGGAGTCTCCAAAGGAAAATGTGGGAAAGAAGACTGCCTACCAAACTGAAAGTCTACAAAGCTGTTGTGTTGCCCTCATTGTTGTATGCCTGTGAAATCTGAACAGTCTATCAGCGCCCTGCCAGGAAACTGAATTGCTTCTATTTTAATTGTCTTAGGAAGAGTCTGAAGATTATCTGGCAAGATAAGGTGCCAGACATGGAAGTCCTTTCTTGAACTAAACTGCCAGCCATTCAAACTCTCCTTCAGGGAGCCCAATTCATATGGGCTGGCCATGTTGTTCAAATGCCAAACGTATGTTTGCCAAAAGACTATTTTACAGAGAACTCATGCAAGGGAAGTATTCACATGGAGGTCAGAAGAAGCTATTACAAGGTCTTTCTGAAGAACTTTGAAATTGATTGCATGACATGGGAGACACTGGCAAAGGGCCACCCAGCATGGCGTGCTCACATCAAAGAAGGTACTGATGAGTGAAGCAGAATTGCAGTAGCTTGAAAGAAACATGAGATGTGTGAATTTTGAGGCATCTCCATTCCAGATGTTCATGTGGACTATTTATGTCTGACCTGTGGTAGAGCCTTCTGAGCTTGTATCACTCTGATCGGCCATAGCTGAACATGTTGTACCTTGACTCCAATATAATGATGTCAATTTGGTCTTCTTCAAGAACAAAGGACAACGACCAGCCAACCAACCTAGAAATGATATTTAAACCCATGGAAGCTAATGAGGTTATCAAATTAGAGAGTGCAGAGAGAATTGAAAAGAGGGCTTAGGAAAGACCCTTGGGGAACACCTACAGATGAGGATCATGGTGTGGAAGATGGATCAGCAAAGAATTAGAAGTACGTAGAGGAGAAGCAGGAGAGAGTGCCATGAAAACCCAGAGAGAAGAGGGTATCCAGGAAGAGAGAGTGACTGACAGTGTCAAATGAAGCAAATGGCTTGAGTAGGATTGACTGAGAAATGGCTATCAAATCTGCAACTAAGAAAGCATTGGTCACTTTTGAGACAATAATTTTAGTTGGTTGATGGAGTTAAAAGCCAGACAGAAAAGGATTGAGGGGTGAGAGAAGTAGAAGCAGCAAGTACAGACAAGTCTTTCAAGGACCTGGACCAAGAAAGGGAGGACAGAGAGAGGATAATGTCTTGAGAAAGTAGTGGTGTCTTGTGAAGGTTTTTAGGATGGGGGAGACTTGGGTATGTTTGAGTTCATTAAGTAAAGAGCCAGTAACTAGGGAGAGGGTAAAGATTTGGGAGAAAATATATCTAACCACAAGGTGGAGCTTGTGAGTGGAGATAGGTATCCTCCTACCCAGGAGCTAGCAGCCAGGTAGAGTTGACACATATACAACTCCAACTGAGGGTATGGATTGGATATCCTCAACATTCCTCCCTGGAACTAGAAATTTTGGCTTTAAATGAGAGTAGGGGAGGGGGCATTGAGGTGTAAGAGAGGAACTAGCCACTCAAAGCCTCTTGGACTAAAAGCAGCTATTCTTTTCCAATCCATAGACTTTCTGAGTCTGTGATTTCTGGTACCTTTATTTAATTAGTCTACGGAACTCCAGTATGGTGCTCATTCTCTCTCTCTCTCTCTCTCTCTCTCTCTCTCTCTCTCTCTCTCTCTCTCTCTCTCTCTCTTCTCTCTGTCTGTCTCTCTCCCCCTCTCTCTCTCTCTCTCTCTCTCTCTCTCTCTCTCTCTCTTTCTCTCTGTGTCTCTCTGTCTCTCTTTCTCTCTCCCTCTCTCTTTCTCCCTCTCCCCGCTTTCCCTTTCCTTCCCCACTCCCCACCCAATTTCACTTAACAAAAAAAGTATTTCCCATCTTTAAGAAATGGAATTCTTCCTTTCTTCTGTAATTTATTCAATAACTACAGCAAATAGCTTAAGTTTGCTGGCCAAACAAATTTATCATAGCTAAAATGGCTTATCATAGCTAAAATGGCAAAGTAAACATTTAGGGTAAAACACACACACACACACACACACACACACACACAAAACACATAAGGTACTGACAAAGAGATTAGAAGGGAACAATGGAAACAGGAAGTGAACGGTCAGGAAGTAAATGGTAAATAGATTTCTCCCCCCCCCATATATCCTTTGTGGATGAGAAGGGGAAGGAAAGCATTGTGGCTCAGGTTTTATGTGTCTCACCAGCCTGGGCCTACCATTTTTGCATACTTGTGCTCATGCTGTCCTCAGCTCATACATGACCTCCATCAGACCATCTTGGTTTCTCAATCCTGATCTTCCATAAAGTGTTTGAGATAACTATCTATTAGTTTGTAGTCTGGCAAGATGGTTTCAATGGCTTCCTTTTATGTTGCCACCCACTATGGCTTCTCTCAGAAGTTCATTAATGTTCAAAATCAGGGGCTTGACTCCAGGAACTTGAAGAAGCTGGGTAAATACCACTCCCTGCTAGCAGGAAGATGTCTCACTCTTCAAGTCTTCTATATCAAGCTTTTGTGGGCTCAAAAGGCAGATTACAATCTTTCTTGGGGCCAGAAATTTTGCAGTCCCTTACAAAATTAGCTGAAGTATGTTGAAATTTACACACATATATATCTCACAAGTATCAAAAGAAATTTGTTATTCGGTTGTTCAGTCATGTCCAACTCTTTGTTTCCCCATGGACCATAGAACCCTTCTATCCTCCACCATCTTCCGAAGTCTATCTAAGCTCATGTTCATTGCTTCCATGATTCTATCTATCTATCTCATCCTCTGCTGTCCCCTTCTCCTTTTGCCTTTAATCTTTCCTGACTTCTGGGTCTTTTCTGTCATCTTACCATGTAGCCAAAGTATTTTAGTTTTAGCTTCAGTATCTGTTCTTCCAATAAACAGCCTGAATTAGTTTCTTTAGAGATATTGACTGATTTGATTGCCTTGCTGTCTAAGGGACTCTCAAAAATCTTCTCCAGCACGACAATTTGAAAGCATCCATTGTGTGGCACTTAGCTTTTCTTATAGTCCTACTCTCACATCCTTACATTACTACTGGAAAAAACCATAGCTTTGACTATATGGACAAAGTGATGTCTCTGCTTTTTATTATGCTGTCCAGACAGGTGTCTTTTCATTTCGTGTTTGCTGTGATCTTTGAGCCCAAGAATATAAAATCTGACACTGCTTCCATTTCTTCTCCCTCTATTTGCCAGAAAATGATGGGACCAGTTGCCATGATCTTAGTTTTTGTTTGTTTGTTTGTTTGCTTGTTTTTTAATGCTAAGCTTTAAGCCAGCTTCACACTCTCCTCTTTCACTCTCATCAGGAGGCTTCTGAATTCTTCTTCACTTTCTGCCATCAGAGGGTATCATCTACATATAGAGATTGTTATTCCTCTGGGCAACCTTAATTCTGACTTTTGGATAAATATCCAGCCTGACATTTCACATGATGTACTTCACATATAAGTTAAATAAACAAGGTGACAATATACAGGCTTATTATATTCCTTTCCCAATCTTAAATCAATCAGCTGCTTCTGATGCCAGGATTCTTGACCCTGCCCAAAAATATTTATATCTTCAAGTTCCAGTCAACTTGACTAGTCTCTGACCAACTTTTTACCATCAATAAGTGACTTGATTCTGTCTTCTCTACCTCATTCTGATCTGTCATCTTGATCTAACCTTACATAGTTGGGCATATCCCCATTTAATATGTCTTAATTGGGCCTGACTGCCTTTACCATGTTATTCTGGATCCAGTCTCAGGGTCAGTCCATTTCTGTATCTTTATCATCCTTTGTTTTCAATAACACTACTAGTTTCTAATTCTCAATCTCTACAAATATGTATCCTGGTGTTCTTTATTGTCCTTGTGATTGCTGACAGAGAATTAACCAAAAAAGGAGAGAGTAAGACAAAAGGGAGAATAAGATTGAGACAGGGGGAGGCCAAAATCTAAAGAAACATAGGGTGGGAGATGGAATAGAGAAGAGTAGGAGGACTAGGCAGAGGGAAGCTCAGAAGATTCTGAAGTAAATGTGAAATGTCAGTCTGAATTAAATGATTTTTGTCACACTTAAGTGGGGACTTTGAGTATGGGCACAGAATAACCTATAGCTACCCTTGGCAATGTTAATCAGTTCTCCAGATGTTTATAAACAATGCTGCTCACTAGAAAACAGCTTATCTCCTTTCCCCTTCAAATTTTAATGTTGTTTTTCCCTGGGATTCTATGTGGAGTAGCTTTACTTTGGAACTTTAGAGGTATAAGTCAATTCAATTAGACTGGCATTTACTAAATCCCTGCTTTGGGCCAGGAATTGTGCTAGGTACAAGGGACACAAAGCCAAAATGAAATGGCTCCTAGCCTCAAGAAGCTTATGTTAGATTGAGGAAAACAACATGTACACATATAAAAGTCACATTGCAGCCTGCTGAGTGCCCCTCTCCCACAGTGGTCTCCTGTTCTGGATTCATATGTACAGGTTTCAATTGTAGGGGAGTCTGATGCCAGAGAGGATTGGGCAGTGAGACCCACTTAGTAGTCTTTAAAAGGAGAGTACAAAGTATTCACCTTTCTATCTATAATTTTCTGGTCAACTCTCCTTGTTTCCTTATTCCCATATGTCAACCTTAACCCTCCGATGTCCCCATTGAATTTGTCCCTAACTTTCCATTGTGCATTCCAGAACACCTGTTCTGTTGTTAACAAACTGCCTTCATATTAAACCAGTTTCCTACTCCCAGAGATTACTTTATTAATTACTTAGTTGGGATTCATTTATTTAATGGAAGATTGGATTGGAGTGCTTCTTTTTTCTTCTCTTCTCTTTTTTTTGGGGGGTGAGGCAATTGGGGTTAAGTGACTTGCCCAGAGTCACACAACTAGTAAGTGTCAAGTGTTTGGTCTGAGGTCGGATTTGAACTCAGGTCCTCCTGACTCCAGGGCTGGCTCTGTATCCACTGCGCCACCTAGCTGCCCTCTGATTGGAGCGCTTCTTATGAAACATGGAGGGGGATGGATGGGTCCTCTGGCCTGGTTGCTGCCAGTGGACATATTGCTATGACCTTTTACTGAAGGGTTCATTCTTTTAGATAAAGGATGCAGTAATCTCTTATTGGCTCTTGTGAATGGGGACTATGTCCAAGAGGAGCCTATGATCATAAGCACTGCCTTCCCTAGATCTTATCAGTCTTTCTCACTTTAGTGCCAATATAAATGTTCCTATGGAGAGGAAAACTCTTATTTCTACAAGTCTTTACAATAACAACAACAACAATAATAGTAGCAAGCAATTATGTAGCACTTCAGAGTTTGCAAAGCACTTTGCATAAATTATATCATTTGATCCTCACAATAAACTTACGGTGTAAGTGCTATGATTATCCCAATTTTACAGACAAGAATGCTTTGCAAGTCTTAAAACTCTTTTTATTATTAGAGAGGCTACCTAGTCCAGCTTTCCTATTTTACACATGAAGAAACTGAGTCCTGAAGAAGTTAAGCAAGTTGCCTGAAGTCACATGGGTAGTAAGTAGCAGAGCCATGATTTACACTTTAGTCCTTGTGTATACTCTTTCCTTGGCTCACCTTACTTTTACGTTATATCAGTTCATGTAAGTCTTTCCCTACTCCGTATTCACCATATGATTTATTTCTTATAGCACAGTAATACTCCATTGCATTCACGTACCACAATTTGTTTAGCTGTTCCTCAACTGATGGGCATCTACTTTGTTTCCAATTCTTTACTATCACAAAAAGTTCTGTTATGAATATTTTGGTGTATAGGGGCACTTTCTTCTTATCTGTGGTCTTCTTGCGGTATACAGCCACTAGTCATAGAATCTCTGGGTCAGAGGGTATACATATTATAATCATTCTATTTGCATAATTCCAAATTACATTCCAAAATGGTTGAACTGCTTCATAGCTTTTTTGTGTCTCTGTTACACACGAACGTGTTGGCTTGGTGATAGTCTGTAAGCTCTTCAAGGGAAGTGACTTTTATTTTCCTCTTTCTATCCCCAGTGCTTAGCAGTCTCTAGTACCTTAAGTAATTAAATCTTTATTTACTGATAACTACTTATATGACCTTGAGCAAACAACTTTCTCTGAGCCTCAGTTTCTTTGTCTGCAAAATGGGAATAAAAATACTTACTCTACCTATCTCACAGGATTGTTTTGAGGAAAATGCTCTGCAAACCTTAAAAGTGAATTGTTTTTAAAGGGACATATATATAAGAGATGAGAGCCAAGGCAAGTAACAGCAGAAGAATATAAAAGAGTGACAAGGTCCAGAAAGATTAATGTCAGGAAGGCTAAAGACCAGTATAATGAGGATTGTGATAAGCACTAGGACACCAAAATAGCTTTTTTGGGTTGTATCGGAGACAAGAATCAGGAAATGATAGGATCCTTACCTTGTAGTGGATGGCAAGAAAAATGATGAACTGCTTAATTTTTATTTCATTTCTTTTTTTTCTTCAATGAGTCTTCTCTACCAGAATGGGAAAGACTAAAGAAACCCAAATAAATAAGGAGATACCCTGAGTTCTTCACTTGGCCTAAATTAATTACGTCTCTGAGTTTTGAAAGAACTTGCAGATATGATTGTTGAACTGAAAGTCTGCGATCTCTGAGGGATTCTCCCAAGTAGCAGAAGTGTCTTGAGACTGGGGAAGGGCAAATGATATTCTGATCTTCAGAAATGGGAAGGGAAACATTTCAAACTACAGGCCAGTAAATTTAATTTCAATTCCTGGCAGAAATTTATAGCAAATTTAAAAAAAAATTTAAGGCCTGGTAGCTAAGATTTTCAATTCATAGGCTAGGAACTGGAGCTGTGATTTAATTGGTGTAGGGAACTTCCAGATGTCTACTTATGCAGGTACCTTTTCTGTACCTTTTAACCTTAGAGAATTGCCTCTAGAGTATTGAGATATTGAGCGATGTGCTCAGAGTTCCATCTATATAGCCAGTAGTAGAAACTTAAACTCATGTCTTTCTAATTCCAAGGCTAGTTCTATCGCATCTATGTACCTATCCATCCATCTATCTATTGATGGATCTATAGATCTATCAGCACACATATGTATACACTGTATACACATATATGCACATATACATGTTTACACACATATATTATGCTGCCTCTCCATGTAAAGCATGTAGAAAAAGTTAAATGTTGGCATGATATAGATCTTTTGAATTTGTGAATGCTCATATTTCAGAGTTGTATACTATTTTCTATGCCTTAGATACCTTCTTCTATCAACCTGTGCCCTCATCAAAGTAGATGTTCCCTCCATTAGTACAGATTGAAACCCTTCATGCCTTCTTATCTTGTGCTATTCTCATCCATATTCTTTCCTAGAGCCCCCACAGACAGCTTATCCACCAGGCTGGAGGCCTATCTCTACATATTTTTCAACCTTAAAGTTATCACCGGAGATCTTAAGCTATCCATTTGCTCTGTGTTGCTTGTACCACGGACCAGCCCATCTATTTTTTCAAATCATATTTGTATTTTTCAGTGATAGCCTTAATGCTACTTCTTAAACATAGTTCATCAGTATGAACAAGCTGCAGCTTACTTGAACTCTCTATGTGTCACTCTAGAGCTATGACTGGGGAGAAGGTTGAATTTAGAGGATGTTCAAGACTTGCAGCCTTTAGCAGTATGGAAACACTACAGAGCTTAGTGCTTAGTTTGTAAAAATGATTAGTTAAAATAGGAAGCCCAGTTCCTATGGGTTAGTTCTTTCCCTGTGGGTTAGTTCTTTCCCCTATCCCCAACCCACACCCTTACAACCTCCTCAGAATCAGCCTCACACCAATATCCCAGAATCTGTCTTCATCCAATAGGAGCAGTGTCCCATATTTGCCTCCCAAATGAGGGTGTGATTCATGTTGCATTCTTAGTTACGACTTTATCTTCATTGTTCTTTAGCTTACTCATAACTTTAATTCCTTTGAAACCATAATGTTCCAAGACACACAACCACAGAGCATTGCTAGGATTTGTGCATAGAACAAACGGGTCTTTGTACTGGGGAATACCTTGGGATCATTAAAACCACTGCTGAATTTCTCAAATGTAATCCAATCTGCTCTCTTTCTTTAATTCATGGGACAAATTCATGGTTCACCTGCAATGCCTGGTCCTAGATATATTTACTGATGTAATAATTCAATGAACTGGACATCAAAAAGCTTTTTATGGTCTAGACAAGTCCTAATTTTCATCTATTTGTTATTTACTCTGTGGATTAGGCCAATCTCTTCTGAATATTCATAGGTGTTACTGAGGAGGTCCTGAAGTTTTCTGGGACTTGGTGCAATTAGCACAATATCATTCTCAAATAGGATCATCTTCAATCCTCACCATCTGTGGGAAATACTCTTCAATCTCAGTGCAAGATAGGACAGTGGCAAAGAACCTTATGATAGATAGATACATCTTCATTTTTTATGATTCACCTTGTTCGGTACCTCCTGATCATATCTGAGGTTGCATTTGTCAAGGAATTTAATATACATTTTCCCATTCTATGTGTCTTTATTCTATAGAACTGTATCTTATCTATAGAAAATTGTTGGATTTTCTTTTGTTTTCCAATCTTCCACTCTCATTTTATTGCACTACTTACTTCTTCATATCTAAGTTTATGTTTTCTTTCCATTTTTTTTTTTAAGTTAGTACTTTATCCCTGTGATTAGTTTTGCTTACACTACTTTGAAGTGAGTCTATTCCCACATACTTTTCCTTATTTACCATTTACCTTTCCTATCTGAAGTTTGTTGAATTTATTTAAATGATTAATTCTCTCTCTCTCTCTCTCCCTCCTTCCTTGCTTTTTTTCATTTCTTTATCTTTCTTCCTGTCTCTTAACACCATTCTTTCTTTTTTATTCTTTTTTTTTTTAAGGCAGCTGGGGTTAAGTGACTTGCCCAGGGTCACACAGCTAGTAAGTGTCAAGTGTTTGGTCTCAGGCCAGATTTGAATTCAGGTCCTCCTGACTTTAGGGCCAGTGCTCTATCTACTGCGCCACCTAGCTACCCCTTAACACCACTCTTTCAATTGAACATTGGTTCAAAATCTTTTCTCCCCTCTTTTCTCCAGTCTCTTATTTAGAGTAACGTTTCTTTGTCATCATCATTTCTAACAAGTTTTCCTTTGTTTTGTCTTTCCCATTATTCCTTTTTCCTTCCATTCAGTTTTGGGTTATACACTTACTTGTTCCTTCTTTATTTTCTCTGTTGCTTATGAAGGTAGAGTTTCTGGAGTACAATATTTCAACTATCTCCTCTATCCCATTTATATGCTATTGCATTTGTAGATCTTATGCCATCCTCTGTTTTTATTGCTACATTTCATTTTTAGAAATATCAATATTTTATTTTATTAAAGAGAATGTTTGAACATTTAGAAAGGAAGAAAAATAATGAGTACCAGCCAGCATGGTCTATCAAGATTATTATGTGCCTCTTTGATATTCTTTGCCACTTCTCATTTCTGACAATTACAAGCTTCCACACAGGAAGCATGGATAGAGAGGATATTCAGATATTGGCCTTCAACTCACTGCCTGCAGTATTCAGCTAATACTTTGAATAGGTTAGGCTAGGTCATAATCAGTGCTGACATTCCAGAGATGTTCACTGGGTCTGTACAAACCACAGCCACAGTGTCTACCTTTTTGCTGACCCTCATGATTTTATTAGGAAATTTTGAACTCCTATTGATTATTACAAACAATAGAAATCCTTCTCATTTAGCCCACAGAGGCCTATGCATATATAGTTGCATTGATATCTTTTGCAAGTTTCCTTTCTGAAATTTATTACTTGAGATATACTGTCCAATATGCAGGACACTTCATATCTTCAATTTTCCCTGCCACTGTTACACAAGGTCCTGTGATTCCAGGTAGAAAAGGACCCAGGGATGGTTAGTAGTGGTGTATTAATTAAGTTCTTTGGGGTCTAGGTCAGTCCTTACCCCTGGACCATGCTGCCATCTTCTGATGTTGGTTTGGCAGTTATCAGAAACTTCTGCCAAGTCTTCCTTTGCCTCTTGAATACACTCAGCATGCCCGTGTCCGTCTCGGCTGTGGTTTCAACAGACTATATTTCTGCTTTTCCACCTGTGCTCTGCTTATGACATCAGACTCCTGTAACTTCTGTTCCCATGATCCTTTGCATTTCCAGGAGAAGAATTTCTTCCTGTCATTCTATTTCTCAGCAGACTTTGCATAAGCTCTTGTTTCTGAGTCTGATGATGAAGGGCAGTCACTTACCTTGCTTCTGTGCTATTTGCATGAGAAGGTATTCTAGAGCTGGTTAAAGTCAGTTTCCCCAGTTACAGACCTGTATTCTCGTCCTGGGACTTTTTCCTCAGATAACTTCTCTGAAGCACCTGGCCACATACCTCCTGCTTTCTATCCCTTTCATGGATGGCCAGATAAACGAATAGATTCTCATAGGCAGAATATTTTGCTCACTTTGTGCCAATGCACTGGACAAATTTACATCTATTGCCCACTTTTGGCAGCATCCACTTCTTCTATCTTCACTGATCCTTTGACTGTCTGAAGCAGCTCATCCACTTGCAACACAAAGCCCTTCATGCAGGTAGATATTGATGACCTGGACCTAGGCTTGCTGTTCCACCAAATCACTTTTCTAACCTTTGTAGTGTTCCATCATACAGAGGTCCAGTGGCTTTATGCAAGGATGAGATTGAATGTTGGTCCTCCAAGAGTTTCCCACATTTCTCCATGTCCGTTCCTGACCACTGCTATGAAGTGGTAGCAATAAGCAGTGCTTTAGACTTATATAATTCCTCCACAGTGGGACATGTGTGTCATCCAAGACGTGTTTTAGCTTGGGGTAGTGAGGTGCGTGTACTGGTAGGAATATAGTATGAGTTCCAATTTTAGCTGCTTTCAGCTCAAGTGTCAATCTCTCCCTCTTCCCATAAGCAGTTTATCCACAGGCAGTTAGTCTTACTTTGCCCTTGAGGGTTTCAAATCCTTTTAGAACTACCCATATTCAGTGAAAGGCCTAGTGATCATTTTCTAGATACCTTTTTTTATTTCTGTCTCTCTAGGAATGCTGAGATATGTTAGTGGTTCAACTAATCTATAGAAGACAGACAGGGCTTTACCTACCTCCTTGTACACGTGGGTAAGCTCTTCATATCTCCCTAAATTGTCCATAGCACCACGTTACCATTTTCAATATATTTGTCATCATCAGTGGATATCCCTAAAACTGAGTCCACTGTGAGGCTCCAAGCCTGCTGCTAGTTGCCAGTTATCTACTGATATAACACCCATTTTGCTAATTTCTTCTCTGTTTAAATTGAACACAGGAATACAACAAATGTGAATATTGATCACATAATCATATAATAGTTGCAGTAGAACAGCTAGTCTGGCTCGTAAAAGTTGCATCAGAAAATCTTGTGCTCCAATCATAGCCTATGAAAGGAAAAAATATGTAAAAGGAAAGAAAAATCTTGAATGAATTAAGGAAAGGGCATTTATTAAGTGCTTACTATGTGCCAGATGGGCAGCTAAGTGGTGCAGTGGATAGAGCACCAGGCTTGGAGTCAGGAAAATCTGAGCTGAAATCCAGCCTCAGACACTTACTAGCTATGTGACCCTTAGCAAATCACTGAACTGCTACTTGCCTCAGTTCCTCATCTGTAAAATGGGGGCACACTGGAGAAGGAAGTGGCAAACTAGTCCAATATCTTTGCCAAGAAAACCCCATAGACAAAAGTCCATGGGGTCATGTAGAGTTGGACACAACTGAACAACTGAACAACAGCAACAATGTGCCAGGCATTGTGCTAAGTACTAAAGATAAAAAGGCAAGCAAGCAAGACAGTCCTCGCTCTTAAAAAGTTTACATTCTAATAAGAGATGATCACACACACACACAAAGAGGAGTGGTGACCAGGAAGGATTGTTTTGGAAAGGGAAGTCAGAGGGATGGTGATTGGTGTTCTAGGGGAAATGATTGATTGATCCTTTCTAGAAATGGTAGGGTTGATCTGGTTATAGTTCTCAGAGCCAAAGTTAGAAAGAGAGGGAGGGTTGGGGGGGTGGGAGGAGGCAGATAAGAGAGAGCAGTACATAGTATAGCAGGAAGACAGCAAGGACACCTTCAGTGGATGCCTATAGTATGAGGGAATCTAAAGATGAAATTCTTGACTTAGTCCCCAAAAGGTAGCATGTAGGGTCCCCCTCATATATAGAACTCCAGAAATTCTATTCTAGGTTTAAGACACTCTGTGGGTGAGTACAGTCTGAAAACCATAGCTCCGAAGTCTTCATTGACATGTTTACTTTTACAAGCCAGCCAGTGGACTCATTTGTTTGTAGCTAGATATTTAATCAGATGGCATAGCAAACAAAGTGAAAAGAAAGGATCTCCCTCTCACACATGTCCTGCACATATGGAGAACACTTTCTCACAGATTTCTGCATTACCAGTGGGTGGACATGAGTACACTTGACCAATGTGGAAGAAAAACAATCTACTTTTAGGTTTTAGCCAGTTCATCAGAGACACATGTTTATTGATATGTCTCTTCAGTCACTGATAAACTGAGAGATATATTCTTTCTCAACTTCATTAACAAAAAGATGTTCTTTCCTAGTACGGTGGTACACACCAGTAATCCTGGCTACTGGGGAGGCTGACGCTGCTGGATCTCTTGAGGTTAGGAGTTCTGAGCTGCAGTGGGCTAAGTGGTTTGGGTGTCCACACTAAGTTCAACTTTAATATGGAGGTTCTCAGGTAACAGGTGGTGGTTAGGTTGCCTAAGGAAGGGAGGTGGAAAACAGAGAAATTTAAAAAAAAAAAGACATTCCTTTTATTAGTCTAATCATAGGTTCTGACTTCGGGGAATTTCATAAGCACTTAGTCTTGATATAGTCTTGATCAAACAGAGTCTGGGAAGCTATGACTAAGGTACAGGTATGGTCCAGGCAGCTCGTACTTCTGACCCCTCTCCTCCTTCTCGGCCAAAAGTTGCTGATGTACTCTGCTGATGTCATCATCACAGTAATCCAAAGTTACCCGAAGGCCCCAAGCTAAGATGACATCTCTCGTTGGCCAACATTTTCTTGGTGTTTTTAGATTTAACTCATAATTCATAAATTAAGTGCTATCTACATTCAAAGCACAAAAATAAAATATTCCCTCCCCTCAACGAGCTTACATTCTACTAGGGGAGGTGGGACATGGTACATGTGTATCAGTAAATAAGTACAAAGTAATTTCAAGAAGGAGAACACTCTGCAGAATCTGGAAAGATCTCAGATGGGAGGTGGTACCTGAGATACTCTTTGAAGGAAGATAGGGAGGGATTCTTTGTGGCAGAATCAAGGAGGAAGAAGGGCCATCCAAACACGGGGAGCCACTTGTGGAAAGACCCAGAGGCAGGAGGAGGAATGTTACAAATGGGGGATAGCTAGCAGGCTACATTGATGAAAATAATGGATAGTGAGAGAAGGTAAATAATAAGAAATAAGACTGGAAAGAAGATGACAGCCAGATTGTAGAAATCTTGGAACTCCAGACTGAGGTTTTATTTTTAATTTTAAGGAGTCATTGAAAATTTTTGAGTGAAAAATTTTGCTGTAAGAATTTCAGTTTGATTTGCATTTCTCTAATCAATAGTGATTTAGAGCATTTTTTCATATGACTATAGATGGTTTTAATTTCTTCATCTGAGAACTACCTGTTCATATCATTTGACCATTATCAATTGAGGAATGACTTGTATTCTTATAAATTTGACTTAATTCTCTATATATTTTAGAAATGAGGCCCTTATCAGAGACACTGGTTGTAAAAATTATTTCCCAATTTTCTACTTTCCTTCTAATCTTGGTTGCATTGGCTTTGTTTGTGCAAAACCTTTTTAATTTAATGTAATCAAAGTTATCTATTTTGCATTTCATAATGTTCTCTATCTTCTGTTTGGTCATGAATTCTTCTGTTCTCCATAGATCTGATAGGTAAACTATTCCTTGCTCTCTCAGTTTGCTTATAGTATCAGCCTTTATATCTAAATCATGAACCCATTTTGACCTTATTTTGGTATATGGTATGAGATTTTAATCTATGCCTAGTTTCTGCCATACTCTTTTCCAGTTTTCCCAGCAGTTTTTGTCAAATAGTGAGTTCTCATCCCAGAAGCTGAGGTCTTTGGGTTTATTACATAATAGATTACTATAGTCATTGACTATTGCAACTTGCATACTTAACCTATTCCACTGATCCACCACTCTGTTTCTTAGCCAGTACCAAGCAGTTTTGATGATTGCTGCTTTATAATACAATTTAAGATCTGGAACAGCTAGGCCACCTTCCCCTGCATTTCTTTTCATTAGTTGCCTTGATATTCTGGACCTTTTGTTAAGAATTTCAGTTTGGCAGCTATGTAGAAGATGGATTGGAGAAGGGGTAGACTATGAGGAAGGCCAATTAGGAAGCTATTACAATAGTCTAGGCTAGAGAGACATTAGGGCCTGAACGAGGGTGGTAGCTATGTGAATGGAGACAAGGAGACAGAAACTAGAGAAGATGGGGAGTTAGAATCAACAAAACTTGTCAGCTGATTGAATATGGAGGTTGAGGGAGAAGAAAGATCTGGATGACTCCTACATAAACTCTATCAATTGCTTGGAGGAGAGGGATGGAGAGAGAAAATTTGGAACTCAATTTAAAAAATAAATGTTAAAAATTGTCTTTACATGTAATTGGAAAAAAATACCATTAAAAAAAGAAAATCTAGATGACTAGGATAGTTGTGTCTTTAACAGAAATGGGAAAAAAATTGGAGGAGGGATGATTGGGGGTAGGGGAAGAAATATAATGAGTTCTGTTTTGGACATGTTGACTTTGAAATGCATCTCTCATGTCCAGCAGGCAGTTGGTAGGACAAGACTAGAGTTCAGAAGATGAGTACAATCTGGATATATCTGGATAGTTTTGGAGTTATCTACATAAAGATAATTGAATCTTTGGAATTAGATAATGTAAAATTTTGCTTATTTTCCCCCTAAGAATAAAGACTCCCAGCTTTTGTTCTAGAATAACTTCACTCCAGATTATCATGGAACGATATTAAATACTCACCACAGATTTAGCACTGCATCAGGCACTTTTGAGAGGGCTACCAAAGAAACAGAAGACACAATCCTTGTTCTTCTGGAGCTTATAGTCTAATTTGAATGCACAAGATAGAAATACCCAGAAAATTCATTGAATCTGGATTCAGGATTCACAATTTCAAATATCAGTCAGGTGTGGTTAAGTGTATGTGAAATAAGGCACTGAATAACAGCTTTTTTAGGCCTAGGATAGAACTACTGCTTCCTTCCAGTAAATGTCCCACCTTCCTCCCACATTCCCACTTGACATTCTACTGCTAGAAGGTTACTTTCTGAGGTGTCAGAAGGCAGCGTGTTGAAGTGAGTTATTATTAATCAGCATCAGGAAGCAGGTGGGGGAAATACATTATTGCTGGTCTCGTATAGCAATATGACTTATTAGAATTGTCTGACTTGTAGAAGCGGTGGAAAGATAAGCAAAAGGTGTAACCCATTTGTTTTACTCTTGTTACAGGCAATGGAAAGATTGAAGGACTATATTCAAATTACTGGTATTCTTAAATGTCTGAGTGCTTTAGACAGAAAAGTGCCAAGAGATTTGAGATGCAGAACACAGAGGAGAAGAATTTCCCCAAGTTTCCTTTTGTCTTCTTTACCACTTAGATTTCTTCTTTACCATTCACCCTCATGATTTTTTCCTCTTCAGTGCCAATAAACATTGGCCAGGCAATTTATTTACCTAAAATTGTCTGATTAGATTATTCTGTTACAACCTTAAAAGGAATTTGAGACAGGTAAGATTCTTCTCAAACCCCTAAATCACTCCTCCCCCTACCCCCATTAGCCAGGACAATCTTTCCATTACTAAAAATGGTGTCACAATGTATTCATCCCTCTTTCTAATTTTCCTATTTCTTTTGAAGGCATCACCATCTTTCTGGTCACCTCTCTCTGTCTCTGTCTCTGTCTCTGTCTCTGTCTTTCTCTGTCTTTCTCTCTCTGTCTCTGTCTCTGTCTGTCTGTCTGTGTCTCTCTCCCCCTATGTCCATCCCAATTGCCAAGTTTTGTCAGTTCTAACATCTCTGACATCAATCTTCTCTCCACTCATGCAGCCACCATTCTTGTTCACATTCTTCTTAATAGCTTCCTAATTGGCTTACCTGCCCGAGGCCTCTCCTTTCTCTAATACATTCTCTTCTCAGATGACAAATTGATATTCCTAAAGCCCAGGTCTGACCATGGGCCATGTCATTTCCCTACTCAAGAGGCTCTAGAGGCCCCTTACAATCTGTAGATAGACTACAAACTCATCTGTCCTTTAAAGTCCCTTACACTGTGGTCCTATCTGACCTTTCCAGGATTATTGCACATTATTCCTCTTCATGTTCTTTATGTTCCAGTCACATTGGTCTATCTGCTGTTCTCATATAAGGCATTCCATCTCCTTTTGCTATGTATTTGCCCAGCCAGGGGTGGGGAACCTGCGGACTCAGCCTCAAGGTGACATGTGGCCCTCTAGGTCCTCAAGTGCTGCCCTTTGACTGAATTCAAACTTCACAGAACAAGGATTTGTTCTGTAAAACTTGAACTCAGTCAAAAGGCTGCACCCAAGGACCTAGAAGGCCACATGTGGCCTCGAGGCTGCAGGTTCCCCACCCCTGACCCCCAGGCTAAATCCCATGCAAGGAATGTACTCCCTCTTCTTTGCCTTAGAGTCCCTAGATTTTTTTCCAGGCTCAGGGGTTTAAGTATCATCCAATTACTTTGTATATATTTTGTATATGCTTAACTGTGTATACATTGTCTTAAGACACTCTCCCCTCCCTTCCCCACTCCCCACCCCCCCAAGCTAAGCTCCTTTAAGGTATGGACTGTTTTCCATGTTTGTGTTTTTGTTCAACAGTGCCTAACTGTTGGGGTCTAGGGGTGGTAGGAACTCTGAAGTCCAAGGATACAAGGTGAGGGTCCGCCTCGAAAGAATTCAACCACTCAAGCCTTCTTTCAGTCCAAGTACTGAGTTTATTGTAACATCAGTAAAAGTGGGCCAGACTCCTAGTGAGTCTGTGCTATTTGTGACGCCAACACAGGCAGGCCAGATTTTAAGAATCTGAGCAATTTAGTGGGGGCAAGATTGACACTTTTATACAGAAAGACTATAGGAAGATCTGGATGGGATTAAGGAGTGTCAAGTAAGCTAATTAAGTAATCTAAGTGGGCTGGGGTGGGCCAGATGTCCCAGGCAAATGCTAGAGATTGGGCCATGTGGGAATGTCCAGGGCCTTTTAGGGGGTTCATCGTTAGTGCCCCATCATAGCCAATGCCTAGTATGTCAGTGGTTCTCAAAGCTTTTGGTCTCAGGACTCCTTTATTTATTGAGAACTCCAAAGGGCTTTTGTTTGCAAGGGTTACATCTATTGATATTTACTGTATTATTACTGAAAATTGATAAAATTTTAAAATACTTATTAATTCACTAAAAATAATAAACCCATTGAATGCTAACACAAATAGCTTTTTTTGAGAAAAATAACAATATTTTCTAAAACAAAATTAAGGGAGAAGAGTACCATTGTTTTACATGTTTTTCAAATCTCTTTACTGTCTGACTTAATAGAAAATAACTTGATTCTCATATCTGCTTCTACATTCAATCTACTGTAGTAAGTTACTTTGACTGAAGTATGTCAATCAATAAACAGCTAATCAACAAGTAATTATTAAGTTCCTACTATGTGCCAGGTACTTTATTAAGCCCCAGGGTCACAAAAAGAAGCAAAAGAAAGTTTCTGCCCTCACAATCTAATTGGGGAGATAACAAGCAAACAAATACATAAAAACAAGCTATACACAGGAGAAATAGGAAATAAATAAGAGAGAAAAGCCACTAGGAGGGGTTGGGAAAGGTCTCCTATAGAAGATGGAGTTTCAGCTGGTATTCAAAGAAATCCAGGAAAGAAAGTAGGCAGAGATGGGGAGGGAGAACATTCTGAGCTCGAGGTACAGCCAGAAAAAAATGTCTAGAACTTCGAGATGGCGTGTCTTGTTCATGGAACAGCCAGGAGTCCAGGTCACTGGATCAAACAGTATATGGTGCAGAGTAAGGTGTAAGGAGACTGAAAAGGTAGGAGGGGGCTAGGTTATGAAGGTCTTTGGATGCCCTTCATTTTGTATTTGATCCTGGAGGCCATAAGGAGCTGATGGAGTTTATGGAGTAGGAAGGTGACATGATTGGACCTGAGCTTTAAGAAAATCACCTTAGTGGCTGAATGGAGGATGAATTGGAGTGGGGAGAGACTTGAGGTAGGCACACCCACCAACAGACTATTGCAGGTCCAGGTATGAAGTGATGAGGGCCTGCAAAGTGGTGGCAGCCTCGGAGGAGAGAAGGGGGTGTGTTCAAGAGATGTTGCAAAGGATATAATTGGAAAAGTGATGAGTATTTTAATAGGCATAGTCTTTTAATGAGCAAATAATATTTTAGTATTATAAAAATAGTTTTGACTTTGCAAAGTCAAAGTGACTTTCCTGAAAGAGAATCAGGGGCCGCCAGAAATCTCTGAACCATATCTTGAGAACTCTTTAGCAGGGAATCTTTATAAAGCATACTCATCTTAGCACACCTAGTTGGCCTAAAATGGAGACGCCCTGAGGGGCCTTTGGAGCGTGTCCAGTTTGTCTAACATGGAGACCATTATGTCCCACTCAAATGGGCAAGTGCAGGCCCCTTTGATCAGCTGCCTTAGTCTTTAAACTGGCAGGGCTAAAACTCTTGCTTTTTCAGCCACTCTCTGCTGTTCTCTTTCTGTCTCAAAGGCTGAAGATCACAATTCACCCATAGTAGGGACACAATGAATTGAACTGATGAGAAGGGAAGTACTTTCTTCCCCTGCTTTCTCTCTCTTTTACCTAGGTTTGAGAAATTTATCTGTTTTGGTTATTTTGTCTGTCCTTCTCACTTTTAGATGCCTGTCGTGATCCCTACTGAAATTTCCCTATGGGAAATTGGAGCCATGGTGATCTCTGAGCCAAGATTCTAGGTGGGATGGTGTAGCCAGCCAGCCAAGCTGCCTGGGACTTGAGCCAGAGAGAAATTTTGGACTTGGAATTGGGACTGTGTTCTATAGGAACTTAACTAAGCTGTAAACCAGATCCCCTTCCCCTCCCCAGAGCCTGAGGTGATGCAAAGGGGCAGGGATTATGCCTCCCAAATGTTGGGGGAATAAGTTTGTATATTTGTGATTATATACTTTTGAGTAAATATTTCCTTATAGAAACTAGTCCAGACTGAGTGGCTAAATGGATTGTGATTCAGGCAACCACACTCTACAATTATGGCAACAGTACTGATGGGGGCTGAAGTCATTTGCGGAAAGCTTAGACAACCCCCAATTCCCTTAAGGGTGCTGCAGAAGGGAAATGTAATATAACTGGTCTTCAATGGAGGCTAGTGTAGTCTGTGTTATATTTGTTAAATGAATGAAGATTACCTGTAGTATTCTGGGAATTGACTTAAACATGGCATACCTGACAACAGCTGATAAGGAACTTAGAAATACAAAATTGAGAACAAGGCTTGATCTCAAACAGTTCGCGTGCTAATAGTGGAAGACAATCCATGCAGAGGAGTGGTGGCCAAGGAGGGACATTTTGGTTTGTAAAGCTGAAGAGATGGTGACTGGAGCTATAACAGAGTAGAATGAAGTAAGAGTACACAGTCTAATCATCTGCATTCCTCAGCAGAACTCTCTTCAGCCACTGATGCTCTGCCTGGACACCTTCCTCAATGGTGGTTGTTGTTTGGTCATTTCAGTCGTGCCCAACTCTGCATGACCCAATTTGGGATTCTCTTGGCAATGATACTGGAGTGGTTTGCCATTTCCTTCTCCAGATCATTTTACAGATGAGGAAACTGAGGTAAACAGAATTAAGTGACTTGCCCAGTGTCACATAGCTAGTAAGTATCTGAGGCCAAATTTGAACTCAGGTTTTCCTGACTCCATATTCCAGGTCTGGTGCTTTATCCACTGTACCACCTAGCTGCCCTCCTCAATGGTTAGCATACTCCTATCCTGTTATACTTTCCCCATCCTGGTAATATGGACTTCCAGCTATAAAAACCCCACATTTCACCCCTCATTGTCTGCTTCTTTACTCTTTTCTCTGTCAAGCTTATTCCCCAAATGTCCCACTCCAGATCTACTCACCCCTTACAATGTGTTCTCTGGAATGTCTGTTCCATCATTAATAAACTTGCTTTCATTTTAAACCTTTTTCTTTCCCACTCTCTCCATCTTTTGGGTCTTGATGAGACCATATTCTCATTTGAAGACTCAGCATCTCTGGCCACACATTCCTGTATTGGTTGTACTTTCACTAATACCCCTCAATTAACGGGTTGAGGTGGAAGAGCCAAAGTTCTCCTTGTTTCCCATTGACACTCAACCACCATCATTGGGTAAGGGGTGTGTTTTGTAAATGTTTTACCGACCAGTTCTCAACACACACACACACACACACACACACACACACACACACCCACCACACTTTTAAATTTAATTTGAATTATTAACATTTTCTCCATCACTTTCTTAAGTCTAAACACTCAAAACAATAATCAAAATCCTGAGCAAATGTCATTTTCAGAAGTAGAAATGCTGAAAATTTAACAATCTCATAAGCCAAGCAGTTAAGAGCTGGCTTCAGCACACACCTCTAATCTCTCCTCCTTTGAGGTTCATTCAATCTAAATTTACCACCCAGTCAAGATTCTAGCAGATGTTATGAACTGACCCCCAGGACACTCTCTTTCCTTCCTAAATGAGTTTGTGGCCTGGTTAACAATCTTTCCACCTAATTCTTGCCCTCATACTGGGGAATTCAAATACACATAAACTTGTAAAAACCTTAACTTCCTAGTTCCTCAGTCTGCTCAGTTCTCATGACCTAGACCTCTACTTCATCTCAGCTACAATCAAATGCTCATGCTCTTGATCTTGCCATCACCCCCAAGTGTTCCACATCCATGGTCACAAACTGAAATTTCCCCTTTAAAATTCCGTCTTTCCCTCTACCTGATGCTCCCTCATCCTGTTCTTTTTCCCTCACCATGACCTATACTCCCTCTATCTCACAGTTCTTTCCCAGGTTATCATCCTTACGCTGTCTACACTCTCCTTCCTTCCCTTTCTTGACAGCTTTGGTGAATCGGTACCACTTGACATTATCCTTTATAAATAAGTCTCTTAGTCCCTATCCTATTAAAGGTCATGCCTTGCCAAACTCCAACCTGGGATTGCTCCCATCACCTACTGTCTTCATTCCTTTTCATGTGCTGCTGAATAGAACTGGAGAAAATCAGGAAACCATCCTGCCCTGGCCTACTACAACCTTATGTTACTACAATCTTACTTCAGCCCTCATTGCAGCAAGTCAATCCCTTTATATCTGCCTAATTTGTTTCATTATCCCACTCACCATAGTAACGCTTTCCAAACCTTGTCATCCCTTTTCAAGCTTCCTATGGCACCACCTCTTTCCAGGCTTTCAGCTGAAGACCTTACCTAGAGGCAACTAGGGGATGCTGTACCTAGAGCGCCAGGCCTAGAGTGAGGAAACCGGACTATAATCTGGCCTTGGACACTTACTCACTGTGTAGCCCTGACCAAGTCACTTAACCTCTAGCTAACTCAACTGTAAAATGGGAATAGTAATAGCACCTTGGGTTGTTGTGAGGATCAAATTAAATGATAGTATGAAGAATTTAGGGGCAGCTAGGTGCCTGGCCTGAAGTTAGGAGTGCTCATCTTCCTGAGTTCAAACCTGGCCTCAGACGCTTACTAGCTATGTGACCCTGGACAATTCATTTAACTGTGTTTGCCTCAGTTTCCTCATCTGTAAAATGGGCTGGAGAAGGACATGGCAAACCACTCCAGTATCTTTGTCAAGAAAACCCCAAATGAAGTCATGAAGAGTTGAACACAACTGAAAAATGACTAAACATTGTCTGGCACATTGTCTGTGCTTGGTGAATCCTAGTTCCCTCATACTTTCATTCTTCTCCAGACTATTTTCCTGACTTCTGGTCCTTCTCTGCAATCTCCAGGAACCTCTTCATCCTAAAACCTTACTCTATCCCCTGGACTTCACACATTGGAAGTACTTTCTATTCTTGTGGCCTCTCTCTCTAATTGACTGGTTCCTCCCCAAACCCCCTTTAAGGAGGAAGCCCAGGCCAGCTAGGTAGTCATTCCTTTCCAGACTGCACTCCTGACCCTCCTGGACTTTCTTTACAATGTCCTTGTACACCAGGTACCTTCATCTCCCCCCTTTTCCCCTTTGCAGCTACCTTAGAATGTAAGGTCCTTGAGGTCAGGGACTGTCTTTCTTTTTGCTTGCCCAGTGCCTAGCGCATATTTGCTGTTAAGTCTTTTCAGCAGTGTCCAACTTTTTGTCCCCCATGTCCAGAATGCTCTTCCTCTTCACCTCCACCTCCTGTCTTCCTACAGGACTCCACTCAAAGCCTTCCTTCTGCCAGAGGAACCTCACGGTCCCTTCCACTGCTAGCATCTTCCCTCTGAGATTGCCTTCCATTTACCCTGGACAGCCTTAGCTGTTTGCATGTTGTCTCCTTTGTTAGACTGACCTCCTCAAGGGCAGCGAGCAGGTTTTCACTCCTCTTTGAATCCCACTGCACATAATAAGTGCTTCCTGACTGATGCTGACTTTGCACAGCTCTGCTTCCCTTGTATCCAATCCAGGAGCAAGTCAAGATATCACTCTGGTGATGTCACTGGTCCTTTTCAAGAACGAAGGAGGAACAACCACTCTTTCCAGGAGCAATGACAAAGTTTCTCATGTTGAGAGATTAGAAGATTTTGAATTCTGTTTCTTTTTAGTCTCCTTTAATAGATCACCACGTCCACTAATTGTAGGCGCACCCTAAGGCTCTGTCCTGGGCCTTCTTCTTTTCTCCCTCTGTGGTCTCTCAATTGGTGCTCTTATCAGTTCCCAAGGGGTTTCTTAACCATCTCTCTATAGATAACTCCCAGATGTATATACCTGCCCTTGTCTCTTTATTGAACTTTAGTCCCATATTACCAACTGCGCTTGGGACATTTCAAACTGGATGTTCCTTAGGCATCTCAAATTCAATTTGCCCAAAACAGAACTCATCTTTTACTTCAACCCCACCCTTCTTCTTTACTAATTTATTTCTGTTGAGGCTACTGCATACTTGTAACCATGTAGGCTTGCACCCTTCTCTGTTCCTCCTTCTTTCTTACCCCACACATCTAACTGGTTTGCCAAGCCTTGCCAATTCACCTGCACTACATTTCTTACATATTTACCATTCTCTCCCGTTACATAGCCTCTGCCTTAGTTCAGGCCTCCATCACCTGTTCCTTGTAGTCTTGTAATAGCCCTCTAATTGTCCTCCCCGCCTTAAGTCTCTATCGCTGCCATGCATCCTCTGGGACACGGCTGACCCAGTTATGTTATAGTTATATTGATAAAGCACAAGCGTGTGCTTTGGGTCACTTATTTGTTCAATGAACTTCTGTGGCTCTCTATCAAATATAAACTTTTCTGTTTCCAGGATGAATTGTGCTGAACGAATGGATATTGGACAGGAGTACTAAGTTGCAAGGAGACTTGTCTGTTATTATTGATGTCCACTGTTGTACCCCTTTGGCTTTTATTTTCTGTATCTGTATACTAAATTCTCTCGATTATCTTGATGTTTGATTTTCCTCCTTTGAATTAGTCTCTAATTTTGGTCATTCTTATTATGGCTTATATTGTGCTTAGTTAATGGTCCTGATCCCACTATGTAATCAGGTCTATCCCAAGTGGTATTCATGGTACTGTTTTACCCAGTGTGCTCTCTATGGTCGTTGGTGTACTCAGGGGTCTCCTTTAATCAACGGGGGGGATGTTAAGGGGTCCCCTGAACTTGTCTTTTTGAGTTGCTATATTTTCCAGAAACACTGGACCCAGAGCATGCAGGAGGCCCTGAACACATCAAGGATGAAGCCCCCTCAGCTGACATAATTTGTTGTTTGCATCCCAAGCTGGATTCTCTGTATGTCCT
Organism: Phascolarctos cinereus; assembly: GCF_003287225.1. Lineage (NCBI taxonomy): Eukaryota > Metazoa > Chordata > Mammalia > Diprotodontia > Phascolarctidae > Phascolarctos > Phascolarctos cinereus. The sequence goes on along the minus strand of NW_027555625.1, from coordinate 146,207,500 downwards.
TGGGAAACAAGACAGATGCCAGCCATTCTGTACCAGGCTGGGAAAATGCTTGTTCAGCTGGGCTCCTCTGCAGGTAAGCAGACCATCCTATCTTCATAGTCTAGTGACTATGAAGGGAAAAGAGTGCACTTTTGCCATCATCTTGCTTCTCTCCTTCTGGAGGGGTTTTATCCTTTGCCCTACCTTTACTGCACCTTTTGCCTGCCATGCCACGCCCCTTCCTATTTTCTCCTCCTTTTATTGCACTATCATAAATATGCAAACTTCTGTAAGGACTGTGAACTCTTTGGGTTCCACATGCATATTCATTTCTCTTGGGATAAACCTGGTTTTCACATAAGTCTTGTGATATTGTGATTGTCTGTTGACCCTCTCAACAATTTGACTCCAGCCTAGCATTCTAGTCTTATTATATATTATTCCCTTACGTCAACTCTTTTGTCTAGGTAAATTGGCTTTCTTGCTACTTCTTCACACACAAGATTCCGTTTCCCATTTCTTTACTTAGAAGCAGAAATGGTAGACTTTAGGGGCAGCTAGGTGGCGCAGTGGATAGAGCACCAGCCCTGAAGTCAGGAGGACCTGAGTTCAAATGTGGCCTCAGAGCAAACCACTTGACATATACTAGCTGTGTGACCCTGAACAAGTCACTTAACCCCAACTGCCTTAAGAAAAAAAAAAAGAAATGATAGACTTCTAGTAATATGGGGAGGGGGGAGGTAGAAAGTGAAAGTTGGTAAGCCAGGGGACTAGTGACTCTCTTCCTATTGGTTCCCCACACTTGTCTGTATAACATTAACTCCTAAGTTCTATCTTAGGGCCATGACTTTCTCTTTAGTTGATGCCCTAGTCACAGCCCAAGGCGGGAGGGTAGGAGGGAAACACGGGGAAGGTTCATGTCTTCCTATGTCTACCAGCCTTTGAACAAATGACATATAAACAGGCCAGTAATACAATGATTACTACAGCTTTATTTCAATAGAGACTAGGTGAACAGAAATGTAAAACTTTAAAGAGACAGCCTGCCTTAGTGGTGCAGGCAACAATTCTTTCTACTTTGGGAGCTGGAAGTGGGGTGGAGCTGAAGCAGATGAATCTCTCAAGCTTGGAAGCTCTCAGCTATTGGGCTAAGCTGTATCTACATTAAATTTAGCATCAATATAATGAATTCCTGGTAGTGGGGAAGGGCAGTGTTAGGGTAGGGGGTGTTGAGAGTGGTTGCCTAAGGAGGGGTGAACCTGTTCATGTTAAAAATAGAGCAGGTCAGACTCTCCAGAGCCTATCAGAGGTGGGATTAGGTATATAAGTAGCACCCTTCCCCACCTCCCCATTTCCCCACTACAGCCTGGGATAGGTAGAACCCAGTCTTTAAAAATAAATTTTTTTAAAGAGAGATAAGTACTTTGCAATAAGTGCTCTCACAGGAGGGAAAGAGGAGATGGAATCACTCTCTTGTATCTATCTATTGGGATAAATTCAACAAAATCAGCATTCACCTAGATACTTCTCTTGGCCAGTGGGATCTGCTGCTGACCTCATAGCTGTAACTCTACAGGTTTCAGGCAGTTTCTGGAAAGACTGTGGCCAGGATCCCTGTGACCTCACTCACATTTGGCGCTGGACCCCTTATGGTGTTTCTACCTTTGCTTAAGGTAGCCCCAGGGGGTTATATCAACAGATGTACACTGAATGACTGTTTGGGAGTTAGGAACCATGTTACCCATGTTCAAGGAAATTAAACCTAACCTTTATTTTAGAGATGATTCTGGATCAACTCTAAGAGAGGGCAAAGAGGCAAAAAGAGAAAGTGACTCTTTTGAGGGTCAGTTACTAGGATCAGATTGGATCTCTGTGTGAACCAAGAAGATTGAGTGGGGGTGAGGATGGGGCAACAACATTACCCCACTGTAGTTATTTCTATGCCTTGCTTACCAGATAGGGCAACTTATCCTTCTTGCCTCATTTCAACCATTACTCCTCTTTTCAGAAAGCACCCTATCACATTCTATAACAAGACTAAGTAATCCTCTGGTCCAAAGCAACCTAAGAAAAGGCACCTCTGCATTCTTCTCATCTTCATATTCATTTCTGTACACATCTTATTTCCCTCCTACTAGACTGTAAGTTCCCTGAAGGCACGGGTGGTCTCTATTTTTACATCTCCTTTACCACCTAGCCCACAGCAGGTATGCTATAAGAGTTTGTAGTGGCCCTTTCTCTTCCTCCCTTAACCCCCCTTTCTGTTCTGCCCATTCATGCCTCCCCTGTTCTCTTAGAGCACTTGTCCTACCTTCCACCTTTGTGCCTCTCCCTGTTCTAGAGCTGCTCTTGAAATTTAAATTACTTGTCCCCCAAGAACCTTTTAAAATCCCACTCCTTTCATGAAACTTTCCTTGTCTCAGTAGAAGAGAGGTAATGTTTTATCTTTCTCTTGCTTGGGGAAGCAGCCATGATGTCCAAATTTGTGATGGCACTGCAAATGTGCTCCACAGAGCCTTGGTCATAATATCACAATACAGGATTCACATATAAGTTTCTTGAGATTCCTGTAACTGGCTTGGTTAAAATCCTGCCTTGATGAGAAAGTGTGTGTGTGTGTGTGTGTGTGTGTGTGTGTGTGTGTGTGTGTGTGTGTATGCATGTGCGCATGCAAGCACACATATATGATTTGCTGTTTAAAAAAAAAGTATTGTGCATTCTGGGGTTTGGTATATCACAGTTACATATTATTCTATTACCTTAGTAATACTCTGGCATAAAAACTAGGAATACTTGTTTTCCCCCTCAACGTGTTTGTTTATCTAATTCTTGTGAGTAGATCTAAATTCTGTTATCTGCTTAGGCTGCTATGGGTCTTATGCTTGTTCTATGCAAGCAAACAGTCCACCACAAACCAACCACTGATACAAACATACACATCTGTTGCAGCCCATTCCATCCACTAATTCCCTGCATGACCTTCGGCAAATCACTTAACTTCTCTGGTAAACATCTATGAAATGAGGGGAGTGTATTAGATTACCTCTAAGGTCCCTTCTGACTCTAAATCTTTGAACTTATGACTCCCAATACTGCCATGGGAGGCATTAAAAAAAATTCCAACAAACCAAATGTGATACTTTAGAGAAGTCAAGGGGTCAGAAGTTGGACTTATGCAGACACCTTCTCCCACATTGCCTGAATTTTTCCATTTTTACTTTGGCATACTTCCTGAAATTTTACAATTCCAAAGTTTATTTGGGTTAACAACAATCCTCTTTTAAAAAGGCAAGGAACTTCTTATTCTTCCCAGAAGTCTCAATCATTCACACATTAGTATGGATTATTTCAAGCAAGACTGTTTTCCTTCTAACTTCTAGAAAAATGAAAGTTTTTGTTTGGGGGAGGAGAATTGGGTAATTTTGGAATTGGAGGGAGGTAGAAGGGGCCTGGGTAAATGCTATATTTCTAATGAGTGTTGAAACTGGGATTCAACACAGTGTAGGGCCTGGGGTTCTCCTTATTCTTTCCTAGACTCGGAATTAGACATGAATCCAGGCCTGCTGATTTCACAGCAAGGGTTTTTTCCTCCCACACCATACTGTCTCTTTTCTGGAAATCTATAAACTATCTATAAAATTGTTTCCATAGGGGGAATGTCCTTAAGAGTTCCAAATAACCAGCTAAAATAGGAGCTTTTAGAACACAACCTATTCCTATGTGTTTGCACTTGTTGATATATGACTGTTATCAGCGCTGACTGTCTTATAGCTCCTGGAGAGTATTTGTTCAGTCTTGCTACCAGGCACACATGGGTTCTCTAATATTAATTATTTGATGATGAAGGTACCAATGAATATCTGAATTCCTTCCAGAGGTAAAAGGAAAAGAATTTGAACAAGGAGAGAAAGAAACACCTTTTTCATTTTCCTCAAGACGCTTGCCCCTTTCTAAATTCTTCAAATCCAATGGAAATATCTTAAAGGGCAGAGAGAATGTGGCAAACTCTACAAAGCAGAAATAAGATATGACTCTATTGGGTGGAGTGATATTCTTATCTTGTGATCAAGGCCTATCTGAAACCTAGGTAGAACTGCCAATTTCTTATGCCTTTGGGATATGTTGTGAGGGCTGCCAAGGAAGGCCCCTGATCAAAGGATTATGATCCTCAAAGCTTGCTGTATATACTTGAATTTCTTCTGTTGGAGATTCATTCTTTTGGTTAAAAGCTTTTTACATTAACAGTAAAGTAGCTTGGCATAGTGTAGAGAGAGCCTGATTGGGAAATCAGAAAAACCTGGTTTCAAGTATTATCTCCGATGCATACTTGCTTTTGTGACTCAGGTAAACCTATGAGACTAGAAGTTGCAGAAGAGAACACAATCTGAATTGGTAGAGGGAATTTCCTCTGCCACTCGCAGGTCTCTACACACAAACTTTGATTAAAAAAAAATTTATCAGCTATTTATTTGTGAATAGCTTCAGAGAGGTGTATGGGTATTTAGGGAGGACGAATGCCTTTGTTGTAAAGGTTTGCTGAGCCCTTTTCAGGGCTGCTCATCCACCTTTGGTGTCCACTGTCAATTCTTAACTGTGGCTCCAAGAAGCTGTAGCATGCACAGCAGCCACATGCCATAAACCTTCTCGGCAAATGGGCTACACCAGGTTGATGTTAACAGACAGGCCTCAAACTCACTGGTGAGTTAGGGGAATGTCTGTCCCAAGCATGTGAAGATTTCCCCCGTTGGAATATGTGGATGAGACAGTTTGTTCCAATGGCCATGAAGGGGGCTAAAGCAGTGCCATGAAGCACTTAGATCTTGGTCAGGCATTCAAAGACACCAAGGTCATCCATTGCATCCAGAGTCATCACCAGTCACCTTGACTTTTGTCCTGCCACTGGAGTTGGATGACTCTGGAAGAGAGAGTGAGGCTGATGACTTTGTGCCTGTGTGTCATTTAAATCCAATTCATGTGCAAGTCAAGACAGTACCCTATAAGGTCACTGATCCCCTTCAAAAACTAAAGATGACCAGTGAACAAAGGAATGAGCTTCAGGAGGTCATCACCTGGGTGAATGAAATATTCAGACCTATTCAATTCAACCAATATTTATTAAGTGCCTACTATGTACAAAGCACTGTTTGAGGCATAGTAGGTACCCAAAGACAAAACAAGGAGATAGTCCCTAATCAAGCTAGGTAGGTACGAAAAGCACTTTACAAATTTTAAAATTCTACATAAATATTAACTATTGTCATTATTTCACTGGGAAGATATAATATGTAGGTAGATAAGCAGTGGGAAATTATCCTGGATTTGGATTCACAGGCTCTAGATTTAAATTCCAGCTCTGCAAATTACTGTGTATGGCCTTGGGTAAGTCATTTCTTTTTCCTGTTCTATTATCTGTAAAATGAGGGATACTAGTCACATACCCCAAAATATTTCAAGCCAGAGGGAAAGGATGCATGTGCAAAAAGTATTTATAGCAGTAGTTTTTGTTGTAGCAATTGGGGAATGGCAGAACAAATATGGCATATGAACTAATGGGGTGTTACGTCACAAGAGATGATGAATATGAAGGATTTAGAGAATCTTAGGAAGACTTGTATGAACAGATACAAAATGAAATAAGCAGAATCAAGAGAACAATTTATACAGTGATCACAAAAATGTAAAGGAATACTACTTTAAATGATTTTAGAACTCTGATCAATGAAGTGATCAAATATAATTTAAGGAAACTAATAACAATGAGTGACTCCCACCTCTTGGCCAACAGATGGGGAATTGGAAGTGCTGAATGAAACATGTTTTAAGATATTGCCAATGTATTAATCTATTTTGCCTGGTTCTACTTATTTGTTGGGCAGCTGGATGGCCTAGTAGATAGAGCCCTGGGCCTGAAGCCAGGAAGACTCATTTTCTGGAGTTCAAATCTGGCCTCAGACATTTGTTCCTCACTCTCTCTTCACACAGTAGATCCAGTAAGTTACCAAATCTTTCTACCTCCATAGCATCCCTCTCCTCTGATCCTGTCTCTCCACTGCAGGCCCTCCTTTATCACGTCTCCCCTAGGTAATTGTAGTGGTCTCTTAAGTCAGTCTCCTTGCCTCAAATATTTCCCCACTCCAGCCTATGCTCCACACTCTTGCCGAAGTAATTTACCTGACAAAAATCTGACCATGTGACTCCCCTTATTCAACCAACTCCAGTGGCTTTCTACTGCTTCCCAGATAAATCTGAACACCTCTGTTTAGCTTTGTCTCAATTTTAAAGCTCTTCACAATCTGGCTCCCATCTGTCTTTCCAGCCTCACTGCACATCACTCTGCTCCTTCATTCTATAATCCCTAAACTGGCCTGCTTTCTGTACGCACCTGTATCCCCAGTTCCTAGCTGAGTGTCTGACACATAGCTGATAGTTAATAAATAAATAATTGCGGATTGATGGGTAGGAATGCAAAAATAAGAAGAGAAAGAGCATCAATACAACATTTAAAAAATGCACAGAAAACAAAAATAAGTTTAGAAAGGATACAAACAAGGTAACTTTGTTATTACTTTGTTAAAGTTAAATATACAATTTAAAAACAATTTAACATGATTGCAGGGTTTGACATTTAATAACCTTTTCTTCTTTGTATGTAATGAAGTGCTTATGTTCAATTGTGTTGATAATAAAATATAAATAAAAATAAATCTTATCTTCTGGAGATTTGGAGTATAACCATCACATGAACTTTAAAAAGGGCCCTGCAGCACCAACACTTGGATGTGCTGGCTTTAGCAAGCCTTTCCTTTTAAAAGCAGACAGGAAAGTGACCTCAGGCATTTTGATCCAGCCCTTTAGTCCCTCTACACATCCTGAGCCTTACTACTTTGCCAGGAGTGTATGGGGTATTCAGGGAGGACTAGCACCTCTGTGAGGACTTGCCGAGTCCTTGTCAGGGCTGCTCATCCACCTTTCCCCAACTCTCACCTGTGGCTCCAAGAAGCTGTAGCTTGTGCAGCGGCTATACCCCGATAAAAATTGTCTTGCATAAGAGCTAAACCAGGTTGAGGGTAACTGATGGGCCTCAAATCCATCTGTGAGTTAGGGGGATGTCTACCCTAAGCGTGCGAAGACTTCTTCCAGCAGAATGGGCAAAGGAGAGCCCCCTCTTCCAACAGCCATGAAGGAGGATGAAGCAGGCACTGTGGAACATTTAGAGCTTGGTCATCTTGAGTTTTCTCTTGCCACTAGACTTGGATGGCTCTGGAAGAGAGTGTAAAGCTGATGACTTTGTGAAATTCTGCCTCACTTCAATCCAATTCAAGTCAAGACATCACACATAATGTCACCGGTCTTCTTCGAAAACAAAGGATGAGAAACTAACTGAGGGAATGGAGGAGACATCATATATGTAAAATCATATCTTTACATTATGGTGCACAATTTTATCTTGTCAATAATAGGTTTATGGATTAAAAATGTATTTAAGTAGAATTCAAATATACAGGGTGTCCCCAAAGTCTTTGTTCACTTTTTACCTTGAATAGCTTAAGCTTTACTAGCTAAAATTTTTATAGCTTAAAAACAGAATTAAGACTTTTGGGACATCTTATAGCATACAATGTCATTCAAAGAAAAATTATTTTAAAATATTCACAGACCCCAAAATACACAAAGCTTTGGGCAACAGGTAGCTTTGAAAATTAATGTCATTTCAGCCAAATAAATAATCATTTTCTAGGGATTCATTCATATTGTTTTAAGGCAAGGAAAATTCAAAGGATACAAAAACTCTTCACCATCTGCCTCACATTTTGCTTCCAGAGCTCTTCCACATTTCATATCATATTGTAAATATGTAAGTGAAGATACATTGAATGTTCATCAAAATGTTTGTTTACATTTATCTTGAGAAGTAAACTTGAGTATGTAATGTGCTATGAGCCCAATCTCAAACTTTTACAAATTAAATAATTATTTAAAAGTTCATAATTACATTTATGTTTAATTGTGTTCATAATAAAATGTTTTAAAGAAAACGAAAACATTGAAAAAGTATGCAAAGAAAACAAAAAGAAGTGCAGAAGGGGACACAAAAAAGGGCAATTTTATTAATTCTTTGTTAAATTTAACATATGTTAAAATACCATATGTTATAGAAATTCATCTTTTCAAATACAGTCTCTTATTCTTTGTAAACTGAAATGTTCATGTTTGTTAATGACTATTAAGTTCAGAATAAAAAGGAAAAAATTTCAAAATAACATGAGGTGTTAGAACCACCTGACCTCTAAGGTCACTTTCTGTTCTAAATCTATGATCCTAAATACAGACAAGGTACAAACAATTCATTTATTTAGCTGTGTTAAAACCAAATATTAATTTGGTAACACAGGCATTCCAAACGTCTATGAGTGACAGAACAATAGCAGAAAGAGCTTGGAGATTTTGCCTAAGGGAATAGGCCTAATAATTAGGTACCAATCTGTACCTTTGGTATTTTGAAACTTGATACCTATCTGAATACTTTTCTCTCAGTAGGGAAAGTCTGAACTGTTTTGAAACCTCTAACCATTCAAAACTTTAAAGTTCTATCTAGGTACTGTTTTAACAGTACATTTTCTTACTTCCCACAATTTTATGAGAGATGCAAGAAATTCGAAGTGGCACAAAATAAATCTTAAATAACAATTGATTGAGGATTTGAAGCCTACCAGTTGGCTCTTAAAAACTAATCTTAGCATATTGGACCTAATGGGAGAAGTATGCTTTGCATAAAAATGCTTGAAATATTTCTGGTTCTCTTTTTCACGATTTTTCCTGAGAACAAGTATTGATAGAGGGGGAAAGAAAGGGACAGAATGAGAATTGGATACTGAGAGTGATGGGAAAAGGACAATGATTGTCTGGTTTGTCTTTTTGAATTTTTTGAGAGCTTTAATTTCCTTCTAAATGTCTCTGGAGATTCTAACAGTTGCTCTGCTCAAATGTCTGGTGTTCTCGCAGTTGGAGAATTATCCTTTTCTCTCAAGGATTTCACTTCACTTTCCTTTACATATGATACATATTTATTGTAGTGGGATTTCTTTTTTTTCTTTTTTTTTTTCAGTCCCCTGCTGTTTTTCTATAAGATTTTCTTAGAAATTATTTCCTTTTACCTTCTTTTTTAAACTAGTCTTTTACTCATTCCTTACTGTGCTATTTTGAGGTGACGAAGGGGAATTTGTGCTTAGATTACTTACTGGATGATATTGATATAAGTGATGGTGGGGACTATGGGTGTGACATATTGAATACCTTTTTCTTTGCAGTTACTGCCTAACTTTTGTTGCAAGAGAGTGTTCTCTGGTGGTCTTGGAAGTTTATCTGAAAATAATGGTGATGTAAAAATGAAAAGCATAAAATTTAAAAAATATTTTAAAGGGGGTAAGTGGAACAGCAATGAAGACAAACTTAAGGTCATAGGATTTCAGAATTAGAAAGGATTATCTGGTCCAATCTCTTCGTGTTACAGAGGAGGACACTTAGTCATTTAGTACTTTTTTCTCTGAATGAATGAGAGCATTTGCTTTCTCCCAACTTTTTGTCTTTTGCTGATTATCTTCTGGTTTTCTGACACAAGAATGTTTTGATGCCCATTGTTTAGGAGGCCATAGGAAGCAGAGACTGTTTATTGAATTCTCATCCCTCCACTGGCCCCTACTGGCACAAGATATGAGAGCAATTGGAAGACAAATTATATTCCCTGGGCAATTAAGTTGGACAACTTTCTCTTAGATCTCTGAGCTTTCTTTTCACAAACTTTGACAGTGATCCTGGATTGTGAACAGAAGAGTAGAATATGTGATGGTAATTGTTGCAGCACAAATTATCTTTTAATTTCACCTTTATCCTGGCCAAATTCTTTCCCATTGTCATTTGGTAATCTAGATTTGTACATGGGAGGAGCTTGTCTAGGACTGGGCAGCTGGCCAGATGTGTAAAAGAAAGAGCCCAGAAAGCAAGATCATGTGTCCGTGAGAAAGGGAGGGTGGAGCACTGGGCTAGGCGGAGCATAGCTTCTGTCTGGTATCAGAGGAATAAGATTTCCATTGAAGCAGCCAGCTCCTGGGAGGTGCCTTTTTTTTTAAAAATTTTAATCCAGGTACAATGCCTATCTTGTAACCAACATACACATGTATATACGGTGGTATAGTCTCTGGAAATTACCAAACAGACTCTCCATGTGGCAGATTCAGCCGAGGCTGAAGAAGAGACAAATATCGACAGATAAGGCAAAGGATATTGGAAGTCATGAAGGTTGAGGCTACTCTGTCTCTTTAAGAAGTATGCTTGCGATTTCACAGATTGTAAGTAAATCTTGGCCTTATTAAGAGTAACTCTGTGGTGGGATCATTGCCTCAGGAAAGTGGGATGGGGTGTGTACCTTAGAGTGAACTATGAAAAGGGAAGTAGGATGGCTAAGGATGGGGATCATCCAGCTTTGAGCCTAAGATTGTTATGCTTTTTGTAAATTATAATGGCATTCTTAGAGGTGGAGATGAGAGCTGGCAACTCTAGTTTCCAAATGGGAAGAAAGTTATCAGAGGACTTGGGGATACCACATATTTAAAAACATTGATCCCCCCCAGCCTTTCTTTAGCCATTCCTATAGGTGCTTGTTCCCCGGAAAACTGGTGATTGATGGGGGTGCATGCTCTTTCCCTCTGCTCCTCCTGGTAGGAAAGTGGACTTCTGCTTTCATTTACTCATCAAACTGTTAGAAAAAGGCCTAGGCAGCAAGTTCCTCAAGCAGCTTCTTGGACTCAGTGCCAGAACCAGTGTAAGTGGATGGAGTCCAAAAAACCCAAGAGGGCACAACACGGCAGCAAGCCGTAGAGGTGGCTGTGAGTACTGTCTGTAGGGGCTGTCTGTAGCTATATACCAGCTATATATAGGGGATACAAATGATCCTCTAAGGTTTAAGCTGGAGATGGATAGGCAGAGCAATTGTGATGTCACAGGTTAGGCAGAGAAGAGGTTATGAAGTCAGAAAGGAAATGCCATTGAACAATCGGAGGTTAGGTTGCCTGGAGGTAGGAAAGGCAGTTGCCTAGGCAGATTCAACGCCTTTTGCCAGGGGGAAGAAAGTCATTAGGATTAGCAGGGCATATCTGGTTTCTGTGGTGGACTTCTATGGTTGAGTGAGACCCCTTACTGTGAGGATACCCACCCAGCTTACAAAGGAATGGGAAAATTACCTACCTCCCCAAGTTGGGAGGTCTAAATATTCTCCAAACCATGTAGTAGAAAGCTATATATATCTATATCTATATCTATATATATATCTCCATATATATAAAAAAATCATATTCCTCTAACCCTATTCTTTTTAATACAAAGAGAATTCATTACAGGAAGATAGCCCCTATCTGTCTAGTCCAAGCTATAGAATATTCCTCTCCCCAGAGCATGTAGTCATCATCCATGATTTTAGGGTACAAGTATCTGGGGAATATGCAAGTGGAGAGAAAACAAGCTCAGAAGATCACTACTTACTCCCCCACCCTCCTACCTCTCCAGATGCAGTGGCCTCCATGGCTATGATAAGTTTCCTGTTTGTGGCGGTGATGTATGTTGTCCAGCACCTGATGCTTGTCAGTGACCGGATGGACCTGGACACACTGGCCCGAAGCCGACAACTGGAGAAGGTGATGATCGAAGAGATGCGGCAGCTAGAGCTGGAGTTTGAAGAGAGAACCCGGGAGGAGGACAAGAGGCAGGCAATCTGGAAACCCTTAGAAACTGGGAAAAGAAAACGTGAAGAAATCAATGAGGAAAAAACCAAGGAAAACAACGTACCAACAGAAGATTCGAAGAAGACCTGGGCATTCCAGTCTGAAGGCCCAAAGGGCCGCTAGGCTGGATGCTGGGGAACCTGTGGAACGCAGGCCTCTTTAGTCTCTTTCTCCTTTTTGAGCTTTTCCGGCAGAATATGCAACATGAACAACTTTTTGACTCTAGCAGCGATGAGGAAGAGGAGGAAACCACTGGGGAGACTGTTACTACCTGCAGTTGGTTATCTGACTTTCCTAAGCAGGAAGACTTGGATTCCTTTTTTGAGCAGAACCTCCAAAACACCACCCGTGACCTGCCTAGTACTTGTGAATTTGTGGAGAGCTTTGTGGATGACCTGATAGAGGCCTGTCAGGTACTGGGCCGGAGGGAGATACACCCGCAGTTGGAGGATTGCCTGGGTGTAGGCCCTGCCTTTGAGAAATGGGGCATTGGCCAAGATGCTCACAGGTTCGAAGTGCTGGTGCCTTTATCAGCCCCACAAAGCAACTCATTCCACCTAGAGATGAGAGCCCCAGAATCCAGTCTGCTCCGTTGTGGCCGAGTGGTGGTGGAGTCAGAATGCGTGTGCAAACGAGAAAAGCTTTTGGGTGATGTGCTGTGTCTTGTACATCACTGGGACCAAACCTCAAGTACTGGTAGCCCTGCCAAGTCCCTGAAGTCCAACTTTTGTACCGGCTCAAACCTGGATGTGTACAAGAGCCTGTATTGGTTCCGAAGCCTGGTGGGGAATGCCTGGGCCCTAGTGGCACATAAGTATGACTTTAAGCTTAGCCTCCCACCTTCAGTCACCTCATGTAAACTGAGGCTGGACTACCGCTCAGGTCGATTTCTCTTAATCAACTTGATCCTGGGAGTGCAACGGGATGACTCTCTGGTTTATTTTGTGAGTCAATCACCTGAGCAAGAGAAGCTGACTAGTGTGGACTGGCCTGAGTCTTTCGCAGCCTGTGAGCACCTGTTCCTGAAGCTGGTTGGGCGATTTGCCCCAGAGAAGACTTGTCATCTCAAGTGCCTCCAGATCATTTCGTACCTCCAGAGTCTCAAGGCCCCACCCCATGGGCTACATCAACCCATCCTCACCCCTTACCACTTCAAGACAGCCCTCATGCATCTCTTGCTACAACTGCCTCTCACTGACTGGAAGCCTGATCTATTTCCCCAACGGCTCCAGGACATTCTCTGGTACCTTGGCCGTGGGCTTCAGGAGAGATGTCTTTATCACTTCTTGATTGGAAACACCTTTCTACCCCTTACCATCCCAGTCCCCAAGAACTTTCGGAGTGCTAAGCCCGTCAATCTCTTTCGTCACCTCGAACTGGACTCTGCGGCACACTCAAAGGCAGTGACAGAGTTCCATGACCTTGTGACCCAGGTGAAATCTTTGCCCGGCTTACCAATATCTGGTAGGGTCATGTAAAGGCCATTAAAAACGGGATTTCTGATTTTCGGGGCTCCTATAGAGTCTGTTTTTCAGATGTCTTACAGTCAGTATCTGTGCCCCTTGACTTGTCATGAGGATATGTAGTTCATGAGCCTGGGCATAGGGTACAAGAGGAGACATTTCATGAAAATAGGGTATAGGCTACCTGGCACTAACTAACCTAGGCTGTGGCTTCTAAGGTTTATTCTACTGACATGATTCACAACATGATCAAAAGGAGATCAGAGTGCACAGGCACACATGGCCGCATATTCTTGTGACTGAGATCTAGAAGGAAAACAGGTTCTGAGAAGCTGTAAACATTTGTACTGAAAATTGGGGAGAACTTGAGAGAATAGCCATTTTAGCCTGTTCCTATTTATGCATCTTACCTAGTTTTCCCTTTAAACTTGATTCCCTTATGTGAACAGATCTATTTCACTTGCAGCAAAGTTGATCACATTCTATAAAGTGCTTTTTAATCATAAAGCCCTATATAAATGGGAGTCATTTGTTATTCGAATAATTCCTTGACATCACTTCATCCCAAGCAAATGCTATCAGGCTTTTTGATTTCAAATTCACAGATTTTAGGATCTAACTCCTCCTATGTGAGCATTCCATACCTTCAATATTTCTAACATGCAACCAAGAAATAAGGCATTTTCTTCTTTGTTGTGTTTTTCAGTTTTGACTCCAAATTTTGTGGTGATTGTATCCCTGATACCACCAGTCTTAATCAAATCATGTATTAGCATTGATTCTTCAACACTGTCATGAAAAGAATCAGAGGAAGGCCTCTAGCCATCAGGCTGATCACTTATGGAGGATTATGGAGACATAGGCAAAATTTATTCAAGATAAGAACATAGGAACAGGTTATGATCTACACGGTTGGAGGAAGTACCCACATTGTTGCTGAAGTGTAAGATTCTGAAATTAACAATCGACCCTACTGGCCAAAGTAATTTACTTATTCTAATTGATGCCATAGCCAGTATCAGACAACTTTTCCAGTGCTTAGAAGCAACAGAGAGTACTTAAGGAGGATCTTTTAAAAACAGGGTCACTAAGATTGATAATTGCTATGTAGTATTATTGAAAGAGAATATCTCTCTCAGTTTTAAGAGATAACCAACAATTGCTATAGAGTTATTGAGGAAGAGCTTTTTACGTGGAAAGAAGCTTTAACCTCTAATACATCCATTAACCTCTAATACACTCTACTTTTCCTCAGTTTGGAAATTCTTTCAGTTTCTTTTAAATTTAGACTGAAGAATTATCTCTACATTGTGGTTTTTCACAAGTGAGGTTACAAGAACCCAGGTTTACTTATGACAAAGTATTGGTTTTAAAGACGTTATGGATTTGCTTTTGCCTTTTTGAACCTCAGGTATTGATTTATATAGGTTTGTGGGGGTAAAGAATGAGGGCAGGGATCATAGTCAGAGACTGTGCATGCTGTTTCTCCCCCACTGTTATCATAAAATGCTATCTATGGAAATGTGGCTGACATGACATTAACACTACCACAGGGTGTCAGATGTTAACTAGTTTCTCTGGGACTATAGTCATGATAACACAAAATGACTCAAAATGTTTGCCAAAATCCAGTGCTAACTCACATTGTTCTCCATAGTCCAAGGGCAGCTCATTTTTTGTATGATACCCTCTGGGATATGCCATGAGTTTCTTTGAAGTTGTGAAGTTTTATGACGGTGGAAGATGTTTTTTTTTCTTAAATATATACACACATACACTTGTTCTGTGGAATTGAAAATAACTTGTATTTTATTTTTGAACCAATAAAGTAAAATTATTTTCTATACAAATCTGCATCCTTTTTGTACTAACATGTCAGGCCAAGGTTACACATGCCTAACTCTAAATATCCCCAAGTACCTCCCAGCATACCTTACTTAACACATGCTGGCATTTCACAATATACTTCATACCAGTCTGCCTTGTGGATTTCCTAAGGGGTATGGCCAATATGAAAGTTAAACACAGCACATTGTTATTGTGCCATGAACAATTTCTGTGGTGCCACAAACACATAATTTCTGCAAAATTAAAAGGCCTAAGTGACCACAAACAGTATTTATAAGAACTATTAAGCATTGGTCCATAGAGAAAGAATGAAACTGGTACAGTATTCTAGGTGGTTATTTCCAGTGTAATAGGAGTCATGAAAGAGATTTTAAAGTTGTGAGTGGGTGAAGGAAACAAAAGAAACAGTCATCAAAGCTTGGGTGGAACAGAGGGTGCGCAGAGGGGTACAGGAAAATAAGAAGATGAATAGAAGGACATAGTTTTAATGAGTAAGAGAATAGAGCTTTCCATCAAAAACAAAAACAAAAAACCCCCAAAACTGTCAAGGCTCAAAGGATTTATCTGTAGGATACAGTTATTCTCTTATGGGTCACTGGTTATAATTCCTTCTGGAAAAGTCACAAGGTGTTACTGGAAAGAGCCTGGTGAGATTTGGCTCCCAGTCAATGTTTTCTGCCATTTTCTGCCAATGTTTTCTGTATGACTTAGGTAAGTAACCTAGCCCTTTTTTGTTTCAATTTAATCAGTAAAATGAGGATGATGCCCATTTTAACTTTGAAAAATTTAGAGCACTATTGGGTTTCACACACACTATAAGGGAGGACAGTTATTATCTGGCAGTCATGGGAGACATGAATTAATTGGTTCTTAGCCTGTTGCTTAACAGAGCAGGAATTCCTCAAAATGCACGAAACCAAAAAATATTTGCTTGCAAGCCAGGAGGAACGCAAAGGCATTTACCAAGTCTTCTCATACAGACTCAGTGTTTTATATCATGAAATACATCATCAAGTTAGACAAGGTTTAGAAGCCAAAAATGACACTGCATGTTATCTAAGAGCATAACATCAGAGTTCTCCACCTAGCTTAAGGACATTTCAAGACTGAATTATTCCATTAGTAAGATAATCTCTATTTGTGACTAAGGTAGGGTATGCTGGAGATCTTTAGACCATTTTTCTGGCAGTCCAAAAAGCAATATTTGTGACTTTCTGCCCCTCTGCTACTTCTTTATACAGAGGTATTGTGCTTCAGATGTTAATGATAAATTATTGCAACCTCTTTGTACATACTTTAGCCCCAACCAGCCAAAAGCAGATATGGCATTCTGAAGAGACAGAAACAGAGAAACAACATGTAATGAGAATACTGTACAATGGGTATCGAACCATTCTTAGTCAGATCTGCAAGAACGACCAGATAGTTAGGAGAGGGCAAAAGTATGGCCTTAGAATCTTGTTTTGTTTCAGTTAACCCAATCATGGACACCAATCCAGGCTCTTCAATGGCTTCTCTAATGTTACCCCAATTCCCATCACCACATATCCTTTGCATTCATCTCATTAGAGGACAATGGAATGAGGTACCAGGCAGGAAACCATTTATATGTTCTAAGGCTAGGAAAAAATAATAATCCTCTCTTACCCTAAGACAGTCAAATATCAGAATAGATCAGTGAAATATCACACTCTCTAAACATGAATTACATTTTAGAATAACAACTCTAAAAAGTGGTTAAAGCAGAAAGTCAAAATAGGTTTAGAAAGATTTAGCTAAATGAATATGGATGAGCAGGAAGGGACCTTAGAAGTAATCTGGTCCAAACCTCTCATTTTATAGATGAAGAAACTGAAGCCTAGAGAGATGAATTGAAAGAAAAGGAACAATGGACTCTCAATGCTAGGACTCTTGATTCCAAAGCCAGACAGTGAGGAGAGTTCTTCCATGGGGTTAAGGATGTTCAGGACCCCACTGTGACTTTCTGACATCAAAGCCATGGCAGACAACTCAGAGCTGGTTTCATTCAAACAACATTTACTTAGCATCTATCTACTCTGTGCAGATGTCAGTTAGCAAGCAAGTCGACTAGAGGTTATCAAGCACCATATGCCAGGCACTGTGCAAAGTTCTGATGATGCAAAGATCTCACATTCTTATGGAGGAGAGAATACACAAATAATTATGTACATATAATATACAAATAGTGTAAATGGAAGGTCATCTAAGAGGGAAGGCATCAACAGTGGGAAAAACCTAGAAACCCCTCTTGGAGAAAGGCTGGATTTGAGCCGAGTCATGAAGGACAGGCACTAGGGGAGATAACAAAAATCTAGATAACATGAGATCTCTAGGCCTTTAAGGAGTTTACAGACTAACAGTGGGAGTTATAGAAGTGCTAGGTGAGGTGGGAGGGGGAAGGTTATCAGGGACCTTCACAGAAATCATACGACAGGGATTCTTGGGATCTGTGGGGAGATTTCAGAGGGCTCAGTGAAATTAGATGGCAGAACAATTAAATATTTTCCTTAACCTCTAACTGAAGTTCAGCATTTTCTTCAATTATTTTAAAACGTTAGCACTTGGCACTGTGTCTAGCAATCTAATAAGTGCTTAATAAATGCTTATTGCTTAAATTACATTATTCTGAGTCCTTAGACTTTATCAGACTGTCCAAATGATCAATGACACAGATTTGGGTATCTAACGACTTCCTCTCCTGTCCCATAGTTATCACACATTTCCTCCTTCCTGGCTAATGAATCCTTCTTACCTTTCCTGATTCCCCATAATTCTAGTGCCTTCCCTTTATTTCCAATTTATCATATATAAATATATATATTATATATAGTCATACACATATATATAAGTTGGAAATAATCAGATACATAAAAATTGAAAATAGGATTATATACACATATATATCTTGTTTGCATATAATTGTTTGCACGTTGTCTTTTCCTTTATAGGTATATATATATACAGATATCATTTGTATTTGTTTGCATGTTGTCTCCCCTATATATAAACATATATGTATATATCTTGTTTGCATGTCTCCCATATATGTGTACGTATATAGTTAGGGCATAATTTGCATGTTTTCTCCCCTATATGTGTCTATCTAGTATATACATATATATCGTTTGTACATAATTGTTTGCTCATTGTCTCCCCTATATATTATGTGTGCATAGACACATATCTTGTTTGTACATAATTGCTTACATGTTGTCTCCCTTGTATATACACACTACATGCATATGTTTGCATATATATACACACATAACTATAACTATATTGTTGGTATGCAATTGTGTTCGTGTGGTCTTCCCCATTAAACTGTGAGGTTGTTGAGAGAAAGGACTTTTTTTTTTTACTTTTCTTGCATCCCGTATCATCGACAGTCGTCTAGACTTTGGATTTCGATGACTCTGGAGGTGAGAGTGAAGCTGAGAACTTTATGCAACTCTGCGTCACTTAAATCCAATTCAAGTCAAGACATCATCCATGATGTCACTGGTCCTCTTCGAAAGAGAAGGACCAACAACACCCCACAGCTTAGCACAGCGCCTGGTACATCAGTAAGCGCTTAATAAACAAACGTTTGCTGACTGACTGTCGGTGGGGCATGGGGCTGTCCGCGGGACCCAGGATGGTACTGATTTCTGTTCCCTGCGGGAGCCCGGCTCGGAGTGCCGGAGCATCCCCCCAAATCCAGGCAGGTCCCCAGACTGAGCACTGTGGACCGTATCACTGAAGCAACACTCAGACCCACAAGGAGCAGTAACGATATCAGCCATAGCAGCGGCGGCACCGTCTCTACCGAGGTCACAGAGCGCCATCCTCTAAGTCACTCCGCCCTCCTCCCAGATTAGCCAATCCCGAACAGATAGGCTGTCTCGGGTCACGCCCCCGGATGTGCGTCACCCTCGCGGCCGTTACACGGAGTCGGCGGTACTTGGGGCGCGCGAGATTTCAAATCGGGTCTTGTGAAGGAGCAGCGTCGGACTCGATGGGACAAGTCGATTTGGGTAAATGAGAGCGTCAGGGAATCAGGCTGGGCCGGAGTGCTCGGCACAGAACGGACGAGCGGGAGAAGCAGGTTCGCCTGCGAGTCAGGTGTTCCGTTAGGGCTCGCGGGAGCCTAGGCTGGGCTGGCGGGGTCTGGCTGGGAGGAGGGAGGGAGACTGTACAGCCTGGGGCTTTCTGGGCCCGACCGGTGGTGGGCGGAACTTGGGCGTGACCAACCAATCGAAAGCGAACATCTGCTCGACGTCATCGGGAAGGCCGCTAAACCTGTGGGTGGGCCCTGGGAGGCCGCGCTCCCGTTCTTTGCGCGGGGAGCTTGGGTGTTGGGGAGTTATTGACCTCTCGAGAGATGGGGCATTCAGACACTGGAAAGCCCGAGCTTAAAAAAAAAGGTTTTTTATTTTAACGGAAGGGGCGCTAGGTAAAGAAAAGCTATATATTTTTGAATGTATACAGAGTCAAGAAGGAAAAAAGGGAATAAGTAGGTAAAGAGAAGGGAATGTAAATGGGGGGAGGGCGTAGAAATAGGCATTGAAGGAGTCTATTGCAGGAGGTGGTTTCTCCTGATAGTATGGGAGGAATTCAGTTTTGGGAAGTCACACAATCTCTCTTTGCTTTAGGGGAACCCCAAAAAGCCTTGCTTGTCTGTTGCCTTTTCCCACCTAAAAGGCAACTCTCCGTTTTCCGTAAACGGGCTAAGAGGATATCAGGCATAGAGCAGGTTAAATTGTAGTAGAGGACACAGAAACAATGTCACGTTTTACTTGCCCTTCCCCTGGACCACATTCCAGCCAAACTGACCTCATCAAACTGTTGCCTTCTTCATGCCTTTGCACACGTGGTCTCTCATGTTGATAATTTACCAATTCCTCTTCATCTTCACTTTAGGCACAGAGCCTCCTTACCCAAAAAGCCTTTCCTGATTTCTCCCTCCTGAATGGTTTTAATTACTTATTGAGGTAGTGCTGTACCTGTAGTTGGGAAAGCCTAAGTTCAAATCCTGACACTTCCTAGCTGTGTATCCCTGGCCAAGTTACTTAACTTTTCTGTGTGACTCAGTTTCCTCATCTGTAAAATGAGGATAATAATAGCACCTACCAGGAAATTGTTTGTGAGGGATCAAATAAGAGTAGCTTTTTTCAATGCTTAACTAAATCTCATCTACAAGAAGCCTTCCCTCTTATTGTTTCCTCTTTATCCCGTATATAAGATTTGCACTTATTTGTTAGCTTGTTGCCTTCGTCCATTAGACTGTAAATTCCTTGAGGTCAGGGACTTTTTATTTGCCTCTGTTGTGTCTTCATTTCTTAAGCACGTTGTACCTGGCAAGTAGGCTCTTAATAAATATTTATTGGCTGACTCATTAGCACAGAGGCTGGCTCATAGGTGCTTAATAAATACTCAACACCAGTGATTGGCATATAGTAGGTGCTTAATAAATGCCTTTTCTCTCCCCCTCTGCCCTTCCTTTAGGGGGATTCAGCTGTTTTCTTTTTGTTTCCTCAATGTCTAGCATAATACTGTGCACACGTTAAATGCTCATTGAATTTAATTTCCCCTTCTGGTGGGTCCCCTCCACTCTTCTCCTCTGAAGGGGAAAATCAACTCCTGCTTCTTACCTGGTGTTGCTGTTCAGGTTGCATCTGCTCTGGCTGTCACTTCTCTACTGTTTCTTTGCTTGTTTCCTTCCCAGTCAGCCCAGCTTCTGTCTTCTCTAGTGTTTGCACTTGGGGGCAAACATTGAGTGAACTCCTTGGTGCATGCCCCTTGCAAGTAATGGAACCATAAAGAAATGGTGAAAGTTGCAAAGAAGAAAAATGGGGCTTTGCCCATAGTCATGCATGGGGAGTCTTCCAGACTCAAAGTGTCCTTTCAACAATACAATCAAATGCTAGTTGACAAAGAAACATGGTGAAGATAGAGAATCCATCTATAGGATAAAAGAACTAAAATAATAGAAGGGATGGGGTTCAAGGCTGTTAAACGAGGAAGAACTACAAAGATTAGGGCTTTTCAGTTTAGAAAAAGAGTATGTCATTGGATGACTAAGATTTATACACTACAATTTACAGTGTTTTTCTCACAGGAACGTTGTAGTTGGAAATGTAAATATTAATAATCCCCATTTTAAAGATAAGAAAACAGAAGTTAAGGGACTTGCCCAAGGTCAAATGATGACATGAGCTGTAGTGGCTGGGATGAGAACCTAGGTCCTTCTGATTCCAAGGCCAGAGCCACTCATCATTTTGTTGTTCTCTCATTTGAGTCACTTTGTGACCCCATCTGGGATTTTCTTGGCAAAGATACTGGAGTGCTTTGCCATTTCCTTCTCCTGCTCATTTTATAGACAAGAAAACTGAGGCAAACAAGGTTAAGTGACTTGCCCAGGGTCACACAGCTGGTAAGTGTCTGAGGCTGGATTTGAACTCGGGAAGAGAAGTCTTCCTGACTTCAGGCTTGACACCCTGTCCACATTGTGCTACCTGGCTGCCCTCTCCCATCACTGCATTATACTAAATTCGATAAAATAGTAAAGTCTGTGGATACAGTGGGCAAACCTGGGATTTGTAATAAAAGTAACAGCTCATATTAATATAATGTGTTGCAGTTAACAAAACACTTCCTTCACAACAACCCTGTAAGGTGGTTAGTACAAGCATTGTTATCCCCATTTTACAGATAAGAAAACTGAGACTTATAGAGGTATGAAGTGACCTGCCTGACTACTAAGTGGTAAAGCCAGAACCTTATTTCACATCCAGTGCTTTTTGCATTATCCATGGTGATCTGGACAAGGGACAAATGATTGCAGGTAAGTTTGGGTCCAGTAAAAAAACATGTTACTTTAAAAAAAAATAAAGGTTTTTTTATGCCTTTTATTTTTCATCAGTCGTTTTTTGAATATACTCCTCACCAGCATGGTGAGCTTATCTGTTAAGCAAAACCAACTAACACGATAATCATAAATACCAACTTATGTAACATTCCATACCCATGGTCCTTCACCTGTCCAAGGAAAGCTAGGGGAGGGATGAGGAACACTGTGCGGTGCATTTCCTCACCCTTTCTGGATTAAGATTGCTCATTACTGTTATGTAAGTTATATAGCAATCTGACATGTTTAAGCCCCATGGACACAACTCAGCCAAGCAAACAGACTCCATTTTGGCAGCTTAGTTTCCCAGAAGAACAAAAATAGAGCAAAATGACAATTTTCGAATGTTAATAGGACCTATCCTTGTCTGAGGCTGGATTTTAAAATAAATTCCTAGAAATCTAAGATCATTGCTTCATACACAGTGAAAAATGTTCAGAATTTCCTGGGGAAAATAAACTTTTATGTCAAAAAACTCTTTGAAGTTTGAATTTTGAAGTCTGTGAAGAAGAGGTCATAGCATGTGCCAGGATTTGAGGTCTTTGAGGCTTTCAAAGAAAACTATCTGGCCTTCAGTGTTCCTTCATATTTTTTTAAAGCATCCCCTCCATAGTCAATATTGGGCAACCATAAACTGTAGTTTATATTTTAATCTAAACTCTTTCTCTACTCCTATGTAGTATTGCTTCCAGAGGTAGGATGAAGACTCCATGTTGCACTCTTTTCACCCCTCTCACTGTAAGGTCTTACCAGGACTTTTTCTTCTATCTGCAGCTCCAAGCCCCCTCCATGAGAAATTGTAATAGAGCGTTTGTTGGGGGCAGTATGTGATGTTTCTCCAATTTTTTTTTCTGGTTTTTCCTTCTCCCCATACATAGTAAATGGTACAGCTAGGAGGGGTCATCTTTGTATTTAGCATCAAATCAAATAGTATTTATGAAGTTGTATTGGGGGAGAAGAGACCTGTTGATAACAACCTTGCATGTATGCCTAATACTTAGAATAGAGAACTGTTATGCTGAAGCTTGTTATTCTCTAATTCCAGATGAATCATAGGTTAAATCATATCCCCTAGAACCCAACTGGATAAAACCTGTTACATAGAACACAGTTTCTACAGACTCTGGATCTTATTCCTCCTCTCCCCTGACGTCAGTAGTCTGAAAACAGGCTTTTTTGTATTAGCGACAATAGTATCTTCATACAATACTATCTTTACCCAGGCCCACAGCACGGATTATTCACCAGACTTCCCTGGAAAGGAAGGGAGGTATGGAGAAGGGAGCAAACATTTATTAAGAACTTACTTTGTGCTAGGCACCATGCCAAGTGCTTTGCAAAAATTATGTCATTTGATCTTTACAACAACCCTGTGAGGTAGGTGCTATTATTACCCCATTTTACAGTTGAGAGAACTGAGGGAAGATGGGTTAAGTGCCTTGCTCGAGACCATGCAGCTAGGAAGTAAGTATCTGACTCTGGGTTTGAGCATAGGTCTTTCTGACACCCGGCCCAGCATCTTATCCGCTGTGAGGCCTAGCTACTTAGGTGGGCCACGTTGACCTGTGCTTGTGGGTGAGGGTAGTTTCTATTTTTTAGTATTTGCTGCCAAGCGTCACTAGATTTTAAACTCTTTGAGGGCAGGGACTGTCTTTTGCCTCTTTTTCCTATCCTCAACACTTAGTAGAGTGCCTGGTACATAGTAGGTACTTTAAAAATGTTTATTCAGTTGATAACAGCCTGCTCGCTGTCTGTGGAATTGCTGTCTATAGTAAAGGTGGTCTAACTGGCATATAGAAAATATAGAGAGTCACCACCCTTGCTGACATTAAATGTTTTGTTTAACATAGGCTGAGTATATCATGTTTTCCCTCATTTAGTCACAATGAGCAGCGCAGGGCTTGAGACTGCCGGCCACCCCAGCAGCATTTCATCACCTGAAAGTGTGTTCCTGACCCCAACATCATCCAAACATCCACCTTTGAATATTTCTGGTACCCCTGTCCTTGAAGACTTCCCTCAGAATGATGATGAACGGGAGAGAAGGCAAAGACGGCGCTCCAGAGTTGTTGACCTACAGCTCAGTAACACAGATTCACCACATTCAGTGGCATCCCCTTCTACTAAGTGAGTGTGATTTTAGGCTTTCCATCTTAAAATGTGTTTTGGGTGGATTTTTATTCTCTGAGATTGTTACATATATTTGTATATCTCCAAGATATTTCTGTATGTGTGTGTGTGTATGTCTATGTGTATGTGTGTGCATGTGCGCACTTAATAGTGTTATCTGTCTATCTGCTTAATAGTGTTATCCTTTTAGGAAACCTGATACTCCATCGTTACTGGTCCCTAAATTTACAAATACACAGATTGCAGATCATTATTCTACCTGCATCAAGTTGTCAACTGAAAATGTGAGTATTATCCCACTGGCAAGTAGAAAGATACCCAGATTTCTTTTTAAATTTTTTTATTAATTAATTTATTTTTAGTTTTCAACATTCACTTCCATAAGCTTTTGAGTTTTAAATTTTCTCCCACTCCCCTCCCCAAGATGACGTGCAGTCTGATAATAGATTCTACTTATACATTCATATTAAACATTTTCACATTAGTCATGTTGTAAAGAAGAATTAGAGCCAATAGAAGGAACCACAAGAAAGAAGAAACAAAACAAAACAGAAGGGAAAAAAAAGAGCAAATAGTATGCTTCGATCTGCATTCAAACTCCATAGTTCTTTCTCTGGATGTGGATAGCATTTTCCATCATGAAACTTTTAGAGATGTCTTAGATCCTTGCATTGCTGAGAAGAGCTAAGTCTCTCAAAGTTAGTCACCGAACATTGTGGTTGTTACTGTGTACAATGTTCTCCTGGTCCCGCTTACTTCACTCAGCATCAGCTCATGTATTCTTTCCAATTTTTTCTGAACTCTGCTTGCTCAGCATTTCTTATAGCACAATAGTATTCCATTACATTCATATACCACAACTTGTTCAGCCATTCCCTAACTGATGGCCATCCCCTTAATTCTCAATTATTTGCCACCACAGAAAGAGCTGTTATAAATGTTTTTGTACACATGGATCCTTTTCCCATTTTTATGATCTCTTTGGGATACAGCCCTAAGGGTATGCACAGTTTTATAGCCCTTTGGGCATAGTTCTAAATTGCTCCCCAGAATGGTTGGATCAGTTCACAACTCTACCAACAATGCATTAGTGTTCCAATTTTCCCACATATTCTCCAACATTTATCATTTTCCTGTTCTGTCACATTGGCCAACCTGATAGATGTTATGTAATACCTAGATTTCTTGCCTGGAAATCTGGGGCCCTTGTGCTTTCTTCTGTAATAGTGATAGGTGGTTGCAATAATAGCATCTCCATTAGCTCATTTGATTCTTCCAACTACTTTGTGGACATTATCATTGTTCCTATTTTATAGGCAAGAAGACTGAGACTCAGGCAGATTAAGTGACTCTTAGTGGCAGAGCCAGGACTCCCCTCTTAGACTTTTGACTGTACTATGTCTATTACTTTTTCTCTGCATCAAAATCCTTCTATCTGTGATTAGTCTCCCTGACACTTTGATTTTCCTCTGAGACATCAATCAAGTTAGTCAGGTGCTCTTTGCTTCATTTTCTTCTTTATGAAATGGGGTGACTGATATTACTTAGAGTCAAGTTTGTAATACTAGCTTTAACATTTCACTGTAAAAGGCTATGATCTGTAGTAATTTCATAATTTTATTCTGTAAGGTATTTTTCTTAGTGTGCAGGCATTGCTACATGGCCCTTTTAGCCACCTCCTGATGAGTTTTCTGTTTTGCCTGTCATTTACCTATGCTACCTCTGCTCAGTTATATGTGGTGAGGTTGTGCATCTGGTTAAGCTGTTTTGAGCACTTCAGGGTGCAGTCAAGTCTAGGGACAAGGACTATGTTCTTAAGAGTCTTCCTCTGAGGTGGCCTCATTTGGCCTCACTTAGGAGTTGGAACAAACTTTTCTGTAATTTTCTGGCTTTTTTTTTCTTCTTTAGAAAATCACCACCAAGAATGCTTTTGGTCTGCACTTGATTGATTTTATGACCGAAATTCTCCAAGAAAAAGACTCTCAACAGACCAACTTTAAGGTGAGGATAACCTATCAACCTTTTGTATTTTCAGCTGAAGGAGAGGCTGTGTCTAGGAATGCTAAACTCCTGATGTGGGGCAGTTTTGTAATCAGTACTTTAAGTGAGATGGAATACCTTATCTTCTGTAGCTTTGCTTCTCTGTCATCATGCCTAAACACCTTTTTTTTTTTTCAGAGGCACTGGAATCATTAGCTTGTAGCCTGCAGCTTTTTCCTTCATGTTCTCACACGCAGCTCTTGCTTGTTTCCCCAGGTAGCTGCCGGCACCCTGGATGCCAGCACCAAGATCTATGCTGTTCGAGTAGATGCTGTCCATGCTGATGTGTACAGAGTACTTGGTGGGCTAGGCAAAAGTGCTCCCTCTGCAGAAGGAGCAGGCAGTCAGGAGGCAGGTGGGTTGGGGGTTTGGGTTCTTGAAAGGTGGGAGCAGAAGTTTACTCTGTGTATTTCTCTATCAAGGCAATTGTGCTGTCAAGTTAATTGATTTCAGAAGCAGAATGAAGTCAAGCATAACTCTTTGAAGAAATGTGACCGATTTTAAAACATAGAAGAGATAGGGGTCTGTTATAAAAGAGATTGGAGAACTTCCACGTGAAGAAGATACTCAGATGCTAAAATTATTTTGCATAGAAAAAGCATGAGAAGCCATTAAACCTTGACCAATTATGAAAGTCCCAGCCCAAATGCCTTTTAAAAAATGGGAAGCCTGAAGATGCCAAAGGGCATCTAACTCTGTGATATATTGGTTAGAAAGAAGTACTTAAGCAGGGCAGCTTTGAAGACTACAGGTTGAACCTATTTTGTACTTAAGTACATGCAAACTGTAAGTAATAGAAATCTGTAGTTTCATGTAATCCTTTTACCCTGGTCTACTATGTATACGGAAATGCCCATTTTATTTGGTATTTGTTTAGTTTAGAATAAAAGTAAAGTTAAAAAATAAACCCAAACCATTTAGTTGTTTAGTTACTGGAGGCACCTGCTGATACATGTGTTGGTTTTGAAAAGATTTAGTAATTGTTGGACATTTGATACCTGTTCAGATCATTTCAGCTCTAGGGCACAGATTAAAAGCTTTCAGGAAACAGGAATTCCCCTTCTAACAACAAATATCCTATTACCCACTAATGAGTGAGCCATCTTAGTCTCTGAGTCAAGAGGTATGTCTGCAACTGAAAATTCATCTGCAGTATATGGAGAAACAAACACTAAACCGATGTGGTATCTAAGTTTTTATGTTAGTGTATTGTGGATTAGGCAGGTCTGGTACCTGGAGCTGACGTCACATGCTGAAGCTAAGCCCCTCTTTTATACTGAGGCACTTTTATGATTCCCCGGCTCATTTATCTACTTAGTGGTGAGTCTGCTTCCTGGTGGTACAGTCTTCTCTTATTCTTTTAGATGAAAGTACTGCTGCACCAGGGACCATCAAAAAAGTCCAGAAACCCAAGAAGAAGCACCAGGGTAAAACTATTGAACAGAATCTAAACAACATCAATGTCTCGGAGGCAGATCGAAAATACGAGGTGAGGGAACAGAGGCATAAAATTGGCCCCTTGATCACCCCAATCAAATCTTTGATTACTTCATTCCTTTCTGTTTGTCCTCCTTGCATGTCTGCTTATAGATAGGATGCTTATTAAATCTGTATGTGATCACAAACTAGATAACAGAAACATGATCTCAGTAGACCAGAATAATGAGCCAAATCTAATAAGGTTAAATTTCATCCAGGATTAATATAAAGTTGTGCACTTTAAAAAATCATTTATTTATTTATTTATTTAAATGTATTTATTTTTAGCTTTTGACAACATTCACTTTTATAACATTTTTGAGTTTAAATTTTCCGCCTTCCCCAATACATGTACAATTATATTAAATGTATTTCCACGTTAATCATGTTGTGAAAGAAGAATCAGAACAAAAGGGAAAAACCACGAGGAAGGGGGAAAAAAAAGAGGGAAAATAGTATGCTTTGATTTGCATTCAGACTCCATAGTTCTTTCTCTGGATGTGGATACCATTTTCCATCATGAAACTTTTGGAATTGTTTTAGATCCCCGCATTGCTCAGAAGAGCTAAGTCTATCAAAGTGGTCATTGCACAGTGTTGCAGTTACTGTGTACAGTGTTCTCTTGGTTCTGCTCACTTCACTCAACATCAGTTCATGCATTCTTTCCAGGTTTTTCTGAAGTCTGCTTGCTCATCATTTCTTATAGCACAATAGTATTCCATTACATTCATATGCTACAACTTGTTCAGCCATTCCCCAGTTAATGGGCATCCTTTCAATTTCTAATTCTTTGCCACCACAAAAAGCTGCTATAAATATTTTTGTACGTGTGGGTCCTTTTTCCTTTTTTATGATCTCTTTGGGATAGACCTAGAAGTGATATTGCTGGGTCAAAGAGTGTGCTCAATTTTATAGCCCTTTGGGCATATGAACTTAAATTTTTAAAGAAATGTTCAGTGGTTTTTCAGTCATGCCTGACTCTTCGTGAATCCATTTGGGGTTTTCTTGGCAAAGATACTAGAGTGGTTTGCCATTTACTTCTCCAGCTCATTTGACAGATGAGGAAACTGAAGCAAATAGGGATGAGTGACTTGCCCAAGGTCACACAGCTAGTAAGTGTCTGAGGCTGGATTAGAACTCGGGAAAAGGAGTCTTCTTGACCCCAGGCCCAGCACTCTATCCGCTTTGCCACCTACTTGCCCTTTAAAGAAATAGACCATATAATCATAGGATGGGACCAATGCATACATATGATAAAAAGACCTATTTCAGCACATTATGAAGAACTCTTTAGTAAGTAGATCTGTCCAACAATGGAAAGAGTTGACTTGTAAGGTAGTGATTCTTCATTACTTGAAGAATTCAAATGCAACTGAGAGGACAGTTTAACAGTGATGTTGCAGAAAAGACTCCTCCATGGGGTATTTGGACAAGACTAACGTGTCTTTGAAGGTTGAGATTCTATCTTTTATAAATTTGGAGAATCTGGGACTTGATTTGTAATGTTCATCTGCTGTGCCTGTTTAAGTATTTATGTACTATTAACAATAGAATCACCAACTTAAGTAATGTGAACCGAAAGGGCTGTCATTGCCCTTTACTAACTGACAGTTATTGGAGGGAATGACATTTTGATGTAATGAAAGTACTGATCGACAGATCATAGTTATTATTTACCAACCTCTGTAGCAACTCTCATAGGACCTGGGCCTATTGCAATGAAAATTTTTTATGGGGTTGAGGGGATTGGACAAGAATTATATGTAGTTAACATTTTAATTTTTGAATGCAAATGAGTCCCGAAAATGCTGTTGCCTTCTTAAATAGGCTAACTTTTGCCTCTATAACATTGTTTATATTACAAATAACTCCTTCCTCCCCAGATGAATTCTGAATTTTGGGTTGTGGAGTAGAAATAGATTTCAGAATTTTTGTCAGACTCTATGACTTAAAAGTTAAGCATTTCATACCTAATCTAAATAGTAGTTAATTAGCAAATGAAAAGAAACTGTTTGAGCTTTCCTGGAGGAAATATTTAGGCACAAACTGCCCAACTTGCTTTCTTATCAAATAATAATAATAATAATAATAAATCAGCTAACACTTATATAGCACTTTAAGGTTTGCAAAAGTCTTTGCAAATATTGTTTTATTTTATCTTCACAACAACCCTGAGAGGTAAATGCTATTGTTATTATTAGATGCTAGCTGCCTCTAATGGAGTGGATAGAGTTCTAGGCATAGAGTCAGGAAGACCTGAGTTTAAATCCAACCTCAGACACTTAATAGCTGTGTGATCCTGGGCAAATCCTGTTTGTCCCAGTTTCTTCAGCTGGATAATAGCATCATCTACCCACAGGGTTGTTGTGAGGATCAAATGAGATATTTATTATATACTTAGAGTAGCGCCTGGCACATAGTAGGCACTATATAAATGCCTATTCTCTTCCCTCTTTTCCCTTCCTCATTTTACATATAAGGAAATTGAGGCAGGCAGAAGTTAATTGACTTACCCAGGGTCATACTGTAAGTGTCTGTGACAGGATTTTTTTTTTTTAATTAGTGGTCATTTTCGTGAATGGTTTGGACCTATGGTTCTTGATTTTGGGCAGTAGGGAATGATAAAGGGAATTGAAGGACAGTTGCTGTTTTGTGTCAGGAAATAAGGGAGACAGCATGGTGCAGTAGAAAAGGCATTGAATTTGTAGTCAGATGAGGACCTGGTTTATAATCCTGGGGCTACTACTTTTGTTACCTTGGGCAAGCTGCATGACCTTTTGGGGCCTTAGTTTCCTCATTTGCAAAGCAGCGGAGTTGGACTAGGTGAGCTGCAATATTTCTTCTAGCTCTAAATCTCAGTTGAGTGGTATAATGCTTTGAGAAAAGCACAAGGTTAGGAGATGAGTTAGCTGGGTTCTTGTTCCACCTCAATCACTATGTGACCCATGACAAGTCACTTAACTTCTCTCAGCTCAGTTTCCTCATCTGTACAGTGGAAATAATAATACTTACACTGTCTCTGTGTTATTATCTTTTCCAAACCTTGGATTTTGTTCCTTTAAAATTTTTTATTGATAGTTTTTGTTTTTATATCTCCAAGTACTTCTTCCTGGAAACCTATTTCTTGGAACAAAGAATGAAAAAGAAATGGAAGAAAAAGCAGTTCGGCACAACTAACCTTTACTAGTTTGACAGCATTCCACACCTGTCACCTCCCACCTCCTGCAAGGAAGGCAGGGGATGCATTTCTTCCTCTTCAGGGCAAGCATTAACGTTACAGTTACTTATTGTTCAGTTTCTTTTTGTTGTCGTTCTTTTCATTTACATTATTGTAGTCATTGTGTATATTGTTTTCCTGATTCTGCTTGTTTCACTTTGTATTAATTCATATGTCTTCCCATGTTTCTCTATATTTATGGGTCATCATTTCTTACCTTGAAATAAAATTTCATTCCATTTATGTACCACAGTTTGTTTAGTTGTCCCTCAATAAATGGGCAATTACTTGCTTCCATTTCTTTGCTATTGTGAAAAGAACTGCTATAAATGTTTTGATGTGTATTGGACCTTTCTTTTTATCTTTGGGCAAGCAAATTGACTAATTCTTTCAGTACCTTGGGACATAGTATGTCAAAGGCATGGAGCTACTCTTACTGTCTCCCTGCTCCTCTTGGAGCCTTTTTTATTCAGTCTCATTCAGGTAATCAATCATTGATTGAGCACCTCCTCTGTGCCAGGCACTGTGAGTCCTTCTCTTGGACAGAAGCAAAATAGAAGTGGAGTTGTTTTGCTTTCCCTCAGTTCACATCCTTTCCACCTTGAGCAGTGGACCTATCCCTTTTTGAAACCTTCTTTTTTCCCCAATATAACTTAAAATCCTTTTTTGTTATCTTAATGCTTTCTCATTAGCTTCCATTCATTTTGAAGCTTTTTTTAAGGATTTTGCCATCCTTTTGTATTAATCTTCTATAACTTGTTTTACTTCTGCCTTCTGTGCATGCCTTTATAGATTGCCTTGGTCAGTGAATTCCCTGTGCATCTGTATTGATCTCTTTAGATTATTTCCTTTCTTTTTCATGGAGATTTACAGAATTTTATAAATTTTTCATTCGGCAGAATTTATCGTAACTACATTGGTAAAGAAGTGTTAGAATGAAGCCTTAGACAAGAAACAATTTATTCCATAGAATTGTATACTGTAATGGTCTAGTTTGAAATGGGATGATTGTTACCTGGATAAAGAATTGAGAAAGCATTTCTTGTGTAGATTTTGTCTTTTATAGAGAGCCAGATTGAAAAATTACACAGTGTTATTATTGGCATCTGCTTGAGCATAGAAATAGCTTTGTTAGACCCTTTTAAATTTTTTAAATTATATTTGTTTGGAAGGCATTTTACCCGTATTAGTTAGTTTCTTTCAAAGCCAAGGTGAACCTTAACCCCAACCCTGCCCAGATATGTTGTTATTGTTCAGTTGTGTCCTACTTTTCATGACCCCATGGACCATAGCACTCCAGGCCCTTCTGTCCTCCACTATCTCTCCAAGTCTGTCTAAGCTCATGTTCATTGCTTCTATGACAATATCTATCCATCTCATCCTTTGCTGTCCTCTTCTGCCTTCAATCTTTCCCTACATCAGGATCCTTTCCAATGAGAACTATCTTCTCATTATTATGTGGCCAAAGTATTTAAGTGTCCAGATTTGAGTGCTGTCCAAATGAATGCGGTTTTACTATGATTTTATTTGTCTTGTCATCGCTGTCTGTTTCTCAGTCATATTATTATATCTTTTGTATTTGCACTCAGATTGATCCCATGTTTCAGAAGACGGCCGCCTCATTTGATGAGTGTAGCACTGCTGGGGTATTTCTCTCTAGTCTTCGGTGTTCTGACTATAGGAGTGAGCTCCTTTTTCATTCCGATGTCCGGCCTCTCTCCACTGCAGAGCCTCTCAAGTTCCCAGCTTTAGGGTCGGTGGAAGTAACAGATTTAAAAAGTAGGTACAAATATTGCCCCCAACAAGGGTATTTAAATCACAAACAAAACTGATTCCAAGCACTTAGAATTAAAATTCTGGGTTTAAGTTCCAGCACTGTCACTTTATTAGCTTTGAGACCTTGGGCAGGTTGTTTAAACTCTTTGGACTCCGATTTCTTCATCTTTAAAATGGAAAAGAATACCTGCCTTCCTCACCTCACAGGGTTGCTGTGAGGCTTCAATGGGATAATTATGTAAAGCACTTTGCAGTCTTAAAGTGACAGATAAATATCAGCTGTTACTATTTGTGAGGATCAAATGGGATATCAAGGTATGTTAAAGTGCTTTATAGACATAAAGTGCTACACAGATGTCAGTAGTTGTTGTTATCTCTATGCCACTGGTTCCTATGTGGTGTCTGTTGAGGATCAGAGAACTTGCATTAAATTATGTGTCTTGTTTGCATCAAGTATTGTAGGGACCCCAAAGGAATGGTCAGTTAAATCACAGATTTTTTTTCCCCTGGCAAATCAAGCCTCAAACAATTTCAGTGAATGGTTTGATATTCATTGCAATTTGGTGCAGATGTTCATTATAAACCAGAGCTGTGTTGAAGAATCACTCAGAGCATAGCAATTTCTAGCTTAATCAAAACATGGCTTTATTACTTACCTGTAACTCTTACAAAGAGTATATTTCAGCATAGAAAGGCATACTGTGGAGAAGTTTGTTATCCAACTGGGCAATGCTAGACATTTTTATACCCCTGGAAGGATTAAAATTAAATGGGTTTTGGATGAGATAAATGGAGAGGTACAGAGTTGGGAGATGATGGAGTTATACAAAATGGAATTACAGAGGCTCACCAGCTGTGGAGGAGGTAGATATTGGGATGTTCCAAGAAAGAAGAAAGTACTAGTGGGTAATTGATTACAGCAAGTAGTACAAGCACTTCTGTCGTGCTGAAGAATGCAAAATTTCCCATGGGAAAAAATAACTTTTTCCTACTAGAATTTTTTCAGGTTAGCAATACCTATCCTACCCATCTGCCTTTGCAGTAATATCCAGGTCTCTAGAAGCACAACAATAAGACAAGCTTAAAGTTTTAATTCCACAGCTTCTTAGGGATTAGTTTCCATATTCATATCGCAGAACCTTCAGATAACTGTAGAACTTTAGAGTTTGGATCTAGAATAGGGGCCTCAAGATACAGGTCACTGTCTGGAAAGGTTTGCTTATAGAGAAATGTTTGCCAGTCAGTACAGGAGTTTCACAGGAAGTGAGACTTGAACATCTCCAGGGTGATTTAGTTCAGATCTTTTTGGGATTCCCCTTTTGCCACTCAGAATTCTCACAGAGACTCTGGAACTGACCTACATCTTCTGAAGATCCCCTTAATGTCCTGTTGATTCCCCAGTCATACTAGAAGATCACCCTCTTTTCCACCCATCCCCCTCCCTCTGGCATTAGTAGGGTGGGGAAAAGATCTCCTGAGCTTAATAGTCCAAACCCCAATGTATACTTTTATGTTAGACTGGGGTTGTGGTAGTTATAAGCCAGAGGCATCCCATAGATAGGTACCCATTAGACAGACACTTGGGTTGCAGATTAGCCCCCTGCTTCACATTTATACCATGCATAAAATTTATGAAATATGCCATGACATTTGGCCCACCCCTGGGGTCTACCCAATAGGTAGAGTCCCTGTTCCTAGAACATACCTTTTCTCGTTTGTGTCTCTTTTCTAAGGTGTGACTCCTGTCCAAAATATTTGCAAGTATTCATTGTAAATTTGGGTATTATCATATTTCCTCCTGAGGTAGGCAAACTTTAGCTGATTTAAGAACCAAAATAGGATTCTAGGATTGGCCACAAATTCCTAAGGCATCCTTTTAGGTTCTCTAGTTCCAGTGTAGGGCTTACAAGTTTTCTGGAAGAAAAAGTCGGTGCTTGAGAGTACTTTCTGAGAATAGTGCATAAACTCTTCTCCAGAGAATGTGTACACGTGCTCGAATATGCACATTGCAGAAGGCCAATTCCAGCTGACTAAAAATACACAAAGCTGGCTTTCAGCCACTTTTGTTGGTAACTTTGATACAATGCCCTCAGCCAGAATATAACGAGTATATCATTTTCATTTTGACATTGATTTGAAATAGATGAGGAAAGTAATTTATTTGACTTTAAATCCCTGTGATCTTCCCGCCAGCTGCGCTGCTGCAGTGTGTGGAGGAGCGCCAGATTTGCCCTTCACTGGCTGAGTTCCAGTTTTCTAAGTGGGACAGTGACGCTCTTACTGAGGTATAGTAAACTTTTGGTGTAATTGCTCTGGGTGAGTCCCAGAGTGTGTACTTGTGGTATGGTTGCATGTGCCCAGCATTCTCAGTGTCCAAGATTAGTTCAGTCAGATGGGAACCAAAACTCTGTGAAACTCATTCTTATTTAACCAGTTGTAGGGAAAATATTTCCTTTGGCACGTTTGTAGGAACAAAAACCCGAAGGGTAACACAAATAGTCCTGTGTTGTTGTAAAATGAAATGAATTCTGGAATTTTTCTTGTTATCCTTTCTCCTCTGCTTCATGGTGGTGAGGTGGCCCTGCTTAAGTGAAGCCTTAGTAGGATTAATTCTCTGTTGCTGATTATCCCAATAGCCTCTGTGCTCTGAGGCTGCTCTGTAAGCTTCAGGAATTTCCTGCTCTTTGAGGTTATGTCCCTTGGCACAGAGCTTCCTGAGAAATCATGATGTGTAAAGCTTTCCTTTATTTATTTTTAGCTAGGCCCCTTTAGCCTCCTCATTAAAATTAAGAAAACAAATGGTCTCCATGGAAAATTGTTTTCCCTAAAACATGTAGTTTGTGGATTTGAATTCCTGTTTCATGTTCTACATTATGCGCCTGGCAACAGCACAGCTCCATTCTGTATTGTGCCTTATAAACTTCCTCAGCTCTTTATTTATGGCAAGTATGCTGGGCTTAGAAGTAGGAGTAGGACAGTGGTACAAAGAGAGCAATGGAGCAATTAAGACATGTGGGAAAAGAATAGCATTTTTAACTAAAATTTAAAAATGAGAAGATGCAGTGAGTCTGTTGAAAAAATGATTATCAGCTTACTGAGAGAGGAGTGACTAGGTCACTTGATCAGGGGCTCTTTTTTTTTTCTCATTTTATTTTGTTTCTTTTCTCAATTACATGCAAAAATGTTTAACATTCTTGTTTTTAAAATTTTGAGTTCCAAATTCTCTCCTTCCTCTCCCTCCTTGAGAAGGCAAGCAATTTGATATAGATTATATGTGTGCAAAACATTTCTATATTAGCCATGTTGTAAAAAAAAAAAAAGACACCCCCCCCAAAAAAAAAACAAACCAAAAAAACTAAAACCAACCAAGAAAAATAAAGTTTAAAAAAGTATGCTTTGAGTGGATAGAGCACTGGCTGTGGAGTCAGGAGGACCTGAGTTCAAATCCAGCCTCAGACACAACACTCACTAGCTGTGTGACTCTGGGCAAGTCACTTAACCCCAATTGCCTTGTATGTTTTTTAAAAAAATGGGATGCTTTGATCTGCATTCAGACTCCATCAGTTTTTCCTCTGGATGTGGATAGCATTTTTCATTATAAGTCCTTTGGAATTGTCTTGGATCATTGTATTGCTGAGAATAGCTAAATCATTCACAGGTGATCATTATACAATATTGCTGTTACTATATACAATGTTCTGGTTCTACTCACTTTACTTTGTATCAGTTCATATAAACCTTCCTAGATTTTTCTTTCTTTCTTTCTTTCTTTTTTAAGACGATTGGGGTTAAGTGACTTGCACAGGGTCACACAACTAGTAAGTGTCAAGTGTTTGGTCTGAGGCGGGATTTGAACTCAGGTCCTCCTCACTGCAGTGCCGGTGCTCTATCCACTGCACCACCTAGCTGCCCCTTTCCCAGGTTTTTCTAAAAACATCCTGCTCCTAATTTCTTAGAGTACAACAGTATTCCATCACAGTCATATACCACCACTTACCTGTTCAGCTATTCCCCAGTTGATGGGCATCCCCTCAATTTACAATTCTTTATCACCACAAAAAGAGCTGCTGTAAATATTGTGCATAATTTGCATTTCTCTAATCGAAAGTGATTTAAAGCATTTTGATCAGGGGTTCTTAACCAAGAGTCTACAGACCTTTTGGGGGTCTGTGGATAGTTTTTTTGTGGGGGCAGGTTTGGATAGGGGAAAATATTGCACGTTTATTTTCACTGTTTTATTCTATTACTCAAATTACCATTTCCTTTCATTATGAATTAAAAAAACAACAAAACACATTCTGAGAAGAGATCCATGGGCTTCACCAGACTGCCAAAGGGGTCCATAGCACAAAAAAGGTTAAGAATCCCAAGTGTTGATATATTCTTTATGTTCTTTTTAGTCTTTGTCGGTTCTGGTTGACAAGTTTAAGAAGAGCGATCAAGTATTTGATATTAATTCTGAGATTGAAGATAGTGATAGTGAGGAGTGTGCTGGTGTGCCTCTGGAAGATGACTTTGATGCAGACATTCATGATCAAACAGCAGGAGGGGATCCTGAGTTCAGAAGTCGCCGGAAGTCTTCTGAATTCCAAAATGCCAGGTAAAATGAAAGAAAAAGACTTTGGGAGCAAAGGGAGATTTTTTTGTGAGCTCTTCACATCAGTTTTTAGTAGATTTCCTTTGGGGATATTTGACTCCAGCCATATTTTGATGGGAAGATGGTATGCTACATTTCAGATAGTGCCAGGTTGCAGTTTTTTACCTTTCAGTAAGACTCAGCATAAACTGGTAGGAAGTTGCCTTGAACATTTTGTCTGTGAAAGAAAGCTCCATCCTTATAAATAACAACTCCATCACATATTGTGAACATACAAAGTCTGAACCTGATTGAATGAGTCAAGCAGCTGTTGGGGAGGGAAAAAGGGATCCATAGGACACAGTTCATCAGTCATTCCTTTTAGTGGCATGTGGACCCTAAAGGTCTTCACATAGCTGCCAAAATAATTTTCCTTAGTGTGATCTTGTAATTCGCTTGACTAAGAACCTTAGTGGCTCCCTGTGACGTCTAGGGTAAAATAAAACTCCTGGCATTTAAAGTCAGAGTTTATTTCACGTTGTTTCCCTTCATAAAGTGTTTCAGCCAAACTTGCTGTTACTTAAACTCAGTATTCTACCTCCCCCCTCTGTGATTTTCTATAAGTTATCCTCATTCCTGAAAAATACTCCTTCCTTACGTTCATCTCTTAGGATTCCTAGGTCCCTCCCATCAAGGCTTAGCTTGTGTGTCGCCTCCTATGGGAAGCCTTTTGTGATCCCTTTAGTGTTCTCTTCAGCCTCAAATTATCATAGATTTATATGTTTACATGTTGTATCTACTCCAGTAGAATGTAATATCCTGGAGGGCATGGACCATCATTTGTTTGTCTTTGTATCCCCAAGGCCTAGAGATTTACTTATGTGCTGTCCTGGGGACTCTGTACCCCACCCCACACACACACACACACACACACACACACACACACACACACACACACACACAATCAAGTGCTTTTTCCTGCTTCTTGTTCTAGGTTCAAAAAGTTATACTCTGCCTTCAGTGCTTCCACTTCCTTTTGAAAGATGGACTTATCAATGAGGCATATCAAGAATTGATCAGATACTCTGCTTTTAGTAGAGTGAGACTTCCAGCAGAAGTCTGTTTAGTTGAAGCTGCCCCATGTCACTACAGTAGCATCACTATGGCAGTTTTGTGATCTGCATCAGGAAAGCACCATCTACATCTTTCATCAAGTTGAACAGTCTGTAGTGTATTTTCATGACATCGTTTCTCTTTCTCTTTTCTTTTCCGCAGAGTGGACTCTATCATGTTTCTTCTCTCAGGTCTGTAGATTTCCACATAGAGAGAGATACATCTTTTGGATAGGTAGTACCTTTATCTGTCACTTCTATATGATCTTTTCTTTGGAAAAACATATATGCTTTTATTATCGGTAGTGAGCATGATCCCAGCAAATTTTGGTGATACCCATGAGGGTCATATTTTGTTCTCTAAAAGAAAATCTTAAGTTCACTTTATTCATTACCCACACTTTGTGCATTGAAATATAGATATCTGAGGTTGTAAATGTGGTTTCCAGTGCCTTGTTATTTCTTCCTGTGAATTGTTGGTTATCTCCTCCACTATTTTTATCTCTTGTCTGATGGACTTCCCAAGTTTGTTGTTGTTTAATCCATCCCAAGTTTTTTTTATTTGTTTTTTTGATCCCTACCAAGTTTTACATCCTTGCCCATAGCAGAGTGTAAGCTCCTTGAGGGCAAGTACTGTTTAATTTTTGTCTTTGTATTCCCAGCATCTAACATACCACCTGGTAATAGTAAGTACTTAATAAACATTTGTTGAATTGAATTGAAATGAATCTAAGCAGTGGGCACTGAGGATACAGAAGTGAAAACTGTGCAGTTCCTATTCTCAAGAAGCTTATGGTTGAGTTGGTATGATCAGGTAACACATATAGCCGCAAAAGTATGATACAGGGTAGAATCTGATAAGGGCAAAGAGAGGGATCTAGACAAAATATCATAAGAAATATAATAAGGGAAAGATTACTTTCCACAGGCAGAATCAGGGAAAATTTTGAGGGGGATGTGTCATGTCACCTGTGCTTGGCCTTGAAAGAAGAGAAGGATTTCAATATGCTGAGATATTTTACTTTTTTTTTTTCCAGTCTGAGATTTAAAGAGACTGTTCCAGGCAAGGGACCAGGAAGGGTAGGATTCATTTGAAGTTAGATATCATCATTTTGTAACGGACCTACTTAGCACAGTTTCATTACTTCCATTAGTGCCGCTTAATAAATGGTAGTAGGATGGTGTTGCTGATCTAGGATTTCA
Source organism: Phascolarctos cinereus (assembly GCF_003287225.1). Taxonomy (NCBI): domain Eukaryota; kingdom Metazoa; phylum Chordata; class Mammalia; order Diprotodontia; family Phascolarctidae; genus Phascolarctos; species Phascolarctos cinereus. Next base: position 146,167,996 of record NW_027555625.1, on the reverse strand, counting down.
ACTCTTCTGTTTATCACTTACCCATATATCTAATCGATTACAAAATCTTGTAATTTTTATTTCCTCAGTCTCTTGCATCTCTCCCCTTCTCTCCATTTACATAGTTTCTTCTCTAGGATAAGCTCTCATCCCTTATACCTAGACAATTGCAATAGCCTCCTAATTGGTCTCCCTGCCTCACTGTCTTTTCCAATCCATCCTCCCGTAGTTGCCAATGTGATTTTCCATATCACTCCTCTACTGAATAAATTTCTACGGCTAATAGTGGTTAAAGTTCCTAGTTGGCTTAGGTGATGGATGGTTATAGTCCTAATGAGTCCAAAGTCTTAGTTTTGATTCCTTTATTGACCAATTTTTTTAAAATTAAAAATTTTCATTTTTTCTCAGTTAGCACATCTATTTTCTCTCCCTCCCATCTCTCCTTCATTGGAAAAGAAAAACAAAACCCTTGTAACAAATATTCGTAGTCAAGCAAACAGATTCCCACATGGTTTATGTCCAAAATATATTTCAATCTCACCCTAAATCTTTAACTTCTTTCGGGGATGAGTGGCATGTTTCATCATGGGTCCTCTGGAGTCATGGTTAGTCATTGCTTTGATCACAGTTCTTAAACCTTTCAAAGTTGCTTGTCTTCATAATGTTATTATATAAATTGTTCTCCTGTTTTGCATATTACACTCCTCATCGGTTTATACGTGTCTCCCCCAGTTTCTCTGAAATTGTCCCTTTCATCATTAAAAATTTTTTTTTAATTTCTTTTACAGTTTTCCCCTTCATTATTTCTTACAGCACAGTAATGTTATGTTATATACATTTACCATAATTTGTTCAGCCATTAGTTTCCAGTGCTTTGCCACTACAAGAAGAGCCATTGTAAATAATTTTGTACCTATGGTTGCTTTTCCCCTTTCTTTGATTTCTTTGGGGCGTAGACCTAATAGTGGTATTGCTAGCTAACCAGTTATTTTGACTTCATATCATATCAGGGGTTTGGGAACATTTGGTGTGTCTGCACATCCAGGCAGCACCTTCTTCCTCCAATTTAGTCTTATCTGTGCCTTACTTAGTAGAAGCAAGAGTTCTGTGGGGGAACAAACTTCCTCAGGGGAGTGAACTTAATAACCATGGGGTAATGTATGCAATGAAGCTAAGCCTTTTTGCCCAGTGTTTTACCATAGAATCACCAAATATTAAAATTGAGAGGGACCTTAGGATCATCTAATTTAATATTCTTGAATGAGGTATCTGAGGTCCATAGCCTACCTTACAGGGATTTTTGAGGAAAACTCTTTGTAAACCATGAAGTGCTACAGAAATATGGATTAGATAATTTCATTTATATAGCAATTTATGGTTTTGAAAGCACCTTGATACTGATTAATAAGTCCAGTTTCCTTGATGATCTGGAAGGGCAATTCTAGTTCTGGTCATAACACAGTTTATGTTTATATAGTGCTTCAGCATTTACGAAGCACTTTTCCCATAATGCCTGTGTGACAAAGACAGTTCAAATATTGTTACCCTCATTTTATCAATGAAAAAACAGGATCAGAGATTGTGACTCACTTGCATATAGTCACGGAGCCAGGGTGGAAGCCAGAATTTGAACCTAAGTTTTCTGATCCCAAGCCTAGCACTCCTTCTACTGTGCCAGTGAGGGCATACTTGGGCTCTGGGGCAAACGAGAGTTAGCAAGGCAGTTTCTGATATCCAGGAGAGTTTGTGAATAGCGGCAATAGGCCCAGGTGAAAAGGAACTGCAGCGATTTTTTGCTCTTGTCTTGGAAAGTGCAGCAATGTCACCTTGAACCTTAACTGATTGAGGTGCTTCAGAATACTTGGTGGGTCAGGGCTAGAGCCCACTTAGACTCTTTCACTAGCACAAAAGACTCTTAGTGCTCATTTGTTCTGTACCCTTGACTTGAGTGTTTCCAGTCTTGGAGATGAAGCTCATCCCTTCCATATATACAGTAAATAAAATAGTAACCATTAAATCAAAAATTACCAGTGCAAGTACTTAGATGGAGTAAAACAATGTGTTTGAGCTAGGAAATAAGAAGAGATGAGAATGTTTTATCACAGAAACCTGTTCATGACCTAGTTCTCTACTTAACCCTGGGGGAAGAGGAATTGGAAGATGAAGAAGGAAAGGGGAGGAAGGACAGTATTCTGGAATGCCTGGAATGTCTGTTCATAAAAGGGTGGGCAAAAGAGTTGATACATTCTACCCTTTACTGTCATCTCAAACTCTGAGTCAGGCTTTTCCCAAAAGTTTAAGTAACTCTCTACTGAAAACGCTTTAAAAAGAAGTGTTTCCCAATTCAGTAAACATCTGTTAAATGCCTACTATGTGCCAGGCACTATGCTAGGGCAGGGACTTCCTCTCTCTGTTTCTTGCTAGAGATATAAATAAGAAACAGAAGGTCTTTGTCCTCAAGAAGCTTTCATACTGGGGCAGCTAGGTGGGGCAGTGGATAGAGCACTGGCCCTGAAGTCAGGAGGACCTGAGTTCAAATCTGGCCTCAGACCAGACACTTGATACTTACTTGCTGTGTAACCCTGGGCAAGTCACTTCACCCCAATTGCTTTTAAAAAAAGAAGAAGAAGCAGAAGCTTTCATACTAACTAGGGAAAACAATGCAAAACAGAAGCTTGAAGGGGGGGGTGGGGTCATACCTGGCATGGGGGTGCCATGTTCCATAGAGTTCAAACCAAGCAGAGCTGCAGATGGAAAGTAAAGAGTCAGTCCTAAAAGGGAGATCATCATATATGTTATCACAGAAAGCATTTATTAAGCACCTAACTTCATATGGTCCTCAGCTAGAGAAAGGACAAAAATACTTAAATGTCACACTTACCCTCTAGGAGTTTACATCTGAATTACTCCATTTTTTAAGTATAAGCTATGTGCAAGGTGGTAGGGAAATAAGGGAACACCAGAATGGAAAATTGTGAATGTCAAAGAATGAGTCAGTAACTAGGTGAATAAAAGCATAGCTTTACAGTATTTTATTTTCAGAAATGTGAACAGGTACTCATTTTTAACATGATCACTTCCTAATGTGACCCAGGATGTTCAAGTGCCTGACAAGCTTTCTGATTCCATGAGAGAAAAATATTTTTGTTAAAGACTGTAGGTATTTGCACCACAGTTTTGTACAATTATGTAAACTTGCTCCCCAAGAATACGTCTTTAAGAGGACCATGTAGTAAAATGAATAGTTATGCTAATGATGACCAGTTGACTCCTTATTTGCACATCCTTTGCTTGCTTTATCTGGTTCTTTCAGATAATCAAAATTAAATGAACCATAGAATTTCAGAGTTTAGAAGATCTTGGAAGTCACCTAGTCCAACCCATAGCCGAAAAAGAATCCTTATTTCATCATCTCAGGCTTATTTCAGTGAAGGGCACCCTCCCAAGGCAGTCCATTCCATTTCGGGGCGGCTCCCATTGTTAGGTGGTTTTTCCTCGTGTGGAACCTAAATTTGCTTCTTAGCAGCTTCCAGCACTATTCCTAGTTCTGTCCTTAGGACCAAATAGAACAAATCTAAGCCTTCTCCCACATGACAGCCTCTTGGATATTTGAGAACAGTGAGCATGTCCCTGCTAAGTCTTATTTTCTTCTGGCTAAATTTCCCTAGTTCCTTCAGATATTAATATGGCACAAACTCAAGGCCTTTCACCACCTGGGTTTCCCCTTTTTAGAACACTTCCTACTTTATCAGTATTCTTCCTAAACAGTGGTGGCTGGAAATGAATACAGTATTCTAGACCAGAGCTTAGTTTAGTGGAATTGTCAATTCCTTATTCTTGGAAGCTGTGGTTTTCTTTGAAGATAGACAAACTTACCTGTTTAAAAGTGGTGAAATCCAAATATACTGCAAAATGTAGCAGGCATGAGAAGTGAAGCTTATCATCAGTACTGCCAGTTTTGTATCAGAAACCTGAGTATTATCCATGAGGGATGTAGTATTGCCTAGGGATCCTGTTTTTCTGTTGAGACCCACTGACCTGCAGAAGAGTAAAAACATTTAATATAAATGAAAGTTTGAGAGGAGAGGTTCAGATTTATTTGTTTTAGAGAAATAAACTACTCCCATTTATCTTCTTTTCAAATTAAAACTAGAAAACAACTAACACTATTAAATAATAAAACCACCTTACATTTATGTGACTGAGAGGCAGCGCAGTGTAATGGAGAACATTAGATTTTTTTTGGGTATACCAGAAATTTGGGCAAAATCCCATTGCAAGTGAATATCATTATAAATATATGTTCTGTGTGAGAAAACTTTCTGAGCCCTTGCATTGGTCTACAACAATTGTGCTATGTGGAACTAGTTACAATAAATTTTATACAAAGAAAAAGTTTTAACAAAAACTTAAACTTTTAAGATGACCTCAGCTAATTAAACCCAGTTCTTTCATTTTACAGAGAAGAAAACTGAGACCCCAAGAAGTGAAGTGATTTATCCCAGGTCACACAGTGTAGTTAATGGTAGAGCTGGGACTACAACCTTGATCTCCTGGCTCCTAGTCTAGAGCTTTCTTCAACTTGCTGCCATTCTGCACAAGAAGCACTTTCTTTGGTTCCAGTTTTTGTGATGCCATATTCTGTATCAAATTTTACTTAATTTAAATGTGCAGATAACACTAACAAAGTAACTTTACATTTGTGCTTTTGAAGCCTGGGAAAGAAATATCAAAGTCATGATAAATTTTTGATCTGGAAAGGACCATAAGCCTCCTTATTTTATGGATGAGAAAACTGAGACCTGCCTAAGAGCAGAATTTACCAGAGGCCTAAATCAAGGTTTTTGACAATGGAACATGTTGCCTCTACTGAGGCAACTCTTCTTATCAAGTAGTATTCCGAGTAATGATTACTCTTGACTCTATCTCTTCTTGCTTTAAACATCTCAAAAATGTGAGAGAAAAGCACCTTTATTTCCAAACCTATCAAGACTCCCCCCCGCCAAAAATCATCAAACAGATTTTATGAGCTAGGCAGAGAAAAAGGGGGTTGGCATGACATATGCATCCAACATTCACCTCAGTCTAGTAGGGAGAGGCTTGAATCAAATCAATTTAACAGATTTCTATTAAGGATCTGCTTCGTGTAGAGCTTTGTGCTAGGCCTGAGAAGGGAGACAGTTTAGACAAGATGTGATCAGTGCCCTGAAGGAGCTGACAGTTAGTGTGGGGATAAAGCACATACCAGAATACCTATAACATATGATGTAAACAAATCCATTAGAAAGGGGCAAAAAAACAGTGTTATGTGTTAGGGGTCAATTCTAGGCCTTGTAGATTGGGACTGAGATTTCTAGAAACATTTGTTTTAACAAAATTCCACCAGCAAAACAATTTGGATGTCTGCTGGAATTGACATAAAGGGATACTACATGCATAGTCCAAATATTAATAGCATTATTTCTCCAAAATTACTTCCTTGTTACCTTAACCTTTAGGTGGCAGCAGAGTAGCATACTTCCAACATACTTTGAGACCCTTGTTGTGAGCCCAACTCAGTCATGGTCTCAAATATCTTTATTACAGTCCACTAAATAGGTAGGATAAAAGATCTTTCCTGCCTAGCCATCCATTCAGTTATTGCATAAGAGCCAGGGAGCAGAGCTGTAGGGAGTGATGAGCAAGCCATGGTGGGCAGTTGATTGCGTTAGATAAAGATGTGAGTTTAGACTGGCATCTTCCCCACCTTTACTAGGGACTATGTCAGTTTGCTATGGGGACCATCTAGTTGCATGAAAGCAAAGCATGAGCACAAAAGATGTGGATATTTTGAAGTGTAGAATTATTCTACTGTATCAGAGACAATTTGATTTCACGGAAAGGACCCCATGGCTGGGAGTCAGGAGACCTGTTCTGCCATTAGCTGACTGCCTTTATGATCTTGGACCAAGTCATTTAACATTACTGGGCACTTAGTTTCTTCATTTGTAAGGAGAGGGAATTGGACTAGATGACTGCTAAGATTCCTTCCCATTTTAAAAGTAATTGATTCTGTAATGCAGCTTTAAGCAAGTCACTTAAGCATTGTCAATTTATGTGGCACTTTATACTTTCAGAGTGATTTTATGTCCATCTTTTTATTTGCTGTGCCTGCCTACCTCCCAGAGTTGTTATGAGGATAGTATTAGAGAGAGAACAGATATAAAAGTGCTTTACAACATTATCGGTACTATACAAATGAAGAATATTTTTAGTACTAATGAGGGAATTCTGTTTTAGGAATTGTGCTTTTGTGGCAAAGAAGCATGTATGTGGAATCATCTGTAAATAGACTAATCAGCTGTAGCTTACACAGAGATTCCGATTTTTTGTCTGTGGCAGGCAAGAGGTGATTTCTCTTGGAGATGGAGACATTGGGACCATGTGCCTCCACTTATCTATGAAGCCTGGAGAATATTCCTATTTCAGTCCCAGAACCATGTCTATGTGGGCTGGTCCTGACCACTGGTGCTTCAAGCCCCGTCGCAAACGTATGTATTTGTAGTGTTTGTATTAAGGAAGAAAGAGTCTGCAACTTCATTTTAGCAGCCCTTCATCATCTCAAGTGAGGAAAGGGAAAGGAAGATCATCATAGCTTTTTGGTATGTCCTGCTAAGCTAGGATACTGTGTTAGTCCTCTGGTTGCAGGAATAGTTGGGCCACAAATTAGGACTAAGCCTCCTTTTTTCCTCTCATTTTATCCCAGAAAGGTAGAAGCTAAAATTTATATTCTTTAGTTGTGCTTATTAGTAGCAAGGCAAATTATCCCCCAAAATATAAATTTAGTACTCAGATTACTTTGTTTGAGAGAGTTTACCTTTCTTAACATTACTGTGATATTAAGATGCATATGATTTCTTGATATCAATAGAATGATAAATTATGAGTGAGGAAAAAGTAACAATCCATCAAACATCTTCCGGTTTGCACTATTTAGGTTCCTGAAGGGTACAATATTGTCATGTCTTATGTGCTCATCTCTGCAGAAGACCCTACTTCTCAACAAGAGAAGAAAAAGAAGACTACAAAGAAAGTATTTGAAATCAACTTTGAGGAAGAGATTGACTTTAATGCACATTTCAAAAAAACTAGGGTTTGTACTGAATTTATTATAAGCTGTGCTTTCTTACCTCCCCAAGTGCCCTTTCTTGTGACTTCGGAGACGAGGTTTGTTTGTTTGTTTTTTTAACCATGTCAGCCCAATAAATCCACTTTTCAAAAGAAGCAAAATGGTAGCTTTATCAACCTGGTCCCTACATATAGAGGAGAGTAGTGATGGTCAAAAGTGGTATTAGGTACAGGACAGAGGGAACTAGGTAATGGTTGAAAAGAGGGAATGAGACCTGGTGCGGAGTACAGCTTTGTAACAAGTCATTTCTTATCTGGTATCCAGGGAGTTTCACTCTAGTCTTGGGCTCTATATGACTTGGCTTCTTTGATTTCTATATTCTCTTAATGGGGAAAAAGTATCTTCTAGTTGCTGTTGTTAAAGATTCTTGAAAATGTATTTCTCATCACCAGGCTGCTACCACGCTGGCCAAGTCAACTCTGGACAACCAGAGTAGGAAAAGCACCACCCTTCCATCTGATTTCCACTATGAAATAGAGAACATCATCCAGTTGAACCTGAAACCAGGGAACAAGGTGAGGCTACTCCTCAGGCAGCTCAGGACAAGGCTTCCACATGTGCTTTCAGATTCCTTTTTTTTTTTTTTGGCTAGGCAATGGGGTTAAGTGACTTGCCCAGGGTCACACAGCTAGTAAGTGTTATGTGTCTGAGGCCGGATTTGAACTCAGGTCCTCCTGAATCCAGGGCCGGTGCTCTATCCACCGTACCACCTAGCAGCCCCGCTTTCAGATTTCTAAAAGCTTCCCTTACAACAACCTAAATATGATGAGCTCTATTTGGCAGGTGAGAAGCTGACCCTAGAGAGACACGGTGACTTAGTGCTTACGATCACACAGCTTATAAGGAGCTGGACCGGAACTCAAGTCCAGGTCTCCTGATTCCCACATCTTGTATGTGTGTGTGTGTGTGTGTGTGTGTGTGTGTGTATGTGTGTGTTTTCCCCCCATTACACAATTTTGCCTCTAAGCCTTTCAGGCCTGTTAGTGATAAGTTGGTGAAATTCTGGAAATTTCACAAAGTATTAAGAAGTCTTTGTGATTGAAGCGAGAAGATTTGAAAGGGCTGATTCAAGGATTCACAGAAATAGGGCTACTATGAGGAGACCTTCAGGAACATAGCTCCAGAAATCTGGGGCTTGTGGGATAGCTGAGCATGTGTCTATTCCTGCCATAATTAAGTAACCTTATGCTTCTGCAGGAGCCTTGATAATCCTCCCCGTCCTGGCTTTTGTCTCTTGGGCTGGGAAAATTCACTCTCAGGTGTCTCATCTTTGACCAGTGTTCAGAAAAGGGAAAAAGAAATGCACAGGTGGCCAATAGCATTGCTTAGGACATGGAGACAAATGTGGCTGCTTCTGCCTCCAGTCAAGGAGGGGGAGAACACTTGGGTTTGGAAAGAAAGGAGGAAAGAAAAAGGTGAGAAAGACCATATCTGGAGCTTTGTGTTTGGTTTGGAACACAACATTTTAACAGTGACATCGACAGACAAAACTTTTCAGAGAATGGTGTCCGGAATCGTGAAGGATCTGGCAGTTATGTCACAAGAGGAACGTTTGAAAAATGAGCTATTTTGCCTAGAGAACAGAAGACAAAGAGGGACAGAACAACCGTCGTCAAATATAGGAACTGATTTGTTCTGAGTTTCTCCAGAGGACAAGACTGAGGCTAGTTAGTGAAAGTAGAATTAGAGGAAATAAGATTTTTTGGTCTTGGTAGAAAGATGAATTTTTTAGCTATTAGAGCTGTCCCACAGTGGAACAGGCTACCTCGAGGTGCTCAGTTCTCTGTACCTGGAATAGAGGCAGGGAATGGAAGGGGTTCCTGCACTGGAAGAGAGATTGAAGTAGATCACAAGAGAGAGGGCTAGAATGAGCCTTAAAAGTCATATACTGACAGATGGGGAAATCAAGGCCCAGAAAAGTCAGTGACTTGCTCACAGTTTTGCAGGGAGTGGGTAGCTTGGACACTATTCACCCCCTCCCCATCTTCTGATTCCAAACCCAGTGCTCTTCTCACCACACAATGACTACCTCTGAGATGACCTTTAAGGCCTGCTGTAACTCCCAAGAGTCAGCAATCTGTGCTTTTAGGTAGAATGAATGTTGAGATCTGAATTTATCTCCTTCGTCTTTAGTTTTAGCTCCCCTTTTGGAAACTGCTTTCTCCACTTGACATTCTGATCTCTCTTTGATAGTTAAGAAAGATGGCCTCACAGAGCGCTTCGTCGGAACAGGACGATGAGATCGAAGAGTATGATTACAACAATCCTAATGATATTTCTGAATTTTGCCCTGCAGTGCCGGTAAGGAGGGATGGAGAGGGGAAGGGAGAGAAACTTATTTTTTTCTTTTCTGCCAGCGAGAAGGGCAGGTTTCTTCTACTTGCCTTGTGTCTCCCCTTTGCCTGGCATAAATGGTGGTGTCCAGCTGACAGCCCCAATCAAGTGCACATTTTGGGTGTGGAAGGTGTGCATTGCTCATCAGCAGAGGAAAACTGAGAGCACTCTCAGGAAGAGACTGAGCTATTACAATAGGAAACCTGGAGGTCCTTTAGGGAAGCCTTGTTTCCCCCATCACATTGAAGGTAGGAGCTGTATCTTCTCTCAGGCCTGGGGCTCCCTGAGGTTGGGCATTATGTGTTATGCCTCCTATACTACTGAGGGTTTTCCCTGACCAGGAGTCATCTTTCTCCTATCAGAGTTATAGCACCTGCTCACCAAAAACCAGGAGAACCAGATCTCCTCTTCCTCCTCCAGAGCCAGAGCTTCCCCAGCAGGCAGGGACTGTGTCTGCTTGTAATCATTCTTGTTTCAAGCCATTTGTACCAAATGGGACTCCATTTGGTCCACAGAATCAATACTGAGCAACTGCTGTCTGTAAGATGTTTCTAGGTGCTATTATAGGAGAGACAAAGAAATATAAGACAGTTCTTGTCTTTGAGGAATTTACAACATTGAGGGTGGTGAGGTATACAGGGAGGAAAATGGAAACTAGTAACAGAAGGCAGGAATGATAAGTAGCAGAAGCAGAGAAATATGAGTGTCTCCACTCCTGCAAGGGAGGAGCAAGAAGGATGAGCGTTCTCCCTAGTTATATCTCAAGAGCGAGGTTTTTGCTTTTGTTTTTAAATCTTGTAAAATTTTGTAAATCTAAAATCTTCTTGATCAGCTATCAAGCTAAGAGAACCTTTGGAAGGTTTTTGTTGTTGTTTTTGTTTTTTGGTGAGTTTAATGATAATCTGATCAAGTCACATGTTTTGTTTTATTTGTGTACTTCAGTTATGTTTATTGAACAGACAATAGAACTATATCGCTAAGCTAGGCATCAAAGAGAGTAGTTGGTATTTGTGGCAATTTATTTCTTTTCTGAGTGTAGCTCTAAAATCTTTAGAGGTATTAAAATAGGATAGGCACCTGTCTGTCTGGGGTGGTTTAGGTTCGGTTTGGCCTGAAAGCAAGGGGGTGTAATTGGTGGTCCCTTCCAATTTGGGGTAAATTCATAAAACGTAGCACCTTCTGCTTCAATTGTTTTGAATGCATCTTTTAAGCCTAATGCCACTTTCTACAAAACTCGAGCAGCTATTTTTCTTTGCCTAGGCTGCTGACAGTGATGATGATGATGATGATGATGATGATGGCCCTGATGGATTATTTGTAGGAGCAAATGGGACCCAGTTTGATTTTACAATTAATCCCAACACCGGATTTGGAAATTCACAGGATAATGAAAATGATGCTGATGAAAATGGATTGGATAATCTGATAAACGGGGAGTTAAAATTAGTAGCTGAGCCGCAGAAGGTAAGACTTAAACATTTAACACATAAGTACAATACCAGTGGTTTGGTATTAATTTGTTTACTGTCAAGTTACAAACCAGACAGAGTTGTAAGATTTACTTTTTTCCCTCATTATTCATCACTGAGTGGCTGAGTGAGGAATGCCCCAATCTTAAGAAAGGCTGGTGGGTGAAGGAGGAAGCTTTCATTACTTTAGTGTTAGCTATTGATAAATAGACATGAAGTAGAACTGACCAGTTCTCCAAGGGAGCTCTGGTAATGCGTCTGGCTGGAGGAAGAGCTTGTCATACCAGACGTATTGATTAGGGTTGATGTTCACAGAGACGATCTAGGTAATGTTCAAGCTGAGAGTCAACACAATGGTGGCCTTCTGATTCACCAGACTTCACTTCCTTAGGTGTACTTGGGAATTTTTGGCCAGACTAGGATTTTAGATAACCATGCACATGACCCCAGAAAATGGGTTTAAAGTGAGAGACTAAAACTGTTTGCTCCTAATATGTCCAGGGCAAGGTCTATAATGCCACCATTAAAACTTAACACATGCTAATATGCCACTTTTCCATGCCTCTGGGCATTCATTTCTACAATGGCCTGATAAATGTCATGATGGATTCTTCTGTCTTCTTCAAATTGTAACCTGTCTGTTTCAGGTGAATAAAATTGAAATTCATTATGCCAAGACTGCCAAAAAGATGGACATGAAGAGGTTAAAGCAGAGCATGTGGAATCTGCTGACTGATGGCCAGGAGAAAGAAGCAGTTGCAGAGGTAGCCTGCCTTTCCTTAATCATAATTTGTTTACTCAGAAGCAAAGAGGCATGTCTTAGAAGAATAGACTTTGGGTCTACTCTCAGATCTTGGCCTCTGGAAAATAGCTGTGTGATGTTGAATTGGATTATTTCATTTTCCTGAGCTTCAGTGTCTTTGTGTATAAAATGAAAGGATTAGACTAAATGCTGTCTTCTAGTTCTAAACCCTCTGATCCTATGAAACAAAATTGTCAGCGTTTTGTTGTTGTTGCAAAGGAGCCTAGCAGCGTCTTTGTTGCCTTAAAGATAACTGGATCCAACCTTTCTCTTACCTGTGATTATCCTGATAGCGGACATCTCTAATGATCATTTCTGTGACTGCTACTACTAGGTAAATATAAATATCAAATTCTAGAGGTGAGCAGCTGATGTTCAGAGTTGTTAATGTATTCATTGAGTCACCTAGTAATTACTAGTTTTTGGGTCCACTCACTGAGCCAATTCTAAAACCATCTGCCTACTTATCTTTCCCATGTGTCTCTCCATCTTTTCCATAACCATAGGATGAGAGACTTTGGTAAAATCTAAGTAGACTGTCTGCAGCACTCTCTCTGATCTTCTAGTAAAGGTACCCTTTTAAAAAAGGAAATGAAGTTAGTTTGGCATGATCATTTTTTGAAAGTAAATGTTTCTTGGTATCTTTTGTTTTTATTTCACCTACATTTCGCATTATATTCATCTTCTCATTTTCCCCCACAGAGCCATCATTTCCAAAAAAGAAGAAAAAAGGAATAAAATTTTAGGCCGCTGGTTAGCAAAACTAGCCAAATGATCCAAAAAGTCTGACACAAGCAAGGTTCCATACCCATGCTTCTTCACCTCTGCAAAAAAGCAGAGGAAGTGGGAAATGGCCTGTTCCTGACAAAGCTGTGATAACTTCTCTTGATCATGGTTTCCCTTTCTAAAAGTCTTTAGAAGTTATTTTCTTAATAATGTGTTCTACAGTTTTTCAGGAACAGAAGTTAAATTCATGACTCTTACTGTTTGCAGACTCTGTTCCTTTTTTGAAAGTTAGGATGACATTTGGCCTTTATTTGTCCTGCAGCCCCTTTCCATTGTCTGCTGTCTTTCAGAGAGGACAATAACAGCTTAGCAATCACATTAGCAATCACAGTCCTTTTTAGTTCTCCAGCTAACTTTATGTTAGCCCAGGCCTGATGACTTGAACTCATAGAAAGCATAGCTACATGCTATTAGACTGTTTTCTCAGTCTAACTTTTTTTTGTTTTTATTTCTTAAATGGGTAAGTTTTTATTACTGAAATATATCTTCTCTCTCAACCATGAAAAATCATAAATGTGCTGAACAGGCCATGGAGAACCATGACTTCCAAGGAAACAGTCATACTTATTTTGGATTTCTATACCCTGCTAACCATTTTGATTCTTTACTTCCTAAAACCAAAGATATCCTCCTTGGAGGAGAAAACGTAAGCAAAATAAAAGAGTTGAAATTCAGCTTTCTTCTTTCTGTTATTATGATCCCTTCACTCAGAGCAGCAGGCTCAGTCCATCTTTGAGCTTTCCAACCTTGCTGCTAAGAAAAGAAAGCAAGCCTACTTTTCCCCTCAATGCCTTTTTCCTTTATAAAACTAGAGTGAAACTGAGCCAAAAGGGAACTTGGACACAGTACCAGATGAGAAGATTTTCAGTGATCTCACAAAGGACCTTCTAAAGAAGTAAGTACCAGAGCCTCTAGTTCAAGGGCAGCTGAAGGCCACAGTCAGGTTAACTGTTGGGGTTATCATTGTTGTGGACTGATTAATTGCTTCTTTGTTCTCACCTTTTACAAAGCTCAGGGCACAAGTGTTCCAGCTTATTCCTTGATTGAAAACAGTAACTAACAGATCATGTAACAGGACAAAGGAGCTAGTTATTTGTGCAGACTGTCACGTGATCTAAAAGCAGCCTGCTCTTTGTCCCAATTGTATGTGACTTGCCAGTTTTGGCTCTGCACTAGCATATTGGTTGACATGTACCCAAACCAGTAACCTGAGAAGTTATTCCATGCCAAAGACTAGAATAGAACCAAAGGTTTGGGATTTTCTCAACCTGCTTGTTAGAAACATGTAAAATATTTCTTTGTTTCTCACTAGCTCATTCTTTGTTTATGTGTATTATTCATGCTTAATGAAAGAGACTTTGTTCTTAGCACCTACATCATATGTTACCATTTCCTCCCCTTTGTTTTACAGACTGCCCCCTCTGATGGCTCAGAACCTTTCTGTACCTCTGGCATTTGCTTGTCTCTTACATTTAGCTAATGAAAAGGTAGGTAAATGATTTGGTAAGCACAGTGTCACTGGATAACAAGAGCATCCCATTTTAACTTCTTTCCTGAACAGACAAATTTCTTAGTTTACAGTAGTAGTAGCCTACTTATCTAGAAGTTAGCTAAATGGAATCCAGTCATGAACAGCAATGAAAACATCCAAGAAAAACCCTAAAAATTAAGACTACGGATGACGTGTTGTAGCTGGTTGGTTAACTGACCTGAAGAAAAATCTTTTCTCTGGCTAGTAAGTAACTCTGAAAACCCAAACTTCCTGAACCCAAAGTCAAGATCCAAGAACTAGAAAGGACTTTGGGATTCATCTGGTCCAGCCATGGGGATAATGTCAAGGAAGGAGAGAAAAGACAGAGGAAATGAGAAGTAACAATGAGTAGCATGAAGTAGAACCAGTAAAGGTAGTAGGGAAAGAACAGTGATGGTCAGAAGAAAGAAGACAAAATAAACAACATCTGTTAGACTAGAGCAGTAGTCTGGGGCCTTCAGGTAGAGATCAAGATAAATCCTGCCAGTTTCAGTGACCCTAATGGGTCAGTCACTTAAGATTTTCTGTATGTCCATGATTGTGTCTTTATGGATGGTAATCAGAGTGTTGTATAACACTTGTTAATTCAGTTCTCCAGGCTTATGCTTTGATTGTCAGAACCAAAGTGAAGTCATCCTCCTAGAGTGCTGCCCATCAAACACTTCGAAAGCACCCACTACCCAGCTAAATACTCATCATAGAATGAAATTGGGTAATGTGCTTTCTCATTCCAAAGAAAAAGAAAACTTAGTTGGCAAAAGCAAGTGCTGATTTTGATTGGTTGACAGTTCGTGAATTGGACAAGGGGGTTGGATGAGACGACTTCTTAGATCCTTTGTGACTGAAATATTTGAGCAATGCCAACATCTGTGGTGCTCCCTCAGCACTCTGCTCTGTGGCTGTGAAAGGTGGACCTGCTTAATGTTTAATGTATGGGGCCTGTACAAAAGGATAAACATAGACAAAGTACATTTCTAGGTCAGTACCTCAGAAATGTCATATCAGTGGAATATTATTATTTTAGTAGAGTTCGTTGGGTTAGAAATGTCTAGCTCAGCGTGAAGGATGAAGAATGTTGGAATCTCTAAAAGAATCTTGAGTGCCCTGCTCTCTAGTGCAAAGCATGATACACAAATATGCTTTGAAGATAGACTTAAGAACATATAATACTACCCCTGGTTGTTAAAGGCAAGACTGAAAATAGTCCCATGTGGTGCATGAAATTCCAGAAGCTAAGCCGGTTGGAGAACATGACATGAAAAAAGGAGTGGGTGAGATACAGCAGCACAAAGAAGATACCCTATTGATGTCAGTGTCTTGCAGATAGCCTGTGGCTCTAGTACCGGATTATTCTCATATCAAAACAGCTAATGCTGAGAGCAGTTGATCCTCAATTTAAATGTATAGTTATCTGACTTCTTTGCTGCATTTGATTGTGGTTTATGTGGACGTATTACTGAAATGTTCATTGATGTCTCCCACTATATTTTATTCCAGCCCCATTCCCTCTTACAAAAAATGGCAGAGTGGAGAATGAAATTTGGGTGTGATACAAATGATCTCTGAAGATATCTTTCTTTAAGAAGTGTTAGATACTGGAGAGATGTAGAGAACTCAGATGTAGTGACCTCAAAGGCCATCTGGTCCAATCCCTTCACTCAGAGGCCATTGACTTTTGAGCACAATATGTGTGCTTCCTGAATTGCACACCCTCCTCTCTCCCCTCACCCCCCCAAAAAAGGGAAAATAAACATTATCAGTTATTTCTCCTAATTGAACATTGCTAGTGAGATGGTACAGAAATTCCTAAAATGAGCAAAGAGGTATCCCACTGTACATTTCTCACAGACTCGCAGCATCTGAATTGGAAGGGGTCTTAGAACTCTTTCATTTAGGCCGACTCAAACCAGTGAAGAAATCCGTTCTACAGCATGTCTCAGACAAATGTTAATCCAGCCTTTGTTTGAAGACATCCAATGACAGGGCATCTTCTGTTTCGCAAACATTTTGGTTTTGGATTGTTCTACTTATTGAAGTTGTTCCTTGCTTTGAGCTGAATTCTGCCTTTCTTCACCTTCCACCTTCTGATGGTTCCTGGTCCTGCCCTATAGGACAAACTAAAATACGTTTAATTCTTCTTCTACAAGACAGTCCCTCAAATATTTGAAGACAACTATCCCTTCTCCAGTTTTTTTCTTTTCTAGGCAAAAACATTCTCGGCTCCCTAAACTGATCCTCATAAGGTACAAGACCCTTCATCAACACGTTTGCTCTTCTGTAGAACTATTTAACTTTTATCAATGTCCCTCCTAAAACATAATACCTAGAACTAAACACTAACCCAGATGTCATCTGAACAGTGGGAGCCTCTCAATGAAACCTAAGATTGCATTAACTTTTCTGTCTGCCGTAACATAATATTAGATTGTATTGAGTTTGAAAGTTAATAGATTGCCCAGATCTTTTTCAAACAAACTGTTACTTATGTTTTCCCTTTCTTGTACTGTGAAGTTGATTTTGAAAAAAGATTCAAGTGTAAGACTTTCTCATTGTCCCTTTTAAATTTCATCCTAGTAGTTTTGTAACAGTCATCTAGTTTGTTGAGGTCTTTTTGGTTCCTTACTCTCTATCACCTGATGTATTAGCTATTCCCAGTTTGATGTCACCTTCAGATGTGATTAAATGTGCCATCTGTGCTTTTATCTAAATCATTGACAAAGATTGTTTAACAGCACAGGGCCAAGAATGGCTCCCTAGAGCAATCCACTGGAGAGCTCTCTTTAAGTTGATGTCTCTTTGGGTTTGGTTTTGCCAGTAGAGCTGAGTCTACCTAACTAGATTTCTATCTAGTCCACATCTTTCTATCTCATGTACAAGAACAGCACAGGAAATTTTATTCAGTGATTTGCTGAAATCTAAGTATATACTCTGTTTAGAATAGTCCAACTGATCTACAAGTCTGTGGCAATACTATATATCAAAAAAATGAACTTGTGCAGACTTGTTGGGTTCACCCCTTCTGTTTGTAGAGGTTCACTATAACGCAATAACTGTGATAGAATTTTGCCAGGAATCAAAGTCAAGCTCACTGGACTATAATTTGGGATCCATTCTCTAACCTTCTTTGTAAATTGGGACAAAATGTGTCTTTTTCTTATCCAGTGGTACCACTCCCATTCTCCATGATCTTCTTTTTTTCCTCAGTGGTCTTTTAGATATTACTGCAAATGGCTCAGCAGTCATCTCCCAGTTCTTCCAGTCCCCTCTGATGTAGTTTGACTGGCTCTGGTGATTTGAGCTTTTTGAAGACAGCTAGGCGCTCCCAAACTGGTTCCTTCCTTATCTTGAGTTTCATTTGCCCAGTACCCACTTGTGTTTTGCTTTTGCCAGTTTCAAGACCTTCTTTGATCCTCCTCTTTCCCTGAGGATGGCCAGTAAAAGCCCTTTTGGTCACCTTTAGCTTTTTTGCCAAGTCCAGCCTGCTTTGAGCTTGAGTGCTCTTGTCACAGTTCTCTCATGTCACCCTTTGGTATTTCTTATTGCTTAGCTACCTACATAAGTTGATCAGTGAGTTCCCTGTGCATCCACAGTATAAACAATTCCCCCTTGTTTCTTATTGCTTCTGTTTCTCCTCTGAATGTACTTCAGTCTTTCAGTGTTGTTTTAGCCCCCAGAATGGCACCCAGTATTCCAGATGTGGTATGACCAGGTAGAGTATGGAAGAACCATCACTTCTCCAGTTCTGGACCTAATATTGCATTAGCTTTTCTGGCTGCCGCATTGACTCATCTCAAATGTGCTGTCCATTTAGCGCAAAGAAAATCATCAAGTGTAATCCATTTTACAGATGAGGAAACTGAGGCCCAGAGAGAGGAAGTGATTTGCCTAAGGTCACATAATCACTGTAGCACAGGTCTTGTGGCTTCCATTCCAGTCTTCCTTCCTATGGCAATGTAGTTAATTGCCTCCTAAGCCATTTAAGTGGTCATTTGCTCTAAAAACAAGGACTTCCAAAACAAAACACTCAGTAACATCTTAATAGAACTTCAGCTTTTTTTCCCTTTACAAAGCTAGTTTCATAGACCATATTTGCACAAAAAATTCTCAATTCAGCTCCACTAAAAACATAATCAGTTCTCTGGTTTTACCCTGGGTACATTGTGCTTTGATAAGCCACTTTCCACTGGAGCATGATGAAGCTGTAAAATATGTGATAACAGGTTTGAACTAACTGCAGAACTTCTTTGACCACAGCATTGGCTCAGCTTCTCCTAACAGTCAGACCTTGTTCTTTTTTGTTAGACAGGTCTCTCTGGAAATAACCCCAGAGCAGTCAGCGTTTGAAGAATGAGGGGAAAGTTACAGACCATGACCTGCCTGGGTGAATAGTAAGGCCTTTATCTCAGGCTGGCTTTAGGCTTATTGAAAGGGTTTTTCTTTGTAATGTTTGCCATAACATTCAAAATAACAGCCTAATGTGATCTATGAGAACTCAGGACTCGGGGCACTAGGAAAATACACTTGGCCCACTTAATTTCAGCCTTCTTTCTTGCAATTCTTTCCCCTCCCCAGTGGCACTGTGCACTAGCTGCATAATCTTCTTAGGGTCATCACACATTTCTTATAATGCCAATAGAGGTTCTCTGTAGATAAAGAAGTAACTGTAAGAGGAAGTGGTTGAGGAGAACAATATAAAATGGAGGCGAGTTCAAAACAGTCAGTTATATATGGAATACCAGCGTTCTAACGCCTGTTAGGGAGTAACAGCTTCTCTGAATCTACTACAGATCGTTTCTCTTTTTTGGCAACACCTAAACACTCTGCAATTTTTTAAAAGCGGGGGTGGGGTGGGAAGAAGGCACCTTGTTCAGAATTTAACCCAACATTCTAGTACTTTTTTTAGCTACAGCTAAACATGGAGGAGTTATATGGGAACCACATTCTTCAAAATCACTGTCACTTGAGACCAGAACTGGTAGAATGAGGTTTAGCAGCCTATGGCCAAGATTCAAATTATTGTCCCTGAAGGGATGCTTAATTCCATGATAGCATTTTATTTCATGTTTATTACATTCTTTATTTGAAGATTAGAGGATGCAGGGAAGAGTATGGGGGAGGGATTAAAGACTTGAGAGAGGTAGGATCAAACAGGAAAAACTGGTAGGTTTGAAGTCGTAGGACCTGGCTTCAAATCCTGTCTGTGCCTAACCTGTGTGATGTTGAGTAAAGCAGTGAATCTCTCTGAACCTCATCTGAAAAAATGAGGGAACTGGGTTAGATGATTCCTAAGATTCTTCTAGCCTAAAATCTATGATCCTATTCCCATTTCTTTGCAATTTGGCATAGAGCCATATCACCTTCTTCACAGAGACTATGTAAGAAAGAATACCAGAAACTCTAGATCAGATTCCTTGTTCTGCCAAGTAGTTAGCTACCTGTATGACCTTGGGCAAGTTACATAAACCCGAAGTCTCAGATTTTTCATTTGTAAAATGAGGGGCTGAACTAGATGCACTCTAAAGGCCTTTCTAGTTCTAAATCTTTGGATTGTGTGATCTATAGCTCTTACCTTTGAAAAATGGCACCCAAGAGGGAGAGGATGCCCTTAGTGTAAAGTGAGCTAGGGGTTAGCTTCCCCTCTGTCTTGAAGATATTCTACCAGTTGGGATACTTACTTGGGTTCAATACTGCGCTCTTTTTAAATGCTAGTAACCCCAGGGACGAAAGTTAAAATGACTGTAATTGGATTGCCTATGTATATAACCTATGGAGGATCACGAGTTTTTTGGGGTGAGATGGAGAGAGGGAAAAAAAAGGATGAACTTTGGACTATCAGAAGGTAATATAGGAGTGATTATGGAGCATTTTTGCCCACTATAGGGCAGAAGAAGGGGAAGTGCCATGGATGAAGATCAACTATTTAGGAGTTTTGAGGAAAGCCTTTAGTGGCCTGCATTTAGTGTACCAGTGCTTAGCACACTGCAGAAGATGAGGCCTTGGCCACAAATCTGGTTAACTGCAAACTACAGAACTTAATAAAAAGGATTTCTGCTTGCTAGCAAAACAAGAATGCTAGGACTAGTTCAGCTGTACTCAGTTCACCTCCCTTCTAATGCACATAGCGCAGATGTGGCCATTATAGAGAATGACTTACATGGGCAGAGCCCAGAGAAAGCAGTTTTATACATCATTTTCCAGGACCTGGAAAGAGCTCAGTTAATGTAGCTCTCTTCTTGGCAGTGGTAGTAGCTATAAGAGAATTTTACCTCCAATCATGAAGGCAACATTCAGACTGGGCCTTGTCACCCACCATTCTCTGAGGGTAGTTTGATTTTTGCTTTCTTTTATTCTGGTGTAAGTGATTTTTCATAGCTATTTTTGTGTTTGTTTCTTCAGAATTTAACATTAAAAGTTGTGGAAGACCTTTCTGATGTTCTTGTTATGCAAGGGAATTGATCCTTCACTGGGGAGAGATCAAAAGGAGGCCCTTGTCATGCTGTGCTACAAGGAACCAGAAGTCACTTTCTGCCCTGGTGACGGGATGTTATGGACCATATTTGGTGATGAGTTCTCAGCAAACAGCTGAGATACAAATTTGGATGGACCCTAACTCAGGTGCAGTGTTTCTTCTTTGCTGCGGCAATTGGCACCTTGAAGCATCTTCTAGGAAAATGAAGGCTATCTGCCTTGTATTTTTTCTGTATCACCCAGATAGGAGAAGAGAGGACAGGGTAGGGAAAGAGTGCTGTTTTGCATCATACAACCTCATGGCTATTCTGACTGGTCACTTCTAAGCACTCATCATTTTATCATCTACTGTGTGATTCCCACACAAATTGTAATTGGAAATAATTCTTCATTGGATTGTTATTTGATACTCAATTCTGTACATAAGAACTTTTAAAAAATTTTAGATATTCTCCCTAAATATGTATGTATAAATAATGTTTGTGAAATAAAATTGACATCCAGAACCTTTGCCTGTTGTTAAGATAATCATAACTTGTATTTAATTACTTCTATAGCTCAAGGAGAAACATGTTTGGGTACAGATTTGTGTGTGTGTGTGTGTGTGTGTGTGTGTATGGATGGATGGATGGATGGATTTGAATGATTTTGGTAAGTCCAGAGTACCATTGTTGGAAGCATTTTAGCATAGCACCTGTTACGTAGTAAGTGTTAATAAATGGTATTGACTGACTGATTCACTTAAAATATGGGCCTTTCAGTTGACTTAGAGATAAATTGGACTTTGTTGATTTAGAGGCCTTTTGTGCAACACAAAAATATAAGAAAAAAGATAAAAGTGTAGGGTTTGGAATCAAAAGACCTGGGTTTGAATTCTGGCTCTACTATTTACCATTTATGTGACTTTGGGCAAATCATTTAATCCTTTGGGCCTCAGTTTTCTCATATAAAAAAATTGAGGGGTTTGACTAGACCTTTAACTTCCTACTATTTCCAAATCTGTGATTCTGTGGTGCTCTCCTCCCACCCACCTTGGCCTTGAGGACCTTGCAGTCAAGTTGAAGAGGTAACACGTGCCCTTATTGAAAATAAAGTGTTATGGCATAAGGCATTGTATGTGATGAGCACCAAATGAGTGGTATAGGCAGTGCTGTAAGAATCCAAAGGAAGGAAAATTGAGTGTGGGATGGTCAGGGCAGGAGGTAGGACTAGAAGGAGAGATGGGGTTTGGTTAGGTGGTTGGGGAAGGGAATGCCATTTTAGGCAAATAGCAAAGCATGAGTACCAGTGCAAGGGCCTGTAAGTAGGCCATCTTGTCTAGATTTGGGGGAGGACTCATGGAAATTGGAGAAGAAAAATTGAAACTGAGTCTGAAGGTCACCTTTGGTTGACATTCCAGATAGGACATTTTCATTTAACTTCTGATCTCTTAAAATAGGGATGGTACTCTCAGTAACTGTCCCATAGGGTTGGTGTGAGGAAAGTATACAAAAATCTGTCATATAAACGTGAGCTGTGCTTATGAGAAAGACAAGTTGGGGTCAGGTTATGGAGGCCTTTGAATGTTAGGCTTAGGAGTCTGAATTTGATCCTGTAGGCAGTGGGGAGCCATTGAAGGCTTTTGGGTTGGGGAGTGAATGACTTGACAAAGCAACGCTTTAAATTTGACAAACAATTATCAAGTGGCCCCTTTGTGCGAGGCACTGTGCTCTAGATGCTGGGATGACAGTCAAAAAATGAAATAGTCTCCATCCTCAAGGAGCTTATGTTAGGTAGCTACACCGTGTACCCAGACAAATGAATACGAATTAATTTCAAGGAGAAAAGCACTAATGGGTATGAGGAGAGGTGCCATGTAGGAAGTGGTACCTGTGTGATGCTTTGAAGGAAACAGGATTCTCTAAGAAGTGAGGAAGGACTAAACATCTCAGACGTGAGACACCACTTGTACAAAGGCACGTGGTGTTCCAAAGAAATGGAATAACATGCTATATTAAGCTAATAGCTTTGTTGGAGCAGAGTGTGTGAAAAGGGGAGTAATATGAAATAAGAGTGGAAAGATAGTAGGAGCCAAATTCTGAAGGGCTCTACATGCCAGACTAAGGATTTTATATTTTTATCCTAAAGGCAATAGGGAGCCACTGAAGATTTTTTAATGGGAGAGTGACTTGGTCAGATCTATGCTTTAAGAGGGCAGCTAGATGGTGCAGTGGATAGAGTGTCAGGCCTAGAATCAGGAAGACTCCTCTTCCAGAGCTCTAATCTACACTTACTAGCTATGTGACACTGGGTAAGTCACTTAACCCTATTTGCCTCAGTTTTCTCCTCTGTAAAATGAGCTGGAGAAGGAAGAGGCAAGCCACTACAGTATCTTTGCCAAGAAAACCCCAATTGGGGTCATGAAGGATTGGACATAAATGACGACTCATGTTTCAAGAATGCCAATGGAAGTGGGTTATAGGGAGGAGAGATTAGAAGCAGAGAAACCAATTAGAAGACTCTTACAATGCTTTAGGTGAGAAGTGATAAGCAACTGAACTAGAGAACAGGTGTGTGAGTAGAGAGAAAGGAATGGGTTTGAGAAGTGGTTGTGGACATAGAATAATCAAGACAGATAAGCCTTTGGATACTAGGTAATAGTGAGGGAGAGGGAAGACATTTAAGAAGTTAGTCTGATAGTAATGTGTAGAATGGAATCTCAGTAGGGAGAGGAAACTGGAAGACTAACCTTGCAAGCGTAGTAGTCTGGGTTCTGCTGAGAGTTAAGACTGGGGAGCTTGTAGTCACCCAAGCTCTGCCCTCACTTGCTGCATCTCCGTTATCTCCCAGATCCTTAAAATGGCCAAGTCTCTGGCTGGTCCCCCACCTGCTTGGCTGCCCCACTTCCTTTGCCTTCACTTTGTGTTGCTTAATTTATCCACTTTCACTCAAGGTTATGATTTAAACCCACAGTTTAATCAAACTAGTAAATGCAATCATAAAAACAAATATTCACTCCATGTAATATAGACTGACTGCACATTCAATTTAGTCCCTAGCTCCAATTCTTCTGAGGGCAGAAACGCTTTTTTAGGCTTCAGCTTCTCTTCCATCTCTTTAGTGTGCCAGCTGAGAGAAATGATTATTAATAACTAATGATTTGGGGAGATTCATAGTTCCCCCTTTTCTTTATTGTCATTTCCAGACAGTCTCTGAAGGTGAGCTAATCTTCTCCTCTATCTGACCCAACCCAGCCTTACAAGGAATCTCTAGACTAAGGTGAATTCCATTCAATCAAGCTTGGATGGGGACCAACTGTTGTCTAAATTGCCCAAGGCTGAGGGGTGGTCTAGATGTAGAGATATAGTCTCTCTGCCAGGGGTGACATGATGTCACTCTCAGCCCCTTATTGGAGTAAGCCCACTTCTCTTTGTAAAGTCCACCTCTCCTTAATTGTTAACCAGAGTTGATTGCGTCCTTTTGAACATTCCTCTTCCAAAAGTGCTTCTCAAAAGAGAACCCTCTGCCATGATTGCCTTTAGTCTAAGAGAGAGATGGCCAAATGACTATCCTTTTATTAAAATGCAGGCATTATTTTAAAAAAATGATTATATTGCCCAGAAATTATGTCCCTTGAAACTTTTTAAACACCACACAGCCATTAAACACATGAGCAGGAGAGAGAAATAACCAGAAGAAGCCTAGGGCCTTATGGTAGACCTTCTGTTCCCATGAAATTGAAGCTGGTCACAAGAAGTTAACTCATAACAGAATTAGACAGAGTTATAGAAACTTCTATGATTTTCATGGTTGCAGTTACCTGGGTAAACTGAAACCTAGGCTCACTTCCCCAGGGTCCTAGGAGCTCTGCTCATCATGCTCCTGTCTATCTTTGGAACCCCAGAACTGAAACATGGAGCTGCTCAAATGCCCCAGAGGTTAATGCCATCATTGGTATGCAGTTAAAGACGCACCTCAGCTGTCATACTGTGTCTTTCAACCCCTGCCTTCACCTCTCAAGAACTCACCCAGAGTCCTCCATCTGACATCACCTCCCTGCATCTGTCCTTCAAGGGGCTATTGTTAGAATCATAGAGGAAGCTATAACTGCTCATCTGAGTCTTGGCAAGGGTTTAAGTATCCTTGTTATAGTAATATTAGGTGTGAAATGTGGGAGTATGGTGGCAATTTTTTTAATTAATTTTTTTCAAACAAAATTGCCTTATCTCTCCTCCTTACTGAGAAAACCAGAAAAACAAAATTCCTATTACAAATATGTGTATTCAAATTAAATAAATGCCCACATTGGCCATGTCCAGAAAAATGTCTCAATCTGTACTCTGAGTCCATCATCTTTCTATGAGAATGTGGGCAGCATGTTCCATCATGAGTCCTCTGGTTGGTCATTGTGTTGATCAGAATTCCCAGGTCTTTCAAAGTTGTTAGTCTTCACAGTATTGTTGTTATTGTATAAATTGTTCTGCATCAGTTCATACAAGTCTTCCCAGGTTTCTCTGAACCCATTATGGTGGCAATGGTAATAGAATGGAAGGGCCTGATGTTATAGATACAGTGGAAGAAGAATAGATATGACTTGATTACTTAGAATGCAGAAATCTAAGAAGAGGCAAAGGTGATTCCCTGGCTTTGAGTCTGAGTGAAAATGATGTGGGAGAGAGGATTAAGAGGAAGTGTTGATTTTATGGAAAAGATGAGCCATCCTGAGTTTGAGGTGAGTAACAGTGGGGGACCTCCAGACATGTATTCACTAGGGAGCTAGAAATAGATCCCGGAGCTTGGGAGAAGGACACCGGAATGAGAGGACTGAAAGCTTTAACCTCCAGGGTTTTTTTCTTTTTCTTAAAAAAGGTGTTTGTTTTTTTCAGGGTTAAGTGACTTGCCCAGCATTACACAGGTAGTAAGTGTAAAGTGTCTGAGGCAGGATTTGAACTCAGGTCCTCCTGACTCCAGAGCTGGTGCTCTATCTACTGCACCACCTAGCTGCACCCTCCAGTTTTCTTTTTAATTTTTTTTTCTTAATTTTGATGAAGTTGCCTTTCTGGTCTATGTATCAGTTTCTTCCTTTATTAATTCAGTCTTGTAAATTCCCTGTCAGTGTTCCTAAGAGAAAGAGCTAATAAAAATGCAAAGTGTTTTAAAATTGTATGTAAATTTCTAGAGGGCATGTGTATTTAATCTAGGGATAAGTCTTGGCCTAGTGATATGCATGAGTATAATTCTGTTGGTTTGAGTGCTGGGTTGAGAGAAAAGGACCTTTGCCAAAATGAACTGGACTTTGTTGTAGTCATAAGACTAGACTGAGCACTCAATTAAAAATATCAGGCTGTGAAATCTGCTGGAGGTTTGTTTACTTACCTCTTTGAGAATTCTGAATAGCTTTGTCCCAGCAGTGTAATACAAAGCTCGTTTAAATCTCTGCTTTGCCTGAGGCTGTTGAGAATTGGTTTCTGGCAGACACAAGAAAATGGCTGTAGTGAGCTGGTAAACGAACTCTTTTGATCTGTTTCTCATGGACTTTTGTTTTTGTCTCACTGAAGAAACTGTTCTCAAACTGGCAGAGTGAAAAACTCTTAGGAATTTAGATTAATTAGGAAGGAAGAAAGTCTATGGCGCTACGTCCCATGTCACAATAGGTGAACTGTTTAGAGCCTGTAGGCGTACGTTCAACTAAATTAAACAAATATTTGTTAAGCATCTACTGTGTGCTAGGTGGCTGGTAAACAGCTCAGAGCTTTACTTCTAGGGCAGGAGTGGGAAACCTGTGGCCCCGAGGCCACATGTGGCCCTCTAGGTCAAGATTCCTTACCCCTGTTCTAGGGCATTGGTCCAGGCTGTACGGGCCCTAGTTACAAGGGGAGCTCCTTGAAAGTAGGCACTTTCTTGCTTGTCCATTTGTAGCTTCAGTGCTTGGCACATAGTTGAGTGTGTAATGAATGCTGTTTTGTTCATTCATCGCACAGCTGAGTTCCAAGTCCTCATTTTCATTTTGTTGTCTGGACTAGGGGGCACCATCATTCTTCCAGTCGTCCAGAGTTGCTACGTTGGGGTTGCCTTTAATTCTTTACTCTCCCTCCACTTCTATAGCCGATCAGTTGCCAAGTCTTGTGGATTCTACCTCCACCAAGTATCCACGGCCTCCTTTCCCCTCTCACTGCCGGGCCCCAGGGAAAGTTCTTATCACTTCTTACCTATTGTACTATTGAGTTGTTGTTGTTTATCCTTCACTCTGGAAGAGGACCATGACGTCAGGAAGTGATGCCATGATGTGCAGGTGAATTACATTTAAGCGAGGAGTTCTGTGCAGAGTCACCAGGCTCACTTTCTCCTGCAGAGCCATCTGGGTCCAGTGGCCAGATATAGATCAGGATGACTTGAGATGGCCCCTGGATTGTTCAAAAATAAGGTTAAGTAAGAAGAGAGAGAACATCTGTGCTATTGCAACAGTTTAATTGAATGCTCGAACTCAAGTTTCTCTCCTCTTCAATCCATCCTTCACACAGCTGCCAGAATACAAGGCAGACCCTATCATTCTTCTCAATTCTCCTCTGTGGCTCCCTATTATCTCTAGGATAAAACTCAGTTTGGCATTTAAAAGCCTTCACAGTATGGCTACGATCTACCTGTCTAGGCTTATCTCACAGAATCCTTCATACTCTGTGTTCTAGCTGAACCTGCCAACCTGCTCTTCCCCAATCCACTATTCCATCTCCTGCCATCTCACTTTTGCACAGGCTGTCCCCTCATGCGCAGAATTCACTTTCTCCTCTCCTCCACCTCTTAGAATCCCTAGCTTTGCTCAAGGCTCAGTTCATATGCCACTTTTTTTTTTTTGGCTAGGCAATGGGGTTAAGTGACTTGCCCAAGGTCACACAGCTAGTAAATGTTATGTGTCTGAGGCCGGATTAGGACTCAGATCCTCCTGAATCCAGGGCCAGTGCTCTAACAACCGGGCCACCTAGCTGCTCCCATGTGCCACCTTCTATGGGGAAACTTTTCCTCATTCCCCTAGTGATTCATGCTCTTTTTCTTCTCATATTATCTGGTATTTACTTATCTTTGTTCTTGTTGTGTCCCTCCAGTAGAATGTATGCTTCCTGAGGGCAGGAATTGGGGGGGGAGGTTTGGTCTTTGTATCCCTTTCTGTTGTTATCCAGTTGTTTCAGTTATGTCTGGATCTTCATGACCCCATTGGAGTTTTCTTGGCAAAGATACTGGAGTGGTTTGCCATTTCCTTCTCCATCTCATTGTATAGATGAGGAAACTGAGGCAAACAGGGTGAAGTGGCTTGCCCAGGGTCACACAGCTAGTAGGTGTCTGAGGCCAGATCTGAACTCAGGAGGAGGCATCTTCTTGATTCCCAGCCTGGTGCTTGCTCTATCTACTGGGCCATCTAACTGTCCCTTTTTGTATCCCTAGTACCTAGTAAATCTGCTTAATAAATATTTGCTAGATTGAATTGGGAGCTAGTTGAGATGCAGTTTCTTGAGTAGGGTCACTACTTGTAAATGCGCAGTCTAAAATGCTTTGTCTTTGGTAGCTGTTCAACAATTGAAATACTCATTTAGTATCTTAAATCAACTTCCTCTTAGGAATCTGACAAGGTCAGGAAGCTGTGTCCCTAGTGAGAAAAGGCATTGACCTGGGTGTCAGGATTTCTGGATTGAAGGACTTGCTTCTGTTAATTGTTTCCTGTGTAACTGAGTAAATCAGTGAACTTCTTGTAAAACTAAGAGTAATAATCTATGCTCACCTCATAGGATGAGAGATTCTGAGAAAGAAAGAAAGAGCTGTGTATAATAACACTTTATAATTATTGTCCTGAATGGTCACTAATAAACATAGGCTGCACCCCTAAAATGAGACCTCTTCCAAAGGAAAAAAATGCGCATATAGGAGTAATAAGCATTTATTAAGCACATACTATGTGCCAGGCATTATACTAAGCACTTTTTACAAATATCCTTTTATTTGCTCCTAATGACACTCCTGGGAAGTAGGTGTTATTATTATCCCCATTTTATAGTTAAGGAAACTAAAACAGAGGTTCTGTGGTTTTCTCAGGCTCACGCAGCTAGTTAAGTATCTGAGGCTAAACTTGAACTCACGTCTTTCTGACTGCAGATCCAGTACTCTATCTACTGGACCACGTAGCTGTTCTTGGTATAAAGGCCTGCACTTTAAAATAACACTTATGTAGTCCATCATCAGGTATTACACATCAAATATGGGAGGAAAGTACAGCCTATGTTTGGACTACTATAGTATAGTTGGAGAAGGAAATGGCACTCAGTATCTTTGCCCAAAAAACCCCAAATGGGGTCACGACACGACTGAACAACAAAAACCACAAGGTATAATCCTTTATACATATCAGAGCAGCTTTCACATCTGTTTTCTCCCTTGACCTTCTCTTGAGCCAAGTGAGATAGACAGGACAGGTAGGGAGGAGTAACAGCTACAACTAAAGAGAAGGCTGAAAGGTTCCTGCCACACAGGCTAGCTTATAGTTTGGGGTTTGGGAGGGGTTGTTTGGGTTTTTTTGTTTTTTTTTTTAAAGCAATGAAACTGTCCTTGAGATTTTACTGGTCCAGGGGACTAAGGTTTAAACTATTGAAGTGGATTCTCAGTGACATAAAAACCCAGTGCGTGGATAAGTAATCCATATTCCTCAGGGTTGGCAGTCAACATACCCTTCTGAATAGTTAGGCTACTATGGAAAATGGGGAGGAGAGGTAAACTGACCCCAAATGAACTGACTCTGTATCTTTGCTGAATATCCTTTCCATCCTACTGTTTGGTAATGATTATATGGTCTATAAATATCACATTTTGTTCTAATCCCAATCCTGAACTACTGGGTTAACGCAAATCAGGCCTGGCCTAAAACATTAGGTCCCATTATCTCCATCTGACAGATGAGGAAACTGAGTCCTGTAGAAGTGAGTGACTTAATAGTCTGTCTCCCAACTCAGGGCCTTTTCACCTGCTGTCCACTATGTGTGGGATGCTTTCTCCCTTCTGTCTCTTGGCTTCTTCAGCTTCCTCCAGGATTCAGTTCAAATTTTATCTTATGAAGGAGGACTTTCCCAGTCCCTGCTGCTACTAGTCCCTTCCCTGTGAGATTACCTTCCATTTACATAGTCTTATAAATACATGGTTATTGGCATGTTGTCTTCCCCATTAGAATTCAAGCTCTTTGAGGGCAGGGGCAATGTTTTTGTCTTTCTTTGTATCTCTATGTTTTGCACAGTTCCTGGCACATAGTAAGCACTTTATAAAATGCCTTTTGACTGACTGGCTGACTGGTGGAAAAGCTGGAACTTGGGAGCATAGAGCTTCTAACTTCTAGCCTCTTGATATTTCTGATGTGAGGTAGTTAGGAAGCACTTTGCTCTAAGATACTATGTCCTTACTTTTTTGTTTTTTTAAGGCAATGGAGGTTAAGTGACTTGCCCAGAGTCACACAGCTAGTTAAGTGTCAAGTGTCTGAGGCTAGATTTGAACTCAGGTTCTCCTGACTCCAAGGCCAGAGCTCTATTCACTGTGCCACCTAGCTGCCCCCTCTAAGATACTATGAAATGCATCTAGAAAAGAAAAATGCTATGAAATGCAAGGTTAAAGGAACCAACACTGGGCGTACCTTGTCCTAGAAGACTCATTGGCTGCTGTTGTACATAGTTTACTGGCTTATGTCTGACTATTCAGCCTATGGGACCACTTATGCAAGCTGTTTTGACTGTGTACTCCATTAACTAGACCTTTGTAAAAAAAAAAAAAAGAAAAAAAGCTTTATTGATGTCTTTTGTTTTTTACACCAAATTTTCTCAGTATGCTACCTTGCCAGAAAAAGCGGTGAGTACCTGCAATCCCTGTAGAGATGAGACTAGGCTGGTGGATCTGTTGAGCTCAGGACCTTCAGTGGGCTAATAAAATAAATATTTTTACTAACTTTAGCCCCTGGGAATCAGAGGCCACAAGTTTGTGTGAGAAGGGTTCAATTGAGACAGGTTGGAAACAGAGCTCCTTTGCTGATCAGATCTGGACTGGGCAGTGAGTAGCCCCTACACTTCCAGCCTGGGTGACATAAGGAGAATCAGTCTTAAAAACAAAAGCACTATACATCCGCTCCATAAAACCTTCCCTTATAATAAAGGAAAAGCTTAAGAGAAACCAATCAATATAATGACTCCATCTAACATATGTAACGTCCTGTACCATTGTGGCAAATGGGGAGGTTAGACGAATTGCCCTCCACTGAACCAACTCTGTATCTTTGCTGAATATCCTTTCCTCGCTATTGAGAGAAAGAAAGTGGGTTTCCTGACAGGTCCTCTGGAACCAGTCCTTTCTACAGCAGAATTTGGTCAGTGCTTATGGAGAAAATACTTCTTCAACCTTGTAAGTGGGAGGAAAACAACCAGGATATCGCCTGTTTCTCTTTCTAGTGTTTGAACACCAATGAGGGAGCCTGCCCTATACAAAAATGAATCTTAGGGATGCATTATTCAACAATAATCACCCACATAGCTAACATAGCCCGATGGAGCGTTTAGGTCTTGGAGTCCAGAGACCTGGGTCCTCTTTTTGTTACTAACTGGGTTGGGAGTAGGGTAATGTAGTAGAAAGAACATTGGAAAGAACACTTGGCCGTCAAAAGACCTGGGTTTGAGCCTTGTTCATGGTGATAACTAACTGGATGACCTTGGGCAAGTCATTTATCCTCTGAACCCCAGTTTCATCATCTATGATACAGGATTAATAATACCTCTACTCTCTCCTGTATAAGGTTCATAGAATCCTAGCATTTAGAGCCGGAAGGAATCTTAAAAAGTCATCTAGTCCTCCCGCTTCATTTTACAGTTGAGAAAACTGAGGCTCAAGGGAAGTGGCTTGGTCACACAGGTCACACATGGCAAAGTCAGGATTTGAACCCAGGTTTTTGTGTCTATATCCATTATTCTTTTTGCTGTGTCATATGAAGGGAACATATAAACCTTTAAGCACTATAAAAATGCCTTGCTGTTTGTTGTTTAGTCATTTTAAGTTGTGTCTGACCCTTCATGATCCCTTTTGGGGTTTTCTTGGCAAATATACTGAAGTGGTTTGCCTTTTCTTTCTCTAGGTTATAAAAATGTAAGGAGTTATTAATTGGCTGCATAACATTAGGAAAGTAACTCAATTGCTCTGTGCCTTGATTTCTTCATCTATCGAAAGAGCATCATAATACCTCATGAGGCTATTGTGTGGATAAGGCATGAGTGAGAGAGCACTTTGAAAAAGCTGAAAATTCTAAAGAAATAATAATAATAAAATGGTATTTTCTTTAAGGAGCACCAAAATTTGATAGGCATAGTTTCCTTCATTTGCTTTGCTTTTGTAACTGCTTACTAAGAAGTTGAGGTAGGTATCATTTTTCATTTTGCTAATCCAGAGGAGTTAAATGATTGCTACCAATTTACTCTGCTACCTTGGTAGAATGGAAACATGGTCCAAATATGTTGACGCCTATGACCAAACCAATGAACCATAAGCTTAATATGGCAGCCAAAGTAGTTGATTTGATCAGAGGCTACACTGAAAAACATGTTGTCCAGGACTGGGGGGATAGTCCCTCTGTCCTTTTCCCTGGTAAGATTACAGCTAATAAGTGTGATGCTCAGTTCTGGGCACCACATTTTATGAAGGACGTTTGGAAAGTTCAGACTTGTCCAGAGCAAGGTCACCGGGATGGTGAAGGCTCTTGAGTTTATGCTGCAGGCCTTCTGATAGACTGTCCTAGTGATGCTCAGCCTAGAGTAGAGAAGACTTAGGAGAGATGTGATAGCTTTTGTAATACTTGAAAACTGTTATCATCTGAAAGATGACTTGCAGTTGTTTTATTTGACTGTGGATGATAGAACTGGAAGCAATGAGTAGACAGGGCAAAGAGCTTAACTTCAGCTTGATGTAAATCAATCAGCTAACAAGCATTTAATAAGCACCTATGTTTGGGGATACAGAGGAAGGCAAAAACCGGTGCCTGCTCTCAAGGAGCACATATTGTTGTTTATCCCTCATTTTTGAAGAGGACTAATGATATTATGGGGGGATATCTGTACTCTCAATCAGTTGGATTTAAGTGAGGCAGAGTTGCCCAAAGTCATCAGCCTCACTATCTCTTCCAGAGTCACTGAAGTCCAGTGGCAAGACAAAAGTCAAGATAACTGGCAATGGCCTGGGATGCAGTGGATGATCTTGGCATCTTTGATGACTGACCAAGCTCTAAGTGCTCCATAGCATCTGTTTCAGCCACCTTCGTGGCCTTTGGAACAAATTGTTCTCATCTATCCATTTTGCCAGAGAAAGTCTTCACATGCTTGGGGTCGACATCCCCTAACTCACCAACAGGTTTGAGTCCTGTCTGTTACCCTCAACCTACTTTTACTGGGGTATGGCAGTGATGGGGTGCTTGGGTGCTTATGTTTGGATGCTTGTACTTGCACCCCAATTTCTCCGTAGCCTCAGAAACACTGTCTCTGACAATTTCTCCCCAGCCCAAGGACACTGTGCCTAGCAATTACGCACGAGTGGGCCCCAGCAAGCCCCTTATCTTTCTCCTTGGTGCAGTAACAAGCAGCACCTGAAGGAATTATTAGCTTGAAGTGGCTTTGCACTGGGTCATAAAGGCATTCTTACCCACTGGACTATCTATACTACCACCCTACCTCATTATCTATATCCTGGACTCCTCATTATCTATATTCTAGACTTAAGACACGTGTACACTCCCTACATCTATCTTGTCAAACAAGACATTGACTGGTGGCAGACTGGACAACTCTCAGTTGTCCCTGATTGCTAGTTAACTTAGTGATGTAGCAGGCCTAAAACCACATCTCCATGTGGCCCCCCTTGTAGGCTTTTCCCAGTGAACTCTGGATAAAACGCCTGCTCAGTAGATACATGCAAGCAGTGCATGTTTCTTTAAGAACTGACCACTCCTTAACCACTCCCTAATCCCACCCTGAACCACCTAGTTAGCATACTTGACACATGTTTTATCATATTTTATACTATATAAACTTCAACTATACTCTTAAGATCACAGATTCTTTAAGAATTCTTGTCCGCTGAAAAGCATAACAATAAACTTTTTGCAACTTGACTTAAAGATTGCTTGAGTTTGTGAATTCATTCCAGATGATCTGTCTTGTACTTTGCTCTCTGAGGGGTCTCAACCTCTCAGACCTCATCAGCAGCTACACATACTACAGCTTCAAGGAACGCATTTTGTACTGGAGGGGACACCATGCAAATATCTAGGCATATGCATGATATGTACAGAATAGATGAATGTAGTAGTATGAAAGTAAAAGTCATTAGTAGCTTGGAGGTAGGGGCAGGAAGGGGTAGGAGAACCAGGAAAGGCTTCTTGCAGAAAGTAGGATTTGATGTGAGCCTTGAGGGAGGCCTGGGAAGCTAGGAGACAAGAGGTGAGGATCGAAGGGCCAACTAGTGTGTGGAGATGGGAGATAGTGTTGTGTTCAAGGAACTACAAGTAGGCTAGTGTTGCTGGATCATAGAGTATATGGAAAGGAGGAAGATTTGAAAGGCTCAAAAGACGAGGTTATGAAGAGCTTTAAATGGCAGAGGACTTCATATTTTATCCTGGAGGTGATAGGGAGCCACTAGAATTCCTTAAACAGGATGGGGTGACGTGGTCAGACATACACTTTATTTAGAAAAATCACCTTGGGAACCAAGTGGAGGGTAGATTGGAGTGGGGACAGACATGAAGCAGGGGGACCAGCTAGAGATGTGGCAGTGGGCTTATAAGAGAAATGTCATGAAGGTAGAAAAGATAACATTCGGCAAAGGATTGGGTGCATTTGGTGAGGGAGAGGGAGAGTCAAGGATGACACCAAGGTTACAAGTGGGCCTGGGTGACTGGGATGATGGCTGGCGCCCTTGACAGTAATAAGGACGTTTAAAAGAATTTGGAGGGAAAGCTGAATTCAGTTTTGCACGAAGTTGAGTTTGAGATGCTAATAGGACATTCAGTTTGAGGTATCCAAGAGGTATTTGGAAATTTGCGACCATAGCTCAGCAGAGAGATTAGGGCTGGATATATAGATCTGGAGCTAGGGCAGCTAGGTAGCTCAGTGGATAGAGTGCTGGGCCTGGAGTCAGGAAGACTCATCTTTGTGAGTTCAAATCTGGTCTCAGACACTTATCAGCTTGTGTGACTCTGGGCAAGTCACCTTAACCATGTTTGCCTCAGTTTCCTCATCTGTAAAATGAGCTAGGGAAGGAAATGACAAACCACTCAGTATCTTTGCCAAAAAACCCCAAATAAGGGCACAAAGAGTCAGACACGACTGAAAAATGACTGAAAACAACATGTAAATCTAGGAATTATCAGCGTAAAGATGATGATTGAATACATGGAAGCTGATGAGATCATGAGGTAAGGTGAAATAAAAGGAAAGGGGAAGAGGACCTGGCACAGAGCTTTGAGGGACATCCCTGATTAGACCTATATGAAGCTCCAGCGAAGGAGATGGAGAAGAAGCAGTTGAACAGATAAGAGGAGAAAATGAGGAGAACCTAGAGAGGAGAAGAGGGTGAATGATATAAGGAAAAACTTCCTAGCTCTAGGAGTTATCCAAAAGTGGACTATCAGCTTCCCTGGTAGGTAATGAGTTCCCTTTCATTGGTGGTCTTCCAGTAAAGGCTGTTTTAGAAGGGATTCTAAGAATTCATGTGTGCCTTGAACTAGATGGCTACGGAGCTCCCTTCCAGCTCTGAGATTCTGGGAGTGTGGGGCTCTGCCATGCCCATTAGAGATCAGCCTACTTTGCAATAAAGATTTCAAGAGCTCTCTGTTTTCCTACAGCAGAGGATCAGGTACAGGGGGCAAGGTCAAATTGCATCTGATCATGGAAGCAGAGTAAATGTCTTTGTGATCTACAGTAGGGATGTCAAATACTGAGCCAAGTGCCTCAGGAACTAGATTAAAATGTAATTGGGAAATATTTAATAAATAAATATTTAAATATTATAAATCTATAAATCTATATTATATATTTATGTATAACATATACATATGACATATAAATAGAAATATAAATTTATATTATATAATGTATTAAAATAAATTATAAATTTAAATATTATAAATATATAAAAATAAATAAATATTTAAATAATAAATGAACAAATAAAACAATAAAACACAAATAACAGTACATTGTAAAACTGAGTCAATATATAGCAAAAAAGGGATCCAAAAAGTGGCCCTTGTTTTTATTTGAATTGGATACCACTGATCTATCATCTGTCAGTACTGGAGAATGCTTTTTCCCACCTCCAAAACTGTCCGAGATTGATACACTATTCACTCTGGATTAAAAGGTGTCCTCTCTTAGATAGCTGTGGGATGAAGTGCCTTGTTTGGAGGTCTGCAGGATGAAGATTCAGTCCTGGTCCCCAATGACAATGGTAACAGGGGACTGCAACTCCAAATATCTTTTTTTTTTTCCCCTCTGTGCAATTAGACAGAGAACTTCCAGCCAGAGCCCTGCTAAACAAGCTTGTTTTGTTTCCAGGAAGGAAACTGAGCCAAGCCAGGAGATGCAGGAGTGATAACCCCTGTCAGAGCCTCAAACTTTTCAGCTCGTGGTAAGACTCATAGGACACACACTGTTTTCTTTTTTAATGGAACTTTGAGTGCAGTGATACAATAGGGGCAATACTGGACTTTGCATGCTTGGCCAGCCTGTGGCATGATTGTTCTGCTCAAATGGATAAACAACTCACATTTCTGGAACCCTCTGAGGTCTGTAAAGAACTTACTCCCATCTTGCAGACAAGGAAACTGAGGCTGAGAGGTTGTGTCTTGCCTATGATGACACAGAAAATGTAGCAGCTAGGGTCCACGGTTTGGCAAGTCTTTGGAACTTATTCAACTAAATTAATTCTATTCAGCAGACAGGAAATGCCCTCTGTGTTAAAGGCCCTGAGCTAAGTACCATTTAATGCTGGCGTTCTCCGGGAACAGGTCTGAGCAAGAGAATAGGGAGCTCAGGACTGAGAAGGGGAGGTTCTAAAGAGGAGAATTTCTGTGTTTCCTACAAGAGCCCCAGCCTTTGGGACAGTGTTAGTGCAAGTCCTAAAGTATAAACCACTTTTTCTGCCATAAACTCATTTTCTTCTGAGGAACAAACCCTTAGAGAAACAACTCAAAGCAATAGAAATATCGCAAGATAGAAATACTTCCTCCTGGTCAACCACTGCCATGCCACCTTTACTCGGGTTGTGCCATCTGGCATAATGATAGCTCTTCAGATACTTGCAGGCAGTCAAGATGTTCCCTGCTCCCCTTCCTTCCCAAGTCTTCTCTTCTTTAGACCAACGATCCCGGTTTCCTTCAACCCATGCTCATAGAGCATGAACTGAGAGGCTTTCTCCAGCATGGTGCCCCTCTTCTGGTCACTCACGTTCCAGCTTACCAATGTCCTTCCTAAGTTACAGACAATAGGTCAATAGGTCACATATCGCAACCGAGATAGCTCTTTGCTATGCGTTTGTCAGGCAATCTTGAGCAAGTTAACTCTCCCTCTCATTTTCTCAATTAAAGTCTTTCTGAAGGGATTTCTGTAAACTGTAACTGTTTACAGTTACACCTGTAATTGTAAACTGAGGCGGTCAGTCTAAGAAATTCATAGAATTTTGGATCTGGAAGAGACCTTTAGATTTCATCTTGTCCAATACCCTCATTTTTAGAGCCTGAAAAACTGAGGCTGTAAGACATCAAATTTGTTGTCGTCCTTGTTCAGTCGTTTCAGTTGTGTCCAGCTCTTCATGACCCCATTTGGAGTTTTCTTGGCAAATATACTGGGGTTGGTTTGCCATTTCCGTCTCCAACTCATTTTATAGATAAGGAAACTAAGGCAAACAGGGTTAAGTGACTTGTCCAGGGTCACACAGCTGGTAAGTGTCTGAGGCTAGATCTGAACTAAGGTGTTCCTGACTCTAATCCCAGCTCTACTTAGCTGCCCTGAAATATTGAAAGACTTGCCTAAAATGACATAGTAAGAAGCAGACCCAGGATTTGAATCCAGGTCTTTGGAATCTAAAAAACTATTGCACCATCTTAGAGATAAAGATGATTCTTTTAAAGATGAGTCTAACACTATAATTCAAAGTCATATGCCTTCCTGAGGTTTTGATTTTTGTATACACCCACAGCAGATAACGGTCTGCTTCCTCCGTAAATGAGAGCATCTTTCGAAGGGGGAGGAAAGGGGATTCTGGCACTCTTTTTGTTCTAACGTTCTTGGCATTCTCTAAATAACCCTCTGATGGATTGAGTCCGGAAGTAGCGGTAGGGAATTTGGTCTTTGGCCGCAAACCTGCTTTCTCTCTCCCTCTGCAGAAAGGTCCTTGGAAGCACATTGGGTTATTTATGAGAAGGGTTTGATTTGCCTTTAAATGGCACGTCCCCAAGCCAGGATGTTTTAAAAAAATCATTTTTTACTATAATGTTACTATAATAATATAATAATAATATTTTTATTATAAACTTGACCCTCAGCAAACAGAAACCTCAAAGCATATGAACAAAAGAAAAACAATTTACACAAAAATCAGAAGTTTCCATTGTTTATACTGTAACAAAATGTGTAAATTTGAGTCATATCAAACCTGTCTTTTCTGTCTACATTTCTCCTCTCCTTTCCCCTTATTGATGGTACATTTTCTAGATTTGCATATTATGACTATTATTATGTACCTAGTTGTAACCAATGCATACATTGCTCTTTTGGTTTTAATTTTTTTTATTCTGTATCACTTTATATACATGTTTCCATATACATATTCTTTATAGAGGTATCGTGTTACACAGGAGGGAATGGGGTTGCACTATGTGCCACAGACCAGCAGGGGACTGTGAAACACCAGGATAGATGGGTGGACCATCAGTGTAGAAAACAAAACCCCTGGATGTTACCACTTTGGAGTAACGCTTTGATGGCCCCACCCTAGTTACAGCTGTGGGTCCACTAATAGTCCATTCTGTTCATGAACCACAATTTGTTCAGCCATTCCCTGACTCTTGGACGTTTGGGTTCTTTCCAGTTTTTGGCAATTAGAAAAAAAAGTTGCTAAAAACATTTTGTTACAAATAGATCTTTTCCCTTTCCTTAAGGTATAGTGTGTAAAAGCTTCATTTCCACTTTTGAGGAAGCTCTGAGAAAAAATACTCATGAAAGGTGTGGGCTAGCTCTCCCAGGTGAAAGAAGTGTGGGCTAGCTCCCCCAGGTGAAAGAAGGTGTGGGCTAGCTCTCCCAGGAGAAGGTGTGAGCTAGCTCTCCCAGGTCAAAGAAGGTGTGGGCTAGCTCTCCCAGGTCGAAGAAGAGGTGGGCTAGCTCTCCCAGGTCAAAGAAGGCGTGGGCTAGCTCTCCCAGGTGAAAGAAGGTGTGGGCTAGCTGCCCCAGGTGAAAGAAGGTGTGGGCTAGCTGCCCCAGGTGAAAGAAGGTGTGGGCTAGCTCTCCCAGGTCAAAGAAGGTGTGGGCTAGCTCTCCCAGGTCAAAGAAGGTGTGGGCTAGCTCTCTTCACTGTGGCTGAGGTTATCACGTAGGAAAGTGGAACACGGGGAAGAGCCGTTGAAGCCTCCTTGTTGGCTCACTCCCTCTCCGGGGCCCTGGGAAATGAAGCTGGGCTCTAGACAGCTCTTCCTCCAGCATCTGAAGCACAGAAAGAAGGAAGCCATAGTTCATTCCTTCCTTGATCTGCCTGGGTTAATCTTCCTAATGTACAGCACTAATCATGTCACTTCTACATTCAAAATTCTGCACTGATTATCAAATAAAGTATACACGCCTTAGCATCTACATTCCAGACTCTACGATTTACGTATTCCATGCAGACTGGATTTCCTAAAGCACAGGGTCTGACTCTGCCACGCCCCTGCTTACTAAACTCCAGTGGCCTCCAGGATCACATACAAACTCCTTCGTTTGGCTTGTAGAGCCCTTCGTAAGCTGGCTCCAATGCGCCTTTAGTTTTGTTGTATGTTACTTCCCTCCCTGCTCTTGGTGGTGTGGCCAGAAAAGCCTCTTGCTAAGCTCCGCAAACGATATTTCATCTCTCATTTCCATGCCTTTGCACTGTCTATCCCTCATGCCTGGAACGCACTCCCTCTCTATCTCTGCCTCTTAGAATCGGAGTGACCCTGAGAGGGTCCCACCTGACGAGGGCTTGCACTAGATCCAATGCTACATCATCGCTCCCATCAGCCAGCATTTATGGAGTGCCCACTGTGTGCACCGTGACCCAGCGGTAGCCACGATTTCCAAATCGTCTCTTTTCGTGTTGGCCTGGACAACAACCCATGCTCTCCCAGCTTCCCCAGCTTCCCCAGCTTCCCTGACCTCCTCCTTCTTCTACTCGGTCTCATACCATACCTCTTTTCGGGTAGCTAGCCTCTCCTGCCACTCGCGGAGCTCCATGGTGTGTTCATCATCCAGGGCTGTTAGCTTCTTCTTTTCTTGTTCCACCAGGCGCTGGAGTTTTTCATTCTGTACAGAGGGTAGAAAGGCAAGCTGGTGGGGTCTCCACTTTGGACTTCACTGGCCATTACTCATCTATATTCAACATAGCATCTATGCCCAGGCTGGCCACACTGATATATTTACAGATCCTTATAATATGTGCAAGGTAATATGCTAAGTATCAGAGGACAGGAAGATGAAAAAGGACACAGTGCCTGTTCACAGGGAGCTTATACAATGTGGGTGAAGGGAGGAGGAGATAAGACATGTGCACAGATAAGCATGATAAAGCGAGAATATCATTAAGTGCACAGGAGAAGTGAAACACAGTAGGATGAGAGATCTAAGGAGAAATGAATTATTTCCAGTGAGGGGGATGGGGAAAGAGCATTAAGGAAGGCTCCCTGAAAAAGGTGGTTCTGGATTTGGTCCTTAGAAAAAAGGATTTCCATAGATGTAGGAGGAGTTCATTGCTAACAGGAGGCAGAGTGTAGATGCTATTCTATGTATAAGCAGAATAGGTCACGGCTAAAAGTACAGATAATAAGATGATTGTGGGGTGGTGACTTTGAGGCTACAAAGGTGGGCTTCTTATCCCTGCCTGACAGATAGGAAATCTGAGACCCAGACTCATCCAAGCATCCAAAATCACATGGATAAGTTCCAGTTAATAGCAAAGTCAAAACTAGAACTCATGTCCAGGCTTCTCTCATTTACTCCGAGCTCCCTACCCTTTCTCCAACCCCTCGTGCCTCTCACTCCTGCCTCTGGTTCAGCACAAATCTCATAGGCCATTTTGGACACGTGAGTTATCTCTACCCCACCAGACTCATCGGACATGCTCTCCCTGTAAGGTAATAACCAGCCAACCATAAAGTGCCCCAACTCCCTTCCTCCTTCAGGAGCCTGACAGAAGTGGTAGCAACAGCTCTGTTGTCCCCCTCATCCCCCAGGCCCACCCAGGCAAACCCCAGCGGGCTTGGCCACTGAGAGGTCCACCATGACCCATAGAGCGTCCCCTTACCTCCACTCCATTCCCATCACCTCTGACTTATGATTTGTCCTGGCAGGAGATGCATGTGTGTAGGGGGGCAATGGGGAAGGTGCACAAATGAATACCCCAAACCATACCAGGTAAGTGAGTTGGAAGTCAAGCAGCTCAGAGGCCCAATAGGTATATTTCCATTCTCATACACACATGCATCTTCCCATCACTCTCCTCCTGAACATCCACTGAAGTCCAGATATTATATAAGTCCAGATATTATATAAAGGACATGGCAAGGGAGAAAGGATGTCATGAGAGAGGAAAAAAAAACAGAAAAGGAGGGCAGGCAGACAGTGCCCAGCACATAGTAAATGCTTAATAAATGCTGACTTCGGGTCTAATCTTGACTCTCCCACTAACTTGTGGGAATGTTGGGCAAATTTCTTTAGCTCTCTGGATTTTGGCTTCCTCCTCCATAAAATGAGGTTGTTCTACCAGAATAGACCAGCTCTGATACTTAGCATATTATCTTGCACATATTATAAGGACCTGAAAATATATGAGTGTGGATCCTCCCCTTCGCCCCAGCCCAGATCTCAATCCCTCTATAATTTAGGCTTGAGGGTTGCTACGGCCAAGAACTTGATCACTCTGCCACGAGCCTGGTGATGGGTCCCTCCAACCTTAGGCAGGTTCTTGGATAATAGATGCACTATCTGTCTCAAGACCTGGACTGAAGTCTTTCCAACTTGGTAGTCTAGTTTTCTTTCAAGTTTCTTCCAGTTCTAATATTTATGATCAGAAACAAAAGAAACATTAACTGATAAGCTTCTTGCAGGAGGGATTGTATTGTTTTCATTGGGGTATCCCTAGCAGGGCAGCCAGGTGGTACAGTGAATAGCTCCAGGCATGGAGTCAGGAAGACCTTAGTTCAAATCTGGCCTCAGACACTTACTAGCTCTGTGACCCTGAACAATTCATTTAACATCTGTTTGCATCAGTTTCCTCATCTGTGAAATGAGGGTAATAACAGTACCTACTTCGCAGGGTTGTTATGGATTATGATTATAAAGTACTTAGCACATTGCCTGATACATAGCATTATATAAATGTTAGTTATGATTATTATTACATAGTAGGTACTTTTGTTTTAGTAGTATAGTAGGTATTACATAGTAGGTACATTTATTTAGTGCCTACTGCATGCAAAACACTGCACCAGGCAGTTGGGGGAAATATAAAATTTAGTTGATCCCTGCCCTCAGGAAGTTTTTAATCTAGCAGGAGGATAATAAAGCAACACAGATCATGATAAAATGCAATACTGCATGATAAATATAATAGTTACAAAATGAAGTCTTAAGTGAAATCTGAGGGAAGAGGAAGCATTTAAGTGGGGACTTAAAGGATAGGTCAAACTTCAGTAGGCAAAGATAAGGTGGAAGGGCAGGGAGAAAGACATTCTAGAGACAGAGTCAAGAGAGTGTAGTATGTGTTTGAGGGACAGAATTTAGGCCAGTGTGCTGGGAGCATCGAATGCCAAGAAAGGAGTAATATGATAGAAGACTGGAAAGGTAAGGAGGTAACAGACTGTGGAAGGCTTGAATGTCAAAGCAATGGAATGATATGACTAGACCAGGGAGGTGAATTAACTTGTTCAAAGTAAGCATGGGGCAAAGTGGGGATTTGAATCTAGGACTTCTGACTAAGCCCACTGCTCTTTTCCACTATACCATGTTGCGGATGTGGAGCTCAGAGGACACATCAGGACCAGAGATATGGAACTGGCAGGCACCAGCACAGGGGGCATTCAAATGAAGTCATGGCAGTTAAGTGGTACAGTGGATACAGCACTGGGCCTGAGACTTGAGTTCAAATCCAGCTTCAGATACTTATGAACTATGTAACCCTGGGCAATTAGGTACAGCTAGGTGGTGCAGTGGATACAGCACTGGGCCTGGAATCAGGAAGACTCATCTTCCTGAGTTCAACAAATCTGACCTCAGACACTTAGGAGCTGTGTGACCCTGGCCAAGTCACTTCACCCTGTTTGCCTCCATTTCTTCATTTGTCAAATGAGCTGGAGAAGGAAATGGCAAACCATTCCAGTATCTTTTCCAAGAAAACCCCAAATGGGGTCACAAAGAGTCAGACATAACTACACAACAATAAAGTCTGGGCAAGCTGCCCTTTGCCTCACTTTGCTCAACTGTAAAGTGGGGATAATAATAGCACCTACTTTGCAGGATTGCTGCGGGATAAGTTTGTAAATCACTTGGCACAGTGCAAGCACGTGCCATGAGGTTGCCAAAGGAGAGTATGGAGAGAGAGAGGAGAAGGGGACCAAGGACAAAACCTTGGGGAGCATGAATATTGTGTGTGGGGGGTGAAGGGTTGGCATAGGAGTCACAGGAGGAGGGGTTAGAAGAGAGGAGGAATGAAGGAATAAACTGAGTAGCTCCAGGGGTGGGGAACCTGCGACCTCGAGGCCACAAGTGGCCCTGTAGGTCCTCAAGTGCAGCCCTTGGACTGAACCCAAACTTCATGGTTTGTTCGGTACAACTTGGGCTCAGTCCAAGGGCCATTTGAGGACCTAGAGGGCCCTGTGTGGCTTCTAGGCTGCAGGTT
Organism: Phascolarctos cinereus; assembly: GCF_003287225.1. Lineage (NCBI taxonomy): Eukaryota > Metazoa > Chordata > Mammalia > Diprotodontia > Phascolarctidae > Phascolarctos > Phascolarctos cinereus. Next base: position 146,124,308 of record NW_027555625.1, on the reverse strand, counting down.
CCCCACCTCTGAGTAAAAGGGGGACATAGGCCTACAGAAGGAAAGATGCATTGCTGTTAAGCACACAATGAGCCACAGTGACACCGTGCTTCATGGAAATGATTTCAGTTGATCCTGATGACAATCTTGAAATGAAGTTGGTGTTAAATATTATTATCTTCCTCTTACAGATACAGAAACTGAGACTTGGAGGGTAAGTTCAAGGTCACACCGTGAGTAAGAGACAGACTCAGAATTAAAGGTCCCTCCACTCCGCGTACTCCTTGAAATTCAAGTACACGTCATTTCCTTTGTTGTTGTAGTTGGTGTCTGGCTCTGAGTCGTGATTTTAATTTACGCTGTTCAAGCTCATGAAAATACAGGCAGCCATGGGGCGAGGGATCGTGGATCCATCCGAGGGTGTCCTTGACTCATTTTTCAGTCATATCCAACTCTTCATGACCCCTTTTGGGGTTTACTTGGCAGAGGTACTGGAGTGGTTTGCCATTGCCTTCTCTAGTTCATTTTACAGGTGAGGAAACTGAGGCAAACAGGGTGAAGTGACTTGCCTAGGGTCACACAGCTATTCCGTGTCTGAGGCCAGATTTGAATCCAGGAAGAAGAGTCTTCCTGACTTCAGACCCAGTGCCCTGTTCAAATCCAAGCTTACCACCTGTGTGACTTTGCGCAGGTTGCTCAGCCTCTCTGGGCCCAAGATCTCTCATCTATAAAAGTGAAGGGGTTAGTCTAGGACTCTTGGGGTCTCTTCCAGCTTTACAGATTTCCAGAAACCACAGCAAGCAAGGCTTCTCCAACCCTCCTGAGGGCCTGAGCAGCCCTAGGTACGGTCTGCTAGGTCTCTGGCATTTCCTTTTCTGCTCGCTCGCTCGTGCTCTCTCTCTCTCTCTCTCTCCCCTCTCTCTCCCCTCTCTCTCTCTCTCTCTCTCTCTCTCTCTCTCTCTCTCTCTCTCTCTCTCTCTCTCTCCTCTCCCTCTCCCTCTCCCTCTCCCTCTCCCTCTCTCTCCCTCTCTCTCTCTCTCTCTCTCTCTCTCTCCCTCTCTCTCTCTCTCTCTCTCTCTCTCTTCCCTCTCCCTCTCCCTCTCCTCTCCCTCTCCCTCTCCTCTCTCTCTCTCTCTCTCTCTCTCTCTCTCTCTCTCTCTCTCTCTCTCTCTGTTTTCTGCCCTGGGGGTAGAAGGCTCACCTGCGGCCAAAGAGAGCCCCCAGTCACTCACCTGCATCTGTCCCACCTCCTGCACGTTGGCCTCCAGCTGCTGCTGCAGTTCCTGCAGCTGTTTTTGGTGCTTCTGCTGGTGTTGCTCTGTGTCTGCCTTCTGGCGCCCTTCCTCGTGCTGTAAGAACTGCACAAGAAATACATCGAGCCAAACTGGGTTTGGTACAAGGGCAACCAAACCTCCAGACTCTCCTGAAGGGGCAGAACAGCCAAGGTGGCTTTGACTGTGCCCCTGGCTCCGGAGATTCTATAGCACTGCACATACAACTCTGATCGCCCCGGGCCTCTGCTCAGAAACCGTGGCTTGCACTCAGGATAGCGTCAAAACTCCTTAACTGGACCCCAGCCTACATTTCCAACATTGATTCTCATCACTCCTCCTTGTTCCTTTGCTGTAGCAAAACTGGACCATTCATCTTTCCTCATGCTGTGCTCTGTTTTTGGAATGATGTCCCTCCCACCCCCACACATTGAAATCCTACCCATCCCCTTCAATGCCTGTCTTAGATGCCACCTCCTCTATGAAGCCTTCTCTGGTCTCCCACCTCCCACCCAACAGGAAGTAACCTCTCAGCAACACCTGCTTTGTCCCTGGACCCTGAGGACCTTGGGACTTTTCCAACTGACTTGTAGCTGAAACCTTCCCTCTCTCATTATTAATTAATTTTGTCTTTTTAAAAATTATTTGTCTTTTTAAATTATTAATTAATTTTGTCTTTTTAAAAATTATTTGTCTTTTTAAATTATTAATTAATATTGTCTCCCTCATTAGAATATGAGCTCCTTACAAGCAGGGGTGGTCCGACTTTTCTCTGTGTATCCCTCGGTGCTTAGAATTGTAAACTCTTAATAAATGCTTTATTTATTATGCTTTATTTAATATTTATACTTATATACTTTATACAATTATAAAATAAATATAAACATTTATATAATTAAATATAATATTTATATAATAAATGCTTTGCCTATTAACTAATTCAGCAGTCCACTGAACTCCCATAGCACTTTGTTTCCATGTTTCCTGTACTACTTTCATATTCTGCCTTATTGTAGAATCATAGTATGTCAGAGGCAGAAGTCAAATCAGTGAGCATTTTTAAGTGCCTACTATGTGCCAGGCACTGTACTAAACACTGGAAATACAAAGAAAGACCAAAAAACCTTCAAAAGCAAAAAAAAAAAATAGCCCCTATTCTCAAGGAGTTCACTATCTAAGGGAGGGAGACAATAAGCAAAAAGCCATATACAAGCAGGATATATGTGTGTATGTATGTTTATGTGTGTAATTATACATATGTACACACATACATATAATAAACTGGAGATAATCAAAGAGGGAAGGCACTAGCATTAAAAGGGCAGAAGGGCCAAGCCCCTCATTTTTTACAGGTGAGGAAACTGAAAGCCAGTGAAGGAAAAGCATTTGCCTGAGCTCACACTGCTGGTGGCAGAGACTAGACTAGGTTAGATTGTGTTCCTTTAGATCCTAGCCTACCCCATATCGATTTTACAGAATCACAGAATCTCGGAGTTGGAGGGTACCTCAGTGGCCATCTGGACTGATCTGCCCCTGAACAGGAATCCTGTTCTAACGTAAAGAGCCTGGACAGGGAGGCAGGAACGCTGGGTTTTAGTTCTAGCGCTGCTAGTCACTAGTTGTGTGTGTGACTCTGGGTAAAGTCATTTCACCAATCTGGGATTCAAATCCCCCCTCCATAAAGTGAGTAGTTGGAACAAGGTAATGTCTGAGGCCCTTTTTACCATTTTAAATTTCTATGATTCTCGTGGTAAGTGATTAACACAGACTTATTCCAGGGACTGAACGGAGTACCTGTTTGATTTGCTCTCTGTGCTCAGCACCACTTATGTCCTGAAGTTTGAGACTTTCTTTGAACTTGGCAAGGCGGATCCTGGCCTCACTTCGTTGAGACTTTAATTGCTGACTTCTTTCCTGGGCCTGCTGATTTTTCAACTCTTCCAGTAGGAGGTTGTGGAAACTATGCATCCGTTCATTATCCTGCAAAGCATAAGATAAGACTTTCACATAAAGTAGAAGTTGGGGGAATTTGTCCATCCATCCATCCATCCATCCATCCATCCATCCATCCATCCATTTATTCATCCATCCATCTATCCATTCATCTATTGATAAACCCATTTACTCATTCATTCAACGAATACTAAATGGTACTATGTGCAGACACTATGTTTGGTATTGAGAATACAAAAATAAATCTGACACAGGTCTTACTCTAAAAGAACATATCTATATATAACTACACAAGGAAGATCAATGTAATTATAAAGAGGAGCTCCAAGAAAAGTTCTATGATGTATTTGAAGAGGGAGTGATCACTTTCACTTGGGGAAGTCTGGGAAGGTTTCATAGAAGAGGTGTTGTGTGACATGGTCCTTGAAAGAGTTCCATCAGCAGATGGAGTTAGTGGGGAGAGGTTCATTTCAGGGATGGGGAGCAAGGCACAAGCATGGAGACAGCAGAGGAAGGGAGAACAATGAGAGACAAAGTAGTACAGGTTGGCTAGAATGGAGAGTGTAGAATGTGGTAGAAAGTGGGTGAAGGGGTCGGGGATATGATAAAGCTGGAAGAGCAGGTTGGATCTGGGTTGCTGAAGAACTTGAATGCCAGGATCAGGAATTTCTGCTTTATTTGGTAGACAATGGAGAATCATGGAAAGGTTTTGAGTAGGAGACTTACAGGACCAGAGAAGTACATTAATTGTGCAGGGAGGGGACAGGATGGGAGGATGGGGAGTTGGGGGTGGAGGGAGTGGATTAAAGAGGAGATAACCTAGAGGTGGGAAGATCAGAGAACAGGCTATTAAAATAGTCTATGAGAAGAGATGAAAAAATGAGGGTAGAGAAAGTGGAGAGGAGGGACAGATACAAGAGAGATGGTGAAAGAGAATTGAAAAGACTTGGCAGTGGGTTGGGATGAAGACAGCCAAACCCAAACTTGTCATGAGCGGTCTGGTCTGCTTTCTGGGAGACCATTGTAGCTTTTTTATTCTTTCTCTCTCTCTCTTCTCCAAATGATGATGTATATACTTATCTGCTAATTCACTGAATCTCCCTGGTAGAATGTAAGTTCCATGAGAGCAGGGGCTATTTTATTGTTTTGTCATTGAATCCCCAATACATTTCCTTGCAGATAGTAAGTGCTTAATGAATGCTTGTTGGATTGGATTGGAGCTACAGAGATGTACTGGATGTTGGGGGCACTACGCCCTGGTCCTTCTTGTATAAACTTGACTTCCCACTCCCCACCTTGTTCTCTTTCTCCCTTCCTTTCTTTTACCCTCCTGTTACCCTTATTTTTCTTTCTTTCTAAGGCAGCTAGGTGATACAGTAGATAGGATGTTGGATTTAGAGTCAAGAAGACTTGAGGTGGAATCTTCCCTGACATTTATATCTATATGACCCTCTCAGCCTCAGTTTCTCATCTGTAAGTAACAATAGCACCCATCTTACAGAGGTTATTGTGAAGATCAAATGAGATGACTTATAAAGCTTTCTGCAAACCATGAAGCCCTATATAAACAGACATGTGGGCAGTCGCCTGAATGCTGAGTTTGGCCCTTAGAAAGTAATGGGCTGACCTAGTAAAACCCAAACCTATAAATAACTATGGGAGGAATAAATCCAATTCTTTTATCTGACCCCCACCCCACCCCATTTTAGGCCCTTAATGCCTAAGGGACATCTTTTGGAGTGTCATTGAAGAAGTGGAGAGTAGATTCAGGCAGAGCTGCTCTTTAGTTGAGGCCAGTAGGCTTAGGTATCAAAACAGCATTGGCATTACCTTCTCATGGCGCTTGGTCAACTGTTGCCTGTGGAGGGAGTACTGTTCCTTCACCTGCTGTTTGAAGAGTTGATACTTGTCTTGTAAGTGGGATTGTTCCAACTGCCAGATCACAGCCTCCCGGGCTAGAGAGAAGAGGATTCTCCATTACCACAAATCCTCAGTAATGTAACTTCTCACAATCATATGTTTTTTCAATCAATAAGCATTAGTAAAATAATTAGTATCACGGGGGGTAGAAATCTGCAGAATTTTTTGACATGAAAAATGTGGTCCTTATATTCAAGAAGGTTATGATGACTGTACTAGGTGATCTCTAAGACCCCTGTCAACTCTAACATTCTGTGGACTTCTGCCAAAGGTCATTCCATCCATTTTCTGCCCCTCTTCCACCTAGCTAATCCAGTCAGCTGGATCCTTGGACAGTCTGATGAGATCTTCAACCTTGGTAGGAAGGCCCTATGAAAGGCAACGTATGAGAATTGCTCCTTTTCCCAGGCCCACAGCTGGCTGATAATCTGTGGGAAGCACCTTCAGTTATAGAGATGTATATGAGTTACCTCTTCAACACATTTTAAAACTTATAGACCAAGTTCCTGATCTGATTCAAGGCCCTCAAACAGCCTGGCTCCAATCATTTTTTTTTTCAGTTTTTTCATGTACCACTCCCCTTCATGCACTCTACATTCTGACCACCTTGGATTACTTTGTCTCCTATTCTCATCCTTTTCTCTACTACCTCTATGCCCTTGCTTATCATACCTACATCCTATAGGAAAAGATTGATATTTCTTAGAAAGCTCCATAGAAATTCTACCTATGGTCACTTACATTGGAATGCTTTCCTAGGCCATACACCTGTTTCCCTACCGGAGTCCAAGCCACAATTGCTGAACATTGAGGTCAACCTATGGTTCCCACTTGAACCTGGGGCAAGGTGGGGGTGGGGTGGGTGATGTAGTCTGGAAGGAGTGGCCCATGTTTTTAGAATTCCCTGCCATTATACTCTGACCTAGATCCTTGTATTGATGTGCCAAGTACCATATAGTTATCTCTTCCACATTGCCGCTTTTCCCATCATGGTTTTGATATATCCCGGGTTGGCATAAGAAGTTACATAGGAATTTTTGGGGAGTTTTGCAGAAGCTACAAGACAACACATGAGAGCCAGTGGATGACACAGAAAAAGTTTAGAAACTCAGAAATTCATAAAATATATGTGTAGTATTGTATAATATCAACATATTTTGTCTTTTAATACCATGATAATTCAGACTTCTTCTCTGCCACAAAGGGAGGGCAAAAAAATTTTACCCGGGTTTTCCATATCATGGGGATGCAGTGCCCCTAACCCTGTGATGTGGAAGGGATAACTATACATTCCTTCTTCTAGAATCCCTGCTGTCCTTTCTCATGGGAAGCTCTGATGGTCATGGAATCACTGAGTATTAGAATTGGGAGGAATCTTCAGGTCATCTAGACTTTTTCTTTTCCAAAGCATAAATTTTTTCTACAACATCCCTAGTAAATAGCCATCTAACCTCTAGTGAACACATTCGGTGATGAAGAACTCATCACCTAATAAGACACATCTTTTAATTTTTAAATAGCTCTACTGAGGAAATTCAGATGAAATCTGCTTCTCGGTAACTTTGACCTATTGGCCCAATGTTTGCTCTTTGGAGCCTCTCAGAATAGAGTCAATTTCTCTCAGAAATGACAACTTCTCAAATACAAAGATATCTGTCACATCCTCCCTGTCTTTCCTTCTTCAGGCTAAACACTCCCATGTCCATTACTCTGAGGGCACAGTTTTGAGCTAAGCCCTACCTCTTTTGAGGCTATGGACTTTGCTGGTGCATTCCCATTCAATGGAGGTCACTTTTTTCTTATGCTCCTGGATCAGTTTCTGTAGGGCTTGGTTCAGCTGTTCTTGCTGCTGCTGAAGAAAACTCTGCTCCTGAAAGAAAAGAGGAGGATACTTTTGGTCTAGTAATATATCAGCAGTAGCAGCATCACCACCACCACAATTACCATCACCATCACCACCACCACCACCACCATCACCACCATCACTATCACTACCACCACTACTATCATCATCACCGCCGCCACCACCACCATGACCACCATCACCATCACTACCACCACTACTATTATCATCACCACCACCACCACCACCACCACCATCACCACCACCGCTATCACCATCATCATCACCATGACCATCACCATCACGACCATCATTATCATCATCATTATCATTATCACCATCACCATCATCAAGCATCTCTTGATCTACTGCTGGGTACAGAACACCATGTCTAAGCACTGCACATAGGGAGATATGTGAGACAGGGTTCCTTCCTTGAAGGCATTTAAATTGGAGGGATCTCTTTTTTTTTTCAAAGAACAAGCCTAAAGACAAAATAGTGTATAGTGTATAGAGGACCTGCCTATAAGTCAGACAGATCTGGGTTGAGGTCTTGCCTCTGACACTATTAGTTGTATGAAGTAACTTAACCTCTCAGTGACCCCAAGAAACTCTCTAAGACTATAAATTATAGATGAACTGCCATTCCACATAAGTAAATGGCATCTCCATACAGGGTATTCTCTACACAGATGGAATTAGTAAGGAAAAGATCTGTTTCCTCCAGATCCCAGCTAGATTGATAACATGGTCCATAAACTTAACAATATATTGCCCAGAATGATACCACAGACGAATTAAAGCAAAAAGAAAGATGCACAAATTAATTTATAGTAGGTGCTAAAGAAAGGGACCCTCTGCCTTTGAAAGCTGTATCCTCTCTGTGTTACTGAGGACAGACAGTGTGGCCTAATGGGTAGAGCTCTGGGCTTGGATTCAGATCCCATATCTGAACACTTATTGGCTAGGTACTAGTGGCCAGGGAAAGGCCATCTGACCTCTCTAAGCTCCAGTTTCCTCATCTGTAATGGGGATACCTACCTGTGCCTGTTAAGTACTTCTTGTTTCACAGGGTTATTACAAAACTCAAATATATAATCTGTGTAAGGCACTTTGCAAATCATAAAGCCTATGTGCAGTGAATAGAGCACTAGACCTGGAGTCAGGAAGACTTGAGTTCAAATCCAGACTCAGACACTCACTTAGTTATGTAATCCTAGGCATTTAATCTCTGTTTGCCTCAGTTTCTTCATCTGTAAAATGGGGATAATAATAATACCTACCTCTCAGAATTGTTGTGAGAATAAAATGAGATGATATTTGCAAAGCACTGTGTAAGCCTTAAAAATGCTATATAGTGCTTATTTGTTATTTATTATTAATTATGTCATCATTATTTTTTAATAAATAATTATTAATTATATTACTTTTATTATTTATTACTCTCCATCAGAGGCTTTGACACTATAATCTAATATCTGAATTGGCTTACCTCAAAATAAATACTTAAGAGCGTGGAAAGAGGAATTTTCTGACATTAAAATATGTAAATTTATGAAAAGTAATATTCAAAAGTTTCCCTTCAAGAAACACCCTGCTTGTTATTCCCTAGGCTGCCTACCCCTAGTCCCAAATAAAATGGGACCCATATCAACCCTGTTTGTTGGAAGGCCTATATCCACCCAATCACTTTATTCCCTGCCTCTTCCCATCTTCTTTAAATCCTGGTCACCTTACCCAAATTATATATCTGTACCTTGGTGAGAATCACATTGAGGACACCTGATGTACCTTTATATATTATTCCAATTTTTGCATCAGTACTGTCCTAACCCACACACCAGGTAGGTGATGGGTGTCATGTGTCCATAGTGGGCCTGCTGGGTCCTCAGCTCCTCTTTATCTCATACTCTACTCCCAGACCCTAAAGAGAGTGTCCCTGGGATCTGGACCTACACAACAATGCAGTTCCTTACCTCTTTCCCATTCTCTCTTAGGGCAGGCAACTTCCGAGTGTAGTCTTTGTCCTGCTGGGCTTTCAGGCGTCGAGCCTGGTCCTGGAGCCTCTGAGTATACTCTGCTTCTAACCTTTCTGTAATCTGGTGGTGATGGCGTTCCACAGCCTCCACTTGGCTATCATAGTGTTGTTTCTTGCCCTGTGGAGAGATGGGTCACCACTCTGTTCCTCACTCTGGATGAGTTCTAACACTTTCTAGGTATCACCTTATTTATTCCCATAAAGCATAGAACAGGGTTGACTCTGCTCCTAGTGGAGAGGTTTACTCCTATGCATGAGGGAGAAAGGAAGGCCAGAAGATGATTTGGGTCTCCTGTCTCCCTGGGAAATGAATCCCTAGGGGAGCCATACTTTTCTATTCTAGCTCTTGCTCAATGCAGGTTTGACCTCTATTGGAGGTGACATGGCATTTTAAATAAGACTGTGGAACAGGTCTCGGCAATGCCAAAATGGATTTCTGTGGTAATCCAAGGCTTTCCTGTCATGATGACCGGCTGATGTTCTAATCACAGGCAAGAGGGCCAAAAAACACAGGAAGGGAAAGATAAAGGGAAAAGGAATGTGCCTAAATGTGCATGCCAGTACCTGAGATTCTGAGGATGTAGTTGTGTCTAATTCTGTGTCTTTATATTTCAAAGCAAGTACAAAATGAATTAATAACTAAGGTAAGTCCTCAGTTTTTTGCAGTTTCCTCATCTGCAAAATGGGTACAATCATATTTTTATTACTCATCTTGTTAAACAACTGCAAGGAAAGTATTTTGTAAACCTTGAAAAGATAAATGTGAGTGATAATGATCATGCAGAAAGCATGAACTCATTGTCACTGGTGGGCAGAATGTGGGAATTGCAGTCAGGAAGACATGGGTTCAAATCCTGCCAAGCTGTGTGAGCATGGGCAAGTCACTTAAACTATCTCAGTCACAGTTCTCTCATCTATAAATGGGCAAGCATGGTACAGTGGAAGGAACCCTGGATTTGGAGTCAGAGGATCTGGGTTCAACTCTCAGCCTCCATCATGTACCACCTCTGTGACCTTGGACCAGTCACTTCTCTGGGCCTTAGTTTCTTCATCTATAAAGTGAAGAGGTTGGATCAGATAATTTCTAAAGTACCTGACAATTCTAAATCTATGCCCCTGTGACCTACTGCTGTTATGATAGTCAAATGAGAAATATGAATAAAGCACTTTACAAATGTTTTAAATTCTGTCTCTGTTTCTGTGTCTCTCTCAGATATCATTTATGGTATGTCTCATTCTATGTGAAGTACTTGCATTTTCTGTAATAAAACACTAGCACCCTTGCTTTGGGATTGTAACTGGTGAATAGAGAAACCTTGGTATAATGCTGCCAAAGTGAGAACTGAATAGAGAAATCCAAAGGTTATTTGATTGGCTACTCTCTGAAAGAATAAAATCAATTGAGATTGACTGAGGAGTATGCACAGCTTAGGGAGCTGGTCAGCATCATGCCTTTAGAATTCTCTGTCCAGTCTTGTTTAAAGATGAATTCTGGAGGAGCTATCCAAGAATGACATAGACATAGGGAGGGTGGTGCCTGTTTGGCTTTGCGCTTTTGGAATCAGAAAGCTTGGCAGTCTCTGGAATGAATACAAAAAGTGTGGAAAATGATTACACTGAAAGTAGGTTGTAACACATTACTGACAAAGAACTGTGCAAAAGAAGCCATTGCTGAGAAACGAGAAAAGAAAGTGGGCTGGTCATGTAGCAAGTGAACGATTAGCCAGGGATCACCTACCTATGTATTCTATTGGTAATATGCATTACATGCAATGTCAAGAGTCCTAGGGGAGCTAGAACTCTGCCTTGTGCCCAAAGCATATTGGGTAGATCCATTGTGAGGATTTATGGGAGATCATGGTCAAGAGCCACAGAGGAAGGGGTATAGGTGGTTTGTTTCTCAGTCTTCATCCTTCTTGACCTCTCTGCAGCCTTTGAAAATGTCGACCACCCTCTTCTCCTAGATACTTTCTCATCGCTAGATTTTCTTGGCATTTTTCTCTCCTAGTTCTCTTACCTATCTGACTACCCTTCTCAGTCTCCTTTGTAGGTTCTTTATCCAGATAACACCCACTAATTGTGAATCTCCCCCAAGGCTCTGTCCTAGACTCTTCTCTTCTTCCACCTTCCAATCTTGCTTGGTGATCTCATCCCACTATTTCAGTGATCATTTCTATGCAGATGATTCCCAAACAACATAGGTTATTTTTTTTTTCTTTTGGCTCTCCCATTAGAATGTTAAGCTTCTTGAGGGCAGAGACTATCTTGCTTTTTCTATTTATATCCTCAGGGCTTAGCTCAGTGCCCAGCACATAATAAACCCCCTTTTCATTCACTCACTCATTTCCTCATTCATTCAATAGACATTTTAAAAGATCCTACTATGTGCAAAACACTGTACTAGACACTGAGAACACCAAAGGAAAAATGAAATCATCCTTGCAGCCCAGGAGTTTACATTTCATTGGTGGAGTTAAAACCTGTACTCAGATAAGTAAAAGGATGCTTACTAGAGTGAGGAAGCATCAGTTACCAAGGACCTCACCTAAGACTTTCCAATGTGCATGTCCTTGAGCTGAGTCTTAAAGAAGGCTAAGGTAGACGGGACGAGGAGTGAATTCCAGGCATAGAGGACAGCTTGAAAGAAGGCCAGAGAAAGGAGATGGAATGTGGACCTTGGAGAAGAGCAAATAGGCCACTTTGGTTGGTCTGCACAGAGCGTAAAGAGGAATAATAAGAAATAAGGCCAGGGCCAGATGGTGAAGGACTTAAAAGATTGAAGAATTTGTATTTTGTAGAAGCAATAAGGAGCCACGGAAGATTTTTGATCAGAAGAGCAACATGGTCAGGCCTGTGCCTTAGGAAGATTATTTTGTGGTGGTGAAGACAATTAGGGGAAGAGGGAGAGATAGGAAGCAAAGAAGGGGAGAGGGAGTCCAAAGCACTTCCCCTACCTCTAGGATGCACCAAGGGACAGCCCTGCTTTTGGGGAAAGGGATGTAAGGGGCAGCTAGGTAGTGAAGTGGATAGAGCAACTGGCCCTGGAGTCCGACGGACCTGAGTTCAAATCTGGCCTCAGACACTTACTAACTGTGTGACCCTGGGCAAGTCATTTAACCTCAATTGCCTCCAAAAAAAGAAAGGAAAGAAAGGATGTAAGGATCATAGGATGTTGAGATGATTTCATTCACCCTCATTATATTATAGCTGAGGAGACTTAGGTCCAGAGAGGTTAAAGGATTTGAAATAAGGCATAAAGGTAGTAAATAATGGAGGTGAGTTCTAATTCAGGTCTTCTGACTTGTGTAAGCCAGTGCTCTACATAAAGTCAAAGAACTATAGTTACTGTCATTTCCAGCTCGATGTGGCGGAACATCTGTTCCCTCTGCTGATGGAGTCTCTGGTCCAGCTGAGCCTGGGCCCTCTGCTCTTCCTTCTGAAGGAGCCGGAGTTCCTGCAGCTCCTTCCGCCTGAAAAATAGCAGATCATTCAGAATCATGATAGGATGTCTGCAAACACTACTTCTGGGAATAGGAGGATGGATCCATCTTATAGGTGTAAACACTGAGGCCCAGCCAAGGAAAACCATTCACTCAGTCAGGGACAGAGGAGAAACAGGAGCCTAGGAAGCTTAGCTGTCCAACACAGGAGAGGCATTGTGCTAGAGTGGAAGGAGTGCTGGATCTTGGGACAGGGACCCAGGTTTCAATCCCATTTATTAGATCTATAACTTAATATGAGTCATGATCTCTCTGGGTCTCAGGTTTGTGGGGTTTTTTTTTGTTAATGTGATTTTTATTTATTTTAATTTTTTTTATTTACCAAACTCTTACTTTCTCTCCCATCCACCTTCCTTCTTGTGGCCTCAGTTTCCTCATCTGTAGAATGAGGGAGCTAGAGTGGTACACAACTAAGGTAACTTCTAGCTCTAAGCAATCATCCTATTGGGCAACAATATCTCCCTAGTCAATAGGAGGGACCAGAAAGAACAATGGCAGATGACTGTAGGAGAGCCATGGGCCCTTCCTAGTCCCATTCTGATTGGAAGGGACCATCTTGTGTTCTTATATTTCTATCTTCAGCACTTAGAAAATGCCTAGCACACAGTAAATGTTTAATAAATGTTGTACGTGCGCATGAGTGTATGTGGCATATCCTGATGAGCTGTTTATATTTGTTTCTAGGAACTGAGGATAAAAGTGGTTATGTGTTTGTCCATACCAGCCCGTTGTGGGAAACCCTTTCACACCTCAGTAGCGAACTGCATAAAGGAGGAAATCCTGTGGTATTCTGTGACAGCTGAGATAGCAGCTTTTTCATTCTGATATTTTCTGACTCTTAAGATTGGAAAAGACATGGGGGGGGGGTCATTTAGTCTATCCTTCTGCCATGAGGCAGATGGACTGGTTCCAGCCGATGGTTTGGGGGACTGACATGCTTTCTCTGGCTTTTCTGGACTTCTCTGTATCTGCCTCTGATTTCCTCCTGCCATGTTGACATAATCAATAATTTCAAAATCTATCACTCCTGTTCTCTAGCCCAGATAAATGCCCTGCTTCCCGTGGGGGAAGCTCCTCTTGGGTCATTCTTGGTTTGGCAAATTGAAGCTGGTTCACTTCTCTGAATGTCGCTGTTCTGAAGGGGAACTGGGGGATTCTTTTCTCATACCGGGCAGAACGGATGCTTTCTCCTTTCCGGTCAGCATCTTGCACAGGCCTAGAAGTCGTCACACTGACCTCCTTCCCATCCACCACAAACTTGCGTGTTTTCTTTACAGTTTTCCTGAAGGAAAGGGTGTCCTGAAGCCAAAAAAACAGTAAGGTTTGCATCCCCATTGACTTTACCAGCTTGGGACATAAGATGATGAAAGTGCTGAATTCTCCCACCAGGGGGCAGCCCCCCTCCTTTGTTCTGGCCTGCTCTTATCACCATCCAACCAAGATAGGATGTTGAGGGCCAAATTCATTGCAGGATAATGAGTCTAAAGTATTCCAGCTTTGCAGGTAGACAACTCTTTTTTTTTTTCCTTTTTGGTGAGGCAACCAGGGTTAAGTGATTTGCCCAGGGTCACACAGCTAGTCATTGTCAAGTGTCTGAGGCTGGATTTGAACTCAGGTCCTCCTGACTTCAAGGCCAGAGCTCTGTCCACTTCATACCTAGCTGCCCCTGGTAGATAACTCTTGCAAATATTTTAGTTGGTCCTTTCCCTTAGGACCAAGTCTAAAATATACAGGGAAGAAAGTGAAATCTACCTTGTTAATTTACCAGCCTAGGCATGTGATTGTCTGCAAGGTGGCTTTTATTCCAGCCCGCTCTGAGAAACCCTCTATCCAGCCTCATACCAATCCCTTCTCAATAAACAACCTTACCTGGCTAATGTCACTTTTAACTGGTGAAGGTCTGGCGTTGTGCATATTGTCACCAGCCACATGGTTCCTGATATCTCTTGAGTCCTTTCTTTCCAAAGGTCTTGCCTCAGTCTGCTGGACCATGCCTTCACTCCATGATTCCCCATTGGACCCATTTTCCAAGCTCCCTTCTGCAAAATTAACTTTCTTCCTATCCCTCAGGGGCTCAGAGATTCCTGACCCTGTTGGCTTCTCCAGGCTCTCTGCTGTCCAAGTCAGCTTTACAGCAGGCTCCTTGTAATGACCTTCCTCTAGGTCTCTGGCTTGTCCCTGTGCCCAGGTTGGGCATCTCCCATGACATTTATAAAGGTCTCCACGGGGGTCACTACAACATTACCCTCTGTTCCTGGAATCTCATTCTCATCTTTGGAGAAATTTGCCTGTGCATCATTCTTTTCAAACTGTACGGTTGCTACTTGATTTTCCCCTCCCAAAGAGGGAGCCCTCTGCCCTCTGAGACTCTTTGATTTCCCCATTGAGTCTGGGGACGTGTTTTTCTTGGCATCCTCAGTTTTTTCCTCATATGTTTCTCTCAGCAGCAAATCTTTACCCCCTGCCTCTGGCTTTTGGGGGCAGGATTCTTTTTGGTATGAGGAGTGTATTGCATTGAGTGGCACCTTTGGCTTCTGGGTACCCCAGCCCAGTCCGTCTCCTGATCTGGAGCACTCTTGAGGACAGCATGGGTAGTGTCCTGAATCCTCCGTCATTACCTCTTCAGTATTATTGGGCAGGTTGGTCTGAATGGGGTCCCCTGGGTCCTGGATGCTCAGGAATCTGGTCCTGGTCTGGCAGAGATTGAAAGCCTCATCATACACTCAGCTCCTGACTTTTCATCTTTCGCGAGAGGGCTAGACATAAACATCCCATCCAGATGCTGAGCTTTGGCCCCTTCCAGCCGGCAGTCCCCAGTCCCTTGCCTGCAAGTAGAAGTGAGGATTGCATGACACTTTCCTTTCTTTATCAGACAGGGGATCATTCGATACTTGTGGTCCAACAGGCAGCCTCTCATATGAGGAAATCTCCAGGTTTCCCGTGGGATCATGCTTCTCCTCTGAAGTCTTCAGACCTGATGTAGAATTGGTCAGTGTGGGGTCTTCCAGACCCAGATTAACCTGCTGTTGGTCTCCTGTGGCGGGGTGGGCAGTGGCAGGGTGAGAGATTTGCTCCGGGATGCCTGAGTCAATGTCTTCTGGACTCTCTGTCTTTGAGGTCCAACTTTGAGCAGTAGTTATTCTTTCTTTCGCTAGGTGTCCCTTTTGTTCCCCAGTGAGGTTCGCTGGGGAGCTTGTGAAAAGCTGTGACCCCTGTGGCTTATCTATTGCACAGTTCATCACTGTGTCTGGCCCAGGGGAGGGTGCCCTGGGAGTAGGAAGAACATCATCCCTCTGTGAGTCTAGCATGGCCCGAGGCTTAGCGTTGGAAGTGGGCTGCTCTTCCAAAAGGTCTTTTCCACCTTGAGTGGCCAACAGCTCAGGAGTCCCCTGGGCTGGTGGGTCAAGAATGTCCTGGGACTTCAACCCACCAAAGAATGACCTTCGTCTTATTAGCTTCAAGACATCTGAAGGGCCCTTGGAGGAAAGCTTCATGGAACCTCGAGATTCAGTGGGTGCAACCAGCATGGGTGCAGATTTGCGTCTCATCTGCTTCTTCAAACTGGAAGTCCGGCTGGCTCTTGGCCGAAGCAGGCTTTGGTTTGGACCGATGGAGCTCTGCCTGCTGAGCCCAGGTCCTGTTGGATTAGGAGAATGAGCAAGGGAACCAGCGACTGGCTTGCTTGGAGAATCTCCTCGGGGGTTTTCCTGGAGGGTTACTTGATTCTCCTCTCTGGCCTGCAGGTTAAAGTCATTCCCTTTGACGGCCAGAGTTGTAGGTAGGAGCTGCACACCCTTGTTGGCCGTGTCTCCTCTGTCTGGCTTCTCCAAAGAGAACTTCCTGTCTTTTGAGGGTCTCTCTGGCTCTAGGGGAGGAATGCCATCATTGGACAAGGTGCGCTTATGTTCTCGACTTGGCTGAGAGGCAAAGGGAGAAGGAAAGTTAGGGTCTTACTGTCTATTTATAATAATGGCTCGCATTTCCCTAGCACCTTCAAGTTTGTTTTCCCCCCTCTCTTTGTACCCCCAGAGCTTAGCTTAGTGCCTGGCACAAGCACATAAATGCTTGTTGACTGACTGAGAAAACACTCCTCATCTCGATTCTGTGATATAGATAGTGTAGGTATTATTATTTCCATTTTAGAGATAAGAAAACAGAATCTCAGGATGCTCATACGTCTTACTCATGGAGACATAATAAGCATCATAGCTGACATCTGAACCCAGGTCATTTGACTTTAAAATCTAGCATCCTTTCTGCTATTCTGACTATGGGTACTCAAACTCCTTGAGTACCCTCAGTTGCCTCTTCCCTCTGATGTGAGGGCTGGAAAGCAGAGCCTCCTTTATAGAGGGCTCAGAACTTCCAACTCTTCATTGCCCATTAGCTACTCTGCTTGGTTTCAACTCCATGAACATCTTATGTCCTCCCCCCTCCAATTTTAGCTTCCTTTTGTATATTGGCTTCTTCCATTAGATTATAAGCTTCTTGAGGGCAGGGACTCTTTCTTTTTCTTATTTGTATCTCCAGTGCGTAGCACAATGCCTAGTAGGCACTTAATAAATGTTTATTAACTATTATCCATTCTCTGCTACTTCTTGCCCAAAGTCACACCTTGGGTACTCACTCTTGTTGGAGAGACCATTGATACTAATGCAAATCTTTTATTTGTTCAGCAATGTCATCTTATAGAGTTTCCTGGGAGGACTAAGAGGTTAAGGACATTCCTAGGGTCTCACAACTAGTAAATATCAGAGGGAGGACTCAGAGACAGGCCTTTCTGCCTCTAAGGCCTGCTCCCTATCCAGGACACCAGGTTGGGCCACCTCACTTTATGGTATTAGAACATTAGGACAGAATTCTACTCAGGACTGTAGAAACCTGAGACTCAGCAATGAAAGCTAAGTTTCTTCTGCTGGCGGAATTGGACAGCTTGAAATTCATAGGGTAGTTCTCTTTTTCTTCCATAGCTAATTCTGGCCCTTGGATAATATGTTATGATCTTTTAAGGAAGGAAAGAGAGAAAAAATTTGTTAGGATGGATGGAAGAGCAGGAGAGAGAGAGAGAGAGAGAGAGAGAGAGAGAGAGAGAGAGAGAGAGAGAGAGAGAGAGAGAGAGAGAGAGAGAGAGAGAGAGAGAGAGAGAGAGAGAGAGAGAGGAAGACAGAGAAAACAAAAAGAAGAAGGAAGAGGAGTTGGAGGAGGAGGAAAAAAGATGAGGAAGAGGAGGAGAGAAGAGGAGTAAGAAGGGGAGGAGAGAGGAGATGAAAGACAGAATGGGGGGAGAGAGGAAGGAAGAGGAAAAGAGGGGAGAGGAAGGGGAAGGGGGAGGAGAGGAGAAGAAAAGAGGAGAGGGTAGGGAAAAGGAGAGAATGGGAGAGGAGAGACAGAGACAGAGAGAATAATCAGGTACATACAACACAGCCTCGCCAGGAGGAAGTGGGAGCGCCACTCTGTGATGCAATGTCTGTATTTGTTAGAAGTTTATAAAGTATAAAAGATGCTCATAGCTTTTGGCCTTGGCGCACTTATTGCTGCCTACCTGAGCTAAGGTCAGAAGGAAGTTTGGCAAAGTGGAAAGGGCTCCAGTTTGGGAGGGAGAGTGCCTCAGTTTGAATCCCAGATCTGCTATTTATTAGCTCTGGGGCCTTGGGTAAGGCCCTTGACCTCTCCCTGAGCTTCAGTTTCCCCATCTGTAAAATGAAAGGGTTGGACTAGATGGTTTTTAAGGTCCTTTACCGCTCTAGAGCTTCAAGTCTGTGGCTTCTAAGGTCCCTTCCAGCCTGGTCTAATGCCTCAGTGTGATATGGAGGTGGGGACATCTTTTGCTGCTCATCCTCCCATTCCCCATGCCATGTATTCTTGAGGTTTATGCTGGTAGACTACCGCCTCTGGCAGGCCCTAGAAGTTTGGAAAGTCTTTGAGTAAGACCTGGAACAGCACCTGGCCTGTCTGTGATCTGAGGACCATCAGCTTAGAAAAGCATGAAGGATAAAACATAAAACATAAAACATATCATCAGGTGATGTTTTTCTGGCTTCAGCAAGCCAAGAAAGTAAAGGTGAGGAGGGGTTATGTTTGGCAGCGGGCACAGAAACATGTGTGTGTGTGTGTGTGTGTGTGTGTGTGTGTGTGTGTGTGTGTGTGTGTGTGCTCCATCCACAGATCTTTGAAATTATTCAAGTGTAGTGCAGTGCTTAGCAAGAGTCACCTCTAGGGGGCAAAAAGTCCCCAAAGGAAACTAGATCCCATTAGGTAAATGACTCTGCTCATGTCCAGCCTCAGCAGCCTGAGCATGGGCTGAGCAACATGGTAATAGACCCCTGTTATCCAGCCAGGCTATATTAGCTCTACCAGCCAGTGAGAAATCTTATCCCCAGTCAAGAATGTGGAACTGCATGATATATCCATGGAAAGTCACAAATCTACACTCGTCTAGTAGTCAGGATGCCTGGGTCCCAGTCACACTAGAGTTGGTGGCTCTGCCACTGATAAACTGTGTGAACTTAGACAAGTTAGTTTGAGCCTCAGTTTCCTCATCTGTAAAGTCTGAATTGGACTAGATGCTATCTTGGCATAAAGTAAGTGCCTAATAAGTGTTTTTTTTCCCATTCATTCCTTCCAGCTCTAACATGTTATTATTGCACTTTAGAAAATTCACATTTATAGATTGTTATTACTGGAAGGGACCTTGGGATCACGTAGTCTAATGCCCCCATTTTACTGATGAGGGCACTGAGGATCAAAGAGCTAGAAGAGACTTCCCTAAATTCACTTAAAGGGGACCTTGGAAATGATGAGTCTCTAATACCTTCCTTTTACTGATCCAGAAATTGAGCCTCAATGACATGAAATGATTTGATCGTGAGGCTAGAAAGCAGCAGAGCTGGGACTGCCTCAGAGCGTCTTAGCATGAGCTCTGAATCTGGATGCAAACTCACTTGTGTGACCAAAATCACTCCACCGTTATCTGCAGGCAGCTGGCGGCATAATTGATAGAGTTCTGGATGCAGAATCAGAAAGACCTGTATTCAAATCTGTTCTCAGACACTTACTAGCTGTATGATCCTGGGCAAGTCACTTAACCTCTGTTTGCCTTGGTTTCCCCAAATGTAAAATGGGGAGAATAACAGCGATTGCCTCTCAGAGTTCTTATGAGGATCAAATCAGACAATATTTGTACAAGTGCTTAGTAGAGGTCCAGTACATAGTAAGTGTTATATTAAATGCCCATTTCTTCCCCCTGGACTTATGAGAGCACAAAAGAGTTGCAAAAGCATGAGATTTAGAAAAGGAAGATCTGAGTTTGAATCCTTGTTCTGCTCCTTACTAGCTGTGTGACTTTGGACAAGTAATTTCCCTTCTTGGAGATTCATTTGCATTATCTGTAAAATAAAGGAGTTGAACTACTGGATTATCCCTATGGTTCTTTTAGCTGTAAGGGCTATGATCCTAGGGAGAGATTTTTGTTGTTGTTCTGTCTTTCTAGTCCTGTCTGACTCTTCATGACTCCATTTGGGGCTTTCTTGGCAAAAATACTGGAGTGGTTTGCCATTTCCTTCTCCAGCCCATTTTACAGATGAGGAAACTGAGGGAAAGAGAAGCCAGCTTAATTAACTTCTTGTCTAATGAATCCTGTGCCCAGAGTGCTGGCCCTTGAACAGCATCTGGAAGGCATGGGAACTGTGGCTAATAATACCAATTCACATGTTTATTATACAGTAACATTTACAGAGCGATTTTTTTCACAATGGTCATACAAGTAGTATGTATATTTTTGACTGAATCTCTGATTTTATTGGTATAGAACAGATGCAGTCCACACCACTTCTAAGTGCAGTCTGATCCAGATTAAAATATAATTGGGAAACATTTAACAAAATAAATAAAATACAATAAAACATAGCTAATATTAATATGTAGCATTAGAAGTCAATATGCAGCCCAGGGACAATTATGTATGGTTTAATGGCCTCTGTTTCTACCTGAGCTTAATACAACTGGTATAGAGAATTCTAGGGGAGGGAACACTCTATACCAATGCAGATTTGCACCTGCCTGGCAACTTTTAGTCTTAGATATTTGCCTGGAGTACTGAGAAGGGAGGTGACTTGCCCAGGGACTCGCAACCAGTATGTATGTCCTCCAAGAAGAAAGTCTTGAACCCAGAACTGAATCTAATACTCCATATTCAATCTGAATGTGATGCTCTGTCTGGGGCAGAGTACATGGGGCTATATTACTTCCTTTTAAAAAAATGTAGCCCAAGATCACACTGGCTCTCATATTAACATCCATTTGGCACTTTTGTGTCCCCAAGTCTCTCTCTACCTGGCATCTGTTATTATGCTAACAGTCCTGGGAGAACTAGGTTTAAGAAGTAGCATTTTCAAGGTTCACTGCGGCTCTGCTTTCTCTTTGTTATTCACACTCTAATGACCAGAGTCCCTAACTGGACTGTTTCCAAGGGGAAGGTTTCCAGGGAGCCATGGATTTCCTGGATAAATTGAAGTGTCCTTGGCCTTGTAGTCCTCAGGGAAATCAATCCAGAGGAAGGAGCAATTCAGCTAAAATGCTCGCAGATGCCATCCAGCTGTGACTTACCGAAAAGGCTATCTCTTCTTCTTCAAACTCCTCCAGGACTTCTGCCTTAGCTTCCGCTATCAGCTCCCGTAGAGGTCTGCTGTCTTCCACCTCTGACACAAAAGGGTGCTGGGAAGGAGAAGGAACAAAGGGAAAACCTTTAGTACTGGTTTCTTCCTCAGCAAAAGGGTGCCGGTGGCGGGGAGGGTACAAAAGGACCCCCTATGTTACAAAATGCAATGATCTCTAGGGGACCAGAAGACTTTTAATGGGTCATCTCTCTGCCTACACACAGAATTGCTTCTTGGATAGAATTAATGGCTACTTGGGAAATGGAGAAGGAGGCTGCGGCCCTGGTTGGGATAGACTCTGATTCTTCCTTCTTTCCATTACCTTTTGCATTTTCCTCCCACTCAAACCAGAACCAAAGTGAGTAACTGATCTTTTAGTAAGTGTAGAATTTAAGTTTAGAGGATTTAGCTGAACTGGGTCCTGTGTGTAAATGATGTTTGATGATGCCTAGGAAGTTGCTGGAGGCAGCCAGGTGAGCAATAGATACAGTGCCAAGCCTGGAATCAAGAAGACTCATCTTTCTGAGTTCAAATCTGGCCTCAGACTCTTACTAGCTGTGTGACCCTGGGCAAGTCACTTAACCCCATTTGCCTCAGTTTTCTCATCTGGAAAATGAACTGGTGAAGGAAATGGCAAATCACTCCATATCTTTGCCAAGAAAACCCCAAATGGGGTCATAAAGAGTTAGACGTGACTGAAAAATGACTGAACCACAACAAAAGGAGGTTAATAGTAGCACTGTCAGTATTTGGGGTGCAAGGTAGGTTGGGTGATGATTAGAAACTTCACAAAGCCAGTCACTGGCACCATAACTTCCCATAATTTTCAGCATGTAGGTCACTTCAACTTCTGGGAAGCCTAGCCTTGGGAAGGCTTCTTGGGCAGCAGCTACAGCTAAAGCTAGTTCACAGGACTCTTGAGTCTTAATACAGAATGGATTCAAGTCCCGGTTTCTAGAAAAGCTTTGAAGCAAGAGAGAAATGATGACATAGCAGCTAGGATCCATATCATAGGTGGGTGTGATAAAATGTATTGGACTGGGATGGAGCTGGATAAAGAAATGCCCTTTACACCTGACTTAGAGTTGGTTCGCTGTTTCAAAAAAATGCTCTCTTCAGTTTCAATGAGAAACCAATGAATAATAATAATAATAATAAAAAAATACACTAAAATGATCCTTTGGCACAAACCCTTTTCAAAGATTTTTTAAAAGCCAGATAGATTATGCTTAGTTATTCCACATCATAACAGTTCACATGTCTAGAGTACTTTAAAAATTTACATAGCTTTTCAATAATCCCTTGAAATACATAGTACAAGTATTATCGTCCTCATTTTACTGCTGAGAAAACTGAAGCTGAGAGAGGAATAGTGATTTTCCTAAGGTCTCGCTTGCTGTCTCTGTAACCAGGCATGAAGGACAAGTAATGAAAATGTTTGGCATGGGGAGATGGAGGGTCATGTGTGAGGATATTGGCAATGCTATCTTCCTCAACAGAGTGGAAGCTTCTTGAGGGTCTAGGACAGTTTACGTCTTTGTGTCCTTTGAGCCTGGCATAGTTTAAGCACTTAATAAATGCTTGCTAATTGACTTAATTGGTTCTCAGATCTCCCTTCACGGTTTGAGATCATTTGGGTAAAACACGGATCCTCTGGCATGGAGGCCATTTGAACAGAAGACAGTGGAAGTGGTAGAAATATTGAGGTATATGTCACACCTTGGAGATAGGCTGCTTACCTGCAGGAGCTGGCAGGCAGACCATCTGCTCTCAGGATCCCTCTCCAAGGATTTCCTCAGGAAGTCTTTAAACTCTTCAGACCTATAAGGAATATCCAAGAATTGGCTTGCTTATTCCAGTGTCTGACATCCAGAGATCATCACTAACAACTCTCATTGCCCTTTGATGTACACTGAAGGGCCACCTTTTCCCCTCTGTATGGAAGGGGTTTAGAGACTTCTTCACTCTTACAAAAGCCTTTGATTCCTTCTTCTAAAGTGGAGGGGACAATCAGGAAATAAAGGTCAGATGAATGGTTAAAGATCTCACGTAATCCTTAGTGAGGCAGCTAGGTGGCATATTGGATAGAGGACTATACTGAAGGTCAGGAAGATGAGCTCAAATCCTGCTCACCCATTTATTAGTAGTGTGACCCTGGTCACTCAACCTCTCTTGGTCCACTTTTCTCATCTGTAAAATGGGGATAATAATAGCACTTACCTCTTGGTGTTGCTATCATCAAATGAGATAATATATGTGAAGAACTTAGCAAATCTTAAAGCAGCATATAAATGCTAGCTATTATTATCAATGACTTTTTCCAAGGGAAAAAAGAAGCATAAGAGATGGAATACATGTATACTAATAATAACTAGTATTTATATAATGTGTGCCAGGTATTATGATAAACATTTTACAAATATTATCTCCTTTGATACTCACAATAACTCTGGGATATAGGTGCTATGTGTTATCCTCATTTTACAGATGATGAAACTGAGGCAAATAGAAGTTGTGACCTACCCAGGGTGCCATAGCTACTGAGGTTGGTTTTGAACCAGGTCTTCCTGACTTCAGACCCAATGCTCTGTCACCTAGCTGCCTAGTATTGATCCCTAGATGTGATAAAAGAGAGATAAGTGAACCTTATGAGAATAGGTACTGTGTGTTTTATGTCATCTAGCTGTCTCTGGTACCTACGACAGAGACTTGCACAGAGTTGGAATTTTAGAAATGTTGGTATTTTGTATGTATTCCACATATACTTATGTGTCTACATGTTGCCTCCCCTATATAAGCTCTTTGAGGGCAGGGATAGTTTCTTTTTTGTCCTTATAACCTTAATACAGATAATAAATTAATAAATTAATTTAATAATAAAAATAAAATATTAAAATTAATCAATTAACTAAAAATTAATTAATTAATGCTTGTTGTTCACTTTCTTTTTCTTCCTCTTTTTTTCTTTCACTTTTTAATTTGAATCTTCTTGTACAAAATGACTGATATGGAAATGTTTTACATGACTGCATATGTATAAACTATATTGGATTGCTTATCATCTCAGGGAGGGGTGAGGAGAGGGAGGGATAGAATTTGGAACTTAAAACTTTTTTTTAAAAGTTTAAGAAATTGTTTTGACATGTAATTGGGGAAAAAAATAATTTTTTTGGATTATTTTTAGTTTTAAAAAATAAAATATTAAAAAATAAATGTTTGTTGCTTGATTGAATTGAACCGCTGAATTGAAGTGATATCTTTTTTGCTCTAAGGCCAAAGTCCTAGTTCTTAGCCTCACTCTTCTAGGGATCGAAGGTTTCAGACTTAGTCCCCTGAAGTGGGAAGGGGGAAGATCTGTGGCACTCTTCTGTCTAAGTGAACTTTGATTTTTAATAGTGAATACTGTGAACAGTATGAGTTGAGAGAAAAGACTGGGAACAGTGCCCTAGACCACTCCAAATGCCACCTTTTTAAAGAAGTCTTCCCTGAAAGCACCCAGTAGGTAGTGACCTCTCCCCACCTTGGACTTCACACAGCACTTTTCTGGGTATGTGCGACATCCCCCTATTAGATCTGAGGGCAGGGATCAGTTATATCTCTTCACTAACCCACCATCCCGGCTTCATGTGCCTATCTAGTTATAATGCTCTGCACCCCGAGATAATAAGTGCATCTTGAGATAGAACAGAACTTGGAAGTTCCCTGGTCTAACTTTCTGGCCTATAGAGAAGTAACCAAGTTCTGCAGAGATGAAGTGCATTGCCCCGGCTCCCTCAGAGCTGGGGTTCAAACTCAGATTTTTTGACTCCAAATCCAAAAAACTGTCATTGATTTGAATCAAAATGAATTGAATAGGAAGGGGAGAGGCCTCTTGCTCTTCCGCATTCTGAGCCTGGTGAACCTACAAGGATAGCAAGAAAGGTCCATGGTCCAGACCAAGGCTCCTAGAGCAGTAGGGGTACCAGGTGGGGAAGATCTGCCCTCGTGGAAGAACAGTCACAGGGGCCTTCCCGAGGGACTTGTTTCTTTAGTCAGTGAACAAGTACTGAATGAACTCCTATCATCTCTACTATTTGTATCCTTGAGAATTGCACAAGCTCGGATAGTTTGGGTCAAAGGATAGTTTGTAACTCAGGGAGGCCCCCATCCCTACTTCTCTGGTTGTACCATCTACTCACGGCAGTAGGTCAGGTCTGCAGACGCTTTCTTCCCCTATCCTAAAATTCTGTCCTTAACCCCTAATAACCATGTCCCTGCTATGCGATGCAAACGTCAAACATAGTAGGCACCACCTCACTGTGATTGCCTGCCACAGGCTGCCTCCTCTCCCTCATCCCTGCACCATTTTGCCCACGTGACTGCCTACACCATCCCTTGCTGCTTGGCACTGGCACCTCCCCGGGTCTATTAGTTCTCTAGGCTCTGATCTGGCCCGCTCTTTTCTCAGCACTGCCCCCGTTATGATAAGAGGGGAGGGGAGGACTTGCCATTGCTCAGGGTAGCGCAGAGTGGGTGGCGGGGACTTGTGGATCCTTAGCAACACCCTCATGGGGTTCAGCTCATGATGGGGAGGCTCCATCTCAGCCATCTCTATCAGTGTGATCCCCAGGGACCAGATGTCAGCCTTGTAGTCATAGGGAGCCTCCTTGGACGTCTCACACTGGATGACCTCGGGTGCCATCCTATAGCCAGAAACAAGGGTTCGTCATACCTGTCCCACTTGGACCCCTTCCCTCTGCCCTTAAGTTGCCAAGAGAAGAGAAACCAAGGGGGCTAAGATTGGAGAGCATGGTAGTCAGCTTGGTCAGTGGACTGATGTATTGGGATGCCCTATCCCTTTCCTTAAGTAATCTTTGCTGGAGGTCCCTGAGGAAAGTCTGGTTTCTGGGGGCCAGGCTGGGAGAAACACCCTATCCTTTCCAAAAGGCTAATCAAGGGAGGAAGACCTTAGGATCATTGATCTTGAGCAAGAAGGACCTGTTATTTAGTCTAATCCTCTCATGTTGTTGAAAAGGAAACCGAGGCCCAGAGAAGAGAAGAAATTCACCCAAAGGTCACACAGGATTTGAACCCAGGTCCTCTGACTCCCAGTGGCCTCTGAGAGCCCCTGCAGCCCGATTTCTATGTGCCTAAGATCCACGGCGGGATATCGAGGACCCACCAGAAAAGAACATTGCCCAGAAGGGAAACAAACTGAATGACCCAGAAGAAGAGTTGAAAAACACATCTCTCTCTCCTCTTTGAAGAGGCGGGGGACTAGGGGCTGAAGAATATTAGATGCATGTTGTCAGGCACAGCTGAAGTAGTCATCGGTTTTGCTGATCTGCTCCTCCCCTCCCCTTTATTTTTCAGTCTTCATCACATGATCAAAGATTTAGCTTAGTAGGGTAGAGGAAGGGGGAGGGCAATATCTGGAAATGAGGGTTATGTTAAAATAAAATATATTAGGAATTTTTTTTTAAAAAAAGAATATTGTTTACAGGGTAGAGGACATGGGGAAGGAGTTTTATGAGATGAACTGTGATCTCATCAGTGCCCTTTTTATGGTACAGGCTCCATGGCTCTCTGCTGAGTCTCCTATTCTTGAAACTAACCATTTGAACTTCTTTTCTTGATTCTCCACCTAGCCTTTGGATTTGGCTGTTGCATGAACTCCACCCAACATCTTGTGCACCTTTCCAGATAACTACTTGGGCCATGCCCATCTCTTTACCCAGGGGGACTCTTTTTGCCAATTGCACTCTCAAGTATCTGTCCTATCCCCTTTCTCCCTAAAAGGCCAGAATCCAAAGGCAAGAGCTAGTGTATTCCTCTGTGTTCTAAGGATTGATACCCAAAGCTCAGTCAACCTCCCACCTCACCCCAACCCTGGGTGGGAGCCATGGGCTCCCTTGGAAGTTGGACACCTTGTCCACCCCCCTGGGCTCCCTAGCTGTACCAGTATGGTGTCCCGATGAAGGAAGCTCTTCGCTGCAAGGTGCGAGAATTCTTAGCTGACACTCCAAAATCAGCTGTTTCAAGAAAAGAGATGGAGGAGGTAAAGTGAGGGATTAAGAACAGAAATTTCCTTTCTCTCCCTCAATGCCCATAGAGTGGGTCTCTAAATACCCTTGGGTATTTACTCACAAATTTATTTATATTTGCCAGGAAACCTACAGGACTTTGGACTTCCCTATTTCTCTTCAACAATTAAACAATTGTTAACTGCCTACTATGTTTGACCTATGCAAGGCATCCTACTAAATATAATAAAAAGAACATAATCCCTCCCTTAAGGTACTTACAAAAGTCTGACTATATAGGGAGCCATTGCAGATTTCTGAGGTGGGGACTGACAGAGCTAGAACTCTTTCCTAGAAAGAATATTTTGGCAGGTGTGTGAGGCATGGATTAGCGTGGGGAGAAGAAGGAGGTAGGGAGAGGAACAGTTAGGAGTGTATTATAACATCCAAGGTAAGAGATGATGAACTAGGATGGCAGTAGTTGAATGGAAAGGAAGGGATAGATAATAGAGGCATGATGGAGTTAGAACCATCGGGATTTGGTAGCTCTTGCTACCTGGTGAGGAAAACAGAGGTAAGGAAGGGGGAAGGGTCAATGATGACTCCAAGGCTTTAAGCCTGGGTAACTGGGAAGATAATGGTTCTCAACAGAAATGGAGAGTTTAGGAGGAGGGAAAGGTTCTACAGGGGAGGATGATGAGTTTAATTTTGGACATGTGGAGCTTAAAATGCCAGTTGTATGTTTGAGACAAGGTTGTCAAAAATGTAGGCCTGGAACGAGATGAGAGATCAGTTTGGGAGTCATCTGAACAGAGAGGATAATTGGAGGCAAGGGAGGGGTTGAAATGACCAAGGAAGAGGATTTTAGAGCAAGAAAAGACAGAGGCTTAGATTTCGCCTCCACCTAGAACAAAGAAGATGGTACAGCAAGAGAAATTTACAAGAATGGTCATAGGTTGGAGGAAAATGACAAAAATATAGAGGAAGAGAGATTATTAAGAAAACAGGGTGGTTAATAATGTCAGATGTTACAGAAAGTTCAAGGAAGATGACAATTGAGAAAAGACCATCAGATTATGCATTTGAGAGGTCACTGGGCTTTTCTGAAATGGCAGTTTCAAAAAAAAATTAAAAAAAATAAATGGCAGTTTCATTAGTGTGATAGGGACAAAAAGGCCATAATTCAGGAGCTGAGGAATGAGGGGGTGGTGAGATGTAACAAATGTAGACTACTATCTAAAAGTTTGGCAGTAAATAGGAGAGGGGGCAGCTAGGTGGTCGTGGATAGAGCACCAGCCCTGGATTCAGGAGGACCTGAGTTCAAATCCGGACTCAGACACATTATACTCACTAGCTGTGTGACCCTGGGCAAGTCACTTAACCCCATTGCCGGTCCCCCCTAAAAACAAACAAACAAACAAATAGGAGAGATAAAAGCATTGCATGAGGAGGTGATATGATCAAGGGAAGAGTATTTAATTTTTATTCATTTATTTATTTGGTGAGGCAATTAGGGTTAAATGACTTGCCCACAGTCACACAGCTAGTGAGTGTTATGTGTCTGAGGCCACATTTGAACTCAGGTCCGCCTGACTCCAGGGCTGGTGCTCTATCCGCTGCACCACCTAGCTGCCCCTATTTAATTTTTTAAAGAGCATTTTGTAGGCAAAGAAGGAATTAGTAGAGAGGGAAAAATTGAAGATGAGAGAGGAGATGATTGATACGGAAAGGTCTCAAAGGAGCTGGGAAAGTTATTAGGAGAGAAGGTTAACCTTGGCAAAGAGGAATGCCACTTCCTTTGATGATAGTGGAGAGAAGGAGATAATGTGTGAGGACAAATGAAGGTTTATGAGACACAGAGTAGGAGAGATAAGGAATCTCACAACAGATGTTCCCTTCTCAGTAAAGAAGGCAAAGACATCATTTGTTGAAGAAAATGAGTGTGAATGGAATTGGGAACTTGAGAAGGAAGGGTCTGCGACAGTTACTATGGGACATTTGAAAGGGAACTAATCACAGATAAATGAAAGGATGACATTTCAAAGGTAACTTAGTTCAGGGGTTGGGAACCTGCAGCCTCCAGGCCACATGTGGCCCTCTAGGTCCTCAAGTGCAGCCCTTTGACTGAATCCAAACTTCACAGAACAAATCCCCTTAATAAAAGGATTTGTTCTATAAAACGTGGACTCAGTCAGAAAGCCACACCCAAGGACCTAACAGGCCACATGTGGCCTGGAGGCTGCAGGTTCCCAACCCCTGAACTAAGTTACCTTTGAAATGTCATCCTTTCATTTATCTGTGATTAGTTCCCTCTCAAATTTTCTCACCCCTGGCCCTAGTTAAAGTTTGATGGCATGGGTTTGTATTGGACTGAATTATAATTTCTAGACTTGCAAAGAGGGAGTTCTTGTCTTCTTGTGTGTGTGTGTGATGTATGAGACAAGGTCCTGGGCTGAGATTGAGAGGATGTGGTGCCAGGATGTGGTGAGGAAGGATGAAAAGGTTTGGAAGAACCTCTTTTGTAAGAGGGATAGCAGAATGATTAGGGAGAAGTATGAGGATTGCCTTGCTGTGGTGAAGGACCAGTTGAGATTATATAACAGATTTGTGGTGGATCCAGTGAGCACATAGCACTGGGAGTCACTTATCTCCTTGACTCACCACATTTAGTCAGTTACCAAGTACTGTCCCTCCTTCTGCCCCTACCTTAGTTTAGATTCTTGTTATCTCCTACATGACCTTGTTGCAATAGTCTCCTAACTCATCTCCCTGCCTCTGGTCTCTTTCCCATCCTGAAGGTACCGTCAAAAGAATTTTTATCACTCTTTTGATCATTCCCCTCCTATCTCTTCAACAGCTCCCTACTGTCTGCAGGACAAAATCCAAACTCCTTAGCTAGGCATTCAATACCCTTTCCTGCCATCATCTACTCTTCCTTTTTAGGTCCATCCTGTACTTCAGCCTGACTAAGGCGCACTGAGAGGAAGGAACTTGCCTAAGGTCACCCAGCAAAGCTGAGATATGACTCCAAGTCTGGGGTTCTTTCCATTCCCCCATGTAGAGCAGTGAAAAGGGCCCGCCAGGGTGCTGAGCATGTCTGTTATCTCCTCCTCCAGAGGTGTGTACGCACTTGCAGCAGTCACCTTATGCTCAGTCTCTAGGCCATGTCTGGGGCAGCACCAGGATGATGTCACATGCCTGCACAGCTGTGTTGACTGTCACAAGCCTGTGTAGGGGCTAGCCCTGACTGGGGGGTGGGGCACGGCTTGTGAGCATTGAGTGGATGCTAGAGTGCGGTGGAGGAACATGGACAGCTTTTGTATGAGTCAGTCAGTGGGAGTGAGTTTTCCTGATGAAAATGATTGAGCCTGAACCAGGGAGTAGGTTTGTTGATATGAGAAGAGAGTAGGGAGAAGGGAGGGGAAACTGGAATCCCAGTGGGATCAGGGAAGACTTTTCACCCCTCACATCAACCAATCAAACGTTGCTTTGTTTTGGTCCCTTATCAGCAGGAAGGTATATTTGGGGTGATATGCATGACAAAGAGTAGTACACATGGTGGGGGCTGGTTATTTGTTGGGTGGGGAACAGTGACAGATGTGTGTGTGTGTGTGTGTGTGGTGGGGTTATACACAAATACATAAAGGATCTATGGTTTCATCTGCTTGAGAAATTTCTCATATGGGCTCTCCCTCTACCAATACAGATTGTATCCCATTTGTGATTTAGCTGGGCAGCTAGGTGGTACAGAGGATAGAGCATCAGACTTGGTAGTCAAATCCTGTATTAGACACTAACTAGCTATTTGACACTAGACAAATCACTTAATCCCTTGGTCTCAGTTTTCCCCCTCTGTAAAATGGGGATAATAATAGTGTCTACCATAAAGGGTTGTTGTGAGGATTAAATGAGGTAACATATGGAAAGAAAGCACTTTGCAAACCTTAAAGTGACATATAGATGTTGGTTATATAGCTAGTAATAGTAGTATGATAGTAGATAAATCTTGGTGACTTTCCTAAGGCAAATGAGATTAAGTGACTTGCCCAGTGTTACACAGCCAATAAATGTTAGACATGGAATTTGAACCCAGATCCTCCTCACTGCCATCTTAGAGCTTTTATCCACTATATCATCTTGTTTCCTGTTACGGTTATGTCCAGGGTATCTAGTCTAGGGATAAGGACTGGACCTAGCTTAGTTTAGTTGACATGGGGACCTCCCACATGAGGAAACCCTCTTTACCAATACAAGTTAGCACCTTTTCTGCTGCTTATAGTCTTAGAGAGTTGCCTAGAGAACACTAAGAGATTAAGTGACTTGCTCAGGGTCACACAGCCAAGAGGCGTCAGAGACAGGATTTGAACCCACATTTTCCTGTCTCTAAGGAATAACATGTCCTCTTGTCTATCCAGGGGGTCCACATGTGTCTGGGGGCACACTGTGAAGCAGTGGTGTGTGGATGTATGTGTGGGGCATTATATGAATTCATTCATTCCACAACTACTTACTGACCACCAAAGATGGGCAAGGTGCAATTATTTAAGGGATGGAAGGAGATTCAGACTGGAATTAGACTTGTTGGTCAATTACCACATGGTACCAACTACCAGAGTAGAAAATGTATTGGATCTGAAATCAGGAAGACCTGGGTTCAAATCACACCCCTGACACTTACTATATGACCATAGGCAAGTCACAACTTCCCTGGACCTGTTTCCCCATCTGTAAAATGAGCATAATAATATCTGTAGCCTATACTTCACACAGTTGTTTAGAGGTTCAAATTTTGTAATTGCATATTAAGTGCTTTCAACTTCTTAAATTGTGCCAGCTATTATTATAATTATGATCATTGTTATTATTATGAGGTAGTTCAGGAGATATGTAAGCATATGGGGGATTTGAAAGGCTTTTATAGGTTAAATATTTGGGGAATTTGAAGATTTGTATGTGCAGATTTGCAATGTGTGGTGCATTGGGAGTGAATGTAAGGGTGTATGGACACACTTGTATAGCAGGGAAAAGGTAGTTTTCTTGGCCAGGTGGGGAGTGGGGAAATGGTCCACGAATGGGTATTTTCAGTAAGAGTTGTGAGGGAGAAGGGCATGTTGGGGGAGGATTTGGCGGGGAGTGGCTCAGGGTTTTACTCACCAAGTTTGACATAGCCTTCGGAAGACAGCAGGACATTCCCAGCCTTGAGGTCCCGATGAATGATCTTGGATCCATGCAGATATTCCAGAGCCTGCAACATCTGCTTACAGACTACTTGGATCTGCACTTCTGTCAACCCTTTCTCCAGCTCTGCAAGGATGAGAGAGAGAGAGTGAGACCTTGGAGTCGGCCCTGCAAGCTCCATCATCATCATCACCAGCATCATCATCATCATCACCATCATCATCACCATCATTATCATCATCATCATCATCGCCATCACCATCATCATCATCACCACCATCATCATCCTTATCATTTCAGCATTTATGCAGAGTGTCTCAAGAGCTTTTTGGCCCATCCTATAGTGTGCTTTAAGGTTTGCAAAGCCCTTTACATGTGTTATCTCATTTAATCTTCACAATGGCCCTGGAAATAGATGTTATTTTTTATTATTCCCAGTTGAAGAAACTGAGGCTAAAAGGTGAAATCATTTGCCCAGAATGATATAGCTAATAAGCATTCAAGGCAGAATTCAAATATATGTCTTCTTGATTCCAAGATAATGGGGAGTGTGGAGGACCCAGAGGCCCTATTTCACAGCTTGGGTCTTGGCTTTCCTTTCTGTATAATGGGGTGGAAATACTTTAGTAAGATGTGACATCTTCGGGGAAAGGCGCCTTTCAAGGGCTGCATCCTCAGAGTTATGGACAACTAGGCTGTGACTTAGTGGTAGCCCATGGAATATACTTACCCAGAATGATGGCGTCCACAGCACCTCCAGGGCAAAACTCAATGAGGATCTGAGGGCCAAAGAGACCAGGAAGGAAGAATCAGATGTCTTATGGAATACTTCTTGTCCTATATTCTCTACCCCAGCATACACCTGACCCATATATACACCCCTCACATATACCCCCCTCACATATACCTACACAGCCCACCACATACACCAGTCAGAGGACCTGTGTTTAAATCCCATCTCTGCTATCTACTCCAGTACAATGAGGGAATTAGACTCTAGTCTCTAAGTTCCCTCTGAGTTCTAAATGAATGACCCTACGACCTCTCCACACACATAGCCACTCTTCAAATACATCTCCAAATCCCACCCCGTACATCCCCACATATATGATATTCGTAGACACACGCACAGATGTGGATATATCCACCCACCCAAATGTTGCAGACTGCAGTATAGTTACCACCCAGCCCCAAGCTGTTGGCTTGAGTCTCAAAGAGATTACGTGACTGCCCAGCAAGTACCAGAGGCTCTGTGGTCTTTCTGACTCCTAGTCCAGCACTCTCTACGTTATTCCATACTGCTTTCCTCGCTAGTGAATGACGCAACAAAGACTTAAGTGTCTACATTGTGCTGAGCGCTGTTAGGTGTTGGGGGAGATGCAAGATTTAGAGAGGACAGACTCCATCTTCAACAAGATCAAGTTCGGATGGTGGAAAGAGCATTGGACTTGAGAGTCAGAAGTTTGGGTCCTGGCTGTTCTAGCTGTGTGACGGTGGGTGAGTCACTAAAGGGAAGGAGGAGGTAATAAACATTTATATAGTGCCTGCTATGTACCAACCCACTCTGTTAAGTGCCTTTCTCCCCCCCTCACAACAATCCTATGAAGTAGGTACTGTTATTATCCCCATTTTACAGTTAAAAAAACTGAGGCAAACAGAAGTTAAGTGATTTGTCTAGGGTCACACAGTAACTAAGTAAGATTTGAGGGTTAGAAGTTAGGGTCTTGGCATTTCTAGTTGTGTGACTGTGTATGCGGGGGAGGGAGGGTCATTTAACCTCTCTGAATCTCAGTTCCCTCATCTGTAAAATGGGGACAAGACTACTTATACTACTTATTTCTATAAATATGAATCGTTATTCTCCCATCTCCTTTCTTCCCCATATCTTAAGTAAACCCTTTGTGCTTTGCAAATGTGAGTTCACGCTACCCAAGAAATTAAATAACTGGCAAAAGAAATTGTTCTTGATTATGTAGGATGAGAGTCAGGACATAGAAAGGAGGAAGACTAATCGAAGCAGGGTGGAGACAGAAGTGTGAGCCAGAAATTTAGGACAGAAGCCAAGTAAGACAGAGCAGAACAGCTAGGAAACAAAGCATGAGTCCATGAGGAGAAGCACCCAGTTTGGAGGATCTGTTCTAGCTAGAAAGGACCTTGCAGCTTCTATCTAGGGAAGCAAAGGGAGGGAGCTCTGGAGTGGACTGGGGCCAGAAGCGGGGGAGGCAGGGCATAGAAAATCCAGAACTGAGGAAAGTCTGAAGTGTAAAAGCTCCTCTTTAGAACTAGCTCCAGCCCCAGAATAGATCAAAGGACACTTGCAGGCAAAGTAGCTTACTCTCCAACCTGCTGGGATCACTTCCTGTAAGAAGGATAACAGCCTTTGGTGAGGACCAACAGTCCCTTAGGATCTCGTAGGATCTGGATGCTGTTGCTGAATTTTGACCTACTTGACTACCTGGATCCCTAGGACTTACTTGCCTTTTTCAGTCATGTTACTCCAACTCACCTTGTCAGGCTGGGTGGCTTCTTTCCAGTTTCTTGGCTGTGACCACAGGTAACCAGAGAGATTTCCTGCCCCTTGTCATGGCTCTCTGGTTTACAGCTTTTACTCTACTTTAAACATCTACTGATTTCTGGCATTTATACCCACCCCTAATCCAAGGTTTGCTGGTAAAGAACCCAGGTGCCCCTGTCTATGTCTCTCTTCCTCTCAACCCTGTAAAATTGAAAATTGACTTTAATTCTATTTTGCTAAGACTTAATCAAGCTAGATTTAATATGTTGAGGTTCCTTCCCCTTGTAAACTCCACCCAACACCCATATCACAGAGGAACTTGCCTAAAGGCCAAGCTTTCATCTTGTAATTACTTCTACCTTTGTACCCCCACCCATTACCCACTTTCCAAAGAAACTTGATTAACCTAAAAGGTCAAATCTCATGAATTTAAATTTAAACTATTGTTGTTGAGTCACGTCTGACCCTTTGTGACCCTGTTTGGGGTTTTCTTGGCAAAGATACTGGAATGGTTTGCCATTTCCTTCTCTAGCTCAACTTATAGATGAGGAACTGAGGCAAATAGGGTTAAGTGACTTGCCCAAGGTCACACAGCTAGTAAGTGTCTGAGGCCAGATTTGAATTCAGGAAGATGAGCATTTCTAACTCCAGACCCTACACTCTATCCACTATACCACTTAGTTACCCTTAAACTATTATACTCCCATTGCCTAAAGACTATTCCCATGGCATGAGAAGCTTTGTCTTGTGACTAGAATCACATGTCTTGGCTGTGGTTAAGGGGGTTTCAGAAGGGGAGGTCCAAATGATGCAATCTCAGTTCTCAATTCATCGACAGCCAATTGGAAGAAGACACACCTATGTTACTCAAAATTTTGCTCTGCCATTTTGTTAAAAGACCCTGTTGGCCTTCTTCAGGGTCTTTGGTCATCAAGAAAGGCCATTGGTCCCATTTATTGGTAATTGCTAACCTTTCTAATAAATAGATCATGCTCAGAACTTTGTCTCAGA
This sequence comes from Phascolarctos cinereus, assembly GCF_003287225.1. NCBI lineage: Eukaryota > Metazoa > Chordata > Mammalia > Diprotodontia > Phascolarctidae > Phascolarctos > Phascolarctos cinereus. Next base: position 146,088,444 of record NW_027555625.1, on the reverse strand, counting down.
TCTTTTACTGTAACAACTTCTTTAGAGCAGGACCATCTCTATCTTGCTGGGGCCTGTGTCTCAGAGTGTTACTGAAGAAGACAAATCCCCCAGATTGGACAAAATTAGACACAACTACGCTATGCACTTGAAATTTGTTGACCTGTATTAAGTTTATACTCCAAGCCTACTTACATTATGTTAAAGTTGTTTCTTGAATTTCACACTGTTGACAGTGTATGATAATTCAGAAAGAGGTCATGTTGTGAATCCAAGACCACAGCCTAATGAGGACCTATTCTTCTCCTTTAATCTAGGAAACTCTTAGTTGGAGTGCCCCTGGAATTTAGAAATTTGAGGTCAGGGATTGTGTCTTGGGTTCATTTTCTTCTGCTCCATGATTCCTGTGATCCAGCAATACTTTCAGATAAAGAGAACAACCATCCCACACTTTTCTCTTTAGTGGACTATGAGAATGATAAAGAAAACTTGCCATTTCTTAACAACTCCAGGCTTTGCCAATTGGGTAAAATTTGAGAAACTACTTTATTATAATGTAAATAGTGGAATTCAAGCTTAATACAGGCCAACAAATATCAAAATGACCCCTGCTTGATCCTATCACTTTCTTGTGCCTCCAAACTTTGAGTGTTTTAGCTAAACAGTGTCAGAGCCCTAGGGCAGGGGACAGTAACCACCATCATGGCCTTTTCCATCTCCTTTGTACTTTTCACCAAGGAATTCATCTTCCTCCATTCCATAGAGGCACAAAGAGGGTGGATATCATATGATGGCCTGCATCACACAGCAAAGGCAAGGACAGAACCAGGACTATAATCTAGTCTCTTATGGGGATGCCCCCCTTTACCTGACTATGTAGAGTCCATGAACAAGCTAAGTGTTAAAACAATAGAGATGCTCTAAGGATATACAGCTGCGCATGGCTTAGTCCTTGTTAGCCCCACCAACTTACCCACAGTTTGCCTTCCCAGTAGAGGGCATCCAGTAGTTGAACAATGTGTGGATGATCACAGCCAGCCAAGATGTCAATTTCCATTATGTAATCCTCCAGCTCCTCCTCGCTGTGAGTCTCAATCACTTTGGCTGCAGCCAAGACCCCAGTCTCCTTGTTCTGAACCTAGAAGATACAGACACAAATGATCCTTCTTGAGTCAGCTCCTACCTTCCCCAACTTTCCCATGACCACTTTACAGAATGAATAGAGGGAGCCAGGGTTTTATTAGTTTATAAGCTCCTCCAGAAACCAGGGCCATGTTTTATTCAATAGCTCATGAGGAAATGAGCTTCTGGTTAGCAGAGATCTTCAAGTAAAGGCTGGTTGACCATGTATCAGGGATGCTACAGAGGGGATTCATGCCTGAGGAAAGGATTGGATTGGATAGCCAACTCTAGGAAATCTAGAATTTATAATTCTTAGGTTATACCTATATATAGACCAATCTCTAATTCTATCTCTATCTCTGGTGCTATCTATTGTTCCAAAAATCTTAGTGCAGTTTAAAGCTTTAATAAGCTGAAGATTGCACTTAAACTTTTGGGACACCATATATATATACATATAATATATAAAATATGTGGTTTTATGTGTGTGTGTCTCTGTGTCTGTGTCTGTGTGTGTTCTGCAAAGCCCAATACAGTGTCTTGCCCAGAATAGATTCACTGAATGAACGAATGATTTCCTGGCAACCCTGCACACTTACTGGGATGCTTGACTTCAAGTTTTGACATGTTTCTTCAACCAATGAATCAATACACATTTATTAAGTGTCTATTCTACACCTGGCATTGTGCTGAGAACTTTTCTTCATGGTGTGGGCAGGACCTTGAGAAAGTGGTTCTCCATTCTTTTTTCAGCATCCTCTACCTTGGGGTGCCTATACTCTCACTAATTTATTCATTTGATAAGTATTTATTAAGTACCTACTATGAGCTATCTCCCTGGGTCATCATGTTGTTGCTGCCTGTAAGCTGCCCAGCCCCATGTCTCCAACTTATAGCATCTCACTGATATAGCCTATTTGTCTACTCTTCCTGGGCACCCTCCTCCCAGACTCCAGACCCTTCTGGTATTTCCCCCACTCTCTCTTATCCAAACTTTCCTCTCCCTTCAGGCTTGCTATAATTCCCAGGTAATGACTAGCTAATCCCATAAGGAATGACACCTAGGTTGGGGGAAGAGAGACTCAATCATTATAATTATTGTTGTTATTTAGTCATATCCAACTCTTCATGACCCTGTGGACCATATAGCACCCAGACCTTTCTGATTTGAAAGGTTCATCTTCTGATGTCATGTCTTTTAGCATTTTTAATACTGTGCATGGAGTTTTCTTGGCAAAGACATTGGAGTGGTTTGCCATTTCCTTCTTTTCTTTTCTTTTCTTTTCTTTCTTTCTTTCTTTCTTTCTTTCTTTCTTCTTTCTTTCTTTCTTTCTTTCTTTCTTTCTTTCTTTCTTTCTTTCTTTCCTTCCTTCCTTCCTTCCTTCCTTCCTTCCTTCCTTCCTTCCTTCCTTTCTTTCTTTCTTTCTTTCTTTCTTTCTTTCTTTTTTTTAATACAGTTGGGGTTAAATGACTTGCCTGGGGTCACAAGGCTAGTAAGTGTCTAAGGTCACATTTGAACTCTGGTCTTTCTGACTTCAGGCCCAGTGCTCTATCCAGTGCACCACCTAGCGGCCCCAGTCATTATAATACCTCCCCAAGTGTAATAATGTTAAAAGCACACTTTTAAAAAAATATTTTATTTATTTTTTGTTTTTTAAATTTTTTTTAAAGCACACTTTTTAACATGCTTTCTCACCTATGATTTCATTTGGGCCTCACAATGACACATGAAGTTGGTAGGACATCTCTTTAATTCAGCGCAACAAATATTGAAGTACCTACTATATGCCAAAAACTGCTAGGTTTGGGAATATAAAGACAAAAATGAAGCTGTTCCTGACCTGGGGAAAATACACAAATAAAATAAGAGATAAAATAGATACAAAGTAATTTTCAAGATAAGTCTCTTATTAGGAAGTGGCACCTGAGATGAACCTTCAAGAAATCCAGGGATTCCATGAGGCCGAAGTGAGGAGAAAATACATTCCAGGCATGAGGGACAGTTTATGTAAAAGCAGACAGATGTAGGAGGAATGGTAAGCGGGCCAGCTTGGCTTGTATGTAGAATGTGTGAAGGAGAGTCAAATGCAATAAGCCCCAAAAGGTAGGCTAGAGTCAGGCATTAAGGAAGAATTTATATAATAAAGATGGAGACAGTGGAGTTTCTTGATCAGAGGGCATGAGATGGTCAGGTCTGTACTTTAGGTATATCAGTTTGGCAGACGTGTGGTAGAAAGATTGGTAGAAGGTAGATGGATAGGTTAGATAAAGAGATAGATAGATAGATAGAGAGGCAGATAAAGCATTTATTAACTACTTGCTGTGTAAGTACTATGCTAAGTGCTGGGAATATAATAAGAGTAGGACCTAGCTGTGGGAGACAAATTAGGAGGCTATTGTAATAGTCCAGGCAAAAAGAGATGATAAACTAAACCAAGACAGTGACTGTGTGAATAGAAAGGAGAGACTTGGCAACTGATTGGGTATGAAGGGTGAGGAAGAAGGAAGAGTCAAGAATAACATTATGCTTGTAAACCTGAGTGACTCAGGTCAATAGAAAAACCCTCAAAAAAATAGGGAAGTTAGGAAAAGGAAATAGTTTTTTGGGGAAAGATAATGAGTCCTGTTTTGGCCATGTTGAGTGTGAGATGCCTATAGAGCATCCAATTTGAAATACTTACTATGTATTTCATGACATGGGACTAGAGCTCAGAAAGATACTAGGACTGGATGTGTAAATATAGTAGTTGTCTTCATAGAGATGATACCCATGAAAACTGATTTAATCATCAAGAGAGTATAGAGAAAAAAGGGAAGAGAGCCCAAATCAGATGCTTGGGGCACAATCTTGCATAAGGGATGGGACATCCCAAAGCAAAGGAAACTGAAAAAGAGTAGTCAGACAGCTAGGAAGACAGCCAGAAAGAGTGTAGTGTCATGAAAACTCAGGGAAGAATGAGTGTCTGGGGTGCGGTAGTCAATAGTGTTAAATACTCTAGAGATTTCAAGAAGTAGGAGGACTGACAAAAAGCCATCTGGTTTGGCAATTAAGAGCACACTGGTAACCTTGACATGAGTCCTTTCGGCTAAGTGACGAAATTAGGAGTCAGATTAAAAATAATTGAAGGGACTGGCTTTTTCTGGGATGGTTTCAGAGAAGACTTCTATAAACTGATGCAAAGTGAAGTGACCAGAACCAAGAGAATAATTTGTACAATAATAAGAATGTTGTAAAGACAAACAATTTTGAAAGACTTAGGAACTCTTATTAACACAAGGACCAACTTAATTCCAAAACACTCAAGATGGAATATGCTACTTTTCTCCCGATAGATGAATTTAGGATACAGGTATATATACATACAAACATACATACACACATACACACATACATACATACATACATACATACATACATACATATATATGGCTAAAGTAGAAATTAATTTTTCTTGACTATATATTTGTAATAGGGAATTATATTTTTCTTGCTTTCTCAGTGAGGAAGAAGGGGAGGTAGGAGAAAGAGAATTCAGGGTTGAAAATAAATGAAAATTGAGTTTATAAAAGAGATTAGCCTTCTTTGCTGCTAGTTTATCAGGTTGTTACTTCACTAGGATTCTTTGTGTCTTAGATCATGGAAATAGCTGAAATTGTTTTATCTCTTGAACATAATTCTTATTTTAGAAAGATATAAGAGATCACAAGAATTTATTCTTCCATCTTGTTGGACACATGACCCATAAGTCAATTGCAAGGGGTTGAGAAGTGAGTTGGACGTGAGAAAGTAGAGGTGATGGAATTGAGAAAGTAGAGAAGATGAATTAGATAGCTTTTCCTAAGAAACTAATTACAAAAGGAAGGAGAGATAAAGTATAACAGCTTGAGGGCATGGTAGAATCAAATGAAATTTGTCTTGTTTTACTTTGTTTTCAAAGAGGAGGGGAAGCCACTAAAAATAGGAAAGAAACCGTTGAAGAACTCTCTCGGTTCTCATTGCCGTCACACTAGCAGAGGTCAATCCATCGACCAACAAATATTTAAGTTCCTACTGCTTTCCAGGCATTGTTCTAGGTATTAGGCATACAAGCACAAAGAGGGGGGAAATTCTTACCCCAGTGGAACTTGCGTTCTAATGGGGGAGACAAGAAGTACACCACACACACACACACACACACACACACACACACACACACATCACAAATGAAAATTAAGAAATACAAATATATACAGATTAGTTAGACACAAGGTGGTTTGGGAAGGGGGGCACTATGTTAAGGGGATCAGGAAAGGCTGCATGCAGAAGGTAGTACACAAATGCTTTGAAGTAACATGACCAGACCCGAAATCTTCACATCTCTGTTTAAAATCTTTGAATTGCTTTCTGTTATTACCCCTACAACGACATCCCAATTCCTTAGCTTGGCATTCGCCAGTGTGATCTGGTACCACTCTTACATTTCCAAGTCTTACTTCCACATTACTTCCTTTCAAATGCATTGAGTGATTAAACGAATAAAGCATTTCTTAAGCACTTACTGTGTACAAAGCACTAGCATTCATAGTTACTCCATGCTCTCCTGCTTCAGCAACTTTGATCATGCTATTCCCTACCCTCAGAATGTTTTTTCTTTAAATTCTCTACTGCTTGCCCCCATCCCCATCCACTCCCGGTTATATGGGAAATCTCTGAGCATTAAGGCTGTGACACTGGGAGAAGGACAATACTGCTTGGGTCCAGGATTATAACTAGAAATTCTTGTAACTGGGGCAAATTCAGCTTTGAGGGGAGGGTGGTGTAGAGGTCAGTTGAATTTACTCAAAGAGGTTACACAGGCAAAGGAAGTTGCCCATCCCCTAGAAGGCCCTTGACCCTTGACCTTCCAATCTCTGTGGCTGCAGTAAAGATGTGGGTGGGGAATTCAGCAGGTGGGGTATATAGTGAAGTAGGATAAATGGTTTAGGAGAGGAGTACCACTGTGACTCCACTCTTAGTGTGGTAACCCAGGGCTGGGAAAGAAAGTAGGGGCAGTTACGCCATATGTGGCATGGGCTGGCCAAGGACTGGGAATCACGGGAGCAGGTCAGAAGTATGCTCCCTGAATGCCAGCACCCTATGGCAATACCTTATTACCTTGCTTTAAGTTATTTCTCTGTCTAGGTCTCACTAATGAGCCACTTCACCATAGGGCACAAGTTGAGTTGAGCACTGAGAGGACTGGAGATGGTCGCTTTAAATTATAGCAAGGATATTTCCTTAGTTATGCATGAATTCTTTCCTACCCCACCCCCTACCTTCTGAGAAGTGGTTTGAAGACTGAGGAGCTGAAAGGTATACTAGCACCAGCAAAGGGAGTGGTCCTAGCTCCAAAAGGCGGTTCTTTGGGGGCTTTAGCTAATAAGTTTATTCATGGCAGAGTCATGCCATATTCTACTGGTAAGGGTCAGAATATCTCCCACATCAGTCTTATTAGAGTGCTTTTGTGCTTAGAATTCCATCCTCTTCCTCTCTCGTGCACATAACAACATTGGGGTGATGGCAGTCAAATCCATTTATATGTGGTCCATAATTATTTCCGGGGCTCCATTAGTGCAGAATTCCTGCATATAGCCTGATTCATTTCTTCTTCCTTCTGTCAATCTCCCCTGCTCTCAGAAAAGAAATGTTAGAGTGGGCAAAAGGAAAGGAAAGGATGAGAGACAGAAAAGGATCAGAGAGAAAGGTCTATGAAGAGCCCAACCCAATGTTGGGCTCCTATCCAGCAGCTGGTAGTGTAGTGAATAGAATGCTAGACCTGGAGTCAGCACAATCTGAGTTCCAATCTGGTTTCAGTCACTTACTAGCTGTGTGACCCTGGCAAGCCACTGAACCTCTGTCTATCTCAGTTCCCTCAGCAATCCAGAGGAGAAAGTGAGGATGGTGACTGTGCATGGCCCTCCCTCACTTCAATCCAATTCATTTGCGTGTTACGGCATCACCTTGGTGATGACAAGAACGAAGGACGAACAACAACAACAAATAAAATGGGGATAATAATAGCGCCCACCTCACAGGGTTGTTGTGAGAATCAAGTGAAATAAGACTTGTAGAAAAGCCTGGCACATAGGCATGGAATAATACTTATTTCCCTCCCTTTCCTTCCCCTCTCCCACAGCCATACCACAACAGTAGTCTTAATTCCGAGACCATCCAGTTCTCTCTCCCTGTGCTCCTCAGTTTCCTTGTATACAATCCCTGCCCTACTCCCTTCTCTGCTCCCCACTCAGTGCAGAGACACCCTGAGACCTCCAGTCTAGAGGAAGTCATTGTGGTTTCCAATTCTCCTCCATTCAAGGAGACTGGCAGGAAGTGACGCTCACCAACACCAAGAACTCATTCTCTACCTCTTGCCCTAGACCACATACATTTTGTCCTTCACAGAGAAGATGCACTCAGTCATATTCAAGCTCACCCACCAACCTGCACTGTCATTCATCCCAAGTCTGCGTTTCCCTCCCCTCCCACTTTACCGAGAAAACCACTTTCTGATATTAATTGGTATATAAGAATAGAGATGATTTGTATTATTTCACAATAGAACAGAAGAGTTCTTGGCTAAGCTCGCTTGGAACATCCTCGGCAGAACTGACCAATTTGGGTTCCAAAAGGAGATGGTGAAAAACACTTACTTACTTTGGTAGAAAGTTGAGGGGTTAAGGGTATGGAATGTTTCATACGCTGTCAGACATGGATACTATGTCACCTAGTTTTCCTTAACTGTTTTTGTTGTTGTTGTTGTTATTGCAAAGGAAGGTTGTGTAACCTTTAAGCAACCTTTCTAGGGATATAAGTATGAAGAAAAAAAATTCCTACTCACAAGGGGCTTACATTCAGATGGGAGCAAAAAGAAGTATGTGCATAAATATATACAACACAAAAAGTATATGACTATAAATACCTGCAAATTAGTAGATATACCATATATGTTATATTTATGCACATATACATATATAGATATAGACAGATTCCTTATCTTATAAAACCAGTATTAAACAGTCATTTTAATTAATTTAATTTTAATGTGATTAAGTGAGATAACAATTGGACAGCACTTAGCACAATGCCTGGCACATAGTAGGCACTATCTACATGTTAATTATCATTATTATTGTTGTTATTAATTTCATTATGATGAAAATACTTGGGAGGTAGTCTATCTTATGTTTCACCCTGGGGCCCTATCTAGAGATCTAGAGATAGTTTTGGGTGTAGATAATATCAACTGGCCTTCCTCTGGCCACCATCTGCTTTAGTCAGAGTGTTAAGCTTGCTTTTGTGCTTGGATAAGAGGGTGATAAATTGGGTGTTCTGGTTGCCATTGTTCTTGCTAATGGAAAGGGGTCCTACCAATCTCCAAAGGGAGTCTAAACTTCCAAGCATTTCTCTTTGATTTTGAACATCAGTTTTGTGTTTCCATTTGGATGTGGGTGTCTTTTTCTAGGAATTCACAACATTTCAAGCAAATGAATGAAGCAACACTATGGATTTGGTTCAGGAGAGACTGGCCTGGGACACTATCCAGCTTCCATATCCTGGTTCTCCCATCCCAGTTTGGCTCAGCCCTCGTTCCTACCCTTCCAGGAATGGACAGAATCATCTTTCAGACTGATACAAGAGATTAACCTAAAACAGTTAGTCTTTCTCTGCAAACTTGCTGGTTCACATATTTCCTGGGTCAGGGAGGTAATAAAATGCCCTCTCTCAGATCTCTTATTTACATAAAGAATGCATAAAATGCTAGAGCTGGGAAAGTACCTTAAAGTTACTCTAGTGCAACCCCTTCACTTGACAGAGAAATAAATTGAGGCCCAGAGAAGACTCACTTTCACATCTACTTGAAATTCAAGCTTTTGTTCTTCCTTCTACACTATAATGATAACAATAGCTGACATTCATGTAGCTTTTTAAGGTTTGCAAATCAATTTACATACATTATTTTATTTGTTCCTCAAAACTCCTTAAGGTAAGCACTTATGGGTATTGTTAGCTCCATTTTACAGATGAGGAAACTAAGGCTGAGAGAGAGGTTAAATGATTTGCCTAAGGTCACACAGCAAGTACAAGTTTAAGGCAGGATTCACATCCAGGTGTTGTTGACTTTCTATCTCCCAACATCAGGCCACTTCACCCAAATACTTAAATGAATCTGCGATCTCATCAATTGGTATGTTCCCTCCAAAGATGCAGGTTGCAGTCTAACTAGATCTGTTTGTTGCATATGACTTCTGTCCATGTCAGACCCTATGTTCACCAGATGGCATCTATCCAACATGTCGGAAATCTCTTTCATGTCACAAGGATATCAGTGGGGACACTTGGATTGTCCACCTGTCATCCTCCACCCTTGTGTTGTAACCAGATTGTTTTCCCTTAAAAATGTCCCTGATAACTTCCTGTTCTTCTTTGAGGTCTTTATAGGTTGGTTGTATGTTGCAACCTGCTTACATTCACTATGGCCCTCTCTACCACATTCTGTGTGATGGTAATACTCAGTTCTTCAGAAGCTCTCCAAGTCTTGAAGCTTTATAATAGAATACTGATATTAAACGGGTGGGCATTTACTTCCAGGAGAATTTTGGGGCCATTTAAGGTTCTTTGTAATTTCCCAAAGATGATCCTGACTCATCTTTCCTGTTTATTCTGGGCCCAACTTTTCAAACTTGTCTCACTTCATGACTCGTCAGACTACTTCTCCAACTCCACTCCAGTGACCTTCTCAAGCTGGCAGCACATCTACCTCACATGACTTCCTTCTCCATTTGTGGAGTTCTTCCCTGGAACCTCCTTAGAGGAAGTTTCTATATCAGCCATGCTAGCCAAGTATAAACTCCATCAAGTTCTGCCATGTTGGCATGAAGCCTCTTCTAGCAAAGCATAAACTCCATTAGGCTGGAATGGCTTCTAATATGGTCCTAGTCCATTTTCCAACTGGTAGTAGGTAGTCTTTTTCTCAACAAAAAGGGGAAAATTGTACAAGAAGAAAGACTTCTACTCTAGGACTCAAAGCTTAGAGGAAAAGGGAAAGAGAATGGGAGTTACCAAGAGAAAGCCAGACAGATGGAGACAGTGATGAGCAAGACCGATAGAAGACCAAGGTAGAGAGAAAAAGATAATAACAACAGCAACAGTAAACAAAGGGAATAAGCATTTCTATAGGACTTACTATATGCCAGATGCTGTACTAAGTGCTTAAAAAATTATCTCATTTGCTCCTCATAACGACTCTATGAGTCAGGTGCTATCATTATCTTTATTTCACAGTTGAGGAAACTGAGGCAAAGGCTAAATGAGTAACACAGCTAGTTAGTTGTCCTTGCATCCTCAGCACCGAGCACAGTGCTCAGAAGATAGCAATGTTTTGTAAATACTTCTCAAATTGAACTGAATAACCATGAAATATCATCATCATTTTGCAGAACAGAATATGATAGGGAGTGCAAAAGATCCACAAAACCATGGGCAAAAAAATCACTTCCGATGATCAAATGTTTCAAATTGTAAATGTTATAAAGAGCTCTGGAAGTATATGTGGGGGGTGAGGGGAGGGATGGAGGAAGGAGGGCAGGGAGTCAAATATCTGAAATTGGCATCTAGAAGACCTAGTGCTATGGATGGGGTACTGGACCTAGAGTCAGGAGGCACTGGGTTCAACTCCTGCCTTAGAAACTACCTGTGTGACTCTGGGCAAGGTGTTTATCCTCTCTGTGTCTCAGTGTTCTCAACTCCAAAAAGAAGGGGCTGAACTTGGCTTTCAGGTCCAATCTAGCTCTAAATCCAAGCTCTTACAGATAATATTGTCACACACAGGAGTAACTGCAGATATATTTCACAAGATCTGAACTGACAAAAAAGCCAGCAGTAGATTGGCTGATGTGCCTTTTGGACAAAGTCCCCAGCAATCCAGAAACCAAGGTTGCTGCTGCTGACATTTCCACACTCTCCCCAAGGGGCGATGATAGCTATTTGTGAGTTAATAAATACCCAGCTGTCCCAGTCACTTGTTTTGGGACTTAGAGGCTTTCCCAAGAGTCAGTCAACAAGAATTTATTAAAATACCTACTGTCAATCAATTGATAAACATTTATTAAGTGCCTACTATGTGCCAGGTATTTTGTGTGCCAGGCACTGTATAAAGTGTTAGGTACAAAGAAAGGCAAAACATAGTTCCTGCCCTCAAGGAGCTTATATTCTAATGAGAAAGCTAACATGCAAAAACTATGCAATACAAGACATATATTATTAATATAATTATAACCTAATATGTTAAATTATATATAGTAGATGAAAGGTAATCTCAGAGAAGGCATTACCATTACGGGGGCATAAGCAAGATATTGATTTTATTCATTCAAAGGAAGGCTAGAGACCTAAATGGGGAGGGTGGGCAGTAGAGAGTATAGGGCATGGGTAACAAGGGAAGGGCACTACTCCATTGGTTGCTGGACCTCAGGCATGATGGCTTTTGGACCAATGGAGGATGGAGGAACAGATGTCGACAAGTAGTTGGAGAAGCTGTTCTCTAGCCCTGGCTCTCCCAGCTTTAGCTCTTCGGTCACCGCTCCTAATCATTGTGGGAGACGACTGCAGTCTTATCTCTTCCACCAGGGTGCCATGCCAATACCCCACCTTAGAGCCTGGAACCCACACCTCCTAAATTAGGGCAGTGGGTTGACCCTTAATAGGCTGGGCTGCCCATACATTAGGGTAGTAGGGCAGCCCAGCCATTGGGGCAATGTGGAAGTGGAAAGATGGGATGTAAAGCACAGGCAGACTGCCATAAGACAGGCCAAACCCAACCCAACCCAGCAGACTTCCCAATATGTATAGTTGATGTATCCACAATCCCATCACTGTTTTCAGGCCACAGGCCTTCTCAGCCTATGTAGGTCTTGTCCATGTTCTCCTCCAAATCCTCTGTGGAAGATTTACCCAACCCATTGGAAGTCTTCCTCTAGTCCAGACCCTTGAATATTTTTTGTTAGTCAGTTAATAAACAAGTACTTACTAAGCTCCCACTACATGTAGGGACTGTGCCAAGGGCTGGGTATACAAAGAAAGGCAAAAATACCACCCTCAAGGATTTCCCATTCCAATGGGGGAGACAATATGCAAATAACTGGGCATATAAGATTATACAGTATAAATGGAAGATTATCTCAGAGGGAGATCACTGGCATTGAGGGGGAATAGAAGGGAGAGGATCTGGGAAAAGCTTCCTGTAGAAGATTGGATTTGAGCTGAGTCTTGAAGGAAGCTAGGGAAGCCAGGGGTAGCTAGGTAGTGCAGTGGATAGAGTGCCAGGCCTGAAGTCAGGAAGATCTGAATTTAAATCTAGCTTCAGACACTTACTAGCTGTGTGACCCTGGGAAAGCCACTTGACCCTGTTTGCCTCTGTTTCCTCACCTGTAAAATGAGCTGGAGAAGGAAATAGTAAACCACCCCACTATCTTTGCCAAGAAAATCCCAAAAGGGGTCCCAAAGAGTCAGACTGTAAACTAGCAAACACCAACAAAAGGGAAGCTAGGAGATGGAAGAGTAAGGAGGCAAAACATTCCAGTTCACATCTTTGTTTTCCTTCTAGTTTTCCCTGCAAACACTGGCAGATTCTAATTTAATTGGAACTTGTGTTAAGCTTTTGCCAACCTCATTTTCCCCTCCACTACCTTTTGCTGTTTTGTGAAGTGATACTGATTGTAAGCTTTTGCCATAGTCCTCTGTAATGTTTTGCAAATGAATCCATATTATAAATTAGCTTTGTCCTTGGCTGCCAAAACTCTTAACTTGGCAAAGAGAGCAGATATTTGTTAGCTAAAGTTGTTTCTTGGCTCTCTGACATCCTTGATTGAACTTCTTTATCAATGTCTTTACTTGCATTTCCCATTTTTTTTCCAGTCAACAGCTTGTTTAAAGAAGTTGGGGTAGAGCTGTTGTAATTGCGTACTGTGTCTTCTCATATTTAACAATTCCTTTAATTCGGTACTAATTTTGACCTTACCTCTAACCGGGTAATGATCTGATCATACAGAGATAGCTAGCTCTGTAATGTCTCACACATTAGTCACTAGTCATTTCCTGTTAGTTGATATACAGTCAGTTTAATTTTTTTATGCTGTTTGGTGCTGGTCATGTTCTATGACTTCCAATTCTCTTCTTGAAGAAAGTATTCCTGATATAAAGACCTGGGGCTTCTGAGTGCCTTATAGGATATCTTTGTCTTTTTTTATTTCTTAATTCTGTGCCTTGTAAAATCACACAAATGGCTGCTGTAATGTAAAATTAGTGGTTTCCTTATCTTAAAAGAAATAATTGGGGGCAGCTAGGTGGCGCAGTGGATAGAGCACTGGCCTTGGAGTCAGGAGCACCTGAGTGCCGCCTCAGACACATAACATTTACTAGCTGTGTGACCCTGGGCAAGTCACTTAACCCCATTGCCTAGCCAAAAGAAAAAAAGAAAGAAAGAAAGAAAAAGAAATGATTAGCTTTCTTTTGTGTTAGAACTCTAACCTGATTAAATAAATTTAATACAAATGAGAGACTTCTTATCTGAGTTTCTTCCCACACTAAGGACTTTTTCAGTTAGCATATAGGCTAATATGAGTTAGATAATGTGAAAATCCATTCAATACTATATATACACGTGTATATGTATATATGTATGTTCATGTCTTCTCCTGGATCACTATCTTGTCTTTGTCATGATAGAGGAGTTTTCATAGCTCAACGAAACTTTGAGCTATGCTGTGCAGTGATACTCAAGGCGACAGGTCATAGTGAAGAGTTCTGACGAAAGATGATCTACTGGAGAAGGAAATGGTAAACCACTCTAATATCTTTGCCAAGAAAACTCCATGGACAGTATTCAAATGATAAAAGAGATGACAGAAGATGAGCCCTTCAAGTTGACAGGTTTCCAATATGCTCCTAGAAAAGCGCATAGGACAACTACAAATAGCTCCAGAAAGACCGAAGCAGCTGGGTCAAAGCAGAAAGGAAGCCCAGCTGTGGGTGGCTGTGGTGATAAAAGGAAAGGCCGATGCTGCAAAGATTAATATCATATAGGAATCTGGAATGTAAGATGTATAAACCAAGGTAAGCTGGATGTGGTCAGATAGGAGGTGGAAAGATTAAACATTGACATCTTGGGTGTCGGTGAACTTAAATGGATGGGAATGGGTGAATTGAATTCAGGTGATCATTACACATACTACTGTAGGCAAGAATCCCTTAGAAGGAATAGAGTAAACCTCATAGTCAATAAAAAGGTGAGGAAAGCAGTGCTGGGGTATAATCTCAAAAATGACAGAATGAAAACTGTTTGAATCCAAGACAAACCATTCAACATCACAGTAATACAAGTCTATGCTCCTACCACTGATGCTGAAGAGACCAAAGTTGATCATTTCTATGAAGACCTACAACATCTTCTAGAATAACATGAAATGGAGTCTGAATGTAGATTGAGACATGTTGTTTTTTACTTTATTTTTTTCATGGTTTTTTTTTTTGGTCTGTGTTTTCTTTCACAACATGACTAATATGGAAATATATTTTGCATGACTACACACATCTAATCTATGTTAAATTGTTTGCTGTGTCAGGAAGGGGTGGAAGAGAGAGAATTTGGAACTTAAATTTTAAAAAATGAATGTAAAAATTATCTTATATGTAATTGGAAAAATAAGATATTAAAAAAAGAGAAATAACATTAAAGAAAAGATGTGACATTCATCATAGGGGATTGGAATGCTAACGTAGAAAACCAAGAGATAACTGGACAGGCAAGTTTGGCCTTGGAGTACAAAATGAAGCAGGACAGAGATTAATAGAGTTTTGTCAAGATAACTCACTGGTCATGGCAAACATTCTTTTTCAACAACCCAAAAGATGATTCTACACATTGACATCAAACAGATGGTTGATACAAAAATCAGATTGATTATATACTTTGTAGCCAAAGATGGAGAAGCTCTATACAGTCAGTTACAAGGAGATCTGGAGCTGACTGTGGCTCAGATCATGAGCTTCTTATTGCAAAATTCAGGCATAAATTGAAGAAAATAGGGAAAACCATCAGACCATATAGATATGACCTAAATAACATCCCTTATGAAAATGAAGTGGAAGTGATGAATAGATTTAAGGGATTAGATCTGGTAGACAAAGTGCCTGAAAAACTATGAACAGAGGTTTGCCTTGTTGTACAGGAGGCAGCAACAAAAAATATCCCAAATAAAAAGAAGAGCAAGAGAGCAAAATGGCTGTCTGATGAGGTTTTATAAATAGCTAAGGAAAGAAGGAAAGGAAAAAGGAAATGGAAAGATACATCCACCTGAATGTAGAATTCCAGAAAATAGCAAGGACAGATAAGAAGGCTTTCTTAAATAAGTAATGCAAAGAATGCAATAGAAGAAGACAATAGATGGGAAAAACAAGATCTCTTCAAGAAAATTAGATACCCAGGTAATGTTTCATGCAAAAATGGGTCTGATGAAAGACAAAAGTGGTAGGGACTTAGGGAGAGGTAGAAGGCAGAAGAGATTAAGATGTGGCAAAAAGAACTATACAAGAAAGATCTTAAATTATAGATAACCACAATGGTGTGATTGCTGATCTAGAGCCATCTATCCGGGATAATGAAGTCAAGTGGGCCTTAGGAAGCATTGCTAACAATAAGGCTAGCCGAGGTGATGGACTTCCAGCTGAGCTATTTAAAATCCTAAAAGATGTTGGTGTTAAAGTGCTGCACTCAACATGCCAGCAAATTTGGAAACTATCAGTTTACATTCCAATCCTAAAGAAGGGCAATGCCAAAGAATGTTCAAATTACAAACAATTATGTTCATTCATATGTCATCAAGATTCTTTCTGCTTGGTAGGTGTTAGCAATATGTGAACTGAGAATTATTAGAAAAGCAGGCTGGTTCTTAAAGAGGCAGAGGAACTAGAGGCCAAATCACCAATATTTGCTGAATTATGGAGAAAGTGAAGGAGTTCCAGAAAAATATCCATTTCTGCTTCATTGATAACACTAAAGCCTTTGACTGTGTGGATCAGAACTAAAATATGGCATGTTCTCAAAGAGATGAGAGTACCAGATCATCTTACTTGTCTCCCGAGGAACCTGTATATGGGCCAAGAAGCAATAGCTAGAACTAAACATGGAATGATTGCTTTAAAATTGGGAATGGAGTATGACAAGGCTATATATTGTCAACTTCTTTATTTAACTTATATACAGAGCACATCATGCAAAATGCCAGGCTAGATGAATCAAAAGCCAGAATTAAGGATGTTGGGAGAAATGTCAACAATCTCAGATATGCAGATGATAACACTCTGATGGCAAAAAGTGAAGAAGGGTTAAGAAGCCTCTTGATGAGAGTCTAAAAGATGACTTGAAGCTTAACATTAAAAAAAATAACCTAACATCTTGGCAACTGGTCTCATCACCTTCTGGCAAATAGAGGGGGAAAAAATCAGATTTGATATTCTTGGGCTCAAAGATCACTGCAGATGGTGACTGCAGTTATGAAACCAAAACATGCTCCTTGAAGGAAAGGTATAGTGTATCTGGATAGCATATTAAAAAGCAGAGACATCACCTTGGCAACAAAAGTTCATATAGTCAGAGCTATGGCTTATTTTGCAGTAGTGATGTTTGGCTGTGAGAATTGAACTATATGGAAAGCTGAGCGCTGCAGAATTGGCCCTTTTGGTCCATGGTGCTGGAGAAGACTTTCAAGAGTCCCTTGGAGGTCAAATCAATCAATACTTAAAGAAATTAATTCAGACTACTCATTGGAAGGACAAATACTAAAGCTGAAGTTGAATACTTTGGCCACATGATGAGAAGACAGGACTCATTGGAAAAAACCCTGATATTGGGAAAGATTGAAGGCAAAAGGAGAAGGGAATGGCAGAGGCTTAGGTAGTATCATGGAGACAACAACCATGAGCTTGGACAGACTTTGGGAGATGATGGAGGACAGAGGAACCTGGCGTGCTATGGTCCATGGGGTCATGAAGAGTTAGAAATGACAGAATGAATGAACAACAAATATGTACACATATATGTATATGTATATGTGCATCTCTATCTACATCTCTATCTCTGTAACAGGGTAGCTGGGTGGTATAATGGACAGAGTGCTGGGCCTAGAATCAGGAAGACTTTTCTTCCTGAGTTCAAATCTGACCTCAGACATTTACTAGCTGTGTGACTCTGGGCAAGTCGCTTAGCAAGCCATGTGGTTGGGAAGAGCTTTTTTTGATTAGTGGCATATTCAGTGTCTTCAAAAAGGCCTAGTCAACTTTGGCTATCACTTCACCTCACAGACTTCAGCTGGGCTCTGGTAGTATGAAGGCGTCAGTGAGAGCCTTTACTCTAAGGCAGAGGTCCCCAAATTTATTTGGCCTACTGCCCTCTTTTTAAAAAATTATTTAGCACCCCCTTGGAAATCTACTTTTTTTTAACTCTTTAATTTTTTTTTTAAATTTGCATCATTTCAAAAAATATAAAAAACGTATATTTTTAAATAATGCATTTTAAATTTAATAATTTATTGTAAATGTGTGGTTTTTTCCTGCATTGAAATTTTGATGACGCAATATTGCATCGTGTAACCATATTGTAGTATAAACAAGTCATTACATGCACATATTCCTGCCGATGAATGTTGGACTTCCCAACAATGTATGACACATTTGCCTGCCAACACTTGCTTGTTAAGAACTGTTGGTGGACTTGACCACAGATCCATTATAACTTGCATTTTGTGTGTTTATTTGGAAAATAACGTAATCACAGCAACTTTAACTCTGTTACACAACAGATGAGACATATACAAATGGTTTTGCAAAATTTTCTTATTTTCTCTTCTTTCTTTATGCTTTCACCACCCCCTTATTTTTACTCAATGCCTCCCAATTGCACTTGAGGCTACTACTATCCCCCTGGATCATTCCAGCACCCCCAGAGGGCAGTATCACCCACTTTAGGAACCTCTGTAAGGGAAAGAGGTATGAAGCTTTCTTCCCATTTAACCCAGAGAAATGGGCCTAGGTCTTTTCATTCATCCATTCTTTTCTGTTCTGTGCAGGGAATGGAGTCTCCAACTATGAGAAATTCATCCATAAGGGATCCAGACTAGATTGTCCTGAGGAGCAAGGGGTGATATTCAACATCCCAGCCCAGTAGAAGGACTCACCTACCAGCCATGTTACATTAGGAAATAAATAGAGGCAGCGAGACCAACTAGGATGTTATTGTTATAGTCCAGGTGATAGGTGATGAAGACCTGAACTCAGCTATTGTAATTGGACTATATTACTATTATTAACCTACATTCACCAGGTCTCCATGTTACTCCCTTATTCGACAAACTCCAATGGCTCCCTATGACCTCCAGGATCAAATAAAAATCATTGGTCTGCCTTTTAAAGGATTTTATAACCTCTCCCCTTCTTAACTTTCCAGTCATCTTATACCTTACTCCCCTTTACACACTCTGCAGTCCAGTGACAGTGACCTTACTCTTCCTTACATAAGAAATTCTACTATCCAACCACGGGCTATCTCCATGCTCAGGACTCCCTCTCTCCTCATCTCCATCTCCTGGCTTCCCTGCTTCCTTCAAGTCTCAACTAAAGTCCTACCTTCTGCAAGAAGCCCCTCCTGGTCCTCTTTAATCTTAGTGCCTTCCTTCTGAGGGAATTTATCCAGTTAATCCCACATATATCTTATTTGTATGTAACTGTGCAAGTCATCTCCTCCTTTATACTGTGAGCTACTTGAGAACAGGGACTGTTTTTTTTTTGTTTTTGTTTTTGCTTTTTTTGTATCCCTAGCACTTAGCACAGTGCTCGGCACATAGTAGGTGCTCAATAAATGCTGCTTGACTAACTTGTTAACTTGACAAGTCTAGGGGAGTAATTCAAGCTTTCTCAGCTCCAGCCTCTTCCATTTGAAAATGGTGTAAGCAGTACCTAGAGTATCTCCTCCCTCCCCTCAGAGCAATTGTAAGGAGCAAATGAGCTCATGTAGTGGAAAGTTTCCCTCAACCCCAAGGCCCACATCAATTTAAGCCATCATTGTGTTTAAAATGCAAATATCTGGGTTGGTTAACACATTAAGCCCGATCAGTCACTCCTTGTCCCCAATATGTCACATTTGTTCTGTAGAGTTCCAGACAGTCTCTACCAAAGGAAATCCAACATATTTCAATTATATCAGAGAACATCTTCTGATCCACCACTCAACCCAGGGATGTTGTAGAAGAAGCAGAAGGCTATGGAAATAGTTTGAGAAAGGGAATCAGGTCTGCAGGTTGGGTTGGTGCTTACTTTATTGCAAAGAAGCCCTTTATTCCTACAGAAGATTGCAAGAAAACTGGCAGCATGTCCTTGATACTCTATAAAACCTAAGGACTCATGATTGCTTGATTTCATATCACTAATTAGACTGAAGTTCATAGTCTCAACCAAACTTTGGTCCAATTATACCAAATAAAGTCTACACAATTTTGGCTGGCATTCAAGAGCCTTCACAACTAGGCTCCAATCTACCTTTCCAACCTTTTTGCCACTATTCCCTCTATATGTTCTCATCAAGCTGCCCTTGGGCAGGTCACTCACCTCTCTGATCCATACCTTCTTTATCTATAAAATATAGGGGTTGGCCTAAATGACGTCCAAGCTCTGATCACTTCTAAATATATGATTGTATGAGCCCATGACTATCCCCAATCCCCCCAAACATTTCCTGAATTTTCCTTCCTCTATTCCTTTGCTCACACACATCTCTTTGTCTACAATGTCCACCATATTTTTGTCTATGACATTTGAACCAATCTTTCAAGTCTTGACTCAAATGGCACTTCCTCTATGAAGCCTTCCCTGATCCTCCCAGATAGAAGTGATCTCTTGCTTCATCTGATTTCACTTCATTTTATGCACTTCTTTTTGCCTATCATAATCTATATTTGTACACATTTAACATCCTTACTAGATCATAAGCTTCTTGAGGGTAGGAATTATGTTAACTATTTATATCTCCTTCCGTTAGTACCTAGTCCACTATACCATACTCAAGTTTTTTGAATAAATTTGAAAAAATGCCTTAATGGGCTCATTGTGTACTTTTTCAAAAAATACAAGTGAATCTGTAGCCACTAGTTAAATGACGTCAACAATAAGCATTCACATTTAGTATGTGCCAGGCACTGTGCCAAAGTACTGAGAACACAAAGAAAGGCCAAAAAAAAAAATTCCCTGTTCTCAAGGACCACAGAGTCTACTGTGGGGATACAGGATAAATAGAGACAGTTGTGTGCTGAATTCCTCTGGGGTGATTTCTCCATCTGGTCAATGGCCTCTTCAGCAAGACTCAGGCTATTGATGTATAAGTGTATAGAAATGGCAAGAGGTAGAAAGTTCATAGAAGCAGCCAGCTTTGCCACCTCTGGTTAAGGCCAACAACGTGAGCTGTGCCAGGTGGGCTCAGGTGCCCGCTTGGTGGTCTAAACCCTGTTCCATCTCACCTGATAGCTTTGCCCTTCCCCACCGCTACTCTTTGGGCAATCAGAGATAAGCATCTCATCTAAGTGGGTGTCCAGAAGAAAAGTCTGTAAATGCACGAGGGACAAAAATAAGCCCTCTACAAGCTTTGCTTTTGTGTGACTTTTTTTTTCTCATTGAAACCACACTTCATAATAACAAGAGCCATAAACAGGAAACTGAATGCTGGTGTGTCATTGTTCTTGGCCGCAGAAAACAGGGCCTAAGAAAAGGGGCTTGGGCCCCTTGCAAACTCATCAACTGTTACAGCTTGAAGGGATCATACGGATCAACTAATCCAACCCACTCGTTTTCAGATGAGGAAATTGAGATGTGGAGGGAAAATTTGTGTCCAAGATCACACAAACCATCTAATATCAGAGCTAGAACAGATTACTCTCCTCTTTTGATAGCAACTCAGTCCAGCAGTGTTCTACAGTGGACAGAGGGCTGAGCCTGGAAGCAGGAAGACTTCTGACAGCTATGTGACCCTAGGCAAGAGACTTAACCTTTCTGAGCTTCAGTTTCCAAAGGTGTAAAATGAAGTTAATCATACCCACAGGTAAAACTGACCTCACAGCATGGCTCTGAGTTTCAAATGAGATAATCTATGCAAAGTGGTTTAAAAAAAAAGTCCTATCTGAAATTTCATCAGAGTGGGAAGGTATGGGTGAGGAACTTCCTCTCTCATGGTCTTTGGGCAAATTACAATCTTAAAATTGCCTGGGGATAGCAAGAAGTAAGAGGCCTTTTTGGGTCACATAGCCAGTGGGTGTGAGAGGCCAGACTTGAATCTAGGCTTTCCTGCCTAAGGTCAGCTCTCAGTCAAGGTCATGCTACCTCTCAGCAAGGCTTTTTGCAAACTTTAAAGCAATATATAAATGTCAGCTATTATTTTTGTGGAAGACATTCAGGCAGCGTTTATTCATTCATTAATTTACCATCCACTAAAAAGCAAACAAACACCAACCTATTGAGTGTCTGCTATGTATGAGATACTATGTCAGGTACAGTGCCTGCCCCTGACGGGAAACGAGAGGACAGGGACACAGATAATTACAATGCAAGGATCCATATGTTGTAACATGGGACAATATGTACAATATGATGTCAGGACAAAAAGAAATCACTTCTGATTGGGGTGACCAAAGAAGGCTTCCTGGAGGACATGGCAGTTGATCCAAGCTTTGAAAGATGGCCAGGAGGTGGGGATGGGGGATTTACTGGCTCACTCTAGGTAGAGGGAATGGCATGGACAAAATATAGGGGGAAATAGCCAGATGTGTTGGGAGAATAACAAGTTAGTCCAATTTGGCTGGAGCATTTGGTACGTGTAAGGGAAGGATGGGAGATGGAGATAAAAATGAGCTGGAGCTAGATAGTGGAAGACCTGGAACGCTAGATTAAGGAGTTTGTACTTTATTCTGTAGGCAATGGGGGGATATTGACCATTATTGTGCAAGGAGAGAGGGCTACTTCTTTAGGAAGATTAACAGAGTGATGGCATATAGCATGGATTAGAAGGGAGACAATGGAGGCAGAAAGGCCCAAAAGGAGGTTACTGAACTGGTGAAAAGTAATGAAGACTTAAGTTCAGGTGGTGGGAATGGAAAGGAGGAGACACTTTCAAGTGACATCGGAAAGGAAGACTCAATCATTGCTAGGACCTGTGGATAGATTGTACCTGATGGATTATCCTGATGTTTCTACCATTGGTACCTAGGAAGTGGTGCCACATACAGAGATGGCCAAGTCAGGAGGAAGTGATTTAGGGTGGAAGATGGTGAGTTTTCTTGTTTCTGTTTGAAGGGTCAGTGGGATATCCAAGTAGCAATGTCCAGCTGGCAGTTTGAAATGCGGGACAGGAAGTGAGAAGAGAGGTCAGGGCTTCAAAAAACAAGTGAGGAGTAGTTGCAGAGAGGTAATAATTGAAGCACTAAATGTGGATGAGATCAACAAAGGACAGAGCAAAAAGAAAGAAGGGAAAACTAAATATGGGAATATTAAAAGCATGAGGAAGTCAGGGGTAACGGTACATGAGAAGGAGGGAAAACATACAGATATACAGATATCAGCAGTGGGGGCCACGGAATTCTCAGTTTTATTTTGAGCATCTGTGTGTGAGGTGCCTTCATGCAGCGTGATATGTAGAACATTGTGGATAAAGTATTGGACTTAGAACCAGAAAGACCTAGGCTCAAATCCCACCTCTGATACCTAGTCACCCAGGGCAAGTCATTATACTCTATGAGCCTCATTATCCACTTTTGCAAAATAAGGGCGTTTCATCTCTAAATCTATATTCCTAATGCCAGCTCTTTCTAGCAAGTGGCCAAGTTCAGATGGGACTGGGAAGAATCAGATACCCTAGGGTTTATCCTACCCACCCCTCTCTGGTGAGAGAAGACCTAGGGCCCTGCTCTTTTATTCTGTTATGGCTCATCCCAAGAGGACCAAAGTCTCCAAAGCCACATACCAGGGAAGCTGATTTCCTTTGGGGTATGTCTCCAGCTGGGCCAAGTTGGTAGGTAAAAACCTTCAGCCTCCCTCCCAAGAATCAGGCCTAGCCATAGCATGCTTACCTTAAACACTTTCCCAAAGGCTCCATCCCCCAGCTCTCCCACAAGTTCCCACACATCCTCAGGATTCACATCTCGTTTCATGTTGGTGTAATGCTTTGCCTTCTTTTTCTCAGTCCCAAACCTGAGCAGCCTCAGGAGGAAGGCCATGGTGGGTGTCTTGTTCCTTGGCTCTGCCCCTGGGACGCTGTCTTCTTCCTAGGCAGGCCCTGAAATGGCTGGATGCTCCACAGAAGTACAGGAGGGAAGTGGGGGAGGAGGGAACCCCAGCTTCAAAGAGGTTCTGTAGCTAGAGACTTCAGGATAAAGAATAGTCACTGAGGCCAAGCCTGCTCCTTGCTGTCCAGTACTTTGGCCTGGTCTCAATCCGGGAAACTCCAGGAACAGGGAGATTCTGGAAAAGAAGAGGCTAATAGACATCCAGGAGGGCCCTGAGGTGAACCACCCTTTCCTCAGGTTCTAGCCCATTTCTGAGGATAACAGCCTCAGTGGAGCAGTAGATAGTCCCATGGTGATTTAGCCCGTCTTCTCATTCTGGACTTGTGGACTCCAGGTCACTCCCTCACCAACCTTGGACCCCTCACTGTCCATCACTCAGGTCCTTTCCTCCCTGGCCTGTTGCTCCCAGGACACCACCACCTGGGCAGGAGGGAAGTTAGAGCAGTGTAGTGGTTTCTGGAGCAGGTCCCAACTACTTGGTGTTTCTTCTGCCAGCAGGTCACTGAGGTCTGTTAAGACAGGAAATAAACTGCAGATAAAAGAGTAGACGGAAGGAACACGTGAGTATGAGAGAGAGAGAGAGAGACAGACACATATAGAAGTTCACAGACGACAGCTGACAGCAGATGTTTTGGGGAGAGACTTAGAGTGAACTCTTCCCTTCTAATCTCAGAAGAATTTCAGTGGCAAGGTCCCTGCTCTGCCCTGGCTCTGAGTAGCTTTAACTGTTTCTAGTTGTCTACAGAGTAAAATCCAAATGATCTAGTCTGACATTCAAGGTTCTCAATGTACCTTTCCAAACTTATTTCTCACATTTCCCAAGCTCACATTCACTTTCTTTTTTCTTTTCAGAGGCCATTGGAGTTAAGTGACTTGCCCAGGGTCACACAGCTAGTAAGTGTTTGAGGCTGGATTTTAACTCAGGTTCTCCTGAGTTAAATGAGCCTCCTGGCTCCACTCACTGTTCCTTGCTATCCAGTACCTTGGCCTGGTCTCAATCCGGGAAACTCTAGGAACAGGAAGATTCTGGAAAAGAAGAGGCTAATAGACATCCAGGAGGGCCCTGAGGTGCCCTTACATCCACTTTGTGCTCTAGACAAGGCAGTCTTCTTACTGGCCCTCAAACAAACCATCTTCATTTACACATTAATCACTGTTCCACTTACCTCATTGTAGCCAATAGTGGGGGCATAATAAATGTTGAATGGGTCTGTTTTGAATAGCATTTTGCAATTTATAAAGCACTTCACTTATCTCTCAACAACCTTGTGAAATAGTGCAGGCATTATCCCTATTTTTTTTTTAGGCAATTGGGGTTAAGTGACTTGCTCAGGGTCACACAGCTAGTAAGTGTCAAGTGTTTGTTCAGAGGCTGGATTTGAACTCAGGTCCTCCTGACTCAGGTCCACTTTGCCACCTTACTGCCCCATAAGATATTTTTTTTGTTTGAGGCAATCGGGGTTAAGTGACTTGCCCAGGGTCACACAGCATTATCCTTATTTCACAAATGAGGAAACTAAGGCCAAGAGAAAAAATACTGTTCTTCTGGTTAGACAGTCTCCTTTGATGCTTTGAGGAGTGACACTACTAAATGCTACCTGTAATTGCCTTTCTGTTTTCCCATCACTTAGCATGGTGTCTGGTACATAGCGAATGTTTAATGAATGCTTTTGACTGACTGACTTCTGGTTTCTGGTTCTGCTGAAATCAAGGGAAAAGCAGGGAAGCCCATGTTCATATATCTTAAATTCCAAAGACTTTTTCTTGCTCTTTTAGCAAAGATACTGGGACTAGCAAAAAACAAACAAACAAATAAACCAAAAAACCCCTTCCCTTAAGTTCTTTTCTCTTGTTCCCTCCAGATTCTTGGCTAGAAGTCTCTCATCTCCCTAGCCAGAGAGTCTCAATCCCAGATTCTAAGCTCTCCAAGAAGGTCTTTTCAGGAAGACCTGAATTAAAATCTGACCTCAGACACTAGCTATATGACCATGGGCAAGTCACTTACCTTCTGTTTGTCTCAGTTTCCTCAACTGTAAAATGGGGATGATAATAACACCCGTCTCTGAGGGTTGTTGTGAAGATAAAAATGAGATAATATTTGTAAAGCATTTAACTCAGCACCTGGCACATAGCTAAGTGTGCTATGCTCTACTTCTTCTTCTTCATCATCATCATCATCACCATCATCATAATCTTTAAAACAAGAAGAGTCTCTCCAGCTACCTAATGCCCTCAAGGTTGGTCTTTTCTTTGGACTCCTTTTCCAGGTCCAGCACTTAGATCCTTCTGTTAGAAACCTAACTCTCGTTTATGATAAGCATTCCACAGGCCTCTTAATCTCTGAAGTGTAGACTACAAACCAGGCAATGGTCATTCCTTAACTACCAAACAGTTCCGGGGTTCAAGGTTCTTCCATTGTCTTTTCTTCCCCAGAGGTGAATGGGTAGGAAAAAAGCAGAAAGACAAGTTAAACACGGAAGGCAAGGTCATCGTGTCTTCTTCTAGTCTAACCACGTTACTAGATTTTTCACACGCGGTCGATGATTAGCAGAGACGTGAAAGGAGTTTTCTAGTATATCTTTTTACGGGAATAAAGAGAAGATAAATTCCCTATACTCTGTTTTGATCAGACCACATCTGGAGTTTTGTGTTTACCACATTTTAGGGACATTAATAAGCTGGAGGGCAGCTAGGTGGTGCAGAGGATAGAGCCCTGGGCCAAGAGTCAGGAGGATCTGGGTTCAAATCAAGCCGCAGACACTTACTAGCTGTGTGACTGTGGACAGATCACTTAGTTCCTCATCTATAAAATGAGCTGGAGAAGGAAATGGCAAACCACTCTATTATCTTTGCCAAGAAAACCCCAAACAATGTCACAAAGAATAAGATACAACTAATCTATTTAAAAAAAAAAACAGCAATAGGCTGGAGAGTGTGCACAGGAGGGCGACCCAGATGGCAAAAGTCTTGGATATGTGCTATATGAAGATCGTTAAAGGAACTGGAAAAGCATAGCCTAATAGAAGAGAAGCCTGGGATGGGGGTGAGGGGAACGTGCGAACTGTCTTAGGTATACTAAAGACTGTCACTTGCACTCAGTCAATCAATCAGCAAACACACATTAAGTGCTTAGTATGTGCCAGACCCTGTGCTAAGCTCTGGAGATACAAAGCCAAAAGCAAAATAATCTCAGCCCTTCAGAAGCTGACATTACCTCACTGGGAAAATACTGCCTGACTCATCCTAATTGTGCAGGGAAAATTAAATGAGATAATCAGTGTGAATTGGCCATAAGAAAGGAAAGTGATTATTAGAAGCACTCGTGAGACCCCTGGCACTGGACAGGTTGGCCTGGGCAGTAGTAAACCCTGTGTAAGGAGACCAGAGAACTGAAAGAGGCCTTAGGGATCACCCACTCCAATCCTCTCATTTTACAGAGGAGGAAACTGAGGCCCAGCAGGGTTAAGTGATTTTCCTCAAGCCCTCAAATAGTGGGAGATGAGATGAGAAACCAGGGCTTCTGATTCTCAATCCAGTGTCCTTTCCATTATACCCACCAGTGTTTTAAGCTGGGGGGAAAAGACTCCCCTAGTCTTTTGATTTCCATGCCCCTGGGTTTGAATTTGTATGAAGGTGCTGCTTCCTTCTTCTGACAAGCACCTGGCATTCTTACCTCTGTGATGTCTACGTCCATCTTTGCAGAGGAGCTCTTCGGTGATTGGCAAGCCCCAGGTTGAGCTCTGTTCTAGATACTTGACTCGGGTGGATAACAAAAAAAAATAAAACAATGGAAGTTATGAGATATTTGGTGGCCACTTTTTGTCGTCGGCACTTGAGGTTAGTTCTTCCCCACTGGCCTCTATTCCCAACCTTGTCCTTACTCTGTTTATTGCCATTCTTGCCTAGCCTGCCTTTCCTTGGGACCTTGTCAATGCAGCACATGCCATGGGTTGTACTGAAGACACCCTTCATCTCCATGTCCTGCCTGTCACTGCGTCCTTCCTGTCCATACACTCTCTCTGAGCCTGTGTTAGCCTGTGTGATCTAGGACAAGCTCCTTCTCTTTTCTGAGTCTCAGTTTCCTCTTCTGTAAAATGGGAGAGGAGGTAAAGGTGATTCTAAAGTCTCTTCCTATTTTAAGTCTTGTGATTTGCAATTCTTCCACCATTTTTCAGTTGCGTCCAACCCTTCATGATCCCATTTGGGGTTTTCTTGGCAAAGATACTGGAATAGTTTGATATTTCCTTTTCTAGCTTATTTTACAGATGAGGAAACTGAGGCAAACAGGGTAAAGTGACTTACCCAGGGTCACACAGCTAAGAAGAGGCTGAGGCCAGATTTTGACTCAGGAACAGTCTACTGTATCCATTGTGCCACCTAGCTGCCCCTTTTCTTTTTTTCTTTTTTGTGAGGCAATAGGGTTAAGTGACTTGCCTAGGGTCACACAGCTAATAAGTGTCATGTGTCTGAGGCTGGATTTGAACTCAGGTCCTCCTGAATCCTGGGCTGGTGCTGTATCCATTGCACACTTAGCTGCTCCATCTGCTCATTTTCTTTCTACTTCCACAAAGCAGGTAGGTGACCCAGAGGATAGACCCTGGGACTGGAGTCAGCAAGATCTGAGTTCAAATCTGGCCTCAGACACTTACTAGCTTGTGACCCTGGGTAAGTCACTTTAACTTTTGTTTGTCTCAGTTTCCTTATCTGTAAAATGGTGATAATAATAGCATTTACCTCCCAGGGTCCTTGTTAGGATCAAATGACCTAATCATTGTAAAACTGGTAAGTAGTAAGTGCTATCTATATAAATGTTAGCTATCACCATCATTATTCCATAGCACACATGAGGAGGGCAACCAGGGCAATACCTGTAGTACCTTGGAGTTAAAGTTAGGATTAGAATTGGAGTTAGAAACAGAGGTTGGGGGAGGAGTAGAACACCTGCACTAAGACTTTTGGGACTCCTTGTATAAATGCTCAGTCTTTTCGTCTTCACTGGATTTAATCCAATTCAAGAGACCCTCAAGACCTTGTGCCTGAATTGCTAGGACATACTCTTAGCTGGTCTCCCTGTCTCTGAGCTACCCTTCACCCCGAATCAGATTAACATTCCTAAAATACAGCATAACTGGGTGCCTCTCAAACTTTAAAGGTCTGTACAGGGTGTCCCAAAATTCCTGGTGTAATTAGGAGCTTAAACTTCTAGTAAGACTTTTGGGACACCCCGTATGTATGTTGTCTTTTTCTCTTCCCTGGATTCAGTTCAGTTCCATAGCCATTTGTTAAGTTGCTCCTATGTGCAAAGCATTATGTTAGGTGCTAATTCTGCTTATCTTCCTACAAACACACTCCCATCTCCCTAATCCTTACAAACCAAAGAACAAACAAAAACCCCTCCAACCTTCATTTAACCTTTCTACAATATGTTTTTCCTCCCTTTCATGACCAAATTGCTTGAAAAAGTTGTTGACATTAGATTTCTTCACTTCCTCACCACCCACTGTCTCCTCAATTGCTTCTAGTCTGGCTTCCATCCCAAACGAGTTACTGAAATTGCCCTCTTATAGTAACATAATTCATCTGAAGGAACGAAAGATCTAGACTGTCACAGGAAGTGATGGAAAAAGGCAAGAATGAAAGGGGAAGAGGACTTCTAGGAATTCCAGACCTCAAACCATATTGTAGAGTAGCAATCATGCAAACTGCTTAGTATTGGATTAAAAATAGCAAAGTATAATCAATGGAAGACACTGGACAAGGAAGAATCAAAAGTGATCAAACTCAGTAACCCAGGATTTGATTAATCTGAACATAGGAATTACATAGGAAAGAACTCTGTATTTGACAAGAATTGCGGAGAAAATAGACAGTAGTTCAGCAGAAATAAGGTTTAGGTTAAGTTGAATATTAAAGATCATTCCATAAAAATAATTTCACAGCTCTGGGCATTGGGTGAATGTTTACCCGTATAAGGGATAGAGGCAATCACAGAAGAGAAAGTAGATGTTTTTAATTGCATGAAGTTAAAAAAAACTTTCATGAATTAAATTAAATAAAGGTTAGGAAGGGAATCACTTAACTGGGGGAAAAGCCTAGTACTAAATATTTCTGATAAAGATCTGATATCAAAGGTATAAACACCAGAAAAAATACACAAAAGCAGAAGTAATTTCACAAGAGATAAGTTATCAAAGGACATGAAGGAAATAGTCCTCAAAATAAAAATTACAAGCTGTTAACAACTATATGAAAGAACATTGCACATTACTAATAATTACAAAGAAAAACAACTCTGAAGCTTTACCTCATACCCATAAAACTGGCAAAGTTGCTAAAGGAGGGTATAGTCAGTATTGGAGATGTCAAATTTAAAAAAATTGTTAATATTATACTCTTCATTTTAGTCATATCTACCAGAAACAATTTCATTTAACTTATCATTAATGTAACATCAAGCATATGTAGCCTGGAGAGAGACATCCCAACTGGCCTAGTTCATCTATGCCCTTCAATATGTCTCTCAAACCCCAAGATGATTTGAGACAATATTTATAGGGCTTCTGAACAATAGTAAATAATCAATCAATAAACATATATCAAGAGCCTCCTATGTGCAAAGTAATGTGCTAAGCACTGGAGATACAAAGTAAGGCAAAAAATAATCCCTATTATCAAGTAGTTTACAGTGTAATGGAGCTTACATGAAAATAACTATGTTCAAACAAGAAATAGACAGGTAAATTGGAGATAATCAACTAAAGGAAGGCATTAATTAGCATTAAGGAGGATCAGGAAAAGCTTCTAGTGGAAGGTGAAGTTTTAGCTGGGACTTGAAAGAAGCCAGGAAAGCCAAGAGGCAGAGATGAGGAGGGAGAACAGGAATGGGGATGAGGCCAGGAGGCAGAGATGAGGAATGGGGGACAGGTGGTGAAAAGGCTGAAAAAGTTGTAAGATGGAGTGTGGTGTGAGTAATGGCAAAGATATCAGTGTTGGATTGTAGAGTACATGGAGGGTGATGAGATAGAAAAAGATTGAAAAGGGAGAAGGGACCAGATTGTGAAGGGCTTTGAATGCCAAACAGAACATTTTATATCTGATCCTCAAAGTAATAGGGAGTCACCGGAGTTTATTGAATAGGAAGGTGACATAGTCCAATCTGCACTTTAGGAAGATTAATTTGCCAGCTAATTGAAGGATGGCTTGGAGTGGAGAGAACTTTGAAGCAAGGAGACCAATCAGTAGGCTATTGCAATAGTCCATGTGTGAAGTGATGAGGTGCTGCACCAGGGTGGTAGCAGTGTCAGAGGAGAGAAGGAGGGGTATGTGAGAAATGCCAGAAAGGCAGAATTGATTTGGGGATGTTAAACAAATGTAATAGAATATTATGCAGTAAGAAATAACAAATATGATGATTCTTTTTGGTTTGTGGCAACTTCAACCCTCTTCACCAAGAGACACACTCAAATCAAACTTCTTCTACCATGCCCAACTCTTTATCCTAAGGCCTCAGTCCAGCTCAGGAATTCACACATTGGAAATATTTTCCACTCGTGTGGCCACTCTCTCTGACTCGATGGATCAATAGTCAATGATTAATAAATATTATTATGTACCTACTATGTGATAGGCACAACTGTGCTAGTTGCTGGGGATATAATTACAAAAAAGAAAGACAGTCCCTGCTCTCAATGAAGAAATCCAAAATTTGTGTAGCCAGGTGGGAGAAGAGGAGATGTCTGAAGTTCCTCCCAGAACCTCTACTTAAGGAGAACAACCATGTCAGCCATGTTTTATTCCTTCCCAGGTGGCACATAGGACTTCCTCTACCACGTCCCTGTGCTGGGAACTTTTGTCTCTCCTCCCCTTCCCATTTTACCTTTCTTTTATGTGTTGTCTCCCCCCATTAAAAAAATGTCAGCTCCTTGAGGGCAGGACTTATTTTCCTTTCCATCTATATTTGTATTTCCAACGCTTAGCCCAGTGCTTGGTACATAGTAAGAGCTTACTAAATGCTAACTGACTGACTAAATAAAGGTATAGTGACTATGCTTACTGCTTTTACCATCCCAGAGCTAGGCTTCAGCATCTACCCCTCCAGGATTCTAGGGGTGCCCTTGAAGAGTTGGGCATCTCTTCTCTAATCCCATAGGTTTAATCCTCCATTTTGGCTGTGCTCTGCCCACCCTCTTAGCTTCCAGTGACTGGTGCCTTAGTTCCTTTTAACTAATTAATATCAATTAGTTTTTACAAAGAGATATTTACTTCAAAACTATAGCAAGAACAGGAGTACCAACATTTTCCTAAAACATTTCATAGGTACACTCTTCCCTATTCTATCTTGGCCTCTAGAGGAAGAGTGGTCTTAGATTTAATGTAGTTTCTCCATAGCATTGGTCCAACCAAGTTCATGTCTAAATCTGGCATCACTGTGGGTGAGTCCTCAATAAACACCTAATGGGCTAAGGGCTGAATGGCACCAAATGAAGTAAACAGAGCTAGAAGAATTATATATATTGACTAGAGAAATTTAAATGGGAAAAGCAACAGCAAAACAGATGAAACCAAATGCTGTGAGGTGATCCCAAAGAAAAGATATAAAGTGGCAGCTTCTCTCAATTATTTGCCAGGGTGGGAGACTGGAATTGTGGGACTCTGCATATAACATGAGGCTATTTCAATATATCAATTAGTTTTTCTGAACTTTTTATCCTTCCTCATTTTAATTAAAATTTCTTTTCAACATCAATATTCTCCTGGTGATGACATGTGGCTGTGGATCAG
The DNA here is from genome assembly GCF_003287225.1 of Phascolarctos cinereus. Lineage (NCBI taxonomy): Eukaryota > Metazoa > Chordata > Mammalia > Diprotodontia > Phascolarctidae > Phascolarctos > Phascolarctos cinereus. The sequence goes on along the minus strand of NW_027555625.1, from coordinate 146,056,170 downwards.
AGAGCCCCATTATCTCCAAAGCATCAAAATTACAGTTGACCCCTTGTGCCTAATAAAAGGCAATGGCCAGAAGACACGTGGTGGGTTTAACAGGCCATATAGCATATTACCAGTCAATTTGCAAGAAATGATATAAAATACATCATCAGTGAGTTGAGCAGTTCCTCAGTAAAGGATGGCATAGCACCTGCACTGATAGGGAGGTACCTACCTAGGATCAAGGAGCCATCAAAGCAAATAATCCCAATGAGTCCTTAGGTTCAGGACCGACAACCAAAAGATCTATGTTTATTAGAACAGCTCTGGGTGGATGATCAAAATATGGCAAACCCAAGTGGGAGCTCCTTTGAGCCACCTGGTCTCAAAGCATGTTATCACCAAGTCCCCGAGGTTGGTTTCTACCAACTGTGCCTGCAGATGTTTAAATGGCAGTATTTGCTTACCACTGGAACCCCTCTTAGAACTGTCTTCTAGGGTAAGATAGTCAGTGACTCCAAAGACTTTCACTTCCTCTTTTCTAAATTCTTGGGCCTTCATTCAGTTGCATTGTTTGCGGACATTGTTAGGCCAATATCTCAGTACTTTTAAGCTTTTGAGTTTTCTGTGATCCTCTTGCTCCTCTGCTTCCTTGGCATAGCACACAGGAAAGAGTAAGTCAGGACCGCACAGGATAATACAAAAATCAAAATGAATGGCATTCATTCAAGGTGCTATGTATGTCTGGGTTGCTTCTGGTATTAATAAACTGAGATCAGCTCTCATCAGTAGCCATCAAACTCTGACAAATTGACCATTTTAGGGCCTATTTATGAAGACTTCCAGCCCTATACAGATACACGAGGGTAATTAGAGATGAACAAACTCTTTCCCCATGGACACAGTGGCTGTATGCAAAAGTATATGTCTCATTCTACACCTTAAATATGACACATCTCTGCAATGGAAGGCATGTTTCATTAGTAGTTCTCTAGAATTGTGAATGTTCATTGTATTAATCATAGTTTTTTTCAAGGTTTTTTTTTCGATGTTGCTATTATTGAATATTTAGTCTCCAGTTGATTATAATTCAACTTCTAATTTTTAGTGGCCATTTACTGAATATAACTATTGCATTGTAATCAGCAAAAGATTATGATATTTATGTTTTTCTGCATTTATTGTGAGGTTTTTATGTGGTAAGTCCTGATCAATTTTTGTAAAGTACTATACACAGCTGAAAAATATTTATACTCCTTTCAATTTCCATTCAATGGTCTCCAGAAAGTTGATTATATCTGATTTTTCTAAAACTCTATTTAGGTTCTTAACTTCTTTCTCTTTTTTGGGCTTATATGATAATTTATTTAGTTTTCTCTTTAAATATTTAGATGCCACACCATTGGGTGTATAAATATTAAGGAACCACAATTAGGATCTCAGAAGATTTACCACTTTAAGTAAGCAGAGAACATGAAATAAAATATTCTAAAAGGCAAAAGACAAATGTCAACAATCAAGAATAACTTACCCCCTCACTTTAGAGAAGAGGAAACTGCAGAACAGCTACAACTTAAGCAATCCCTGAAGTGAGGACAGCTGGGGAGGGAATACTGGAAAGCATGGGGACTAGGGAGGGTGTTGCTAGGTAAAGTTTTACACTGGGAAACAAAATTTTAAGTTTATACCACTCCTTAGGGAGCCAAGTTCAACATTTCTAAGTATTACTTCGTTTCATGCAGTCAGAAATATTAATCACTTGGTTTCAATTCCAGCTATTGTTCAGTGGTATTTCAGGACTATTAGTAGACCTGGTCTGTTCCAAGATGAGTCATTTGTCTCCTAGCATTTCTAAGTATAAGGAAAATTCAGTCTCTGCCTTGTCATAGTACCAAGATTTTGGCAAGGGATATCTTCCCGATCTGCGTTTTGTCTATGTAACACTCAGAGCTGTTTCATTAGAAATTTGGGCAATTCCATTAGTCTTCAATGCCCAGTGATGTGTCATTTGGCATCAAAGTGGCAAGTCGAGAAGACTGCCATGCCCCCGGAAGGCAGCATGCGACAATGACATAGCTTCAGATGCCAAGCCAAACCAATGGTCTTAGTGCTGAGCGGCTCCTCAGTGTTGCTTGACTTCTCTCAGCTCTGGAAATGTGATTCTTAGACTTATATATTCAGAGGCTCAATTTTATTGCCTTTCTCTGGGGATGATCAGCTTCTGAGGAACTGTTTGAACTGTATCACATCAGAAAGGGCCTGACTTTATTAAATAGCCACTTTCAAATTAATGTTAGGGAATATCTCTGGTTAAAGCAAACACTCAAGGCTCCTTTTCAGGATCAGCCTTAAGAGTAGGTGAAATTAAAGAGGGCCAGTAGGAGATATGATTTAAAAACACGCACATGCATGTGTGTGTGTATGTATGTATGTGTGTGTATGTATGCATGTATATAATGGTGATCTTCTGGCTCCCATTGTCTGAAGGCCACGTATGTTACGTTTCCAGTCTCTGCTATTGAATAGACTATCCACTGGTTGTATTCCCCTCAATTCTAAATGTCCACATACCTCGGTTCCATTTTACTACTACTTAACAGATTAGCTTTTCTAAAGGAATATTCACTTCAAGAACAAAACATACAAACATCCCCCTTTCCTACCTCCATAGGTCAAGGCACAATTCTCCCTATACTGTCACTGGGGAGGGGAGGGAGAGTAGGTTCACAGGTAACTCAGTTCCTACTTAGTGTCAGTCCCACCAAGTTCTAAAGCCACCCCCCCCAGCTTGTACTCTGGCACCCTAATTTCTCAGTGCTTTCCTAAGAGGCGGGTTGCTATATATGGTACTTTAACATTTGCAATGTACATTATACATGGTGTAATTTAATCCTCACATCAATCCTGTGAAGTAAGGGTTCATAGATATACACTTTATAGATGAAGAAACTAAGACTTTTCCATTGTGACAGAGCTAGTAAAATATCAGAGCAGGATTTGAACCCAGATTTTCTTACCTCTAAGTCCAGCTCAATTCCATAAGCCATTATGCCTTTCCCTAGAAAAGTTGTCTTCATTCCTTGGACATCGGGACCTACTGAGTTCACTCTTTTTAGGTCCCATTCTGCAAAATGTTGATATTCATTCCTAGTGTCACCTAGTTTCCTCATTATCTTAGGGGGCTCTGGGCTCATGGGAATTTTGTAATTCTTGAAGCCCAAAGTAGTAAAAAGAGAACTGAATTTGGAATCAAAGGTTAGTATCTGTATGGTCTTGAGCAAATCATTTCCTGTCTCTAAGCCTCAGTTTTCTCCTCTGTAAAATGAGGTACTTGGATCTAGTCATAGGATCATAGGTAGCTCTATAGCCTTCTAGTCCCACCCTCCTTCTTTTACAGGGGAGAACACTGAGGAAAACACAAATTAAATGACTTGTCCAAGGTCACAAAAGTAGTTAGTGGCAGAGATAGAATTTGAATCCAAGTCCTCTAATTCTAAAGTTGGTTCCCTTTCCATGGCACCATACTCTTTCCTTCTATCTCTAAATACTAATGTAACAACAACAACAACAATAATAATAGCTACCATTTATATAGCTCCTATTATGTGCCAGGCACTACGCTAAGCACTTTTCAAATGTTATCTTATTTGATCCTCAAAATAACCCCAGGAGTCAGGTGCTAGTATTATCTCCATTTTACAGATAAGGAAACTGAGGCAAACAGAGGTTAAGTGACTTGCCCAGTCACATTGCTCATAAGTATCTGAGGTTGGATTTGAACCCAAGTCTTCTTTTTTTTCCTCCAGAGTTAATTGGGTTTAAGTGACTTGCCCCAGGTCATATGCCTATTAAACATCTGAGTCCTGATTTGAACTCAGGTCCTCCTCACTCCAGGACCAGTGCTGAACTCAGGTTTTCTTGACTCTAGGCCTAGTACTTTATGCATTGCACCACCCAGCTGTTCTTATTTATATGTGTCTACAAATGCTCATATGTGTATTCCTTTCTTGTGTTGACTTATACCTACATTCTAAACTATGTTCTGAGGTCTGGGGCCCTCTGGAGGTTTGGGAGGGGGCTGCAGCCTTGTGGTAGCTAGGTTCTCTGGATTGCGGAACTGGGGAACCAGTCTTCCTCCTTAAATAGTTGTATCAGTTTCATATCTCCAAGATGAGACTGTATCACACCCAAAGACCATGGAATGATGCCTTCACTTCCATTCTACAATGATTAACGAAACACCTCCTAAGCGTAAAACAGAGGGTCTTTATTCCAATTTGGTTTCTGTGAGCTAGGAGTCCCTTGCTTATAAAGGAGTAGCTTTTACTTACAGGATGTGATTGAAGGGCTCTTAAAGTCTCAAATCTTTTCTCCCACCAAATTTGAAAGTCTTCACTTTGATGGGGGGGTGGCACATGAATTAGAGCACTTTCCCTGGAGCCAACCACGAGCCCCCATTAGAGTTATAGGAGGAAAAGGAAAGATCATCTGATGGATGTTATAGGGTTTAGAAATGAAAAGGATCTTAGCTTAGACTCGAATTATCTCTTCTTTTTATAGATAAGGAAACTAGAACCCAGAGGCAGAGAGTGACTTGTCCAAGGACACAAAATTTGGAAGTATTTTTATAAACATTTAAAATAATTTTACAAATTATATCTGTAATATATAATATTACAAATTATATATTTACATATATTATAAATCATAGTTGTGATATGTCATTCTAACATAAATTATATGTTATATATTATATACTTATATTACAAATTTCATTTATAACATGTTATGCTTATATTACAAATTATATATTTACAAATTATATAAATGTTCATAAAATATTTATACAATATTTTGATATTATGGGCTTTGATTTTATGATTTAGGAATCAGTGTTTTATCTACTACCCCGTACTGAGAGAGGAAGAAATAATGTTTGAAAAGGCAGCTTTGGTTATCCATTGACACCATGGTGTGCCTCCAGCCAATGGACAAGAGAAGAGGAGACCCCACACTGTACAAGAGAGAAAGATATCAAAGCACACTACATTTGTAATGAAGAGGCCTGGTTCTGCTCTGATACTTAGTGCTTATTTTAGGTGACCTTAGATAAGTCACTGAATTTCTTAGCAGCTTGGTTTCATTTTCTGAAATGAGACTGGACGGCCTCTGTGTTCCCTTCCAGCCCTGAATCTATAAAAATCTAACAAAACGAGGATGACAAACTTCACTCTCCGTGTACATCTTGTCATGGATTCTTATTAGGTATTAGATAGGCAAACAGGTGACAAAGGACACTTTGGTTACTATTTAACCTGAAAGCCTCAGTGCACAGAGCAGTTGCAACAAAAAGAAACCTTAAATAAATAGATTGCTCGCCAGTTGATACATTTCTGTTTGGCTCCTTTGGGCAGCACAGCTGATTAGATCTAACAAGTTGTTCTTAGAGTAAACTCTCAAAGCAGCCCCTAATCTGGATGAAAAGGATTTTGAAAGGGCAGCATTAGCTTCAGCAGTACATGACTGGTGTAGGAGGAAGAGTGCTGAATTTGGATTGATAACACTTAAGTTCAAGATCTCTCTCTCTCTCTCTCTCTCTCTCTCTCTCTCCTCTCTCTCTCTCTCTCTCTCTCTCTCTCTTTCTCAACTCATTTGCTGTGTGACTTTGGGAAAATCACTTCAGTAATCTGAGCCATGGTTACTCTGTCAGTCGAGTAGATGTGTAAATATTTGCAATACCTACCTTATACAGTCTAGTTAAAGATCAAATGAAATCATATCTGTAAATCACTTAGTAACCATCAAGAACTATTTCCCCAAACTCTGGGCTTATAGACGGATTTCAGTCTTGGGGGTCTGCTGAATCATAACTTTTTCCCTCCGTGCCCCCACTGGGCACAATTTTCCCTGGGAAATCTCAGACTCTATCAGGGGTGGGGAACCTACGACCTTGAGGCTACATGTGGCCTTCTAGGTCCTTGGGTGTGGCCTTTTGACTGAGTCCAAGTTTTGTGAAGGGGATTTGTTCTGTGAAGTTTGGATTCAGTCTAAGGGCTGCAGTTGAGGACCTAGAGGGCCACATGTGGCCTTGAGGCTGCAGGTTACCCACCCCTGCTAGCTCATAATGATGTCTCCACATATGTGGGTAAAGAGGCCACTAGTTTCTCAATCGGTACTCAAGGTAATAATGCACATTAAGGACAGGAAATGCTCTATTTTGCCTCACGAAAATGCAGAAAACACAAAGTACTCATAGACCATGGTCAACTGATACAATTGTCTCTCTCTGGTGAGTCCCATCTTCCCTCCAGAGATCTCCACATTCTTCCAGACTCAAAAAATCTCCCTTCAGAATAGAAACAAACTTGGGGTTACTAAAAAGACAACCCCAGACATTGCATTGAGTCTCCCCCCCCACTCTCCAAGAACCCATACAAGTCTCTGGTCTTATGGTAGTGGCACTCCCCTCAGAAAAGGAACATACTTCAGGTTGCCAGAGAGGCAACTTCTTTTCCCTACACTGTCCAAATAACTCATGGTAGCAGTGGAATAAAAAGTATAGCTTTCTTCTCCTCTGTACTATGACTGGGTCCCTTGTTGCTACTTCAGCTCCAGGGCCATGTGGAAGATTTGTTTCTTTCTAAGGGGCTGCTATTTCCCAGAAACTCTTTCTCTACCTAAGAGATTCAATTCCAAAACTCTTGGCCTTAGGGTTCAGGATTCCCACCACTGGGCCACCAGGTTGCCCTCTTCTGGAGGGTGTCTCTGCTTCCTTGTTAGACAGCTCTTCTTCACTCTTCTTTGCTGGATTATCATTCATCTCTTGACCTCTAATGATGGATGTCCCTCAGGGTTCTGCCCTGGACTTTATTCTCTATATATGCTTTTCACCTTAGTAATCTTATCTACTCACAGAAGAGTCCAGGAGTTGGAAGAGACCATACAGGACATCTAGTCTACTCTATATCTGACTAAGAATCTCCTCTGTAGCACCTCCTCAAAGTGGCCATCTGATCTTTGTTTCTAGTGCAGTGGAAATGATTACCTCCTGTGATAAGCCTTCCTTGAGATGTCTTTCATTGTTAAGTAGCCAGTGGTTTTTTGTGTTGGGTTTACACAATGTCTACTACCAGATTCTTATGGCAGAAGAAGATAAGAAGAACATTGTCTTTAATTGACTGAGCTAGACTTTTCCCAGTTTCAGTGAACGTCCCAAGGTATCTCAGTGGCACTTGCCATAATCCAAAGACTGATGGGCAAAGTAGAGACATGAAAAAAAGTGTTAGTGTACTTTGCTGACATCATTACCTTTGGGAAGACTCTGGAAGGACATGAAAAGAAACTAATGAAAGTGTTGAATCAGTTAGAAAAAAAATAGTCTGAAAAATTCAGTTGACAAATGAAAGTTTTACAGTGCCTCTATCAAATATGTGAGTCACATAGTAACTGACCAAGGTGTGAGGACCAAACCAGAGAAGACAGAAGTACTCTTACCTTGGCCACATCTACAGAACCAGTGAAATGTAAGGATTTTTCTAGGATTTTGTGCTTATTATCACAAATTAGTTAAGAACTATGCTATTATTGCTAATCCACTAAGTGCCCTCACTTGTGCATATATAACTGAAAAGTCCTAGAAGCAGAAGACCAAGAGATGCAAAATTGTCTTAAAACCCATAGAGCTGTTGGGAAATGAATAGAAGAATGTACTTCCGGAGTTGGTTGCCAAGTTAGTAGTTATGATTTCAGGATCTATTACCAGCCAGAAAAGACTAATGTAGGGGCAGCTAGGTGGTACAGTGGATAGAGCACTGGCCCTGGAGTCAGGAGGATTTGAGTTCAAATCTGGTCTCAGACACCTGACACTTCCTAGCTGTATGTCCCTGGGCGAGTCACTTAACCTCAACTGCCTCATCATAAAAAAAAAATAATGAAGGACAGAAAAGACTAATGCGCATGCCAGCATCAAAGCCTCATGATACCAGAGCCACAGAGACAACTAAAGGAGTGAAGCCTGGATATAAAACCCAAGGAGCTGGACTACAACCAAATGACACTAGATCTGAAAGTTTGGGACTCCCACCAGACAGCAAACCAGAAGTGTATGTGAACCTTGCTTCATTAAACCACTTTTTGACTCAGTTTTCTGTGGATGACTGGCAGCAAGAACATAAGGCTCATGAAAGACTGAGACGTGATCCAGTGTAAGAACAAGGCAGTGTGCGGAAGAATTCAGGCCCTAGGCCCTGGAAGGTGCTTTACTATTCAGATCATGGCAGAAGTTAGAGTTGGGTTTTTTTAAATTTAATTTAAATTCTTTGGGGGGGGGGCTAAGCAATGGGGTTAAGTGACTTGCCCAGGGTCACACAGCTAATCAAATGTCTGAGGCTGGATTTGAATTCGGGTCCTCCTTTCTCCAGGGCTGGTGCTCTATCCACTGCGCCAGAAGTTGGAGTTTTTTGGTGATGAAATGTATTAGACTGTCACTGATCTCACATATGGTACCAGAATGCAGTTGGTGCTACTAGGTGAATTTGAGAGCTTTGCATGATGACTTCGGACATATATGTTAACAGAAAACCCTAGAACTAGCAAGAAAACAGATTTTACCGGCCTAAGACAGCTGCAGATGTTACCAAGAAGTATAGAACTCAGTTGTGTGCAAAAGTTGTGTGCAAGTTGTGTGCAAAGAAAAGTACTATCAATTTGTCCTCTATATATGAGGAATATAAGCACTAACAAGCCTTTGGAAATCATCTCCATTGATTTTCTGTCTCTGAAAGAGGATAGTAAAAGCATAAGCCATGTTTTGCTGGTAATTAACCATTTCACAAGTTCTATGCTTGGATGCATCTAACCAGTGGCCAGAAAGCTTCTGTAACTGCTGAAGCGTTGTGGGAGAAGTGCTTCTCATTTTGTGGACAAACTCAGAGACTTTGAAAACATAATTCTCAAAGACTGGCTGGCATTGAGACTAGAACTATATTTTACCTTCCTCAAAGAGATATACAGCCTAAAGATTTCAATAACAATAAAGATTTAAAGTTAGGGATCCTAGGATCAGAACAAAAATTTCAATGATGTGAACATGTGGTATCCTAATACACACCTACAACTGCACCAGGAATGATGTGACAGGTTTTACAGGCTGTCTTCTGATATTTGGGTGAGAGCCACTGGCAATGGAGAGATGACAGACACTTGCAACACTAATGGCAACTCACCTCAGTAGAGTAAGCACAAGTAACCACTTACCATTTGTGTGAAGACTGTGAACTAGACAATGGCTCAGAAACAAGCATTTCAAGGCAAGAAGATTCTCTGTGCCAAAAGGAAACTAAATCAAAGAAGAGAAGAGGACTGAACCCAGATGCAGCAATTTTCCCTCCTAGAGTTTCAGCTGGAGCGGCTCCTAGGGTACACATACACCAAAGAGTAGAGTGACATTGCTAGCCAGCCTGGGCCCCCTGCAAGCTCAGATTTAGGAATGTAGTAGTATAGGGTGAAGGCAGCTAGGAGGTGCAGTGGATAGAGTACTGAGTCTGGAGTCAGGAAGACTCATCTTCCTGAGTTCAAATCCAGCCTTAGACATTTCCTAGCTATGTGACCCTGGGCAAGTCACTTAACCCTATTTGCCTCAGTTTCCTCATCTGTAGAATGAGCTGGAGAAGGAAATGGCAAACCACTTGAGTATCTTTGCCAAGAAAACCCAGATGGGGTCACAAAGAATCAGACACAAGTGAAATGCCTGAATAACAACATTATACAATAGAATAGACTATAGAAGCAGCTACAGTGACAAATAGTTCAGCAGGTCCCAGAAGAGCTGAGCTTACTGAATTAACAACCAAACCAACTTATTATAATATAGTAACTAACACTGTAACACAGGGGAAACTGGAGACACGGTTACACACATAGCCAAATGGCAATGGTAATATTTCACAATGTACTGTGTACCTTGAATGTAATTGCATATATTCATTGATGCATGTATTTATTACTTCCTATTTTGAGTATGCTTCTTCTTTTTTGTTGTTTCTCAGGTTCACTCATGTACTATAGTTATGTTACCTGTTAGCTATGAATAGCTTTGATGCCTGTTTATTCATGTATGCTACTGCTTCTGCATGTTTTGGTATTTCATAGGCCTACTGATGTTATTGCTTTGCCATTATGCGTATTTGCTTGTGTTCTATAGATATGCAAGTATTATTGTAATATGTGCATGTAATATGTTCTACATGTAATTTCTTTTTTTTCTGCATGTGGTTTAGACCTGTATTCACTGAAGCAGCCTGTCAAGCTGTCTGACCCTGTGCTTGCAAAGTAAATCTCAAATAAGGTCACGAGGAGTCAGACACGACTGAATAACAACTGGTTTAATCATCCTTGTTCTATTAAGTGCTGATGCGAATTTTGATACTATGAAGTATACTTGTAGATGTCAAGTGTATGGTAGCTGATTTTGCAAGGGATTAAAAAATTCCTGACCCTGGGGAGTAATGAAGTGAAACATTGGAAACTGATGTCTGCTGGCAGACGTACATTATCCAATGTCTCCTTATTTGAGTCCCTATGGGTTGTGACTGTTTCAGATCTGATAGTTTCCCTCCCTCTCATCCTAAAGAAGGGAGAGAGCTTAAACCTTGTGAGAGGCAAGAAGTAAACAATTACTATGAGGGGAGGACATGAAGAGCTCTGGGAGTGTCAAACTCACAAGCTTCATCACTTATGCAATGAGAAGTAGAAGAGATGGCAGGAAGAAGCAAGAGTTGCTGCCCAGTTCTGTCAAAGCCTCCATTATTAAGCAGCTTCAGCTGTGACACTACATGGAGTGGGTAGAGGAATACACGGAGATTCTTTTTTTTTTTTTTCCGGTGAGGTGATTGGGGTTAAGTGACTTGCCCAGGGTCACACAGTTAGTAAGTGTCAATACATGGAGATTCTGATATCAGTACTGTGTAGGCAAGGATGAGTGTAAACCAGACAGAAAAATTGTTTCACCTGTATCTTTGCAGAGACAGAACCTGAAGAATTCTATATTCCTATCCTCTACCTCTTCCCTTTACCCTCATGTTCTCTCCAGAGGCAGAGATTAATTAACATTACTAATCCTTGTTTAAAAGTCTGTTTGCTTTCTGCATTGCCACTTGCTGGTCATTATTATAGTACTGATGTGTGTATTCTTTAGGGGGACAAATAGACAGAAAGGTAGCTAGAGAGAGATAGAGACACAGAGATAGAGACACAGAGAGATAAAGAAACACAGAAAGAGACAGAAACAGAGAGACAGATACGCAGAGAGATTTTCATGACTACTGGGAATGCACAGCTAAATTAAAAAGATTTTATTGATTCGTATTTTATAACTTCCTAAATGCAGAAAAAAGACTGAGTGAATCTAGATTAAAAGAAACCCAGGCTCATCTCAGCCTTATAGCAGCCCCTGTGTAGGAAAGGATAGAGTTAGTTGCTAAGGACAGTTACTTTGATCCCTTTGTTCTTCTATAGGAATTGAAGATCTCCAAGCCCCAAAGATAAGCAGTGCTTATCCTTATGTTACAGAATCATAACTAGCACTTTCGGCACCTGGGCGAGCATCTTGAACTGTATATTCAAAGCGACTTTGAAATTTACGACGTAAAAGTAATGCAAATTCAGGTAAGCAGGAGAGGGAGCTAGTTACTTTAGTGACTCCGAAATTAGCATTATTAACAATTTGTATCATCTGGAGCTTCCCATTTTAGCTAATTATTCTTGCTAACTAGGCACTAAGTGCAGATGTTTCTGTGCCTCAAGTGTGAATTCCTATGCTGCCAATACCCAAATGGAACAGCTTTTAAAAGTGTATAATCTTTAAAATTATTCCAAATTTCTGGATTCCTTAAACTCTGATGCCTTGAGGCAAAGCCCCGTTTGCTCTAATCATTGCTCTGTTTATAGGTAAATAAACTGAAATTTAGGCAGGCAGATGTCCTCAGAGTTATGTAGCTGGGAAGCAACAGATACAGAAATGCAAAATAGGGCTTTTGGTATTATTCAGTGGAAAGAAAACCAGATTTAGAACCAGATGGTCTGAGTTTTGTTCCTAACTCTGATGTTTACTGACCATATATCTTTGGGTAAATCATAGCCTCGCGAAGGAAATCTCCGTCTCCTCGTCTGCCAAAGCTTAGCACTTACCGGAATGTCAGACATCCGTCTATATATTAAGGAAGGCATTTAGGGGTGTCTTCCTTGGTGCCTTAAATTCTACTGGGGTAGCAGTGGCCTACTTCAATCCATAGGACGGAAGTGATCTTGACCACCGGGATTTTTTTTTCTTTTGGGGCTGTGCTCAATGTTTGCTTACCAACGGTCCACTTTTAAGTGTGAGGAGAGTGATAGACTAATGAAGAGGCAGCCTTTTAAGGCAAGTCCTGATATTGGGGCAGCCCTCATGCAGTGGGCAGTCTGTAGCACTGAACACTGAACTAGGTATTAAAAGACCTGGCTTTGAGTCCACTTCCACTTCTTAGCTATGTGTGATCATGGGCAAGTCATGTCAATACTCGGTTCCTCATCTCTAAAATGAGTTCCATTTCAACTAGCATTTATTAAATGCCTATTATGAACCAGAAACTCTGCTTTACAGACCTCGTGGGGTTTACCTGCCCAAGCTAGCTTATCATCTTGCAATGGAAATAGTTACCTAAAGACAAAAACAAAAAGGTGCCTGCCCTCAAGAAGCTTATGTTCTACTGGGGTGGGAGAAGACACAACATGTTCACATGTACACTTCCTTTAGGAAGCTATTAAGGAGTTTTTCCTACAACCCCTTAAGGGCTTATGAAGAAGGAATGTCAAGGAGTTGTAAGAAAACTCCATTACCTCTCCATATCTTTGTCATGGGGTTTTACACACAGGTGTGTGTGTGTGTGTGTGTGTGTGTGTGTTTGCTGTGAAGACAAGCTCTTATTATGTGCGTACTACATGCCAGATACTGTGCTAAGTACTAAATAATAATAATATTTATATGGCATTTACTATATGCCAGGCCCTGTGCTGAGCACTTCACAAATATCTCCTTTGATCCTCGCAACATCCCTGGGAGTTAGGCGCTGTTATTACCCCAATTTTATAGTTGAGGAAACTGACGCAGACAGAAATCCAGTAACTTGCCCAGGGTTACACAGCTAGTTAGTGTCTGAGGCCACGTTTGAACTCAGATCTTCCTGATTCCCAGCCCAGGCCTCTGTCCACTGCATCTTTTCTAGCAGTCTTGCGTAGTTAAGTACCCACAAGTTATTTATACAACAGATACAAAGTAATTTTAGTAGGGGAGTAACAGGAGGGTGGGGGCACTAACATTCGGGGAAATCGGGGAGGCCTCCTATAGGATGTGGCCCTTGAGCAAAGACTTGAAGGAAGTTGGGTGCTCTGAGAGGCAGAGGTGAGGTGGGAGAGATTCTAGGCATGGAATATTCCTGGGCAAAGGTGTGGGGGTGGGGAGTGGGGAATGGAGTGTCATGTATGGAAATAACAAGTCGACCACTTTGACTGGAATGCGGAACAGATATGGGCAAGACACATGAAATCAGACTAGAAAGACAGGTTGGAGCCAGTTTGTAAATGACAAACAGAGGATGTTTGTGTTTCTTCACAGGCAATAGAAAGCCATTGAAGTTATTACTAGAGCAGCGGAGATGACAAATATGGTCACACCTGTGCTTTAAGAATATCAGATTGGGTGGGGAAGCTAGGTGGTGCAGTGGATAGAGCACTAGCCCTGAAGTCAGGAGGACCCGAGTTCAAATCTGGCCTCAGACCAAACACTTGACACTTACTAGCTGTGTGACCTTGGGCAAATCACTTAACCCCAATTGCCTTAAAAAAAAAAAAAGGAGATCAGATTGGTAGCTGTGTGAAGGATGAATTGGGAAGGGGAGGGAATTGAGATAGGGAGCTTAGGATACCATTAATATCTCCAGGCAAGCAGTGATGAGAGCCTGAACCATCACCATCATCACCGTCATCATCATCATCATCATCCTCATTCCACCTACCTCAGAGGGCTGGTATATAAGGATTAAATGAGATGAAGACTATGAAAATACTCTACAAATGTCTCCTAGCAATACCTTGACTTCTGCATTTAATGTAATGGAAAAATATACTCGGTTTGGAGTCAAAAGGCCTGGATTCAAATTCTAACTCTGCTATTTAGTACTTGATCTGAATCAAGTTACTTTATGTCCTTGGGTCTCAGATTTCCTTACATGTAAAATGAGAGAGGGAGACTCGATTTCCTCTAAGGTCCCTTCTGGCCGGGGCGGTGCTAGAGCCAGCTCATCCGAACTTGTGAGAGCCAATGGTTAAATTTTCAGTGTGAGCATTTACACTACAAATCACAGCTTGATTTATTGTTTTGTTAATTGTCTAGACTTCAGAAAATCATTAAGAATGCTGATTAAACTTTAAAATGTGTCATGCTTATGGTTTTTTCCCAATGGAGTATTGTTTGTTAAACATTTACCAATATATCTCTTTCCAACCCTAAATCCTGAATTAGATCCAACTCTATGGCTCACTTTTTTCAGGTCAGAAGATTGTCTCATCTGATTTGGCTATACTAACATTGCGGTGTCAGGCCAACTCTTGGCAGCAGTCCTGGTTTAGAAATTTGACATGCTACCCTTGAAATTGAACTTTCGCAAGGTGGAATTTTCCTAAATAAGTTCCTTGTTTTTCACAATGCCAGGCAATGATTTCATAGGATGCTGAGTCCTGCCCTTCTGGATGGGATCCAGGACCTGTGCAGTTTGGGGGAAGGATTGGTTTCTCAGATAGGCCATTAACAACTCTGAGGAAATACCTGCAGTGTGCAGCACACTCAACTAGCCACAATGAGATGGGGGAGTCAAGGGTACAGTAGATAAAGGCCCCTGTCTTTGGTAGACTTGTGTCAAGAAATATTCCGGACACTCAGACCACCTTTAAAGTGTCCACCCCTGTGTGTCTTATCTTATATTCTTCAGGAGCTACTGTCACCCTTCCTGTCCAGTCATCTGGCTTCAGCCTTCCCTGAACCTCACTGGTCTGGTCCTCAGAAGACAGCCTCTTACGGGGACTGGACTTGAAGTCTTTCCAGCTGGACAAGGCCTTACAGCATGCATTTTTCTAGCAGAACCTCTAAGAATCTGGGACAAATATATCATAATTATGGCTTATATAGAATTGCTGGAGCCTTTATAAGATATGCATGTCCACAAAAGCTGTCTAAAGATGTAGATGTGGTGCTAAGAGGCATGAATAGATTTGCTCTGAAGTCTGTCCAGCCTTTGAGGAGAGAAGGAGGGCATGGGCCACACTAGGAGAGAGGTGAGGATGCAAGCCCCAGCAATGTGACACATTTTTTCCAGTTTTCAAGAGGGGCGCTAGACTAGAATTATATATCTCTGCCTCCCTAAACGTTGCTGGTCTAGGAGTATAATTTGCCTAGCGGGGTTGAGAAGAAAAGGTTGCTTCTTCCTTGGTCACTCTTAAGGCAAAGGGTAGTGCTAAGTCTACACCTGTGGCCTTAGCTTCTTCCTGGTTACACAAAATACTGGTTGCACAAAAGACTATTACACATAGTTAAGAACAAATAAATCAGTTTATGGCAGCTAGGTGGCAAAGTGGATAGCATGCTAGATTTGGGTCAAGACCTGAGTTTGAATCCTGCTTCAGACATTCATTCTCTTTGTTGCCCTGGGCAAGTCATTTGACTTCCCTTAGCCTTAGTTTTCTAACCTGTAAAATGGGGAAAATCAAAGGACCTCCCAGGGTTTTGTGAGGATCGAATGATATAATATCAGTAAAGCACTTCGCAAACCTTAAAGCACTATATAAATGCTGGCTATTATTATTAATTATTATTATCATCCAAGCAAACAGAAATTGGAGAAGTTATACAGCTCAGAATTTATCAGAAATGTATCAGAGTAAATGACGGTCTTGATCTCACCACAGGAGAAAGTCTCTTTCCAGAATCTCCAGAGAGACAAGCTAGAATTCAAGAACACATTGAGGAGCCAGCTTCCCCTACATGCTTGGAGCTTTCAAAGGCTTTCTCAACTAAAGAGTATAGTATATATACCTATATAACACTACCTATTTCTTTCTCCAGAGAAGCTGTGGTACCCACATAGGCTCTCATGAAGGTCTGTGGCATTGCTTCAGCCGTCTTTTCTCCAATTCCTAGTAGTAGTGGTAGTCACATCTTGGGGGATGCCTACCCCAAGTACATGAAGGCTACCCCCTGCAGAATGGGTGGGTGAGTACAATTTGTTCCACTGGCCACAAGGGCAGCTGAAGCAGGCACTAAGAGCTTGGTCAGCCATTGAAGATGCCAACGTCATCCACCGCATCCCAGGCCTTTTTCAGTCGTCTCGACTTTTGTCAGTGAACTTTGCTGACTCTGAAAGAGAAGTGAGGCTGATGACTTTGTGCAGCCCTGCCTAACTTAAATCCAATTCACGCACAAGTCAAGACATCACCCTGTGATGTCATTGGTCATCTTCAAAAGAAGGATAACAACAAGTCACACCTCCCTCTGCAAACGCAGCCACATCGTAAGCATCCCAGGCTTGGCCAGGAGCTGAGTTATACTTACATGTGCCTGGCTTTACACTTTTCAGAGTAGATTGGCTTACTTGATCCTCAGCCTCCTTCAAGTCCTGTCTCAGGGGCTGCGTCCTACAGGAAGCCTTAGATAATTTCTCTTAGTGATCTTTCCTTTTACAAAATATTATCTGTTTACATGTTGCATCCCTGCCCCAGTAGATCGTAAGCTATTGAGGATAGGAACTAGTTTTGATCTTTGTTTTTGCATTCCCAGCGCATGTCCCAGCAAACAGTAACTTGCACATACAGTTACTTAATAAATGCTTCTAGGATGGAGTTGTATCCTTACTGTGAGATATAGAGTGAGGACAGATTGTCATCCTCTAGTCTTTAGCAGTAGCTAGATACAGGGGCCATTTGGACCACTGAAGGAGGTGGGACCCCCAGAAGGAAATGCATCAATCAAATCACCACCTTGAGGACTTTCTCTTCTGTGAGTGTTACCTGCTTCCAATCCTGTGGAAAACAATGATCCAAATGAATAATTTAGTAGAAGGAACACTGGATTAATTATCAAGAGACCTGGTTTCTAAACAGGGCGCTGTCCCGACTTAACTGTGTCACCAGTGGAAAATCAGTTTACTCTCTAGGCCTCAGAATTTCCCTCTGTATAATAAGAGGTTTGGGCCCAGAAAATTTCTCAGGATCTTGTGTTGAGGATTATCAGGGGATTTCGAAGATGAAGCAAGAATTGATTTTATATAATATACATAAATACAAAGTAGTCTTGTAGTCAGGATAGCTTTGGGGAAGGGAAAGAAGTAAACAAGTATTTATTAAGTACCTACTGCATACCAGGCATTGTGCTAAGTGTTTTAAGATTATTATCTCATTTGATCCTCATCACAACTCTGTGAGGTAGGTGTTATTATAACCCCCATTTTACAATTGAGGAAACTGAAGCAAACAAGGTGAAATGACTTGCCCAGAGTCACACAATTAGCAAATGACTGAAGCCGGATTTGAACTTGAGTTTTTCTGACTCCAGGCTCAGTACTCTCTATCCACTGCACTCTCTAAGCCACTGTTGGGTACAGAAAATAAAGTCAACCTGCAGCTTAACCACTTCAGCCACTTAATCTCAGGCAATCTTCCCCACCGCCTGATCTGTGGTGGAGCCTTCCAAGCTTGTATTGGTCTGAGCAGCCACAGTCAGACACAATATACTTGACCCCAACATAGTGATATTATTTTGGTTCTCTTCAAGTGCGAAGGACAACAACCAAAGTACCTCTGAGCAGCTCTTAAAACTGCTCTATTTTTCTTCTTTCTAATGATCAAATGAGAAAATATTTGTCAAGGGTTTAGTACAGTGCCTGGCATATAGTAGGCACTTAATAAATGCTTATTCCCTTCCCTCCTTTTCTTCCCAATGTGATAAAATTGAAGTGAATCTCTTAATTGTAGTTTTATTTTTCCTTTGCCTATATAAACACTGTAATAAGTGGTGATGATTTGTTTTCATTTTCTATTGTTCACATTTATTTAAAGCCTGATACTCTTTAACCTTGAAATCTGAGGTTTCTGGGAAAGTGAAACCTAGGTCACTAAATGCCCTTTCTCTGTCTTTGTAGTCCAGGGCCTTAGGAGCAAAGTTAATCTATTCACAGATATAATTTCTAAACCAGGTGTTCTAAATCAGAACTCTTTACAGTATGCAACAGAATTGAGTTGACTCCTTTCTCCTTGTGACTTGGAGTTGGAAAAGACCACTGAGGCTACTTATCTCAATCCCCATTATTTTACAGATGAAGAAACTAAGTGACTAAATGACATCCAAAGTCACACAGTTAGTAAGTAGTGTGGTCAAGATTTGAACCAAGGTGGCCAAGAACTGGAAATTGAAGGGATGCCCATCAATTGGGGAACAGCTGAACAAACTGTAGTATTTGAATGTAATGGAATACTATCATGCTACAAGAAATGATGAACAGGTGGACTTCAGAGAAACCTGGAAAGACTTGTACGGACTGATGCTGAGTGAAGCGAGCAGAACCAGAAGAACATTGTATATAGTAGCAACAACATTGTGCGATGACTAACATTGATAGACTTAGATCTTCTTGGCAATGCAAGGATGCAGGACAACTCCAAAAGACTCATAATGGAAAATGCTATCCACATCCAGAGAAACTATGGAGTCTGAATGCAGATTGAAGCATACTATTTGCTCTCTCCTTTTTTTTTTGTTTTGTTTCTTCTTTCTCATGGTTCCTCCCATTGGTTCTATTTCTTCTTTACAACATGACTAATGGGAAATATGTTTAATATGAATGTATATGTATAGCCTATATCAGATTGCATATTGTCTTGAGGAGGGGGGTTAGGAGGGAGGGAGAGAAAATTTAGAACTCAAAATCTTATGGAAGTGAATGTTAAAAACTAAAAATAATTTTTAAAAAAATGTTTAAAAAATGAATGCTAAAAATTGTCATGACATATGATTGGGGGAAAAAATATTACGCAAAAAATAAAGATTTGAACCAAGGCCCTCTGACTCCCCTGCGCTATTCTGCTCCCTCTTATCTCTTGGTTTTAGTGACAAAGACCCAGGTGAGAGATAGCCATACTAGAGTGAAAGTATACCACATTTGGAGTCTGAGGACCTGGATTTGAATCCTGGTTCTGACACCAGCTGTGTGACCTTCAGCAGAACACTCACTTCTCTGGGCCTCTGTTTCCTCATCTGTGACCTGCTGGTGTAGTACCAGATGAGACCAGTTTGAGCTCCCTTCTGGCTCAAAATCTTAGAATTGTGATCCTATTACCTTTCTGACTTCGTTCTTAGTCTCTTGCTGACTTCTCCTTTCCCTCCCATTTCCCTAACAGTAACCATCTCTCCCAAGGATCTGTCCTTGGCCCACTTCTCCCTCTCCACTCTCCCTTGTCCCTCATTCATTCCAGTGGTTCCAATTAATAATAGTAGCAACTCATATTTGTATAGTACTTTCAGATTTACAAAGTGTTTTCTTCCCAATAGCCCTGTGAGGCAGGTAGGAAGTATGTCTATTACTGAAGTCCAGAGAGTCTTAAGAGTCTTGTGGCCAAGCCAGGCCTTGAGAACAGGCCTGCAGACTCTAATTCTAGACCCCTCATCATACTCAACCCTAGGCAGAGAGTTTTGAAATCTCTATTTCCAGCCATAAGTTCTCCCGTGAGTTCTAGGTCTCCGTTCCCTAGTGCTTGCTAGAAATCTCCATCAGGTTGGGAGAAAGCCTCAAATTTACCAAGTCCAAACCTAAACTCATCATCATCATCCCTCCAAAATCTCTCCTCCGAACTTTAACTTTCCTCTAATTTTTGCAAGTAATGCCAACATCTTCCCAGTCATCTCCCAGTTATCTTTGATATTTTCTTTTCCTTCACCTCCCACCCACACACCCAATCTCACATCCAATCAGTTGCCAGGTTCTATTGTAGAACTAACAGACTTCAACAAATGTTATGGAAGTCTCTTCCAGTATCCGCCATCCTTCTACCCACTCATGCTGTTACCATCCTGGTTCAGACTCTCATTACCTATCACCTGGACTATTGTGATAGAAGACCACACTGGTCTTCCTTGCTTTCATTGTCTCTCCTCCAATCCTTTTTCAAATTGCCAAAGTCACTACCCCACTTCAAATAGAATTTTATTTGTTTACAATTACATGTAAAGATAATTTTCAACATTCTTTTTATAAGATTTACAAGATTATAAAATTTTATGATTTATAAGATTAGTAAAGATTTTGAATTCTGAATTTTTTGCCCTATCTCCCTCTCCTTCCTACTCCCCAAAATGGCAAACAATCTGATATAGGGTTCAATCATGTTAAACATATTTCCACATTAGTATTGTTGTGAAAGAAGAAACAGAACAAATGGGAAAAACTATGAAAAACAAAAAAAAATGTGAAAATAGTATGCTTCGGTCTGCATTCAGACTCCATAGTTCTTTCTCTGGATGTGGATAGCATTTTCTGTCGTGAGTCTTTTGAAATTGTCTTGGATCATTGTATTGCTGAGAAGAGCTAAGTCTATCATAGTTGATCATTGCACAGTGTTGCTGTTACCAAAGTCATCTTGCCATAGACCATATCACTCTCCTGCTCAAAAACCTTCAGTGGCTCCCACTTGCTTAAAGTAGTTGTATTGTAATGATTTGTGTCTAAGTCTTAATCACAAATAGATTTTAAGCTCCTTGATAGTAACTATTGGTGACATTTCATTTTTGTAACCTCCATATCTAGCACAGTACATATATAGTTATGCCTTCCATGTTGTGACTTACCCCATTGTGGTTTTAATATATTGTGGATTAGCAAAAGAAATTAAATGGGAATTTTTTTGGAGTTTTGTGGAAGCCGCAGATGACACAGAAAAAGTTTAGAAGCTCAGAAATGTATAACATACATATGTATATGTACATATGTGTGTGTATGTGTGTGTGTGTATATATATTTTATATATATATATATATATATGTATATATAGTGTATTGTATAATGTCAACCCAAATTTTAAAGTAAGGTACTGTAAACACCCCATAAAAGAAAAAGAAAAAATTCAGAATTCTTCTCTGGTACAAAAAGAGGGTCAAAAAATTTTGTGTAGATTTTCCAGACTGGGGGACGGTGGCGTACCACACCCCTACCCTTCAAGATGTGGAAGACATAACTGTAGTTAACACTTGATAAATGTTGACTTGAACTGAATTAAATTGGACTAACCAATAGGCAAGGCCAACCTTAGGGTGGGAACATAGTCTGCGTGGTACAAAACTGTGAAGATGAAATTTTCTATAATATTCTCTTACTTTCCTTATCAGACCCCCATGCTAATCTCTCCCCAATTTCAGATGTCTCTTCTATGTCTGATTTATGTTCACAGCTGACTATCACTTAACCCAAAGTGGCTAGAGTACTTGGCCTGGAAGAAGACTTGAAATCATATTTGACCTTTATTGCTTGCTAGTTGTGTGACCCTAGACAAGTCACTTAATCTCTATCAGCCTCAATTTCCTTAACTGTAGAATGTGGAAAACAAAAACACATCTCATAAGGCTGTTGAGAGGACCAAATGAGATACTATTTATAAAATGCTTTTAGCACAGTGCCTGGCACATAGTAGGTGTTTAATAAGTACTTGCTTACTTGCTTCCTTCCTTCCAGTTTGTTTCTCTTGTGACCCGATTCTCCTCTCTTAATTTCCCTTCTTCCCTCTCCCTGCTTATTTTTTTATGGATTTCTGTGCTGAACTCTGTGTATATATGAGTATGTTTTCAAATTTCCTTCTGGTTCAGAAAAGAATGAGGCTCATGAGGTACCCATTCCTCCTATCCCTCCCTTCATTTTTTGTTTATACATTCTTTTTCTAGTACATTCCCTTATGTGACATAGCAAATTCCTCCCTCTTCCTCCTTTCTCCGGTAGTGCATTCCTTTTCCCCTGCCTTTTTCTTCTTCTTATCTTTTAAACAAACAAAATAGTTAACTCCTTCAAATTGCTTAAACATAGTTAGGTTTTATAGAAATATATTCAGCTGTATTTGGCAAAGAAGCATTCATAAAACCATTTGATGATAAAACATAGAGATGTAAATGAATGGAACAGGTTAGACAAGGGAGAACCAGAAAAAAAATGGGACTCAGTAACCCAGTATTCAATAAAGCTGAATACATAAATTACTTAGGAAAGAACTACCTATTTAAGAAAAACTGCCAGGAAAACTGGAATGCAGTCTGCCAGAAATTAGACCTAGACCACTTAAGCCATATTTCACAAAAGAATTCAAAATGGATATGTGATCTTAATGTTAACAATCAACTACAACCAAATTAGAAGAGAAACAGATCATATGTTTTTCAAAGCTATGGGTAGGGTAAATATGCTTTACCAAATAAGAGATAGACGCAATAATAAAAGCTAAAAAAGGTAATTTTGGTTACATAAAACTGATAAGCTTCTGTACAAACAGATTTAAAGCTCCTAGGATAAGAAGGGAAACAACTGGATAGGGGAAAAAATCTTTTTAAAAATTTCTCAGATAAAGGTTTGGTATCTGAGTTATCTGTAGAAAACTTAACACACACATGCACATACACACATGTATACATACACACACTTGTGCACATACATACAAACAAAAGCCATTCCCCAATAAATAAGACAATAAAGGATATCAACAAGCAGTTCTCAAAAGAAATATTGGAAACTATTAAATTGTGAAAGAAAGCTCCAAATCACTAATAAAAGAAAAATACCTGAAAACCAGCAAAGAAGTCAAAAGATGAGAAAACTCGATGTAGCACGGGTTTGGGGAAGATTGGCACACTGGTGCAGTGTTGGTGGAGCTGTAAATCAGTACAATCATTTTGGAAAGCAATTTGGAATTATGTAAATAAAGTGACTAAAATGTTTATATCCTTTGATCTAGAGATTCCACTACTACGAGTATACTTCCAAGGAAATTATTAAAAAGAAGAAAGTCCACATGTACAACAAAATATTTATAGTAGCACTTTTGGTGGTAAAAAACTGGAAACAAAGAAGATACCCATCAATTAGGGAATGACTAAACAAATGTATAAGAATGTAAACAGTAGTGGGCCAGTACATGTTTAATGACTGGCTTGCCAAGAAAAAAAGGTACACACTGTACACTTTTAAGATTAATCTGCATTATTAATATTTTCTCTGTCACTCTCCTAAATCTAATCTATCAACAAGACAATAAATCAAGGCCTGACTTATAAAGTTTTACTATTTCTGAGGTGTAAATACTCACACTGAACATGTAACAATTAGCTCTCATGAGTCCATTCAAACTAACTCCTGCACATCCCTGTCCATGATATATTAATGTTCTATAAGAAATGATGACTATAATAAAATAGAAATGAATATAGGGTATTGAAAGCTTTTTATGACGTAGCGTTCTCCTCCCTTTTTAGTATTCTTGCAACTTACCCCTCTTCAATTAAAAAAAAAAAGGAGGTGGCAATCATGATTATAGACAAAACAAAGCCAAAAAAAAAGATTTGATTAAATGAGATAAAAAGGGAAATTATTTTGTCCTGAAAGGTGCCAGAGATAATGAATTAACATCAATATTTAATATGTGTGTATGTATGTCTATGTCTACATATAAACATAGACATATATACACACTGAATGAGTGACTGAAAATTTAGAGGAAGAGTTAAAGGTTTTACAAAGAGAAATAGGTTGTTAAGCTATAATGGTGAAGAGAACGCTCAATGTACTCTTTTCAAATCTAGACAAATCTAACCAAAAAAACACCACAAGAAAAACATTAATGACACAAAGGTAGTTTTATAAAAGTTAGACATAATATATATCTGGTTATTATTGAATGAGAATGGAAAGAAGTATACATTTTATAATTTGTGTATTACATCTTTAAAAAATTGACCATGTATTTGGGCATAAAACCTCACAAATGTGAAAAACCAGAAGGATTAAACACATCTTTTACTAATTACAATGCAATATATACTACACACACACACACACACACACACACACACACAATTAATGACCATTAAAATAATTAGAGACTAAATTTAATACTAAAGAATTGGTAGGTCAAAGAACAAATCATAGAAATAACAGATAATTTTAGTAAAGATAATGACAAATTTGTGGGGTCCTGCCAGGGCAGTCCTTGGGGAAGTATTTCTATCTTTAAATGTTTTTGTCAGTAAAAGAGAAAAAGAAGCAATCCATGAATTGGGCATGTCACTAACCCTTCCCCCCCCCCGAAAAATAGGGAATCAACACCATTTAAAAAATTGAGCACTAAAAATGGAATTGAAAACTAAAGAAGAGATTAATAAAACAAAAAGCAAAAAACTCAATTGAGTTAATAAATAAAACTGGCAGATTTTAACAAAATAGAATTAATTTTAAAATAGGTAATTTTATTTTTTAAAAGAAAAAGGGAAACCAAATTACCAGTATCAACAATGATAAAGAAGAATTCTCAGCAAATTCTCAACAAATTCTTCTCAAAGAAGAAATAAATGAAATTATTAGGGACTTCTTCTTTTACTCAATTGTATGCCTCCCCCCCCCCAAAAAAAACCCCTGACAATTTAAATTAAATGGGTGGAATTTTACAAAAATATAAAGAGTACCCAGATTAACAGAATAAGACATAAAGAATTTAAATAATCCAATGTCAAAAAGAATAATAGAATAAGTCATAAATAAAATTTTGAAGAAAAAGAACCCAAGACTAGATGGATTCATAAACAAATTCCAGAACAATTACTTCCATAATTATATAAACCATTTGAAAAAATAGGAAAATAAGCTCTCAAATTCCTTCTATGATATAAATATGATCTTGATACCTAAAGTATGGAGAGTCAAAACAGAGAAAGAAAACTATAATGCAATACTCCTAAAATGCATTGATACAACATTTTTAAATGAATTGTTAACAAAGAGGCTTTGCCATGATTTAATAAAGATTAGTCACCATGACTAGATCAAATTTATACCAGGAACTCAGAGTTGCTTCATTGTTAGGAAACTACAAATGTAAAAGACTCTGTTAATATATAAGAACAAAAAAAATCATATGATTAAATCAATGAATGTTAAAAAAGATTTTGACAAATACAATGTCCATTTCTGTTTTAAAATATCAGAAAGAAAGAATAAATGGATATTAATTTAATATGATAAGTAGTATTATCTTAAAACCAAGAGCCAGTTTTATGGGGAAATGGGAATAAGTTAGATGGCTTTCCAATAAGATTAGGGGTAAAGTAAAAGTGTCCATTATCATCACAACTATTTGATTTAATGCTAAACATGCTATCTACAACAATAAAAATAAGAAAAAGAATTGAAGGGAAATAGCAAAGGTAAAAAGGAAACAAAATTATCACTTTTTGAAATGATGTGATGGTTAACTTGAAGAACTTTAGAAAAAATTAATTGAATTAATTGAAATAATTAACAACTCCAGCAAAGTCCAATAATGTTATCAGCATTTCTGTATATTAACAAAATCCAGTTGGAAGGAACAAAAAGAGGAATGCCATTAAAAATAACTATAGAATGAATAAAATACTTGGGAGTCCACCTATGAAAACATACCTAGGAACTCTATGAATATAACTTCAAAATACTCCTTATAGGGAAAAAAAAAAGATGGACCTACATAAGTACAGAAATACTAATTATTCTTGGGTAAACTGACAATTTAAATGACCATAATACCTAATTTAATCTATTCATTCAATGCTATACCAGTCAAATTACCAAAAGATTATTTTTTTAGAGCCAGAAAAAAATTATGATAGAATTTATCTGGAGACATAAAAGATGGAAAATCTCAAGGGGAACAATGAAAAAATGGGAAGGACACAGGCTTAGCAGTACTAGATCTCAAGCTGTAATACAAAGCAGTAGATATCAAAATAAATTGGTACTGGTTCAAAAATAAAGAAATCAATCAGTGGAACAGATAAAGAACAAACCAAAGAAGCAAATGAACATGATAGCCAAGTGTTCAATAAAACCAAAGACATTAGCTACTGGGGTAAGGACTCATTATGTGATTAAAGAAACTTTGAGAAAACCTGGAAGGAATTAGTTTAGACAAACATCTCATACCACATACCAAGAAAGCTCCAAATGAATACATGACAGATATGAAAGGTCACATCATAAACAAATTAGAGTAAGAAAGAGGAAATTACTTTTCAGCTCTATCAATAGAGCAAGAGGTATCACAAAAAACAAAATGAACAATTTTCATTTCATAAAATTAAAAAGTGTTGCACAAACAACATCAATGCAGCTGAAATTAGAAGAAAAAGCTAACCATTTTAGGAAGTTTCTTTGATAAAAGCCCTATTTTTAAGATATTTAAGTAACTGATTTGAATGTATAATAATAAGAGCCACTCCATAATTGACCAATGGTCAAAAGCTACAAACAGACAGTTTTTGAATGAAGAAATCC
Source organism: Phascolarctos cinereus (assembly GCF_003287225.1). Lineage (NCBI taxonomy): Eukaryota > Metazoa > Chordata > Mammalia > Diprotodontia > Phascolarctidae > Phascolarctos > Phascolarctos cinereus. The sequence goes on along the minus strand of NW_027555625.1, from coordinate 146,029,564 downwards.
ACTCTATCAATAGTCACATGAAAAAAAAAATTCTCCAAAGTAACTCCTAATTAGAAAAATGCAAATTAAAGCAACTCTGGGAATCCACCTAACACCCATCAGATTGCCATAAAAAACAAAAAAGGAAAGTGTCAAATATTGTGAGTCAGTGAGAAAACAGGAATATTAATACACTATTAGTGGAGCGATGAATTGGTCTGGCCATTTTGGAAAGCAATTTTTAATTAAGCCCACAAAGTCACTACACTGTGTATACTCTTTGATCTAGCAATGCCACTAACAGATCTATGCTTCAAAGGCACACTTTTTGGAAAAGGACTCATATGCACAAAAATATTGTAGCAGGTGTGTGTGTGTGGTGGCAGCAAAGCAGGATAAAATAGTATAAATACTTATGCTAAGCACTTTTTACAAATAATATCTCATTTGATCCTTACAACAACCCTACAAGGTAGGTTCTATTATTATCTCCATTTTGCATTTGAGGAAACTGAGGCAAACATAGGTTAAGTGACTTGCTCAGAGTCACACAGCTAGTAAGTGTCTGAGGCCAGATTTGAACCCGGTTCTTTCTGACTCCAGGCCCATTGCTTTATCCACTGCACCACCAGCTGCCATTTTTTTGTGGTGGCAAAGAACAGGAGGCTGAGGGAATGCCTGTCAACTGGGGAATTGCTGTATGAATTATGGTGTATGAATGTAAAGGAATAATATTGTGTTATTGGAAATGACGAAAGTAATGGCTTCAGAGAAAACTAAGAAGAATTGTATGAACTAATGTAGGGTGAAGTAAACAGTAGAACTAGAAGAACAATTCAACATGCTACTTTCAAAGTTATGCTATCTTTCTGTTTCCTTCTGAACTTCTTTTTGTTCTTGGCTGCACATTAAAAAAATCCTCCAATGCAGGTTGGTTGGTTTTAATAGATAATCAATTCACTTTTTCTAATTTTTCAATCTTTTGACTTTGTTCTAATATTTCTTGTTGCCTTGCTGAATCATTGAATTCTGTTTGCTCCACTCTGTTTTTCAGTGTCAACTAATTGGGTAAGATCATCCTCTCTTAGCTCTGAGGTACTTATTCTATTTGCAAGCATTCTTGTTTTTCATTTTATTTTTTAGTCTCATTTCAGTTCTATTATTCTTTCAACCATTCTTAGTGTCACTGTCATCAATCCATTCATTTTTTATGAGGTTCTATTTGTGATTATTTAAGTTATTTCCTTGCTCTGTGATTTTATCTCAGGATTCTTTAGTCCATAATATTTTTTTCATTGTAATAGGGACTTTTTTCCTGTTCACTTATGTCTATGGCTTCAGTTCTTGGTTTCAGACATTGTGCCAAGGTTAGGTAGTGCCCCTGCTATACTATTGGATACAGGACTAGGCCCAGGTGTTGTTTCCTGCTACAATGCTGGAATGGGAAGATGATGTACCAAGGCTAAGACCTGCCTCTGCTATGGTCTGAAAGCTGCTGTCTTCTCCCACAACCCTGGTCTGAGATCAGGAGCTGGACACAAACACTGTTATCAAGTCCCACCCACTGTTACAGTCCTATAGCTTCTGTTTATCATCTGAGATATTCCCAGACTCCTGGTCTAGCTGGCCTCACTGTTTTCCTGTGCAGTCACCTACCCAGAAGTCCAGAGCTTCAGCCTCAGGTTTCATCCCCTGGAGCAGCACCATGGGAGATGCTGGCTTCAGAACAGTCTTCTAGGGTAAGTGCAGATCCCTGGTGTGCTGGCCTTGGCCTAGTTGTCTTACTCCGCCATGTTCTGGGAAGCCTCAACCCTTGGAGCAGCTCTTCATTTAGGTTCTATTTCCTGGCATCATGCTTTATGCTATGAAAGAGCTCAGTAGTGGTGTTTTTCTTCAGGTCCATTTCTTTGGAAGCTAATTTTCAGTAGTAAAAGGTTTGCCCCAAAGGAGCTAGCTGGGTTTGCTTAGAACTTTTCACATAGCCATCATAACTAGAAGTCCTGACTTTGCACAGCCCTCCTTCACTTAAATCCAATTCACTTGCATGTCATGGCATCATCTCCCTGATGTCATGGTCCTCTAAGAATGAAGGACAAACAACAACAGAAGTCCTGTTATTAGCTCCAATCTCAACCTCAGCTTACATTGGAGAAAATATCTTTTGTTTCTTTTAGAGGTGAATTCCCCTTTCTCACTCTTGAACCTCACGCTCATGAGCTTTGACACAAATCATAGTAAAACAAACTGTGACCATGGTGTTTATATAGGGCATGGGTAGATATTCTCTGCCTGGTTTCTGCTGACCACGTGGGAGGTTGGGGTAGGAGTGAGGGGCAGCACTGAGCCTCCCCTAATTGTCCGTTAAGCTAAAAGAACTGATTGATGATAGGGTATTTTTTAAAAGAGGAGGCAGATTCTGACTGGTGATTCCTGGGCTGCAGCTCACGGTATGTGGCAATATGAGGTGGCAAAGGACAGGGTCTTTCTACTCTCCCAATATGATGACAATTCCACCCACAAGTTAGTGCTTCAGGCATTAACCAGGCAAATTGGCCTCAGGGGTCCCTGGCTGCTTTTGCCTGTCTTTTGTTTGTCCTTCCATGACTTTAGGCAGACAAGGATCCTATAGTGGATATGTCCAGGACTAGTAGTGACCTTTCAAGTTCTGGAAGGCTGCAGTGTCCGTGGAGTAGCAGGGCTGCTGGCAGGAGAAACATTTGCAATGGAGAGTCTGACCACCACCAGGAGAGAGGATAATCCTGTCCTGTTTTGCCATCAGACAAGTGCCAGGAGTGATCGGACAGTGCCCATCAGAGATAAAATATAAAACGGCTAAGTAGTAGTATTGCAAAACTTTTTTGATGCTATGATGAGTCTTACCTATCAGCCTCCCAGAAGATTGTGACAGCAGAGTTCAATTTTTTTTTAAATTTAATATTTTTATTTTTCACCTAATTACATGTTAAAACATTTTTTAAACATTTTTTTAAAGTTTTGAGTTCCAGATTCTATCCCTCCTTCCCCTCCCCTTCCCTGACAGTCAACAATCTGATCTAGTTTATACATGTGCAATCATGTAAAATATTTCCATACAAGTCATTTTGTACAATAAGACTTGAATTTAAAAAATGAAACAAAGTGGAAAAACAGAATGCTTCAAACTGTATTCAGAGTGTATCAGTTCTTTCTCTGGAGGTGGAGAGCATGCTTCATCATGAGTCCTTAGGGATTGTCTTGGATCATTGTATTGCTGAAAATAGCTAAATCATTGACAATTCTTCATCATACAACTGTACCATGTTCAGCCATTCCCCAAATGATAGACATCCTCTTAATTTCCAATTCTTAGCCACCACAAAAAAAAGACTGCTATAAATATTTTTGTACAATATTTTTGTACAAAATCCTTTTTCATTTTTTAAATGTCTTTGGGATATAGACCTAGCAGTGATGCAACAGTGGTTTTAAGCTGAGTTGCTGAATTCTCTTCTAATTGTTCTGTAATGTATGCTATTGTAATGGGAGTCTGGTTGGTGTATGTACAGAGCACCTGGGATGGCATCTTTCCACATAGAAAACCTGGGAAGTCTGCTACTCAGACAATTGTCATGATGTACAAAGGAAGTGCCTTGGAGAGACAAACTGTGGAGTGTGTGTAGACATTCTATAATTGGTTCTGGTTGGCTGACCATGTGTTGAAGAGGAGGCTCTTTGGTTGGCTACTGAGGCATTCAAAAAAGCTCATTTGTTTCCGCTCTTGTCTCTTTGCCTCAGGTCTCTTAGGGGAGCTTGGAGACCAGTGAAGAGAGTGGAACTAACAACCTTGTGAGCTGGAAGATCTGGAAAGCTTCCTGGCATTCCATTTTTTCAGAGTTCAGGTGAATGGATAGCATGGCATTGATGCCCTAAGGAACAAGAGGCAACCTTTGAGAGGGGCCTTCAGGAAGCCATCCCAGTGGTACCTCCCCTCTCCCAAGCTTTTGGGTGGCATGACTGAAGGGAGGGAATAAGCAGTAAGCTAGTTAAATGTCACCACAATCTATTTTATTGTCTTGGTTCACAGAGAATATTTTCCTTATTGCATTCATCAGAATAAAGTCCTTTGTACTTGGGCGTGGAAAGTCACTGTGTCAAACTGCAAACCCAGTATCAAGAAAGGGAGGTAGCAGAGGCCCCGAGAAAGACAAGAGAAGTAGGTGCCAGTACTCAAACAGCCCCTTTATGGTTTGGGAAAACCATACTATTGCCAAGTAGTAATGTAACAATGAGCATTATTTAAACAGGTATGATAGGAAGTTGGCAACAGATGGTGAATGTGACTTTCCATGCTAATGACCCCTGGAATCAGGTTGTGCTTTTCAGAGCTATCCTAGCCCCATCCTGAAATCTTGGAAAACTTTTGTTTCCCAGGATCTGTGGGAGTTTCAGGACAGTAGGGAGTATCCTACCAATGACTTTGGAACCAGTTCCATCAACAGTAGGGAGGAACGCTGGGGAGAACTGTCACCTTCCCAGAGTCATAATCTCTCCCAATCTGCCATTCTTCCTCAATCCTTTGCCCTCCTTGAACTTCTCATGGGCTTGCTGGACAGGAGAAGCAAACAATAGCAGCTGGTTTTTTTTTCTTTCTTACTGCCTCACTCTGGACTCACCCCCCTCCACCAGAGGTTCTGCCCTTGGGTAGCTCATTCAATCTCAAAACAGTTCTTTCCAAAAAAAGAGATAAGGCAGGACCCTGCCAAGGGCTTGCCGCAGTAATCCTGGCTGAGGGGTGGGAGCTATTCCCTAGGCTAGGGTTTAATACATAGCAGCCAAGGCTTTCTTTGATTGCTTAATTTTCTAAGGGTTTTAGACAACAGAGGAGACGGCCCGAGTCCCAGAACTGGTGAGGGTTGGTATGGGATAGCCTGAGAACTGGGAGAGGGATAGAATATGGGTTCGGACCAAGTCTGGGGTGTCAAGGGGCCAGTCTCCATAGAATGCTGTACCTAAGCGTGTGCTTGAGCCAGCTTGACTCAGGAGAGCTGATTGTTAAATTTTCAGGGTGAACATTTACACTAAGGCTACAAATCAGGGCTTCATTTATTGTTTTGCTGATTGTCTGCACTGAAGAAAGTGATGGAAAAAATGTTAATAATGCAGATTAAATTTGTTTCTTATGTACTTTTTTTTTCCAGCCAGCCAGTTGTTAAACATTTATCAGTGTACCCTTGGCTAGACCTGAGGTTAACTCAACTACAGGACACTAGAAAGAAAACTGGGCTTGGATTTGAGCCTGGGATTCACCTTGGCTCTTTCACAAATGAGTAGGACAATAGATATTGTTGGCACTTACATGGCACTGCACTTTAAGGTTTACAAAGCTATTTACTCACAGGAGCTCATTTGAATCTCAGAATAATAGTGGGAGATAGGTGCTACAGGGATCATTATTCTTCCCCATTTTTCATGTGAAGAAAGTGAAGCTCAGCAAAGTTCAGTGACTGACTCAGGGTCACACATTTAGGAAGTGTCAGACATAGAATTCAGACCCACATCTCTGCTGACTCCAAGGTCAGTGAGTGCTCTTTCCACACCATGCTGCTTTGATGGGTAAGTCACCTAACGTGTCTGAGCCTCACTTTCCTCACCTGTGTGGTAATTGATGTCTTCCAGCTCTGACATTCTCATTTTTTGGATTCCCTAACTTTCCTCCAAGGGCCCATAAAATTAGACAAGTTGGTCAGTTGGGCTCCTATTTCCTGTATATAATGGTGCCAAGCAACCAACTGAATGTCCTTCAGTGGGCATGAATGTTCAAGTTTATAAAATAAGGTTGACTTAGGAGAGCCTAGGTTTCCTACCTCCCAGGGCAATTGTTGATCGCATCTGATACTTTGGGATCATAGCTACTCAAGGATGACAGACTCTTAAGAGTACCCCTCAAGTACCCCAATCTCCCCTTCAAGTGTCTGGAGGGGCTGCACTTAGTGTATCCTTTGACTAGGAAGGAGACCCTCCTCAAATAACCTCCTAGTAAGGAGCCCCACTTCTCTTCACAATTAAGAACTGTGAGAGTGGAATGGGCTACTTTGGGGTTGTATTAAGCTCCCTAGCACTGGAGGTCTCTAAGGGGGGACTATGACAACTTATTGGGATGCAATTCCCCAATACATAAAGGTAAGGGTTGAACTAAAAACCTCTAAGGTCCTTTTCATCTTAGAGATTCTTTAATCCCCAGCCCCCATCCCAGCTTCTTACCTACCTACTCTTTGTATGTGTGTGTGGGGTGGGGTGTGGTAGGGTAGTGGATAGAGTAGAGGGTTGATGCTTCTATCTGTCCATGTCCTACTTCTTTGGCCCTCAACCAATGAATACTCACATCTTTCATACCACTCATATGTTTAATGAAATAAAAAAATAACAGTAACAAAAGTTTCTAAGTATATAGCACTTCATGGTTACAAAACACTTTATATACATTATTTTATGCATTCCTTAGAACAAACTTGTGAGGTAGGTAGCATCCCCATTTTACAGATGAGGAAACTGAGGCTCAGAGACATCATGCGATTTGCGCAGGGTCACAGAGTTAGTGACAGAGCCAAGATTTCAGTTCAAGCCTTCTGACTCCTGGTCTCTGCTATCTAAGACACAAAAGAGAGGCCAGGGTGGGTAAGTATAAAAGAGGGCACCCACAGAGTCTCCTTATTCAGCATGAAATGGTAAGGCCAGCCGCAGGGAACAGGTGTCCTGAGAGATGGGAATGGGGCCAAATTTCAGAGGTGAGCTGATTCTGGTGCTCCTGCTCACCACCACCTGGACCCCACTTTGTAGCAGATTACCAGGAGAAATTCCAAGTGTCTATTGGAGTGGATTTATTCTGTAGGCAGAATAGCTCGATCTTACAGCGGCATATAGGGCACTTGGCAGTGTCTCTGAAGATCCTATTGGCACAGCAATAGCAGAGGACGGTGTGGTGACAAGGAAGAAGCCAGGTATTCTTGACGTGGTACAAACAGACGGAACACTCTTCTCCATCTGTAGCTGGGAGGCAGAAACTGAACTCTGGAAAGACAAGGAAGCTTAGGTGAAGGAAAGCATCAAGGGTAAAATGAGTCTCCTCTCTTAGAGATCTACCTGGCCTAGGAGAAGCCTCTGAGATTCTACTGTCCATCTCTCTTTCATTCTACCTAGATACCAAGTCATCTCTACCTTCTACTCCTCTCCAGGTTACTAGGCTACTGTACTCATGCTACAGAGCCCCAGGAGATTGGAAAACAAAAGGGAAGCTAGAGAAAAAGGTGAAGTTATTTCTTTGTGCCAGTCCATCAATAAGCATTTATTAAGTGCTTACCATGTGCCAGGCATACATACATACATATATACATACTCACACAGACAGCTGATGGAAAGTTATCTCAGACAGAAGCCACTAATATTCAAAGGGCCTAGGAAGGGCCTCTTGCAGGTGAGATTTAAGCTGAAACTTGAAGGAAGTCAGGGAAAGCAGGAGGTAGAGGCAAAGAGGGAGAGCATTTCAAGCTTAGGCTACAGCCAGTGAAAAGGCAGCGAGTAGACAAATTGATTACCAATGGCAATCTACCTAGCATCCCTTGCTCTTTCCACAGGACCATCCCATCTTCTCTCCATCATACAAATTTCTGATGTCCTTCAGTCCTGTTTTTTAAAGTTCTTCCTTGGTAGTATGTTGTTGCCTACTTTTCCGCATAAAGCTCTCCATTGCTCTCTGGCAGCTCTTAAAGTACTGCTACCGGTGTTTTGGGCTCTCACTGCCATATAGCAGCATTTGTAAACTGATAGCATTGAAAAGATTGGAACTAGGAAAAGCCTTGAAATTTCCTGAAGGTGTCTTCTTTTCAGCCTTGGGCCCGGTTCATCACTCCAGCAATCAATACTTAATGTTATATGAATAAGCTAGCCCTACAAGGTATCCACCCAAATACATGTTGATCCTGGTAGAAGATTGTCTTCTTTCTCTTTCCTATGTGGATAAATAGCTCAGACTCCTTTGTGTGATTACAGACCTCCTCTAGAAGGTGCTACAATGTCTTGGGACTTATTAGAATCAATACAATCAGTGACATGTGGAGGCCTTCACCTTCCAGAAGGAATCTCTCTGACTTGAACTCAGTTCTGAACCTACCCTAAACCAGGTATTGCAGGTCAAAGCTTCTCCTACTCCATAGCTTAATCCCACCTCTTAACAAAAATTTCTTAAATTTCCACATAAACTGAAAGTACGTGGACGTGCTGCCCTGCTCGTTAGATCTTAAGTCCAAGCCTTCCACAATTCTCTTAGCAGTTACCAGAACTTCTTCAGAATTTGCTATCAGAGATTTCCTCCCCTTCCTCATCTTTCCTACCCACCTCTGAGGTGTCTGAGGACTCATGAAGCAGTATGTATTCCCTGCTACTGAACCCAAACTTGAGCACATCCTTCTCCTTTACCTCATAGTAACGCTGTGGCGCAATGATTCCCTGCTACTGAACCCAAACTTGAGCACATCCTTCTCCTTTACCTCATAGTAACGCTGTGGCGCAATGCGATGATTGTTTAAGAATGTCCCATTACCTGAGCCAAGGTCAATGATATACGGCCTTACCCTTCGGGCAACTGTTTCATCAGCACGGGTGTATTCTACAAGCCGATACTGAAATACTTCGTGCTGCTTGGAACAGGAGGGGTGGTCAGTAGGAATATCTGCAATTCGTCTGTGTCGACCCAGGAGGTAAGCGCTTTGTCTACAGATATACATGACCGGAAGAGCCTCATAATTCTTAAAGGGGTAAAGGCGCCAGCGTTTCTTTGGGATCCTGGCTTCTGGAGGCTCACTGTACTTTATCACCACACCTCGGGACGTGTTGGTATCCTCAAGGAGTGCCCCTGAAAGTTGCAAGCTGGGTTTCTCTTTACTTGGTGGCTCTTTTCCTCTACTGTGGCCACCAGCAGACTGCCAAACACTCTCCCGATTCCCATCACTGCTGCCACCCACATCTTTCTTCTGGCGACGCTCCTCTCGCAGAGGGGTATAAAACTCCCTTTCTGCTTCTTGTTCCTGTAGGCTGTGGGCATCTCGGTCCCGCCCACAGTGGCTATAGTGTCTGTCGCGGTCACTCTCGCGTTTCTCTCCTGCCTGTGTTGCTTTTTTTCTCTTCCACTCCGGGGATAGTTTTCACGTTCCGGCTTCACCCTGACTGCTGGATGGTGATGGCCCCGGCTTCTCTTACTCGGGGGAGATCTGCTGCTTCTTTCAAAGGATTTGTTTTTCCTTTTGGTTGATGATCTGAGGCAGCTGGCCGCACGGTTCCCTGAGGCTCTTGTGCTGCTTGGGGCCGGCCTGGGGCTTCTCGGGGAGCCCTGCAGGGCCCAGGTCCCGTGAGAGCAGGACGCCGGGGTCGGACTGCGCCGCTCCTCGCACCTCTGTCGCCGCTGCCTCCGCTCCTGCTCTGCCTTCGCCTCCATCCTCGTGGCCAGGGCCCTTCGACCGCTCAGCAAGCTCCACTTCCACTTTCCGGCTGCCTCTATTCTTCTTCCCCAATCCCACCCTTCTTAGCGGGACAAGCTCTTTCCAAAGAAAAGGACACGCCCCCCTCAGCTGATGCTTAAGTAGGCCCGCCCACAAGAGGCAGGTACTAGAAGTAAGAGAAAGCAGTTTCACAGTAATCTAGAGAAAGTATCCAGGGAGGCCGAGAAGCGTGAGGATTAAGAAAAAGCCATCAGATTTGACATCTAAGAGACCACTGGTGACTTTGGAGAGAGAAGTTTCAGCTGAATGATGAGACTGGAAATCAGATTGTAGAGAGTTTAGAATAGGGCGAGAAGAGAAGAAATAGTGACTCCAATCATAGACGGCTTCTTCAAGAAGGCTAGCCAAGAAAAGAAGAGATGTAAGGTAATAGCTAGATGGGACGGTTGGATCAAATGAGATTTTTGTTTTTTAAGGATGATGAGGCATAGAAATGTTTGCAGGCAGCAGAGGAGGTGCCAGTGGATAGGATGAGATTGAAGAACAGAGACAGAGTTGGGATACTAAAAGGGACAAACTGCTACAGCTGACAGAAACGGATGGCATCAAGGATGAAAGTAAGTTTTGCCTTGGCGGGAAGAAGGGCTTCCTCTTTATGAGAAACAAAGGTAAAGGAGGAGAGAGTGGGTGAAGATACCTCAGTAATGTGAGATGATGAAGAAAGGGAGGAAGAGGGAGCTCTCTTGCTACCCTTTTGCCAAGCACAGAACTTCACAAAACGGGAAGTCTTAATAAAGGCAATGAGGGTATAACGGACAGATCACAAGAAAGAACATAAGACCTGTTTTTTGAGTCTGAGCTCTGACTGTATCTAGGCGACTGTAGGCAAGTCATTTAACCTTACTCAGCCTCAGTTTTCTCTAAAAGAGGGATAAAAATATCTACACCATCCGGGCCCTGAAAGGCCATCTTATCCAAACCTACTGACATACAGAGGAGGAAACTAAGGACCAGAAGTGAAGTGACTTAGCCAAGATCATGGAGGTAACAAATGGTGATGCTGGGATTTGTTTTTTTGTTTGAGGCTAGGCAATGGGGTTAAGTGACTTGCCTAGAGACATACAGCTAGTAAGTGGTATGTGTCTGAGGTCAGATTTGAACTCAGGTCTTCCTGACTCCAGGGCCGATGCTCTATCCAATGGGCCACCTAGCTGCCCCTGATGCTGGGATTTGAAACAAGGTTCACTGACTCTCAAATCCAGTGTTCTTTCCACTGGTCCCCACTGCCTGCTTTGTAAGCTATAAAGTGCAAAATAAATAGTGACCACTGCTATCATTACTTGATATTGTTGGTTGGAGTGCTTTTACAAAAACCTGGGGTGGGGAGGGGGACGAGGAGAGGAAATCCACCCTCATGAACACACGCTGAACTTTGTAGTAAGGGTATTTTTATAAGGACAAGGGGCAATTAACCTTCTCAAAATCACACCAGAAACAGTCCAGGGAAAGACCTCAGGAGTTCCAACTCCCAAGCCTTCAGCCCACCATTCCTTACTCCTGACAGTAAATACTTCCCTTCTCTTTCCCTCTCCCCCCTCCCATTGTTGTTTATGGTCCGTCACCATCCACTCCACCCAGGTGATGGGAGTGAGAACTCAAATTACTTCCCCTTAATTGTGGAGAGGCATTTACCATAAGGTTCATCCCTGAACACCTGTGTCAGAAGTCTGGTTCTGAAAGGCTCACTCACAGGAACTATGAAAAAGGAAACAAGGTTAGGAATTAAAAGATGAGGACAAATAAAACAATCAACCAGTTTTGCAATCTCCCTCCACCTTCTGTGGTATGGGGAGCATCCTGTCCTTTCACTTTCCTTTTAAGGGATCAGGTATTTGGCCCATGGACTCCAGCAACAGAAGCCTCAGTATATAGGATCATCTAGATTTCAACTTGTCCTACCCTTTTCTTAACCCCTACTTTGTCTTCTTAAATTTATTTTTAGTAATATTTTATTTCCCCTCCATTACATGTAAAAACTTTTTTTTAACCTTTTTTTTTTCAGTTTGGGGTTCCACATTCTACTCCACCTTCTTTCCACTCCCCCTTCCCTGAGATATGCCCCGGCCTTCAGTTTTAAGAACTCTTCCTCTCAGGTAGAAAGGCCCCACCCAATAGGTCGTTGAACTGCCTACAGCTCTGGTATTAACCCAGAAGGGATTTTATTGGGGTTCTTTCTTCTCTGGCTTTCCACCCACTCCAATCCCTCAGCCTAGCCTTCTTCCAAGCTAGCTGGGAACTGTGAAAGGAGAGAGCTGTCACAATGATAGCTATCATTTACGTGGAGCTTTAAGATTTGCACAGCACTTTAAAGATGTTGTCTCATTCGGTCCTCCTAACCACCCTGGGAGGTATGATCTATTGTTATCCTTTGGTCTGGAATGCTCTCCTCCCAACTAAAACCCCAACTCCCATGATAAGTTTTTCCAACCCCTCTTAACTCCAGTGCCTTCCTTTGTTAATTATTCCCTATTTATTTTGTGCAGCTTGCTTGGTATAAATTTGCCTGCATATTGTCTTCACCATTAGATTGTAATCCACTTGAGGACTGAGACTGTCTTTTGCCTCATTTTGTATTCCCAGGGCTTAACCCTGTGCCTGGCACTTAGTAGGTGCTTAATAAATGTTTATCGACTTGAATTGAAGTTGAGTCCCTATTTTACAGTTGAGGAAACATAGAGGTTAAGTGAGGTGCCCAGAGGTTGGTTAATGTCTGAGGCAGGATTTAAACTCTGGTATTTTTAAGTCTAGCAGACTATCTTCTGTGCCACCTATCTGTCACTGTCCTGGGTTAGCGAGCATCCCTGAGAAATGGGGACTTGCACCCAATCCTACAGACACTCTCTCCCTTCCCTCTCCACTCCTCCTCCCCACTATTCAAGAATGAATCAACTCACCGAGCAACTCAATAGCTTTTGTAGTTCCATAGACATCCATTACAGCCCAAAGAGGACAGCTCACAGTCACTCCGTCAAATAACAGAAACTTTTTGACCTTGTTGGTCCTCAAGAAGACTTTTCCTGAGTTGTTCACCCAGAAGTGGATGATATCTCCCACCTTGATGAACTGATCAGGCAGGACAGCTGCCCAAGTGGGAGTCTGGCCTGTTAGGTCAGGACAGATGAAAGGAGGCAGGCTGCAAGGGTTGATATTTGAGGGGTTCAGGCAGCTGAACCCTACACGGAGCCCACCATTCCATCTATCCTCCATCTTCAGGATCCTGAGGGTTACTATTTCGTAAGGCTGGACTGGACGGTTGGTAAAGACAATGCCATCGTGAAAGGTAGAGATCCTCTCTGCCCTGGAATAGCAGTCATTCAGCAGGATCTGGTTGCCTTTGGCCTTGGAATGGAAATAGAGGGGCTGGTAGGACCTCTTCTGTGGAAGGTATTCTGAAAAAAATTCACATGACTGTTGTCAAGACAAAAAAAAAAGCCTTTACTTCCATAGAAAGTCAATTTTACCAATCTTTCCTCACATGGTTTCAAAGGGCCCAGGACAGTTTTCATCATCTTCAAGCTCTTAAAATCAAGTTTATACATTCCATAAGGATGAATGCCAGACATCTGCTTTTACCAAGGATTATCTGCAAGCTCTGATGTCTTATACATCATTGTATGACCTCATACTCACCCGGGCCTTGTGCTAGGCATGCTGCTGAATAAATTTCTGCTAAATGAATGGATGAATGTTTTTTGGGGAGTGGGAAAAGGGGGAGAGGGGATGAGATATACGTAGGAGAAGCAGAACTAGCTCCCATAAAGACAGCATGTAGTTGAAAGACCACAGGGCTGAGAATTGGGAAACCTGGGTTCTTATCTTTGCTGAGCTACCAACTAATTAGCTGTGTGACCTTGACTCAGTTCCACCTCACTGGGCTCATCGGCTCAATGAGGTATTTAGACTAGATGACCTCTAAAGCAGAGATGTGACTAGTAATTTTCGTACCAGAGAAATCACTGTTAGGGTAAGTAATAAAAACTGGAGCCAACAGCACAAAACGTGCCTTTTAATTATCTTTGTAATTCATGAAGTGAAAATAATGCAAGAAATTAAGACACATTCAATTAAGCAGGCTGAAGAATTAGTTACTCTTAGGACTTAGGGGATGGAATCTTAGAGTTAGAAGGGACCTTAGAGATGTCAACCTCTAAGAGTTTGGTCTAAGAAAGACAAATGAATTAGGTTGTGTCCATCTGCTGGTTTATTTCTCTTCAAGCAGGCAGGCATGCATGCAAGGCGGCAGTATTGGAACTGAGCCCACTTGGGGGTGGGGTGCACAGTTTATATGTCCTTCAAAGAGTAGGGGTTCCCAAGGGATGTCAATCATCTCTGATTGGTTAACACACTGGGAGGTTGTTAGAGGTTCTTTTACTTTCAACTTTCAATTTAGAGGTTCTTTTACTTTCTGATTAGATCTTGGCCTTGGTAAATCTTTAAGAAAGATTTCCTACACTAGTTGGTTTCTGGATAAGGAAGTAGAAGGGGAGGAAAAACCTTTGTTAGTACTAAATCACATTACCAGTAATTGTCCTTTTGAAAAAGAAACCAAACTTTGGAAGAAGGGGGCTGGGGAAAACTCTAAGTCTCCAAGATAATGATTACTGGAAAAAAAAATCATTTTCCACAGAGGTCATCTAGTCTGCAAAAAATGATTTTTCCTAGTAATCATTATCTTAGAGATTCAGAGCTTCACCCCATCCCCCTTCTTCCAAAGTTCAGTTTTTTTCTTGAGAAGGACACTAAGTTTGGGCTAATGGGTGTATTCCTGTTCATTGTGTTGCTCAGACAGGTCTGGGAAAATGTTGATTCTTCCTACTGTCAAGACAGGTGATAAGGAAATTGATGTTTCTTTGACCAAGATTTAGGTGACCTAAGTCACATACCCCAAGACCCTCATTCTAATATAGCCCACCTCCCAGTGTGTTAACCAGAATTGGTTGGCACCCCTTGGGAACACCTACTCTTCAAAGGATATATAAGCTATGTACCGTAACCCCCAAACTGGGGCTCTCAGTTCCAAACTGTTAGCTCCCATCAAATGCATAATCACCTGCTTTGAGAGAATAAAATATGAACTTGGACAACCTGATTCATTTGTCTTTCTTAGACCAATTCTCAGAGGTTGACAAGTCCAAGATTTGGGGACAGGTCTCTGAAGGTTACTTCCTTTTTGCTTATAAGGAAATGACAGGAGTGAGAGTAAGTAGGAGCTGAAGGGGAGCTTATTTCTCCAGGAAAGGAGGGAGGAAGGGGAAGGTATGGGAAAGGATCATGAATCCTTGGGATCCATGCTCTTGGAATAAGGAGAAAGAAAGAAAAGTGAACAGGCTGCTATCTCCATAGCTGCCTAGAACTCAAGATTCTACAAAACTGAATTATCAAAATTCATGTCAAAGAAACCTCTCAGCTTTAGAACTTGCCCTCTGAGAAAGTCTTGATTGGTTAAATAATTAAATAAATAAATAAATAAATAAAAGGTTACCTGGTCTACTGACTCTTGAGGGGCTCAATAATGCTTCACACTCCCCCAGCCATCTTCTTGCTTACCCACCTTGTTATGTTTCTTTCCCCTTCCACCAGCCTCTAGCTCTGAAACCATAATCAAATCAATACTGCCATTGCTACTGGATAGTGTCAATCAACTCGTCTTTCCTGTAATTCACCCAATCAAAACACTCCTTTCTGGATATCATTCCCTATATGTGTTGCTACCCTTTTTAGAAGGTGAGCTCCCACAAAGCAGGGCTTTTCTTGATTTTATTTTTATTCCCCTACACTAAGCGCAATGCTTGGCACATAGAGGCTCTTAATCTATGTTTTGTTTTTATTCATTCATTTATTTATATTTCCTCTTCTCCATTCCTTGGAATTTCCTGTTCCCCTCATTTCCTTCTCCTGGACATGTATGAAATTTTTGTGCTCTCTAATACAGCATTGCTCTAATATCGCCACCAGCTCCAGCATTCTATGTTTCTATAATTCTCTTTGCAAAATGAATATTGAAGCCCAGACAGTTCCAAATCATCCTGCTCCTCACTTTTTAATACCTTCCCTCAATATTTAAAAATGCTCTTGAGTGCACATCAATAATGACACCTTCCAAGACAGCAGGGGAAGAAAGTCCTTATATAGATCTTACAGGACCTGTACCAAATCTTTTCCAGTCAACTGCTTGTACTGAGCCTTTGTCAACTCCAGGGCTCCAAACAGGGGAAGTGAGGGTGATGGTGAGTGTGGTCAGTGGTGGAAGTGGGGCCTGGATGGATAAGGGTACCATATCCAGGAATATAGTCAGCCTGGCAGAATCTAAGGCATGGTTATTCTTCGGGCTGCAGTAGAGGCTATAAAGGATTATGGGGTCCTGAGTCAAGGAGAATTCCCAAAGGGAGTCATGTGAGAAACGGAAAAGTCCTATCTTGTGATCCCCCTTCTAAGTAGTGCCTCAAAGAAAGTCCCTTTGGCTTTTATTTTACGTAGTGCTTTATTTAAGGCCTACATCTATTAAAGTACAGAGCCAAGATCCCCTCCCCTTCCCTAACTCTACCACTAGATAGGAAACCTATTTCCTAGGCAGTTATCTGTCAAGACCATCTGCAGTTAGGGTGTTATGAGAACAGAAGCTGGATGCCTGCAAAGGAAAGGGACTGAGTGGAAAGAGGGAATTTATTTACCACTTGCCATCGAAACTGAAAGGCTCTGCCTTTATTATGGAATCAAGTGAGTAAACTTGGCCAAGACTCAGCTTCCCATGTGATTGCCCATACGCACGACTATAATTCTTCCCTTCTTTCAGTCTTCTGGGTGCCAGGAAAACTGATGTCTACAGGACTGTCTCTGGACTTGCCTATACCCTGGGATTGTAAACTATTCCCACCCCTTCTCCTAGCCCCCTTTTCACTCCCCCCAGATCTTGGCTCCTGCTGTCAGAAGTAATATGGTGCATTGAAAACATATTGGTGGGATGGTAAGGCAGAACACGTGAGTTGTGGTCCCGGCTGGTTTTTACTTACTAGTACTTGTTAGCTGTTTTTTTCTGGAAATAAATCACAATTTCTCTGGGTCATAATTTCCTCAACCATAAAAGGGGGATAACCACATACCTGCCTTATATATCTCATACAGATGTTGTAACCTAACGTGCATGGAAGTGTTTTGAAAGTCCCCTGAATTTGAAAACTATCGTTTCATATCATTATTTATACTATAGCTCACACTTCTATAGTGCTATCAGGCTTACAAAAGTATCTTCTTCAAGACAACCTTATGAGGTAGATAGTACAAATATAATCCCCCCTCCTCGACTTTACAGATGAGGAACCTGAAGCTCTGAAAAATTAAGGGACTTGCCCATGGGATCACAATAAGTATTTGGGGCAGTCAAGCCTTGAACTCTGATCTCTGATTCCAAATGTAGCACATGAACCACCAGACTACACTGTTTCTTAAAGTGTTATTATGAAGCAACTGAGGATTTAGAGATGAAAGAGCCCAATCCCTTCATTTACACACGAGGGAACTGAACGAAGATTGAAGAAGGGAAATGATTTGTGGAAGGTCACACAGAATTTTAATCCAGGTCCTCTGACCTGAAAGGTAAGTCAACTCAACAAATATTTATTAAGCACCCTTTATGTGCAGAGCACTGTGCTGGGCACTGGAAGAGAAACAAAGATCAGTAAGACATAGTCTTCAAAGAGTACCTAGTATGTTAGCAGGAGAGAAGAGGAACACAAATAACTCCTGTCTGTTAGAAAGGATTTCCAGTGGGAATACACAAGGCTGTCACTATTAAGTTGACTAATTCTTCCTTCTTTTTTTTTTTGGTTGGTTTTTTTTTTTTGAGACAATTGGGGTAAAGTGACTTGCTCGGGGTCACATAGCTGGTGTTTCAGGTCAGATTTGAACTCAGGTCCTCCTGACTCCAGGGCTGGTGCTCTATCCATTGAGCCACCTAGCTCCCCCGCCCCATTTCTTCCTTCAATTTGAAGAAACTTAAGCTCAAGAACCTCAAATCATGGAGGCAAAGGGTGGCAATTAGATTTCCACAGTGGGAATTTCTGGATATTTGTCCCAGCAAGGTTCAATTTCACTTTCAAAGATGAGAGAATGGAACAGATATGACAACCTTCCTGCCCTTGCCAAGCCCTGTGACTAAGCAATGCTGAGCTCTCTGTTCCATACTCCCTAGGGAAGGTGATCAGGGGATGGGGAATTCTGCCCTCTTCCCCAACCTGAGAATAAAAGCTTTAATTCCACAAAAGAATTCATTCCAGGATAATGACTCACTGAGGCTGAGTGAAACTTAGACCAATGTTCTCATCAGAGGATAGAAGAGAGTAGCTAAACTCACTGACCCCAGGTGGAGGCAAGAAAGTGTTCCATGGTGGGGAGGAGGCTGGGTGCTAGCTTCTGGGGCAGAAAGCTAGCCCTTAGAGGTCAGGTACAACTTCATTCTTAGAGATGTTTACCAACTCTCATTTGGTTAGAGATCCCAGCTACAATTCTGCTGCTGGGAGGACTAAGTAATTAAGACTGGAGGAAGAAGGCAAGGTAGAAAGTGGGCAGCCATTAGTCTTTTTTCCACCATGCCTCAGCATCATTCTTACCTTGGAACTTTACTCCTCCTTTAGCGTGCTCACACTGGAAGTACACTCTGCCCTCAGGTCACTTCCCTTGATTAGTAGGCTCCTCTCAGAAGCCCCATTTTAAGGAAAGTGCCTAGGACAGCCATACCGTCATTCTCCCCTGTGCTCTCCAGACTTGCTCTATAAATCCTGGCATGAGTACCTTCTCTTCACACCCCTTCCCACACCACTCTTTTTCAGATCTCTTTGATGTGTGGTCTTCCTATATTGGAATGTAAGTTCCTTGAGGGGAAGTTCCTTTTCTTCCCCTATTTGCTTGTAACAGGGCAGCTGGATGGCCAATGGATAGCAAGCCAGGCAGAGAATCAGGAAGACCCATCTTTGTGAGTTCAAATCTGAGCTCAGACACTTACTAGCTGTGTGACCCTGGGCAAATCACTTTACCCTGTTTGCCTCAGTTTTCTCATCTATAAATTGGACTGGAGAAGGAAATGGCAATTACTCCAGTATCTTTGCCAAGAAAACCTCAAATGGGGTCATGAAGAGTCAGAGACGACTGAACAACAATCTCTCTCCTGAACTTTAGTCCTGTATCACCAACTGCCTGCTAGAAATCTCCACTAGGATGCCCCCAAAGAATCTTAAATTCAACATGTGCAAAAAAGAACTTACAAAACTGCCCTTCCACTAGTGGTATGCTGGTAAATGTTTAACAACCATCTTTCCAAGAAAAAAATGTACTCATGGCACACTTTTGTTTGTTTGTTTTTTGTTTGTTTTTGCTAGGCAATGGGGTTAAGTGACTTGCCCAGGGTCACACAGCTAGTAAGTGTTATGTGTCTGAGGCCGGATTTGAACTCAGGTCCTCCTGAATCCAGGGCTGGTGCTGTATCCACTGCGCCTCCTAGCTGCCCCACGTGGCTCACTTTTCAAGTTTAATCTATATAATTAACATTTTCTCCATCATTTTCTTAAGCCTACACAATCAACAAAACAATATCAAATCATGATGTGTAGCTTTGCTGATTTCTGAGTTAGAAATGCTCATGTCGAAAACTTAACAATTGGTTCTTGTGAACGGGTTTGACCTGGCTCCAGCACATCCCTACAACTCCACCAAATTTTCCTGTCTCTGTTGAGAGTACCACCATGCTCCCAGCCTCCAGGTTCATAACTTTAGTTTTATCTTAGATATTCTCTCTCTCTCTCTCTCTTTCTCTCTTCATATATATAGATATATATATGTATCTATGTCTATCTATCTATCTATCTATCTATCTATCTATCTATCTATCTATCTATCTATCTATCTATCTATTTGTCTGTCTGCCTGTTATGGTTTATCCTTTGTTTTGGAAGAGGACCAGTGGACTTGTGCATGAATTGGATTTAAGCTAGGCAGAGTTGCACAAAGTCATCTGCCTTCTCACTTCCAGTCATCAAAGTCCAGTAGCAGGACAGAAGTATGACTTCGTTAGGTATAAGCACAAGAGTTTACAGTTACTCCCTAAGCTCCTCCCAAAGTAGGCTGGGAGATTTTCCACAAGAAATTTCTGTTGAGGAGTCAAATGAGTGATCCCATGTCTGTCTCTCAAAGGAGAAATGGGAAAGACTGAATCCACAAATCTCACTACTTCCCTGCCTCAGGATTTACAGGATGCTCTACGATCCCAGCCAAAATCTGCACTCTGAGTGACAGTGGAATTTGATCTCTCCAGGTAGTGTTGAGAAAGCCCTTCTTCTGTGGCTCTGATGAGAGGAGCCAGTTGGAATTAAAGTTCCAAAGGCATCACGGTAGTGTCCTTTATCCTTTCTTTTTATCCTTTCCTTGAGTTTCTAAGAAATATACACATAATTCCCATCTATAATTCCCAATTTTGCCACTCAGCCTCCTAGCTAGCTCCTATTTTTGTTGTTGTTCATTTCAATTCCCTGTTACCTCCATTTGAGGTTTTATTGAAAAAGTGACTGGAATGGTTTGCCAGTTTCTTCTCCAGCTCATTTTACAGATAAGGAAACTGAGGCAAACAGGATTAAGTGACTTGCTCAGGTTCACACAGCTAGTGAGTATCTGAAGCCAGATTTGAACTCAGGATGATGAGTCTTCCTGACTTCAGGGCTGGCACTCTATCCACTGTACCACCTAGCTGCCCAGCCCCTATCTGTTCATCCTTAAAAGTCCTGTTCATGCCCTCTGTCTTCCATGGAGCCTGCCAACTAGTCTAGCCCATGTTGATTTCTTCTTACTGTGAACTCCTGCTGCATTTAGAGTCTATATCTCATAGCTTCATTTTAAAGATTTTTTGTTAGTTTATTTATTTTGTTAGTTTATTTAATATTCACTTACATAGATTTTGAGTTCTAAATTTTCTTCCTTCCCTCCACTCTCCCCAAGATGGCATGCAATCTGATATAGGCTCTACATATTCATTCATCTTAAAGGTATTTTCACACTAGTCATGTTGTAAAGAAGAATTAGAACCAATGGGAGGAACCACAAGAAAGAAGAAACAAAAGAAAACAAAAAAAGAGAGCAAATAATCTGCTTCAATCTGCATTCAGACTCCATAGTTCTTTTTCTGGATGTGGACATCATAGCTTCTTCTTCTTTTTTTTTTTTTTTGGTGAGGCATTTGGGGCTAGTGAGTGTTACGTGAATTTGAACTCAGCTCTTCCTGACTTCAGGGCCAGTGCTCTATCCACTGTGCCACCTAGTTGCCCCAATAGCTTCATTTTTTAAAAGTCACATTTGTTTTGTCCCCATGAGACTAAGCTCTTTAAGAGGAAAGACTATGGCTTATATCTCTTCAGTCTTTCCCCATGGGGCTTACCACAGGGCTAAACAGACATATGGTAGATTTTCAATAACTATTTGGGATTGAATAGGGAATGGCTAAACAAACTGTGGTATGTGAATGTGTAACTGTTGGCTCCAAGGCCATTCACATAAGACTCTTGTCATTGGTGGAAACTGATTACTGAATGCTGTGGGAAGGAGCTCTGCACCTTATGTGAGAGGCAGAATTGATGAGAGTTGGAGGGAAGAGAGATCCTGGTCTTCAGCTCCTCTACATGTTAGTTTCTTCCCAGAGTCCTTCTCACTCTTCAGGAACTTGAAGGGAATTGAAACTAACGTATTCTCTCTCGGACCTGAAAGCTAGATGACCAGTATTTCTCTTTGTTCCAACTTTCACCAATTCTGTCCTTACAGAGGGCCAGAGGATTGAGTAATTAATCTCTACCACTGAGGAGAATCTTATCCAAATAGCCCTTTGAGCCAGCAGTTTAAAATATAACACAATATTACTGTGCTGTAAGAAATGACAAATTTGATGAATAAAGAGTAGCTTGGATAGATCTACGTGAACTGAGTAGAATGAAGTAAGCAGAGCCAACAATATACATAATGACTACAACAATGTAAATGGAAAGAACAACCATAAAAAATAAAAAGTACCTTGCAAAATTATAAATAGCAAGCATGGCTACCCCTTTGCAAAGTTGGGAGGTCCACAAATGTTGCACATTGAACATATTTTTAGACTTTTAAAAAAATATATTCAATACTAATGTTTTTCTTCATTTTCTTTGTCTTTAAAAATATTAATTGTCATAAGGAATGGTTATTTGGGAAGGATAAGGAAGGGACAGAGGGGAAAATTATGGTGACTTAAAAAAAGGCATCAATAAATTTTTTTAAATAAATTTAAAAAAATACTCAGTTTCATTAACAATGAGGGCACTGCACTGGGTTCGTTTGGGAGCAGGAACCAGCTCAGGGGAAGAAGTTAATATGATAGAAAGAAAGAGGGTAGTTGGAGAAACTTGGGCTCTATACAATCTAACTCAAAAGCAGAAACATTCTTCCCACTTTCTCTAGTGGAGAGGTAATAGCTGTGGGCACTGGCTTCATGGTTCCCACTCTCCCAGACTGGCTGTTTGATTTATAGTCACCTAAAGTAACCAGAATAACAAATGAAACAGAAAGTAGCCTTTTTGATTGGAGAGGCTTTGGGACCAAGCATAGATGGTAGTCCCACAGCCCCAAGTTCAGAGGGGAGAACTGATCTATAGAGAATCACATAATTTATTTTTTTAATTACAAGGGACTCAGAGATTTAGGATCGTAGATTTAGAACTAGAAGAGATTTTAATGATCATTGGGCCAACACCTTCATTTTACAAAGGAAGAAACTGAGGGCCTTATAGGTAAGTAGTAGTAGAGCAATTCTCTTGCCACGAGAGCAATGTTTTTCTTACTATACCACACTGCCACGGAATCCCTTTTCCGAGTTTGGGGCCAGGAGAGTCACCTTGCCTTGTAAGCAATATGAGAGACAAGGGTAGAGTATAGAATTCTCCTCCTCCCTCCCACTTGCCCCCATTTCTGAGTTAACCTGGTATGAGAATGAATTTCCTTCTGCAGGACACAAGCCTACTTCTGATCAGTTTTCCTTGGAAGAATCCAGAAAGAGAGGTTAGAATATCATTAAAAACTTGCTCCCTACTGCATAGATCTGGATGTGTGGTATGCCAAATTATGTCTCTCTTGGCCTTGATACCCTTATTGTCCTGAACCTCCTTTTTTTTCTTCTCATCAACTTCCCTTCTTCACTATCCTTCCCACCAGCCCCTATGTATTTACTTAGGAAAATACATAAAGGATCTGTGATTTCTGGAATATAGTAAATTCCCAGGTAGGAAATGCCCTCCACCAGAGGTGTCATGACAGACAGAGCATTGGCCTTGGAATCAGGAAGACCTAAGTTGAATCCTGTCTTAAGACTTACTAGCTGCATGACCTTGGGTCAGTCACGTAATTTCTCTGGGCCTTAGTTTCCTCATCTATGAAATGAGAGGGTTGGACTACACGACCTCTAAAGTCTCTTCCAGCTCTAAATTTATGAACTTACGACCAAACGCAGATCCTATCCTATGTATGACTTAGTAGTTTATTTTTGTTGTTGTTTTTCAGTCATTTTCAGTTGTGTCCAATTCTTTGTGATCCTATTTGAAGCTTTCTTGGCAAAGATACTGGGGTGGTTTGCCATTTCCTTCTTCAGCTTACTTTACAGATGGAGAAACTGAGGCATATAGGGTTAAGTGACTTGCCCAGGGTCACACAGCTAGTAAGTATCTAAAGCCAGATTTGAAGTCAGGAAGATAAGCCTTCCTAATTCCAGACCCAGGGCTCTATCCACTGCACCACCTAGCTGCCCAAGTAGATCATGGGATCATAAAACTATAGATAAAAGGGAGCTCAAGGATTTTCTGGCCCAACCCCTTCATTTCACAGATGAGGTAACTGAGGCCCAGAGAGACTGTGACTGGTCCATGGTCACACAGCTAATAAGTGTCAGAAGCAGGATTTGAGCCAGGTTCCCACAACTTTAAATCCAGACCACTATTCACTATGCTACCAGTGTCATTGCCACCACTGTACCACTCCCCCCGCTCAACAACTTGTGAAAACCCCAAACCTCGAGATGCTAATATCACTTTAAACAAATATTAAACATTCAATGCACGATGGAGTGCCATTCCAATTGATGACACAAATGATACTGAATAGCCTGGCAAACAACAGAAGCTACCAGCCCACGCCAAACTTTCACCACTCCACTTTGACCCATGGAGGTCACCCAAGTGGTGAAATGAAATGTGATTAGCAGCTTTTTCTACTGGTCTGTGTCTACTGTTTGTTTTGTCTGCTGGAAACAAGATTGTTTTCAAGGCAACATAGCAACCTTCAGAAGGAAAGTCAAACATAGCTACTGTTGTTATTATTACTGGTTATTAACAGGCTTACTAGGCAGTGGCAATATCGAAGGAGGTATGGATGAATCCAATCATACTGTAATTCAGTACTTGAGCAGCCATTTCAAGAAAGCCATCATATGTATGGGACAAACAGACAAAGCTCCCAATCTGCTTAGGTAGATATAATTAGAGGGGAATGCCTATTTACCATTGAATATGATGGTGAAAAAGAATATCCTCCATCTCTTATCCAAGAAAATTAATAACATCCTTTCCCCATTTTTCAATCTGTTGTCTTCTACTGTGCTTGGTTAGAGCTAATTGACCTCTCTAATCACAACATCCTGTTGTTGTTGTTTTTTTTAAATAATTGGAAGTTCCCAGAACCAGCCCTGAAGTCAGGAGGACCTGAGTTCAAATCCAGCCTCAGTCCAAACACTTGACACTTACTAGCTGTGTGACCCTGGGCAAGTCACTTAACCCTGATTGCCTCACTAAAAAAAAAAAAATCGAAGTTCCCTTAGAGCTTATCTAGTGAAATCACCCATGCCTTGCAGTACTACCCTCAGAACCCCTCAGAGATGATAGTTATTCAGTTTCTGATTGAAAACTTATTGCCACTATAGGGCATCTCTAAGTGATATAATAGAAACAGTTCCACCCATTTATTCATTCAGCAATTCACAGTTTGTAAAGCTCTTATCTTTATTTTTCTAAACTTCATTTTATTAAAATTATCTCTTTTTTGGGCCTCACCTAAAAATGGTTATCCTCATTTGACAGATAAGTAAACTGAGGCTCAGAGCAGTGAATCACCAGAGGTTATGCAGTTAGTTGGTGGCAGAGCCATGATTCAAACCCAGATTCTCAAATTCACAATCCAATGCTCTTTGTAATGAATTGAAATCCCTCTTCTTTCATTCTGGTCCTGATATTCAAATTTGGAGCTACTTCGAATGTCTCATACCTCTAATCCTCAGCCTTCATCCCTCCCCAGCTGATTCAAAGTACAATAGGTGAGAAGGCTCCTTTAAATGGCTACTTACCAGACCCATGACTGAAAGCACAGCCCATCTTTTCTGCACCCCACCAGGGGTTACTTGAGGGACTCTGTATATGCCTTTGGGATCAGAGAAAGCTGGTATCTGTAGCTCAGCTGGACGAAGTTCCTTAGAGCTTAGCAGAGGCACCCTTTTTATGAGATGGGAGATCGTATTACAGGGTTGATGATTAATGAGATACTTTTGTCACAAGATACAATATCCAGGGGATTTCCTCCTTGCTAACAGCAGCTCCTGGCTTCTGGCCCATGTCACTTGGCTTGAAGGAGGGAGTCAGGGAGGAGTAACATACAGTTGCATTTAGTTCTTCTTTCCTTGGCTGAATATACTAGGCCCAAACCCAGTACCTGAAGGATCAGGTCCCCTCCCTCTGGCAGAAAGAGAGCAGCTGCTGGGTTGAGCAGAGAGCCCCAAGATAGGTGCCCTCTTTTGCCAAAGGCCTGCAAGACTGAGAAAGTAACTTCTGTGGCCAGGTGTGTTGGGAGCATTTGACCTTAGTTTTTCTCCCTAGGATCCTCCAAGATATGTTAGCCCTGGTGATGGGGTGTCTGTGGCATTACAAACCTGAGAGCTTTGGTGGTGGTGGTATTTTTCTGCTTACTGTCTCAGACTCTGCCCAGGATTCTGGGAACATCTTTCTCCTGAATAGAGAAGTCCAGAAGGCTCATACCAATTCTACCTTTGCAAGAGTTATGACCCCAAAATGAGAGGCAGCTTTACTCCAACAAAGAACTACAGAAAGACACACACACATACACACACACACACACACACACACACAACACACACACACACACCCTCTACCTTCTTCCAACTTGCTAGCATTCCGAGTCCAATTGATCTGCAGCTGAATATCTAGTAGTCTGCTGACCTCTCTGGCTACTGCTTCCCTCCTCCTGGTTGCTATTCTTCTCTCTGGTTTTCTGTCTTACAAGGGCTTCCTTTTTTTGCCTCATTGCTTGCTTGCTTTCTTTTTTTTGAGGTTGCCAACTTTTTGTCCAAAAGATACTTCCCATGGAAGGGTTGATACCTTGTCCTCAGGTACTAAAAGGAAAAGGTGGGTTTGGGTTTTGGTTTTTTAATGTCCATTTCTTGAATTCACCACAATATAGAGGTTTTTCCAAAGTTTGTTGGAATTAAAGGAGCTTAGTTTCATTTCCCTTATTTGTAAAATGAAGGGGTTGGACTCAATGACCCCTGGGGTCCCTTCCAGGCCTAAATTTATAATCCACTGGGTAGAACTAAAAGGGACCTTCAAAGTCATTTAGTCTAACTTTTAAGGTCCTTTGGGCCTATAAGAACAGTATGAAGAAGGCCCAAGTGAGCAAAAATAATTTGGAGGACAACAAAAAAGGCCTTTTAAAGCTATGCTGGCAGAGAGGGCAGCTAGGTGTAATAGCTTGAGAACTGGTCTTTGAACCAAAAAGATTTGTGTTCAAGTCCCATCTCTGACACATATTGGCTGTGTGACCCTAGGTAAGTTACTTAACCTCTCAGGGCAGCTCTTAAAGACTGTAAATTGCAGAGGAAAGTGCTGACCTGAATTCCCTCATCTCGGAGCTCTTATAAAGCCATAGGTATAGTTTCTATCCCTATAGCCGGGGTAAACGGGATAATAACAACTTAGGGAAGAAAGCTAAAAATCACTTACCCCCTTTTTTTGCATTTGTTTGTTTTTCTACCAGGGAGACAGCATGCTTAATAGGGAACTGTCATCATTGAGGAATTCTGTTGAAAAGGTGGGGTGCCATATAACTGGAGGTGGGCAAATGTTTTGATTTTAAAAAATAGAAAGAAGACAAGTTCAAGATTTTGACTTCATTTATTGGCAAAGTTCTAGATTATTAAAGAGGTGATTTGTGAACCCTTATTCCAGACCAACCTCATTTCCTTTTCTTGGCAGGGTTATCAGACTAGTTAATGTGGGGAATGCTGTGTTCTTCATTAAGGCAGTTGACAATGTCTTTCAATATTCTTGTGGGCAGGGGAGAGGAATATTGATGATGATATAGTTAGGTGTATGTAGAACAGGTTGAATGACCACACTCAGAACAGTCATTAATCAATCATTCGACAAACATTAAGTGCCTTCTATAGATTGGGCACTGTGTTTAAAAAGATGAAAGTCAAACATCCCCTGTCCTCAAGAAGGTTACATTCTATGACAAGTCATCAATGGGCCAGTGGAATAAGGCATCTAATGGAGTGTCACGTGTGCTCTTGGCACTAAGCTAATCAACATTTTCATATATGACTTAGATGAAGACATAAATACAATGCTTAGAATGTCCAGGTATAATCTATATTAAATTGCTTAACTGTCTCTGGGAGCAAGGAGGGAAGAATAGAAAGGAGAGAATTTAGAAATGAAAGTTTTTTTAAATGAATGTCAAAAATAGTTTTTCACATGTATTTGGGAAAAATGAAAATTATTTTAAAGAAGTCAGAGGAAAAATAAATAAGTAAATGCAATATTTGTAAAATTTGTAGATAAGGAACTTAAGAGACATAGATAGCCAAAGGTATGCTGGTCAATGTTTAACAAATGGTTCTCTGAAAAAATTATGTATGATATGCTTTTTTAAGTTTAATGTGCATTATTTACATTTTCTCCAACACTTTCTTAAGTATAATAAGCAAAATAATAAATCAAGCTTGGATTTGTAGCATTTGTGGTTTCTGAGATATAAATGCTCACTCTGAAAATTTAACAATAGACCTGTTTGTGCTGGCTCCAGCACATCTCTGGACATGTATACTTAAGTATATTGGATGACAGAATCCAGATCCTAAAAGATCATCACAGGCTGGAAAGAAGGATAAATTGAGCTAGATGCAGTTTAATGCAGATACATTTAGATACATTTAAAGTTCTAATTTTGGGTTTCAAAATCAACTTCACAAATGCAAATTGAGAAAGTCATGGTTGGACAACAATTCCTATGATAAAGAGTTTGGTGTTTTAATAGACTGAAAACTCAGTATTTAAAATATTTATTAAGAACTTACTATGTGTTTGCTTGTCCAGTTGTTTTCAGTCATGTCTGACTCTTTGTGACCCCATTTGGGATTTTCTTGGCAAAAATACTGGTTTCCCATTTCATTCTCCAGCTCATTTTACAGATGAGGAAACTAAGGTAAACAGAGTGACTTGCCCGTGGTCACACAGCTAGTAAGTATCTGAGGCCTGATTTGAATTCACAAATAAGAATCTTCCTGACTCCATGCTGGCATTCTAACCACTGAGACACCTAGCTGTGCCAGAGACTAGAAATATAAAGATAAAAACAAAACAGTCCCTGTCTTCAAGAGATTTATGTTCTCTTGGGGTAGGGTGTGGGGGAAGCATTTTACATGTATATAAGCACATAAATACAAAATAATACTGAATCATTTTAATAAGGATAGCATCAGTAGTCAACAGCATGGCATGGAGGCCAATAATACTGTTACCTTATGGTATGGCAGCTACATGACACAGTGGATAGAACACTGGGCCTGGGGTAATGAAGATCTGAGTTCAAATCTAGCCTCAGAAACTTACTAGTTGAGTGACCCTGGGCAAGTCACTTAATTCTATTTGCCTCAGTTTCCTCATCTGTAAAATGAGCTGGAGAAGGAAATGGCAAACCACTCCAGTATCTTTGCCAGGAAGATCCCAAATGGGGTCACAAAGGGTTGGACACAGTGAATTGAATGAACCACAACCAGCTTATATTGAAAGGCATAGTTTTCAGAATGGGGAGGGGTGGTGGAGAATGAGGGTGGTGATATACCCGCTATCTTCTGCCTTAGTCAGACACTGCTTGGAATATTGTGTTCAGTTTGGAAAGTCACATTTTATTAACAACGTTGTCAAACTGACAGAGGGGGTCAGGACGGTCTGAGAACTTGACACTGTGCCATATGTAGTTCAATTGAAGGAACTAGGGATGTTTAGCCTGGAGAAGACAATGGCATCGTGAGCATTACCATCAAATATTCAAAGGATGTCATGTGAAAGAGAGATTTTATTTATTTATTTGTCTTGGCCTTGTGGAGAGATGTAGGACCAGTAAGCAGAAGTCACAGGGACTTCTTGGCTCAATATTTAGAAGATTTTTAACTTAAGATAAGCAAGGATTTCCTAACACAGCTGTGGAAAAGTGCAATGGGCTATTGTGTGACACAGAGAATCCCCTTCAGCAGAGGTCCTCAAGTGGAGAATCGATCACCACTTGCCACGGATGCTGAAGAATGCTCTAATTCATGCTTTGGGCTAGACAACCTTGGAGAACTCTGACAGCTGTGGAATCCTACAGTTCTATGAACCTTCTCTTCACACAAAATCCCTCTGTGAGGCCTTAGCACCGATTAGAGTTCAGGCCCTACCTTCTAAGTCCCATTCCCCACAGTGGGTCCTCTCTTCTTCTCCACACTCAAACCACAGAGGGCAGTTATCTTCAAGTATCTTCTCCTGTGTTTGAGAGGGAGTCACTCTCTCTTCCAGCTCTAATTCTTATGATTCTTTTTTTTGGGGGGGTGGGGCAAGGCAATCGGGGTTAAGTGACTTGCCCAAGGTCACATAGCTAGGAAGTATCATGTGTCTGAGGGCAGATTTGAACTCAGGTCCTCTTGACTGCAGAGCAGGCGCTCCATCCACAGCTCCACTTGGCTGCCCTACTTCTGATTCTTTTTTTTTTTTTTTGCTTTTTTAGGCAATTGGGGTTAAGTGACTTGCCCAGGGTCACACAGCTAGTAAGTGTCAAGTGTTTGGTCTGAGGCCGGATTTGAACTCAGGTCCTCCTGACTTCAGGGCCGGTGCTCTATCCGCTGCACCACCTAGCTGCCCCTCCTACTTATGATTCTTTAGCAGAAAATCGAGGCACAGGGAGATTGAGTTTATTCAACAAACATTTATTCATTAGGGAAGCTACAAAGATAAAGTAAGAAATGGTTACTGCCTTCAAGAAGGTTAAATTCTATTAGAAGGAGTAATACAAGTATACTGAATTCATGATTATTATTATTATTATTATTATTGTTAATGATAATAGGTAGCATTTCTATAGTGCTTTAAGGTTTGCAAAGTGTCTTACAATTATTATCTCATTTTATTCTCACAATAACCCTGAGAGGTAGGTACAATATTATTATCCCCATTTTACAGATGAGGGAACTGAGGCACAGAGAGATCAAATGACTTGCCCAAGGTCACACAGCTAATAAGAATCTGAGGTCACATTTGAACTCAGGACTTCCTGACTGTATCCAAAGCACCACCTGGTTAACAATTAGAATTTGAATATGATGGGGATTTAACAGGATTTCTAAGTGACTTGACCAAGCAGCTGGGAGGGCTACAAAGACCACTTTGCTTAGGACTCACCTGATTTCCAGGTCACCTAGGACTCCAACGATTAAATCTTGAGTCTATATAGAAGGGCTATATTACTGAAATCCTTCCCTAGTGGGAATTGGAGCTGGACTACAGTGCCTTTCCTAGTTCCCAACCCCATAAAACATATTTACTCTAGCCTAATACCCTAATAGATTTATTATCTCATTGATGTAGGCACTTTTTCTGGCGCTGCAGGTTGCAGCCCATTCATGCTTATCTGTCTTGAGTGACTCTATTGCATGTCCTTCCAGAAATTCCCCATTGAAGGTCCATCCAACATGATGGAGGTCATTCTCTCTGATGCTCTGAGGGCACCAGTGAAGAAAGAGGGTTGTTCATCCCTTGGCATGAATGGCTGATCTTGTTTTCCCAGTCAATATATTTCTTTCATGTCATTCTTCACAATAAAATAAGTAGTCCTTCAAAAGCACTATTCGACAGTAGACCACATCTTTACACTCTTCAAAATTAACTGAAAGACCTAGATAAAAGATTGAGAATACAAGCTCTTACTGTGTTTACTGGGTTTTTTTGTTCGTTTTATTTTTTATTAGAAATAAAGCATTTGATTCTATTAAAATAAAATGTTGCCTAAAAGGCTATTTATCTTATAATAAGGTGTCTTCTACGAATATATCAAAATTATATAACACATGCACACATATATAAAATTCAAATACTATATACTCCTTTCCCTTTTTCCCAATCCACTAGCTACATCTCCTCTCCTCACCCACCCTCTTCACTCTCACCTATCTTAGCCCAATCAACAAGCATTTGTTACTGACTTACTAAGTGCCTGTGCTAATATTTATTGGGCATACAAAGATAGAAGTGACACTGCCTGCCCTCAAGGAATTTGTATTCTAATGGGAGAGACAATGCAAATCTGTCTTCATTCATATATATATATATACATATATACATATATATATATATATATATATATAATACGAAATCAGGTGAATGTATATGTGTATATATTTTATATATATATATACACACATATGCACATATTATATATACACATTTATAAATCAGGGATGGGCTAGAAAATGTTTAACAACTGGGAAAAAAGAATACATACACATACTTTTAACTTTAAATTATATTATTAACAATTTCTGAAGTCTAGACCAGGGAATCAGCAAACTATTGTCTAAGGGTCATATTCACCTACAATTTGTTTTTGTAAAGTCCTCAAGCTAAGAAAGTTTTTTACATTTTAAAATACAATGAAACTTTATTTAAAAACACTGTTTTTAGTTGTGGGCCATACAAAATAGGCCGTAGGCAGAAGCTCACTGATGCTACCCTAAACAGTAAACAAACAACAATTAGTTAAGCCCTGATTTGTAGTGACTGTCAGTTTCTAAGGTTTAAATGCTCATACTGAAAGTTTAACAATCAGTTCTTGCACATCACTATTATAATATGTACAAAATGCATACTGTGTCATTTTAAGAGGGAATGCACTAGCAGCTGGTGGGAGTAGGAAAGCCTTCGTGTAGAAGGTGGTGCTGCAGCTGAGTTTCAAAGGAAGCCAGGGCTTCCTAGAGGCGCAGGTGAGGAAGATATGCATTTCAGGCATGGGGGATAGCCAGTGCAAAGGATGGAAAAGGGAGATGGGGTGTTTTGATGGAGAATGGTGTGTAGGCCATTTGCCACATTCTTCTTTCTTTCTTTCTTTCTTTCTTTCTTTCTTTCTTTCTTTCTTTCTTTCTTTCTTTCTTTCTTTCTTTCTTTCTTTCTTTCTTTCTTTCTTTCTTTTTCTTTCTTTCTTTCTTTCTTTCTTTCTTTCTTTCTTCTTTCTTTCTTTCTTTTCTTTCTTTCTTTTCTTCTTTCTTTCTTTTCTTTCTTCTCTTTCTTTCTTTCTTTCTTTCTTTCTTCTTTCTTTCTTTCTTTCTTTCTTTCCTTTCTCCTTCTTTCTTCTTTCTTTCTTTCTTCTTTCTTTCTTTCTTCCTTTCTTCCTTCTTTCTTTCTCTTCTTCCTTCCTTTCCTTCCTTCTCCTTCCTCCTTCTTCCTTCCTTCCTTCCTTCCTTCCTTCTTCCTTCCTTCCTTCCTTCCTTCCTTCCTTTCTTTCTTCTTTCTTTCTTCTTTCTTTCTTTCTTTCTTTCTTTCTTTCTTTCTTTCTTTCTTTCGCAATTAGGGTTAAGTGACTTGTCCAGAGTCACACAACTAGGAAGTATTATGTGTCACCACCTAGCTGCCCTCAACATCCATGTTTCATTGTTTCTGGGAAACTCTCCAAAGATCTTGGCCTTAGTGCCTTCTACCACTCCCACTTGCACAGCTGGAGCTGATGCCTGTCTGTCAGTAAGAGAGCTGAGATGGTGTTGACTGTTGGATTGATGGTCATCTCATTAACCAGTGATGACACAAAAAAGACCAAAAAAAAAAAACCCTCTTTCTGTGGCCTTCTGGCCACAGCTCCCCCAAGGGTACCAGGAAGAACTGTGATAATTCTGATGACCATGTTCAGGCAATACCTGATGTTGCCAAGAATGAGATACTCTAGTTTCAACAGGTGGAAGGGGATATATGGAAGACAGGGAGAGGGCGGTTTACAGCCTAGAGCTTACTTTTAGTCTTCTCTTTCTGAATAATATGAATGCAATCATGTATACCTTTCTCATGCAATCCTTTCCACAGGTGTGTTAGGTGGGTAGGGTTGTTACTATTATAGAGACCTCATTGTACAGTAGAAAAAAGCCCTGGATCTGGAGTCTAAGGACTAGGTTTGAATCCCATTTCTCCCACCTACTACCTGTGTGATCTTGGACAAGTCACTTAATTCCTCAGGGTCTCAGTTTCTTTGTTTGCAAAACAAAGGAGTTGGACCATTGGTGAG
Source organism: Phascolarctos cinereus (assembly GCF_003287225.1). Taxonomy (NCBI): domain Eukaryota; kingdom Metazoa; phylum Chordata; class Mammalia; order Diprotodontia; family Phascolarctidae; genus Phascolarctos; species Phascolarctos cinereus. The sequence goes on along the minus strand of NW_027555625.1, from coordinate 145,996,418 downwards.
AGCTTCCCAAAGTAAAAGGGGTGCCCTCACAAGGTAGGAGATCACGGTCCATTCTCGATGTCAACAAACATGGGATATCTAACTTGGTTTCTTTTTAATGGGAAACTCCACAGGACATTTCTTCTGAATCTTTGTCTTTAATTCCTCCCCTCCCAAGGAAATTACAGAAGGTAGGACTTGCCCTATTTCATTTTATAATCCAGAAGACTAGCTCAGAGAAAGGAAACAGCAGAGTCATGCTGGAGCCAGCTCAAATTGTCTCTCAAGAGAGGATTGTTTTTGGTTTTTGTTGTTTTTTTTTTTTAATAGGAGCATTTACACCTCAGAAATCTGCAAATGCCACAAATTAGGGTTTGGTTTATGATTTTGTTGATTGTCTAGACTTAAGAAAGTGATAGAGAAATATGTTAATAATTTAAATTAAACTTAAAAGTATATTGTGGGTACTTTTTTCCCAAAGAACAAGTAGTTAAACATTTAGCAGCATACCCCATGGGAAACACTTACATGAGATCCCAGGATGGAGAAACTCAGCCCCACTGGCCCCTCCAAGAATTATAGGGGGAGGAAAGATATTCCAATCACAGACCATCTCCTATCTTTTAAGAAGCAAGACAAGGGGCAGCTAGGTGGTGCAGTGGATAGAGCACTGGTCCTGGATTTAGGAGGACCTGAGTTCAAATCTGACCTCAGATATGTAACACTTACTAGCTGTGTGAACCTGGGCAAGTCACTTAACACCATTGCCTAACCCCCCCAAAAAAGAAGCAAAACAGGGTAGGATGAATATGTTCTTCTTGTTAAGGGTGGTTTATATACCAGGGCTCTGCAAAGGCAAATGATAGCCTGAGGGCCAAACCTTGCCTGCTGCCTGTTTCTGGACATCCAGCAAACTAAGAATTTTTAAAATAAATATAGAAAAAAATAAATAAAAATATAATACACATTTTTAATAAAAGTTTTTCCCATAAATTTAATAAAGTTTTTTTTTATTTAAAAATGTAAAAACAGTTCTTAGTTTGTGGGTTGTTGTGGGCCAGATTTGGTCCTGGGCTACAGTTTACCAATCCCTGGTCTACACCAAAGCATAGACTCCCTAAAGTTATAGAATTATAACATGTTAGCATCAAAAGAGACCTTTGACAACACCCACCCCTACCTTCTATTTTTTTTTGGGGGGGTAGGGGTTAAGTGACTTGCCCAGGGTCACACAGCTAGTAAGCATTAAATGTTTGGTCTGAGGCTGGATTTGAACTCAGGTCCTCCTGAATCCAGGGCGGGTGCTCTATCCACTATGCCACCTAGCTGCCTCCTCTACCCTCTGTTTTTAAAGAAGAAAAAACAAGAAAAAAAGTGATTTGCTCAGGATCACACAGCTAATTAGGAGCAGAGACAGATTAGAATCTCAGTCTAATTCTCTCCACTATAACACACTACAATTCAAAGGAGGGATAGAGAGAGAGAGCTGTGAACAATCACTCTAGGTCTCTCTGCTGTCCATTGTCTCCAAAACTTGTTATTAGGACATGAGTCCAAACCATACCTCTCCAATTCTGTCCTCCTCTCTAAAAGTTTCCACTTGAGTTTACAAACAGGCAAGGGCATGCTCGAGCCAGCTTGAACAAGCTTAGGAGAGCTGGTTGTTAAATATTCAGTGTGAGCATTGATACTTTGCAAATTGGAAAACACTATACAGCAATATTTGGTTTATTGTATTGTTGATTTTCTGGGCTTAAGAAAGTGGTAGAGAAAATGTTATTGCAAATTATGCTTAAAAGTGTGTCATGTATACTTTTTTCTTCACAGAGCTGGTTGTTATACATTTACTGGCATACCACTCAAATAGGCCTCTACCTGAAATTCTTTCCTTTGGTCAGCAGGGGGCTACCACAGGTAGAATTCAGAAACTGAGACCAGGTGAAGGAAAACAAGGATGCCAAGGAGTCTTATTTCTCACTTGAGGCTTGGTGAAGGAATGTATATGGATATGTTTATGTGTGAGTGTTTGTGAAAGAGAGTGTGTGGGAGAGAGAGGAAGAGAGGGGTTGGGGAGAGAGAGAGGGAGAGAAAGAGAGAGGGAACCAGAAAGCATTTATTAAACGCATACCACATTGGAGGCACTTCTAAGAGCTGTGGACACAAATGTCATAGGAGTGTGGCGCATGCACAGAGTCACCTTTCTTGGCTGGTGCAACTTCTCCACGTGGAGAGGCTGAGGAGGATGCTTCTAGGAAAGTTGTGACAGCATGGAATGGAGCTGCCTTGGAGAGATTGTGGAACAAGTGTGCACATTCTGTAACCGGTTCTGATCTGTTAACTATGTGTTTGGGAGGAACCCTTTTCGAGTAGCCAGAACTGGAGGTAGCTTCCAAAAGGCTGAGTCAGCTTCTGCCAATCTCTTCAACTCATCTTCAGGACTCTTGGGGAATCTTGGTGACTCCTTCACTTATGGCATATAGTGAGAGACAATGTTCTGAAGTCACGTGGCCCAATGACAGAGCCTGAGTCCTTGACCTAGTTTTAGGTAAAGGAATTACAGCCTTCTATCCTGTGCGTTTTGAAATATAAGAAGGGTACTGGTACGTATTGGAATTCCAGAAAGGGGCTTACAGCTTGTGTAGCACTGATGCCCTGAGGAGCAAAAAAATGACCTTACAGTAGTGACCTTCTGGATTCTGGGGTGGGGGCTAACCAAGGAAAGACCTCTTACTGAAGGTGGGCTCCTGATTACCCCCAGGATCAGATGTAAAGTTTTGTCCTGGACTTTTAAAGCCCCTCACAACCTTGCCCTTTCTACCTTTTCAGTCCAATGACATTTTCCTCCATACACGAAGATCCAGGGATTGACATTCTTGCTTTTCTCGGTGCACCTGACACTTTCATCTCCAGACTCCATACCTTTTCACTGGCTGTGCCTCATGCCTGGAATGCTCTCCCTCCTCAGTTGTACCTTCTGGCTTCCCTGGCTTCCTTCAAGACTCAGCTCAAATCTGCCTTCTACAAGAGACTTCCTCCTGTCCCCGTTAATGCTCAGGATTTCCCTCTGAGAACACCTTCCTTCTACTCTGCCTGTATCTTGTATGTACATAGCTGTTGCATGTTGTCTCCCCTTTAGATTGTGAGTTCCTTGAGGGCAGGGACCATGTTTTTGCCTTTCTTGGTATCTCCAGAGTGCACAGTATCTGGCACTTAATAGATGCTCATTGACTGACTGATCGACTGACTGACTGCTTAGCTCCTGCTAAGAACTCTAAGTAGTCCCTGTTGCCAGACTTCCCTGAAGTCCATTGCAGGACACCGACTCCCTCATGCTACCTGGTTCTTTACCTATTGTTTGTTTTCTAGAGTACTTCCTCTGGCACCCCACATATTTGTCTGGCCTCCTCCTAGTGTCTGGGACTTTCCCAGATTATCTCCCTCTTGGGAACAGATCTGTCTGGCCTCTGGCTCCCAGCTAGGCCCGTTCTGTAGAGTCCTACTAACCCATGAATGCCTCTGTTTGTTCACCTGAAAGCAGCTCAAGTCCATTCTCTTGATTATAAGAAACCTGCTCTACAGTTAGTTGGAAGGGAATTTAGAGATTCCAACCCCCTCCTTTTATAGATAAGGAAAGTGAGGCCTAGAAAGTTGAATTAACTTGCCTATGGTCACACAAGTCATAACAGAGCTGGGATTTCGATTATGCCACCAAAATCATAGAAATTTCATAATCAAAAGGGATCTTAGGGTCAAATATCCTCCTTTCAAAGATAAGGAAATGAGCCCAGAAAATAGGTCTGAGAGCTCAGACTAGTGCCCAAGACTCCCAGCTCCTAATACAGGCTTTCCCCACCACAACACACATGCTTTATTTCCTTTTGTTTCCTTTCCAGGGACCCCTGGGTCCCTAGCCTTTCTTTTTTTGTCTATTGTCCAGCTTCCGGCCAGTCTCTTGGCCCAGAATTCCCCAATTACACAGATGAACAGAATCCAATGTTGGTGACTGAATTAAGTCAAAAGGGAAAGTCCAGAAAAAGTAATCATAGCATGTAATATTTACATACAGAGTCAGAGTGCTGTAATGAACAGAGGATTGGCCTTGGAGGCAGAGCAAGGCAACAAATATTTAAGAGATTACTATATGCTAGGTACTATGCTAAGCACTCAAGATAAAAAGCAAAAGGACAGACAGTCTCTGTCCTCAATAGGTTTATATTCTAATTGTGGAAGAGCTGGAAAAAGTACGGTTGAGGAGAAAGAGAAACTCAGGGGCATGGGGTCCAAGTCCAGAGAGTTAGCAGCACAGCTGGGAGGGAAATGAAGCCTGGCTGGCCTGGACCCATATCCACCATGGAGACCCTGGAAAGTACTCACCAATGGGAGAAAAGGACCAGCATGGCAGAGGGATATTCTAGGGTGAGAAAGCCTAGCCATAAAGGGAAGTTCCAGGAAGTCAGGGAGATATGGGTTCAAGTCCTACCTGTGACACATACTGGTAGTCTGACCGTGTGAATTAGGACCACTCATCACAGCAAGCTCAATGAGAGCTCTCTATGTGATTTCTCAAGTTTTATAAGAGAAAGAGGCTTGATTAGGTTTTCTCACCTATTCCAATTCCCACATTTGGCAACAATAAACTCTCCAAAAGAATGACTATATTTTGACATTAGGGGAAGAGGAAAAATACCCATGCATAAGACACGTCTAAAATGAGATTTATTAAAGGCTATTCTTTGTGATGGACAGAGGATAGGAAATGAGATGGGGTACTGTGGTCCCTCAGGGAGATGACAACACCCCTAGACTTGTGTGGTGGGGGATAACTCCCAAGATGACTTTTTTTGTACAGGAAAAGTCTTATCTCTCATATATGCCAGGGATGATCCCTGACCTTTTGGGGGGCAAAGGCAAAAGGTGGTGATTGGTGGTAACAAGTTATCATCTGTTGCCTCTGGTGCTAAGTCTATGCTCTGGGACTAACCCTAATTTTAAGTACTATAATTGAAGAGGTGAGAATCATGGGATTATGATGTCCTCTAGTTTACTCAAAGTTGGCTAAGGGGAAAGGAAGGAATCAAGCACTTATTAGCACCTATTACAAGTGCCCTAAGTGCTTTACAAACATCTCATTTGATCCTTACAATGATCCTGGGAGGTAGGTGCCATTATTATCTTTATCTTACAGCTGAAGAAATTGAGGCAGACATGGTCATAAAACCAGTAAGTGTCTGAGGCAGGATTTGAATTTTAGTCTTCTAGACTCTAGGCCCAGGGCTCTATCCATTGTGCCACCTAGCTCAATAGAAATGTTCATGAACCCAGGTGCTTTGGGATTGTCTGGACACAAGTGTATAATGTCTTCAACATTTTAATTGATGAAACTGAGGAAAATTTTCTGGGCTAATTTTAGGGGCATAAACAAAATAGAGAACCAACTAAAATTACATTGGTATTTAATATAAATATGAGTCTTCCCAGACAGTTCAGTCTCTAAATCAATTGACTATTGCAAGGATAGCCTTAGATTATTCTCCCAGATGAGGATGGAGACCTTCTGATGATACTATTTGCCCTTGGGATTCTACGTATGAATGCTGTCAGATTCAAAGGGAAGGGAAGGAGGAATAAAGGCTTCAAATTATTAATATAAGTATGGATAAACATGTGTATATATTTGTAACACCCCTCTGTGGCACCTCCCTCAATTTGAACCCATATTCATGGACTTAGTTCTTTGAGGCCAGCTGCTGCCTCAGGTTCTAGAGTATGTTGTGGGTCTGTACTTCTACTACAATTGCTCACAAGCCCCTACCAGTATTCTTCCCCTTAACAGTCCTCTAGTAGACTTAATTAGCTCATAGTAAAGACATTTGCTAAGATTGCATAGTTAAAATAGTAACTATAAAACATTCCCTTTATGAACTTGGATGCATTCTCCACAAATACAACACAACATACATGGGAAGAGGGGCACAGATTTAGAGTACAATAGTAGTAAGGCACACACATAGAAAATTTGTGTTGGGAAATGCAAGGTTACTTACTTTTCTGGTACTTCAGGAAATGGAATCCTTTCTTCTTAGGACATCCTCTCTAAATATCGCCCCTGAGCAATATATCTTTTTTGGGTGGGTTGATCAGCTTGACTTTCAGCGCCTGCTCCTCTTGGAAGCTTGACTCTTGATTCCAGGGCTAGCTCTCTTTTAAGTCCATAGTTGTCTCTCTTTTCTGTTGTCAGAAGTCTCATTCCTTAGAGCTGTCTCTTCCTTGATTTACTCTCTGTATCTACATCTATCTAAAGCAATCTGTTTTTCTATCATGAAACTCCTTTGGCAGTATGGTAAAGCCTGTGGATCCCTTCTCAAAATGTTTTTTTTTATATAAATTTATTTATTTTTAGTTTTCAACATTTACTTCCACAAGATTTTGAATTCCAAATTTTCACCCATCTTGCCCCTCCCCCCACCCCAAGAAGGCATGCATTCTGAATACCCCTTCCCCTAGTCTGCCCTCCCTTCTATCTCTCCCCCCCTTCTCTTATCCCCTTCCCCTTCTATTTTCCTGTAGGGAAGGATAGATTTCTGTACCTAATTTCTTATATTTCTTATTTCCCAGTTGCATGTGGAAACATTTTTTTTAAACATGTGTTTTTAAAACTTTAGGTTCCAAATTTTCTCCCTTCCTCCCACCCCACACACCCTCATTGAAAAGGAAAGCAAGTCAACACAGGCCATACATGTGCAGTTATGCAAAACACTTCCATAGTAGACATGTTGTGACAAACTAACTCTATTTCCCTTAATCCAATCCTGCCCCCCCATTTATTCTATTCTTTCTTTTGACCCTGTCCCTCCTCAGAAGTACTTCCTTCTGATTACCCCTTTCCCAATCTGCCCTTCTCTCTATCATCCCCCTGCTTTCTTGTCCTCTTCATCCCCTATTTTCCTGTAGGGTAAGACAGATTTCCATACCCAATTGAGTGTGTATGTTATTACCTCCTTAAGCCAAATCCTATGAGAATAAGATTCCCTCATTTCCTCTCACCTTCCCCTGTTTCCCCTCCACTGTAAGAACCTTTTCTTGTCTGTTTTATGCAAAATAATGTACCCCATTCTACCTCTCCCTTTCTCCTTCTCCTAGTATAATCCTCTCTCACCCCTTAATTTTGTTCTCCAGATATCACCCCTTAATCTTCAATTCCTGTGCCATCTATCTATCTTATCTATCTATCTATCTATCTATACATACATAAAATTTTTCCCTCCAACTACCCTAATACTGACAAAGGTCTCATGAGTTATAAATATCATCTTTCCATGCAGGAATGTAAACAGTTCAGTCTTAATAAGTCTCTTATGATTTCTCTTTCCTGTTTACCTCTTCATGTTCCACTTGAGTCTTGTATTTGAAAGTCAAATTTTCTATTCAGCTCTGGTCTTTTCATCAAGAATGCTTGAAAGTCCTCTATTTCACTGAATGACCATTTTTTCCCCTGAAGGATTATACTCAGTTTTGCTGGGTAGGTGATTCTTGGTTGTAACCCTGTCTCCTTTGCCCTCTGGATGTAGAAGCTGCTAAATCTTGTGTTATCCTGATTGTGTTTCCACCATACTTGAATTGTTTCTTTCTGGCTGCTTGTAATATTTTCTCCTTGACCTGGGAACTCTGGAATTTGGCTACAATATTCCTAGGAGTTTTCCTTTGGGGATCTCTTTCAGGGGGAGATTGGTGGATTCTTTCAATTTCTATTTTGCCCTCTGGTTCTAAAATATCAGGGCAGTTTTCTTTGTCAATTTCTTGAAAGATGATGTCTAGGCTCTTTTTTTGATCATGGCTTTCAGATAGTCCAATAATTTTTAAATTCTCTCTCCTGGATCTATTTTCCAGGTCAGTGGACAGGAAACCTTCCTCACAGTTCCAAGAGAGAAAAGACTGTTTGTGGCAGGTCACTCAAAGACCAGAGCACAGGCCAGGAAAAGAGTAAACACCTCGACCCTTATCATACCACCTTGGAAGAACTGAAAATTTACAGGTCCCTACAAGTATCTCTGAAAACAGCTGTACAAACCCCCGAAGCTTGGGACAGTACATTCTCCACATTGGAAGCAGACTTTTACCTTAACAAAGAGTTTAAAACTCAAGTAGTTGGCTGGGATCATGAGCAAACCTCGCAAAAAGAGTCAGACTATATTATCTTACTTTGGTGACAAAGAAGACCAAAACATACAACCAGAAGAAGACAACAAAGTCAAAGCTCCCACATCCAAAGCTTTCAAGAAAAATATGAATCCGTTCCAGGCCTTGGAAGAGCTGAAAAGGGATTTTGAGAAGCAAGTAAGAGAAGTAGAGGAAAAACTGGAAAGAGAAATGAAAGTGATGCAAGAAAATCATGAAAAACAAGTCAACAGCTTGCTAAAGGAGACCCCAAAATATACTGAAGAAAATAACACCTTAAAAAAATAGCCTAATGCAAATGGCAAAAGAGGTCCAAAAAGCCAATGAGGAGAAGAATGCCCTAAAAAGGAAAATTGGCCAAATGGAAAAGGAAGTCCAAAAGCTAACTGAAGAAAATACTTCCTTAAAAATTAGAATAGAGCAATTGGAAAATAGTGACTTTATGAGAAATCACGACACAGTAGAACAAATCCAAAAGAATGAAAAATTAGAAAACAATGTGAAATATCTCAAAATGTTGTTAAATGCGTAAAATAAAATATATTGGATCACAAAGGAAACCAATTATGTTCAAATAAAGATGTAATTCTTTTTCCAATCTAAGTTTGCAAACCCTTTAAAATCTATCCACACACTGCTTGGTGGTGTGTAGACCCTAAGTTAAGAAGCCTTTTTATAGAGCACATGTCTTTGCTCCCTTAACTGTGCCTTGAACTGATTCTCTAACTAGCTAATAATTGTCAGAATTCCAATTTCAGTCAAGCCTTTCTGACATCTGACTTCAAGTTCAGTAATCTTTCCTCATAGTTATCTCATACCTTCTAGCATAAAATGAAGGAGATACATAGTAGAAGCTCCCCAAGATCCTTCAGTCAAGATAGCCCAAGCCTGGAGGGAAACTCAGCCTTTGCCACAGGGTAAATCATTTCAACTGTGTCTCAGTAGTGATACAAAGACTTGAGTAGCTCCTAATGACCAGGTAGGGCGAGGGAATGACTCAGTGGAATAGAAGCTTTCAGTGACATCATACATTTTGGCCGGACAGAACGAACCATATTGCCTTGGATCTGGATGTTCTGATAAAATCTCACTCTCTTCTTTCCCCTCTCATCAGTCATCTTCTTGTTTACCCTATTTTTCAAAAGCTATGCTTAATATTCCTTATTGGAAAAAGCATTATCACCCTCCATCCATGTAACTTGGTGTCAGATATCATGCCTCCCTCCCATCATTCCCAGAATACCTATTTAGATAGATAGCCACATTGACCCAGCTGGCTGCTGTGAGTGCCCTCCCCACTAATTTCCCATAAAGCTTCAACATTTCATTTGCCTAGGTCTCTATGATGGTTTAGTGGTTTAGCTATAAAAAAAGCTTGACACCATTTAGGTGGGACTCCACCCAAAAGGTAGGATCTAATTATAACCAAAGTAGATTGGTCATAAGGAGTGGAGTGTTGTGTGCGTGAGTATGTATCCAGTCCACTAAATCCATCTCTTTTAGAAACATCACCCCATCTCTTCCTGCCTTGCACTGGTTGAGGGCGGGGGGCGGGGGAGAGAGCTGACTATAGAAGCAATTCATCTTTATGGAGCCAAATATGCCAAATTCCTCATTCTATCCACGTAAAAAAGGACAGAGGCAATCCTGATTTGGGCCTTCAACTGATTTCAACTAACTCTATAAGAGCAAATCATTTATAAGCTTTCCCAGAAGACAAAACTCTGCAACTGACAAATATTCAAAGTTGCCTTCATTAGACAATGCCATCATTAGCCATTGTTCTAATGAACCATTGGCTTGCTTTTAACATTTCTCTTGCTGCCAGTCCAAGTTCCTTGATATTAAAAGCCAGCCTATACGCTGACTCTCCCAAAGATGAAGGCACTCTCTGGGACTTCCCAGCAGTATCCTGAGAGTTAGAAAAAGGGTAAGCCTAAGGCTTTCTTATCGCTTTCCGGACTTCAGAATGACATCTTTTCTAATGCTGACTCATCTTGGAACTTCCCTTGGCACCTGGGGCCACCTTCCCTTGGAATAGCTAACTATTTCTGCAGCCTGATCACCCTGGAATATCTTCTGCAAGGCTGATTCCCTTTCCCAAGAGGTGAATTTCTCTTGGAGCTTCTATTTTGTGGAGAGGCCAGGCTAGCCTGCCTTCATTTCTTCCTAGCCCTGTTCCTGACTTTCTAGACTTAAAATCCATTTGCCTGCTCTGAGCATGTTGATTCCTCTCTTCCCCTCTTCCTCCCTGCTTCCCATGGCTTTTCATCTCTCTTTTGGTGTCATCTTCTTCCACAAGAAGATAAGCTTTTTGAGGGCAGGAACTATTTTTTTAAACTTGTATTTATATCCCTAGCACTTAGCAAAGAGCTTGAGACATTGTAAGTGCTTAATCAATGCGTGTTTCCTTCTTTCTACCTGCTCTAATTTCCACTAATGATCACCGCTACTTCTGTTTTCTTTGCTTAAAGCTCTAATGTTGACAGGGTTCAATACATTCTCTAGAGAAACCCTAGGGTAGAAATCTTACCTCCTACCTGTAGTCCATTAGCCTCCACCTACATTAACATTGCCCTTTTCACTTGTAGAGTTATAAAATCCATTAATATTTCCTCAGTCATCACGGAACAGGCCTTAATGATCTAAAGTTTATTTGTTTCCATCTCTAATTGCCTAATATGCAAGATCAATTTTTTTTTTCCCATTCTCCTTGTATTGGCAATCCAGCCTTTCCAGAGCTGTTAAGATGAGCCCTGGAATATTCGATTCTGGTATACTCTTGCTTTTCCTATCAAGCATATTCTATCCCATCAATTCCACAGAGTGAATAAGGGCTTTCTCCTTATCTCACAACAAGGAGGGGAGAAATAGGAATTTTCTATACATCCCGAGAAGTGGGGGAGGAGCATATGTATAATTCACATGACTGTATGATTCATTCGTATGAATCATTCAGTCCCCCAGTAGTATCCGAACTTGGTTTAGATGAGGTGACCCCTATGGTCTGTGAAGAAGAGCTCCAGGGATGGTAGGGCTATTCAGATGCCTGTTTCCAAGGGTGGGGAGAGAAATACTAAAATAGGGACCACAGTGGCGTAAAAGAGGTACATAGTGCACAAAACAGAATTCTGATAGGATCTTACCCACAAGAGTTCAAATGACCCCAGAGACCACTTAGTCCAATCAGTTGCAACCAACAATTTTGGTGCACGGAGGGAGCAGAACCAAATCTGCTCTCAAATCTACTTTGTAAGACAAATTCAGCTGGCGGGGAAGATGCCGGGATACATAGAGAAGCCACTGCATAGACATGAGGAGCTCACATGGGATGGCCCATGTGGAATGGAACTATGTCATCTGGAAGCTTCCTACTTTCCTTGATTATTCTTTCAAGGTAGGTCTTATGAGCTCAGTTGTTTCTAAGTTGCTGAAGGAATGCAAACGCTCTTAAAATCTTCTAAATTCTGGCATCCTGTGAGAAAGGCCTGATTGTCCCACTTCAGTTATGATGCTCAGTCCAAAGTGCTTCTCTAAAACATGGATCACACTGCAGAACCGGGAGGAGTGTGCATAGTAATGGCAATATTGGACGACAATCAACTGTGAATGATTTAGCCATTCTCAGCAATACAACGATTCAACACAGGGGTGGGGAACCTGTGGCCTGAAGGCTGCATGTGGCCTTCTAGGTCCTTGGGTGCAGCTTTTTGACTGAGTCCAAGTTTCACAGAACAGATCTTTTTATTGAGGGGATTTGTTCTGCGAAGTTTGGATTTAGTCAAAGGGCCACACTTGAGGACCTAGAGGGCCACGTGCGGCCTTGAGGCTGCAGGTTCCCCACCCCGATTCAAGACAGTTCCAAAGAACTTAAAATGAAAAATGCTATCCACCGCCAGAGAAAGAACTGATGGACTCTAAATGCAGATCAAATCATCCTTTTAAAAAACCTTTATTTTTCTTGGGGGTTTTTTTTGTCTGTGTTTTCTTTTGCAACATGGCTAATATAGAAATATGTTTTGCTTGCCTGAGCATGTATAATCTACATCAAATTGCTTGCCTTCTCAAGGGGAGAGAGGGGAGGCAGAGACAAAATACGGAGCTCATAAATTATGAGAAACAAATATTAAACATTGTTTTTACGTGTAACTGGAAAAAGATAAAATATAAAAATTTTCACTTGAAGAAAAATAAAATAAAATTTAGCTTAAAAGTCATTGCTTAAAGACCTTCAATGAAAGGGAATCTACTTTTCCTAAAGAAACCCAATGCATGCTGTTGGGTAGCTTTTAGGAAGCTTTTATTTGTATCGAACTGAAAACTATCTCTTTGCCTACATGTTGCTCCTCAATTCTTTGCTTTGGGGTCAAGCAGATTCAGTTTCTCCCATCTACTTTCTGCTTTTTCAGATGGCTGAACAGGTCACTGGGACCGTCTTGCTCTAACGTTTTATACGGATGATGGGGCTTCTCTCCCTTCCAGCTCTTACTCTGAATGAATGGCCTGGGAAGACATCACTGGACTGGGAATCAGGATACCTGAGTACTAGCCCTGGCTTTGCCACGAACTTTCTGTGTGACACTGTGCAAAATTATAGTATCTGCTCTTCTGTGAGTTTCAGTATCCTCTTCCACAAAATGAGAGGTTAGATTGGGTGATCTATCAGTGAGACCCCTTCTGGGCTGGATCTCTAACATTCTATGGTCTATGGACCTATAATCCCCTTTCACCTTCTTTTCCCCTTGTTTCCGGGTAGATTCTCTCTCTAGGATCACTGATCAATAGCTGGAAGGGGCCTCTGAGGCCAATTAGCCAGACATTTTCATTTTACAGATGAGGAAACTGAGGCCCAGGAAGATTTTTATTTATTTATTCATTCATTCATTCATTTATTTATGTATGTATGTATGTATGTATTTATTTAATAAATGACTTGCCCAACACCACACAGGTACAAAGCAGCAGAGGCCAGGTTTGAATCCAGATACTCTTACTCCAGTTTCAGCATTCTTTTCCCTATATCATGCTGCGTCCTAAATGGGACACGATACTGGACACTTCACTTCCCTTCTCTAGGGATTGTCCACAAAATGAGAGGATTGGAGAAAGTGATCTTGAAGATGCCTTTCAGCTCCATACCCTTTGATCTTATATGTATGCCTTCCTTCCATTAAACTGGTGCCAGCCACTTATTTACCTGTTTCTCTATTTCCTCCTTATTCATCTCCAGATAATTGTAGCTAAAAAGGTAGAGAGGTCAGCCTAGATAGCTGTAGTTGGATAAATGCCCTTCCTCTGCTTTGGGGAGAGCTTTCCACTCAGGAGTAGGCTGGAATTAGCAGAGGTAAGATGATAAATTTCCAGTGTCAGCATTTAAACCTCAGAAATGTAAACTCTAAAAATCAGGGTTTGATTATTTTGTTGATTCTCTAGACTTGAGAAATGATGGAGAAAATGTTAATCATGCATATTAAACTTAAAAGTGTTTCTTTTTGGGAGAGCTGTTTGTTAAACATTTGCCAGCACACTGTTATCTCCACTACAAAGCGCCTGGCACTGGTAGTTTGTTACCAGGCCATCCTCTCATCTGTTTGCTGTTGGAGAAACACCACAAGACCTTATTTTCCACCTTTTCTTTTTCAGTATTTCTTGATTACTCATCCCCAAACTTGGAAACATGAGCTGCTAGAGTAGCCAATACAATGACTTCTAGAGAAGTCAGACCTGCTCAAGGCTTTTCTCTTAGCATTGACTCTTATTGCTTTCACTAAAGTAATGTTTCTTGGACTTTGCCCCAAACATGGGTCATTTTCCTTATTTGGGGTCTATGGTCACATATATGTTAACCAGACAGATAATCATAGATAATCAGAGAGCATCTGACACTAGGCCCAGGGAGGGAAGTGACTTGTCCTATCTAATCTTAGATTTCTTGTTGCATAGTATTTTTTTTAAAGTTATACCCAACTCTTCATGACCCCATTTGGGGTTTTCTTGGCAGAGATACTGGAGTGGTTTGCCATTTCCTTCTCCAGCTCATTTTACAGATAAGGAAACTAAGGCATACAGGGTTAAGTGACTTGCCTAGGGTCACACTAGATTTGACCTCAGATCTTTCTGACTCCAGACCCGGAGCCCTGTACACTGCACCATTTAGCTGCCCGATCTTAGATTACATACACCAAGTAGTTTCATTTCCATAAGTAACATAGATTTTTCAGATAATATTTGTCAGTATGGTGAAGCAGAGAAAACTCTGTACCTGGGAAACCTGAGTTCAAGTTTTGGCTTTATCATTAACTAGCTTTGTGATTAAGTCATTTGTGAGTAATAGATTTGTGAGTAAGTCATTTAGGTTCTCTGGGCCTGTTTCCTCATCTGTACAGTGGGGGTAATAGCTGTACTTTTTCCACTATTATTTCACAGGGTTTTATGGATATCAAATGAGGGAACTGTATAAAAATACTTTGTAAAACATGAAGTGGTACATAAATGTCACTTTATCATTTCTACTAGACTACAGGGAAGCAGTGAAAGGTAAAGCGGGGGTCAGATTTCAGATGGTGACATTTAAATCCCTAAAGACCAACCAAGGGTGGGGAACCTGTAGCCTCGAGGCCACATGTGACCCTCTAGGTCCTCAAGGGAGGCCCTTCAACTGAATCCAAATGAAGGGCAAGTGTAGAGTCCTAATAAAAGTACTGTGAAAGTGTAGAGTACTAATAAAATCTTGTTGGATGAATAAAAGACTAAATAAGGTGACTATATGAATGTATGAATGAATTAATGAATGTCAGTGAATTAATTGAATAAATGAATTTATGAGCAAATGAATAACTAAGAAATGAATGAGCGAATGAATAAGTAAATGAATGCTAAGTCTAAACACCAAGAGGTGTTGGTTTGCAGAGGATGGCTTAGCCAGCACTGCCTCCTAGTGGAAGAGAGCAGGAAGGATTGTGGAGGGAGGGAGAAATGGGTGGCTTGGACCCCAGCCAACCAAACACCCTGTGTTTAGGCACTGGAGGGAAATCTGTGGGAAGGAGGAATTGTCAAAGAAATCAGTCTGATGGGATAAATGGGTTCCTCTTTCCTACACACACACACACACACACACACACATTTTGAGAAGTCAGACATAAGAACACCTACAAAGGAATAGAAAAATGAAGAATAATGTGCTGTCACTCACCAAATCCTAAAACAAACTAATCACAAAAAGTAAAAAGAGATGAGGGAGGGGAAAAGCAAGGATAGCTTCCTAAGTAGATAAGTTTTTAGCTGGTTTTTAAAGTTGGGGGGAAAATGAATTCACAGAGCAGGGCAAGGATGATGTTATAGGTAAGTACACTAGCTTGTGGGCATACATGTTTGTTAAACTTGCAGATGGCATGAAATTGGGAAGGGACAGCTAACAGTGGAAGACTGAGTCAGGGTACAAAAAAAGATTTAGAAATGAAGACTAATTTAATAAACAAGTAGATTAATTTAATAAAGATTAAATTGAATAAGAATGAATATGATATCTTAGAGTTGATTTCTTAAAAATCAGTTGTGCTGGTAGAGGCTGCTTGGAGAGGCATGTGAAGACAATAGTTCCTGGGATGAGGATGTGGAGCTTTGGTGGATTCTGAACTCATTATAAGTCAACAGTGTGGGATGACAGCCAAGAAAGTGAATGGAATCTTACTTTGCACAAAGACGGACCAGAATTTAAGAATACCTCAAAGGACAAGGCTTCCTCAATTAGTGCAGAACCCTTGCCCATACTAGAAAGAGCAAGATGAGAATTTTTTTATTCCAAATTAAAATTATGATATCTGCTCATAATTATTTGTATTTAAAGTACATTTGTATGGAGAGAAGAAATTATAGCAAATTATAGTAAAATTACTTTAAAATTATTTCTTCATTTGATACAATTGATGCTCTTGGCCCTCCCAGGATTTTAGAGCATAATTTCCAGGACTAAGAAGGTGTCCCACTGTCATCCACCCCAGTTGGGCCACATCTGGTGTGTTCAATTCTGGGTTGCCACCTTTTAGGAATGACATTGATAAGCTGGAGAATGTCTGGTCAGTTCAATCAGTCAACATTTTTAAAATGTTTACTATGTGCCAGGCACCGCATTAAATGCTAGGGATACCATGAAAGGCAAAGACAGACAGAGGAGGGACAAATGGATGGTGGGGGACCATGAGTCTATGCCAGGTGAAGGTTAGTTGAAGCAGCTGGAGATGTTGAGCAAGGAGAAGAAAAGGCTTATTGGGAGATACGTTAGTTGTCTTTGAAGGGCTGTCCCAGGGAAGATGTTCTACTTGGCTCCAGATGTTAGAAGTTGCAAATTGGCAAATTTAGGCTCAACATAAGAGAAAACTTCCCTACAATTTAGAGCAGGCCAAAAGTGGGATAGTTTTCAAGCAGAGATGGAATGAGAATTCCCTGAGGATGTCATAGAAGGAATTCCTATACACATACGGATTGAACTAAAAAGTCTCTTCTGCCTGTTTGCTAGAGCAGGGCATATGCATCGCTCCCTGCTCCCCAAAAATGCCTTTCATGACAGGCCATGGGATCAAATTCCCATCTTTGGCTGCCCATGTGTAGATTGCAGGCCTATGCTTCAGTGTGCTCCTCTGAAAATGGGATGAAAGCACCTTATATCCACTGCTGACCTGAGACGGGAAGAGTGAAGCCCAGAGGTGAAAGTTGAACAGGAAGTTGCCTTGTTATTATTGTTATTCTGACAAAATAGACATTGATGTGGCCACTTCCTTCCACCAGAGGCTTCTAACTAAATTAGATTTGTCTCTGTTTCCACTACATGGCTAGTGCAGCCTTTGGGTTTCCTGGATTCTACTGAGATCTCTCTGAATTAGTCAGCCTTGGCCCATCACACAGATTTTTTTAGCTGGTGACAATATTCTCCTTCCCCCATCTGCCCAGCCGCAGACTGCAATGTTCACACCTGCAGGCTCCGTGCTGTTGTTGCACTCAAGGTCTCAGGATACTGGCTATAGTTGTAGATGTGCAAGTCCCCATATACTGAGGCTAGTGTTGCTGTGCACTAGATGGTCTCACAGGCTTACAGGAAGGGACCAGCTAGTGAAACCTTTTAGTTAACAGATGAGACAACTAAGACCCAGAAAGGTTGTGATTTGCCCACGCAGGCAAGGAGCCCACTCAGGATTCAAACTCAGGTCCCCTGATTCTATATCCAATATTCATTTCACTGTACCACACCATCCCTATGATCCTAAAAACTGGATGATGCCTAATAACTGTTAACAAATCAGTTAACCATGTCTAGAGACCTCCTTGCTCAGCCTATTTGTCTGCATATTTAACTGAAAACTGCAATCCCTCAGTTAAAATAATAATAAAAATAACTACTCGTATTTGTAAATGCCCTGAGGTTTGCAAAACTCTGTCTATACAACGACCCCTTAACACTGGTATTGCAAGTATTGTTAGACCCATTTTACAGATAAAAAAATGAGGTTCAGAAAAGGTACATGATTTGCCAAGGAACACATGATTAGGAGCAGAGATGTGCTTGTCGTCCCTAGGAAGGCCATTTAAAACATGAGTTCCACTTCTTTTGAGAGATGAGGGGCAATTGACTCATTTGCTGATTGTTACATACTAGCCAAATGACCAGCTATAACTGCAACATGCAGATTTCCCAATTTTCCATAGCCAGATGCATGGATATCAACAAAAGTCATTTGTGCACATCCATAGGAATTAATGCCATAGAATTTATATAAGCAAATAATGAATGAGGTTAAGAACAAAAAGAAGAGAACAGGCCTAAGTCTTCTATTTGCTGATGCAGAGCTGTCCAATCCTTTGATTCTAGAAATGAGGAAACTGGACCACAGAAAGGGATATGACCAAAGTCATGCAGTTGATAAATAAAAAATCCATGCATGGAACTCAAGACTTCTGACTTTGAGTTCAATTCTCTTTCTACTACACCCTGCTTAGATCATATACTTTGCATACTAACATTTTCATGCATTGATTTATGGTTCTATGTCATCCTGAAGGGAGGTTTCCAGTAGAGTGCCTCAAGGCTCTGTTCCTGGTGCCCTGTCTTGTTCAACAAGTTTATCAGTGCCTGGAAGAAATAGTAAACACAAATGATGGCAAAAATTAAGATTCACAAGGAACCCCACAAGCTAGAATTCTGGACTGATATCAATAAGATGAAATCATTTAAGATAGAGATTTTAAAATCCTGAGCTTTCATTTAAAAAATCTACTGAGTAAGTAAAAGAGAAAGGGGGATAAACAAAAGGTTAGAAGGTAGGGCTATTCCTTGGGGTGAATTGGAGCAATGGAGAGAAGACAGAGCTGGTCAACTCTTGTAGTGAATCTGTTTTTCTGCCAATGAAAGTGATCTTAGGATTGAAAAGGACAGAACAATATTTCTAAGAGGTGGTTGACACCCAAGGTAAGCAGGAACGTAGTAATAGTCATCTTTGATGGATTCAGATTACATGACCCAGGTGAACTGCACGCTCAGCTACTGAAAGGACCACCAGGAGGGATAGCTGAGCCACTGTCGAGCATACATGAAAGATTGGAAAGGTTCTATAGCACTGGGGAAGGGCCAGGATTGTCCTGATTTCCAAAAAAAGAGAAGAGAACAGTCTGCAAACTCTAGGCCAGTGAATTTGCCTTTGATTCCTGGGAAAATTCTAGAGCATGGTGAAATGGATAGAGTGCTGGGCCTGGAGTCAGGAAGACCTAAGTTCAAATGCAGCCTCGGGTAACCCTAGGCAAATGACTTAACTTCTATTTCGATTCTACCTCAGTTTCTTCATCTATAAAATGAGAACAGTAATAGCATCTACCTCCCAGGGTTGTTGTGAGAATCAAATAAGATAATATCATAAAATGCTATAAAAATGCTCATGATGATGACGATGATGATGGACTTAGAAAATAGTAGATAGCACACAAACGTTAGCTATTATTACATTATTATTGTTAAAGTGACGCTCACTGAGCAGCTAGGAAAGGAAGTGGTGATCACCAAGAGCCTGCATAGCTTCATTCAGAGCGTGTTGACTAACCGCATTTCCTTTTTTTGAAAAGGTTACTAACCAGGTAGACCAGGGGAAGTGCCATAGTTACAGCTTACCTATATTTAAGGAAGTAAGTTGACACAAAATCTCTCATGCTATTGTGAAATAGGTAAAGATGTGTGAACTGGATGATAATACAGTTGGTTGGATTTGGAACTGGTGGAATGACTGCACTTAGAGGTCATTAATGGTGCAAGTGTCAACAAGGAAGGAGGGCTCTGGTGGGATCTATGTTTTTCCTATGTTATGTAACACACATGGCTTGGATAAGGCATAGAGGGCATGTTTATCAGATGTTCAGGGGATACAAAGCTAGGGAAGGAGAGCTAAGACATTGATAACAGAATCAAGATCCCAAATGAGTATGATATGATACTGAATCAAATAAGATAGAATTTAATAGGGATAAATATAATGTCTTATACTTAGGGTCAAAAAAAATCAATGTCACAGGTACAAAATGGGGAAGGCATGACAAAACAGTAATTCTTACGTAAAAGATCTTGGGGACTTAGCAAACTACAATTAAAGTGTGATCTAACTAGGTAACATGGGAGCCAAGTAAATTTATGCAATCTTAGGCTGCTTTTGAGAGCTGCATGATATCCAGGAATAGGGAGATAATAGTTTCGTTGCACTTTTCCCTGGTTATATTCCACCTACAGTTTTGTGTTCAGTTCTGGGAACCCCATTTTAGGAAGAATGGTGCAGTGGATAGAGTGGGGCCTGGAATCATGAAATCTGAGTTCCTCAGACAAAAGCTGTGTGACCCTGGACAAGTCACTTTGGCCTTTATTTGCTTTAGTTTCCTCATCTGTAAAATGGGGATCATAATAGCAGTTACCTCCCAGGGTTGTGATGAAAAAAATGAGTAAAATACTTTGGAAATCTTGAAGCACTGTAGAAATGCTAGCTATTATTGTTGTTATGATTATTATTATTTACTGTTAAGAATATTGATAAAATGGAGAGTTTCCAGAGCAGGATCACCAGGATGGCTAAAGTTGATGAGGTCACGCCATATGATGAGCAGCTGAAGTATCTGAAGTAGTGAAACCTGGAGATGAGGAGACTTAGGCAAGACATGATAGCTGTCTTTAAGTATTTGAATGGTTGTCCCATGGAAGATGGGTTAAATTTGCTCAGGTTGACTCTAGAAGGCAGAAATAGGGGCAATGGGCGTAAATTGCAAAGAGGCAAGAGTGGTGCTAGCTCTTCTGTGCTCTGAAAGCTCAGACCACATCTGAAATGTGTTCAGTTCTGGGTGACACATTTTAGGGTGGACATTGACAAACTGGAAAGCTTCCATAGGATGCTGATAAAGATGGTTCAGTGGATTGGAAAACATCTTGTGGTGGGGCTCTAAGGTCCTTTAAAGGTCCACATTCATTGATCCAATGATCTTATGAACTGGGGTGTTTAGGTTGAAGAAGAGAAGTCTTGGCGGGGGAGGTGGTGGTGTGGGGTGGTCAGACAGACAGGAGAGTGGCCTTTAGCATCTGAAGAACTGACCTGTGGAAAAGGGATTGGATTGAAAGTGTGTGCTTCACAGGGAAGAAATGGGATTTGTTAATCCCAAAATAAAGCTTGTGATTTCCCACTTTGACTTGCTTGGAATAGACACGCCCCTACCTTGGAGACCCATCAATTACCCTCAGGCTGGTTTAGTCTGTCTGCTGAGGGAGTTTTCCTGCTGTGCATGCTACAGCTTCTTAGAGCAGAGATTAGAGTCAAGTACCAGGGGGGTACCAAAGGTGGATGAGCAACCCTGAAAAGGGCTCAGCAAGGCCACCCTCCAGAGGTGCTAGAACTCCTTGAGCACCCCATACACCCCTTATTTTCTTTAAGACTCAGCTCAAATACCACTTTCTACATGAAGCTTCTCCTGGTTTTCCCAACTGCTAGCACCCTCCTTCCCTAAACTACCTTGTGTATACATATATACATCCTTTTGGGGGTGGCCAAGAAGTTGGAGTGAATACTTGAGAAGGATGCCTACTTCCCATGTTCCCACTCTTGGGGAGTTTATTAAGGGGAGATAAAACACATGTACCAATGAGAATAATACATAGGTTAGGGCAGAAATCCCCAGCATTCTCTGAAACAAGTGACTGAAGGATTTGAGACTTTCAGAAAGGACACTCATCCTCCCTCCCTAAAGGAGGAGGAAGAGCAGTAACATTGCTAATGGTGAGAAGAGAGTGAAGGTACTGAAGTAAAGAAGTTAGCAGCTTTAGCAGCTGAAAAAGCTTCAGTACTGCTAAGAGAGAACAGGGGACATGGTGTGAGGGCCCAGAGGCTCAGGTTACCCTGCCATGGTTTCCAGGGCTGGGCAGCTTTCAGTTAGACTTGATATAGAAGGAGAGGCCTGTACCGCTATGGGTAGTGAGGAAAAGAGGATGCTGTGACTCCAATATCAAGACTGTGTGATTAGGGCTGAGCCAGATGGAATCAATGGAGAGTACTATACCCATTGGTTTGTAAACATAGAACTCAATGATCCTTCTACTTTTCCATCCTCTACCTCCCTCTCCTAAGCCTTCTTATTCTCTAGAATGGGCAGCTAGGAGGCAAAGTGAATAGAGGGCTAGGCCTGGAGTCAAGAAGACCTGAGTTCAAATTCTGCCACAGACATTTTACTAGTTGTGTGACCATCAGAAAGTCACTTAACTTCGATTTGCCTCAGTTTTCTCAACTATAAGATAGGGATAATAATAGCAACTACTTGCCAGGATTGTTGTGAGAATCAAATCATATAATAATTGCAAAGCACTTAACACAGTGCCTGGCACATAGTACACACTACATAAATATTAGCTATTATTATTATTAGGCAGAAATGAAGTCTGATTTACCAATATGTATTCTTGTTTTCTTTTTTTGCCATTAAAAAAATATAGTTTTTCTAAGATATAATAATCATTTGTTGTGTTGTTGGGGTGTGTGTGTGTGCGTGTGTGTGTGTGTGTGTGTGTGTGTGTGTGTGTGTGTGTGTGTACACTCGCTTGAGCACACATATGGTTGAGGTAAATGCAACCCAGAAAGAAGAAAATGGATAATGTATATCCAGCCTGTCCAGGGACAGACAAATAGGATTAAATATTGCTGGGAGGCATTTCCTCAAAAAACTAGGGGCTTAGAGCAGTAAGAAAGATTTTATTGATTCACTCTTATGCTAGTTTCCCCTAAAGCAGAGAAAACCTAAGTGAATACAAACCATTACCTAGATGAAAAACAAGATTCAGGAGTCCTGGGCAGGGTAACTGCAAAGGAATTGGAGATGTTTTGTTTTGTTTTGTTTTGTTATGTTCAGCTGATGTCCCCAAACACCTCCCATTTATTTCCCTTTGTTACTTACTACCACCACCCTCAGGCTTAAAATAAACTTTATCCCCTGAGGGATGGAATAAGGATGTTTACTAAAGAGAAAGCCGTGCTTGAATGGAGGAGAAGAAGGCCATTCCCAAATGGAGGAGTCAGCGGTGAGTGGTATTGCCCATGCAAAGGTGAGGGCCCCCCTAAAGGAAGTAACTCTTCCTCCTGCTCAACACCTTCTACCACACATATTGCTAGAAACACATAAACCCAATACTAGGAAGAGTTAGATTTATATGTAGATGTTGTCTCCCCCAATAAAATGTAAGTTTCTTGAAGGCAGGGGTCATTTCATTTTTGTCTTTGTATCCTCAGCAATTCACGCAGTGCCTGGTACATAGCAGGAGTTGAATAAATACCTGTCACTTGGTTAAATAGGTGATGTCTAAGGTCCCTGTTAGTTATAAATAATTATATGCACAAGGAATGAGATTTCATGCCTCAAGGGGGGCGGGGTGGGGAGGAGCAGATTTCCCTAACTGAACCTTGTACATGAGAGGCAGCATGGTTTGATGGATAGAATGATGGACATGAGGTTCAGAAAGCCTTGGTTTCGAATCCCTCTTGTGACATTTCCCAGCTGTGTGTCTCTTGGCAAGCTGTGCAACATCTCGGAGACTCAGGCATTTCCCTGACTTAACTAGTAAGTTATAGACTCCTTGTAATCTGTGTTGATGGAGGAAGTGCCCTCACAAAGGAAATCACAGAACCTCAGTCTATTGAAGAACCATATAAAAAGCAGGTGCTCAATGAAGATTGAATTGGAGTAGATAGAGCACAGGAGGACCTGAGTTCAAATCTAGCCTCAGACACTTACTAGCTGTGTGACCCTAGGCAAGTCACTTAACCCCCACTGCCTCCAAAATCAAAAAACAACCAAACCAAACAGATTGAATTGGAGTACCCAAATGAATAACTGGAGACAGAATCACCTTGGGTGCAAAGAGCTCACAGGTTAGTAACCTCTTAGCATCATCTAAGTCCTGCTAGGTACTCTTGAATAACTTCTTCCCCAGCACCCCTCCCCCACCCAGACTGAGGCCTCATCAAAAGCCTTGTACCTCTCAAATAGCAGGGCCTACCTGGAGGGTAGGGTGCAATAGTCACTCCAGCATGGAAGATGCAGTAGTGGCCCAAATTCATCTGAGCACAGAACATTTAAGGGCTTGAAATAGGTTGACAGAATTCAATTTTGACCTAACAAGCATTTGTTAATCACCCACAAATTCAGCAGTATCCTATGTGCTGGGCATACAAAAATGAAAAATTACATTTATCCTACTCTCAAGAAATTTATATTCTATTGGGATTGGGTAAGGGGAGGAGCATAGGATATACATGCTCAGATAAAAATTTGAGCTACAATGTAGCATGTGATGGAGTACAGGGGGTTAGCCAAAATGCTGTGAGAATTTTGAAGAGAAAAAGATTACTTTTAAGTGGGAGGAATCAAGGAAGCCTTCATGGAAGAGGTGACACCTGTTCTCAGCACTGAAGGGAAAGGAAGGATGCAACATGCAGAAATATAGAGGAAGTGCATTCCACAGATAGGGATGGCCTACATAGAAGTACAGAATCAGGAGAGAGTAGGATGAAATTAGGGAATGAGTTGTCTGGTTTGTTTGGAATGTCATGTGTGAAAGGTTTACCAGCAGATCCCTCCAATACCTCCTGAGAAAATGGGACTGGGACATTTTAGAGCAAAATGTAGAGGAAATTAAGCCAGTTTTCATAGCAAAATGACTACTGGTATAACAAGCAGGGCTACTATGTGGCTAATTTTATATTTAAGATTCTAGAGGGAGAAATATCAGTAACACTGAATTTGCTCAGGGTATTTTCACTTTTTGCAGAACTCATATTCCCAGAAACTTTTCTTCCAGGAGTGGGGAGGTATATGGTCACTGTGCCACCTTGTGGCCATAGTTGGGAAATGCACTATTCAAGGCCACCTTCCCCAGAGAGGTCAGCTCCTCTCCACCCCTCCTCCTCTGACACCTCAAGCAGAAGTTCTATGAGCCTGCCTAGGTCAGGGTTGACCATCCCCACCCTTGGAGCCAATACGTAAGACAGGAAAGGGCACAGCTAAAGTTCTTAACTCACTCTCTGGCCCACTCCTTTTAAAAGACACAGATGACTATTTTAGATTATTGCTTCATTGGCTCTCAGGACCCTGATGTGTGGAGCAAGCGCTCAGAACTCTATGCTGACTTCACATTTTTGCCTACAGATAGCCTTGTCTGGTTGGGGCATAGGGTATGTGATGTAATGCACAACAACATCTCAGCAAAGCTTACTGAGATTTGACCAAAGAGTCCAGTTATTCTCTTTCTTCTACTTGTTGGTTATATGGCCTTGGGCAAGACACTTAACTTCTCACTGCCTCAGGCAACTTTCTAAGACCAGAAGCTGTAGAAAGAGTACTGATCTGCATTGTAAAAGTTCCTTACTATGCCAATGAATACATCAATGAGTCATGGATCCAAACATACATGTACAGTTATACATACATGTAGATACATACATATCTATGTGTATCATCTGTGATGGAGTCCTGTCCCTTCTGACCCCTGTCCCCAACACACATACACTCCACAATCCTTAGCCCACCTAATTCCTAGTGATTCTATTTCCACATTTCTCCTTTTCTTCATCCCTACTGCTACCATCCTAGTCCAGGTCTTTGTCACATCTTTTCCGTACTATTCACATAGATTTATAACCTATCCCCCTGCCTCCAGCCTTTCCTCATTTGAATTTATCCTATATACCACTGAAAAATCATGTTAATGTATATCTTATTGCATCATCTCCCTATTAAAAGAAACCTTCAGTGGTTCCCTTTTAATTATGAATAATGCTTCAAAACCTTAGCCTGGCATTTAAAGACCTCCCTAGTATGGTCCCAACCTGTCTTGTCATCATCTCTCACTATTCTCATTCATGCATCCAATGTGGAAATCAATTTGAAAAACTTGACTTCCTAAAACACACATGTTTTTCTGCCTCTATGCCTTCATTTCCCAAGGCTCGAAATCTCCAAGTTTAAAATTTTATCTATTATTTGGCGCCTAACTCTAATGCTACTCTTTCCATGAAGCCTCCTTCTCTTAGCACACCATCCAATGGAACACAAATGGAATCTATCTTTCCTCTTGACTACCATAGCTATCTGTTCCTCTGTCATGGAACTTGTAATATGCTACCTTTTATTATCTTTTCTTCTGTCTGGGTACTTGGCATCTCTCTCTACTAGACTCCTTGAGGACAGGCACCTAGGAACACCCTCCTACTCATATATTGGGTGCCCCAAAGAAGGATACTTCAGGGCTAAGGTATTCTATAGATCTTCATCCACTAAAACCATGATTCATGAGCCTACATTGATATGTTTATTAGTCATCCAGAAAACACAATTAATTCCAAGCAAAGGCATTTAATAAACAGGCATAGTAAGAAAAGTAAAAATAAAACATTTTGCCCCATAAACCTGGGGCAAAAATATATATACACCATCCAGAAGACTGGATAAATATAAAGATATGTATGGAGAGGTGTATACATAGGGAACATATGTAGCCAGGGTATGGAACTCATGCATCTGATGCTCTAAGAAAAATGATGCCTTCTGGGGATGTCATAGCACTGCCCAGACTAGACCTTCTCTGCTGGGTGCACTGTCTCAGCTGTCCACAGCTCTGCTAGACAGGTAGCCTCTGCCAGATGCATCTAGGCACGGCCTCATTGGGCATTCAGGGGCAGAACTTCTCTCTGTTTGCAGGCCCTGACTTCAGCTGAAGCCTTTGGGCTATTGGGCTACCTCTTCTTCATGAGAAGACTTGGCTCTCTCTTGAGCTCCAGTTCAAAAGCCAGAGGCTTTTCTGTAGTTCTTTTAGAAAAGTAGCCATGTAACCAGTTCACGTGTTTTTGCCTTTCTTTATATCCCCAGAGCTTAGCATAATGCCTGGCACATAGTAAGTTCTTAATAAACTCTTCTTGCCTGACTGATTGACAGTAGCATAGATACTGTGTCAATAAAACAGCTGTCTTTGCCTCAGCCACAAGACCAGCAAAAAGCTCCAGGAAAATAAAAATCCTTCTTGGCTTTTTTTCTTTTCTTCATAAAATGGCATTTCTGTTTCCTTCCTGAGTCTTGGCGAGAAGGCAGTTCATCTTCAGCAGGAGTTTCTTTGCCCTGGGCAGTTAGCTCATTAGGATACAGAGCAGTATTCTCCCTGCTAGCAAATGCCCTCAGGCTTAGGCTTTTCTTTGGATCAAACTTTTTGGTCCAGAAGTTTGAGTCTTTCAGTCTGAGACCACACTCTAGGCTATGGCATTCCCTGTGCTTTAACCTCGGAAGGCCAGATTGTACCTGGTTATTATCTATGTAGTGGTCCCTTGCCTAGTAACCAGCTCTGAGGTTTGGAATTCCTCAGATATTTCAACTCTGGACCCTGTCTGTTTTCTCATGTAGGTGTCAGTTTTGATGCAGCTAAAGCCAGAGGGCAAGGGGATTGTCTCTCCTACCTGGGTAGCCATATTCCTAGAGTTTCATGTGCACATGCAGCCAGCCGAGGACAAAAGAGGATCACCTTTCCATCTCTATCCCAAGCACCTAGGCCGATGCCATGCACATAGTAGGCACTTATTCAATGTTTGCTGGCTTGGATTATCAATGGGTGTTTCGGTCATGTCCAACTCTTCCTAACCCCATTTGAGGTTTTCTTGGCAAAGATAGTGGAATGGTTTGCTATTTCCTTCTCCAAGTAATTTCACAGATGAAGAAACTGAGGCAAACAGGGTTAAATGACTTGCCCAGGGTCATACAGCTAGTAAGTATCTGAGGCCAGATTTGAACTCAGGTCTTCCTGACTTCAGGCAATCTATTCACTGTGCCACCCAACTGCCCCTCTGTAGGTGCTTAATAAGAGTTAAATCAGAAAGGATTGAAAAATATATGTACCTATCTATGGATGTCTTTATGGATGTGTAAGAAAAGACAGCATGGACTAGATGTGGCCTCTGATCCTCTGGTCTTTTCTAAACTTTTGGGGTGACCCATGGGGTGGGCTGGATTATTCTGATTTATGAAGTAATGAAAACTGTATGTAATTGTTCTTTCTATCCTTTTTTTCAGTTTGGATAGAAGGTGGGAAACTTAATGAATTAAGTAATCAATTAAATAGATAGACAGACAGACAGACAGATAGATAAGGCAATTTATAAGTGCTTGCCATGTGTCAAGTTGTGCTAAGCAATCCTTACCCTCAGGTAGCTTATATTCTAATAGGGAAGGTAACATACAAAAGGGAGAGGGAAGGGGAAGAAGAACCTTGAAAACAACTTTTTAAAAACCCAATAGGATAGGAACCTAAATTCTGAGAGCAAATGTAAAAGTAAGATTTGGTGAAGAAAAGGTATGCCTGGAGCTCAAGGAGCAGGGAAGGCTGCTAGGAAGGAGGTAGAAAAGACAAGAGAATGTGAGTGAAGCTTGAAGTGAAGTGAGCATAACCTGGGCACCTAATGGAATCCAAATCCAATAAACATTTATTAAGGGCCTACATCATGCCAGGCCCTGTGCTAACCACTGAGGATACAATAAATTAAAAAAGTCCTTGCCTTCAACGAGCTTACAATCTAAAGGGGGGGGGACAACAAAGAGGAGGCAAGAAAGGGGGGGAAAGGACACCATGAGGTACATGGCTCAGGGATCTCTTATTCCTGCCCAGGCAGGGCAGCAGTTACAAAGTAGAGTGATCTAAGACTCCTTTCTGCCCTCTATAAATGAAGGCATTGGGGGAAGTTTGGTATTCTGTCCTCCAGCCCTCCAATCAGAGGGGAGAGGAGGCTGAGGGTGGTAGGTTTAATGAAATGGTGGTAAGGGCCAAGGATTTGCCAGCCAGAAGACGGGGCCAGATAGGATAGGCATGCCAGTATAAGAAGGCCAATGAGGAGATGGAAAAGTCCAGATTGTGAGGAGTGGAACCTAGAGTATATTGTAGCAATATAGGTAGCATACTACAAGCCCAACAGGTCATCAAGAGACTTGAATTGGCTAAGAATGAGCCTAAGCTCCTAGAACATTGAATGAGCTTAATGTATCTCAGTCAGATGGATGAATACCACAACTATTCTATAATATTCTGGTAGAAAAAAAGCCATGATGCTTTGAGGTCATGACGGAGGCATAGCATAAACCACACACCTCAGATCAGGAAGGAATCTCTGAGACCACCTATTCTAACCCACATAGGAAGAGAAATCCCCTCTAGAACATACTCAGAAGGAGTCATCCAGTCTTTGCTTGAGGACCTCTACTGAAGAGAAAGCTACTAATTCTTAGGACAGCCTATTCTACTTTCAGATAGCTCTAGAAATTAGGAACATTTTTTCCACACTAACATCAAGGCTAAATTTGCTTTTTGCAATTTCCAACCACTGCTCCTATTTCTGCCCTCTGGGTCTAAATACAATAAATTTAATGCAAAAAAGAACTTATATTCTTACCCACCTACCCAGACCGCCCCCCTTCACAACATCCCTGTTACTCTCCAGGACAGTAGAAGAAGGAGGACAGGTAATTGTGGTTTGGGTATAGCAGACTGCTGAGCCCAAAAGAACCAAGCCAGTTCAAGGACTCAGAAATATTCTAGAAGGCTTAGGTAGTCCAAATAGCATTCAGGGATCAAGAGCAAAAGAGCTGGTGTTGGTTTAAAAATAGAAAAATTGATCAATGGAATAAATTAGGTACATAAGACCCAGAAGCAACTGAATGTTGTAACATAGTGTTCAATAAATCCAAGGACTCTAACTGCTGGGTTAAGGACTTACTGTCTGACAAAAACTGCTGGGGAAACTGAAAAGTATTTTGTCAGAAATTAGGTTCAGACCAACATCTCACACTAAAACTATATCACAATAATCTCCAAATGTATTCATGACCTAGATGTAAATGGTCATATCAAAAACAAATTAAAGGAGTAGGGAATGAGATGCCTATTGACCAAGAATGGAGATGGTCACAGGAGAATATACTATCATGGGCTCACAGAGGCAATTGAGTCCAAACCCCTCATTTTACAGATGAAGAGACTAACAAAATGGACAATTTTGATTACATAAAATTCAAATGATTTTGCAGAAACAAAATCAATGAAGTTAGAATTGGAAGGGAAGACAGTTAACTAAGAAAAAATCTTTTTGCAGCAAATTTCTCTGATTGAGGTCTGATATTCAAGATATATAAAGCATTGATTCAAATATATGGGAACAAAAGCCATTCTTTAATAGATATGTGATCAAAGAATATAAACAGGCAATTATCAAAAGACGAAAGGGAAACTATCAATAACCCTATAAAACACTCCAAATTACTAATAAGAATACTAATATGAAGAGCTTTGATGTTCTACCTCACACCAATCAGATTGGTAGTTGTACAATTGGGGATAACCAAACATGATAGAAATATAAATTCTTCATTATCTTCCCTTCGCAACATGGCTGTTTGTGATACAGCAAACAGTTCCTGTAACCAGTATAAAATATTTCAGTTGTGTCACAAGTTGACACGAAAGGACAACAACAATTGGTTAGGGGGCTATAGGAGGATAGGTACACTAATACATTAATGGTGGAGCTGTAAATTGATCCAGATGTTCTGGAAAGTAATTCAAAACTATGCCCCAAAAGTCATTAAACTGTGTTTTTGATCCAGTGACATGATTACTGTGTTTATGATCACAAAGAGAGAAGAGAGGGAAAGGACTTTTATTCTCCAAACCATTTATAGGAGTGCTTTTTGTTATACCCCAAACTGAAAACAAAATGAGTACCCCATCAACTAGGGAATAGCTTAACAGATTGTAGTATATGAATGCAATGGAACAGTTAAGTGACATAAGAAATGATGAAAGAGACAAATTCAGAGAAGCCTGAAAGGACTTTATGAACTGATGCAAAGTGAGGTCAGTAGAACAAAGGAAATGACTTATATAATGATTATAAAGCTGTAAAGCAAAGCAACCGTGAAAGACTTGAGGACTGTTAGTGCAATAACCAAGCAAAACTCCAGATAATTCACTAGAAATTATACTTTCTAGCTCTTGGCAGAAAGGTGACAGATTAGATGTGCAGAAAGAGACATACATTTTTTAGCCACATGCATAGATCTGTTTTGCTTGAATATGTTCTTTGGTTATAAGAGATAGCTTTTTTTTTTCTTCTTCAGGGCAGAGTTATAAAAGGGACTCTGTGTGTGTGTGTGTGTGTGTGTGTGTGTGTGTGTGTGTGTGTGTGTGTGTGTGTGTGTGTGTGTAGTGGGTAGGTAGTGAGAGTGAAATATGAAAAATATGCAGAAGAGAGTGGAAGGAAGTTCAGAAGGGGACACAGATAAGCAGGGAAACATTAGAACTACTGTGATAAATTTAATATATAATTAAAAACAAAAGCTGAATATGTAGTTTTCATTTTCCGTTCTTCATTATATAAGAAAATGCATAACACTGTTGATATTTTTCAAGGTCATATAATATAAATAATAAAAAAGTAGTGGAAAGTAAAAACTGTGAGTCTAAAAGAAAAGTCCCATAGACCAATTCCAAGCTAAGGAGTCAGGATTCTGGGAAACTGAGCCGCTAGTAGTTAGCATAACTCAAAGCTCCTTCACAGTATGTCTATGTGTATGTGTTATAAAAGAGATTTAATATATGTGCATACATAATCATACATATGATAGAGTTTGAAAGAGGAGTGACTATATGCCTGAGTTGAAGAGGGCTCACAAACACCTGTTACTCAGGCAGCTAGTCACTGAGCTACAGTAGGTGGTAAATTAGTAAAATAATAAAATGGGAAATTCAGTAAATTACAGTTAATTAATGAAAGCAGCTAGGTGGTACAACAGATGAGAGTATGGGACTTACAGTCCCATTATTGACGTTGATGTTGCTGAGCTGTTTCAGCTGTGTCCTGACTCTTCATGACCCCATTTGGGGTTTTCTTGGCAGATACTAGAGTGGTTTTATCCTTCTCCAATTCATTTTCACAGATGAGGAAACTGAGGCAAACAGGGTAAAGTGACTTGCCTGGGGTCATACAGCTAGTAAGTATCTGAGGTCAGATTTGAACTCAAGAAGATGAGGCTTGCTGACTCCAGGCCCAGCACTCTATCCACTGAGCCACCTAGCTGCTCCAGTCAGGAGTACTAGAGTTCACAGCTTGCCTCAGACCCATCCCAGGCAAATTATTTACCTGGTGTCTCAGTTTCCGCATTTGCAAAAGGGGGATAATAATATCAACTAACTCTTAGGGTTGTTATGAGAGTCTGATGAGTTAACATACAACTTTGCAAATGAAAGCTATTATTATTATTACTTCCTGGGCTGTAAAGGACTGTGGGGATGTTTTCCTGATGCTGTTAATAAAATAGTGTTGTTGTGGTTAGGAAGTTGGCCTTGAGGGGGTGGAGTACTAAATGTGAATGGAGAGCTAATGTACTTGGACTGACTGAGTAGAGTGGTGTGAGTGAGAGGGAGGACCAGAGAGGATGTTGTCATTGAGTCACTGGGTGGGGGTGGAGGGTGTTCAGCTGTGGATCCCTGCTCTGTTGGAGGGTATCACTGAGTGTATTCGAGGGTTCACCCCTTGAATGATCTTTGATTTGTGGGAGCGTTGAAAGTGTCAGAACTAGCACAAATACCATGCCTCCCTCCTCATTCCCCTGGTTGTGTGGGGCCGGCCGATTAGACTGAGTATATGTTGGGGCCTGGTGCTTAATCTCTCCCTAAGGAGCAATTAATTCCAAAATCCAGAGACAGTAATGGCAGAGATCTGAGACATGTTGTTACCGAAAGATGTGGTTTTAAGTCCCCAAGAGTCTCTGCTTGGGAAGAGAGCGCCTGGGGGTTCAGGATGCAGGAAGGGAATACAAGCAGTGCCGGAGTTGGAGTACCAGAATTCAATTGTCTGGGTCCATTTGAATATGTGTGTAGTCTATGTATACATGTATATATTGTATGTGTGTGTATGTGTGTGCGTGTATGTGTATGTGTGTATGTGTGTGTGTGTGTGTGTGTGTATGAGGGTAGGATGGTGGTGTAGAGAACAAAGTCTGTTGGTAAGGATGGGGCCAGGAAGAGAAATTGACCATCTTTCCAACTGACTTTTTAAAGATTCCCTCGAGGCCTGACTGGCCTCTCACCAAAACCCAAAATAGCAGCAGTCTAGTAAGTAAATATCTTCCTTCCGTTATTTTGAATTTAGACCTAGAGTCTCTGCTCTGTCTGTGCTGCCCCCTGACTTTAAGCAAAACTACTACACACAGAGGCATGGGGAAGGGGGGTGAGATGGGGAGGGGGAGAAACATTTATATAGCATGTATTATGTGGGAGGCAATGGGAGGGTGGAAGAGAGAGGGAAGGAGCAGATCACTGGCTTTAATGCTGGATTCAAATAAGCTGCTCAGGTCATCTTTTCCTTCCTGGACTTCAGTTTCTACCAATTCAACAAATATCTATTAAGCTCCTACTATATACAAGGCACTGTCTTTGCCTTAGAGATAGACAAAAGCCAAAATTGTCCCTGCTCTCGAAGAACTTACATTTTACTGTCTCTATTCCATAAACATCATTATAATCATTGTTAACAAATTACTCTGTGCCAGGCACTGTGCTAAGCACTGGGGATATAAAGGCAAAACACAGCTCCTGTGCACAGGGAGCTCACATTCTAATGGAGGAGGTAACAGTGCAAACAATGATGTACATATGAGATGAATACAGTACAAATGGGAGTGATCTCAGAGGAAAAAAATAGTGGTGGGGGGAAAAGGAAAGGTCTCTTGCAGAAGGTAGGAGGTGATCTGAATGCTGAAGGAGGCCAAGGAAGCCTCTACCTCCTGTAGAGGTGAGAAGACAGAGCGTTCTAGGTGAGGGACAATCAATGAAAAGGCACGTAGCTAGGAGGTTGAGTGTCATGTTAAAGGAACAGAATGGAGGCCAGTATCATTGGATAGAACTAGAAAGGTAGGAAGGGCTTTAAAAGCTAGAGGATTTTACTTTTGATCCTGGAGAAGATTGGGAATTACTGAGGTTGACAGGGGGGAATGGGGGGAGAAGAATAAAAGGATGATCACTTTGGCAGCAAAGGGAATGATAGACTTGAGAAGGGAGAGACTTGAGGGAGATAGACCCAGAAGAACAGTTGAGGCATGATGTGATGAGAGATTAGAGCAGGGTGGTGGGTATGTGAATGGAGAGGAGAATATGAGAGATACTGAGAAAGTAAAAAGAAAAAGACTTAACAACAGAGTGGGGTTTTTGAGCGAGCTCAAGTGAAGAATTGAGGTTGGGAGCCTGGGTGTGACTGAGGCTATGGTGGTCCCCTTTACAGTAATAGGAAAGTTGGGAAGAGGGGAAGGTTTGGGGGAAAGACAATGAGTTTTCTTTTGGATATGCTGAGTTTGAAATGCCTGTAGGCCATCCAGCTCAAGATGTCCAAAAGGCATCTGGTCATTTAATCCATGGGAGCTAATGACGTCAACATGAGATATCTCTAGAGGGAGAAGAGGGCCCAGGACAAAGCTTTGAGAGACTTCCATGATCAGTGGGCTTGACATGGATGAAAAATAGTAAAGGAGGCTGAGAAGTGGTCAGACAGGCAAGAGAATAATCAGGACAGAGTAGTTTCACAAAAATTTAGAGAGAAGAAAGTATCAAGGATGAGATAGTGATCAACAGTGTCAAAAGCTTCAGAGAGGTCAAGAAGGATGAGGACTGAGAAAAAGCCACTGGAGTCAGAAATTAAAAGGATCATCAGTAACTTTGGAGAGAGTAGTTTCAGTTGAATGATGAGATAAGAAGCCAGAGTACAGAGGCTTAGAAAGAGTGAGAGGAGAGGAAGTGGTGACATTAGTTGCAGATACCTTTTTCAAAGTGTTTGGCCAAGAAGAGAAGGAGAGATATAGATTGATACGTAGCAGAGATTGTTAGATCAAATGAGTGGTTTGTTTTTTATTACGTGTGAGGTAAGGTCCTCAGCTAGGAGAAGGAGGAGGAGTCATGGAAAGATTAAGGAAAGAATAAAAGATTTGGACTAGCTATTATAGTGAGTAGGATAGAGAATCTATTAGACAGATGTAAAAAATTGCCTTTCTACAGTGAGAGTCCAGTTGAGATTATATGGGACAAATTCGTAACTGACCTAGTCAGTACAGTTTCTGATTTTCTCCACCTCTATTCAGTAACATGTGAATAGGTTCAAAGGCCACAGATAGTAAAGGCTAGGGTATGTTAAGGAACAATTGGGAAAAGGACAAAGGGGTGAGGGACTCAAGCGTGGAGGATAATGTCAAAGTTAACTGGTTCACCAAGTGGTTGAAATAGGGAAGGGAGACATATAGCTAGTCCATTGGTGATAGCCTGGGAAATTCCTAAAGGGTGGAGAGATTGAAGGATGCTGATAAATGTGTGGATAACATCACGGACCATACCTTTCTCCTGGGGACATAAAGGGTTAATAAATAAATTCAAAGGGCTTTGCTCTCTTCCCTTTCTCAGCCTGTCTTTTTCTTCTTTCTGTGTGTGACTCATATGACATTGAGAGGACAGATTTATGGTAATATAATTATTCACTCTCAGTAAATATGGTTTGATGTATAATTAATTATCAGTGTGGATCTATGTTGTTCTGCCATTAATACAGTTATGATATGTACTTCTACATTATTTATAGAATCACAGAGTTTCAGAGGCAGAAGGGGCCTCATAGGTCATTCAGCCCAACTGGTAATGCTACAGATATAACAGATATAACCTCTATAACATACTTGGTGGGGCGAAGAAGGGAAGAGACCAAACATTTATTAAGAGTCTATAATGCACCAGGGCAACTAGGTGGGGCAGTGGATAAAGTGCCGGACCTGGAGTCAGGAAGTTCCGAGTTCAAATCTGGTCTCAGAGACTTGCTAACTATGTGACCCTGGGCAAGTCACTTCACCCTGTTTGCCTCAGTTTCCTCATCTGTAAAATGAGCTGGAGAATGAGATGGCAAACCACTCTAGTATCTTTGCCAAGAGACCCCCAAATGATCAGGACTGAAATGACTGAACAATGACATGTGTCAAGCACTGTGCTAAGAATCTTTTCTCATTTGCCCCTCACAACAACCCTAGGAAGTAGATGTTATTATGATTCCCATTCTACAGTTGAGGAATCTGAGGCAGACAGAGGTTAAGGGACTTGCCCAGAGTCACACAGAATTTGAATTTGAACTCAAGTCCTCCTGACTCCAGACCCAATTATTCTACCCACTTGGCCTTAACTACTTGACTAGTCATCATTCAGCCTCCATTTGGAAACATCCAGTGAAGAGAAACTTATTATGTAAAGTACTCACCAACCTTAAAGCACCATAGAAATGTTCATTGTAATTATAATTACAATTATAATCACTCCTCTGTTCAGCTTTTAAAATACTACATAACCCGGCTACAACCTACCTTCCCAGTCACTCTGGGCTCCAGTTACTTTTCCTCCAGCACTCTGTGATCCAGCCAAACTGGCCTTCTGTCTTTCTCACCCATGCCACTCCTTCTATCTCCATGCCTTTGCACGTTCCACTTCCCGTGCCTGGAATGCCACCCCACCCCCATTTCCAAACTATCTTGTATTTAGAATTTGTATTTATTATCTTCAATATTCATTCTGCATGTAGGTTGATTGGTTGCTGTCCTTTGTGCTCAAAGAGGATCAAAATGATATCATTAGGTTGGGGTCAAGGTACAGTGTGTCTGACTGTGGCTGATCAGACCAATACGAGCTCGGAAGCTCTGCCACAGGTGGGAAACAAATAGTCCATAGAAACATTTGGGGTGGAGATGTCTCTAAATTTGCACAGCTCATGTTTCCTTTAAGCTACTGCAATTCTGCTTTGCTCAGAGACCACAGTGCTTCTTTGATGCTGGTGCCACAGTGGATAGAATGTTGAGTCTGGAGTCAGGAAGACCCAAGTTCAAATCTGGCTTACTTACTAGCTGGATACTTACTAGCTATATGACTCTATTCATTTTTAAAAAAATGTGTTTGTCTCAGTTTCCCCAACCGTAAAAAATAAAATCATGCCTATCTCACAGGGTTGTTTTGAGGATCAAATGAGATGCTATTTGTAAAAAGTTCTTAGCACAGTGCCAGGCTATAGAAATAGGGAGGTGTTATTTAAATGCTTATTTCCTTTTCTATCTCCCTCCCACTCCTTTGCAAGCTCCTTGAGAATAGAATTTGTTTCATTCTATGTATTTATATTCCCAATTGCTAACACAGTGCTTGGCACACAGCAGGGATTTACTTAGTGTTTGTTGAATAACTGATTGATACCCCACCCCTCCCTCTGAGTCAGTCCATTTTAGTTTTGCACGTCTCTAATTGTTAGGAAGTTGTTTTCGTTTTTTTAAATTCTTTCAGAGAGTCAAAACCAGGTCCTCAGCAGTATCTGTCCACTGTTTCTACTACTATCATCTAGGGCCAAAGATCAAACCTACTCCCTCTTCCATGTGAAGAATATTTGAAACAGGACTCCCTGCCATGTCTGGTAGTCTGAGCCTGCTCTAGCATTAAAGTCATCTAGAGTTACAAGCTTGTCCTCTTTTGGCACATTGATGATGAAGACCTCCAGGTCTTCATAAAATTTTTCTTTAACCTCATCAGGGTTCGTCATGGCAGGAGCATAGGCACTCATGATGGTGGCATGGCGCTTTTGGCAAGTGGTAATCGCATTGTCGTGAGCCTGTCACTCTCCGCCCCTAATGTTCATCCAGACTGTTTGTGTCGGAGTTCTGGTAGGGCCTTCCAAGCTCATGTTGGTCTGATCAGCCACAGTCAGACCCACTGGACCTTGACTTCAACACAGTGATGTCATTTTGGTCCTCTTCAAGAACGAAGGACAACACCCACCAATTTGAAACGGGGTGTGCTGGGCTGTGTCCTGGGAGCAGCAAATGCTAATCAGCAGGGCTTGTTGGACTGTTTTGTTGATTGCCTAGACTTAAATAAGTGATGGAGAAGATGTTAATACCGCAGATCAAACTTAAAAGTACGTCCAGCTTCTTCTCTTTTTCAGAGTTGGTTGTTTAAAATTCACCAGCACACTCCTGCTTGAAGACATTCCTTCCCTCTCTTCCTTCTCTCCAGGTCTTCTCTTTTCCAGGCACGCAATCTCAGTTCCTTCGCGTATTCCTTCTTCAGTATGGTCTCCTGTTCCCTCTCCTCTGAACCCATTCCAGTTTGTCAGTGTATTTCTTAAAATGTGGCACCTGAACTCAAAAACTCAGATGTGTTCTGACTAGGACAGAGGACAATAGAACCCTCATATCCCTTGCTCTGAATACTATGGCTCTCCCAAGGCACATTAAAAACTACTATCCCATTAGTTTTCTGGATTGTTATGACTACATTGTTAACTTCAAACTGGTTCTACCCTAATACACTTAAATCTCTTTGACCTGAGTTGTTGCCTAGCCACACCTTCCTCTTAGTTCTCTGCATATTTCATCTTCTCCTTTTTGCACATGAGCAAATATTTAATTCTTGGCGAGTTCCTTTAATTTGCTATGTGTGTGTGTACCAATGGTTTTATGTGCATAGATTATAATGGGATAGATGTAGTTTTGTTTTTACTTCCTTTCTGACTTGCCAAATATTGTAAACTCTTGATTAGGTTGTCAATTACTTGGAGACAAGCTTTCTTCACTTTTGCCTAGCAAAGTGCTTGGCTCATAATAAGAATTCAAGAAAAGATTGTGAAACGGGAACTATGCCTATTTCATCTTTGTATCTCCCACAACACTTGGCACATAGCCTTGAAGAGGGCTTTTATTTATTTTTTTGCTGAATTTATATTTATTGCTGAATAAATTACAAGTGCATGGAATACATAAGGGTATATAACTAATTTCATATGTGATTATTTTGAATCTGAAGGTATTCTTTATTTTATAGAATCTAGGAGCAAGTTGACTATTATGCTGGTGTTGATAAAGTGAATCTCATTTTCCCTTTGATTTACATTATAAAATCAGAGATGCATTCCCAAGGGAAAAATTCTCTAACAGTTTGAGATGAAAACTTATATGAGAATGTGGCTGAGATGGTGAACAGCCTCATATCATGCCTGGCATTACAATGCACTAGAAGTAGTGCATGATGGGAGTTGTACTTCCTACTTGTAAATTCATGTTTTCTTTGAAGAATTTTTACCAATTTTAAGATCATTATTCCACCATCAGCCAACTGCCTGAATGATAAGAATTATTTCTATGCCCAGAGATTCCTGGATTCCACACTCATAGATACCAGACATTTGTAGCTGCCTTCCTTTGGGACAGGTTTGTAGAGGGCCCAAAAGAGCTGAGATGTAATGTGACATCTTTCCAGTAAGCATCACTAGCTAATACATGATTTATTCCATCCTAAAAATTCTTTAAATTTGAGGATTTGAGTTCTATAAAGTGAAATGTAAATTGAAATTACTGCCAACTCTAACTGACTCTTCTTCTCAATTCTAAGAAGTAGGGGCTGATATTCATTAAGCAAATATTTTTATTGGACACCTACCCAGCACCATGCTACTGGGGATATAAACGTTTGTATAAACTATTCCTGCCCTTAAGGATTTTCTGAACTTTATCCACAGGAAAAGTTAATTTAGGTTCATAAGATTTAGTGCTGGAAGTGCCCTTAGAGATGCAAGAGTTAAATTATAATACAGGAGTAGCATATAGTAAGAATAAAATACATATACATGTATATGTGTATATATGCATATATTCACACATACACATACGTGCACATATATACATACATACATATATATATATACATATATATATATATATACACACACACACACACACACACACATATGTATACAGCAAGAGCAGTTCAGGTAACAAGGGCTATGAGATCAGAACAGGCTATAGTAGCACTGTGGTTTTAGAGTGGCCAGGGAAAGCTCATGGAAAAGGAGGGACTTGTATGTGAAGAAAGATCTTTCTCTAACGTGAATAGTCATTCCCTAATTCTAGGGTCTCTCTTCTTTTGTAAAAAGAGTGATTTTTCACTCTTCTTTCACTTGAGTCTTGAGATCAATTTAGGAAGGTCTGGGGGTGGAGGAGAGAAGAGATCAGGGAAGTACAGAAAGAAGCCTAACAGTGAAGTCTCTGAGTTGACTAGGGGGAAAAGAGTGATGTTGGCAACAAGCTTGGTGATCTACCAAGTGACACTTTGTTATCTAACAACAGAGCTCAGCCTTGGCCCACTGTTTGGAGAATTCTGGTCTAAATCATGGTGGTTTTTTTTTTAATTATATGTGTGTCTGTGGGTTTTTTTTTTCAAATTTCATAAATTGGGTCCATCTGTGTCAGGTGTTTAATTTTTTTGACTGTACCCTGTACACTCCTGTTTTCCAGGCCCTGGCTGACAGTTTTTCTGTTCTTGAACAAACATACAAATATATACACATACACACACAGGTGGTGAGTTCTTTCAGGTCTTGGTGGTAGGCATGCCAGGGGGGATCCCCTTAGCTGAATGTGAAACTTGCCTCGCCCTCCCTAGGTGAGGTAGAACAAAAGTCTAACAGGAGCTAAGGGACACAGAAGGGCCTACGAACAACTTCCTGAGCCTCTATCACAATTAGCTCCTCAACCCTGTTCCTACTCCTTCCTCAGTGATCCTTTCCAGTCAATCCAGAAACTCACTGGGTTTAGATTATGCTCAGAAATGGCCATTTCAATAAGAATCTTTAACCAAATGGGTCTTTGTGAAGAACCATGTAGGGGCAAAGAACCAGAGAAGACCTGGAGAAGGACAAGGAATCTGTATTCCCTGAAGTGGTTAAAACAATGCCTTGTCCATAGTAGGCATTCTGTAAGTATTGAATCAATATATCTGCCTGTTAGAACCAATGAGGTGCAATGGAAAACCATAACATAAAAACCTAGAAAACCATAATCATACTAGATCATATTAATAATGAAAATATATGAGTAGATAAATATGAAAAAAGCTATTGACAATATTTATGTTAAAAATACAAGAAAGCGTAAGAATAAATGGATCTTTCCTTGTTACAATAAGCAATAACTATTTCAAACCATCATCTAAAATTATCCGTAATGGAGAAATGCTAGAAGCCTTTCCAATAAAATCAAGGCAAAGTAAGGGTATCCATTGTCACCTCCTATTACTTGATAATAGTTCTAGAAATGCTAGCCAAAGCAATGAGAAAAAAAATAAATTGAAAGATAAAATATTGGCAAAGAAGAGACAAAATTGTCACTATTTGAGGCTGTTGTAATACTTTACTTAGAGAACCCTGTAGATTCAACCAAAAAATGAAATAATCACTTCAATAAAGTAGCAAAATAAACCTGCAAAAGTTACCAGCATTTCTTTGCATCACAAATGAAAACTAGCAGAAGGAAATAGGAAAAGGAAGTTCATTCAAAATAACTACTAAACATATAAAATATCTGGATGTTAACCTACCAAGACACATTTACGATTTATAAAAATACAACTATAAAACATTCTACAAAAATAAAACAAGACATAATTGGAGACATTAATTCTTCATGGTTGAGATATACAAATGTAATTTAAAATGATGATACTACCTTAATTGATTTACAGATTTAATTTCATGCCAATCAAATCATCAAGGTATTACTTCAAAGAAATAGACAAAATTCATCTAGAGGAATGATAGGTCAAGAATCTTAAAAGAAATCAGGGGAAAAAGGTGAAAAGGAAAGGGGTCTATGGTATCAGATCTTAAACTATACTTCAAACCAGTTATCATCAAAATTATTTGGTACTGGTTAAAAATAGATTAGTTGATCAATTTAATATATTAGATACACAAAACTCAGAAATAATCAAATGAAATAGTATGATCAACACAAGTGTACAAATTACTGGGCTTTGGATTCCCTATCTGACAAAACTTTTGGGAAAACTGGAAAGCAGTCTGGCAGAAATTAGGTTATATCACTAACTTATGTCATGTACATAAACTTCAAATGGAGAAAACTTGAACATAAAAAAAATCATATGAATGAAAAATGAATTTTAAAAAGTATTTATTAAGCACTAACTATGTGGTAGACACTAAACCAAATGTTGTATTGCCAAGTGACAGGCTCTGACCCCTAGGAGTTCACATTTTGAAGGGTGAAGATAGCACATAAAAGGGAGCTAGAAATGTAAATGGTTGCCAGTAGGAAAGGTATGCATGTAGAATGCCATGGCATGATTTGGAAATGGTCAAGAAGTACCCATCAACAATTGTTGTTGTTTGTCCTTCATTTTTGAAGAGGACCAATGGCATCATAGTGATGTCTTCACTGGTGACTGAATTGGATTTAAGTGAGGCAGAGTTGCACAAAGTTGTCAGCCTCATCAATGTCTAGCAGCAAGACAAAAGTCAGGACAAACTGGTGATTGCCCAGGATCCAGTGGATGACCTTGGTGTCTTCCATGCCTGACCAAGCTCTAAGTCCTCCACAGCACCTGCTTCATGGGCTGTTGGAACGAATTGTTCTCATCTGTCCATTCTACTACAGAATCTTCACATGCTTGGGGTAGACACCTCTCTAACTCACTGACAGATTTGTGGCCCATTGGTTACCCTCAACCTGATTTAGCCTGTCTGCTGAGACGGTTTACTAGGATGTGGCTCATGCTACAGCTTCTTGGAGCCATGGGTGAGAGTTGAGTATCAGGTGGACACCAAAGGTGGATGAGCAGCCCTGAAAAGGGCTCAGCAAGCCCTCACAATGGAGGTGCTAGTCCTCCTTAAATACCTACACGCCCCATAATTAGTTAGTGAAAAAAAGGAAGAAGTCTGCTTTCACAACTATGTATTGGAGGAGAATTCTTAGCTGAACAAGGCATAAGGCTAATCATAAAAGATAAAAGAAGATAATTTTTATTACATAAAATTGAAATTATTTTGCACAAGCAAAATAAAGACAGTTGAATCAGGAAGGAAGCAATTGGGGGAAAAACTTTACAAAAATTTTTTGCTCATAAAAGTCTAAAATTCAAGCTATATAAAGAATTGATAAAAATATGTAAGAACAAAAGCCATTCCCCAATAGATAAATGGCCAAACGTTTCTCACAAAAATCAAATGAAAAATCTCCAAATCACTAATAATTAGAAAAACACAAATTCAAAACCCTGAGGTCCTATTTCACACCTATCAGATTGGCAAAATGACAAAAGCAGAAAATAACAATCATTTGAGAGATTCTGGAAGAACAAGCACATGGATACATTGTTGATACAGTTATGAATTGGTTCGACCATTCTGGAAAATGATTTGGGACTACACCCCAAAGTCACTACACCCTTTAACCCAGCAATACTTCTATGAAGCAGCTTTGTCAATACTGTGTTTAATGGTATATATACCCATACGTATATGTGTGTGTGTATATGCATATATAATTATACATGTATGTATATAATTATATATATATTAAGTTTGTCTACGATGGTAATTTACCATGTGACAGGCACTGGGCTACAAATATAAACAAGCAAGATAAGATAGAGATAGAGATATTTTAAAAACTAAGTTCTAAGTTATGGACTGGATATATGTGGAGAAGTGCAAAGGGGAGCAGAAGTAGCAATCCTTGCCTGTCCTCGATGAATTTATAATTTAATCTTGCTCAAAAGCCTAAAGTGGTTGCTCATTATCTCCCTATAAAATGGGGGTGTTGGGATAGATGACCACTAAGGTTATCTTCCCACTTTAAATCTATGATCTTCTGATTATTATTGTTAGTAAGAATCCATCACTTTATTCTGACCAGCTCCTTTGACTCATCTGTGCTTGTTATCTTGGGACCTTTTTAATCTGGGGATCTCCAAACATAGCATGAGTTCAAGGAAATGAGGTTGATGGCCTTTGAATCTGTTTCTTATGGTCTGCTGGGCTTTGATGTACAGTCAAACTTCGATTAACCAGAATGCTCAGGAAATGGGTGGCGGCAGTAGATTCTGGTGAATTAAGTTTTCTGAGTAATTGAGGGTTTTATTGAAAACGTGCCTTGTTTCAATCTCTGTGGCATAGAAATCTTAAATTATACTTAATCTGGAAATAAACATTCTTATGCAATTTGGTGCTGAACTTCCTTTAGAGCATTATCTCCTGTTCTTCTCTTCCACACAATGTTTACTCCAGTCAGTCTGGACTGCTGAACATACCCAGGGATTTCCCATCTCCCTGCTTTCCTGCCTGTTCCTTCTGCCTGGAGGGTCCTTCCCCTAGAGTTCTACCTAACCAACTCCTACACCTTCTTCAAGTCCCAATCCAAATTCCATTTTCTCTATAAAATCTTCCCTGATTTGCCCAAGCCAGGAATAAGTTCTTTCTCCCTTGATGCACTAGAGTACTTTGTTTTAAGAGACTGCTAAATTTTTGCATTCTACTTTGTACTATATTTCTTTGTGTAACTTTCTCTTATTTCCCTTACTAGAACAGAGGCTCCTTGAAGGTAGGTAGGGAATGATGCCTGTTCCAGCTTTGCATCTCCCACAGCATCTAGCACATAGTAATTATTTGATAAATTTATTTTGAATAAACAAATGAATGCATAATAGGAGAGAAGAACATTCAAATAAAAATGATTTAAATGTATGATTGAGTGCAACAAATAGAACCCAAACTCTCAAATAAATAGTTTTCTTCCCTCTGCTGTTTAGAAGAATTGTACAAATCATAAGGGCACAACATCAGATGAGGATTTCCTTAAATGTTAATTGAGCCAACAAGCAATTATTAAGTGATTACTGTGTGCCAGTATAACATAAGCAAAAAGAAATATATATAAGCAAATAACAGCAAAAAGAATGCAAATATAAGCAAATAGAAAGACAACCCTTGCCCTCAGGGAGTTTATATACTACTTGAAGATAACACATGGAAGGAAGCTGAAAAGGGGAGAAAGGGAAAGTGTCCAGCACAAGGACATGATAGATAAGCCCAGGGGAGTGTAGCCTGGTGGGAAATGAAGAGCTGGTTGGTCTGGGTGCCCTCTTTAAATGGAGGTTCTGAAAGGGGTCTTCCAATC
Source organism: Phascolarctos cinereus (assembly GCF_003287225.1). Lineage (NCBI taxonomy): Eukaryota > Metazoa > Chordata > Mammalia > Diprotodontia > Phascolarctidae > Phascolarctos > Phascolarctos cinereus. The sequence continues at coordinate 145,951,655 of NW_027555625.1, read as the reverse complement.
AGAAAGAGAGACTCCAGAGGCAGAGGGCACTTCCAGGCTCCAGGGCTCACATAGGATGACATATTACAGCATATATAATGATATTAACATAATGATATATTAAGTTTCAAGGTTTACAAAATGCTTTTCTCATGACATCCCATGAGGTAGGTTTTATTGTCCCCATTTTACAGATGAGAAGACTGAGGCTTGAGAAATTAAGTGGTTTGACTTAGATCGCCAGGTATAGTTGTACCTGAGCCTTCTGATTCTGATTAGGCAGCTAGGTGGTGCAGTGGATATAGAACTGGGCCTGGAATCAGAGACATCTGAGTTCAAATCCTGCTTCAGACATTTATTAGCTGTGTGACTCTGGGCACTTAACCTGTTTGCCTCAGTTTTGCTATCTGTAAAATGGGGATAATAGCACCTTCCTCCAAGGTTGTTGTGAGGATCAAATGAGATGATATTTGTAAAGCATTCTGTAAACCTTAAAGCTTTATACAAATGCCGTTACTACAATTACTACCACGATGATGGCTACTACTACTAATTGTTAAGCCCATGGTACTTTCTGCTTCACCTTGCTGTTAGCTCTAGTCCCTCATAAACCCTGACACAGGGTTGTTGTGAGGATCAAATAAGATAGTATATGTAAAGTGCTTGAAATAGCACAGTGGAAGTGCTCAATGAATGCTCCCTCACTGCCTCCTTTTCTCCCTCTTTCTCTTCCTTCCTTCCTTCCTTCCTTCCTTCCTTCCTTCCTTCCTTCCTTCCTTCCTTCCTTCCTTCCTTCCTTCCTTCCTTCCTTCCTTCCTTCCTTCCTTCCTTCCTTCTTCCCTTCTCTCCCACGTCTATAGAACTGTACAATGATCACTAATTTCCCTGCAGACAGATGAGCTTCAGACCCTGCAAGACCATCAATTATCAGCTCAATCAAGACACAATGATGCCCACCAGTCTCTTCTGACTCCAGAGAGTAAGTTCAGTGTTTCAGAAGAGTTTCTCATCATGACTGAAGCAAAGCAGCTTTTCAGTGAACCCTCAGAAATTTTAATTCTCCAGAACCCTCTGCCACCTCCCCTTTCCTAAATATCCTGGCTAACTGAAGATTGACTGTACATTGAATTACACTAGACCACAGAAAATAGGTTCAAAACCTACTAACTTTGCTTCCTGAATTAACAATGCTTGGAGATCCCCCAATAAAAGGGTCCCAAGATGGCAAGCACAGATAAAGCAAAGCAGCTGGCCAGGATAAGATGACAGGCTTTCTTCAACAATAGTAACCATAGAGTCAGAGCTAGAAGGGGTCTTACTGGTCATTTAATCCAACCCTCCTCTTTTTTTTTTAAGAACAAGAATACCAAGGCTCAGAGAGATGAGGGGTTTTGTCACACGACTTGTAGAAGAGCTTGCATTAATATAGCTCTTTATAGCATTATATCATTTGATCTTCACAACAATCCTATGAGAAGGGTGGGGGGAGGTTAGAATAAGCATTTATTAAGCACCTACTAAATGCCAGGCACTGTGCTAAGTACAAAGATCACCTCATTTGGTCCTTACAACAACCCTGAGAGGTATTATTATCTCTCTCTCTCTCTCTCCGTCTCTCTCTGTATATATATATATATATATGTATGTATGTATATACATATATGTATATGTATATATATATATACATACATATATGTTATTATACCCATTTTGCATTTGAGGAAATTGAGGCAGAGGTTAAGTGACTTGCCTAGGGTCACACATCTGGCCTGAGGCTAGATTTGTACCAAAGCAGTCCTGGCATTCTATCGAGCTACCTCTAGGAAGTAAGATGTCAAATGTTCTTTGTTGTTGTTGTTCAGTCACATGCAACTTTTCATGACCCCTTTTGGGGTTTCCTTGGCAAAGACACTGGAGTGGTTTGCCCTTTCTTTCTCCAGCTCATTTTACAGATGAGGAAACTGAGTCAAACAGGGTTAAGTGACTTGCTCAGGTTCATTCAGCTAGAAAGTGTCTAAGGCCAGATTTGAACTCAGGTGTTCCTGACTCAGGGCTCAGTGTTCTATCTACTGTGCCACCTAGCTAAGATAAGAACAAATTCCTTATCCCTGTTTTATAGATGAAGAAATTGAGGGTCAGAGAGATAAAGTGACTTGCTTGAAGAAAAGGGGCCAGGATTCAAACCCTGGTCTCCTGGGAGGCAGCAAAGACAAGCACTGATCTGGGAATCAAGCAACCCTGATTGTAGTCTTAGCTATGTCCCTAATTCACCTTGAGACCTTGAGCAAGTTATTTGGAGGCATCACAGTAAAGTGGAAAGAATGCTGATTCTTTAGAGAACCAGGGTTTAAAGCCCACTTTTGACACTTGGTACCTCTGGGACCCTCACCAAGCCACTTAAGTTCCTTGGGACTCAGTTTCCTCATTTGTAAAATGAAGGAATTGGTCTAGCTGGTGTCCAAGTCCATCTTTCCAGTTTCAAATCTATAAGCCTATAAATCATTTCCCCTCTTGAAGCCTCGGTGTCATCTGTAAAATGATGGGGTTAAATTAGATGACCTCTAAGCGCCCTTCTGGATCCAACATTCTGTGCTCTACCGATCTAGGAGAAGTTCCACCTCACCACAAAATCAAATGAAATCTAAGTCCTGCTCCTGTTGGGTATGCTCCCCTCCTCTGTTAGATGAAGAACATACAATGTGTAACACCTCTTCCCCCTCTTCTAATAACATAAGGACCTCTTATAGAAGGTGGACGCCTCCGGTTATTTCCATTTCTGGGATGGCTGTCCTTTAGACCAGCCTAGAGGATGGAGGCTTGGTCCCAAGAAAGAGTTTCAGAGCCTTGGGCCTGCCCCAAGAGAGGGCTCTTGGGAAGAATTCCTCTGGGTTCATTGCCAAGGAGAAGATATTCCCTAGCCATAATGCCAACTGAAGCCATATCCAGCACCTGCTTTTCTTCTCTTTCTGATAAGGCCTATCACTGAGGGCTGACACTTGGAAAGTTTTCTGGACTGTGGTCCAGCCCCTGCTGCTGCTGACGGGATCCACTTGCATTATCAGCCACACCTTTTTTTTTTTTTAACCACTTCCCCTTTCATGGAGTTAGAGTTAATCTGAAAGAATGATTTCTAAACAAAAAGGAAGGGCACCCAAAAGATGCTCCCACACACTGAGGCAAGAATAGAACGGAGATCTAGTGGTGGTTCTGTGTGTGCACATACACGGGCATGGGCACATGCATGTGCATGGCATGGAAACGTATGTGTGTATGTGTGCCCAGATCTTCCTGTCAAGCACAGGTGGCCTTGCATGGAGACTTGCATTAGTCTGTGTCCATTTATTGGGTGTCCCAAAAGTCCTGGTGCCATTATAAGCTTTGATAGCTTTTGGCAAGCTATTAACGCTTATTAATAGCTATTAAAGCTTAAAACTGCAATAGGCCTTTTAGGACACTATGTGTTTATGGATGTGTGCATGTATGCATGCACACACGCATACGTGTGTACAAAAAATCCAACTTTGTACGTGTCAGATCTCAGTCCCTGATGGCGAGCATCATAGTAAAGGGAAAGAGCAGTAGACTTCGAGTCAAGGGAGAGCTGAGTTCAACTCCTTCCTCTAATACTTAATAACTGTGTGGCCACGGGCAAGACTTTTAATCTCTGTTGTCTAATTTTTCACATCTATAAAATGAGAACAATAATAACCATAGTGCATACTTTGAGAGAAACGTGTGTGTGTGTGTGTGTGTGTGTGTGTGTGTGTGTGTGTGTGAGAGAGAGAGAGAGAGAGAGAGAGAGAGAGAGGAGAGAGAGAGAGAGAAAGAGAGAGAGTGTGCAAGAGCTGACCATGGAGTCAGGGAGACCTGTGTTCAAATTCTGCCTCTAACATATGCTTGCTATGTGATCCTGGACAAGTTGATTACCTTGTCAAAGCCACAGTAACTGTGCAAGGTGTTAAATTACAGTTGAGTTGATGATCAGCATGAGTGAAGGGAGTTTCCCCACTGGGACTTCCCCCTCCAGGAAACCACAGGTCTGGAACAACAACAGCACCTACCTCGCAGGGGTTGTTGGGAGGTTCAAATGAGATAATGTTCATAAAAGTATTTGTAAACAATGAAATGCCATCGAAATGTCAGCTATTATTTCTAGGATTTGAATCTGCTTGAGTCTGCTGGATGAATTCATGTGTTCGTGTGTTGACTGGGGGGGTTAATGGCAGTCTTGCTAATGGTGCAGATTTTGTGCTGAGGAGGAGGGCTGGGGTGGAGGCCACGGGACCTGCAGCGGCCAGGTGTGCATTGCCCAGTTGGGGCAGATGAGCCATCAGCCACTCCATTGCACACCTGTCCCTGGGTCAGGTATAGCTACTCTCCTTTCCTGGGAAAGAGCAGAGGCCAGGATGGGAGAGTGGGTGAGGTGGGTCACCTCTCCCACAACTGGGATGCATTACTTGGCAGCTGTCCTTCTACCTGACACCAAAAAGTCCACCAAGGAAAGGGCTCAAAGGACTCTGGGAGGATGGCAGAACATGCCCCCGAGCTGACAAAATCCCAGTCCACCTGGACAGCCCTGAGGTGAGCTCACTGAGAGAAGCTGCCCTTTGTGACTCCTCCCTGGGGCTGTGTCTGTCTTCCACCTTGGATTATGACTTGCTGTCAGTAATTAGTCATGTATACAATTACTTGTCTCTAATGGCCGGTGAGATAAGGCCCATGAAAAGGACATCCCAGGGCCCCCATAAGAGGGAATTTGTGACAATCTAGACCTGGGCTAAGCTAAGCCGGGCTTAAGGATTTTTGTTTATTTGGACCAGACCTGCAATTTCACTGGAGTAGAGAGTTATAATATAGAAAGAATTTATAGAATATAGAAAGAATTGATGCAGGCCTGCATCAATATAGAGAAAAGCTTTAGTCAATCTATGCTAAAATATTGTGTAAATGACTTTAGCCTACCTGGGACACTCAGAGACCAGAGGACCAGGGGACAAGGCTCTTTTCAAACTGGTTTCAAATTGATTTGTGTAATAGGAAATTACGCTTCACTAATCTACTAAAGATATTTGAAAAAGTGTAAAACAACAACAAAAACAGAACAAAAGAAAACCAGGAGATGTAATCTATTTTCTGAAAACTTGTCAAAAGCCTCTGACAAGATTGTGCCAAACGCTTTAACATATATAGATATATTTTGATTTATCGGAGAATTGGGAATTGATTTAAAGTCATGAAACAAAAGAGAGGCAAAAACATGGGCACTTTTCTGGATAAAGGCTAAGTGTCAACGGAGGGAGTAAACAAAATATTCCCCTAGCGTACTCATTTTTCAACTTATGGGGGCTGACCCTTGGTCAGGAAAGGATCAAGAAAATTCACCACCTTCTGATCCCATCTCTCTACTCAAAGATCCTTAGATACTTTTGTCCTATAGGACTCTGGTTCAGAGCAGAATGAGTCTCCCTCTCTACAGGCCAGGGGCACTGGGCAGAGTAGTCATTCCTTGCCACAGCATGCAGAATCCTGGGGTCCCGAAGGCCTCAGAAAGACACTGCATAGCAAGGAGGAGGCCTCACCCTGTGTTCTAGTAGGCCCTTCATTAGCTGAGAAGACCACCCTAGGGAGATGGAGATGCCCAACCTCAAGGAGCTTTCCCTGGAGAGAGGGGGAGCAAATCCACATTAAAGGCTAGGAACTACAGACCCCAAAAGGAAAGAGACTTCCCTAGGGTCATCCATAGAAACGTTTGTGGAGAAGAACTGGGAAGAGACCTCTGAATAAAATCCAGAATGAATGCTGCTTCTGGAGTCTGGAGGACCTGGGTTCAAATTCACCTCTGAAGCTTACTATTAATGTGACCTTGGACAAGACACTTAGCTTCCCTGGGCCTCAGTTTCCCCATCTGTAAAATGAGAAGGTTGGACCGGATGTCTTCTGAGCTTCCTTCCAACTCTAATTCTATGATCTTTTGGCTGCTCCGACTCAACTCCCAGAAAGATTTTACTGATGTCTGCCAAAGGAAGATGACTGAAAGAAGGGAGGGGCCGAAGATTAGAGCCTCTGTAGAGCACTGGGTGCTTTGGGCAAAGCCCAGGGGGACTCGGTATACTTCAAATGAATATGCTCACTGACTGGTAATAATTTGGGCTCTGGAGAGATATTGGAGGCCCTTGGCTAACCGAATTATTCTCTTGCTCTGAGCCAACTTCCCTATTTGAGTCTGCTAAAGCTGGGGGTGGAAAGCGCCTTCCTGTAATGAAAGGGTTAATCTAACCACTGAAACTCCCAGCCAGTCATTCAGAGGCTTTGACACCCAAATTTCAGTGGCTCCCAGGGCATTTTGGGGGCCTTTTCCCCCACTCCATTTACTCTGCTCCTTCCTCTATCACTCTGTATCTTTTTGCCCACTTCCCAATTTCATCCCTCCTCTCTGCTCCCTTTCCTGATCCTCTTAGCCTGTTTTATTCCCCTTTCTTATTCTCTCTTGAAATGTTTTCCCTCTTTCATCTTACACATCATGTTCTATTTCTTTCCCAGGTGCACCCACTCCTGCCTTGGTTTTCCTTCATCATTTTCCCTCCCCCTCCTTTCATTTCCTCCGTTAATAGGTGTTCTTGGCCTGTGAGGTCATGAGTGGCTTTGGAGAGGGCTCACAGAGTAGCTTGGGAGAGCCTTTCCAAATCTGTATTCCCTCCTATTTCTTCAGGCCCAGATGTTGAAGGATAAGCCACCTGTCCCTTCCAGCTGCCCAGTCTGAGCCTGGACACAGACTCAAAAGATGAGTTCATGATGGGCAAAGGCATGCAGAAGGTGGGTTGCATTGGGGTCATCCTTTATGCCCCCCTCACAGCCCAGTTGATGCTAATCTCTACTGGGTATCTCGACTGCTTCATTGGCCATACTTGCAGTCTGGAAGCCCCCCAAGGACTTCCTTCCCTGGCTCATCATTCCCACTCCTCAAAAGAGTAGCACCACAACCCTCTACACTGCTCCACATAGGAATCCCTTCTTCTAGCATCCTGGACAGCTTCTGATTTATATATTTCCAATGAAAGGAAATGGCATAGTGGAAAGAATGTTAGACTTTAAGTCTGAGAGAGACCTAGATTCAAATCCTGCCCCTGACACTTAGTAGCAATGTGACCACGAGCAAATTACCTAAACTATTGTGAATGTCAGATTGGTCTTCTGTAAAATAGGAAGAATAATAAGAGATATAGTGCCCACCTCATAGAGTCGTCATGAGGTTCAAATGAGATAATATTCGTCAAGTGCTTAGTGAACTTTAAAGTACTCTATGTGCCAGTAATTACTTCTATTGCTGGAGAGCAATTCTTGCTCCCCAATCCCTGCAGCCAGGCCCTATGGGTCACCTTTTACCACCCTCCACCTTCCCCTCCAGGGCTTCTCAGCCCCCAATTTCACTCTAAGGAAGGCTAATATTTTCAAACCTTAATTTCAAATCCCCAGGGCCCCTTGAGCCTCTGCCCAGCCTGTTATTTTGCAGAATTTCTCTTACAACCGCCCACTCTCCAGTTCTGCTTATTACTCTTGCCCCTGAGTGGGAGCTGACTCACAAGGGGGGTGTGGGGGGGAATTTTAAGCTATTTCAAAACCTTTACCAGAAAATTAGGGGTTTCATGCAGCCCTTGTTTATAAAAAGAACCTCCCCAAAAAAGTCATTAAAAATCCACATGTGTATGGAAAGAGTTAATAGGTTGACTGGTGGGGACCTTCCAAGGCTGGAGAGGAACCAGTTTCCCTACTCACACTTTGTATGTCTTGTTTGAATAGAGCAGGTAGTTGCAGAAACTTGACTAAGATTCATAAAATCCTAGAACTAAAAAGGACCTTAGAGGTTATTTAGTCTAACTTCTTCATTTTTCAAATGAGAAAGCTGGGAGGCCCAGAGAGATGAAGCAACTTATTTAAGATCGCAGAGCTAGCGGACAGCTTAGAGCTCAGATCTCTTGGCTCTCAATTTAGGGTGCTTTCCCCAAGTGCGTGCTGCCTCTGTCTGGCTCATTCCTGGGGTGCCCAGGGAGACAGGTCCTAAGCAAATACAGGTTAGTTTCTCAAAGGGTTTGTGTTTTTATAGGAGGCTGGGAGATGGATTTTTTTTCAAGAACATTGTCGGAATATCTCTCTATCCTGCCAGCTAAGGGCATAGCCTAGTCTCTTCTCCCTGGACCCACAGGAGGAATGATTGAATGAATATTAGAAACAAAGCTGTACCTTGAGTGAAGAAGGGACTGGAGCTTTGCTCTAAGGCGCTGAAATCTAAAGGAAATTGTTTCCCCTTCCCCCATCAGCTGATTTTGTCTTAATGACTTCTGTTTTTTCGACAAAGCAGATTACATTTTATTTTGTTTTTTCCCGCCACTTAATAGTATTTTATTTTTTCCAATTACACCTAAAGAGTTTTCAATATTCACTTTTAAAAGATTTTGAGTTCCAAATTTTTTTCTCCCTCCCTCCTTTCCCTCTCCCTCCACAAGACGACATGCATTCTGATATAGGTTATACATATACAATCATATTAAACATATTTCCACATTAGTCATGTTGTGAAAGAAGAATCAGAACAAAAGGGGAAAACCATGAGAAAGAAAAAACAAAAAAAGGGAAAATAGTATGCTTCAATCTGCATTCAGACTCCATAGTTCTTTCTCTGGATGTGAATAGCATTTTCCTATCATGAGTCTTTTGGAATTGTCTTGGATCATTGTATTGCTGAGAAGAGCTAAGTCTATCATAGTTGATCATAGCACAATGTTGCTGTTACTGTGTACAATGTTCTCCTGGTTCTGCTCACTTCACTCTTCATTAGTTCATGTAAATCTTTCCAGGTTTTCCTGAAATCTGCCTGCTCATCATTTCTTATAGCACAATAGTATTCCATTGCATTCATACACCACAATGATTAGCCATTCTCCAATTGATGGGCATACCCTCAATTTCCAATTCTTTGCCACCACAAAAAGAGTTGCTATAAACATTTTTGTACACGTGGGTCCTTTTCCCTTTATTATGATCTCTTTGGGACATAGACCTTGTAGTGGCATTGCTGAATCAAAGGATATGAACAGTTTTATAGCCCTTTGGATATAGTTCTAAATTGCTCTCCAGAATGGTTGGATCAATTCACAGCTCCAACAATGCATTAGTACTCTGATTTTCTCAAATCTTCTCCAACATTTATCATTTTCTTTTTCTGTCATATTAGCCAATCTGATAGGTGTGAGGTAGTACATCAGAATTGTTTTAATTTGCATTTCTCTAATCAATAGTGATCTAGAGCATTTTTTTCTTATGACTATAGATAGCTTTAATTTCTTCATCTGAAAACTGCCTGTTCATATCCTTTGACCCTTTATCAATTGGGGAATGACTTGCATGCTTATAAATTTGACTCAGTTTTCTATATGTTTTAGAAGTGAGACCTTTATCAAAAACACTGGCAGTAAAAATTGTTTCCCAGCTTTCTGCTTTCCTTTTAATCTTAGTTGCATTGGCTTTGTTTGTACAAAATCTTTTTAATTTAATGTAATCAAAATTATCCATTTTGTATTTCATAATGTTCTCCACCTTTTGTTTGCTCACAAATTCTTCCTTTCTCCATAGATCTGACAGGTAAACTATTCCTTGCTTTCCTAATTTGCTTATGGTATCACCCTTTATGTCTAAATCATGTACCCATTTTGATCTTATCTTGGTATATGGTGTAAGATGTTGGTCCCAGGGGTGGGGAACCTGTGGCCTTGAGGCCCACCCCTGGTCTAGTAGATTATAAATTTGATGTGAGGCTTATCTATTCTGCTTGCCCCAGGGACCAAAATTGTGAGCTAGGAAGGACCCTACAGGTCATTCAGCAGGTCTCAGAGTGAAATCAAAGCCAAGGTGTTAAATTTCTGTGAGCTTCTTGAGGGCTGGACCCATTGCTGTGATTTGTAAATATTCACCACCACAATAAGCTGAAATCTGGGAGAGAACACAACTGATTGATACCCTGTACCGTAGAACTGAATTAGTAGACTATAACCGGCTTGTTGCTATCTAGGATATTGCAAGCTTATCTAGTAAAGGTACTAAGGCTTTGAACAGAACTCAAAACTAGAGCTGACAATGATTTGGAAGCTCAGAGTTGGAAGGGTCCTTAAAAATTATCTATTCCAACTCCTGACCTGATGCAAGAAATTCTTCCACAAACTCCAGACCATGCTTGAATATTTACAGTAATGGGGTATCTACTCTTTCCCCAACATACTATTTCCATGGTTGGACCACGCTAACTGTTAGAATATCCTTCCTTATATTGAGCTAGAATCAGCCTCCTCCTTGTACTTTCCACTCAGTGGTTTTCATCTTCTCTGCTGGTACTATACAGAATAAATCTAATCCCTCTTCCATATAATCGCTTTTCAAATATTTGTTTTGCCTAAACCTTCTCTTCTCCTGCTAAGCATCCTCATTTGTACAAGAAACCAGATAAGAAGTACAAGGAGGGTCTACTCTCATATACATTTCACTTGGAACTCAGTCAGGTAAAGCCACTAGCCCCTACTGCTTTCACCTTGCCCAAATTTAGCCCCATCCCTAGGCTACAGAGTGACCCTGACTGTGTAATTCTGAATGTGGGATGACAAGGCCCTACTTGCATCTCCACAGGGAGATATCCCCAGTAACTTTTACATAGCAAAATTCAGACAGTAAATTTTGATGATCTGCAGAGAGGGGAGAGGAGAATGGCAATTCTCCCTTTACCACCTTCTTCCTTCATACTCTACTGAACCCTGGCCCCACCTTCTAGTGCATTTGGGGTAAAGGGAGAAGGAAGCTATTGACTTTATTGAGATCTAGGACATGGCAGGCTTGGAAGGTTCTCAAAGAAGAAAGAATAACTATTAAGTCCTACCTCCACAGATTGGTGGATAAGATCCCAAGTGAGGTAAGGACAAACCAGTAGGTAACTGCCATGCAAGAAAGGAAATCAAGTCTCTAGGAATATCTGAATTTCCTACATGAAGTACTGATCTGGCAAGTAGACAATTTGAAGCTACAAGCAGCACAAAGCACAATGCCTTGTAAATTAACAAGCTAAATAAATACTTGTTGGATGAGATTGAATTTTCAGAGGACAAATCGGCTTGGAAGGCTCTGCACTTCCCACAAGGATGAATCAGCAAAATAGCAGGAGGGGGGTAGGGTGGGGAGGTGGCAGTCTGGGCAGCTAGATGACTAAGTGGATAGAACACTGGGCTTGGAATCAGGCTTGGAACTCATCTTTGCGAGTTCAAATCCAGCCTCAGACATGTACTAGCTGTGTGACACCTGGCAAAGTCATTTAATCCTGTTTCCCCAAGCTCCTCATCTGTGAAAAACGAACTGGAGAAGGAAATGGCAAACTACTCCACTATCTTTGCCAAGGAAACCCCAAAAATGGTGTAGTGAAGAGTCAGAAACAGCTCAACAACAACAAAGAGCAATCTCAGGAAAAGAAACTGAATAAACCATAACTGAGCTCCCCAAGAATGAAACCCTAGGGCAAAACGGATTTACAGGAAAATCCTACCTAACATTCAAAGACCAATGAATTCCAATATTACAGAAACTTTGCAAAGATAAGAAGAGACCTTACAAATTTCCTTTTGTCATACAAACATGGTCTTAATACCTAAGCCAGGGAGGGTCAGAACTGAGAAAGAAAACTATAAACAAACATCTCTAATGAACATTGATGCCAAAATTTCAAATAAAATATTAGCAAAGAGGCTATGCCAAATATTTAAAAAATATGATACACAATGAACAGGTTGGATTTATGCCAGGAGTGTAGAGTTGGTTCGATATTTGAAAATTATAAATATAATGGACCATATTATTAATATGATATATTGGTCTACAGTCTACACCTAGATCTTGACATAATAAGATCAATAAAAATCATAGGATTGTATCAATTGCAATAAGCTTTTAACAAAATACAACACCCATTTCTGTTAAAAAGAAACACTAGAAAATAAAAGAATAAATGTACTTTCACTGAACATGTTAAGAAGTATCTACCTAAAACCAAAAACCAGCCTTATGTGTAATAGGGATAAAGTAGAGGTCTTTCTGAAATGATGAGGGGCTGTCGGCTTCTGTCTTTTGTTATAGTGGAGCTTGACTGACTTGATCAATCAAATCAATCAATAAACATTGACTAAATGCCTACTACGTGCCTGCCAAATACTGTGCTAGGCACCAGGGATAAAAAGACAAAAATGAAACAATTCTTGCCTTCAAGGAGTATAGATCTGTTGGGAGGAGCAACACATGCAAATATTTTTGTTGAATTGTTTTGCAATCATCTCTGACTCTTTCTGACCCCATTTGGAGTTTTCTTGGCAAAGTTACTGGAGTGGTTTGCCATTTTCTTCTCCAGCTCATTTTACCAATGGGGAAACTGAGGCAAACTGAGTTAAATGGCTTGTCCAGCATCACAGAGCCAGCAAGTGTCTGAGGTCAGCTTTGAACTCAGGAAGTTGAGTCTTCCTGACTACAGGTCTAGTATTCTAACCAATGTACCACCACGCAAATATCAGTGTATGTAAAATATACACAAAGTGAATACAAGGTAAGTTTGGCGGGGTTAGCTCTAGCACCTAGAGGGATCAAGGAAGAGCTCAGAGGTGGTAGTTTATGGATACTAGGAATTCTTGGAGGCAGAGTGGAGGAGGAAGGGCATTCTGGGCACGGCAGACAGCCTGTGGAATGGCAAGGAGATCACAGACGGAATGTTGCATGTTCGAAACATGCAGATGGACAGTTTGGCTGGGTCATTGAGTATGGTGAAGGGAAGGAATTTGTAACAAATTTGGAAAGGTGGGCTGGAGGCGGGTGGTAAAGGGCTTTAAATGTCAAAAAGAAGAATTTAAAAATTTTATCCTGCAGGCAAGAGGGAACCTCTGCAGCCTGCTGAGCAGAGATGTGATTTAGTTAGGTTAGTGCTTAGGATATTACTTTCACAGCTATGTGGAGGATGAGTAGGAGGCAGAAAAGCCTGAAATCAGCAAGACCAAAAAGGAGGCGGCTGCACCCCAGCAAGAGATGATGAGACTCTGCATTAGGGTGCTGGCTGTTTGAGTAGGGAGAACAGAACCTCTGAGAAGTTTTAGGGCTGACAAGTAAATGGAGATGTGGGGTAAAGGAGAATGAGGAGTCAAGTGTCAATTCATCCATCAATGAACAAGTATTTACTGTCTATTATGTGCTAGTCACTATGCTAGGCCCTGAAATACAAGGCAGGACAGCTCTGCTTTGGTAACTTGGGTTACTGGAGAGGTGATGGTATCCTTGATAGAAATAGGGAAGTTAGGAAGAGGGGTGGGTTTGGGGTTAAAGATAATCTCTCTTGAACTTGAAATACCTAAGGGACATAAAGGTGGAAATATCCAATAGGCAATTGATGAACTCAAGAGAGAGGTCAGGGCTAGACATATAGATCAGGAAATCATCTGCGTAGAGATGACCATTGAGTCATGGGAGCTGATGAGTTGAGGGGGGGGTGGCAAAAGATGGATAATGATCTTGGCCAAAGGATCCTCAGGAGTGGTCAAGCAAGGAAGAGAAAAATCATGAGAAAGTTATGTCATAAAAACCCAGAAAGGAGAAAATATCCAGGAGGAAAAAGTGGTCAGCATTGTCAAATGCTCCAGAGAGGTCAAGAAGGATGACCCCAAATTTCCCTCATCCCCTCCAGCCTCACTTTCTCTTCTTCATACACCAAAAAAAGTCACAATTAGCATTTCCATAATATCCTAGGACACAGAGTTCAAAGGGACCTTGGGAGATCCCAACTCTCTCATTTTACTGGTGAGGTTCCTGAGGCCACACAAAGGTGAAATACTGACCCCCAGGTCACACAGGTTGAAAGCAGCAGGCCCAAGATTCTAGCCCAGTTTCTCTGACTCCGAATCCAGCACCACACTTGCTTCCAGATCACAGCTGGTTCTGTGCCCATCTTTAAGGTAAGCTTTCACCTTGTCTCTTTGACCCTCAGCTGCTTCAGGATTGACTCATCCATTCCTGAAAGTACCTGCTGAGGCATTTGGAAAGGGATGTTTTGACACAATGAAACTCCTTGGGAGTTAGCCCTGCTTCATGGAGGGAAAAAAACCTTATGGTCTGATCATAGAAAGCTTCAGTGGGCTGGAGCATATGTGGGAGAACCTTGGGGTAAATGAGCCTTAAGTCATAAGTCCATTTTACCATCAGGAATATTGAGGCATGAGTGGCTTCTCCAGGGCCTCGGTTACGGGGAATGTAAGACAGGCTGGTTACGACTCTAGAGGCCCTTATTAATTTTTCCATTTAACAAGTGTTCAAAGAAGATTTGGTAATGTTATGTCCCTACCTTCAGGCAGTTTGAAGATTTATAATCTAGTTAGTCCCTGGGTATTCTTGTATGTAGCTATGTGTGTGCAGATACAAGGCAGCATGAATCCCACTTATATGTACTTTGAGTCTTTCCTAGTGAGTTCCCTATTTCGAGTCTCTGCTTCAAGGCGTGAGCTTGGACTCTATGATTTCTGGAGCCCCTTTCAGCTGTGAACGCTATGAGCCTGTGCGTTTGTATGTGCGGACGTACAGTGTGTGCATTGGATGCATGTGTGTGAAGGCAATGAGAATGAAGAGGAAGAAGACGAGCTCAGTCAGAACAGCAGGAAAGAGGGATGTAGTCTTTACTATACAAAAGGCAGCTCCACCCCAGCCTCTCAAAGGCTCTAACCATTTCAGGCCAAGTGTGCTATTTATCAGGAATAGGTACACATGCTTCCTGCATCTCTTGGAGCTTACCCTATAGTCCTTAGACCCCTAATAGAGCCTCAGTTTGACAGAGTAGAGGTATTGGAAAATGGGTCTTCAAGGGTAATCTGTGTTCCTAAAATTGAGATAACCCCAAAACATCCATCTCTGAGGCTGAAAGCTTCAGTTCTGATATTAGTAAGGCCTTGGTGCTCATCTGGGGAGCAGGACTTAGATCAGTAACAATAGCACCTCCACCCCCCCTCTAAAAGCCCAGTGTTCCAGTAAAGAAAAGGTTAATTACAGGGTATTGGGATGAGTCATAAGCCTTCTCCGCACCCCGTCCCAACCCCAAGTGATTCCCAGCGCTATTTTTTAAAAAAATTATTATTTTTTAATATCAAAACCAATTCTCCACGTCGCCTTCCAGACACTAAGCCCTCCCTTTGAAGAAAGAAAAGTAAGTAATATCAAATGACAAGCAGTCATATCCAACAAACATATCTGCAGCATTAGGTACCCATAGAGCCCACCACGCTACTGAGAGAATACATTTCATCTTCTGTTTCCCAGAACCAAGATGCACATTTATCAGAGTTGGCCATACTTTAATGTCATTATAGACATTATTCTAATCATTAGGTACATTATTCTCTTGGTTCTGCTTTCCTTGATTTTTATCAGTTCACCCAAGTCTTCTCACGTTTCTCTGAATTCCTCATTTTCACATGCCTTTTTGCTCTTTTTTTGTTTGTTTGGGTTTTTTTGTTTGTTTGTTTGTTTGTTTTGTTTTGGCTAGGCAATGGGGTTAAGTGACTTGCCCAGGGTCACACAACTAGTAAGTGTCAAGTGTCTGAGTCCGGATTTGAACTCAGGTCCTCCTGACTCCAGGGCCAGTACTCTTTCCACTGTACCCGCTAGCTGCCCCTGCCTTTCTGCTCTTGCTGCACCTCACTCCCTCCCTTGGTGAAGCAAAGGTCCTTCCAGATAAGGCCTTTAGGTAATCAAAGCATAGTAACAATTTGGGACAAAAGTCTCATTGGCAAAACTCTCATAGGGGAAAGGTAGGGATTTTCCCCATGTTCCATGGCTGCCCCAGGCTCAAGAATACCTAGCTACTATATACTAGTGGATAGAGTGCCAGGACTGGAGTCAACAAAACTCATATTCCTGAGTTCCTGGCCTCAGATACCTACTAGCTGTGTGACCCTGGGCAAGTCACTTAACCCTGATTGCCTCAGTTTCCTCATCTGTAAAAATAAGTTGGAGTAGGAAATGGCAAACCACTCCAGTATCTTTGCCAAGAAAATCCCAAATTGTCTCACAAAGAGGGGGACGTGACAGAAAAGGCACAACAACAGCATTTAGCTGCTGAGGATGGGGAGGAACAGGATGGCATAAGGTCAAGAGTACTGGACTCAGAGTCAAGTGGCCTGGGTTTGAATTTCAGCTCCTCAGCTCCTCACCTGTGTGACCTCAGGCAAGTCAATCTCTCTGAGCCTCAGTTTCCTCCCCTATACAGTAAAGGATTTGGATTATAGGATCTCTGAGACCCCTTCCAGCCCCACAATCTCATGATCGCATGGGGAGGATGTCTAGAAGGCTTCAGAGAAGAAGCTGTGGGTTGACCACCTTCCCTGCTCCTCCCACCTCTCCCCTCTAACCCCATCACCATCAAACAAACACCCTGCAGGCCCAAGGATGTAGTGACATTAGGGTCAGAGCTGGAAAACAGCACTGCCAGCCTCACATTTTTAGTCTTTCTGAAAAAAGAGTATGGCGGTTTGGGGGAGGAGGAATGCGAATTAAGTCATTTCTCCTGGGGAATGAACTTTCTTGTAAAACGAGGGGGAAATCAATCTGTTTGGGGCTTGCGTAGAGCAGCCCCCTTGGACTTTCTTTACTCCCAAGGAGCTGCACTGAGGAATTCACTCCCCGCCTCCCTCTCTCCTCCCCTCCCATTCCCCAAAGCGATGTTGCATTTCCAGACAAGATGAGCAGCTGCTGCTGAGCTGTGACAACTTACTCCCGATGAAGCCCACAGCTGTTTGGATTTCAACCCTGGAATCTGAGGGAGGTGTTTGGAACACTTGGAGAGCATTCTGTCTTCACCAGTGCTTGGCCAAGAGGGGCTGAGTCTGAGGGAGGCTCAGCCGACCTTTCTTCTCCATCCATTGATACAGTTCAGTTTGATTCAACAAACATGCATTAAGCTCTGGCTTAGTGGATTATGCGATCTCTCGGAGCTCTAGGCAACTTTGTAAGTAAATTTCAGAGAAGGTAACACCTGCATTGGTGGATAGAGTTTCCTCTCCTGGAAGTTCTCTCTATCGATGAAATCACCTGTCCAGTCCCCATCCCTATCCTGTTACTGGAAGGTCCTGTCCTAAGTTGTGGGTCTTTAGAGACAAAAATCGAAAGTCCCTGATCTCAGAATATAACACAAATATAAAGTGAGAATGGAGGAGGAGGGGAATGGGAAAGGCCTTAGGTCAATTAGTGGTTTTATTCTCCAGTCTATTTCTACCAGCCTCTTGTAGGGCAGAAAGGTGACCCCAATGGAAGACCAGCTATCAGACCCTTGCCCCTCACTCTCCTTCCTGAGAAAGTCCTTCTGTCCTTCAGGGCTCCTGCTCTTCCCTCCCCCATACCTTTACCCCCAAAGAAGGTGACCCTAACTGTGACAGGAGAGGGGTATGTGGAGATGCTTCAAACCATAAGTCTTGATGAGAAACCTACAAGCACTTCTAGGCCTCCCTAAGAAGAAGGTTTGCTGTTTGTGAATCGTTCTAGTCTTGTCTGACTCTTTGTGACTCCATGTGGGGTTTTCTTGGCAAAGATACTGGGGAGGTTTACCATTTCCTTCTCTAGCTCATTTTACAGATGAAGAAACTGAGGCAGAGTTAAGTGACTTGCCCAGAGTCATACAGCTAGTAAGTGTCTGAGGCTAGATTTGAACTCAGGAAGAGGAGTCTTCCTGACTCTAGGCCTGGCAGTCTCTCCACTGCGCCACCTAGCGGCCAAGGAAGTGGCTGCTGGACTCAAAAGAGAAAGTGAGGCCATCCGTTGTTCCCAACCAGCTCTAAGATCCATCAGCCAGCATGGTAGATTGGGAAAGGTGCTGGAGTTGGAGTCATGGGCCCTGTGTTCAAATTCTGACTCTGTAATTAAGGCAAGTCACTTCCTCATTTGTAAAATGGAGTGGATTAGAAGACTTCTTCCTGATATAAGGTCCTAACCCTTAAGGGAAGGAGGTGGGCAGACCCCCTTCCCCTCCATCCCACTGCATCCCCACCCTCACTTTCCAAGCCATCAGCTGTTTCTTTAATCTAGATTCCTCTTCACTAACACCAAAAAGACTGAATCTGAATCTATCTTCCCTGGAACAACTAGTCTACCCCTTGACTCAGAACAGGGCCCTTCTACACCAGTTGTTTGGTTTGGGGGAGGTGGGGGGAAGAGAGTGGGGGGGGTGGAAAGGGGGTGCTGCCCTCCCCCTTTCCTTCTTCTCTCTGGAAAGTCTCCCAGGCCCCCCAGCCCCTCACAACTAACTCTCTCCCTTTCTGATGTAAGCCGATATTTTAATTCTCTTACAAGGAATGGTGTTTAGAGAAATGACTTAACTGGATTACTCATCTTCTGTAATAACTTGGCCCCGCTCCGATGCTATTCCTAGATGTGACGCTGGCTGCTTTGATTCTTTCTCTCTCTCTCTCTCTTTCTTTTTTTTTTTTTTAAACCGAGAAATTACAGCCATGTGTATGACTGGCCCAGCCCCACCTCCGTTCTCTGCCACACTCCCCGACGCCCTGGAGGCATTCTGGGAAACGTAGTCTAGTGTTTGACAGGTCTTGCCTCAGCTGGCTAGAGCCCATCTGGCCTGATTTGAGTGTGCCGATTGCCTGGAAGGTGAGCAAAAGAGGGAAGGAAGAGGAGAAGGGAGGGGAGTGAGGGAAAGAATGTCAGCTTTAGAATTATAGGTCTGTAATTCAAAGCCCAGCTCCCTGTACCGTGACTTTGGCCAGAGCACTTATTCTGTCTGGGCCTCAGTTTCCTCATCTTACAGATAAGGAAGTTGTAATGAATAATATCTACGCTCTCTTCCACCTCTAAATCTATGATTCTATGAAGAGTGGCCAGGGACAGATAAGGGGGATTCTGGGGGAAAGGGTGGAAGCCACTAATTATTTAAAGGTCACAGGTGTCATAGATTAGAACTGGAAGGAAACCATCCAGCTGAGTCAATAAGCAATTTATTAAGGACCTACTATGTACTGGGTACTGTGATAAATTCTGGGAAGACAAAGAAAGGCAAAAAAAAATATTCTCCAATCACTTCCTATGCCTTTATTAAATGAATCTTTCAAAGGATTTAGAACTGAAAAAGACCTTAGAAATTGAGTTAGACCCCCTTATTTTGAAGATGGGGAAACTGAGGCCCAGAGAAGGGAATTTACCAGCCACGGATCATACAGATAGTAAGGAGAAAAGTCAGGATTAAAACTCTGAGTGGAGAATGGATAGGAATGAGGAGAGACTTCAGAAAAAAAGACCCACCAGCAGGCTATTGCAATAGTGCAGGTGTCTGGTGATAAGGGTCTCTACCAGAGGGGTGGCAGTGTCACAAGAAAGGGGGGCATATATTCAAGAGATGGACACAGCTGGAATTATAAAAGAGGAAGGAGAGAGAAGTGGAAAGGAGGCTTTATAAAATAATTAAGATTTAGAAGTGAAAGAGATTACTTAGACATCATATAGTCCAACCTTCTGATTTTACAGATTAGGAAACTGAGGCCCATCTCTGATGACCCATAAAATAGGTAAAGGATTTTACTCTTAGAATCTGTTTGTTCAATCTTAAGGATGTATGAAAACCTCCAAAGCAGGATTGGGGTTTTATAGTAGAGATCAAACTAAAGTCCAGAGAAAAGAAGTCAAGGCCACACAACTAGTTAGTAACCACTCATAACTTTTGCCTACTGGTCCTAGAGTTGTAAATTCCGTTGTGTTGGGGGGATTGAAGGAAAGCAGAAGATAGTCTGCCTGGGTAGAGTCTAGTCACACCAGGAGAGGGGGAGGCCTATCTCTGGAGCAATGGGTTCTAGAGTCCAGGAAGAGGCTGTGGGGAGATTGGGGGAGGCAGCCACAGGAAGGAAGCAAGACCCTCGGCTACAGGGCAAAGCCTGGTTTGTCCCTCTTTCCTTACAGCTCTGCTCAGTCTCGACCCCTTTCTACTATATAACACTATGTATCATGGGGAAATTGATCCTTGGAACTCTGCCTTCAGTGACTAGCAAATCTGGAGGGTTGATCTGGAATATTATTGTGCCACAGGCCTCCTCCCCCTCCCCCAGGGCAATAGATGATCATCACTGTGACTTCCAGAGGTCCAGAAGCTGGGGAGGAGGTGGGGGCTGATGCTTGGCTCTCAGCCACGGCACAAATAGAATCCCTACTGTCCAGCATTCCCTAAAGCCTGATGGTTTTGCTGTGGGAGGCAGAACTAGGGAAAGCCCTATGAAAAAGGAGGTAGGATGGAGGGAGAGAGGCTAACGCTCCAAAGCAGTCTTGGAATTCTGAAGGAACCCAGGTCAAAGCATCATTGGCCCCCATTCACCCCCCAGTTCATGGTACGTTGAGAATACTGGGTTTGGAGTTTAATCCTAGGTCTGCCATGTTTTAATTATGTGACTTTGGACAAGTCACTGCCCTTTTCTGGTATACAACTTTCTCATCTGTTTAAATTGTATGATCTCTAAGGTCTCTCCCAGTCCTAAATACTAGAGAGATTTGGAAGATCACAGCAACTGGGGAATAGTGATGCCAGCTGGGAGAAGATTTTGAGGCAAGCTGTCCATGAAAGCTCTGTGCTGATTGAATTGCACAGTGAGAAGATGCCACAGGGGCTAGTGTTCCAGACCTATTTTGAGAAGTTCACTCAAAAATATCAAGTTGATTTGCATGGAATTTGCCAGTGGTGAGCAGAACGTTTTAGGTCGGAATGAATTAGAAAGTCCCGGCCATCAGCTTGTGCTCCAGTGTTGAGCATTTAACAGCTGCTCAATAAATGCATTTAACACAGACCATTAGAGCTTGAAGGCATGATAGAGGTCACCTGATACAATCTATTTTCTAATGCAGTCCATTTTACAGATGAAGAAACTGACACATAGAGAAGTTAGGTGGCTTTCACTAGAGCGTAGGGGGAAAAGCACAGAATTTGATGCCAAAGGAGAGAGGCTCAGATTGACTACTTACAACATTTGTAAACTTGGCAAAGTTGCCTACCTTCTCCAAACCTCAGTTTCCCTAACTGCAAAATGAAGGGATTGTACTAGGTGACCAACGTGGTATCAGATGGTTCCAAAATCAAGATCACCAGCTAGTAAGTTGAGTAGTTGGAAGTAGGGTCTCCTAACTCCCAGTCTAGCTGTTTAATAACAGTAAAGTCAACAGGCATTTGTTAAACAGGCATTGTGCTAAGAACGGGGCATACAAATAAATATAAGTAGAAATAAAGACAATCTCTGCCCTCAAAGTACTTACATTCTAATGGGGAAGACAACACATAAAAGTAGGGTAAGAGGGAAGGGCATGGTGGAGAAAGTCTGGAAATTCCAGAAGTGCAACCCAGAATGAAGTTTTAGCTGGCCTGGACACTTTCCTTAAAATGGAGTAGACAGTAAGCTCTTTGAGGGCTGAAACTGTTTTGTTTTCATCTTTGTATAGTGTGTGTGTATGAGAGAGAAAGAAAAAGAATATATATATATAGAGAGAGAGTGTATGACAGAGAGAATTTCATCTATATATATGTGTATATGTGTGTGTGTATATATATATATATATATATATATAGAGAGAGAGAGAGAGAGAGAGAGAGAGAGAGAGAGAGAGAGAAGAGAGAGAGAGAGAGAGAGAGAGAGAGAGAGAGAGAGAGAGAGAGAGAGAGAGAGAGAGAGAGAGAGAGAGAGACAGAGAGAGAGAGGGAGAGAGGGAGAGAGGGAGAGAGGGAGAGAGGGAGAGAGACTAGCATGTTAGTTAAGCACTTGCTCAACAAATGTTTGCTGAATTGAATTGAATTCTGACTTTTGGACCAGTGACCAGCAAGTTGGGATTTGATCTCATATCTTTTGGCTCCCAGACTAGTATTCTTTCCAGCATATTTGTTTCTGCCCCTCAGTGCCTGCCCTTAGCCTTCCATATTCACTACCAATGAGCCCTTCTTCTTCATCCCTGGAAACAAGATGGAGGAAAAATCTCTTTCTCTCAGGATTAAAGCTCAGTGGGAGGGGGAGCTGGTAGAGAGAAACAGGGGGACCCTGAAGGCTTGTCCTGGGCCGTGGGGGTGGTGCTAGGGCAGCAAAGCAGGAAATACAAAGCATTTAGTGCAGCCTGCTGACTTCCCTGGTGATGAGGCTGGTTTCACAACCCTGGATTGTGAATTCTCTGTCGGGAAGTTGTGCAGCCTCAGTGATCTGGGCCTCACCCCTCCGCCCCTGCCCCTACCCCTTACCAAATCCCCAGGGCCACAAGATATTCTTGCAGCTTTAAAAACAACAACAAGCCCCAAAAAAGTCATTCGAACCCATGAGCCAATTTTTCCCATTCCTGAGAGCTGATGCCTTCTATTCAGGGACTTAATTGTTTTCCATGAGTTGCAAATGCCTCCCGAAACTTGCCTTTCCTGGAGAGCGAGGGACAGGCACATTGGGAGGGGCTGTTCAAAATATTTCCCTGGTTCCCTTTCTCCTTTGAAAAGAAAGTCCCGAGGGCCACTGGCAAACAAGCAGGGCCTGGGAACAAAGCTGCCTGGAGCTGGAAACTAGGCTTCCAAGTTCTATTTCCAGAGCACATTGGGTACTGAAGTGCAAGAAAAACATAGCTTCTGATCCTCCTCCCTGCAACCATCTCTTCCACATCTCTTTTTCAGTCTGGGAACTGGGGTCGTTGGGGAGGCTTGAAATCCATGCCAAATATATATGGGTCTGCAGGAGGATTTCAAAGCACCAAATGGATAGCACCATCTTCACAGTTGCCCAGGGAGAGGGAAAAAGAGGTAGGGGGTATAGTGGAAAACATAACAGCCTGAGAGGCAAGAGACTTGAGCTCTAGTCTCCACTCTGCCAAGCACTGACTATGGCATTGGGCAATACGAGATTGGACTGGCTGGTCCCTAAAGTCTCTTCTAGCTCTTGAGCTTATGATTGTAAATGACTTCAACACTCTGGGCCTCAGTTTCCTCATATGGAAAATGAGAGGGCTGCTGTAATACTTTGTAGTCAAGAGCAGGGGTTTCAGATTCTGGTTTTCCCACTAACTACATATCTGTGTGACCTAACCTCTCTGAACCTCAGTTTCCTCATCTGTAAAATGAGGAGGTTGATATGATCTCTAAGATCCCTTCTAGCTCTGTGATTCTGTGGTTAGATAATCTCTGAGGCCCTTTCCTTCTCTAAAATAATGCCTTTCTCACTACTATTCAGTGGTAGAAACCAGGTTAGGAGGTGACCGCAGGGACTTACCCGGACCTTCAGCACTGTGGTGAGCAGAACCCAGGCCGGATTCTCAGACTGCAGAGCAGACAGAGCACTGTGCCTCCTTTCATCCACATTTGTGAATGGAATTTAAAGTCAGAAGACCCGTGTTTGAGCTATGCCTCTGCTACCTACTACCCATGTGACCTAGCTAAGTCACACAAATCCTCTAGATGCCATATTCTTCATCTGTAAAATGGGGGTGAACATACATGCACTAACAACCTTAACAGCAGGAGTAAAGAGAAGAAAGCACTTTGGGAACCATAAAATGCTGCGTAAATATGTAAGCAACTGTTATCTTTGTCTTCTCTAGTAACCTTTCTTAGTTTCTTAGTTTCTTAGTCCTCTCAAACCCTGAGCCCTCTCTTGCCTCCAAGGAAGTATAAGCAGCCCTCCTTCCTGCTGTGATTTGTTTGAGTGACAGCAGAAGGCAGACACTGAATCCCAGAACTGCCAGCCTGCAACTTATCCAAAGGGATGTACATTTCTAAATTCTTTCACAAAAGAGTTCACACACGGTAAATCTTTATCACCTACTGTACTGTGCTCTAGAGGAGACATTCTTAGAAATCCCACTAAACCAGTAGCTTCGTTCTTCTGTCTTTGGGTGGCCCGGATGTGACCAATTTCTATAGTGTTTCTGTCTCTTCAAAGATGTCAGACCGTTATTATTATTGGAATGACATGACAACAAAACAACAAACATTTAAGCCGATCCTGCTAGCACAGCACCACGCTAAGTAAGCATCAGGGCAAACCCCAAATTGAGGCAAGACCCTGCTCCTACCCTTATGGAGTTCCCAGTCTAGGAGAGGGATAATCCACAAGTCCAGATAACTGCAATATACAAGGATATATTATATATGCATCAGAGAGGTACAAAACAAAATACTATGTGAAATCTATGGAGGAAACCCATGTTTCACATTTGAGTGGATGTTTAAAGAATGATGATGATAGTGAAAATAATTTCTAATAAGACAGAAAGAGGCAACACATTTATTCTCTTAGTATAAATAATGGTAGTGCAAATTAGAGTGCTAAAAGAAAATAAAACTGTCATATGCCAACAACCATCCAAGTGCCTTGCACATACATGGCAGGCATGCCAACAAATACTTGTTGATGATAATAGGCTTCAAGATTTCTACTTGGTTGGTTTGTTGCTCTGGAAAGTTTTCACAGACTCAGATTGTTAGAGCTAGAAGAGATCTACTCTAAACCCAATCAATTTTTCAGACGCAATTCAGTTTAACAGCATTTATTAAGCACCTACTCTGAGCAAGTGATAGGCACTGAAGATTTTTATACTCTCTTGGGGGAAAACAATATATTCACAGAGAAGTAAATACAAAACAGGTGTAGGAGGCATTCAGAATAATCGGGACAGCCATTAGTAACTCCTTTAGGAGCTGGTTTTCACGGAATGTAGGAATTAGGCCTATGAGGCTCAGGGAAGGAAGAAGTGAATTCCAGGCATAGGTGGACAACCTGTGCAAAGGCAGAGATGGGAAATGAAATGTCATAAGCGGGGACTAGCATAACTCTATAGATAAGCATGTTATGAAGTGCTATTGCAATCTTACTAATGAAACTGTTGAGCTCAAAGTTGACTCACCAGATATCTAGCAAATGCCTACTGTGTGCAGCACACTGTTGCTTCGGGCTTGGGGGAGGGATACAAAGTTTAGGTAGGAACAGGATGATACATACAACTTAATTCAGGTAGATCTATGATGTCATGCACTTTTCAGTACTGCAGATTGCAATCCATCCATCCCCTCCATCCTGTAAGATTTTTCTTGTCCATTTTCAGTCCCATGTTCACCATGGTGTCGGGGAGAGGTGGTCCACCCAACATACTAGGGGCTTTTCTTGATTTTACTTTACATTGAAATGATGCCAATAGGACTATAGCTATATTCTGCCCACAATATGCACTTGCTCAGTGTATGTTGCATTTCTTTATGTTTGGTGGGCCTGTATCAGAGCTGAGAGCAACCACTTACTTTTCTGAGAATGTCCAAGCTTAGAATTAGCTTTGCTGATGGAGAAATTAAGACACAAAGTGGCAAAGAGAATTGCCCTTAGACATCACTTCACTCTCCATTGCAGAAGTCTTGGCTCTGCTTCCTTGGTCCTTATTTAAGGAGGTGAATGGGTGAAGAATGCGAAAGGGAAGTTCGAACTACAACTCCCAGGGTTCTCTGGGCACAGAGGGTGGGCCTCAGCCCTGAAGGTACAGCCGGACTGGCCAACTAGAGTCCCTAAGGCGGGGCCTGTGCCCGGACTCCTGGCTAGGGGGGCGGGGCCTGCCAGCGAGGCTGGCCCAGAGGGTGACTCGTTGCTGGGTCAGTTGCGCCCCGGAGTTGGTGGGTCACATGGAGGTGGAGCGGAGCGGGCACTGAGCTGAGCCGAGAAGAGCCGAACCGACTCCGGTCATGGGTAAGCGGAGCGTCTCCTCTCCCTGAAACCCATCACAACTTCCCAGAGGTGACCAACAAGCCTTCTCCAGTCCCTAGTGTGAAAAAGGGAGAAAGTTTTCAATCGGAAAAGTTTGGTGTAACTGCACTTTTCATGGGTGTTGGTTTGGGGCGTGGGGAGAGAAACGGACTTTGGGGAGTGTGGGGGTGGAATGTGCCCCCGCTACCACGTGTCGTGTCCTGTTTTTGGAGCCGGAGCGGGGGGGGGGAAGGGGGGACGGCGGAGAGACAAGAGACATCCTTTGATCGGGTGGTTGCGGGTTGGTGGGGCTTATCTCAGCCTAGATTCTGGGCCACTTTCCCTCATTGCTGGCCCACAGCTCTTGGTTCCCCAGGGGTGCTTAGTCAGGAACTATGCGCTACCCTATTTCTCACCAGGCAGGGACAGTGAGTGTGTATGTGTGTGCGCGCGCGCGCGCGTGTGTGTGGGTCCGTACGCGAGTGTGTGCGGGTGTGCCCCTCCTTTCAAACAAAAGAAAAAAAGAAAAAAATTGGCAGCGAGGGGCTTCCCAGGCATTTGTCTTGAAACTTTTTTTTCTGTCTCTCTACTGAAATTTACCAAGTACTGTACGATTCTGTCATCCCACTTCCTGCTGCGGTTTGAATCTCTAGCTGTTCTCAGCTAATTTGTTGTGACAGCTGTCA
This sequence comes from Phascolarctos cinereus, assembly GCF_003287225.1. Lineage (NCBI taxonomy): Eukaryota > Metazoa > Chordata > Mammalia > Diprotodontia > Phascolarctidae > Phascolarctos > Phascolarctos cinereus. The sequence continues at coordinate 145,925,218 of NW_027555625.1, read as the reverse complement.
GCAACAGTTTCTCTGCTCATTCTACCCCCATCTTTTCTACCCCCCATCTCTTCTCCCCCTCTCATCTCTCTCCTCCCTCCTCTCCCCCCCGCCGTCCCCATCCTCTCCTTCTCTTCCTTCTCTCCCCATCCCCCTTCAATGTCTGCCTACTCAGAAATCCCCACCGCTCCCCAGGGCACGAGAAGGGTTAAAGGGACTTCTTGCAGGGCGCACGCACGCATGATGCCGTTTCCACTGCAACGGGTCATTTCCTGAAAGTGACTCTGCGTGTGTTTTTTAAGAACTTGCTCAATGCACTTTGAAGAATCCACTGTGTCTTCCTCAGCCAAGAAGTATGCTGACCTTTTTGGCAATCACCATCTTTTCGTTCTCCGTTTCCCCTCCTCCCCCCTTTTCTCGTTGAAGGCCTGGCCATCCCTGGAGAAGAGTTAATGCCCTTTTCACTGCTGGCTTTAACTCACACGCATCCCTGCAAGGCTAAGATGCCGTCGAGGGACCGACCGGGGACCGAGAGGAGGGAGGAAGGGGGTATGGGGTAGGAAAAGAAAAGGAACAAAGACACACTGAAAGAGGATGTTTTGATTCGAGTTTAAGTTCACCTGAGATTGAGCGATCACTGTTACGGAATCTAAATATACTATCTCTTCTGGCAGGGTCCCGAGCTGTAGCGGAGCCAAGTGGCTGGAACGCCAACTCAGCGCTCGCGGCCGCTGGGGGGCTGGAGGGGAGCGAATTCATTTAGTGCCTCGTCCTTCGGGGGCTCGGGACTGGGGGAGTCCGACAGACTCCGGGCGGGGAGCGCAGGCGGTGGGAACAGGGGCCCGGGCCGGGTCGGAAAGGGAAGGAAGGAGGGTCGCTCTCCTCCTTTCTCCCCCTTTCCTTTCCCCCTCCGCGTCCGGCCAGGCGCCGGGCTGGCACGGGTTTGCGGCAGTTCTTTGTTTTCTTGTCCCGGCGCCAGAGTTTCCCCAGCCGAGAGGAGCCAAGGGGAGGAGGAGAGGGGCGGGTTGGTGGGGGGGAGGAGAGCACCGGGTGGGGGTGGAAGAAGAAGAAGGGGGGCCAGCAGGCGGGCTCAGGGGGTCGTGGCTTGCCAGGCGGCTGCGGAGCCAAAGAACAGGTGCTTCTCCGCCGGGAGACGAAGCCCAACTGGTGGGAACAAAAGCCTTTGTCGCTTGCATTCTGGGCCGCAGGACGCTGAGGAATGGGGTAGAAGGACCGCTGGGAGAGCTTGGGGTGGGGTGGAGTTAGGTGCGTGGGAGTGGGGAAGGAGAGATGCAGCCCCAACGTTTCTTGGCTCTGGGGGGCTTCGAACCCTTCGTAACAGAGCAGGAGTTTCATGATCAGGGACCTTTAGGGAGAATCTTTACTATTTATATAAAAATGACAAAAGCCCATGGGGCTTCTTCATTACCTGTTTTCTCAGATGGGAAACAAGAGTAATGTTTTACATACTTTTTTTTTGTTTAGGAGACCAGCTTCTGAAAGGTCTAAAGAGAGAATTGCTTGGAGATCAAAGTGCATTTAGCTTGTATTAGGGACCCTTGCAATTTGAAGGACAGTTGGAGTAGGGGACAGTGACTGTTTGTTAGCTACAGTGGGTGGGAGAGATTGGGAAATACTCCAAAAACAAAATGTAAAGTTGTAATTTCCTGATTTGGGTATTCCCTCTATCCTTTTCTTCCTGAGTTCCTTAACAACCATGTGGCTACCAATCCTTGCCTGTTCCCCCCACCCCAACATACACACGGATACAGGGATACACAAACACAACCTAATGCTCATACCCCCAGCTTCCTTTCCATTCCTCACTATTCTCCATCAGTCAGCTTTTCCCTTTTTAGGGAGTGTATTTGGCGTTGGGTTTTCCTCCCCCTGAGGCTGCTGGGCACTTTACAGGCAGCCTGACACATGGAGAGAACATGAATTTGGAGTCAGACAACCTGCCTTGAAACATTTCAAACCCCAACTCTTTTCCTACCTCATTGTTTGACCTTAGACAAAATCACCTCACCTTTCTGGACCTTGGTTCTCTCTTTTGTATATTGCAGAGGGTTGGAGTAGGTGATTTCAAAGGTCTCTTCCAGCTCAGTGATTCTGTGATTCCTGGGCTCCTGCTGGGGGTGTTTAGAGTTCTGTAATACACTCTTAAGGTCAGGCTCAGCTGTTCCCACCGAAGTGGGGGAGTGAGAGTGGGGGGGCAGCAGGATGTCAAGTGTTACCTGTTGGAATTAGCATGGCCCTCCCCTCTCCTGTGGTCATGGGGCAGCCCCAGGAAGGGGACTCCTGCAGGTTGTCAGGGAGCTGCTAGCCTAAAGAATGTCTTTGTTTTAACTGAGGAGCAGGCCAAGAGGAACTAAAATCAAAAGCCTCTGGTTTTTTGCATGGGGGAGGGGGTGGAGAAGACTGCTGGTATTATTATTGTTATTTATTATCACCATTAATTTGTCATCACTGACTCAGGGTTTCTAGGGGCTGACTTTTCAAGAAAGGAAGTATCATTTCCTTCCTGCCATCTAAAGGGGAAGAAAAGCTGAGAGAGTCCATTAATTACAAATTAATTTATCAGATTATTGTCTGCTACTTTAGAAAGCATAAAGTTTGTTCTCAAGTAAATACAAGTATCTTTGATTCTAGGTAGATCCTGACTAGTATTTCACAAGCTCATAGATTTAGAGTCAGGAAGGACCTTAGACATTGTTTAATCCAACCTCTTATTTTTTGGAGAAACTGAGGCTCTTAAAAGAGTGATGAAAAAATGGTTACCCAAGGTCACATAAATAGTAAATGGAAAAAGCTAAGTTCATACTTGTATCTTCTAATTCCAAATCCATCATTCTTTCCAATATATCATCTCACTTAATTTTGTGCCTTGAGCAAGTCACTTAACCTCTCTCGACCTCAATTTCCTCCTCTGTAAAACAGGCAGTAATAATACTTGTACTGCTTACCTCTTCAGGTTGTTGTGAATACATCTCTATGTAAATCTTTAAAGTGATATAGAGATATGAAATTCTCTTTAAAAAAATCTCTTGAAAACAGTGGGCCATAGTGGAGAAAACAGACCAGCGATCCAGACACCTGGGTTCAAGTTATGGCTCTGTCTCTGTGACCTAGGGAAGGCCAATGGACTGGACGTGTTTATTAGTTTCCTTGGAGAGGTTGTGAAAAATCAGGTGAATAATGTATATGAAAGTGCAAGGTGTTCTCACCTTCTTTCATTCCTGGAATTACTTCCGTCTTTACCTCCATCTTTTAGAATCTGTTTCCCTTGTTCAGTCATTTCAGTCATATCCTACTCTTTGTGACCCCATTTGGGGTTTTCTTGGAAAGATACTGGAATGCTTTGCTATTTCCTTCTCTAGGTCATTTTTACAAATGAAGAACTGAGGCAAACAGGGTTCACTAACTTGCCCAGGGTCACCCAGCTAGTAAGTTTCAGGTCATATTTGAACTCAGGTCTTCCTAACTCCAGGCTCTGCACTCTATCCATTGTACTGTGTAGCTTCCTTCCAAGGCCTAGCTCATATGCCACCTCCTCCAGGAAGCCTTTCCTTATCCTCCTGGTTGTCAGTGCTTTCTTCCTGAAATTATCATGTTATATACTTATCTGTTTATATGTGTCCCTCCAATAGAGCGTAAGCTCCTAGAAGTCAGAGATTTTCTGTGTTCTCTTTGTACCCCTAGTGCCCAGCTAACATCATGTCTTGCACATAGTAGGTACCTAGTGAGTGCTTATTTGACTCACCTGAATTATCAAAACTGGAAATGAGGCTTCTAAGACTGGGAAAAGAAGCTCCCTGCTTTTTATTTCTTACTTTCTCCTGTTTGGGTCATTGAAATCCTAGAATATCAGAGTTTGAAGGCACCATAGAAATCACATAGTCCAACTCCTCATTTCATATTAAGAAACCGAAAGGCCAAGTGAATGGATCAGGGTTAATAGTAAAATACAGATTTTTTAAGGAGCCATTCTTCCTCTTCCACCCTAACCTTGGGGATGCTTTCTAGCCTTCTCATATTCCCTCATATTTGAACCTACTAGGAGGCTGAGGTTCTAGACTGTACATTAGGACTAGTAGGCTCTTTCACCCATTTCTGCTGTCTGTATCAAGTGTGGTCCTGATTAAAATTATCAGTAGGTGAATAGAGCCCATCCTGTCCCCATCTTTTGAAATCTCCCCTTCCTGTATGACTCAATTCTTCCGTGAAGGCTTCCCTGATGCACTGTTGTCCCCCTCCCTACCACACCCCACCTTCAAGCTGGATTTGATCTCTCTCTCTCTCCTCAGATTCCTTTTAACACTTTTTTTTTGGATCTAACCTTTGTACATACCACATTCTAATATGTATTATAGTTGTTTATGTTATCTTATCTCCCTTATGACACAGAGAGCTCTCTGAGGGTAAGACTTGTGTTTTATTTTATCTTTGTTTTTCAAGTAGCTCTCACAGAGCCTCCTAAATAATAGGTTAAATAAATAAATAAATAACTGTGCACTAATTTAATTCAATGGCTCTCTATTTCACATATGCCATAAGACGATTCTACCTCCCTCTCCTCCCTGCCCACCACCCCCCATCCCTAGCCAGCTGAGTGGCCCAGTGGATAGGGTACCTGTGCCAGGAGTCAGGAGGACCTGAGTTCAAATGTGGCCTCCGACCACTTACTAGCTGTGTGAACCTGGGCAACTCACTTAACCTTTGTCTACCTTAGTGACCTCAAATGTAAAATGAGAATAATAACAGTGCCTACTTTCCAGGGTTATTGTGGTTTAAATAAGATAATATTTGTAAAACAAAGCATAGTACTTGGCACGTGGTAGTCAGTTAATAAATGTTTATTTTCTTCCTTCTTTCTATCTAGGCCAGGATCTCTCCCTGGACCGTATCACATTCTCCAAACCACCTTTCCTATCCTGTCTCGAAGCATCCTTCCGCCCTGTCTCCTTCACCTCCCCCAACAAAAAAGAAGGAACCTGCCTTATATTGTTTCCCCTCAGGGCCCTGTTCTCTTTTCCAGGGTGATAACTGATACTGGGTAAACTGTCCATATAGCTATGTTAAGGTAACTTGCCTTTTATCAAGAGACCTCTGGAGAAAAGCCCCCAACCCTTACTAATGAACCTGTTACTAATAATTACAGCTGTCGCAAAATAGAAGAGTTTATACTATCAGCACAGGTCTTCAAGCAGAAAGTGAGTGAAAATGATGAGTTCCACGAGGTGACAAGGAAATTCCGGGTTAGGAGTGTCCAGCTCTGTAAGCAGATGGGGTTGTTTGAAAGTTACTCTTGGGGGTCCCTCCCTTTTCTTTGACTACTGTCTTCGAACCACTGTGTTCTATGTCTTAAACCACTGCCTTCAGACCCAGCCATTGGCCCAGGCCTGAAGGCCCTTTCACTTCCCATACCTCTATCCCCTTCTTCCCTGCTAGCCTAGGGAACTCAGAGAATTTAGGAAAAGTTCTCCTGCTTTCAAGGCCAGGAACAACCTTGCCGCGCCCCTCAAATATACTGGCTAGGTTGCCAGCTGGCCGCTCCTTGAATATCTGGTAGGTCCAGCTCCGGCCTGCTGTCCACTTCAGTGTTGCTCATAGTTTAGACTCCCCTAGCTGACCTGGAGGCTGGAGACTGCCCTGGCTGAAGCCTGGTTGGCTTAGGCTGTGATATGGCTGAGCTGATGCTTGTGGAGAAGTGAGAAGTATGATTGGAGGATATAGACCCTATCAGTGACCACTCTGGACAGATGTGGGGGAGGAGGCCAGATTCTTGGAACTGCTACATGGTGGGTGGGGGTGGCAGGGGGTTATTATTACTCTAGGAGGAATTCAGGCTCTGTCTGTTCTCACTGAAGGCTTTACATTCTTTGCATGAATGTGACTGTGTGGTAGTGTATGTGTATGTGGTGGGGGATGGGAGGAAAGGGGAGAAGAGGGTTGGTGAGAGTGGAAGGAAATTAGATCCAGGGGAAAAGCAGGTATAGATGAGAAGTATTTTGATATCCCTTGTAACCCCTGTCAGTTGAGGGTCCTGAACTATTCCTACCCTTCCACCAATGTCTGCAAAGGTCATATCTGGAAAGTCAAGGGAAGAGATTTCTAGCAGCTGTAACCCTTTGTGGGTCAGACTAATTTTTACCATCCTCAATTGCTGTTCTCAGAGTAGTTTAGAGAATGTGTATGAAATGAGGAGATTCCCACCTCCTACCCACCCCCCCCATACACACTTGAGGCATCCTTAGGAGGAATATGGTACTGAAAATAACCTCTTTAGGACCTTGGTCTTAGAATCTTGGAATCAAGTCCCTCAAGTCTTAGCATCAGAGAATCAGAGCTACAAATGCTGTCCTGGAAAGGACCCCACATCATCTTGCCTGTAAAATGGGGAGATCAGAATAGATGCTCTCTAAGTGTGCACTCAGCTTTAAATCTTTGATCGTATGATGCTTGTGCTTTGAGTAAATTCCGCAATAGCATAGATTCTACAATGGCTCCTTAGCCATGTGGGGGGCAGGGGAGGAAGGAGGAGAGGGCTAGTCACTAAGACTTGGCCCAGACCTCAGACTTTCTTTGGGCCCATTGAGGACCTTATTCAACTTTAGATTCCCATCTTGTCTGAACTCTAACTTGCTCAGTGCTTAGCCCAGTGCTCTACTCATAGTAGCTACTTAAAAAATTGCATTATATTGTGATTTCTCTGTGCCTCAGTTTCCCTCCCTGGAAAATGAGGGAACTCTGGAGATTTTTGGAACCATATGTGATATGTTTGTAAGGACTTTTCTATCCAATTCAACATTTATTAAACAAGTATTTATTAAACAAGACAGTTAGGTGGTCAGGAGCACAGACAAAACAAAACAAAAATTATTGTCCTCAAGGACCTTATGGTCATTATCATCCCCATCTTTGTTCCCAGGATCTTGAAGTACAATGATCTCAATGATCTAGGTAGAGCAGAGCTTTTTCTCCCCTATCACAGAAGAGGAAATTGAGACCTAAGAATAAGAAGCTGGTGTCTAATGTCACAAAGCATCAGATCAGTGGCTGGGAAGAGAAGCAGTAATTGGACCCAGGAGAGAATTCTTTTCCTTCTATAACTCTAGGTGGTGCTGGGGGACTGGGTTCTCTAAGTTTTGGAGAGTTGGCTCTGCTCACAAACTTTAGGGATGACCTGCTGTCTAGTCTAAGGCTGAAGGCAAGATGGGGGTCAGAGAGTGATGGGAAAAAAATAAGGAAAGAGTTCAGATGTAAAACCCAAGAGAATGTGTCAAAGTGCCAGAGCTGAACAGGACTGGGAAAAGAGAACTTCCCCAAAATTAAGTTTTTTTCAAAATAGAATAGGCTGTCTTGGAGTGGTAATGAGTTCCCTATCACTGGAAGTCTTCAAGCAAATGGTGGATGAACACTTGTCGGGGCTGCTGTAGAGGGCATTTCTGTTCAGGCTATGAGCTGGACTATTTGACTCCTGAAGTCCCTTTAGAGATTCTGTGATTTGAACAGAAACCCCTTCATTTTTACAGATGAAGAAACTGAGGCTCTGAGAGAGGTCGAGTGATTACATAATATCACATGACTAGTGAGCTGTAGAACTACAACTTGTACCCAGAGCTACCTGATGCCCAGTCCACAGATCATCCCCACATGACTGGGCTAGCTCTGGAGGGAAGTAAATCAGTAATGAAGAAAGAGCAAGGCATCCTTCACCCTGGGTAGGAGAGTTTGATCAGGGAGTTAGATGTTACTTGGCCCTATGGACTGGAACTAAAGGAAGATTTTTCTAAGTGAGTTCATCTTCAATCTAGCAGCTTCGATAACATCAGTGTAGAACTAGTGAACTCACTTCTGAGTGACTTGAATTCTGCATTCCTGTATTGTTCTCCAACTGGACAAATTAGTAGATTCATAGAACATAGGGTATTTGAATTGAAGGATACTTAAAGATCTATCTCAACCCTTTCATTTTGTACATGGTGAAAAAAGGCTGAGAGAGATGAAGTAATTTGCCTAATTAGTGATAATATCTTTAAGGAGTAGCATGAGCCATATCCTATCCATGGGTAACAGGTGGGAGAAGCTAGAGGCTGAGCCCCAGTGTAGCTCAGCAATGACTACTTGGGGGAAAAGAGGCAGAGGACACTATGGGTATGTGGGGAGGAGCAACCAGCAAGAAGTCCAGAGGCCAAGTGGAAGGCCCCAGCAGTCCACCTATAGGCATGCAAGGGACCCAGTGCTTCAGAATCTGTCCTGCTTTTCACTTCATAAGGAGACACTGAGGAGTGGAGCAAAAATGGGACTTGGTTGAAAGTACTTCCAAGTTCAGAAATCAGAAGCCAGGAGTGTTGACACTTAATTCCCCATGAGCATTAACTGGGCAGGCAGAAAGGTTGGTCATACATGGCTCAGGACCTCAGTTTTCCTTTCTCTCTTGAGCCTCTGTACACATTTCCCCTCCAAGTTTGTTTTGGCATGTCCTCTAGATTTTGCAAATGTGATTTTTTAGTAATAACAGCAATTATAGTTACAGAAATAATATGAAAAATTATGGGCCGAGTCTGAATGTGTGTCCACATGGTGATATTTCCCTAAAGGATTCATCTCTTGCCCAGTGTAGCATGATGCCGGGCAAGTTTGGGAAATTTCACAGGGGCCAGGAGATTCAGTGGCAAGAAATTCCCAAACTGGAATAATTTAGGGATGTAAGTGACAGAAAGGTCTGACTGAAAGGAGAGAGAGGAGATGTGGATGGAGCAGTGGGTAAAAGCACGGGACTTGGAGTCAGGAAGACTTGTTCAAATCTGACCTCCAAAACTTAACTAGTTGTGTGATCCAGGGCTCAGTTTCCTCATCTGTAAAATGGGGATAATAATTATATCTACTTCATAGAGTTGTTCTAAGGATCAAATGAGATACCATTTGTACAGTGTTTTGCAAATACATAAATGCATGCACTGTTATTATAATGATAATAGTCTCAGCTCTGCTATCAGCTTACTGTGTGACCTTGGGCAAGTCACCTAATTATGGCAGCAGTTATGTTTCTGCAGTGGTAGTATCCTTGCATTTGTGTAGCTCCTGGCCTAGATGGCATCTTCAGACCTCTGTTTATTCACCTGTAAAATGGGGCTAATAATACTACCCTACCTACTTCACTGGCTTATAGGCCAAATGTGATAGTAGGTGTGACAGAGCTTTGAAAAAGTTAATTGTGCTCTACAAATCTGCTTAAGCAGATGTTATAGTGTTGCTGCTCAGTGGCACCATAGATAGAGCGCTGGGCCTGGAGTCAGGAAGACCCCAGTTCAAATCTGGCCTCAGACACTTTCTAGCTGTTTGACCCTGGGCAAGTCACTGGACTTCTGTCTGCCTCAGTTCCCTCAACTGTAAAATGGGGATAATAATAGCACCTGTATCCCAGGGCTGTGAGAATCAAATGAGATACTTGTAAAAGGCTATAGAAATGCTTGCTACGATGATGATGAGAACCTGACATTTCTATAGCACTTTAAAGTTTGCATAGGCCTTACAAATATCTCATTTGAGCCTCAGGAGAGAACTATAGGGGTAAGTACTCCAAATGTTAGTATTCCCATTTCGTGAATGAGGAAACTGAGAGTCAGAGAGCTTTAGTGCTTGCTTATGGTCCCATGGCTTATGACTGGCATCTGAACCCAGATCTTCCAGACTCTGAAGTCTAGCATGCTACTCACTATGCCCTACTTTCTGAGTATAGGGCCAGCACATTTCTGGGAATCTCAAGTCTCTATGACTGACCTGGTGCAAAGATCCCTTGTTCTGAACTCTGCTCAACCTGTAACCCGCTAACACCCTCAGGAATGGGCAGGTGGTTACTAAAGGAGATGCTGGAACTGGGATTTCCCCTCATTCTACTCCCTGCCCCCTAGTTTATTGATGCTCTGGCTTTGGGGGTGGTTTGAGGTTTCAACCCTTTCATTCACTGCCCATTCTAATCAAACTAGGACAGCCTGCTAGCTGCTCCCTGTACTTAGTAGTCTACTTTCTACCTCCTTGCCTGTGCATAATTGGTCCCCCTCATCTGGGATGCACTGCTTCCTCACCTCTGCCTCAGATCACCCTGAACTTTCTTCAAAGCACAGCTCTTGTGCCATTTCCTTGATGATGGTTCTTCTGATCCCCTGAGTTATTAGCCATCTCTCTCCATTGACATTACTTTGTATTAATTTATAGTCTTTGTATTTATTTACTTGTGTACAAGTAAGTGGCTGTGACAACCTCCCTCCCTTCTCTGTCCCTCCTCCTCAGAAGAACATAAGTTCCTTGAGGGACTTTTACGTTTTTGTCTTTCTTTCTGTAGCTTTGTATGTAGTAGTCACTTAATAAATGTTTGTTGAATGTAACTGAATTCTAGTCACAGTAATTGGGGAAAGGAAGGTTGAGATGGAAGGGTTGTAATAGGGAGGAAGAGAAGAGGGGAGTAGCTTTCAGATTGGGGGGATTTCATTTAGAGGGACAGTTTGTTTGCAGGTGTAGAAAAAGAATGAGAGTTTACACTTGGAAGGCATGGTGAGATAACTGGACAAAGTGATCTATAGATGTATGCTTTGGGTATTGAATTTAATGTAGCTCAGCTCCTAGAGAACAGATGATTGGATAAGGTGAGGGAATTAGAAAGAAAAGAAGGCCCTGCCACACTCGGCCAGGCCTGATCCCAGGGTTATGGAATACCAGGATGACTGGATGGGGAGCAGCCAGCTTCCTCCTTTGTTCCTGCCTTTTCTCTAGGACCCCCTGGAGACTCCTCAACTTCTCCTCTATCCCTACCTCACCTCTGCTCCATCTCATGTTTCTCTTTGCAGCACCCCCTCTCAAAGGGAAGAGAAAACGGTCAGAGGGGAGTGACCCCTTGGACCAGCCAACATCTCCGAAACCTGACAGTGAAGAGAGCCAGAGTTCCACAGAGCCTGTGGTAAGTTGGGGAGTTAGCCTTGGGAATGGGCCACGGTAGGATTGTTGGAAGGCTTCTCTCTGGGGTCCCCTTGCTCCACTTCTCTGACTCGTGCATTGGAACATCCACAGCCCACATTCTTGCAGTTGCCCTCAGATCCAGCCTTTGGTCCTTACAGACCTTCTTTCATTCCCTTAATTCCCATCCCCTGCTTCCCAGATGGCCTAGTAAACTCAGACAGTCCCACAAAGAAAAAAAAAAGGAAACTTGAGGCCCAAGGAGTTCTTCCACTTCTGTGCTAGCCCTGGGTGAGGGCAGAAGAATCAGCTCCATCTTGGCACCTACTTTACTTGGTGCCTTTCAGAAGTAGGAACAGATCAGAGGACAAAGCTAGTCTCTCTCCAGCAGACCTGAGCCTATGGTGCTACTTCCCAGGGACCTCTCTGGAAGATCACTTCTGTTCATCTGGCACCATGCAGCTACTGCTCCAGCTTCTCCCTATGGGATCACCTGGACCCTTCCTGCACCCAAGACCGAAGTGGAGGAGGCATTTGTCTCCTAAGCAGGAGAGCACATATCCAGGGCCTCTCTGAGGCCTGTGTCATAGCCGAGCCTTTGGAGAAGAATGGCCAGCTCTGAGTTGCTGGCTCTGGCCGCTCAACAACCAGGCAGAAGCAGGGCAGTCATGAACGACACCAGCAGAAATATCCCCTCGGGGAAAGGAAACTGAAAGTCCTGCATGTCTGATAGAAATGTGTCAGCAGAAACCCAGAAATGAAGTTTGCCTCCAGGAAGTCAATCAGGGCTGGCCTGGACAGGTCAGGAGGGCTGGCCACAGCCAAGGCTTACATATCCAGGGGAGGCGTCCACTTGGATGTAGGAAGGACTAGGGTGCAGGAAAGATGGTGAATGGGTTGTGGCCTCACTTGTCTGGAACAGACTATATGGATCCCCACTGGGCCTGGGCTCCATGTTGATGAAATCTGGTCTTGGCCCTTCCTATCATCTCTTCACCAGTGACCCTACAAGTAGAGAAGGCAGCTCAGACTCCCAGCAGCATCAGGCATTCCCTGGGGTCTTCTGAAGGAAGCTTCCCATGGCCTGACTGGCACAGATGCTCCAAAGAAGTCTCCTGTTTTACTCTTAAACCAATTTTCCCCTCCAAGTACAGAACTAGCCAAGTTGTGTGACCCATCCACGGGAGCGATGGGTGCTCACAGCAAGGCTGTGTGTACATCCTCCTCAGTACCCACCTCAGCTAGAGCAAGATGTTTGCCAGTTGGGGAAAAGGCTAGTTAACCTATCTTTCATAGATAGCAAGGTTCCCTATGGGATTACCCTCAGCCAGAATGTTTTCTTTCTTCTTTTCTTGGACCATGCCACAGGGTCAGTATCTCCATAAGAGCCTTTTGGAGATGTCCCTGTTTAGGTTTCTTACCATGGTGACATCAAAGTTCTGGTTCTTGATACGCGATCCCTGGTCTTCCCACCCCAGAAATGGGAATCTCAGCACAGCACACTTTTTTTTCTCTCACTTATGTTCCCATAATATAGGGAGAGCGTCTGTTGAGGGCTTCCTCCATTGATTAGGTCTCTGGAGGCCCCAGACTCTTACAGTTTTCCATTTATCTCCCTGCCCAGAAATAGAAGGAACTAGCAGCTTCTCACTTGAGATGAAAAACAGGAAGGAAACATTAAAAGTCAATCTCTTCTCCCTTGTGCCACCCTCCATCCCCCATGATCTACTGAACTTGGGGCTCTGCCTGGCAGGCTTCCATTGGAGGACAAGTCACCCCATCCCGACACCTCCTGTTCTTTCTCCAGGAGTCCCCAGAAGCAGGCGGGGAGCGGGAGCAGGAGCAGGCCTTCCTGGTCAGCCTCTACAAGTTCATGAAGGAGCGACACACGCCTATCGAGAGGGTGCCCCACCTTGGCTTCAAGCAGAGTGCGTCCCTGGGCCAGAAAGGGAGGGCGGGAAGCAATGGGAAAATCCCTGGGGTGGGGGAGCTCCTGGGCACTAGACAAGCTCAAAGGCCTGGGCACACACGAGCCCCTGAGCTGGGTAGGGACTGACTCTGAACTGGGTCGATTCTCTGGCTCCCAATACCTGCTCTTGGGGGTGATGGGAAAGGGCCGAAGAATACCCCTTATTCCCCTAGCAAGACTCTGATCCCTTGGGCATATCCCTCTGTTCTGTCCAGTTAACCTGTGGAAGATCTACAAGGCTGTGGAGAAACTTGGAGCCTATGAGTTGGTAAGGAAGGAGCCTTTCTGGGTGGGTCTCCTTGCAGGTCTTTCCATCCCATTTCCAATAAAAACATGTATCTTAGAGCTTGTTTTGGGGGGGAGGAAAGGAGGACGTGGAACCTGTTGCTAGCTTTGCTTTCCAACCCAGATCTTTCAAAAAAAAATCATAGTGGACTTCCCTGCTGCATCTTGGGAGTGGGAAGAAAGGGAAGTAGAGATGAAAAAAGGGACTGGGGAGGGAAATATCTCCCTCTGTTTCCTGGGGAATGGGAAGGCCAACTCAGTTGGCTCCATTTTCACCCAGGATTGAGGGGTGGAGTGGGGGGGAGGCAATCTTCAGCAGGCAGGTTCTTAGAACCCGAGTCCTTGCTGTGTTCATCCTGAGGGGCCTGAGGCATGCTGGGTGGACAACAGCTTGACTTATCCACTGACACTTTGCTGGCCAAAGCAGCTTTTTCCTCCATTCCCCCATCTGTTCCTTGTCTCCCCTTGTCCAAGAAAGTTGCTTGTGTCAGCACTGAGGTTGGCTCCTCAGAGGGGAGCATGGACTGGCTAGGGCCACAGCTAACCCTCTTCTGCTGGAGAAATAGGCTGCAATTTCAGCAGTTTTTCCATTAAAACTGAGAGTGGACAAAATCCATCTTGCCTTTGACCTGTGCTTGGACAGGCCGGCAAAAGCCAGTTGATGTAATAAGCCCTTGCAATAGCTCGGGCCCTCTCTGCCCCCTTTTTCACAGTCATTCCAATCCTCTGAGTCCTTGGGTGGAGGAAGATGGAAGAAGGTTTCTGATTTGTTGCAGATTCCAAAGGGGCACCAAGTTGAGAGAGATCAGCCACAAAGCTCATACCAGCTCTTATCTACCAATAGAGTAGAACCCTACCCCCCAGCAGGAGAGTTCTTATTACTCTGCCTACCCATTAGGGAGCATGGTCTTCTGTGGGTCCCCTTCACTCCCTTCCCTTTGTTTCAGGTGACTGGGCGCCGCCTGTGGAAGAATGTCTATGATGAACTGGGCGGAAGCCCTGGTAGTACCAGCGCAGCTACCTGTACCCGCCGGCACTATGAGAGGTACCCACAGCCACACTGGCTAAGAATTGGCAGCCTAGTAATAATTCTAAGCCCTGAGCCCTGGCCTGCTGGTCTATGGTTGGGGAATATGTCACTCCACAGTAAGAGAGACTCTGAGCTTAGGAATGCTCACAGAAGGGCCCCCTTCGTATCACCCTCATGGGAGGGGAAAGGGAATTCAGGAGAAGTAGACAACACAGTATTTTTGGCACGTGGTGCTCTAGTCTGGGATGGTGTTCCACTAAGGCCCCTTAGACAACCAGTTCAATTCACCAAGTGTTTATGAAGCACTCCCTGGGGGTTCAACACTGAGCCAAGGTCTTCAAGGGATCCATGAGAAATACAAGACACGATCCCTGCCCTCCATCAGTCAAGCCATCAAAAATAAAACCTCTGGGACTTCTTGAAGTCAGAGTAGCTGTGCTACATGATAGAGACAGGAGGACTGCCCCTAGGACCTTACATTGATATATAGTACTTTACTGTTACCAAGCACTGGGTAATCCTTTTCACACATGATAGTATTCTTAACAGCCCTGTGAGGTGGGTTGTGCATATATCTCTGTTCACACTCTGTTCCTGTCAGACTGGCCTGCTAGCCCTTATTATTCCCCAATCTCTGCCTCGGCATGTATCTAGAAGGTACTTCATCCTCACATGTACTTCACAGAATCCCCAGCTCCTTTCAAAGTATAGCTCAGGTGCCAGCTTCTGCATATGCAGAACCTCCTGATACGCATATACTACCTCCTGATCCCCTTTGAGTGTTAGCAATTTCCTCTACTAAGTCATTACAGTGTTTGCCCTCTATGTTGGTGGAGGAAATACCTACTCTAACAAAAATCACAGATCCCTGGAATATTGAAGCATCTGCAGGGTACTGTGCTTCTTACCACCCACACTGAGCTGCCCCTGAGAGGGTTACAGTCAAATAAGGAAGATAAGATATAAAGATCCAGTTCCACAACTATGTATTTTCTACTCATGTGTGAAGCTCTCTACTAGATATTAGGAACACCCAATATCCTGCTCTCAAAGGGGTTTACAGTCTAATGAAAGGAAGAATAGGTATGAGGCGGGCAGAGAAGTTAGAATGCAACGAAAAACCCAAGGAAGAAATGATCATTTTTGCCTGGGAGGGTCAGGGAAGGCTTAATAGAAGAGGTGGCATTACTTGGACTTTGTAGGAAGTGAAGGGCTATTTAATTAGATAATTTTTAAGATTCCTTCCAGCCCCCCAAATCTAATATCTTAGATTCAGATAGATTTTGTGAGGTTGTTCAGGAGAAGGGGAGAGGGAGTGAGAAAATGGAGTGGTGCAAAAGACAATATTCACTGAGTGTCAAATGAGCAGTAGAGATGGAAAATCCTCCAGGAACTCAGAGAGAAAAACTACACTGAATCAGCTAGGGGGCCCAGTGGATAAGAGTGCTGGACCTGGATTAAGGAAAACCTAAGGGACAGCAAGGTGGCACAGTGAATAGAGCACTGGCCCTGGAGTCAGGAGGACCTGAGTTCAAATCTGGCCTCAGATACATGATATTCACCATGATATTCACTGGGCAAGTCATTTAAACCCCGATTGCCTCACACAAAAAAAAAAGAAAAGAAAAGAAAAACCTGATTTCAAATCCTCATCTGAGTTCAAGCACTTACTAGTCTTGTGACTCTGGACAAATCACTTAACTGCTATCTGCCTCAGTTTCCTCATCTGTAAAATGGAGATAATAAGAGCACCTACTTCCCAAGGTAGTAGTGAGGATCGAATGAGATATTTGTCATGTGCTTTGCAAACCTTAAAGTGCTTTATAAAAGCTAGCTATTTTTTTCAATGAGCTAAGGCAGAGGAGGCTTCATGGAAGAGTCAGGCTTGAAGCTCAGCTCCCTGGGAAATAAGACTTATAGCTGGGATAATCCACAACTGAGTTTGTGAGTAAGCAGTAAGGGTGCTGGCAGGTTGGGAGAAGGAGCAGGGCAGAGTGGGTCTTGACTCGGGCTATTTGGCAATATATACCCAGCTCCACATTTCCACCCCCACCCCAGGCTTGTCCTTCCCTACGTGCGACACTTGAAGGGAGAAGATGATAAGCCGTTGCCCCCGACCAAACCCCGGAAACAATACAAGGTCTCTAAGGAGCCCAAGGGAGATGAAGCTGTAGTGGAGAAGCCAAAGAAAGCCAAGGAGGAAAGGAGTGGGGGCCAGGTGAGAGCCGTTGCTGGGTGCAGGGACCACTGAAAAGGCCCTTTGCCATCTTCTGCATTGCCACTCACCCTTTCCTTCATTCATACCACTTCCTGGCTCTAGACCAGGGGCACCTGTGACCTTCATTGCCATGGTGAGAGACCCAGGGCCCACATCCACTGCCATCCACATGTAGGGCATGCTTTCTCCTGCCACTACCACATAGAGCCATACCATTCTAGAGGGCAGTCTTTTTTTTGGGGGGGGGGCCTGTGGACTTCTTCTCCAACCCTAACCACTGGTTTGTTTTGGTTCCAGATCATAGCTGATAAAACAAAACCAGAAACAACCTCTTCAACTCGGCTTCCAGGCCAGGAGGAGCCGGAGAGCAGCACCAGGCCCCCTGGTCCTTCCCTAGGGATGGCCACTCTGCCCTTCCCGGGAATACCGGAGGCAGCTGGGGGCTGTGCTGAGGCTTACAAACGCCTCCTCTCTAGCTTCTACTGCAAAGGAACCCATGGCATCATGTCCCCATTGGCCAAGAAGAAGCTCCTGGCCCAGGTGAGCAAGGCTGAGGCCTTGCAATGCCATGATGAGGCTTGTGACCACAGGCTGAGTGGTTCAGAAGCGGGTCCAACACGACCCTCAGTCATTTACCCAACAGAAGGGCCAAAGAGTCCAGGCCTTCAAGAAGAAAGTCCCCGGGAACCTCCTTCCTTGCTCCATCGTCTGGCTAGCCCTGAAGAACCCCTAAAAACAGCTCACAGTCCCAAGGAGGATGTTCAACCAGGGGGGAATGACAGAGGCCCAGCCCAACCCCATCTTTCGACTCCAATCTTCACTGGCTGCTTCCATGCCTACCCTGCAGAGGTGCTGAAACCAGTTAGCCGGCATCCACATGACTTCTTTCCCAGCTCTAAGGATGAGGCTGAAGCTGGCTCCCCCTTTAGGCCCCCCGGGAAAGAAGGGGGGAAGCTTGAGAGCCAGCCGCAGCTTTTGTGGGGCGGGGATGCCAGCCACCCTTCAGCATTCCACAAAGGTGGGGCAGGGAAGAACAGCCCTTACCCCAGGCCCAAAGCCTGCTGGGTGCCCCCTATGGCTAAAGCCACTCCTAAGGGGCCTTCAACACCCCCCGCTTTTCCCAGCAGCCCAAGCCCTGGGTCTGGCTCTGGCTCTCGCAACAAGCGGAGCTTAGAGGAAGAAAGCTTTGCTCTTGGCAAAAAGCTGAGGGCTGTGTCTCCCTTCCTCAAGGAGGTAGAACCCAAAGACTCTGGAGTGAAGCCTCCTGGGCCCAGCCTGGGCTTTCCTCACTTGTTGGGTCCAACCCTTGGGCCTCCACCCCAGGAGGCCTACAAGGGGACCATGGTGCGTTTCCCCCTAAACTTCGCCAATATGTCTGACCCCTTGAAAGGCCAAGCCTCACTACCCTTTAGTCCCTTGGTCATCCCTGCTTTCCCTGCCCATTTCCTCACCACTTCAACCCCCTCTCCCATGGCAGCGGGCCTGGTACACTACCCTCCCACGTCCTTTGAGGGGTCTCTCCGCCACAGACTCTACCCAGTCTCCACGTGGCACATGCAGCCGACGTACCAAGCCCCTCACCTCTCCTCCTTCCACCTCAACACCAAGCTGTAGGCAGGGCCTTGTGCATGAGCAGGCTTTTTCTTTTCCTTTCCTTTCATACTTCTGAGCATCTGAGCACTCCCAGATACAGGCTGGGCTGCCAGGCACTTCCTAGGCTGCTGGCCAGGGGCAGCTGTGCTGCACTTCACTCCAAAAATATATCTCCATCCCATGTTGAGTCTGTATATGAGGTGGACTGTTTGAAAAACTGTGGGTGTATTCTCTGAGAGAACTTGTGAGGCAATCAGCCCCAAGCCAGAGACCAAGGAGCTGCAAAATTGGCCGAGCTGTGATAAGAGCCTGCACACAGCAGGTGTGTAGACCAGGTGGATTTTGCCCACATCTGCATCAAGTGGCTTCTTAGTGTGATAACAGTCAGGGACAATAGAAACAATGAATTTGAGTTTCTCTGTCATCGGGTCCATCGTGTCCAAGTGTCCATCATGACTCTGTCTGAGGTGTTGAACAAGAAGGGTTTAAGAGACTCTGGAATCCCACTGGCACGAGGGGGCATTGGCTTGAACCATCTGGATTAAAACAATACAAAAACCCAATAAAAACACCTCTGCTTGCTCTTAATTTTCATGGAGCCAGGGACTGTGTGGTTTGGTGGTGGTTTCTTGCCGGGTCAGCCACGGGAACCAGGGGGTCGGACACACTCAAACACTTCCTGCCGATTTAGAAAACTTCTGCCTCTCTAACTCTGGCTGGTTCAAAAACAAAAGCTTAGCCTGGTGGGGAGAAGGAGAGGATACTCCCCTCAACAGTGTCAGTGGGTAACCGACTTTACTCCAGGGCTGGTGTAGCAGGCATTCCCAAGCCAGAGGCTTTTTGGGTGAGGAGCAGAGAACCAGAGTTGGTTTGCAGTGAATATCGGAGGAGAGATTTATAGATTCCTCTTCAGCAAGTTTATAGAAGCTGAGTGGTCAGGCACAGAAAAAACCCCTTGAAGGAAGTAAAAAAGCATCATACAAATGTCAGCTGTTCTCATCATCACCCCTGTGTCTTAGCCAGGCATCTGACAAAGTCTCCCATGCTGTCCTGGTGGAAATGGTAGGGGAGGCAGTTTTGGAATGGCTTGAGTACAGAACCCGGAAATCAAGATGTTTGGGTTTCAGTTCCAGCTGTGTGACTTTGGGCAAGCTCGTTTTCTTCTCTGATCCTGTTTCTTTATCTCTAAAATGAAAAGGTTGAGACTGGATCACTAAAGCCTCCAACAACCTATGAAGATTTCTAAGACGGGACTCAGAGAGGGAAGAGAATTCAGTGTCAACCTGGGGAGAGGTTTCTAGTGGAATGATCTGCTGTGGCCTTACTGTGTTTTTTATCAGTGACTTGAATGAAGCCAGAGATAAAATGCTTATCAAATGTGCAGGAGGAATGATAGTGAGTGTTGGATAATGTGATCAAGATGTAAATAAGGTAAATAGGAAATTTAACTAGGGACAAATGGAAAGTTCTACACTTGAGTTCAAAACATCAACAGCACTAACACCAGATGAGAGAGATGGTGCTAACTAAGTTTGTGTGAATGGACTTGGGGATTTAAATGAGATGACAAGCTCAGTAGGTGTCCATTGTTAAGACATGGCGTCAAAAATATCAATGTAATCCTGGACCGCATTGATACAATCATAACCCCTCAACACTGAAAGGGACCTCAAGCCCAAACCACATGTGAAGGGGAATCCTATCTACATTATTCTTGGCAAAATATTTTTTTGGGGGGGACAAGGCAGTTGGAGTTAAGTGACTTGCCCAGGGTCGCACAGCTAGTGAATATCATGTGGCTGAGGTCAGATTTGAAGTCAGGTCTTCCTGACTCCAGGACCGGTGCTCTGTCCACTGCACCACCTAGCTGCCCCAGCAGGATTCTTCTAAAGACCTAGACGAAACACTGTGGTGTGTAGCAAAGTTTGTTGCTGTTGTTTTTCAGTCATGTCCTACTGTTTGCGACTCTGTTTGGGGTTTTCTTGGCAGAGTGGTTTGCCATTTCCTTTTCCAGCTCATTTTACAGATGAGAAAACTGAGGCAAACAGAGTGAAGTGACTTGCCCAGGGTCACACAGCTAGTAAGTGTCTGAGGCTGGATTTGAACTCAGGGAGTCTTCCTGACTCCAGGCCCAGCGCTCTATCCACTGCACCACCTAGCTGCCCCTAGTAGCAAGAGCTACACTCAAATCCTACCCTTACCACTTTTAGCCCATGTGACCTTGGACAACCCACTTGACCTCTCTAGTGCTCAGTTTCCTCATCTGTGCACTGAGGAGAAAGCTTGGGCCAGATATCCTCTAAGGTCCCTTCTAGCGCTTGGTCTTTGATCGACTAGATCTCCAATCAGCAAACACTCACTACCTCCCAAGGGATCCCACTCCACTTCTGAACAGCTCCAATGATTAGATTTGTTTTCTTCCTCTTGAATCAAAGTCTGCCTCTCGTTGACTTCCCCTCATTGCTCCTGATTCTGCCCTACTGGGCCAAGTAAAACAGTCTTCTACATGACTAGCCCTTCACATACTTGCCAGCTGTCTTAAGCCTCTACAGTGTTCTACAGTGAAGCCCCAGTTCCTTCAGTGGATCCTCAGAAGTAAGTGGTTTTGAGTCCCCTTGCCATCCTGTCGCCCTCTTCAGTGCACTTTCAGTGTCCTTCACCTGATATTGTCAGACTAAGACAGAGTACCTTGGGATAAGAACCTCCACAAGTCTGGGAACTAGGTTAGTGAAACATTCAATGGTTTTGGCCGGCATGTCATACTCTTAGTCAGTGGTGTGCTGGAGCCGGCTTGTACTGGTTCAACAGAGCTGATTTTTACATTTTCAGTGTTAAAACTGCAGTTAAATTTTCAGCTTGACTGATTGTTTTGTTGATTGTCTACACTTAAAGAAAATGAGGAAGAAAATGTTAAAAATGCAGATTAAACTTAAAAGTGTGTCATGTGTGTATTTTTTTTTCTGAGAGCTGGTGGTTAAACATTTACCAGCATATCCTGTCTTAATTCATTGAACTTGCAGTCCACTGAATCCTCAAGGTCTTTTCCACACACACCGTTGTCAAGTCATACTTCCCTCATCATTTGTATGTGTGTGCTTGACTTTGCACTTCTCTCCTTTATGTTTCATCTTCCTGGACTGAGTCTGTTGTTCTAATGGGATCTTAGGCTTCATGATTAAAGGGAGAATGTCCACAAGAAGGAAGAATTATAGACTTGCTGTTTTTTTGCCCTGGTCAGATCGTATCCAGAGTTCAGTTTGAGTCACCATATTTTAGGAAAGATGTTAACAACTTAGAATAAGGTGAGCCAGATAGTAAAGAGACTCAATATCATGCCCCTGCATGAACCAGATAAAGGAACCAGGGATGGTAAACCTAAAGAAGGGAAGACTTCGGAGGTTATGATAACTATTCAGGTTATCATATAGGAATATAAGATGGAATACGGTTAAGACTTGTTCTGCCTGGCTCTAGAGAGCAGAGTGAAGACCAAATGGGTAGAAAGTAGAGAAGATCCTGGCTAGAAGGAAAAATTCCTAATGATTAGAGTTCCAAAGTGAACTGCTGCTTAAAGTGGAACAGTGTCTTGTATTGCTCACCTGGTCATGAGGACAGTGCTTTGAAAACCACAAAGCTCTATAGAAGAGTAAGTTGCTATTATTGTTTACATATGGTTTGGACTAAATCAGTGTTTCTCAACTGCTCACGTAGAAAGTAGCCACTAGTCTTATGGCAAATGGTTGCTTCTGTAAGATGTTTAATACCATGGAACTTTCTTACAAGCTTTACACCTAAAAAAAGAAAAGACTCCTTGATTCAAAAGATTTAGAGAAGGGGCCTTACAGATCATCTACAGGTTACCTCTTCCACTGCCCTCTTCCTTCTGGTTTATACCCTGTGAACTGCTGAGAACTTTTGGGGCAGCACAGGCTTTGGTAGAAAATTTTGCTAATTACCAGCCCAAAGTGTACTTTAGGTTGGGAAATGTTGCTTTATATGACCTTGAAGTCCCTTCCAACTTTGTGGTCCCATCATTTGTTCAGCCACCTCTAGTCCTGCCCACTTTCCAGTTGTCCCCAGCCCAAACCACAATATATAAACATCCTTCTTGAATGCTTACTTGCCCGACATCCCTCCCCCCAAAGCCCACTCTGTTATGCTGTGCCCATGTCTCACGTCTCCTCCTTTGAGAGTTTCTTCAATGAAAGGTTCTCTAATTGTAAAGGAGGTTTTTAACCTGGAGCCCATGAACTTAAAAAAATTTGTAATAATATTTCAAGATAATTGGTTCCCTTTGTTCCCCATGTATTTTAT
The DNA here is from genome assembly GCF_003287225.1 of Phascolarctos cinereus. NCBI lineage: Eukaryota > Metazoa > Chordata > Mammalia > Diprotodontia > Phascolarctidae > Phascolarctos > Phascolarctos cinereus. The sequence goes on along the minus strand of NW_027555625.1, from coordinate 145,902,874 downwards.
TCTATACATTTAAAAACATTATTCTGAGAAAGGGGTCCATGGGCTTCATCAGACTGTGAAAAGGGTCCTATGACACAAAACAGGTTAAGGATCCCTGAATAAATGATCTCAAAGGTGCCTTCCAGCTTCAACATGTTCTTAAGACCATAAAATCTGAGAATTAAAGAACTGATGCTCTTTTGAGAAAAGGCATCTTTCTTTCCCAACACACACATGCTCCACCACATTTACATAGCAGCTTTTCTCAGAAGGGAAGGACATTGCCCTGTTGTTCTGCTCTTTCAGCATTTTCCTGGAAAGGCTGAATTACTGTTATCCCAACGAGGCTCGCCTCAGATGTGAGACAGAAGGTACCGGTGCTCTACTCTCTGAATGGCTCAGGCTGGTTACTTCCTTCCCTGGACTGGTTAGGAAGCAGACATTGATCTATGCTTAAGGAGAGCACTTTCTCTTCATTCTTCACAATGTCTCAAGCCCTCCATTAGAGTGTTATCATAGGGAGAGGGCATTCTTCCTCAGTCTTCTGAATTCCCTTGTTTTCAACAAAATAAAGTTTTTAAAAAATAAAATTTAAAATTTGATTTGAAAAAATTTAAAATTTAAAAAGCCCCAGACTTATGGGTATTGTTTCTATGTTTCAGTCCCTGTCGGTCCATCAGTTAACAAGCATTTATTAAACACTTACAATATGTCAGGCCCTATGATAAGTGCTTCAGATGCAAAGGCAAAAACATGGGCCCTAGTCTTTTACATTCTAATGGGGCTTCCACTGTGCTTATGACAGTCTAACCCTCAAGGAGTTTATAGTCTGGCTGGGTAGGCTTGGCTAAGATCACATTAAAATATAACCTATGCCACCTCATGGTGATATAGATGTGGAGCTTGCATTCAGAGGAGGGGAAGTTGGGAATATCCAGGCAACTAGAAAGGCCCCAAAATGTTAGCCCTGATCCTCTTTCTTCCTTGTTGTATTTATCTTCTGGTAACCCCCATCTTTTAGGGCAGGTGGGTGGAAGATATGCATGTGTCTAAACATTAGTCAGCCCTTCAATCAAAAGCAGATGTCCATCATTAGAATGAAAGAAGCTAGGTAGCAAAGTGGATAGAGTGCTAGGCCTGGGGTCAGGAAGACTCATCTTTCTGAGTTCAAATGCAGCCTCAGACACTTCCTAGATATGTGACCCTGGACAAGTTACTTAACCCTGTTTGCCTCAGTTTCTTTATCTATAAAATGACTTGGTGAAGGAAATGGCAAACCATTCTAGTATCTTTCCCACGAAAAACCCCAAATGGAGTCATGAAGAGTTAGACACAACTGAAAAATGACTGAACAACAACATTCTCCATTTTTACACGTAAAGTCCCTGGCTTCTAGTCCTGGCTCCACAAATTCAATTCAGTTCCACAAGAATTTATTTGCCAAATACTGTACCAGCACTTGGGATGCAGAAAAACCCAATCAGTTCCTGCCCTCATAGAGTTGTCATATTTTGGAGATATAACACAAATAAATACAAAATATATGCAAAGTAATTTTGAGAAGAAGGAATTAACAAGAACAGGGCTAGGAAATGCCTTGTGTGGAAGGCAACACTTGAACTGAGACTTGATGGGAACTGGGAATTCCGAGATGCAAAGGTGAAGAGGGAGAACATTTCAGTCAGTTGTGGCCAGCAGAAGAAAGTCATCAAGGCGAGAGATGGAATGTCTTGTAGGGGGAACAGCAAAGAAGCCAGTTTGGCTAGAATGTAGAATGTGAAGGTATGCAATGCAAAATCAGTCTGGAGGTTGGAGTGAGATTGTGAAGGGTTTTAAATGCCAAGGAGAAGAATTTTTATTTTATCGAAACTTCTTGAGGAAGGGCATGACAAGATCAAATCCGAGCTTTAGGAAAATTAATTTGGTGGATCTTTAAAAGATAGATTTGAGAGGAGAGGCTGGATGTGGGGAAACCAGTTACTGCAGTAGTCCAGGCAAGAGGTGATGGGGCTTGAACTAAGGGTGTGTGAATGGAGAGAAGCAGATGGGGATGCTATAGAAATGTTAGTTATCATCATCATCATCATCATCATCATCATTATGAATCCTTCATTTCATTAAGAGGGAAATGGTGTTCAGAATATTGGAGGTCATAGTTACACCATACTCAGACCACATCAGGAGTATTGTTTATAACTCATATCTGAGTGTCACATTTAGAAAGCAAGAGGATTGCCAGAAAAGGGCCACTGGGCAATGGGAAAATCAGAGATTATGCTACTCCGGGTTTAATTGAATGTACTAGGGATATTTAGCCTGCAGAAGAGGACACTTGGTGTTGTGGGGGTGGGAGGAAGGGGAAAGAACTCTGGGAGAGAGAATACACATGCTATTCATCCGGGGTTGACATAAGGACAAGTGATTAAATTTGTTCCACCTATGCCCAGAGGGCAGAATAGGGACAATGGATGAAAGTGATAGGGAGGAAAATTTAGACTTCATCTAAGAAGATTTTCATAACATTTAGAGCTATTGGAACATGGAATTGGCTACCTTGGAAGGTACTGAGTTCCCTCTCACTAGAGTATTAAAGCAGAAGGTATATGAGTATCCACTGTGGATATTATAGAAAGAAATAAGCAAGCTATTTCAGTTCTCTGTGATTCAGTTTTCTCATCTGTAAAATGGGAGAATTCTCCTAGGTCATCTCTACGATTCCTTCCTTTCCCAACTTGCTATGATTCTAAAGTCACCACCGTCCAAAGTCTATGAATCTATGAAAGTGATGTCCTCTGACCTTTGTGTGCCGAGCTTGCCAGAGTTCCGCCTCTTCCCTATCCGTATATTTGCTTCTCTTGCATCCAGCAAGCAGCACCTCCAGCTCAGGCCTTCAGGTGGGAGGTAGAGTAGGGGGAAGTGGCAGGCAGGAGTTAAGCTGCCTGCTCCCATAGAATTGCAGAATCTCAGGATCCAATACGACATGCATTCCCTCTCTATACTATACCCAGCATAGAGAGGGAAGGGATCATCCTGGCTTTGCTGGATGGACTTTTGTGAAGGGAAATTCCATACTACCCCCTGAGGCTGCCCATTTCACTTCTGGACAGCTCTGATCGCTAAAAAGTTTTTCCCTTATGTACTTTCTGAAGGAAATGCAAAGCATTCATATTTACATAAAGGTCTCCGTCTTCTCCTAACCTTAAGGCATTATAATACATTTCCTAAAGGGTCAGATCTGTTACTACCCCTTGTAGATGCTCTGGATAGAGAGGAGAAGGGTGTCCATATTCTCTTTGGGGCTTTGCAATCATCTTTTCCATGACCCTGTTTCACCTCCTACACTCAACAGTGTTTAAAGTTGCCTAGATGCTCAAATCTTTTTCATTTTAGGTTACATGGGTTTTGCTGGATTATATGGCTCATCATGTTTTACAGCTAGGCCAGGCAAACTGCCTTGATACTAACAGGAAAGGGTTCCAGGCTAGTTGGTTACTGCTACTTCTACTTCCCTCTCCCTCCTATTTACACACACATAAGCTTACACCCTGAAATACTGTTAAAAAAGTCAAACAACACAAAGCAAGTATCTGAATGGCCACTGGGGTGCCATTCCAATACAGTGGTCTTGCACTACTATATACTGAGTTAGTTGGAGAATCATTCCTGAAAAACACTATGCAATACATGACTATAACTGGAGGCATGAAGTCTAAAGAAGAATAAGGGATGAGACCTAAGACTAAGATTTAAAATTGTATTTCCTAAGAAGAGATATTTAAATATTACACACAGTAATGGATTAACAGCCTAATCAGAAACTTTAGAATATTAAGAGCGACAGGGAAGAGTTGGGATATAGAAAAGAAGAAGGCAGTCTCAGACTTTTGAAAGGTCCGCTGATGGGTGGTAAGGAAATGGTACGTACGGTGGAAAGACAACTGGCTTTGGAATCACCTGTGTGACCTTATACAAATCACTCAGCCTCCTTGGATCTCAGTCACTCCAACTAGCTCTTCCAAATCTACATCTATAATCCTTCCTGCTACAAATAGGGATGGCTTGGGGTGAACCTCCAGAAGCGGTCAGAGCTGGTCACTACTACCTGCAGCAAAATGAAGGCAAGAAGAAGAGTAACGTTTAGCATTTGGACTCTAATGTTTGCTACGCTGTTTTTTGTTTCAAGCTTGAAGAGTAGATCCAGTCTCAGCGTGGTCAAGGAAAGATAATTGGTGCCCTCTAGAGGTATTTTTGGAGAAATCAGTCCATCTGCTGAAAAGGCCCTCTTGGAATCAGCTGGAAAAGTTGTAGTAGTGTCTCAGCAGAGACTGGTGGATATTTTCTGAGGACTCTAAGCAAAGGTTGGCAGGGAAGAATTATTAACAAAATCAGGAAGTGTCCATTGTAAAGACAAAACTTTAGCTGGAGTTGTATTTTAGGTTTCCATCACTGATATTAGGGATAGGGAATTATTACCCTTAGTGTTACCTGGAATATGAAGTCATCAGCTCTTATCTCCTTCTAATGAAATATACCATTTGTGAAGTGCAAACAAGATTTACTTAATAGACTAATGGTCAGAAGTTGGTACGTGACCTAGACTCATTGGATGGGAGAGGTGGAAGGACCTGAGACATCACCTAGCCAGACCTCCTTATCTTCCAGAAAATAATAACTGAAGTAACAACTTTATGACTATGAACTCTAAAGTCCTTTCCACTCTCAATCCTGTGATCTTAACTTTTCTGCTTATAAAGTGCTATCTATATCTCATTTGGTTCTTATAGTAGTCCTATGAAGTAGGTAGTATCAATGTTATTATCCCCATTTCAGAGGTGAGGAAACTTAAACAAAGAGGGTAAATGCCTTGCCCAAGATTTTTAAGTGGTAGTGCCAGAATCTGAATCCAGAGATAATGAATTCTACTCCAACGGGTTTTTTTTTCAGGTTGAGGTATTGAAAATAAGGAACAGGGATTTAGATTACACCAATCCCATTCCCTAGAGTAAGCAAAGGTATGAATCTCTAATAGTGAAATTTCATGAATCAGAGAGAGCTAGCCTTGGAGTCTGAAAGACATGGATTTGAATCTTTTACCTGACAGTTACTAGCTGTGTGACCTAATTTATAGGTGCTTGTTTCCTTATCTGTAAAATGTAGATACTAACACCTATAATACCTACCTTAGAGTGGAGTGCCATGAGGCTCAAATGAGATGCTATATATGTAAATACTTTAAAATACTAGTCCCTCCCCTCCCCTCTTAGAAGTAAGACATTAAATTTCTTACATCTTATTTCACATTAAGTAAATAAATTTCTCAAAGGCTTTCCCTGACAAGAGAAATGGATGCCAAGAGAGCACTGGGGTCCAGGCTGAGAAAAGGGAGGATTCAAAGTGGGAGGAAGTGGCACAGAAAGATGTTAGAGACGAACTTCAAACTTTAACCACCAGGGGTGCTGCTAAACATTTGTCTACTCCTGTTTAACAGTAAAGCCAAGACACTGTCAGTCATACACTCACCCCAGTAGTTACTCATTTCATAAAATGCCAAAAAGTGCTTTGGCAGCAACGACAAGCTCTCCATGGAACTGTAAATTAGCCAGCTTCTTCCTATGTTGTTCCAATTTTGTGGGTGGCAAGGCTACTCTAAAGGTTTGGTGAGTGTGGATTTATCCAGTTAGACTCTAGCTTATCTAGGAAACCCTTCCCTCTTCCCTTTCCTATTGTATTTCAATCATATTTAATCATCAAGCATGGCACAATTTAATTCAGTGTTTAAATGCTAAGCATAGGATAAAAGGAATAAAATCTAACACATGAAAATGTATGAACTGGCCACCCATGACCAGGCAGTCCAATCTGTTTTGGCCCACAGACAAGCCAAAACGCAGCAGTACAAATAAAAGTAATTAAAGTACTCAGAGTCAAATCTTCTTGGGGGCAACTTAAAATGCTCCAAAAGTGATTGAGATCAGATGTTGATTCCTTTCCTTCCCCAGACTGGTTTCTCTGCTGTGCTCACACCTCCAGACTCTCCCAGTTCCACAGTTCTACCATTCACTTCCAAACCTGTTCCTTCAAGGCACAGAATCAAAGTCTTAGCAAGATAAACAACTACAGGGCAAGAGTCTACTTCCTCCAGTGGATGGCTGTTTTGTTTTATCTTCTTTTTCTTTTAAAACTCCAACAAGTGGAACTTTATTTCCTATCTCTATGTTAGGCAAACTCACTCATAGAATCACAGATTTAGTACTGCAAGAGACCTTAGAAGCTAACGCCCTCATTTTACAGAGGAGGTAAATGAGGTTGAGAGAGATTAAGTGACTTTCCTATAGTCATACAGCTAGTAAGTGTGACTCCCTTGTTACCTGTCACCAGGTTCCTCCTCCTGTTAATGGTGGTCAAAGGCTCAGTCCCAGATGGGCCCTGGAAGAGGAGGAAGCCATAGAGGGAAGGGGATATCACATTTGCGTATTTCAGAATTTTGCTCAAGGTTATCCCCATTCCTGATTTTCAGTTGAGGGTCCTTGAGTTAGTCTGAAGGCTGCTAGCTTCCTGTCTTGACAGCAGGGTGAAGGATATGGGTGCTTCCCTTCTGCTTAAAAGCAGAACTTCTTTCATGCCCACTTGATTTTTTTAAAATAAATGAAATGTTTTCAATTAGCATGCATTTATTTTCTCTCACCTTCCCCCATTGGAAAATAATAATTAAAAAACCCCCAAATCCTCATAATAATGTACAGAATCAAGTAAAACAAACTTCCATGTTGATCATGTCCAAGAATACATATCTAATTCTTCATCCTGAGATCATCACCTCTTTGTCAGAAGGTGAATAGCATGCTTCATCATTGGTCCTCTGGAAATGTGGCTGGTCATTTCATTAATTTGAGTTCTCAAGTTCTTCAAAGTGATTTGTCTTTACAATATGGTTATTGTATGAATTGTTTTTCTGGTTTTGCTCATTTTACTGCATCAGTTCATTTAAGTTTTCCCAGGTTTCTCTGAAATCATCCCTTCTGTTATTTCTTGTGGTACAATAGTATTCCATTCAATTCCATTTATATACATAGTTTGTTCAACAGTTCCCTATTTCACAACTGCTTTCCTTGGTGCTGTGCCTCCTATCTTTTTCCCTGATCACCTGGAGACAAACTTTTCTGTCACCCCTGGACTGTGATAACATCTGTATCACAGAAATTTAGAGTGAGGTGGCACCATTAAGAGAGACTCCTGGAATATTAGAACTAGAAGAGACCTTGGAGATCATCTAGTCCAACTCCTTCTTTTTACAAATGGAGAAACCAAGACCCAAACATGTGAAGTGACTCATTCAAGGTCACACAGTCAGTTAATAACAGAGCGAGAACTTGAGTACACATCCTCAGACTGCTAGTCCAGGGATCTTTCCACTCTGCTCTTTCCATCACACACTGCTTCCTCTCCATCACACAGTTCAACTGCAGCTTCCATGATGTCTTAGGAAATCCCCAGGGGGACAACTCCATATCCAAGCAATAGAATTTATGCTTGGAGATATTACTTGATGAAAGGGAAGAAGAACAGAGTGGTAACCCTTAATTTCATCTTTTCCTCAAGGAAAGCAAAGGTCAAAAGCCACCCAGAAAATGTGGTTCAGTCGAAAGCATTCTAGATATGGAGTCCCAACTCTGCCACTTAATAACTATGTGACTTAACCTCTCTGCACCTCAGTTTACTCATCTGCAGGATTGAGATAGCGATGTCTGTACTATCCATTTTCCAGGAGTGTGTTAAGGAGAGCACTTTGTCAACTGTAAATAAAACTCTATAGAAATGTGACCTCATGGTAAGTTGATAGGGGATGTTTGGCTGTCTCTCTGCAACAGGGCAGCTCATTCCTCCCTCCCTCTATGGCTTTTTACAGAATGGAGAACTAATCCTAGTCTCTAGCCCCTCCTTCTCACCTCAGGCATCACAAGCAAGGAAACTAGCTAGGCATTTCTGTGTCTAATCCCCATTTCTGACTTCATAATCAGGAAACAGTTTTTAATTGCTTTCTCTTTACATTTAAATTTTTTTTTTTAAAAAATCATTTTAAACTTAAATATAAAACGAGAAAAGAGAAAAAAAGACATTTCCATGTACACAGCAGAACATAAAGAGAGGATTCAATATTAAACTTTCTAATAGGTTAATACAAATTTCTGATAGGGTTGATTTAGAAAGAGATAGCACTTTCACAGTGGTAGAGAGATCAGAGAAGTGGATAGAGAAAGGGGAAATTTTCTAAGTGTGTGTGTGTGTGTGTGTGTGTGTGTATTTCTGCTGTCAAGCAACAATTTAGAATTCAAATTCAGTTCAAATTCAGAGAATTTGAGTTGCTTCACCTGGATTAAAATACCAGCTATGCCACTTAATCAATAAGTGGGATGCCTGGCATTTTCTGTCTCTAGGTCTCAGATTCTTCTGAAATATAAAAAAATCAGATCTTATTCCTTTTGGGTCTAAATTGATCTTTATGAGTTGCACATATGTACTCAAGTCCTGGCTCTGTCACTGGGTGACCTTGTACATTTTATTTCTTTGGGTCTTGGTTTCTTCAGCTGTAAAAGGTGGGATGAGACTCAAGGCTCTTGGAGTTCCCTGTTATTCTATGTATACTACCCACTGCCCACCATCTCAGCCTAAAAGAGGGACAGGAAACTATGACATAAAGTTACTGTGCATTCCCTGTTAGGAATATGCTAATATGTCCTCATAGGGGTATATTTATAGAGTCAGTCTGGGTAGCAGCAGGGGCTCTTATGGTGGCTCCTGTTGGACTTCGTTAATTAAAGGGGAGATAAATGATCCTGCTAAAAATAAACATCCATCTTCCTCAAAGTGGCCAGCCAGCTTTCCAGACAACAGCAGCCCACACACTTGGTCATTTGGCAGAAGGACAAATGTGCTGGTCCCCTCCTTACTGTACCACTCCTCCCCACCCCCCTTTCCCGGTAACTTCAGCCTGTGCAGGGCCAACCCCACTCCCACTGCATAAAACTTTCCAGTCACGTCTGAGCCTTCAAAACATACCTGATAAGGGATTATACAACCTAAACCTGAAAATCTCTAGTGAGAAGGAGATTATTACCTCCCAAGATGTCCCATTCCACTTCAGGATAGTATGAATGATTAGAAAGCTTTCCCTTTTTTTGAGCTTCAATATGTCCTTCTGTAAATTCTACCCTTTGCTCTTAATTCTACTTACTCATGCCAAAGGAACAAATCTAATCTCTCTTCCACATTCCAGTTCTTGAAATTCTTGAACAGCTATATCATGTTCCACATAAGTAGTCTTCTAGTTAAACAGCCAGCTAATCAATATCCTTCCTAAATTATGGTATCCAGAAGTCAATACAATATTTCACGGCCTAATTAGAGCAAAAGATAGCAAGACTATTACCACTTATGTTCTGGACATTATGCCTCTTCTAACTAACCCTAAGACTGCATTAGTTGTTTTTTTAAATTATGATTTTATTCTGTTGACTCATAGTGAGCTTGTAGTCCACTAAACCCTCCAGATCTTTTTCTTAAAAATAGCTTTTTTTTAACCACACCTCTCCACCAACTTTTCATTCTGACTTTTTTAATCACAAGGACTTTATAGGGTCAAAGGAAGAACAGATAAGTGGTCGTATCAAGCACCCCACTGAGGAGAACTGAGACAGCTCTTTATCTACCTATTACCAACAATGAAGAGATTTTTTTGTCTTTACTTTCTAGGTCGTGTCCTCAGGATGTCTCAAACCACTACCCAAGTCTGGTGATTCATGTGAACACAGATGATACAGTCAGAAGGAATCTAGAAAGCATGGCTAAAGATTATGAAATTTCTGGTAGGAAATTGAAGGCCTGAGGAGCAAAGGTGAAATTGTCATCCCAGATTCCCATTAAATGCAAGGGCAGATTTGAAAAGTGAAGAATTGTTGAAAGAGCTAGTGCCTAAAAACTGGATTTGGATTTTTGGACTATGACATAAACATACAGGAAAGATAGTCTATTTGTCAAAGACAAATTTCATCTGACAAGATAAATGGGCTTTAGACAGAAAATGAAGGGGGAAGAACAAAACTGCCTACATATAGTGACAAAGCTAGACACCACCAAGAGTACAAGGTAAGAAAAAAAAGAATAGTCGTAGAGATGACCAGAAAGTCACAAGAGAGAAAATCCAAGAAAGGATCTAACAATAAAACATTCCATCATTTATCTATTCACAAATGAAAGTGCAAGGACAAAATGTCCTGCGTATGCTGACCAAGCTAGACACCATAGAGAACACACAATGTATGTTTATCAAGCAAGAAGAATTAGATAGCCCAGTGTAAGGAGGCAAATTTGATCTTGTAGGTATAGCTAAGACTTGGAGGGTAGGAGGAGGGAAGGGAAAGACTCATGAATAGCTTTGGGAATACAGCTCTTAGTAAAAAGAAAAAAAAATTTAAGAGGGGAGGGGAAGAGAGGTCGAAGTACCACTGTTTGTTAAGAATGGCTCCTCATGTGAGGAAATATAGGAGCCATAAGTGGGAAGCATAGTGGAGAGCAGCTGGGTGAAAATCAGTGAAAGCAGAAATAGAAACAATATTGTCCTGTGGGGACCACCTGGACAAAAGAAATTTGAGCCACAAATCACAAGCATAACATAAGATCATGCTATAATGGTATGGGAGACTTTGATTACACCCAAGCAGGCAGATAATAATTTCTTGACTTGCCTTTATGATGATTTCATTCTTCAAAAGGTGAAGAAACTAATGAGAATAGTTACTCTGGACCTTATTCTTGTCAATAAGGAAAAACTGGTTTCCTGAGTAGAAATGATGGGAAGCTAGGGGGGAAGCCATCACTCTGGTTTGGAATTTGTGATAGAGGAGAGGACTGGGCACAGTCTGACATGCACCCTGTATTTTGGAAGAACAGATTTCAAAGCGTTCTGAGAAAGGATAGGTAAGGCCCCATGGCTTAAGATTCAATAGGCAAAATCAGACTAGAAGGTATGTGAAACTCTCAAGAATAAAATTCTGAAAACACAAACAATTCTAATGAGTAGAAAAAGAGGAAATTGTCTAAAGACATTGATGTGGTTACTTAAGAAACTCATTCACTTTTGAGATTTTAAAGAGAGATACAGAATGTGGTGGAAAAGGGAAGGTAATGGAGTATATAAGAGAATGAACTGGCAGGGAAAGCTAAGGACAACAAAAGGATTTGGGGAAAATAAAAGGATAAAAGAAGAGACAAGATTGCTGCTTGGGGTGGATGGGATAATGATAAGGGATAATAAAAAGAAGGAAGACCCACTGAACTCTTATTTTGCTCCCAGTTTTACTGGCCAAGGAAAAAGATCTTTGGAATGTAAAGGATAGAATGAAAATAGCTAATAGGAGACTCAAAAAAAATAGTATAATAATAGCTAGCATTTATAGAGCACTTAAAGGTTTGCAAAACATTTTACATATGTTATCTCTTTTATTCTTTTTTAATTTTTCCCCAATTTTATTAATTTATGATTTATTAACAATCACTTTCATATGCTTTTGAGTTGAAAATTTTTCTCCCCCTTCCTCCCCCCCACCCTCCCCAAGACGGCGCACAATCTGATATAGGTTTTACATTTACATTCCTATTAAACATATTTTCACATTAGTGAAGTTGTAAGTAAAAATTAAAACCAATAGGAGGAACCGTCAGAAAGATGAAACAAAACTCAACAGAAGGTAAAAATAAGTGATAGCGATCCGACTTCCATAGTTCTTTCTTTGGATGTGGACAGCATTTTCCATCCCGAGGCCTCTGGAGATGTCTTAGATCCTTGTAATGCTGAGAAGGGTTCAGTTTAACAATATTAGTCATCGCATAACGTGGCTGTTATTGTGTACAAAGTCCTCTTGGTTCTGCTCACTTCACTCAGCTTCAGACCATATAGGTCTTTCCAGGTTTTTCTGAAGTCAGCCTGTTCATCATTTCTTATAGCCCAATAGTATTCCATTACATTCACATACCACAACTTGCTCAGCCATTCCCCAATTGATGGGCATTCTCTCAATTTCCAATTCTTTGCCACCACAAAAAGAGCTGCTATGAATATTTTTGTACATGTGGGTCCTTTTCCCATTTGTTTGATCTCTTTGGGTATCTCTTTTATTCTTTACAACAACTCAGTAAGGTAGGTGCTATTACTAGCCCAATTTTACAGATGAGGAAACTGAGGCTGAGAGTGGTTATATGACTTGCCCTGGACCACATAGCTAGTACGTATCTTTTGGTAGCATTTAATCTCAGCTCTTCCTTTTTTTTTTTTTTTGGATAGGCAGTGGGGGTTAAGTGACTTGCCCAGAGTCACACAGCTAGTAAGTGTTATGTGTCTGAGGCTGGATTTGAACTCAGGTCCTCCTGAATCCAAGGCCAGTGCTCTATCCACTGCACCACCTAGCTGCCCCAATCTCAGCTCTTCCTGACTCCAAGTCCAGTGCTTTATTCACACTGCACAGCATGCCACCTTGATAATTGTTCTTTAGATACTTAAGTCACCAGATACAGATGAGCTACATCCTAGGGGACTGAAGGTACTGTGGTATAATTGCTGAGCCACTGTTAGTCATCTTTGAAAGACATTGAAATGAGTCAACATGGCAGAATAGCAGGAAGAAATACAACTGAACTCCCAACCCCAACACAATTCATCCACAAAGATCTCAAAAATGTTCCAAATTGAGTCCTGATCAGTAAATCCTTTAAAAGTCCAGGTTAGAACAGGGAGTTCTGCGAACACCTGGGGATGAGGGTCTAGTCAGAAGGAGAGGAACACTGGGCACAGTCTGATGTGCACCCTAGATTTGGGAAGAACAGATTTCAAAGAGTTCAGAGAAAGGATAGCTTAGATCTGATGGTCCACATACAGAGCATTCCCTGCAGGGATAGCATATAACAGGACAAAAAGAAGTCCCAAATCCAGCATAGAAGAGTCTAAACTTTTTAAGGGTGAAGGAATAGTTGCCAATTGGCAGCTCTATCACTATGACCCAGTTTTGGGTCATAGGTGACTGCAGCTTTGCAGGGATGATGTTCAGAAGCGAGTAGCAGTTATGTGCTCTGAGGCCAAGAGCACAGCAGGGTCTCAGTTCTAGCTTCCAGAACAGTCTGAAGCCTGAAAGAGATGAACCAGGGCAGGAATCCCAGGCCAAAGGAAAGCTTATACTTCTCTTTCTGTCCTTCTGTTTCTGTTTCTGTCTGTCTGCCTATCTGTCTCTCTTTCTTTCTCTGAACCAACAGAGCTTTTCAGCTGGTCGATAGTAGCTGAGTCCGGCAGCAATCTACTAGAATGCCAACCAGGGGTGAACCCGCAGGTATGTTGCTCACACTCAAGCCCAGGTCAAGAATTTAGAGAACTCAGACCAGGAACACAGTGATAAAACTTTACCTTGAATCACCCAATTTGGGAGCACTAAGAACTTGCAGGTTCTTAGCTTGAGTTGTCCTGGAAATCTTGGAATAACGCAAAATTCAAGACCAAAAGAAAACAGTAACAGGAACCTATAGAAGAGAAGGGCAGCTCAGACATTCCTTCTGGAAGTATGCAGAGCCTGAACATAAATTCCAAAGTCAGGAAGTAGGCTGGAAGAAAAAGGAAATGAAAAAGAATTTGACCATAAAAAGTCATTATGGTAACAATGACAGTTAAGACACAAACTAGGAAAAAGAGAATAATTCTAAAACAACAAGTAAAGCCTCAAATAAAAATAGCATAGGTACAAGTTTAGCTAGAATTCCTGGGAGAGATGAAGCAAAAGTTTTAAAAGTGAGGTTTTTTCTTAAATTATAAATGAAATGAGAGCACTAGAGTGAAAAATTGGAAAAGAAGTGGGAATTATGGAAGAAAGAATTGGAAAGTGAATTAACAATTTCGCATAAGAGGTATAAAACCTTACCCAAGCAACAAATTCCCTGAGAAATCAGAATGCATAAAAGAGAAGATGTCTTCCGTGAAACAATAAGAAATATTTTTTAAAAATTTAAAAGATTGAAAAAATAAGAAAAAGAAAGGTATCTCATGGCAAAAATAACTGACTTAGAGGATAGATAAAGAAGAGATAATTTAAGAATGATTGGACTACCTGAAAGCATGACCAAAAAAAGAGCCTTGACAAAATGTTTCAAGAAGTCATAAAAGAAAATTGCCCAGATCTCTTAGAACTAATGGGTAAAGTAGAAACAAAAAGAATATAGCAGTCACCTCACCAAAAAAAATCCCCAAATGAAGACTTTCAGGATTATAGTTAAAATCTATAGCTTCTAGGTCAAAGAAAAATGCTACAAATAACCAGAAAGAAAAAAAATTCAAGTTCCAAGAAGCCACAGTTAGGATCACACACAATTTAGCAGCTACCACTATAAAAGACTGGATATTTTTGGAATATGATATTCCAGAAGGCAAAGGATGTAAGCTTACAATGAAGAATAACTTACTCAGCTATACTGAATATAACCCTAAAGGGGGAAAATGGATCTTTAATGAAATAGAGGACTTCCAAGCATTTCTGATAAAAAGACCAGAGTTGCATAGAAACCTTCAAGTGCAAACATAGGAATCAAGAAAAACATAAAAAGGTAAACATGAGAGAACAATTAATCATAAAGGACTAAATAAGGATAAACTATCTACATTCTAAGATGGGGGGAAGATACCCCTGGAACTTCACCTTCATCAGGGATCATAAGGGGGCACATAATTACACAGAAGGACCAGGAGTGATTCTGTCATATTTTGATGATCTTTTTTTCCAAGGTATTTTTAAAAAACAGTATTCTGGTTTTTTCCCCCCTGGTTACATGTCATTTAGCATTCATTTTTACAAGATTTTGAGTTCCAAATTTTTCTCCCTTTCTCCTCTCCCCTCTTCTGAAAATGGTAGGCAGTTTGATGTAGTCTATACATGTACTATCATGCAAAAATATTTCCATATTGGTCACAGTTGTGAAAGAAGAAACAGATCAAAAGGGGGAAAAACCACAAGAAAGAATAAAATAAGTGAAAAATATGCTTCAAGCTGCACTCAGAGTCCATCAGTTCTTTATCTGGATATGGATAGCATTTTCCTTTGTGAGTTCTTTGTACTTGTCTTGGGTCCTTCAGTTGCTGAGAAGAGTCAAGTCATTCATAGCTGATCATCACACTATGTTGCTGATACTATGTACAATGTTTTCCTGGTTCTGCTCATTTCACTTTGCATCAGTTTATACAAGTCTTTCCAGATTTTTCTGAAATCTACCTGTTCATTATTTTTTATTGCACAATAGTATTCATATACCATAGCTTGTTCAGCCATTCCTCAAATGATGGGCATCCCCTCAGTTTCTAATATTTTGCCACCACAAAACAGTTGCTACAAATATTTGTGCATATGTAGGTCCTCTTCTTTTTTTTATGAATTCTTTAGGATATTTTGATGATCTTAAAAATGACTGATAAGGGAGAGGAATAAAGGGGAAAATTATATAATAATCAGGGGTGCAAGTAAAAATCTATGTAAACAAAGAGGAAGGGTGGGGGGCACAGGTGATATATGATCGTTACTCTAATCCAAACTGATCAAAGGAGGGAAAAAAATACCTACATATTCTGTTTGGCATAGAAATACATTTCATTCAATAGGGGAACACATGAGGGAAAGGGGATAAGCAAGAGGGGAATAAGAAGGACAGATTAAGAGAGAGACTGGCACTAAGCAAAACAATTTTAAGAATATACAAAAATATTGGAAAATATTTTGGTCAAATATTGAAAATATTGGAAAAGAATTAGAAACTGAGGGGGTGCCCATCAATCTGAGAATGGCAGAACAAATTATATATAAATGGAATGTGATGGAATACAATTATGCTATAAGAAATGATGAAGGGGACTATTTCAGAGAACTCCCTGTATGGGTATACTTGTATGAACTGATGTGAGTGAAATGAACAGAAACAGGGAAACAATTTATGCAATAACAAACAACATTATAAAGGCAAACAACCTTGAACAACTTAGGAACTCTGATGGATCAACTCCGATCACAATTCTGGAGGAATCATGATGAAACATGATAGAGAGGTGATAGACTCCGTATGTAGTTGAGACACATTTTTTCGACATGGCCAATGTGAGAATTTGTTCTGCTTGACTATACATGATTGTAACAGAAGTTGTTTCTCATTCTATTCTTATGGAAAATATGGAGAGATGTCAATTAAATGATAATGCAGTTAGATGGATTTGGAACTGACTGAATGGCTAGACCCCAAAAATGTCATTAATGGATCAAAATTAACATGAAAAGAGGTCTCCAATGGAGTGTCCCAAGCAATAGGTGCTTGGTTCTGTGCCATTTAACATTTTTATCAATGATATAGATGAAGCTCTAGATGGCATGCGTATCACACGTTTGCTGATGACACCAAGCTGGAAGGGATATCTAGCACTTTGGATGGCAAGAGTTGGGACCTATAAAGATCTTAAAGGGCCAAAACATTGGGATGAATCAAATGAGGGATAAATCTAGTCTTACACTTCAGTTCCAAAAATCAACTTTCCAAATACAAGATGGGGTGGCATTATTAGATGGCAGTTGGTCTGAAAAAGATTTTGAGGTTTTAGTAGACCGCAAGCTCAATATGAGTCCACATTATGATATGGCAGCCAAGAGGGGATAGGCTGCATTAAGAGTGACACAGTGTTTAGAACTGGAGAGATGACACTCTCACTGTCCTCTGCCATGGTCAGACCATATCTGGAGCGCTGGGTTTACTTCTGGGAAACAGAGCTAGCTATCCAAAGAGGAATTGTTTGCCTTGGGAGGTAGTGGATTTCCCCTCACTTGAATTCTTCAAGTAGAGTTCAGATTATCACTTGCCACATATGTTATAGAGAGGATTGGACTAAATAGTCTCTGAGCTATTTCACAATTCTAAGATTTTGTGATTCTTTGCTTTTTACATAATCCTTCAGTTTCCAGGCTGCTCTCTGGAGAGTGCTGCCATAGAGATGTCAGATTCTGGAAATGGTTAAACAGGCTCTGTCCCAGAATTCAGCAGTTTGGTAATGTTTTTGAACTTGGCATTGAGACTTCTGGGAAAGAAGGCAGGAGAAATAAAAGAGGCAAGAGAAAGCTTTTATAGTAGAGGGGAAGAGGAGGGAGGTGAGAGGGAGTGAATGAACTTTACTCTCATCACAACTGGATCAAATATAACATACACCCTCATTTGAGTATTGATATCTATCTTACCCTATAGCAAAGTAGGAGGGGAAGGGTATAAGAGAAGGGGGGATGATGATAGAAGGGAGGGCAGGTTAGGGGAAGGGGCAGTTTTGCTTCTGACTGAAAACGCTTTTGAAGAGGGACAGGGTGAAAGGAGAGAGAGAATAGAATAAATGGGGGGATAGGATGGAAGGAAATACAGTTAGCAATAGTAACTGAAAAAATTTTGAAGCAAGTGTCTCTGATAAAGGCCTCATTTCTCAAACATATAGAGAACTAAGTCAAATTTATAAAAATAAAAGCCATTCCTCAAATGATAAATGATCAAAAGATATGATCAGTTTTCAGATGAAGTAATCAAAGCTATCTATAGCCATATGAAAACATACTCTAACTCACTATTGATTGGAGAAATGCAAATTAAAACAATTCTGAGGTACTGCCTCATACCTATTAGATTGGCTAATAGGACAGAAAAAGTAAATGACAAATATGGGAGGGGATATGGGAAAAATGAGACTGTAATGCACTGTTGGTGGAGTTGTGAACTGATTCAACCATTCTGTAGAGCAATTTGGAACTATGCCCAAAGGGCTATAAGACCATGCATACCCTTTGACCTAGCAATACCACTACTAGGTCTGTATCCAAAAAGAGATTAAAAAGAAAAGGACCTATATGTACAAAAATATTCATAGCAGTTCTTTTCTGGGGGTAAAGAATTAGAAATTGAGGAGATGTCCACCAATTGGGGAATAGCTGAACAAGCCGTGGTATGTGATTATGATAGAATACTATCGTA
The DNA here is from genome assembly GCF_003287225.1 of Phascolarctos cinereus. Taxonomy (NCBI): domain Eukaryota; kingdom Metazoa; phylum Chordata; class Mammalia; order Diprotodontia; family Phascolarctidae; genus Phascolarctos; species Phascolarctos cinereus. Next base: position 145,884,829 of record NW_027555625.1, on the reverse strand, counting down.
CTATAAAAAATGATGAGCAAGATGATCTCAGAAAAACCTGAAAAGACTTGCATGGGCTGATGTAAAGTCAAATGTACTGTGTACAAAGTAAGAGCAATATTGTAAGATTATCAGCTGTGAATGACTTAGCTATTCTAAGCAATACAACTATCTAAGACAACAACTCTGAAGAACCTATGATGAAAAATGCTATCCATCCCCAGAGAAAGAACTGATGGTATCTGAATACAGACTTAAGCATACTTTTTTACTTTCTTTATTTTTTTGTCATGTCCATGTTTTCTTTCACAATACGACTATTATAGATATGTTTTGCATGACTTCACATGTATAACCTATAAAAAGGCAAGAGACCTTCCATCTTGCATGCCATGTTGAAGGGCAGTAGATAGATTTAAACATGTGTATCTCCTCTCTGGATGCCTGTTCCCCTGCCCTTTTCTGTTTTTATTAATTAATCTTTAGTTTTCAACAATTACTTCCACGAGCTTTTGAGTTTTAAATTTTTCTTTCCCTCCCTCTCTGCCTTCCTCCCCAAGACAGCATGTGATCCGATAATAGGCTCTACATATACATTCCTATTAAACATATTTTCACATTAGTCATGTTGTAAGGAAGAATTAGAACCAACAGGAGGAACCACAAGAAAGAGGAAACAAAACAAAACAGAAGAAAAAAAAGAGCAAAACATATGTTTTGATCTGCATTCAAACTCCATAGTTCTTTCTCTGGATGTGGATAGCGTTTTCCATCATGAGATTCTTGGAGATGTATTAGATCCTTGCATTGCTGAGAAGAGCTAAGTCTATCAAAGTTAGCCATCGCACAATGTAGCTGTTACTGTGTACAACATTCTCCTGGTTCTGCTCACTTCACTCAGCATCAGTTCATGTAAGTCTTTCCAGGTTTTTCTGAAGTCCACCTGCTCATTATTTCTAACAGCACAATAATATTCCATTACATTCATATATCATGACTTGTTCATGCAGTTCCCAATTGATGGACATCCCTTCAATTTCCAATTTTTTGCCACCACAGAAAGAGCTGCCATAAGTATTTTTGTACATATGGGTCCTTTTCCCATTTTTATGATCTTTTTGGGATATAGCCCTAGGTGTGCTATTTCTGGGTCAAAGGGTATACACATTATCATAGCCCTTTGGGCATAGTTCCAAATTGTTCTCCAAAATGGTTGGATCAGTTCACAATTCCACCAACAATGCATTAATGTTCCAATTTTCTTTAGGTCTCTGCACGATGTCTGTGGCAGGATGGTGGCAATCAGAACCGACTGGATGAATAGAGGTCATCAGAAGCCGACTGGTGTGTTCACAAGGCTTAACTGCTACAGCTGCTTCTTTCTCTCCATTATCTCAAATCTTTAATTCTTCGAGGATGTGTGGGATGCTCACTACCAGACACACCTTGCTTTCTGCGCAATTCAGTGACAAAGAGACCAAAGGAGAGACAGGAATCTATGCCTCTCAGCAACCAAGGAAAAGCAGCCAGGGCAAGAGTTTTTTACTTACTTATTGTGCCCTTTTGAAAGATTATGTCTGTCACTGTGTCAGACAATTGATTGTTGATAGGTTGATTGATGAAAAAAATCTGGTAACAATCTAAATACTTGTGTCAGTCAATGAGTATTTAATAAGCACTTACTATATGCCACGAACTACAATTAATGTTGACAGAGAGAGAACTTTGGGAAGAAGCTTTGACCATTTAAAGAGATGGAAGGTGTTATATCCCCTTTTCGGTGCAAGCTGAGGCATGGTGGAAAGGGAAGGCATGGGTCTCAATCAGATTTCCCATGGGTAACAGAATGTACTATAGTGACATCCTTCATCTTTTTATCGTCATGGATCCCTTTGGCAGTCTGGGGAAGCTTGTGGACCTCTTCTCAGAGTAGTGTATTTAAATCGTTGAAATGTTCGGTTAGAGTTAGTGAAAATAAAGTGTAGGTTTTTTTCCATGCAAGTACACCCCCAGACACCCCTTGCAGATCTCTTGCTGTCAGGTTAAGAGACACTGTCCAAGGCTAATTCATCCTACCCATGTAGGAGAGAACAGGAACCAAGGATTTGTGGGCAAGAAAGTTTCAGCCAGTTGACCCACTCCTACCTCATATCTGGGATTTAAATACTTCTGAAACGTTAGTTCCAATATTGGAACTAAGATTGTGCCTAAAACTGAAGCTGGTCCTTTCCCAGAACACTAGATGGCAGTGTTGGTTTAGTTTCACTGTTCAGGCCAACCAGTTTCCCCATAGATGTTTCCAGGAATTTCTTAAATGTTTCTGTGCAAGAAAACCAGACGGGTTATTCCTATAGGTACATCAAATAATTGAGGTACTTCACCTAGATCAGTTCAGATTCTCTCTCCTACTTCCAGTCAAATACTATGTGCCAGGCATTGTGCTAAACTCTGAGAACATAAAGAAAGATAAAAACAGTTTGTGCTCTCAAGGAGCTTATCTAGAGGTGGAGGGGAGGGAGACACCATGAAAACTATTAGGCACATACAAAATACATACAAAGTAGATGGAAAGGAACATAGAGGTGGAGGCACTGCTATGGGTTAAGACATTATCTCTGGATTCTTCTTAAAAGATCACATAATGACCAATGAAGGAATTTAATTTGCTGGACTAGACATAGATGTTACAAGGGTTTCATTTTTCCTTCTTTTTCAGTGAGGGGAGGGGAGAAGGCAGATTTTTATTAATTGAAAAAAATAAAATTCAATTAAAAAAAAGATCATGTTACCAGGAAAGAAGAGACTTATTAGCACTTGTAAATTTAGACAAGTAAATGCAATTAGCTAGCTGCCCCACAGAACATAATGGGCCCTGGGAAACTTGAACAGAGAATAGGACAATTTGGATGGAAAGATCTGTCCTAAAGCTTGGGACTTTATATGCATGAGAAATGCTTAAGAGAGTCTAGAGTTGTGGGGAAATAACTGAACTTGAGGTCAAGTCAGGGCTTTAATCCTGACACTTCTGTGTGACCTCTGGCCTGGTGCTTTTTTTTTTTGCTTATTTTCAAAGTCTATGAAATGCAGTGATAATATTAATTGTTGTCCTTTCTAATAAAAGAGAACCAAAATGACATCATGATGTTGGGGTCCAACTGGGGATGATCAAAACCAATTTGAGCTTGGAAGGATCTACCACAGGTCAGGCAAGAATTGTCTGTGTGAATGTTTGGGAAGGAGATGTCTTTAAATTTTTTCATCTCATGTTTCTTTTGAACTACTGCAATTATGCTTTGCTCACAAAGCAAAGCGCCTTCTTTGATGAGGGCATACTGGATGATCCTGTGGCAGTATCTCCCATGTCTTCAGAGAGTATCCTTATATTGCTTCTTCTGACCTCCTGTGAGTGCTTGCCTTGTGTGAGTTCTCTGTAAAAAGTCTTTTAGGCAAACATACATTTGGCATTTGCACAATGTGGCCAGCCCACCAGAGTTGCACTCTCTGTAGTAGAATTTGAATGCTTGGCAGTTCAACTCAAGAAAGCACCTAAGTGTTCAGTACCTTATTTTGCCAGGTGATCTTCAGAATCTTTCTAAGACAATTCAGATGGAATTGATTCAGTTTCCTGGATGGCATTGGTAGACTGTCCAGGTTTTGCTGACATACAATGATGAGGTCAGCACAATGGCTCTGTAGACTTTAAGTTTAGTAAGTAGGCTAATAATTCTTCTCTCCCACACTTTCTTTTGGAGCCTCTCAAACTGAGCTAACTCTGGCAAAGCATCCATCAACTTCATCATTTTTGTGGCTATCCTTGGAAAGTATACTGACAAGGTAAATGAACTTATCCACAACATTCACAATTTCTCCACTTACTTTGACTGAAGGTTTCAAGTATGGATGGTGCAATGCTGGCTGTTGGAGAGCCTCTGTTTTCTTAGTATTAATTGTCAGGCCAAAATTAGCAGAGAATTGATCCAAACTACATCTTAGCCTCAGAGGCTGCATTGAGTACACAATCATTAGCAAACAAAAAGTCACATACCAACTCTCCCTCCACTTTAGTCTTGGCTTGTAGCCTTTTCAAGTTAAGTAATTTACCATCAATATGGTAGCTGACCTTGATGCCATTTTCGTCCTCAGTGAAGGCATCTAACATCACTGAAAACATCATGCTAAAAAGCATGGGAGCAAGCACACAGCCTTGCTTTACTCCATTGGTGACTGGGAAAGGGAGAGGGCATCACCTATTATCCAGAACCTGTGCAAGTATGCCATCATGAAACTGACATATAACACTGATGAACTTCTCCAGGCAACCAAATTTCTCCATGATCTTCCACAAGCCTTCGTGACTGACAATATCAAAAGACTTGGTCAGATCAATGAACGTTGTGTGCAGACCTCTGTTTTGCTCCTGGAGTTGTTGGGCAGCAAACACCATTCCTTCGACCTTTCTGAAGCCACACTGGCTCTCAAGTAAATGATCATTTTCCAGATGAAGAATGAGCTGATTAAGGAAGACTCTGGCAAGAATCTTGCCAGGAATGATTAAGAGAGACCCACTGTGATTGTCATAGGACAACCCATTTCCTTTTCCTTTATAGAAATGAAAAATAGAGGCATACTTGATCTTCTGGGTGATAACTTCCTCTTGCCATATAACCCAGAAGATTTTAGTCAGCTTTTGTATGAGCAGTAGACCCCTGTTTTGTAGCTCTCTACTGGAATGGAATCAGCACCAGGCACTTTGCCACACGAGAGGAGTCTAACAGCATTCAAGACCTCCTCTTCAGTTGGAAGTTCTTCTAGAGAGGGACTGACTTCAACCTGAGATATATGGTCAGTGGCATCAACATTGGTTGATGATGGTCTGTTGAAAACGTTATGTGCAGCTCATCGCTCCAGGAGCATGTCTTTATCACTGATCATTGTGGCTCAGTTTAGAGGCACCATAGGTCTTTGGCCCACAGGGCATCATAAAAGCACTTTGGATTGTTACTATCAGCATAATACTGAATTTCATCTGCCTTCTTACTGAGTCAAGACTCCTGCATCTCCCTAAGCTTTGCTTGTATTTATTTTTGATGGAATTAAATGCTGCCTTCTTAGAGATAGATGAACTATTCTGTTGGTAAAGCCTGTGGAGTTCTCATTTTTCATTTAGCAGCTTCTGAATTTCCCCATCATTTTCATCAAACCCGTCTTGATATTTGCTTTTCTGACCCAGATGAGCAAATACTCTGAAAGCTCCTTTTCTGTTCCACTGCCACCAGCTGTGTGTTGGGTCAACCTTCCGTCCAAGTTGGCAACAAACTATTCCTGCTCAGAGAAGAGCTCTAATCTGTTGACATTAATTCTTCTGGTAGTCATTTTACCGTGGGGTCTCTACTTTTGTTGAATGCGAATATTTAGCTTGGAGAGGATAAGTCTATGATCAGTCTAGCAGTCTGCACCATACATAGCCTTCATCATTCTCACATCCAGTCTGTCTCTTCTCCTTACAATCACATAGTCTATTAAATGCCAATGGTTGCTGCAAGGATGCATCCACAAAGTTTTATTGTGTTTAGGTAAACAGAAGACAGTGTTGGTGATGAGAAAGTTATGAGATGCACAAATCTTCAGTAGTAAGTGACCATCGTTGTTGCTGTTTCCAACTCTATCTCTCCCTAGGACTCCCTGCCAGTCTGGTAGTCTGAGCCTACTTTAGCATTAAAGTCACCCAGAATTATAAGCTTGTCCTCTTTTGGCACATTGATGATAAGGGTCTCTAGGTCTTTTTCTTTGACCTCATTAGGATTTGTCATGGTGGGAGCATGGGCACTGATGATGGTGGCATGGTGTTTTACTGCAACTGGCAATTGCATTTTCATGATCCTCTCATTCACTCCGTTTAGTAGGCATATAAGCTTGTTGAATAGATTAGTTTTGATTGCAAAACCTATACCAGCTTCGTGGTGCTCCCCTTCACTGCAGCCACTCCAGAAAAAAATGTGTGTCCAGATCCAAATTCAGTAAGCTGGCTTTCATTTGCCAGCCTTGTTTTACTTAGGGCTGCTATTTGGATGTGATTGCTGCTGCAACAAGAGCTGCTCATCTTTCAGGTATACTGGATTTTGTGTTATCTATAAGTGTGAGCACATTTCATGTACTGATGGTGAGTGGAATCATCTTTGCAGAAGTTTTTGTACACTTTTTTGTGTTTTGACTGCAGGGTGGGATCCCTACCTGCCATGGTAATCAGGCCAGGGTTGGGTAAGTAGACGATTTTGGGGGCACCTTTTCTAGCTCCTTCCTCACCCCAGGAGGTGAGCAGTGTGGTCCTTAAAAAGCTGCTCAGACACCCAGGGGGCTGCCGAATCCCACTGCTGCTTCTGATGAGAAGACAACCATATGCCCTGGGCTGCCTGTGTGCAGGGCTGTGTCTACAGTTCCCAGCATATCCGTACTTGCTGCTTGGTCACTTGCCTGTCACTACAGGACTTTGAGATAGGTAAAAATGGTAAAATGGTACCGGTGATGTCTTTTGATTCGGGCATAAATTGGATTTCAGTGAGGCAGAGGTGTAAGGAGTCGTTGGTCTCACTCTCTCCTCTGGAGTCATCACAGTCCAGTGGAAGGATAGAGTCGAGACGACGGTGATAGCTTGAGATGCAGTGGATGACTTTGGTGTCTTCGATGTCTAACCAAGCTCTAAGCGCTCCCCAGTACCTGCTTCAGTTGCCTTCATGGCCGCTGGAACAAATTGTTCTCATCTGCTCATTCCACCAGGGAAAGTCTTCATATGCTTGGGGCAGACACCTCCCTAACTCACTGATGGGTCTGAGACCCCTCAGTTACCCTCAAACTGATTTAGCCCATCTGCTGAAACAGTTTACCAGGGTGTGGCCACTGCACATACTACAGCTTCTTGGAGACACAGGTGAGAGTTAGGTGTAAGAGGGGAACACCAAAGGTGGAAAGTATCCTGAAAAGGGCTTGGCAGCCACACCAGAGGTACTAGGCTTCTGTGAACACACCCTACACCTAAATACAGCAATTAGAAGCTAAGGGATTCAAGTCCCCTCTTGGCTACTAGTTCTCTGACCACTAGTCAGTCAAATTACTTCACTGGGCCTCAGTTTCTTCATTTGTAAAATGAGGACATGGACTAGATGACTGCTAAGGATTAACATTTTGTTAGTCAGTCGATATGCATTTATTTAACACCTACTATTTTCCAGGCAGTGTGCTAAGCACTGGGAATACAAAGAGAGGCAAAAGATAGTCCTTGCCATCAAGGACTTCATGGTCTAATAGAGAAAATATGAAAAGAACTATAAACAAGATTTATACAGAGTATACTGGAGATTATCAAAAGAGGGAAGAGAACAGCACCCCAAAAGATTTCTCTTAGAAGGTAATATTTTGGGGCAGCTAGGTGGCACAGTGAATAGAGCTCTGGCCTTGGAGTCAGGAGGACCTGAGTTCAAATCCAGTCTCAGACACTTAACACTTACTAGCTGTGTGACCCTGGGCAAGTCACTTAACCGATAGCCTCACCAAAAAGCTAAAAAAAAAAAAAGGTAAGATTTTAGCTGGGACTTAAAGAAAAGCCAGGAAGACCAGGAGGTAGAGATAAGGGGAAAGCATTCCACCCATGGGGGACAGCCAGTGAAAAGTTCTAGAGATGGAAGATGTAATGTCTTGTGAAGGGAACAGCAAGGAGGCCAGTGTCTCTGGATCACAGAGTATGTAGATGGGAATAAGGTGTAAGAAGACTGGAAGGGTAGGAGAGGGCCAGGGGGTGAAGGACCTTCATTGCCAAACAGAGGAATTTATATTTGATCTTAGGGGTAACAGGGAACCACTAGAGTCTATTAAATAGGGGTGGGAGTCAAATCCATACTTTAAGAAGATTAATTTGACAGCTGAGTGGAGGATAGACTGGAGTGGGGAGGAGAGATTTAAGGCAGGGAGACTGACCAAAAGGCTATTGTAGTAGTCCAGACATGAGGGAATGAGGGCCTGCACCAGGGTGGTGGCAGTGTCAGTGGAGAGAAGGGGCTATATAAGAGAAATGTTATGGAGGAAACTTGGTAACAGAATGGACATGGAGGTTGAGAGAGAATGAAGAGTTGAGGGTGATCTCTAAGTTCCAAGCCTAGATGACTGGAAGGATGACAGTGAAAAGGAAGTCCAGAACATGAGAGTGTTTGTGGCATGGGGGGGGAGGGGGGAGGGAAGAGGGTAGATAATGTTTTGGATATACTAAGTTCAAGGTGTCTATGGGACATCCAATTTGAGATGTCCAATAGGCAGTTGGAAATAAATGCAAGTCTAAGGTAAGGAGAGACATTAGGGTTGCAGAAGTATACCTGAAAATCATGAGCATAGAGGTGATAATTAAATCCATGGGGGCTAAAGAGATCACCAAGTAAAACAGTATGGAGGGAAAAGGCCCCAGACAGAGCCTTGGGGGACATCCACCATTAATGGGTGTGACCTTGCTGAAGATTTAGCAGAGGACACTGAGGAGAGGTCAGACAGCTAGGCACAGATAGAATCCTGTCACAGAAACCTAGACAGAAGAGAATGTCAAAGAGAAGAGGGTGATTGACAGTGTCAAAGGCAGCAGAGAGGTCAAGAAGCAGAAGGACTGAGGGAAAAAATCATTAGATTTGGCAATTACGTGATCACTGGTAACTCTGAAGAGAGCCGTTTTGGTCAAATGATGAAGTTGGAAGCCAGACTGTAGAGTTAAGAAGAGAGGGAGAAGAAAAGAAGTGGAGGCATTAGCCACAAAAAGGAAGTATGGGACAATAGCCAGCAGGAATGGACAAATCAAGGGAGCATTTTTTTTTTGAGGATAAGGGAAGACATGAGCATATTTGTAGGCAGTGGGGAAGAAGCCAGTAGATAGGGAGAGAGTAAAGATAAGTGAAAGAGTGAGGAAGACAGATGGAGGAGATGAGACAGAATGAGATCACTTTTCTATGTAGACAGCTTTGCCTTGGCAAAAAGAAAGGCTACCTCTTCTTTTTTTTTTTTAATTTTTAGGCAATTGGGGCTAAGTGACTTTCCCAGGGTCACACAGCTAGTAAGTGCCAAGTGGATGGTCTGAGGCTGAATTTGAACTCAGGTCCTCCTGACTTCAGGGCCGGTGCTCTATCCACTGCACTACCTAGCTGCCCCAGGGCAATCTCTTTCTATGAGAGAAAGGTGAAGGGAAAGACAGCAGCAGAAGGCATCTGAGTGATGTGAGATGAAGAAGAGGGAGCATTCTGTGAATGGCCCCAAATTTTTCAGTGAAATATGAGACAGGGTTCTCAGATGAGAGGGTAGGAGGAGGGGAGCAACAGGAGGTTTGAGGATGGCTGAAAAAAACTTGAAAAAATGGCTGTGGTGAGTGGGATAGTTAGTTAATTAGGGAGGCGTAAAAGGATTTGCCACAGGGAGGGCCCAGTTGAGATTATACAACAAATCTGTAGTGGATCATAGTGATTTTCTCCAGCAGCATGTGAGTAGGAGCAAAAGGTGAGAATGTTCCAAGTTTTAGGCTTAGCAGGCCAAGGTTGGCAATAGGGTAAGGAACAAGGGACTCAAAAAGAGTACAGTATAGAGTTGAGCTTGCTCACAAAGGGGTCAAGATGTGGAAAGGAGAAGAGCACAACCAGTGCAGCGACAGTAGCTTGGGAAGGAACCAAGGGGTCAAGGGACTGAAAGTCACAGCAAGGAGGAAGAATAGGATTAGGTGTGGGAAGGCAAAGGGAGAGGGAGAATGACCACAGATGGTGATCACATAAGGGAATTTCAGAGTTTATGAGCATGGAGAGTTATGGCAAGATCTGGGGTATGACCACCTGTGTGTAGCTGAGATGAGGTGGCTCAGTAGGTCATGGAAAAAGTAGCTCGAAGAACTGGGAGTTTCTGGATACTATTCATTTATTCTACTACAGCTGAGGATGGGATAGGAAGAGGGAGGGGGATGATGAAAGTAGTAAATATACAAAGGCCATTTAATACCAGGAGCAATCATCATTATACTAAGAGCTCACATTTACATAGCAACCTAAGGTTTCCAAAGCCCCTTTCCTCACAATAACCCTGTGAAGTAGATAGTTTAACTATTATCCCCATTTTGCAGATGAAGAAACTGAGGCTTTGAAAGAGTTAAGTGATCTATACAAAGTCCCACGACCAGTAAGCTAAAGGTAAAGGATTAACATGAGGTCTTCTGACGCCAAATCCATTGTTTATTTCACTGTATGACACAACCATGAAAGACTGTTTGACCTGACCAACAAATGTTGGGGCACAGCCAGGGCCAAACCACTCTGATCCTGCCAAAGTAGCTTTTAAGCAAATTTCTAGCTGTTCCACGCTAAGGGAAGAAATCAGTAATTAACTTAGAAGCAGCAGCTGACAACTGAATTTTGGAAAGGGCCACGTAACACCACGTTAACAGGATCTCAGAGTTAGAAGCGACACCATCTAGTTCAGGGTTCTTCACGTGGGGTCTGTGGATAGATTTCAGTGGGTCTATGAACTTGGATGAGGAAAAAAATTAAAACTTTATTTTCATTACAGTTTAGCATTTCCTTCCATTATTTAACAGCACAATTCTGAGAAGGGATCCATAGACTTCACCAGACTGCCAAAGCAGTTCATAAAACACACAGAACAGTCAAGAACCTCTGCTCTATTCCAATTTGTACCCAAAGCATGAATTTAGACTATTGTTAACAAATGATCACTCTGCTTAAAGCCCACTATTGATAGGAGATTGCTGCCTCCTGAGACAACACATTCCATGCCTGGAGAGCTCTAAGTATTAGGAAATTTTCCATAGACTGAACTGACGTCTGCCTCTTTGCTTTCACCCATTTAATAAATATAATGTAAATGACATTTGAATGGACTATGCTGGGGCCAAGGGGAGTTTTTTCATTTCCTTGGTCTCACGGATACGATCAAAGGTGAGGCCAATAACTAGAAACAAACTCACAGTTCTTTTAAAATAGTTATGGTCAATTTGAAATTATGGTAGAAAAGGGTCTAACTGTTCATACCCTTTGACCTAGGAATCCTACAGTTGGCATATAACCCAAGTAGATCAAAGAAAAAGGGAAAGGTTTGATATGTATGAGTGTATTATGAGGGTCAAATGAGATAATGGGTGTAAAGCACCTTGGAAACCTTAAAATACTCCATACATGCTAGTTATTATGGTTAGCCTATGTTCACCAGGCCTCCAATCTGATGATGACTTCATTCTCTGAGCCTTCTATTGCATTCCAGCTGAACTCAAGCAATGTTTATAGAGCAATACAGAGGTGTGTTGCTAAATGTTTAACACCCAGGCTCGCTGGGGAAAAAAGTATATGTGAGTGTGTGTGTGTGTTATATGTATATATGTATACAGACATATACACACACAAATTCATATATACACATACATAAATGTGCATATATACATGTAAGTAAATATGTATATACATATATGTATGTATATACACGCATGTATACACACATGTATGCATATATTGATGTGTATATACACATGCACATATATGTATGTATATACACTTTTATGTTTAATATTCATCATTAACACCTTCTTAAGTCTAGACCATCAACAAAATAATAAATCAAGCCGTAATGTGTAAGAATTGCCAATATCTGAGATGTAAAATTTTGACCCTGAAAATTCAACAGCAGCTGGAACCAGGCAGTTAGAAGTAGCTTCTGTAAACCTCTCCACAGGTAACAAAGTAATCATAGCAGTACTTTTTGTGATAGCAAGCCCCTTTTCCCCAAACAAAACAAAACAATGAAAATGGAAGCAAAGTACATGACCTTCAATCAGGCAATGGTTGAAGAAATTGTGGTATATGAATATAATAGGTTATTACTGCAAGGTATGAGGAATTCAGAGAAACTTGGGGAGTCTTATAAGAAGTGATGCGGAGAAAAGAAACTAGAAAAGAAGAAAGACTACAGTGATGAAGAAGAAAACTGTTAAAAGGCAGCTCACTCAGATTAAATGCTATGACTAATCTTGAGGCCAAGATTATGAAACATGCCTCTCTTTCTTTGCAGAGATATACTGTACTATGGGAGCAGAATGCTGCTTGTGCTTTAAGATTTGGTGTCTTTGGGGGTAGATTTACTGAACTGTTACAAGGGTGGGTTCTGTGGGACTAGGGGGTAGGAACAATGTCACAAAAAAAGAGTACCAACTAAATAAAATAGTCCTGGCTTCACTGTTATATTTAAAAATTCTCTCTCTCTCTCTTTCTCTCTCCCACATACATACAATAAACTATCTCTGACCCCCAAATACTGGCATTCAAATGCTTCAAATACGTTTTTTTTAAGTATTAGATACAAAACTACTGAGTATTATAAAATCGATAGCCGACTGATCCCTGATTTTACATAATATACTGGAAGGAAAACTTCATTAGGAGTCAGGAGAATCAGTCAATCAATAAACAGTTATTAAGTATCAACTCTGTGCCAGGCACTGTGCTAAGCACTGGGTATACAAAAAGAGGAAAAAAGGCTGTCTCAGCCCTCAAGGAGCTTACAGTCTAATGGGAGAGACAACGTGCAAGCGAATACATACAAAGCAAGCTATATACAGAATAAATAGGAAATAAAGGAGGGAAAACACTGAGATTAAAAGGGGTCAGGGAAAGCTTCTTGGAGGAGATAGGATTTTAGTTTGGACAGGGAGGTCAGTAGTGGGAATGGAGGAGAAAGAACATTCCAGGGACAGTTATAGAAAATACCCACAGCCAAGAGATGGAATGTTTTGTTCATAGGACACCCAGGAGGTCAGTGTCACTGGACTGAAGAGTACTTGTTGGGGAGTAAGGTGTAAGAATATAAGGGGCCGCTAAGTGGCACCATACTGCATAGAGCACCAGGCCTACAGTCAGGAAGACTCATCTTCTTGAGTTCAAATCCAACCTCAGACACTTACTAGCTGTGTGACCCTGGACAAGTCACTTCACCCTGTTTGCCTCAGTTTCCTCATCTGTAAGATGGGATGGAGGAGGACATGGCAAACCACTCCAGTATCTTTACGAAGAAAACCCCAAATGGGGTCACAAAGAGTTGGACACAGCTGAGCAATGACAACAAATATGTAAGAAGACCGGAAAGGTAGGAGGGGGCGAGGTTATGAAGGATTTTGAGTGCCAGAGTGTTTTGTATTTGATCCTAGAAGCAAGAAGGAGCCACAGACGTTTATTGAGTAGGAGGGGTGAAATGATTGGATCTGTGCCTTAGGAAAAACAGTTTACTGGCTGAATGGATCAAAGAACTGTGTTCCAGGCCTAGCCCTGCCCATTTCTAATTGTGCGACTTGGAGAAGTCATTTGATTTCTCTGAGCCTGTTTTCTCATTTCAAAAATGGGCATAAGAATGCTTGCAACACCCAGCAATAAGGGACATCATAAAAATAAATGAAGAAATACATAAATGCTTTATGAAAGTGCTATGTACAAAAGTAAATAATTCAATTCACTTGTAGGGGGAGGGGAATATAATGTGCATTGATAAGTAAATACAAGATGTATATAAAAATATAAAGCAGTTCAGGTTTTTGTTTTTTGTTTGTTTTTTTGCAGGGAGTAGGGGTGAGCAGAAAATGTAAATACCTGGGGAAGTCAGGAGAGGTTTCTTAAGCTCAACCTTGAAGGGAGCTAGGGATTACAAGAAGTAGAAGTGAGAAAGGAAAATGTGCCAAGTATGGGAGACAGTCTATTCAAAGACAGGAGAGGTAGAGCTGGAATGTTATGTATGTATGAATGTTCAATTAAGTCTGTTTGACTGGAAAGAGTAATGTGAAATCTATCTGGAAAGACAGATTGGAGCTGGATTGTGAAGCAATTTTAATGCCAAATGGAGGACTGTGTGTTTTATCCTAGAGAGAATAGGGAGCCACTGAATCTTCCTGAGCAAGGTGGTAACATAGTTAGCATGGACTCTAGGAATACCAATTTGACACTTGTGTGTAAGATGAATAGGAGAGGGAAAATGTTGGAGCCTACAGGACCAACTGGGAGGTTACTGCAGTAGTTCAAGTGAGAGATGATAAGGACCTCGTGAGACAGAACAGTGGATAGGTCAATGGAGAAAAAGAGGCAGATCCAAGAGTTGTTGTGGAGGTAACATCAATAAGACTTGGCAACTAATTGGATAACGGGTGTAGAGCGACAGCAGAGATGAAATTGACTTCAAGGTTTGAACCTGAGTAATTGGAAGAAGAGTGATGCCCTTGATAGAAATAGGGAAGTTAGGAAGAAAGGTGAGCAACAGAGAAAAGACAGTGATTCCATTTTGAACATTTTGAGTTTGGGGCATCTCTGGGGCATCTAGGTACCCATCATTCAGCTGGTTCTGTGGGACTGAAACTCAGAAGAGAGATGAAGGCTGGAGATACACACACACACACACACACACACACACACACACACGATATGCACATGTATATACTATATATAGTATACACACCTATGCTATATATACACATATATACTATATATGTGTATGTGTGTATATGTAAATATATATATACATATATAGTCAATCCTTAATATTCACATGTTTAACTTTCTAAATGTCATGCATTTGATTTTATTAGTAAACTCATTTTCACTTTCCTATTAGCAACTGTGCACATTCATGGCTATTGTGCAGGAGAGAAAAAAACAAGAAGTACAATGCACGCGAGTTTGTGGAGTGGCTGATCTCCTACTAGGTGTTTCACTGGTCTTGTTCACCCTACTGTTGTAAAGAGTTCCCATGCATTCATCACATATTTTCATTGTTTGCCTTTAAAATTCAAGTTTTCTGTCTCAATTGTGCCCCCAAAGCCTAGTGCAAGTCCTTTGGGCTCTAAGCCCAAATGTGCAAACACAGTTATGTGGCTTAGTGAGAAAATAAAGATATAGGAATGTCTGCAGCCCATATCACCATAAATTTGGTGTTGACAAATCAATGATTCATTTATATCCACAGAAAGGAGGAAAGTATTGGTAAAAATGTTCGTGAATCTGCTCTAGAAGGTGCGAAAGTAATATCTCAAGTTCTTGATGAGGAAATTGAGAAAGTGGAAAGCACCTAAATTTATGGGAAATGAGATTATGGTTACCCCTGCCCTCTCACCAACATTTGCAGGTTTCACCTCCCCCAATGGTGGTGCCACTCAGCTCCCCAGTGTCTGGGCAGCCCACTCCAGGGTATGGCAGGAGTTCACTCCAGGCATGTGCTTTTCATGGGGAACAATTCAACCATGGAGCCAAAAGGAAGATTAGAGACAGCAGGTTGCCCCTTCCCCCTTTTTTACCTTGGGGTTCTTCTGACATTGCTATCCTTTCCCCTCCCTGTCCCCCTGCCTTGCCTCTCTTCTCTATATTTTATGGGTTATTTCATAGTTACTGTGTTAGAAAAAGTACATGTTGTCAGAATTAATGTTTTGTTAAAAAAAACTGTACGCAGAAAAGTGTATTTTCAGCAATCTCTAGCATAAGATTATGGGTTTTGGTGTTCCAGGGAACTTAACCCCTAGTTTCCCGTAGGTTCAATGTGTCAACATTTTCATTTTTAACTTTTGCACGGTTTTCAGGAAGTTTACCCCTAAGAAAGTTGAGAATTTACTGTATGTATATAATAAATGCATATATTATACACATATAGATATATGCATAAATACATATATGAGGGTCATTGGCATAGAGATTATCTTAGAACCTGTGGGAATTGTTGAGATCACTAAGAGAAATGAGAAAGGGAAGAGGATTCAGGACAATGCCCTGGGATACACCTAAACATGTGAGGTGGGATGTGGATGATGGATTTTATATCTAGTAGAATCCAGCCTATTTTATTTCAGTCTCTGTTTGTCATACATGAAGAAATATGCTGGTAAATATTTGACAACTGGGCTCTGGGGGTGGGCGGGTGGAGAAATGTAGGCACATATTTTAAGTTTAATCTTCCTTAAGTCTAGACAATTTACAAAACAATAAACCAAGCCCTGATTTGTAGCAATTGCTGATTTCTAAGTAGTAAAGGGGACAGCTAGGTGGCACAGTGGAGAAAGTGCCAGGCCTGGAATCAGGAAGACTCATCTTCCTGAGTTCAAATCTGGCCTCAGATATTTACTAGCTGTGTGACCCTGGGAAAGTCACTCAATCCTGTTTGCCTGTTTCCTCATCTGTAAAATGAGCTGGAGTAGGAAATGGCAAGTCACTCCAGTATCTTTGCCAAGAAAACCCCAAATGGGGTTATGAAGAGTTGGACACAACTGAACAACACCAATAAAAAAAGGTATAAAACACTCACACTGAAAATTTAACAAATGGCTCTTACAAGTCAGTCACAGCCCTGGGTATATGGCATAAGATGTTGATATATTTGCCACAATGTTTTCCAGTTTTTCCAGTTCTTACAAGATAGCAAATTCTTCCCACATAATTTATGTCTGTTATTTATGTTTACTGAGCACTGAGTGAGTAAGATTGTTTCTGATTCTTCCTTTTCTATCCACTCTTCTACTTTTTAACTAGTAATAAGTAATTTTGGTGTTCAGGCAGGGACCTTTTTGTTTGTTTGTTTTCATATTAGGCACTAAATAAATGTATATTGAATTGAATTAGGATGCTCATCACATTAAAATTTTTCTCTTTGTCTTCTGTTCACACATTTCTCTGTAATGCAACGATTTCCTTATTTTGCTGTATGGTTTCTGGAAAGATTAAAACTGAAGAATGTGTTGTTTGTTTTTTTTTATTTTCTTTTATTTATTTTTTTTATATTCATTTATTTATTTTTAGTTTTCAACATTTATTTCCACAAGATTTTGAGTTCCAAAATTTCACCCCATCTCGCCCCTCCCCCTACCCCAAGATGGCATTCATTCTGAATACCCCTTCCCCTAGTCTGCCCTCTCTTCTATCTCTCCCCTCCTTCTCTTATCTTCTTCCCCTTCTATTTTCCTGTAGGGCAGGATAGATTTCTGTACCCCATTTCCTGTATTTCTTATTTCCCCAGTTGCATGTGAAAACATTTTTTTAAACATGTGTTTTTAAAACTTTGGGTTCCAAATTTTCTCCCTTCCTCCCTCCCCACCTACCCTCATTGAAAAGGCAAGCAACTCAATATAGGTTATACTTGTGTAGTTATGCAAAACACTTTCATAGTAGACATGTTGTGAAATACTAACTCTATTTCCCTTAATCCTATCCTGCCCCCGCATTTATTCTATTCTTTCTTTTGACCCTGTCCCTCCTCAGAAGTGTTTGCTTCTGATTACCCCCTTTCCCAATCTGCCCTCCTCTCTATCACCCCCCTGCTCTCTTGTCCCCTTCCCCTCCCCCCCCACCATTTTTCTGTAGGGTAAGACAGATTTCCATTCCCCACTGAGTGTGTATGTTATTCCCTCCTTAAGTCAAATCCTATGAGAATAAGATTCATTCATTCCCTCTCACCTTCCTCCATTTCCCCTTCACTGTAGGAGCCTTTTCTTTTCTGTTTTTTTGTGAAATAATTTACCCCATTTACCTCTCCCTTTCTCCTAGTATAATCCTCTCTCATCCCTTAATTTTATTCTTCAGATATGACCCCTTCATCATCAACTCACTCTGTGCCCTCTATCTATCTATCTATCTATCTATCTATCTATCTATCTATCTATCTATCTATCTATACATACATAAAATTTTTCCCTCCAACTACCCTAATACTGACAAAGGTCTCATGAGTTATAGATATCATCTTTTCATGCAGGAATGTAAACAGTTCAACCTTAATAAGTCTCTTACGATTTCTCTTTCCTGTTTACCTCTTCATGTTCCACTTGAGTCTTGTATTTAAAAGTCAAATTTTCTATTCAGACCAGAGTCTTTTCATCAAAAATGCTTGAAAGTCCTCTATTTCACTGAATGACCATTTTTTCCCCTGAAGGATTATATTCAGTTTTGCTGGGTAGGTGATTCTTGGTTTTAATCCTAGCTCCTTTGCCCTCTGGGATATTATATTCCATGCCCTCTGGTCCCTTAATGTAGAAACTGCTAAGTCTTATGTTATCCTGATTGTGTTTCCACAATACTTGAATTGTTTCCTTCTGGCTGCTTGCAATATTTTCTCCTTGACCTGGAAACTCTGGAATTTGGTTACAATATTCCTAGGAGTTTTCCTTTGGGGATCTCTTTCAGGAGGTGATTGGTAGATTCTTTCAATTTCTATTTTTGCCCTCGGGTTCTAATATATCAGGGCAGTTTTCCTTGATAATTTCTTGAAAGATAATGTCTAGGCTCTTTTTTTGATCATGGCTTTCAGACAGTCCAATAATTTTTAAATTCTCTCTCCTGGATCTATTTTCCAGTTCAGTTGTTTTTCCAATGAGATATTTCACATTGTTTTCTAATTTTTCATTCTTTTGGATTTGTTTCACAGTGTCTTGATTTCTCATTAAGTCACTAGCTTCCAATTGCTCTATTCTAATTTTTAAGGAAGTATTTTCTTCAGTAATCTTTTGGACTTCCTTTTCCATTTGGCCAATTTTGCTTTTTAGGGCATTCTTCTCCTCATTGGCTTTTTGGACCTCTTTTGCCATTCGGGTTAGGCTATTTTTTAAGGTGTTATTTCCTTCAGTATTTTTTGGGTCTCCTTTAGCAAGCTGTTGACTTGTTTTTCATGATTTTCTTGTGTCACTCTCATTTCTCTTCCCAGTTTTTACTCTACTTCTCTTACTTCCTTCTCAAAATCCCTTTTGAGCTCTTCCAAGGCCTGGGACTAATTCATATTTTTCTCGGAGGCTTTTGACTTTGTTGTCTTCTTCTGGTTGTATGTTTTGATCTTCTTTGTCACCAAAGTAAGATAATATAGTCTGATTCTTTTTGCAAGATTTGCTCATGATCCCAGCCAATTACTTGAGTTTTAAACTCTTTGCTAAGGTAAGAGTCTGCTTCCAATGTGGAGAATGTACTATCCCAAGCTTCAGGGGTTTGTACAGCTGTTTTCAGAGATACTTCTAGGGACCTGTAAATTTTCAGTTCTTCCAAGGTGGCATGATTAAGGGGCGAGGTGTTTACTCCTTTCCTGGCCTATGCTCTGGTCTATGAGTGACCACAAGCAGTCTTTTCTGTCTTGGAACTGTGAGGAGAATTTCTTCTCCCCAGCCACTATAGGCTCCACCATGCCAGTGTTTCTCCTCGCCCCAGGACCGCCAGAACTGTGACCCAGATCCAAGCAGGGGCAAAGCAAGAGATTCCTCCCTCAGCACTGGCAAAGAGATCTCTGCAATCCCCCTCTGATCAGTCACTCGATTCTCTCTCAGTCTGTGGGCCGGAAGCTCAGGACACGGCCACCGCCCCAGGGCCACGCTCAGCTCCTCTCTCACCACAGAAACAGACTTTTCCCACTGACCTTCTAAGTTGTCTTTGGCATTCGTGGGTTGACAAGTCTGGAATCCACCACAGCTGCCCGTGATTCAGTCCTCTGAGGCCTGCTCCAGGTTTGCTGCGGCCTGCATGCCCAAGCCAAACTGCGCTCCTCTATCTGCCCAGTGCAACATACCTTTCTGATCAACCATCCAGGCTGTCTTGGGAATTTTGTTTCACTCTGTCTTTCTGTGGGTTCTGCTGCTTTAGAATTTGTTTAGAGCCATTTTTTTTACAGTTATTTGGAGGGATTTGGGGGAGAGCTCAACCAAGTCACTGCTTTTACTCCACCATCTTGGCTCCGCCTTCCAAGAATGTGTTTTTAACACAGAAGAAAGCACTTAAGAAGTCCAGCAGTTTGCTTCAGGGTCAGAACCCCATGATAGAGCTGTGTCCTTCCCTCCTTTCTCTCACCCCTTGATTTCTGCAGATCTCCAGCTTCTTCCCTGCCTGCCTCTTTTCTTGACATTGCTAGAGCTGGGCTGATAAATACAACTGCAGCATATTAAGTCATCAGGAAGGGAAAGAGGTAATGATACTACTTTGTATGCTATAGCTGAGCTAAAGGTGAGGCTGACAAACCACAGCTTCTGCCAGTTTCAAGAAGCCTGTCTGTCCATATCCCACTCTGCCCTACTATGATTATTAGCTCTCTTCTTGTTGTATTCAACTTGTGCCTATAAGAGTACCACCAGGGAGCAGCTATAATAATCAGCCATGCTATTTCTCTTAGTTGGCATCCTCATGATAGCTGGTTGGTCAATCACTTTTTGGTTCTAGCCTCTGCACAGACCACTCTAGGTTTTGACGTCAGTATGAAACATACCTGCATTTACTAATCAAGCCTCTTGGCTCGGGCCCTACCAACCTAGAAGCAAATTTCACTTTTTGGGCATCCACTGTCAGTTTCTCTGTACCTTGTCTGCTTTGCATGAAGTCAGTTGAGTGTATGGATCTATACCTCAGTCTGTTTCATACTGGAATGAATTCCGCTGGGCTTTCCAAATGGGAAATGGCACTTACTGGCTAACAAAAACAAACATCAGGAGGGTTATATTTAGGCTGGTTACTCCTACCGCTATTTATTCTCTCCTCTTACTTGTGGTCTCTTTTAAATCAAATTGGTTTTCACCCTAATGGGAGACCTCCAATTCTGTGCATTCTCATTACTTGGAATTGACACACCTGCTACATCCTTGTCTCTCAATTTTCATTACTGAATTGGTCTTTATTCCTTTCCTTTTGACTATAACCTACTTCCTCCACTCCAATGGTCTCAATGCTCTGTTTTTCTAATTTTTTTTTATACTGTAGGTAGTTGAAAATACTTACAGCTGACCAGTCATCACAGGAGGGGATAAGACAGTTCCCAAAGAAAGAAATGCAACATATTAACAAATGAGAAAAAACCCTAAATCACTAATAATTAGAGAAATGCACATTAAAAGACCTCTGAGTTTCTACCTCATACTGATTAGATTGTAAAAGATGACAAAAAAAAACAACAAAGAAAAAAAGAAAATGATAATTGTTATGGGAGTTAAGGTAAAACAGTCACAATAATGTACCACTGGTCTAGTTATCCCAGAAATCAATTTAAAATTATCCCCCAGAAAGTCATTAAACTGTGCATGCTCTGACTCAGTGATACCACTGCTAAACCTGTATGTCAAAAAGATCAAAGAAGGAGGGAAAGGAATCACATGTACAAAAATACTCATGGCAGCTCTTTTTGTTATAGCAAATAACTGAAAACTAAGGAGGGCTGAACAAATCCTATTATATAGGTGTGATGGAATATTATTGTACCACACCAAATGACAAAAATGAGAGTTTCAGAGGGTATGTAAGGTGGCTTTGTTTTCTTTTAGAGATACTAGTTCCCAGGATCCATGGACATAAACAACTTACTAGTTCCCAGGATCATGGCCAGAAACAATTTTACTGTGCTTGTGCCTCGGTGGGTATTTTGCCAATTTCAGGGAATTCCCTGTACTCCAGTTCCATTTAACCACTTGTCAGTCAGATTAATTTTTATAAGGAATATTTACTTCAAAGGCATAGCAAGAATAGACATGCATTTCCCTCCCTCTACCCCTCCCCCCTACACCTAGGAGGGCATTATCCCTCCTCTTTCTACCTCAGTCTCTGACGAGGGTTCACAGTTTAGTTCAGTTCCTATGTAGCACAGTCCCTTCAAGTACCAAGTCCAAGTGCAATGCCTTCCCCCTGCTCCCACTTGGGCTTGGGTCCTAGGCACCTTGACTTCTCAAGACTTTCTTCCTGGGCTGGCAGCAACATCTGGCTTAGAATTCTGCCTTTATAGTCTCCATGGCCCGACATCCATGGGGATTTCATTGCCTTCACCTAGACCTGATTGAAACAGACCAGAACAAAAACCCAGACCTGTCTCTCAGGGCCACAAGTCCTGAAAGGCAGAGGGGAAGAGGTAGGCTCAGTTCATGGTGCCTGTCTTATAGTAAACAGGACCTTCACCCTCTGAATGCAGCTAGAAAGAAAAGGACTGTCCAAATTTGGTAGTTTTAAAGCTGCAGCCTGTTCTGGCTTTACAGCCAATCGGGAAGAGGTTGTATCCACTCATACCATAGGAAAACACTGAACGTTTTCTCCCAGAAGCACGTCCGTATCATTTCCTACATAGGTGCCTCTATGTTGTGTGATCTCGGCATTCACAAAGCAAAGCTCTGTTAGAAGGGGCATTAAAAAAAATTTTTTTAATGCATAAAAGAAATCAGAAGCAAGGCCAGATGGAAGTGCACACAAGACTGCCCCCTCCCCCATGCTTATTACATGCTTAGTGTAGCACATAGTAAATTCTTAAAAATGTTTATTGACTGATTCCAGAACATTAGATTCTCATTACTAGTGATTTAACCTCAATTTGGTGTTAATAAGTTTTCTTTTTGTTGCATGGTGGACACATAACATTTGTTTTTATGGAAGAGGACTGACTCGTCTTGTGGTGTGATTACCTCATTTCCTAGCAGGAACTGGGGTCAATACATGGGACTGAGGTAAGTATGTCTCTCTGAAACCCTGTGTCATATTAGTGATACCATAGTGCCCTGCACACTACCCAACAGGGCACAGAAAACAGTGGGCATGTTTTATGTAAAAATAAATTTGAATTAGAATCTGAATTTCTCAAATTGCCAGGAAGAGTATAACTTATAGTACTGGGAAACTGAATATGAGTCTTTATGAGCTTGGATTAGCCTTCCCTGGAACAGCCCAAATCTCTCTCTATACTTTAAGACAGGAGTTCTTGGAATTAATGAAAAGAAATGCTAGGGAAGGTGGCCTAGCCATACCAGATTTTAAATTGTATTATAAAGCAGCAATCATCAAAACTGCTTGGTACTTGCTAAAAAATAGAGTGGTGGATCAGTGGACTAGGTTACATATACAAGACACAGTAGTCAATAACTATAGCAACCTACTGTTTGATAAACCCAAAGACTCCAGCTTCTAGGATGAGAACTCACTATTTATTTTTTATTTTTGACTAGGCAATAGGGTTAAGTGACTTGCCCAGGGTCACACAGCTAGGGAGTATTATGTGTCTGAGGCTGGATTTGAACTCAGGTCCCTGACTCCAGGGCCGGTGCTCTATCCACTGCACCACCTAGCTGCTCTGAGAACTCACTCACTATTTAACAAAAATGGCTGGGAAAACTGGAAAATAGTATGGGAGAAATTAGGCACAGACCAACATCTTACACCATACACCAACATAAAACCAAAATGGGTACACAATTTAGATATAAAGGCTAATACTATAAGCAAATCAGGAGGAGAGCATAGAATAGTTTACCTGTCATATTTATGTTGAATAGAAGAATTTATGACCAAACAAGAGACAGAGAACATTGTGAAATGCAAAATGGATAATTTTGATTACATTAAATTGAAAAGTTTTTGCACAAACAAAGCCAATGCAACCAAGAGTAGAAGTGAAGCAGAAAGCTGGGAAACAATTTTTACAACCAGTCTCTCTGATAAAGGCCTCATTTCTAAAATATATAGAGAACTGAGTCAAATTTATAAGAATACAAGTCATTCCCCAACTGATAAATGGTCAAAGAATTCGAGCAGGCAGTTTTCAGAGGAAGAAATTAAAACTATACGTAGTCATATGAAAAAATGCTCTAAATCACTATTGATTAGAGAAATGCAAATCAAAACAATTCTGAGGCACCATATCATACATATCAGATTGGCTAACATGACAAAACAGGAAAATGATAAATGTTGGAGAAGATGCAGGAAAATTGGAACACTAATGCATTGTTGGTGGAGTTGTGAACTGATCCAGCCATTCTGGAGAGCAATTTGGAACTATACCCAAAGGGCTATAAAACTGTGTGTACCCTTTAACCCAGCAATAGCACTTTTAGGGCATAAAAAAAGGGAAAAGGACCCATATGTACAAAATATTTATAGCAACTCTTTTTGTGGTGGCCAAGAATTGGAAATTGAAGGAATGCCCATCAACTGTGGAAAGGCTGAACAAGTTGTAGTATATGAATGTGATGGAATATTATTGTTCCATAAGACATGATAAGCAGGCAGACCTCAGAAAAACCTGGACTTATGCTGAGTGCAGTGAACAGATCCAGGAGAATGTTGTATACAGGAACAGCCACATTGTTAGATGACTAACTCTGATAGACTTAGCTCTTCTCAGCAATGCAAGGATCTAAGACACCTCCAAAAGAGCCATAATGGAAAATGCTATCCACATCCCGAGAAAGAACTATGGAGTCTGAATGCAGATGGAAGCATGCTCTTTTCTCCCTTTTTGTTGTTGTTTCTTCTTTCTCATAGTTTCTCCCATTCGTTTTAATTCTTCTTTACAACATGACTAATGTGAATATATGTTTAATATGAATGTGTATGTATAGCCTATATCAGATGCACACTGTCTTGAAGGGGGGGGATGGAGGGGGAGAAAATTTAGGACTCAAAATCTTATGGATGTGAATTGGAAAACTAAAAATAAATAAATAAATGAATTTTTAAAAGGACAGGGGTTCTTAACTTTTTGTGTGTCATGGACTCCTTTGGCAGTCTGGTGAAACCTATGGACACATTTTCAAAATACTGTTTTAAATTAACTGAAGGAAATGTTAAATTTCACTTTGACATTAGTGAAAATAAGGATGTAGCTTTTTATCCAAGTTCACTGATTCTTTTGAGGGTCTATGACCCCCAACTTAAGAACCCCTGCCTTAAAACAACTTCTCTGACCATGGACACCACCCACCATTCTTTCTCCTTTACCCCTCAAGAAAACTCTAAGCTCTTAGAATCAGGTTGAGTGACCAAGATTCTCGTTTTATCTCATATAGGTACATGAAAGGAGTAGGTTTGAGCAATATCCTAACAAGGCTCCAAAGGGTATCCTTATAGGAAACTCTAGTCCTTGAACTACATTCAGGGCAGCTAGGTGGCATAGTGGATAGAGCATCAGGCCTGGTATCAGGAAGATATGAGTTCAAATCTGACCTCAGACACTAGCTGTGTGACCCCAGGCAAGTTACTTAATCCCATTTGCCTCAGTTTCCTCATCTGTAAAATGAGAGAAGGAAATGGCAAAATACTCCAGTATCTTTTCCAAGAAAACCCCAAATGAGGTCATGGAGAGTCAGACACAACTGAACAACAATGAAACAGACTTCCTGGAAGAGAAAGGGACAAAAAATTAGTTCAGCGGCACTCCATTGGTCCCCTACTGAGGCAGCGAAGTCATGCAGTGCTTAGAATGCTGGGCTTGGAGTCAGGAAGACCTGAATTCAAACTGCCTCAGAAAATTACTAGCAGTGTGATCCTGGGCAAGTCACTTAACCTCTGTTTGCCTCAGTTTCCTCAGCTGTAAAATGGGGATAATTATAGTACCTACCTTTCAGGGTTGTTGTGCGGACCAAATGAGACAATATTTGTCAAATGCTTAGCACAGTGCCTGGCACACAGTAACTGATTCATAAATTCTCATTTTCCTTCTTCCTTCCTTCCTTCTTTCCTTCTGCCCTCTTAGTTTACAATGTGCTGCTACCCTTCTCACAGGGTTGTTGTCAAGAGGCCTTTTGTAAACCTTAGAGGGCTATAGGAATATGAGGTATTATTTCTATTGTCATGATT
Source organism: Phascolarctos cinereus (assembly GCF_003287225.1). NCBI lineage: Eukaryota > Metazoa > Chordata > Mammalia > Diprotodontia > Phascolarctidae > Phascolarctos > Phascolarctos cinereus. Next base: position 145,859,249 of record NW_027555625.1, on the reverse strand, counting down.
GTGACCACATTCACTTGTGTTGTGGGTTCCTGGTGTGTTGTGGGGGTCATCTCGAATGAATTCATTGAGTCGGACCACCTCTAATCTGAATGTAGGCATTTATTGAGTTTGATGCCTCTCATGAAGTGGGCTAGGTTCCAAGAGGAACCAGCAACTTAGTAAGACAACACAGGCAAATTTACAGTGTAACGATGCTGATTACACACCAAAAATTATGAATATTAAAAAGGCAGGAGGGGTTTATTAAGGGATTAGGTAATAGGGGAGGGATCCCTTCTATGGTTCGGTGGTCAAACATCCTGGTCGTGCTGTGTTCCGATTGGCTAGCTATTGTGATCCTGTCTGGTCAAGATGGAGAGTTAGGTATTGTGGTCGTGTCTTGAACTAAAATGGGTGATGTGATTGTGGTTGAATACAAGGACACACCTGTTCAAGTATGTGAATTGGATCTGGAGGCAATGACTCGCTAGGGGCAGTGGGCATGATGTTCAGTGTGGCCCATAAGGAAGTTAGAATACTGGAGCTGGGTGCAGTTTTATTAGGATTCAATCACTTGTAGCTCACAGAAAATCAATGACACCTCAAGGATTAAAAACAAAGCCTCAGGTGGACCTGACCCAGACCTTTTTTTCTCAGGAATTTTAGGTAAGGGGTCAGAGACTGTCACGGTGAAGCAGATGCTATTTCTTTCCAGCTTTCTTCCTCACCTCTATGTGTCCCCCACCTACTGCTGCCATTTTTTTCTCATCCCTGCAAATGCCCAGTGTATTCATAACAGGCCCAGTTGCTCCAAGGACCCACACCACCCACTTGGTCTAATGCTTTTCTTCTCCCTTCCTGTTCATCCAAACTTACTTATCCTGCACCACCACCACCCCAACCCTCCCATTCAGGGACATCCCTTTAAAGTTATTAGTAGCCTAAACTGATAAACTAATTCCAGCTAAGGGATCAGGAGTCACAGCTACTGACAATGTGAGCAACAACCCACCAGCATCCCATATTCCATTTCGAACTTGGGGACCAATGACCTTCAAGCTCTTCTATTGTCTAACTTGTTGTCTAAGAAACCTCTTCCTCCTACTGCCCACATCATAACAACCTACCTCCCATATACTAGGACCCATTTCCTCCCAAAACTTCATTCTTATTCATGTCAGACTCACTCCCACTCAAGCCAATGACACTTCAGCTGACCATCTCTCTGTGCCCTTCCCCTATGCTGTTTTCAACAAATTGCCTATATCTTAAAAACTTCCCCAACACTCAGGCTTCACTGAAACCTGGCTTTCTCTGTGGATGCTGCATCTTTCACCACCTGTTTCATTCTAGGCTACTTCTCATTCACTTGGCTCAATGGGCCAGGACCTGACATTCTTCTGTCTTCTTACTGGGGCCTCCAGATCATCCCTCTCATTAGCCCTCAATAACCTTTCCCCCCCAGAAGTCAATGCAATCAGTTTATGCCACCTTCTCCCTATCCTTGTGGTTATCATCTTCCAACCTTCAGGTCACTCTTCTAATTTCTTCAGTGATTTCAGTACACTACCCTTAGTCTTCATCTCTATTCTATCAGTGCCACTCTCCCTTGGTAACTTTATTATTTATGTTAACAATTCTTCAAACCCCTTGACCACACAAATCTTCAATATCTACAAGTTTAGCATCCTCCTTCTTTCTCTTCTGCTATCTCTCACCACAACATCAAACCAGCATGGCCGCGCTTTAGACTTCACCATTCAACAGAATTGTATCATCTTTGCCCATAACCTCCTAACCTATGGCATCTCCGAATCCTTCACTCAAACTAAATGTGTTCTTCACCCTTATTGTGATTTTTGTGATGCCTTGATTCCTCTTTATAATCCTGATCCATCTTTCCTCACTTATATTTCATGAATACCTTTACCAAAATTGACCCTATGATCATACACTTAATTACTTACTAGCCAACACCCTAGAAACCTTCACTACCTGTGACCTGATCTTCCACAATTCTCAACTTCCTAATCCTCATTCCTACATTACCCTTATCACTTGATTTCTTTGTATATGCTCTCAGGCTGCGGAACATTGGTGGAGAAAGTCACAAAAGTAAGATGGTATTATATACTATAAATCAAGGGCATATAGCATTAGATGCTACTCATAAATCTTTCTCTTAAAGTCTCATTGATTTCCTATCTCATTCCTCACAGTGACTTTCACAAACCTTTGCTTTTCATCTCAAGCACCCTACTGACCCTTCACCACCCATACTTAAGGGAAATAATCAAAGCCCTTCCTTCACAGAGAAAATCAAGGCCTTACAACAAAAGGTCCCTCTACTCTTCAAAGTTTCTCATCCCAAAGTATCTTCATTGATTTTCTTCTCTTCCTCTCCTGCCTCAGAGAAGGACATTTATAGATTTACTCCTTGAAAAGTCTGATCCCTCCAACTGTATACTTGATTCTACCCTCTTCTGAATCCTTCAGGACATAGATATCTTCATTCTAGCCCTCACCACTGGCTTCTTCTGATGTCCCCAATTCTAAAAAAAAAAAAACAAACAAAACAACATCTTGATCCTTCTACCTCAGCCAGCTACTGAATAATCCTTGCCTTTTTTGGCCAGACATCTAGAAAAGGTAGTCGATGTGCGTATCCAGCAAAGTCTTACCTCCCACTCTTTCTTTAGGCCATTGCAATCTAACTTCGTTTCCTACCACCCTTCTAAAACTGCCCTTGGAGTTCTGCTTCTGGGAGCTAAGATGGTGGAGTAAAAAGGTAGTTGCTCTCACTTTCCCCTATCAACCTCTGAAAACCCAGAAAATATCACCCCAGAAAAAAAACCCTGGAACACTGAACTAGAAGAAAGACGGGGAGCAGTGCAGCAGCCCAGCAAACGGTCTCCCAGTGCCTCAGCAAAAATAAGGGAACAGACTACAAGGGCCCCAGGCAGATAAGTACCTGCAGCATTCATCTGAAAGGAGCTGAAGAAAGCAACCTAAAGTCTTCCTAAAGCCCCAGCCTTGCTGATTCCAACCACAGGTAGCTGTCAGAACCCAGGAAGAGATCCTGAAGCCCAGGTGGTAGAGCAGGCAAACACCAACACCTGGACCTCCAAGTGCCTCAGTGAGGGCAGGGGGAACCAGTGGAAACCAGCTCAGAAAACCACCAGGTGCCTCAGCACTCTACCAAAGGAATCTCCCAGTGCATTAGCAGAAAAGGGAGACAACACTGCAGGGGCCCCAGGCAGATAAACACCCTGCAGCACCCATCTAAAAGGAGCTGAAGAAAGCTAAAGGAAAGGAAAAGCAGGCAACCTAGAATTGCCTGAAAGTTCCAGCCTTGCTGATTCCAGCCCAACATGAGGTAAGCTGCCAGAAACCTACAGCCTCCAATTGCCAACATAAGAGGCCCCAGCACACAAAGCCAGTGACCAAGACCTAGGCTCCCAACACAAGAAGCTTGGGTCAGTGCCCTCTGTTCCCCAGCAGGAGAGCTCAATCTCTTTAAAGGCCAGGGAATAAAGAAACACCATGAGTAAAAAGAAACATACCATAGATTCATATTATGAGAAGAGTGAAGATCAAGACAGAAATTCTGAAGAGGACAACATTGTCAACAAACCCACATCTGCAACAACAAAAGGGAATGAACTGAAGCCCAAAAAGCCTTCTTAGAAGAGCTCAAGAAGGATTTTAATAGTCAAATGAGAGAGGTAGAAGAGTCCTTCAAAAATACAATTGGCCAATTGGAAAAAAATACACTGAAGAAAACAAGTCCCTAAAAAACACAATTGGCCAATTGAAGAAGGAAGTACAAAAACTAACAGAAGAAAACAATCTGTTAAAAACTAGAATTGGACAAATGGAAACTAATGTCTCTATGAGAGAGCAAGAATCAGTCAAACAGAAACAAAAAATGAAAAAATAGATGAAAATAAAATACCTCAGTAAAACAACACCTGGAAAATCGATCAGGAGAGACAATTTAAAAATTATTGGACTACCTGAAAATCATGATGAAAAAAAGAGCCTGGACAGTATCTTTCAGGAAATCATAGAGGAAAACTGCCCTGAAGTCCTAGAACCAGAAGGGAAAATAACTATAGAAAGAATACACTCACCACCTGAAAGAGATCCCAAATTGACAATGCCAAGGAATATAATAGCAAAATTCCAAAATTACCAGATGAAAGAGAAGGTGCTGCAAGCAGCCAGAAAGAAACAATTTAAATATCATGGAACCACAGTCAGGATTACACAGGACCTTGCAGCTTCTACATTAAAAGACGCAGGGCATGGAACATGATATTCCAAGGCAAAGGAGCTTGGAATGCAGCCAAGGATCAACTACCCAGCAAAAATGAGCATCATTTTTCAAGGGAGGAGATGGATATTCAATGAAATAGTGGACTTCCAAACTTTCCTGATAAAAAGACCAGAGCTCAACAAAAAATTTGATCTTCAAGTACAGGACTCAAGAAGGACTAAAAAGGTAAATGGGACAGAAAGATACAATATGTTGTTAATAAGGGTGTGTTTAAACCCTACAAGGGAATATGACACTTGCAACTCTTGAGAACCATATTGTTATTACACCATGTTAAAGGAGTATACATAAAGAGGGTGGATATTAGTTGACTTTGATGTAATGATAAAAAAAACTAATCAAGTGGGTTAAATGGATCCAAATAAGTGGATCAATCTGATCTTAGAAAATGTACTGAGAAAGGAGGAGGCAGACAAGGGTAAATTACATTACAGGAAAAGACACAAAATCCTATTACAGCAGAGGGAAAGGGGGGGGGAGCATTGTTTGAACCTTACTCTCATCAGATTTGGCTCAAGAAGGGCATAACATAATCAGTTAGGTATAGAAATCTAACTTGCCCTATAGGCAGTAGGAGGGAAAAGGGGAAAGAAAAGGGAGGGGGGATAGAAGGGAGGGAAGAAGCAGTAAAGGTAAAGGGGAAGAAAAGGGAAAGGGATAATAAAAGGGAGGAGGGACTGAAGGAGGTGTGGTCAAAAGCAAAACACTAGTGAAGGGGAGGAAAAAGGAGAAAGAAAAGCATAAATGGGGGGAAAAGGATGGAGAAAAAGACACAGATAGTAATCATAACTGTGAATGTGAATGGGATGAACTCTCCCATAAAATGGAAATGGATTGCAGAATGGATTAAAAACCATAATCCTACAATATGTTGTTTACAGGAAACACATTTGAAAAAGAGTGACACATACAGGGTAAAGGTAAAAGGCTGGAGCAGAATATATTATGCTTCAGCTGAAGTAAAAAAAGCAGGGGTAGCAATCCTGATCTCAGACAAAGCAAAAGCAAAAATAGATCTAATCAAAAGAGATAAGGAAGGAAACTACATCCTGCTAAAAGGCACCATAGACAATGAAGTAATATCATTACTAAACATATATGCACCAAATGGTATAGCATCCAAATTCTTAGAGGAGAAGTTCAGGGAGTTACAGGAAGAAATAGACAGCAAAACTATACTAGTGGGGGACCTGAACCTCCCCTCTCTGCACTAGATAAATCTAACCACAAAATAAACAAGAAAGAAGTTAAGGAGGTGAATAGAACATTAGAAAAGTTAGGTATGATAGACCTCTGGAGAAAACTGAATGGGGATAGAAAGGAATATACTTTTTTCTCAGCAGTACATGGCACATACACAAAAATTGACCATGTACTAGGGCATAAAAACCTCACAATCCAATGCAGAAAGGCAGAAATATTAAATGCATCCTTTTCAGATCATGATGCAATAAAAATTATATGTAATAAAGGGCCATGGAAAGATAGACTAAAAAAAATTGGAAACTAAATAATCTAATCCTAAAAAATGATTGGGTCAAACAACAAATCATAGAAACAATCAATAATTTCATTCAAGAGAATGACAATAATGAGACAACATACCAAAACTTATGGGATGCAGCGAAAGCAGTTCTTAGGGGAAGTTTTATATCTCTAAATGCTTACATAAATAAAATAGAAAAAGAGGAGATTAATGAATTGGGCATACAACTAAAAAAACTAGAAAAAGAACAAATTAAAAATCCTCAACTAAACACCAAATTAGAAATATTGAAAACCAAAGGAAAAATTAAAATTGAAATTAAGAAAACTATTGAACTAATAAATAAAACTAAGAGCTAGTCTTATGAAAAAAAAACAATAAAATAGATAAACCTTTGGTTAATTTAATTAAAAAAAGAAAGAAGAAAACCAAATTACTAGTATCAAGAATGAAAAGGGTGAAGCTACCACCAAGGAAGAGGAAATTAAAACAATAATTAGGAATTATTTTGCCCAACTATATGCCAACAAATTTGACAATCTTAGTGAAATGGATACATATTTACAAAAATATAAATTGCCCAGATTAACAGAAGAGGAAGTAAAATACTTAAATAACCCCATCTCAGAAAAAGAAATTGAACAAGCCATTGATGAACTCCCTAGGAAAAAATCTCCAGGGCCAGATGGATTTACATGAATTCTATCAAACATTTAAAGAACAATTAATTCCAATACTATATAGACTATTTGGGGAAATAGGTGAAGAAGGAGTCTTACCAAATGATATCTAAACCAGGAAGAGTCAAAACAGAGAAAGAAAATTATAGACCAATTTCTCTAATGTATAGAGATGCAAAAATTTTAGACAAAATATTAGCAAATAGATTGCAGCAACTTATCACAAGAATAATACACTATGACCAGGTAGGATTTATACCAGGAATGCAGGGTTGGTTCAATATTAGGAAAACTATCAGCATAATTGAGCATATCAACACCAAAACCAACAGAAACCACATGATCATCTCAATAGATGCAGAAAAAGCTTTTGATAAAATACAACACCCATTCCTATTAAAAACACTAGAAAGCATAGGTATAAATGGAGTCTTCCTTAAAATAATAAATAGCATCTATCTAAAACCTTCAGCAAGCATTATATGTAATGGGGACAGGCTAGAAGCATTTCCAATAAGATCGGGGTGAAACAAGGATGTCCATTATCACCACTGTTATTCAATATTGTACTGGAAATTAGCTTTATAGAATAGAGAAAAAGAAATTGAAGGCATTAGAATAGGCAAAGAAGAAACAAAGCTATCACTCTTTGCAGATGACATGATGATATACTTAGAGAATCCTAGAGAATCAAGTAAAAACTACTTGAAATAATAAACAACTTTAGCAAAGTTGCAGGCTATAAAATAAACCCACATAAATCATCATCATTTCTATATATTAAAAAAGCCCAACAGCAAGAGATAGAAAGAGAAATCCCATTTAAACTTACTGTAGACATTATAAAATATTTAGGAGTCTACCTCCAAACAAACCCAGGAACTCTATGAACACAATTACAAAACACTTTTCACACAAATAAAATCAGATCTAAATAATTGGAAAAACATCAGTTGCTCATGGGTAGGCCGAGCTAATATAATAAAAATGACAATCCTACCTAAGCTAATTTACTTATTCAGTGCCATACCAATCAAACTACCAAAAATTATTTTATAGAGTTAGAAAAAATAATAACAAGATTCATTTGGAAAAACAAAAGGTCCAGAATATCAAAGGAACTAATGAAAAGAAATGCAGGGGAAGGTGGCCTAGCAATTCCAGATCTTAAATTGTATTATAAAGCAGCAATCATCAAAACTGCTTGGTACTGGCTAAGAAATAGGGAGGTGGATCAGTGGAATAGGTTAAATATGCAAGACACAGTAGTCAATGACTATAGTAATCTATTATTTGATAAACCCAAAGACCCCAGCTTCTGGGATAAGAACCCACTCTTTGAAAAAAACTGCTGGGAAAACTGGAAAAGAGTATGGCAGAAACTAGGCATAGACCCAAATCTCACACCATATACCAAAATAAAGTCAAAATGGGTTCATGACTTAGATATAAAGGCTGATACCATAAGTAAACTGGGAGAACAAGGAATAGTTTACCTATCAGATCTATGGAGAACAGAAGAATTCATGACCAAACAGGAGATAGAGAACATTATGAAAAGCAAAATGGATAATTTTGATTACATTAAATTGAAAAGTTTTTGCACAAACAAAGCCAATGCAACTAAGATTAGAAGGAAGGTAGAAAATTGGGAAAGAATTTTTACAACCAGTCTCTCTGATAAAGGCCTCATTTCTAAAATATATAGAGAATTAAGACAAATTTATAAGAAACAAGCCATTCCCCAATTGATAAATGGTCAAAGGATATGAACAGACAGTTCTCAGATGAAGAAATTAAAGCCATCTATAGTCATATGAAAAATGCTCTAAATCATTATTGATTAGAGAAATGCAAATCAAAACAACTCTGAGGTACCACATCACACCTATCAGATTGGCCAACATGACAAAACAGGAAAATGATAAATGTTGGAGAAGATGTGGGAAAATTGGAACACTAATACATTGTTGGTGGAGTTGTGAAATGATCCAACCATTTTGGAGAACAATTTGGAACTATGCCCAAAGGGCTACAAAAATGTGCATACCCTTTGATCCAGCAATAGCACTTCTAGGGCTATATCCCAAAGACAGCAGATCAAACAAATAGGAAAAGGACCCACATGTAAAAAATATTCATAGCAGCTCTTTTTGTGGTGGCAAAGAATTGGAAATTGAGAGGATGCCCATCAATTGGGGAATGGCTGAGCAAGTTGTGGTATATGAATGTAATGGAATACTATTGTGCTATAAGAAATGATGAACAGGCTGACTTCAGAAAAAACTGTAAAGACTTGTATGGTCTGATGCTGAGTGAAGTGAGCAGAACCAAGAGCCACATTATGTGTATGACTAATATTATAAACTTAACCCTTCTCAGCATTACAAGGATCTAAGACATCTCCAGAGGCCTCGGGATGGAAAATGCTGTCCACATCCAAAGAAAGAACTATGGAAGTTGAATTGCTATCATTTTTTTTCTCTTCTGTTGTTTTGTTTCCTCTTTCTGATGGTTCCTCCTATTGGTTTTCATTTTTACTTACAACTTCACTAATGTGAAAATATGTTTAATAGGAATGTAAATGTAAGCCTATATCAGATTGTGCCTGTCTTGGGAGGGTGGGGGAGGAAGGGGTAGAAAAATTTTAAACTGAAAAGCATATGGAAGTGATTGTTGATAAATCAAAATAAACTAATAAATTAAAAAAAAAATAAAACTGCCCTCACAAAAGGTAACCAAAAAGCCCCTAATTGCGAAAATCCAGTGGCCCTTTTCTAATTCTTATCCTCCTTTGCCCTCTGAAGAATTTGACACCCCTAGCCACCTCTTTTGTCTTAATATTCTTTCTCCTTTTGGCTCTTAGACACTCTTCATTCTAGAATTCTCCCAGTTTTTCTCTTAATTCTCTAACCACTCCTGTCTCTTTTGCTGATCCTTCTCTTCTCAGACTCTTAAGGTCTTTCTCTTCTATCATCAGCCTCCATCTACTGATCCTCTTCTTCTATCTACACATATGCCTAGATCTCCGCATCCTTAAAAACCAAATGAAACAAAAAAACCCTTTTATTTTAAGCCTACTGTCTCCTGGAACTATCTTCCTGCTTTTCCTTCCCTCAAAGCCAAACTTGTAGAAAAAGTTTTCTACACTCATCTGCCTTCACTCTCTTGTCACTCACTTCTCAACCCCTTGCAGTCCGGCTTCTGACCTCATCACTTAACTGAAGCTGATCTCTCCAAAGTTACCAATGGTCTTTTCATTGCTGTTTTGTCAGTCCTTCTCCCTGTCTACTTATCCTTTGCTGGATCATCATTGATATTCTTACCCCTAACCATGGGGGTACCTCCAATATTCTGTCCTTGGTCCTCTTCTTTTCTAATTCTTTATCACTTCTCTTGTTAACCTCATCATTTTCCATCATATCTATTATTGTCTCTATGCAGATACCTCTGAAATCTACAAATCCAGTCCAGGATTTTTCCCCCTGAACTCCAGTGTTATATCACTAACTGGACATTTACAAGGGCATGTCCCGGTGGGCATCTCACACTCAAAACGTCCAAAACAAAACAGTTTATTTTTCCCAAAACTCACCTTCTCCTTCTTTGCTCCCCTGTTTCTGTTGAGGCACCAGCATCCTTCCATTCATTAAGGTCTATTAGCTTGGAGCCATCTCTGACTCTTCCTTCTTCCTCACCTCCCATATCCCAATCAGTTGCCAAGTCCTATCAATTCCACATTAACAATATCCCATATCACCTTTCCCCCCACTCAACACCCTCCCTTCCCCCCAGTCCATGTCCTCCTCATCTCTTACCTGAACTATTCAAGTAGTAGAGTAGTCTATAATTTCAGTAGTTCAATTGAAATACTTTATTTCTATAGTCTCTTGATTGATCTCCCTTCCTCTAGCCTCTTTAGTTTTCAATTCATCTTCTATACAGCTGCTAAATATTTCTAAATTACACATATGACTGTTAGGTTATTTCTGTGCTCAAGACTCTCCAATGATTCCCTATTACCTTTAGGATGAACTACAAACTCCTGTGTATGACATACAAAGTCTTTCATAATCTGGCTTCAGCCAGCTTTCATAGGTTTATTTCATATTCCCCCCTTTCATGCCCTTTCTGTTCCAACCAAACTGGGCTGCTTGATGTTCTCTATACCCACTATTCTGTCTCCAGACTCCAAGCATTTGCATTGGGTATGCACACCCTCCTCAATGCCAACTCTTAAGGGTCCCTAATTTCCTTCAAGACTTAGCTCACGTGCTATCATGTGTGTGAGTGTGAATACGTGTGTGTGTGTGTGTATATGTATGTGAGAGAGAGAAAGAGTGTGTGTGTGTGTGTGTTATATACATATACATACCATTTCCCATAGTTTCAATTATCACTGAATCTCTCTCTGTGCCTCTCTCTCAATACATATACACACACATACACACACACACTACCTCTTTTTCTGCCCAATTGTTAAGGCCTTCCTTCTTCCACATTATTTTCTATTCCTTTGTAGATATTCATATTTACTCATCTATGTACAATTGTTTTTGCCAGAAAAATGTATGCTTTCCTTCTTCGTCTCTGCTTCTTGGCTTCAAGTTCCAACTAAAATCCTATCTTTTCAAGGAAGCCTTTTCCAAGCTCTCTTAATTCTAGCACCTTCCCTCTGTTGACTATCTCCAATTTATCCTGAATATAACTTGTTTGTACATGGCTACATGCCTGTCGTCTGCCCCATTAGGTCGTGAACTCCTCAAGAGCAAGGACCTCTTCTACAATTTTTTGTGTCCTGACCACTCAGCACTCTACCTGGCATATTTGTCATTGTTGTTCAGTCATTTCAATCATGTCCAACTCTCTGTGACCCCATTTGGGGTTTATTTGGCAAAGATACAAGTATAGTTTGCCATTTCTTTCTCCAACTCATTTTACAGATGAGGAAACTGAGGCAAACAGGGTTAAGTGACTTGCCCAGGGTCACACAGCTAGCAAGTATCTGAGTCCAGATTTGAACTCATGAAGATGAGTCTTCCTGACTCCAGGCTTGGCTATCCATTATGCCCCCTAGCTGCACCCATCACATAGTAGATGCTTAGTAAATATTTATTCACTGAATTACTGAACAGAGTCTGAGGAGGGATACCCAGAGGCAGGGAGACCAGTGAGGAGGCTACTAAGGGAACCTAGGCAAAAAGTGAAGAGGGCCTGGACTAGGGTGGTGACAAGAGATCTTTCCCCACCCACCATCAGGCTTCCTAGTTCAAATATTCCGTACACAGTAGTTGTTTAGGAAATGTTTGTTGAATAGAATTACTCAATAAGTGTGTCCATTCCTGTCACTTATTAAAGGATAGAAGTTCCTAGCAATTCCAGAGGTCTTCTCATCAGTTTCCAAGGGGCTCCATTCAATGGCTGTGTTTTCTAGTGGCAACACAGGATCGGAGAGCCAGGCTTCTACAGGCAAGTGTAGACATTTTAATTAATGCTGTTATCTGAAGTTTTCTATGTAGATTAAAATGCTTAATTAGTTAACAATAAAGAGTTACTTTTTTCTTAAAGAGCCAATGGAAATGAAATCCACTCATACTAAAAACACCAACATAAATTAAACAAAGTTTTCATAGCTGGATGATAATGACTCAATGACCCCAATGATTTTTGTTTTGTTTTGTTTTTGTTCTGCTTTAAACAGGGCTGTCCCAGAAACACAATACCAAAAGCCATGGAAATGCATTTACTATCCTGGAATTTCAATATGTGGTAGGTTGGTAGAGTTCTTTTGAGTCAGAAGGGTTCCTTTCAGTGTCACTCAAATCATACTCCACCACAACTGTGTATTTAGAAGATAGACTCATGAGAAAATGCAGGAAAAATAAGGAGAAAACATAGTAGAAAGTAGTCGGGTGAAGGCTGTGTAGTCAGGTGCTACAGTGGATATAGCTCTGGGCCTGAAGTCAGGAAGACCTGAGTTAAAATCATCCCCTGGCAAGTCACTTAATCTCTTTGCCTCAGCTCCCTCAACTGTAAAGTGGGGATAGGGGCAGCTAGGTGGCACAGCGGATAGAGTACCAGTCCTAGAGCTAGGAACCATCTTCCTGAGTTCAAATTTGACCTCAGACATTTATTAGTTGTGTGACCCTGGGCAAGTCACTTAACCCTGTTTGCCTCAGTTTCCTCATCCGTAAAATGAGCTGGAGAAGGAAATGGCAAACCACTCCAGTATCTTTGTTGAGAAAACCCCAAATGGAGTCATGAAGAGTTGGACACGACGAAAACAACTAAACAACAGCAAAAAAGTGGGGATAACAATAGTACCTTCCTTTTAGGGTTATTGTGAGGATCAAATGAGATAATATTTGTAAAACACTTAGCACAGTGCCTAGCACATATTAGGCACTATATGAAAACTATTATTATTAGATTTATAGGAGCAAAACTGTGCGAACAAGGACCAGCCCAGGGAGCATGTTCAGAATTGCTTTTCCTGGTTCTGGATGACCATGGTGGAGTTTTGGAGCCTGCTTCTGGCCATAGAAAAGACTTGGCATTTTAGTCTGATGTGGTTCCTTGGTTCTTCTGTGCCCTGTTGACAGCAGCCAGCAGAGAGGCAGGATGCTGCATTAGCTAGGGGTGAGAGATGGGGTGGAGTCTTTTCCCTTTTCCTTTCTTTTGAGCTCATCACTTAAGACTTAAGCAACCTCTCCTTTGGACTTCTCAAAAGGGGGGAAGGTGATTTCTCTTCTCTTTCCCCACTATTAGACATGGTTGCTCTGAGCGCACGGCAGTGACTATATGTCATTGCTTAGGTTTGTGTTTGCAGGGAGGGGAGTGGAATGAATGGCCTGTGAAGCTCTAAATCTGTGATCCTGTGGTTTCCCGAGCGGCCATGGGAACATGGGAGCTGCACCAGTGTTACACAGGTTGGACAGATGAGGACAGGCTGAGACCTCTGTCACTGGAGATAATACACACAGTGAGGAGATCAGATATACATTGCAGCATTGGTATATAACTGGGGGAAAAAAAGCCATTTTTAATTTTTTTTAAGCTTCCCCCTCCCATCTAACCCCACTCCCACCCCCAGACTCAGCTCATTTTGGATTCTGGCCTTTCTGGCATGTTTCTCACCCTTTTGTACTCCCCACCCCCATGCCTTTCCATTCTGTGTGCAAATGCTTGTTAAATCTGAGCTTATCCAAGATAACCCTGTGCAGCCACATGGGTTTCTTTATTGATTTATAGATGAGGAAACAGATACCTAGAGAGCTAAAGTAACCGGTGGGCTGTAGTAATAGCACAGCTGATACCTGAATCCAGGTTTTCTGATTCTAAATCCAATATTCTTTCCCCTGTGCCATGCTGCCTCTTTGTCACATACGTTTGCCACAGGGGGTCCACCCAGGGTACATCGTTCACATTGTTTAACATCCTGATGAATGTAGCATACAGGCTGACTCTTGCCACATGACTGACCTACCTGCTTTTTGGATCAAACAATTCTTTAAGGACATCCTTTACCCTACCCCTCTTGCACAATTCCTTGTTTGTAATGTGTTGTATCCTGGTTGGCCCCACCAAGCACTTCCCTATTGCTCTTTAGGTGATTATCAATTTAAATACTTCTGAGGCCATAGTGTCCCATGACCTATGGCCAAACAGCATCACTAGAAGAATAATGGTGGGAAAAAGATCAATCAGTTCATCGGCAGAGCCTTTATTGAGTACTTGACTGGGTTTCAAACACTGGGCTGAGCCCTAGGGATACAAAGGTGAAATAGCTCCTGTCCTTCAGAAGCACACATCTGAATGGGGAATATGCACAAAATGGATACAACCAAGTTTTAGGAGGCAGGGCATGAGAAGCTGAGGACATCAGGAATGGTTTCATGTAGAAGGTAACTCTTCAGCTGAGTCTTGGAGGCAATCAGTTATTCTAAGAGATGGAGACATCTTTAGATATAGGGGACAGCCAATGAAAAGAAAGATAGGACATGGAATACTGTGTGCGCAGGACAGTGAGTAGGCCAGTATGGCTAGGGCACAGTTTGTGGCACAGACTGATGTGTAAGAAGGGCCTGAGCCAGGTTGTGAAAAGCTCTAAATGAAAAACATAGGAGTTTATATTTGATTCTAAATGAAGTAAGGAAGTTTAATGAGTAGGGGGCACAGGACTGGAGATGGGGGAAGTGGATTATGAGATCTACAGGAGAACAATGTGGGACTTTGAAAGTATAGCCAGGAGGAAGAGAAGGGCCTGATTCACCCTGAGGCCTTATGCTAAGGACAGAGATAGAGGTGGCCTTAGTTTGGCTCCTTTAAGGATGGATGTCCTAGCTGGCTCAAACAAATATGGCTTCACTTCATGGAGGAGCTTGTGTATGTTAAAAGAATTTAACGGGTTTGGGGCAACTAGGTGGCACAGTGGATAGAGCTCTAGCCTTGGAGTCAGGAGGACCTGAGTTCAAATGTGGCCATAGACATTTGACACTTACTAGCTGTGTGACTCTGGGCAAATCACTTAACCCCAATTGCCTCACCAAAAAAAAAAATTGAACATGTTTGGGGTTACACCCAAGAAACTACAGATTATACTTTCCCCTCCTCTTCCCTTACTCCTGTTCTCACTAACTCTCAAAAAATGCCTCCAAAAGAGGAATTATGCATCATATGTAGAGCAATTGTAGCTGAAACCATGAGATAAGAAATCAAGAAGTCCAACAAGGTAATAGACTTGTGAATTAATACTGGAGAACACTACTCCTTAACATGCTCATTAAACATCCCTTCCCCAAGAGCCTTCATGTTAGAGACTGACACAAATTCTATTTTTTCTTCCCCTAAAGAGAGACTCTATGGAAACATCCTACTCACTATCTATTCCCAGTGCAAAAAGTAGCAGACACTGATTCTGTCCAGTCATGTAGAGGGTGGGGGAAAAGAGGGATGGAGGTAGGCATCCATCTGCCTCTTTCTAGGGAGGCTCCTAGCTTAGGGAATCCCAAGGCTTCAGAGACTCTGTCCAGAACACCCCCCCCCACACACACATATACACACCCTGCAAAATGTCCTAATACAGCCCAGCCAGAGAAGTAGGGGGCTAGCATAAGTAGCTGCATAAGACCTAAAGGAAAGGGCATCAAAATCCAGCTGGGACAGAAGCTATTTATGGCAGGGATCTAGGCCAGTGAAAAGCAAATCCCCTAAAGTATGAAGAAGATGAGGCAGCTTGGATGTGTTGTTGTTGTTCATTCATTCATTTTGACTCTTCATGACTCCATGGTGTTCGCTTGGCAAAGATACTGGAGTGGTTTGCCATTTCCTTCTCCAGGGGATTAAGGCAAACAGAAGTTAAGTGACTTGCCCAGGGTCACATGGCTAAATAAGTGTCTGAAGCCAAATCTGAATTCAGGTCTTCCTTACTCCAGGCCCAGCACTCTATCCACTGAGCCACTTAGGTGCCCATCAACAAAAGAGGAAGAGCCATAAAGCAAGTCACTAGGGAATATGGGGGTGGCAGGAAGGTTGCAACACCAATGACTTCAAGGAGAAGAATTTTCCAGTTAGAAACCTGTAGTATATAAGCATATAAATCAACAGAGATACTATGATTACAAAGGAAGATGAGTACTAAGTCCTCAAAGAGACTGCAAAGTTCTCTTAAGTATTACAAGGCAAAGGATATTGAATCAATGCCTGATGAAACACAGACCCCCCCCATGGAATCACAAGAGAATGTGGAAAAACAAGATATTTCAGAATGGCTTAAAAGAAAAATTTTTTTAAAATAGAGAAGTTAAAGGGAACAAAATCATTGTTTATGAATATTATTGTTCCATAAGAAATGGTGAGCAGATAGGTTTCAGAAAAACCTGGAAAGACTTACATGAACTGATGCTGAGTGAAGTGAGCAGAACCAGGAGAACATTGTACATAGTAACAGCAATACTGTGTGATGACCAACTTTGATAGACTCAGCTCTTCTCAGCAATGCAAGGATCTAAGACAATTCCAAAAGACTCATGATGGAAAATGCTGTCCACATCCAGAGAAAGAACTTCGGAGTCTGAATGCAGATCGAAGCATGCCCTTTTCTCTTTTTTGTTGTTGCTTTTGTTTTTTCTTTCTCACGGTTTTTCCCTTTTGTTCTGATTCTTCTTTTACAACATGACTAATGTGGAAATAGGTTTAATGTGGTTGTACATGTATAGCCTATATTATATTGCATGCTGTCTTGGGGAGGGGAGAAGGGAGGGAGGGGAAAAAATTAGAACCCCACAATCTTATGAAAGTGAATGTTGAAAACTAAAAATAAACAAATAAATAAAAATTAAAATAAAATTACTCAAATCTCACTCCAACAAAAGCAAAACAAAATAATCATTTATGGCTTACACAACAGAAATAATTAACAGACTAGAAAAACTTTAATTCACAGTGGTATGTTTATCCAGAGATGTGAAAAAGGAAATGATAGAGTTGGAATGCCAAAATGCTAGAATGAAAGACAATCTGGATGAAGAAGAGCCAAAAGCAATAACATCAAAATAACACATGATGTCTATTCAAGCAAAAGGCATTAACTTCCAAGACAGTATGCATAGAGACAGCTTAAGGATCATAATTCTCCCAGTAGCTATGACACGCTGAAAAAAAAATCTGAACACAATAATGCAGGAATTAATACAAGAAAACTGTCCAGAACCTTGAAATACAGAAAACAAAGCACGTACTTAAAGAATGCACAGATCATCTCCAGGAAAAAAAAACCCTATGTTTAAAACTCTAAGATATCTAGTGGTTACATTTAATAGTTCCAATGACAAACAATAAATTCTGAAAGCAATCATAAGAAAGACCTTCAAAAATAAATGAAAGAAAATTTGAATAACACCAGGTTATTTTGCACCTATAAAACCTGCACCCATAAACACCAGGTTATTTTGTACCAAAAAACAGAAAAGAATGGAATCATATGTTCCAAAAAATAAAGGAGCTCGTGATACAACCCCAAATGACATGCCCTTAATCATCATTGAAAAAAAATATGGACGCTCAATAAAAGAGAGGCATTTGAGAAATTCCTGCACCAGAAAGAACTATGAACAGAATATGTGATTTACAAACACCCCAAACAATAGAAACACAAAAAGGTAAATATGTACAACAAACAAGGAAAGAAAAAGTAATAAAATAAATTACTCCATTTCTAAAGATTATTTTTAAAAAGAGAAATAGAAAGACAGAATTGTAGGGTGAAACAGATACATAACAACAGAAAGATCAAGAGATTTCTTTTTTCAGTCCCCAAGGGAATAAAGATAAAAGTGAAGCTTAAAGAAATAGGAGAAATGAAGGCAGAAGAGCAGAACAAAACACCATGAATTAAATCCTGCAACTCCCACAGGTAAATCATGTATTTTGTGGGACAAAATTGCAGAACAGGGTGATGCACAAAGGGGGATAGAGGAGATGGAGGACAGAAAGGATTATAAGATATTTCCTTAGCAAGTTCATGGGTGAATAGCAAATGTAATTCCTATAGTTTCTCTGCAAGAAGAAAGGCTACAAACAAAAGGAAGAGATACCAGAAAGGAGGGATTAAAACTGGAGGGGGAAAAGGGAAGCTCTAACTCCCATGAAGGAAGTGGGTCCTACTGAAGAACACTCTCATGAAGCAAGAGATGGGAAAAGGAGACTTCATAATGGGTTTGGTCTATAAGGAGTGGATACACAGGGTGGCCACACTTTTGCCTTCCTGGGCATCTTGCCATAAAAGAAGCAAAATCAGAGTTCCTGGGGCTAACTTGTATGCAGAAGAGTGGGAGGACATGGACTTAGAGTTGAGATCAAAAGGACTAAAGGGAATTAGAATAATCATGAGAAAGATAAGGGGTGAAAGTAAATCCTATGATTTGGGACACAAGGTAATTTCTACCATGAGGTGCTGCTTCTATCCACATTACTTTCTTTATGAACTGGTAACTGTGAGAGTGAGACACAAAAAGAAACATAAAGGACAATGGGGGAAGATTTACAAAAATTATGTGTAGAAATTTGTTACAAGAAGGAGCTCAAACTTGGTAATTCAGAAGTTTTTACTCTACAAGGAACACAAAAGGATTAAAGAAGGAACAAATAAGGATATAGATTATGATTCAGAAAATAAAAGTTCAGAACAGTCAGAAATGAAAGAGAATTAATTGAAGACAATTGGTAAAGAAATCCTTTTTGTAAATTGGTGGGGAAAAGCCTAACAATCAAAAATTGAAAGGAAAGAGAGAAATGGGACTTTTAAATAACTACTTAGCTGAGAAGGGGGAAAGAAGGGGAAAAGGAAGGAATTAGATAAATAAAAGAATTAAAGAAAAAATAACTAAGAGTAAAATTAAGTGAAACCTAAAATTATGGAAAGTATTGACAAATAGGATGGGGAATGAAAGCATCAGGGGGAGAAGAGAGCCTGTGAGAAGAGAGCCTGCATCCCTAATAGTTTAAGTAATATTTAATCATAAGGACAAAATACTGATATAGAAGTGGAAGGGAAACTACAAAATAAAGCCTAAAGAGGTGATATAGAGACAGGAAGAGAGAAAAGCATAAACCTAACTCATAACTTTAAATGTAAATAGATTAGGCAGTTCAGTAAAATAAGTTACAAAATAGTTTTTTGTTTTTTGTTTTTTTTTTAAATCCTGTTCTAGTCTTGCCTTAAGGAAATCTGTTATCATTGGGGAATGCAGATAGACACTGAGTAATCTGGTCTAGTATCTTTACACCACCAAGATGTCCTTCAAGGATGTCTGGTTTGCTATCCAAAGAATAGACTTTTTTGTAAGGCACAAAAAGAAAAAAAAAGGACAATGGGGGAAGATTTACAAAGGTTACTTAAAGGTTAAAGGTTAAGGTCCACTATTTCTAACCTTGTAGGTAGAGTCAAACAATGAACATTTCTTAGTCATAGGAGGGAAGCAGGGAGTTGTTGTTAGCCCCTCATTCTCAATTTCCAACCAATCATATTGTCTCCACATCTCAGCTCTGTAAACCAACTATATTGATTTGACTATTCATGATGTCAAGCTTTTTTAACCAATCATAACTTGTTCTCTGCCTATGAAGTTCTGTTCTTTGTTCTGCACTCGCAAAACTATGAAAGAGAGTTGTCCCCCTTATATGGGGTCTTAGCTTTGTTGAGGAAGTTGAGATCCTATTTATTGGTAAATTCATGCTTTACTAATAAATTGATCATGCTTGGAATTGTGTGCCTCAGTTTACCTTCTCTTGACTGTAATACCCCATAATCTGTTGCTTAAGAGAAACAAGTCTCAAAAATAGAGACATATATAGAATTAAAATGAGAGTCTGAAATAAAATTTACTATGCTTCAGGTGAATTAAAAAAAAACAGCAATAAAAATTGTAGTCATTCTATCAGATGAAGTAAAAACCAACACTTAAAACATAAAAAGTGATAAACAAGGAAACTACATTATGCTGAAAGGAACTATAGACAGCAAATCAATATAACTATTACTCTTATATGCTCCAAAAACTTTAGCATCTAAACTCATAAAGGAAATATCAGCTGAGCTACAAGAAGATGTCGACAGTAACAATAGTAACAGGAGATTTCAATGTCCTTTATCCAATTTTGGATAAGTCTAACAGAAAGATAAACAAAAGAAAAAATACAGAACTGAACAAATTGCTAGAACTTAAAAGACTTATGGAGTCTTCTAAATGGATTTGCTAAAGAATGCATATATTTCTCAACACCACAGACACACAGATATGAATATAAAATAGTAGGAGGTTTTAATGTTCTTCTATCAGAGTTGGACAAATCAAACAGAAAGAGAAACAATAATAGCTAGAATTTTTATAGAATCTTAAAGTTGCAAAGTACATTGCAGATATTATATTATTTTACCCTTACAACAAACTGGGGGGGGCAGGGAAGAGTTATTATTATCCCCATTTTATAGAAGAGGAAACTAAGGCAAAGTGTGGTTTAATGTCTTGCCCAGGGCAACACAACTAGTAAGTAACTGAAACTGAATTTGAGTCAGGCCTTCCTGACTCCAGGGCCAGCAATGTATTCAGCGCACCACCTAACTGCCTATATAATAACAGCTAGCATTTATGTAGAGCTTTAAGATTTTCAAAGTGCCTTACAAATATTATTTCATTTGAACCTCATGACAACTCTGGGATATAGGTGCTATTATTATCCCCATTTTATGTATGAGGAAATTAAAGCAAATAGAGGTTAAGTGACTTGCCCAAGGTCACAGCTAGTAAGTGTCTGAGAATGGATTTGAATTTAGGTCTTCCTGAATCCAAATCGAGTGCTCTATCCACTGTACCACCGAGTTGCCTAGGGAAAAACAAAAAGGAAAATATAAAATTGAATAATATATTGGAGAATATAGTGTTAAAAGCTTTTTGGTGATTTCTGAATGAGAACACTAAAGGATATACAAATATCTAAATCTAAATACATAACATATTTATATATAAATAATATGACCTAATATATTCCATATATTATATAAAAATATTAGGTATGAAGAAAACGCACATATATCTTAGCGCAACATGTTTCTTTTACAAAGTAGATAAAAACTTTTTTTTTAACAAATATTGATCTTGCAGAGAGAAACTGCAAGTAAAAAAAAGTGGAAATACCAAATACATCCTTTTACAGAGGAAAATACAGTAAATATAGTAATAGATTTTAAGATCACCAACAAAAGACTAAGGTCTAAATCCTAAATAATAAATGGGTCAAATAACAAACCATAAAAAAAAACCCAGTAAGTATATGAAAGACAATAATGATCAAGAGGAAACATACTAAAATTTCTGAATTGCAGCTAAAGCAGTCAGAGGAAAATTTATATCTACAAAAAAAAATCAAGAAAGAGAAAAATATATAGTATGGATATACATATATTAAAAATTAGAAAGTCAACAAATAAGTGCAAAAGAGGAAATTTTGAAAATTAGAGGAGAAATAATCCGTACAGTAGGAAAACAAAACTAAAAGTTGTTTTTTTAAAAGACTAACAAAATTAATAGACCTATAGTTAACTTGATTTTAAAAACAGAGTGGAAAATCAAATTTAAATTTAAAATGAACAAGGTAAAATCACAAAAAAGACATAAAAGGAAACATTTTTTTAAATATATAGTTACATGCCAATGAAACTGAAAAGACAAAAGAAATTGAGGACTACCTATAAAAATATAAAATACTCAAACTAACAGAACACCAAACAGAGATCTTAAATAATCCCATCTGAGTAAAGGAAACAGAACCAGCTATAAAAGAGCTACCAAAGGGGGAAAAATCCAATCTTGATCCAGGTGAATTCACAGGAGAATTATGTGAAATTATCAAAAAACAATTAGTATCGATACCACAAAAATTTATTCTCAAAAATTGAAAAAGAAAGAATTTTTCTAAACTCTAATCAGGTAAATATAGTCCTAACCTAAATTAGGGAAAGATAAAGCAAAGGAAGAAAGCTGTAAGCAAATATATTGATTTAAAATTTTAAATAAAATTTTTATTAAAAAGAATATAGAAATGTAGCTGCTAAATTATTCATTATGATCAGTTGGTTTTATGCCAGAGATACAAGGATTGTTCAACACTAGGAAAACAATCAGAATGATCAATTATGTTAAAAACAAAAACATACAAAACCACATGCTTATCTCAAAAGATGCTGAAAAAGCCTTTCACAAAGTGCAATGCTCACATTTTAAAAAGTCTACAACATACAACACTGATGGATCTTTTTTAATATAATGAAAAGTATATATTCAAAACCAAAAGCACATACTACATGCAATGGAGAAACCCAAGAAGTTTTCCCAATAAATATAGAAGTAAAACAAGGCATGCTTCATTTTCCTATTATTATAGTTCTAGAAAGTCTAATAGCAAAAAGAGAAGAGAAACAAATTAAAAGCATAAACATAGGGAAAGAAAGACAAAATTATCACTACTTTCCGACCATATGGTAGCTTACTGAGAAAATACTAGTTAATCAGCAGAGAAACTAAGTGAGATAATTAATAGCATAAGTAAAGTTGTAGACTACATATAAGCCCACAAAACCAACAGCTTTCCTATTTAACAATAACCAAGCCCATGAAGCAATAATAGAAAAGAGAAATTGCATTAAAAATAACTTCAAAATACATAAAGTATTTGGGAGTTAATCTGCCAGAGGAAACACAGTATAAATTCACTTTAAATTCACTTTAAAAATGAATACATGAAGAACAACTTAAACATCTGGAGAAATATTCAAGATTCATGCTTGGGTCATGCCAATATAACTAAAATGACAATGCCACAAAAGTTAATTTACAAATTTAGTGAGATATCAAAGTATCAAAGATATACTTTATAGAACTAGGCAATATAATAACAAAATTTATTTGGAAGAACAAAAGAATTAGAGTATTACAAGACATAATGACAAAAGGTAAGAATGAAGTGTGAATGGCATTTTTGGAACTCAAACTGTATTATAAAGCAGCAAACATCAATACAACTTGGCACTCAGGTCTTCCTTACTTCCAGCCCAGTATTCTATCCACTGAGCCTCTTACCTGGCTCCAAGGCAAATATGGGTTAAGTAACAGTTAATAAGTGTCTGAGGCCTCATTTGAATTCTGGTCTTCCTGATTCCAGGCCTAGCACTCTATTCACTGAGCCATCTAGCTGCCTAAATGTCTTTCCATGCTTCTCCATATTTATCATATTCCTGGATTCTTACTGCACAATAACATTCCATTACTTTCATATGCTACAATGTCTTTAGCCATTCCTCAGTGGATGCATATCTATCTTATTTCCAGTTCTTTGGTACCATAAAATGCACTGCTATAAATATTTTGTTGTATATGTTGTATAATTCTTTTTGTCATTGACCTCCTTGGGGTGTATACCTAGTAGTTCCATATTTTAATTAGCTTATTTGCATAATTACATAATTTACATAATTCCAAATTGGTTTACAGAATGGGTTGAACCAATTCACAGCTCCATCAACAGTGCATTAATGTGCTTGTCCTCTCTTTAGCTGCTCCAATAAAGACTCTTCCCATATTTTGTCATCTTTTTCAGTTTTCTAGGTGTGAGATGAAACAACAGAAGTGTCTTGATTTGCATGTCTCTTATTATTAGGGATGTGGGATATTCTTTTAAATGATGGTTAACAGTTTGCAATTCTTTTGAAAACTTTGTTTGTATCCTTTAACCACTTATCTATTTTAGGATGGCTTTTAGTCTTATATATTTTGTTGGTTTTCTTTATGTCATGGATTTTTATCATGGACAAATAAAAAATATTTGATAAAAAGATTTCCCTTTTCCCAGTCAACTGCTTCCCTTCTTATCTTGGTTCCATTAATTCTGCTTATGTAATAAATTTTGAATTTCATGTGATCAAAATTATCCACTATAGCTTTTGTCATAGCCAACATCCCTTGTTTGGTTAAAAATTCACTATGAAAACTATATTATTTGCTAAGATCTTTAAAATTCAGATGTTGTATCGATTTGGAATTTCTTGCAGAATAAAGTATAAGATGTTAACCTAAGCCTAATTTATACCAAACTGCTTTGCACTTTGTTTTTTTTTTTTAGCAGTTCTTATCAAATAGAGAGTTCTTTCCTAGATTATTTATGCTTTCAGTTTTAACAAGTCCTGGGTTACTGAGTTCAATTGTTTCTGATTCTGCGTTGTCCAGTCTATTCCATTAGTTTTTTCCAATTTTTTTTTACCAGTGCCAAATTGTATTGATGTTTGCTGCAATGGTGATATCCAACCCCATTCAAAAAGAAAAATAAAAAAAAGAGGACCATCAAAACTTTTTTTTAGTGCACAAAAAAGAACAGAAGGAAATTCACAAAGAATCATAGACAAGCAGGACAGCTTTGAAAGTAGCATGTTGAAATTGTCAAATGCATTTTTTTCTTTTTTAAAAAAAGCTGAGTGAAAGAGAGATTCACAATTCCATAAACAACTTCCCCATAAAGCAGTCCATTCAATGTGCTGGAGATCTTCCTTTCTCCTAACATGGAGAGGGTAGCTTTGGAGTACTGTGGCTGTCCTTTGGCCAGTTCATCCTATCTTTTTGTCATTTAATTCCTTGATCACATCTTTTCTTCCTATTTATCTTCAGACATCCCTACTGTTTACATGTTTTAGACTCTTTATAGTGAGTACCTCTCTATTGCCCTCCGTGAGATACTTATTTTAAATTCTTCCAAGACCATTTTTTCCCATGTTTTGCTTCTACATAGCAGCACTGGTCAAATGTTAGTACTGAAAAAAGGGTCTTTGCTTTAATGGGAAGCTTAAGTCAATAAAGTAGTTTTGTAATTTCCTAGAGGCCATGTGGCCCATGATCCTCCTCCTCCTAGCCAACCCTGAGTGCCACTCATTGTCCATCTGTATTTTAGGTCCAACATACATACATACACACATATATGTATATGTATGTATGCCTATGTGTATGTTCATGGAGAAGATCAATAAGGCACCCATCTAAACGTGCATTGAAATCTGAGCAACACATATCCTTCATGCATTTGTTATTTCCTGTGTAGATGCTCAGGCCAAACTCCTTTGAATGATTATAAATCTCTTCCAGGCAGTTTTGCAAGTGTTTTGGGATTTGATGCTATCATTACAAACGTCTTCCATAAGCAGGAGAAATCTGGAGGACCTCAATATCCATAAAGATTCTTGTCAACCTGGACTCTGCGCTGGATCTCCTCTATCATAGTGGAAAATGTCTTTGGCAAGCATAGACCTTAATGTTTTGTGCATCATCTGAAGTATACTATCAGAGGAGTATTGAACAGGGCTATTTGTATTGTTATACATTCCAAGGAATTTAAATGACTTACAGATGGATAGGAAATACCTTGCTCTAAAAAAGACTATAGAGTGGCATGTTGTTCTTTTCATAATCAACAAAAAGGGGGGCAGCTAGGTGGCACAGTGGATAGAGCACTGGCCCTGAAGTCAGGAAAACCCAAGTTCAAATCCAGCCTCAGACCAAACACTTGACACTTACTAGCTGTGTGACCTTGGGCAAGTCACTTAACCCCAATTGCCAAAAAAAAAAAAAATAATAAAAAACCCATAATCAACAAATAATAAGTAAAATGGGATCATATAGTCTCTACATCTTTCAGTTAAGTTTAAATGGTAAAGATGTGGTCCTTGGTTGAATATTTCTTGTGAAAGTTTAATTATTCCTTATTAATACCTTCATCCAGGATGCCTTTGATTTGTGTATAGATGACTCTCATAAAGATTTTGAATAGATGGAAGAGCAGGCTCATAGGTCATATTTTGTACTGTGTGACAGTCTCTCAGTTATTTTTTTCCTATAATAAGAAGTCTGAGATTTTTTCCATATTTTTGGTATTTTCCCTTTCTTCAGATACCTTGTACCTCAGTCTCTCAATGCTCTCATGTGTCATCTCCAGCATGGATCTCCGTTACATATTCTTGGTCTAAATCATGTTCTTTCCCCATCTTTATTCCTTTAAATGTCATTTCTACCTCCCCTAGAAGTATATCCAGGATTATGATGATGGGGCCCAAATATGGTATCTTAGATGGAGAAATAGTTTGTTATAATGGTTGTTGCAAATATTTTCCATTTTCCTTCTTTTTGCAGTCCTTTTTCCATTTTTTTTCCCTTGAATCTTCTTAGGATGACTTTGCTCAGATGAATACCTTAGATAAAGCCAAGCTTTATTGAAACTTGTATTACCCTCCATTACTTTTCTTTGTCACATAACAGCTCATAATTATTCATTATCTTTCTTTTAAACATTTTGCATATGAAATTATGTTCTAACTGGATATTACATTTGACAACTTATTCTTTCCTTATCAAGAAAGTACCATATCATAGAAACAACAGATAATTTCATCAAAGAAAATGACAATGAGATAATGTATCACTAATTTGGGGATATATCTGCATCATTAGGGGAACATTTTATATTACTAAACACTTTCATCAATAAAAGAAAGATCTATGAATTGAGAATACAATCGAAAAGCAACAGAAAAGCAACAAATAAAAAACCTAAGTAAACACAAATATAGAAATACTGAAAATCAAAGAATAGATAAGCAAAAATGAAAAAATAATCATTGAATTGGTACAAAAACTGAGAGCTATTTAAAAAAACAAATGAAACAGATATAGTATGAACTTATTTGATTTTTTAAAAAGAGAGAAATTAAATTGCCAATATGAAAAACAAAAGGAGAATTCACTACAAATCAAATAGAAGTAAAAGCAATCGTTAGAAATATTAGTAAGACAAAAAAATTGAGGGGAAAAGAACAGGCAAATAATCACAGTAGGTAGAGTGGTGGGGAACAGAAAACTGAGAATAAGAAAATGTTACCATTTTCCAAAAATTGAGAAAAGGAACATTCTAGAAACTACTACAGAACACATTTTTTGGGTGATCCCCTATAAAATTCCATAATGCATTATTACATAATCTATCCCCCTCAATGACTCTACCTCTCTTGGGGTCTGTCAACAATCTATAGTATTTTCCCCTCCCAAAGATCAGTCTAATTTGAAGAGGCCAATTTCCTCCATGTTCTACAGGGCTATTTTACCTGTCACAGCACTCTAGGCCTGGAGAATTAAGTGAATAGCATTGAAACTGGCTATTATTCTACTTGGTTCTCAGTTTTTATATTTTCTTGTCAACAAGATCTCTGCACAGTTGTTTAGGACCTATTCAAAGAGATGCACAACACTCAGTTGCCTCTACCTTGCCAAACATCATACCATGTCCAAAAAGGGTCAAGGGAGTATACTATCTATAAGCAAAAGCATGATCCTCATGAAGCTAGGGAATTTGAATTCTGATCAGCATCCAAATTATCCTTCATCTTGCAGAAATAATAATGATAATAACCATAGCCATAATGACAGTACTTGATAATTGTATAATACTATATAGTAGTCAAAACATATATTTCACCTATATGTCAAAGCTGATGACTACTCCCCACTCCTGTTGATTCATATGGGAACAATTATGCTTCCTGAAGGAACCTAGAAAGCATTGAGAGGCAAGAAACTAAAGACCTTAGAGACAAAGCAGTATTTTCATCATAATTGCAAGTTCAAGGCAAGAGCTTTAGAAGAGAAATGTCAAATTGTGAAGTCTTTCCTAATCCCCTTAATTCCAGTGCCTTCTGTCTATTGATTCTCTCCAATTTATCCTGCATATATTTTGTTTGTATATGGTTGTCTGCATGTTGTCTCATCCACTAGATTGTGAGGTCCTTGAGAGTAGTGGCTGCCTTTCTTTGTATCTCTACTACTTAGTACAGTGGTTGGCACATAGTAGGTGCTTAATAAATGTTTACTGACTGATGGAGAAGCAGGTTAAGAAGATGCTATCTATAAATGAGATTTGGATTTCTGAGCCATGCTCAAAATTAGAGGAATGATATTCTTTTTGGCCGGGGATAAAGTGCACCTAACAAACAAAGGCCAGTAAAATATTTATTTTAATATTTATTTAAATCTGATTAAAAAGACTTTAAACTGAAAATAGAGGGGGCAGAGGAAAATTGTCCAAATATATCTTCCAAACCAGAAAACATCAGATACTCTGTCTACAATGGGAGAGATGTAAATTGCTACTCCAGAATTACTTTTGACAAAGAATTTCCTATATACCTTATTAAATATAAGGAAGAAGAATACTAGCACAGAGGACTAGTAGTTCACAGGAAACTATAGCCATGAAAAGAGTCATCAATGAAAACTGTGGATGTCTACACACAAATGCACAAAATGTTGGTGGTAAACAAAGTGAACTGGAGATCCTGAAGCAAGGAGGTAAATTTAATTTCATTTGTATCACTAAAACTTCATGGGATGGGACTTCTAGCTAAAAGGTGGACATGGAAAGATATACCTTATTGGAAAAGAACAGTATAGATTAAAAAAAAAAGGGCAGTGAAGTTGCATTGTATATTGGGGAAATAATGATCACGATTTTAAAAAAAAAGCAGAGGGAGAGAGAATGGTGTAAAATATTTGGATGATCAGTAGAAGGAAAATCCAAAACAATTTGCTTTGAAAGTATACTACAGAGTACAGACTACCTGATCAGAAGGTAGAAATAGATGAGGAATTTGGGAAATAGTTTACAAACCTGGTACAGAAACAGAACATAATAACGATGAGGGACTTCTCCTTTAAGTCTGACGTCTGCTTGTGCAATCTCTCCTTACAAGACGCCAAAAACAGTTCAGTGGTTTTCAATTGTTGTTAAGTTCATGATAAAAAAGAAAAATTTTGTAAAGTTTTTCTTCTACAGGGGAGGAAAGTCAGGCATAGTCTATTGTGCACTCTAAATTCTAACAGAATAGATTTCAAAGAGTTCCAAGAAAAGATAGGTAGGATGCTGTGCCCTAAAATTTAATTGACCTAAGGCAAACTGGAAGTTCCCAAAAATGAAATTCTGAAGATACAAACACAAATAATGACTTTGAAGAAGAAAAAGGGAAGCCGTTAAAAGAAATAGATGAGGATGTATATGGAATTTATCAACTGATTTAGATTTTTAAGATATGTATAGATAATGGAAGCAATGGCAGGCAATGGAACATGAAAAAAAATTAGGATCCTATAAAAATATTATTAGGAGCACTAAAGTTCTGGATTGGCCAACAGCCCTTGTTAGACTGTTTTCTCTTTGTTATCTAAAAAATCAGGGTTTTCTACTTTTCCAAGGTCTGAGAACAACAGAGATATTATTTCATTATTCTAAACTGTCCCCAGCCCCTGCCCCTTTCCAAATAAAATCCACTCTTGAGGCCTACCTGGGTCATAATGTGTGTCTACATATATATATTGTGTATTATAATATCTATAACAGGATATGCTAAATATATGAACATACAACATATATAACAATTTATTGACATATGATGTAAGATTACGAATTGTAAGGACAACAAAAGCTTTTGCTTTGTATTTTGAGCAAGGAGAAAACCAAAGAAAAGATGGGATCATTGTGCAAAGTGGGTGGAATAATGATAACTCATGATAGGAAAAAGACAGATCTATTCACCTTTTTTCTTCTCTGCCAAGGAGACCAACCTTCATATTGAGAAGGATAGAACAAACATCATTAAAAAGGAATTAAAACTGAGGATAGGTGAAGTGATGGCAAAAGAGTACCTTGCTACCTTTAAGAAAATTCAAGTCACTAGATCTAGAGGAACTAGTTATTGGGGGAAAAAAATGGTGGATGTGATTGTTGATCTGAAAAATCTTAGAGAACAAGTGGTGTGCCACATATTTGGAGGTGAGAGATTTTCTCACCTTTAAGCATTCACAGAGACCATCCTAAAAGCCTGGGAAGCTTTCCTTCCTCATCTCCACCTGCTGACGTCCTTCAAGGCCCAGGTCAGGTGCTTCCACCTCCAGGAAGCCTTCTGTGATCTGTTATATTCCCTTTCCCTCCCTCCAACTGAAAATGAACTCTTAGAGGGAGAGTTTCTTATATTTATATCTAAAACTATACATGTATATAGATAAACATAGATATACATATACATATATAACCTATGGTACACACATATAGCATACATGCCACATATGTATATAGCATGTATGCACAGGTAGCATATATAACACACATGTTATATACATATACAGTCTACACATTCATGCTGTACATAGATATATCTATGTACACACATATAGGTATATATACATAGATGTATAGTTAGTGAGCAATTTACTGATATTCACAAGAAATTGACACAAGAAATAGACATATAAAGATTCAATCATATTCAAACTAGCAAGCATTATTAAATACCTTTTATATGCAAGGCACTGTGCTAGGTATTAGACACAGAAAGACAAAGCTTAAAAAAACGTAGTCCCTGCCCTCAGGGAACACATATTCAAGGGAGGAAGGATACAATTTATAGAGAGATAAATATGTGCATGATAAGTTTAAGGAATATAGAGAGTCCTAACAAATAAGGGGATCAGGAAAGGCTTTCCCACAGTAGGTGGTATACAAACCAAACTTTGAAGGGAGCTAAAGATTCAAAGAGGTTGAGATGAAAAGAGAAAGCATTCTGGGAACAGGGTATGCAAGGGCAGAGGGAGGTGATGGGATGCTGAATTTACTGAATAGTAAGTAGACCACTTTGGCTTAGAATGTAACGTGAATGAAGAGGAGTCATGAGAAATAACCCTAGAGAAGACTGGACCCAGGAGAGGCCAAGCTGAATAGTCCTTATTTTATTTTTGAGGCAATAGGAAGCTACTGAAGATTCTTGAGCGTAGGCATGAATTTGCCTCAGTTCTTCAGAAAGATTATTCTGGCATCTGTAGGGAGCAGGAGGGGTGGACCAGAGAGATGAGAGAATAGAAACAGGGAGGCCAATTTGGAGACTACTGCAAGAGATAACAGGTGAGGGGATTTCAGTGAACAACTGTGATTTTGCTTCATGGTTCTAATTTGTTTAAGTAAATGTTGACTTAGGAATTGAACAAATCCTAAAATTGACTCAGTGAAAGAGGTCATATAGCTATTATTAGTTTAACGATTTCTTCAAGTCATCAAAAAAAGAGGTTAAAGAAATCAGCAATGGAAAGAAATAATAGTCATAGTAGCTAATACTGATAATGAGGTCAGAATACGCCAAGGACTTTTGACACTAAAGCCAATGCTAGTGCATTTGTCATAGGGCATGCAGACACCATGGGATTGCTATCAACTCATGATATTGACTACAGGCATCTGATTTTGACTGCCACAGATCCAGTCCCACTCTCTGAGTAATTTTCTTTATAAGAATACCATATGCCACTGCTCTTGGGGATCAAAGTTGCTGACAGTATCTTCCTTCTGTTCAGATTCTCTTCTCAGGATATGTATACATGAGAAACACTACCACAATATGCCTATTCACATAATAACCATGCCCTGAGGAGAACACATTCAGAAGTGTTCAACTCAACAGCAAAATTCCTAGTGCAGCAGAACTAGATTAAAATGTAATTGGGAAATGTTTAAAAAAATAAAATGCAACATAAATAATGTTAATTTGTGGTCTTTTAAGTTAATACACTGCCCACTACTAAACTACAACGCGTATTTATAACCCTGTACACATAGCAGCTAAGACCTCAAGAATCAATGCGTACTTACAAGTATAATAATAATAATAATAATAACTAACATTTATATAATACTTACTATGTGCCAGACACTGTTCTAAGTGCTTTATAAATATCTCATTTTATCCTCAAAACAACTCTGTAAGGTAAGCCCTAGGAGGCAGGTCTAGTGGAAACAGCATTGAACTTGAGAATCAGAAGGCCAAGTTGCAAGTTCCTGGCTCGGCCACTGACAAATTGGCAGCAAGGATACAGCAGAGATGAATGCAACCGAGACCCATTCTACAATGCACTATCATTATCATTATCTTTAGTTTCTAAGAGCCCCCACAACCTCTCAGCACTAGGGGAATATTCATCATGTTACAATCATCAGCTCCTTCCTCCCCCTCCCCTAATTCAACCAACATTTGCAAAGCACCTTCTAAGTCCAAGGCTTTGTGCTAAGGCCTGGGAAAGATAAAAGGTGATATAGATTCTGCTTTCAAGGAGCTTACATTCTGTTGAAGTGATGCAACATGGACAGGAATCTCTAATTACAAAATATTTTAAAAGTTGCCTACTATATGCTGCGTACTGTACTAAGTGCTTTAAAAATATCCCATTTAATCCTTACAACAATATTCGGAAGAAAGTACTGTTATTATCCTCATTTTACAGATGAGGAAACTGAGTCAAAGAGAGGTTAAGTGACTTGCCAGGAATTACAGAGCTAGTAAGTGTCGAAGGCTATATTTGAATTCAGGTCTTTCTGACTCCAGGCCCAGCACTTCATCTCGTGCACCACTCAGCTGCCTCAAATGAATTCTTAACATTTGGGATCAACCAGTGCATAGACACTCAGGCAGGATATGAAATACTAAATATAGGGAACTGCCTACAGGCCAATACAACTAGATATGAGTGAGGATTCATAATGAGAATGCATGAAGACTGCATATGAAATAAGACTACAAAGGAAGCTGGGAATATATTGTAGACCCAACCACCCCACTAAATGTTTACCCCAGTTTTCCTGGCCTGGTAAGAGCCAAAGTGACTAAGCCACAGTTCGGCTAAAAAATGGCTTTACTTAAATAATTGAGGAGAGAAGTAACAGAAACTCAACCCTGAAGGGAACTAAGATAAAGGTTACAAAAGGCACATGAGTTTGTCAGCAGCTCTGCTTTAAAGTCTATCTCTGTAGCATTCAACCTCATTCCTACCCCTAGTGCTGTTGTGGTCTAGGGGTACTGGGAACCCCAAAATTCAAGGGCAAAAAGCACAGGTCCTGCCTCAAAAGAATTCAACCACTCAAGCCTTCTTTTAGTCAGAGACAAGGTTTATTGTCTCATCAATAGAAGTGGGGGGGATTTTAAGAACCTGTATCATTTAGTAGAAAAGACTGACCTTTTTTATAGAGAAAAAGACTGTGGGAAGATCTGGATGTGATCAAGGAGTGGCCAATGGTTTAGGGTGACTGAGAGGTAACAGAGAAGCAGTCTAGATGGGATTAAGGGTGGGAAATAGCCTGGGATGGTCTGGAGGTATCAGCAAATGGAGGGCTGGGCTGGGTCAGAGGTAACAGAATTGAAGGTTGAACTGAGTCAGGGGTAAAAGAGAATTGAGGGTTGGGCTGAGTCTGAGCCACAGTGAAAGACAGTTGAAAGGAATATTCTGGGATGAGTCTATGTCTCAGGTGAACACCAGGTACTGGGCAATGTGGGAAAGTTCAGGGGCTGGTTTGAAAGTTCAAAAGTGGAGGTGAGGGGTTGGGATCTGGGCCCCAGAAAGGAAAAACCATGGACTTTCCCACATGATCAAAACTGGCATTTGCCTGAGGCTATAATCCCATTAACTGGCCTTTCACTGTGGCTACACCCAATCTCTCTTCCTTTGTCTTACCCTTAATCCTAGCTAGGCTCCACTGTCCCTTGGCCACGAGGTCCAGGTCCCAGGAGTTCTATTCACCCCAGTTTACTGGCCACTCCTAGGTCCCTCCCACAGTCTTTCTGTATGTAAGTTCCATCTTGTCTCCATTAAGATGCTGGGACTCTTAAAATCCAGCCACTGCTTACATTCTTATAATCTAGCCACTGCTCAGATTCTTAAAATCTAGCCACTGCTTAAATTCTTATAATCTAGCCACTACTCACTCATATTCAGACTTCTTAAGAGTCTGCCCAATATGACAGATGTTAATAAACTTTGTCTTTGGCTGAAAGAAGGCTTGGGTCAAATTCTTTCAGACAGGACCTGTGTGTTGTGATATTGGGGTCCCAGCACCCCTGAACCTCTAAACCATATCATTTCGGTGGCCCATACAGGGAAACTGCCTATCCCTAAGTTCTCCAGCCAAGACTAGAAGGTATGTAAGTCTCCTCCCTCCCCTCCTTTCTTGCTCTGCAGTTGGGGTCGCTCTCCAAGCACCAAGGCTTGGAGGTACTGTTCTGGCAGACAGTTACAAGGCTGTCTTGCACTTGGCCTGATGCTCTCAGCCTCTTGGTCCACTGGGTCAGTTCAAGGCCATGGACCTGTATACACCTTCCGCAGCATAGAGGAGAAGGATAGATGCCCTATCCAGAAGTGTGTGCTCAATTCTGTTAATTCAGCATTAGGGAATTGGGGAAAACTGTACTTACTTTTTGGTTCCCTGAGGCTTACTTACTCCCTTCCCTCTGCACCTCTGAAGCCTCCTTCATGGAGGTTACAGGGAAAATTAGAACAGCTAAAAATATCTTAGCATATTCTGGAGGTTTTGTGATTAATCATTAATGAGTTTTGAAACACCTGTACAACCTGGTCATGCCCTTCCCTTGAGTGAAGAGGGTATCTGTTAACCCCTCTCACAGGAGAAGAGAGTTTCACCCTTTACCCCTCACCTTTGATTTTGCCCTCCCCCACCTGGGAAAGAAGGAGGGGGAGGGCAGCAGCAGTAGTGTGGGCCCCCTGGCAATGGCCTTGGGCTCTAGGGCTACCTTTGCCTGGAAGCATCACCCAGGTTCAGCACATCCTGCTCAAGGTAGTGAAGCTGGCCTCCAAACTTGGGTAAGCATGCTCTTTTAAATTTGTAGTTTTAACTTAATGATGAGATGTTGATTCTCTGTGTAAAGTAATTTGGAAGTGCATTTAACAAAACTGAAGTCACCTGATTGGTAATGGGTTTGTTTCAAGTTTCAAATTGGTGAACTTTCTGTATCAGTTATGTCAAGCAACTTTTCATAATTTAGTTACCACTAAAATATTTTAGCTATTTATTGTTTTAATGTGCAAACTAGCCAAAAAGCTTGTTTGGGTTATGTATGGCTTGCTGAGAATTTGCAAGTGTATAGAAATCTCTAATGACTGGCTTTTTACACTAGGACAAATTTAAGTTTGAGATGTAAATTCTGGAAAAGTTTTTCCTAAACTGTGATTAATGAAATTTGCTGTTTGAGGTAAAAGCTCCTAGGATTTTATTTTGAGTTGTCTGATGGGTCATAATCCATAGATAATCAATAATCCACCATCTGAGAGAAATGCCACAAGCTACTCAGAGAAGGTGATACTGGTGGGAAGTCAGCATGGGGAAAAACTGAGAGGACAATTTTAGCCTCAGTCTACAATGGGATCCTCCTGGCTCAGTTTCCCCATTATGTTCCTTTGAAAGAGAATGTTACCCACCTGGCTATTCCTGAATCTGGCTATGAGGTGGATTTGATACTACATGGTTGGAAAACTGAATTATTTGAATCCAAACAGAGCTAAGGATGTTTTATCCTCTCAAGTTGGGCCCTAAATCTAGTCCCTGCTTTATATCTGGGCCCTGCATTTTCTTCTGTCAGATTTATGTTTTCCAGACTATGGGCCACTCAGCTACAGTTGGTAGCAAACAGTGAGTACCAGCCAATGTCCCTATATCATTCCCTGGATGCAGCCTGTGCTCAGTTCCAGTCAACCTCCCCTTTGGGACCCCCTCGAGGCAGGGATAGCTCTACACCCCTTGCCAGCAGGAAGCAGTTTCAGAAGCTGAGACCTTCGCCCCTTACTCCAAAAGAATTTGGGTTCCATTTACTTGAGGGGGGAATGACGGGGTTGGGAATCTGGGTCCCAGAAAGGAAAAATCCTGGACTTTCCCACATGACCAAAACTGGCATTTGCCTGAGGCTATAATCCCATCAACTAGCCTTTCACTGTGGCTACACCCAATCTCTCTTCCTTTGTCTTACCCTTAATCCACTGTCCCTTGGCCACAAGGTCCAGGTCCCAGGAGTTCTATTCACCCCAGCTTACTGGCCACTCCTAGGTCCCTCCCACAGTCTTTCTGTATATGAGGTCCATCTTGTCTCCATTAAGATGCTGGAACTCTTAAAATCTAGCCACTGCTTACATTCTTATAATCTAGCCACTGCTTAAATTCTTATAATCCAGTCACTGCTCACTCATGTTCAGACTTCTTAAGAGTCTGCCCAATATGACAGATGTTCTAATAAACCTTGCCTTTGGCTGAAAGAAGGCTTGGGTCGAATTCTTTCAGACAGGACCTGTGTGTTGTGATATTGGGGTCCCAGCACCCCTGAACCCCTAAACTGCATCAGAGTGGGTGTCCAGAGCCCATACCCCATCAGTGCCACTTCATTCTTCACTCCTGTCTCTACTACCAATAACCTATCAGGTCCAGGACGGAGGAAAAGCAGAGCTAGAGATCAGGAGAGGGCCCAAAGACACAGAAGATGAGGACAGGGCCAGCTAGACACAGGAAATAGAAGTCCATAAAATGTGTTATGAGCCTAGCTTTTATTCTGATGGTGATTCCCATTTAGTGGTTCTTGAACCCCAAGGGGTTTGCTATGATGTAGTTTGTGCTAAAATTTCTTTGTTGCTGTTCATTCATTTCAGTCATATCTGATTCTTCATGACCCCATTTGGGGTTTTCTTGGCAATAACACTGGGATGGTTTGCCATTCCTTCTTCAGCTCATTTTATAGATGAGGAAACTGAGGCAAACAGAGGTAAGCGACTTGCCCAGGGTCATACAGCTAGTAAGTGTCTGAATCTAAATTTGAACTCAGATATTTCTGACTCCAGGCCCAGTGCTCTATCCACTGTGCCACCTAGCTGCCCCTTTAATGGCATTAATAATGGAAAAGAATATTATGAGTAGTATATTGAATTGCCCTGGGAGCTCAAAATGTATTCTGTTGTTGAAAGGAGTTAAAGGAACAAAAATCCCTTTATATTTTCTCTTGATAACCATATCAGCTCCCAATTTGACTATCATTGATATGCAGATGACTCACAGACCTATATATATCACCGAATCTCTCCTCTGAGTTTCAGTATTATGTAACCAATTGTTTGTTAGACACGTCAAACTAGATGACCCAAAGACATTTCAAACTCAACATGCCTAATACTAAACTCATTCTATTTCTTCCCAACTCTTTCCTACTCCAAACTTCTCTATTTCTGTCCAAGATAACACCATTTTTCCAGTCTCTCGTATTCATAATGTTGGCATCATCCTTGATTCCTCTCTCTATATATCCAATAAGTCAAAAAAATCTCCCTGTTTCTAGCTGTACAACATCACTTACATCTAATACATTCTCTCAGAGTGTGGACTGTAGTTGAGGTCCTTGTCATCTTTTGCTTAGATTTTTTTTTTTTGCAAAAGCCACCTAATTAGTCTTTCTGATGCTAGTCTCTTCCTACTCCGTTCTATCCTGTATACTGTTTTCTTTTTTTCCCCAATTTTTTAAATATTTTTTTTTGGATGAGCAATTGAGGTTAAGTGACTTGCCCAGGGTCACACAGCTAGTAAGTTTCAAGTGTCTGAGGCCAGATTTGAACTCAGGTCCTCCTGACTCCAAGGATAGAGCTGTGCCACCTAACGGTGCCTTTTTAAAACATTTTTATTTAAATTTTGAGTTCCAAATTCTATCTCCCCTTCCTTTTCCTTCCGCGTCGCTGAGACAGTAAGCAATCAGATATAGGTTATACGTGTGCAATTATATAAAACCCATTTTGACCTTATCTTGGTATACAGTGTGAGATGCTGTAATTTGTGCCTTACTGTTTTCTGGTATTCCCAGTAGTTTTTGTCAGATAATGAGTTTTTGTTCCAAAAGCTTGGATCTTTGAGTTTATCATATACTTGATTACTATGATCACTTACTATAATGTAATTTGTACCTAATCTGTACCTAATTTGTATCTAACCTAACTGATCCACCACTGTATTTCTTAACCAGTACCAAACTGTTTTGATAATTATCATCTTATAATATAGCTCGAAATCTGATACACTAGACCACCTTCTTTCACATTTTTTCTTGTTTCCCTTGATATCCAGATGCATTTTGTTATTATTTTTTTCTAGCTCTAAAAAATAATTTTTGATAAGTTGATTGGTATGGCACTAAATAAATAGGTTAATTTAGGTAGAATTGTCATTTTTATTTTATTGGCTCAGCCTACCCATGAGCAATTGATATTTTTTCCGATTGTTTAGATCTTATTTTACTTTTTTGAAAAGTGTGTTATAGTTGTGTTCTTTTCCCTTACTATTGACTCTTCCCTCATGATTCTCTTGCATTATTCTCATTTCTTTTTCCAATTCTTCTACTTCTCTAATTTGCTTTTTAAAATCCCTTGTAAGCTCTTCCAAGAATTTTTTTTGGGCCTGAGACCAAATTACATTTTTCTTGTAAATTGTTTTTTAATTTTGAACTTGAAATACAAAATAAGAAAAGAAAAAAGAAACAAACTTAAATACAAAAACTAAAATAATAAAAGGGAAAAAAAGCATTGCCATGTGTACAGCAGAACATGAAAGAGGATTAAAAACATATTGTAATAAATTTCTATTTCAAGAAAACCTAGATAATAAATACTACAAGTTGTGTTGAGAGCTGTTGATCTTTTCTTTGCTTCCTTGTAAGTTTTCTTTTGTTCTCTGCTGTGCCCTTTTTAATTTGTTCTTTTTTCCCCTTCTTCCCCCCCAACAAAGGCTACAATTAGGCACAGATGTATTTTTATACACACACACATATACATATATATGCACATATCTATATATATACATACATATATAGATATACACACAAAGATATACATATATACACAAATACACATAGACCCATACAAACATACACTTATACATACATATATTTAGATGTCAATAACAATCATATATAGACATATACATTTATATGCATCTAAGTAAGACTGTATTATATTTATTTATCCTCTGTTTCTCTGAGGGTTGATAACCTCTTCCTTCATAAATCCAAGTCTTTCCATATTTTTCCAAGTCCACTAACTTGTCATTTCCCTACACCACAGCAATGTTTCCACCTTGTGCTGTCTGGTTGTTTTAAATAGTCCAAAATGATGTTGATAGACATGGTTGCCACATAGTGTAGTTTCTTTCCCTATTTTTCTCTTTTTGATTAAATCTATTTTAGCCTTAACTTTGTCCAAGATCATGATTTCCCCCTCTGCTCCTTTTTCCCTAACAAATTCCAATCTTTATTTTATGTTTGTGTGTATCTCTTATTTCCTATCCCTCCTGATTCCTCTACTTTACTTCTACCTGCTATCTTGACCCCCTATTACTTAACACCCTCCCCACAATGTTCTCTCCCTTATCCTCCCATTCCCATTAATCCAAACACCCTTCTCTACCCCACTTTAACCTATTCCCTTACCCTCCTCTCTAAAGATCCCTCCCTTATTCTCTCCCCCTCCCTATCCCCTTAGCGTTTTATTTCTTTCTGAATTTAGAAGACTTTTATGCTCTTCTAAATATATATATGTATTGTTCCCTTTTGAAACCATTCTTGGTGAAAGTAGGTTTCCAGAACTACCAGCCCTCCTCCCCCATGTAATTCCTCTGTGTTGGTTCTTCCTCTCGCACTTCATTTGTATAAGGTAATTACTCTTTTCAGCTGTTTCTAAATGGTTTTACTTTTTAAAAATCTTATCATACTCAGGTCTACCCCAATCTTTCTTAAGAGCTACTCAATTACTAATAACAATCTTAGACATACATTTTTACATTTCATATACATAATAGGTAAACAGTCTGTCCTCATTGAGTCTCTCATAATTAGTCTTTGGTTATGTACTTTATATTTCTCTTGGCTCTTTTTTGTCAAATCTTCTATTAAGTTCAGTTTTCCTTATCTTTTTTTTTTAAACAAAATCCTGAGAGTCTGACAATTTATTAAATGTCCATTTTTTTTTCATTCAGAATTATGCTTAGCTTTGCTGGGTATGATATTTTTGGTCAGAACCCCAGTTCTTTTGCTCTTTGATATATAGTGTTTCAAGACTTGAGGTCTTTTAATGTCACTGCTATTAGGTCTTGTGTGATTCTAATTGTAACACTGCCATATTCAAATTATTTTTTTCTTGTTGCTAATAATATTTCTCCTTGAGCAAGGGGTTTTGGAATTTGACCGTTATATTCCTGTGCGTTTTCCTTGTAGGATCTCTTTCAAGCAGTGATGGGTGGATTTTTTTCTATTTCTACTTATCCCTCCTATTCTAATGTTTTAGGACAATTTTAAAAAATTATTTCTTGTATTATTGTATCACTATTCTTTTTTTGATAATAGGTTTCAGATTTCTGAAATCAGATTTCTGATTATTCTTATGTTTTCCCTTCTTGATCTTTTCTCCAGATCAGTTGTTTTCTTATGAGGTGTTTCACATTCCCATCTATTTCTCATCTTTATATTTTGTTTTATTATTTTTTGATCTCTTATAACTTTGCTAGCTTCCCCTTGACCAATTCTGATTTTCAAGGAGTCATTTTCTTCGGTAAGATTCTGGATGTCCTCTTCTAAATGGTTGACTTTCTTTTCATAATCTTCTTGTTGGGTTTTTTTTTTATTGTTCTTATTTTTCTTTCTTTCTTTCTTTCTTTTTTTAGTTTTTCCTCAATCTCTCTCATTTGATTTTTAAAGTCTTTTTGAAGTTCCTCTATGAATTTTTTTGAGCAGGTAACCATTTGATGTTATTCTTTGGGGTGGAAGAGGGTTTCTTTGCTTCAGTATCCTCCTCTGAAGACAAACCTGGTCTTCTCTATTCCCATAGTAATTCTCCATGGCTGTGTTCTTTCTCCTTTGTCTGTTCATTTTTTTTTTAATTTGTAGCAACTTAGTTTTTGTAATCACCTCTACTTCTGGGACATGGAGAAATGATGCCTTTGGCCTCAGATCCTCCTTTAGTTCTCCCCTCTTGCCTGGAACTGAAACCAAGACCTCCAGCCTCCTGTAAGTGCCTGCAGCCAGTGGTGTCCCCACCCCACTATTTCTTCACTCACCAGGCAGTGGATGGTTTCTTCTTGCCCGGAGCTGCATCTCTGCAGCACAGCTGGGTCTGGCATTCCTTCTCAGCAGTTTCCCTTGATCTTCCCTGGCTCAGACGCCTAGCTCCCCTTACTTAAAAGTTCTTGTGGCTGGGGCCCAGACAGCCTCCCAACCCAGCTAACCCCAGGGCTCAAATGATACTGATCCTGAGCTTATGCAGCACATGCTACCTCACTGCCCACCATGCTCCAAGCAGCAAGGCTACAATTGTTGACCCAAGGATTTGACCGACATGCTTGCAGTCCTGAAGCCTAGTCTCCCCTCCCTCTATTCAGTGCCTTGGAAACCTAGGTTCCAGGTTGTAGGATTTTGCTGGTGAGTTA
Organism: Phascolarctos cinereus; assembly: GCF_003287225.1. Classification (NCBI taxonomy): domain Eukaryota; kingdom Metazoa; phylum Chordata; class Mammalia; order Diprotodontia; family Phascolarctidae; genus Phascolarctos; species Phascolarctos cinereus. Next base: position 145,817,860 of record NW_027555625.1, on the reverse strand, counting down.
TTTGCACTATGGCAGTGTTCTCTGCTATAACAGAGCTCTGAAGGGGAACAGAGACACGGAGGGAAGGGGTCAAGACACACATCTGTCCTTGAAATAGAGTGCAATCCCACACCCAATCCCCCCGATCTTCAAAGACCAAAATTCTAAATAGAAATCACTGCTAGGTACAATGGCAGTGCTCTGAACTGCCAGATCAGAGAGCTGAAGAACAGAGGGTATTGCAGGTAGGGGGCTATGCTATTGCACATATACTAAGCTGAGGGAAAGAGCCCAATATTCAGAAGGGACTAGTTCTGTCCACCCAAAAGGTCCAGAAACCTAGGCTGATGAACCATAATTACCCAGCATGGGAGGAGGCTGAGAAGTTTTAAGATCTGCCATCAGAAGAGAGGGAGTCAGAAAGTGAGCAGCATAGGAAAATAAAGAGGAAAAATAGAAATTACCAAAGACCACAGGAGGGAAAATACTCAAAGACCTTGAGCATAAGTAGATAAACCAAAAGAGAAGACATTACTAGCAGAAGGAAATATGGCCTCCAGATCTAGTAAAGGAGATCAGTCCTTGACGAATAAATGCTATAAAACAAAGGAAATGACCCAATGCTTCATGAGACAGAGGATTCTGTGGGATTTAAGGACAACACAGAACTACAACACACTTTTCCAGAATAGTTTCAAAGAAAAATGAGAAATATGAAAGCAGAATTTATGTCTCACACAACAAAAATAATTTGCAGAAGAGAAAAATTTGAATCTGTGATGGCAAGTCTCATCAAAGGAACAAAAGAGAACAAACAACTGGGAATACAAAGGATGGTCCAGAAGAAGAGAATTAAAAAATATTAAAAACCAATATGCTCTCTATCCAAAACATACCAGTCTCAAAGATAAGATTCAGAGAGACCATCTAAGGACTGTGGGTTTCCCAGAAAAACACGACAAACAAGTTTAAAAAAAAATGAACACCATAATGCAAGAAGTAATACAAGGAAACTGCCCAGAACTTCTGAGCACAGAAAATGAAATAGCCAATGAAAGAATTCACAAATCGCCTCCTAGAAAAGAAAAACCAAACAGAAAACCAGGCTGCAAACTCTAAGAAACATAATGGTTTAGTGTAACAATTCAATTTAAAAACAACAGACTGGAGAAAGACCTTCAAATACAAAGAAAATGGAAATTTGAATAACACAAGTCTATTCTACACCCATCAGAAAAGACCAGAGAGAATGAATAATGTGTCTTTGGAGCAATGGAACTCAGGATTCAGCCCAAGGTGACCTACCCTGCAAATCTAAGAAAAACCATAAAGGAAAAAAAGGTGGATGTTCAATAATAAAGTGTTTAAAATATTCTTAGAAAAAAAAGACAGACTTGAAGAAATTATTTGCTTCTCAAACACCGAGACAAAAGAAATACAGAAGAGACGAACAAATACAGAAGCCAAAGAAAACAATAACAGTATAACATCAAAAAGACCAGCAAGAGCCTTCTTTTTAAATGTACAAAATGAGAGGAGTAAAGATGGAAGTCAGCAGGAGGTAACAGTGGAGGGAGGCCTGGGGCATTATGGACAGAATCTTGTAACACCCTGCCTACAGGTGAATATAGATAGATAGATAGATAGATAGATAGATAGATAGATAGATAGATAGATAGATAGATATAGATATATATTGTGTGTGTGTGTGTGTGTGTGAGATTACACTACAAAAATGAGAGGGTTCATGAAAAGAGGGAGTGGAGAAGGGGGATAAGAAAAGCATGTGATGTACCTGGGTCAAATTGAGGGCTAACCATGAGAGAAAGGTGACTCCTGTGGCCTCTTAGGAAGAGAAGAGCCTTCAGGGGAGTAGGTGAGGAGAAGTGGAGAAAGACTGAAAAGGAAAGGAAAGGAAAGAAGAAAACCCTGTTTTGGTGGTGGAAGAGGGTTCCATTAATGAATGTTTTTAATAGGTGAAGAGAGATATTCTGTGGAGAGAGACAGTGATTTTATACTGGGAATTGTCTGGGGGATTTGGTGCTTGAAAAGAGAACTTGTTCTACCTTGGGAGGGGGGAGAGTTGGAATTCCTACGGGGAACTGGCACCTGGGAGAATGTTAGGGCATTGACCCAAGGAGGAGATTTTGAGGCAAATGGGGAAAGAAGATAACCAGGGAGATGGTACAGATCAACTATGGACTGTATAATCAGTGCATGGGGGTGGGGGAACTACCATGGGGCAATATTCTTTCTCACTTGTAGGAATTAGAATTATTCTGGGAGTGAGGCACATGGCAACTCTACAAGGCAATGGCAAAAACTGCCTAGAGGGCAGAGCCCAGAATGGATACTTCCACAAGTTTTGATTCCACAACGAATACAAATAGAGGCACTAGATAATTATAGGGGTCATGAGCCAGAGAGAGTCTAGTATAGATAGAAAGAGACTATGGAGTTTGAAAGAAATCCTCTCTGAAAAGGAGTGCAAAAACTAATGAACAGGACTAATCGAAGGGGAAGAGAGAAAGGGAGAGTCTACTTGCTTTAACTGAAAGGTGAGAAAAAGAGAGGAAGAATTAAATAACCAGATAAAAAGAGGAAAGAAAAAGGAATCAATAAGCAAAACTGCAAAGCAAAAATGGTAGCAAATGAGAGGTGGGGATAGTGGGTGATGGCAAGAGACACAGTGGGAATAGCATCACCTTAAAAAAGATTACGCTAAAGTAACTGGAGACAGTACTATGTTTACAGTATAAGAGGAGGAAGTATCTTAACTCGATAAAAACTCAATTTTAGAGAAAAATAGAAAACTAAGTCTCATAACTTTAAATGTGAATGAATTAAACAATCCAGTAAAAAGGAAAAAGTGACATATTGGATAAGAAAATAAACCCTACAGTCTGTTGCTTACAAGAAACACATTTAAAAGACAAAAACATATACAAAATAAAGCTGAAGGGATGGAAAAAATTTACTGTGCATCAAGTGAATTAAAATAAACCAGAAATTGCAATCATGCTATCTGACAAAACAAAAATAAACATTCAAAAAATAAAAAAAGGATAAAAAACCTGCATTATGCTAAAAAGCATCCCTAAGACAACAAAACAACATCAGTAATAAACTCATATATTCCAAATGCCTTAGCATCCAAATACACAAAGGAAACATTACTGAGCTACAAGAAGATACAATCAATAACAATGGGGGGGGGCAGCTAGGTAGTGCAGTGCATAGACCACCAGCCCTGAAGTCAGGAGGACCTGAGTTCAAATCCAGCCTCAGACACATAACACTTACTAGCTGTGTGACCCTGGGCAAGTTACTTAACCCCAATTGCCACACACACACACACACACACACACACACACACACACACACACAATAATAATAACACAATAGTGACAGGAGACTGCAATATTCCTTTCTGTTTTGGATAAATCTTAATGGGGATGAGACCTGGACCCCTAAAAGCCCCAGAACTTTCCCATACATTTCAGCAGCCCAGATCTCTGGCATTCACTTGAGGTATCTGGCTCATCCTGGTATAATCCTTTTAACTGCCCTTTCATTGTGGCCCTCATTGTCTGCACCTGGCCCAATCCAGGCTACTTGCCACTCCTTCATCCCATCAAGATCTTTTCACTGACCCTTTCCCCCTTTCTCTATATTAAAGTTTCATTCTCAACCCCATTAAGTGCAGATTCTTAGAATCTGGCCCGCTTATATGTCACAAATACTGCACTGACTAGGAATCTTGTCCACCCAACAGGTGTCTTACTAAACTCACTATTTGGACTGAAAGAAGGCTTGAGTGGTCAAATTCTTTTGAGGGAGACCCTAGCCATGTACTCTTGCATTTTGGGGTTCCTGGCACCCCTAGACTACATCACTCTAACAGAAAGATAAAGAAAAGGGAAAAATACAGAACAAAATTTCTAAAGAAACTGAAACTAAATGTTGACATCGTCTTCTAAATGGAACTACAAAAGAATATAAATATTCCTCAATACTACATGGAACTTTTACAAATACTCATCAGATACTAGGGCATAAAAATATTGAGAACAAATGTAACAAGGCAGAAATAGTAAATATATCCTTTGTAGGCTATAACATGATAAAAATAGTCATTGGTTCAGGGACCACAAACAAAAGACACAAACCTTAATGGAGTCTTAAAATGAAATACTAAATAATGACTAGGTCAAAGAACAAATCATAGACATATTTAATATTTACGTGAAAGAAAATGATAAAGATGAAATAATATACTAAAATTTCTAGGATGTAGCTAAAGCAGCCCATAGGGGGAAAATAACACTACACATATACATTAACAAAACAGAAAAAGAGAGAATCAATTAACTGAATATGCATTTTTAAAAATTAGAAAGCCAATAAGTAGACAAACCTAAAATAAGTACAAAAGATGTGATAACCTTATGGAAATGCTAAAGAAAACAAAAATATGGTTCTTTGAAAAGACAAATAAAATTGACATACCTTTAGCTAACCTGATTAAAAAGAGGGCAGAAAATAAAATCAATAAAATACCAAATGAGCAAAGTGAGATCATGGCAAACCCAGGAGAAATAAAAACAATAACCAAAACATATTGGGTGTAAAAGAAAACAAAAACTAAGAATACAGAAGAAATAGAGGAATACCTTCAAAAACATAAAATACCCAAACTATCAGAAAACCCTGTAGAGATCTTAAGTACCTCAATCTCAGATCTCAGATCTCACTCTCCCACTGCATCCTGGGCAATCTCCAGTTGTCCTGATCAACATCTAGCCAATGGACCCAGATGGCTCTGGAGGAGAAAGCAAGGCTAGTGGCTTTGCACAGTCCTCCCTTGCTCAAATCAAAGTCAATTGCAAGTCATGTCATCATCTCCCTGATGTCATAGTCCTCTTCGAAAACAAAGCACAAACCACAACCACACAAGGTTGGAAGTTCAGTGACTACTCACAATCCCTATTCCAGTGCTAACTGGCACAGAAGTTTGGCTTGCTCCATTTCCAAACTAGGAAGGTTCACTCCCTTTAGTCAGTCTGGTAGCTTCCTGTCCCAGGGGCTCACCATATTGGTGCCACATTTAGTCCTTATGACCAAAATTTTTGGTCCTATTGCAATTTAGAACTTCCATGCTCAAGTGATCTACCATCCTCAGCCTCCCTGGTAGCAGGGATTAAAGGAATGTATCATCATACCCATCAACCTACCTGTCATTTAGAATTTAATTTCCAATTATTGTTTAATTCTTTCATTAAGAGTTAATATTTTTGATTGCATCATGCTAAGTGAATAATGTTTTTGGTATTTCTATCTTTTTGTATTTTCAGTGATGTCTTTATGCTCCAATATTTGGTCAGGTTTTATAAATGTGTTTTGTATAGCTGAAAAGCATGTACAGTTATCCCTTCCACATCATGACTTTCCCCATCACAGTTTCAATATATCATGGGTTGGCATAAGAAATTAAATAGGAATTTTGGGGGAGTTTTGTGGAGGCCACAGATGACACATCAAGGCTAGAAGACGACACAGAGCCTATAGTCAAATACTTAACCCAAATTTTACAATAAGGTACTGTAAACACCCTCGTAAAAGAAAAAGAAAAAATTCAGACTTTTTCTCTACTATGAAGGGAGGGCCAAAAAAATTTCATGCAGATTTTCTAGATTGCAGTGGTATCAGATATGTAACTCCCATGATGTGGAGGAGATAACTAAATTCATTTGCTTCCATCCAGCAATTGCCAGTAATCTATCATCTTTCATTTTTCTTTACTTCCTTTCAGGTCTTTAACTTTTTTCTTGTTTATCTTTTGATTAGACTTGTTTAGTTTTGGAAGGGCCACATTAAAGTCCCCCATATTAAAGTCTGACTATCAATTTCTTCCCTTAATTTGATTAACTTTTTGTATAAGTATTTAGATATATGCTATTTGATGCATTGCTTATTTCCATGGGGTTGGAACAAATCACCATATTTTACATAACTGTAACTTCAAATAGTGCAAATTTGAATACATGTAACCATTTCAGGGGCATCCATCACTTGCACCAATTGAGATCTAGCTGTATGTATTGTGTATTGATATTGATCCTTATCTATAGTGCCTTTAAATTTAATTCAATTTTCCTGTTTATTTCTTTACCATATATATTTACTTAGATCATGATTGCTATCTCTGTTTTGTTTTGTTTTTTTGGTTCAGTTGAAACATAATAGACTTTGCCCTAGCTCCTCATTTTAACTCTATATGAATATTTGCATTTCAGGTGTGTTCCTTATAAACTAGATATCGTCAGATTCTGCTTTCTAATCCACTCTGCTATCCTTTTCTGATTTGTGAATGATTGCATTCCATTTGAACTCCCAGTTATGATTGCTAATTGTGTATTTTCCTCCATCTTGCCCTTTTGTACTATTTCCTCTCTTTGCTTCTACCTCCATCCCTCAATAATAAGATGGTAAAAGAGAGGGAGTTTACTTGCCAGTTGTGATCTTATAATTGAAACAGCCTATTTCCTCTCTGTTGCCGCTCTTCTCTTCCCCTAACCTTGCCTTTGATCCCAGATTTTTACTCTGTCTTCCTTTCCTTTTAATCCCTTCTACATATTCCTCTCTTCAAAATTAGATCTTGCTTTGGTTATGACTGGGGATTTCCTTAACTCTCATGCCCTCCATGTAAGACCCCTCTTTACCTATCCCTTGCCCCTGTCCCTTTCTATTCCCCTTCTGAATTTAATGTATTTCTATACAAACATGTCTATGTGTGTAATTGTGTTCAATTATCTTTTATCCAGTTCAAATGAAAATGAGGTTCAAGAGATACCTGCCTCCCCTCTCTTCCATGCATATTTATTCTTCATCTTATGCACCTGTGATGCAATACTGATTTCCCTCCCCTTATTAATTTCTTCTAATCAATGGCTTCTTTGGGACATAAGCCTAATTGTGGAATCTCAGAATCAAAAACCATGGACATTTTAGTCACCTCATTTGCATAATTTCAAATTACTTTCAAAATGGTTATATTGATTCATTCACAGTTCTGTCAACAATGCACTAGTGTGCCTAGCTTTCCACATCCCCTCCAACTTTATTATTCCCATTTTTTGTCATCTTTGCCAATATGAAAAGTATGAGGTGAAACTTCTGGATTATTTTGATTTGCATTTTTCTTATTATTGATTTGGAACATTCTTTTATATGGTTGTTACTAGTTTGCAGTTCTTTCAAGCTGTTTGTTCGTGGTCCTTTGACCACTTTCCTATTAGGGTATTAGATATGGTTCCCCTCCTGGCTGCACTTCTGACTCTAGACTTTGCTACCATGACTCAACTGCCTTTTCATTCTGGAATCTCCTTCAGTGCCTGGGGCTTTCTCACCTTGAAACATCCCTCCACCATTTTGACCTTTTCCCATTACTGAGTTACTTCCAGAGCCTTCATTTTGGGAATAGGCCCAGGCTCCCAATTGTGCTTCTGACTTCACCGTCAGGACTCCCCTCCCACAGGTGCATGTGTGCTCCCTTTAGCTCCCTTTTATGTAGTCTTCCTCCATTAGAATGTAAGTTTTGTGAGGGCATGAACTATCTTTTTTTTTGCTAGTATTTGTATCTTCAGAATTTAGGCAGTGTCTACCATGTAATAAGTTCTTAATAAATGCTTATTACCTCAATGCCTGCCTTGTTTAGGATGTTTTTATTTTTAATATGATTACATTATTTATTGTTTTCCTAATATTAACCAACACATTTCCTGATGTTGAACCATCTTTGCATCCCTGGCATAAATCCCACTTGATCATAGTGAATCACTTCTTGGATAAAATGCTGTGGTCTGTTTGATAGGATTTTATTTAAAATTTTTAATAGATATTCATTAATGTTCCTGGTTTTACTCTGCCTTTTATTTTGGACCACTTTTGTCTCAAAAGGAGTCTGTCCGGTAAAGTGTTTTCTTTCCCAATTTTTATGAATAATTTGTGTAGCATTTGTACTAACTATGCATTAAGTTTGATAGAATTCCTCTATTCCTCTATCAGGATGAGGATTTTTTTTTCCTTGAGTAGTTTCTTTATCACTACCAAACTATCTTCATAACCTTTTCTGAGATTGGATCATTTAAGATTTCTATTTGGTCATATGTTAGCTAGTTTGAGTATTTTATATTTTTTGAAGGTATTCCTCTGGGTTTTGGTTTGTGTGTGTGTACGTGTGTGTGTGTGTGTGTGTGTGTGTGTGTGTGTGTGTGTGCGCACGCTCAGTTTTGTTAGTCCATAAGTCTGCATAGTTGGATCAGCTAGGTGGCATAGTGGTCATAGAGTGCTCAGCCTGGATTCAGAAAGACCGACTTTCAAATCCAGCCTGAGACACTTACTAGCTGGGTGACTCCAGGAAAGTCACTTAACTCTGTCTGCCTGAGTTTCCTCATATGTAAAATGAGCTGGACAAGGAAATGGCACACCACTCCAATATTTTGCCAAGAAAACTCCAAATGGGGTCAGAAACAACTGAACAACAACTGTGCATAGTATATTCTAATAATTCTTTTTATTTCTTCTAATTTTGTTGGGTTTTTTGGTTTCCTTTTTAATCAGGTTGGTTAAATTAGTACTTTAAGGCAAACAAATTTCCACAGCTTTCTTCCTCTGCCCCTTAACTCTTCCCTACCCCATTTATCACTCTTTTCTTTAACATTGGAGTTTTGTTTTATTGCTTTTTCTTTCTCTAAATGGTCCCTCTATTCCCTCTATTGTTATTGTATCATTGTTTTTGTTGTTGTTAAGCCCATAGGTATTTTTCTCTTTCTAATTTGTTTTCTTGGATAATTCATTTCATTGCCTGAGCCTTTCTTGGTTGCTGTATTTGTTTACTTTTCTCATATTTCTGTTGTCTGGGATGTTTGCTGATCTGCTCTGGTCGATTTTCTTTGTAGGAATGCTTCAAATGCTTCTTTTTATGAAATATTTACTTTTTTTTCATTGATGATTAGGCTCCGTTTAGAGGGTATGTCACCTCATTTTGCAAATTGAGCTCCTTTGCTCTATGGGATACATTATTCTATGCCCTCTTTTGTCTTCTTGTGGGTGAAGAATTGCTTGTTATTCTAATTCCCTTTCCTTTTTATTTAAAGGTATTTCTCTTGGTTATTTACAAGATTTGCGGTTTGTCGCTGAAATTATTAAATTTATTATTAAATTTAATGAATTTTATTGTTTGTTCTTGTTTTAATGTCCAGAGAAACTCTGTGGGTTCTTTTGATCAACACTTTTTCTGTGTTCAGAGGTTCTGGGCAGTCTTCTTGTATTATTTCTTGCATTAGAGTGTTTAACTTTTTTGACTTACCTATCATATTCTTCTCAGAGAAGTTATTCCTATGTATCCTGACTTCAGAAACAATATGTTTTGCTTGTATAGAGACCATGTTTTCTTTTAACATTGTTGCTTGTAGCTTCTCTTCTTCCATATAATCTTTCATTTCTATGTATTTGCGTTCCCAGTTCTCTTTTTTGTTTCTTTAGTGAGATTTGCCACTGTGGGTTCAAGTTTTCTATTCTCTCAATTATTTTTGCTGTGCATATCTATTCAGATATGTTTGCACTCATTTAGCTGATTTGGAGGTCATATTCCTTTCTGTTTTTAAGATCTTCCTTATTGTTTTGTCTACTTATGCTTAAGATCTTTAATGTAGTTTTCTTCCTCCTGAGACCTTTGGTCATTTTTGGTTTTTTTCCCTTATATTTCTCTATTGCTACTTTCTGACTCCTTCCTATTTGATGGAAGTTCCCCTGGCAAAGCTGTCTCAGTCTCATGGCATTCTGGAGAATTCACTTTTCAGTCTTTTTTAGATAACAGTCTCTGCCACAAGTGATTTCTGGAGGGATAGAACTGATCTCAGCTGGTTGCTGGTCCCCTTTCCTTCAGATCTGGTGGAACCTGACAAACGCACTGGCACCCTGCCCCAGTTCTCTCTTTTCCTCAGTTCTCTGGCTAAGCACTGTTGTAGCACAGCATGATACCATACTTCAGTACCAGGTATAGCATGCTTCCTGCATTCTAAAATATGGGGGGAGGGGGGAAGGAAGGAGAGAAAGGAACAGACTTGAGCTCTATTGTAAGCCTGTAAGTAGGCAAGCTTGTGGACTGGCTACCAGAGCATGGAGAAGGAGGTACTATATGAGCTGTTATGGAATAAGGTTTAATCATCTCTGTTATTGGGCCATCAGAATATTACCTCATCAAGATGCTTGCTTGTCTTAAATCAAGGAAATAGCTGAAATGGCTTTATCTCATGCAAAATTCCTATTTAGGATAGATTTAAAAGGTTGTGAGGAATAGAGAAAATGCATAGTCCTCCATCTTATTGATCACATGACCCAAAAGTCTGTCCCCTTAAAGCACATTAGCCATAGGATCTTGTCTATCTTTTTCCCGAACCCACAGAAAACTGCTTGGTCACAAATCTAGGGTACATGTCAAACTATGCCCATTTCTTCTTCTCTGTCAAAAATTCTAGTATCTAGTGCCTGCTTTCCCCCAAAGTTCACATAGTTTCCACCCCAGCAACCAGTTCTTCTCTTTTAGTGAAAATTAAATCCAGAATAGAATTTTCTTTTGCTGGTTCCTCCACTTTTTGAAAGACAAAATTATCACAAAAGAAAGTCAAGAAGTTATTAACTGCTCTGCTTTTGGCAGGGTGAGAATTCTAGCAGATGGCTGGATAATTGAAATCCCTCATCATTACTGCATCATGCCTCTGTGTCATGCTTGTGAACTGTTTCTCTCAAACTCCTTATCTATGTTTTCTTTCTTTCCAGATGGTCTGTAGTGTACTCTAACGACAAAATTAATTTCTATTTCTCCTTTGATCTTAACCCAAATATTATCTGTCATGCTTCCCCACTCTCATTTCTGGATTTACTCACATGAGTACACTTTTTTAATGTACAATGTTACTTCATGCTTCACTTTTACCTATCCTATACCTTTTAATAATCTATATCCTTCCAGAGCCACAGTCCAGCCATGGGTTTTATTCTACCAAGTCTTTGTGACATTTGAAGTCAAATTTGTTCCCCCTTTGCTTTAGGATCTCTATAATTCTTCCTGTTCTTTTCCTAAAACTTAGACATATTTATATAAACACTGGAAGCTCTAGGTTTTCCTACTGGCTCTTTTCTTGGGTTATATCTACTATGAAATTCTGGATGACTAATTACTATTTTCTTTCCTTCTTTGAAGCTACTCTCTCTGACAAGTAATCTTTGTCCTACCCAGTCTTATATCAACAAAATGGAAAAAACAGATCAATGAATTGGACATGCAACTAAAAAAAAAAACTAGGAAAAGAACAAACTAAAAATCCCCAATTGAGCACCAAATTGGAAATATTGAAAATCAAAGGTGAGACTAATAAGATTTAAAGTAAAAAAAACTATTGAGCTAATAAATAAATATAGGAGCTGATTTTATGAAAAAAGTAAGATAGATAATCTATTGGTTAATTTGATTTAAAAAAAGAAGAAAACCAAATATTCAGTATCAAATATGCTCCTGCTAATAAATGTTATCTTGTGTAGAGGTCTGCCTTAGTTTACCCTTCTGTTAAAATTCAATTGTGACAAGATTGAAGCATGCTTTTTAACTTTATTTTTATTGTTTTATTTTGTTTGTGTTTTCTTTTGCAACATGGCTAATGTAGAAATATGTTTTGCATGACTTCACATGTATAATCAACATCAAATTGCATGCCTTTTCAAGGAGAGGAAAGGGGCAGGAAGGAGGGAGAGAATTTGGAGCTCAAATTTTTAAAATTATTATTAAAAAAATTTATATATAATTGAGAAATATTTAATGAAATAAATAAAAATAATTAAATTTTAAAAAAACAGTAATAGGAAATTTGGAAGGGGAAAACTTGGGAAGAAAATAATTAGTTCAGTTTTGGGCATGTTGAGTTTAAGATGTCTACAGAACATTTAATTTGAGATGTGTAATAGGCAGCTAGAAATATGAGTCTAACGGCTAGGAGAGAGGTTTGGGCTACAAAGTAGATCTGAGAATCATGAGCAGAGATGATTATTGAATCCAGGAGAACTGATGAGATTACTAAGTGAAAAATACTATAGAGGGAGAAGAGAAGAGGAAAAGGAAAGAACGCCAAGGGTTAACCCATCAGCTGTGATCATGGCCTAGACAAAGAGTAAAGTAAACTGAGGAGTGGTCAGACAGCTAGGAGAAGAACCAGGATAGAGTAGTGTCACAGAAACCTAGAGAGAAGAAAGTATCAAGAAGAGAGTGATTGACAGTGTCAAAAACTTCAAGGAAATCAAAAAGGATGAGGATTTGTAAAAGGCTATTAGGTTTGGCAATTAAGAGATCATTGGTAACTTTAGGGTGAGCAGTTTTGGTTGAATGCTGAGGTTGAAAAACAAGATTGTAGAGAATTAAGAAGTCAAGGCAAAAGAAATGGAGACCCCTATTGTAGACAACTTTCTGTAGGAGTTTAGCTACAAAATGGAAGAGAGATATGGGATGATCACTAGTGGGAATGGTTAGATCACATGATGATTTTCTGAGGATGGGACAGAGAAATGGGCATGTTGGTAGGCAGAACAGCCAGCCAATAGAAAGTGAGATATTAAAGATAAATGAGAGGGTGGAGTGGAGATGACAGAGAGAACAATCTTCCAGAGAATACAGAATGGAAAAGGATCACTTGTATGTGTGGAGGGGGTTTGTCTTGGAAAGAAGAAAGGCCACCTCTTTGTTTGAGAGAGGAGTGAAGGCAGAGATAGTGGCAGAAGATATCTGAGTGGTGTGAGATGAAGAATAGGGAAGAAGAGGTAGGGTGAATAACCTCAGTTTTTACAGTGAAATATGAGACAAGGTTCTCAGATGAGAAGGTGGGAGCAGGGGGAGCCATAGGAGTTTTGAGGAGGGATGAAAAAGTTTGGAAATATGGCTGTGTTGAGTGAGATAGTTAATTTAGGGATGTATAAATGGATTCCATTTCCATTGTGAGGGCTCAGTTGAGATTATTTAACACAAAATTATAGGAGACCCAGTCAGAATGATTTCATGATTTTCACCAGCTTCATTTAAGTAGCAGAAGGCTAGAATCAAAGACAGCAGATGTTTGTAATATAAGGTTAGGGCTTGGCAGGGCAAGATCAGTGATACAAACAAAATAGGACAAGGTAACTGCAGAGAATATGTTGGACTGGTTCACAAGAGGTCAAGATGGGGAATGGAGGAGAGTGTAGCTAGTGCTCGGGTTGTGGCCTGGGAAAGAAGGGATGGCTTAGAAACTGGAGCTCACTGTGAGAACAAAGAACAGAGAGGTGGAAAGACAATAGAAGGTGATCAGATAAGGGAATTCTGGAATTCAGGTATGTTGTTGATACTCCAGGGGGTTTAGACTTTTAGAGTCCTCTTAGGACTTCAGGCAGCTCACATAAAGGACAAGTTGGGAAGAGAACTGAAGGAATGAATTTTTTCCCCTTAACTCACTGCAGGAATCTGGTACACAACTAAAAGGCATTTCACTGAGAAGTATGATGGGTTAGAAAGAAATTCTTTTGCCACGTCTCTCACTAGTGCCTTTGTAGTTTTTCTAACAGTAGCTCCTGGATGATTTGAAATGATTCTTACTAAGGACAAGGAATGCAAAGGAATTTTCTAACCATATGTCATCTAGGAGTTAAAAAGAGAGTCAGAAGAATGAAGTCATTCAAATGATAGACTTTTAGATGCCTAAGGGGTTTTCTAGCTAGCTGGTTAGATGCAACATGCAAAAAAAAAAATCTAAAGATGGCCCCTGGGTATGCCAAGCTAAAGCCCTAAAAGAACCCTCTTCCTCCTGGGATTAGATGATGCATAGGGTCTGCAGTACAGAGTTGCAGCAGCAACAGCAACAGCATTCATAAGAGAGATGCCCAGCAGAGAAAGTACAACAAAGATGTATCTCTACAGAAGAGTACAGTAGCAAGCAGCACAGCAGAAGGAACAGAAAAGCAGAAAAAGGAGTTTGCCTAGTGACCTGACCAGAGGACATCAGCAACTCCATGTGGTGTCAAAGGCATAAGTTGCACCAGTTACTGCATGTGTGCTCTGGACATGCCCCACTGGTGATGTGGTAATCTGGGGGAAAGTATGCCTATATGCAGGTGGAAGAAATCTTTCTAGTCACCTAAATTGCTATGCAATATAAACTGGCTTTTACTATAAAATGTATATCTATGAGAGCACTCTATGATGATACATATTCATAATGTGCTTTGAATCTGGTGTATCATTTAAAAGGGAGGCAATCACAAGCAGATTCCCTAGGTACCTCCTTAAAGATAGGCCATACCTAACAGAATTTGGAGAGGATGTAGAGAAGAGAGGGTACCCCTGGAGAGAGCAGTAGCCTAAGTAAGAGATGGGATGTGGGACTAAGGATTGCATGTTCATGGTGTTGTAAAAAGAAACACAGTACAGTAAAAAGAACACTGACTTTGGAATCAGAAGACCTGACTGAGTTTGAATCCCAGCTATGTTATCTTTAAGCTGTGTGACATTAGGAAAATCATTTTTTCTCTTTTAGACCTTTTCTTAAAAGAAGAAGGTTGGCCTAGATAATCTCTAAAGTCTCTTCCATTTCTAAACAATATGATTCTAGGGTTCAGACAAGTCTGACTGAAGGCAAGGTTCCTAAGACTTATAGAGTACTGGAATCCATCCAGGCTGGCCAGATGGTGGGAAGACCTGCCACTATTAGGGGCATCATTCTCTCTTTCACTTCCTTTTTCTCCTTTCCCTATGTCCAGTCACCCATAACCCATCTAGGTTGTTTGACTATTCACACAGGTTGGATGAAATAGGAGTCATTATTTCTATTCCATTTGGTGAGATAGCTGATTATTAGGACTTACTATGTGACCTGCCATGGCATGCTAAGTTTCTCCAAGCCCTACCGTATACTCAACTTATAAGCCTTGCACAACTCCAACATTGCTATATGACTTTCTAGTGCAAATAAGGACCCCTGGGCTTTGCCATCCATTCTGCTACTAAATCCTAAGGACTTCTGGGGCTTTCTTAGAACCAGACAGGGCTGGTAAAAGGGGCACTAGTGATAATAGTAATAATAGTTAGCATTTATAAAGTGTTCTAAAAGTCTGCAAAGGACTTTATAAATGTTTTCTCATTTGATCCTCACAACCACCCCCCAACAACAACAAATAAGGTAGGTGCTATTATTATCCCAATTTTACAGATGAGCTGAGAGAGACTAGATGACTTGTTCAGGCCAGCTTTTTAATTCAAGTTCAGGATTCTATGAATTGCACCACCTCGCCGCTAGAATGTGAAGCTCCAGCCCTGGCTTGTAGTCATCAGATGCATGGAGAGGTCCAGTCATTCTTCGAGGTTTCTGGGACTATCCAGAGTTCGCAGCCAGAGCAACCAAAAGAGCACACGCATCCATCAAGATGGGGAACACTATCCCCTGACGGTGGGCTTTGTCCCAGGTTGACAGACGGAAAAGCTGAGGACCAGAGAAGAAGCCCCGGGAACATGGTATTCAGAACAGAAACTAGAGAGGTTGCTGCTTCCCAGCTCCGTCCTACCTTCTTTCCTCACATCATCACCTCCTATCCCTTCAACCACCTTCCCTTCCCTCTCTACATGTTCTAGATTTGGTACCTAGATTGAACATCGCTGGAAAAGAAAGGCTATTTAGGCTTCCAAACTTCACCTACACTTTGGTGCACCTGCTGTGTGTATAGCTCCTGTCCAAGTGTCGTCAGAGACACAAAAAAAGATTCTATTCTCAAATAAACTGCAATCTGAATAGCTTTGCCATACGTACATTGATGAATATTAGTGTTGGATAGAAACACATGGATAAGGCCATACAGTCTGCAGCAAGGTTCTTAACCATGGGCCACTTTGGCAATCTGGTAAAGTATATGGAACCCTTCTCAGAAATATGTTGCTAAACACATAAAATGAACTACACAGGAAATAGAAAGGAAATCAATTATATTGAGATAGCTGTTAAAAGACTTTTTAAAACAACAAGTTCAAGTACTCCAGCTTAAAATCCTAACCTAAATGGGGTTACATCCTCCAAGATGAGCAGCATGAAGTAGGATGACATGACAGACCTCCATCTCTTATTCCAGAGTCCAGGCTATGAAGGAAAAGACGTCAATTGGGGTCCTAGCTTTGGAGAATCCCAAGTATGTCTTTCTTCAGTAGGTTCTACGTTATCCTGGTATGTTGGCTTTCCAGGCTACTGGGGAAAGTTTGAAGTGCATTAATCTATGTGTATCTAAATTTGCACCGCCGTATGTGTGCTAAGAGATCATATGCATTCACAAGCCTGGAGGTATTTGAGTGCGCACTGGAGTCTGGGCCACGTTCCCTTCCTGTTTGGTGGCCATCCACCCATATCAGTAAACACTGATGAACAAAGTGTCCATTCTCCATTCAAATCTGTCTTCTTCATTCCTGGTGAGCCTTCTTTCTATGTGACTGCTGCCTTCTATAAAAGCAGCCTCTACACCCTTCCAATCCATCATTCAAGGCTCCTCTCTCTTCCCAGCCACAGCTGTCGGCATCAATCTGTTCATCAGATTCATACCAACTGGAATGGTGAGTTCTAATGCTCTCCTTTACCATGTCCTGCTTCACTCACAAATTCTCTTCCCTTTCTGATAGGGGTGATAAACCTATGGGTTTGTTGCCCCTGATAACTTCACAGATCACTAACAATGGCTCAGAAATCCAATACTCCATGTTTAACATGTACATCCTGGGAAACAGTTCATATGTACTAGGTGATGTGAACTCATTATACAGTAACTGGCATATAACATGACAAATACTTAATAAATGTTTATTGATTGACTGATTTGGAACAGCTATAGACAATGTTACTAAGTGAAAAGGTAAACGTGGAGTCATGAAGACTTGACTTCAAATCCTACCACAGACACTCACTAGCAGTGTGACATTGGGTAAGTCACTTAACCTCACTCAGTATCAGCTTGGTTCTCCCATTTTCTCCAATATAGTTTTGATTTTTTTTAAAATGTCATTATTCATAGCTTTTCTAACAAGTTTCAGCACATTCTTAGCTTTAGCTCTCCTGGCATTACTTTTATTAGATCATGGCATGCTTTTGGATTTATACTCCATTACCTACCCTTGCTTCTATCTGTTATGCCTATGCTTTAAAAACCTATAAGCATGCAAAGATACAGCCTCTCTAATCAGATTGGCTTTATTGGACAAAGAGAGTATCTCCATCTGAGACTAACTAGTTTCATGTCACCTAGCTCCTCTCAAGCTGACCTGACCTATTGCAGAGTAGATATGTGTGTTTTAAGTGGATATATGTATATGATGTGGATTCAGGGGTGATAGATGAACAGCACAAGTCTTTTAAAGAGCCCCATCCATGATTTATATTCTACAATATGCACATGGTAACAAGATCAAATAAAAATCACCTTGACTGCTGAATGGAGGATGAATTGGGTGGGAGAAGAAAGAACCTGAGTCAGGGAGACCCACTAGAAGACTTCCAGACATGAGATGATGAGAGTTTGAATTAAGATGGTGACTGTGGGAGTGAAGAGAAGGGGCCATCTAAGAAAGATGTTATAAAAGCAGAGACAACAAGATTGGACAATGGATGAAATATGTAGGGTGAAAGAGAGCAAGGAGTCATGGATGACATGGAAGTTGTGGGCCTGGGTAACTGAGAATAATGGTGCCCTGAATAGTAACAGAAAAAGGAAGTTTTTGAGAGAAAGATAATGAGTTCTGTTTTAGATATGTTGAGTTTAAGATACCTACAGGAGATCCAGTTCTAGATGTCCAAAAGGAAATTAATGATGCAACACTGGAACTCAGGACAGCTGGATATATAGATCTGGGAATTATCTGCGTAGAGATGATAAGTGAACCCCTGGAAGCTGATGAGATCAGCAAGTGAGAGAGCATAGAGGGGAAAGAGTAGAGGACCCAGGACAGAGACTTATAGGACATCCATGTTTAGTAGTTAGGACACGGATGAAGAACCATCAAAGGAGACTGAGAAGTTATTGACCAAACAAGAAGAGACCTAGGAGAGAGAAATGTCATGAAAATCTAGAGATAAGAGAGTATTCAGGAGTAGGTGATCAACAATGTAAAATGATGAAGAAAAGTCAAGAAGAATAAATATTGAGAAAAGACCATTAGATTTGTCAATTAAGAGATATTTGGTAATTTTGGAGAGGGCAATTTCAACTGAATGTTAAAGATGGGATGGAAGTCAAATTACAGAGGATTTAGAGGAAAACAAAAAGAATCAAGTGAAACATAAAACAGGGAGACATTTAGATGTTCTATATAGCTGGCTTTCTTAAGGAGTTCAGCCATCAAGGAGAAGAAAGATATGAGACAATAGCTAGCAGAGATGATCAGGCCAAATGATAATATTTAAGGATGGGAGAGACATTGACATGCTTATAGGCATTAAAGAAGGAACTGGGAGATAGAGAGAAATTGAAGATAAGGTATAAATTGGGAATGATATTGGTGGCAATCAGCTGGAGAAAACTGGAGTGGATGGGATCAAGGGTGCATACAGAAGGTTTGGCCCTGGCAAGGGAAATGGCTTCCTCAGTAAAAAAAAAAAAAAAAGGGATAGTGGTAGAAGATTCTGAATAGTATGATGTGAGGAAGAAGGGAGAATAGGAAACTCTCATCAAATGGTCTCATTTTTTTCCAGTGAAGTATGAAACAAGGCTCTCAGCTGAAAGGAAAGATAAGAGGGCTTAAGGAAGAGAGAAGGTTTGGAATAGTCTCTGTGAAGAATTAGATAGTGAATCAATGAGGGAGGAATAGAATATAGAATCATGACACCTTCATACAAAAGTTAAGTGATACAAATCAACTGGCATAATAAGAAGAGATGAAACTACCTCAGACAGCAAACATCTGATCTCCTTGCCAATGTGAAATACAGGACAGGTCAGGGCAACACTGCTTTAGAACATAAACAAGTTTGTAAAATCTTCCAGAGAAAGATGGTAGAAATTTAGGGGCAATAGCATCCTATAAAACATTAAAAAACAATGGGGGGATAGACAAGTGTAGAGAAACTTTGGAGAGAGATACAAATAAGTGAAGTTATTCAAAAGGCATTTAAAGATGATGTTAGTACCAACCTATTTCAACCAGCAGGTAAAACCCAGAAAAAATCTGTGAAGATTTGAAACCAAAAACTTTCAGAATGACCACCTTTAGGCTAACATTCAGTCCTGGATATGAGGCAAAAGTAATTGAAAAACACACTGAAGAATAACAAAAGATGAATAACCAAATAGATTAGACCATACACAGTGATAAGTCCGTGCTGGAAATGACATAATTTTAAGATTAATGAAGTATTGATTCTCAAAGTATGTTATAGAACGTAGAATATCAAAGGTATTGGGGGAAAATCATAGGCATTATCACAAAAAAATTATTTAAAGGTGACCAAGAACATAGCAATAATGATCAAACAGTATTCTTCACTTTTACTTCTATACAAAATATGAGATTAATCTCTATGCATGCATCTAAAACCTCAATAGGGATTTTAGAACTGGCAGACTTTCACAGATATTAGGGCAGACTAGATTAAGCCTTTATAATTACACAAAGCGTATGATAGACGTAGAAGAAAATATAAGCTCCTACCACTATTTAATGATTATAAAAAAATTTTCATTCACTAACACAGAATTTTGTGTTTTTGTGTCTCATATAACAAGGTATCTCCTCCACATGCATGAAAACTATAGGAGATATCTGGAAAGATACAACAATAGATATAACTTTGTTTGAACACCCTCTGATTATTTATATCAAATGAAGCATGAAATAGGGAGACATATACTCAATAGAAGTGTTTGAGCCTAATGTATTTCATTTGAGACTCAGTCTTGTGAAGTAGGAACTACTGGTATTATTATCCCTTATTGTATTGATGAGAAAACTGAGGTTCAGAAAACTAACTTGTCCAGAGTCACACAGTTAGTGGCAGAGGCTAAATTGGAACTCAAGTCCCTCCTGGCTCCAAGCCTATGCTCTTTGCACAGACTTTCTGTGCTAGAGTCCAGTAGAACCTGCATCCAGTCAGTCAGTTCTGCCGCCTTTCAGTTTCCCAACTACCAGGCCTCTCACAGCTCACAATGCTTTTAAAACATGAAGAAACATTCAGACTCTATGTGGCCACTTGGCATTGTCAGGAATGGAGGACTGTGTCTGGGGGAGTGTGGAGGAGCCATCCAAGAGATTCCCAGAAACAAGTGGGCCTCATGAAACAAAGGGAAGAGAGTGAAACGTGAGACCAGGAAGGGGGGAAGAGGGCCACAACAGGAGCAAACATTGTGAAATTGAACTCGGCCTCTGGAAGCTGGACCAAGCCTCTAGAAAACCAGTTCCTTCACTCCTTGGAATGACCTCTATTGATTCCAACCCTTAGGGCCCAGGGTTGTGTGGGCCTGAGGTGATTGTGATTTCCTCAATTTTGAGTACCTGAATGTTGGCAAGAAGGGCCAATACTCCTTGGGGTTCCCATTGGAGGGGTAGGAATGGGTGGTTATCTAGCGCCAATTTTAACATTGGCTGTCATTGCAGGAGCGTCTGATTGGTGTGATGTTGCTGTGCACAGTCCTGGCACTGGTCCATGGAAGCTGTTATAGGGGAAATCTTGACTTTGCCACGAGCCCTGGTAAGAGCAGACAGCTTGCAGAGCTTACTAGTTGGTCTAAGATGTTGCCTGCTCAAGGCTACACTTGGTGAGAGGGACAGGAGAAACAATAAGACAAAGTTCTCATTACTAAAATTGATCTTGATAGAGTAGAGATAACTAAAGTGGTGAGATTTGAGAAGCTCAAATCTACTCAGAAATCTATTTCTTTTTAATATCTTAAATTCTGCCATCAGAGAGCCATGTATTTGGGGGATAATTATGGATTTTATTATCATTTCTATACAAATGACTCCCAAATCTATATATCCAGCCCAAATTTCCCATATATTCTATACCAAACTTCTCTCCCATATCATCAGCTGGTGAGGTCTGTCTGCTTGCCTATTCCAACTCAAAATGTCTTAAACAAAATTCATTAACATTCCCCATAAACGTGCCATTCCTCCAAATTTCCTCTTTGTTGTGGGCACCACTACCTAGTTAACCACATTCATAACATCAAAGCCATCCTCTACTTTTTCCTCTCACTGAATCACCATTTCCAAACAGTTTCCAAATTTCCTTGATTCTACCTTTAAGTCAACAAGATTTTATTAAGTGGCTACTCTGTGCTAACCACTGAGAACACAGAGAAAGGAACAAAAAAAATCCAATCCAGGCTCTTAAGGAGCTCATAGTCTAATGGGGGAGACAATTAGCAAATAACCAGGTACGTGCATGATAAATACCACGTAAAGGAAAGGTAATCCCTGAGGGAAGTCACTGGAGCTGAGGTAGAAGTGGGGAGAGATAAAAAGGAGGGGGTAAGGGCATGGGGAAAATTCTCCCATAGAAATTGAGATTTGAACTGAGTTTTGAAGGAATCCATGAAACCGAGAGGCTGAGACAAGAAGGGAGACACAGGGAACAACCAGGGCAAAGGCATGGAGTCCAGAGATGGAGTGTCTTGTTCCAGGAACAGCAAGAAAGCCATTGAAGCTGAACTACGTGCCAGGCACTGTGCTATGTGCTGTGAATGCAAAGAAATGCAAAAGAACAGTCCCTGCTCTCAAGAAGCCCTCAGACTGATGGGGAAAACTATCAAAATCCCCTACCCTATGCTCAGCTTTTTCTATCTAGACTGGGCTGAAGTTGTTCACCAAGGAGGAATGGAGGTGACTATGTGTTGTATATCTCTTTTAGTAGGTTCCAGGAGAATGTGTTTGGATACGATTGATAATAAAGCATACAGGATAGGCACTAGATGGCAAAACAGCCAGTGTCACCAATGTGCCTGCACACCTATGGGTCTAAGCTGCTGTGAGAGGTAATGGGCTCATCTCTGGGCAGCACTGAAGTCACTGGCCTCTCTAACCTGTACTGGTCTGCACTGCTTTTTTCTACTTTGATTCTCTCTCCCCTCTTTACCCTCCACCCCACCCACTCTCTTCTCACAACTATCTTGTGAGGTATTTAGTGCAAGTGGTTTTATCATCCTCCTCAACACTGAGGCCCAGAGATTGACTAGGCACACTACTAGTAAGAGACAGACAAAAGCTCTGAACTTCAGTTTTGAGACTGCAAATAATGTGTCCATTCCACTATACTACATATTGCCTCCTCCCTTTATAAGGGGAATGTCAAGTCTCTCCCCTTGCTCCTCTATCACTAACAGTGACAGCTGTTAGAAGTAGGTGCTTCAACCTTCCCTGAATGAGATGACCTTCATTTGATTGATAAGGTCTCCTATCCATAACCATACTGTGGCTCCTATCCACAGGGATAGGTGGTAATTATTCAATTCAATTCAACAAGTGCTACATTTCTCCATTTCCTTATCTGTAAAATGAAGAGGTTGGATTTGAGAATCTCTAAGGTCCCTTCCATTTATAAAACTATGATCTTATGAGATAAATATCAAGACATTGAATGTCAGAAGAGTGTTATCATGGGGACAAAAGGAGCAGCGCTTAACCATCTCTTTGTTCTTTTCTCTTTCAGCTTTAATCCATGTGCCTGAAGGACTAAAGCTCCATTGGACAGTATCTTTGGTTCCTCTGTGTCTCAGGCACAAGCATGCAATAAACCATTAGAAGTCACACATACTCTGCCTCTGAGCTTGGTCTTTTCTTTGGAGGACGAGGACTGATTACAGGAGAGATATCAGCGGGTGGTCTTCCTGATCATAACAGCCTTTCTAAGAGATGAAGGAAAATTTAGGTAATATTAGGAGAGACTGATTAAAAAATAAAAGGTTTCAATCATCCTGAAATTTTAATTTCAAGTTTCATTTAATTCAGATCAATCTGTATTCACTGAATGCCCTCTCTACTAGGTACTCTTGCAAGGCAGGCTAGTTTCAGTGCTTAGTATAATGCCTGACACTAAATTTGCTTAATAAATGCTTATCGGCTGACTGACTTCCTGAGCAACCTGTAGTTTAAAAAAAAAAGCCTTGTTACCTTTGAGGAGCATCACATTATTATTTATTAAAAATAATTAATATTATATTATACTACACTGTAGTATAATTGCTATATTAATAGCAAGAACTCACAGTAAAATATATTGTAAAGGTTACAAGGTACTATCCTCATAGCTATCCTTTAAAGCTGGGGTAGAGCAAATGGATCTTTGTTCTAGGCAAGATAGAAATATAAAATTTAGAGGGCATAGGATTAGCCAGTAGGCATGAGAGCAGTGACTCTGCCAGGAAGGATCCTATTAAGGCAGAAGGGATAGAACAGTCAAAATACCTAGTACTTTCAGCAAACTCCATTGACCCACCAGCAGCAGATTTAGAAGATTTAGAGAAGTTGAAGGCAGACATTACTTCTCTCAGGACACTACGGCTCCAACACTCTGAGCATCTTCCACCCAAGCTAAGGTTGGAAAGGGCCATGAGTATTGGGAACAGAAGTGACTTGCCCATTATTAAATCTCCTCACAGTAGGAGCCTTGTCTGACTCACTGACCTAATTAAGCAGTGATATATCAAGATATAATTCTGCTGTTTTCCTGTCATTGCTATTGGGATCTGGCTAATTTGTCTCCTCTCCACTTTCTTCTCTTCTCTTACTTCACTGCTGCCTGCCCAACTGAAGATTAAACTTAGAAGTCTATTGGGCATTCATCCCCCTACCAACCTGGATGTTAAATATTTATGAATACATCCATGTATTGCTTATTGCTAGAGCTCAGCAAAGGACTGCTATAGAAGGCTCAGAGAATGAAATCATCGGTTATTGTAGGCTAATTGTAATAATAATAACAATAATCACAATAGGCATTTATATAGCATTTGAATTTTTGAAAAAATGCTTTATGGAAGCAGAGCCAAGATGGCAGAGTAAAATCAGTGACTTGCTTGAGCTCTCCCCCAAACCCCTCCAAATACCTGTAAAAAATGGCTCTAAACAAATTCTAAAGCAGCAGAACCCACAAAAAGACAGAGGGAAACAAATCTCCAGCCAAGACAACCTGGATGGTTGATTGGAAAGATCTACTGTGCCGGGAGGGGTCAGGAACGCAGTTCAGCATGGGCACGCAGGCAAAACAGGCCTCAGCAAACCTGGAGAAGCCCTCAGAGGACTGAATCGCGGCTGTGGCAGTTTCCAGACTCCTCAACCCACAAATGACAACTTAGAAGGTTAGTAGGAAAAGTCTGTGACTGTGGTGAGAGAGAAGCTCGGTCCTAGCCTGTGTCCCCATGTGCGGCCCCAGGGTGACGGCTGCTTCCAGAGCTTCTGGCCCACAGACTGAGGGGGAATTGAGTGGCTGATCAGAGGGGGATTACAGGGATCTCTTTGCTGGTGCAGGATTCTCTTGCTTTGCCCATGCTTGGATCCAGGTCACAGTTCTGGGTGGTAGTCCTGGGGTGAGGAGGAGCAGTGACATGGTGGAGCTTGTAGTGGTGGTGCAGATAAAAACCTCCTCACAATTCCAAGACAGAAAAGACTGCTTGTGGCCACTCACAGACCAGAGCACAGGCCAGGAAAAGAGTAAACACCTGACCCTTGATCATAGCACCTTGGAAGAACTAAAAATTTACAGGTCCCTAGAATTATCTCAGAAAACAGCTGCACAAAACCCTGACGCTTGGGACAGTACATTCTACAAACTGGAAGCAGATCCCTACCTTAACAAAGAGTTTATAACTCAAGTAATTGGCTGGGATCATGAGCAAACCTTACAAAAAAAGTCAGATCACAGAATCTTTCTTTGGTGAAAAAGAAGATCAAAACATATAACCAGAAGAAGACAACAAAGTCAAAGCTCCTACATCCAAAGCCTCCAAGAAAAATATGAATCAGTCCCAGGCCTTGGAAGTGCTCAAAAAGGATTTTGAGAAGCAAGTAGAGAAAAAATTGGGAAGAGAAATGAGAGTGATGCAAGAAAATCATGAAAAACAAGTCAACAGCTTGCTAAAGGAGATCCAAAAAAATTCTAAAGAAACTAACACCTTAAAAAATAGCCTAACCCAAATGGCAAAAGAGGTCCAAAAAGCCAATAAGGAGAAGAATGCCTTAAAAAGCAAAATAGGCTAAATGGAAAAGGAAGTCCAAAAGATTACTGAAGAAAATACTTCCTTAAAAATTAGAATGGAGCAACTGGAAGCTAGTGACTTTATGAGAAGTCAAGACACTGTAAAACAAAACCAAAAGAATGAAAAAATAGAAAACAATGTGAAATATCTCATTGGGAAAACAACTGACCTGGAAAATAGATCCAGGAGAGAGAATTTAAAAATTATTGGACTATCTGAAAGCCATGATCAAAAAAAGAGCCTAGACATCATCTTTCAAGAAATTATCAGGAAAACTGCCCTGATATTTTAGAACCAGAGGGCAAAATAGAAATTGAAAGAATCTACCAATCACCTCCTGAAAGAGATCCCCAAAGGAAAACTCCTAGGAATATTGTAGCCAAATTCCAGAGTTTCCAGGTCAAGGAGAAAATATTGCAAGCAGCCAGAAGGAAACAATTCAAGTATTGTGGAAACACAATCAGGATAACAAAGATTTAGCAGTTCTACATTAAGGGACCAAGGGCATGGAATATAATATCCAGAGGGCAAAGGAGATAGGATTAAACAAGAATCACCTACCCAGCAAAACTGAGTATAATCCTTCAGGAAAAAATGGTCATTCAGTGAAATAGAGGACTTTCAAGCATTTTTGATGAAAAGACCAGAGCTGAATAGAAAATGTGGCTTTCAAATACAAGACTCAAGAGAAACATGAAGAGGTAAACAGGAAAGAGAAATCATATGAGACTTATTAAGGTTGAGCTGTTTACATTCCTGCATGGAAAGATAATATTTAACTATTAGGGTAGTTGGAGGGAAAATTATATGTATGTGTGTGTGTGTGTATATATATATATATATATATATATATAGAGAGAGAGAGAGAGAGAGAGAGAGAGAGAGAGAGAGAGAGAGGGAGAGAGAAGAGAGAGAGAGAGAGAGAGAGAGTTGAAGAGGAAGGGGTGATATCTGGAGAATAAAATTAAGGGGTGAGAGAGGATTATACTGGGAGGAGAAAGGGAGAGGTAGAATGGGTTAAATTATTTCACATAAAACAGTGGAAGGGAAATGGGGGAAGGTGACAGGGAATGAGTGAATCTTATTCTCATTGGATTTGGCTTAAGGAGGGAATAACATACACACTCAATTGGGTATGGAAATCTATTTTACCCTACAGAAAAATGGGGGGGGGGAGGGAGGAAGGGGATAAGAGAGCAGGGAGATGATAGAGGGGAGGGCAGATTGGGGGAGGGGTAATCAGAAGCAAACATTTCTGAGGAGGCACAGGGTCAAAAGAGAGAATAGAATAAATGGGGGGCAGGATAGGATGAAGGGAAATACACTTAGTTTTCCACAACATGACTACCATGGAAGTGTTTTGCGTGACTAACACATGTATAACCTGTATTGAGCTGCTTGCCTTCTCAATGAGGATGGGTGGCGAGAGAGGAAGGGAGAAAATTTGGAACCCAAAGTTTTAAAAACAAATGTTAAAAAAAAAGAAAAGAAAAATGCTTTACATCCATATCTCATCTGAGACCCCTCACTTCTAGGCTAGAGACTCTGTTTCTTATACTTGTCTCAGAACTGGTGGGGTAGGGGACAAGGCAGTGGCAGAGGAAGGTTTGAAATAAAGACTCCAGTTCTAAGCTTCTAGAATTTTAGCTAGGTCACCACAGAAAGACTAGGCACTATAATCAGGGACTTCATATCTCAGCTTTGGAAACTACATGATGCCTTGATTCGATAGGTGAAATTTACATAGTGCCTTAAGCTTTCCACATATTGTCTCATTTGGCTCTTTTGCTAACTTTCTAAGGCAGTAGCCAGGGCCCCAATGAGAAGTAAGCGGCAATCATCCTGAGTGTGAGGTGAGGTGAGGTGAGTGATGACAGGCTTGTGATGGTAAAGGTCACAGCACAGGGAAGGGGAAAAAAAGAATACCTAACAGCCTCATCACTAAAAGTAGAACCCCATGTACTTCAGCAATATTTTCAGATGTTTTTCCAAGTTCCCTTGGGCAATGTTTAGCTCTACTGATCTTCAACAGGCCCCAAGCAAGACATTGGCAGCAAGTGAGGTCCCTTCACTCTTTGGGGAATTCATACCTCTCCAGCCCCAGAATAACAGAAACAGAGTAGGGTCCAGAGGGAATTACTGGACAAAGAGTATGAGCTCTTATAGAGCAAAGTAGGAGAAATTGGTGATTGCCAGGCAGGAGGGCCTGGCCTAAACATGTATACTAGTACATTCAGTCTGGAGACCTACCTTCATCCTGGGATATAAATGACTCCCCTGGAGATATAACCGGGCAGCTACTTCTATTGAAAACCCAGAAAAGAAAGTTCTTGTCACCAAATTCCTTGTTACCATTAAATGGTACAACATTGGAAACTTATGATTTTACCGATGAACATGACATTAAATAAAAGGTATTGCTATCTATTTTGCTGCTGTACCTTAAGGACCATAGGATCTTTCCATATGACTGGATTACTATTACAAAAATGTCAGTCAAATGGAAATTGTCATTATTGTGATTAATGCTATGAAAACCATCTTCATGAAATGGACCCATTAGTTTGGGAAAGAGAACCCGATTCTGTACTTAGAAGAGAAATGTAACAGTCAGTCAGTCAACAAGCATTTATCGAGCTCCTACTAAGCGCCAGGCACTGGGCTAAGTCCTAGGGATAAAAGAAAAAAAATAAAGGTAAAAAGCAATTCTTGCCCTCAGGAATCTAATGGGGGTGACAACCTTCAAGTAACTATGTGCAGACAAGGTGTATGCAGGATAAATTGGAAACAATGAGTAGAGAAAAGTCACGAGCAGTGATGACGTGTGAACCACGAAGAGCAAAAAAGACCATAAATGGAAAGACGTCAAGAAATGAATGTAAAGAAAGGCAGAATCAGTGAGATCCTTGGATGGACACGCATCCTAAAGGGGCAAGATACAGCAAAAGAGACTGATAGATGTGGTCAGATAAAGAGATAGAAAGAGAACCAGGAAAAAGCAGAAACAGAACAGAAAATAGGAATAAAGAAAGGTATGGGTAATAGAGACATTTCAGAGGTAGGAATGGCTGATTACATGTGGTCATTGAGAGGGATGCCTATGTCAGAGATGTATTCCTAGGTTTTCTGAGAACACACAGGTTTATTGAGGATATGATTAACCAACTACTGACCTCCCTGTTCCTCCTCACCCCCTCTCATATGCCCCCAACCCCCATGCAGTTCCCAGTTCAGGAATCTACCCATAGGGAACCCACAGAAAATGCTGTGGAATGACTGATGGAGAGTACAGTAACAGAAGCAAAATCTCTTGGACTGCTAAGGGACTGACTTATGCTCTTTCTGAGGGGAAAGAAGCTCATTATGCTTGGTTCTCCAGTCTTCTTAGGACCATGTGCTTTGTCCAGAGTCTAAAATACACAGGGAGTTCACATCCCCTGCATCTTGCTTGTTGTGATACCTCCAACAGTGGTGATAGAACCACTAGTGATAAAAATACTAACTAGCATTTATAGAGAACCTCAGAAGTTTGCAAAATGCCTTACATATGTTAACTCATTTGATTCTCACAACAACCCCATAGGGTAGATGTTATTATTATTGCCATTTTACAGATGAGGAAATAAAAAACTGAGAGTCTGACTGACTTGTTCTGGATCTTATAGCTAGTAAGTGCCCAAGACAGGTTTTTAAACTCAAATCTTCCAGATTCCAAGTCTGGGACTGTACCACCTGGCCACTAGAATGTGAAAGAAAGTCAAGCTTTCACCAGACTGTGAAGCTCCAGCTTCTTCAAAGGTAAAGCCCTGACTGGTAGTCATCAGATACATGGAGAGATCTAGTCACCCTTC
Organism: Phascolarctos cinereus; assembly: GCF_003287225.1. NCBI lineage: Eukaryota > Metazoa > Chordata > Mammalia > Diprotodontia > Phascolarctidae > Phascolarctos > Phascolarctos cinereus. The sequence goes on along the minus strand of NW_027555625.1, from coordinate 145,788,734 downwards.
AAGGTCTCAGAAACTATTTAGGGCTTATCACCAGAACAATTAAACAATGTTGATATGGCAGCCAAGAAAGCATATGCAATCTTAGACTAAGGCAGGAAAGGCATATTGGTCAGGACTAGGAACTCTGTCCTATGACAGAGGACTATCTCCCAAACTGACAGATGGAAAAGTTGAGGACCAGAGAGAAAACCCAGGGGCCCACACAGTATTAAGAACAGAAACCAGAGAGGTTGCTGCTTCCCAGCCCTGTCCTACCTTCTTTCCTCACATTATCACCCTCTATCCCCTTAACTACCTTCCATTCCCTCTTTACATGTTCTGAATTTAGAACCCAGATTGAACATCCCTGGGGGAAAAAAAGGCTATTTAGGCTTCCAAAGCTCATATGCATTTTTGGGCACCCACTGTACCTTGTCCAGGTGCCATCAGAGCACAGAGGGTTCTATTCTTAAGTATATTAGAATCAAGATAGCTTGTTCTCACCCTAAGCTACCATAATGAGTATCAGTGTTAGATGGAAACACATGAACAAGGCCACGCTGTCTACATCAGGGTTCTTAACCTTTTTGTGTGTGTCATGGGCCTCTTTGGCAGTCTGATGAAGCCCCTAGATCCCTTCTTACAATAATGTTTTTAAATGCATAAAATGAAATACATAAGATTGCAAAGAAAAACAATTACATTGAAATAAAGTTATCAAAAATATTTTTAAAAAACCCAACAAGTTCAAGGACCCTAGATTATGAAACCTTGGCCTACATGGGGTTATATCCCCCTGGATAAGCAGCATGAGGTGGGATGACATGACAGATTTCCATCACTCACCCGCGTCCAGGCTTTGAGGGAAAAGAATTCAACTGGGGTGCCAGCTTTGGATGACCCCAAGTGTGTCATTCTTCAGTAAATTCTATATTGTCCTAGTATTTTGGCTTTTCAGGCTGCTGTAGAAAGTTTGGAGGAACAGGTACATTAATCCATGTATATCTAGATTTTTATCTGTGTGTGTGCCCACCTTAAGAGATCATATAGTTAGAGCCAAAATGGTGGATTAGGAGCAGCCACCTACCTGAATTCTCCCAACATTCCCCTGCATACAACTTCAAAATAATGTTTCAAATCAAATTTTGGAGTGGCAGAGTCAACAAAAGGTCAGGGTGAGACATTTTTCCAGCCTAAAAAAATTCAAGAGGTCAGGAAGAAGAAGTCTGTGACATGGGGTGGAGGCCTGATGGGAGCCCACACATAGGGCCGTGGCAACAGTGGCAGCAGCAGCAACATAGATTCAGGGGCTCTCAACTTAGAGACAGTAAAGGGGTTGGATATCTAGTCAGAAAGAGATTACAGGGGACCCTTTGATGGCACTAATGGACAACTCCAGTGCCCATACACAGTTTTGGGTCATGGTTCCAGGGTGGAGAGGAGTGATGTGGGTTAATCACAAGGGAGCAGAGGTCCTGGTCACAGTTCCAAGGCAAAGAGGAGTGCTAGTGTTTGTGGTTGCTGGGGGCCAAGGGTCCTTTCTGGTTAAAGACCAGAGTGCATAACAGGACAGCAGTGACCATACCTCTCCCAGGGTCACACCACCTTGTAAGCACTCAAAACTTGCAGACCACCGGAATCAGTTCTGATAACAGCAGCATAAAAAAGCCTGAAGCTTGGGACAGTGCCTTGCGACCTCTAGGTGAACAGAGCCCAACTTTAACACAAAGTTCAAAGTCAAGAAATGGGTTGAAAAAATGAGAAAACAAAAAAAAATTGAATTTGATCATAAGAAGCTACTATGGTGGCAGGGAAGACCAAGACATAAATTCAGAAGAAGACAACAATGTGAAAACAGCTACCAAAAAAACCTGAAAGAAAAATGTTAATTGGACCCAAACCCAACAAGAATTCCTGGAAGAGTTAAAGAAAGAGATAAGAATGGTAGACGAAAAATTGGGAACTGAAATGAGAATGTTGCAAGAAAGTTATGAAAAGATATTTAACAGATTGGTAAAAGAGGCACAAAAAATACTGAAGAAAATAGCACCTTAAAAACAGAATTGGCCAAATGGTAAAAGAGGCACAAAAATTCATTGTAAATATAATTAAAAGAGCAGAAATGGCCAAATGGAAAAAAAGGTACAAAATCTCACTGAAGAAAATAATTTCTTAAAAATCAGAATTGGGCAAGTAAAAGCTAATGACTTTATGAGACATCAAGAAACAATCACACAAAATCAGAAGAATGAAAAAAATAGAAGAAAATGTGAAATATCTCATCTGAAAAACAACTGACCTGAAAAATAGATCCAGGAGAGATAATTTAAGACTGAACTACCTGAAAGCCATGATTAAAGAAAAGAGCCTAGACATCATGTTTCAAGAAGTTATTAAAGAAAATTGCCCTGATATCTTAGACCCAGAGTATAAAATAGAAATAGAAAGAATCCACCCATCACCTCCTGAAAGAGATTCCCAAAATGAAAGTATTATAGCCAAATTCCAGAGCTCCCAGGTCAAAGAAAATATCTCAAGTAGCCAGAAAGGGACGATTCAAATATCATGGAACCACAGGCAGGATCACACTATTATAAAATTGAAAATTGATTTTAATTCTATTTTGCTAAGATTTGATCAAACTAGATTTAATTTTCCCTTTTGCAGTTACTTCCCCTTGTAAATTCATCTACTACCTATATTCTCTGAGAGAAACTTGCCTAAAGGTCAAGCTTTTTTTTTTTTTTGTTTTGTTTTGTTTTGTTTTTGCTTTTTGGTGAGATAATCAGGGTTAAGTGACTTGCCCACGGTCACACAGCTAGTAAGTGTCAAGTGTCTGAAGCTGGATTTGAACTCAGGTCCTCCTGACTCCAAGGCTAGAGCTCTGTCCACTGTGCCACCTAGCTGCCCCTAAGGTCAAGCTTTTGTCTTGTAATTACCACCACCTTTATGACCCCCAGGGCTGCAGTAAATAGAATGCTAGGCCTGGAGTCAGGAAGACCTGAGATTTGAACTCAGGCATTTATTAGCTGTGTGACCTTGGTAATTCACTTAACCCTGTCTGCCTCATTTCCTTTTCTGTAAAATGAGCTGGAAAAGGAAATGGCAAAGCACTCTAGTATCCATGCCAAGAAAACCCAACATGGGGTCATGAAGAGTCCAACAAGATTAAAAGGACTGAAAAACAATATCAAAATTATAACCCCACCCATCATCCACTTTCCTGAGAAACCTAAAGGTAAAATCTCATCAATTTAAACTATTACAGCAACTCCTATTGCCTGAAGACTACTCCTATTGGCTTTTGTCTTGTGACTCAAATCACTTATCTTGGCTATAATTAAGAGGGTTTCAGAAAAGAAGGTCCAAACAATGTAATCCTAATTATAACTTTGTCATTGATAGCCAATCAGAAGAAGAAACACCTAGGTGCTCAAGATTTTGCTCTATCATCTTGCTAATTCTTACAGAAGACCCTGTCAGCCCTCATTCAGGGTCTTTGGTCATTGAGAAATACCACTGATCCAATCTATTGGTTACTGCTAGCCTAACTAATAAATCGATCATGCTCAGAACCTGGTCTCTCAGTTTATCTTAATTTTGAAATGCAACACAAGATTTAGTGGCTTCTACATTACATTAAAGGAATAGAGGGCTCGGAATATGATATTCTGGAAGGCAAAGAAGCTGGGATTACCACCAAGAATAACCTACCCAGCAAAACTGAGTGCAATTCTTCAGGGGAAAAATATATATTTAACGAAATAGAGCCCTTTCAAGCATTCCTGATGAAAAGAGCAGAGCCAAACAGAAAATTTGACATTCAGACATAAGACTCAAGGAAGCATAAGTGGTAAACATGAAAGAGTAATCATAAGGGACTCCATAAAGTTAAATTGTTTATATTTCTATATGGGAGGATGATGCATGTAACTCCTAAGAACTCTATCATTATCAGGGCAGTTAAAAGGAATTTACATAGACAGAGGGCATGGATGAATCAATGATGTTGGAATGATCTTCCCCAAAAAATGAAGAGGTAAGAAAGAGAGATGCACTTGGAGAAGGACAAAGAGGGAGAATGGGGAAATTTTTGTCACGTAAAAGAGGTGTGCAAGGAAGAGCTTTTACAATAGAGGGGAAAATGAGAAGGCAGTATTAAGCAGTGCTTGAACCTCACTCTCATCAAAAATGGTTCAAAGATGAAAGAAGATATAGATAGACAGATAGATAGATAGATAGATAGATAGATATAGATATGTCTATACCTATCTATCTACACACACAAACACACACACACATACACACACACAGAGTTGTATATAGAAATTAACTCACCCAACAGGAAAATGGGCAAGGACATAAATGAAGTGGGTGGGGGGAATGATAAAAGAGAGGATGGACTAAGGGAGGCAGAAGTTAGATACAAAACAGACTTTTGAGGAGAGACAGGATAAAAAGATAGAATGAAAAAGAAACAGAAGAAAATGGGATGGAGGAAAATATACAGTTAGTAATCATATAAATTGGAATGGTATGGACCCATGATAAAACAGATAGCAGAATGGATTATAAACCAGAATCCAACAATATATTGTTTACAAGAAACACACCTGAAATAAAAAGACACACACAGAGTTTTAAAGGGCTAGCGCAGGCTCTAACACGCTTCATCTGAGGTAAAAACAACAACAACAAAAAGCCAGGGGTGACAATCATGATCTCAGACAAAGCAAAACCATAAATAGGCTTAATTTAAAAGGTTAACCAGGAAAACTACATTTTGCTAAAAGTTACCATAGACAATGAAGTAATATAAAAAATTTTACAGCAAATTTCTCTAATAAAGGCCTCATTTCTCATATATAGGTGTGTGTATATGTGTATATGTATGTGTGTATATATATATAATTTATAAAAAAAAGAGCCATTCCCCAATTGAAACATGGTCAAAGGTTATAAACAGGCAGTTTTCAGAAGATGAAATTAAAGCTATCTATAGTTATATGAAAAAATGCTCTAAATCAGTATTGATTAGAGAAGTGCAAATGAAAACAATTCTGAGGTACTGTCTCATACCTATAAGAAATTACAAATGCTGGAGAGGATAAGAGAAAAATAGCTACATTAATGAACTGCTGGCAGAGTAGTGACCTGGTCCAACCCCTCTGGAGAACAATTTGGAACTAGAACCAAAGGTCTATAAAACTGTGACTACCCTTTGATCTAGCTATACCACTACCAGTTCTGTATTACAAAGACATCAAAGAAAAAGGAAAAGGATTTAAGTGCACAAAAATATTTATAGCAGTCCTTTTTGTGGTGACAAAGAATTGGAAATTTAGAGGATGCTCATCAACTGGGTAATGGCTAAACAAGGTATGGCATATGATTGTGTTGGAGTACTACTGGGCTATAAGAAACAACATGTTTTCAGAAAAACATGGCAAGAATTATATGAATTGATGCAAAGTGAAGTGAGAAGAACCAGGAGATCATTGTGCACGGCAAACAGCAATGTTGTAATGATGATTAACGGTGAAAGACTTGGCTATTCTAATCAATACAATGATCCAAGACAATTCCAAAAGACTTGTGATTAAAAAAAAATGCTATCCACTTCCAGAAAGAGAACTGATGAACTCTGAGTGCAAACTGAAGTATAATTTTCTTACCTTATTTTTCTTGCTTTTTGTTTTTGGAAATACGACTAATGTGGAAATATATTTTGCACAATTTCACATATATATAACTGATACCATATTGCTTGCCTTCTCAGTGGGCTTGGGAGGTAGTGGAAGGGAGGGAGAGAATTTAGAACTCAGAATTTAAGAAAAAAAGAATGTTTAAAATAAATAAATAATCTAAATGTGAAAAAGAGAGAGAGATCATATACATTCACAAACATATGTGTATATGTGTGCATGCCTCAGTCTGGCCCATGCTCCCATGCTATCTGAAACTATCCATATCAGTAAACACGTGCACAAAATGCCCCTTTCTCCATTTAAATCTCTCTTCTCTGTTTCTGGCAAGCCTTCTTTCCACATGACTGTTCATCTCTATAAAAGCTGCCTCTCTAGCTTTTCAGACCATCAGTCAAGGCTCCTCTCTCCTCCTAGGCACAACTGTCAGCCTCATTCTGTTCATCAGATTTATTTCACCTGGAATGGTGAGTTCCAATGCTCTTGTTTAGCATGCCCTACTCCACTTATAAATGTTGCTCCCTTTGTGTTTGGGGTTGTTAACCTATGGGTGTGCTGCCATCACCAAAGAACATTTAAAGGCAGAATTGTACAGTGGAAGGAGTGATGGACTTGTGTTCAAATTTAACTGCCACTTAATGCATGTGCGAACCTTGGCAAGTCATTTAATCTTTCTAAGCCTCAGTTTCCTCAGGAAAGAGGGGATTGGGCTTGATGACCTCTAATGTCCTTTCCTTCAAGCTCTAAATCTACGACCTATCACTCTCCCAATATACTTAACCTTTTTTCCCCATTCCCTTTCATTTCCTCTGCTTTCTCTCTGTCATTTTACTCTCCCAGTTTCTTCTTTCTCTTTTTTAATTCCTCCTCTTGCCTCAGTGAACCCTTCAGTAGTGTCTACAGGCATTGTCTTGTCCTGTTACAAGGCCTCCAGGCTAAAAATGTTGAACCCTGTCCTAGGGCAAGGACAAGTCATCCTGCTTATTATCTACTAAAAAGCAAAACTCTCTCTGCCTCTAATGGACCTGTGAAGGAGCTACACACAGCAAGTGCCTAATAAAGGGTTACTAGGTTTCAAAGACTAAATAGATTTTGTTAAAATACAGGGATGTACATGAATACCTATCACGTCTACCTCATGAGGGTATTCTAAGGATCAAATGTGGTAAGGTATATAACAAATATTGAAAGAAAGCAATATACAAAATAAGGACAGAGCCTAGGCCTACAATTCCATTGGTATAGAGAACTAAGTTCCAGACAAACTTTTTTTTTAACCAGTTCAGATAATCCTTCTCTGTAACTTTAGCCATAGAGAATTGCCTAGGAAACTGAGAAGCTAAATGATTTGCTCTTAGTCACAGAGACTGTATATGTTAGAAGCAGGGCTTGAAGTCACCTTTGCCACTTCTGTCTTTATCAATTAGGCCATGCTGCCCTTCATAGAAATATAAGGTCATCTCATCTCTTATTTTCCCTTTCCCCCACCCTTTCCTTCTCTTCCTCTCCCTCTTTTTGTTGTTACTTGTATTGTTGTTGTTGGCAAACAAAACAGCGTGCATTAAAAATGTACTTAACTATAAAGAACTGACAGCACGTATGGGTTCTTCATGCCCCTGAAGGCAAAATAATTATGCATGGAGATTCCATAAAAGCATGCAGAAATGTGAATTTTGCTCAGTGATACTCAGCAGGTGAAATCATCAATTCTGCCAACCCAGTGACTTCATGCCTACATTCTGAGCATAAGATCATAGGCATTTAACTTTCATTAACCTCATCTAGGAGAGTTCCCACATGCTCACATTCCTGTTAGCCACTTTGACATGGTGCCTGGTGTTGGGAAACACAGGTTTTGTGGTGTGGCCTCCACAGGACCAATGGAACCCTGGGAAATCATCAGTGCCTTAGGACTTCTCATTTCTAAGCAACAGAATCTGGTCATTTTTAAACCATCAATGTACTCAATAAGAACTATTATTTAATGCTAGGATATGATGCTAAAACAACAAACAAACAAACAAACAAACTTAGCTGTCTGACACAATTTCCTTAGAAGACTAAATACGCTTTTGTCTAGCAACTCTAGCTTTTTCTTTACCTTCTATTTGGTTGGTACCCAGGCTGCCTATCTACCACCTACTACTGCTGCATTAATAGTCTTCATGCCCTCATTATTTCACTGAATCGCAGAATCTGAGTTGGAAAGAACCTCACAGGCTATCGAGTTCAATCTATCCCTGACCCATAATTAGTCTTACAATATCCTATATAATAATCATGCAGCTTCTGCTGGGAAAAAAAATGCCAGTGAAGAAGAGCAAAACACCGTCTCCCAACGTAGCCCATACTGCTCCTGAACAGCTTCCAATGGTGGAAACAGTCCTTATATGTCAAGCTTACATTTGTCTTCACAATTTTCAGTCATTCCTCTGAATTCTGACTTCTGGGCCAAAGCAGTACCAATCTAAAAACCCTCATCCACATTTTTGAATACTTACAGTCAGCTATCTTGCCCACCCTAAGTCTTCTCTTATCTGGGCTGAATATCCCCATATCCTTCAACTTAAGTTCATATCCATTCTAGTTCAATTCAACTGAATTCAACAAGTATTTATTAATTCTGAGATAAGGAGGTCTTCAATAATTAAAGAAATTAATTCAGACTATTTACCAGAAGGTCAAATACTGAATCCAAAAGTTAAATACTTTGGCCACATCATGAGAAAACAGGACTCATTGGAAAAAACCCTGATGTTGGGAAAGATTGAAGGCAAAAGGAGGAGGAAATAACAGAGCATGAGATGGATAGATGGTGTCATGGAAGCAACAAACATGAGCTTGGATAGATTTTGGGAGATAGTGGAGGGTAGAAGGACCCCTGGTCCATGTGGTCACAAAGAGTTAGACATGGCTGAGTACCCGAACACAAACAAAAAGGAGGTACATTATTTGATCACTTTCTGATTATTCAAGTGAACACAAAATAGGAGACATATTCTCAACAAAACTGGTATAAATTGTCAATGAGGAGGTCCAATGCAGAAGGCAATTTGAAGTGATATCTCTAGAAATGATGAATTACTCCAGATAGTCCTGCTATTAAAGGACACAATATTGATTGCATCAAGCATTAGAATACAGCAAAGTCTTTAAAATGACACTGGATAACAAAATCAGGATGTAAAAAGATATTGATAGGCTAGCAGAAAAGCAATATGGTGCGACTGATAGAATATCTAGTGTAAAGTACTCATGTGGCCTTGGGCAAGTCACTTCACTTCCCTGGGCCTCACTTATTCTTCTGATGATATATGACTGCAAATCAGTCGAAGCTGAGGATGACCCAAAGGGTAATGAAGAACTCAGTTATCTATCAATTTAATATGTGCATACACTTTATTTACATGATCTCATTTGATCTTCAAAACAACAATCCTATAGGGTAGGTAACTGAGATTTAAAGAGGTAAAAGGATTTGCCCTGGGTCTCTGGGCTAGTTAAGTACCTAAGCTAAGATTTGAACCCATTTTTTCTCACCCCAAGACCTGTATTGGATCCACAGCATGTGCCGCAGTGCTTCTCTGGTGGGGATGGATCTAGCCTGGATTCTTGTCCCTAACAACTAATAGCAATAGCTAACATTTATATGGCCTTGAAATATTTTCAAAGAACTTTATACATTTCATCCTCACAAGAACTCTAGGAGAAGGTAGATCCTATTATAATTCTTATGTTATAGATAAACAAAGTGAGATAGACACAGGTTAAGTGACTTCCCAGAGTCACACAACTAGTAAGTGTCTGAGGCCAGATTTGAACTCAAGTCTTCCTGACTCCAGCTCTATCCCTATCCACTGTGCCACCCAGCTGCCTCCAGACACATCAGGAATTCCTGAATGGTACAGAGATGTTTCCTGGTAAGGACTTCTGACTCTTTCATTAAATGAATGAAAAAGCATTTATTGAGTACACATGCCAGGTAACATCCTAAGCCTGGAGATTCAAATCTAGAAGAGAGACAGTCCCACCTTCAAGGAGCTTATACCCTAATAGGGGAAGATAACACACACAGAGCAGATGAGCCAGCTAAATGTAAAGCTACAAGTATGGTTAAGTGGAGCCATAAGACACTGAAGTGATGCAGTCTTTCCAGAAGCAATGGTATGCTGTTTTAATTACTATCCCCAGATAGACAGAATAGCTAGAAAGCTGGCCTTGGAGCCAAGAAGATCTGGATTCAAGTCCTGTCTCTGACACAGATTTGCTGTGTGACCCTAGGCAACTCACTTAACCACTCAGTGTTCTAGGCACTCTCTCAAACTCTGTTACAGACTTACCTGCAATGGGGTGGGGGGTGGGGGGATTTTGAGAGTGGATGCAACACCGGTTACATACCAATGCAATCACAGCTCCAGTGCCTATCCCAGAGCAAGTTAGAAAGCTGGTGAGTTTGGAGGGGCAGAGATGTTGCATCTGACTATTTATATTGGAGAGCTCTTGCCAATCAGCACAGCCCCAGGGTGCAACATGGATCTCCATTTGGAAGGGTGCATGCATAAACAGCAAAGAATAAGAAAGAGGTCACTGGTCTTGCCTCTGAAGGTCTCACAGTATAGCTCAGGAGAAAGTGGCCTCCTGATAAACAATGGTAATAACATTCACGTAATAACATAATAACTGACAATCATGCTTTAACATTTATAAAGCACTTTACATACATAATTACTCCATTTGACACTAAGTCTTGTAAAAGTGGGAACTACTGGTATTAATTATTATCCCTGTTGTATTGATGAGGAAACCGAGGTTCAGAAAACTAACTTGTCCAGAGTCACACAGTTAGTGGCAGAGGCTAAATTGGAACTCAAGTCCCTCCTGGCTCCAAGCCTATGCTCTTTGCACAGAATAACACATACAGGCTTCCTGTGCTAGAGTCCAGTAGAACTTGTATCCAGTCAGTCAGTTCTGTTGCCCCTCAGTTTCCCAACTACCAGGCCTCTCACAGCTCACAATGCTTTTAAAACACGAAGAAACATTCAGACTCTATATGGCCACTTGGCATTGTCAGGAATGGAGGACTGTGTCTGGAGGAGTGTGGAGGAGCCATCCAAGAGATTCCCAGAAACAAGTGGGCCTCATGAAACAAAGGGAAGAGAGTGAAACATGAGACCCAGGAAGGAGGGAAGAGGGCCAAACAGGAGCAAACATTATGAAATTGGACTTGGCCTCTGGAAGCTGGACCAAGCCTCTAGAAAACCAGTTCCTTCACTCCTTGGAATGACCTCTATTGATTCCAACCCTTAGGGCCCAGGGTTGTGTGGGCCTGAGGTGATTGTGATTTCCTCAATTTTGAGTACCTGAATGTTGGCAAGAAGGGCCAATGCTCCTTGGGGTTCCCATTGGAGGGGCAGAAATGGGTGGTTATTTAGTGCCGATTTTAATGTTGGCTGTCATTGCAGGAGCATCTGATTGGTCTGATATTGCTGTGCACAGTCCTGGAACCAGCCCATGGATACTGTTACAGAATACAACTTCATAGGATCTCAGAGTTTGGTAAGAAAAGACCTCGTGGGGAAATTATTAGTTGGTTTGAGATGTTGCCTGGTTGAAGTGAGGGGAAACCTATAAGGGAAGCGCAGTTACCATTACTACAGGTGGCTGTGATACAGAAGGGGTTATTCAAGTGGGGAGATTGCAAATCAACATGCAAATTTCTTACCTTCTGAGACCTGAAATTCTACCATTAAAGATTTATTTATTTAGGGGAATTATAATTTCTATTAAGATGGCTCCCAAATGTATATATCTAACCCAAATTTCCTGTGCATTTTACACTGAGCTTCCTTTCCACATCACCAACTGGTGAGGTCTGTCTACCTGCTTGTCCGAGAGGCATCTCAAACCCAAAGGTCTGAAACAAAACTCACAACATTCCCCATAATCCTGCCACTCCTTCAAATCTCCCTATTTCTGTTGAGGGCACCACTACCTAGTTAACCAGCTTCAGAACCTCAAAGCTATTCTGCAGTCTTCCCTCTCTCAATCTTCATTTCCAATCAGTTTCCAATTTTCCTTGATTCTGCCACTAAAAGTCCAGTCAACAAGCCTTTATTGAGTGCTTGCTCTGTGCCAGGCACTGTGATTAGTTTAGGAGATACAAAGAGAGGCAAAACAAGTCTCTGCGCTCAAAGGAGCTCACAGTGTAATCACATCTCTGGCTTCTCTTGCCTTTTCCCCACTTACATTCCCACTTCCCCTTGTTCAGGCCTTAATCTCTTCTTAGCTGTACTATTTTCATAGGCTGTTTCTTAATCTCCCTGCTTCCAGTCTCTTTTCTCTCCATCTCTCTTCCAAGCCCCTGCATGACTTGGGATTTTCAAAGGTTATCCCAATCAAGTACTGACTCTGGAAGTTTCTCCTAATTCTCAGCATCATGATGGTGACTAACTCTGTGAATGGCTGGCCTCTGAGTATTGACCTACTTAACTCTGGAGACACTCATCACCAGGTTGGTCACAGGGTGACAAAGTTTTCAACCATCAAAGCTGACAAAGTAAGTCTATTAAAGAACTGAGATGTGCATTGATGAAAGGAGTGGATGTTTCCTATGCCTGAGATTCCAACTCACCCTTCATGCCTTTACAAAGGTCCTCCCAGTCCCATGCCTGGGCTGCTTTCCCTCATTTCTGCCTCTCTCAACCCCTAAATTTCTTTGTTACACTGTTTTGGTGGCACTATAAAAGCCTTTTCCTGATCCTGTTATAGTCACCACCTTAGTAGTCACTTCTTCAAATTACTTTGTATTTATGAGTCTGTCATCAAGGATTTATTAAGCATTTATTATGTGCCAGGCCCTATGGCAAGTTCTGGGAATACAACAAAAGCGGGAACAATCCAATTCTTGCCCTTAAGGAGCTCCTAGTCTAATGGGACAGCCAACAAGTAAATCACCAGGTACATAGAAGGTATATACAATGTAAATGGAAGGTAATCTCAGAGGAAAATCACTAGCTATGTTGAAGAGACAGAGGATCAGGGAGTAAGGAAACTGGGAAAATCCTCCTGCAGAAGATGAGACTTGAATGATGCTGAGACAAGAAGGGAGAGTCTTCTAAGCATGGGGAACAGGTAGAACAAAGGCACAGGGTCCAGAGACGGGGTGTCATGTTCCAGGAACTGCAAGAAAGCCTGTGTCACTGAACAGCAGAGTACGTAGAGAGAAATGAAGTATGATATGATTGGAAAGGTAGAAAGGGTCCAGGTTTTGAAGGGCTTTAAAAGACAAACTAAGGATTTTATATTTAATCCTGGAGGCAATAGGGAGCCACTGGAGCTTGCTGAGCAGGGCTATAACATGGTCAGGACTGAGGTTTAGAAAAATGTCTTTGAAAGCTGAGTAAAGATAGATAGCAGTGAGACTTGGACTGGGGAAACCATGAGACCATTAAAAGGACAATGCAATAATCCAAGCATGAGGTAAGGACAGCCTGAGCCTACACCAAAGCTGGCTGCTAAATGAGTGTAAAAAAGGGACCTTATAGGAGAGATATTACAAAGGTAGAAAGGACACATTTCCCATTTGCTTATCAGGGTACCTGTCGTATTCTCCTTCCCCCATCATCCACTCCTCTGATTTTGGGCTTTTTAATCCCAGGGCATAACACAAGTGTAGGCCCTTAACGTTAGTATAATTGAGTTGTTACACTGAGGACCCAAGCAGATAAAATAGCAGATCCTTATAGTTAACATCATCATCTCTGCAAGATGCAGGAGAAATTGAATTCTAATGGGGATATCAGTCAGTTAGTCAATCAACAAGCCCTCATTAGCTGCCTGCTCTGTGCCAGGCACCGTGCTAAGTGCTGGGATATAAAGAAAGGAGGAAGGGGAAAACAGTTCCTGCTTTTAAGAAGTTCTCAATCTAATGCGGGAAACTACCAAAATCCCTTACCCTACACTCAACTGATCTTTTTGGACTAGGCTGGAGTTGTTCACTAGGGTGGAATGGAGGTAACTGTGTCGTGCATCTTTTTTAACAGGTCCCAGAAACAAGTGCATGGATGAAACTGATAATAAAATATACGAGCTGGGCTCCAAATGGCAAAATAGACATTGTGAGACTTGTCTATGCACCGACATTGGCATGATCTGCTGTGAAACGTAATGGGCTTGCTCCTGGACTACACTAAAGTCACTAGTCACTCTAACCTAAACTGACCTGTTCTAACTTTTTTTTCCACTTTGGTTTTCTCTCTCTCTCTCTCTCTCTCTCTCTCTCTCTCTCTCTCTCTCTCTCTCTCTCTCCACCTTTTTCATTCATTTTCAATGAGGATTTATTAAGTGTGCAGAGCACAATGTGCTAGGCTTTCAAAGAAATGCAAAGAAAGGTAAGACAGGCCCTTTGCCTTCTAGAAGCATCAGATGTAGTAGCAGTTAAAACATATACACAAATAATAGTTATAATAAGAAATAGAACATGACCTGGTGATGGGTACAAAAAATACAAAGAGGGAGACCAAGTTAAGAAAAATTGTCCTTTCTTCACATCAGCTTTGGGAGGTAGATAATACAAGTGGCATTATCATCCCCATTTTACAGATAAGGACATGAAGGCCCAGAGATTGAGTAACTAGGGACACTACTAGTAAGGGAGTGAGAGAAGATTTGAACTTGGGTCTTCAGACTACAATTAATTTTACCTTTCCACTATACTACATATTGCCTCCTGCCTTTACAAGGGGAATATTAAATTTCTCCCTTTGTTTCTCAACCCCTTAACAGTGGCAGACAACTTCAAGAAGTGGGTCAGTACTTCAACCTTCCCTGGATGGGATGTCTTTCATTTCATTGCCAAGTTTTCCTATTCCTTACCATTGAGGCTCTTCAAAGGGGATAGCCTGTGATTATGCAATTCAATTCAATAAGCAATAAGTGCCTCTATTTCCTCATCTGTAAGAAGGGGGATGGACTTGTAGACCTTTAAAGTTCTTTCCATCTCTATGATCCCATAAGGAGCAACACATTGAATGCCAGGAGAGTGAGAGAGCCCATGGGGACTGTGGGAGGGACACAACCAACTCTTTCTTCCTTTCTCTTTCAGGTCCGGTGAGTGTCACTGAAGGACTAATGATCCCCAAGAGAGTGGTCTTTGGTTCTCTGTTAGAGCATAACTGATAACCTGTACCTCTGGGGAACAACCATACAATAAACTGTGAGACAGAAGTCACATACCCTCTGCTTATGAGCTTGGCGTTTTCTTTAGGGGAAGGGGGTGGGTTGAAGGAGAGATAATGGTGGGTGGTCTCCCTGGTTATAACAGCCCTTCTAAGAGATGAAAGAAAATTGTTTCTATATTAGGGGAGGCTAATTTAAATAAAAGAAGGCTTCAATCATCCTGGATATTCAATTTCAAGTTTCATTAAATTCAGATCAGTTTGTATTCACTGAATGCCCTCCCTACTAGGCACCCTGCAGAGTAAACTGGTGCCAGCACCATCTGTAGTACAAAGGAACCTAGTTACCTTCTAAGAGCATTACATATTATTATCTATTTAAAAGAATGGCAACTTCTAATAGAGATAGAACATTGTAAATTTTTATTTGGTTCTAGGCTCTGTCTGTATTAACAATAGGAATTCACAATAAGATACCTAAGAGTTTACAAGGTGCTATCCTCACAACTACCCCTTAAGGAAGGGGTGGGTCAAACGGGTCTTTGTTCTAAGCAGATAGTAAATTTAGAGGGCATGGAATTGACTAGTGGTCATGGTCATAGTGACTCACCTGGAAGAATCCTGTTAAGGCAGATAAGGATAGGACTGCCAGAACTCCCAGTACTTCCAGCAAACTCCACTCACCCACCACCAGCAGATTTATAAGATTTTGGGAAGCTGGAGCCAGACATTACTCCTTGTCTCAGGACACTGGGTTCTAATACCTTGGGCATCTTTCACCCAAGCTGAGGATAAGAGAGGGCTGTGAGGATGGGAACACAAGTAACTTTCCCCCATCATTAAATCTCCTTACAGGGCATTAGTTGGACACAGAGATGAGACCTAGGTGGAAACAAGGGGAGAAGTGTGTCAAAATAATTCCCCTTTGTAGCCTGTATTCCTTGGGCCCCAAATATCCACCATTAGTTTGCAAGAACACTTGGTAAAAATAGGAAGCTGTCATTCAAAAGTAGCCCCTTATTGGCAAATTGGTTGATGGAAAGTATAGTTTTCCCAACTGGAAGGAGGGATTGAAAGATGATGGGAGGTGGAAGCTTGGTGTGGAAGGGGGGGAAAGAAGCCAAGGAACCTGGCAGCTCCAAAGAGGATTGGAGTCCAGGGTTGCAGACATGCAGAGCAACAGCGGCCAACCAATTGCAAGTTAAGTGGTATCATCATCATCATCATCATCATCATCATCGTAATGTTGCAAAGTGCTTTACATCCATTACCTCATTTGAGTCTCCCAACACATCTGGGTTGGAGACTATTTCAGATAACTGTCTCAAATTGGTGGGGCGGGGGATGGAAAGTGGCAGAGAAAAGTCTGAAATAAAGACAAGCTTCTATGACTCTTGGTAGTGTGACACACGGAGTGCCTAGGCAGTAACATTTAGGGCTTCGCATCTCAGCAGTGGGAGCTATGTGACGCTTTGATTCAAACTTTTGCCTCCTAAGAATGAAGCTTTCCTAAGGGATGTCTCAAGAGCTTTGAAAAGTCAGAATTAAAAAGGAATAATAGGTAAGTGACATTTACATAGTACCTTAAGGTTTCTATACATTATCTTGTTTAACCCTGATGATAACTTTCTGTGGCAATAGCCAGGGCCCCCATGAGCGGAAGACAGTAGTTGTGCAAGAGTTCAAGGTGAGGTGAGTGATGACAGGCTTGTGAAGGTAAGGATCAGAGTGTAAGGGGGAGGTGGAGAAGGAAGCATGCCCAACAGCCCCATTGCTGGATGGAGAACTTCATGATGGTAGCTCCATGTACTTCACAAATATTTTCTGATGGTGTTCCAAATTCCCTTAGGTGCTTCAGGTGCTAAGTCTACTTATGGGGTTTAATTCTAAAGGCCTTTGATAGGATGCAGTCAGGACAATGTCAGCCGGCGGGGTCCCTTTGCTCTACGGGGCAATTCATACCCCTCCTTCCCTAGAATCACAGAAAAAGGGGAGGGCCCAGAGGGAATTACTGAGCAAATACTATGAACTCTTACATGAAGAAAGTAGGAGGTGTCAGTGATTGCTAGGCCAGATGCCTGGGGCCAAACATACAGCCTGGAAATCAGAGAGTAGACATAGTAAAGCAGGGGGAAACACTGAGGAGAGTCCAACCTTTACCATAATATGACCAATGGGAAGGCCGACAGGCCAGCTCACCTGAAGCAACAGGATACTCTGAGGATGGGATAGGAGGCAGCATGTACCAGAAAAGTTAAGCCTCCAACACCACCTTGACCACCACCTCCCTTTCAGTCCCTGATGGAAACAACCTAGCCCTCTTAACCCAAGAGCCTTTGGAATGGTAATGCCTCCACTGGACCCAGATAAAAAGTTCTTGTCACCAAAGTCTTCAGCACTGTGAAATAGTTCAACATCCTAAATTCTTATGATTTTATCAGCAGAAGTAACACTAAATGATAGTATCTGTTCTTGCCATTGCACCCTAAGGATCATATTATCTTTCCATCTGACTTACAGCTAAAACCTTTTAGATTTTTCTTCCCTCTTAGAATTGAGCTCCTTGAGACTAGGACTGTCTCATCTTTCTTCTATTTATATAGTCAACATTTAGCACAGTGCTTTGCTTATAGAAAGCACTTAATAAATACTCCATTCATGACTACTGGCAAGGTTCTCAAACTCTCTAGGCCTCAGTTTCTTCATATGTAAGATGAGTATGACAATATCTGCCCTACGAACCCCACTGGTCTTTTTTGTGAGGACAAAATGCAATAATAGATGTAAAATAAGGAAGACCTGGTTTCAGCTCCCAACTCTGACACTCACTAGTTATATGACTGTAGGCAAGTCAGATAACCTCTCAGATACAGAGATTTGAGAGCTATCTGTGATGACATTGGAATCAATGAGAGAAAGTAAGAGCAAGAAGGAAATGTCAAGAGAAGACTATAGGAGCACAGAGAATCTTTGAGGTCCTAGGACAAACAAACACTATAAAGGAGCAAGAGATAGCAAAAGATCTGTGAAACAATGGTTGAGTAGGAACAGGAACATAAAAATATATAAAATAATGGCAACTGCTAATAGAAATAATAGATTTTATTTATTATTTTTTTAATTTTTTTTCCATATGCTTTTGAGTTGAAAATTTTTTCTCCCTTTTTCTCCCCACCCCCACCCTCCCCAAGATGGCGCACAATCTGACATAGGCTTTACATTTACATGCCCATTAAACATATTTTCATATTAGTGAAGTTGAAAGTAAAAATTAAAACCAATAGGAGGAACCATCAGAAAGATGAAACACAACTCAACTGAAGGTAAAAATAAGTGAGAGTGATTCGACTTCCATAGTTCTTTCTTTGGATGTGGACAGCATTTTCCATCCCGAGGCCTCTGGAGATGTCTTAGATCCTCGTAATGCTGAGAAGGGTTCAGTTTAACATTCTTAGTCATTGCATAACGTGGCTGCTATTCTATACAAAGTCCTCTTGGTTCTGCTCACTTCACTCAGCATCAGACCATATAAGTCTTCCCAGGTTTTTCTGAAGTCAGCCTGTTCATCATTTCTTATAGCACAATAGTATTCCATTACATTCATATACCACAACTTGCTCAGCCATTCCCCAATTGATGGGCATCCTCTCAATTTCCAATTCTTTGCCACCACAAAAAGAGCTGCTATGAATATTTTTGTACATGTGGGTCCTTTCCCCATTTGTTTGATCTCTTTGGGATATAGCCCTAGAAGTGCTATTGCTGGATCAAAGGGTATGCGCATTTTTGTATCCCTTTGGGCATAGTTCCAAACTGTTCTCCAAAATGGTTGGATCAAGAAATAATAGATTTTAGATGCTTATTAGATTCCAGGCTTTGGCACTGGTCCATGGAAGCTGTCACATAGGTCATCACCACAAGACCTCGACCTTTGGTAATAGCAGACAACTTGGAAATTACTAGTTGGTCTGAGATTTTGCCTCATTGTGTGGTCCTTATGAGACTGAAGGGCAGAAGACTCTGTAAGACAGGTAAAGTTCTCATCATTATAGTTGGTCTTGGTAGAGCAGAGGTCATCAAGGAGATTTCAGAGGTCCAAATCTACCAAGATATTTCTTCCCTTCTGATATCTGAGATTCCAACATTGAGGATAATTGTGAATTTCATTATCACTTCTATATAAATGACTCCCAAATCTATACATATATCCAGCCCAAATTTCCTATATATTCTGTACTGAGCTTCCCTGTGATATGTCAACCTGGCTTTCTCAGAGGCTTCTCAAACTCGACAGGTCCAAAACAAAACTCATTAACATTCCCCATAAACCTGTCATTCCTCTAAACTTCCCTCTTTCTTTTGAGGACACCATCACCCAGTTATAATCAGGTTCATAATTGCAAAGACATTCTTTACTTTTCCCTCTCCCTGAATTCCCATATCCAATTAGTTTGTGAGTTTCTTTGATTCTACCTTCACAAGTGAAGTCAAAGAGAATTTCTCAAATGCCTAGTATTCTTCAAAAACTGTGTTAAGCACAAGAGATACAAAGAAAAGAGAAAAAAATCCAGTTTTTATTCTTGAGGAGCTCCTAGTCTAGTGGGGTAGACAACATGTAAATAATTAGGTACATGGAGCTAGTATAGGGTGTTCAAGGAAGACCAACACCTCTAGTTTGAGGTGTGGCCAAATCCTTTTCAGGTCTACTCCTCCACATCCCAGTAAAACCATCTTGGCAGATGAGCTACACCAGGTTGAGGGCAACCAATGGGTCTCAAACCTGGTCAGTGAGTTAAGGAGATGTCTACCCCAGGCATGTGAAGACTTCCCCTGGAGGAATGGGTGGATGAGAACAATTTGTTCGGGTGGCCATGAAGGCAGCTGAAGCAAGCGCTGTGGACTGCTTACAGCTTGGTCAGACATTGAAGACAAGGTCATTCATTACATCCTGGGCTGTAGCCAGTCATCCTGACTTTTGCCTTGCCACTGAATTTCAATGATTCTAGAAGAGAAAGTGAGGCTGGTGACTTTGTGCAACTCTGACAGAAGGGAGAGCAGATCAGCGGAACTGGTAGACAAAAGCAAAACACTGGTGAAGAGGGAAAGGGTGAAAAGAGAGAGAGGACAAACAGGATGGAGGGAAATACACAGTAATAATGACTGTGAATATGAATGGGTTGAACTCTCCCTTAAAATGGAAGTGAATATCAGAGTGGATCAAAAACCAGAATCCTACAATATGCTGTTTACAAGAAACACACTTGGGGCAGAGAGACACACACACAGGATAAAGGTAAAAGGTTGAAGAATACATTCTGCTTCAGTTGAAGTAAAAAAAAAAAAAGCAGGAGTAGAAATTCTGACCTCACACAAAGCAAAAGCAAAAATAGACATAATTAAAAGAGATAAGGAAACTATGTCTTGCTAAAAGATACCATGGATGATAAAGTAATATCAATACTAAACATATATGCACCAAGTGGTATAGCATCCAAATTATTTTTTCAATTAATTTATTGTGATTTATCAACAATCACTTTCATATGCTTTTGAATTTAAATTTTTTCTCCCCCTCCCTCCCCACAGCATGCAATCTGATATTGGCTATACATATACATTCCTATTAAACATTTTTTCACATTAGTGATGTTGTAAGTAAGAATTAGAACCAATAGGAGGAAACCACCAGAAAGAAGAAACAAAACACAACAGAAGAAAAAAAAATAGTAAATAGTATGCTTTGATCTACATTCAAACTCTATAGTTCTCTCTTCTTTATGGATAGCATTTTCCACCACAAGGCCTTTGGAGATGTCTTAGATACTTGTATTACTGAGAAGGGTTAAGTTTATCAATATTAGTCATCACGCAATGTGGCTGTTATTGTGTACAATGTTCTCCTGGTTCTGCTCACTTCACTCAGCATTAGCATCCAAATTCTTTTTTTTTTTTAATTTTATTAATTTATTTTGATTTATCAACAATCACTTCCATACGCTTTTGAGTTGAAAATTTTTCTTCCCCTCCCTCCCCCCCGCCCTCCCCAAGACAGCGCACAATCTGATATAGGCTTTACATTCACATACCCATTAAACATATTTTCACATTAGTGATGTTGTAAGTAAAAATCAAAACCAATAGGAGGAACCATCAGAAAGATGAAACACAACTCAACAGAAGGTAAAAATAAGTGATAGCGATTCGACTTCCATAGTTCTTTCTTTGGATGTGGACAGCATTTTCCATCCCAAGGCCTCTGGAGATGTCTTAGATACTTGTAATGCTGAGAAGGGTTCAGTTTAACAATCTTAGTCATCACATAACGTGGCTGTTATTGTGTACAAAGTCCTCTTGGTTCTGCTCACTTCACTCAGCATCAGACCATACAAGTCTTCCCAGGTTTTTCTGAGGTCAACTTGTTCATCATTTCTTATAGCACAATAGTATTCCATTACATTCATATACCACAACTTGCTCAGCCATTCCCCAATTGATGGGCATCCTCTCAATTTCCAATTCTTTAGCATCCAAATTCTTAAAGAAGAAGTTAAGTGAGTTACAAGTTCATGACCAAACAAGAGATAGAGAACATTATGAAATGTAAAATAAATCATTTTGATTATATTAAATTAAAAAGCTTTTGCACAAACAAAACCAATGCAACCAAGATTAGAAGGAAAGCAGAAAGCTGGGAAACAATCTTTACAGCAAGTGTCTCTGATAAAGGCCTCATTTCTCAAATACATAAAGAACTGAATTTATACAAATAAAAGACATTCCCCAATTGATAAATGGTCAAAGTATATAAACAAGCAGTTTTCAGATGAAGAAATCAAAGCTATCTATAGGCATATGAAAAAGTACTCTAAATTACTTTTGATTAGAGAAATACAAATCGAAACAACTCTGAGGTACCATATCACACCTATCAGATTGGCTAATATGACAAAAAAAGGAAAATTAAATGTTGGGGAGGATATGGGAAAATTGGGACACTAATGCACTGTTTGTTGGTGGAGCTGTGAACTGATCCAGCCATTCTGGAGAACAATTTGGAGCCATGCACAAAGGACAACCAAATTGTGCATACCCTTAGATCCAGCAATATCACAACTAGGCCTGTATCCCAAAGAAAATATAAAAAATGAAAAAGGACCTACATATGCATAAATATTTATAGCAGCCCTTTTCATGGTGGCAAAATATTAGAAGGGAGGAAATGCTCATCAGTTGGGAAATGGCTGAACGAGCTGTGGTAAATGAATGTAATGGAATATATTATGCGATAAGAAATGATGAACAAGTAGATTTCAGAAAAACCTGGAAAGACTTGTACAAAGTGATGCAAAGTAAAATGAGCAGAACCAGGAAAACATTGTATACACTATCAGCAACTGTGTGATGATCAACTATAAATGACTCAGCTCTTCTCAGCAGCACAATGATTCAAGCCAAGTACAAAGGACTCATGAGGGAAAATGCTATCCACATCCAGTGAAAGAACTGATGGAATCTGTACGCAGATCAAAGTATACTTTTTTCATTTACTTTATTCTTTTTTGTCTTTTTCCTATTTTGATCTGTTTCTTCTTTCACAAGTATGACTAACATGGAAATATGTTCTACATGATAGCACATGCATAACCTATATCAAATTGCCTACCATTTTAGGAAGATAGGAGGTGAAGGAGGGAGAAAATTTTGGAACTCAACATCTTGCAAAAATGAATGCTAAAAATTCTCTTGACATGTAATTGTGAAAAAATACTATAAAATATGCAAAAATGACTATAATAAGAAATAGATTGTGGTAAAGGGATAGGTACAAGAAATACAAAATACTATCCAAGTACAGAAAAATAGCCTTTTCGTCACCACTGCCTTGTGGGGTAGGTAGTACAAGTAATACGATCATCTTCACTTTACAGATGATAAAACTGATACTGAGAAATTGAATGACCAGAGATACCACTAGTAAATGGCAGTGCCATGATTTAATCTCAAGTAGTAAGGAAGAAAAAAGCATTAATTATTTGCCTACCATGTGCCACGCACTGTTCTAGGTGATATATTCAGAAATATTATCTCATTGATCCTCACAACAACCCTGGGAGGTAGGTGCTGTTATTATCCTTATCTTACAGTTGAAGAAACTAAGGTAAACAGAGGTTAAGTGACTTACCCAGGATCACACAGCTAGTAAATGTCTAAGGCTGCATTTGAACCCAGGTCTTCCTGACTCCAGGCCCAGCTCTCTATCCACGGTGCCACCTAACTACAGTCTTCTGTCTGCAAGAATAGGGGTCTTCCTACTACACTTCCACTATACTATACACAGCATCCTCCCTTTATAAGGGGACTATCAAGTCTGTCCCTTTGACTTCTACCCCGTAACAGTGGCAGATAACCACTAGAAATGTATCCCTCAATCTTTCCTGGATGAGATGACCTTCATTTAACTGACAAGGTCTCCTATCCATAACCACATTGTAGCATAGCCAATGATTATTCAATTCAATAAGCAGTAAGCGCTTACATTTCCTTATCTGTAAAATCAGGGGGCTAGACTCTAAGGGACCTCGAAGGTCCCTTACTTCTCTAAACCCATGATCATATGAGACAGGTAACAGTACATATACTGTCAAAAGGGGCTATCATGGGAATAAAGGGAACCATGGGAGAGATACTTAACCAGTTCTCATTTCCTTTCTCTTTCAGCATGAGTGAGTTCAAATGAAGGTCTAATGATCTAGAACTCTTTGGTTCTCTGTTGGAGCATAACTGATACCTTCGCCTCTCAGGAACAAGCATGTAATAAACCACTTGACAGAAGTCTGTCACTCTGTGCTTCTGAACATGGTGTTTTCTTCGGGGGAGAGGGGGTGGCCTAAAGGAGAGATAATAGTAAGTAGTCTCCCTGGTTGTAACAGCACATCTAAGAGTCGGTGAGAATTTTTTTCTATATTAAGGGAGGCTAATTTAAACACAGAAAAGCTTCAATAATTCTAGAAATTTACAAATTTCATCAATTCAGATTAATTTGTATTCACTGAATGCCCTCCCTACTAGGTACCAGGCAGGCTGGTGCCAAGCCATCTGTGGTATGAAGGAGACTAGTTACCTTCTAGAAGCATTACACATTATTAATTAAAAGAAATTAAAAGAAATAAAAAGAAATAATTATTAATAGAGATAGAGCATTTGAAATGCTTATTATATGCCAGGCCTTGTCTATATTAATAATAGGAACTCACAACAAATCACCTAAAAGTTTAAAAGGTGCTATCCTCACAACTACCCCTTAAAGCTGAGGTGGTCCAAATGGGTCTTTATTCTAGGCAGATACTAAATTTAGAGGGCGAAGAATTGGCCAGTAGTCATGGGAATCATGACTCACCTGGAAGAATCCTGTTCAGGCAAAAGGGATAGGATTGTCAAAACTATTAGCACCTCCAGAAAACTTCATTTTCCCACCACCAGTAGACTTATAGTGTCTGGAGAAGTTGGAGCCAGACATTACTTCTCCTCTAAAAGGCCACTAGGGTTCTAACACCGTGGGTATCCTCCACCAAACTGAGGATAGGAAAGAAGCATGAGGATGGGAGCACCAATGACCCACTATTAGTCCCCTGAGCCAAACAAGACTGACAAATGGTCTCTTTTAGGGAAAAACTAGCCTAACTTGCTTGGAGGCTGAGGTTAAGATATTGCTCCTACTATAACAGTCCTAGTATGAAGATTCTTAGGGATTATATAGGACTCATTTACCAGCTCTCAGGATGTCTGCTGAAACCAGCTGACCTAACTAGTATTCTTTCTTTTTATAGCCTTATCCTAATTCATACTTACACAGAATTGGGTCTCCAAGAAAAGCTATATCTCCAACTCCAAGTTCTAGGGGTACCTGTGAGGGGCTCAGGGTATCTTTTTCCAATGCTATTGGCTTAAGTACACATTCTATGGTGTTCTCTAATATCAATCACCAGAGTATTCATCTCATCATTTCCCACTCTGCTGGTCTCATGGATTTCATGATCTCTAGAAACTAATAATTCTCCAAAATGAAAGCAACTCTGAAACTCACACTTCCTCAGCACCTTGTCCCTGGAGTACCCCTCTCTCTCTGGTTTAAAGGCTAAGGGTGGACATCTGGAAGCTCTTCCCAGATTCTCTGTTTGAGGAGGGCATCCAGGGGACTCACTTCATCATTTCCTACCTGGCTGATCTACTAGATGTCATGATCTCCAGAAACTCATCATTCTGCAAAACAAATTCAAGTCTGTATTTCACAATTCCTTATATCATTTTGAACCTTAGCTGCATGACTTCACGATGCCCCCACCAGACATTCTCCCCTCTCTTTTTCAGTTTCTTTTTATGTGTTGTCTTCCCCTGTTAAATTGTACGCTACTTGTGGTCAGGGACCACCTTATGCTTTTCTTCAAATCCCCAGCACTTAGCACAGTGCCTGGTACATAACAGGCACTTCATAAAGATATACTGACTTGGATTATAACTAGCCACTAGTGTCTCAGTATCACTTAATTGCCTAGGACTCAACACCAAGGTGGGGACTGGGGACAAATGAACATAATATCCTTCTCTCTTCACAGAGACTGAGATGGTACAGTGGGGATGGGGAAGGAAGAAGGAGGATTACATCCCCCATGACTTGGGGGAGTATGTTTATATATTTGTGATTATACCTTTGGAAATAAATTTTCCTTTGTTAAAGTTCCACCGTATTACATGCATGCATATAGCTTGCTTTGTATGTATTTGTTTGCATGTTTTCTCCCCTTATTAGATTATAAGCACCTTGAAGGCAAGGACTGTCTTTTACCTCTTTTTGTATCCCCAGTCCTTAACACAGTGCCTGACACATAATAGGTGCTTAATAAATGCTTATGGATTATTTAATGAATTAACATAAATTGTTACAAAAGACTATTTACTAAAAAAAGATACAGCAAGAACAGAAGGACAAACATTTCCCTTCCAACACCTGGGGCAGACTCTCTCCTATACCACCTAAGTCCCCTGAGGAGAGTGAGCTCAAATTTAAGCAGTTTTTACAAAGCATTTGCTCCTCCAAGTTCACTTCCAAATGTGGCATAGCTGATAGATGAGTCTTTTCCTCTTGTAGGACCTAGGATCTTGATTGTAGAGTCAATCCATTGCCTAGCTAGGTCCTAGTTGCTCCTAAAGGCTGTGTTGGTAAACTAAATCTCGGGCCTAGACTCCCACTCTTTAGTATCACAAACTTTCAAAGCTCAGAAAGTTACAACCTGGTCTGATACTCCATCTAAGAGCAGGAAAGAATAGATACAATGGAGGCAGAAACAACAGCAAGGTCATGAGCTTACACATGGCAGCGGCCCAGGTGGAAAGATAAGGGCTCATGGCCTCCTTTCTTTCGCTCTCGCTCTCTCTCTCCACACCCAGGGGCTTACAAAGAGCCCCAGCAATCACTTCCTGTTATTCTGTCAGTCTGGTCCAGTATTTCAAGGAACAAAGTCAAAGCCTCAATCTAAATTGTTCTAACTTCAGGGCTTATTGATTACATACAAACCAGTTTAATGGATATACCTACTTATGCAAAAAGTAAACTAAGCGTGTCGACCTCACTGCCATCTTGGCTTGGGTCAGGAAAATGAAGCCATATTTATAACTGTGATCTAGGCAACCAGCTCTATTCAGGCAACAAACCTATTACAAATGGGCCAACATATGTGAGGTACTGTATGGTTTTACACTGAGGAAGAAAAATGGAGCTGCAACTCTTTGCAAACATATCAGTCACAAATGGGTAAAAACATCAAGCTAAAATTAAAGAAATACCAAAACCTAGTTACACTTACATGTCTATAATAATCCATAATGGTTATCTGTCTAACTTTGCTTTTTCTACAAGGTCCTCCACTTCCCAGGATGACACAAACGGGGATACAAGCACACACTTTACTTGACGGAGCTTTCCATTGCATATCACAAACAATCTGCAGCTTCACAGTCTGTGTATCTTTTGTTCATAATCACCAATAAACTCACAGCTTAGCTAGAAGGGGCTAGTTGTTAAATGCTAACTTAATTGGGGGCAGATTCATCTAATTAAATATCTTTTTTTTTTTAAAGTGAGTATTGACCTGCAGCAAAGGGCAATGGAAAAACATATGGTGGGTGTAGATAGATTATAGTATATTACTAACAATGACTTGCCTAGAAGGAGTGAGGTAAAAAAAATCACTAAGGCTATGTATAACTGGAAGAAGAAGCAAGCCAATTATGTACTGAAAGTGAGGGGATAACAGATAACACAGTGCAAATGATGTACTGGTAACTATGAAATAAAACTCAGAAGAAGGAAGTGGTGCATTGAGTATATCTTATATGAAGCAAGAATTTGAAAAGGCATGAATAAGGTAGAATAAAAAATATATAAGAAACAGGTCAATCATCTCTAGCTCATTCTTTTTCCTGACCCTACTCACTTCACTTTTCTCCAAATCACCTCAGCATCTTCCACTATCTCCTTTCCTTCAGTCTCAGAGGAAGTGGTAGCACTATTTACAAATGCTAACCTCTCTGCTTGTGACCTTGATCCCATCATCACCACCATGAGTTTAATACCTCTTCCTTTTAGTCTTCAATTTATTTTTTCTACTGCCTCTCTTCCTTCTACTTAGGAACATGTCTAGATCTCTTATTCTTAAAAAACTTTCACTTGATCCTACCATCCCCTCATGTTACCATTCTTCATATCGCTTTACTTTTACAACTAAACTTAGAGAAAGTCGTTTATACTCATTGCATATATTTTCTTATCTTAATTCATTTCTCAGCCTCTTACAATCTGTCTTCTGATTTCATCATTCAACTGAAACTTTCTTCTTTGAGATTTTTTGTTGTTCAGTCATTTCAGTCCTATATAACTCTTTGTGACACCATTTGGGTTTTCTTGGCAAAGATACTGGAGTGGTTTGCCATTTTCTTTTCCAGTTCATTTTACAGATGAGGAAACTAAGACAAATAAGGTTAAGAGACCTGCCCAGGGTCACACAGCCAGTAAATGTCTGAGGCCAGATTTAGGCATAGGAAAATGAATCATCCTCACTCCAGGCCCAGGCACCATACCACCTACATGCCCTTCTTTAAGGCTACCAATGATCTATTTAAATTGCTGAATCCTGTAGTTCTTTATCAATCTTTCCCCTTCTTGACTCTGTTACAGCATCGAATACTATTGAACACACCTTCCCACTTGGGTTTTTATGACATAAGATATTGTTTTCTCCTGTTTTCTTATACTTATCTGACCATTCCTCAGTCTCCTTTGTAGGATCATTAGCCTCTTCTTCCATTGTATGGATATACCTTGAATTTTAGTCCTAGACTCTTCTTTTCCATCTCTATTCATTCTCTATTGGTGAACTAATCAATTTCTTATTTAAATTAAATTTTATTTTCAATTCCAAATTCTCTTCCTCCTCCTTCTTCTTTTCCCACTCCTTGAAAAGACAAGAAAAACAAAACCTATTACAAATCTGTATAGACATGCCAAACAAACTTCTGCATTAGCCATGCTTGTTTGTTTGTTTGTTTTTTAAATTGAGAAACAGAAAGAAATGGATGAGAGGATGCTTCAATCTGCACTTTGAGTCCATCAATTCTCTTTTCTGGTGGTGGATAACATGTTTCATCACAAATCTTTGGAACTGTGGTTGGCCACTATATTAATCAGTTACTAAGTCTTTCAAAGTTGATTACCTTTACAATATTGCTGTTACTGTGCAAATTTTGTTCTGGTCACTTCACTTTTCATCACTTCTTATATGTCTTCCCAGATTTTTCTAAAACCCTCCCCTTCATCATTTCCTATAACACAACAGTATTCCATCACAATCATATACTGTAACTTGTTCAACCATTCCCCAATTGATGAGTATCCCCTCAGTTTTCAATTCTTTCCTACCACAAAAACAGCTGCTATAAATATTTTCATACATTTTGGTTCTTTTCCTATTTCTTTGACCTATTTGGGGTATAGACCTAGCAGTAGTATCACTGGGTCAGAGTATATACAGTTTAATAACTTTTTGGCCATAGTTTCAAATTGCTTTCCAGGATGGCTAGCCTAGTTCGTGGCTCCACCAATAGTGCTTCAGTTTACTTGTTTTCCTACATGCATTCCAGGAGTTGTCATTTTCCTTATTTTGTCATCTTAGCCAGTTGGATGGGTGTGAGGTGGTACCTCTGAATTGTTTTTAATTTGGATTTTTATACTACTAGTGAGATAGAGTATTTTATAAATATGATTGTTGATAACTTTGATTTCTTCCTCTAAAAACTACCCATTCATATCCTTTGACCACATATCAATTGGGGAATGGCTATTATCCTCATAAGTTTGACTCAGTTCCCTACATGTCTTAGAAATGACTTTTTTTTTTCAGAAAAACTTACTGCAAACATTTGCCCCCAGTTTCCTGCTTTTCTTCTAATTTTAGCTACATTGGTTTTATTTTTTTAAAAAACCCTTTTACTTTTATGTAATAAAAAGTATTTTATCTCAAGTGATCATCCTTATCTATTGTTTGGTCATGACATCTTCCCATATCCATAGATCTAACAAGAAATATCTTCCTTTAATCTGCTTAATATATCATTGTTTATGTATAAACCATGAACCCACTTTGAGCTTATATTAGTACACAGTGTGAGGTATTGGTTTATGCCTTGTTTCTGACACACTATTTTCTAGTTTTCCCAAAAGTTTTTGTCAAATACTGAGTTCTTGTCCCAATAGCTGGGATCTTTGGGCTGATCAATATTAGGTTACTGTGCTCATTTGTTCTGTATGTTACGTACTTAAATTCACTGATAAATCTAATTCTTACCCAGGACTAAATTGTTCTGATGACTACAGTTTTGTAGTACAGTTTGAGATCTAGTACTGTTAGGCCCCATTCCTTCTCTTTTTTTTTTTTCACTGATTCCCTTAATATTTTTTACCTTTGATGCTTATGGATTAATTTTATTATTTTTTCCAGCCCTATGAAATAATTCTTTGGTAATTTAATTGGTATAGCATTTAATAGGCAAATTAATTTACAGAGTATGCCATTTTTTTTGGCTAACCCATGAGTAATTACTAAATCTCCAATTATTTAGATGTTTTCATTTGTGTGAAGATGTATTGTAATTGTGCTCATATAGTTTCTGTTTGTGTCTTGGCAGGTAAACTCCCAAATATTTTATACTGTCTACAGTATTTTAAATGGAATTTCTCTTTATCTCTCTTCCTACTGGGTTCTGTTGGTAATATACAGAAATGCTCATGAGTTGTGTAGGTTTATTTTATGTTCTGCAACTTTGCTAAAGTTAATGGTTTTGATTACTGTTTTAGTTGATTCTCTAGGGTACTCTGAGTAAACTATCGTATCATCTGCAAAGTTTTTGTTCCACCTCATTGCCTATGCTTATTCCTTCAATATCCTTTTTTTTTGTCTTATTGATATATCTAGTATTTCTAGTATAATATTAAATAGTAATGGTGACACCCTTGCTTCAACCATTTTAGTGGAAAGGCTTCTAGTTTATCTCCATCACGGATAATGCTTGGTACTGGGTTTAGATAGATACTATTTATCATTTAAAGGAAATCTTTGCTTATTACTCTGCTTTCTAATTTTTTTTTTCAAACAGGAATGGGTGTTGCAATTTTCTAAAACATTTTCTACACCAATCAAAATAATTATGATTTTAATTTTTTTATTAATATGGTTAATTATGCTTATAGTTTTCCTAATATTGAACCAACCCTGCATTCTTGGCATACATCTAGTCAATTCATAGTGTGTAATTATTGTGATATATTGCGGTAATACCCTTGCTAGTATTTTATTTTAAACTTTTACATTAATATTCATTAGAGAAATTGGTCTCTAATTTTCTTTTTCTTTTTGACTCTCCCTGGTTTAGGTATCAAGACCATATCTGTGTCATAGAAAGTATTTGGTAGGATTCCTTCTTTACCTATTTTTCAAAACAGTTTGTGCAGCATTGGAATTGATTTTTAAATGTTTGAAAGAATTCCCTTGCAGATCTATCTATTCCTGAATCTTTTCCCCCCTAGGGAATTCATTTATGGTTTGTTTAATTTCATTTTCTACGACGGAGTTATTTAAAGTACTTCATTTCCTATTCTGTTAATCTGGGCAATTGATATTTTTATAAATATTCATTCATTTATTAAGAGTATCACTTTTATTGGCATATAGTTGGGCAAAACAGCTTCTAATAGTCACTTTTATTTCTTCTTCATTGCTTGTGAATTTATATTTTTTCATTTTTGATACTGAAAATTTAATCTTTTTTTAAAAAAAGCAAATTAAATGGCTTATTTTGTTATTGTCCCCCCCTAAAAAAAAACCCAGCTCCTAATACGATTTAATTCAAATTTTTTTGGTTAATCTTTCTTTTGATTTTTAAGATTTCTACTCTGTTATTTAAGGGTTTTTAATTTGGTTTTCTAGGTTTTTTAATTGCATGTCTAATTCATTGATCTGCTCTCTATCTGTTTTATTGATGTTAACATTTAGAAATATAAAATTTCCCCTAAATACTACTTTGGCTGTATCCAATTTTGGTATGTTCTCTCATTGGTTTTGTTATATTTAATGACATTATTTATTGTTTCCATGTGAGAAGATTAAAACTAATCCTGTATCATTTTCTTATTGATCCTATTTACAAGTAATTGATTTTGTCCTGTAATTGCTTTCATTCTGTAAGTGCTTAAATCATAGTTCTTCATCTCTGAACTTAGTTTAGAGTTCAGCTAGCCTGTAATGGGTTAAGTTTAAAAATCCAGATTACTTGCTTCAAGGAATTTTTTGAAACTTGGAAAATGTATGTAAACAGAAAGGGAGCTGGATCTGATATTGTTACTCCACCAAGCTATCCTTCAAGGATGTCTGTTTTATTGTCCAAGAGCCTGGGCCATTCTCTGACACATGGACTCAAAGAGCTTCTTAGTCTCCTGACAGAGGAGTTTGTTGCTAGCCCTCATGACCAAACTTCCCACCAATCATGTTGTTCCATGTGTTTCAGCTCCATAACTAATCATGCTGCCCTTAATTCCATGATGTCATCTACCCTGCTCTGTTTTTTGTTCCATGCTTCCCAAAACCTATATAAGGGGAACTATCCTCTTGCTCAGGATCTTTGGCATAAATAGAAGCTAGCCATTGACCCATTTACTGAAAGGTAGCATGCCCCCACTAATAAATGTTATTTTGTGTGAGATCTGGCTCAGTTTATTCTTTTGTTAAAATGTGTTTGTGACATATGACTTGTTCTTTGACCCATACATTCTTTAGGATTAATTATTTAGTTTCCAATTAGTTTTGAGTCTATGCTTCAAAGGTCCTTTGTTGAAAGTAATTTTAGTTACATTATGGTACAAATGTATTTAATATTTCTAGTTTGCATTTGCTTATGAAATTTTTATGCTCTAACACAGGGTCAATTTTTGTGAAGGTGCCATACATGGTAGAAAATAAATATATTCTCCAGAATTTTCTAAAATTATATTCATTTCCTCAACTTCTTTCTTATTTTATGGTTAGATTTATCTAGGTCTGAGAGGGGGTAAATTGAAGTCCCCATTATAGTTTTATCATCTATTTCCTCTTATAATTTATTCAATTTTTCCTTTAAGAATTTAGATGCAATGCTATACATATATATTCAGTATTGAAATGAATTCATTGTGTATGGTACCTTTTAGTAAAATGTAGTTTCCCTGTCTTTTCTAATTAGGTCTATTTTTGCTTTTCTTTGTTTGAGATCATGATTGCCACTCCCACATTTTTTACTTCACCTGAAGCATAACAGATTCTGGAATATTTTTTGTGCTTAGTATGCAGCCAAGGGTCCGGCTCAGATGTGGCTGCCCTTCTCTGCCCTAAATCAGTGTCCTGAAACTGGGTAATGGGTGACAAGAGATACCAGATGGCACCCACCTCTGCCCCAAGCATTAGTTCAGGGGTTCGCTGGGATCTCTTTCTGCCCTGCGCTCCCTGCCTTAATACTTTATCTCAGTTCCCATTTCATTCCTAAGTGCTAGAATGTTTCTAGTCCACTTTGGGCTTATGTGTTAGGCTAAACATTAGAACTGAGCCACAGTTCTGCTCCCATACTCACAGCCATACAAATAAGCATCTAGAATTTGTTTTATGTTCAATACTAAGCTATGGTTTAGAGCTCAGATGCAGCCAGTTCTCCGTGCCCTGTCTCAGAACTGGCTAACAGGTGACAAAGCTGCCAGATAGCATCCATTTCTACTCCCTGCACTAGTACAGGGGTTCCCTGGGATCTCCTTCTACCATGGTGATTCTGGCCTGGTGCTTTATCTCAGTTTCCTTTTGGATACAGGAATGCTCCTGGTCTGGCCACTGCTGCTACTGCAACCACACTACCCTCCTGGCCAGACCCCACCCTAGTGTCCATAAACTTCTCTGTCTTCTTAAGCTGCCCTGGGCTGGAAAAATGACTCACTGTGACTTTTTCTTGGTTTCCCCAATCAAAATTTAGTCTAGTGTTTTGTTTTGCTTTATTTTAGGTTGTTATGAAGGCTGTTGTAAGAACTTAGTAGAAATATTTCTTCTCATTCTGACATTGTGGCTCTACCTCCTCTCATCAATGTCCAAGAATTCAACAACTGATTATGCACACACACACACACACACACACACACACACACACACACACACACACACACACACACACATATATGTCTGTATGTATGTATCCAGTCTCAATCTCTTTCCTGAACTCTAGTTCCACATCACTGCCTATTGTAATCTTGAACTTGCTATTTTGTAAGTATCTCAAATCCAACAAGTCCAAAGTCATTATTTTTTCCCACAAAACCTTCCTTCCTTCCTAATTTCCCTAGTTCTGTTTGGGGCGCCATTATCCTTCCAGTCACCTAAGTTCACAACCTTGGAGTCATCTTTGACTCTTCTCTCTCCTTCAACCCTCATATCCAATCATTTCTAAAGCCCGTCAGTTCTGCCTCCACAATGTATTTTCTATCTATCCCCTTGTCTCTACTGTACATGGTCACCACTCTCTTTCAGGCCCACATCACCTCTAACCTTGACTATTGCAATAGTCTCCCAACTCATTTTCTTGCCTCACCTGTTCCTCTAATCCATCCTCCAAACAGCTACCAAATTTATCTATCTATCTAGCCCAGGGTTGATCATATCACTCCTCTGCTCAAGAAGCTTCAATGGCTCCTTCTTGCCTTTAGAATAATATACAAATTCCTCTGGCTTTTAGAGCCCTTCAAAATCTGGCGCCAGCTTACTCTCCAGGCTTACTGTGTGTTATTCTCCCAAACACACTCTACATTCCAGTCAGACTGTCCTGCTAGATGGTTCCCCATGCAGGCCATTCTATTTTGGGTCTCCATGGCTGCCACAGATGGACTGGAATGTATTCCCTTTCTTCACCTCCCCCCATATAATCTTTAGTTTCATTTAAAGCTGGGTTTGTGCTACTCCCCTCCCCCGGAGGAAGACCTTCCTGATCTTCTCAGATGCTAGTGCCCTCCCCCAAGAAATTCCTGCTTTTATTTGGTATTGAATTTTCTACATAGATGTTTCCACTCGGTGGAATGTAAGCACGTTCCTCTTATGGGTTCTAATTCTTTACAGCATGACTAATGTGAAAACATGTTTAATAGGAATGTACATGTAGAGCTCATATCAGATTTCACGTAGTCTTGGGGAGGGAGGTGGGGAAAATTTAAAAGTCAAAAGTTTTTGGAAGTGATTGTTGAAAACTAAAAAATAAATTAATTTTTAAAAAATACAATGTAAGCACCTTAAAGGCAGGGGCTGTTTCAGTTTTGTCTTTGCATCCCTGGTGGCTAAGCCAGGGCCTGGCACATAGCTGGCAGCTGACAAGTGCCTGTTGAGTCCAATTAGAATATACAGAGGTACAGGCAGCAGCGATGTCGTGGTAAGTGCACTGAATTTGGAGGTGGGAGGATGTAGGTTACAGTCCTGCCACTTATTCACTTCCTTCCTCTGTAAAACCGGAGGCTTGACGTAGATCCTCAATTCTTAACCTTTTTTCGTGTCACGGACCCCTCTGGCAGTTTGGGGAAATCTAGAGGCTCCTTCTCAGAATAACGTTAAGTGCATAAAATGATTACAAGCAGGCTTTTGGGACAATCTGTGTATCGTGAATAATGCACGAAGGATTACCTGGACCCAACCCCGTCCCCTACCTACCTCGGATCTCGCCAGTATAATTGGGTAATTACCACAAGGTCCTGCACCCAACAGGGGTTAAACGACCAAAACCAATTTCCTAACACCTTTACTAAGGGTCTCTTTTCTTT
The DNA here is from genome assembly GCF_003287225.1 of Phascolarctos cinereus. NCBI lineage: Eukaryota > Metazoa > Chordata > Mammalia > Diprotodontia > Phascolarctidae > Phascolarctos > Phascolarctos cinereus. The sequence goes on along the minus strand of NW_027555625.1, from coordinate 145,753,455 downwards.
CCCTACACAAGACATGGAGGGAGATGGGGAGGAGGGAAGAAGTACCGCTTTACGGCGATTTTACGGCAGTTTCGCGATATGGCTTCGTTGCTTGCCGGCTACAAGCGGAAGTCGACTCATCTCGGCCGGGAGTTTCTTCTGCCTCCAGCGGCATTGACAACATGAAGCAAAAACGTAAAGGTGCGAAAGGGAAACCAGTGTAATCTGGAGCCTCCGCCTTTCTGTCCCTGGGTTCCCCTTCTCAGAAGCCCTCCGGCCCTGAGGGGCTGTGTTTGTGTCGCCCTTTCTATGACTTTGTCTATGTGTGTGTCCGTCACTCTGTGTGTGCCTGCACATGGCCAACGTGTGTGTGTGTGTGTGTGTGTGTGTGTGTGTGTGTGTGTGTGTGTGTGTGTGTGTGTGTGTGTGTGTGTGTACATTCGTGGGCAGGTGTGTGCGCGTGCGATCCCCAAGCCCCTTCCTCTCCCTCCTCCCTCGGCCGGGCCATTTCCACGATCCCTGCCTGTCCCTTATCTGGGGTTCCCACGCCCCGAACTCGTGGCCTTCCTTCCCTTTGGTGTTCAGAGGCTGCAGCGGATCCCCAAGCGTCAAGTTTGCGTCCTAGCTTCGAGCGATTTGAAAGCAGTTTTGGCAAAGATGTAGAATCTGCACTAGGTTAGACCTAGCTCATTTGCGTCTGAGGATTGGGTGGTCTCAAAGTGTACAGCATTTCATTTCGTTGAAATTATATCTGTAGAAAGTCATCTTGTAAAGCCACTGGTCAGTTAACTTCTTTTATACCGTCCTCTGATGACAACACTTCACCTTGGGGCCTCCCTCCCCCCTTCCTCTTGAGAGGAGAGTGACCCTGATTGTGTGTTAGAGAAAAGGAGTGCCCACGCCAGAGTTTTAGAAGGAAACCTCTAAGTATTTGGGGTGCAGGTGAAGAATCCATATCAGGCTTCTGTTCTTCCAGCTCAGTGTCTGGCAGTAAATACAGGTTGTCCCAAAAGGTCTAACGGCAGTTTTTAAGCTATTAAACCTTTTAAATTGTGATAGCTTAAAACTAAACCTTTTGGGACGTCTTGTATTTCATTGAACTCTTTTTTTTCCTTTCTGAAAGAAAGACCGGGAGGGGGAAAAAAATCTGTTTTGGTTTAGTTCTTCTTTCAATAGAAAATGTGTTGAACTAAGAAGAGTTAGGAGACTGGATTCCCTTTCTGGTTCATTTACAAGTTAGCTGTATGACTTGGACGACTCATAATCCTGCTGTGTCAGTTTCCTGATTTGTAAAATGAGAATAATGCTGTTATCTTTCCTAAGGTTATTTTAAGGATCAAAATGTGAATGTATTTCAAAAGGCATACAATAATCCTTATTTTAAATGGTCTGTATTAGTGACTTTGTTGATGTTCAGTCGTTTCAGTTGCGTCTGACTCTTTGTGACCGCATTTGGGGTTTTCTTGGCAAAGATAGTGGAGTGGTTTGCCATTTCCTTCTCCAGTTCATTGTACAAATGAGGAAACTGAGCCAAACAGACTTAAATGACTTGCCCAGGGTCACACAGCTAGTAAGTGTCTGAGGTTGGATTTGAACTCAGGTCTTCCTGACTCCAGACCCACTGCTCTATCCACTGTACCACCCATCTGCTCCAGTGGTGCTGATATCTACCTTCATTTTTACATTAGAGGGCTTATCTCTTCCTACTAAGAATTTCACCCATGAAATTTTTTCAGTTGGGTCCATTAACTAGCTACAGATATCACAACGCATTTCCCCCTGAGCAAATCTTTACCTCTGCCAACCACCCCAACCTACTCTAGCTTCCCTCAAGAATCAGCTCAGGTGTTGCTTCCTATAGACTCTAAGCCATTCCTCATCTCCCCAGTTGTTGGTATTTTCTCCTTCTTCAAGTTCCCTTGTATTTACTTATATTTGTGGATATCAACTTCACAGGAACAAATGCTAAGCACAATACTTTGCAAGTAGGGCTTAGTAAATATCTGTCAAATTGTATTTGTGACCACTTGAAAAGCAAAATAATAGATAACTTTTATATTGTGTTTAAAAGTTTGCAAAGTTTTTTTTATGTTAATTCAGTGCTCACAACAGCCCTAAGAAGTAGGTACTATTATTGTCCCCACTTTTTAGATGAGGAAATTGAGGCAGCTAGAGGTTAAGTGACTTGCCCAGGGTTATACAGCTAGTAAATGCCTGAGACAAGATTTGAACTCAAATATTCTTGACATCAGGCACCATCGATCGGTCCACTGGCCCACCTAGCTACAATATGTAGAGTAGTACAACAAAGTGGTGGCGGGGATGTTCTAGTTATTTGGGGAGGAGGAACTTCAATTACATCGATTTCTTTCCTGTGGGTAAAAACTTTTTGAGAGCACCCTCTACAGATTTATGCCCTTTTCTTTCACTTTTTGTTCCTTTTCCTCTTTAGTTGAGGAAGAAGAAGAGAATCTCCTGTTAATATTATCACAGAATTTCAGAGTGGAAAGTAGTGTCGGCAGCCATTTAGTCCAACCCTGCCTAAAACTACTACACTACTGACAAGTGATCAACCAGCCTTTGCTCAGAAGCTGTCTAATAACAGGGAACTCACTCCCTCCAGAGGTGGCCTGTTCTGTTTCTAAATACCTCTATTGTTAGGACATAGGAAGTTTTTCTTCCTTCACCCCTAAGTTTGCCTTTAAAACTTCTGCCCCTTGCTTTTAGTTTTGCTCTAGGACCAGACAAAACAAATGTGATCCCTCCTCCACATGACAGCTTTTCAGACATTTAAAAACAGCTATGTTGTGTCCCTTCTCAGTCTTCTCTTCTCCAGACTAAACATCCCCAGTTTCTTCCACCAACCCTCATACAATATTAACTCTTCACCATCTTGATAATATCTTGGACTCAATCCATCTTATACTAACTACCTCAAGCCTGTGTGTGCATATACATATTCATATATTAACCTAATAGCGCTGCCTTTGCAGCCATAAGGTAGATCTTTTCTTTATGTTATCTCTGCTCTTCATGGTTACTTCCATCCTGCGAATGAATACCTTACTTAAAATGTAGCTGCTAAAATACTATATAGTCATTTCTCACTTAAACTGCAGATAAAATCTGCTTCATTTTTATTTAAATGTTAAAAATATATAATCAGAATAGTAGGATGGCTAAGGTTAAAAGTCTTGCTTGAGTTTTTAATTTTGCAGGGTTAGATCAATAATCAAAAAAGCCACTAAACTATAGTATGCATAAGCTTCTAAAAGTTTGTAAATATAATATTCTGTTTTTGAATGTTGATTTCTTTTTCAGGAGATCTCAGCCCTGCTGAGTTGATGATACTGACCATAGGTGATGTTATTAAACAACTGATTGAAGCACATGAACAGGGGAAAGATATTGATCTAAATAAGTAAGTGATATTTATTTTTTTAGTGTCCTAAAAAAAATCTCATTTGTTGACATTGTAGAACTGTTCATGTAATTTTCTAAAACTTCTGACTTTGTCATATGTCATCCTTCAGTCTTGGAAATTTAGGTTTCCTGCTTGCCTCATTCTCAACCTCAATTCTTCCCTTCTGCCCTAGGAGAAAAAGTGATCTTCCTTTCTAAGATTAACTTTTCATACTTATAATCCTATCCCTTTCCTCCTCTGGGACCTGGAGGTAGCTATTATTCCCACTCTTGACATTTTCAGCTTTTTCACTGGGTCTTTCCCTGCTACCAGTTCTTCCTCCCCCCACTATCCTACTTGCATAATAAACATTTCTTGACTAACATGATATCTTTAGCAGCTGCCCTCTAACTATGAACATACTCATACTTTTTCTCTGTGTATTCTCTCCTTTGGACATCTTGTCTGTAGCCGTTAGCTCATTGTGTAAAATTGAAATCTTACATCTCTCCTGAGTTATTGTTTCACATTTTCAGCTACCTTCTGGGTATTATTGTTTGTATGTATGGTCATTCCTTGAAATTCTAAAATCATACTTCTTATTTCTTCACCTAGAGCCAGCTTCACCTGTCTCTCCTGCTAGACTTTACTCTTTCTTTCAGTGGTACCACCATTCACCTTCTTATAATCTTAATGTTCATTTTGATTCTTCCCTTGTAAATATCACTCCACATTAGTTATTGTCTCCTGTTGTTTGTTTCTTTATTGACTAGAATCAGCAGTATTACAATAGTCTGCTTTTTTTTTAAGCCCAGCCTATGCCTACACTCTTCATAAACCTTTCAACCACCATTCCAAACTATAATAATCTCCTTCATCCAAACTCTGATGTAGCAATTGCTGTTTGGACCACTTTAGGAGCTTACTTTATGTTTTGCTATTTTACCTCCTTATTTATCTTTGAATAAATGAATGACTGTGTCCTATGCTTCTTTGTATCCCCCAGCAATTAGCACAATATTTTGCATGACAAATGCTCAGTTTGTTGGTGGATGGTGATAAAGCCCCAAATATCCCTGGTCAAGTAAAAAGTATAATTGACTGCCTTCTAATTTGTATAGTACTTTGGATTTATGGCCTCATTGATGTGTATGCTCCATCCAAAGGTACAAATGCAACCCATCCATATTCATTCTGTGCTGCTCTTGCTCTTATCTTCTCATAAGCCTCAACAAAGGGTCTCTTGAATATGCCAAGGCCCTTCTTCTAGGTCTCTTGACATTGGGCAGATACTAATGGAATTATACCCATTAGTTCATCTCTTGCTCTTACTATGTGAATAACTGTCTCTCTTTTTTTTTTCTTTTTAAATAAATTTCTCTAGTGACATCCACACTACCTCTTCAAGGGAACTCTTCATTGGTAAATGTATACCTGTTCACACCTGCTATGTGCATATCCTTTGCCATTTGGGTTCCTCTGGAGCTTAATTCTTCAGAGACTATCATATTTCTTTACTCTTACATATATGGTGTCACTGAAACAGTCTTGTTGTTAAAGAGAAGCCTTTATTTCAAGAAGAAGCTTGAGGTCATTAAAAGTAGTTTGTAGTTTCCCAGTAGTTACCTAGCCCACTCTTTACCTGTTCAAACCCCTTTATATAAACCCTTGATTCCATTCTATCCCTTTTTCTTCATCAGATTGCTCCTTCTCTGATCCCCTCTTTCTCACTGACATTCAGTGTATCCTTATCTACTGGCTGCTTCTCAGCTGTCTACAAACATGCTCCTGCCTCCCCCATCCTTAAATTCTTATTTGATTTGGCCATTCCTGCTAGCTATTGTACTCTATCCCTGCTCCCTTTTATGGCTAAATTCCTTGAGGGAGCCATTTATCTACACTTGGTGACTCCACTTCCTTTCCTCTCACTTTCTTCTAAACTCTTTGCAGTCTGGCTTCTGACTTCATCATTCAACTGAAACTGTTCTCTCCAAAGTTGCCAGTGATCTCTTAATTGCCAAATCTAATGGCCATTTCTCAGGCCTCATCCTTCTTCATCTTTCTGTAGCCTTAGAGACTGTCAGCTGGCGCTGCTTTCTTCTGGTTTTCCTACCTGTCTTATGGCTCCTCAGTGTCCTTTGCTGGATCTTCCTCTAGGTCATACCCAGCAACTATGGGTAACCCCTAAGGCTCTATCCTGGACCCTCTTTTCTTTTCCCCGTATACTAGCTCATTTGTTGATCTCATCAGCTCCAATAGGTTCAGTCTTCAGTCTCCCAGTCTCACATCACCAACTTGGACATCTCAAACTAGAGGTCCCAAGGACATCTTAAATTCAGCATGTCCCATACAGAACTTAGTGTCCTTTCCCCCTAAATGATCTCCTTTTCCCAATTTCCCTCTTACTGGTCAAGGGCACTACTATCCTTCTGGTCACCCAAGCTCACAATCTCATCACTGTCATCGTTGGCAACTCGCTCACATGCACCCCACATGTCCAATCAGTTGCCAGGTCTTGTCTTTATTTTCTTTTTTGAGGAGTAGGGGGTGGGCGGAAGCAGTCAAGGTTAAGTGACTTGCCTGGGGTCATGCAGCTAGTAAGTGTCTGAGGCTACATTTGAACTCTGGTCCTCCTGACTCCAGGGCCTGGTTTTTACTTTCACAACCTCTTTCATATAAATCCCTCTTACATAGCTGCCACCCTGATGCAGGACCTTATAACCACACACCTGAACTGGACTTTTGGAGTAGCCTCCTGGTTGGTCTTCTTGCCCCAAGTCTCTCCCCTCTCTATTCAGCTGCCAACATGATCTTTTTAAAGTGCAGTTTTGACAGTGTCACACTCCCTACTCAGTAAACTCTGGTGGCTCCCTGTTTCTTCCAGAATCAAGTAGAGAATCCACTGTTTAGCTTTTTGAACATTGGCTTCTTCTTGCCTTTCCGTACTTCTTACGCTTTACTCCCCTCCCTACACTCCATGACCCAGAGACACCAGATTCTCTTATATGTGACACTCAACCTTCTATCTTCCTGCCTTTGCACAGGCTGTCCAGTTGTCTCTCCTCACCTCTGCTTTTTGGCTTCCCTGGCTTCCTTCAAGAAGAAGCTCAGTTAGAATTTTGCCCTTCCCCCTCTCCCTCAGCCTCCTACCACTAGTGCCTTTCCTTCTAGATTACCTCCCACTTACTCTTTTATGTACATACTTGTTAGTATATAAACCCACTTGTTTGTGTGTTGTCACCTCTATTAGAATGTGAACTCTTTGAGGGCATGGATCATGTTTTTGCCTTTCTTTCATTCCCTAGTGCTTAGCACAGTACCTGGCACATACAGTTATCCCTTCCACATCACCACTTTCCCCATCTTGGTTTCCATATATCAAGGGTTGGCATAAGAAATTAAATGGGAATTTTTGAAGAGTTTTGCAGGAGCTATAGATGACATGTGAAGGCCAGAAGATGACACAGAAAAACTTTAGAAACTCAGAAATGCATAAAATATAAGGAAAGTATTGTATAATATCAACATATTTTATCTTTTAATACCATAATAATTCCAACTTCTTCTCTAATATGAAGTAGGTCCAAGAAATTATATGCTGATGTTCCAGATCATGGGGGCACCATATCCCTAACCCCTGCAATGTGGAAGGGATAACTGTAGTGAGTTTTTAATAAATACTTGTTGACTGACAGTTTTGGTCCCAGAACTGAATTTAGATAGGAGACGTTAAAAATGTCTGTTGTTATTAGCTCTCATTCCTTTATTCCTGCTGTCCAGAAACAATATTTTGTCTGTAGTTCCTGTGGAATTAGAGCATAAGTTGTAGGCATCTGGAATTAGAGTTTCATGATTGTTGGTGCCTTCTACAGTAGTAAGACTTACTGGTATCCTAAGGCCCAAGAAAGGCAACATTCAGTTCTCTAAACATTGACCAGTTGAAGCCATTATTGCCACTTGCTAGATGGAAAGGGGTGCATGAGCAGAGTCTTGCCTATAAGTGCCTTAATTGTTTTGGTCATCTGTCTGGGAATGAGAATAATCCTTTTAATGCCAAATGATTCTTTTTCAGAGTGAAAACCAGAACAGCTGCCAAGTATGGCCTTTCAGCCCAGCCTCGACTGGTAGATATCATTGCTGCAGTCCCACCTCAGTATCGTAAAATCTTGGTGCCCAAGTTAAAAGCAAAGCCAATCAGAACTGCCAGTGGGGTAAGCGATAGCTTTGTAGGCTAGTAGTTAGGGATGTGAGCTTGATTGTCTTTAAATTGTGGTACACATGCTGTTCCTCTTGTAAATTGTTGTTTTATTGCTGGGAAGATAAGGCATATACATACATACACACAAAAAAACCACCAGCTATCCGTACAGAGAACATAATATCAAATGAGTGGTGTAGAAAGTGAGTACTGTAGTTGTTCAGAGGTGGGAGAGACAGTTGAGGTAGATGGGAAAGACTTGATGTGAGCTGGGAAGGAAGAATAAGCTTTCGATGGGTAAAGAAGAAAGGATTAGGGAAATATTGTAAGTAAAGGTGGGGAATGTAAAAAGTACTGCAATCCCACCTCCGTATCATCAAATCTTGGTGCCCAAACATTAAATTCCTACTATGTGCCAGGCACTGTGCTGAGCACTGGGAATACACAGAAAGGCTTCTCTGTCCCCAAGGAACTCGTAATCGGATGGAGAAAGACAACAGAAGAAGCTGAAAAGTGGGGTGGGGAGGGCGCCTAGCATGAGGGGCATGAGGAGAACCTGCAGCTCGGTGGGTAATGATGAGTTAGCTGCCCTGGTCCCCCTCCTTAACTGAAGGATCTGGAAGGAGCTCTCCTACCAGAGAGGGGGAGAAAAGGAGGGATCCCCGGGCTAAGGGGTGCTAAGGAGGTATGAGCTTCAGAGTCGATTCAGTGCTGCAGGAAAATGAGTTGCTGGAGACAAAGAGGAAGTCCAGCTTAGCCCAGTGGGAAATGATGACAGTAATGGGAAAGTTTAGAAGAAGGGTGGGTTGGGGAAGAGAGGTCATGTGTTCTGTTTTTAAAATGTTGACTTTCTAAAACCTGGGATGCACTTGTCTCTTATCTCTGCCTTTCAGAATCCTTGTGTAGATAAGACTTAGTTCAGTGTGACTACTTTTGTAAACTTCCCATTTCATCATCTTTACATTTTGTGGTAGCTCTTTGATGTCTCCTTTGTCCCCTTTCCACTCTTTCTCTTGCTTTATGCTTATCTGAGTGAGGGTCATATATGCATTTAATGCAGATTTGTAGGTTTGGATTTGCAGACTGTAATTCTATAATTCTGTGACTTCAAAGTCATTGAGAACATGTGACTTGCTTAGAGAGTTGAGGTAAAAAAGAAAACGTTAAGTGATGCTTTTGTAAAATTGTTTTGTATCTGTACTTGTTACACTCTGGAGCCATTGCACTTCGGAGACATAAATGGAACTAGAGAAGGGCCACTATCTAGAACAGTTTTGGGAGAGAGAAGGGGTGCCGTGGGAGGGTAGTCTGAGAAAATGAGGGCGATATACAGACTACTTGTTATGGAGGTGGGGTAGAAGAGTGATTTTGGTTTTTTATTTTTTACAAATCTTCCCATTACAGATTGCTGTTGTGGCGGTGATGTGCAAGCCCCACAGATGTCCACATATTAATTTTACAGGAAATATATGTGTGTAAGTATGGTGGTTATAATGAATGATGTGTGTCTTCTTTTATCAATAACAGTAGATGCTCATTAATCTCCAAATTGGTTTTAATTCTGATAACTTAAGCTTAGGTTTCATTAGAAACAAAAATTATAATTCAGTTCTTTAAAACAGCCTGTACATGACTTATAAAATGCTCCCATTTTTTAAAAAAATGAATTTTCAGTATGCTTCTGGCTATTTTGCATTTAGTGACTATTGTCATAATATTAACTGAAGAACATATAATGAAATCAGAAGACAAAAGAACACATATTTGTCCTATTAACTGGATAAATCAAACCTGAAAATAGGTATAGACTCTGCTGTGAGTGTTGGAAAATTAAGGAAAATTAAGGGTCAAAAAAAGGAATTATGATAAGGAAAGAATTCTATAGAAATACTTCACCTTTGTCTCCTTGGACTTTAAAATAAAGATAGTTAGTAGGGGCATATGGCTGATCTCAGTTGGTAAGAAGGGAAAGAGGTATTCCTGTATATATTTAAGACCAAACCTTCATTGCTGAGGGCTTAATGGCATCCTGAGGAAAATATTCACAATTTATTGCCATTAAAAATGCCTAAAAATATGATCCATTAGTGACTGTGTCCTTTAAAAGTGCAAGTAATGTTATTCTTTTATGCGTTTCCATAGCTTTCTTGGTAGCAAAACATTCACTGAAGTGGGTGCTGAGTTAGACATTTCTCTTTGTATTTCTGTGATGGAACTCTCTGATTTCAGCAGCATGGAGAATATAAAAACTTGGTTATTATTTGAGCTCTTGAAATAAGGTTTGTAAATCGCATTTTAATCTGTTTTTCATTTTGACAGTTACTGTCCTGGTGGACCTGACTCAGATTTTGAGTATTCAACCCAATCTTATACTGGATATGAGGTAAAATATCTTTGAGTTACTTTATTTATCATAATAAAATGCTTTGTCAGACTTTGTATTCAATGTAGTGTTCCACAAGAATTTTTTTTTAAAGTTAGATGCAGGAAAATCCATCCCCAAATAGAAAAAGCCTACCTTCCCTAGTAAATGATGTATAGGATCATTCAGTGCTGGGAAAAAGATTTAGTGCTCTGATTGGGCAGAATATTATTGTTCTCTTTTTGAAAGGGAAATAATTACTTTAGAAGCTTAATTGTAGAAAACACTAGCCTAAAATTACAAGTACTTAGAAATTTTTCCTTAGTATGTGAAGATGAATATAACTTTGCTGTTCGCTTCTTATGGCCAGTGGGAACAGAGTGGAAATAACTTCTTTAACAGAAGTTATAGTGTCTGTACTTTGAGTTACTCGTGATTGTGTACAGTTCTGTTTTCCACAGGAGTCAGTGTTCTATTCCTTTGCTGCTTTGGATTTTTTGCTGTATCTACCATATTATTAATTTTCTTCATTATTTCATCATTCTTTTTTTCATGCTATTTTAAAATTTTTTCTTAAAGTGATTTTTTAAAAAAACTCATGCAATATCTTGGGGTATTTTAAAATGTAAGGTGGTGATAATTATGCTAACAATCTCCATTTTCTGCAAAGCAGTCATAATTTTGAGGAAAAAAGGAAAATTCCATTCCAGTTGTTTTCTCTAGATTGCCTCTAGGTTATCCCCTACCTGTTTATGTACTGTCCTTTGTGTCCTGTTGCCTTGGGTTGCTTCCCCTTTTTCCACTTCATGCTACTACCTGTTCCTTCTGTGAAGAGTAGAGTTGTTAGGTAAACTGATTCCATCTCTGACTAGTTAGAGTATTTAAAGGAGAGGGAGGAGGTAGATTGGGTTGACTGTGAGGATGTTTCTATGTTTTTATTGTATAGATATTTCTTAAGAGTACTGGGATGAAATAAAATGCATTCGGGGGTATCTTTTAAAAACTGAGCTAGTGATTTTTTTTTATGCAGAGAGATGAACTCTAAAAAGCTATATCAAAATCTATTTTATCTCATTTCATTATTACTTAGATTTAGTGTGTAGTGTCAGGTGCTTTGTAAAACAAGTTAGATATTAATATCTTGTGGTCATTTCTTTGGCCAACTTTGCTACCTATCTTCTTATTTTCTTCTAATCATCTTTTCCCTCTTTCACCTGTATACTACTTATCTTCAGCTTTCAAAACACTTGTACGTTCTGTTCACCTCTCCACATACCCTTTTGGACTGTTAAATCTGTGTGTGATGTAAGAATTGCGTCACACTAGGGAGAAGTAAGAGGCAGCATTGTATAGTGGAAGGAGTGCTGGACTGTGTACCCAAAGACATGGGTTCTCGTCCCAGTCAGTATGACCAAAGAGTTTCACTCTTAGGAGCTTCAGTTGCTTTCAGCCATTCAAATGAGAGGATCAGCAAAGGGTATGAACAGTTTTCAGATGAGGTAATCAAAACTATATGTGACCATATGAAAAAATGCTCTGACTCACTCTTGATTGAAGAAATGCAAATTGAAACAATTCTGAGGTACTGCCTCATACTGTTGAATTGGCTAATAGGACAGAGGAAGAAAGTGAGAAATGCTGGAGGGGATGTGGGAAAAGTGAGATATTAGTGCACTGTTGGCGGAGTTGTGAACTGATTCAACCATTCTTTAGAGTAATTTTGGAACTGTGCCCAAGGGGCTATGGAGCATGCCCTTTGACCTAGTGATGCCACTACTAGGTCTGTATCCCAAAAGAGATTTAAAAAAAAAACAGGAAAGGGACCTATATGTACAAAAATATTTATAGCACCTCTTTTCTCGTGTCAGCGAATTGGAGGTTGGGGGGGTGCTCATTGATTTGGGAATCACTGAACAGGTTGTGCTATGGGATTTTGATGGAATGCTGTTGTGCTGTGAAAAATGATGAGCAGGATGGCCTCAGAAAAACTTGGAAAGACTTGCATGAGCTGATGCAAAGTGCAATGTCCTGTGTACAGAGTAACAGCAGTGCTGCAAGATGATCAGCTGCGAATGACTTAGCTATTCTCAGCAATACAGTGATCCAAGACAACTCTGAAAGACTTATGGTAAAGGGTGGTATCCATCCCCAGAGAAGGAACTGATGGTGTCTGAATACAGATTGAAGTGTACTTTTTTTACTTTATTTTTCTTGAGGGTTTTTTGGGGGGTTGGTTTTTGTTTTTTGTTTTTTGGTCTTTGTTTTCTTTCATATCATGACTGTTATGGAAATGTTTTGCATGACTACACGTGTATGACCTATATTGAATTGCTTGCCTTCTCAGTGACAGGGGCTGGGTGGGAAGAAGAGAGAGAATTTGGAATTCAAAATTTTAAAAATGAATGTCAAAAATTGTTTTTACATGTAACTGGGGAAAAAGAAAATACTAAACAACAACAACAACAAAATGAGGGAATCAGACTAGGTGATCTTTAGAGTCTTAATATATTCCTTCTCTAACATGTTAAAGCTATAATCCTGCTATGCAAATCAGTGGTTGTTCAACAGATAGGTGATCCAGAGAAACATCCTATAACTAAAATGCTTGCAACATTGGGTGGTGGTTAAGCAGATATTAATCCCAGCTGAAGGGGGGGGCGAATAGAGAAAGGGAGGGGTTAGGGAGAAAAGAAGTAAGAGGAGGAGAGAGGGAAGGAGAGAGAGATGACTATTTACTTTTTTTACTTTTAATCTACATTTATTTGAAAATTGACAGTAAATTAGATGACCAAGAAAAAGAAACTTTGAATACTTTTCCTTTTTTTATTTAGCCAACTTCCATGAGGGCTATCCGTGCCAGATATGACCCTTTTCTCCAGACAAGGCACCGAATAGACCAGGTAAATATGTTAAAACCTTTTAAAAACCATTTTCCATCAGTAATAAAAGAGTTAAGAACTTAATAATAAGAGATGGTGGTTTAGCACAGTGCCTGGTATGTGGTAGCAACTTAATAAATGCTTTATTGATTGATTCAAAACATAACTGGTGAATTTAGGCTAGATCTAGATTCAGAAACAACTGTAGTTTCCCTCTTTATGTAATGGATCATTGATTGACAGGTGAGAGTAGAAGACCTTGTAATACCTATTGACATTTTAGATAAATGAGAAACACCATTTCCTTCAAGGGATGTTGACTTTTTTCATTTCTAAAGGCCCCTAGTGTATTTTACTGCATTTTGTTCCATTTCTCCATGTTTTCACCTCTCCACTTTGGCTCCCATGAACCTGATGAAAAATGTAGTATATTGTAGGTAGGCTGACCAAACTATGCACTTTTTTTTTTACCCTGGAATTTTGTTTTAATTGTCCTGATATTATTAGTATAAATAATGTGCAAAGATGCAGTATGACATAGCAGGTAGGGAGCCAGTCCTGGACCTAGGAAGGCCTCTGATATATAGGCTTTGTGAACCTAGGCAAGTCACTTAACTCCTTAGTGCCTTCAGGCAACTATGAATGAATGAATGAATGAATGAATGAGCATTTAGTAAGCATTTACTGCATGCCAAGCTCTGTGTTAAGTGCTAGGGATACAACTAAAAAGCCAAACAGCCTCTGCCCTCACGTTGTGACACACCTAGTGGAACTAGAGTTTGAAGAAAAGGAAGGCTCGTATGCAGTGACTTGATTTGGAGGTGTCTGAGAAGTGGCTTAGTGACCTGGTTTTGGGCAACAGTATGTGAAAATTCACCTCTTAGTGCCCAGGGTCCTAGAAGCAGGATTCTTAGTTCCGGTGGGAGGTGAAGGAAGGCTGGAGTGCAAAAAATTGCACTGATAGGAGTTTCCTCTGGTAATTCTCTACACCAGTAAAAACCATAGGTCCATTGCCTTAACAGCAGCAACAAGAAACAACCAAAAACTACCTTTAGATTTATATAGTTACATACAAGAAGGCAAATTTAATGCTTGATGTAGAACAAAATATATATATAGGAAATATTTACACTTCACATGTAATCTCAAAACTATACTCAATAAATAAAACCTGACATTATCCTATATGTACAGCTTTGATGATAGTTATGAAGGACATTTATGAGTAAGGGTGGAGGCTCAGAACATTGTAACTTGAGAAGTCTGAAGAAAAAATGACCTGAGAACCATTACTTCTCAAATTGCAAGCCTGCTGGTAGTTTTACTAGCCCAGATCCAGAAGCTAATTCTCTCCCGGATATTCTTCTAGCCCTTATGAACACAGATAGACCATTGGTGCTTTGCTAGGCACTCCCATTCTCCCTTCATGCAGAGAGCGGGACATGCTTATCCTAGAGCAGTGTCAGCAGCCCCGACCAAGAGAACAGGTTATACAGGCTACTATATAATATATCTTCTAGGTGCAAGGTTTCTTTGAAGGCCAGATCCTATCTATAAGTATGCCCTCGAAATCATGCTTCTTAGAGCACCTCCTCTGAAGAAAACCTGGAGTAGATTAGGAATAGAGGAAAGAAGAAAGTTGAATAATAATAACTAGCAAGAGGTAGTGCTATTATTCTGTCTCCCACTACTAAATGGAGGCAGTAATTTTTATGTTTTGTGTTGTTTGTTTTAACCTGAGACAGACAACTATCTAAACCAGTAGTTCTCAAAGTGTGGTCCAGAGATCTTGAGTCTTGAGTCCTTGAGATACTTTCAAGGGATCCATAAGGTCAAAACTATTTTCATAACAAATATCAATAGATATGAATAATTTTTAAGAGTATGAAAGGGTCCTGAGACTAAAAAATTTTGAGAACGACTAATCTAAAATCCTGCCCTTAATTAGCTCTAGCTTTAAGGGTAAAGGAGAGAAATGTTGTCCTTTCTCAGCATCATATAGCTACCAAATGGAGATGCTTATCATGTAGTTTGTAAAGGGTTCCTTCTCTGGAATTCTCATAACTGTTTACAAGGACCAAAAAGAGAACAAAACAGGCCTTTGAGTCATGTATGTGTGGCAAATGAAATTTGAGCACTTTGGGAAACTGTTGCTGTCTGCTTTTATCAAGTTTAAAAATTTGCAAAAAGCTCATGCAAAGATGAACTTAATGATTTCTGCTCATGAATGGAATCTTTGTTTACTTACTGATGGTTGAATTGTAGTCGATGAAACAGAAAATTGTTCACAGAATTATCATAATTTCTAGTTTCTAATTTTTAGCAGGAGAAATAATGCTTCTTCATAGCTTGTCTAGTGATTAGAATAATTTTGCTTTTCATACTTTGCTTTCTGAAAATTGAAAACTAAAACTTCTATAAGTACTTAAGCCACCCTACTTTCTCTTCTGTATCACTGTAATTTACTTTTTAATTTGGCAGTTCTTTATTTTTTCCTACCTCTTCAATTTTCCATTAGCATATATTCCTAATTCATAGCATACATACCTGTACTTCTTTTTGTTTTCTACCCTCTTTTTTGACATCCCCTTAGTTTTATCTTAATTGAGTTGTTCATTATTTATTTAATAATTCCTTTTACCACATTCTAGCTTTTCAATTGCTTTTTCTTTTCACATGCTTGGAGCACTTCTTATTTGAATCAACTCTTTCACAGAATTAAGTAAAATGTATATAGATGGTTTCTAATTTTTCAATTCCAGTACTAATGAAACATTTCACAATACAAAATCTAGGAATTTAAGGCACTATTGTCATTGTCTTTTATCATAACTAGTGAATTTTATTTCTTTCAGTTGAAACAACTGGGTCACAGTGTGGATAAAGTAGAGTTTATTGTGATGGGTGGAACATTTATGGCCCTCTCAGAAGAGTACAGAGATTATTTTATCCGAAATTTGCACGATGCCTTATCTGGACATACTTCAAACAATGTATCTGAAGCAGTCAGGTGAGAGTTCTTCGTTTCACAATAGAAACAATTTTTTCTAAGTGCAGACAGTCATTTTAAATATTTTCAACATCTGGTGCTTAAAGCTCTGTAAGGAAACATTCTTATTGCTTAAAATCTTTTTTTAATGGATTTTGTGCAAGTGAGATTTTGTTGATATATATCCTCTTTAAAAAAAGTAATATGGTCCATTGGTAAAAGGATGTACTTCTTCATCTAACTAATGATGTAAAAATAGTGTATGAGCATACTCACAGTATTCTTCGGATTAGTCTAAACTGCAAAGAAGAGTTGAGGTTCCAAACATCACGAGGTAAAAAAAAGGTATACACTTAGAAGGGAATGGAATAAAATGTCAGAACTGGAAGTGACAACCTTAAGAGATTTTTCGCTTAGAAATACTTGGCTACTTCAAATTCAGTGAAAATCATGTTGTTTTGCTTACCTTAAATAGATTCTGTTTATTTTCAACTCATTTACCATTTATAGATAATAAAGCATAAGAGAATTACATGATTCTCTTAAATGAAGGGATAAGGTCATCTTATGTTGCTTAATAACTCAGACCATTGATTTGCTTTTTCTTGATTGTGTTTTTTAAAACTTGATGACTTTTTGGTTTTTACTCACAATCATATATATGTATGTGCATATATATATATATATATATATTTTTTTTTTTCCCCCTCTGCACCTACCCAATGGATATTCTTGTAAGAAAGACTGTAAAAGAAGGGGGAAGAAGAAGCAGTTGGGTATAACTGAGGTTGATATACATCAACCAAGTCTGACAGGTTATGTAATATTGCATACCCATAGTATTCCACCTCTGCAGTGAAAGGAAGGAGGTGCATTTTCTCTCAGCTCTTTACCAGAGCCAAG
The DNA here is from genome assembly GCF_003287225.1 of Phascolarctos cinereus. Classification (NCBI taxonomy): domain Eukaryota; kingdom Metazoa; phylum Chordata; class Mammalia; order Diprotodontia; family Phascolarctidae; genus Phascolarctos; species Phascolarctos cinereus. The sequence continues at coordinate 145,736,742 of NW_027555625.1, read as the reverse complement.
CTGGTCATTGTGATTATACATTCATTTTTGTTTTAGCATTCTTTCTATTTATGTTTTTGTGATTGTGTATGTTTTTTTCCTCCTAGTCTTTACTTTTTCCTTCCCCCAAAGAACCTATCCCTCTTCCCACCTATCACTATCCTTTCAGTCACTCAGGTTTGAAATCTTGGAGTTATCCTTGCCTCTTAACTCTCCCTTATCCTGTATATCCAGTCAGTTGCCAAGTGTTGTTGACTCTACCTCCACAAAAATTCTTACTTTTATTCCCTTCTTTCCATTTCATATGGCCATTACCCACGTCATTTCTCACCTAAATTATTCCATTAGCCTCCCAATTGGTTTCTCTGCCTCCAGTCTTTCTTTCCAGTCCATCCTACATGTGGTTACCAAAATGATATTCCTAAAACACAGGTCTGACCATGTCAATCCTCTGCTTAATAAACTCCCTAATATCTCTGGGATCAAATACAAACCCCTCTCTTTGGCTTTGAAAATTCCTTGTAACAGAAATTTGGAACTATGCCCAAAGGGCTATAAAACTGTGCATACCCTTTGATCCAGCTGATAGGTCTGTATCCCAAAGACATCCAACAAAAGGGAAAAGGACCTATTTGTACAAAAAATATTTATAGCAGTTCTTTGTGAGGTGGCTAAGAATTGGAAATCAAAGTGATTCCTATCAGTTGGGGAATGGCTAAACAAGCTGTGTTATATGATTATAATGGAATATTATTGTGCTATAAGAAATTATAAGCAAGATAATTTAAAAAAGAAAACCTGGAAAGACTTACATGAATTGATGCATAGTGAAGCGAATAGAACCAGGAGAATGTTGTACATGGTAACAACAATATTGTTCAGTGAAGAACTGTGAATGACTTAGCTCTTCTCAACAATGCAGTGATCCAAGACAATCCCAAAGGACTAATGAATCATACTGTCTGCCTCCAGAGAAAGAACTGATATTGATTGAATACAAACTGAAGCATGCTATTTTTTACTTTCTTTCATTTTTTCCTTTTATTTGAGTCTTCTTATACAAAATGACTGATATAGAACTATTTTAAATAATTGCATGTTTATACCAAAACCAAAAACTCATAAACTGGCCCTGACCTACGTTTTTGGCATTATTATACGTTATTCCCCAACATGTATTCTTTGATCCAGCCCTGCTTGCCTTTTTGCTTTCCTCACATGTGATACTCCATTTCCTTTTTTTTAAAAAATATTTTTATTTATTTTGTTAGATATTTTCCAATTGCATATAAAAAATCAATGATCATTTTCTAAAATTTTATTTATTTTTTTTATTTTTGGTTTTCAGCATTCACTTTTATAAAATTTTGAATTCTAAATTTCCCCCCCTCCCCAAGAGGGCATACAATCTGATATAGTCTATACAGGTACAAACATATTAAATATAGTTCCACATTAGTAATGTTATGAAAGAAGAATCAGAGCAAAAAGGCAAAACCATGAGAAAAAAAAAGAGAGAGAGAAAATAGTATGCTTCGATTTGCATTCAGACTCCTTAGTTCTTTCTCTGATATGAATAGCATTTTCCATCATGAAACTTTTGGAATTGTCTGAGGTCATTGCATTGCTGAGAAGAGCTAAGTCTTAACAAGTCAGTCATCACCCAGTGTTGCTGTTACTATGTACAGTGTTCTCCTGGTTCTACTCACTTCACTCAGCATCAGTTCATGCAAATCTTTCCAGGTTTTTCTGAAGTTTATTACTTTTTTTTTTTTTTGGCTAGGCAGTGGGGTTAAGTGACTTGCCCAGGGTCACATAGCTGGTAAGTGTTAATGTGTCTGAGGTCAGATTTAAACTCAGGTCCTCCTGATCAAGGGCAGGTGCTCTATCCACTGCACCACCTAATGGACCTTTTGTTCTTCCAGATGAATTTTGCTATTATTTTTTCTAGCTCTATAAAATAATTTTTTGGTAGTTTGATTGGTATGGCACTGAATAAGTGAATTAATTTAGGTAGAATTGTCATTTTTATTATATTAGCTCATGCTACCCATGAGCAACTGATATTTTTCCAGTTGTTTGGATCTGACTTTATTTGTATGAAAAGTGTTTTGTAATTGTATTCTTATAGTTCCAGGGTTTGTCTTGGCAGGTAAACGTTCAGATATTTTATATTGTCTACAGTTACTTTAAATGGAATTTCTCTATCTCTTGCTGCTGGGCTTTGTTAGTAATATATAGAATTGCCAATGATTTATGTGAGTTTATTTTTATCCTACAACTTTGCTAAAGTTATTAATTATTTCAAGTAGTTTTTTAGTTGATTCTCTAGGATTCTCTAAGTATATTATCATATCATTTGAAAAGGGTGATAACTTTATTCCTTCATTGCCTATTCTAATTCCTTCGATTTCTTTTTCTTCTCTTATTGCTAAAGCCAACATTTCTGGTATAATATTGAATAACAGTGGTGATAATGGATGTCCTTGTTTCACCCCTGACCTTACTGGAAATACTTCTGGCTTATCCCCATTACATATAATACTTGCTGATGGTTTTAGATAGATGCTACTTATCATTTTAAGGAAAACTCCATTTATTCCTATACTTTCTAGTGTTTTTAATAGGAATGGGTGTTATATGTTGGCAAAAGCTTTTTCTGCATCTATTGAGATAATCATATGATTTTCTTTTAATTTATATGCTCAATTATATTGATAGTTTTCCTAATATTGAACTAGTCTTGCATTCCTGGTATAAATCCGACCTGTTCATAGTGTATTATCCTTGTGATAAGTTGCTGTAATCTCTTTGCTAATATTTTATTTAAATTTTTTTGCATCTATATTCATTAGGGAAATTGGTCTATCATTTTCTTTCTCTGTTTTGGCTCTTCCTGGTTTAGGTATCAGTACCATATTTATATCATAAAAAGAATTTGGTAGGACTCCTTCTTTGCCTGTTTTTCCAAATAGTTTATATAGTGTTGGAATTAATTGTCCTTTAAATGTTTGGTAGAATTCACTTGTAAATCCATCTGACCCTGGCAGTTTTTCCTTAGGGAGTTCATTGATGGCTTGTTCAATTTCTTTTTCTGACATAGTGTTATTTAAGTGTTTTATTTCTTCTTCTGGTAATCTGGGCAATTTATATTTTTGTAAATATTTATCCATTTCACTTAAATTGTCAGATTTATTGGCATAGAGTTGGGCAAAATAGCTCCTAATTATTGTTTTAATTTTGTCTTCATTGGTGGTGAATTCACCCTTTTCATTTTGAAACTGGCAATTTGGTTTTCTTTCTTTTTTAAAATCAAATTAATCATAGGTTTATCTGTTTTATTCTTTTTTTTCATAAAACCAGCTGTTTATTAGTTCAATAGTTTTCTTAATTTCAATTTTATTAATCTCTCCTTTAATTTTCATAATTTCTAATTTGGTATTTAATCGAGGATTTAAAATTTGTTCTTTTTCTAGCTTTTTTTAGTTGCACACCCAATTTATTGATCTGCTCTTTTTCTCTTTTATTCATGTAATCATTTCTTTCCCCTTTCCCCCCCATTTCCCGTAGGGTAAGATAGATTTCTGTACCCAGTTGAGTATGTATGTTATTCCTTCTTTGAGCCATATCTGATGAGAGTAAGGTTCAAACAATGCTTGCCTCCCTCTCTTCTTTCTCTCGACTGTAATAGGTCTTTGCGCCTCTTCCTGTGATGCAGTTTACCCTTTTCTGCCTCCTCCTTTCCTCTTCTCTCAGTACAATCCTTTTTTTCACTCCTTAATTAATTTTAATAATAATTCTAATTATTAGGAGGCTTTTTTATATGGTTGTTTTGAATGATTTATATTTTTTCCTTTTAGATCTGTTTGTTTATATTCTTTGACCATTTTTGTTTATGGGGGAATAGTTCTTAATCTTATATATTTGAATCTGTTTCATATATCTACAAATATACATTTGTTTGTATGTATGCATGGATACCAGATCTTTTTCAGAAAAACTTGCTATAAAGATTTTTCCTAGTTAACTATTTCCCTTCTAATTTTAATTGCATTTATTTGACTTGTGCAAAAAACTTTTCAGTTTTATGTAATCAAAATTGTCCATTTTATCTTTTGTGATTTTCTCACTCATTTGGTAATGAATTCTTTCCCTGCTCATTGCTGATAAGAGGAATCTTGATAAAAGCAATGTGGTATAATAAAGATTGGAAACATTAGAAGGGATATATGGGAACTGAGTTCAACAACAGAACAAGTATAGTTTCCCAGAAGAGTTGATTAGTCTAAATGACATTGTCATTGTGCATACAATGCAGTCCCACCAGTTTTTTAAAAGTAATAGCTTTTGGTGATTACCAAAATTAGACATAAAAATCACAGATTGGGAGATGAAAAGGCATTGGCAGAGAGATCTGAGTCATCCAAACACCAAAACGTTAAGAGTGTAGAACAACCTGGTCATGCTTTTTAGATGATTTTATTCTTTATTAATCAGTACTGCCCAAAAGCAGTTTTGTGCTCAGTCTTTAATGCTCCCTAACTATTCTCAAATAGAAGCTATTTAAAATGAATTACTCATCAGGGATTTTTTCACGAGTAGATGAATCAGTATTTCTCCCTATGGAATCTGTAATTCATTACAATCTTTTCATTTCTCTTATAATCTTCTTTGACTTGATTCGATATGTTCTTTGATGGATTGTTGCCTTGAATGTGGTAGAGAGAGTAAAGGTTTTGCTAGGCCTTGGCTGAGTTGAGTGTCATGTGTGGTTGTAGCCTTGGAGACCCCTGAATGGAGTAGGAGAAAAACCAAGCTAAAAGGCTGAATTTTGCTTCAACCTTGCTCTGAATTTGACAGACTTCAAATTATCTTAGTATCTCTGGATGTCAGCTCTCTCCTAGACTTAAGGCTTCCCAAACAATTTTCTGGTTCAGCCTGACTTTTTGTCTACCAGTCTGTACTTCAGTTGAAATTAGGAGAAGCAGCCAGCTACAAGATATGTTGAAGGATGGTTTTTAATGACTACTTATAATTGAACATATATTAAATACTAGAAAACTTAATTCTGTATAACACATAGGAATTTATTTTACAGGTCTCACAGAGAAAGGTCAAAGATAGTATATTACCAAGAAGGAATAATTTTCAAATCCTAGCTGCTTGTCCTTCCCCTCTTTATTCCACTCACCTCACTGGACCTAGCCTTCAGAATTGTTCATTGACTAACATGAGTGGCTTCTGACTATATTTTTAATAGATGGGTCTATTTTCTAGCTGTTGTAGCTCATCTTCTGCAGGATGCTAGAGAAATCTTGATTTGCAAAATGAAAATAGAATTGTAGAAAATAACCAGAATAAAAGTTTATTGCATCTATAGAATATTAACTACTAACTTTCATTGTTTCTTCCATTTCCCTTCCTGCAACTGAATTAACAAAGGTAATGGTGGTTTTTTTTTAAACCCCTGAAGAAAAGCATTTTGAAATGAAGTTGAAAATAATTATGTGAGGGCTAGTTTGTATTCCTGTCCCTTGTGCCCTCTATAAACCTCCACTCATGAAGAGACGTTATCTTGCCTGCAGCAGCTTCCTGTATCCTTGATTGGGTCTTTGATGCTCTCCCCTCCAGTAGAAAGATTAGCTTGTAAATTCCGCTGGCCTCATCCTGTGATTGCCTCTCCCGTATACAGAATTCACATTTGTGCAGTTGCTTTCCCAGTGGTGTTTTCAGTGAGTCACTGGTGTGTCATTTGGCAGTGAACTTGCTGACTTAATGGCATGAATTCTAAGAAATGGGATTTTTTAGTATATAGGTTAAGTGAGGTTTTATGTTGGCAACTATGGCTTCATCTGAGCTGAGAATTCTTTTGTTTTGCCTAATTAAATGCCTTTTTAGTGTATCAGTACTATTGTCTATTGAAAGCTAAAAATATCAGTAGGCTAAGTCTTTTACTTCCTGATGGAATTTGTTAACCAGAAAAGCAATAAAATTTGGTTACATTTTGGGTTAGTGCTGTCCTTTAGTGAATGCACAAATTGATTACTGTTGCATCTTGTTATCTTCATGTAGCATATTACTGTTGATACTGTAAAGTTTATACTTAGAATGGAAAGTTCCCACAGAATCTTGAACTTTATCTGATAAGTAAAAAACAAAACAAAACAAAACAATGCACTCTATTTTAAGGTTCCTGGGTACAATTTGGAGATAATTCATTTAATTGTATTGATTGCTTAGGGAAAGCAGATTCGCTTTTAAATAATAATAGAATCATTGAATTTTAGAGCTGAAAGAGACCTTAGACATCTTATAGCTGAACCCTCTCTTTTTATGACCGAAAAAACTGAGGCCTACATTGGCAGAGAACATGAAAGCAAACTAAAACCTGAATTATTCTGGTCCTAGTCCTGTTTGATAATCTTTTCCCTGGTGTGGGGTGTTAGGTGGAGTGTGGAGTTGTGGTCCTTCATAGTCCTCACCAATATCAGCTCTTTCTGAACATTGATGTTTCTTGACACTTATGATTATTTCATGCTTTTTCATTCTTCTTATTACTTGTCCTTGCTTCCTTTTTCTGTACATCTCTTCTTCCACATCTAAATTAATCAGAGAATTCGTTGTTATCTTTTTATTTTCAGTTGCCTAATCCAGCTTCTCTGTCTCACACACAAACACACATCTATCTACTCCCCTTTATTCCCACGGTATTACAGACCCTCAAAACCACCAGTACACTCTTTCTGCCTCCAATTTTTCCTCCCTTCCAATCCATCCTTCATGCTTCTGCCATAATCTTCTTTCTTTTTCAGTACATCTGGTCATAGTCTCTTAATAAGAACCCTGAAATTGCTATTCTTTATCAAAGTTCATACTGTTTAACCTAACAATCAAGGCCCTTTATAATCTAATCTTACCTTCTCTTCAACTTTCTCATGGTACTCTATACCCACATGATGATGATGATGATGATGGTAATGACAAACATTTATATAATGCTTTAAAGTTTTCCAAATCATTTATAAACGATCTCATTTGATTCTCACAATAGTCCTGTAACGTAAGTATTAAAAATGGATTTTAGCTGGGAAATGTTCCACCAGTGCAAGTCACCTGCGGCTTATAGAGGTTAAGTCACTGAAATAAAGAGTTTGAAGGGAACTGGGTAGTCACATAGTCCAACCCCTAACATAAAAGAAATCACCTGTATAATATACCCAATGAGTGGCATCCATCTTCTGTTTTAAAGACTTCTCATGAAGGGTAGCTGATTACCTCTAAAAGGAATACACTCTAGGATGGCAATAATTTTAAGGAATGTTTATGTTTAACACAAATTTGCCTCTCTGTGGCTTCTACCTGCTTCTCCTGGTCCTGTCCTCTGAGGCCAAGTGGAACAAATCTAATCTTTCTTCTATGGGTTAGGCCTACAAATTTTGAGGGAACTATCATGCTTCCTCCTCCCAACACCACACTCCCAAATCCTTTCTTCTTAAAGTTACACATCTCCAGTTCTCTCAAGAGATGTTCATATGGCATGTACTCAAGGCCCTTCCTTTACCATTCTTTTTATCCTCCTCTGTACTCTTAGCACTATTCCTGTTTGTAAGCACTCCAGCTTTTAAAAAAGGCAAGAGTTTCTCTACATTGTGGCTCAAATTCTGCCTTGGTATGAGTGGGACTAGATTTTTAGCTCACGTTAACATAGTGTTTTAAAGTTTACAAAGTACTTCATGTACATCTCCTCATTTTAGTCTCTCAACTGTCTTGCAAGGTTAATGCTATAGGTGTTATTCTTTTTTTACAGGTAGGGAAATGACCAGTCAGACTTACTTAGGGCTACAGGGTGAGTAGGTGTCTATCTGCTCAGTTCATTTAAACACAGACTGTTCTGACTGTAAGACCAGTGCTCAGTCCATCACATCAGGCAGTTTTACCCCATCCAGGGAGAAGACTAGGATTAGTTTGCAATCTGGAACAACTGTATGACTGGGTTTAAGAACCAAAACCAAAAAATTTTAAAAAAATTAAAAAAGAGCCAAAACCAGAATCACCAAATTAGCCATGTTTTAATCAACAGAACAAGGGTAGGAAACAAAAAACCAAGTATAGTACGGGAAGACAGAAAAGCAAATAGTACCAGAAAGGAAATTTGATATGGGTGGCAGTATAATACCATGAAGAAAATGCTGAATTTGGAATCAAAAGACCTGAGTATGAATCTTAGCCCTGCTACATACTATCTTGAAACTTTGAGTAATTCATTTAATTTCTTTGTGCTCCAGTTTCCTTATCTGTAAAATGATGACTTAAAGTCAATTCCATCTCTAAATCCACAAGTCATATTCAATCACTAGCCCTCTAGGCTCTCTGTCTCTTTATCAAGTAATTGACCAATTTCCAGGGCACATGAATTGGGATGAAGAGGTTTTTGTAGGATGGAAGTTCGGTTAATGATACTTGGTTTAGGGGGCAAACTCAGAAAGCCAGTTTAGGCAAACCCCACCTGGTCAAGGACTTTCAGGAAGCAAGGGCAAAGAATAATATCAAAATGCCAACAAATCCTAATATAAACATGAATCCAATATTCAATTCCATGATACATAAATTTTATGAAAGGGAAATTCCACTTTTATTATATAATGCTATGATTAAGTATTTTAATATGGCATCTTAAGCTATGCAAAACGCTTTAAATATATTATCTCATTTGATTTGGCATGGTTTTAAAAAAATATTGACTGGCAAATCTATTGTTTTTATTTCTCAGATTAAAAGCAGAGCCTTTTCATTCAGACCACATATCTAAGGCAGTATAACTTAACAAAAACAGATCTCCCTAAGCGTGTGACAAAAGAGAAAATAATCTTGACTTGTAAACCTAAATTTAGAAGGTCACAGAAACAAATATGAACCAAAAGTAAGGGGATAAATTGGTTCAGCATGTTCTTTTGTTTGTATTGTACATGTGTTGTGTGTGTAAAATTTGTTCAGAACAGTAGTAGCTTGGGAATGCTCTCAATTTACTTGTGTTAAATGTAGTGAATATGATTTTGGTGTTTGGAAAGGATTTCAGTGGTGTATTGGGAATGGAAAAATTAAACTTTTTCAATTTTATTTTATTTCATTGTTGTATGTTACATTAATCTGAAGGAAAGGATCTCAGGCTGGTCGAGGCTTGGCATAAATGAGAATGATCAGTCAGTTATGATTACTATGGGTTTTACACACATTTTCATTTCTATGTGCAACATACTATATTGGCAAAGCGGGTAATGTCTGTAACAAGGACAATAAATTAGCCATCTCTGATTATAATTCAGACAAGCTGATTAGCCTTGGTTTTTCCTTGATTATAAATAATTGTGATGACCATTAATAAATGAAATGGATATTTGTATTTCACAAATAAGTTTGAATTTTTATGTGTTGAATTTATAAAACAACTAAGCTTGGTTATTATTTTTTTTATGGAAACAATAGTGATTAGAGCCGATACTAGGGAGTAGACGAGGTCGGTCTGTCCACCTAGGATATGCAGCTGGATGTTACTTTTTAATAAATCCCTATGTTTTAATGTTAAAAAATTCAACTTTGCACTGCATATACATTTATGATAAATTGGTTAATTTTCAAACCTTATAGCTACAGATATTTTATTATAGCTCTGCCTAAGTCAGTATACAAAGCATTATTCAAATTAACATTTAATTTTGGGAATTTAAGTAGAAACAGAAGAACAATACACTATTTTCGTAATTATTCCCCAAAGCAGATAAATGCTAATATTGATACTAGTGAGTTCAGTTTCTATTAGCAACTGAGGAATGAACAAGCAGTGAGCTAATTGCATAGATTATTAGGAGAATCATTATTTCAAGAAATAATACAGTAGAAAACATGGCTGTATTTGGAGTCAGAGAATTGAATCCTCAAACTTTTTCACTTAACTACTGGTGTAGAGAAATGATACGGAGACTTCTCTGGGTTTTTTTTCCTTATCTGTAAAACGAGGCACTTACAATATATTTGATTCTATTCTCTATTACTTGTATCTTTTTAGTATGATGGACATAAATTCTTAAAAGAGAGGAAGCAGCCTAGCATGCAAAATGGGTTTTATTCGTAATAGAGTATTAGGAAAGTTCTGACTGGAAGCATTGAGAAGAATGACTGGTGGGAGGGGATATGATTAAAATGTTCCAGTCTAGGTTCTTTCCCCAACAATCTTTATTTACTTCTTGCAGGTGATTTGCTTTTCTCTATCTCAGAGGTGATCAGCACATAGAATATTGACTAAAGTAATTGGAAGATATTCTGGTATTTAGCAGCCTAATATCTTGATATTAAGAAAAAAGGTATCAGACTGAAAGATTGATAATTATTATGTGCTGTTTCTAAGATTAGCAGCCTGTAAGAGAAAGTGCACACTGTAAAATACTTTCATCGAGTAATTCACAGGGAGGGAGATAAAATTCATATAGATATCTTTCATTTAAACATGATAATGATTTGTAGGACCAGGAGGATGATTTTATATCAGAAACCACTGCTTCCAAGAGAAGTATGGTTGCAGAAGCACTGGATTCTCGGTTGGAGAAGAGAAATCTTGCTTTAGGAGTAGGCAAGAATTTCCTGTAATTGGAAAATGTGGCACAATTTTAGGTTTGTTTTACAGGTACTCTGAAAGAAGCCTCACAAAATGTATTGGTATCACCATTGAGACGCGACCAGATTATTGCTTGAAGAAGCATTTGAGTGATATGTTATCCTATGGCTGTACAAGACTGGAGATTGGAGTGCAGAGTGTTTATGAAGATGTAGCCAGAGATACCAACAGGTAAGATAATGGTTACCTCTGAAAGCTGGTATGTGGCAGTGGCATTTTATTTCAATGCAATCCAATGGTCTCATGTAAAACAATATATTACTCAGTGCCTACAAACAGAATGTGAAAAAAAGTTGAGTACTTTAATTTTAAGTCAGTTAAATGAAAGATTGTCTTGAACACAAGTATTAGCTAGGTGTATGCAGTAGATAAATCTTAGACCTAGAATCTGGAAGAACTGAGTTCATATCCAGCCACAGACACTAGCTGTGTGACCCTGGGCAAGTTACTTATCTATTTCAGTTTTCTTATCTGTAAAATGAGGATAATTTTATTATCTCTATCTCCCAGGGTTGTTGTGAAGATAAAATAATATTTGTAAAGCACCTTGCAAACTTTACTGTGCTCACCGTAGAATACATGCTGTCTCCACCATCAACTTTTGGAGTCCGTTCTTCTCTTCAAGACTCAGATCAAGTCAGGGCATCTAGGTGGTGCAGTGGATAGAGCACCGACCCTGGAGTCAGGAGGATCTGAGTTCAAATCTGGCCTCAGACACATAACACTTGCTACTGTGTGACTCTGGGCAAGTCGCTTAACCCCAGTTGCCTCACCAAAAGAAAAAAAAGACTCAGATCAAGTCTAGTCAAGTCAACAAGTATTTATTAAATGCCTACTATGTGCCAGAAACTGTGTTAAGCCTCTTTCAGAGTCTTTTCTGGTCCCCAACTAACCAGTGCCTTTTTCTATGTAAGGTTACCTTGTATCTGCTTTGTATGTGTTTTATATGTAACTATAAATGTATGTTTTGTCTTCCCTAAGGTTTTTGTCTTTGTGTCCTATATGCCTGGCATATAGTAAGTACTTAGTAAATGCTGGTTAAATGATAGATTTCCCCAACTCCACCTTGTTAGGTTTTATGGGGAATATGAAGCGACTGGAGAATAGTGTAGCACACTTAAGTGTGGAAGGTAATAAAGAAGTAAAGTACTCTAAGAATTCAGAAGAGAGGAAAGAGCATTGTGGTTTGTAGCATTTGGACAAATTGAGGCTTGAGCCAGCCCTTGGAGAGAGATAGGATTTGGGTAGAGGGTAGTGTGGAGAACATGCCAAGTAGAGGGAAGCAGAATGAACAAAGACAAGATAAAAGTAGTTAGTGACATGTGTGAAAGGCGGGAAGGAAATAGGGCTGGCAGAAGCAGAAAGTTCATGTAAACTGTAATAAGAAATAAAGTTGAATATGTGTAGTATATACAGTTTGTACACTAGGCAGAGCAGTCCAGGCTAGATGTGGGCCTTGGATGACAGCTGTGTGGTGTGGTAGTCAACTCTGCACACTTGGAATCAGAAAACCTAATCTCAGGTCCTTAGTCTTCTACTAAAAATTTTGTAAATTACTTAGACCCACTGAGCCTAAATTTCCTCATTTGTCAAATAGGAATAAAAACATTTAGTAGGTAGAATGCTTGTAAATGAATGAGTGAGGATGCCAAACAGGGAAAGTGTTTATGTTGTAACTCTTCATTTCCTCATTTTCCTCTCACCTTTTATTCAGTATTGTTACTTTCTTTGGATATAAATTCAATCCAAATAGGTCTTTGACCTATGCCCCTGGCTAGTAGCTTGGTTTTTGGATCCCATGGCCTAAAGTGTGCTTTAAAAGGAAAAAAATTATTTGCTAGTGGATACTCTTTAGTCACTTTGTCAATAATATTTATTTAGTACACACTACTTTTGTATTAAGAATTTTAGAGAAATACAGTAGAAGAGGCATAAGATCCTTCCAGCTCAGAATGTCTTTGTGATAGTCAGAGCCCCTACATAGATAAATGAATATGTACACAAAACTCCACATAGTTTGAAGCTACACATAGCCGGGCCAAACTCTTATGGAAATTACCTCATTAAAATCTATTGTATTTTCCCATAGAAACAACTAATTTCATATTTTAGGAGTTGCATTCTTGACCAAGAACTTGAAATAAAATCATTCATAGATATAACCAATATATGACTTAAATGCAACAATAAAAGAACTGTAAAATTCTGTAATAAATTTAGTATTTAAAAATGGTCCAGGTCCCATAAAAGCACATAACATATTCAGGATACCCTGTTTATACACTAGCTATAATAAATATTTAACTAACAGAGTTTGGAGAATAATTTGAGTAGCCTAGGTCTGTTAAAGTCATCTGGAAAGTTTGATTTGATTCCTCTTTTGCTCTTGATAAACTTTCCTGTAGCAAGCAGTGTTGCTTCTAGGTTTGTTAATTTGTAAATAGGCAGCTGTGCTGCCAGCTAGAAAGGTTGAGCATATATGTATGGAGTTTACTGTTGTAATCAAATAAAAGTTTCAACATAGCCAATTTGACATATTTAATAACATGCAAAATAATCACTGTGCTGCATAGTAATTAAGCGTACATGAAAAACAGTTCTCTTAATGTCAATAGTTAACATTAATTTTGTAAGTCCATTTTGTTGAGAGGTTCTTTTTTGTCAGTTCTCAGGTATTTTATATATAATTGGTGTCAGTATGGATAGTTTTCCTTGATACCATATACTGTCTTATCATTGTCACTCTATATGTTAACACTCATACACATTAAAAAGCAGAGGTGCCACTGATTTGGTACTTATGCACATACTGTGTGGTTAGATTTTCATGTACGTATATTAATTATCCCCAGCTAGATATAAGCTCTTTGAGGACCGAGACTGGATCATAGTTCTTGTTTTCCTCTATGACCCCTGCTACAACAGAACGAAGGGGTATGGCTATAAAGACAATACCAAAGATGACTTTGTGCTTATAAATCTCATGAATTGGGAGAATTGTGGCAGGTTTTAGAAGAAAATCATGATTTGGACATGTTTGTATCAAAGACCTGCCATCCAAGTGGAAGTTTCTAGTAAGCAATTAGACTTAGATGAGCTCAGCTCAAGTCTGGAGATAAAGTCTTAGGGACCAACTACATAAAGGTCAGAGTAGAAGCAGTGAAGGTACTTAAGTTCCCCAAGGGAGGGCGTATAGAGAGAGGCAGGTGCTGTGATAAAAAGCTTGAGAGTACCTAAGGTTTATGAGATAGAAGAACCTTTCAGGTACGTTAATGCCTACCATTCTGGAAAGCAACTTGAAATTTTGTTAAGAAAATTACTGAAATGTATGCCCAACTTTGATCCAGAGATCCTACTGCTAGCATATATCCTAAGGAGGTCAGTGATAAAAAGAAAGGATCCATAGACAACCAAAATATTTACAGTGGCACTTTTTATAATAGCCAAGAACTAGAAATAAAAACAAAGGCCCACAGATTGGGAACTGGCTAAACAAATTGTGATATATAAATAGCCAAGAACTAGAAATAAAAATAAAGGCCCACAGATTGGGCACTGACTAAACAAATTGTGATATATAAACATAATGGAATATTACTGTGATATAAAAAGCAGTGAATGTCATGAACGTAGAGAAGTCCTGGGAAGACCTCTATGAACTAAAGCAAAGTGAAGTAATCAGAACCAGGAAAACCATGTACACAATTACTACAACAACATAAATGGAAAAAACAACAAAGCAGTTGAAATTGAGTTCTATTAAACTATAATGACAGTGTTTGGGCCCAAAGCAGAGGTAATGGCAGTGTACCTCATTTCCCTCCACAGGGGCAAGAGATATAGAACATAAGCGTATGATGTCAGACTTAGTTAATATGTTAGTTTTGCTGAACTGTTGTTATTGTTTATTTTTCCCCTTCCATCCATAAAACTTTAATTCCACTTAGGTTAACTTAATATGCGTGTTCTTAAAAGTTAATTTAATATGCGTGTTCTTAAAAGTTATGCTTGTGTTGTTCATGAAAATTTCCTAAGACATTAAACAAAGCTAGCTATCATCTCAAGTTATTTCCTTGTTAACTGTTTTTACAGCATGTGCATGTTAGGCAATATCAAAAAAAATCATAAAAGCATGGGTTTTTTGTTTTACTGCTGTACTTGATGTACAGTGACTTTATGAATATCCGTCAGTTCATTTTTACTGCATCTTGTACCTTTATTCTTAGGTTGCCTAAACCATTTAAATACAAATAAAATGAGTGTAGCAAAAGTAATGAAAGAAAACAGCAGGTGACTTTACAAATAATGGAATGTGAACCATTTCTGCCCTTCCCTAGAGTAAATTGACTGGATTAAAACTTTATCTTAAGGAGCACTTTTACAACTGCAATCATAAAGCTGTGCATGTTGAGATTGTGTATTCCACGGATACACATGGTATGACATATAATATCTATGGGACATCAATTTCTACCACAGCCACGAATGTTCCAATCCTAAAGCACCCACAGTAATTACACCTGTGGCTTGAACCAATTATCCCTTTTTCCATCCACCGTGACAGAGCAAGATATAGGCAGTTTTCTTTACTTAAACAAAGAAGCCGTTTTAACACTGGCATTATGAAATCACAATGTACCAAAAGTACTATGTAAAACATGTTTAAAAATTCCATGTCCCCATATTGATTACCTCAGATGAAAACAGATAACTCCCCAAATTTTAACTGACTCTACTCCCCTAATATTAAGCATAAAAGCCACATGGGAAATTAAAAAAAATCCAAATAGAAGTAACATAAATCTGTCATAAATCATAAAGAAAATCTTTTTGTGGGACAGCATGAATGGCAAATAGTCAACTGTGTAAATTTTAGAATGAGGCAGACGAAAGTTGGAAGGCTGGTTAATTCTCCCCTCCTTATGGTTCAATTTCATCTCCTTGGGTGTCCAGTATCTACAATGTCAAATTGTCTCTCAGTAATTACATTATTATGAGTAACTAGGTGGCTCAGTGGATAGAGTACTGGGCCTGGAGTCAAGAAGACCTGAGTTCAAATCTAGCCTCAGACTGGATTTGAACTCCTTACTAGCTGTGTGATCCTGGGCAAGTCACTTAACTCTGTTTGCATCAGTTTCCTTATCTGTAAAATGAGCTGGAGAAAGAAATGACAAACCACTCCAGTAACTTTGCCCAGAAAACCCTACATGGGACCGTGAAGAGTCAGACTCAGCCGAAACGACTGAACAACAAGAAATTGCATCCTGTAGTCTGCTGTCTTTGTACGATTCTTAGTGTATCCAGTTCGGCAGTGGCTTCACCAGAAGCTGTCTTTGCAGGGGAGCAGACTTCCTCTGGAGAGTTCAGCATCTCATAATAGAACACAGAAGCTCAAGACCAGGCCTGTGCTCATAGGATGCAGTGGGGGTATCTTTTTGCCTATTTCAAATGCTTCTAGATGTGCTTGTTGCAGTTGATCCACTATTCCATTATTATCATCAACCAAATAATGGTGGGGTCTTCTTTCATTTTGAAATAGAAAACTTTACTTTCTGCTTGTGAAGCATTAAGAATCAAGAACTTTGGGACAGCTAGGTGGCACAGCGGATAGAACTCCAGCCTTGGAGTCAAGAGGACCTGAGTTCAAATCCAACCCCAGATACTTGACACTTACTAGCTGTGTGACCCTGGGCAAGTCACTTAAGCCCAATTGCCTCACCGAAAAGCAGAAAAAAAGAATCAAGAATTTTTCCATTAGAGATGACCTTGGGCCCCTATGACATTTTTGTAAGCAACAGTGAAGAGATTGTTTTCCTCATTGGATAATTCAATTCCTTGGTCAGTTATAGCCTTCATGCAGGCTGCCATGTCTCCATACCTCTCAGCCTGCTCAGCCAATTTGGCCTTCTGTACTAGCTCATTTCTGTCCACGACTAAGGACTGTGCTTGGAATGAGTAGTGACAGCAGACAGCCAGCTGGGGGAAGGGGGAGGAGAAGGAGCACAGTGGCTTCTGGGCAGCAGCAGAGGTCACGGAACTATTTTTTTCTGTTTCTTTATACTTTGCTATATAAGTGATAGCTCTTTCTAGTAGGAGATGGGGGAATAATATATTTGCTCATTTAGGTTAAAAAAAAGGCCTCAATTTTTAAAAAGATTAAAGAATATGTTTATGTTCAGGGTCAAGTTCATATTTAGTAACACTTTATAATTTGCAATTTATGAGATGCTTGCTTCACAGTAATTCTCAGAGGTAGTTGGTGTGTTATCTACATTTTGCAGATAAGAAAACTGAGGCAGAGAGCTTAAGTTACATGCCTCCAGATCTTAGTATTATAGTAGTATATAACTAGTAGTATTGTAGTAGTATTATAGCTACTTAGTCCTGACTCTAAATCCAATGGTATTTCCACTATGCTATGCTTTTTAAGTGCGTAAGAGAGGTAAGGATAATTATAACTGATATCTATATGGTGCTTTAAAGTTTGCCACTCTCTTTACACACATTTTCTCAGTTGAACCTTAGAGCAGCCTTCGCAGGCAGGTACTAGAGATATTGTTATCCCATTTTACAGGGGAGCAAACTGTGGCTCTGAGAGGTCAGGCAGTTTGTCCACAGTCACACAGTTAGTGTCATCGTGAAGTTTTGAACTTAGATTTTCCTGACTCAAGTCTAGCACTTTCTCCACTATGCCATGCTGTTTCTTAAGCATTCTGTGAGAGTTCTGAGGAGAGAGAAGTCACCTGTGATTGAGAGGAACAGAAAAGGCTTTGGAAAGAAAGTTGCCTGTAAGCCAACTTTTAGACAATGGGTAAGATTTCAATGGGTAGAAATTGTGGCGTGTGGAATGGACGTTAAACAATGTCTTATCCAGAATGGTTTAACTGTGGGACCTTTTGAAGGCAAAAAGTACAGCAAGTAATTATTTGAGTGTTAGAACTTTTCGCACATGTCCTTAAGAATCATAGGTTCAGTCTTGCTGTAGTACATCCAGATGACTGTCTTGCCCTGTGTTAATACTGTCACTCACTTGTCTGTATAAACAGTATACATTGTGCCTTTTTTTTCTCTAGGGGCCACACAGTAAAGGCAGTGTGTGAATCATTTCATCTGGCTAAGGATGCAGGTTTCAAAGTTGTGGCGCATATGATGCCAGATTTGCCAAATGTGGGACTAGAAAGAGACATTGAACAGTTTGCAGTGAGTATTCATTGAAATAATTTTAGACTTCATATCTTGTGTAGCCTTTCTATTATTTGATATACTTTTGGAAAAGGAATTGGAAATTTCACCAAAAAATGACAATTGGAAATGTTGGCAGAGCTGTGGGAGAAGTACCCTAAGAAGTTCTGACTTGTTCCAGCTGATCTGAATAAGAATTTGAAATTATCCTAGAAAAGGCCCTAACCTATACCAAGTGTAGTATCCTTTGACATAGTGATACCACTAGTAGGCATCAGTCAATCAGCAAACATTATTTAAGTACTTACTGCGTTCCTGGCATTTGGCTAAGTGCTGGGGATATTTTAAAAAAAAAAGGTAAAAAGAGTCCCTGTCTTTAAGGAGCTTACTTTTAATGGAAAAGACAACATATATAAATCAATACATACTATAAAACATAGAGATCAAAGACAAGGAAAAGTCCTACATATACAAGCATTTTTATTTTTTTTTTCCTGTGCCACCAAAGAATTAGAAACAAAGTTTGGTGCCCATCAGTTGGGGAATGGTTGAACAAATTGTTCAGTATGGATGTAGTGGAATATTATTACACCATAATAAAATAAATTTGTAAAATTCAGAAAAACTTTAAAGTACTTGAATAAACTGATACAAAACAAAGTAAGCAGAATCAAAAGAATGATTTATACAATAACCACTGTAATATAAAGGAAAATAATATTGAAATACATCAGAACTCTAATTAGTTCAATAACTAATCCTGACTTTGTAAGCTCACAGGTTTAGAACTAGACCAGACCTCAGACACCAAACCCTCATTTTGCAAATTGACAGCTGAGACCCAGAGAGGTTGAGTGACTTGTTTAAGGTCAAAGAAGTAATAATTGGCAGGGCCAAGATTGAACGCAGGTTCCCAGATTTCCACTTTCAGAACTCTTCCCAATGTACAAACCTGTCTTCCTTTAGAGAACTAATGGTTAGTGATGCCTTCCTTCTCTCAACAGAAAAGTGGTGAACTAAAGGTATGGAACAAAGTATACATCAACAGATATTGCTAATGTATTTATTTGTTTTGCGGTACTTTACTCCATTACTAGGGAGAGTTCTATTTGAGAGAGAATAATCATTGATAAGTAACAGTTATATGTTTTAAAACATCAGCATAACTTTTTTATTAAAGAAATTTATTTATTTATATATTTATGTATTTATTTTTGCTTTTTGGTGAGCTGGTTGGGGTTAAGTGACTTGCCCAGGTCACACAGCTAGTGTCATGTGTCTGAGGTCATATTTGAACTCAGGTCCTCTTGACTCCAAGGCCAGAGTTCTATCTACTATGCCACCTAGCTGGCCCCATTAAAGAAATTTATTAAGGAAATAATGTTTCTTCCCATTAACAAGCAAAGAAAATGTTATTTACAAATATATTTTGGAGAGGAAGGCTAAATAGTATAATTCATTTGTTAAGCTACATGGGAAATTTCTTTTGCTATCTGCCTCATTAAAAAATGGAATTGTGTTTAGTTATGAAAGAAACCTTCAGATGTGGTGCTACACTTTTGTTAATATCTCTTTTCTTATCTTTCAAAAGCTATCTTTATTTAAAGCCAATGCACCCCCAAATAAAGAAGCATTTTACACAATGAAAATACATCTCAGGCTCACTATTAGTAATTCCTCAAATAATGCCTCCATAATAATTTGTGGTTTTCAGTAGTCGTCTCAGGTATTTGAACAATAGGACTATTAACACCTAAAGCATAATTTCCATTAGCAGGACTCCTGGGAAGATCAATAACAGTCAGTGCTCTGAGGGCCCTATTAAAAGAATATGGTGTGTTCCAAATAATAGCAAATAGCCTAATCTCAATTAAATATTCTTAGTATCCAAGGAGAAAGGTTATTTCACCAGTATATGTTGCAGATAGTCTCTTTACATAAGCAGATTTATTTATCTGCTTGTTTGTGATCTTTTCAGTCCACAGGGAATATTGGCAGACCCATCTCATTTCTAACTACATCTCAGCAGTTGAATGGTAAAGAGCTAAAATGGAAACTCTGATTTATCCCTAGAGAATAATGCTTTCCAAGTTAATGGTTTCATTTCCTCTATAAAATTTTCAGTTAGATAATAACATTGTTCAGGCCCGGTAGAATTCAGAACCTCTTTTCCAACTTCTGAGTGACTTCAGTTTGTACTCTAAATCCTGTTTACTATTTGTTCCTCAGTTTCTTTTATGTAACACCTGGCTCCTAATTAGCAGCATCCAGGTCTTTCTAGATTTAACTTTACTCCAAAAATAGAGTGGCTGAGTCAGAAGTCTACCAGTCTGATTACAAAGACTCTGTTGATATCTTGCCTTTGGACAGCATCAGGACCACTCTCATAGGCTGTTGTCTTCTCTCACCGAAAACGGGCCCATTTTGGAGCCCCACTCCCCACCCCCCAGTGGGGAGACTGGCAAAGGGCAAGAGATTAGTGCCTGTATTGAATGATCTATATCTACATTTCCATAAATTGCTTAATCACTATGAAAGAAGAAATTAAAACTTAACATGGATTCCTTAGTGGAACAGGAAAGAGATAGTTCTCTCGTTGGTTCCCTGCATCATTCTCAAGATCTCTTATCATGTATGATTTGGGTCAGAACAATGCAGAAGAAGAAGAATTATTTAGTAACCTCACATGTGTGAAATTCCTCACTCTGGGCTCTTTACCTCATATTCCCCTGTTTTAATAAAAAACAGAACAAAAATCAAAACACTGGACTGGAAGTCAGGAAATCTGAATTGTAGTCTCAGTTCTGCCACAATAGGATTTGAGATCCAGAGCTACAAGGGACTAATAGGGAAACTGAGGCCTGAGGTGGATAAGTGACTTACCCAAGGTCTTATGGCTCTAAATCCAGTACCCTTTCCACTACAGATTCTAACCTCAAAGAACTCATATTCTACTTGGAAGATATAGCATATACTTAGATAAGTAAATGTATAATAATTTAAGAAAGAAGGGATCCAAAAAGGCTTTACATACAAGGTAGCAACTGAGCTTTAATTTAAAAGAAGATGAAGATCTTGAGAGGAAAAGATGATGGGGGGGTACATTCTAGTCACAGGGCAAATCCTGAGTAAAAACACATAGAATGCATTAGAATGTCAAAATCCAAGAGTAGCTAGTAATCCAATTTGACTGGCACTTAGAGTGTATGAACTAATGTAAAGACTGGGAAGGCCATAGAGGACCTTAAATGCCAGGCTGAGAGGGTTGTGTTTTATACTAGAGATGTGAGAGAGTTGATGCAGCTAGGTGGTGCAGTGGATAGAGCACTGGCCCTGGATGCAGCAGGACCTGAGTTCAAATCCGGCCTCAGACACATAACACTTACTAGTTGTGTGACCCTGGGCAAGTCACTTAACCCCATTGCCTAGCCAAAAGAAAAAAAAAGCTACTGAGATTTTTGATTAGGTAAGTGGCATGGTTAGACCTATCTGTGCCTTATGTAGGCTTTGTTGGCATCTATATGAAATATAGACTGAAAAGGGGGAGAGACTGGAAGAAGACAGATCAGTTAGGAGGTACAGTATCCCCTGTCCTTAAATAACCCTCACTATGTCCCACTCTTCCCTCAAGCTGTCATCTTATATCTCTCCTCCTCTTCACAACCAAACTCCTTGAAAAGCTTTCTCCACTCAATGCTTTTACTTCCTCTTCTCTCCATCTCTTCTAAGCCCTCTACAGTCTGGTTTCCAGCCCCTCACTCAACTGAAACTAATTACTACAAAGTTACTAGTGGTCTCTTAATTGACAAATCCAATGGCTTTTTCTCATTTCTGATCCTTCTTGACCTTTCTGCATCCTTTCACATTGTTGATCATCCTCTCCTGAATACTTTCTCCTCTCGGGATTTTCCTGATACTGCTCTTTCTTGGTTTTCTTCCTACCTAAGACCATTCCTTAGTCTCCTTTGCTGCATCATCATCCATTTCATATCCTCTAACACTGGATCTACAGCAAAGCTCTCTCTTTGGCTCTTTTCTCTTTCTGCACTTTCAGTGACATTATTGCTTCTGTGGGTTTAACCATCATCTCTATATAGATGATTTCCAGATTGATGGTTTCAGTTCTAGTCTTTCTCTTGAAAGATTGGGATTGAGTAGTTAAAAGATAATGGATATCCATGGAAAAGAGCAATTATATTAAATGTAGTACGATATTCTGAGAGGAGAACAGAATCAAGTGAAGGTTTTTTAAGGATAAGGAGATCTAGATATGTTTTAGGTAGGATAGAAGGAGCCTATTGATTGAAAAGATTGATTTGAAAGACACCGATCTAAGGGGCAAGCTCTCAAAGGAGACAAAAGGAATGGGATGACTTAAGTGTGTGAGCAAGTAAAAGGAACAATAAGGTTTTCCGTCTAGATTCTTGCCTATGTGTCAAATCTAAAGTTTGGCAGCTAAAGGAGAAATGTAAAGTGTACAAAACAGTTATTTGTGTACCTACTTCAAAAAGGTCTTTTGATTCGGCAAAATTCATTCTGGTAGTAAAAACTTTGGGTGACATTGGGCTCAACCTCATATAAATAGATCTGTTAGCAAAAATGAGCAGGGTCTGTACAGTAGAAGTTCTGCTTTTCCAGAATCCACATAATTTTTACAAGAGGAAAGGCATAAACTAGGATAACACAGTCTCCATAAGAATAACTACACAAATATTGGTTATGGGGTTTCAAAATGATAGTATGGGAAACTGTCATCAGGAGACAGCTGGAGAGCAACTGACACATTTGCTCTTTGTGGACAACTGCATAACATTTGCCAAAGACCTTATAAATTGGGAACATAAAATACAACAGCTACAAAGAAAACTGTATATAGTTTACTAGAGGTGAATTTCTCTAAGGCCAAGTGGATATACAATGAATCCTGAGATGAAAGGTGTTTCAAAATCAACAAGAGAAAAATCAAAGAAGTCAATAGTTACATGTACTTGGAGGTACAGTGGAAATACCATTAAAGGAAGATGCAGTAGATGAAAAAAGCATCCTGAGCAAAAAACAAAAAAAAAATCACTGTGTGTTGGACAGGCGTTGATTCAAAGGAGGAGAGCTACTCAAAGATTGTGATTCTTCCATTGCACATGATGCAAAGCAAGGGCAGATTATAGTCAAAAAAGGAGGGAAAAGGTACTAGCATAGAGAGCAATAAAAACACATATAGTGTCCCTTTACCAATGCCAAATGAAGAAATAGAACTGCACCCTTGAGTGACAAGCATATCACAGACTGTTTACAATGCCAAAGAATAATATCATAAATTTAGATTTTCTGGTCTTAATGTTCATTGTCAAGATCATAGGCCTAGAAACAACCATCAGATAAACGAAAACATTGGATACAGAAATGGTATTCTTGTTTTTCTAAACAAACATACAATAGAATGGAATGGTGTTATGTCATCCTGTATTCATATATGTTGGACTTGAGAGACTTAAATTTTATAGGCTAAGAACAAACACCATATGAAGTTCTGTCCTCATCTCTCCTGCTTCCAAACTCAGCACTGACACTTTCTAATCTATCCTGGGAAAAACATAATCTCTCAAGCCAGTGCAAAAAATGGGCCTAAGCAAACTTGCTTCTCTTGTTCTAAGCCTAATTTCTTTCTGACTCACAACATCACAGTGAGTAAAGAATGTAATTAAATGTTTTATTTACAAGGCCTGGCAGCTGAGTCTTAGCTTGAGGATCAGCCCAGTTCTTGTTAAGCTGTAGATTGCGTTTTGAAAGAGTAAACAGAGATAGTGAAATTTTTACTAAAGGAGTTGCGTAAGCAGAGGAAAGGTTTGGGGTTTTTTGGGTTTGGTTTTTTTTTTTTTGGTACAGTCGACCTGTAGTTCCTAAATATATGAGGTTTTCCCGGTTCTGATTTCCAATGGAAATTGGTTCTGGAGCAAAATCCAAATTAGTCTCCATCCAGTCAAAGTTTGAGTTGTGATGAGGTAAGAGAAAGGATTTAGAGGAAGTTACAAGAGTATAAGAACTCTGAATAATTTTTTCTGAAAAGGCCCACTAAAAAATACAGCCATTGAATGTTGCTGCTTGAATCATACAGAAGCCATCCAGTCCAACTTGTACCTAAAAGGAATCTCTGTTACAGTATCCCTAAAAAAGTAGTTCTTTAGCCTTCACTGGATAACCTGTAGTGATAACAGAAAAACCCAGTATCTCTCAAAGTCATCCATTTCACCTTTGAACAACTCTATTTTTTGCAAGTTTTCTTTCTTCATACTTAGTCCACATTTATCTCCCTGAAGGTTTCCTATCCACCACTCTTATTTCTGGGCTTTGGGACCAAGAAGAACAAATCTAAGCCATTTTTCATTACATAGCCCTCCATTTACTCACAACTTGGATCACTTCCATCATTAGAGCAAGTTGTTTTCTGGCTAGTCTAAACATTCTCTTTTCCTTCAACTGATTCTTTTAGGTCACTGTCTCAATTTTCTTGACTGACTATTCTATCTAGTTGCCTTTCTAGATACACTCTACTTTGGAACCATCCTTTCTACAATGCAGTGCACAGAATTCCACATGGCCTGAATGGTACAGACTAATAGAAGATTGTTGGCCCTCTCTGCTGGACACACTGCTTCTCTTAATGAAGGATTTCACATTAGCTTTTCTAGCAGCTATTATACTCTTAACTTGAGCTTGCTGGTCAGAGAAACTCCAGTTTCTTTTCCTTTTCACATAAATTGTTGTCTAGCTGCACTTCTCCTGTCGAATACTTATTCAGTGTTTTATTTGGACCTAAGTGTAAGGGTTTACATTTGTCCTTATCTGTTATATCTTAATAGAGTCAACCTGTCGCTATAGTTTGTCAAGATCTTTTTGGATCTGGACTCTGTTATCCAGTATGTTACCTATCCCTTCAGCTTGGTGTCATCTGCATATCTGACAGGTGTAGCATGGATTCAATGACTACTACTCCTTGTTTTTGGTCATTTAGCTAATTTTGATTGCAACTAACTGACCTGTTCTTTATTAATCCCATGCTGGCTTCTGGCGACCAGTACTCTGACACTTCATTTCTTTTTCTTACTGCTCACAAACCACCTCTTTTAATATTATACTTTGATAATTGACTCAGAATTCAAGCAAACTAGCCATTAGAAAACCAGGACAGCACTTGCCCACCTCCAAACCTGGTTTTTGACAGTTTTTCATAGATTAGCAAGTGACTTAGCTTCCTTATCCATAAGCTATTACTGTATGAAGGGATAAAGTTTGGCTAGGCATGTTAGGGAATTACAATTTACTTAGAGCAGCCAGCTGAACTCTTACTATCTGCTCACTTAGATCACATTTCATCTACCGTTTTTGTTCTTCCAGTCTGAATAAAGATCATTTGTTTTGCTGGAGAAATGGACCCATTCATTCCAAGCAACAGTCTTATCCTTTCATCTTTCTCTTACTCTCCATGTGGCTAAATTACCCTGCTTTGTTATCCTTGGAATTTATCCCCAGTTCATTCTGAGCTTTAACATTGCTGTCACTATTCTTACAATACCATGCTATCTTTCTCTGTTTCTGTTTTTCAGTTATCTATCCTCACTTCCATCCTCTCTGCTTGTCTTTTTAAAACCTAACTTGACTAAGTTTCCCCTATGCATCTGCATTAATCTTAGATATATCTTACTCTTAAACTTTTATTTATTTTTAAGTTTTATTTATGCCTTTTGGTTTTTAAACTATTTCCCAATATTCTCACCATTCCCCCACCCCCAAATCTTCCCTTGTTATTTAAAAAAAAAAGTTAAGCAAAACCAGCTAGTATATCAGCCATGTTTGACAACCTAAGTAACCTCAGTTTAAATTACATTTCTCTTATTAGTGTTTGGAACATTTGATTTGATCATGGTTGTAAATATTCTGAATACCTATTGTTTATTTCCTTTGACTGCTTATTTCATTGAAGTCCTTTGTATTTGTGTCTTCAGAATATCATTCTTCCTTTACCTCTTTAGCCAACTTTCTATATAAAATTTTAGGATATAGGATCATGCAATCTATTTTCTTAAAATCTGGAGCATTTAGACTATTTGACTTTCCTGTGTCTTTCTCCATCATGAACTGTAAGGTAGAGTTCAACTATATCTCAATTTTACCATCATTTCAGATTCAACCACTTCCTTCATATTAGTCAAAATCAGATCAAGGGTAGCCCTCACAACTTCCTCATATTTTAAACAATGAAGCCATCATTAATGCAAGTTAAGGATTTATCATCCACTTTGCTGTCGGCAGAGAATGGACTCTAGCATACATATGTGTGGTTCTTTTAGTGGTGTCTTTTGTTCCCAGTTGAATCCCCAGAAAGGGTATTGGTTGTCAGGTTTGGCAGTATTACCCCTCTGGAAACAGCATTTGTTGTTTTTCAGTCCTGTCCGACTCATCATATCTGATTTTTCATGATCCTATTTGGGGTTCTCTTGTCAGAAATACTGGAGTGGTTTCTTATTTCCTTCTTCAGCTCATTTTACAGATGAGAAACTGAGGCACACTAGGATTAAGTGACTTGCCCAGTGTCACACAGCTACTAAGTGTCTAAAGGTGGATTTTAACTCAGGTCTTCCTGATTCTAGGTCCAGCACTCTACTCACTGTACCACCTAGGTGTCCTAATAGCTAATCTCTCTGTTATTAATGTTAGGTTGGCATATGAGTACCTCACTGTCTCTTAGCAAGGAGTCATTAACCAGCACAACTTTTCTTAGCCTCTTCACCTTCTCTCTATAGGTGACTAACTTTCACATTGTTCATATGGAACTAATATTTGTCAGTGGCAGAAACAGACATATCATACTTTTGCCAGTTCCGTGCAATATTCCTCTTGCTCTGCATACTTAAGAATAGAGAGATTCTCACTTCTCTCTTCTTCTTGTTGTTAACTTTTGTGGCTCATTCACTTATCAAACTGCTGTTTGCCACATGAGATTTCAACACATTTATGGGCTTTTCAGATTAGAGCCCCCAAATATTTGTGCCATTGGGAGATTGATACTGATTATGAATTAAACTTGATCTAGTCCTCTTTCCTCTGGGCCAGCAGTTACCTTTGAAAGGAAGCATTCCTACCAAAAAAGATCCAAAAAGTTTTGACTAACTTGTGTATCACTCTGGACAGAAGAAAATTGATCTATGAATTAAATTGTAAAAGATCAAGACAGGCCATTAAAGAAATATATAGGACAGTATTGTCCCTTCTTTAACACTATCTAGTTTGCTGTGTTGCATCAAGTCCCAAAACAACCCTATATATAAGGTAACAATTGGGCAGCAAATTAACGTGGTAGAATAAATTATACTGAGACTATCAGCCTATATTTGCTTTAATATTTGGGTTTTCTAGAACTGAGTTAAAAACTTCCTTTCAGTACCTTCATTAGAATTGTACTTTATTGCTTTTAAAACAAATCCTCTGCTCCAGTCAGTCTAAACACATATTAGCTAAGTAGCAAGACAAGACAATACAGGAGGATTCTGGGTGGGTAAGATAAACTTACCCAAGATTAAAAATTCACACTGAATAATTCAAAAAGCACATAATCTGTGTATACATAATTGAGAATTGTTTATTCTTTGTCCTCAGGAATTTTTTGAGAACCCTGCCTTCCGCCCTGATGGTATGAAACTCTACCCTACACTGGTGATACGTGGAACTGGACTTTATGAGCTTTGGAAATCAGGAAGATATAAGAGTTATTCTCCTAGTTGCCTTGTAGAATTAGTAGCTCGAATATTAGCTCTTGTACCACCATGGACACGAGTGTACCGAGTGCAAAGGTAATGTGTTGCTCTGTCCATGTTATTTCTTACTTCGATACTTTGGTGGCAGTATGATCTCATCATTCTTTGGATATTCCCTTCATTGGTGCAGATCAGAACCGTTCCATGAATGCCTTCTGACTTTCAGTGATTCTTGTTCATATCTTTCCGTAAATATTCACTAGAGGAGTTACCTAGTTTGCTAGAGAATTTCCTTGAGGATTTTTGATTTTCACAGACACCAGTATAACACTTAGGCCTATCCATCTTTTATCTCTTGTTCTGTTGCCTTTTGTCCCGAACATCTTTTATCACTTGCTTATATCCACAATGATCTCTCCATTGACTTTTGAGTCACCAGCAATTTTGATTCTTCAGGCATAACAGTATTCCTATTTGCAACTATATAGCATGTCCAGACAAATGTTGATATTGAAAATATGGGTCTTTTTTTTTTAATCAGGAAACATCTTAGAATCATTGAAAAGGCTGAGCAGTTTTCCGAATGCAGCCTAGCCACTGTTTTTCTTAGTTCTCAGACCATCTCATTGTCCATGTGAAATTCCTGTCCAAGATATGCATAGTGATAGACTAATTCAGTAGACTTTTCCTTCCTAATACATTTCATGGTTTGGGCACTATTCATGAAGCAAATTCTTACCCTGCCAAAACTAAATTGACTGGCTCTGTCTGTTCACATTTTTACCATTCTGTTATAACCAATGAATGTTTTGAGAGGCTTAAAGATATGGATGATTGGGACACAGTAAATTTTTAAAAATGATATTAGTTTATTGTTTAACCCCAGAATCTTAATGAAGTTTGGAAGTAGAAGGGCTTGAAAATGAACACATAGTATCTGAATTTCTCTGCCCCTTTGAAAAGATGAGGAAGAACATAGTAGAAAACTCTCTCTGCAGTTACTACCATTATTAAGGGGAGATTTACTTGGAAAATGAAATCTTCTCTCAAACCAGTTTTGATTACTTGAGAAGAACTAAAATGATCTTTACAGTTCTCCTCTCCATGGTAGCAACCTCATTGGTCTTCATATGAACAATTTTGGTGGGGAGGAAAGAAAATAAAATCTCTTTTGCAGTCAGAAGCTTCTAATGATCATCTACAGGAAGCCTTTCCAAGACTCTCTTAATTCTAGTGCCAAGCACTTTACAAATATTAACTCATTTAATCTTCACAAACCCTGGAAGGTAAGTTCTGTTGATAACCCCATTTTACAGTTGAGAGAACTGAGACAGACAGGTTAAGCGACTTACCCAGGGTCACATAGCTAGTAGGTGTCTGAGCCCAGGTTGAAGCTCAGATCTTCCTGAATCCAGACCCAGTGATCCAGCCATTGCATTGCCAGCTGCTTCCATGGTATACATACTGTCTACATATGGCACTCCTTTTTCAGCAGGTACTGAATTCTAAACCTGCCTTCAAAACTGCTAGCAGAACTCTGAATGAGAGGCTATGGTATACACGTAAGCATTAATGCTACAGGGCAGAGATGTCAAACTTGTGTGGTCCCTAGCACTCTTAAGTGTGGCCCAAATCAGATTAAAATATAATTGGGAAATAGCTAACAAAATTAGTAAAAATAGAGTAAAACATAGATAATATTGTATTTTAAAACTAACTAAATATGTGGCCCACAGGGATTCTTATGTACAGATTAATGGCTCCTGTTTCTATTTGAGTTTGACACCAGTAATGGAGGGCATGTATTGGATTTTCCAATATGAAGAGGAAATTATCGAACACTATTTCATGTATGTTGTACCAGAGCATATGTGAGAAGAGAATACTATATCCAATATTGGGGAGAGGGCAGCCTGGTGTAATAGAAAAAACATTGACCTTGGAATCAACAAACCTAGGTTCAAGACCTGCCTCTGATACTTACTAGCTACATAGCCCCAGTAAGTCACTTAATGACAATAATACTACAGAAAACAGCAGCCCTCATTATTTAGTGCCTTGAGGTTCAGTATGTGGACATTAATCTCATTTGATCATTTCAGCTACCCTGCAGAGTATTGTTAGTATTATCTTCATGGTATAGTTGAGAAAACTGAGGCCCAAAACATTGTGACTTGTCCAGGGTCTTTCAGCTATTAATTGTCTGAGGGATGTGTGTGTGAAATATTGAAACCAGTATGGTAGACAAACAAATAACTAATAACTGCCCCATATCTCTCTTGCCACTCCAGATCCCATTTGTTGGTTCTTGTCCTGAGAGATATTAAATTACATATCCAGGAGAGACTACTTCTACCTAGAACTTCAGGCTAGAACTGAGTGACAAGGTCATTAGAGGTAGTAGTGTTTTGTACTCAGAAGGACAAAGGAGGATGGAATGTTTTATAACTGCTCCAATATAGGTAAACAGACTCTAACCACCTTTGAAAGGGTCAGTGTGCCAGATATTGAGTAAGGCCTTGGGACCAAAAAGACAAAAATTACCCTCAAGGAGCTTACATTCTCTATCAGGAGTTAGCATATACGTAAAGATAGATAAATTGGTAGGATTTTGTTGGCGAGAGGGGTTCATTTAAAGGGCTCATCAGTCATTATATCTGTTTCTGCCTCTCTTTTCCCAGTCTTGTCTCAGAGGAAGGGGGTTTTGTCTAAATAGGCTGCATCACCCCATGTAAAATAACTGTTAGTGGATCTTGCCTTCTTCTTCCCCCTCCACTTATAGAATTTATTTTCTCTCCAGTACTGTCTCTTCTGCTTCTGGTCCAGTGTGGTGGATGTCCCCCAAGGCTCAGTACTGGGCTCTCTGTACTGTCTCCCTTAATGATCTCATCAGCTCCCATGGATTCAGTTATCATCTCTATATACATCATTCCCAACTATATCTATCCAGCCCTAACCTCTCTCCTAAGTTCTAATCTCACATCATCATCTATATTTTGGACATCTTGAATCGGATGCCCTGTAGGCATCTCAAATGCAACATGTCCAAAGTAGAACTCATTATCTTTCCCCTCTAAACCCTTTCTTCCAAATTTCCCCAGTCAGTTGCACCACTATCCTCCCAGTGAGCCAGGCTCACAACTTCAATGTCATCCTTGATTCCTACGTCTCCCTCACTCTACATATCCAGTCTGTTGCCAGGTCTTATAAAGTCTGCCTTTGCAACATCTCTCATATTCATGCGTCATCTCCCCTTCTGTGCACTCACCGAGCCACCGCCCTGCGCAGGCTTTCATTACCTCACTCCTGGAGTATTACAGTAGCCTGTTGGTCAGTCTCCCTGCCTTAGGTCTGTCCCTAGCCCAGTCTGTCCTCCACTCAGCGACCACAGCCATGTTCCCAAAGCACATGGCTGCTGATGTCTCTGTTCTACTTAATAAATCCAGGTAGCTGTCTTTTACCTCTAAGATCAAATAGAGAATTCTCTGTTTGACTTAAAGCCCTTCACAACCTGGCCTCTTTCTTTTCTAGTCTTCTTACACTGTAATTCCCTCCACATGGTCCGTGATCTAGTGACCCTGCTCCTTCGGCTCTTCTTCATGCCCGTGATATTCTCATCTCCTGTCTCCATGCTCTTTTGCTGGCTGTCCCCTGTACTTGGAATGCTTCACCTTCTCACCCCTCCTTCTTATTTCCTTGTTGTGCAGTGGATGGAAGTGTTGGACATGTAGTCAGGAAAACCTGAATTCAAATCCTGCCTCTGACACCAGCTGTGTGACCCTGAGCAAGTAACTTTACCTCTGTCAGCCTCAGTTTTCTCATCTGTAAAATGCAGAAAATAATAGCCCTTCCCTCATAGGGTTGTTGTGAGTACCCAATGAGTTAACACATATAAAGCACTTTGAAGATCTTAAAGCACTATATAAATGCTCCTTCGAGACTCGGCTCAGACCATGGAGCAAGTGGCTTCTCTGGGTCCTGACCACTAACAGCCCAAAAATATCAGGAGGTAGAAAGTTCAGCATTACTGTAAGCCTTCAGACCAACTGGAATATAACTTTTCATTGGTGGTGTAGAGCAAATTCCTCTTTAGATATGGATTGGATTGAATAATTTCTGATACTTCTTTCAGCTCTGAAATTCTGTGATTCTGTGAAAACAAAGTAATGGTTTAGCCTTTTTACATTACTTACTAAGGTATGAAAATACAAACATACATAATTACTACAGTTTTTAACATTTCCAGGATAATAAAGGAAGGGCATAAATGATTTGAACATTCTTGGGATGATAAGATTGAGAGCTGGATGAGACTTTGGAAGCCATTCTCCTCCAAACCCTTCATTTTACAAATGAAAAAATTGAGACCTAGAGAAGTGACTTGTCTGTGGTCAAACACTGGCAGAGCCAATTCCCACACCAGAGCCTCTGACTCCAAATTCGTCATTCTTTCAACTGCAGCCAGATGCCTCCTAGTCTTATGTAGCGTATCTTAGGCATCATAAGAGCAGCAAATATATTTATTTCAAGCCAAAGTGAATGCATTCTACTCTGGATATTATTCACTTGATTTCTTCTCCTTTGTTAGTAAGCTTGAACAACAGCTTATTGGCCATGTGACTGCGATTTATATGATTTCTTTAGATCTCAGTTCTTCACTTGTAAAAAATAAGAGAATTAGACTAGATGATCTCTCAGGGCACTTTCTACAATGCTAATCAAACATAGATCAGACATTCTGTTTTAATATATTATAGTCCTGAAAATAAGTTAATTTTTCATTAAAATTTTTAAAAATCACCCATATACACAATGATCTTTCTTGATCTTAGAAAAAGAAAGTATTCATTTTATAACTTTTATTTTAGGCCTTTTCATTTTAGGCCATCTTTTTAACCTTGGCTCAGCTAATTAGCAGAAGCAGCACTTAGAATCTCACCTTAGATTTAGATCAGCTATGTGAAAAGGCTATTTTTCTCCCACACCTTTATAGACCTTTTTTCTGAAGTACTGTTAATACTAATTGTCTGGATTTTTGAACATGGGACATCTTTTCAGCTCTAATAAGGGAAATAAACTAGGTGATTGGCTAATTGTGTTTTCTTTGCATTTGTAGGGGTAAATGAAAAGAAATGTGAAAAAATCAAATCCATTTAGAGAATTGAAGTACAAAAGAAAGATAGTTGGCATGTCCTCTAAACAAAGACAGCTAGTACTTAGAGTTGAATAGGAAATAGTTGCCCAAAAGGCGAGCAATATTCTCGATGTAGATTTTTCTTTTCTATGGTGTTTCTCGTGCCATCTTCAGATATTGAAGTTCGTTGGATAGGGGTAATTGGAACAACTTTAGTGATAATCATACTTTATAGTTATAAAATATTAATATATTTTGTATTATATGTGTGTATATGTGTATGGTATATAGACACAAACACATATATTTTATCTCATTTTTTCTTGGCTCTGCTAAACTAATGTGGATAGTGCAAATGTCTTGAAATCAAAGGTTTCAGAATTGGAAGTGATCATACCTAAACAGAAATCCCCTTTATAATAACATTCATCCAATTTCCAATTTCCACTTGAAGACCTCTAGTGATAGAGAAAATGTTTCCTAAGGAAACCCATTCTATTTTTGTTTAGCTCTCATTATTAGGAAATTTTACTTCATATTGGGTCGAATCTATTTCTCTAATTTCCACTCATTTGTGGATCTCTTTCCTTCTTTTCTTTGTGTGTTTTTGTTGTTTTGACCATACAAGTGTTTAAAAATACATTGACAACAGGAGAGAGCCTTTGAAGTTTTATAACTTTTAACAAGGGCTGCCTTTCTTTGAATGCCTATGAATACCATAATAGATTTCCAGATACAAGAATTGGGTCCTTAAAGATAAGATGGAGATTAGAAAAAGATTCAGTACTGCCATTTTACTTCAGTAGGGTTTTCCTTCTTTAAATGAGTTAAAGTTTTTAACCTTTTATTTCTAGTTTCATTTAGAACAAACCACTTTGTGTCATCATCAGAAAGTTATAGGTCTTTATTACTCATTTTCATAATATTTTCTAGTGCTACACAGTAATTTTCATCAAATGTACCTTACTGCAATCCTGAGGGGTGAGTATCATAATTTTGTAGATGAGAAAACTGATGAAAAGATGTGAGAAGTGAAATGCCTTGCACCTGACCTCTGTAATTGATTAGTTAATCTATGAAACAATCCTGCTTTAATACAGAGCATTATTTTTATGTCCCAATATCTGATGTTCTTTCTCCTCTACAGAGATATACCAATGCCTTTAGTCAGCTCGGGAGTGGAGCATGGGAATTTGAGGGAGCTGGCATTTGCAAGAATGAAAGACCTTGGGATACAGGTAAAAAAAAAATAGGACCTTATGATTGAGATCAGAGTAACTAGATAAACCGAAGGAACTTTCTGTTAGGTTGCATCTTGCAGGTGATATCCAACAAACTTATTAGGCATTGTCATTGTTAACTTACCTGTTCTCAGCAAGTGAGTGTTGTGGCCAGTGATCGCTCAGGGTGCACTATCTCATGTCCCTGTCACCTTTACAGACTGGAGTATTTGGTTATCTGCGTTTATGTCTTCCACTTCTCTTTTAGTCAGCAAATACTCTTTGAGCACCTACTAAGTGTGCAATGCTGTGCTAATCTCTTTGAAAAATACCAAAAACCCTAAGAGATCCTCTCAAAGAATTTATGAAGTAGATGAGAATATAAAAATAAGTACATAAAGCAGTTAACAAGCAATAGAAGGCAGTTGTTGCTGTTTCCTACCCCCATTCACACACCATGATTAGCACAAATCACAGGGAGTAGATACATCCCTTCTCGATGCTCACAGTCTCATTAATATGCAAACAGCAGCTATAAAACATTTTTTGGAATTTAGCCAAGCATCTTTGACTGTGGTCAAGTCTGTCCACTACGGATAGTTGCCACAGTGGATAGAACATTGGGGCCTAGAGCCCAGAAGACCAGCCTCAGAAACTTACTAGCGGTGTAACCCTGGACAAGTCATTTAATCTCTGCTCATCTCAATTTCTTCATCCCTAAAATGGATGTAATAATAACATCTACCTTACAGAGGGCTTTTGTGAGGTTCCATTAAGATGATACATGTGCAGCACTTTGCTACTCCCTGTGATTTGCAGCACTTAAAGCACTATATGAATGCTAGCTGTTATTACTAGCTACAGACAAGCAATGACACACATATACATTCATGATAGCAGTGCAAAGGAAATCATGATTGGTTTTTTCTTTTATTGCAATGTGTTGTTATTCTGAATTTA
Organism: Phascolarctos cinereus; assembly: GCF_003287225.1. Taxonomy (NCBI): domain Eukaryota; kingdom Metazoa; phylum Chordata; class Mammalia; order Diprotodontia; family Phascolarctidae; genus Phascolarctos; species Phascolarctos cinereus. The sequence goes on along the minus strand of NW_027555625.1, from coordinate 145,701,849 downwards.
AACACAAAAAAGACCATTTCTACATATACAGCAGAACACACACAAAAAAACTATATGAAACTCTATTTCATGCTGCTTATTTTTTTTAAAGCGTATAGTTAATTCCAAATATATTATTTTCAAAACTAACCTGCTTGTCTTTGCTACCTTCCGAACTTCCTTCTGTTGTCTTCTGTGCTTTAAGAAAAACTGTGTCAATGGTCCTCTTTTGGGTGGGGTGGGGGTGTCGGGTGGCATATCACTAATTGCTAATTCTGTGTTTCCCTTCAATCCACTTTCTCAGTTCAAAACCGAGAGGGGAGAAAAATGCCTTGTAACAAATAAGCACAGTCGAGCAAAACAAACCTACACAGTGGCCATGTCCAAGAAAATATGTCTTTTTCTGCACCCTGAATCCATTCCCTAGTGGTGCGTAATGTTTCATCATAGGTCCTCTGGAAACGTGGTTGGTCATTGCATTGATCCAAGTTCTTAAGTCTTTCAAAGTTGTTTTTCTTTACAGTGTTGTTATACAAGTTGTACTTCTGATTTTGTTCATTTTACTCTGTATGCATTCATACTACCCAGGATTCTCTGAAATCTTTTTTTTTTCATTTCGGCAAATAATATTTGTAGTGCAGTAGTATTGTAGTTATATTTCATTATATCCATATATAATTTCATCATCAATTTCAGTCACTACAGTTTCATCATCAAGGTTGTTTTTCTTAACAGAATATAAATTATTCTCCTGGTTCTGCTCATGTTACTCTGCATACATTCATACCAAGTCTTCTTAAGTTTCTTTTAAACTAATCCTGCCACTATAAAAATTAAAAGCAAATGATGTTAACCTTCCTTCACTGGTTTTCTTTGGTCATTGTTTGGGCCCTGATTGGCTAAGAGTGAATGTAAATAGCAATTGTTTCTGTTTTGGCCAGAAACCCTGAGGGTCTTCTCCCAGATTGATTTTTTTTTTTGACTAGGTCAAAGAGGTCATTCTCTGCCTCATTTCTTACCTAGCCTTAATCATTAAATGGGCATTGCCTCAGTCAAATTGAGACATGTTAAAGACCTTGGCTTAAAAAGGCCAAGGTCTCCCACTGCCTCCAGGGCCATTTGCAGTAGTCCTGATCTGCATCTTGCCACTGGACCCAGATGGCTCCAAAAGAGAAAGTGAGACTGGTGACTTTGAGAACTTTGCAAATAATGCTGATGTGGAAATTGTTAGTTTTGTTATCTTTTACATTCTGTATTTATATTTTCATAGAATCATAGAGTCTTAGCATTGGAAAGGATCTTAAAAGGCATTTATCTAATCCAATCTCCTATCCTGTGTATGAATCCATTCTACAAAATCCCTGAGAGAGAGTCATTCAGCTCTGCTTGAATACTTCCAATGATGAGCACATCTCCCAAGACAGTTCCATTTTGTAGAGTTCCTATTATTAGTTGTTATATTGAATAGAAGGTTGCCTCCATATAATTTCCACAAAATTCTGTCCTCTATATATAGACTGATTGTCTCTTCTTCCCAATAACAACACTTGAGATATTTGATGACAGTTATCCTGTTCCTCTCTCAACCAAGCCTTCTATTAAAAACTCTAATTGTTATATTCTCTCCCCCGGCTCATACTCTTCTCTGATTTTAATAATAATATTCTTAAGACTTTCCTTACATGTGGTGTTTTTCTAAGTTCTCAAATACAGCAAAATTGTACTTCGCTTATATTTTTGTATTCTCCATCCCCAAAGTATATTAAGCATGACTTGGTAAATGTTTCATTTTGAGGTTGATTCATTGGATTTCTCTGAGTGAATCATGCCATTGAAACTTAATTCTGAATCTCAGAGATTAGTTAAAATGTCCATAAAAGTGCTGAGCCCAGCCCTTTAGTATGTATTTTTCTTCATATTCCTTTTTTTTTTTTTAAACAGTGTCGTGATGTGAGAACCAGAGAGGTTGGAATCCAGGAAATTCATCATAAAGTGAGGCCATACCAGGTTAGTTTCTTGAATTTACAAAGATGTATTTTTTTTCCTTTTCATAAGATGATTGTCAGACCCAGATTCATGCCAGCAGGCTTGGGAGATTGATAGGTGGTGAGCCAAGAATAAGAGAGTGGTTTAGAGATGAGCTTGGGCGTCAGAACCAACATTAATTAAAGAAGACTAGAGTTTAAGCGAGGTTAGTTCTAGGAGACTTGGATCCAGCCACCAGAATCATTTCTCCTAAGTGCTGTCAGAGCAGGGGCTAGAAGATAAAAGCAGAATGAGAAGGTTGGTTGTTGTCTTAGCATTTGCCTGAAGGGGACTGTAGGTTTTTCTACTTCTACTCTGAGTTGCAAATATATTGGAGTTGAGAATGTAGAGATTCTTTAATGGTTTGGGGCTGAAATCTTCAAAGTTAGTAAGTCCATACCCTCAGAAACTTCTGAGACAAGTGGTTATGTTTCTCAAGAATTCTGTTTTTCTGTAGTTCTTATAGCCTGGGGTCTAGCCCCCAGAGCTGTCTCCTGGCATTGAGGATCCAGCATTTGGGGTCTGTAACATTATGTAAGGTCAAATCCCAGTGTAGTTCTTAGGCACTTGAACTGTATTGATGCTCATGAAGCAGATTTGGACATTCCTTTGGTTTAGCGATCTTCAGGTAGTTCAGTGATTTTTAAATTGTCTCTCCTGGATTGATTTTCCAGGTCGGTTGTTTTACCGATGAGGTATTTTATATATTCATTTTTTTTTCATTTTTTTGTTTCTGTTTGACTGATTCTTGCTCTCTCATAGAGTCATTAGTTTCCATTTGTCCAATTCTAGTTTTTAACAGATTGTTTTCTTCAGTGTACTTTTTTTCCAATTGGCCAGTTGTATTTTTTAAGGACTCTTCTACCTCTCTCATTAGACTTTTAAAATCCTTCTTGAGCTCTTCTAAGAAGCCTTTTTGGGCTTCAGACCAGTTCATATTCCCTTTTGATGTTGCAGATGTGGGTTTGTTGACAATGTTGTCCTCTTCAGAATTTCTGTCTTGATCTTCACTCTTCTCATAATATGAATGTATGGTATGTTTCTTTTTACTCATGGTTTCTTTATTCCCTGGCCTTTAAAGAGATTGAGCCCTCCTGCTGGGGAACAGAGGGCACTGACCCAAGCTTCTTGTGTTGGAAGCCTAGGTCTTGGTCACTGGCTTTGTGTCCTGGGGCCTCTTATGTTGGCAGTTGGAGACCGCAGGGTTTTGGCAGCTTACCTCGTGTTGGGCTGGAAACAGCAAGGCTGGGACTTTAGGAATACTCTAGGTTGCTTTCTTCAGCTCCTTTCAGATGAATGCTGCAGGGTGCTTATCCGCCTGGGGTCCTTTGTAGTGCTGCTTCCCTTATTTTTGCTGAGGCACTGGGAGACCCATTTGCTGGGCTAATGCACTGCTGTTCCTCGTCTTTCTTCTAGTTCAGCTGTTCCAGGGTTTTGTTTTTTTCTTTTTCTGGGGTGATATTTTCTGGGTTTTCAGAGGTTGATAGGAGAGGGTGAGAGCCACTACCTTTTTACTCCGCCGTCTTGGCTCCCACAGTTTAGTGATCTTCAGCACAGCTATATTCCACTGTACAGATTTCCAAGTTTACACAATGGGTAACTTGAGAAACTGATGCTTTGTTTGATAGGTGATTATAAAAAGTCATTGTAAGTGTAACCCTTAGATTACCATGGAAGTACAAATGCAAAGTGCAAGCTTTTTTCATTAGCATAAAAAACTTTCAAAGGCTCATAAAAGATCTTTAAAATATCATAAAAACAAATACCTCTTAAATTCATTTTTTAAAAAGTAGCTTTATTGTTGCCTTTTGTTTTTATGCCATAGTAATTTCACCATAATCACCCATCTGCGCTGAAGCTTTTCTTGTGACAAAAAAAAATTAAGCAAAAACGAGTAACAGAATAACTGCCTGTTAGAATGTATTCTATGTGACACATCCATGAATGCCAGCCCACCTCTTTACTGAGAGGAGGAAAGGTTTTCTTAATTCTCTAGGACTGAGAGTTTTCATTAAAATTTATCATAGCTCAATTGTTTTTCAAGGCTATCACTTTTTATGTTTAGTCCCTGGGTTTTGAGTTCTCTTAATTCTTTCTCCATCTGAAGCTATTCTTTTTTCAACTGCTATGCCAAGGTGTGCCGCGGTTGTATGAAGGATTTCCAGAATGTATAATGGAACCATTCCCTTCCCTGAGTTATATTTTCAGATTCCTGCCAAGTACTTCTTATCATAATTTATGCTTCCCTGAACTCTGAGATCAAGTAGGAGTAGAACCTCCCAAGGAAACCAGTTTTGGTTTTGTCTTTTTTTAATGACAGTACAGAGTAAACAGTAGGATTAAAACAGTGGAGTACCTCACTAAAACTTTGGCTTACCAATAAAATTTAGAAGATACTCAAGTTTACTCAGTTCAAAATTCTTTTCCAAAGTGAAGACAAAACTCCCCAAAGAACCCTTCCTCTAGAATTAGTTATCCCTTTACAGTTGAAGATGGACTTCTTTCTAGGCCAATTTTATATCCAGAAAAAAAAATACAACACATTTTACTGTGTTTAGTGATAAATTAGCATTTTCTCTTTAAATATGTGGTTTTTAAAGTTTATCACCTTTTTTTTTTTAGCTAGGCAATGGGGTTAAGTGACTTGCCCAGGGTCACACAGTTATTAAGTATTATTGTGTCTGAGGCCAGATTTGAACTCAGGTCCTCCTGAATCCAGGGCCGGTGCTCTATCCATTTCACCCCCTAGCTACCCTAAGTTTATTACATTCTTAAAAGTCATTTATGTTATGTCTCTGGGCTATAATGTCTCATAGGTAAATGGCTTTGTCAGTAGGAAAGTATTTCATTTGTAGAAACTCATTTCAAAGACAAGTTTTCAGGAATCACTAGCTGCTTGTTGATTGAATGAAGAATTAGTTACATAGTATAGGGATCTGTTCCTCAGCAACTCCTTTGGGTATGTATAGTTGTATTTTTTATCCTACAGTTATATTTTTTAGAAATAGAGTATGTTACTGGTAATAAATATAAAGCATTTACTTTCATCTAGGCTGTGCTCTCTACAAAAGTCTCCTTCTACAATTTCTTGCATACTTTCCCCATATTAAAATACTCTTCCTGTCCTTAAGATACTATTATGTAAGGGAGAAAGGGTTTTTTTTTAATACAGTTTAACGTTTTCAGAGTCTTGTACTTAAATAAAAATTTTCAGTCTTAGTAAGATTTACCTCTCAGGGATGAGTAAGTTATTTCATAAATGAGGAAACATAGTAAGATTATAAGTGACTAAAATTTCACTTTGATTCTTGGGGCAGAACAGGAATTAACTTCCTTTGTTAAGCAAGTAATTTTATTTTTGAACCTTGGCTCATTTTCTCCTTCTCAAAAACAGAGACAATAACACATATGCTGCTTTCCTTATGAACAAATGAGGTAAAATTTAAGCTAACCAAAGTAAATACTCTTAAAAAATAATATGATTATTTTAAATCATCATCTTCCTTTAATATCTAGTCAGATCATTGGTATCCCATATAAAGTCCCAATTTATAGTAAACTAGAAAATCAAAGAGCTATCTCTTGAAATAATAGATGCTTTTTAAAAAATGCTTTATTGATACTTTTTGTTTTTACATAAATCATTTTTAGATATATACCTCACTCTGTGAGCTTACCCTGTAACAAAGAAAACAGTTGAAACCAACCAACACAGCAATCATATCTAGCAGTGTATGCAACATTCTGTAACCTTCGTTCCCTCTCTTTCTCAGTCAGAAGGAGGGAAATATAGTTCCCTGTCTTTTTTATAGGGCCAAATTTAGTCATTATAGTTGCATAGAATTCAGTTAAATAGATGTTTGTTTGTTTTTTAAGTGGGCTTTAATGTGAAGGGGGTCTTTTTGTTTGTTTGTTTGTTTGTTTTTTGGTGAGGCAGCTGGGGTTAAGTGACTTGCCCGGAGTCACACAGCTAGTGGGTGTTATATGTCTGAAGCTAGATTTGAACTCAGGTCCTCCTGACTCCAGGGCTGGTGCCATATCCACTGCTCCACCTAGCTGCCCCTTAATGTGAAGTTTTACATATTGAATTTGGTCGAAGTTTTCACCTTGACTCACATTATAAAATTGTAAATATTTTCCTACCAAAAACAATTGCCCCCCCCCAACTGTAACATACCATCTATATGGCATCTTATAAGAATTCTCATATGTTGTCCCTGGTTCTGTTACTTGGATAAAGTGAAATTATAAATACTTGCCTATATAAACAAATAGAATGTGGAAAATTTTAGTTAAAGTGTACCATATTCCCAATTGCAGGTAATGATTGCTCTTAAAATTATCTTATAGCATGAAATGCCAACCTTTAAAGACTAGTAAAAGCTGGCTTGTTTAAAGAATCTTTCATTAAGGCTTTATTTATGGTATGTCAAAAATTAAGATACTGTGGTTTTAGTATATAGTTTTATTCAATAGACCTGATAATTGTCTATCCCAAGATCTCCATTGTGGTGAACCTCATTTTAGGACTTTGACAGATTACAGATTTCATTAATGTGAATACTGTACTCCCTCCATCAGTATAGTCATATACCGTATGTATATGTCATATAGTATAGTTGTCATAGTCCAGCTATACCTTTGCAATACTGTGCAAGATTATCTTTCTCCATAAAAACTTGCACAGAGGATCTATCTACCCAACATTTTGTAGACCTTACCCTAGTACCTTTAGTGGTTCCCATTGCAATAATAATTCTACATGGCTGGCTTATTTCTTTTTCCAGGCAAGGGTCTTGTATTATATAACATAATCAAGAGAAAATTGATATATTAAAAATAAGAGCTTTAAAAGCAAGGAGAAGCTTAGGGTCATTGAGAGTGCTATGCCAAATACATGAATTATCAAAAAAGATCATTTGGAAACTTCGAATAACTGCAAAGAAAACATGGTAAGAGAATACAGATTAAAACAGCCCAAAGGTTTCACTTCGTGCCATGCAAACTAGCAAATGTGGCAAAAGTTGGGATCTGTCATACAGTCTGTTGGAAGACAAACACATCAATTCATTCACTTTTGATGGAGCTATGCAGTGGTCCAGTCATTCTGGATTATTTGGAATTATGCAAAATTGCCTTTTCCATCTCCTCTCATCTAGCAATCTCAGTACTGGGAGTATCCTCCAAGGATGTCAGAGATCCAGTATGTATCAAAATGGTCATGGTAGCACTCTTTAGGGTTGCAAAGAATTGGAAACAAAGTAAGTGCCCACTGATAGGACAATAACTGCAAAAAATCTATATAGTATATAAATGTGGGGGAATGATATTATATAGTAAGAAATGCTGAACATGAGGAATTAAGGGAAACACTGGAAAACGTGTGTGAACTGATACAGCATGAAATAAGCAGAACAGAGAACAATATACACAATGACTACAACAGTAGGAAAGAAAAGATCACTAAAAGGGAATTGAAGTATTACTAAGTGAAAAAAAACCAGTGATGCTCCAAGAGAAACTATAATGAAATGGACCTCCCCTCTCATTGAGGAGAGAAGGAACACCAAATTTGAGACTAAAGTTATTCATTATGTCCATTGTTAAGTACTGCCACTGTGTCAGATGTGTCTCTCCAAAGAGAAAGATGGTCAGGTGGCAAGATTTGGGCGTCATTGATAAACTGTCCAGGTGCTCCACTGGTCTTCCTTCGGTGTCTGTATTGAGTGGGCCTCTTCTCTCTATTGAAATTATGGGAGGACATGGGTTAAGAGTCCCACTGGATGGAATATAATCCCCATAGATGGAGGGAATGTTGCCCATCAGTGATGATACATCCATTTGAGATCTCATTTCAGGGACTTTTTAGTGTCTAAAAGTGGGATACAATCAGCATGCTGTCATCTGTAAAGAGAAGCATCTGAATAATTCACATCAGTCAACGAATGTATTTTGTGCCTAGTGGTTGCAAGCCTGTGCCAGGCTCCAGGAATACACTGCCAAAGATGAAACAGCCTTATCCCTCAAGGAACCCTCAGTACAACATGTAGATAGATAAGTAAACATAATTTGGGGTGTGAGAGAACACAAAACCTCTGGTGATTTTTTTTCTGTTTTCTGAGGATTTAATGCTTGTAATCTTCCTTCATCCATCTCCATAAAGTTTTACAAATGGTTTTACTTTCATCTGCTGTAGCCTTTGGCTTCCAAGTCTCTGCTTGCCAAGGAGACTGAGTCTTGGCCAACTGAGACAGTTTCTGGGCTGTTTTGGCCTCCTCGTTTTGGTTTTACCTTGGTTAAACATCTCTAGGAAAGGTGATTAAGTTAGTATCTTTACACTTTTATTTATTTACACATTTTCACAGTCATCAGTTTGCTATTTAAGCTGTTAGGTTGAAACTTAAAAGCTATGTCTTCTCTTCTTTATCCTTTAAGATTTGATTATGATTTTTGACCTTTATTCTAACTAATCAATGACCTGACTGCAAAGAGCAAAGCAGATTCCCACATTGGTTCTGGGAACATACTTTCATTAAACATTTTTAAAAAATACTTTGTACTGTCATTTTCCTTAAAGTTGGCAAAGGTCTAACTGTACACAAAGCTTTTTTTCTTATTAATTTTAATGTTGCAATAGTACACTAGCATGTCCCACATAATAGTATCCCAACCAGCATCATTTCTCAGTATCTTCATCAATATAGTTTAACCAAACCTCTTCCCATAAAGTTTTGATACTTTCACTCCATTTGTCATTCATTTAGTCTCCCACCTATGATATATTGCTTCTGTGGAAATAGATGTTCCCTGTAAACAGTGTTTTGCCTAATGTCATATTTTCCAAAAAGTCAATGAGCATTTATTTAGCACCTACTCTGTACTGGGGATACAAAACACAGCAAAAAACAGTACATGCTATCAAGTATCTCACAGTCTACTGGGGAAGACAACATGCCAATAGCTATTTACAAACAAAATAGATACGGGATAAATTGTGGATAATCTCAGAGGGAAGGCACTAAGATTAAGGAAGACTGGGAAAGGCTTCTTGCAGAAGGTAAGACTTTGGCTGAGACTTGAAAGGAAGCCAGGAGGTGGAAATGAGGAGGAAGGGAATTCTAGTCATGGGGGACAACCATTGAAAATTCCCGGATTTGGGAGATGGTGCATCTTTTATGAGAAATAACGACGACAACTATGTCACTGGATTGTGCAGTATGTGGAAGGGAGTAAGGAATAAGATAGGAAGGAAGGAATGAGCTAAGTTATGAAGAATTTTAAAGCAAGCTGGTTTTACATTTGATTCTGAATGTAATAGACAGCCACAAGAGTTTGTTGAATAGGAAAGTGACACGGTCAGATTTGTGCTTTAGGAAGATCAATTTGACACCTGAGAGGAGGATGAACTGAAGTGGGGAGAGACTTCAGGCAGGCAGACCCACCAGCAGGCTATTACAGTAGTCCAGGCATGAGGTGAGGAGGGCCTGCACCTGGGTGACAGTGGGAGGGAGGGGGACACGTATGTGAGAGATGTTACAAAGGTAGAAAAGAGGGGACTTAGCACAAGATTGGGTATGGAAGTTCAGAGTGATGAGATGAGGATGACCTCTACCTAGATTGTGAGCCTGGATGACTGGCAGGATGGTGGTACTATTCAACAGTGATAGGGAAGTTAGGAAGAGGGGAGGTTTGTGGGATAAAGATAATGAGTTCAGTTTTGGATGTGTTCAGTTTAAGATATCTATGAGACATTCCATTTGAGATGCCCAGTAGGCAGTTAGTGATGAGAAACTGGAGATCCGGAGAGAAGTTAAGGTTGGGCAAAGAGATCTGAGAATCATCTGTGTAAATATAGTTGGATCCATGGGAGCTGATGAGTTCACCAAATGAAAAGTATAAACAACCAAAAAGTAAAAGCTGAAGCAACTTATGTCTCTTTCTCTTACCTCCTTACTACTCCTAATCTCCCCCTCCCTCCCTTCTCTATTAGAATATGCCCTCTTTGAGGCCAGGGACCTTTTTTTTTTTTTGCCTTTCTTTGTATATCCAACATGTTATCCAGCACAGTGCCTAGCATATTTACTTAGCAGACACTCGCTGAGTGACCAAACAAATATCCTCCTAGTGAAATATAAATTCTGTGATGGCAAAGACTGTTCCACTTTTGTATTTGTATCCTCAGAACTTAGCACAGTGCTTGGCACAGAGTAGACATTTAATAACTACCTGCTGATTGCTTGATAGAGATTATCTTATCCAACTCTTCACTTCAAAAATGAGGAAATTGAGGCTCAGAGAGGTGAAATCACTTGGCTAGTGTCACACAGCTACTAAACAGAGAGCTAGGAATGGAGCTAGGTCTTCTGACTGTATTTTTTTTTTTTTACTGCCTCATCAAGTGTTTCCCAAGGGCTTTTCCTCAGGATAAATACCTACCATTTACACTTAATCATTTATGTTGTTCTTCATACCTCTTTAGGTTTTCACTTTTTAACTTGCAAATTAGATGTCCTTGTTATTATTCAGTCTTTTCAGGGTATCCACTCTCCCTGACCCCATTTGGGGTTTTCTTGGCAAAGATACCGGAGTGGTTTGCCATTTCCTTCTCCAGCTCATTTTACAGATAAGGAAACTGATGCAAAGAGGGTTAAGTGACTTGCCCAGGGTCACACAGCTAGTAAGTATCTCAGGCTGGATTTGAACTCAGGTCTTCCTGACTCTAGCCCTGGTGCTCTATCCCCTGTGCCACCTAGCTGCCCAAATTAGATAGAATATTCTAAGGGATGTGTGATTGGTAGCATTTTGTCTGAAAAAAACCTCGAGGATTCTGTTTTACTAAAGGCTCACTATGAGTCAAGGGTCAGAGACATAATGAAGTCCTGGGCCACCCTGCTATGGGCATAATTCTCAGATAAGTGCTCTGTGTAGTATTCAGGCCACAATAGGATCACTGCGTTCCATTCTGGGCACTACAATTTAAGAAGCACATGATAGCCAGAGTAGTGAAGAGCTTGACATTCATGTCATATGAGGACTGATTGAAAAAATTTAAGTATCTTTGACATAGAGAAGACTCAAGGGAGACGTGATAATTCTCTTTGAGTATTTGAAAGGGTGTCATGTTGGAAAAGGGGATATACTTGCTCTCTTTCATCTGGAAGGGCAGTGCTAGGAGCAGTAATTAGAAATCTCAAAGCAGTCAATTTAGGCTTGATTTCAGGAAAATGTCCTAGAATTGGAGTCACCCAAGTGATGATCACTTGTCAGGATCTATCACAAAAGGCATTCTTCTATCATTATTATTTTTATTGTTGTTATTCAGTCATGTCCAACTCTTCATGACACCATGGACATACTGTCCATGGGATTTTCTTGGCAAACATACTAGAGTGGTTTGCCATTTCCTTCTCCAGTGGATTAAGGCAGAGTGATTTGCCTAAAGTCACACAGCTCATAAATGTCTGAGATTACATTTGAACTCGGGACTTTCTGATTCCAGGCCCAGTGCTCTATCTACTGTACCACCTAGCTGCCTCATTGGCAATTGCACCTATGGTTATGACTAACAAATGTCTAATGAGATCCCTTCTACCTCTGACATTATCTCTTGTGTATGGGTGTATCCGTGTGTATATATGGGTGTGTCTGTACACTTGTCATTGTTAGAGTTCAGCTTTGTCAGTGATCAGAAAACTAATAGATGGTACCTGTATTGGCATTTCTACTCTTAACCTAATTATTTGTTTATTGGACAGATTCTGTCCTCACCAAGGCCCTGAATAGTAGTATAAACCTACCTACAATTCATCACTTTGCTAGGCTTACCTTCACCTTCTAATAACTTCTACCCATTAGTTACGTTAACTAACATTAGGTTGATATATAAGCCTCAGAGCTTGTCACTTAACCTTTTTGGGTCTCTTTCCTCTTCTGTGAATTGAGCTAAAGAATCTCAGAAACTCCTAGTTCTAAACTTCTAAAATCCTGTTGTTCTGCAGAATCCATATAGGTAGAATCCACCAGTTTGCTAAATGTTAATGGATATTTGCCATGACCACTATACCTATATGAATAAATATGTATATTTTTATGCATAAACTGTGTATTATGAGTTTTCCTTTTATTGAATACATATCCATGAAAATATGAGTGGGTTAAAGAGGGGGTAAGCAACAGCCTATGGAACATAATTGCAGGGACACTGTTCTCACCAAAACGAAACTCTGTTCTTCAAAGTGCCTCCCCTCCCCCGTCTACTGATTGATGCCTGAATATAGTTGACCGAAGGCACAATTTCATTCCACAATTCACGGTAAGGCATATATGACTGATATTTGGACACTTGAAAGATATTGGAGAAAGAGGGTAGTGCTACCATGAATTACCAGAAGGGAGAACAATGATTCAAAAAAACCAACTTACACTCGTGTGAATTTTTACCTGGGGCTTATCCTGAGGAGAAGATGTTCTAAACACTACTTAAACCTTCATTCAAAAGCAGATGTCCATCATTAGAACGGGAGCAGCTAGGTGGTACAATAGATAAAGCACTGGGCCTGGAGTCAGGAAGATTCATCTTCCTGAGTTCAAAACTGGCCTCAGACACTAACTGTGTAACCCTGGGCAAGTGTTTGCCTCAGTTTCTCATCTATAAAATGAGCTAGAGAAAGAAATGGTGAACCACTTCAGTATCTGTTCCAAGAAAAACCCAAACAGGGCCACAAGAGTAAAACAACTGAAACGACCAAACAACAACATCATTAGAGTATTTAAGTACTCGGTCTGCAGCTGCCCTCCCCTTGCCCCAGCTGGGCAACAGCACTCATCACTATATTGGCCACTACTACTGCTGCCACTCAGTCCCATATGCGAAGGGGGACTCTGAGGGCATCTCTGGATCTCCTGAACTCACAAGGTCTCCTGGTCACTTCCATCTCAGAATACATATTCATTTAAGATCAGGAAAGAACAAATATAGAGAACAGAGGTGGCTGCATGCTCATAGTCACCATGTCCAAATGGGAGGGAGGGTTGCTGTCCCTCTCTTAACCAACTGGAAACCATCCAAAAAGAAAAAGAGTAATAAAGGAAGGAATTATAAGTCTACTCAGTCCTGCCTCAGCACCTGCAGCCTTGGTGATGAGTTCTTCCAGGTCTGTTTACAATTCAAAGACTTTCATTATCAAATAGTTATAACAATACAAGCCCCTTAGGCCCGCATGGCCAGAAATAGGTTCATCCCAGGCTTCTACGTGGTCTTCTGGACTGAATTCCACTTCATGAATAGACATGTTCATAATAATAATAATAATAATAATAATAATAATAATGGGTTTTTTATGAAAATTGGCATGTGAGTTAATTTTTTTGCTCAACTTTCAAAAATAAATATTCTCTTCTTTTTTCTTCAAACAGGTTGAATTAGTTAGAAGAGATTATGTGGCAAATGGTGGCTGGGAGACCTTTTTGTCATATGAAGACCCCGAGCAGGACATTTTGATTGGCCTTTTACGTTTGCGGAAGTGTTCAGAAGAATCATTTCGGCCTGAGTTGAAAGGAGGTGTTTCCATAGTCCGAGAACTACATGTATATGGGAGCGTAGTTCCTGTGAGCAGTCGTGACCCTGCAAAATTTCAGCATCAGGTATCTCTCTAACCTTTTCCCATCTGGTTTCTAAGAAGAGCACCCTAACTGGGAAAGCAAGAGCGGAGGATGGAAAAGGGGAGAGAGAGAAGTGGGGAAATAAAAAGGAGGGCAGGGAGATAAAGTGACAGGATTCCTCATTTATTTAATTGTTCTGAGCTTTTTTTTTTCCTAAATGAAACAATTGTTTTTCATCTCCCTGGGTTTTAGGCAGGATAATATATGGTAGAAACCAAAAAGAGAAAAATGCTTTAGGAGCTAATCGGTAAAAACCAGCTGTTGGCAGTTGTATGGTATGTACAAAAGTTGGTAGTTGAAGATTATTGCCTCATTTCTTGTAACTGTTAGGAATTGCAAATGTTCTAAAAAGTTTGTGAATAGCTACCCAGGCTTCCACTGCCCCCAAGTTGAGTGAATCAGGGCTTTTCAGCCTATATCTTCCTGCACCTCCCTAAAAGAGGAACAGATGTTGAAAGGAAATTTCCTTCTCACAGTGATTAGTTTCCATCATCTGAGAAGGGTCTTTTAATGGTACTTTCACTATAAAAATTAATGCCTTTGTTACCAGTCAGCTACAGAGCTCTTCTCAAATAGTTGAATGATTATTCTTTCCTTACTTTTTAAAGAAAGCTTTTTTCACTCTTGTTTCAACAGACTAAAGCAGTCTCTAAACTAGTCTCTAAATTACAGCCTTCCTATTTGTGAACATTACTTTCTTTTTCCTTTTTTTGTCCCTCCCATAGGGATTTGGCATGCTACTCATGGAAGAGGCAGAAAGGATAGCTAAACAAGAGCATGGTGCTCAGAAAATTGCTGTCATTTCAGGTAACATTTCTGCAAAAACATGACTGGCAAATGCCAAGCATTATAGGTTAGTGCCATAATGGAAAAAAAAATCTCTCATCTACCTTAGCCTCACTTTGTTATTTGTATATGAAATTGGGGAAAGCTGAATAGGTGAAGAACACATGACTGAAGCCAAAGGAAGAAGTCCTAAGAAGAGGTAAGTAGAGAGAGCTTTAACAGCCCCTCTGTTGTTGGGAGAAAGTGGGCATAAAGCTCATGCTGAGACAGATGGGTTCTGTTTCTGCTTTCACCACTACCACACAAGTCATCCTCATCTGGAGAGGTTTCTTTTGTGCCCTAGGTGTGCCACCTAGGAAAAAGTCATTTGATACTAGGCATATAAGGAAAATGTATGCTTTTTATAGACATCTATCACAGCTAGTGTTCAAGAAACACTCCTAGTTAGTTGTAAGAGAAAAGTAAATGCTGTGAGCCGACATTTAATGTCAGAGACCCTACCTGGTTTTGTAGCTTCATAGCAGAGCCTGCTATGGGCCAGTACTACACTGTGTCAGTCCCCTATCCCTTATCTACAGATATTTAGAGAAATGAATGAGAAAAAAAGGAAATGTGCCAAGTAGAACATGAAATAAAATTCATAGCAAAAATGTACAACCTCCTGGAATACTTCCCATTCTTTTATCCCTGGGATAATTGTCATCACTAACAGAAAACTAACATAGAGATAGAAGCAGGATTAAAACCCAGGTCTCCTTTTCAATTCCTCCAGTGATCTTTGCCTAAGATTACACTGTCTTCCTAAGTGCCAGACTACATCTTCCAGAAGATCAAGAAAGTGAACTTCTGGAAAAGAAGAACTTGTAATGAGCTTGTAAAAAATAAAGTCTACAAGTTCCTAAAGATCAGTAGCTGTGCTGATGTTTTCGCTAGTTTTAATTATGAAAATGTAATATCCAGGGCTTGCTTAATGAGCCAGTCTTCTTCAGGCAGGATTTTCTCTATTAATAGGACAGACATATAAGGCATTTCAGGACATAATATTCCCCACAAATGTATAAAGGCAACTTTATTTGATTCCAGTAAGAGAGGGGTAGCTAATTGAGGCTGCTTGCTTAGTACATTAAAATGAGTAAAATTGTTCCTTAGATATTGTCTTCTTGTATTTGGATATGCTCTGGATATGTGAAAGCATAACAATGGAACAAAATTGACTCTGGAAATCAGTCTGGGACATAACACATGTAGAATTTTGGTAGCCCTTTCTAGCAGAGCACTTATCGGGATTGTCTGATACACTTGCTGCTTACTGCCCATACTGTATTAATTCTTCTTCCTATACTCTGCCAAGCATGCAATTGATAAACTTAATATTCCTGGTTCTGTACTATCAACATAAATGTGAGAACTTTGACTCTGCTGCTATCCTTGGCATCTGTGCCTGTCATTCAACCAGATCTGGTGAATTTGGTAACTTGATCACTGGTAGCATTAAAATTATATTGGACACCAGTCTGCTTTACAGTTATTAATACAGTTCTTTTCATAGTAACCATTTGAGATAGACTAGAGGGTCTATTTGCAAAGATTGAAACACAAAATGGGGAGGAATTGACTTGCCTGAAGTCATACTCAGTTACTTGTAGTAACTTTAGTTTCTGATCTGATGAACTCACTGGAGGAATACCTGGAAACTGTCTCTCTTTTGGCTTTTCTAATTTAATGGCCCAATTTCATAGCATCTGCTTACATGGTTACGTTTTAATGTCACAAGCAAGAGACTTGTCCATAAGTGGCATGCCTTTGTCCAAAGATGGAACCTTAGTCAAGTCACCTAACTACTTTGGACCCTGGGTTCTTTGTCTATAAAATGAGGAAGGTTGAATTAGACTTCTAAGGTTCTAGCTCTCAAATTCTGTAATTTTTCTTATCCCAACGATTAAGACCTTAGAATTCTCAAGTTTTTGGATTATTTGCACTGGTTGTATTCTTGGTCAACTGCTTCCTACTATCAGTAGGTAACATTAGCTCAAAGCATCATAATAGGCTGTATAGGAATAGAAATAAACATAAAGGATTGTCCCTGCCTTCAAGCAGACCACCTAGTGTTTACCTTCTCAAATTTCTCCCTAGATTGAAAAAGAAAAATTTTCCTCCTTTTTTTCAGTTCCCAAATTATTTCTCAATTTAGGAGAATTTGCTACACCTGCAAGCAGCAGATTCTGCTATTAAGAGTTGGATTATTATCAAGTCAGTAACCTCTAATGAAACCAGGTGCTTAAGAGATCAGCTTTCTTATATCCCTTCGACTATCCATAAACATGTATTTCTTGAATATATTCAACAAAGTACCTTAGCAAATTAATCTTATTTATTTAGAAATTTTCCTTTTTTCTACTCATTTCTAGTATGCTATACTCCCTCTTTAATACTTAACCAATTCATCTTTTCCCTTTACAAGCATATAGAGAGCATCATATAGATAATTTTTCAGAATCTCTCTCCAGCAACATATTAAATGCCATCCCTAATAATCAGTCTAAAAGTGGAAGATCTTTGGCAGAAACAACTGTGTCTGTGCCATTTCTCAAAAGAACAAGTATTGACAGCTTCTTTTCAAGAAATGTTTAATGGCAACCCAAGGAATGATGTTTCCTATCTTAGTCTCAGCAGCCTGGCTGGATGTAAGAGCCAGACATGTCACTGTTCTATTCCTTGAGCTAATTGCTATTCAGTGAGATGAACAGTCTCCCAACCTCAACCACCATCATGCTGGTCCTAATCGGTATTCTGTTTGTGTTCTTTCGAGTAGAAAATTAATATGGACATTGTCCAAGAATTTCACAAGGCTAATAGACCACAGGAGGATGGTTGGGAATGAGACAGATGCCTGGATGAGAGATGACAGAAACCAATATGGTTTAGAGAAATTAAGATAAAAGATGACTGCATCCTTCAGAACTATTTCAAAAGTCAAAAAAGAAATGAGAATGAATAATTAATCCTTGAATTTGGGGTAGGCCATGGGATGGCTGTGGGGACAAAGGAACTTATAGCATTGCTACAGCTATGTGCCCATGGTTTCCAGTCACTGTTACCCAAAGAGCTGTTGGACTACTGCGTGCTCTAAATATTCAAATACAGAAATTAGCAGTCTTTAAGAGCAGAAGGCTGTATGTGAAAGACCCTCGAATGGCTCCAGACTGTCATTGATTTATAGCAGGAAATAGAAGTCATTTCCATTCATCTGAGCTGGGAAGTGGCAGGTGTGGATGAATTAATTTGACCCCCTTCCCGTTACTTTTGGGAAAACTGAGGTTACTCTTAGTTCTCTTTCGATTATAAACTCTTTGAGGGACAGTCTTATTTCACCTTTGTATCCATAGATTTGGCCATAGTGTCTTGCACATAGCAGAGGTTTAACAAATATTTGTTCACTTGAGCAGGAGCAGTTCTCTTAAGGTTAGCCCCTCCACAGTGTGACAGGGGCGAAGTATCTTCTGAATGGCCCCTGATATACACAGAACTTCTTCCCTGCTGCTTGTCTTGAACTGAGGTAATTACATTAGGGAGGAAGACAGACGTCTGCCTTACCTTTTTAGATGTCTCTTCTTTTCCTGAACCACATTTAATATTAATTTGAATGAATACATACCTTCCTTTTAGCTCTAAACAAGCCTCTGAGCAAAGGATGTTGGGTGCTTCCTGTGACCCAGGGAAGGGAGGCAGCTGTGGCGAAGAGAAAGGATCACAGGGTTAACAGTCAGTTGACTTGGGTTTGAATCATAATTTCTGTGAGCCTGGATAATTACTTTTTCATCCTAAGCCTAAGTTTGTCATATCTAAAAAACAGAGATAATAATAATACCTGTATTGCCTGCCTCATCAGGTGCTTGTGAGGATAAAATGAGTTAACATGTGCATTGCATTTTGTAAATTATCAAATGCTATATAAAAGATTGCTGATATTATAGATCTAAACTTTCTTTTTCTTTGCCCATCTTGGATTCTGATCTAGCTCATCTTTTGGTGGCTAAGTAATCCTTTTCCTTCCTTTCCTTGAGGGAACAATTCAAAATATTCTCTGGAGAAGCAAAAAAGCCATTCTACTATACCTTCTTACTGTTTATAGCACCCCAGGTCACTGGAAATCCAGGCTTGCACAACTCCTGTTTTTCAGAATGTAGCTTTTCTGTCCTAAGCCCCCCCCCCCCAGAATTCTTTTCTTCTTGTCAGACTGTGAGATCCCAGGTCTGATAAATTTTATCCTATTAGTTTCTTCTGTCTCCCCCTCTATTGGGCCCCAAAGTATAACCCCCCCTTTTCCCCAGCATGCCCACAGGAGTCTCCCATTCAGTATGCTGACACGCTAAGCTAGAGGGGATGTAACACATGCTCCTTCATGAAAATGCATACCACCGGGTCTGTTGTCTGTATATCCTGTTTTCCCCTTCCCCTGTGGAGAAAGAAATCCATCCCTACCTCCCCACATACAAATACACACAGGCACATATTCTCCCTTTTCAATGACTCATTCTCCTAGTCTTTACTGAAGGAAGCAAGATGGTTTTGCTAAATATCAGTGCTATTCATGCCCTTCCTCAGAAATCTAGAGGCACCAAAATCCAGATACATCTTGTAGTTAGCAAACAGAGCTCTTTTTATAGGGGAGGCAGGGAAGCTGGGCTGTAGAAATGAGGATTTAAGTCAAAAACATTTTTGTTCTGCACTTTATGAAAGCATGTAAATTGATTTCAAAAACAAAATCCACATTAAAAACTCATTTTGTCTGTCTTATCACATGTAATAACTTTTGTTTCATAGGTATTGAGGGGCTTGGATTTTATTTTCCTCCCTCAGCAGTAAGGGGAATGGACTCAGTCTGAATCACATAGCCAAACAAAAGAAGAGTCCATTCCTTGGCTTTGGATAAGTCTCCCTTCAGGGAATAGTTACATTTATTTACACTCCAAGGCTTTACTATGACTTTGAATCTCTTCTGGCTACCCCATTCAGGGAAGGGAAGAAAAAGAGTCTTTCAGCTAAAACTTGCTATTAAATTCAACAAACTTTTATTAAACACTTACTGTGTGCTATATACTTGGGACAGAAAGACAACAAAAAACCTGCCTTGCTCTTAGGGAGCTTACATTCTTCTGGTAAATAGAACATGTGAACAGAGTACAATTTGAGGGAGAAAACATTAGCAAACAAGGGGACCAAGAAGAGCCTCCTCTAAAAGGCGGTATCAGAACTGAATCTCAAAGGAAGCAAAGGATCCTAAGAGATACGGACGATGAGGCAGGGCATTCTGGACCTCTAGTACCATTTGTGGAAATACGTGGAGGCAAGAACATGCTTCTAAGTGGCATATTTATCCATAGCTCCGGAGTCCATTCCCATCTTGACTTGAACAGAAACAACGTGAGGCTTTCTTGTTTTTGAAATTATTCAGCCTCTCTATTTATTCACCCACTTTCCTCTCTCCCCACTAGATTCACACAAGACTGGTGGCAGGCGGGGGAAATAACAAAGCCATCTAGTTCCTGCTCTCCTGCCAACTTTCATTCATCTTTATAGTTCTTACTCCCTCATTATTAAAGACCTAGTGACTCACCGATAATTATACTGTAACCAACTGGGGAAAATACTTGGAATATAGAACCAAGTTTCCCTGTCTTGCAGCAACCTCAACACTTAAAGGAAGAAACTACATTAAGCAAGGCTGAAAATGTTTATGAAAGACAGAGTAAGTAAGTTAATCTACAAATGGTTGAAAAATGATAGTGTCCTTTTAAATTTCAGGGCTAGGGGTTAAGCATCTTTGGTCTAAGAGGAAGAGAAACTAAAGAGACACTTTAGCTCCCAGTTCCTCATTAGATTTGAGGTGCATTTGGGAGGCCAGAAACCCTTCATGGGAGATTATGGAAATGAAGAATGGATGGGTGGTGACTGCTGACAAGTTGTTGCCTCCCGTCATCCTATGGAATGGCAAACAGCCAGCTGTGTCTTTAATGTAGCATTTTGCCTGCCCTGACAAGCATTCTTAGAGAAGCTTCTGTTAGCAATTGTTCCTACCTCCTGTTTCAAAGCAATTTTTTAAAAAGTAGGATGCTTTAATAATAACAAGTCTGATTTATTATATGGATCTTTACATTATCTTGTTTGAGCTTCACAATAGTCCTGTAAGGTTAGGTAACAATAACTTCATTCTTATATGGCCTCATACAGATTCCTTCCATATTCCCTATTGAACCTCCTACAATGTGCAGTCCCCAAAACAGCTAAGTAAAACAAATATCTTTTTGACCGATAACATATGCAACCTTATACTTCAGTAGTTTTGCATTCGTTAAAAGAAATTGCTGCTGGGTGCTTTATGTTAATATCAGTGTTGTCCAGTTTTATAATCTGAACCTTGTTTCCATTCAGACTTGTCTTCAGAGACATAGTTATAGTCATTGTATTCTTTAGGTTCTGTTTTGTTCACCTGCTTCACTCTGTAGAAGTTTTCCCATATTTCTTTTAATTTTCCATATTTGTCATCTTTGTGGCTTCCTAGTGACTTGCCTAAGCATGGAGGCTGGGATTTAAATTTATGTCTCCTGAGCATCTCTTTCCACTAAAGAATTCTGGACTCAGAGTTACAAGGCCTAGTTTCAAGTCTTAGCTCTGCCTATTTAGTACCTACATAACCTTGGGCAAATCATTTCCTCTGTCACAGCTTCATTTTCTTTGTCTGCAAAATGAAGAGGTTAGACTAACTGACCTCCAAGGGCCCTTCTAGCTCTGAATCTCTGATCTTATGACCCTCAATATCATTGCCCCCATTTTGCAGGTGAAGAAATAGTTGAGAGACCAAGTGATGTGCCCAAGGTCACACAAGTAGTAAATGCTAGAAACAGAAACCAAACATACATCTTCTGATTCCAAATCAAACACACCCTGCCTCTTGATCCAGGCAAAATATTTTCCTTTACTTCATTTTTTATAATGTGTACACATAAAGAAATATACAGGTAAAACATGGCACCTGAAATTATTTATGGCCTTCCATGAATTCTCAAAAAGTCGTTTAAGTAAAATGTGCTATTCTAAGAGGTCCCCAAAGCCAAATCGAAGTATACCAGTCCTTGTTCTCCATAGCTAGATGTGTACACTTAGTGATGGTAATAATAATGCCACAATAATAATTTTCATGATACTCTTTAGTTTGAAAAATACTTTCAAATCAATAATCTGATGTGATCTCTAGGACAGCCTTATAAAGTAGACAGCACAGGCATTATTAGTCTCCATTGTTCAGAGAGGAAACCAAGGTGAGAAAGGTTAAATGTTTGTCCAAGGTCACACAGCTAACGATTGGGAGTAGGATCAGAACAGAAGTTTTCCAGGGCTCTGCATTTTAACATGCTACCTCCTGATCCAGGCAAACTTTAGCTCTCAGTTATAAGATAGCTGAGGGAACACTGTTAGAAAAGCACCTCTCCCCACCCCATCCCCCTAATATGGTTCTTGCAATAAAGATTAGATATGCTAATTAGGCATCTTGAGCACTGGAATATATAGTAATTTAATTACTGCATCATTCACTTGCTCACTGATTTGGAGGCATCACAGTGACAAGTAACAGAAGGGGGAATAGAGCTGTGCTTCTCCTTAAGGGGAGGATTCAGCAGTCACGTCAAGAGCCGTGAGACACCCTGTGGACGTCAGTCCTGGAGCCTGGCTTACGTCAGCTCTGAAGGGTAATTGCTTTTCTTTGGCTTGCTAACGAAAGGAAAGTTACTGGTAAATGGAGTTTCTTGGAACCCTACCAAGCTGGGAGGACAGATGAAAGCTGGAGTAGAACATTTACCCAGCCCAGGTAGCATGTGGTTATCTTTCAGACAGGCAAAATAGAGACAGTGCTAAGACTAACCCAATCTGCAATGCTGCAGCAACAGAGAATTTGCTTCCTTTTTTTCCAAGAGCAGGAGGGAAAAGGAAATAAGTAAAAAAAGATAACTAAAAAAAAAATAGGGATGCAACCGAGAGGAGATGAAGGTTAAACTTTCTTCTGTGAATTTCTTAAATCCTCCCAAAAAGACCTAGCTCTTGGCCTTGAATATCAATGTGGTTTGTTAGTCATAGTAAAGAGAGAAACTCAAAATAATCTGTCCTTCCTCCAAAATCTTACTGAATAGTAACAGTGTGGTACAGTGGAAAAAAACACTAGATTTGTATTCAGAGCCAGGGTTTAAATCGTGGCTCTATAACTTTACCTCATGTATGGTCCTGGGCAAATCAATTAACTTTTCTGTTCCTCATTTTCCTCATCTTTAAAATGAAGAGGTTGGCCTAGATAACATTTAAATAAATCTAGATCCTGTAATAATACCAGATTCTGTTTCTCAGTAGGTTAATAATAGGTGACAGGATGAGAATGGGGGAGAGGGGTATATACTTGTTAGTCTAATTCCCTGTATAAAGCCTTGGGTAGAAGTCACAGAATGGATCACTACAGTCCCCTCAGACCTAGAAGTCAAAACTCAAGGTTGAAATCACTAGATTAGGTTATAATTATTACCAAATCCAAAAAGCATTTATTATGTTAAAATGCAGAGTTTACATACTGTCTAAAGAAAATACCTTGTCAGTTAACTGGCATGATTAAATAAATAATGGGGTACCTCTGGTTAACCGAAAGGCAATCTTTTTCCAGTGAAACTTTCTAGATTGTTAGTCTTATGTTGGATATTGGGCCTCAGAGAACCACCCCTTTAACTCTGAAACTCTTTCCGTTGTCTCTGTTGATTTCTCATTTACATATTTCTAGAAAAAAAAATCATTGACCACCTAGAGATTTCCATTCCAGTCATTTAGAGATCTACAGTGCCAAAACAGAGAGCAGCCATAGAAATACATTTGAAATTGTCTCTGATTATTTTAGCTAAGCAGAAAAAACCTGGAAGGAAAAGATTATCTTTTCCCAAAACTTTTCATAGGTAGAACACAAAAAATTCTAGAAGTCTGTGAGAAATGTCATCTTTTTTTAAATTTTTAATTAATTTATTTTGATTTATCAGCAATCACTTCCATAAGCTTTTGAGTTTTAAATTTTTCTCCCTCTCCCTTCCCACCTTCCTCCCCAAGATAGCACGCAGTATGATAGGCTATACGTATATATTCCTATTAAACATATTTTCACATTAGTGATTATTGTAAGTAAGAATTAGAACCAATAGGAGGAACCACCAGAAAGAGGAAACAAAACACAACAGAAGAAAAAAATAGCAAATAGTATGCTTCGACCTGCATTCAAACTCCATAGTTCTTTTTTTGGATGTGGATAGCATTTTCCAACATGGGGCCTTTAGAGATATCTTAGATCCTTGTATTGCTGAGAAGGATTAAGTGAAATGTCATCTGTTTAAAAATTATTCGGGGGCAGCTAGGTGGTGTAGTGGATAGAGCACCGGCCCTGGATTCAGGAGGACCTGAGTTCAAATCCGGCCTCAGACATATAACATTTACTAGCTGTGTGACCCTGGGCAAATCACGTAACCCCATTGCCTAGCAAAAACCAAAACAAACAAACAAACAAAAACTTATTTGATTACACTTTTTTTCCCAAAATAAACCAGCCAGCAGTCAATTAACATTTATTAAAGCACATACTATATGTTAGGCTTAGTGCCTGAATGCTGAAGATAAAAAGAAAGGCAAAATACAGTCCCTGTTTTCAGGGACTTGAGAAGAAGTTCACAGTTTAATGGGGGAAATAACATGCAAACAACTATGTACAGATAAGCTATAGAATAAATTGGAGATAATGATAGAAGAAAGTCATTAGCCTTAAAGAGGATCAGGAAAACCTTCTTATAGAAGGTAGGATTTTAGTTGAGACTTCAGAGAAGCCAGGAGACAGATGATAGAGAGAATTTTAAGGAAGGGGACTCACAGTGAAAGTGCTCCAAGTCAAGACCTGTGGAGTGTCTTCTGTGAGGAACAGCAAGGAAGCTAATGTCACCATCTCAGAATAAAACATGGTGAGCAGTAAGATCTAAGAATAGTAGAAAGGCAGGAAAAGACCAGATTATTAAGGGCTTTAAAGCCAAATGGAAGATATTTTATTTGATCCTGGAAGCAATAGGGAGCCACTGGAGTTGACTGAATAGGAAGGGGCTATCATCAGACCTTTATTTTGTGAAGATCAGTTTGACAGCTGAGTGGAGAATGGACTGGAGTAGGGAGTTCCTTTAGACAGAAAGACCAATAAGCAGACTGGTCCAGACTTAAGGACCTACAGGAGCGTGGCAGTAGTGTCAATGGAGAAAAGGAAAGAATTGGGGAAGGTAGAATCCAAAACCTTACCAAACAGTAACTAGGTGGTATGGTACAATGGAAAGAACACTAGATTTGTACTCAGGGAACCTGAATTAAATCAACTTCATGTCCAGTCCTGGGCAAATCACTTAACCTAGATTTGGGGAAGGTAGAATCAACTGGACTTGGCAACTGATTGCATATGGGGGTGAGAGAGACTGAGGAATTAAAAGATGACACGTAGGTTGTGATCCTGGATAACTGGGAGGATGGTGGTACCCTCAAGAGCAGTAGGAAAATTAGGAAGAGGAGAGAGTTAGGGAAGGGTGGCAGATAACAAATTCAGTTTTGCACAGGTTGAGTATAAGTTGGGACATTCCATTCAAGATGTCCAAGATGTTGGAGATGAGATGTTGGGATCAGGAAAGAAGTTAGGGCTTTATAAATAGATCTGAGAATCAACAGCATAGAGAGTTCATTGGAGCTAATGAGATCAAGTGATAGAGAGAATAGAGAAAAGGGTCCAGTACAGTGTTGGAAGACATCTGCCATTAGCAAGCTGTTGTTCGTCCTTCATTTTTTTTTTAATTTGTTTTGAATTATCAACAATCACTTCCATAAGCTTTTGAGTTTTAAATTTTTCTCCCCCTTCCTCCCCAAGATGGCGCACAATCTGACTATAGGGTGTACATTCCTATCACATTAGTGATGTTGTAAGTAAGAATTAGAACCAGTAGGAGGAACCACCAGAAAGAGGAATCATCCTTCATTTTCAGAGAAGACTGAGGAGATCATGGGTGGTGTTTTGACTTGTACATGAATTGGATTAAATGAGGCAGAGTTGTGCAGTGTCATCAGCCTCATGTTTTCATCCTGAGCCATTGAAGTCCAGTGGCAGGACAGAAGTCAAGACAACTGGCAATGGCTTGGGATGCAGTGGATGACCTTGGTATCTTTGATGACTGACCAAACTCCTATGTGCTCCATGGCATCTGCTTCAGCCACCTTCACTGTTCTCATCTGCCCATTCTGCCAGGGAAAGTCTTCACATGCCTGGAATAAAAATCACCCTAACTCACTGACAAGTTTGAGGCCTGTCAATTACCCTCAACCCGGTTTGGCCCATTTACCAAGACAGTTTATTTACCAGGGTGTGCGTACTACAGCTTCTTGGAACTACAGGTGAGAGTTGGGTTAAGGTGGACAGCAAAAGTAGATAAGCAACTCTGAAAAGGACTTAGCAGGCCCTCATATCAGAGGTGCTAGTCTTCTCTGAATACCCTATACACCCCATTAGCAAATGATCTGGACAAAGATTCAGTAAAGGAGACTGAAGAGAGATTAAACAGGAGGAGAAACAGGTTAGAATAGTGTCACAGAAACCCAGAGAGAAGAGAATGTCAAGGAGAAGAGAGTGATTGACAGTGTCAAAGGCAGCAGAGAGGTCAAGAAGGTTGAAGATTGACAAAAGACCATTAGATTTGGCAATTAAGAAATCATCAGTAACTTTGAAGAGCTGTGGGTGAATGATGAAGTTGAAAGCCAGACTGCAGAGTTAAGAAGTGAGAGGAAAAGAGGTGGAGGCATCAGTTGTCAACAACCTTCTCAAGGAGTTTAGCCACGAAAGGGAGGAGAGATATGAGACAATAGACAGATCAAGTGAGCATTTTTTGAGAATGAGGGAGACATGGGCATGTTTGTAGGCAGAAAAGAAACAGCCAGTAGATGGAGATTGAAAATGAGTGACAGAGTAGGGATGATAAGGGGAGGTGATCTGCTGAAGAAGACAGGATGGAATTGGATCATTTGTGAATGTAGATGGATTTGCTTTGGCCTGGAGAAGGGTCACTTCTTCACATGAAATAGGGATGATAAGGAAACAGAAGGCACCTGAGGGATATGACATAAGAAGGGCAGAAGAGAGAATTCTCAGCCAATCAACCTCAATTTTCTTTTTAGTGAAATGAGGCAAAGTTCTCAACTGAGAAGTTGGAAGAAGGGGGCACCATGTTAGGTTTTGAGGAGAGATGAAAAAGTTTGGAAAAGTAATGTGGTGAGTAAGATAGAAACCAGCACTAGAAGCAGTGTCAGAAAAGGCTATAGAATCAGGAAGGAGCCAGGTCTCCATGAGAACCAGGAAATGGAAGGAGTAGGAAAGGAAAAAAAAGATTGGGGGGGGAAGAAAGCTAAATGATTTGTTCTAGGTAATTTTGTGAAGCCCCAGGCCTAGAGTTGGGAAGACCTATGTTAAAATCCAGCCTTAGCTGTGGGACCCAGGGCAAGTCACTTAACCTCTGTGTTCAGTTTCCCCATCTGCAAAATGGAGGAAATAATAGGTACCTACCTTCTAGGTTACTGTGAGGATCTAATGAGATAATAATTCTAAAGCACTCAGCAAAGTGCCTGGCACGTAGTTAGCCCTATATGAATGCTGGCTGTTATTAGAAATCAAATATTCTAGAGGTGATTCTGAAAACTAGTCAGATACCTGAAAGAGGTAGAGATAGTAGCATAAATGTGAAGTTACCTTTGCACAAAGAAAGCTTTAGAAAGCTTAGGAGAGTTCAAAGCTTTAAGATTTAAGTCACTCACCCAGCTCTTTTCCCCATATTTGTTTATCTGTAATTCCTTTATTTCACACCTCTAACCTTAGGCTCACCTGCTTTCGAATCCTAATTTCAGTGCAAAGCAGAGTTTGTGGAAGATAATTATGCCTTTTACCAAGGCGTGTCTATATGGAATAGCCAGAGAAGAAACTTAACAGCAGCCAAGTAACCAGACAGGCCACCAAAGGTACTGTTTTCTGGAACCAGAATGTGGTTTCTCCATTATCTGGTATACAAAAGAATAGCATGTCAGTCTGGTGCTGCTACTGTACCCCATTCTGTAGGATTTCTTTCTACTTACTCTTTATCTTTGACTAGCAAGAAGTTCACCCGGGAGTGGGGCAGGGTGGGGAGGAGTTGAGAGGAAATTTGTTTTGAGGTTTGCGTCAGTTCATCATCTTCTCCCCAGTAAATATTCATATTTAGCAAGCTGTGGATCTCCCTGTTTTGTCTGTTGAGAAGCAGCTGGGTCCAAGAAGGAAAAGGAGTCGACAGTTTGATTGCCAGTCAGTAGCTCTGACACCCAACAGCAACAAGCAATAAAGCACTGCCTTCTCGAAGCGTCACTGAGGTGTTTGCTGCTTTGAGCTGGTTGATGGATGGTAATAGATATAATTCCTCAGAATTTATCCTCCACCTCGGCCTACTCGTAGTTTGACAGAAGTCCTCTGGGAGCAAAGAAAGTGCCTTTCTTTACTTTTGAGTGAAACAGTTCATTTGTAGGACCTCCCTTAGAAACATTTTAGCAGTAGTTAATTTTTAGTGCTTTTAGAAAATTCTAGCCTTTAGCATTGAGCCCAAGATAGATTGCACTATTATAACCTGAAATGTATTTGCTAATTTGTGTTGCTAGGCTTCTGTTTGACTGTGCTGCACTTCCATTACCTTAGTCTCCACTGTCCTTCTTGACTTTTGTGTAGCGTTTAATACCGTTGCCTGTCCTGCTTCCTGGCTACTCTCTCCCCAGTTGGCTTAAGTGATACTGAACTACCACTGTGTCTCTGTCTCCTTTACTGGTAGATTATCTCCTGGTCCCTAAGGGTGAGTGAGCATTGGAGGTCAGTCTGCTTCCATAGTTTTAGTTGTCACCTCTACACAAAATGACTTCCAAATCCAAATCTGGTCCGTATCTCTTCTCTGAACTCCAGTACCACTTCATTAACTGCCTGCAGAGACATTGCTACCTGCCACTATTCAAATGCGTATGTCCAAAACTGAGCTCATCACTTTTTTCCCTCCCTACCCTTCCTCTTAACGTCCCTACTTATTTTGCCATCAATATTGTTTTTACAGGCTTGAAACCTCAGAATTGTTTTTTATTCTTCCTTCCTTCTTCTTTCCCACATTCAGTTAGTTGCCACCTCTCTTCAGTGTCTCATTCATCCTCACATTAAGCCTAAATTTATTTGTTTGCAGTTTCTGCCCATTCTTCCCAGTCTCATCCTCTAGGGCCAGATGATAGATGTCTTCCAAATGTTGGCTGTGTAACTATCCTGCTTTCCACTCATACCCCAGTCTCCTTTTCTGCAGGCTAAGCCACTCCCATCCCCCTTTTCTTCCCTCCTGTTGCTACCCATTCCTGAACTCCTAAACTGATCTCCATGCTTCTAATCACTCCTTCTATACAATCTACACTTTACACAGCTACCAAAATAATCTTCCTAATGTACAAATTTTTGTTATTCTTTAGTTGTGTCCAACTCTTTGTGACCCCATTTGAAGTTTTCTTGGCGAAGATACTGGAATGGTTTGCCATTTCCTTCTCCACCTTATTTTACAGATGAGGAAACTGAGGCAAACAGGGTTAAGGGACTTGCCCCAGGTCACATAGCTAGGAAGTATCTGAGGCTGGATTTGAACTCAGGTCCTCCTGACTCCAAGCCTGGTGCTCTATCCACTGTGCCACCTAGCTATCCCAAAACCTTTTACAGGCTCCCTGTTGCCTATAGGATAAAACTACAAACTCCTTGTTCAGGTAATTAAAGCCTTCCACAATATGGTGTCAACCTGCTTTTGCCAGCCTTATTTCATATTTGTCACAGTCCATGTTCTCAGTTCAGCTAAATCTGACCACTAGCCATCTCCCATTCTCACTCCAGAATCTCTTGCCTCTGCATTTGCACAGGTTGTCCCCCATATGCCTGTAATGTACTTTCTTCTTGTTCCTGCCTGTCAACATTCTTTTTTTCTTTCTCTCTAAAACCTTCTGTAATTTCCCCTCTTTCCCAGGCTCCCCAAACCAGCAGATGAAAGTGTTACCTCTCTCCTCACATTTTTCTGAACTTTTATTGATCTTTGTCCCTGAGTCTTATCCCCAGTAGACTTTAAACTCCTTTAGCAGAGGGATGGGGTGGAGTCTCCTTGCCTATCTTACAATGTGTCAAACACATTTTAAGTGTTTGATGAATTTAAATCACATGGCCTCATTTAACAACAACAACATCCTAAAGCTGCTGAGTACATTGTTGTTTCTCTACTGGTGTTGAGTTGATCATTCTTGTTAGGTACTTTATTTTACCATCTTCAAAAACAGGGCTTACCAGCAGCAGCTAGATGGCGCAATGGATAGAGTACCAGCCCTGGAGTCAGGAAGACACATGATACTCACTAGCTGTGTGACCCTGGGCAAGTCACTTAAGCCCGATTGCCTCACCCAAAAAAAAAAAGTAGGGCTTACCTTTTGAATAGAACACTTGGAGACACACACCAACATTGCCTTCAAGTCTTCTTCCTATGAATCAGGGATATAGAACTTTTTTTGTGGCCTTTTTTTAATATATAAAATAACATTTTATTTTTCCCCAATTACAAGTAAAAACAATTTTCAACAATTTTTTTAAAATTTGGAGTTCCAGAGTCTTTCCCTCACTCCCTGTCCTCCTTGAGACAGTAAGCAATCTGATATAGGTTATCCATGTGCAATAACATAAAACATATTTCCATATTAGTCATCTTTGTGGAAGAAAAAAAAAAGAAAGAAATGAAAAACAGTCTGCATTCAGATGCCATCAGTTCTTTCTCTGGAGGTGGATAGCATTTTTCATCATGAGTCATTTGGGATTGTCTTGGATCGTATTGCTGAGAATAGTTGTTCATCGTACAGTGTTGCTATTAGCATGTACAGTGTTCTAGTTCTGCTCACTTCATTCTGCATCAATTCATAGAAGTCTTTCCAGGTCTTTCTGAAGTCACCCTGTTTATCATTTCTTATAGCACAATAGTATTCCATTACAACCATATACCACAAATTGTTCAGCCATTCCCCAGTTGATGGGTATAAGGTCCGGAATTCCCTTGGCTGGGAAACCCTGTACCTCCCCCATAACCATGGAATGAGTTTGTTACCAAAGGAAGAGGTCAAGAGATTCCAGATTGATTTATAGGAGTTTAATCAATCATTATGAATACGTACAAACAGAGGCAATCTGGGGCAGCTGCCAGGCGATTCAGTGGATCCCTGCAAAGACCCCCAAAAAAATCCCTGAGATAATTACAGAAATCAGACAAAAGGAGGAGCCATAAGGTACTTCAGTGCAGATTAGTGAATATTTTGGGTTTTTCTGCTTAGTTAATGTCTTGGCTAATATTTTAGTTCATACTTAGTATTAAACCCCATTCCCAGACATCCAGGTGTTAACTCAGCACTGTTGGGTAAATGCCCAGACACTCAAGATTGGGTACTGGTCATGTACTAGTCACGGTATCTGAGTTGTGATTTTTTTTAATAAGTCACCATGTCCAGGCTTCCACCTTTCGCAGAGTTTAAGTTAATGGCTTTCATTTCTTACTGTATATTATGGCTTTTCCCCAATATGGACCCTACAATGGGCATCCCCTCAATTTCCAATTCTTTGCCACCACAAAAAAAAAAACAAACAACTGCTATAAATATTTTTATAGATCCTTTTCCCTTTTTAAAAAAATTTCTTTGGGATACAGACCCAGTAGAGGTATTGCTGGATCTAAGGTATGCACAGTTTTATAGCCCTTTGGATGTAGTTCCAAATTGTTCTCCAGAATGGTTGGATCAATTCACAACTCCACCAGTAGTGCATTAGTGTCCCAATTTTCCCACAACCCTTCCAACAGTTGTCATTTTCCTGTTCTGTTAGCCAATCTCATAGATGTGAAGTAGTATCTCAGAGTTGTTTTAATTTTTTGTGTCCTCTCCAATGAAACTAATGAATCATTTCTCAGAATGTTTGTTGTTTATATTCATAATTGAAGGAAGTGCTAAATTTCAGTTAGAGGTTAATAAGAATAAAAATGTAATTTTTTTCCCAACCAAGTTCACAGATCCCCTGAAATCTGCCCTTGGACACTGTAGACCCAAAGTTAAGAACCTCTGGTCTACATGATGAGGAAACAGTGGTTAGCTGCCTCTCTCCCTAAGTTTGTGTGGTCCTGTGGTTTACCAGTAAACTCACTTCCTTAAGCTTCCTTAAACTTTATCTGGCCACCCTGCTCTACTTATAGGTCCAGAACCCCAGGGGTAGTCAAGGAGAGTGCCATCAACTTAACAAAGAGGGGGCGGGGGGGGGGGGGAAGCATTTATTAAATGCCTGTCATGTGCCAGGCACTGTGCTAACTCCTGAAAACACCAAAACAGATGTGAAGATAGCCCCTGCCCTGGAGAAGCTTACATTCTAATTGCCGAAAGACAACACAAATAGAGGCGTGGTGTCCAGGACCAGGTATTGTGGTTTTGAGAGTTCGGATGGTGAATGGAGCCCTAGGCAGAGAGTTGATTGTCACACCCTCTTGAGTAGCCATGTTGATTTGATTTTTCTTTCAGAACTGAAAATGGGTGTGGGGCTTGAAGGGTGCTTGTTATACAGCAAGACCGCAGATGAGAAGGTTCATGACTGGAGACATCTTGGATATCGTAGGCCATGTAAGGCACTCATCAATCAGGGGAACAGAAATTCTGGGCATGAAAGTATGGTGTGAGGAGTGAGGCAAGGCTTCAGGCAGGGGAGGCTGTGGCTGGGATAAAGGATCTTTATATCTTTTAGCATTTTAGCCAAGTGCTTCAAATGTTAAGAAACAGATTAATGCATCACTGCAAGGAATTGTGTTCTCAACAAACTTCCTCCATAATCTGGCTCTAAGTTTATAGTGCTGGACTTGTAGACAGTCAGGCCTTGGGTCTAAATCCTTTTTCTGATACTTAATAGCTATTTGACCTGGTGGGTGTCACTTAGCCTTCCTCTGCCTCATTTTTCTTATCTATAAAATGGGGAGAGTAATAATACTTATAGGTTGTTGTAAGGAACAGATGATCTTAGGTCTGTACAACACTGTGCAAACTTTAAAGCTCCACTTTGCAAAGGGCCAGTGGCACAATGGATAATGCATCTGACTGGATCAGAATCTAAATCTTCTGACACCAGATTCATTGCCCTTGTGCAAGAGTGCCTCGATAAGCCAGTCATGTAGGAAGAAGAAAAGATAATGAATGGACAACCTGAACTGGGTACTGGTGCCGACCCAAAAAATGTAATCAGAGAACAGAAGGATAACTTTCTAGTACACGGGATAAATTCCTTATGAAACATTTATGGGGAAATATGGATAAGAATCATCCAGTATGAGAAAGTGTGACAGGATTGTGATCTGAATTAGTAAATTTACCTACACTGATAAAGTCATGGATTCATTGAAATACAATTTGTGGGGATAAAAAGAAAAAACAGTGATTCATGGCAAATTTTGGGAATTAAACATATACTTTGGTGATTTCATCATCTGATCTAAGAGGTAGAAGCTGGGAAGAAACCAGAGTAACCTCCAGGACCCTGAAACTATATCTTAATAACCTGTCAGCCTGAGAATATCACAGAATTTTAGAGTTGGGAGGGACCCAAGAGATCATTTATTTCAATACCTTTCTTGTTACCTTTGTGGAAATTAAGATATGTGTGTGACATAGGCCAAAGAGTTGGTTATCAACAGAGTTACGGTGAGAATCCATTCCATACTCCAGTCTGTTACTCTTTCCATTATGCCAATTTCTCCGGTTTGTAAACCTTTAAGTTGGACCAGCATATGTGGACCAGCCACTCAAGGAGATCATTACCACTTAAGTAAACTTTAAGTGCAGGCCACATTAAATGCTTTTAAATTTTTTCAATTTCATTTTAGCATTTGTACTATTCCGGATTTAGGGTTTTATTACCTTGTGCCAAAATAATTATGTTACATGTTTGTTGTTTTTAAAGAAAATCTTCTGGGAGTTTTGTCTTAGTTTGTTTCTCAAAACACCAATTAAAAATTAAGCAAAAAACGTTCTGTCTCAATCTCACATTAAGGCTATTTGTCCTTGTTCCCCCAGAGCCAGGAACATGTATCATGGGTCAATTGTGGAGAATACTTTTTGGTTTTGTTTTTAACATAGCTAGGGGCAAAGGGATGACTGATTGTTAGCGCATGCACTTTCTCTCTGTAGTCATATTTTGTTAAATTGCTTATACTTTCAGCAGGGACCCTTTTCCTCTGACTGTGAACTTCAGTGGAGATGATATAGGCAGATACTTCATAGGGTGAGAAGGGAGGCTCTTTTATGTAGCTGACAAAATGCATTCATTCCTTCCTTCATTCAGCTGCACATTTGTTGATGTCTACTACGTGCATTGCTGGTACTCAACACACAAAGCATTCCATCACCCTCCTCTGGCCATTTTCACTGGCTGTTCCCTGTGCACAGAGTGCTTTCCCTTCTCATCTCTGCTTCCTGACTTTCCTGGCTTCCCTCAAGTTCCAGCTAAAATCCTCTCTTCCACAGGAGGCCTTTCCTGATCCCTCTTAATTCTAGTGCCATCCCTCTGTTGTTTATCTCTGATTTTATATGTACATAGCTTGTTTGTATACAGTTGTATGCTGTCTCCCCCATTAGATTGTGAGCTTCTTGGGGGTAGGGACTGTCTTACCTTTCTTTGTATCTCCAGCACTTAGTACAATGCCTGACATAGGCTAGGTGCTTAATGTTTATTGACTGATTGCATTGTACACCAGAAATAAACCCTTTTTTTGATGCAGTGGATAGAGCATTGGACCTGGAGTCAGGAAAACTCATCTTCCTGAATTCAAATCTGGCCTCAGATATGTACTAGCTGTGTGACCCTGGGCAAGTCATTTAACCCTATGTGCCTCAGGTTCCTCATCTGTAAATGAGCTGGAGAAGGAAATGGCAAACCATTCCAATATTTCTGCCAAGAAAACCCCATATGGAGTCATAAAGAAACAAGTACAAGTGAAAAATGACTAAAACCCAACAGTTGGAAATTACGGCCTAATTCCTCCTTGGAAGCATGGCCACCCTTATATTGCAATTTGTGGGCCAAATTTTCCTATCTATCTGTTATTCCATCTTCCTCCTCTATGCCCAGTATAGAGAAAGATCCGTCCATAGCAAAGATAGTCCTGGATTCAGATGAAGTTGAAAACTCAAGAGCTTGAGTTACATTTACCAGCAGGGGGCAACATATAACCAAATTGCTAACTAGCCTTCCCCCTTCCTCTAGGGACAATGTGGAAGGGCTGTGTGGTAGCAGAAATTACCTATGGATTGGACAGCATATAGTCTCATGAGCCAGCTATAGAAGGAACTAGCCACATGTTTACTCAGAAGAAAAGGCAGCAGTGAATTGTACCTATGATGGACCCACAGTACTTTGTGCTCAGCACTCACTAGATTTGTGAAAGCGTGTAATTCAAGGGTGTGCTTTTAAGAGATTTTTGTGCTTTTCCAAGTAGATTCCATTTTATGCAAGGGGTGTGTGCTTATAAAATCTTATTACACTTACGGGTAATAGCTACATATACATAGTCATAAGACATTCGCTTAGATAACACCATTAATTTTCTTAAGCACCAGAAAAGCAGTGGGTTCTGATGGAAAGACAGATGGGACTGTGGAGATCTGGATTTGCATTTTGGCTTGGCCACTTAATAACTGTTTTACCTTAGAAGTCAATTAGTTTCCCAGGGCCAGTTTTCGCATCTATAAAATGGTAACAGTCAAGTTTGCCTTGCCTACCTAACATGCTAATTTTTAACATTGCTTTGTAAGCTGCAAAGCACCATATAGATGTGAGTTATTACCATCTTTTATCTACAGGTGGGAAGGGTTGGGTCTAAAGCCTAGGTCTTCTGACTCCCAAGCCCTAGGGTCTTTAATATTATATAGCTTTCCAGAGTTAAAACATTTTCCAGGACCTTATGAGTCTAGAAATATGACAGTGTGTAGTTAGCAATTGAATATAATTCCATAAGAAATTATAACAAGAGAGATATTTAATATTTAAAGGAACAATTTTTTAAAAATTAAACTGTCTTCAAGATCATCAAATTCTCTTGGGGCACTTTAAGTGAATCTCTCTTTTGCCCCATCACCTTTTACTTTGTATCACACGTGTTTGTGAGGGTGTTTTCTTTTATTTTAATTGTAAACTCTCAAAGAGGAACTGTTTCATTTTTGTATCCCTAATGTAACATTCAAAACAGGCCTTCTTGCAGGGGAGAGACTGAAGTTTGTTGATTGGAATGCTGACATCCAGCTCCAGCCAGTTTACATTTGGAATTTACAAAGTGCTCATTAACAAGCTACTCATTCTGTGTGGTGTGGTTCCTGAGCTTATTTGATCTATGGGTTGTTTTGTTTTTTCTTTATCCTACCTTTGTAGAAGTGTCCATTATGTGTATAATTGAAGAGAAAAGGAGGGTCTTTTCCTATACTCAATGCTTATATTCCCTAGTGCATGCTTTAGCAACAGGATTTAATTAAAATGAGAGGAATGGCATGGGGCACCCTCTTCTAGGACCCTTTGACCCCAAATCTGTCACGGTGAATAAAGAATTGAATGACATGTACACTTGGTACACTCTGAGTGGTCCGTAGCATTCATCTTGTGATCATTTTAGTGCTCATTCACCATCCAGCTTCTTCTGGGATGGAGTAAACTTTGGCCATATTGAGGTTTTGAACTGTGTGGAAGCACCACCTAGACTCGC
Organism: Phascolarctos cinereus; assembly: GCF_003287225.1. Taxonomy (NCBI): domain Eukaryota; kingdom Metazoa; phylum Chordata; class Mammalia; order Diprotodontia; family Phascolarctidae; genus Phascolarctos; species Phascolarctos cinereus. The sequence goes on along the minus strand of NW_027555625.1, from coordinate 145,665,472 downwards.
CCCTGCTGGGCCTGTGCAGTCCATGTGGTGTCTTTCCACGTTTCGCGGGGCTGGGCTGCTGCTTCTTTCTCTTGATGGTCATATGTTTTCCTTCCCAATTAAATTTTCTTCTTTATCCATTCCACGTAAAAGTGAACAGATTTGTTACTTGTAGGACACAGAGAGAAGCTAAGGAGAAGTTACTGTTACAATGGAATATAAATAATTCTCATTTGTTCTCAAAACCTCAGTTCTGACGGTTAGTGTTCATTGTACATTTTACCCACCTCACAACCAGCACAACACACACACACACACTTTCTTCACTGCTAAATTGTGAACAACCAAAACGAAATCTGAGCGGCTCTTACTTGAACCAGGAGGTAGATTAGACAGTTTGTAAATTTTGTAGAACAAGAAACAAAGGGATAAAAGCTGGTGTAAACTTTGCCAGTTAACAAGATAAAATTAATTAACAGTAGAAAAGCAAAGAAAATGTTTATTTTTTTTTCTGTGTCCCCATCCAGGCCTATCTGAAATTCTTCTACTTCTGACTTCGTTGTCTTCTTTCCTGCCTCTCTTTCTTGAGTGAATTACTTCAAAGAAATCTTTTTATATTTTCTTATGAGCTTCCTAATTATCTTTATGGCATCACAATATTTTATTACATTAATTAATTTATTCAGCCATTGTTCAATTGTTGGATACAGTTGGTTTCTAATTTTTGTTATAAATAAAGCAGCTATGACTGTTTTTGAACAGATGTATTTTTTTAATTGGTTTTTTTGGGGGGGATGAAGCTCTGAGTTGACAGTGATGTTTTGTGACTCTTACTACATATTGCCATATTGCTTTACAAATTTTTTGCCCCAGTCCTGCAAATGTTATATTAGCATACCTAATTCCCCAACATTAGATCTTTTTTTTCTTTCCTTTTTTTTTGGCTATTTTTGCCATTCTAATAGGTATAAGATGATATCTTAAAGTTGCTTTAATTTGGATTTTCTGAATATTAGGAAATTTTAGCATCTTTTCATGTTGTTGTTAACAATCTAGATTTCTTCCTTAATAAATTATTTGCTCATATTCTTTGACTCTGTTCCATTAGGTACTGTGTATTATTAGTTTTATAGTAGTGCGTCAATTTCTTAAAGACTCTGGATGTCTGATCTTTATCTAATGTATTTACTGCAAATATTTTCCCCAATCTGTTTTTTTTCTTTAATCTTTGTTTTTGTTTTTTGTTTTTGGGGGGTTTTTTGCTTTTAGGCAATTGGGGTTAAGTGACTTGCCCAGGGTCACACAGCTAGGAAATGTCAAGTGTTTGGTCTGAGGCTGGATTTGAACTCAGGTCTTCCTGACTTCAGGGCCCAGTGCTCTTTCCACTGCACCACCTAGCTGCCCTCTTTTTTTCTTTAATCTTAAAGGTTTGGGTTTTTTCATGTGCAAAGTGCTTTTATTTTTTGTGTACTAAAATCCATCTTTTTTTTCTTTCACTAATTATATTATTCCTTTTTCTTCCAATTGAAATGATTTTTTAAAAAACTATTTAGATCACAAATCCAAATAGAGTTTGTTGTGATATATGGTATGAGGCATGGACCCAATGATTTTTTTTACCAGTTTTTATAGTAATATTTGTTGAATAGTGATTTTCTTCTCAGTGCCTTTAAATACAAGTTTATCAAACATTAATCTTTTACATACAGTGGGTTATGTCATCTGTTCCTTTGACTTGTTTCTCTGCTTTTTTTCAAGAACCAGGCAGTTTTTAGTTACTGGTACATTCTGAGATCTAATAAAACTTTCCCTCCACCATTTTTTTTCCCTCATAATTCTTGAGATTCTTCTCCATCTATTTTTCCATACAAATTTTGTTACAACTTCATCTAAAGTAACCTTTTAATATGTTGGTTGGTATTGTATTAAATCTAGAAATCATTTGGGGAATTAGTGATGTTTTTCCTTTATTTGCTTGGTGGAGCCATGACCATGAACATTCAGCTCATCTGTTTTTATCAGCAGTTACTCCCATCAGCTGATACTCTGCTTGGACTCATTCTTTAATAGTTAACAAATTCCCACCCCTCTTGCTTTTTCAAGCTTAGCAGTATAGACTCCCTGACTGCCTAAGAGCAAAACACCTCTGTTCCTAACCTCCCATTTATCATTTTCTTATCCACATCCACCTCAACTCTACTCTGGCAAGGTCTCACTGTAGATCTGCCTGCCCTTTCCACTATGTAGAAAGCTCAAGTTCCCTAGTTTTAAAATGTCCTTTATGTATATTCCTCTTCCTCTCATGAGGCTTCCATCATCTGGCACTAACAGAGACCTAGCTGACCCTACATCGCTGGCTGTCCTTTCCACTAGTGATTGTACTTCCATGTCCCCAACTCACTGATATCAGGGTGATGATAGCAATACCACCTGCTCCCCATTACTTCTTTCAGACTTCCCTCTGCTGCTGTCTTTTAGAGCCCTCTCCTCCTTTGAGGTTCCCTCTATCCAAATTTTTCACCCAATTCAGATGCTAGTGGTTTTCTAATAATACCCAGGATATGCCCATCTTCCTTTCTCATGGAGGCCAAGCCCTAGTTCACAGTCTCCTTCATCTCAACTCTTGCTCTAATGCTGGGGAACATCGGCTTCTGAGTTCCTCAGTCTGCTCAACACTCTTGATCCACTCCTCCATGCCACCTCAGCTATACTCAAGGACAGCCACCACCTTTGATCCTGCTGCTACTAAACAAATGCCCCTCTCATGATGAAGAACTCTGGAGCTCCTCTCTCCATTCATAGCCTCCTGTCATTCCATCTTTCCCTATGCATGAGTTTCCTTAAAGTCATCTAGTCAATAGACACTAAGTGCATACTATGTGCCAGGTACTGTGCTACAAGCTGGGGCGCTTAGACAGTCCCTGCCCTCAAGGAGCATGATCATGGTCTGCGGTGGGGGGGGGGGAGACAACATGCAAACAACTATATATAAATAAGCTAAATACAAGATTGATTGGAAATAATCAGCAAGGGGAAGATACTAATTAAAGGGATAGGAAAGGTTCCCTGTAGAAGATGGAATTTTAGCTGGGGCTTGAAGAAAGTCAGGAGGCAGAGAAGAGGCATAGGCCACAGTCAGTGAAAATGCCCAGAGCCAGGAGGAATGGGTCTTGTTGAAGGAACAGCAAGGAGGCCAGTGTCACTGGACTGATGAGTATATGGAGGGGTATGAGATGTAAGAAGACTAGAAAAGTGAGGGGGGCAGGGGGTATATAGGCCTTTGAATGCCAGAGGATTTTATGTTTGATCCTTGAAGGGAGCCACCAGAGTGTGAGTAAGGGGGCTGACATGGTCAGATCTGTGCTTTAGGAAGATCAGTTGGACAACTGAGTGGAGGACAGACTGGAGCGGGGAGTTGTGGCAGGGAATCCAGCCAGTAGGCTATTGCAAGTAGTCCAGGGGTGAAGGATGAAGGTCTTCACTGGATTGTGGTAGTATCAGAGTATGCCTGTATTTGAGAGGTGTTAAAAAGGTAAAATTGACAGGACTTGGCAACAAATTGGATGGAGGGAAGAAAAAGAATTAGAAGTGAAAGATGACACCTAGGGTTACAGCCTTGGTGACTAGGAGGATGGTGGTACCCTTAACAGTAATAGGAGGATTAGGATGAAGGGAAAGCCCTGGTGGGGCAGGGGAGAGAGGGGAAAAGATGAGTTCCGTTTTGGACATGTTGAGTTTAAGATGTCCAATAGGTAATTGGAGATTCAAGAATGGATGTCAGCAGAGAGGTTAAAAATAGCTAAATATATTTGAGAATTATTAGGATATAGTGAAATAGCATAAAGGGAAAAAAGAAGAGGGGTCAAGACAGGGTCTTAGGGGACACCCACCATTAAGAGGGCATGACCTGAATGAAGATTCAGCAAAAGAGCCTGAAAAGGAGCAGTGTCAGATGGATAGAAGAAGAACTAGAAGAGAGCAGTGTCACACCAGCCTAGAGGGAAGAGAATATCAAGGAAATGATGGTGACCCACAGTGCCAGGGGCTGCAGAAAGGTCAAGAAGGATGAAAACTGAGAACAGGTCATTAGATCTGGCAATTAAGAGATCATTGGGAACATTGGAGAGAGCTGTTTCACTTGAATGATGAAATTGGAAGCCAGACTATAAAGAGGAGTTAAGAAGAGAGAGAGAAAAGGAAGTGGAGGTATCTATTATAGATGACCATCTCAAAGAGCTCAGCCACAAAAGGGAGGAGAGATACAGGATGATAGCTAATGGGGATAGATGGATCAGATGAGGATGAAGGTAGCAGGAAAGCTATCAGTAGACAAGGAGAGACTGAAGGTAAGTGAGAGAATGGGGATGATAGAGGGGCCAGCATCGGGAGGAGATGGGACAGGGTCCCCTGCCTTGTGCATGGAGAGGGGTTTTTAATCCTTCAGTCAGACCCTTATTAAGTATCTGCTATGTGCCAAGTAAAGTTGCTTATAAAGTAGTGTCGTTTACCATAGACAGACCATATAGGAATGATGCAAAAATAGCATTGCTATTTTTTTTAAAGCACCTTTGCAATAGTATTTATTATGTTTATGACCAGTTTGTCTCTGGGTCCTGATCAAAAGGCCATATTCGCTTTGCCTTCCTCATGTATACAGCAAGTTACACTAAATGAAGTCCACTACTACTTGTTTCAGTGGTGGTCAGGGGTGAAAAACAGGGAGATGTTTGAGTAGCATGACGTTCCTTTATGATTCTGTGAGCCTGAGCCTAGGTGAGTATTGGTTCTCATTGCCTTCTTGATTCACTTGCTTGGAATGCCGAGCCGTGTTTTGAGTAAGTCAGCTTCAAATTGCCATTCATTCCGTGTGCTCTCATAGCTTTTATGTGATAAGAGATAGCTGGCTTGTACAGGGCATTCAGCAGAGCAGCCACCGGACAGCTCGGACTGACTGATGGAAACTGAAGAGGCTAACCGAGAAATCCACTGCTTACTCCTCTTCCCAGAAACAGGCGTTCTTTGTCGTTAGTCACAGCAGTTGAACTAGGAAAGTGATTTCCTCAGTGAGTTGCCCACTGGCACAGGACAGAAATACCTGAAGAGAAAGTACAACTTCCTTCACCTTTGGTCAAGTGAGTTATTACCAGCCTTACTACTTATAGATAGGCAAAACTTCATCCGTCCCAGTCTACCTTTTAATAATTAGGTTTATTAAGTCCTTTACTCTTTAGCAGTCTGTTGAATGAAGCTGTGGTGAGGTATTTGTATATAATACTGAATTTGGATGAACTTTTAGCACTATTGGTATTTTAACGGACTTTTTAACAGTTGGTCGAGGGCTTGGTGGAAAGTCTCCTGCAGACACAATAAAAAAGAATTTTTGTACCTAGGGCAAGAGGCATGAAATAATTCTCAACTGGGGAGGGAGGGTGGGGTTGGGAGGAAACCGAAACCTGAGACATCAGTATGATGGTCAGAAGAGAAGATCCCCCTCTTGTGGATCATCTGGTATCTTCCAATCCAAACCAAAAACATTTGTAATCAATAAAAATGCATCTCCCGAGCACTTCTACAGACACTGTATTAAACACTAGGATAGATGGAAAGAAAGGCAAAAACAGCTCCTGCCCTCCAGTGGGAAACAAAAAGCAAACTAGTATAGACATACAATACTGTAACAGGATAAATCAGAGGGGAAAGCACTAGCAGCTAGGGCAGTGGGAAAGACTTCCTGCAGAATGTGGGATTAAACCCAGTCTGGAAGGAAGCTAGAGAAACAAAGTGATAGAAGCAAAGAGTGAGAGCATTTCAAGAGTGGGGAACAGCCAGGACAAAGGCACCGAGAAGGGAGATGAAGTGTCATGGCGAGGAACAGCGAGTTGGTGAGCAGCAGGAAGGGGCCACGTCGTGAAGAGCGTTCAATGCCAGGGGACTTGATGTTTGGTCCTGGAAGTCACAGGGAGCCAGTGGGGTTTACTGAGCGAGGAGACGCCATCATCCAACCCACACTTTAGAACAGTCACTGGGGCAGCTGAGTGAAGAAAGGATTGGAATGAGGCGAGATGAGGTAGGAAGCCAATGAGAAGGCTACTATAATAGTCTAGGTGAGAGGTGGTAAGGGCCCAAACTTAGGTGGTGGCTCTGTGAGTAGAGGGAAGGGGACATAGAATCATTTACATAGAAGATGATAATTGAACTAATAGGAGATGATGAGTAAGATAGTATAGGGTAGGTGTTCCTAACGTGGGGTTCATTAATTTGGTTTTTAAAAAATATTTTGATAACTGCATTTCAACAATTATTTTCTTTGTAATGTGTATTTTATTGTATGCATTTGAACATCGTATTCTGAGAAGGGGTCCATGGGCTTTACCAGACTGCCAAAGGGGTCCATGACACAAAAAAATTGAAGAACCCTTGTTCTAGAGGGAAAAGAGAAGAGGGGCTAGACAGAGCCTTGACAGGTGGGCATGACATTGATAAAGAACCAGCAAGGAAGATTGAGTAGTTGAACAGATAAAAGGAAAACAAAGAAAGAGAAACATGCAAAAACGCAGAGTGGAAAGAGTGTAGAGGAGAAGAAGGTGGTCAACGGCATTCGCTGCTTCGGAGTGGTCAGGAAGGACTAGGCCTAAGAAAAGGCCATTCAATCATTGATTGGGCTTGGTGGCACATTCCGACAGTCTGCTCCTGGGGAGGCTGAGGCTGGTGCTTTGCTTGAGCTCGAGTTCTCAGCTTCAGTAAGGCATTCAGTTGTGGTCCCTAAGTCTGCCCCAGGCTTCCTAGGAGGGGCCAGTTGGCCCAGGCTCGGAAACAGAACAGTGTAAAACTTCTTTCCTGATCAGTAGTGGGACAGGGCCCGTGAGTGGCCACCCTACTTCCAGCCTGGGTGAGATAGGGAGATGGTGTCAGAAACTGACTGGCATTAGTCTTTAGTTCTCATCACTTCTGCTCATTTCCAATGATGGTGTAACTTTTTAGGATCTAGTAGCAGCCATCAGATGGTGTACCCAGTCACAATTTGGGAAAGCATCTCAAGTTTTATTATTTCCAAAATTATGAATATTCATTTAGATGCTCCAGCTATTAAGTTAGTCCATTACTGTTATCTTGGATAGTTGAGAAACGGAGAACTGGGTCTAGAACTGAACAGACTGGGCTGCTTTTGGGAAACTGTACAATGTTTCAGTGTTCCCAGACTGCTCCTTGTAGCAGAAGCCCAACTTTTTCTAACACCAGTTTTCTTCCAGAAGAAACAAAATTGTGGGTGACCCACGGGGCAATGGTTGCTCTTGTGGTAAGTATGTAAATACTTTATAGCATATCATTAGTGATGACTTACACATAAACAGGGGTATAAGACAAGTATTTCTGGAAAAAGGTGAGCCATTGATGTAGAGTGAGGGATAACCGATGGACAGCCTGAGTGCAGAACTGGTATCTCTGAAATAATAAAAGAACCACAGGAAGGCCTTCAGGACATTGCATAGCTCCTTTATGGGGAGTGTACAGAAAGACTAGGAAAAGAAGATTTGGATGAGCCTTCATCTACACGGGCAGAGGGACTGCCCACCCTGAGAAGGCCGTGGATCTAACTACCCTCACATTCCGTTAAACAAAGGGAACAAATTGAGAAGCACCAGCATTTTACATTCCAAGTTTTACTGCTTTGGAGCACAGAACATTGTCTTTTCTGAGCAGGTATAGCCAGTTCAGCTTGTTATTTGACAGTCTCCATCCAGATATTTATTATATATAAGTAATCTTAGAAAAGAGTTTGTTTTCCCTTTAAATACAGTAGCAGTAGAACCATTCTCATGAAGCTTAAATTCAATGTTTTCATGTCCTATCAAATAATTTTGATTTCCTAACAAGCTCCTATAAGATTTTTCCTATGAGATAAGCCCTGGGGTGGGGGTAGGGGAGCAGAGCCCTTGTCTTGTTTCTCTTTGTATCTTCCCCAGCATGCATTACAGTGCGTAGTCCATAGGAGAGAAGACTCATCTTCTTGAGTTCAAATCCAGCCTCAGACAAGCTGTGTGACCCCGGGCAAGTCACCTAACCCTCTTTGCCTCAGTTTCCTCATGTGCAAAATGAGCTGGCGAAGAAATGGCAAACCACTCCAGTATTTTTGCCAAGAAAAGCACGAATGAGGTCACAAAGAGTCATTCACGACTGAAAAGACTGAACAACAAAAGGAGCACTATAAATGAACTGCTGCTGAACTAGTAAATGGCATTTTACAGGAGGCAGCACAGTCCTGTGGAAAAAGTTCTGAATCTAGAAGTAGAGCACCCAAGTTCGCTTTCCAGCCGTCCCACTTACTGCTGGTGTGACCTGGGACAAACTGCTTCACTCTCAAGGCCTCAGTTCCCAGGATCATAGATATAAAGTCAGAAGAGATTCAGGAGGTTAAGTAAATTGTTCAGTATCACACAAATGAGAAGGTTCAACTTGCTGACCTCTAAAGTCTCCTTCAGATCTAAAGCTATGATCTTCTGACCTATATTTTTAAAAACATTCTTAGCATGAGACTTTTTTTCTGAGTCTTTAGCTCTTTGAGAAATATTAAATTTATTAGAGCTTCATCTACCTTATTTTTCTGCTTCTTTACAGGAGTTGGCACCAGGAATTATTACAGAAAGATTGGTTATGTATTAGAAGGACCTTACATGGTAAAGGAGTTGAACTAACATCCATCTTTATCCAGGACATTTTATGGCAAGAAGCAGACTTCATTTATAGTTATAAGGAGAAAGCATTGGGAGAAACGAGGCCAATGAAACCAACAAGGAATTTTCCCCTCATTCTAAAAGAAGAATGGATTTGGCAATAAAGGTCTGTTTTATAAGCACCGACTTTCAGAAACTTTTTTGATAATCTGCTTAGACACTCAGCCTGGTGACAGAACACCTACAAAAAGCATATGCCTTAACCTTTGGGACCGTTTTGCTTCTATGGAAAGAGTTATTAAATTGAACGATTTCTGTTTAACAATAAAGCTTCTGTTTTCATCAGAGAATGGGATTTGTTTGTTGCTGAAATCTGCTCTGGCATTTGATTATTCATGTGTATTTTCTTGTGAGTCCTGTGCCAGCACCTTGGTTTTAGCATTGTGGTATAGACCAGCAGTCTCCAGATGTTTTTGATCTCATATCCCCTCATATCACAGAAAAAAATTCTCGAGGATATACTCCTACTTTTGTTGTTGTTCAGGCATTTTTCAGCCGAGTCTGACTCTCCATGACCCCATTTGAGGTTTTCTTGGTGAAGATACTGGAGTAGTGTGCTATTTCCTTCTCCAGCTTATTTTATAGATGAGGAAGCTGAGGCAAAGAGGGTCAAATGACTTGCCCAGGTCACACAGTTAGCAAGTGTCTGAGGCTGGATTTGAACTCAGGTCTTACTGACTTCAGGCCCAGCACTATCTCCACTGTGTCCCTAGCTGCCCCCAACACTCCTAGTACATTATATTTATTTACTTAATAAATTATATACCTATGATATACAAAAAAATACACATTTTAAAAGAATGAGACCTGTGGTCCAGCCAAACCAGCCTCTCTATTCCTCACAAACAGCCTGTCTCTCTGCCTTTACGTTGGCTGTCCCCATTGTCTGGAATACTCTATCCTCACCTCATGCAATGCTTTCCTTTGAGTCAAAACTAAAACACACCTTCTGCACAAAGCCTCACCTGACCTCCCCAACTGCTAGTGTCCTCCTCTCCCTAAGAACTTTCTCTTTCCTCTGTTTATTGTGTCTATATTTATATGTGTACATTTGGTCCCCCTCCTTCACCCTCCCCCACCCCAAGAATGTAAGCTCCTTGAGAGTAAGAATTCTTTTTTTTTTTAGGTCTTTATATTCTCAGTACCTATTACACAGTAGATTCTTAATAAATGCTTGTTAGATTGAAACAAGTTGGCTAATTCCATCTTCTCTTGTGTCCGTTATTCCTGCGATCTAATGATATAGATTTTTCTATTTTTAACAAATAGGTATAAAAGCTACTGAAACTCTTTGCTTAGATTTTTTAAAATAAGTTAGAAAATTCTGTTTCAAATCAAAATAATCTTTTTTGAAGTGTACATGTATGAGTTTTTATAGGTGAGACAAATCATTTTGGGCAACAGAAGCTTAGTTTTAAATTGCTGTGCTAATTGTGATGAATTCATAGCATCAGCTAATATCTTAATGCACAATATACCCTTAGGGCTAGGTTCATCATTACCATAGTGAAAATAAATCCATATTTCAAATAATCACATATTTAAATTTGGGGCCTGACTTCTTGGCAGATCTAACTAAAGCATCATTGTTTTAGGTCTGCCATCTCGTTTTTCACTTAAGCTCTCATTTTATCCACGATTTTAATCTAAGCCACTCGCACATTTTGTAAGAGTTATTTTAGTTAATCCGTTTACCTGGGCTAAAACACATTGCCATACACTAAAAGTGAACAAATGGATGAGGGCACCACTGTCAACCTCCCCATGTCTTGAAATTCCTTTTTTTTCCTCAGGATACTTCAAGTTCTGTATGCCACATGTGAGATAGTCAGACCTTTGAGCTAGCTGAAGAAGCTAGTGCCGATTCATATATTCAGTATTAGTAAAGATAGATCTTGTTGCTTTTTTAGCAGAATACAAATAGAAGTTCTAAATATTTTCTCAGTGCTCTCCAGCAATTGTCTCATGTACCCTTCTTTGGAGACCACTGGTCTAGACAAGTGAGACTTTCCATTTAAAAAAAAAATCAATGATTGTTTTGGTGTAGGGAACTCTCAGTGAGGAAGCAAATTGACATCTTGTTGTTTAGTCATTTTCAATTGTGTCCAACTCTTCTTGACCCCTTTTTGGGGGTGGTTTCTTGGCAAAGACACTTGAGTAGCTTGCCATTTCCTTTTTCAGCTCATTTTATAGATGAGGAAACTAAGGCAAACAGGGTAAAGTGATTTGCCCAGGGTCACTCAGCTAGGAAGTGTCTGAAATCACATTTGAACTCGGGTCTTCCTGACTCTAGGCCTGGTAATCTATCCACTGGGCCACCTAACTGCAGGTTGACACCTACCCTAGAGCTTTGCTTGGGGTAAATGAGATGATAACTGATAACAGAAAAAAGATAGCTCTGCCCAGTATTTCTTTTGCTTGTTTTCTCCACAAAGGAGAACCAACTTAACACCATGCTACTGACCCAAGATGGGTAAGGATATTCTCAGAGGTCACCAAGCTGTCCTTGGTGAATTCAGGTCACCTGCCCAAAGGACCTATGTCCTCAGATCACAAGAGAACTGGGCAGAAGGGACTAGAGACACTGTCAGTAATGGTGGGACGTCAGGTGGTAGAATCTGGGTGAAATCAGAAATGGAGAAGGAGAAATGTGGGGATTTCCAAGAAAGGGAAGAGATCAGCAGCTGCACACTGTAAGCCAATAAGTTTGATTTTATTGCCTCGGGAAATTCTAGAATGGGTCAATTAAAGAGATGGTGAAAGTCTGAAAAAGAAAATCGCTGTTTACAGAGAGTGGGCTCAGCAAGGTTCATCACAAACAGGTCATGCCAGGCTAACCTAATTTCCTTCTTTGACTGTCATGAAATTGGCAGATGAAGGGAATTCTGTAGATTTAGATTACTTGGATTTTTGAAAACATTTGATAAAGTATCTTGCTATTGTGGTAAAGATGGAGATATGTGAACTACACAATAACACAATTAGATTCTAAATTGATTACATAGAGGGTAGAGGGAGGCAGAGTCAAGATGGTGAAGTAAGAACTATTAGAGTCTAGCTGGTTTGCCATACCTCCTTAGCAAAGATCCAGAAAATGCACCAGACCAAATTCTGATAGGGAAAGCCATGGAAAAAGTCACAGTGGATCATTTTTGCAGCTTAGGTGGCCTCAGGAGATAGAGAAGTCTGCAGAGAGTAGGGACAATGTCTGGCCAGGAGTATGCAGGCAGTGTGGTACATTAACGTGTCTGGGGAGCCAAAGAGGGCAGCAACAGGACCACCGAGGCAGAGATATCCCAGAGGGCGCTGGGAGCAGAAATGAGTGCCATCTGTCAGCTCTTGTCTGCTATCCAGTTCTGGATCATGGATCCAGGTCAGAGAGGAGAGGTGGTGAGCATTGGCTCTAAAATGTGTATTGAGCAGGAAATGAGTTCCGAAAGCAAACAGTTGGCTGTGTAGTTTTGATCCCAAGAGCAGAGATCACCATCCCAGACCAAATGGACACTAATAACTTCATGAGGCATTGAGAATATCATAGGGCAGATTAATAAAATTAAGTGTTTCTTTTATGTTTCAATTATCTTAAAGAAGAAAGGGTGAGGAAGAGGAGCACACTGGGAAGGGGTGGAGGAAGAAGAATGAGGAAAATTACCTCACATAAATGTGGTTTGCAAGGAGTTTATACAATGGACCGTCATTGGTGGGGAGCTGATGACATTGAGACATCACTTACCTGAACTGGTTCAAGGAGGGAAGAATAAACAGAGTTGAATATAGAAACATGTCCTAGGAAAATGACCCTTCCAGGGGCTAGGGCAAAGGGAAGGTAGGTTTAGGAAGGCATTAGAAGCAAAACAGACTGTTAAAGAGGGAAGAGGGAAAAAAAGAAAGGGGAAGGTATACGAGAATAGAATATAGGGAAATATGCAGTTAGCAATCATAACTAAATGTAAATGGGATGATGTCACTCAACAAAAAAGAGGAAGTAGAATGGATTAGAAATGAGAATCCAACAATATGGTGTTTACAAGAAACACCTGAGAACAAAGATACACACAGAGTTAAAATAAAAGGCTAGAGCAGAATCTACTGTGCTTCTGCTGAAATTGTTGTGGTTCATCCCTGTTCTTGAGGAAGACCAAAGAGGGTGATGTCTTGACTTGCACATGCACTGGATTACAGTGAGGCAGAGCTTCCCCAGGTCATCAGCCTCACTGTCTCCTCTAGACTCATTGAAGTCCAGTGGCGAGACAAAAGTCCAGACAGCTGATGATGGCTCAGGGTGCAGTAAGTAGCCTTGGCCTTTCTCAATTGAAATCTTTCCCAGGTCTCAGTTTGTCTGAGGCAATGCCCATTCAGTGGCCAAGGGCTAAATAGGAATTGAGACAAAAGATGGTCTAGTTTACCATCACAAAAATACCAGTCTGAGAGGGGAAAACCCTCAGAACAAAACAATTGCTATTCACACTCATTGTAAGGCATCCAAGCCTAAACAATGAGCCACGGAGGCTTGGGCTGGGTCTGTTATTGGCTATTCAATGAAAGCCAGAGTGGTTTGGGTTAAAGGTGGAGTCAAGTAGCTCATGTGAAATACAATGAGCTTTTTTAAAGTCCATTTTTCCAGAGCTATATTTCAAGAAATCATAATTGAAAACTGCACAGAACAAAAAGTAAATTATCCCAGCCTTTTGGGGGAAAAAAAATAATAATAAAATAATGTAAAAGAAAAAATTAGCACCCAAGCTCTAAAATATCTTACCAAACATATGCAACCAAAATCTGTAGTCCTGTGGACAGAGCATCCACATTGAAGGGTATGGTGCCCCTAGTGAAGAGAGGGCCCACATGTGGTAAGGGACGAAGAAAGAAGAAAGGAGGAGGAGAAGAAGGAATAGCAGCAGGGCAACTACTACTGGTCACAGATAACACGGTGAAGACAGTTCATACAAAACTTTCTAAAATGCTGGTTCATTCCTTCCCACAAGCTTAAACTGAGACCATGATATTAGTGAGGCACACATGTAAGAAAGGTGTGTGACAAAGGTTTAACTCACAACATCTCTCTGGGAGTCCTCTCAGCATGGAGACCCCAAGCAGAATCCTTTATTGTAGTTCGTCCTTTGTCCTTGAAGAGAACCAGTGACATCACCATGGTGATGTCTTGACTTGAGTGTGAATTGGATTTAAGTGAGGCAAAGCTGCACAAAGTCATCAGCCTCACTCTCTTCTCCAGCATTGGCTGAAATTTTTTTTAAAAAAAAGGCAGTGGTAGCAATTGTGATCCCAGATAAGGTAAAAGTAAAAATAGATTTAATTAAAGAGATAAGCAGGGAAATTAATTTTGCTTAAAAGGTACCATAGACAATAAATACTAATAAATACTAAGCACATATGCACCAAATGGTCTAGCATTTAAATTCTTACAGGAAAAATTAAATGTTATAGGAAGAAATAGACAGTAAAAAGAATAATTGTAGGGGACCTCAATTTATCCCTGTTAGACCTAAAGTCTAACCAAAGTCTAACGAAAAAATAAACAAAAAATTTAAGACCTTGAATAGAATTTTAGAAAAGTCAGATATGATAGATTTCTGGAGATAATGAATTGGAATAGAACAGGATATACCTATTTCTCAACTATGCATGGCATCTTCACAAAAGTTAGCCATGCATTACAGCACAAAAACATCAGAAATAAATGCAGAAAAGCAAAAATATTAAATGCTTTTTTATCAACCATAATATGATAAAAATTAATTCAATAAAGGACCTCTAAAGCAAAAGAAAAGATTAAAAATTAATTGGAAACAATCTTAAAGAATGGGTTGGTCAAAAAGGGTGATACCATAAACAAATTAGAGGAGCATGGAATAGTTTACCTGTTAGATCTATGGATAAGGGAAGAATTTATGACCAAAGTGATAAAGAGCATTATGAGATGTAAAATATAAAAACCCCAGGATCAGATGTATTTATAAGCAAATTCTACCAATTACTTAAGGAACAATTAATTACAATACTACGTAAACTATATGAAATAAATGAAGAAGGGGTTCCACAAAAATCTTTCTATGACATAAATACAGTCCTGATACCTAAATCAGAGAGTCAAAAGAGAATGAAAACTATGGACCAATTTCTCTAATGAATATTAATGCAAAAATTTTAAATAAAATGCCAGGAAGGAGATTACAGCAATATATCACCAAGATCATACACTACAAACAGGCCGGATTTGTACCAAGAATGAAGAGTTGATTCAATTATAAACATAATTGACAATATTCATTTTTTAAAGCACATAATTATTTCAATAGATGTAGAAAAAGTTTTTGACAAAATATAACACCCAAATCTGTTTTTTAAAATTCTAGAAATAATATTAAATAAAATAAACAATTTTCCTCAAAATTATAAATAATATCTATCTAAAACTAAGAACAAGCATTATCTGTAATGGGGATAAGCTGGTAACCTTTCCAGTAAGATGAAGGGTAAAGCAAGTATGTCCATTATTACCATTACTACTGGTATTGTACTAGAAATGCTAGCTACAGCACAAACAAAAAGGAATTGAAGGAATAAGCATCTGCAAATCAGAAAAATGAACTATCATTTTTTCTATCTCATATCATGAGAATCAACTCTAGAGAGTCAACTAAGAAACTAATCAAAACAATTAATAACTTCACCAAAGTTGTGGGATATAAAATTAACCCACAGCATTTCTGTACATTACCAACAAAATCCAGCAGGGAAATAGAAAAAGAAATTCCTTTTAAAATAACTACAGATAACTGACTTCTGAGAGCCCAGATGGCAGAGTAAGCAGTAAATCACTGTAGCTCTCCCATATTCATCTCCAAACAACCATAAAATAGCGCCCCAGAACAAATCCTGGAGGACTGGAGCCAGTGGAAAGGGGTGAAGCAGTCTTTTAGCCTGGGAGATGTGGAGAATCAGCAAGAGAGGTTTGTCTCACTCAGGTTGAAGGGGAGCCCATTCTAGGACAGGAAGTATCCCAGTAAAGCAGCAGCAAGCCCCACCTCGGCAAACCAGTGAGAGATCCTAAGCCTGTGTGGTGAAACAGGCAAATGCCAACACAAGAACTCCCCCCCCCCATGCCTTAGTGTAGCCAGGGGAACTGGCAGACTCCAGCTTTGAGAACCGTTATGTGCTTCGATGTAGCCCCGGTCAGGGCCAGACCTCCATGTGCTTCAGTGTAACCCCAGGGAAATGCAGAAAAACCCCAGCTGGCCTCAGCATACGCCAGATACCACCACTAGGACCCCAGCTCAGCACAAGGTAAGGTGCCAGACCCCTACAGCCTCCAACAGCACCAGCCACCCCCCACATCACCCCACTTAACACAGCACCAGACACTGGGGTCCCCCATGGGCCTCAGGGCAACATCAGCATAGCACCAGGTAAACAGCCAGAGCCTGCAGTCACTGGCACAAGAACCCCAAGACAGAGCCCCTTCCACCCTGGGAGCAGAGAGCAAATTTAAAAGATGAGCATAAAACAACAAAAAAAGAATCTGACCATGGAAAGCTATTATGGTGACAGGGAAGACCAAGACACAAACTCAGAAGGGGACAACAATGTCAAAATACCCAAAGAAAAGTGGGAAATGGTCTCAAGCCCAGAAAGAACTCGTGGAAGAGCCCAAAAAGGAGCTTAAAAATCATATGAGAGGTAGAAGAAAAATTGGGAAAAGAAATGAGAGTGATACAACAGAATTATGCAAAAAGGGTCAACAGCTTGGAAAACTGCTTTAAAAGTAGAATTGGCCAAACAGAAAAGGAGATACAAAAATCCACTGAAGAAAACAACTCTTTAAAGAGTACAATCGGCCAAATGGGAAAGAAAGTACAAAAGCTAACTGAGGAAAACAACACCTTAAAAGTTAGAATTGGGCAAGTGGAAGCTAATGACTCTATAAGACGCCATGAATCAACAAAACAAATTCAAAAGAAAAAAAAATGGAAGAAAACATAAAATACATCACGCAAAAAACAACTGACTTGGAAAACAGATCCAGGAAAGACAATATCAAAATCACTGGATAATCTGAAAATCATAATCAAAAGAAGGACTTGGATGACATCTTTCAGGAAATTATCAAGGAAAACTGCCCTGATATTCTTGAACCAGAGGGCAAAACAAGTGATCCACTGATCACCTCAGGAAAGAGATCCCAAAATAAAAACTCCAAGGAACATTACAGCCAAATTTCAGAACTATAAGGTCAAAGAAAAAATATCACAAGTGGCCAGAAAGAAACAATTCAAATATCAGGGAGCTACAATCAGGATCACACAGGACTTGGCAGCAACATTAAAGGACTGGAGGTCATGGAAGATGATATTCCAAAGGACAAAGGAGCTAAGACTACAACCAAGAATCACTTACCGGACAAAATTAAGGATAATACATCAACGGAAAAAATGATCATTCAATGAAATAGAAGGATTTCAAGCCAAACTTCATAAGGAGAAGATAAGAACTAAACAAATATTTGATCTCCAATAGCAAGACCCAAGAGAAGCATAAACAGATAAAAGTGAAAAAGAGAACTTGAGGGATTTAATAGAGCTAAACTGTTTACATCCCTACACAGGAAGATACTTGTAACTCTTAAAAATTGTATCACTAACAGTACAGATAGAAGGAATATACATAGAGGGTACAAGTATAAGGTGAATTTGAAAGAATAACATAAAAAAATTAAGGGATGAGAAAGAGGAATACAATGGGTACAGAAGGGAGAGGAAGAATGGGATAAATTATCTCACATGAAGATGAAAAAAAGACCTGTTACAGTGGAGGGGAAGATGGGAGGGGGAGCAATGGGAATTGCTTGAACCTTACTCTCAGCAGTATTGACTCAAAGAGAGAATAACATACACAATCAGTTGAATATAGAAATCTATCTTACCCGACAGGGAAGTAGGAGGGGAGAAAATTAAATAAAGAGGGGTAGTAGGAGGGATGGACAGAATGGAGGGCAGATCAGGGGAGGTGGTAGACAGAAGAAAACACTGGTGAGGTGGGAAAGGGTGAATGAAAAGAGAGAGAGGAAGAACAGGAGGAAAAATAGGATGGAGGGAAATACACAGGTAGTAGTCATAACTGTGAATGTGAATGGGATGAACTCTCCCATAAAACAGAAGCAGATAGCAGAGTGGATCAAAAACTAGAATCCTACAATATGTTGGTTACAAGAAACACACCTGAAGCAGAGAGACACACATAAAGATAGGGGCTGGAGCAGACTCTATTTTGCTTCAGCTGAAGTTAAAAAAGCAGGAGTAGCAATCCTGATCTTAGACAAAGTAAAAGCAAAAATAGGCCTAATTAAAAGAGATAAGGAAGGAAACTACACTTTGCTAAAAGGTACCATAGACAATGAAGCAATCAAATTAGAAGAGCAAAGAATAGTCTACCTGTCAGATCTATGGGGAGGGGAAGAATTCATGACCAAACAAGAGATAGAAAGCACTACAAAATACAGAATAGATACTTTTGATCATATTAAATTGAAAAGCATTTGTTCAAGAAAACCAATGCAACCAAAATTAGAAGAAAAGCAGAAAGCTGAGAAACAATCTTACAGCAAATGTCTCAAATATATAGAGAACTGAGTCAAATTTATGAGAATACAGGCCATTCCCCAATTGATAAATGGTCAAAGGATATGAATAGGCAGTTTTCAGATGAAGAAATCAAAGGTACCTATAGGCATGTGGAGAAGTACTCTAAATTACTTTTGATTAGAGAAATGCAGATTAAAACAACTCTGAAATACTGCCT
This sequence comes from Phascolarctos cinereus, assembly GCF_003287225.1. Taxonomy (NCBI): domain Eukaryota; kingdom Metazoa; phylum Chordata; class Mammalia; order Diprotodontia; family Phascolarctidae; genus Phascolarctos; species Phascolarctos cinereus. Next base: position 145,646,945 of record NW_027555625.1, on the reverse strand, counting down.
CACACCAATCAGATGGCTAATATAATAAAAAAGGAAATAATAAATGTTGGAAAGGATACGGGAAAATTGGGACACTAATGCACTGTTGGTGGAGTTGTGAACTGATCCAACCACTCTGGAGAGAAATTTGGAACAATATCCAAAGGGCAACCAAACTGTGCATACCCTTTGATCCATCAATACCACTACTAGGTCTATATCCCAAAGAGTTCATAAAAAAGGGGGGAAAACCTACATATGCAAAAATATTTACAGCAGCCCTATTCATGGTAGCAAAATATTGGAAACTGAGGGGATGCCCATCAATTGAGAATGGCTGAATAAGCTGTGGTATAGGAATGTAATAGAATACTATTGTGCAATAAGAAATGATAAGCAGGCACATTTCAGAAAAACCTGGAAAGATTTATACGAACTGATGCAAAGTGAAATGAGCAGAAACCAGGAAAACATTGTAGACAATACCAGCAACATTGTGTAATGATCAATTATGAATGACTCAACTTTTCTCAGCAACACAGTGATCCAAGACAAATTACAAAGGACTCATGAAGGAAAATGCTATCCACATCCAGATAAAGAACTGATGGACTCTTTTTTTGTTTTGTTTTTGTTTTGGGGCAATTGGGGTTAAGTGACTTGCCCAGGGTCACACAGATAGTAAGTGTCGAGTGTTTGGTCTGAGGCTGGATTTGAACTCAGGTCCCCCTGACTTCAGGGGCCGGTGCTTTATCCACTGCGCCATCTAACTGCCCCTGAACTGGTGGACTCTGAATGCAGATCAAAGCATATTTTCTTCACATATTTTATTCTTACTCTTTTTTTCTTTTGATCTGTTTCTTCTTCCATAACTGTGATGAATATGGAAATGTGTTTTATATGATAGCAAATGTATAAACTATATCAAACTTCCTACCATTTTCAGAAGAGAGGAGGGGAGAGAAGGAGAAAAATTTGGAACTCAAAATCCTGTAAAAATGAATACTAAACATTTTCTTGATATATAATTGTGGGGAAAAGTAAAATATTATTTAATGTAAAATAACTACAGACAGTATTAAATATGTGGGAGTATACCTGCCCGGACACACAAAAACTACATGAACACAGTTACAAAATGCTCTTCATACAAATACAGATCTAAATAGTTGGAGAAATGTTCGTTGTTTGTGAGTAGCTGAGACAATATAATAAAACTGACCATATTACCTAAATTAACTTACTAAATCAGTGTCATATTGATCAAACTACCTTAAAGAACTAGGAAAAAAGCAACAAAATTCATCTGGAGGAACAAAAGGTCAAGAATATCAAGGGAAATAGTGAAAAAAAGTGGGAAGGAAAAAGGCCTAGCAGTATCGCATATGAAACTGTACTACAAAGCTGTAATTATCAAAACAATTTGGTATTAAGAAGTAAGAGGTTGATTAGTGAAACAGATTAGGTACACAATACATGGAAGCAAATTAGCACATTAACATAGTGTTTGATCAACCCAAAGATTCCAGTTATGGAACAAGAACTGCTATTCAACAAAAAGTGTTGGGAAAACTGCAAAAACTAGACATAGACCAACATTTCACCCTGTATACCAAGATAAGCTTAAAGTGAACATATGACATATATAAAGGGTGATATAATGAGCAAATTAGTGAAGCATGGAAGAAATTACCTGTCAGATCTATGGATAGGGGAAGAGCTCATGATGAAACAAGGTTTGATTACATAAAATTTAAAAGATTTCTTATAAGCAAAGCCAATGCAACTAAAATTAGAAGAGAAGCTGGGGGAAAAAACTTTGTAGCAAGTTTCTCTGATAAAGGTCTCACATATGTGTGTGCATGTCTGTGTGTGTGTGTGTGTGTGTGTGTGTGTGTCTTTGTATATATATAGAATTCAGTCAAATTTATAAGAATAAGAACCAATCCCTATTGATAAATGGTCAAAGATTAAGACCAAGGAGTTTTCATAGGAAGAAATTCAAGCTATCAATAACCATCTGAAAAAATGCTCTAAATTGCCAATAATTGGAGAAATGTCAATTAAACCCACTCTGAGGTACCATCTCACACCTATCAGATTAGCAAAGTTGACAAAAAGGGAAAATAACAAATGCTGGCTGGGCTATGGGAAAATAGGTATTTTGATGCCCTGTCACCACGTGGAGCTGTGAAGTGATCCAACTATTCTGGAAAGCAATTTGGAATTATGCCCCCCAAACATGTTAAGCTGCATACCCTTTCCCATAGCAATATTGCTATTAGTTCTATACCCCAAAGAAATTAGAACAAAAGGATCTACATGTATAAAAATACCTATAGCAACTCCTTTTGTGGAGGCAAGAAATTAGAAACTGAGTGGATGCCTATCGATCAGGGAATGGCTGAACAAGTTATGGTACGGAATACTGTTGTTCTATAAGAAATGATGAAGGGGATGGTTTCAGAAAAACCCAGAAGGCCTGAATGAAATGATGCAAAGTGAAATGAGCAGAACCAAGATAACTTGTACAATAACAATAACAATGTCAAGATAATCAACTTCGAAAGACTTAATAACTCTGATCAACACAATGACCAATGACAATTCCAAAAGATTCAAGATGAGACATGCTATTCACCTGCAGATAGAGAGCTGATGGAATCAGAGTATGGAAAGAAACATATTTTCTTCTCTCTTTTCTTTTTTCTTTCTTCCTTTGTTTTTGGACCCGACTAATGTGGGAATTTATTTTGCATAACTATACATATTTATAATGGGTTTTGTTTTTCTTGCTTTCTCCATGGGTGGGGGAGGGTCTGAATGAGAGAATGGCACAGGATGTCCAAAGGCCCCTCTCTGCAGCTGACTCATTGCTGTGCCTGAGTCAAGAAGTTTGGGCTTCTGGCCCATGAAGAGAATGCCATGAGTAAGTGACCACTGGCATCTAGAACAAAGATTCAGAATCACTCTCCCTCCAGAGCATGAACAGAAGCTGCTGCCCTTTCTCCCTGGCCACCACCCACTAGAAACAGCCCACACGGGCACCCAACACACCAGGAGACAGTGTTCACTGGTTGTCCTCCTTGTGAGCCTGAGACACAGTCAGGCTAATTTAAAAAAAAAAAAAGAGGAGCTGGTAGCACCCTGATGAGCTCTCTTTAGCTAGAGCCATATAAGAAGGGTTAAAAAAAATTATTTTTTTATTGGAAGGAAGGATTCAAAGAACAGTAACTAATTCAATGTCAACGTGGTAGGAGGTCTCCAGTGGAGTATCTGAGGGATCTGTGTTTAACTCTGTGCTGTTTTAAACTTTATCACTTACTTGAATAAAAGTATAAAGAGTATGCTCATCAGAATTGCAGATAATATCAAACTAGAACAGCTAATACACTGGATAACAGTCAGGATCCAAAAGGATTTTGTCAGAATAGAGCTCTGGACTGAATCTACTAAGAAGAAATCCAATTGAGATAAATCTCAATTCTTGGTCTTGAGTACCAAAAAAAAAAATAAATAAACTTGCCAAGTTGATGGTAGGAGATATGGTTAGACAGCAATTGTTCTGAAAAAGATCCTGGGTTTTTAGTGGAATCCAAGCTCAATATGGGTCAGCAGTGTGATCTAGTGTCCAAAAGACCTAACATGATCTTGGGAGGTAGTAAGAAGGGCTTAGCTTGCAGGAATAGGGAGGCGATGGTCCCACTGTGTCCTGCTCTGGTCAGACCTCAACTGGAGCATCATGTTCAGTGCTGGGTACCACGATTTATGAAGGACATTGATAGACCTACCACATGCTGATCAGCTGAATTAACTGGGTGTATTTAGCCTGGAGATGAAAAGACTGGCTGGGGGGGAAGGAACTCACAACCACTGCACTGAAGCATTGCAAGGGCTGTCGTGTGTAAGAGAAATTGGTTCTGTTTTGTTTGGCCCCAGAAGGCAGAACCATAGGGAACAGGGAGACGTTGCAAATAGGCCAGTTCAGGCTGGATGGCAGAACAGATTTGTAATCGATTAGAGCTGTCCAAAAGTAAAATAGGCTGGCTCTGGAGATGGTGGGTTCCCTCTCCTTGGAGGTTTTTAACCAGAACCTGGACTTACCCAGTACATTCTAATGGGTATATATTTTTTCTTGTCACATATGGGTTAAATTCTCAAATTCTCTGATTCTCTGATTATAGTCTCAGAGAGTTGCCTGGGGCACTGGGAGATTAAGTGCCTTGTCCACAGTTGCAAGGCTAATAAAGAATAAAATTTTCTACTTAATTATGCTTTTTTCTCTAAAAATTAAAACCTTATTGAAAGAGCTTAACATAATCATTTGAGGAAGGGTGTGGATCTGTGATTTCACAGCAGGGTAGGGTGGGGGAGGAAGAAGGAGACACCCAGTATGGAGACTCCCTCTACCTGTGCAGATGGGCAGACTGCCTTACCTATCACCTATCAGTTGCCTGGGGCAATGAAGGTTAAGTGACTTGTTCATGGTCACAGCCAATATGAATCAGACTTGAATAGGTCTACTTGACTCCACACCACACCACTCAAATATAAATATCCTTCTACGAATATATAGCTACACAATCATCATTAATCAGTACTTAATCTAACTTTAGTTTTCCCCTCATGCTTGAATAAAACACCTTTTTCTCACTCACCTGGAACTCTCCCTAGCACTAGATGCTCCCAGCCTTGTCTGGCTCTCAGTAGTACCACCAGGTATTAAAACCTCCTTGCAGCTTTTTGCTAAAAATACGTGGGCTTTCTCAGTGAGCCGATACGGTTCTCAGTATTCCCTGTCTAACTAACCAGTCTCTCTGCCTGTCTCTTAGCTCAAGAAAGAAACATGCCCTTTTTAAGGCAGCTGCTGCCAAAAGAGAAAGATCAGTCATGACACACAGGGCAATCATGCTGGTCTCAGCACGAAACCTTTAAAACTATAGATGGTGTTATTTCTAATCTGCAATGAATGGTCCCTTAGCAACCATCAGACTCAAATACCTCTGCTGCTGCTTTAGCTGCTGGTTTTGTTGGCTGTGAGTTACAAAATCCAAGCCAATACTGGAACAGAACTTTTAAAATGCACTTTAATAGAACATAAGGTTTTTTTACATTTAATTTTATTTATTTGTTGTTACATTTTAAGTTCCAAACTCTCTCCCTCCCTCCCCAACCCTCACTGGAGAAGGCCACTATTTGACACAGATATAGATATATGTAAAACCATACTATGCCTATTTCTATTTATCAGTTCTTTCTCTGGAGGTAGATAGCATCTTCCTTCATACGTTTGTAGTTGATTTGAATATTTATAACAATCAGATTAGCTTAGTTAAAACAAATATTATTAAGCATTTTATCTATAGACACCTTATAATATCAATAGGAAAGATTCAGGGAGAACAATTTTCATAAAGAGTTGAATGAAGCAATTCAGTCTTCATCTGTTTGTTGGTTGTGTTCTCCTTTACCGTCTCTTTGCTGTGAGCTACTTCCTCCTTCTGTCAGAAAACAGCATCTCTAGTACTTTTCTGGCTTCTTGAAGGCACCCCTTTCATTTCATTCATCTGGGATCAAGGAGGATGAGAATAGGAGAGGTGATCAGTATATTAAGGGGCAAAGTATTTGCTGAGCCTCCCCAGAATTGTAAAAGCATTTGAAATTGTCCCTCTCCACCCTCATGTTTAACAAAGTTGATTCATTTGAATAAAACCCAGTTCTATCTCCTTTGGATTGAAAAGTTATTTCATCTCATTGGGGACCTTCCATTACCAAGAAGATTACACGTGGCATGCCAACTTGGTCTCTATTCACTTAAATTAAATGTTTGGTACGCCAGGGACATATTTTAACATTTAGTTACACAGAGGTTAATTTCAAAATAAACTTACAAGATGTCTTCAAGAAACTAATTTTATTTGCACAATAAGTGATTATTACAGGTATTTAAATAGTAATTTAATGTTGCTTTTGTATAAAAGCATCTTAACAGATTCAAGCCTTTGTCAATAAGAATAGCATCATTAGTTTGTTGAATATCTTTATCATTTGTTGCATTTACTGGTGTCTATACATGAACACACGTACATATATACATATATATGTACACACACACGTATACACACACATATACACACACGTATGTGTGTTATTGAGTCGTTTCAGTTTTGTCCAACTCTTCATGACCCGGTTTGCTCATTTTACATGTTGCTCATTTTACAGATGAGGAACTGAAGCAAACAGGGTTAGGGGACTTGGCCAGGGTCACACAGCTAGTAAGTATCTGAGGCCAGATTTGAACTCAGATCCTCCTGACTCCAGGGCCAGTGCTCTATGTACTGTGCCAGCTAGCTAATAGATAAACACACATATTACATATACATCCACACATATACATATGCATATATATATACATATATATATACACACACACACACACACACACACACATTATATATATATATATATATATATATATATATGTATATGTTGTCTATGGCAAAGATCCACCCCATAAATGCCAACAAGTTGGCTATGACTGCAATGGAAACCTTTTTTTTTTTTAAAGCTTAAAAATCCATCTGCAGCACACAGTTTGTGTAAGGACTACGTTTCTAGGGATGACAGTCATTCTAAGCTTTCTCCAAGACAGTTACAGGTGATCTACTTTGCACTGTTGCCACACAAAACTAAAAAAATGTTATTCTACGCATAATGCCACACTGATCATTTAAATTTGCTTTTTGAACAACCCCTCTTATATCTACAGGATCATGGATTCAGAGCTTGAAGGAACCTCAGGTCATCATGTCCAAACCTCTCATTATAAAGATAAAGAGGTTTTAGTGCAAAGGTTGGACTCCAAATCCAGTATTCATTCCATAGCATGCCTACGTAAGCACTTTGAGGGCCCAGGCTAGTTTCATTTTTGTCTTTATATTCTCAGTGCCTAGCACAGTGTCTGGCATACATCCAAGATTAATAAGTGCCTACAGAATTAACTGAAATGCATACATAAATATTTTTTGAAAGAGCACTCACTCTGGATTTGGAGGACTAGGGTTCAAGTCATACTTCTGATATTATCGGGCCCTCAGTTTTCTCATCTGTAAAATGAGAGGGTTAGATTGTAACTGAGGTCCCCTCCAGCTCCAGATAAATGCATGATATTGTTTTTAATGTTAAAGAGACTTTGAGATTAAAGTAAAATTCATAGCTTACCATTTTATTGTGACCTTTGCCCTTACCCTTCAAAGGGCCAATCAGAAAGAGGAGTGGAGGCCAGGGAGGTATGGAAGTCAGCACCCTCCCCCACGACAAAAGGGTTCCTGGTTGTGTTCCATCTATGTATCCATACCACAAACACACCAAGTGGGTGCAGTGAAGGGTAATGTCTTTTGAAAAACTCCTCCTACCTTTGTGTTTGCCACAGCAGAGGATGCGCAGTTGGCTGTTTTAAATTACATTGAGAGAATCTCAAGTAGAAGCTGCATGCAAAGGTGGAAAGTTGTTGGCACAGAGTTTTATAGCACTCTGTTGTATTGTTCAGTCATTTATCATTCATGTCTGACCCTTTGTGACCCTGCTTGGGGTTTTCTTGGCAAAGATACTGGAGTGGTTTGCCATTTCCTTCTCCAGCTCATTTTACAGGTGAGGAAACTAAGGCAAAACAGGGTTAAGTGACTTGCCCAGGGTCGGACTACACAGCTAGTGAGTGTCTGAGGACAGATTTGAACTCAAGAATACAATTCTGCCTGAGTCTGGGCCCAGCACTCTACATTTTAGAGGCTGGGAAGGGGCCTAGACCTGTAATTTCTTTGATGTAGAAAATTCTTGGTATGGAAACTCCCTCCACCAACATAGCTCAGTCACATGTGACTTATAGTCTTAAAGAGCTGCTGGGACACTCAGAGGTTAGTATCCGTGCTTACACAACTACTACGTGTTAGACCTAGGGTTTGAACCCAAATCTTCCTAACTCCAAGGTTAGGACTCTTTTCACTATACTATGCTGCCTGTCACCTTGCAAATAGTAAGCATTTACTATTTTTTTTTTGTTAAGTTGAACTATGTAAACAGCAAAATAAAATATCATTTAAGCGATCATTTAGGGTTGCCTGCCCCTTTCTTGTCCATGAATTAATTCAGGGGTGGGAGAAATCAGTGTCACAGTCATAGATTCTGAGCTGGAAGTTACCTCAAAGTCCCTCTAGTATAATCCCTTCATTTTATAAATGAGGAAGCTGAGGCCCAGGGAGGCTGACTGCTGGGGGTTATGTGAGCAGTTAGAGCCCGGATCTGATTCGAGAGTTGCTGTTCTTTTCATTTACTGCAGTGCCCAGGCACTGCTGTGGGCTGGCCTCAGGCAATGTCTGTCAGCCATGCCCTTGGCAATTATCGGTACGTGGCCTTGTAGCATTTCTCATTTTTCCCATGTTGGTTTTGTCTTCCTATAGAGCATACTCCTTTTTAAGATAGGAATTCTTATCCTGGACTCTGTAAACTTTTTTATATTTTGATAACTGATTTTTAAAATAAGCTTATATGTCTTACTTTATGCATTTTAAAAACAAGATTCTGAGAAGCAATCCCTAGCCTTTATCAGACTGCCTGCCAGAGGGGTCCATGACCCCCCAAAAAGGTCAAGGACCCTTGTTTTAAAGGCAGACACTAAGTATCTCACCCAGTGCCCAGAAGCATGCCTCATACACAAGGGATCCAATATTCAGTTACTTAATTTGCTGCCTGATTCTCTGACTATTCCTCCATTAGCCACCTGAAGTCACTTTCTTTCCTCCAGCTCGAATTTTGTTTGTTCCAGTCAGTTTCTATCAACCCATCACATATAACACAGTGTAGTAAACGTGTCTGGAATCTTGAGCCAACTCTGTCACTAAGGCCTCTGATCGGAGAGAGTGAGCAAGTTCCAAGTACAAAATGTCAAGGTGATTTTTCATCGGAAAGCACTGGAGCATGAAGACTCTCTTATTGAGGTCAAAGGTAACCCTGCTTGATCCTATCTCCCACCCCCACCCCCCTTGTGAGATGTTTTAATCAAAGCAAATTTGTACATTAGCTCAAACCCTTCAGAGAGCAATTGCCCTGCCTTCAAGCCTGGTATTGTCCTGAAGGTTAGAAAGTGTTGGAGCTATAAAAATAGTAAACAACCAACAAAAAACTACACCCATCTAGCAGGCAGGGGAGGGCCTGCTTTTCAGACACTCTTAAAACATTTTCTAACCCTGAAGAAGCCCACCCAGCACACACTATCTCTTCAAGAAGAAATGTGAGAGACTTTTGGGTCATGTTTTCTCTGATCCCCATGACCTCCCAAATGTCTCCAAAACAGAAACTGTGCACAAAAGATACAACAACTTCAGCTGTCTTAATGGCCTAGGACACCCAAAATCCAAAAGAAAATTAAAAAAACAAAAACAAAAAACTGACTCTGCGCTCACTCAGCACCCCTCCCCCACCACCCCCCTACAGCAAGGTTGCACTAGCAGATCCAAGGATTGACACAGGCTTACAATAACCCCCCAATGCGCGCGCACACACACACACTAGCCTGCCTCCCCCTTTCCAATTCCATGTAGACTATAGATCAAAGCTGCTGAAGCTTGCCAAGATGGGGATGTATAGCCAGCATGGCTGCAGCCCTTCAAGAGCAAAAACCTGCCAGGGTCCACAACCCAGTAGCAGCAGTACTGCAAAGCTATGAACTGCCAGTGCCAGGCCAGAGAGCTATGGAACGGAGGGAGTGGGACAGGACCCCTAGACATAGTAGGGGTAGAGAGTAAGTTGCAGGGGAAAGGAATAAAGCAGTATGCCTGCAAAGTCTGAGGGAAACAGCACAACATCTAACTAGGCTGGAGAATCATGGATTGAGCAGCATGGGAGGAGGCTTTCAGATCTAGTCCTCAAGGAAACCACCATCTGAGGGGAAAAAGTCAGAAAAAGAACCAGGGAGAAAAAAAAAAGGACTGAAATTGCCAAAGATTTCAGGGAGGAGAAAACTCTAAGACTTTGACCATAAGCAGATAAATCAATAAGAAAAACATTAACAACAAAAGGAAATATGGCCTCCAAATCTAGTAATCAGGTTCTGAATAAATACTGCAAAAGAAAGGAAAACGATCCAACACTTGATGAGATAGAGGACCCTATGGAATGTGAGAACATGGAACTACAACATGCTGTTCCTGAGAGCAGAATTTATGGCCTACACAGCAAAATAGGAACAGGAAAACTGGAATCTGTAATAGCAAGTCTCCCCAGAGAAACAAAAAAGAGAACAAGAGATTGAGAATAAAAATACAATACAAACAATGCAAACACACAGAAGTGAAGGACAATCTAGTAGAAGAGAAGTGAAAAACAACATTTTTTAAAATGCGCTCACTCAGTAAGCAAAACATACTGATCTGGAAGATAGGAAGTGCAGAGACAATCTAAGGATCATAGGTCTCCCAGAAGAATATGACAGGACAAAAAACCTTAACACCATCCATAATGCAGGAAATAACAGAAAAGAACTGCCCAGAACTTTGAAAATAGAAAATGAAACACCAATTGAAAGAATTCACAGATTGTGTTCAGAAAAAAAAAACCCAAGAACAAACTCCAAGACACATAGTCATTAAATTTAGCAATTCAATTCAAAAATAAATTCCGCAAGTAATCAGGAGAGAGATTTTAAAAAACAAGAGAAAGTAAATTCAAATAACGCAAGGCAATTAGCACCCACTGGAAAACATAAGAAAATAGAATATATTCTTTGCAGGGTTTCTTAAACTTCTTCCATTCTCAACCCCTTCAGTGCTTCTTAAACTGTGGGTACTGACTTCTTTTTTTTTTTAAAGAGTGATAAAGCTCAGGCTGCATCCCAGGGTGAGCTATCCTGCAAATGTGAGTTTAACCAAACATGAAAAAGATGAACATGCAATAATAAAATTTTAAAAACATTTTTAGAAAGAAAACCAGAAGAGATCATTTGCTTCTTGAATACCCCAAACAAGAGAAATGCAAGACAAGTGAATAAATGTAGCAGTCAGCAGCAACAGAGTGACATCAGAAAGACCAATAAGAAAATTCTTTCTAAATATACACAAGGAGATAGGAGTAAAAGGGAAGTCTGATGGAGGGAAGAGTAAAGAGGCAGGTATGGCCGGAACCTGGTGACACTGTGCCTACAGAGGAATCAATTGGGGTTTTTTGAGGGGGGAAGGGGGGAAACCTATATTACAACATGGGAGAATACATGAAAGGGGAGGGAGGGTAGCAAGGGGATAGAGAGGCATATGTGATGTATTGGGATTAAATCAAGGACTAGAAATGAAGGGAAGGTGATCCCTGTGGTCTCAGAAAGAAAGCCTACAGAGGAGGAGTAGGTGAGGAGGAGGCAGGAAGGTCTGCAAAGGCAAGGAAAGAAAGAATGCCTTGCTTCAGTGGTGAGAGGAGGTTCCACTGATGAATGCTCCCACTAGTAAAGACAGTCTGTGAAGGGAGATAGGGACCTTGCACTCAGTGTTGCCTGGGGGATTTGGTGCTTGAAAAGTCTACTGTCTTACCTTGGGTGTGTGTGGAGGGTGGGGGGAAATTAGACCTCCTAGGGGCAAGTGGGGAGGGGGAGAACACGTACCCAACGAGGAGATTTTGAGGCAAATGGTGAAGAAAGGTAACCAAGGTAAGGTATAGATCAGCACTGAGCTGCATAATCAGGGATGTGATGAAGGAAGGGCCCTACCATGGAGCAATGTCCTCTCTGACATCTGCAATAACTGGCATTGTTATAGCAGTGAGGCACAATGGAAAAGAGGAATTGACAGGGCAAGCTCTACAAGGCAGTGGCAGAAATTGCCTGGAGTGGAGAGCCTAAGATGGACACCTTAGAAGTTTTTATTGCATGTGGAATACAGAGAAGAAAAAAAAAGTAGATAATTGTAGGGGTCGTGAATCAGAGAATGGGGTTATAGAGTAGATAGAGAAATATCTAATGTGAGAGTGAAAGAAATCCTTTTTGGAAAGGAGAGCAAAAATAATTAAACTTTAAAAGCTAATGAACAGGACCAGTTGAAGAAGAGGAGAAGGGAAAATATAAATGACTGAAAGGAAAAAAGAAGAGAGAAGAATTATATAACTAGATAAATGCAGGAGAAAAAAAAGAATAAGCAAAACCGCAAAGGGAAAGCAGTTGCAAACAAGAGGAGAGGATGAGAGGTGAGGGAAAGAGAGCCATCTTAAAAAATATTAAAGCAATTGAAGCAACATGGTACTGTGTTTACAGTAGAAGATGGGGATTATGACTTGAAAAATATTAGGGACATATGGATGAAAACATAAACCTAACTCTCACAATTTTAAATGTCAATGGATTAAAAAATCCAATAAAAGGAAAAAGTGACAGTTTAGATCTCTTGCCTGTAAGAAACACTTTTTTTTTAAAAAAAAAAGACATAAGTAAATAAAACTTTGTGAGGGGATGGAAAACGATTTACTACACATCAAGTGAATCCAAAAAAAGCAGGAGTTGCAATCATACTAACAAAGCTAAAACAAACATTAAAAAAATATAGAGGGATAAACAAGAAAACTATATTATGCTGAAAGAAATCATAAACAGCAAACCAATATCAGTAATAAATGTATACACTCCACATGCCTTAACATCCAAATTAATAAAGGAAACATTATCTGAGCTACAGGAAGACACAGGCAGTAACACAACAGCGACAGGAAAGTTCAATATACTTCTGCTAGTTTTGGATAAGTCTAGCAGAAAAATAAACAAAAGGGAAAATATTTAACTGAATAAATTGCTAGAGAAACTAGAGTTTAAAAAATTGTGGCATCTTCTAAAAGGGACAGCAAAAGAATATACATATTTCTCATCACCACATGGAACTTTTAAAAAAACTAGCCATGTCCTACAGCACAAAGATATTGCAAACAAATATAAAAAGGCAGAAAAAGATAATACATTCTTTATAGACCATAACACTATAAAAATAGTCATTGGTTTAGGGATCAGAAAGAAAATATACAGACCCAAGTAGAAACTTAATAATGAAATCTTAAATCCTAAAGTGGGTCAAAGAACAAATCACAGAAACAATGAACACCTATGTAAAAGAAAATAATAATAATGAAGCAACACACCAAAATTTCTGGGATGCACCTAAAACAATCTTCAAAGGAAAATTCATATCTCTATACACATATATTAACAAAATAGAAAAAGAGAGGATTAATGAACTGAATGTGCATTTTGAAAAATGAGAAAGCAGACAAACCTAAAACAAGTACAAAACACAGGGCATATTAAACACTAGAGCGGAGATAGAGAAATTGGAAACAAAAAACCCCATAGCAATGATAAATAAAGCTAAAAACTGGTTCACCGGAAAGACTAATAAAATTGATAGACACTCAGCTAATGGGATTGAAAAGAACAGAGCTGAAAATCAAATCAATAAAATAGCAGATGAGCAAGGTAAAATCAGAAGCAAAGCCAGAAGAAATAAAAAGAACAATCAAAAGATATTACTCACAGTTATATGCTAACAAAACTGGGGAAACATAAAAGAGGAGTACCTTCAAAACTATAAAATGCCTATATTATCAGAAAGTCAGATAGAAATCTTAAATAATCCAATCTCATAAAAGGAAATAGATCCAGCTAAAAAGGAACTCCCAAAGATAAAAACTCCTAGTCCTATGTGGATTCAGGAAAATTCTAAAAACTTTTAAAAGACAGTTAGTACTCATTCTTCACAAATTATTCTCAAAAACTGATTTAAAAAAACAATCCTACCAAAATCCTTTTATGAGACAAATATTGTCCTAATAACTAAACCAGGGAAAGATAAAACACAGAAAAAAAAACCTATTAAGTCAATATCATTAATGTTCATTGACTCAAAAATTTTAAACAAAATTCTATCAAATAGACTACAGAGATTTATCCAAGAAACTTTTCATTATGACTAAGTGAGATTTATACCGAGGATGCTAGGATGTGTCAATATTAGGAAAATAATCAACACAATCACTCATATTAAAAACCAAGACATTCCAAACCACATAATCATCTCAACAGTCACAGAAAAAGTCTTTGATAAAATACAACACTCTTTCATGCTAAAACACACACAAACACACACGACTACAAAATATAGGCATGGAGGGATCTTTTCTAATATTATAGAAAGCATCTATCTAAAACCAAAAGCAAGCATCATGTGTAATGGGGATACACTAAAACCTTTTCCACTAAATATGAGCGTGAAGCAAGAACACCCGCTCTCCCCACTGTTATTTGATGTAGTTCTGGAAATGCCAGCAACAGCAATAAGACAAGAGAGAAATTAAAGACCTAAATGTAAGAGCTAAAACTATCCCTACTTGCTGATATGATAGTTCACTTGGAAAATCCCAGGGAATCAGAAAAGATACTAACTGAAACAACTAAGAGGTTACAAAATAAATTCCCAACAATTAACAACATTTCTAAACAATAACAACAAAAGACAAGAAGCAGTAATAGAAAGTGAAATCCCATTCCAAATCTACAAAATGCATAAGATATCTGGGGATCAATATATCAAAGCACATAAAAGACTTGTGCAGATTCAAATACAAAAAACTCATTAAAGAAATAAAGAACAACATAAATAGCTGGAAGAATATTCAATGCTCATGACTAGGCTATCCCAATATAATAAAAATGACAATATTACTGAAATTAATTTATACTTTTAATGCTATGCCAATCAAATTACCAAAGGGATACTTTATAGAATATGATAAAATAATAACACAATTCAGTTGGAAAAATAAAAGAACAAGAACGGGGTGGGGAACTGCAGCAACGAGGCCACATGTGACCCTCTAGGTCTTCAAGTGCAGCCCTTCAACTGAATCCAGACTTTTGGTTTGGTTCCCAACCCCTGATCGAGAACATCAAGAGAAATGATGAAAAGAAGTAGGGATGAATTATTATAAAACAGCATTCATCAAAACCATCTGGTATTGGTTATAAAGTAGAGATAGATCGATGGAACAAACTAGACAAGGGAGAATCAGAAACAAGAGAACTAGATAACCCAATGTTTGATAAAGTGGAAGATATAAATTACCTAGGAAAAATTTCATATTTGATCAAAAGTACTGGAAGAACTAAAAAGCAGTCTGGTAGAAATTAGGCTTAAGCCAACATTTTATACTATATTCCATGATACATCCTAAATGGACATATGACCTTAATATTAAAGATCATACTGTAAAAAAATTAGAAGAGAAACAGATCATATAGCTCTCAATTGTATTCTTCTAGTTGTACTGAAGTTGTATTCTTAACCACACAAGAGAAAGAGGCAATTATAAAAGATATCTAAAAACTTCTGTACAAATAAAATTAATGCACCTAGGATAAGAAGGGAAGTTGGTCAAAAGGAGAGGGGAATCTTTGTATTAAATTTCTCTGATAAAGGTTTGGTATCTAAGCTATATATAATTAATAGCCATTCTCCAACAGATAAGTGGTCAAAAGACATAGAGTTCTCAAAAGAAAAACTGCAAAGTGTTCACAATCACATGAAAGAATGCTCTAAATCACTAATAATAAGAGAAATGCACATCAAAAACAACCCGGAGCTTTCATATCATGCCCTGCAAATTGGAAAAAATGACCCAAAAAAGGCAACAGTCAATGCTGGAGTGGTTGTGGAAAGACAGGCACAGTAGTACATTGATGGTAGGGCCGTGAAATGGTAAACTATTTTGGAAAGAGATTTGTAAGTATGCAAATAAAGTTATCAAAATATCCATTCCTTTTAAACCAGAGACTCCATTATTGGACTTACACCCCAAGTAAGCCATCAATAAAAGAAAGTCTCCATATTCTCCAAAATGTATAGCAATATTTTTTTGTGATAGCTAAGAACTGGAAGCAAAATGGGTGCCCATTAGCTGAGGAATGGCTAAACAAATTGTAGTACGTGAATGTAATGGAATACTTACTGTGGTATAAGAAATGATACATGTGATGAATACAGAGAAGTATGGAAAGATCCATAGGAATTGATGCAGAGTAAAGTAAGCAGAGCCAAGAAAACAACATACATAGTAACTACAATAATGTAAATGGAAAGAATAACTTACGTACCAAAAAATCAAAAGTAAATGTAGCAACTATAAAGATCAAGTAGGACTTGATTGAAGAGCTATGCAAGGATACCCCTTCAATCTACCCTTCATGGAGGTGAGAGGTCTGCAGGTATTACAATTTTTTCAGATTTCTTAATATATTGATTTTTTTTTCTCCTCTAAAAAAAATTTTCTGTTATATGGGATAGTTCTCTGGGAAGAAGAAACAGAGGGACACTTGACATAATAACAATGATGTAAGAAACAGGTCTTCCCTTGACCCATCCTAGGTAATCATTTAAAATGCTAAAGTACTCTCTTGATCCAGAGAACCCCACAAAATCATGCAAGTCAAAGGGTTCAAATCTCTGGGTCCATTTCAATAACACCCATGAAACAGCCCAAGCTATCAAGGGCATGCATATCCAAAAAGCAACCAAGTATTTGGAAGATGTCACATTGAAGAAACAATGTGTTCCCTTCAGGCGATATAATGGTGGAGTTGGCAGGTGTGCTAAGCAGTGGGGTTGGACACAGGGTCATTGGCCCAAAAAGAGTGCTGAATTCTTGCCGCATATACTTAAAAATGCAGAGAATAACGCAGAACAGAAGGCATTGGATGTGGATTCTCTTGTCATTGACCATACCCAGGTTAACAAGGCTCCCAAAATGCGACAGCGTACTTACAGAGCTCATGGTTGGATCAACCCATACAAGAGTTCTCCTTGCCATACTGGGATGCTACTTACTGAAAAGGAACAAATTGTTCCTAAACCAGAAGAGGAGGTTACTCAAAAGAAAAAGATATCTCAGAAGAAACTGAAGAAACAAAAGCTTATGGCACAGGAGTAAATATGACATTAGAATGCAAATAAAAGTGAAATTAAAAAAAAGAAATAAGATGTCAATAAAAACTTATTTAAAAAGAAAAGAAAATGTGAGAAAGCAGACCTTTGGCCATCAGAGTATGGCTGCTCTCCAATGAGAGCAGGAGCCTGCCTAAGTCCTTTACCAGCTCATGGAGAGGTCGTGACAAGAGGTACACAATCAGAATGGCCCTCCAGCCTTAAACCAACCACAGCAATATACCAATTGCCATCATCTTGCTGCTCCCCAGAGAGAGAAACAGTACAGAACCCACTTCAGATTCTCCTTCCTCATGAGATTAAACACCACAATCATACACCACAGAATTTACTAAGAAGGTTTGAGTCTGTGAAGTCAAATGAAGTCAACTAATATTTACTTAGGCATTGTGCTAAGTACTGGGGATAAAAAGAAACATTTTAAAAAACCCATTCCTACTCTCAAGAAGCTTACAGTCCAATGGGGGGGACAACATGCAAACAAGAGATATACAGGATAAACTCGGATTATTCTCAGAGGGAAAGCACTAAGATTAAGGCCTGGAAAATGCAGATGGTAGGACTTGAGCTGAAACTGAGAAAGCTAGGGAAGGCAGGAGGCAGAGATAAGAAGGGAAAGCATTCCAGGCCCACAGTGAGTTGATGATGGTTTGTAGCAGAGGGAATGAGTGCTTTCCCACCGAAGGACTGGTTCCAGGTGGCATAATAGGTCCACTTTTATGTAGCCTAAAACTATATCCCATATATGGGCAGCTAGGTAATGCAGTGGGCAGAGCACGAGGCCTGGAGTCAGAAAGACTCCTCTTCCTGAGTTCAAATATGGCCTCAGACAGTTATTAGCTGTGTGACCCTGGGCAAGTCACTTAACCTTGTTTGCCTCAGTTCTTGGAGAAGGAAATGACAAACTACCCTAGTATCCCTTCTAAGAAAATCCCAAATGGGGTTACAAAGAGTCAGATGTGATTGAAACTGTTAAACAACAACAACAAAATCCCACATATAGAAAATCAGTGTGCTTTATGAAAAGATATTTCACATAACTGCATATCTCCACAATATTCCTTTTACTATCAGTCACAAAGTATGTTGTTTCCATTTGTTCCAACATTTTGAATTCTTACTCTGCTGTGTCCTTACATCCCTTCCTTTTGCCCCCCATCAGCCTGTTTTGTTTCTAAAAACCTGGGCTAAGAAACAGAATCCGGGCAAGCAAAGATCATGGGCAAGATCTCCTGCTGTGGAATATCACAGAGCAGGGTTGACAGAAGAGGAATTTGTTATATTATGCGGGCTATGTTCACTTAAAGTGGTTGTCACGTTAAACTGTGGTCACGCCAAATGTAAAAATCACATTTCCTACTCTGCTTTTATATTTTGTGACTTATTTTCAGTTTTTTTTTTAAATCAGGAAAACATTTTTATTCTAAATGACATTTTTAAAGGTGATCTGTAAATTTCAGTGTGATCTTAACTATATCTTAGGGTCACTTTTCTCCCAAACACACTTAACTTCCTAATGAAGATGACTGAGAAAAACATTTAAAATTTTTAAAAAAAGGCATATTTGCCTCAATTGTACAATACATAAAAAGAGCACTGGGCTTGGTGTCAGATTTGGGTGTGAGCCTTGAAAAAGCCCCATATCACCCTGAGACCTTATTATATAAATCACTCTTCATCTTTCTTGGCCTTAGTGAATGAAGAGAATAATATGTGCACTATCTATCCTCCATAGGGTTGTGAGGAGAAACAAATTATATAATGCTTCTGATTCGCTCATCTTCATCCCTGTTTAGACTCCAACAGCAGATTTCTCTGTTCCTGCTCCTAAGTTCCCTGGAGAAAAATCTTTAAATCAATATGATTTTACTCATCACTAGTGTATGACAAATGACAGTGGGACCCTTACTCTACAATCTTAACACACGACTAACTCTTTATCTCATTCCCCATAGCAATTATTCCACACATTTTCCGCCTTTATCTCTCCCCAAACCCCTAGTCAAATAATCAGTCAATGACTTCACACCGACCTACTTTTATGGTAGAAAACTTAGTTGTCTGGTTCACTGATGATCGAGGCCTCGAGGCTCACTCAGCTCTCACTGCTCCTCACCCAATACTCTTTTACTCCCTGTTCTTGTCCTCTAAACTCATCCCACCTTCTCAATTGCTCTTATTTCTGTCAAGGGCACCATAATCCTACCAGTCATCCAGGTTCGTCATCTTGTCTGCTCACTCTCCATGCCACATGACTAACTGATTGCTAAGTCTTGTTGATTCTACCTCCCTCACTCTGCCATCTTGTCCTTTCTCATGAAGCTTTCACCCGAGTTCAAACCCTAATCATGTCTCACTTAGATTTATCGTAATAGCCTCCTATTGGGTCTCCATGCCTCAGGTTTCATCCCCACTGCCAAAGTGATGTTACTAAAGCACTAGTCTGAGCAAGGCACTCTACTCTCTACCTATTAAACCACTGGCTTCTTATCATCTCAAGGATCAAATACAAAATTCCTCTGCTTGGCATTTAAACCCTTCCAGGATCGGCCTTTCCAGATATTATACATAGCCCTCCATCATGCACTCTGTGATCCAGCCAAATTGCATTATTTTTGCCTTTATTTATACTTATATCTCTAGCACTTAACACAATGCCTGGCACATTTGTTGTTGTTCAGTCAGTCATGCCTGACTCTTTGTAACCCTATGGACTTGTCCATGGGATTTTCTTGGCAAAGATACTGGAGTAGTTGCCATTTCCTCCTCCAGTGTGTTCCCATTTTACATATGAGGAACTGAGGCAAATACAGGTTAAGTGACTCGCCCAGGGTCACACAGCTAGTGTCTGAGGCTGGATTTGAATTCAGATCTTGTTGATTCTAGGCCTGGTTTTCTATCTACTGCACCACCTAGCTGACCGAATAGTAACCTGCCTGGCACATAGGAAACACTTAATAAAAGCTTGTCTGTTCCTCACAGATGACACTTTATCTTCTGTATCTGTGCCCCATACATGGAATATATTCCCTTCTTACCTCCCCCTTTTAAAAATCCCTATTTCCTTCCAAGGACAGTTTAAATACTACCTTCTACATGGTGCTGCTAAGGCCTCCCTGCCAAAAATTACCTTGTACTGATTTCGTGTACGTGTATATGTGTATCTGTGGTCTGCCTGATGGCAGAAACTTTCACTGTTATCTCTGAACCTCTAGTACCTAGCACATAGTAAGCATTTAATGAATGCTTTTTGATCGATCACAGAAGAGGTATCCTAGTCTTCAGTAATGTCCGTCTCTTTCTTGTACTTTTGATCCCACCCTCTTGTCCCAGCAGTCATTTTTTTTTTTTGAGGTGAGGCCGTTGGGGTTAAGCGACTTGCCCAGGGTCACATAGCTCTTAAGTGTTACGTCTGAGGCAGCATTTGAACTCAGGTCCTCCTGACTACAAGGCTGGTGCTCTATCCACTGCACCACCTAGCTGCCCTCTTCTTTTCTTTTCTTTCTTTTCTTTTTTTTTTGGAGGCAATCTAGGTTAAATGACTTGCCCAGGATCACACAGGATCTGAGGCTAGATTTGAACTTAGGTTCTCCTGACTCCAGGGCTGGTGTGCCACCTAGTTGCCCCAGTCATCTTCTATCACAGCATCTTCAGTTTTCACTTGTTCTCTCACCTCCTTCTACAAACATGCTTGGGGCTCCAAAATCCACACCCCTCTCCCCATGACTTCCCTTGACCCTTCTACCCCATATCTTCCTTCAACTCTTAATTGCTATGCTTTTGGGGGAAAAAAAATTGTCTACCACCTTCTTCACCAAACATTGTCTCTTCCACACCTTGCAATCTATGACTTTCCAAGACATCACCCTGTGATATCATTGGTCCTCTTTAAAAATGAAGGACAAACAATACACACTAAAATTATTCTCTTAATGATAGGGTACTCTGCCCCAGAGTACCCTTCCTCTGATTGGCCGGCCTGCCACACCTTCATTCTTCTCCAGGCCACACTCCTACTTTCTAGACTTTCTCTATCATACCCCCATCAGTACCTTCTCTCCTCACCCCGCCCCCTCACATACACACTTTTCATCTTCCTTTTAAGTACTGTCTTAATCCATTAGGATGTAAGCTCCCTGACGGCAGAGACTGTCTTGTATTTGTGTTCCCAAAGCTTAGCCCAAGTGTCTAGCCCACAGTTAGAGCTTAATAAATACTTCCTGACTTGACCTGGTCAGCAGAAATCTCACCATGAAATCCAACAGTCTTTTTCCATCTTTATCCTTGAATTTTCAGTAGCATTATGCAGTTTGACCAGTCCCTCCTTCTGGACACTGTCATATTCCTAAGCTTCAGAAACATCGCACTCTCCTGCTTCTCCCACCTCTCTAACCACCCCTCGGTCTCCTTGACTTGTTCATTTGTTGAGCTCTGGAAAATAGGTGTTTTGCAAGGTTGTATTCTACATTATCCCCCTGGCAATCTCACTCACTCTAATAGCTTCAAATACTATCTCCATGGAGCTGACTCCCAAATCCTTATCTCCAGCCCTGACTTCTTTTGAGCTCTACACCCCCATCTCTAGCTGCCTACAGAACAATTCCACTGCTATCTCAAACTCACCTTGTCTAAAATAGCTTATTAGTTTTTCCCTTTCTCCTATCTTGACCCTGTCTCCCATGTTTCAGACGTGGGGGTTATTTTTTTCTTCAAAACTTTCATTTTATGTTTAATGGCCATGCACCCCAGGGGCTATTAAATATACCAAGACATAACACCACATGTCATCCACCGGCTTCCTGCTCTACTGCTACCAGCACCCAAGGTCTAAAAGAATGGACACTTCTCCCATCACTGCTGAATCCCCATGACCCAATCCTTTTGGGAGTTATCACTGAATTCTTCCCTCACTATCAATAATAAATTATCTCATTATCTCAGGAGTCTTCATAGCAGCCCCTAAGTGGGCAGGGTACATAGATGAGCATCCCCTTACTGCTTCTATAGTTTCGGTTGTTAAACCCGTATATGCATATGTGTACATTGCATACATCTGATGCTTATTCTCTGCTCTACTCCCATGGACTCCAACAAAGATAAAAGGCTTTCATTACTACCAGGCTATTGCAGTAGCAGGTCAACCAATCTTCCTGCCAGACCTTTCCTCATGCAATTTGTCCTTCATGCTGCTACTAGATTCATCTCCATTACATATAGATCTGTCATCTTATTCCTCTGCTCAAAAAGCTTTAGTGCCTTCCTATTGACCTCAAACTTTTAATTTTTTTTTTCTGACAAGAAGCAGTGCGGCTTACTGAGAAACTGTGAGTCACATTCCACCTCTGAGGATACCAGTTAGATGAGTAAAGACACGTTGTATAACTTCTGAGTATTGCAGGCAACCCTCTGAGTATATAAGCCACAGATACACTGTTGGACAGCTTCCATATTGGGAACCCTATGAAAGTATAGATTCATATCAAATACATACTTACACACACATATATATATATATATTTTTTTTAAATTAATCCTCTCTATAATCTGATGTAGTCCTTTCTTTTCCAGCTTTATCTCATTTCATTCTTCTCCACATACTCTATGGATTAGTCAGACTAGACTAGCTGTTCCAAATATGGCATCCATTATGCCCATCAACTGGGGAATGGCTGAACAAGTTGTGGTATATGAATGTAATGGAATACTATTGTGCTATAAGAAATGATGAGCAGGTGGACTTCAGAAAAACCTGGAAAGACTTGTATGGACTGATGCTGAGTGAAGTGAGCAGAACCATGAGAATGTTGTACACAGTAATAGTGACGTTGTGCAATGACTAACATTGATAGACTTAGCCCTTCTCAGCAATGCAAGGGTCTAAGACATCTCCAAAAGTCTCATGATGGAAATGCTATACACATCCAAAGAAAGAATTATGGAGTTTGAATGCAGATCAAAGCATACTATTTGCTATTTTTTTCTTCTGTTTTGTTTTGTTTCCTCTTTCTTGTGGTTCCTCCTATTGAGTCTAATTCTTCCTTAAAACAAGACTAATGTGAAAATATGTTTAATAGGAATGTATATGTAAAGTCTATATCAGATTGCATGCCATCTTGGGGAGGGAAAGGGGGAGGAAGGGGGAGAAAAATTTAAAACTCAAAAGCTTATGGAAGTGATTGTTGATATATCAAAATAAATTTTAAAAAAATTTTTAAAAAGCCCAAATATGGCATCCATTCATTTTCCCAACTTCATGCCTTTGCTCACAACCTTATAGGTAGAATGTCCTCTCTTTCTACCATCTTCTAAAGCTCAACACTGATCCCCATCATCAAGAATTATAACAATCTACTTTATCAGATTTCACATAGCACTTCTGTACTGCTACTTGATATATATCTCATAATAGACATCTGTTTATGTCTGATTCCCTTATTAGATTGTAAACTCCATGAAAGTAAGACCTATATCTCATTTAAATTCTGTACCTCCCCTAGAGCACAATACTCTGTATATAGTATGCATATGTTTGTTGAACAAATGAATATCTGTACAACACTTTGTAAAACCTAATCCAAAAACTGGCTATTAAAAAACAATTAAGTGAATTATAATGATATGCCTGTATGATCCATGATCTAGGCTTGAGGCTGTAACAAAGAAGCTAAATTTCTAGGTGTCAAAATGTGTTTTTGGACAATTGCTAAAATATTCCACCTCAGAAGTGATCAGAACCAGGAGAACATTGTACACAATAATAGCAACATTGTGAGATGATCAACCATGATAGATTTAGCTCTTCTTGGCAATACAATGATCCAAGACAATTCTAAAAGAGTCATGATGGAAAATGCTATCCATATCTAGAGAAAGAACTATAGAGTATGAATGCAGATCAAAGCATACTATTTTCACTTTTTTTGTGTGGTTTTTCCCTTTTGTTCTGTTTCTTCTTTCACAACATGACTAATGTGGAAATATGTTTGACAAGATTGAACAAGTATAACCTATATCAGATCGCTTGCTGTCTTGGGGAGAGGGGAGGGGAGAGAGAGAGGACAAATTTGGAACTCAAAATCTTACAAAAAAAGAAATGCTGAAAACTATCTTTTCATGTAATTGGAAAAAAATAAAACATTATCAAAGTAGAAAAAATAAAAATCAGACCAGGAGTGCCATCCAGAGTCCTAGAGGTTGTAATTTAGAAATTAATTTATTAAATTACAGGCAGCCTGATGGTGACTGTGCTAATCTACCAACTTACTCCAGAAAAGTCCTATATAAAACTGTACAATCTCAAGTGGGTAGGTCATCTACTCAACTCACGCTTGAGTAGGAAATCCTGCCAAAGATTTCTTTCCATGCTAAAAACTGTCCATTCACGATCAACAACCAACTTGCTGCCCACACCAGAAACTGTTTCCTGCAGATTACAAGCTGCTGTCCCACGGTCCTGAATGCTCTCCTGAATCATTATATCATTGAGGTCCTAGCCTTGCTTAGGTGCTCTCCAGTTCTACCAAAATTAAATCAACTCTGCCATTGTGCCTGGATGTGCGGTATCAATCTACTCCCCCGTGGCCCCAATCATTATCACTATAACTTACCAAACCAAAATACCCTTCTCTGACCATCACTCCTCATTGTGTGTTGTCTCCCCTGTTAGAATGTAAGCTCCCTGAAGAGTATGCACATAGAATAAGTGCCTAATAAATGCTTTTTCATTAATTCATTAACAAGCTAGTTTCACAATGGTTCTATGATGCTCTGACAAAAAAAGAAAGAAAGCCACACTGGGAAGGCATTTTGCTTTTCAGGAGACCAGAAGGATGAATGTAGACTCATTCTACAATGTAACTGGAAGCCCAAGTATACCATAATGCAAAAAACCTAGAGGAAGATGGTCCCTTTCAATTGAAAGCTAGCAGGTGATGTGAATGACTTAGCTATTCTCAGCAATGCAATGATCCAGGACAACTCTGAAGGACTTATGATGAAAAATACTATCCATCTCCATTCAAAGAACTGATGGTATCTGAATACAGATTGAAGTATACTTTTGTATTTTATTTTTCTTGAGTGTTTTTGTTGGTCCATGTTTTCTTTCACAACATGACTATTATGGAAATTCATGACTACACATGTATAACCTATATCAAATTGCCTGCCTTCTCAATGAGGGAAGGGAGGTGGGGAGGGAGGAAAGGAGCGAATTTGGAACTCAAAGTTTTAAAAACGAATGTTAAAATTTGTTTTTACATGTAACTGGGGAAAAATAAAATACTAAATAAAAAAAAGAAAGTTAGCAGTTGAAATGAGCAGTCAATTGTGTTTTAACTCAGGCCAAACAGAACTGGTTGAATGGCTAAGAGAAAATATCATTTGTAGTGCAATAGAACCGTCTGGAGTTTTCCCATACTCAAGGTCAAACCTTTTTCTCCCTTCCATCTATGTCTTTCTAGCACTTGTGCTGGCTACAGATGGGTTCCCTAAGCATGCTACCCACATGTATCTCCTCAGCAGAGATGGTGTTAGTGACAAACGGGTAGAGAAGTAGAGCTAATGGTTTTGGCTACAAATGGAGCAAGAAGCCTTGAAATCATCTACCTCTTTTCTACAGAAGAAAATCTGAGCAACTTGTATTTAAGGAGCCTGACATTCAGGGCCCTTCACAGCCTGGCCCTGGGTTACTTTTCTGGCCTCATCTTCTCATCAGCCCTCTCAGAAACTCTCCACTTCAGTCCAAATGGTACTTTTTAGACCGTATTTATGACCCATGGCCTCTTGTACTCATTGTCTAGTTTTTTTTTCCTGTGACATAGCTCTCAACATGCTGTCTCAGTCTTCCTAGCAGCCCCAAGGTGAGAAAGCATAAACTAGCATCTTCCTGCTGCAGCACGTACACTGTTAAATCTGTGTAGGTACATGTGCACACTCTACCATGAGGTGGATGTGATAGCAGTGTCTCCAAATGTAAAAACAGTCATTTTTCAAAGTGTCAGTAAATCTTTCGATAAGCTTCTAAAAACCAGTTTTATTTCAGTACTTAACAATTATGAATCTCTTGTGAGAAGGGAAGAAGAAGAAAAAGACATGGAAATTTCTAAGTATAGAACTGCTAAAGCCCATTCTTGCTGTTTCCAGATTCCCATGAGCTCCACTCTGGTTCTGTAGGATTCCACAAGTTTTTGTTTAGAACTTCTACAGGGCCTTCTGAAGTTTGACATGACAATGGTCTCACCCGCCACTGAACTGTGATAGCTCCTGGAATGAGAAAGAGAGGCATTAGCAGGAGCTCTAACCTACAGTCTGCAACAAGAAGACGGAGCACAGGGGAACAGGCTTGTAAAAAACACCACTGCAGTTGTAATACCTGATAACGTAAAAAGACCCCTCCTAGGGGAAAAGGAGGTGAATAAGTATTTGTATAGTGCCTACTATGTACCAGGCATTTGATAAGGATTATCTCATTTGAGCTTTACAACAACCCTGTGAGGCAAGTACTGTTATTTTCTTCATTTTACAATTAAGGAAACTGAGGCAAACAGAGGTTAAGTGATTTGTCTAGGGTCACACAGCTAATAAGTGTCCGAGGCTGAATTTGAACTCTGGTCTTCCTGACTCCAGGCCCAGCACTCTATACAACCTAGCTGTTTCAGACTTAGCTTGTCTATGGTCTGGTTATGGTCAGCATACCTTACAACACTGGAGGCTGAATTTTAGCTATATCTAAATGGGGGGTGGGGGGGTGGGAAGAGTTAGCTAGAGAAGTGAAGAAATGATCTAATTCGATAACTTCATCTTCCATTTTACATATGACGGCTCCTTCCACTGTGACTAAAAATGGACTTTGAACCTTTAATTCTCTCTTCCTCACTCCACTGGCCTTCATCTCATCTCTCACATATGCCTATGTGGCCTCTATCTCCTTGCATTTGAGTCCTTAGTATTCTGACCTAGCAATATGACCAAACTCATGGAAGCAAAAGCCCCCTCCTCTTCCACATCACCTATTCCCCCCCATTATGTCCTGAAATCTGGATTCTGCCACCAGGACTCAATTAAAACTGCTGTCAAATCGAGTTTCCTAAAGCACAGGTCTGACCATGTCACTAACACTCCACCTCCATTCAATAAACTCCAGTGGCTCCCTATTGCCTCCAGGATCAAATAGAAAATTCTCTGCTTAACATTCAAACCCATTCTCATAGCGCGGCTACCCTTCTATGTTTCCAGGCTTCTTATACCTCCTTTTCCTCTCCCCCAACCATGTATTCACTCTATGATCCAGCGATACTGCTCTCCTTGCCATTCCTTGATGCTCCAGGCATTTTCACTGGCTGTCCTCTGTGGCTGAAATGTTTTCCCCCTTTATCTTCATCATCTGATTTCCCTGTATTCCTTCAACTCCTACCTAAAATCCTACCTTCTATAAAAGTCTTTTCCAATCCCCCTTTTCAGGCTAATGCTTTTCCTCTGCTGATCATTTCTAAGTTATCCTGTACATATCTTGTTCGTGCATAGCTGTTTGCACATTGTGTCCCCCTCAGAGGTTCCCAAAGTGGGTGATACCACCCCCTGGGGGGTGCTGGAATGATGAGGGGGGAGAAGGCACAGTAGTAGCCTTGGGTACAATTGGGAAGCATTGAATAAAAATAAGGGGGCAGTGGAAACATAAGGAAAAAAGAGAAGAGAATTTTGAAAAACTATTTGTACATGTTTCATCTATTGTATTAACAGAGTTAAGGTCATATTGATTACAATATTTTCCAAATAAACACACAAAATGCAAGTTATAATTGATCAGTGGTTAAGTCCACTGACAGGCTTTAAAAGCAAATGTTGGCAGGCAAGCATGTGTCATGCATTGTTGGGAAGTCCAGCATGCATTGGCAGGAATATGATACCATACAATTACATGACACAATATTGCATCATCAAAATTTCAATGCAGTGGGGAAAAAAACCACAAATTTACAACAAATTATTAAATTTAAGATGTGTCATTTTTATAAAAAATTATATTTTTTGAAATGATGCAAATTTCAAAATAACTATTAAAGGGTTAAATATAGATTTCCAGGCAGGTGGCACTAAGTAATTTTTTTTAAAGGGGTAGTAGGCCAAATAAGTTTGGGAACTTCTGTTCTAGATTATGAACTCCTTGGAAGCAAGAACTATTTTTTGCCTTTGTATCTCTGGTACTTAGTACAACGCCTAGCATATAGTAGGTGCTTAATAAATGCTTGTAGACTTGATTTGGCTTTTAAAAGAAAACCATTTCCACTTCTTTTCTGAGCCATACAGGTCTTTAATGACTTTTATGCCATTTCCAACATGCAATTCATTATTGTTGGTATTTCGCAGTCCTCCTAATGCCTCTGTGCATTTTTCCATTGGACTTTT
The DNA here is from genome assembly GCF_003287225.1 of Phascolarctos cinereus. Lineage (NCBI taxonomy): Eukaryota > Metazoa > Chordata > Mammalia > Diprotodontia > Phascolarctidae > Phascolarctos > Phascolarctos cinereus. The sequence goes on along the minus strand of NW_027555625.1, from coordinate 145,618,548 downwards.
TTATTCTACCTGCTATTTTGATTCTTTTAAATTATGGTATTCCATAATGTGAAACAATATAGCATCAGTAAAAGAATTGGCTTTTCTAAAAATTGGATCTCGTGATAAGAAGCAACTTGTTACTGAAAGAACTAACCTAATTGCCCACATGTGATCTCCTCCTATGCATTCATCATTTACTTAGTTCTTCCAGTGCAGATCGCTAAGCCTATTTCTCTTTCCAGTGTGGACCAAATTAAGGAGGCCCTAAAGTGCTCTAGGGGTCACAAAGCACAATGTCCTCAACAAATAGAAACATTGCAGAGCTTATAAGTAGGTTGTGGGGTTTTTTTTTAAATTTCAACTTTCCACAGGACATCCTTTATAACACTGGAGAACACTTTCATTTCAACAGATCAATCTTCTCAAAACACCATTTCCTGCTCAAAAATCTTCACTACATCTATAGTTTCTATAGAATAAAATTCAAACTCCTTCATAGACAAACATTATTCATTAAAAAGTGCAACTCTATTGTATTATTAAGGTATGAAAATGACTCAGTTCTCGAATACTACACCTGGAAAGTGCAAGCTAGAAGGGTTTTGAGTATAGGCACAACAGACCATCTTGCTGTCCATAAAAGCAAAGAGGCTCTTATTAAGTAACTGACCACAAGATACTATGAAATCTTTGGCAAAAGATTTGGCAAACCCATGAAGTACCACAAAATAAATATGATCCTCATTCCTATGTAGTCATTTAATGAATCAGCTGATAGGGTGCAGATTATAAACCAGTCAGAGCAAACCTCAAAAGTAACACCAATTTAGAATACAGGATAAAAGATGAAAATTGCATACAATTAAAACATATCCTGACTTATTTAAAAAAAATGCTGATTCTGGAAAAATTAGAAACAGATAAAAGTTAAGATATGGACTCTGATTAGCACCATTTTGTAGAGCATTTTAACCAACATAAAACAGTCACCATAATGGAAAAGTTAAAATATCCCAGATACCACAGCCAGCAACATGATCATCTTCCCAAGAACAGAGTTAAAGAGGCCAAGAGCAATAATGATATAGAATTAATCAATCAATTAACATTTATTAAGTACCTGTTATATGCCAGCATGAGCAGCTAGATGCCACAGTGGATAGAGTGCTGGATCTGGGATCAACAAGACTCATCAACTGTACATGTATAACCTCTATCAGATTGCTTGTTGTCTTGGGGAGGGAGTAGAGAAGGAAGGGAGCAAGGGAGAAAATTTTGGAACTCAAAATTTTACAAAAATGAATAATTACAAAAATAAAAAAAAACTATCTTTACATGTAATTAGGAAAAAATAAAATACTATTAAGAAAAAAAAAAACAAGAATCAAAAAATAAAGACCCATCTTCGTGAGTTCAAATCTGGCCTCAGACACTTACTAGTTGTATGATCCTGGGCAAGCCACTAAGCCCCATTTGCCTCAGTCTCCTCCTCTGTAAAAATGAGCTGGATGAGAAAACGACAAACTACTCCAGAATCTTTGCCAAAAAAATATCCCAAATGAGGTCACGAAGAGTCAGACGTGACTGAAATGACTCAACAACAACAACATGTGCCAGCACTGTGCTAGATGATAAGGATACAAAGACAAAAATCCCAGCCCTCAAGGAGCTTACATTCTATAAGAGGAGACAACATGTAAGTAAATACAAAATAAATAGCAGGTAATGACAGGCAGGAGAAGGAAAGGCCTCCTATAGAAGGTGGCATATGAATTGAACTTAGAAGGTAACTACGGATTCTAAGAGGCAGAGGTAAAGAGGGAGTATTTTCCTGTTATGAGGTATAACCAATACAAAGGCACAGAGATAAGAGATGGAATGTGAAGTTAAAAACAGTAACACTATAGAGTTTGACTGGACCACAGAGTGTGTGAAGGTGTATAATAAGCCTAGAAAGATAAATCAGAGACAGAAAAGCAAATGGAAGAGTTTGTATTTGATTTGAAGGCAATAAATAGCCAGTGGAGTTTATTAAGCAAGACAGTGACATGATCAGAGATGTGCTTTAGTAAGATCACTTTGGCAGTAGTATGGAGGATAAGTTGGAAAGGGGAGAGATGAGGCTATTGCAATAGTCCAAGCAAGAAGTTGTTAGGGCCAGATCTACAGTGGATCTAGAGAGGAGATGCTATGGAGGTAGAATCCATAAGACTTGGCAACTTATTGGATATTTGGGATAAGGGAGAACTTGGAATCAAGGATGACTACAACATTACAGAACCTGAATGATTGAAAGGATGATAGTACCCTAGACAGACTTAGGAAAATTTGGAAAAGGGTTTTAGAAGAAAGAGAAAGAATTCTGGGGGAGCCAAGATGGTGGAGTAACAAGTAGGTCACTCTCACTATCCCTTATTAACCTCTGAAAGCCCAGAAAATATCACCCCAGGAAAAACTCTGGAACAGCTAAACCAGAAGAAAGGAGTGTAGCAGTCCAGTAGCCCCGGAAGCTTGAGGGATTAATAGGAAAGGCCCCTCTTGCCCTTGGGGAGGGAGAGCAGTGCAGAACAGGAGGCATCCCAGCAAGCTAGTGGAAAGCCCCACTTCAGCATACCAGAGGGAGATCTTGAACTGCAGGTGGTGGAGCAGGCAAGCACCAATACCAGGACCCCCGAGCTTCAGTACAGGCAGCAGAACCAGTGGAAACTGGCTCGGAAAACCACCACGTGCCACAGTGTTCTATGGCAGCCGAGTCTCCCAGTGCCTCAGCAAAACTCTGGGAAGCACAGGGAAAAGCCCCAGGGGATGAAACATCCTGAAGCAGTGGAAACATCCATCTGAAAGGAGCCAAAGAAAGCCAAAGGAAAGGCCCAGGTGAGCAGGCAACCTCTAGGGGCCAGACTAACAAATCCTACCCCTAGAGTTCCAGTGTTCCTGATTCCAGCCCAACACCAGGTAAGCTGCCAGAACCCTACAGTCTCCAACTGCCAGCATCGGAGGCCCCATCACACAATGTCAGTGAGCAGGCCCCGAGCTCCCAGCAGAAGAAGCTTGGGTCAGTGGCCCCTGCTCCCCAGCAGGAGAGCTCAATCTTTTTAAAAGCCAAGAAATAAGCAAACACCATGAGCAAAAAGAAACATACTATAGATTCTTATTATGGGAACAGTGAAGATCAAGGCAGAGATTCTGAAAAGGACAGCATTGTCAACAAACCCACATCTGAAACCTCAAAAGGGAATATGAACTAGTCTGTAATCCAAAAAGCCTTCTTGGAAGAGCTCAAGAATAATTTTAAAAGTCAAATAAGAGAGACAGAAGAAAAATTGGGAAAAGAAATGAGAGGTATGCAAGACAGAGTCAATAGCTTGGAAAGGAAGGACAAAAATTAACTGAAGAAAACAACTCCTTAAAAAGCAGAATTGGCCAAAGAGAAAAGGTGACACAAAAACTCACTGAGGAGAAGAATTCCTTAAAAAATAAAATGGGCAAAAGGGAAAAGGAGGTACAAAATCTAACAGAAGAAAACAATTTATTTAAAATTAGAATTGGGCAAATGGAAGCTAATGACTCTATGAGAGAGCAAGAATCAGTTGAACAGAAACAAAAGAATGAAAAAGTAGATGAAAACATAAAATACCTCATTGGTAAAACAACTAACCTGGAAAATAGATCCAGGAGAGATAATTTTTAAATTATTAGTCTACCTGAAAATCACGATGGAAAAAAGAGCCTAGATAGCATCTTTCAGGAAATCATCAAGGAAAACTGCCCTGAGGTCCCAGAAGCAGAGGGTAAAATAGCCATAGAAAGAATCCACTGATCACCTCCTGAAAGAGATTCAAAATTGAAAACACCAAGGAATATAGTAGCCAAATTCCAAAATTACCAGGTCAAAGAGAAAATACTGCAAGCAGCCAGAAAGAAACAAATTAAATATCATGAACCACAGTCAGGATTACACAGGACCTTGCAGCTTCTACATTAAAAGATCATAGGGTGTGAAATACGATATTCCATAAGGCAAAGGAGTTTGCATTACAAGCAAGGATCAACTATCTAGTGAAAATGAGCATAATCTTTCAGGGGAAGAGATAGACATTCAATGAAATAGGAGACTTCCAAACCTTCCTGATAAAAAGACCAGAGCTCAACAGAAACTTTGATCTTCAAATACCAGACTCAAGAGAGACATAAAAAGGTAAAGTGGATAGAAAAAACCCAACATGTTATTAATAAGGGCAAACTGTTTACATCCCTACAAGAGAAGATGACGCCTGTAACAGAACCATATTGTTATTATACCATTTTAAAGGGGTATACATAGAGGGGGTGAGTATAAGTTGACTTCGATGTAATGATAAAAAAAAATCTAATCAAATGGGTTAAAATGGATCAAAGTAAGTGGATTAATCTGATCTAAGTGAATGTACTGGGAGAAAAAGAAAGGAGGAGGCAGACAATGGTAAATCACTTTACAGGAAAAGGCACAAAAACCTATTACAGTAGAGGGAAAGATGGGAGGGAGATGAGCATTGTTTAAACCTTACTCTCATCAGATTTGGCTGGAGGAGGGAATAACATGATCACTTAGATATAGAAATATAATTTGACCTATAGGCAGTAGGAGGGAAAAGAGGAAAGAAAAGGGAGGGGGGATAGAAGGGAGGGAAGAAGTAATAAGGGTAAAGGGGAAGAAAAGGGGGCTAATGGAAGGGAGTCAGGACTAAGGGAGGCAGCGGTCAAAAGCAAAACACTAGTGAGGAGGGAAAGGGAGAAAAAAAACATAAACAAGGGGGAAATAGGATGGAGAGAAAGACAGATAGTAATCATAACTATGAATGTGAATGGGATGAACTCTCCCATAAAATGGAAGCGGATAGCAGAATGGATTAAAAACCATAATCCTACAATATGTTGTTTACAGGAAACACATTAGAAACAGAGGGACACACACAGGGTAAAGGTAAAAGGCTAGTGTAGAATATGTTATGCTTCAGCTGAAGTAAAAAAAGGAGGGGTCACAATCCTGATCTCAGACAAAGCAAAAGCAAAAATAGATCTTATCAAAAAAAGATAAGGAAGGAAACATCCTGCGTAAAGGACTTCTATGAACGTGGATGGAAAAACAATTTCATCTTCATTTAAACTAACCTCTAATTGAAATTTAATGTTTCTTTCTAATATCAAACAACAACAACCCACTATTGTGAGAAGGGGTCCATAGTTTTCACCAGATGGCCAAACAGCTCCACAACACACACACACACACACACACACACACACACACACACACAGGGTTAAGATCCTCTGCCAGAAGCCAAGTATCCCATTTGACTAATGATTAGTATTGACCTCTATCCATCAGCTCTTCTGCTCAAAGCCTTCCCCAACGTGGTTATAATAATGGAACAAGTACAATTTGGGCTCTGTTCCTGATGAAGACTATAGTCCGTTCCTAATAATGATTGATGTGGGCTTAGGTACCATGGTAACTCATCTACCATAGGTGTATAATGACAGTAACAATAAGGTAGAAAGACTTTGATGTGTAATTATTGTAATCCATTTTACACTCACTACAGAGAAATCCAAGTTGATGGGTTACATTTCTAGATGTTTAAAATTCCTCTAGAAAAATGTCTACAGTGAAAATAGAAGATACTATAGGAAGGATCCCCTTCATTGGTGCTCCTAGAAAAGTTTTGCTTAAAAAATATTACTATTAACCTACATCAGTTTTTAAAACACAGTTGTGGTCATGGAGGGAAAACCTGAAAGTATTTTTGCATGTTCCCACTTCATTGTTCACTTCATGAGGGAAGTTGGGGGGAAGACTAATCAGAGGCAGTGGTGTAGTGGTTAGGGCATTGAACTTAGAATCAGCAAGATCTGATTTATATCCCATTTCAGGTGCTTACAAGCTGTTTGATCCTGGGCAAGTCATTTAATTGCTCTGTGCCTCAGTTTCCCCATTTATAAAATGATAGGTGTTGGAATTGCTTGGAGTCACAGAACAGATAATCTGCATTTTTGTTTTCACCTGACCAATACTGGGATTGTTGAGTTTGATACAGTTTTGTGTGCCTAGAACTGACCTCAGTGACAGTCAGTCACAGGGCCACAGACCCTGTCAGAACAGGGTTGTCTTATGGAATGCATTATCCTTTGACTTATCTTTTGGTCTCAGGAATCTGGGTCCTTAAAAAGATTAAAGATTAAAGTCCTGCAAATCCCTGCCAGCCCTTCTTGGGGGGCTGGGGCAGGAATGTTGAGAGGGAAACAAAGCTTATAGAATTCCAACTCCGTATCCTCCATCAGAGAACTTTCATTTATTTATGTATTTCTTTGTCAGGTGGGTTGGAATACAAAAATGTCTCATGACCTTGTGCATAAAAATTATGGGGAAGAAGAACATTTTTGAAGTCAAGAAACAAAAGTTAAGGTAAATAAGAAGAGGTTTTGTCCTAAAAGTTTATAGATAGATAGTTTAGGCAATGATTATCAAATTATCTTCTTGACATGGAAATAAAATAACTCTTAGCATGGAAAAAAAAAAGAATTCTGTTTGGAAATGTTGAGTTTGAGATACCTACAGAATATTCACCACTCCTCAAGCTCTCTCACCCTTCACATTCAATCTTTTTGCCAGTTCAAAATTACCAAGTCCTGTAGATGATACCTTCACAACATCTCTCACATACACCCACTCCTCTCCTATGACACTGCCTCTACCCTAATTCAGGCTTTTATCACTTCATGCCTAAACTACTGTAATAGCCTGCTTGGTTGATCCTCATGCCACAAGTCTATCCCCACTCCCCTCCATCCTCAATTCAGCTACTGAAGTGATCTTCCTAATGCACAGGTCTGACCATGTTAACTTTGCCTTCCTGCCCCCCAAATACACACTTTCAGTAAACTCTAATGGCTCCCGCAAACCACTCCAGTATCTGTGCCAAGAAAATCCCAAATGGGGTCACAAAGTGTCAGACATGACTGAACAACAACAAAGCCAGACTGATCCAGCCCTTTGCTTACTGAGCACACCTTACATTTTCCCTCTCTATCAGCTACATCTTCCCATCTTTTCCTTCTACTCTTTCCACAATACAAATCCTATCCATCTTTCAAAACCTTACTTCTCCCACAAAACCTTTCCTGACATCTTCATCCCACAGTGACCTCTAAAATCTTTTGCCACTCATTTGTTTCTTAACAATATAAGATAATAACATTTTTTTCTACCCATGCCTCATCTCTCTTACTACAGCGTGAGTTCTTTAAATAAGGAACCATATCTTGTGTCTTTTCACATCCACCACAGTGCTTACCTAAAAGTAGTGAGATAGGGTAGGGTAAGAAATAAATCAGTATAAGGAAAGAACACCAGTATAAAGAACCAAATATAAAAAGGGAAAAAGAGAAGAATTCAAGAAAACCAGCAGAAATTAACTACAGAAGTGACTCTGAGTGACTTCCTAGTTATATTCAGTTTTAGTAAATTTAATACCTACCTACCATTGTGATCTTTTTATATAATCGATTGGCATCCATAGCCCTAGCACACTGCTTGACACATAGTAGGTGTTTAACACTTATTGACTGACTATATTTTGTGATGGCTATCACAAAATGAAGATCACATTGCTATAGTACCTAACTCTACAAAAGGTTCTTCCTCATGACCAGGCTGTGAAGAGAAGTAGCAGAAGTAGTAATATCTCCTTTATATAAACGAGGAAATGAAGGCTCAGAAAAATTAAAACAATCTGCCCATGATCACAAAATAAGTGGCAAAACCATGAAGAGAACCCAGGTCTTCTGACTGAAAGTCCAACATACTTCCAACCATTGCATCTTGCCTCTGCTCTCCAGGTTTGTCTCATTGCCACTCGTCCCATTATCCAGGAGGAAGAGGGCTATTTCTCAGTTTATTTTTGCTCCAGTTATTTAATTGTTCATTTAGATGTTGCCTTATCAGACCTTCTTCCTTAAAGAGAAAATGATGATGGTGACACATGAGGGAAAAAAAATTTAATTCTCTAAAGTATTAAATCACCAAGAATGTATCCTGACCTGTGTGGTACCTGCCCTTTTTGAGTTCTATCCAGGAACAATTTGTTGGGTGTTCTCTTTCTTTCTTGTGTGTGTGTGTGTGTGTTTGTGTTGGGTATTTTAAAACAATTTTTTGTTATGCTGAATTTGAAAGACACCAATAAAAATGAACATTTCCATGTAAAAAGAACAGGACAAGATATCCAGGATCAATTTGGTCTCAGTTTATATGTTTCTGTTCCCATACTAATGCTTCAGGCCACAGTGAAATCAACAATAACCTTTTCCACAACTCATTGTTCATCTGAAACTGGGTGCTACTGATAAATGCCCTGCTTCTCTGGCCACTAACCAGGTTGAAAAAGAACAAAAGGAAATTGGATCAGCAAGAGAATAAATCTATGCTGTGCAGAGGCTCAATCTGCCTCTGGTGATAAGCAAAATAATAATAATAATAATAATAATAATAATATAATAATAATAATATAATAATAATAATAATAATAATGATAAAGCCCTTGACATTTCACCTTCTCTCAGGAAACTGTTCTATTGGATTTGAAATCTGGTTAAAAGCCATTTGAAACAAATTACCTTTAAAGGGTTCAGAAAGAAAAAGAACCAGCTTTTTTCTTAAATACCATGAAAGCTGCACAAAAGTTTGTGATTAGTCTTTATTATCATTACCACTAATAGTTCAATACATCAAGGATCTGTGATTCTATCACATCTTCCACCAATACAGATAGCTATCCCTGCATGAATCAGCACACAATCTGAGAGAGCTGCTGCGGCCAAAAAATTCAGTATCATCTGGGTAATTAATAAGGAGTTCCTATTCAAATGGGAGAGACAACATGCAAATAAATAGGTATACACAAGGTACATTTGTTGTTGTTCAGTTGTTTTTCAGTCATGTCTGACTCTTCATGACCCCACTTGAGGTTTTCTTGGCAAAGATAAAGGAATAGTTTGCCATTTCTTTCTTCAGCTCATTTTACACATGAGGAACTGGGGCAAACAGAGTTAAGTAACTTTCCCAAGGTCACAACACCTATTAAGTCTGAGATCAGATTTGAACTCATGAAGGTGAGTCTTCTTGGTACCTGGCCTGGCGTTCTATCCACTGCACCACCTAGCTGTCCCACACAAGATACATACAGAGTAGATAGAAGTTCACCTTAATGCAGAAAGCTCTAACAGCTGGGGAGGGGAGGGGGGAAATCAGGAAATGCCTCCTGCAGAATATAGTATTTATCTGAGTCTTAAAGGAAGCCAAAGATGCTATGTAGCAGAGATGAGGAGGAACAGCATTCCAGGTCTGGATGTCAGCCATCATAAAGGCACAAAGACATAAATTAAAGTATCATGTGTGAGCAAAAGCAAACAAAGCTAGCATGGCTGGGCCACAGAATTTGTGGAGAAGAATGATGTATAAGAAGACCAGAATGACAGGAACCTCCCCTGGGTGATACCATTCTCTCCTGCTATGAGCTGAGATTTTTATCTCACTCCTAGACATTTACACCTGTATATTCTTTAGTATATTCTAATATGTAGAACTTCTCAGATTTCTGTTTGCTGTTTTGCTTGAATAAATGGGTTTACTCACTAGTCATTATTTGTGATGATATCTGTATAACCAGAGGTTTTTGGGAAGGGGCTAAATTGGCAATTGAAAGCTAAGGGCTAACCTCCTCCAAAACAGTGATCCTTAAGAGTGAAGAAGTTTTCCTTCTGAACCCCCAAAGATCATCCCCTCAGACTAGAAATAATTGTGCGAGTAGAATACACATTTATACATATACACACACATATGTGATATATATCATATATTTCATATGTGTATGTATATGAAATTCATCATATATATATTTGAAATTCTAGCCCAATAACCCTCTTGGAGACAGGAGATACTGCCCAGCCTCAGCAGACCTAAAGTCTTGCTGCCTCTTTCTCCTTTATGGGTAGTTTAGGCACAATCCTTTTAATTTCCACAAAGGTGAGCCAGACATTAACTCATATCTATCCATGTTACAATGGAGCTATGCACTTATATATTTAGACAGTCCCCTAACACACACACACACACACACACACACACACACATTACAAAAAGCTTAAAATGCTAAACAGAGTAGTTGCTATTCGATGGTGATGAACCTCTCTAAGATTCTCTAGGCTGGTATTCAGACAACCGATCTTCAGTGTTGCAGACCCATGCTCAAAGTCTCTCTAGTTTGATATAACCTACCAAACCTTGTGCTCTACTGGCACAGCTTTCAAGGGTCTAGGGTCAATTCCACAATACAATGAGACACTGGACTTTAGTACAAGTATAATTGCTGCTGCTGCTACTCCTCCTCCTCCTCCTCCTCCTCCTACTCTTACTACTCCTACTACTATTAGTTGACATTTATAGTGTCTGTTATACTTACAAGGTACTTTACAAATATTTTAATTTGATCTTCACAAGGATTCTGTGAGGTAAGCAAATGGCACTATTGGTCCCATTTTGAAGATAAAAAAACCTAAGACTCAAACAGGTGAAAGGACCCACCCTAGGACTTCTGAAATCCATTGTTCTTTGAAAGATAAAAAAACCTAAGACTCAAACAGGTGAAAGGACCCACCCTAGGACTTCTGAAATCCATTGTTCTTTGAACTATACCCCATTGCCTCCACATAGACATATAGAAATCTTTTCTTGGTCCTTCTTGTATTCCAGGAGAACCATTCAACTTTATTAAGTACTTTTGCTCAATTGTTTTCAATTGTGTCCTACTCTTCATGACCCCAATTAGGGTTTTCTTGGCATAGATACTGGAGTGATCTGCCATTTCCTTCTCCAGCTTATTTTACAGATTAGGAAACTGAGGCAAACAGGATTAATAGACTTGTCCAGGATCACACAGCTACTTACTGTATAACAGATGTCAGGGGAGACAGAAAGTTCATGCCCTCACTGATCTCTCAGGTTCCTTCCAAGTCCAACATGTTTCTTTCCATGAATAAGGAATCATTTCAATGTCTTGTTCCTAACTGTCCCAAGCAAGCAGATTTTTTTCTCTTGGTCCAGACCTATAATTCAATCTATGTAAAGAATTTCTGACATGGAAACTACCCCCATATCTGATGCAGATCAGCAACTCCTTTGTAACTTAGTCCTGGAACTGCTGGGGTAATGAGTTTAAGTGACCTGCCCAGGGTCTAGAATTGGTGAGAGTCAGCTGAGGGAAAAATAAGCCTGCAGAAGGCTTGGCTTCCCAGCTAAGGACATCATCCCAGAAGCATCTTCATATAGAACTGAAAGGAGGAAATGGATAGAATGATCTTTCTCATCAGCAAATATTTTGCCCAGAGGCAGCTAGGTTGCTCAGTGGATAAAACACTGGACTTGGATAGAGTCAGGGAGACCTGAATTCAAATCCGGGCTTAGATATATACTAGCTGTGTGACCCTGGGCAAGTCGCTTAATCCTGTTTGCCTCAGTTTCCTCATTTGTAAAATGAGGATAATAACAGCACCCACCTTGCAAAGTTTTTTGTGAGGATCAAATAAGATAATACAGGCAAAGCACTTAGCATAGGACCCAGCACATAATAGGCCTTAATAAAAGCTTGTTTCCTACCCTTTACACGTGCTCAGTAGAGCAAAAGTCTGGCAGGCCATCCCAAGCTATATTTGGACTCTACCACCTCAGCACCCCACATACAATGCGAGGAAGTAGCAATGACACTTAAGATGTAATCAAGAAGACCAGCTGTTCCTGACCAAAAAATATAAGGAGCTGCTAGAAGTTTAATGGGATTAGTTTTCAAAGTTTTACAAAAGAAAAATATTCTGACTGAATGAAAAATATCACAACACTTTTCAAAAAAAAAAGGCACATGAGTAATTATTGACTCATATGCCTTCCTCAAAATTACAAAAATCTTCATGAGGATGGTCTATGAATATCTTCAATGAAAATGTAGGTTAATAAAGCAGGTTTTTGTAAACCATTTTCTATAGCAGAACAAATCTTTTGGTCACAACTGAATGGGAAGAACAGAGAATTCTAAGATCCTGTAGTGTCTACCATTTGTCAATTTTTAGAATGCACGTGACTTAATTTTTTGACATGACCAATGCAGGAATTTGTTTTGCTTGACTCTGAATAATTGTGATAAGGGTTTTGCCTTTTTTCCCCTGGAGGCAGGGAATAGGTAGGGGATAATATGGGAAGGAAAGAAGATAAATGCGTAGGTGGAAAAAAAAAAGATTTTTTTTAAAGGAAAAAAGCATGTGACTGAGTAAAACAAAATGCAGCCTTGAAGAATCATACATAGCATATACATAGATGTCACTCACATGTGTTACAATTATACAGGACATACCTGGAGAAGGAAATGGCAAATCACTCTAGCACCTTTGCCAAGAAAACCCCAAATGGGGTCACAAAGAGTCAGACGCAACTGAAACGACTGAACTACAACAATGACAGGTACCACTATGGAAATAACTGAACACAGTGATCTTCAGAACTGACATTAAGCAATGTAGAAAAAAAAATAGAGATATCTAAGGTGATAGTTAGTGTCATGGAAGATATAACACAAAATCCAAACAAAAGGATTCTCTGCTCATGGTGAAATTCTAGAAATTTTCCTTTTCAAGGATGATTATTTATTAATTGCATTGAGCCTCTCTCTCCTGACCCAAAGCTATAAAGCCTCTTCAATACAATCCACAGCAATGCAAAGGATAGGGCTTACCATTTACACCTGAAAAACAAAGTAGATGAATAATGTATATTTCCCAGACATGCAAGCTAGACAGGTAGCCCCCAAGTTAGATTGTTTTATTGATAAGTATGTTCTTTACAGATACTATATATGGACAAAACTATACCCAGAATTGAGTAGGATGCAGAAATCAACCAAAATCACATTTGAGGAAATGATGAGTCCTTTCAATGGTCCCAAATGATTATTTTATTGATAAGTATGTTCTTTACAGGTACTATATATGGACAAAACTATACCCAGAATTGAGTAGGATGCAGAAATCAAGCAAAATCACATTTGGGGAAATGATGAGTCCTTTCAATGGTCCCAAATTGCTTGCTGACACAAATGCCCATATTTTTAACACCAACATTCATTTCTTTGCATCTATTGCAGCAGCTTTCCAAACAGTCTCTCCACCTCCACTCTCACCCAAAACACCCTCTTACTACTGTAATCTTTCTAATGTATCATTCTGATTATGTCATTTCCATACTCAAAAATGGTTCCCCAATGCCTACAGGAAAAAATACAATCTGCTTGGTCTGGCATTCTGAGTTCTCAACAATCTGACCTTTCCAGTCTTATCGGTCATTGCTTATACAAACTGTCTACTTCTCCACAATATCTCAGTCAATCAATAAACATTTACTAAGCCAAAATCCAGAGTTTCCAGGTCAAAGAAAAATACTCAAAGCAGATAGAAAGAAATAATTCAAGTACAGAGGAGCCACAGCCAGGATCACACATAATGTATTAGCTTCCAGCTTAAAGGAGAGGACAGCTTGTAATGCCATGTTTTGAAAGGTAAATTATATAGGATCATAGCTAAGAATTACTTACCCAGTAAAACTGAATATAATCCTACGAGGGAAATTGATCTTTAATGAGATAGAGGGCTTCCAAGCATTTCTGATGAAAAGACCAGAACTATTTATAAACTTTGAAGTTCAAACACAGGTGTTAAAAGAAACATAAAAAGATAAAAATAAATGAATAATGATATAAAGAACTAAAGCAAGGATAAACTATTTGCATTTGAATATGGGGAGTTGACACATGTGTAACCTGTGAACTCTATCATAATCAGTTGTTGTAGAGGGAGTCAAATTAGACAGAAGCTCTGGGAGTGGTTCTGTTATATCTTGATCTTAAAAGAAGATTAGAAAAGGAGGGGAAGAAGAATACACTGGGGGAGGGAGAAGAGAAGGAAGGTTAAGGAAAATTATCACACATTATCACAGTGTGCAAATAGATATCTATACAAACACTGGAGAGGAGTTGGGGGAGAGTGACTGACACTTGAGACACTGGATTGGTCAAAGGAGGAAAGTACACTCGTAGATATGGGTACAAAAACAAAATTCACTCAACAGGGAAACAGAAGGGAATGGAGAAGAGTGAGAAAGGAAGAGGTTAGGTGAAGAGTAGGTTAAGTGAAGGATTAGCCCTAAGCAAAATAAACTTTAAGGATACATGAAAATATTTACATTCTTTTTTTGAGGTAGCAAAGGATGGGAAGTTGAGGTAGTGTCCATCAACTGGAGAATGACTGAACAAGTTATAGTATGTAAATGGCATGGAATACTGTTATGCTGTAAGAAATGATGAAGGGGATGGTTTTGGAGAAACCTGAGAAGACCTGTATGAACTGATTCAGAGTGAAATAAATAGAACCAGGAAAAAAATTTATTCAAAGACAACAATATGGTAAAGGCAAACAATTTTGAAAGAATTAGGAACTCTGATCAACATAATGAACACGACTCCAGAGGACTAATGAAGAAAAAAACACCCACCTCCTAATAAAGAGGTGAAGGGCTCAGAGTACAAAATTCATATATATATGTGTGTGTATATATATACATATATGTACACATATACATACACATATAAATATAAAAATATATGGGGAGTATACATGTGTATATGCAGGTATATATGTGTGTATACATATACACACATACATATATGTATATATACATATATACAAGCATATATGTATATGGGTGTATAGACATACATACATATATATATACACACATATACATATATATATATATATACATATATATACATTTAAAGGTAGAGGTGGCTTCTTTAGAGATTATCTAACCCAACTCCTTCATTTTACAAATGAGGAAACTGAGACTTAGAGAAGTCAAATGACTTGTCTAAGTCATACAACCTTGGACAGAGATAATAACATAGCAGAATTGGGACTTAAATTTAGATTCTTTGATTGAAAATCCAAGGCTCTTTCCACTACTCTTTGCCGTATTCTAGTGTGGATCTCCTCACTTACAGAAGTTCCATGGACTAAACAGCTTACCTCTCAGTTAACTGGAGACTCCTTTAGCCATAGCACCAGGTCCCTAGCTTTGTATAATAACCAAAGTAGAATTGCTTTGTTTCCATCATTTAAAATAACAGATAGGTTACTAGAGAGAAATGTTAGGCAAGAAACAAAGACCTAAAATGTCAATTTATTTTACATTTATTTCATTTTATAGTAACACTTCCAAGAAAGCATGGCTTATATAGCCAAGTAAAATGACATGAACTGTGTGCAAAAAATGGGTGTACAGAATGAGAAACAGATTTTTCAATTTTTCCCTTGCCTGTAATGAATCTACCCATGCATTGTAAATACTAAACAGGCCAGAGACTGCAGCTAGATTCCCTTGAGACTCAGTCACACTAACAGAAATAAAACACCATTTCATTATCAAAGCAAGGAGCGATGCTTTGGGAACAGTTGTTGATTACTGTAGGGAACTTTGCTGTTTGTTGAGTTACTTCTTTTAAGGGCCTAGAATTAACTGATTCAGGATCACAGAGGTTTAGTGCTAGCTGAAACATTTTTCCTCCTTCTAAACAAAACAGAATTTTATTTTGACAGAATCTTCTTTAATATAACCAGTCTCATTTGGCCAAAATCATGAGTCACACCATTATGCAAAGAGCCTGAAGAGAATCGGTACGTCGGTACAGCCTTCAGGTTATTTGAGCCTATGGTCTTTCATTTTCCTCAAGTCCCACTTCTGATATAAAGAACTAATATTCCTGGTACTGTAATATTAAAGAGGGCAGCTAGGTAGTGGAGTGGGTACAATACCAGGCTTGGAATCAGAAAGACTCATCTTCCTGAGTTCAAATCTGGCCTCATACACTTACTGTGTGACCTTGGGCAAGTCACTTAATCCTATTTGCCTCAGTTTCCTCATCTGTAAAATGAGCTGGAAAAGGAAATGGAAAACCACTCCAGCATCTTTGCCAAGAAAGCCCCAAAAGGGGTCATGAAGAGTTGGACATGACTGAAAATGACTGTACAACAACACTATTAAAGAGATCACAGAAATAATGAATATTCAATGAAGTAAAATAACCTTATATATAGCAGATAAAGATGACCTCTACTCTCATCCAGTTTTTGCAATTCAAATACAATGCTTACACAGTTAAACCAATGCATTAAAGGAAAACTAAGTCATTCACTTTG
This sequence comes from Phascolarctos cinereus, assembly GCF_003287225.1. NCBI lineage: Eukaryota > Metazoa > Chordata > Mammalia > Diprotodontia > Phascolarctidae > Phascolarctos > Phascolarctos cinereus. Next base: position 145,602,240 of record NW_027555625.1, on the reverse strand, counting down.
ATTGAAAAGATTATATATTCATTTTACAAACATAAAACTTTGAGAATAATCCTAAATTCTCAAATTCCTGTAGAGTAGGCTGAACTCTACTTGGGAACATCCAGAAACTGATCACAAAATCTGTCCAGGTGGAATACTCAACCTATTGTTTAGATGCACCAGAGCTGAGCAATATTTACCCAGTGTGACAATAGGCAAGAATGAGGAGAGAAAGAAAATGGGATGATATTAATAAATTAATAAGTAATTGATTTTGCAAAAGGATCCAGAAATATAAACCTGGCATAAGGTTCCAGGGTAAAAACTTTTTAAAAATACACACTTGAGAATAACACACAAAAATATACCAAATTACATAAGTGTATATATAAATGAATATGGATAGGTGGGGGTACCAGAGTCTTTTTCTCAAAAGAGCCAAGAACAGCTGATCTAAGTAGTAATACCAACAGTTTGGCAAAACTCAAAATCTGATTTAATATTTCAAATGCGTAGCCAAGGAATACCTAAGTTGATGTGGGATGGTGAAATAAGCAAGGTCTAGTTCCACACCTCAGCCAATAAGACTTGACTGTGGGTAAAGCACTTAACCTCTCTGAATCTAATTTTACTCAGCTGTAAAACGGATGATGAAACTCTTTGCCCCTCCCATCTCACCAGGTTGATGTGAAGATCAAATGAATGGATGTTAAACCCTTTGTAAACTGTAAAGTGCTGCATGCAGGAATTTTCTTTAAAAAGATGCCCTTGGGAAGTCAGAACTCATAGTCAAACCTCAGTTAAGAGGCAGGATAGACTCACCCAAACAGAGACATGCTCAGTCAAGTTAGATCAGACCAATCTGCCTTAGAAGATGGAAAAATGACCCTTCAAGACCTGGAACTAATCTCCCCTCAAGAGCAGCTAATTTTAATTAGTGTTTTAATTAGCACATCAGTTCAGAGAAATATCCAGTGGGACTAAAATGTAACAATTCAGAAGTTACAATGAAATCAGCATACAAAAAAAGAGAAATATATTCCAGACAACAGCAATTGCCTGCTTTCTCTCAACACTAAACAGGAACCAGGTAAGCCCTTGCAAATACAGAATATCATTTCATATAATTTACAAAGTGGCAAATTAATTTGTTTTACCTAATGTGAGTTTCAATCTTAAAGAATTTTTGGTTCAGTGTTTTAGACACTACTCTCTAAAAAATGTAACGACGTAACCCAGTTCCAGATAAAACAATGCTACCTTCCATTCATAGAATGGAAGAATAGAATTTCATAGTTTTTAGAATATTTTCCATAATATCTTTAATATCTCACTTGATATTCATTTGACCTAAACAAGCAAGTAATACTCTCATTTTGCAAAGAAGAAAACTGAGACCCCAAGAAAGCAACTACTTGCAAACATCATTAAACAAAAAATTGTCAGAGCCAAAACTAGAACCCTTGTTTTCTGGCTTAAAGTGTCTGGAGTCCTTTCTACTAAACCACAAAGAAAGGCAGCAATAAGTTTCAGGAGCTTCCAGTCTAGAATCAGGGGATGCTCAGTCATTTCAGAAATTCCTATGTTCTTAGTGTAGGTACAAACTGAGGATAAAAGAAAGGGTCAATGGTAGATATACCATGCTATTCTGAAAATGCTACCAAAATTTTCCCATCAGGAAGGTTATTGCTACTATTTCAAAATAAAAGCATTCATTAAACACATACTATTAGAAAGACTCTTCAGAATTCCATCTGATGTGGTATGGAGACAAACTTGAATTCTTGAAGACTACAGTAACAAAGCAAGAGTTCAGACAGGCTCTACTCTATTCAAAAAGCTCTGAGGGTAATCCCCAAAAAAGACTAAATCAGCTGGCTTAGAAGAGAGATTCATCACCAGTTAGGTTGGCAACTAGGCAATGAATTTTTTGCCCACAACAAGCCATGAAACAAAGAAAATGCATAAGTGGCTCGGCCCCATGCACCCCCCTCCTACCTACAAAGCAACAGTAATGGACTGGCAGAAAAGGGAACAGAAGATGCTAAGATTTTCAGGTTTTAGACCATCTGTCAACATTAACTTTAGTAACCTAAATGTGAGATTTTTTTCTATCAACGACCAACAAATTCAAATGCCATTCAAAGGACTGAACCACATCTATGTTGATAGTCACACAATAAACCCAGAAGACAGAACAAGCTGCAGTCGAATAGAAAGATGGCTCCCAAGTTCTCTATGAAGTAAAGAATTTGACAGAGTTGGGGCAGCTAGGTGGCGCAGTGGATAGAGCTCTGGCCCTGGAGTCAGGAGAACCTGAGTTCAAGCCCAGCCTCAGATACTTGACACTTAACTAGCTGTGTGACTCTGGGCAAGTCACTTCACCCCAACTGCCTCACCAAAAAAGCAAAAAAAAAAAAAAAGAATTTGACAGAGTTGATTTCATCACACACTCAAGGGCAATAAATGTAATGAAATACTTGGTCATAATATCTTATGATGTTCATGATGAGCGCAAACAAAAAGACCTCCTTGAAGATGCCTGCAGATTATGAGCCAACATACCACAGAGGAAGAAGAGTTAGAGCAATTCTGTAAAGAACTGGAATAGGTCCTCCAAAGCAGATCAAAGGACCTTTGGCTCTCCAGTGACTTCAATGCAAAGGTGAGTACAGAAATGGATGATGAAAAAAAAAGTTGGAAAATACAGGCTAAGTTTGAGAAATGAAAAAAAACTTGTCAATTACTCAAAAGTCTCACGCCTATATATTATCAATTACTTTCTTTCAGAAGAAATTTGGAAAGCTCTAGCCATGGCAAGCACCAAACACCACCACCAAAAAAAAAATGAAATGGACACTATCTTAATAGAGGGAAAATTACTGGTCACTGTTGTGGAAATGATATCAGATTTACCTGTCGATGTGCAGTCAACCCATTGACGAGTTAGAATAGAACATAGGCTAAAATAAACACCAAATCAGAAAACTGAGAAGACAGTGTTAACAACTGTAGTAGCTTCAACCTGAACTATTCAAATAAGCCATAGATGCTCAAATGAGGAAACGGAAATGAGCAAAGATACTGACCTTGATTATCATCATTTCCTGAAAAGTTTAACTTACATAAAATAATCATTGCAACAAAGCAGCCCAAAGAGCCCAGAACCCAGTGTAGCTAGCAAAGACTTAATCTCCTTGCTAAGAAGAGATGTGGTAGCCATGGGAAACACTGGTTTAGAAAATAAATTCATTTTTAAAACACTAGGAAGGAGGGTACCCGACTACCCACAGCAAGGCCTCACGAAGAAGCAAAAATAAGTCTATAGAAAGATCAGCATGAAACACAAATGAACCACTTCACCTTAAAAACATTTTTAAATGAAACTAGCTAGAGAACAACAAACAGAATAAAAAGGAACAAATTTGTAGACACTTCTATGAATATCTATTTTCATTACCACTGACAGAGGAACTGCATTTGGGCCATAATTCCTCAGTCCCTAATGTATTATGGCACTTAGGATGAAACAGAAGTGGCACTTAGGAAGAATAGCTGGTCCAGCTGCTCCTCAGCCCTAAACACTAAGATCTGTGCTAGAGGCAATACAATCTTGAAAGCATTGAGGAATCACCTGGATGAACTCTCAACGAGGAGAAGATGGCAAAAGAATGGGGGAGAAAGGAAAGGAGGAATCTCAGATTATACTAATACCCAAAAAAGTCAACTGAAAGTTCATCAATAACTAACAGCTCATATTTGCTTACTTTCTTATCTTTATAAAAATCTTTCTGAAATAATAGACATGCAACATTGAGGGTATCCTTGATGAAAATACGAGAGGGAACTGGGAGTCTTTTGAAATGATTCTTTATGGCAAACTACAACATTAGGGTCACACAACTGGTTGAAATTACTTCTGTGTTTGTTTTTTATTGCAAAACATACATGAATTGGTAAAGCAAAATGCAGCTTGAGAGATTTTCTGCCAGTGAGGAGTTTTTGAGGCATATGTTAAGATAACACTATGCTTGTTGATAAATGCAATCACAAAGGTAATGCTCTTCAATGACCCTCTAATTAATAATTTCAAGTGAGGCAGAGAGGTAAATGCTCACCAAAAATGTTCACTTGCTCACAGATGGAATCTTGCACAAAGTCTACATGGAAGATAAATTCTCTACAGATAGTAAGATGCCCCAGAGGTTCCTGCTTGTAGGTGGTTACTGTGATGAGTACATCAAGTACAAGAACATTACAATGGGATCCACGATTACTCAAAAGAAATCAACAATACATACAGGAATAACTAAATTGATACAACATGCCAATGGTTCCTACTATGATATGCCATTGAATGGCCAGCTCATCAAACCAGTATATCCATACATATATCTGGGGCAGATACAACATGCTAATGGACAGTAAATTGGGTACAGAATTGAATGAACAAAAGAGAACAGGCTAGATTACATTTAGGATACTGCCCAGTGCTTTTTAGCAATCCCAAATTGCTTCCAGAGCAAAGATTTGTCTCTTCAACACAAATGTTCTCTATTCAGTATGGCTGTAAATCTGGGAACAGCACTGTCTCTAAAGAATCTGAGTTGCGGATGACTCTATATTCAGTAATATCACTTAGAATGGTTTGGTTTGATGACAATGGGTAATGGGGAGAAGTCAAGATTACTCAGCTCTTATTTTACTTCTGTTTTCTCTATCAAGGAGAATAATTTTTCAACTAGAAAAGACAAAACAAAAGATGGTTGACTGGAATTTGAAACTCAAAATAAGTGAATTGGTCTCAATGGGTTCTAGTTATCAGACCTAGAAAAGCTACATCCTAGGATACTGAAAGAATCTGTGGACATGATTACTAAGCCACTGTCAGTAATCTTTGAAAAATCAGGAAAACCTGGGAAAGTACTTAAAGACTGCAGACAAGCAAATATTTCCCCAGTTTTCCAAAAATGGAGTTGGAGTCCTTAAATAAGCTGGTGAGCTTAATTTCAATTCCTGGTAATATTCTGTACTGTGGTGTTTTGGGTTTTGGGGTTTTTTTGCCTTTTTGGTGAGGCAATTGGGGTGAAGGGACTTGCCCAGGGTCACACAGCTAGTAAGTATCATGTGTCTGAGGCCCGATTTGAACTCAGGTCTTCCTGACTCCAAGGCTGGAGCTCTATCCACTGCACCACCTAGCTGCCTCTTGTGCTATGTTTTTAAAGGGATGGTTTGTGAACATATATGAAGGAAATCTGTGTTCACTAACAGGTAGCTTGGCTCCCATAGGAACAAGTCTCACTGATAATGAAGCACACCTCCTGACTCTTTGGCAGAGAAGTGATAGCCAAGTGGTGCAGGATGAGGCATTTATTTTCAGATAAGCACTGTGTTGATTTGTTTTGTTTGACCGTGTTTATTTATTACAAGGGAGGCCTTCAGTGGAAGGAATAAGTTAGTTGATAGGGATAGAGATGTGAAAAAATTTTCAAAGAGGATCAATAAGACATTTAAAAATGCACAAAAGACAAAAAAATTCAGAACAGGAAACAAATAGGGCAATTTTGTTAACACCTTGTTAAATTTAATATATATTTCTGAGTATTCATAATTTCATATGCTATCTTTTTTTCTATGTATGAAATGTTTGTGTTTGATGGTATGTGTTGAGTTCATAACTAAAAGGAAAAAATTTTAAAAGAATATGGCATATTAGATTAAACTTATTGCTCTTTTAACAGGGGTAGGAGACTTGTTGAGAAGTAGCATGGTATAATATAGTAAAGCAGACTAGGTCCAAATCACACCTCTTCTACATATTGGTTGTCTGACCCTGGACGATTCACTTAATCTCTTGGGGCTCCCTCTTTGCAAACTCAACCACTTCACATCCTTTCTCTTGCCTCTGCCCCTCACCAAGAGAAAGCTGTGAGGCACTGAAAGAATTCATCCAACATACATACCAGGTTGTGAAGTTCTCAGGCCCTTATCTTAGACTCTTAGGGAGACTGAAGTTGTAACTAGTAGAGGGGATGAAAGGAGATATAGTAGGGGAATTTAGAGAGAGGTGAATTTTTAATCTAGAAGATCACAATTTTCATCACAATTGATTTCTGGAAACTGTATCACAAAGCTTATCATTTTAAGCAGACTGCTTCCTCATCACCACCATAGGAACAATGTTAAGATTGGGAACTACGCTTCTTTGTGTCCTTATTCCTCTCCAGGGTATGCTGCTGCCTCATCCTCACAAGACTCTCTCTACCATGCCATAAAAACCTCTTCAAAGTTAGAAGTTCATTCTACCTTTGGACTACTACCTAGTGCACTGCCGAATGTCAGGCCTAGAGTCAAGAAGACAGGAGTTCAAATCCAGCCTCAGGCACTTACTAGATGTGTGACCCTGAGCAAATCATTTAACCCCTGTCTGCCTCAGTTCCCATGCCTCTGTAAAATGGGGATAATCATGGCCCCTATCTGCCAACATTGTTGTGGGGCTCAAATGAGATCATAATTGTAAAGCATTTAACACAGTGCCTGGCACACAGTCAGCACTATAGAAAATGTTGCTATTATTATTACTTATCACATTGGAAGTACCCGCAGCCCCTACTGCCTCTCCTTCTGATTGGCTGGTTCCTCCGAGAAGACCCAGGCCAGCCACATCTTCATTCTTCTCCAAGCTGCACAGCTGACTCATCTCCATAGGCTTTCCTCTGCCATGTCCCATCACGTGGTACCCACGTCTCTACCTCCACTGCCCCTTTTCAGCTCTCTTTTATGTGTTGTCTTCCCACTTCAGAATATAAGTTCCTTCAGGGCAGGGACTGTCTTTCTTTCTGCTTATATTTATATTCTTATCACTTGACATAGTACTTAGCACGTAGGAAGCACTTAATAAATGCCTGGTGACTCACTGAGCACTCATTATCAATAAATGTTAGTTATGACCTAAGGGTTCTAAAAGCAAAGATGCAACTGTAAACTCTATAATGACTTAAAATAGTAAGGTTTTCTCCTATAAAATAAGCATAAATGTACTACACAAACAGGTTATACATGGGGCTGACTTTGATGTTTTATAAAGACATAGATCCTTTATTACTTCTAGGAACTATGATTTTGTTGACATAGGTACTCCCTTCCATACAGGACAACCATCTATGACTTAGTAGAAGAACTCGGAGATTTCTATGGTCAAAAAATTTATCATCCTGGTGAAGAGCCTTTTTTTAACTTAGCCAGACAGATTCTTGGATGACAAAAATACCACCTGTCACTGGACACATCTATTGTTATTGTCCAGTCATTTTTTCAGTTGTGTCTGACTCTTCATGACCCCATTTGGGGTTTTCTTGGCAAAGATACTGGAGTGGTTTGCCATTCTCTTCCCCAGATCATTTTACAGATGAGGAAACTGAAGCAAACAGTGTTAAGTGACTTGCCCATGATCACACAGTTACTAAGGGTCTGAGACTGGATTTGAACTCAGGCCTGATGTTCTATCCACTATGCCACTTAGCTGTCACTGGGAAAACTTCACTCAACAAAATAAACAACAACAAAACACATTTAGTAAATGTATAAAGCACAGTAATTGGCCCAAGATAAAATAAGAAGGATCCCTGTATCTAATAGTTAATGATACAAGTAAAGCTGTATACCTAATTGTACCTACTCATGCTTAGGGGCAATGGTTCCCAGCCTTTTTGGAAGGAAGAGTTGCTTTTAATTTCTCTAAAGACTTAAGGTGACTATGGCCAGTGAAAGGATTCAAAATAATAAAGCCCCCAGGGAAAGCAGGGCTACCAACAGCACCTCTAGAAATGCTGAGAATCTTGACAGACCTCAGAGTGGGTAGGGAAATTTGTCAACAGAAACTGACTTGGAAATCAATTCAATTCAATAAGCATTTATTGGAAGCCTACTACGTGTCCATATATAGAGACAGAAAGATAATATAAAAACCAGTCCCTGTATCCCTTCTCTTGCTGAGTTCATCAGTTCCCACAGGTCCAATTATCATCTCTATGTTTAGCAGACAGCAAATAACACTCGGAGATCTTCCAATAGAACCCAGCCTATTAATGGGAGAACTATATCCCAGAAGCTGTAATCACTGAATTTGGAATTGGAAGGGACCTTGGAAATCACACTGTCTATCTCACTTGCGTTACAGATGAGGAAATTGGGGTCAAGAGGTTAACTGACTTACCCGAGGTTGCACAGTAAGCACCAAAGCCATGATTCAAACCCAGATTTTTAACTACAAATCCAGTGTATTTTGTGCTATACTTCCCTAACCCTCTTCCCATAATAACCAACACTTATAAGAACTTAAAATATACTGACCTGAATATACTTTACTTTGAAGAACTGGAACATTGGGTCTTTTCCCCATAGGTAGTCTGCTTGATACGACTTTCAAGCTGGAAGGCATTTAGTCGGTCCTTGGAGTTAAAAGCCAACATGTCATGGAGAAGTTTACAGAGATCATTTGGAATGGATCTCTTTTTTTTCAAGGGAATATGCAGCTCCATGCTTGGGTTTTCTAGCATTGCCTCCCCAATCGGGATTATGTCCTTCCCTTGGCATATGTAAGTTCCTGAGAACAAGATGAGGAGCAGGAAAGAAAAAAAGTGATCTGTTTCTAAACAATTCAAAAATCCTACACTCAACAGAAAAATATAAATGGCAATATATAAAACTCAGTCTCAAAGGTTACAACAGAGTCTAAGACCAGATGAAGAGGAACTGAATTGCACTGGAGATTAAAAGACAATCAAATGAAGACAAGACTTAAGTAGTGCATCTTCCTAATCTGACCAAACGGCCAAAGTCAGTCAAGAGTATACCAAAAACAGATCTCCAAAGTATATTAGGGATTGTTACATTCTTGAGATAAAGTGCCTTTAATACACCACTAAATACAGTCAAGAGTACACCAAAAACAGATCTCCAAAAGTATATTAGAGATTGTTACATTTTTGAAATAAAGTGCCTTTAATACACCATTAAATACAAGTTAATAGGTAATTTAACTAAGACATAGGATAGAGACTCAAAATCCAGATTAGGACATTGAGGATTTCACAAGCTTCTCTCACTATATCAAAAGCCACAAAGATATATGAAAATAGAAAGAACAGCTTAGAAAATGTTCCCCCAAGTTGTGAAATGATCCAACCATTTTGGAGAACAATTTGGAACTATGCCCAAAGGGCTACAAAAATGTGCATACCCTTTGATCCAGCAATAGCACTTCTAGGGCTATATCCCAAAGAGATCAAACAAATGGGAAAAGGACCCACATGTACAAAAATATTCATAGCAGCTCTTTTTGTGGTGGCAAAGAATTGGAAATTGAGAGGATGCCCATCAATTGGGGAATGGCTGAGCAAGTTGTGGTATATGAATGTAATGGAATGCTATTGTTCTATAAGGAATGATGAACAGGCTGACTTCAGAAAAACCTGGGAAGACTTATATGGTCTGATGCTGAGTGAAGTGAGCAGAACCCAGAGGACTTTGTATACAATAGCAGCCACGTTATACAATGACTAAGAATGTTAAACTGAACCCTTCTCAGCATTACGAGGATCTAAGACATCTCCAGAGGCCTCAGGATGGAAAATGCTGTCCACATCCAAAGAAAGAACTATGGAAGTCGAATCACTCTCACTTAATTTTACCTTAAGTTGAATTTTGTTTCATCTTTCTGATGGTTCCTCCTATTGGTTTTAATTATTACTTACAACTTCACTAATGTGAAAATATGTTTAACGGGTATGTAAATGTAAAGCCTATGTCATATTGTGTGCCGTCTTGGGGTGAGGGGGGGAGAAAAAGGGAGAAAAAATTTTCAACTCAAAAGCATATGGGAAAAAAAAATTTAAAAAAATAAAGAAAATAAAGAAAATGTTCCCCCAATACCAACAACGCCAGGCAAGTCTCTTACAAGGATGCCTGATTTTTAAATGTTGCAAAATTGGTTAAGAATGAATTTTTATATCCACAAAGTCATACATGACCCAGGTAAACTGTATGTGTAAAATGGAGCTAGTCACAATTCAAGAAGTATCAGACACCTTTTTTAATAAAAATAAAAGCAATACATTCTTCAATTCACTGAGCAACTTTTCTTCAGAAAAACATGAAAGATGCAAAGATATCTTTGTTCCCATAATGTTTTAATGTATTCACTAGAAGCACATGGGGATGAGAGGTAAGTAAGTGGATAAAGAGGAAGAGTCAGAATGAGCTAGGTTCAAGTCCTACTTTTGAAACACCCTAGCTATGTGAGCCAAGGCAAGTCAAACTCCCACCAACTCGGACAATTTTCTAAGATCAGAAAATGCACAGTAGTTTCCAGTATGCATTGGTAGAGGAGGAGTTTGTTCAAAGAGGAGTTCCCTATGCTGATTAAATCACAGGCCCAGATCAAAATTCATCAGCTTGCTGGGAAAGATGGAGTAGTTAGTACCTACCTCCATTTGAGAGACAATAGCCTGTTCAGCCAAACTGCTTTACAGCTAGACGTAAACTCACTGAAGGCAGGGATTGTGCTTCTTCTCACAGCTTCCCCCAACTCCTACTATAGTGCTGGGCATACAATAGCTACTTAATTAATTTTATTAACTTAAATCATATGATTCTTAAAACAAATCAACATACATGAGTGCTAGTTACAACACAAGCTTCTTTGTTAAGACTGATCTGGACCTCCTTTTGATGCCAAAATTGAGCTAAGTGTTCCCCACAACCATCCTCTCAAAAAAAAAAAAAGTGACTTTAAAGGCAATGTTAATAGTTCTGACAAACCTGGAAGGGGACATAAAACAAAAGTATATATTTGCCCATTTGTCATTTGTTATTAATTGGTTCTACTCTGTTAAATGCTAATGGATTTATGTAGAATTTTATATGTTTATTTGATTGTTTTTGTTGAATGTTATTCAGTTTATAATAATACCTTTTAAAGTAAACAGTTCAAATTCCATTACTCTGATTCTTGAACCAAGATAAACTTAAATTAAAACACTTAGGTTTTATCTTCAACACCTTCCTCTTGGGCTTTTTCCCTGAGATGTTCTCATTTTCTCCTTTAAAAATGTAATTGGTAAACATTGTATTTATTTTTTAAATAGTGTTAAGTTCAAACAGTCTTTTTTATTTGATTATAAATTATAAGTATCAGCTATTATCCTCCCATTAAAGTCTCACTTTGCTAGTTCATCAAGGCATGGAGATGACCCTAAGTTCTCTGTTGTATTCCTCAAACAGTATCTCTTTGAAAAAAAAAAAAAGATACACTCGGAAAAATAATGCAAATAGTAGGCCACTCTTGGGTTTTATGCAAGACAGACTGGGGGAAGGTAAGTTATTAAATTCAGACTAGTACAATCTAGGGCAGGACAATCCTTATACTCACTGAGTTTACAATCTACTCGTTGAAAAAAATTAAAATATAAAAAGATTGTTGTTGTTCAGTTGTTTCCTACTCTTCGTGACCCTATTTGGGGTTTTCTTGGCAGATACTAGAATGATTTGCCATTTTTTTCCTCCAGCTCATTTTACAGAAGAGGAACTGAGGCAAACAGGGTTAAGTGACTTGCCCAGGGTCACACTGCTAGTAAGTGTCTGAGGCCAGATTTGAACTCAGGAAGATCAATCTTCCTGGCTCCAGGCCCAGAGCTCTATCTACCGCACCACCTAGCTGCCCCATAAAAAAGATACAGTGCCTAGAATTGTCCATTTTGAGTGTCAAGTGAATGACAAAGATAGTGATAAGTATTGTGTATTTCAAAGAGGAAGCCATCACTGTAGACTGAAGCTGTCAAGAGAGGCTTCCTCAGGAGGGATTTTAGTGGATTGCAAGATCAATAGGAGTCAGCAGTGACATATAGCAGTCCAAAAAAGCTAATGCAATTTTAGGCTATGTTAAAAGAACAGTATCAGAGTCATGTCTGAAAGGCAACTCACCAAGCAACTCCTTCTCAGAATCTGCTTCCCTGAAAGTAATCCTCTCTATCATGGCCCAGAAAATTATCCCAAGGGCAAAGATGTCTGCTTTGGCGGTGTAGCTGCCTTCCCACACTTCAGGAGCCATATAGAAATCTGAACCACAGGCAGAGGAAAACCGGTGCTGATTAATATTCACTCTCCCTTGGCATACTTTACTCAGGCCAAAATCTGTTACCTAAAAAACAAAGGGTAAGGGTAGCTAATTAGATCAAATATGAAAATGTCCAGTTCCATTGAGATAGACCTTCTTGGCTACCAAGTGAATAGTAAAGACCTTAATGACTTGGACTTGGATTCCTAGCAAATTAATTGGGAATTACGTAACTGATCATGACATCTTACCAGACAGATGTCCAAGAAAGATGCCCCTCTCTCCATTATGCCCCCTTTTCCACAATTGGCCTAGATTCTTAAGGAAAAGAGGAGTGTGGACAAAAGTGGTGTCTCCTATGATCTACTTGGGAATTTTGCTGTCTCAATACCCTCATCTCTCTTCTCTCTTTGATTAAAATTGTACACTTGATTAAAACTGCCTTCTTCCTTCATTATGTAGCCCCAGGACAAAGTGGATGCTGTTATTAATAATTAAACGTGGAAATGTTTCTGATGTAGAAATTTGTTGTTAGTCTTTTTTTTTTAGTTGTGTCCAACTCTTTGTGACCCCTTTAGGGGTGTCCTTGGCAAAGATACTGGAGTGGTTTGCCACTCCTTTCTCTAGTTCATTTTACAGATAAGGAAACTGAAGCAAATAGGGTTAAGTGACTTGTCCAGGCTCACATAGCTAGAAAGTGTCTGAGGCCAGAATTGAACTCAGAAGAGGAGTCTTCTAGACTTCAAGCCTGGCACTCTTACTGCTCCACCTATCTGCTGACAGGTAGAAATTTATCAGCAGCATAAATTTATCACCTATTTCTTGAAGTTATGGGAAGAATGTTACTGTTCTTCAAGAACATCTTTTAAACTTGCTTTTGAATAGCAACAGTACTATGGACTGCTCAGCACTAACGAGGAGCAGGTTAGACAGGGGCCTTAAGCCCCATCAATCTCAGCCAAATCATCACAATATCCCACTTGATTGGTATAGTGCTGAAACCCCAAAGCTCCCCTGAGAACACAACCAATAAAAGAACCTTTTTTCCTATTAAGGATGGATGCAAAGAACAGTTAAAAAGGTCAAGTGTCACTGGAACTTAGAGAATGGAGAAAAGAATAAAATGTCCTTAGACTGGAAAGGTGTGAAGGGTTTTAAAAGCCAAAAAGAGTATTTGATCCTGGAGGTAACAGAGAACCACTGGAGCATATTGAGCAGGTGGGATGACGTGGTAAGATCTGTGTTTTAGGAAGATCATTGTGGCTGCTGAGTGGAAGATGAAATGCAAAGTGGAGAGACACAGAAGATATCGTAATAGATGAGGCCCTGAATAAGGGTAGTGGTTGTGTGAGAGACGAGGGGATGTATAGGAGAGATGGTGTGAAGGGAGAAATGACAAGTCTTGGCAACAGCTTGGATACTGAAGTGAGCAGATGAAATAAGGTGAAAAAAAGATCGAGGATGATACTTAGGTTGAAAGCCTGGGTGACTGGGAGGACAGTGATGCCCTTAACAGTAACATGGCAGCTGGGGGAGGAGAGGGTCAAGAGTGAAACAAGTTCTGTTTTTTGTAGATGTCTAATTCTAGATGTCCAAAAGGTAGTTAGTGATATAAAACTGGAGGTCAGGAAAAACAGATCTAAGGATCATCTCTATGGAGATTCTAATTCAGGGGTAGGGAACCTATGGCCTCCTACATGTGGCCTTCTTGGTCCTTGGGTGCAGCTTTTTGACTGAGTCCAACTTTTACAGAACAAATCCTTTTATTAAGGAGATTTGTTTCAATTCAATTAAATCAAATATATGGGAACTGACCAAGTGATTTAGTATATAGCAGAGGTTCTTGAAGTGTGATCCAGGGACCCCTGTGGATCCACGGGATCAAAACTATTTTTATCATAACCCTAAGACATTTTAATTTCTAATATAGTAATTACCAATTGATATAACCCACGTGAACAAAGGCTCTTGGGGGAGGGAGGTCTTCAATAATTTTTAAGAATATAAAAAGGTACTGAGACCAAAAAGTTTGAGAACCACTGACATAAAGGCAAAAAAGGAGAAGGCCAAGGACAGATTCTGGGAGGCCACCCAAAGTTAATGGGCATGACTTGGATGAAGATTCAGCAAAGCAGACTGAGAAACAATAATCAAGGCAGGAGAAAAATCAGGAGAGTGACATTACAAAAACCAAGCCAGGAGAAAGTATCCAGAACAGAACAATCAATGGGTCAAAGGCTTTGGAGAAATCAAGAATCATGAGTATAGAGATAAAATCATTACATTTGACAATTAAGAAATCATTAGTAACTTTGGAGGCAATAGTTTCAATTGAAATGATGAGGTCAGAAGCCAGACTACAGAAGCTTAGAAGAGCATGAATGGAGAGGAAGCAGAGACACCAATTGTAGATGGCTTTCTCAAGGAGTTAAGCCATGAAAGTCGGGGGCCGGGGGAATTCAGGATGATAACTAGTAGGGGTGGTCAGATCAAAGGACAAGTTTTTTTTAAGGGTGAGGGAGACATGGGCATGTTTGTGGGTCGCAGGCAGGCAGCTTACCTAGGCAGCAGACAGGAAGACACTGAAAATCAGTAAGAGAGTAGAGATAATTCAGGGGTGATCTACTTAGAGAGGATAGAATGGAACCAGATCAGGACACAATATAGAGAGGTTTGCCATGGCAAGAAAGACCACCTCTTCATGTGAAACAGGGATGAAGGCAGACATAATGGGCAAAGACATCTGAAAGACATAAGGAGGAAGGGGAAAAGGGGAGCTTAGTGAATGGCCTCAATTTTTGTTCCTTGTGCTGTGGATACAGTGACAAAAATGAAATGGCCCTTGCCTTCAGGAAGCTAATATTCTATCAGGAAACAACAACCACAGAGATAAGTAAATACAAAATACATTAAAATTAAACACAAAATATGTTCAAAGTTAATGTAAAATTAGGAGCCTCATGTAGGAGGTGGCTTGAACTGAACTCTGAAGAAGTTAAGGATTCTAGGAAGCAGAGGGAAGAAAGGAGAACATGGGAGGAGGGGTGGTAAGGGGACTGCCTGCCTGTGCAGAGGCACAAAGACAGGAGCGGGATGACTGTGTATGAGGAATAACAAGTTCAATTTGATGAGCTGCAGAATGTTTGAAGGAGAAAAGTGCCCTTTCCTTAGCTTCTGATTTTCCACTTGCTTTGTACATGTTTTGCATTTAGTTATCTGTGAGTCTGTCAATTCCCCTGATAGAATGTTAGCTCCCCGAGGGCAAGAGCTATTTCCTTTTGTCACTGTATCCACAGCAGCAGAACAGTGCATGGCACAAAAACTGAGTAACAAGCTTGAAAAGATAGGCTAGAGTCTATGTTAGATGAAAGAAACCAAGGCAGGGACATCAATTTAAAGGCTATCACAAAACTTCAAGCAAAAGGTAGTGGCTGTGCAAGTAGAGCAAAGAGAACAGATGCAAGAAATGTGGTAACAGAATCAACAAGACTTGGCCTCAGGTTGACCATGAGGGATTTGGGAGAACGAAGAATTGAAGATTGTGTCCCTGGGTAACTAAAAGAATGGTGACACCCTTAATCTTTGTTTCATAGATGCGGAAACAGACTTGGGATTCCCTCCATTTGAACTGGGCTAGACTGCAGCTAGCAGAGTAGGTGAGTAGGTCACTACTCAAGAAGAAGAAAGTAGGGAAATATCAGGATCCAGGATACAGTGGAGCAGGGGAAGGAAACAGTCCTCCCGCATTTTGTCCCCAAGGAAGATCAATGAAGATAGAACCCAAGATCCACCAGGAATACAGGAATATCATTGAGTTACTTATGTAGAGCTAGAAGGGAGCTCAGAGACTATCTGGTCCTAACCCTTTCATTTTACAAATGAGGAAAGTGAAATCCAAAGAGGTTTTAATGCATAACAACCCACTGTATAACAATGTTATACAGGGAGCAAATGGAAAAGCTTAGGATTTGAAATCCAGTCCTCTTTGGCAGATCTAAAATTTATCTGACCTAAAATTATATTAAGACTTTTCAAAAAAAATTAGGTAAATGGGGCAGCTAGGTGGCAAAGTGGATATAGCACTGGCCCTGAAGTTCAAATCTGGCCTCAGACCAAACACTTGACACTTACTTACTAGCTGTGTGACTCTTGGCAAGTCACTTAACCCCAACTGCCTGGCCGAAAAAAAAAATTATGTAAATCTATCTATAAGTTCCTGTACACTGAGGAGAAGCAAAATGAACTCTGGCTCCAGAAGAAACTAGTAATATTTGGAAAGCACTTGCAATAAATTTCTCTTTCTCCCATGAAATAGAAGGGCCTACCCAGTAAACTTGGCCTCAGTTGCTTTCACCTCTAGGAGCCTTATAGTGAAACTGTAAGAGGTCTAAGGCATTATTCTTTCTGACCTGGAACTCTTTCAGGTATGCAAAATTATGTTGACTGATCTCCCAATTAAGCAGTTCTTAAAAAAACACAGTAAAAGCAGTGTTATCCTGCACTTCACCAACAGGAATAAAGTGGCCATATCTGAGAACATTCTCATACAAACGTTCAGTCTAATGACTAGATAGATCATCAACCACAAAGTCAACATTAAATGTCTGTTGAGTCAATCACAGATTCTCAGTCAGAAGGAAAGACCAGTCCAAGCTACACCAAAATGAGAATCCCTTCTACAACTCCATCCCGCCTTTGTTTGAAAACACCTCATAAGAAGGAACCCATTAATCAACTGAGTATATGTCTCAATGGCTGTAAGGACTCCTTAATGCAAAGAACACATGAATGAACAAATGTGAATGAATAAACGAATGAGTAACAGGAAACCACTATAGGGCTAACATTTGGGTGCATTATGAAATTGATCTTTTAGGAAAACCAGTGTGAAGGATGGATTGAAAGCATATGGAGGACTTTCCTTTGGATCAAAGCTTAATTGCTCTCAAGAGCACTTTCAAACTTTCCCATGATGTGCTATGGCATTCCACTCCTCTAAAACAATTCTAAGTGCCTTTTACATAGTAGGTACTCAATCAGTGTTTGCTGATTTGATTTGATCAGAATTTTAAATTAATTGACATTCCCTTCTATCCAACCCCCCCTCACACCCCCAGTCCCAACCCAAGCTTTCCCAACTTGCCAAACAAAACTTTTATTATGTTATTGTTCACAGTCACTGCAACCTTCTCCTGTAGGAATTAGAGTCAGGCTCCACTTCAAATCTCTTGCTTCATGTGGCTCTCAAAAGCTTAATTTCTAGAGCTCTACCCAGATTTCTTCCTACTGAGAATGATCATGACTATAACAACTTCCACTGAGAGCTAATTATGAAGAAACTAACACAAAGACCACATAGGCACAATCTCATTAATCCAATCACTTGAGATAAAAACCTGATGAGAATTAGTGAGGGTTGCAACCTTGCAAGAGATAGGCCCATAGGAGAAACAGTAAGGAAGTACCAAATCACTCTGATACTCAAACCCAAAACCAAGGGGGTATTCTACCAATTTCTTTGGCTATTGAAAAGAGTTACAGGACAAACTAAACCAGTTTTCTTGTTGTTGTTGTTCAGTTGTTTCAGTTGTGCCCAATTCTTCATGATCCCATTTAGGGTTTTCTTGACAAAGATACTAGAATGATTTGCCATTTTTTTCCTCCAGTTCATTTTACAGATGAAGAACTGAGGCAAACAGGGTTAAATGACTTGCCCAGGGTCGCATAGCTAGTTAAGTGCCTGAGGCCAGATTTGAACTCAGGAAGATGAGTCTTCCTGACTCTAGGCCCAGCACTCTTACCACTGTTTATAGACAATACAAAATATACATCAATAAATGTGTATGGTGCACCATATGTGGTTGTGTGTGTGTGTGTGTGTGTGAATGTGGACAAGTCAGGGATAAAAAATGATCCCAGTGGTACCAGGGAAATAATATGGTATAACAGAAAAAGTGAAATAGACCTGGAATTACAAAATCTTGGTTCAAGTCCAAATTCAACCACTTATTGGCTGCTTAAAGGGCAGCTAGGTGGTGCAGTGGCTAGAGGGCAATGTGTCCTTTAGAGATTTGGCAAAGGATGGTCTCAAAACGAAGGTCTACAAAGCAATTCAACCTTAATTCTGGCATAAAAAGAAATTCAACTACAAAACTCATTACCACCACAGATGCCACATCCTGCTTCTGAAGCCAGTGCCACTGATGAGCCATGATGAATATTCACTGACAGCACTAACACCTACAATAAGATTATAGAATAGAACCAGTATGCCAACATTCAAGTGATGCTCACATTATAGCTCTTATGAGCTAGACAACCTCTCTGGGTCTCTAATTTCCTCATATTTGTAGAAAAAAAAGGTAACTGACTCTAGAAAAAGCAACCTGATGTAGTAGAAGTGTGGCTAGAAAACCTAGGTTTAAGTCCTAGCTTCATTTTTTAGTACCTATGTGACAAGAGACAAGCTGCAATTCTAGGGACCTTGATTTCCAGTTAGTGAAAAGGATAACAATGTACTCCTTTACAGAGTTAATATGAGGGAAATGCATTGTAAACTACAAAGCATACAACAGCAAATTGATAAGGGCTGAGGAACTTTTAATAATGTTCAAAAGCTTCATTCATATACCACCACCACCCCAACCCCTAGGTAAAATGCCAACAACTTCCAGAGAACAGGGACTATTAGGTTTTTTTTTTTCTTCTCTGTATCTCCAGGTCTAGAATAGTACCTTGCACATAAGTAGGGACTTGCTGTATACTGAACTGATTCATTCTACATACATTTACTGGAGTATCCAAGAAGTCAAAGACATTGTTCTAGGCATTACATGGGATATAATTGTATAAAACATGGTCCACGAACCTAAGGAATCTCACAATTTATTAGAAGAAATAAGAAACTAGAAAGCCACCATTAAGAACAGGGGTATGAAAATTTATGAAGCAGAATTACAAGAGTGACTAACTCCTCTGGCTACCCATCTTCATTTTTTTTTTACTGCAGTCTGAAAAGGATTAAAAGACCCATTCGTTCATGGAATTTAGTTTTGGAAGGGACCTCAAATCATCTAATCCAATTGCTTCATGTTCCTACTTCCTCTCTCAGAAAAATCTCTCTCTATCCCTTGATCCCAACCCTTCCTTATTCTTAAGAGAAGTGATCTCCGTGATCATGCCCTCCCACTCAACATCTACTGTCTTCTACCCATTGGGTCCTTCCCCTCTGCCATTTAACACACTAAAGCCTCACCTCTTTTGAATGAAGAATCTTCAACTTGACCCTATAACTCCAGCCGGTTACAGTACTATGTTATTTCTCCACTTCCTATATTTTGTTGTTCAGTCATGTCCAACTCTCTGTGACCCCATGGACCATAGCATGCCAACACTGTCTACAGAGTTCTCTTGGCAAAGATACTGGAGTGATTTGCCATTTCCTGTATTGCCACACTTCATAAAACAAATATTCTGTACTTACTGCCTCCAGTTCTGCATTGTCCTTCTCCCTGAACCTTCTGAAATTTGGCTACTGCACCCACTGATACTACTCTCTTCTTAGAATCATAGATGTAGAGCTGGAAGGACCCTCAGAGGTCACCTTGTCCAGTGGCATCAAACTCAAAGAGAAATGGAGATCACTAATCTCTTCGGGCTGCATATTAACTTGATTTTAACATCTGATATGATCTATGTTTTTATTGTATTTTTTTTTCTGTTAAATATTTCCCACTTACATTTTAGTCTGCTTTGAACAATCCTTTGGAGGATTATGTGATACATGTAGCCCATAGACCGTGTGTTTTGGCATCTCTGAACTAGTCCAGTCTTAGAGCATTTCAACCCAGATCCTCTACCTCCCAGTCAGTACTCTTTTTACTGCACCACGCTACCTCCAATCACCATTAACTTCCCTTGAGAAATTTCAAGTCCTTTTCTCAGGTTCCATACGCCATGTCTTAGACATTTTCCCCTAATAACCAACTCCTTTCCTTGAAACTCTCACCATCCTTGGCTTCTTTAGTATTACACTATTCTGGCTCTCTTCTTTCTCCTCAAACGTGATATTTGTAAGGCACGTGACACAGTGTCTGTCACATAGTAAATGCTTGTTCCCTTCTCCTTCCCTACCTGGCCCTAACTGTGGATACTCTTCAGACCTCAGATCTCTCTTTTAATACTCTGTTTTAGAAAGCTCATTTATAAAAAAATTTTAAAAATTAAAATAAAAAATTTTTTTAAAAGCTCATTTATTCTCATGATTTCAGCTATCACCTCTATGCCAGGGACTACTAGCAATGGCACCATCATTCAAAGAGCAACACAGTACAATGGAAAGAGCACTTGCTCAGGAGTCAGGAGACCTGGGTTGAAATCCCACCTCTGACAGTTGAGCAAGTCACTTAAGCTTTCTGGGCCTCAGTTCTGTCATCTGTAAAATGAGAAGATGGTACTAAATGGCTTCTGATTTCCTCCCAGCTCTAGATCTATGATCCTATAATCATTCCTTTTTGACAGGATTACTAAACGGGAAATGTCATCAACAGTTTACCTAGACTTTAGGAAAGCATATGATCAAGTATTTCACACCATTTTGTATAAGAGATAGAGATATGTGGTATGGATGGGTGATGCTGTAACTAGCTGGATTACATACTGGCTCAATGTCCAGATCCAAAAAGTTGTCATTAATTCTTTGGTGTCAACTTGGCAAAAGGTCTCCAATGGAATGCCCCAAAAATCTATACTTGGCCCTGTACTATCTTACATTTTTTTGATGACTTGGAGAAAAGCATAGATGGCATGCTTATTAAATTGACCAATGACACAAAGCTGGGAGAGATAGTTAACATATTGGATGAGACAGTCCAGATCCAAAAAGATTTTGACAGGCTAGAACACTGAGCCAAATCTAATAAGATAAAATTCAGTAGGCATAAATATAAAGCCTTACCTTTGAGTTCAAATAAATCAATTTCATAAGTATAAAATGGAGGAGACATGATTAGATAGCAATTTATCTGGGAGGTTTATTGGACTGCAAACTAAGTATGAGTCAACAGTGTGATGTGGCAGCTCAAAAAAGATAATATGATCTTGGACTTCATTAAAAGAGGCCTAACCTCCAGAAATAAGAAGTAACAGTTATATCTGGAGTGGTATGTTCAGTTCTGGGCACCATAGTTAGGGAAGGATACTGATAAGCTAGAGAGTGTTCAGAAGACAATTAACAAGGTTGAGAAGGGAATCAAGTCCACATCCTATGAAGATTCTTTGAAGAAACCAGACTACAGAAGAAAAAACTCAGGGCTGACACGATGGCTGATAAAAGTATTCGTGGAGTCATCATTTATGTGTTTTGTTTGGCCCTAGTGGGCAGAAACAAAGAAATAGATAAAAGTTGCAAAGAGATAAATTTAGGCTTAATATAAGGGAAAACATCTTAACAATCAGAGCTGCCCAAAAGTGGAATGGACTTCCTTGGAAAGTGGTTGGTTTCTCCCTCCTCATGAGAGGTCTTCAAGCAGAGGCCACATGACCACATTTAGGATATGCAACCACCAGATCCCTTCTAGATATAATAGCCTATGGTTTTGTGATTCTCCTCATTTCAAACTTCATAATCATTTTTTATTCTTCCCTCTTTTTCACATCTCAAATAGTAATAGCTAACATTTATAGAGCATTTCAACATTTGCAAAGTGCTTTGCATATTATCTCGTTTGATCCTCACAACAATTCTGTGAGGTACATGCTATTATTATGCCCATTTCCAAGGAAAAGAGTTTAGCTAAAGAAAAAATGATGGGCAAAAAGAGCCATGAGGAATGACCACATTTGGGTGTGACAGGAAGAGGAACAACAAACAAAGGAGATCTAGAAGGATCAGTCAGAGAAGTAGGAAGAGAACCAGAATAAAGCAATGTCACAGATGCCAAGAGAAAAGCACCCTTTGAGAAGGCAGGGGTGGGTCAATAGTTTGGTGTTATGAAAAGCATGCTGGATTCAATAACAGAAGATCTGGCTTCAAATCCTGGCTCCTTCACTTACTACTTGTGTGACCTTGAAAGGAGATAGTTCCAACTTTCTAGGTTTCAGCATCCTCACCTGTAAAATGAAGGGGTGGAATTAGATGGCTTCTAAGAGCCTCGCAAGCTCTAAATCTGTGATCTTATAAACTGGTGAGTGTTTAATCTCAAATATTACTACAAAGAGCTAATCAAGCAACAAGCATTTATTAAAGTTCTACTATGTGCCTGGTACTACGGTAAGCACTGGAGTTAACAAGACAAAATTGAAACACTCTCTGCCTCATTTCTATCAAGGGTGACGTACACAAGTAAGCATACACAACATAAATACAAGATAAAGGGAAGGGAGGACTCTACCTGGGACACATCTAGACAGATCTCTTAGAGAAGATGGCATCTGGCCTGAGCTTTGAAGGAATGTAGGAATTCAAAAAGAAGAGGAGAGAGGACCTTACAAGCATAGAAGGCAGCTTGGGCAAAGACATCAAGATAAGAAATGGAATATTGTATTTGAGAAACAACAAGACCAAAGAATATGAGGATAGGGATGTAATAAGAAGGCTTGAAAGGTTGGTTGGAACCAGGTTGTAAAGGCCTTACAAGACAAAAACAGAAGTTTGAATTTGATCTTAGAGGTAACAGAAAATCACTAGGACTTATTATGAGCATAGATAGTGTCTGGTGCATAAATTCTTGTTGGTTGGTTGACTGATTATCGAGCAGGAGGGGGACATGATCATACCTGCACTTTAGAAATATCACTTTGATAGCTATGGGGAAGATGGATGAGAGGAGAGAGACTTGAAACAAAGACATAAATTAGTAGGCTACTGTGACAGACCAAGTAAAAGATGACGAGGGCCCAAACCAAGGTGGCGGCCATGTAAATGGAGAGAAGGCAACATATCTGAGAGATGTGGAGGTAGAATAAACGAGGCTTGGCAACGGATGGAGTGAGGGAGAGTGAAGAATTAGAGATGATATTCATCTTGTTAATGTGGTAACTGGAAGGATGACACTTCCTTGATAAGACAGAAAAGTCTGGAAGAAAGGTGGGTTTGGAGGGAAAGATGACGAGTTCTGGTTTTGGACATGTTAAGTTTGAGAGATTTGTGACATGTTCAATTCAAAATGTCCAAAAGCCAGTTAAGTTAGAGTTCAGAAGAAAAATAGAGGCTGGACACATAGAGCTGAGAGTCATCTGTGAGAAGACAACATTTGAAAGAATGAGAGTTGATGGAGGAAGGAAGAGAAAGAGAGAGAGAGAGAGAGAGAGAGAGAGAGAGAGAGAGAGAGAGAGAGAGAGAGAATATATATATATATATACACACACACACACACACACACACACATATATATCTACATATATACACATATACACATAGACAGATAGACAGACAGACAGACATATGGTAAGGAGCATGCATACACTCATAGTTAAGGTATATTTGGATGAAGATCCAGCAAAGGAGACTTAGGAGAAGTCCAACAGAAAGAAGGAAAACCAAGAGAGAGCAGAATCACAAAAACCCCAAGAGAAGAGGGTATCCAGGAGGAATGGGTAGTCAAACGCCAAATGCTACAAAGAGGCCAAGAAGCATGAGGACTGAGAAAAGGCCTGGTCTGGTAAAATATTACTGGTAACTTTGCAGAGTAGTTTCAATTGAGTGACAAGGTCAGAAGACTGATTTCAAGGGACTAAAAAATGAAAGAGAAAGAAGTGGAAGCAAAAAACTTCCTACAAGTTTGGCTATGAAAGAGAGGACAGACATGAAACAATAGTTTGGAGGGATGGTACAGTCAAGCAAGGGTTCTTTAAGAATGGGGTAGACATGAGCATGTCTTCAGGCAGCAAGGAATCAGCCAAGTAAATAGGGAGAAACTGAAGGTTAGAGTGAGAGAGAAGAGATGATTATCGGAACAATCTGTTTTAG
This sequence comes from Phascolarctos cinereus, assembly GCF_003287225.1. Taxonomy (NCBI): domain Eukaryota; kingdom Metazoa; phylum Chordata; class Mammalia; order Diprotodontia; family Phascolarctidae; genus Phascolarctos; species Phascolarctos cinereus. The sequence goes on along the minus strand of NW_027555625.1, from coordinate 145,578,178 downwards.
GGGATGGGAAAAATGGGATCAAGGGTCCAAGTAGCCTTGACAAGAAGAATCACCTCTTCATCAGAAACTAGTTTCTAAGTAAAAAGAAAAGAGAACAGGGAATGAGGTCAAGGGCTTCGGGGATGTAGAACAGAGGAAGGGAGAGGACTCACACAATCAAACTGTATTTTCTTAGTAAAATCTGAGGCAGACTCTTGTGCTGAGGGGATAGGATGAGGGAGTGTTGTGGAAGACTTGAGGAGAAGAGAGGTCTGGAATTGTCAGTGTGGGGAATATGGTTGGGAATCATTAAAGAGGAGTAAAAGAATGTTCTTGCTATAGTGAAAGCCCAGCTGAATTTCAATAACATAAATTTGTAGCAGATCCAGGCAACACAGTTGGATGACTTCCTACAGCAACATTCAGCAGCACATGAGTAAAACCAGAGAAGGGGGACAGTGGAAGTAATCGAGGATTGCAGTTTGGCAAAGTATGGGGGAGTGAAGATAACTACTTGACGTATAATCTGCCTTCCTAAATTAGTTATATTTTTAAAGGCAAACCTTGAGGTACAAATGAATAAAGTGTGATGGTGAAATGAGAGATGATAGGGAGATCAATGTTTGGGCACAAGCCACTAGCTCATATGCTGGCCTTGAACAGTGGTTGAGGTTACAGAGAGTGCTATACATTCCAGCCATTCATTTACCCCCATGCCCAATGACCAAGGATTAGGGGACCATTCCTATCAAATCTCCCTTTATCACACTGCCTCAAACTACAGATCACAAAGGATATCTGTCATCTCTTTCTACTTTCATTCCCACACCAATTCTGAAAGGCTGATAGGCCCTGGCAGATTGGCTTTCAAGATAGTCTATAATCTGGCCCTACCTTATCTACTCAACTTTACCTCCCACTGTTCTTTTCACTGTCCCTTGAACATGCCATGGCAATCACCCCCTTGGTGATTTTGTTCATACATTCCCATCTGAATGCTATATCTAATCCTCTCTCCTTATCTATTTCTTAGCCCTTCTTCACTCTTACTTGTATTCCTTGTGCCACCTCCTCAAAAACTTCCCCGACCACTCCATCCCTCAATGATGCCCCTTCTCTGAACCCCTATAATACTTATATTGTTTGTGTAACTCTTTTTTGTACATGCTATCTTACATTCTTACTTGTGTCCTAAATTTAATGGCTTTATCTCCCCAACTAGATAGTAAGCTCCTTGAGGACAGGTATTAGATTTAGTATTTCTTCTATACCTTCCTCAACACTCAATACAGTGCAAAATACATGGTATATGGGTTGTAAACACTTGTTGAACTGAAGTAGGCATTTCATAATGTTGCCTATCAGGCCAAGAGAAGATGAAGAGTTCCTCATTTTTTACCTTTAATACAGGCCCTCCAGAGCTATTTGAGATCAGAATGTTATCTGGCTTCAGGTCTCTGTGCACAATCTGATTTCTATGCAGGAAAGCCACTGCCTGGCTCATTTGCTGCATGAAACTCTTGTTCAGCTGGGCATCTGGACTTCGGGACAGCAAGAACTCATTCATGTTGCCGCTGTCACAAAACTCCATCACAAACCACAGGTAACAGGCTGACTTGGGATCCATACATCTACGCCCTTTGAGACAGGTCTCTATGAGCAGCAACTGATCATCTGACTTATTGGAGTGGTGGCTCATTGGCTGGAAAACCTGGCCACTTTGCAAGATACACTCTTTCAACCAGATCACATTTTCATGTTGGCTTTGAATGCTCTGAAGAGCCCAGAACTCTTGCAGAGCCAATTCCACATTTTCAGGTCCGTTACAATGCATTCGTTTCACTGCAACCTTTTTTCCAGTCTGATTGACAACTGCTTCATACACTACCCCATAGCTGCCACGGCCCACTTCCTGCAGGATGGTATACTTGGCGTCTGTAGTCATGGCTCACTTCTAGGCTCCAGGGGAGAAGCAACAGAAATCTCTGAAAAGTATACCTAATTTTTAAATAACCCTGCAATAAAGAAGAAAAGACATATAAAGTTGTTTAATAAATGAATAATGTAAATACCCCAGGCAGACAACTGAACCCCAGGTCATTCTCTGCAGTTTTGCTTACTCTCTAATAAGCCCATAGCCCTGATCTGCATGGGCAGCAGCCGTCCCCATCGAATTCTTGGCTACCATCATTCCCTCCCTAGTATCTAGGCTACTCAGATTCCCCAAAGGTCTCTTGTTCTACATGTAGATGAAAACCCTTCTTCCCTCAATTCAACAGAGCCACAATAGGATTAAAAAAATAAACATGAATAAGAAATTAAGGGCATTGAACTGAATTGAAATATGGTCAAGTTTACACTGGCCATAGATGCTTCTCCTTTTAAACCCTATTTGAGGGATCTCAACACGTCCCTCCTTATCTGTGGTAGAACAACAATGCCAGGTTCCTACTTCTGGTTCCAAAGAAGAGCAGATAGTCATACCCACATCCACTAGTCTGGCAATTGGGACAATGGATGTAGATCCCTAGGAAAAAAAGCTCATCTTTCACTCCTCTCTAAGGGTATGTTTACATAAGAAATGTTCACTCCTTTGGAGAATGGAACAAAGAGAAATTAAGAAACAAATAAAACAAGAGAAAAGTCATCTCAGCACAAAAAAACTTTGACCAAAAAAGGTTTTCCATTCCATAATATTTTTCCCTCCTCAGCTATAATACACGAATACTTATCCCATCATTCCTGAAGGTATAACACATCAAAGGAGATATGTTGTGATTTTTGAAGCACTTATGGAGGTACTAATATTAAGTAATGTCTAAATGTAGTTAATAACAAAATGCAAGTTCTAAATGTTAAAATATCAAACCAAACTAATAACTAATATTCAATCTAAGGGTTAAACATAATTTTAAAATAATTCCCTAGTCACTGAGTTTATAATAGACTCAAGAGTCAAGAAGATAAAGTTTTCCTATCTCACATTTATTAATTTAATTCCAGGGGGTTGTGTCTGCACCAAGATATATTAATGATAAATAATAACAGCACTGTGGTGAATGAAGCATCTTAAGTCAAAGCTACGTTGTTTGGGATCCACAGTTCTAGAGAAGGCACATTCTATTTTCTACGACATGCCTTCCTCAATGTCTCCATATCTCCCACCTCTTTGCATATCTTCATGTTATTGCCTCTTTCTACTTCTTCTTATGCCCATCTCAGTTCTCAATCTGACCCCATTCTCCAAAGGTTCCAGTGCCCCTGCTTATCCCTCTATTATTTAGATTCATTTCCTAAACCAGTGGTTTCAAATTCAAATAGAAACACATCCCCGCAGGCCACATACTGCCTTAGAAAAACACAAATTGATATTATATGTTTTATTGTATTTTTACTTATTTTATTACACATTTCCCAATTACACTTTAATTTCGTCCCTGTGCACTCCAGAGTTTTATAGGCTGTAAGTCTGACACTTCTAGACGCATGATAGGCTGCATGGGTGTCCATTCAGCACGGGCCTGAGCATGTCATTCTCTTACTCAATTCAGCATAGGTCTGACCATGTTACTCTCTTACTCAATAAACCCCAGTGGCTCCCTTTTACCTCTAGGATCAAAATATAAAATCCCTGCTTAGTTTCAAAGTGCTTCCCAACCTGGCCCCTTCTTTCTTTTCCAGTCTTCTTACATTTTACTCCTTCTACATATTCAGTGATCCAGCAACATTGGTCTTTTTGTTCTTCCTCATACATGATGACATTCCATCTCTCATCCCCATCCCTGTTTGCTAGCTGTCCCCCATACTTGAAATGCTTTCCCTTGTCACCTCTGCCTCATGGATTTTTTTACTACTCAGCTCAGAGCTCACTCTTTGCTAGGGGCTTTTTGGGTCCTGACAAATAGAACTATCTAAAAATGGAACAGGCTACCTTAGGAGATGGGTGGTTCAGCATCACTATAAGCCTTCAAGCAGATCGCATCACAACTTCTCAGTAGTGCTCGGTGAATTTCTATTCAGGTACAAGTTGGACTAGATAAGTTCTGATGCCAGGCATCACTAATGCCTTCTACAAGATTTATCTTGTACATACATGATTGCTTGTGTGTTAGAATGTGATTAGAACATGAGATCCTTGAAGGCGACAGCCATGTTATTTACTTTCTTCATATTCCCCAGCACTTAATACAATGCCTGGCACATCATCAATACTTAATAAATACTCCTTGACTCACTAAAATCTGTATACTAACTCTAACATCAAATATAAATCCTTTTTTTGGCTTATAAAGTCCTCTTTAACCTGGCTTAATAAATGTTTATTGGCCAATTGACTGACCTTGGGCAAGTCACTTAACCTCTCTCAGCCTTGGTTTCCTCATCTGTAAAATGGGGATGATAATAGCTCTTACCTCCCAGGGCTGTTGTGGGGATCAAATAAGATAACATCTGTAATGGGCTTTGCAAACCTTAAAGCACGACATAAATACTAGCTATTATTGTTATTATTACTCAAAAAAATCCCTAAGTACAACCAGTTCTGCTGTACAGTGACTTATACATTCTTAAAAATTACCCCAATGTGCAAAATCATGTAATAAAAATTATTAGGTTTCTATTGGGGCAAATGGGGTTAGGAGCACAAAACTATAAAACTTCATTAGTGAGACAAAAAAATAAGAACCTAATAAAAACAGTGGCACAGTTTTATATAGGTTAAATGCTTAAGAAATACATAAATACTACAATAAAGTTAACTGCTATGGGTGAGAGGACAGCTTCAGCCAAGGCACAAGGTGAGGGGAGAGGAGTAGAGCATTCCTATGCCCATAGCTCCTAATGCATCAGAAAATATACACTTTACCTTGAAAAAGACCAGAAGTTTGCTTATGGAAGGGTGTGTTGTAGCCTGTGAGTTATTGCAAAACGGAAGGAGAATCATCTGAATTCAGATGAAAAATTGCAACCCCAGAAATGGATAGGTATGGCTCATTATCATCTTATTGTCTCTGAATGACAAAATCACTCATAAGCAAACTCAAAATTCCGGTTGTGCTCAAATATGTCAATCAAGTTGGAACAAATTCAGGTTTTAAGAACAAGTATTACTGCAGGACTGTCTGTATCACAATCTCCTTTTCAAATTCTGTGTTCACTGTGATCTACACTATGCTAGTCTCCCTAGCATTTTAATAACAGCAGAGAGGTAGAAGAAAGAACAACTAAATGTCACTAACCATTGACTCCGACAAACAAGTCACTTATCCTCTCTGGGTCTGCTTCCTTATCTGTAAAATAAGGGAATTGGCCTTGATGATCTCTAAGTCTGACTCTGAAACTGAAGGCCTAGGAGCATGCTCTCAATTGGGCGGCTCATAAAGGCTTAAAATCCAGCAACAATATTGTATGTTACTTGACATCCCTGTCTCCTTTTCCCTATAGTATAATCTTGCCTGTAGCCTGTTCCTGTTGTTAAGTCATTTTAGTCATGTCCGACTCTTTGTGACCTCACTTGGGGTTTTCTGGGCAAAGATACTGGAATGGCTTGCCATTTCCTTCTCCAACTCATTTCACAGAAGAGGAAACTGAGGCAAACAGAATTAAGTCACTTGCCCCGGGTCACACAGCTAGTAAGAGTCTAAGACTGGATCTGAACTTGGGAAGATGAGTCTTCCTGACTCCAGAGCTGCCACTCTATCCACTGTGCCATTGGTTTGTTGAATAAGGTCTTTATTAATGAATATATATTCTCCAAGCGCTGTATTTATTTAAAAGTCACTAGAAAGATCCTTGATGACAAAATGACACAATACAAAAACCAATATTTAAGCAAGCTGAGAAAAGAGGCTTCTGGTCACTGACTGCTTCCCCAATAGGTTCCCCAAAGGAGAAGGCAAGAGGGAATGTGGCATCTAATTAAGAAGCATATGAACTGCAGGCTTTCCAGATAACCTATTTATAGGCTATGTCTTGAACACATCAAGATGTAAGAGTGATTCCTCTAATTAATCAACGTAACAATACTGGCTGGCATATAAGAGAAGACTTGAAGCCTATCTCAGTGGCTCTTTCTCATTCAAGTACTTCTTAAGCATCCATTAATGCCCAGCACAGTGTTGAGTACTACAGGGAATAAAGCAATTGTGTAAGAAAGGTTCAGCTTCAGGCCTCCTTCATTCGTCCTGCTTGGCTATCTCATCCGCTACTGCAGCTTCAACTTTCATCTATATGCAGATGATTCCCAAACCTCCAGTCCCAACCTCTCTCCCAAGTTCCAATCCTCCATTTTAATTGCCTACTAGACATCTCCACCTAGAGACAACTTAAGTGGCATAGCAGACAGAGCTGGAGGAAAATCTAAGTTTGAATCCTGCCTCAGACATTAGCTCTGTAACCTTGGGCAAATCATCAACCTTTCTCAGCCTTCTTCATCTGTAAAAAGAGGATATTAATAGCATCTACCTGCCAGGGCTGTTGTGAGGATCAAATGATATATGTAAAATGCTTTGCAAACCTTAAAGAGCTACATAAAATGCTATTATTATTACTAGATTTCCCACTAATCTCCCAGCCTGTTGAAAACATCCCACTCCTGACTTTTCTATGTTTGTTAATGGCACCATCATTTCACCCTGACTCAAAAATCTTATAATCACTTTTGACTCCTCCACACATCTAATCCATGTTAGGTAATATTGATTCTATCATGTCTAAATCCATCCTGTTCTTTACATTCCTACTACTCCCCACTTAGTTTAAGCTCTCATTCTCTTGCCTGGAATATTACAGTAGCCAGATTCCTCTGCAATCCATATAGTGCCAAGCTAATTTTTTAAAATAATATTTTATTTTTCCAATTGCATATAAAAATAATTTTTAACATTCATTTTTTAAATTTTGAGTTCCAAATTCTCTCCCTCCCTCCCTTCCCCCTCCCTGAGATGGTAAACAATTTGATATAGACTGATAAATGGATATAAATTGATACAGATATGTGCAATCATGCAAAACATATCAAGTTAATCTGCTCAAAGCAGAGTTCCAGCCATATCAATTCTCTTGCTCAAAAACTTTCGTGGCTTCCCCAAGGTCTACTAAATAAAGTTCACACTTCTTGGCCTGCCATTCATGCTGTTCCACATTATGGCTCCAGCCTTCTCTCTCCCATTCTCCTAATTCATATTTTATACTGGAGCCAGGAAGAAGCACTCGAGTGTTTCTGAACACAACCTGTTCCTTCCTGTACCTTTTACTCTGCCTAGACTGCTTCCCTACCTCCTCTCCCATCTCTATCAGATTCCTACCTATCCAACACCATCCAGTTCAAATGTCATCTCCTTCAGGAAGCCTTCCTCCATACACACAGATATTATCTCCCCCTTCTCTGAGCCACTAAATCATTTCACTGATATTTCTCTAATGCCATATCTCATTACACCTTGCAATATAATTATTTAGATACTTTCCTCGATTATTAAATTCTCAAAAGCAAAGGCTGTGTCTCACTCAGCATTTGGAGTACTCCACAGTCCCTAAAGTATCTGGAACATAATAGGCACTCAATAAATGCTGAGATCAAAGAGCCTATAATCTTAGGAAGACAAGGCATATTATGCAAATGATGTGGACATGGAAAGAAGGTTGGATTTGAAGTCAGAAAACCTCAGTTTGAATCTCAGCTCTATTTACTACTTGACTCCGTGCAACTGGGCAGATCACTTAATCTCTCTCTAGGCTTCCATTTCCTCACCTGCAAAATGAGAGGACTGGCAAATCATTTCATCTCTCTGGGCCTCAGATTCCTAACCAGTAAAATGATTTATTGTTGTTCAGTCATTTCAATTGTGTCTGACTCTTTGTGACCCATTAGGGGTTTCTTGGCAAAGATACTGGAGTGGTTTGCCATTTCCTTCTCCAGCTCATTGTACAGATGAGAGAACTGAGGCAAACAGGGTTAAGCGACTTGCCTAGGCTCACTCAGCTAGTAAGTGTCTGAGGCCATATCATATTATACCTTGCAATATAATTATTTAGATACTTTTAGATACTTTTTAAAGTAGAGTTTCAGCCATATCAATTCTCTTGCTCAAAAACTTTCCGTGGCTTCCCCAAGGTCTACTAAATAAAGTTCACACTTCTTGGCCTGCCATTCATGCTGTTCCACATTATGGCTCCAGCCTTCTCTCTCCCATTCTCCTAATTCATATTTTATACTGTAGCCAGGAAGAATGAGTCTTCCTGATTTCAAACCCAGTGCTCCATCCACTGCCACTTAACTGCCTCTGTAAAATGATAGGATTGGACTCAATAATCTTTAAAGTTCTTTTCAACCTTAAATCCTGTGAGTAGTTTTCTTAAGCTCTCTTCCAAACCTATGAAACACTATGTGGGGTGAAAAGTACAAATATTATTATCCCTATTTTACAGATGTGGAAAGTGAGATTTAGAGAGATTTAAGTGCCTGATCCAGGACTTGAACTCAGCTCTCCTAACACCAAGTCCAGTTCTCTTTCCATTTTACAATCCTGTCCCTTCCCAAGTCCCGAGTATGGCTTCCTCTTGGACTTCATTAAGATCTGTGTAGCACTTATGTAAGAATACCTCTAAAAGTTCTTTTTTCATACTGGGAATCCAAAAGATTCACGAAGGCAATAGTGCCAAAGAGCATTCTCAGCCATAAGAGTGCTGGGGGGAGATCTGACAATTCAACACATCAATTAAGTGTCATAGGAGCTCAGAGAAATGAGGAACCAGTGTGTCTATGAACAACTGAAAAAGGGATTCAAGGAAAGATATACAACTTAAGCTGGGCCTTGAAGGACAGATGGGTAATGTCTAGATGGGGGTGGGGGGAGGGGAGGAACTATAGCAGGTACACATTCCAAGCTGGGAAAACAGCATTACCTAAAACTCAGAAACATTATGTTCAGGGACAGAATGTGAAAACAGCTGCCTGAAACAGAAGAACTGGGGGATGCAAGCTAAGAAGAAGGTGGCATAAGACTATAGAGGGCTTTGGACATGAGGCAGAGTCTGTACTTTATCCTATACACAACAGGAACTCATTGGAAAGCCTTGATGGAAGTGTTTTGTTTTTAACAGAAAGATTATTCTGGCAGCAATGTACAAAATAGATAAGAAAGGAGCCTGGAAGCAGGGAAATCAGTTCAGACTGCTATAACAATCTAGGCATGAGGTGATAAGGGTTCAGATGAGAAAAATTTCACTGGAGTTATTAAGATATAAAACCAGATTTCAGGCACTTGAGGAGAAAACAGGTATGGAGGAATGAAGAGATATCTAACATTTGTTCTAGAATTTTGAGGAGGAAGGGAAATAGGATGGTTACCAGAAAAGTAAACACCAACAAAGATGTGATTTTTTTTCCCCCTCTAGCTAAGTAAGAACTTTGAATGCCTGAAGGCAGAGGGGAAGATGGAGTAGGAGAAATAGAAATATTGGGAAAAAGAAAAACTTAAGAGGTATGCCGAGAAGTTCTTACTAGATTATAGTCTTCCTATTTGAGGGTGTCCTTCCCCTACCCAATAAATTAACCACATACGTCCACATTCTGCAATCCACTAAGAGTTTTTTTTTCCTAGATCTTAAGGCATTCTCTGCCAATAGACATGGACCAGTTCTTCTTGTTTTCTTTTTCTTAAACATTAAACATAGCAACTTGATTATCCACTTAAACTAGCATACTTTTTCACTATCTTCAGATTGGAAAATTAGGAAGGCAGAAAGGATAGCCTTTATTGGGTATAGGTATAGACAAAGTACTCTCCAAATGAGGTCACAAAATTACCAGTGAAGCATCGGTGGTTAGAATCTCTAAAATATCTTCCCAAAGAGATATCTGTTGGATCTGAGCAAGATACTAAAATTTGCCTGAGAATGATAAACCTAAAAATGTTCCCAGTAGGGAGTGGAGAGATGGGAGAAAATTTGGAACTCAAAATCTTGTGGAAGTGAATGCTGAAAACTAAAAATAAACAAACAAGAAAAATGTTCTCAGTATGAGCATCATTGGGTTTCCTCCACATAAGCAAAATAACATTAGTATTAGTAGTAGTAGTAGTAGTAGTAGTAGTAGTAGTAGTAGTAGTAGTAGTAGTAGTAGTAGTAGTAGTAGTAGTTGTTATTAGATGCAGAATATGAAGAAACATGATACTGACTGCTTGTATATTCTACACAGACGAAGTTGAAAGATTTTTATCTGAATGATATCTAAAGTGCTCCTTGTGAAGTCTAGCTGTCGAGCCAAGATGTTAGGTTTGTCAATATTGAGTTCAGGACCCAAATTCAGTAACATTCTAATGAATAATACAAAAAGATGTGATGACGTTAAGCAAACAGTACAATCAGGTATTTACTAAGTACGGAGTATCCAAGACAAGGCCAAAAAAGAAATCCTAAGAATTTTAAGAGACCTGAAGACATCAATATTTCCAGTTACAGCTCAACTGGGACAAAAAAAGTAAAACTTTCACATCTAAACGTAATCAGTCCCTACACCCCATCCAGTCCTGCTCAGGAAAACTTAATTTTTAATTTATCATAAGGTTATTTCTCAACCTGGAAATACTTACATAAACTGTTGTAGAGTGAAATGAGCAGAACCAGAAGAACACTGTCACACTGTAAGAGCAAAATTGTATGATGATCAGCTATGGATGACTTAGCTATTCTCAGCAATACAATGATCCAAGATAATTCCAAAGGACTCATAATGAAAAATGCTATCCACCTCCAGAGAAAGAGCTGACAGTCTGAATGCATATCAAGCAAATTATTTTTTACTTTTTTTTTTTTGGACTTTTCTTCCACAAAATGACTACTATGGAAATATGTCTTACACGATAGCATATATATATATATAACCTATATTGGATTGCTTACTGTTTCAGGTAAGGGGGAGGGGAGGAGAGGGGAGAAGGGAAAGAATTTGGACTTCAAAATTAAAAAAAAAAAACCTAAATGTTAAAATTTCTTTTTACATACAATTGGGGGGAAAATAAAATATTATTTAAAAAAATAAGGTTATTTCTCTGAAATGCAGGATGGAGCATATGCCCCAATTTTCTAGAGGATCATAAAAGAAAATGTTGAAATTTTAGCTTGTTGTCTTCAAAGGACTGTTTCTACGTCTTCTTCCCCATCTCCACTCCCATTTGTGTGTGTGTGTGTATAATATATGTATGTATGTATGTACACACATACATACATATATTATACACACACACACACACAGGCTTGGTGGAGAAAACTATGTTCTAAGGATTTTCACAAGTGAATAGGGGACAATTTGTGAGGTATCGTTCATTGACTTTTGTGCAGACTCAGTGGTAATGTATTTATTTATGAGCTTGTATCCTCTTTGTAGAATGCAAGCTACTTGAAGGAAAGAAAGGTCTCACTTCTGTGTTTGTACATTCAGCACCTACTGTCTAGCACATTATAGGAAAATAATACTTGCTGACTGATTGGCATAGCCAAAGGATATGAAAAGTGTTGTAGACAAGATCACACCAATGATTCTATATAAGTAGGCAAGAGAGAATTGAAGAATTTTGTTCCTTGTTTTGGGCATTTGGAATTCAAGGGTTTATATTCAGCTCTGGCATGTTGTCATCCTGTTTTGAGGGGTTTTAGGTGCTCCTTCCAAAATAGGAAAAATTCTAAAATAGAATATTTAACTGATGAGTTGTCAAGCATTTAAAAGAGAATATAGTAATAGTGTGAGTTCATTAAAAGTCATGCCAAATAAGTCTCATTTCTTTTTGGTACGGTTATTAAGATGATAGGGTAAGAGAATGTCATAGACATTGTCTCCCACAATACCCTTGTGATTAAATGTCAAAACGTAGGCTAGGTATCAGCTTGGTTAGGTGAATTCACAGCTAAAAAAACAACTATGCTCCATTGATGGTGATTAATGTTTCCATATCAGCCTGGTAGAAATGCCTGAGGATTTTCTCATTAGCCTTAATTGGTTCAATATTTTTACCAATGACTGGAATTAAGACATAAATGGTCAAATGCAGACATAACAAAAAGTTGACACAATTAATCCCACAGATAATAAAATCAAGATTCAAAACTATCATGGCAAGCTGGAATGCAAGGCTAAAACCTATGAGATGAAATAGGAAAAAGATACAAAGTACTACAACTGAGTTTCCAAAAGAAACTGTAATATGGAATTAGACTTCTCTCACTTCGACTTAGGCGCCCTAAGATCCCTCCAATTTTATGTTTCTGTGATGAAACAGAAGATAGGCAATACTTGTGTTGGCAACAGAACATGAAAATCAAGATTCTACATGGATCAAAAGCCAAATATAAGCCAACAATGCATCAGCTGCTTTGAAAAAAAAAAAGCTAACACAGTCTTACTCTGCATAATGTCCAGACGTGCAATGTTTAAACTATGTCCACCACATCTTATGCTATTCAGACTACATCTGGAATACTGTGCTTAGTGTTGAGTGGTTCATAAGAGAGATACCAAGAAGCTGTGGTACAGTTTACAGAGGTTAAATAAGATAAGAAGTTCTAAAAATCCATACCCTACTTAGAATAACGACATCCCAGGGTAATTGTGATGTGAACTACAAAACAGGTTTTATTTTATGTTCAAATCACATGAGTTAAGTATGCAGGTAAGAGGAGAATGGGATCTGAATGCCCTTTTTGGATCACTCTTGCAGCTACTCCCTACTTGGATACTATGTGGAATTAAAGATTTAGTTACTGTAGAGACAGGATCAGTAAAAAGCAAGGGGTGTTTTTGTTCCTGGGTCTCCAGTAATGATGCTTCCAATCCTTCTTGTTGGTTCTATTGTATTCCCGAGACTCTCTGGCACCGGAGGACAGGCGAAGATAACCTGCTCTGAAAAGAGAGCTGAGGAGGCTTCTGCATTGTAAATTGTTGTCCACATCAACAAAAAGGGCATTAAAGATTGACAGTGTTAGGCACAGATGGAAGCAAACTCCTTCCTGTACTGTGAGTTTCTGTGGTTAAGAAGAAAATAGATTAGCAAGCCTGTAGGTGTTAGAGAACAAGAATGAGCCTTTTAAAAAAAAAAACATTACTCCAGTAAACTGATAGAGAAAATGAGACAAAAAGTTGTTACTCAATATTTTTCAAAAAAGTTATTAAATTGCCAGCCTTAAACACAGACAGTAGCAGAGAGGCTGCCTTAGATGTGCACATCCCCCTCAGGGACTGGAAACTAAACGAGAAATAATGTAATGTTTCCTTATAGAAAGATGATAGCAAGCCAATTCAACAAACATTTTTAAAGCACATCCTACATACTAAGTCCTGGGGATAAAAAGATAAATATGATACAAACCTTGCTCCCAAGGAACCTACAATCCAATTGGGAGGTGCCAAAGAGTACAAAAACAAGTATCTACAAGACCGTATGTAATGTATATAAAGGAGAGGTCTACGCAAAATCCTGTCAGAAATTTGAAGAGGAAGAAATCATTTTCCAATAGGGGAAGGGAGGGAGAGATCAAAAAAGTAGAATGCATATTGGGTCTCGAAGAGAGAGACTTCAACAAACAAAAATGAAGGAGGAATCCACTACAGGCATGAGCCAAGCCACAGAGATAAGACGAGGGAGGATGAGAAGAGAGGACCGATGATAATAAAGTTTGCTTAGGAAGTAGAAGAAATGAAGAGGATATGGCTTTGAAGAAGGCGCAACAAGGTGGCACAGTGGATAGAGAGCTAGCCTCTAGTCAGGAAAACCCGATTTCAAATTCAGTCTCAGACACTTACTAGCTGTGTGACCCTGGCCAAGTCACTTAACCCTGTTTGCCTCAGTTTCCTCATTTATAAAATGAGCTGGAGAAGGAAATGGCAAACCACTCCACTACCTTTGTCAAGAAAACTCTAAATGAGGTCAAGAAGAGTCAGGCACAACTGAAACAGGTGAACAAAAAAAAGTAAATATAAATGAAAGGTCTTTAAAGATATATCGGACACATATTGTGGCTTTAAAGATAGACTGGACACACATTGTGAATGACCCTGAATGCCAGGATCAGGAGTCTATATTTTATTCTATAGGCAACTGGAAATCATTTAAGATTTTTTTAAAGTAGAACAGTGATGTGATCAGAGTGAAGGGTTAGGGTAGAAAGACCAATTAAGATTCTATTACAGTAGTTTAAAAAAAAGGTGAGGGCCTGTACTAGCGGTGGTTTTAGTGGGAATGAAAAGAAAGGGATGGACGACAGGTCATGGTAACTGACTGCATGTGAAAGGTAAGGGAAGAGTCAAAGACAATTCTGAATTTACAGACTTGTTTGACTAGGAGTATGACACAGTTGTTATGACACAGGGAAGAGTAGGAGAGGTGATCAAGCAGACACCTATAAACCCAGCCATTGAGCTAGCCAAGGCTGAGCATCCACTCTGGTTAACTTACAACACAGTCCTGGTTCCTGTGACTACAGCAGGGGCACAGTGGTTCATCTCCTGGACCTCTTAGTGATCCTTCTTCTGCCCCTTTGACGTTTGTTCTTTGGAGGTAGCAGAGAACTTTGCTTTGTAGTAGAAAACTTTCACTTCCATCTCATCACTCACCTACTCAAGGGTCTATCAAGGCTCCTTAATTGTTGGTTTGATCAAATCTTAACTCCTCCATCTGGCTTTCAAGGCTGTCCATCAACCTAGCCAACCCTACTTTCTAGCATCCAATAATACAGGCCAACCTTCTGCACCACAAACATGCAATGTTTGCTCAATGCCATCCATGCTCCACATGCTGCTCCTGGATGTGCTTCTCCACTGTCTATCCAAATACGTCATCTCTTTCAAGGTCCAGCATCATACCTTCCCCTGGATACAGTCAGGGGAGCTCTGACTATTTTAGCCTCTCTTCACAGCCTTTGGAACAAATTGTTCTCATCCACTCATTCTACCTCATGAAGCCTTCATATGCTTGGGATGGAGATCCCGTGGCTCACCAACAGATTTGAGGCCTACTGGTTACCCTTAATCTGGTTCAGCACAGCAGGATGCAGCTGCTGCTCATTCTATCGCTTCTTGGAGCCACAGGTGAAAATGGACACCAAAGGTGGATGACCTGCACTGAAAAGGGCTTGGCAAGGCCTCACACCAGAGGTGCTAGTCCTCCCTGAACGCCCTTAACAACCCTACACAACAAGTACTTGAAGTTTATACAAAATAGTTTCATAGACTTAAAGCTGGAAGTAACCTCAGAGGTCATAGAGTACAACACGCTCATTCTACAGAGTGGGGATTATGAATCTAGACCTGGAAAGGACCTTAGAAGTCATCCACTCCCACTCTAATTCTGAGAGCTGAGTCGAAGTGGCGCAGGTAGTAAGTAGCAAATCCTGGATTTGAACTCAGATCCTCTGAGCCCAAATCAAGGTCACTTTCCCCCTCACATTCCACAGACACTTGATAATCATTACTAAACTTTAGGAAAAATATCAACAAGTTGGTGTGCTTCCAGAAGGTGATTAAGAACATCAAAATCATGCCATGTGAATAACAGTTCAAAGAATTGGTGATGTTTAACCTAGAGAAAAGATCGGAGGAGACACCACAGAGTTTTCAAACATGTGAAGAGTTCTCAGTTTTTTCATCTATAAAATGGTTGGACCTGATGACATCTAATGCCCTTCCAGCTCTCAATCTTATGATTTAGCTTGGTAGTACAGTGGACACAGCACTTAATCTGGAGTCAGGAAGACCCAAGTTCAAAACCAGCCTCAGGCACTCACTAGCTGTGTGACCCTGGGCAAGTCGCTTAACCTCTGCTTGTCTCAGTTTCCTCAACGGTAAAATGGGGATAAATAGTAACAACTACTTCCCACAGTGGTGAAGAATGAGATAGCATAGTGCCTGGCACATAGTATAAATGCTTATATATTTTGCCCCTCCCCCTTCCCACCTCCATGATTCTATATAAAAGAAGCCATTTTGACTTGACTTGTTTTCCTCAGCCAAACTAAGATGAATAGGTCAAGTGTACAGAGGTAGATTTCAGCTCAAGTTAAAGAAAGAACTTCATAACACCTTGTTGTTCACTTGTTTCAGGTGTGTCCGACTCTTCATGAACCCTTTTGGGGGTTTCTTGGCAAAAATACTGGAGTATTTTGCCATCTCCTTCTCTAACTCATTTATAGATGAGGAAACTAAGGCAAACAGGGTTAAGTGATTTGCCCACAGTCACACAGTTATTAATAAGTGTTTGAGGCTAGATTTGAACTCAGGTCTCCTTGACTCCAAGTCAGATGCTCCATCTACTGCATCGCCTCGTGGCCTTCATAATACCTGGGTCCATTTAAAAGTAGAAAAGGGTACCTTAGACTGGTAATGAGTTCCCCATCACTAGAGGCCTTCAAGTAGATCTAACCATTTGTCATGGAGACCACACAAGAGAATCCTATTCAGGTACAGATAGGCTACATGACCTCTGAGATCCCTTCCAATCCTAAGATTCTACAAGCCTAAATCTTTATTTTGGTGGGGCAGGGGAGGGAGGAGGAGAAGTGTCTGTTATGGTACCTGACACAATGTGGCAGAGAGGATCATAGACTAAGAACTAGAAGGGACCTTAGTGAACATCAAATCCCTTCATTTTAGACAGGAATAAATGAGGCTCAGGTTAAGTGACTTGCCTAAGATCACACCTCTGGTACTAAACTCAGATCTCCAACTCTAAATCCTACCTACCCTTTCCACTTTATTATGTGGTCCCGTAGCAAATGCTCCACAAATACTTACCGAATGAAGTCCCAGAAACTCTAGTGGAGTTGCTCCATTGACTTTGTCGGGCCTTTCTCCTCAAAAGATGGAGCCCCATTAGAAATAGGGAATCGGGTATTAGAGAAACTTTGCTACATGAACCATGCTTTGGTTCTAAGATCACAAAAAAAAATCTAGTTTCCAAGTAGGGCTTAAGAGAGAAGAAGAGAGATACAGATTCCCCCATGGTTCTCCCTACAGCCTTCTCTCTTTCTTTGTACCTATAATTTACTGATCTTAGTCCTCTAGTTTCTAGATCCTTTGGCAAGAGGCAGAGGAAAACAAGGCCAGGCAAGTTAGTATAAAGAGCTGGCTCCAGAAGAGATAGGCCTTGGATTTTAGCCAGGGGTCCTGGCAGGGTCCTGGCCCTTATTTGGCATATCAGCCATTGCATTTATAACATACATTTATAGTCTTCTAAGGATGATTCAGTTCAATAATAATGACTTACCCAAGTTCACATAGTTAATAAGCTGAAGGCTGAATTTGAATTTGGGTCTCTCCTGACTCTGAGTTAGTACTCTTCTTCATACTATAACGTCCTGACTTGCATTCAACATTTACTAAGGGCCCACTAAATTCAAGGTGTTACACTAGGCACTGAGGATACAGGACAAAAAAAGCTGGCTCAAAAGTTGCAGAGGCACAAATGGATAAAGCACTGGGCCCAAGTTCAAATCCCATCTCAGACACTTCCTAGCTGTGTGACCCAGACCTAATCTGTTTGCCTCAGTTTCCTCATCAGTAAAAAGGAGATAACAGCACCTATCTCCCAGGATTATTGTGAGGTTCAAGAGATATTTTGTAAAGGACTTTGCAAATCTGAAAGAGCTACATAAATGCTAGCTATTGACTATTATTACTAATATGATGACTTAACACAACCTCTGGCATCCTGGGAGAATTTGGATTGACTATACGATTTCCCTGAAGGTTTAATTTTGCTAGTGCTGGCTCTTATCTTGTTTTCCTTCCTTTAGAGGTAAACCTTAAACCAAGTTCAAGACATGCCAGCATCACTACCACTTATGGCAGCAGCAACTGACTGCTTCTTGAAACTCTGGGCTGGGCTAGGGTGTTGTTTGTCCTTTGTTTTTCAAAGAGGACCAATGACATCACAGGGCAATGTCTTGACTGGTGCATGAATTGGATTTAAGTGAGGCAGAGTTGCACAAACTCGTCAGCCTCACTCTCTTCCGAAGTCACTAAAGTCCAGTGGCGAGACAAAAGTCAAGACAAGTGGCAATGACTTGGAATTCAGTGAATGACTTTGGCATCTTCAATGTCTGACCACGCTCTAAGCACTCCACAATGACTGCTTCAGTCACCTTCGCAGCCATTGAAACAAATTGTTCTCACCCATTCATTCAGGAAGGGGCAGGGGGAGAGTCTTCACATACTTGGGGTAAACATCCCCCTAACTCACTGACAGGTTTGAGGTCCATCAGTTACCCCCAGCCTGGTTTAGCATATCTGCCAAGACAGTTTTACTGGAGTGTGGCCTGTGCATAGTACAGCATTCCAAAGATAGGTACATAAGAACGTAAGCTCTTTGAGGGTAGGGTCTATGTTTTGTTCTTCTTTGAACCCCACACAAGGCCCAATACAGTTCATTACATAAAGCTGATACTTGATACAAATTTCTAGAACGAATAACTGTGCCCCAATTCTTTGGTAGAAAAGGTTCTTACAAATAACAAATATTTCATGTGTACTTACCATGTTACAAGAACCAATGAAATATCATTAAAACTGTTTTCCTCAAACTAATTTAGCCAAGGAACATTTCTAAGCTTGAAACATTGATAAAATCATAAATGCTGGTCTGGGCATCCAGGATATTAAGAGAAATGAAATAACTTTGTGATAAAAGAAATTTTTGTAGAAAATGGAAGACATCATAACTCCTTTTGTGATGAAAAACTGCCAAAGATCAGTATTTTTGAGATACGTAATTTCACATTTAACACTTCACAGGGAGAAAATATCTTTAATACAGATGAAAATTCTCCCATAAAACCCCAATTTCCATCACACAGTCTACCAGAATAATTTTGGAAACGCTGCTGAGTTCCCCAGAAAACAACTAAATGTTTTGGGCTTGGGGTTTTATTTTTTGTTTTGTTTAATTATAGAAAGTTGTTATGTCAAAGACTGGCTTTCTCAGGTGGTACTACTGCCAGAAAAATCAGAATTTGGAAAGTGCCAGCACAAACCCTAAAAAGCCCAATACTCTCTGTGAAATGGGACTGAATGCTGCCATATTAAAAAAAAAGGCAGTAAGAATAGCTAGTATTTATATAGCACTTTACATGTTATCTCATTCGATTCTTATAGGAACCCTGTGAGATAAGTGCTATTATAATTCCCTTATTAACCACTAATCAAGGAAAAGTAGTTAGAAAAGGGTTCTCCCTAAAGTCTACCCCCAAAAAATGCTGATCACTATTTACAAAATAACAATTTATTACTCATCTTCACAGTGCTATTTTATCCCAGAAGTTCCCAACCACAATCATAGAAGATGTGGAGAGAAATGGGGAAAATCCCATGGCACCCAAGATTCAGAGCTTTCTGAATTCAAAGGAATTACAGAATGTTGTTAGAGTCAAAAGGAGTTTTCAAGAATGAGAGTTGGAAATGATTTGTCCGAAGTCACAAAGTTCATTAAGAATCAAAGCCAGAACTAAATTTGGTCTCTTTATACCTAATCTTATAAACTCTCACAACTGAAGCCTTTAGTAAGATTGAAAACTTCTGTCAGGAGTGCTATTGTCCCCCCAGCATCAGCACCACCACTACCCTCATTACAGCATAAGTAGCATTGGGCCTAGAGTCAGGAGACCTGGGTATGAATTCAGCTAAGTCACCTGAGGCAAATCACTTAAATCTCTGAACTTCAGTTTCCTTATCTGTAAAATGGGGGTGATGATATTGGAATCACCTACCTCACAGGGCCATTGTGAGGAAACAGCAGTGTAAACCTTAAAAGTACTATATAAATGTGGGCAGCTAGGAGGCACAGTGGAGAAAGTTTCAGCTTTGGAGTCAGGAGAACCCGAGTTCAAATCTGGTTTCAGACCCTTGACACTTACTAGCTGTGTGGCCTTGGGCAAGTCATTTAACCCCAATTGCCTCAACCAAAAAAAAAAAAAAAAGGAAAAACAAAGCACTAGATAAGTATAAAGTATTATTATTAACATATACTATTTCTGCCTGTCTACCTCAGAAGTTTAAGAATTAATGTCTTATAGAAAACTAACCCCTCCCACTAGTTTTCTGGACCCCAATCTATTCTGTTACTAAGCGTCCTTTTCCTCTCTCATTTGAACTTCTCACTCCTCCTATTGCTGTGCCTTTTAAATACCCACATCTTTCCTATAAGGGTCATCCTAACAACTCATTCCCGTTTCTTCTCTCAGTCTAGGAGCTACAACAACAAAAGCAAGCCCTCCCCCCAAAGCCTGGGTTCCCGGTCCTACCCCACTCCCCTCGAGCCTGGCAGGAGCCTTGCTTCTTGATACCCTGCGCTCTTCCTTCCATCACACATTCTGTATACTGCATTCTGGATTTTCATTACCCACACAGTACTACACTCGGAGCATGAAGATGCGATTCTAGTCCTGGTTCTGACACTCGCAGCATGATCCTAGATCAGTTTCTTAAATTCTGAGCCTCAGCTTTTTTATCTAAAGAATGAGCAGTTTGGCCTGCCCTAGATGACCTCTAAAGTCCCTTCCAGCTCTAAACCCAAGTACTTATGATGCTATTCACCTGCAGCTCAGTGGGGGAGCCCAAGGGATCAGGTAGTAAGGATAACTCCAGACCCAGCAATGGCGCTAAGGAATTAGTTATGTCCATCTACTGGTCATTGAAAGACCTTAGTTTTCTTCCATACTCTGTAATTTAATGGTAACAATATGTGCTCAAACGTTTCTTTGACTAAAGAGGATATTCAACAATACAAGAGAAAAGGAGGAATAGTTTAGATAAAATTGGACAAAAGCCCTAAAATTATTCACTAGTATAACCATTTCTCAAAATCTTAATCTAAGCAGATTCACTAGATATGGTCTGTTGTTAAGCCATTTTTCCAATTGTGTCTGACTCTCCATGACCCCATTTAGGGTATCCTTGGCAGAGATACTGGAGTGGTTGGCCATTGCCTTCTGTAGCTCATTTTACTGATGAAGAACTAAAGAAAATGGTTAAATGACTTGCCCGGGGTCACACAGCAAGTAAGTGTCAAGAGGCCAGATTTAACTCACAAAGATGAGTCTTCCTGACCTGAGGCCCAAGCAATCTATCCACTTTGCCACCTAGTTGCCCAAATATGGCCTAAGGATAACAAATATTTTGTCCACAGAAATTCTCAAAAAGCAGATAATCATAGAGAGGTTTTGAAGATAATGGAGGGAGTACTCACAGCAATGAAATCACAGATTCTTAAAGTATTTTACTATATGGCTATTTCTTATTCACCTATTAAAATACAGAGTGAGAATGAAAACCAACAGATCATCTGCAAAATTTATTCATTTATTATTTTCAGCTACCTCCCCCACCAAATATATAATGTCAATCTAATGCCAAAGATAAACCACAAAGAGTTTTGAGAAGGGGATTAAGCATTAAGGTAGCAGGTAGGATGCAATTAAATTCTACAGAAACGCCAAATGCAGTACCACTTCATTATCAGCAGCAATTCCAGGTTTTTCTTTTCTATGATCCCACTTGCTACACTTGGAAAAAGCTTTATAACCCAATGAATGCTTGGTAGTCCCATTTATAACATTGTTCTCCAAGGAGAATTCTCATTTGTTTTCAATAGCCTAAGGCTGGTGTCCCTAACTTAAAGCCAACGTACTACAACTATTCCAACTGATGAAAGAAGCAATAATTGCTTAAAAACAGAAGCTTATTAACTTGGGTTTAAAACCTTATTAAACCAAATCCTCACTGTCAACGTAGAACAGCAGTTCTCAAAATTTTTGGTCTCAAAGACAGATCCTTTTATCCCCTTAAAAATTATTGAGCCCCTCCCCCCCAAAAGCTTTTGTTTATGGGGTTACATTTATCAATATTTACTTTATTCAGAGTTAAAACATCTTAGTATTATAGTTTCGACCTCATAGACTCCCTGAAGCCCCAGAGGTCCTCCAACCACACTGAGAACTGGTGAAATAGAAAGTATGATTCGATTATCAGAGCTGGAAAAGACATTAGAGATCATCTCTCCAGCAGTTCAACCACCCACATTTTTACAGCACAGCACTTAGAAAGAACACTATAAGGTAAAGAGCACACTGGTCTTTGAGTCAGCAGAGCTGGCTTTGAGCCCCAACTCTGACACTAGCTGCGTGACACTGGGTGAATCACAATCGCTAAGCCTCGGTTTTCTTCACCTGAATCACCATGTACTTCATAGGGTTGTTTTCAGGGAATCACTTTATAACCTCAAAAAGGGAGACAGGTAGATAGGTGATTAGATAGATAGACAGACAGACATGGAGCATAGGGGAGGGTAGGTAGTTGATAGACAGATAGATATTTGAGACTGCATTGGGGAAAAAAGTATGATTTCACTGGAAGGGAATTTCTAGTATGGGGATTCTCTCCAACTTCAATTGGGTCATCTATGACTTAGTGAGTAAGTCCCTGGAAATTCATAAGGCACCTAGAGGCCAAGTCACTGGACCACGAAATCTCAAGGTGAGATTTAAGGTCGGGTCTTCCTGACTCTAACTCCAACACTCTTACCAATACCAACACATTGTATAATTAGATAGGATGTATAAAATAGATTTCACAAAAACAGATTCAATAAAATACATGATAGAACAACCATAACTTTTCCAGCTTAAATATATGACTTTTGGTGTGCTAGAAAGAGCACTGGATTTGTGGTCTGAGAACTTCCACTGGAATCCCAGTTCTGCTACTACTTGTGTGACCTTGGACAAGTCATTTACACTGTCTGAGCCTCGGTTTGCTTAGATGTAAAATGAGGCAGTTGGACTGGATAAACTCTAGGATCCCTTCTAGTTCTAAATCGCTTGAATTTGTGAAATATGAGAGAGGGATCTCTTTCCACATCTTCCCTTTCTCTCCTCCCTTCCCAACCCTGCAGCCCATGCCCTCAGAAGGCCTTCCGGGTCCCTGGCCCGGTTCCTACACTTTCCCTAAAACCAGCCCCGTCGCCCCCGGCTTTGCCCTCCCACCCTCCGGTCCACTCGCCCCTTCCTGCCCTGGGCCTTGGCCATCCTGAGTCAGGTCTTCGCCAGCCGGGCTCACCCCTTGCCACGCACCTGGCTGCCCTCCGCCCCACAATGCCTCTACTTCCGGTGGGGTAAATGAGTGCCTCTTCTCCGCTCTCCGCCTCCGGTACCACGTGGCCTAAAGCCTCGGTAGCCTTTGCTATTGGCCTTCACCCGCCAAATCTGCCCCTCTCCATTGGCTCCTACTAACCAATCCGCACCCTTCCCCTGGCCCTCGTCCACCAATCGACGCCTCTCCGTTGGCCTTCTCGGCCTGATGCATCTCCTGTAGAAGCCCCCGAGCCACAGAGTTTTGAAAGGGGTGGAGCTTGGGTACCAGCTTGTTCACCTGGGCCCTGAGGTTGCTGCGTGGGTGTTCCATCCCCGGGATGCAGCAAGCCTGCTACAGCTGTGCTGACTTCTCCGCAATATTATCAGAGAATCACAGGATTAGAAAGAACCTCAAAAGCCATCTAGTCCAGTCAGTCCTTGAAAAGATTCCCTCGTATAACATACCAGCCCAAAAGGACTTGAAGGCATCAAATAGAGGAGAGCCCGTTGTTTCACAAGACAAAGCATTCCACTTTCGGATAGCTTCAATATTAGGAAGTTTTTCGTTACATGAAGCCAAAAATCTGCCTCTCTGTAACAAGCCTGATCCCTCTTCCTTGTAAACAACCCTTTTAAGTACTTGCAGACAGTTGTCTTAAAATCTTAGCTTGTAGGCTTCCACCTCTTTTTTTTTTCTGTTCTCTGCATTGGTACTCCTCATACTTCATCTGCTTATATTTTGTTCCCCACTTCCACAAGAACAAAAGCCCCTTGAGGGCAAAGATTGGCTGTTGTGGGTTGGGTTTTTTTTTTAAATTAAATTCTTCATTTGAAAATGCCATGGATTGGAACGTTTTGGAGTTTTTGGTGTCTTTGATGAGGTATTCATAGGATCATAGCTGCAGAGATGGAAGGAATCATTGAAAACATCTTGTCCAATCCCTTCATTTTACAGATGAGGAAATTGAGGGCCACAGAAGTTAAATGACTTGCCTAATGTCACAGAAATAGTAGGTAGCACAGCTGGGATTATTCAATAAGAATCTGTGGGGGAAGACATTGAAAATGCACCAAAATATTCATATAGCAGTGCTTTTGTGGTAGCAAAGAACTAGAAATAAAGTAGAAGGCCATTTGGGGAATCCTCCATTTGGGGAATGGCTAAGCAATTGCGGTAAGTTAATGCAATGGAATATTACTGCCCTGTGAGAAATCACAAATCTGAGTGTAGCAGAAGCAATCAGGAAAGCTCCCTTGACTTACTCAACTGGAGCATCTCCCAAGGGTCTGGACATGCACGCTAGTTCCCAGGGACAGGTGTGTGCTCTGACTCATTACTGAAAGACTTAAACTCTGGGGTGACCAAGCAATCCTTCACAGAGTCCCTAAATGAGGAGTTCTGTAGAATGAGTATAGGAACTGTTTTCACTTTTTCTTTTTATCCTCAGCTTTTAGGATGGTACCTGGCATATAATAAGCCCTTAATAAATGCTTGTTGAAGAGGCAGCTAGGTGGCGCAGTGGATAGAGCTCCAACCTTAGTCAAGAGGACCCAAGTTCAAATTTGATCTCAGACACAAAACACGCAACACTTACTAGCTGTGTGACCCTGGGCCAAGTCACTTAACCCTGATTGCCTACCAAAATGTAAATAAATGCTTATTGATTGTTTATCAAAGATATTTTGCAACTAAACTTGGAAATGCTGCTCACTCAATAGGCTATGAGAAGAGAAAGGTTCTGCCTCTCTATTTCCCCTTCTTTTAATCCTGTCTCTTGGGACCTAGGTGGCCTCTCCTTTGGACATCCAACAAGAATGGACAGGAGATTTCTCTCCTCTTCCACCTCTTCGCCAGCAATGGTGGCCATAACTCAAGGACATGGCCACAAGAACATATATCTGGCTAGGTGAGCCTGAGACTGGACCTCAATCCCCTGGTTGCTTCGTCTATTTTGTGTCTTTTTCTCTCTCTGAGTCCAGGTCACCAAACTGCAACCCTAGAAATGGACAATTCCCCTCATGAGTTCATGAGGCACTAAATTTGTGCCAGCTGCCCAGCAGGAATGCTCAGAAGAGGTAATGACTACTACAAGAAAGTTGACAAAGAAAGCCCAAGGCATACCCTGACTGGCTAGAAGACCTGGATCTTGTGAGTTGCTTGGAAGGTATAGATCCTAAGTGAATGCTAAAATATATGTTCATCAATCCTACAAAGTTGCCTTTACCTCTCTTTACCTGGATTGTTGTTTTATGTTTTAATTATTTGTTAAATCTTTTGGGTGTAAATGTTTCTTTTGTAGGGTAGGAAATAAATAGCTGTCCTGTACCTAATATCTACTCTATATGTTGAGTATCTTTTATAGAAGTGACCCTGTTAATTGATTTTAGAGAAAAACATATTTAAGCTTTGATTTAGATATATGCCATACTTGAGCTTTGGTTAATAAATAGTTAATAATAAATGTTTATTGACTGCCTGCTTATTGACTAACTGGCTAAGATATTTTCTCTGGAGCTTTACTGTGGGGTGGGAGTATAGCAACCCAAAAATGAGGGGAAAGCCTGCCTTTTTCACCTGGGGGGATGTCAAGCTCTCCTTCTGCTACACCATATCCTATGTCAATACAGTATAGAGGTGACTCTTGGTTTTTATAGGCTGTGTCCTGGGAGCACAAGCTATTACGAGTCCTGCCCTAATGGAAAGACATCATGTACAGACTAGGATCACACCAACTGTTACCGGATTATTAATTTGAATAAAGCTTGAAGAGACCCTGGAAGTCATTTAGTACAACTCCTTGTTTTAACTGAGCAGACCGAGGTGCTGAGAGGTGAAGGGTCATACAAGTTAGGAAGAGGCAGAGACTGGATCTGAACCTAGGTCCTATTACAGCAAACTAGCTTCACAGTGTTCCAAGAGGCTAATTGCCCTAGTGTTGGTCACTAAAGCCCAAATTATATTGACCTGATGAAAACTAATTAAGATGATCCATAGAAGCATGTCGGACACTGTGATCTGAGCCAGTAAAAGAAGTATCCACACTGATGAAAGCACTCATCTTCTGATGAATGGTGGTATAGTGAAAAGAACATTATGCTAGGAACAAAATGATCTGGGATCTAGTCCCAGCCCCACCACTCCCTGGGTGATCTTAGGCAAGTTCCTTAAATTCTCTGGGCCGGTGTCCTTATTCATAAAATGTAGTAGTAATACCAGTCTCCAAGGTCCTCTCCAGTTCAGAGGCATCTAGGTAGAATAGTAGACAGCGCACTGGACCTGAAGCCAAGAAGATCTGAGTTCAAATGTGGCCTTGTGATTAGCTACAATCATCATTTTTGTTATACTGTATCATTGAAATGCTTGTTTTATTCCACGAATTAAAAAAATAAGTTTATTAGCTATAGGACTTTAAACAAGTCATTTAACTGCTATCTGCCTCAGTTTACTTATCTGAAAATGGTATAATAATAGCACCTACTTCTTAGGATTGTTTTGAGGATGAAATGAAATCATATTGGTAAAATGTTTTGCAAACTTTAAAGTGCTAGCTATTAATTTTAAGCTAGCTTAGAATGCTAGTCATTATTTTTAATAATCACCAGAAATCAGCTAACAAACATTTATTAAGTGGCTACTATCCACTATCCACGCAATATCCACTGTGTTCAGGAAGGACTAGCACTTCTGATATGAGAGCTTACTGAACCCTTTTTAGGGCTGCTCATACACCTTTGGTGCCCACTTTCACCCAATTCAACTCAAGCTGTATCATGGAAGGCCATACCCCAGTAAACCCATTTGTCAGATGAGCTAAACTAGGTTGAGGATAACTGACGGGCCTCAAACCTGTCAGTGAGGTAAGGGGATGTCTACCCCAAGCATGTGAAGACTTCCCCTGGCAGAATGGACAGATGAACACAGCCTTGAGAGCTGCTAAAGCAGGCACTGTGGAGAGCTTAGAGCTTGGTCAGACATTGAAGACATCAAGGTCATCCATTGCATCCCAGTTGTCCTGACTTTTGTCTTGCCACTTGAACTTCATTGAAGTTCTCCTGAGTTTCAGGAGGAGAGAGTGAGGCTGGAGACTTCTCAGCTCTACCTCACTTAAATCCAATTCACCAATTCAAAGTCAAGACATCACCCCATGATGTCAGTGGTCTTCTTCAAAAACAAAGGAGGAGGGGCAGCTAGGTGGTGCAGTAGATAGAGCACTGGCTCTGGAGTCAGGAGGATCTGAGTTCAAATCTGGCCTCAGACACATAACACTCACTAGCTGTGCAACCTTGGGCAAGTCACATAACCCCAATTGCCACACACACACACACACACAAAGAAGGAGCAACAAGTGTCTACTACACTAAGTGCTAGAGAAGCAAAGCAGTTGCACTTTCTCAAAAGGATCGCAAGGATATGACCAGAAAGCAATATTTGACTTTTTTTCCCACAGGTAGAAAACCTCCATGAAAACATAAAATTGGTCACAATGGGTCAACTGTCCAGCTCTTCTTGATTCCATTTTTATGGGTTTTTTGGCAAAGATACTGGAATGATTTGCCATTTCCCTCTCTAGGGTCCCCATTTTACAGTTGAGGAGACTGAAGCAAGTAGAAGTTAAGTGATTTTCCCAGAGTCACACAGGTAGTAAATGTCTGATCCTGGATTTGAACTCAGGTTCTCTTGACTCTAGACTCTACACTCTATCCACTGTACTACCTAGCTGCCCCCATAAATTCTCATTACCCTCAGGTAACTCTCTAAGACTATAAAGTTGCAGAATAGCTGTCAATATGCATTGATAGAAGGGATTTCCTCACTGGGAGTTCCCTATGCCAATGGAATCATAGCTCTAGTATGAAAATGTATAATAACAGTAAATATCTTATATTAGGTAATATAATACTATAAAGTATAATATTAAAATGTATTATTATAACTAATACTATTCATTCTTAATAAGAGGTAGCAAAATATGGTGGAAAGAGTATTGGACTTGGGGTCAGAAAAGTCCTGGATTCAAATCCCATATGGTATTAGTTGTGTGACTATGGCAAATCACTGTACTTCTCAAAGCCTCTTGCATTGTTCTAATACTAAAAGCGTCAAACCTTCTGTCCAGAAATGTAGCCTGAACCAGATTAAAATGCGATTGGGAGATATTTAACAAAATAAATAAAAACATAATGGAACATAAATAATGTTAATATTTTCTAAGTCAATAAGTGACCTGGACAATCCTTTTTGTATGATTTAGGAGCCCTATACTTGTATGATTTAGTTTCTATTTAATTTTGACACCACAGCTCTAAGCCTGTACACTATGGAGAAGAAAGTAATGTATATTTGCCAAGTACTTTACAAGAGATAAAGCACTTTCACACACATTATCTCATTTTATCCTCAGAACAATCCCATGAGATAGATAGATAGAATAAATATTATTACCAATACTTTACAGATAAGGAAATAGCTTAACTGAAATCAAGTGACTTAATTAAGGTCACATGGGCATTACAGAGGGCTTGACCAGGAAAAACTTGATTAACAAGGTACAAAGAGGAGGACTTTGTTCTGCTCTAAAGATATCTCTTTATGGAGGGGTGAAGCCAAGGTGGTGGAGTGAAAGCAGTGACTTGCTTGAGCTCTCCCCCAAACCCCTCCAAGTACCCCTCTAAACAAATTCTAAAGCAGCAGAACCCACAAAAAGACAGAGGAAAAATAATTTCCAGCCCAAGACAGCCTGGATGGTTGATTGGAAAGGCATATCTTGCCGGGCGGGGAGATAAGTTCAGTTAGGCGTGGGCGCACAGGCCGCAGTGAACCTGGAGCAGGCCTTAAAGGAACGAATCACAGGCAGCTGTGGCGGTTTCCAGACTCCTCAATCCACAAACGCCAAAAACAACTTAGAAGGTCAGTGGGAAAAGTCTGTTTTTTCAGTGAGAGAAGAGCTAGGTCAGAGCCAGTTCCTGAGCACAGAGCACAGAGCATGGTTGCCTGGGTGGTGGCTGCATCCTGAGCTTCCGGCCCACTGACTGAGGGGGAATCCAGTGGCTGATCAGAGGAGGACTGCAGGGATCTCTTTGCCAGTGCTGAGGCAGGAATCTCTTGCTTTGCCAGTGCTTGGATCTGGGTCACAGTTCTGGGTAGCGGTCCTGGGGTGAGGAGGAGCACTGACTCGGTAGAGCTTGTAGTGGCGGTGCAGAGAAAACCCTCCTCACAATTCCAAGACAGAAAAGACTGCTTGTGGCCAGTCACTCGAAGACCAGAGCACAGGCCAGGAAAAGAGTAAACACCTCGCCCCTTATCATACCACCTTGGAAGAAGTGAAAATGTATAAGTCCCTAGAAGTATCTCTGAAAACAGTTATATAAACCCCTAAAGCTTGGGACAGTACATGCTCCACATTGGAAGCAGACTTTTACCTTAACAAAGAGTTTAAAACTCAAGTAATTGGCTGGGATCATGAGCAAACCTCACAAAAAGAGTCAGACTATATTATCTTACTTTGGTGACCAAGAAGATCAAAACATACAAACAGAAGAAGACAACAAAGTCAAAGCTCTCAAATCCGAAGCCTCCAAGAAAAATATGAATCCGTTCCAGGCCTTGGAAGAGCTCAAAAGGGATTTTGAGAAGCAAGTAAGAGAAGTAGAGGAAAAATTGAGAAGAGAAATGAAAGTGATGCAAGAAAATCATGAAAAACAAGTCAACAGCTTGCTAAAGGAGACCCAAAAAAACTGAAGAAAAATAACACCTTAAAAAATAGCCTAACCCAAATGGCAAAAGAGGTCCAAAAAGCCAATGAGAAGAAGAATGCCCTAAAAAGCAAAATTGGCCAAATGGAAAAGGAAGTCCAAAAGCTTACTGAAGAAAATACTTCCTTAAAAATTAGAATAGAGCAATTGGAAGATAGTGACTTTATGAGAAATCATGACACAGTAGAACAAATCCAAAAGAATGAAAAATTAGAAAACAATGTGAAATATCTCATTGGAAAAACAACTGACCTGGAAAATAGATCCAGGAGAGAGAATTTAAAAATTATTGGACTATCTGAAAGCCATGATCAAAAAAAGACCTAGACATCATCTTTCAAGAAATTATCAAGGAAAACTGCCCTGATATTTTAGAACCAGAGGGCAAAATAGAAATTGAAAGAATCCACCGATCTCCCCTGAAAGAGATCCCCAAAGGAAAACTCCTAGGAATATTGTAGCCAAATTCCAGAGTTCCCAGGTCAAGGAGAAAATATTACAAGCAGCCAGAAAGAAACAATTCAAGTATTGTGGAAACACAATCAGGATAACACAAGATTTAGCAGCTTCTACATTAAGGGACCACAGGATATATAATATTCTGGAGGGCAAAGGAGATAGGATTACAACCAAGAATCACCTACCCAGCAAAACTGAGTATAATCCTTCAGGGGAAAAAATGGTCATTCAGTGAAATAGAGGACTTTCAAGCATTCTTGATGAAAAGACCAGAGCTGAATAGAAAATTTGACTTTCAAATACAAGACTCAAGTGGAACATGAAGAGGTAAACAGGAAAGAGAAATCATAAGAGACTTATTAAGACTGAACTGTTTACATTCCTGCATGGAAAGATGATATTTATAACTCATGAGCCCTTTGTCAGTATTGGGTAGTGGGAGGGGAAAAAATATATGTATGAATAGATAGATAGATAGATAGATAGATAGATAGATAGATAGATAGAGGGCACAAGGTGAGTTGAAGATGAAGGGGTGATATCTGAGGAATAAAATTAAGGGGTGAGAGAGGATTATACTAGGAGAAGGAGAAAGGGAGAGGTAGAATGGGGTACATTATCTCACAAAACAAACAAGAAAAGGTTCTTACAGTGGAGGGGAAACAGGGGAAGGTGAGAGGAAATGAGGGAATCTTATTCTCATAGGATTTGGCTTAAGGAGGGAATAACATACACACTCAATTGGGTATGGAAATCTGTCTTACCCTACAGGAAAATAGGGGAGGAAGGGGACAAGAGAGCAGGGGGATGATAGAGAGAAGGGCAGATTGGGAAAGAAGTAATCAGAAGGAAGTACTTTTGAAAAGGGACAGGGTCAAAAGAGAAAATAGAATAAATGGGGGGGCAGGATAGGATTAAGGGAAAATAGTTTTTCACAACAGGGCTACTATGGAAGTGTTTTGCATAACTGCACATGTATGGCCTGTATTGACTTGCTTGCTTTTTCAATGAGGGTGGGTGGGGTGGGAGGAAGGGAGAAAATTTGGAACCCAAAGTTTTAAAAACACATGTTTAAAAAAATGTTTCCACGTGCAACTGGGAAATAAGAAATACAAGAAATGAGGTACAGAAATCTATCCTGCCCTACAGGAAAATAGAAGGGGAAGGATAAGAGAAAGGCAGGGAGAGATAGAAGGGAGAGAAGACTAGGGGAAGGAGTATTCAGAATGCATGCCGTCTTGGGGTGAGGGGAGGGGAAGATGAGGTGAAAATTTGGAATTCAAAATCTTGTGGAAGTAAGTGTTGAAAACTAAAAATAAATAAATTTATATTTTAAAAAATGGGCATTTCCCAATTTCTCTAGGCTTCAGTCAAGTCAACCAACATTTGTGAAGCTCCTACTATGCGCCAGGCACCGTTTCCTTATCTGTAAAAGCAGGGTCTTGACTAAATTATGTCTGCAGTCCTTTCCAGCTCTGGATCCTATGAGCTCTAACGTCCCTTCTATACTGAGATTCTGTGATCCTAAAAGTGCTTTTAGAGGATAGTGGATAAACAGCTAGACATTGACCAGAATTCCTGGCTTCTAAGTACTACCCATTTCAATAAGGAAGTTAGAGTATTTAGAACCTATTACACTTTATCTGTACATGAGAAATACTCTTGGTCAGAGAAGTATCTGGTATAAAGGGCAGAATGAAGGGACTGCTTCATTTTTGCATTTGTGTTTCTAGCACCTAGAGCACCTGATACACAGTAGGCCTTTAATAAATGTTTATTGACTGATTATGGAAAAAAAAGATATCTCTTTATGAAAAGTATAAACATGCCTATTGTTACCACATTTGAGACTTGTCCTGGCTTTGGTAGTGTCTTGAAGTAGTATGAAGAAGAACCCTTAATCTGGGTACTATTGGCCCACTGACACCACATTGAGAACAATCTACTGAGTCAGTGGCATTGGGGAATAATTGAGTAAGCCATGGCTGGCATAGATACTTGAGTCATACCTCTGGAGTGAGGTTTTTAATAAGGAGAACAAAACACAGAGCTGGGAGAGGACAGAAAGAAACTGAGCTGAAATGGCTAGGGAAAACCTACATGAATTCTCTAAGGAACCATGTGGCCCCAGGAAAGAAGGAACCACTCACTTGACCCCAAGAGGAAAGATCTGCATGATCCCAGAGATGGCAGCTGTCAGTGGCATCAATGGAGTAAGAAGAATTTGTAACCCCGACCTCCTGGAGAGAAAAGTTCTGAGATGAAAGAAAGAGTTATTAAGCCAAGTAACCAGACACCAAGTGTGGAGGAGCAATGTGAACTTTGCCCTCAACTGTTACTTTGAGTTATGTGAACTATGCAGTCTGAGAGAGGTGTGTTGACTCTCACCTTAAGGGCTTTCCCCTTTTAGGGGACCTAAGTGTGGAAGCCTCCCAGGGTATAGAGTGTTAGGAGAAATTAATCTTAGAAGGAAAGAATTGTCTTGATGGATTATGGGTTTAATGCATATCCTTTGTGTTTTGCATTTTCTGTTGGGTATAATAAAATTTGTCCTCTATCCAAAGAAGTGTTAGTTTGAGTTCTTGCATGGGAGCAGAGGGCTCTTTTATCTTTTCCGGAAAACTCTAAATCTGAGCTGTGTTCTGATGTTCTTGGAGAGACCCTGGTTGGGGACGCAAGCCAAAAAAAGTGGATTGTAAAAAGTCTTCAGTCTTTGTAAACCCAGAGCTGGTGTTCTGGGCCATGAATTTCACTAGGAAATGAAAGAATTACACCTAGAGCTTGGGACTCTTGTTCTGTATTGCCATGCTTCTGAGAATAGCAACAAAAAAGCCTGACCTCAAGCTCCAAAGGTTAGTGGTGATTTCTCAAACAGCTGGTTTTTCTTATTACTCACAGCTCTCTCATCCTTTCATTTACCTTGATCTCCTAAACTCCCTAACTTCCTTCAAGATGCACCTCGAGCAATACTTTCTAGATGTTGTTAAGAAACTGATCCCTCCCTTCAGTTGCTAGTGTCCTTCAGCACTTTAATAATATTAATTTTGTATATTTTGCATGTATTTATTCAGTACATACATATATGTATACACACACACACACACACACACACACACACACACATACATTTACATGTTGTCTACTCAGAATGTTAAATCTCTCCAGAGCAGGATCTAACTTAGCACTTAGCACAGTGCCTGGCTCATAGTAGATAAGCACATAAAAATGCTTGTTGATTGATTGAGGCCTTGAAACTATTCATATTTTCAGACTATATCAGCATTCTGGGGTTTGATGAATAAATCTGTGTCCACCTTACCCACATCACTCATGATTTTATAGAATTCAGTCATGTTCTCTCTGTTTTTCCTTTCATCTTTCCAGACTAAAATATCTTTGTTCTTTTTAATCTGTCCTCCTACAGCATTCCTTTCTAAAGATATACTAGTGTGCCTTCCTAAATTGTAACACCTCTTGGGTATAGACCATTCCACCCACCAAAAATGCATACCAATGTGACTCCTTTAATTTTTAAGTCCTGCCAAGTCAGTGACAATGTTAAATGGAATGAAGATAAACTACATGGTATATTTAATACGTGTGTGTGATTTTAGTCAACTGTGCAAAAGATTATAAGCACTGATTATCTATTTGTGTGAGAAAATTGAATGCATGTAGACATGCATGCTGATGAATTCAGAATGTTCCTTGAAGCGAATGCCAATATTCTTGACTGTGATTTTTTATTACATATTGGAGCCTAATTCCTTTCCCATAAGAATGGACTTCCAAAATTATAGTGTAATTCACTTTCACCATGTGATGCTCAAAATTCTTCAATGGTTCCCTGTTGTCCCCATTAACTCAAATGAAACTGCTTTCTCCAAAGTTACCAGAGTTCTCTTAATTGCCAAATCTGATGCCCTTTCTTTTCCTCATCTTTGTTGAATTTCTATTGTAATTGACCCTGTTGCCCACCCTCACATCTCTGGGTGTTCATGACAACTCTTTCCTGGTTCTCCTCCTGTCTGACCACTTCTTCTCAGTCTCCTTTGCTGCCTAATCATTCATAACACATCCCCTAAATCTGGTTGTTCCCTAAGGCTGTGTGCTGGGCTATCTTCTTTCCTCTCTATACTTTCTCGGTGACTTCATCAGCTCTTAATTATCTCTATGTAGATGACTCACAGATCCATATATTCAGCATCAGTCTCTTCCATGAGCTTCTTTAGTCTTCCATCACCAGCTGCCTATTGGATATTTCAGAGTGGATGCTCCAGGAACACCCAAACTCAACATACACAAAACAAAATTCATAATCTTCCCTACGTGTGGCAGGAGCAATATTTCCTAAGAACCTGCCACATACACTGGGTCAGCTTTTTCTAAGGTTCCACCCAACACACTAGGCTAGGTTTTTCGCAATTTGCATAGGGGGTGAGGCAAAGGTTTGAAAATGAGACTGGAATAAAGGATAAAGAAGAAGAAATAGTGAAAAATGTAAGGTCCTCAAGGACAGGAAATGTTTTCATTCTTGTCTCTGTATCCTGCAGCGCATGGCTCATCAAAAGTGCCTATTAAATGCTAGTTGAATTGAATTGAACTGATGATTTCAGGGTGACAAACCTGTGTGATTAAAAGGATGATAGTTCCATTAACCAAAATAAGGAAGTTTGGAGGAAGGGAAAAATGGAGAAAGATAATGGGCTCCATTTTGGAAATGCTGAGTTTGGGCACCCTATCGGTATTCAAAAAGCAGTTAGTAGTGTGTGAAAGTTCAAGAGTTCAGGTAGAAGATTAAGGCTGGATTTATAGATTTGGGAATCATCTGTATCTGCATAGTCTTGAATTCAAATCCACAGGAGCTGATGAAATGCCCAAGAGAAAGGGTATAAATATAGGAAAGAGCATAGAAGGTCTAGGATAAAGCCTCCTAGGTCACTTCTGTTGGGGAGATGGGAAATGTGCCACAACTATGGGTAGCTGTAAGACAGATTCTTGGAGCAATTTATGCAAAGGGATGTAGTCTCAGGTAGCCTATTTCACTGTATTTTAGCTTATTTTCCTTAAGTTTAGGGACTCTTCCCCCACAACTCCAAGTCTTCATTTCTAGCACTGGCGCTGGCTTCTCTCTTCATCCAAGGTTGGATGCATTCATTCATCCGTCTATTCATTCATTCATTCATTCATTCATTCATTCAACAAACATGTATTAACTACCTGTTCTGCCTAATACACTGGACTAGGAAATTTGTAGTCATCATTGGCTGCTTTGTAAATAGTCTCTAAACAATGAAGTGGTCAATTCAGCAATTATTTCTAAACCAATGAGAGTGTTGGTCTTGCACAGATCCATACAGCATAATGATCACAGCTAATTAGTTCATTTAAATGTGTTTACTTTTCACAAGTATGTAATCACTCCAAAAATTCTCAATTTCAAAAAAGAGAATAAGGCTCTTTCATCTACAAAGGTCAATAAACAAAGCAAAGCAATTTTTCTGGGACTCTGGGAACAGAAGTATCAATTCAAGCACAATTAGTTAATTTATTTGTTCTTTTTGTTTGTATTTGGTCTTATGTGCAAATTTGTATTGATGTTTGATTGTCTGTTCTTCATATCTTAAGTGTACCGTATATCCTTGGGTTATATAACCAGGATATCACTCTTAGTCTGAATTGTCACATCATTATGATTGTGCCAACCTGGAGAGGCTGTTCACAGCAAGTTAACATACCCTTGGTATAGATGTATACAAGGGTATAATAAATACCCTTAATAAATACTAAACTAAACCAATAAAACATAAGTTCATGAAAGGTGCTAATAAATACTACGAGAAGTTTAAGAATGGAAAGATCATTTCTGTCTTGGAAGGAGGGGAGATTTAGGGAAGACTTTATAGAAAAGGTAGTATTTGACCTGGATGAGTATGAAACCATAAACAATGAAACAGATATTTATTACTGATCTAAATTAGCCCTGATTAGGCAGCTCAGTGGCACAGTGGATAGAGTGCTGAGCCTGTAGTCAGGAAGACTCATATCCCTGAGATCAAATCTGGCCTCAGACACTTACTAGCTGTGTGACCCTGGGCAAATCACTTAATCCTGTTTGCCTCAGTTTTCTCAATCTATAAAATGAGCTGGAAAAGGAAATGGCAAATCACTCCAGTATCTTTGCCAAGAAAACCCCAAACGGGGTCATGAAGAGTTGGACATGACAAATAACTGAAGAACAACAAAAGTAGCCCTGTCTATGTACCTTCAGACCATTGATTCGTCAGAGCCAATATAGGAATTGGTTTGGTTTTTTTAAGAAAGAAAAAAAATGAAAAAATATATGGCATACAATTGAAACAATTCAACTTTGAACTATTTGAACAAGTAATTGAAACTCAAAAATGGGAAATGGACAACAGAAAGGACATCAATATCAATTATGATAATTTTTCTAGAAATCTAGCCAATGTAAATTAATTGCCACAACAATAGAAAAGTACCCAGAAAACACTTCAGTTGGCAAACATATGACTTACTTGCTGGAGAGAGAAAGACAGACAGACAAAGAAAAAGATAAAGAAACAAAGAGATGGAGAGAAATGGCTGCAAAAACCAAAGACAATTCTGGGAAAGACTCAAAAAATCTTACAGGATTTGGATAGTTATGAGTGGTATTATAAAGCAGAGAGAAGCAGTGGAGGGTAAAACTAATTTAGAGAAAGCTTGGCATGATTTTTATAAACTCAGCAAAGTCATCCCAAGGGCATTCAAGGATGAAAATGAAAAGGGGACCAGAAATAGAAAAAATGGAAAAGATTTGAAAAAATCAATATAACAAACATTTCTCCATCAAGGATAGTGGCACCACCACACTTGGACCTTAACATCACAGTCACAGTTGTGCTTATGCAGGAGGTAGAAATGGCACTAAAGAAAACAGAAATGCAAAAACCAGCATGTTTGGACCAGGCATCTAGAGAGGAAGGATATCAGTGTGAGGGCACTGAGAGACTCATTATACAAGATATTTGAAGAAGAGACCAAACGCATCTAAAAAAATCTCTGACATTATTCATAATGAAAAAGGAAAAACATCAATAACTATTGACCTATGTTCTTAATCTCCCATTAATACAAAATCTTTTTATGAAAGTCATCTATACACCAACTGAGGGTATTCTTAATGAGGTATTGGAAAGGAGGTAGCAGACTTTTGCAAGCTATATTTAACAGTAGAACATTTCTTTTTGTGATTTCATAATTAACTGAAAGATTCAGAAAAGATAAGATCCCACTGTGTTTATCGATTGCTGATTACGGAAAAGCATTTGTTTCAGAAGAACAAAAATCACTTCACAGACCCTTTTACCACAAAGAGTCTCCAATCGTATATCAGAACCATTTGAAGTTCCTTGGAAAACATGATAGCAGAAATAATAACCCTGTTCATAGCCCTCTAATAACAAACATCAAGTGAGACATAGAACAGGGAAAAGTATATTTGCCAAAGGCATTTACCGCTGTGATGGAGAAAATCCGGAACAGCATCCAAGTCAAAAAGGGATTCCCTATGAAAAGGTCTTCCGAATATTCTTATTTGACAGCATCGTGGGCATCAAAGCCCAGATTATTGCAGAGGCTCCTGGAAGAAATTTATAATCACTCAAAGGAGTCTGACCTGTTCATCCACAATGGAAAGATCAAGTAGACGAAGAATGTATATTACCAAGATGTCAACATACATTTCGATGCACACACCGTAGAACTTATCTAGTAGTAATAACTGGCATAAACAGAATAGATGGGCAATAAGTGAGACCCAGAGCTGACAAGGGAAGCAGAGTGGGCTTGATTACCTTAGGGAAATTGCAAAGCTCCTTTTCTGACCCCAATATTCTTGTAAAATCAAAAGCCCATCTTTTTTATACTACCAGTATCATTATATAGTAGTAGCAAAGCATGGAATACTTGCATCCAAAGAATTAAACATAAGTAACACAGAGAGGGCAATGGAGAACTGTATAGTGGGTATAAGCAGTATTCCATTACATTCATATACCACAGTTTGTTCAGCCATTCCCCAATCGATGGTCATCCTCTCAATTTCCAATATTTTGCCACCATGAAAAGAGCTGCTTCAAATCAAGTTCCCCATTTTACAGAGGAGAAAGCCAAAGATTCAATGGGAAGGTAAAGTTGTCTTGTCCAAGGTCACACAAGTAGCAAGTAGCAGAGCCCACATCTGGACCCAGGACCCCCAGCTCCAAATCCAGCATTCCTTATATTACAGCATGATTTGTGTCAATATTCTAGTATGTGTATGAAAATCCATGTGCCCAAGGAACCATCGAATGCAAATAAGAATATTCCCACATCAACCCTGGGCCATGACTCAGAGCCCTATGGTGCCTTTTGTCTCCAAGCAGCAAGGAACTCAGGCAGAAAATTCAGTATTAATGGTTCAATAAAACATTAAGTCATGAATGTAGCCCCAGTGGTGGCTGAGTGGCAGCCTAGAATACAGATGTGCCAACTCAGGAGGGAGCATCATTCTCATTTACTCTTATCTCCTATTAGAATACTCCAGCTTGAACTCCTGGGGCTAGGTCTGAGCTCCTTTTAAGCATTTGTGGGTAAATCTGCAGAAGAAAGCGAGAGGAAAATTTTATTAAGTTCCGGCCAGTCTGTAAGAAAAAGTTCTCTATTCACTCCTGCTATAAACAATCCAAAAGATTAATGTCATTTCTTTTCCTTGGAAGAGACAATTTCATTGTCTTAGTAGACAATGATATTAACAGTCTGATATTTTACAAAACTTGTTTCTGTGTGCTTTGGGGGGAACATAGGTCACAATCCAGTCTACTGCAACCAGCTCATATGGATGCTTGATGAAAGCTATTCGATGATAATAATTGGACGATGCATAGAGCTCTGGACCTGGAATCAGGAAGACCTGAATTCAAATCCAGCCTCAGATACTTAACTAGCTGTGTAACCCTGAGCAAGTCACTTAACCCTGTTTGCCTCAGTTTACTCATCTGTAAAATGAGCTGGAGAAGGACATGGCAAAGCACTCCAGTATCTGCCAAGAAAACTGCAAGTGGAATCATGAAGAGTCAGATACAACTGAAAATGACTCAACAAAAAAATTTGATAATAGTGGTCACGGTGGTGGTGATAGATATTACTTTTCTTTTTGTCACTTATTCAATTCAATTCAGGAAACATTTGCTAAGCACATAAGAGAAGGGTACAAGCATTTATTAAGCACTGACTGTATGTCAGGCACTGTGCTAAGCACCTTTCAGATATTATCTCATTTGCTCTTCAGTATTATGATCTACATTTTACAGCTGAGGAAACTGAGGCAGACAGCAGTGAAGTGACTTGCCCAGGGTCACACAACTAATAAGTGTCTGAGGCTGCTTTAGAGATCATAAGACCTGGGTTCAAGTTTTACCTCTGTCACATATTGGTAAAAATAATTCTGCCCAATTAAGGTATGCCAAGCACTTGAAATAATCCTTGTTAAGCAACTTCAGGAATTCAGTTTGGGAGATAAAGGCTCGAATGAGGCCTGCATTTACGATCATATATTTAGATCTGGAAGGGACTTAAATATCATCCAGTTCAATCATCTCATTTTATAGATAAGGGAACTGAGACACAGAGAGGTTGAATTATTTTCCTAAAGACATACAGAAAAGTGACAGTGCTGAGATTTGAACTCAAGTCCTCTGACTTCAAATATAGTACAGTTTCTATTACACCCTATTATTGGAGTATGCTTTGCCTATAGCTGAGAATAAGGAAAGAGCAATTGAGCCATTTCTCCACTATAAAGGGACTCAGGTAAAAAGGA
Source organism: Phascolarctos cinereus (assembly GCF_003287225.1). Lineage (NCBI taxonomy): Eukaryota > Metazoa > Chordata > Mammalia > Diprotodontia > Phascolarctidae > Phascolarctos > Phascolarctos cinereus. The sequence continues at coordinate 145,538,013 of NW_027555625.1, read as the reverse complement.
GAGCATGCCACATATTCTCACCACCCCCTCCCTATACGATGCCCACCTATAAATCGCTCATGGTCTATCTCTTGGCTGAATTGATTTATGGTTAAGAAAAGGGAGCAGATCACCCTTATTTATCTCAGAATGCCTTAGGACTTGGTAATAGATCTTTGTGACTGAAGTTAGATACTTTGTATAAGGTCAATTGGTTGCTTTGCTGTTTGAAACAGTAGGCATCCTAAGTTATGATTAATGAACACTCATAGACAGCATCCATATGAATGCAAACATTACTGTATTTTGTAGACAAGAAGAGCTTCTCTACTTCCTCCCACAGTCTATTTAGCTGAGAGCTATTCTGCAAAGCATTGTCCCTCTGCTCCATTTTTTTCTATGGCCTCTGCCTTGGTGAATTGATTCCTCTTCAAAACTTCAGCTAACTATTCTGGCTGCTGGCTTCTAGATCTTTATCTCTAGTCCTGCCCTCTCCTTTTAGCACCAGAACAGTGGAACAGAAAGAATATTGAATCAGGAGTTCGAGGATTTGAGTTCAAATTCCACCAGTATGGTTTACTCATTCCATGACCCTGGACAAATCTGTGAACTCAGCCTCATTTTCCCCAGCTGTAAAATGGGGATAATAATATTTACCACTTCACAGAAGTTCTGGTGGGAAAAGTACTTTGTAAACCTTAAAGCATTATGTAAATAGTGCTCATAAATTTATGATCATTACTAGAGATTTCCACTTGGACCTGTTGTTACCTCAAATTCAATTCAATTTAATAAGCATTTGTTGAGTGCCTATCACTGTATTAAGCATTCTACTCAGCCCTTGGGGGAGGAAGAAGAAAGAAAGGAGATATAATATGTTCACAGATAAGTAAATATAGGACACATACAAAATAAATGCATAGTGATGGGGGGAGGGGCAGGATTCACTAACAACCAAGAGAATCTTGAAAGAAGTGATGCTTGAGATGAGCTTTGAAAGAAACCAAAGGTTCTAAGAGGCAGAATGAGGCAACAGGACTTTCTAGACATGGGGAACAATCTTTGCAAAGGGAAAAAGGAGTGAAATGGAATGTCATGTGCCAGAAACAGAAAACGGACCCATTTGGCAGGAACAGAGAGGGTGTGAAGTGGGGCAATATGTAAATAGACTGGAAAAATAGATTGGAATCAGATTGCCGAAGAGTTTTTATTTTATCCTAAAGTCAATGGGGAACCAATGAAACTACTCGAGCAAGGGATTAGCATGGTCATACCTATGTTCTGGGAATACAAATTTGGTTACTATGAGGAAGATGGATTAAAGAAGGGCAATACCAGAGGCAGGGAGTCCTATTCTAATAGTCCAAGGGAGAATTGATGAGGGCTGAAATAGAGTGGTTGTAGTATAAGTAGAGAGAGGAGATAGTGCAGGGGTGGTTAACCAAGGCCACATGTGGCCCTCTAGGTCCTTGGGTGTGGCCCTTCGACTGAATCCAAACTTCACAGAACAAATCCCCTTAATGAAAGGATTTGGTCTGTAAAACTTAGACTGAGTCAAACCGCCACACTCAAGGACCTAGAAGGCCACATGTGGCCTCAAGGTAGCAGGTCCCTGCCCCTGGTATAGTTAGAAAGGATATTGAGGAGGTAGAATTGATAAGACTTGGCAACTACTCAGATAAGAAAGGGAAAATGAAGAGTCAAGAATGACTCCTGGGTTTCAAATGTGGCTGATTGGAAGAGCAGTGGTACCCTCCACAGAAATAGGGAAGTTCAGAGGAAGGTTGTTAGGGGGAAAGATAATGAGTTTTGTTTTGGACATGTTGAGTTGAAGGTGTCCAGCAGGCAGTTGGAGACTTGAGCTCAGGAGAAAAATAAGAACTGGATCTGTAGCTGGCATGCTGTCCTTACAAACAAGATGGAAAATCATGGGATTCATAGAATGTAAGCTCCTTGAGGTTGCCCTCAAAACTTTCACTTTTGTCTTTGTATTCCCAGTGTCTGGCACAATGCCTTGCACATAGTAGGCATTTAATGTTTGTTGATTTGAACTTAACTGAATGATAGTACAATTAGGAGAATTTGTGATTGACTGAACAACTGTTGCTTAATTAATTGATATTAATCTAGATAGAGGCTCTGGTGCTGAGGGGGTGCTTGGGTGCTTCTACTGGGACCCTAATTCCAAGACCATATTTCTCCCTAGCTTCAGAAACACTATCCCTGGCAGCTTCTCCCCAGCCCAAGGACACTATGCCTAGCAGTTACTCATGAGTGGGTCTCAGCAACGCACTTATGTCTCTCTCTGGTTTAGTTACAAATCGCACCTGTAGGAGTTATTAGTTTGAGCTGGCTTTGTACTGGCTCATAAAGATATTCGTACCCACTGGACTATCTATACCAACTCCTACCACATTATCTGAATGTGTATCCTAGACTTAGGACACAAGTACACTTTCTATATCTATCTTGTCAAACAAGACTTTGATTGGTGGCAGACTGGACAACCCTCAGCTGGCCCTGACCGCTAGTTAACTTAGTGACATATCAGACCTAAAAATCACACCTCTCTATAGCCCCGCCTTGGGCTTTTCCTGGTGAACTCTGAGTAAAACACCTGTGCAATAGATACAAAAAGTATATGTTCCTTTAAGAACTGACCATTCCTTAGACACTCCCTAATCCCACCTTGAATCACCTAGTTAGCATATTTGGCACATGTTTTTATTATAGTTTACCCTATATAAACTTTTTTTTTTGGGGGGGGGCTAGACAATGGGGTTAAGTTACTTGCCCAGGGTCACACAGCTAGTAAGTGTCAAGTGTCTAAGGTTGGATTTAAACTCAGGTCCTCCTGACTCCAAGACCAGTGCTCTATCCACTGTGCCACCCAGCTGCCCCTACTATATAAACTTTAACTGAACCCCTCTAAAGTCGCAGGTTCCTTAAGAACTTTTACCCGCTGAAAAGTGTAACAATACATCTTTGCTAACTTGACTTAAAGAATGCTTGAGTCTGTGGATTTATTCCAGATGACTCTGTCCTGTACTTGGGTCCTTGAGGGGTCTCTGAATCCCTCAGACAACAACAGTGCCAAATACAGCATAAGAAAGATACGACTAGACAGCAGTTTTCGTTTGAAAAATATTAAACATTTTATTTGCCTGAAAGCTGAACATTCAAGTCCTCACAGATAAAAGCAAGGTTTGGGATGGGGAAGAAGCCTGACAGCCAAGTATTAAACTTCTCCAGAGAGAAAGGGATTGACCTTGTGGCCATAAGATGATATTAATCAATTCTAGGATCTTGAACTCCGTGATCATAATTTTTTGTGCTTCCAGCTTTCCTTCTGCTTCATTCCTCATGAAACTATTCTTTGTCTTTACCATGATTTTAGTCCTTTCATTCTCTCCCTGTTATCCCTGTCTACCACTCCTGCTCTGGCCTCATTTTCTTCCCTTCAATTTTGACCCTATAATTAACCAATTCTGTAAAGCACTTCCTGCCAACCTTGAATATCTTGTCTCCTTGTACTTCTGTCATTCACATCCTGCCAACCATCATGTCTGGGTTTCCCATCCCATCTGCCTCTTCTGCTCCTAGTCCTGAGCTGCTGAAAAGCATTGGAGGAAGTCCCACGATTGTGTCAACTAGGTCCAATAAAAATTCATGTTATCTAATCTCAATTCATTCCTCTGCTGCATGGTGATCCTTTTATGTTTCCCTAATTGACTATCAGGATCCTCAAAGTAGTTGGTCCAAAATTTCTCCTTTTTCCTCAAGCCTTCAGTGCCATCCACTTACCCATTCTCTCCACAACAGATAACCTTGCCTCCTGCTTTACTGAGAATATAAAGGGCATTCGTTGTTACTTCCGTTATCTTCCTTAGTCCACTCCTTTAAATATTCTTTCACACACTCCCTTTGTGCCAATCTCTGAAGAAAAGATGTCTCTTATTTTTGCCAATACTAACCCAATACTTGTGTCCTTAAGCCCATCCATTCCTTTCTGTTTCCCCAGGGAACTTGCCTCATTGATCATTCTGCCACCTCATCTTTAATCTCTCCCTGGTCACTGATTTCTTTTCTTCTCCCTATAAATATGCTCAGGTTTTCCCTAACCTTGAAGAACCTTCACTTGACACTGCTATCCTCTGAAACTATCATCCTATATCTCTGCTTTCTTTCACTATCAAAATCCTGGGAAGAATCGCTTACGTTTACTGCCTCCATTTCCTTGCTTTCCACTCACTTCTCAATCCCTTGATACCTGATTTTCAATGCTGAAACCTTGCTTCAGAGCGTAATGTTTGAAAGAAGGTTACTCATGACCCTTTAATTGCTAAATCCAGTGACTGGATCTCCGTTCTAATCCTTTTTTGACCTCCCTGAAGTTGAATTCCCTCCTTCCCAATTTCTGGAAACTTTCTCTTCCTTGGATTTTATGATACTGCTCTCTTTTGATTTTCCTCTTCTCTTTATGACTGTTCCTTCCCAGACTCCTTTGCTGGGTCATCAGCCATGTCCCACCTACTACATACACATTGGTCTTCCCCAGGGATCTGTCCTGGGCCTTCTTCTCCTTTCTCTATACACTCTTTCTCAGTGAGTTCATCAGACCCTATGAATTCAATTATCATCTCTATGAAGATAATTATCAAACATAAGAATAAAGTCCTCATGTCCCTTGTGGACCTGTCTTGCATCACAAACTGCATAATGGACAGCTCTACTTCAACACCTTACAGGCACCTCAAGCCCAATATAACCAAAATCAAATACCTTACCTTTTCCTCTAAACCAGGGGTCCTCACATTATGGCCAGAAGGCCAAAACTGGTTCACAGACTAATTTTTTTTTTAGTCCAGGGACCTAAGAATGTTTTGTTTTGTTTCATTTTGTTTTACATTTTACAACACAGCAAAACTTCATTTTAAAATGTAAAAACCATCCATAGCTCAGAGACCATACAGAAATGAATCAGCTGCATGAGCTGTAGTTTACTGACCCCTACTCCAAACTCAACCCTCCTCCTAATCTACCTAATTCTGTTAAGGATACCACCTTCTTTCTAGTCACCTAGGTTTACAATCTCAGAGTCATGTCTGACTCTTTACTTTCCCTCATGCCCCATATCCAATCAGTTGACAAATTTTGGATGAGATTTGCTTATCTAACATTGAGGAACTACTGCTAGGTTGCCAGAGAGGCTGGAGTATTGACCTTTCCCTGTCCTGGACCTAGCCATGGTTTGAACTTCATTCAGTCCTGGGGAGTCTGGCCTCTAATGAAAAGGGGTTCCCTTTTCTCAATCTCATTAGGTCAAGTCCCCCATATTAAAATAGACTTCAGAAACAACTAGTGACTCTTAAAATCTGCTGAGAAGCTAATATTTAAACCTCATCAGAACATAAAGCATAGTCATTTTATATTTCACCTAGGCTGGACACTGTCCAAATAACTTCATTACCTATTTGCTGATAAAACTGGCCACACGACCCAATCAGTTTTCTGGTGGCTGCCCCTTCTCAATGCAGTAATTTCCCCTATTGCCAGCTAGGTCTTCACTGGGACCCAAGTCCTTCAGAATTTTCCAACCCACAAGGTCACTTCCAAGGTTGAACAGGTCCGTTTCAGGGTAGTCATTTGCCTAATATCAGAAAAGAACAAACATAAAAAAGGCAAAAGTAGCCAGAGATCCTGGTGCAATAGACACTCCACGTGGAAAACACTGTTGGAGTCATCATGATGCCATGCTATGAAAGGACTCATCCTTTCACATTCCTTCACTGCAGTCACACTATGACACCTGGAGAGTGCCATAGAGCTAAGAGAGCCGCCAAAAAGAGAGAAGTAGAGCTGAATCATCAGCTCTTCTAGCTCAGCCAATTAGAGGACACTTCATCATCTCAAAGTACCACTCTTTAAGTCTTGAGTCATACTTAGCCAGAAGCAGTCTCCCTAAAGCTTCTACGTGATCTCTTGGAATTCTGAGGATACAAAGACAAAAATAAAGCTATCCTGCCCATAGGGAGCTTACATTCCATGTACATAGCAAAGTAAATACAAGATATATACAAAATAATGTCCACAGTGAGGATATTAGCAACTAAGATGACTAACCATGCTGCATGGGGAAAAGAGGGCTTCACTGCATTTCTGCTAGGTTGGAGAATCCACTTTCCTTTGCTTAACTCAGTATAAAGTCTGTAAGATCTGTGGGGCAGCTGGGCATCAGACTTGCCTGCAAAGGGCCAGCCCCCTTCCTAGGAGCCTTTTATCTCCTTGAGCCAGGAAAAGATGGGGATCTAACAGGTGGCAGTGAAGTTGATATATACCTGTCTTCCTGTAAACATCTTGTAAGAGTGTATCCACATGGTTTCTCTATTATGCTCTAAGCCCTATAGTTAAATTAATTGAGTGTGAGGCTTATTCTCATTCTTGAGATTCCAAACTCGGCTAGAGAATGCTTCTACAAAACATCTTCTTGGTGCCATCATCAGAGACAAAAGGCTGGACTGTATGGATTATTCTGACCCATCTTGGCATTGCTCATGTTATGTTAAGTTTCACAGGACGTCCCCAAATATTTGTTTGTTTGGTTCTCTAAGTTCAGTGACCAGAACTCAGTATTCCAGGTGCAGTCACACTATTGAGTTGCAAAAGAGAGAACAACATTTCTGTTATGTTCGCACTACTAGCTGCCTATTTGAAAAGTGAGCAAGTCGGACCAAATGATCCTTAGGGTCCCTCAAAGCTCTTAAGTTCCTGTATTATGAATCAATGAATATCTACCCCTCATGATGGTGACCTTTTTTGTTTTCTGTAACAACATGCTGAGTTTTTTACTTCAGGGAATAGTCAACATTCCCTCCTGTTTCCCTTTCCTGCGTCATGACAGAGACTTTAGGGCCCATCATCTTAAGAGTATAGCTTTGGCTATTTTCCCCTAAATCCTTACAGTTGCCCATCTTGAAACGTAGATATCACTTTTCTGTCCACTGATAGACCTGATGGATCTTCCTTCAGCTTATCCTCACTACCTTGGTATTTCATTAGAAATCACTTTACAGAGGAAGCAATGTGGTTTAGTGCTATACTGGAAGTTAGGAAACCCGGGTTTGAATGTAGCTTCTGCACTTATTAAGCCATGTATATCAATGGATAAATCACTGTGTTGTTGTTCAGTCATTTCAAGCATGTCTGACTCTTCATGACCCCATTTGGGTTTGGTTTTGTTTTTTTGGCAAAGATACTATAATGGTTTGCCATGTCCTTCTCCAGTTCATCTTACAGACGAGGAAACTGAAGCAAACAGGGTCAAGTGACTTGCCCAGGGTCACATTGCTAGTAAGTGTCTGAGACTGGCTGGATTTGAATTTAGTTCTTCCTGACTCCAGGCCCAGTGCTCTAACCGCTGCTCCACTCACCTGCCCTTGAACATTAAAGGACCCAGGTTCAAATCCCAGTTTTGCTACTTGTTGCCTGTGTGACTAGTCACAACCTCTCTAGGCCTCATTTTCCTCATTTGCAAAATTAAGGAGTCATAAAAGATAATCTCAAAGGTTGCTTCCAGCTTTACCATGCTGTGATCCTAGAGAGAAAGGTCAACCCCTTTAAAAATTAGATGCAAGTCTGGATGCTGAGAGCATGATGGAGAAGCTACCAAGAAGACTAGTTTATATAGATGAGAGTATGTGATCACCAAATACCCAGCTGACAAATACCTGGTGGAAGGAGGTATGTCCTTTTCCTTTGTGAGAGCAAAACTGCTTCCTTCTCATTGGAAATGAACCATCATAGAAGAATGACCATACAAAGATGTACACATGACTCTGCTTTTTCTCTCTCTCTTTCCCTCTTATCCCTCCCCTCCTTTCTCTTCTCGTCCCTTCTCCTTTCCTCTCCATCCCTGCCCCGCTCTTTCCCCCACCTCCCTTTTTGGGCTTTTGCCAATCAGTATGGAGGAAAAAGCCAGGCTGGGCCTCTCTATTCCACCCAGACACTCTCCAGCCAAGTTTAACCACTTGCCTATGTGTTCCTTGAATGTTGCTCTGGTCTCTGCCTCAAAAAGAAATGTGTTCAAAGTGTCTGGATGGCTTGTCTCAGAATCCAGGTTTCTTTGACACTGATTCCTCACATCTGTTTTCCTGACCTTCTTTGACAGAATGTGGTATTCTTAACTGAACTGTAAGCAGTTTGAAGATAGAAGTGATATCTCACAGGTCAGTATTCTCATAATAAATGCCTAGAACAGTCCTAAGCATAAAGCACAGAGCTTTGCAGATAGGAGGGACATTGCATGTGCTTCAAATGCAAACCTGGGCGAAGGCCCAGCAGATGGAGCATTGTAAATGGTGAACAGAAGGCAGGCCAGTTTGGCTAGAATGTAGAGTGTATGGTCAGTCAATCATGGACAAACAACTCCCTCCCCACCTCTGTCTCAGAGAATGCCAGACTTCCTTCAAAACTCATTTCAAGTGCCTATGGGAAGCCCATGTTGATCCCACCTGGGCATTAATGCCATCCCCATGAAAATCACTTTGTATGTTACCTTGTATTTATATTCCTGTGTACGTTTTCTCCCCAAAGAAGGCATACTCTCTGAGGGCAGGGATTGTTTTATTTCTGTTGTTGTATCCTCAGCATTTAGGAGGAGGAACGGAAGGGAACAAGCATTTATTAAGTGCTTACTATGTTCCAGGGGCAGCTAGGGGCAGTGGATAGTGCACTGGGCTTGGAATCTGGAAGACTCATCTTTATGAGTTCAAATCCAGCTTCAGATACTTACTAGCTGTGTGACCCTGAACAAGTCACTTAACCCTGTTTGCCTTAGTTTCTTCATCTGCAAAATGAGCTGGAGAAGGAAATGGCAAACCATTCCAGTATCTTTGCCAAAAAAAAAAAACTCCAAAAGGGGTCACACAGAGTTGGTCACAACTAAAGAACAACTGAACAATACTATGTTCCAGGCTCTGCGCTAAACAAATTCCCTCTGATCACATAACAACCTTGGGAGGTAAATGCTATTATTATTACCCCCATTTTACAGTTGAAGAAACTAAGGCAAACAGAGATTAAGTGACTTGCAAAGATCACACAGCTAATAAGTGTCTGAGGTGGGATGTGAACTGAGGTCTTCCTGCCCGCATTCTGTCCAGTGGACCACCTAGCTACACATTGCCTAACACATAGTAGGTACTTAAAAATGCTTATTGAATTGAATCAAATCGAATCCTGATGTCCTGCCCTGCTTTGCTACTAGCCAATTCCCAGTGGAATGAGGCAGCATCATAGCTTTACCCACATCCGAGGCTGAATTCAGTGATTAAAGATGAGCTCACCTACCCTTCCTCAGCAGCTGACTTCATCTCTTTGTGTAAACAAATTGACCAGCACCTGACTCACTGATTTGCCCTTTATGGGTGTTCCTGGACTCTGCCCGACTCCCTACCTGGAAGCTGACCCACCACTTAGCCTAGACCAAGCCCTGACTTCAGCAGGTTCCTGGCTCTCCCTCTCCTGGATCTCCACCCTTTCCCTACATGCCACTGACCATGGTCCTGGCTCTGTCCAATTATTCAGTTCCCCACTGTTTATGGATAAAACCCAGTGTCTTAAAGCACTGCAGGATAATAGGAGTGCTTTGTGGTACGAGGCTCTACCCTTGAGAACCTCGGGGAGAGACACGGTTTTTATTGTGATTCCCCAATTGTCCCTCCCTATAATTATTTGACTACTATGAGCCTAAAGCTAAACAAATCAGCACTTAGTCTTTAAAAAGCAGCTCTATCAGACTTAGCCTCTGCTGTTAAGCATTCTGCTTGCTTAGACCGGGCTTCTTGGCCTTCATCCACAGCCCACTGCTGACTCTGCTGTGACGTGACACTCATTATTTAAATACCAGGGCCCAGTGTTCCACACCAGTCCAGTTCCAGTCTTTCTGTTGGCAAGTGCTCCATCTCTCTACTGAGATCCAAGACAGCCATAGTCTAGAACCTCTCAAGGAAGCCTGGACCAACAAACCACTTATCCTAGAGTCCATTTTGGGCAGCACAGATATCATGATTTCTAAAGTCTCTGGCCATCCTGATACTTCTACTCTCAGTCAAATCAGTTCATTCTGGATTTTCTCTATCCTGATCTTCTCTTCTGTCTAAGGGGATCCACCTTTGTCAATGTGGCAGGGTTGCCCCACCGGGCTATCTTTTCCCACAAGGCTTCTTCTCCAAGCATCAGGGTAATTAGCAAGGTCTAACTCCTATCACTAGGGAGAATGATGGGCTCTAGAAAGGCAAATGCAAAGGGGACTGAGCATTTTTGTCTCAGCCCCCAAAAGACACAGTAAAAAGTGCTGAGCACATGAGGGCCACACTCCCTGAGTCCCAAGACTCTTAGAAAAGATGAATGGAATCAATTCATGCTAACCAGAGTTAGGACCTGGGATGTTTGGTTGAGAAAGGTAAGACAAAGATGCCTCACAGGGCTTTTTTGTGATATGAGGAAGGCTAGGAGTCTTGAGCAAAAAAAAAAAGCAGAAACTATTCATCTGGCTTAGAGACAGAGTGACTCTGGTCCTGCTTAAAAGAGCTACAGATGTCCCCAACAGCTCAGAAACATGTTGGCCCCAGCTATCTGATTGTAAGACAGCGGCAATATTGCCCTAAGGATGACAGAGACACAATGGGAAGCAGATGGAGGCAGCAGCAGAAAGATGGAGCCCTGAAGGGAGTGAGAGGCTGATACAGCCCAGATTGGTGGCCAAGTAATGGAGCACCAAGAGGAAAAGAGATTAGTTCAGCAGGGAACTTGGGACGAATAGAAAGGCCTGGCCATTGTGACATACCAAAGCCAGCCTTGCCCTTCTCTCATACAGTATCTGGTGTGGATTGTTGTGTAAATCTGGCAGGTTGCTCTTTCCTCATGTGAGAAGGTTTTAACCCAGGGGAGCAACGCAAGTCAGGAATGACTGAATAAGACCCTGAAGAAAGGCAGAGATCCGTTGGAACTGAGGGAAGAGTGTCAGTTGACTCTCTAGCAAACCTCAAGTTCTTTTTCCCTTCTAACACCAAGAGCAGATAAACAGTTTTACAAAAATTCATCTTAGCTACTTACAACTACCCTCTCAGCATATTTAAGTCCATGGGGTGGAGGGAGGAAGAGGAGGTGGCAAATGCCCATCAGAAAGGAGAGGGGCATCTTTTCATTCTGTATGGGCTTGAGTATGAGTCCTTTCTGTACTGTGGTGTTAAATAAAACCTATTCTATATTTTATATATAAGTACCTAGAGTGCTTGCTGGAGAAGCTGAGGGCACTCATGCTGGGGCAATGCAGCCTGAGTGGGAGACAGTCAAGCTAAACACTGAATCCTTTTCTGGAGGCCATTCTTTCTTGATATGTAGATATACAAATATATAAAATATCTTTCTCTAGATAAATATAGATATAGACCCCATATACACATACATGTACATTTACATATACACAAAATCCTCTTGATTCCCTCTCTCTCTCTCTCTCTCTCTCTCTCTCTCTCTCTCTCTTTCAAGTGACTTGCCCAGGGTCACACAGCTAATAAATGTCTGAGGCCAGATTTTCAACTCACAAAGATGAGTCTTCTTGACTTCCCACCTGGCACTCTATCCATTGTTCCACCTAGCTGTTATATGTATGCATGCATGCATGCATGTATAAGAATGTATATATGTGTATATGGGTAATACATGTGTGTGTCTGTGTATGCATACATGTATATATATTCACTTATGTATCAAGAGAATATAAATAATGTATGTACATCATTGTTTGCATGTTTTCTTCCCCATTGGATTGTGAGTGCCGTGAAGGCAGGGACTATATTTCTTTATGCCAGGCACATAAGCATTTAATAAATGCTTGTTGGCTGACTGGCTAACTGAATTTCCCCATTTCCCTGGTTAGAAATGAAAACGATTTGTGAGAGGCCTACTGAAATATACTGGGCTCTTTATCTTAGGAGGGGTCCTCCCATTAAGTGTAGAATCAGGCCTTCTGACAAGATTGTATGTCAGATACACAGCACTCTAAAAATCCATCTCAGCTATTCACATTCACACTCCCCGCATCATCGGGCCACCTGGAAGCTATTCCCCCTCCTTCTCACTCTCCCCATCTCCAACACAGCAAGGATCCATATTTCAATCCCTCAAGGATATATGGTTTTATTAGTGTGGTTACTCACTCCAAAGACTGAGATCACAACCCTTCTAGACTCAGTAAATAATCCCCAATAGTTGCAAAGGACAAAAAAATTCATCATCCCACAGAGTGAGGAGACTGAACCAAGGTGTTAGAATGGGAGAATTGAAAATAGGTAGGCACCCCACCCCCAACCCCCTTAAAAAACAACAAAGAAAAATAGCCAATAATAATTTGTTGTTGTTGAGCTCTTTCAGCTGTGTCTAAATCTGTTTCCCCATTTTGGGGATTTTCTTGGCCAAGATATTGGAGTGGTTTTCCATTTCCTTTTTCCAGCCCATTTTACAGATAAAGAAACAGGCAAATAGGGTTAGATAGCTAGTAACTGTCTGAAGCTGGATTTGAATTCAGGTCCTCCTGACTCCAGGGCTGGTGCTTTATCCACTATGCCACCTAGTTGCCCCTTCTACTCCCCTTCTATATGCTACCAGTAATGACAATAATAATAATAGCAAGCATTTTTATAACACATAAGCATGAAGTTTACAAAGTAACTTATAAATGTTAACTCTTTTGATGCTCACAACAACCCTGTATGTGATTTGCCTACTGTGCCACCTGGTTGGTGCTGTGAATAGAGTGCTGGACTTGGAGTCAGGAAGCCTTAAGTTCAAATCATGCCTTAGACACTTACTAGCTGTGTGACCTTGGGCAAGTCACTTAACTTCCGTGAACCTCAATTTCCTCATCTGTAAAATGGGGATAATAATAGCACCTATTTCATAGGGCTGTTGCGAGGATCAAATGAGTTATTTTGTACAGTGCTTTGCAAACCTTATAAAGTGCTATATAAATGCAAGCTATTATTATTAAACCACCACAAGGATATAAAAGCCAACCAAAACTTTAAGTAATGCAAAGAAGAATGTGTGGGGAAAATATTTTAGGATAACCAGATGAATTAAAGTATCAGAAGTCAGAGAGATTCCATCACACAGAATATAACCCAGGGACGAATGATCTTCTCTAACTTTAGCTAGGTTGGTCCTCAGGCAAGAGACATAGAATCTGTCCCCAGGCCCATTCCAAAATCCTTTCTAGCTTGTTGGATACACCAGAGCTTGCATGATATCTGCATGGTCTTAGAGAACCAGGGTCACAGCCCCACATCATTAGGAGACACCAGAGTAGGATTTTAGTGGATGATCCACAATCCCCCTTTTTATATGTCCGTTTAGGGACAGATGATGTAGATACTCTGAATTACTAGTTTGGCTGTGACCAACCCTCTATCTACTATCTTGTCCTACCTTGTTCCTGACCTGGCCTTGTCTTGTAGCAACATACTCCTGCAGTCTATATCAGCTTATACCCCACTTCCCAGCAGCCCATTCCCAAGGTTGAGTTCCTCTTTTAAATCATAGAATCATTGATTCAGAGCTGGAAGAGTTCTTTGAAACTACGAAATTTGATCACTTAATTTGACAGATAAAAAAATCAAGGTGCAGAAAAGTCCAGTGACTTGCCTAGGATCACAAAGCTAGTAAGAGTCTGAAGTGGGGTCAGAGCCAAAGTCTTCCTGATACCAGACACAAGACACCAGCAGCATGGAGCACCTGGAACTGAGAGACCATTGATGAGCCAGGGCAGAAATCCTTTGGGAAATCTTCCGGGGAGGGGAGGGGAGGGGGGAGAGGGAGAGGGGAAGGGCAAGAGCCAATCTCAAGACCTGCAGGTAAGAGCATATAAGGGCTTCAGGAATATAGTAACATGGACAGGGCAACTTAAGTGGGGCAGTGGATAGAGTACAGGGCCTGGAGACAGGAAGACTTAACTTCCTGAATTCAAATCAGACAATTACTAGCTATGTGACCCTAGTCAAGTCACTTAACCCTGCTTCCCTCAGTTTCCTCATCTGTAAAATGAGCTGGAGAAGGAAATGGCAAACCACTCCAGTATCTCTGCCAAGAAAACCCCAAGAAGAGTCAGAAAGGACTGAACAACAACATGGACAAATTGGGGGATATGGGATCAGAAGGAAGGGTAAATAAATACTGAAACTTTTTTTCCCCTCTTTCTCCAGGAGGAAGGGAATCCAAAGAAACATGGAAGAGAACTCCTACCTGGTCAGGAATGCTAGGAAGGCAAATAAGAACATCCTAATTACTATTTTTATAGTGCTTTTAATGTAACAAAGAGCTTTATAATATTATCTCATTTGATTCTCACCAGGTAAGGTTTTTTGGGAGTTTTTTATTTGTTTGTTCAGAACTGTGATTTCATCAATAGATGGACCTTCCAGTGAGGAAATTTCCTCTATCAATTCAGATTGTTCAGTTTTTCTTCAGCAGCTTATAGTCTTCAAGAGTTGCCTAGGTTACTAAGATTTAAGTGACATTGCCCATAGTCACCCAGCCTATGTGATATTACTATCTTCATTTTACATTTGAGGATATTAGTGAGACATTAGAAAGGTTAGGTGATTTGCCCATGGTCACACAGCTAATAGGCACCAGAGGTATAATCTGAGCCCAGGTCTCCTGATGCTGCACTATACTTTACTGGGCTGCCCATCCCTCTCATTTGCTAATAGCCCAAGCAGCGTATAGACCATTTGTGGCTGTGATGAAGAAAAGCTGTTGATAATGAATAATTTGTGAGTTGTAAACAGCCTGTTATCACGTCCCTAGTCGGTCTACAGAGTGGGTGGGTAGGGGTCAATTACACCATGGTGGTGTTAATGGCGGAGCCTGATACCAGCACAATATCCAGCTCTGGAGATCAACAGAGTAGTAATGGGCCAAGTTGTTTCAAGGTTGAAAAATCACACAAGTGACGGACCCAGGGGATTAGGCAGAATATGTTACAAGAGCTTGAAGATCAAAATTGGGTGGGGGGAGTTTTCACACTTTCGCAAGGTCAAGGGAATACCACAGAGAGAGAAACTAAAGCAGAGGCAACCATTGATTTAGCCGACAGAGAATTAGCCTGAGAGACAACGTCCTTTTATGACATTGGCGAGCTAATCATACCACCCCCTACCTGGTCAAAGCAACAGAGCTGCAGGTTCAGATTCCTACAAGGACTTTCAATTCAAAGCTGACAGAGGCTAAAGCAAAGATTTAGCTCAGAAGGATATAGCTCTAAGTTAGAGTGTTTCAGAGTAAATTCTACTTAATTCTGAAGAAAAACAGGTTAAAATTGAGGACATGGTTAGAAATTAATGAATTAGGTACTTAATTGTACCTGTAAATGTTTGTTTTTCCTTAAGTTTTGCTGTAAATGATATATCCTGTTTAAATATACCAGCTATGCTAAATGTAACATTATTTCATGTTTATGCTTATCTGTTTTAATTTTTTAAAGTCATAGTTTTAATAAAAAGCATAACGGAGTGAAAAATCATATTCTTCTCTGACCCAGGTTTCCATACCTGGGCTAAGCCTTGTTGTTCAGATCAAGGCTAAAACCAAAGCACTTCTGTTTGCTTGATGGCAGATTACCACAAAACGCAGGCATGAGAAAATCAATAGTCTCTGGACCAAAATTGCCCTGGAAAAACTAGACCTGTGCAATGACAATAAAAGGCCCATTGTCCTTTCTGGGCTCCTCTCATTCTTCCATTCCAGCCCTTGGTACACTGTCCTCTTGATAGGGAACCAATCATCTACCCTGCCATTACTCCCCATCTGCATTGCAACTTTGCCTGCCTAAGTTGTACTTGGCCTTCCGATCTGCCCTGAACTAAACATAAGCATAAACCCCCCTTTATGCATTGCACCTCTGATTATATTTGTGACCTCAGGGATTGACTGAGTTTTCTCTTTCACCCCAGTGCTTGAACATAACCTTGGCACACAGTAAACACTTAAATGCTTTTCCATTAAATTCAGAGACAAAGCCCTAGCTTACCAATATTTTTTAAGCTTACATTCTCCAGAAGCACCTGGTGGCCCAGTGGATAGATACAGAACTGGGCCTGGAATCAGGAAGCCTGAGTCCGAATCCAGCCTCAGGCACTTACTACCTATGAGAAACTGGGCAAGTCACCTAACCACTGTTTGCCTCAGTTTCCTCAACTGTGACATGGGGATAACAATAGCAACCTACCTTGCAGAGTTAATTGTGAGGATCAAATGCTAAGTGTTATTTGAGGATCAAATGAGATAATGCTTTTAAAAAGCACTTAGCATAGGTGCTATATAATTGCTTATTTCTTTCCTCCACCCCCAAGGTACTTTCTCAGACTGTTACAATAAAAAGCTTGCTGTTCCCTCCAGGAGAATAATAAATCTGTCCTCAGTCACCCAGAGAGCTTATTTCCTCTTCAGGTGTCCCCCATATTGCACAGGGCCCAAATGTAACCCATGACCCAAAGATGGAGCTGGGTCTCCCATAGAACACCAGGGCAAACAAAGATTACCTAAAAAGAATAACCCTGGCAATGCATGTGAAACAAAATTGCTTTCCCCAGTGAAAACCAATGGGTCCCCCATGGGCTTTGTTATGCTATCATTCAATAATGAAAGGTGAAAGATTTAACTCTGAGTGGGAGTCAGAAGCAACTGACCCTTTGGTAATAGAATCATAGCTTAGAGTTGGAAGGAGACTTAGAGGCTATCTGATCCAACCATCTCATTTTACAGATGAGGAAAAGGAGGTTGAAAGAGATTAAGTGACTTGGTCAAGGACCCACAGGTAGGTGGAAGCGATAGAAGTAAGTTATGAGCCCATGTCCTTTCTCTTCAAATTCTGTGTTCTTTCTTTTTTTTTCTAACTTTTATTTTATTTTCAGTCAATGGACATTTAATTTCTCTCTTGTCTACCTCCCTCCCCAATTGCTGGAGAGGAAGGAAGGAGGGAAAAGAAAATCCTTTTGACAAATATGTGTGTCCAAACAAAACAATTTCTTGCATTGGTCATGCCAAAAAATATACGGTTTGTTCTGCATCCTGGAGCTATTGCCTCTCTTTCAGGAGGCAAGTAACATGTTTCATCACTGGTCTTCGAGAATTGTGATTGGTCACTGCATTGATATCGTTTTTAAGTTTTTCAAAGTTGTTCGTCTTTACAATGTTGTTGCTATTGTATAAATTGTTTCCCTGGTTCTGCTCACTACACTCTGTATCAATTCATACAAATCTTCCCAGGTTTCCCTGAACCTTTTTTTTCTTCATTTCTTAAGTCATAATGATGTTCCATTACATTCATATCCACTGTATTTTATTTAGCCATTCCCCAACTGATAGGTACTCCCTTTGTTTGCAGTTCTTATAATACTTTTTCCAATGCACTTCCTTGTACTGCTGATGAAAGAAAAAGAGGAGTCTTGCCAGCTATAGACCTTGATCAAAATCAAAACCCACTGGCTTTCCTTTGCTTCTTTCTCATGACCCTAAGAGGCAGGAAGTTAACATGTACCACCTGAGTAAGTGATTAGCTCCTTGACTGAAAGAATTACAAAGCCTAGAATATTTATTTGCCATGCCTTGTGGGAATAATTGGGAGTACAGTCTTGAAAGAACATTTAGCCACATGTGATTTAACTATGGGACCAATGTGGTGTGGAAGCAACATGGGTCAGAAGACCTGGCTTCTCACCTGGTTCTGTGACTAACGAGCTGTAGTACCTTGGACCACTCACTTGTTCCTCACTTTTCCCATCTGTAAAATGAGGGATTTGATCTGAGTTATTAATTCTGAGTTCTAACATTCCTTGACATTTATAAGTGGCCAGGAAATGTTTATTCTTAGGACAGAGGAGAAAAAAGATGAGCAACACTTCAGGACTCTCGTAATCCAGAGAGAGGATCTGAAGATTTCCCCTAAAGATATCTCCACCCTTTCCTTCTGTCCCCTGAGTGAGGGACAGCTCCCTGGGGCTGTCCAGTAGCTTTGGGGCCTACCAGCTATCATCAGGTGGTGATGCAGAGTACAAAATTAACTGAGCCAGTCCCCCATTTCTGACCTGAGTCCCTGAGGTCTTGGTGAACTTTTTCATAAGCATATGTACATGAAATATAGAAGCCCTGGTGATTCTCAAACTTCCCATCCCTCCCAAAAGAGACAGTGGCTGATAGAGCCACCCAGTTTACACTGGTCTAGTGATAGGGCCATGGAAGTCTTCCCAATGTGATCCCGTCGCTTCTAATGTGTCCACCTCAGTGCCCGGAAATGGCAATAACAAGGAGAAAAAGGAATTCAAAACGAGACCTGCCTTTGTCCTGCCCGGCTTCTATTGCTCTTTATTTCCCAATCAAAGAGGCTGTTCGTATAGCCTCAAGGAGACTCACAGGCTCAGGGTCTGCATTGTCACCAGGGGGATTTTCCGTCCAGCCAGTGACTGACTTGGCAGGGCTTAACTTTAGTTATTATAGCACCTCTGGAAGAGAGAGATAAAGCAGAGAAGCAGCTGTTGCAATCTTGACTAAACAGGGCTCTGGTAAAGCAAGCTTGAAAATGGACTATTTAAGAGGTTGGGATGTCACAGGTTTGATTGCAGAAGTGGGTAGTGGGGGGGGATCAGTGGATTGTAGATTCTGTTTGTCAGTTGGCTAAGGGGGTCAGCATGTGTGTGTGTGTGTCTGTATCTGTGTGTGCGCGCGGGTGTGATTGAGGTGGGCTGGAAAGGGGAGGGCTGTGTGTGTGTGTGTGTGTGTGTGTGTGTGTGCATGTGCCTGTGTGTTCACGATATATATATATCAGTGTGACAGAGACACAGCATAACGGAGCCACGTAACAGAGAGAACCCAGCTACTGACAGCATTCAGGTAGGTAACTGCATGCTAACCTTAGCAAAGAGGCAAACTGCTTCTCACTCAGACCAGAGGCTCAGCATTAGAAAGGAGCTCCTCTCTCCTTAGACGTGCATCTTTCTCTTCTCTGGATGCTTTGAGCTCTTTGGGGTTTGGGACTTTGCTTTGTCCTTAGGAGAATATGCCTTCTCTCCACCCCCATCCCCTATTCCCAATCGTCTTATTGTAAATGTCTGGATTTGGATTTGAGTTTTTCATCCCAAGGGAAAGCTCTGTTCTGGATAGAGGATGGTCCAGCTTTTTCCTGGGAAATGAGGGTGGTTGATGGGCTGAGGAAAAGTTTCCTTTCCCCATGTCGGTTTCCCTTGAAATCCTAACCTGCTTCGAGATACTACAGGGCAGAGGGAAGATCAGGGATAAGGGGGTGTGTTCGGGCTTACCTTCTGGATCAGCTCTTCCATGATATTAAATTAGATTCTCTCTTTCCTTATAAATATCGTCCTTTCTGTGGTTGCTTCTTTCACTCCTTTATTTTGTACTGCTGCTAATTTTTACCAAGCTTTTAACTTGAGTTTTGAATCCTAAGGGACCACTTTTTGTTCACTTATGGAAAAGAGTGTTTCCCAGCCAGAAGTGTTAATTATGGGAGAGGGGTTGTGAAGGGCACAGGGCAAGGGAGTTGTACTCCATCTGAAAATCGTTGAGTCCAGCTGCTAGCATGCCTGCCTCCCACAAGGAATGTTTGAAGGGATGACCTTGCCTTAGTATTCCCTGAGTCATTTTGCAGTGTTTTTTTTCCTTCTTTTACCTTTCCTTGTCTCTAATTTTTCTCTCTTCAAGATAATACTACTTTCAAGAAAGTATGACATCTGAACCCTCTTCCCTTTTCTTGCCCCTCACTCCATTTCTTCTTACTCTCTGACTATCTCTTCTTCACCCTCCCTTCTTAATCTTCACCCAGTGTCTCTACCCAAAGCTTGTCTCGTATATGGGTATATGCTATCAAGCTTACATCATATACGTATTCCCAGATGGGAATTGTTTTTTTGGGGGGGGAGTCAGGATGATTTGGGGAAATGTACTATTTAAAGCAATTCACCTTGAGCTTGAATATCCTGATGCTAGGCTTAAACATCTGTGTTTGCTTTATTCTGGGAGTACATAATTGGTCCAATTATAACCAATAAAATTGTCCTGAAGATTAACAAAAGATGTGCTTTTGCTCAGCATTCATTGGTAAGACTGCCTAAACCAGAGAAAGCTGCCAGTACATACAACACCCCTACAGATCTATGTATGTACTTATATGTACATATGTGTGTATGTATGTATGTACATATGTGTGCTTTGTTTCCCATCAAAATCTCAGAGTCCTATTCTTTCCAGCTGTCTATGGGTGCCCATGCATGTCTCATTCCCTTGCAAAAGTGTCGCAGGAAATACCACTTACAAAAGAGCCAGGGACGTGAAGCATCTCAGCCTTCTTCCTTTTAGGTCTAGGACCATTTAATGAAAGTGAGCAGAGGTCACTTAACCCCCTGAGCTAAGCAGAGCCTGGTTGTAGTAAGAGAGCTACCCAAGTTACTCAAAAGGACAGGGGCTATTTTATCTGCTGCCTGTGGGGGGCACTGTGGGACAATGCCACAATCATTTCCAGTAACTATTTTTTTTTCAGAGCTGAATGGGCTGTCAGACCTTAAATTATCAACTAAGCTGAAGGCACTCAGGGATTTCGAAAATGCAGGCAAATTTGCATTGTCACTGAGGGGAGTAATTGCAAGATTAATCTCAAAACCCTGGTCTCTGTATCTTATGCTGGAAGCTGCCTGGCAGCTATTGTACATTCAATCAATCAAGTGTCTATGAGTGACTGCTATTCACCCAACTCATGGTGAGGATATAAGAGAAATATGAATCGTTGGCCCTTGTCCTCCAGGAGCTTACAATCTAGTTGGGAAGACAGCACTAACATAAGAGGAAATTTTACAATTGTACAAGAAACTACCTGAAAAATTTTGCGGGATCAGCATGGGAAACTCCTGGTGTGGAAACTCTCCACCAGATAACAATCCTTCTATTATTTGGTACATAAATCCTTGGGAGTTGACTAAGGTCCATGGAAGTTAAATGAGTTGCCCAGGAACACACAGCTGTAAGTGTCAGCATTGAAATCCAGGCTTTCCTGACTATAAGCCATCTGAGTCAAGTTGCATTGGTGTAGAGCACCAATACATAATTAAGGGTTAAGTTATATAGTACAGACACCTGATTTGATTTAGGGTAGGGATTAGGCAACTTTTGAACAGATAGGGGCCATATGTTGTGATATTCGTAGAAATAGATAAGTATATAGATATTTAATATACATATATGAAGAAACTATATTATATAAATATATATGAGAAAATTATAAACTATATGTATACTGTATACAGTATCTTTTTTAAATTGTGTAACAAATTCACAGCTTCTTATATTTTTATATTATGAAGTTCACAGTAAGAAAGAAAATTAATATATATGTACTCTTTGAACATAATTTTGGATGAGGTTGGATTACATTTTATACAATTCTTTTTATTTTGATTGATGTGGGGGATTTTCCCACCAACCTCATCTGCATCTTTTGAATATTTTTATTATTTTATTTATGTCAATTCATACAATACAATGGAAATAAAACAATTAGCTGCCTCCTAGAGGCCCTTTTTATAATTTCTGTGGGTAGAATGCCTAGGAATTAGAGATAGAGAAGTCCCTAAATGAGCGCTTCTAATCTTCCATTACCACATCAGTACAATGAGTTTATCAGATTAGCTAATTAGCACCTGGAAGGCAGCAGAGCCTGACCGTATAGGGAGGAGCTCTGCAGGGTAGGGTCGGAGGGACAGGGCGTGGAGTTGGGAGGAGTGGACAGCCACAAGCCTTGGGCTAGGGATTTCAAATGGGGGTACCTGCTAAAGAGAAGTGGCCTAAGCAGAGTCCTCAGGGGAGGCTATGTGCTTGGGGGGGGGGGGTTGGGGCTCTAGACCGGAGTCCTGTAGGTCTCTAAACCTAGTGATTCACCGTTTGTCCTTGGCCCCCTAATAGTATTAGTCCTCACGAACAAATTCATTTGTCTATTTTGGTCAAAGGGCTGCTCTTGGCTCGAGTAACAAATTGCCCTCTCGATGTTCAGAGCAGCAAGAGATCAGTATGACTGCTGTACGAGGAGGCTTCCTGGAAGAGGTGGGACCTTCATTGAGCGAAGGATGGGTGTGGAATCCCTGGTTTGCCTTCCAGGGCTTCTTAACCTGGGGTCATGAATTTGTGTGTCTTAAAATATTTTGCTAACCATATTTCAATGTAATTGTTTTTCTTTGTAATCCTATGTACTTCATTTTATGTATTTAAAAACGTTATTCTGATAAATGGTCCAAAGGCTTCTCCAGGCTGTCAAAGGAGGTACTTGATAGAAAAAAAAGGGTTAAGAGCCCATGCTTTAATCAAGCAATCAATGAACAGGAAGCATTTATAAGTATTTATTAAGCAAAAACCCTTCCACGTGTTCAACGGTGTGGGTGTAGGGAGGACGAGACAGAAAAAGACAGAGTTCTTGCCTTTAAGTGAGAGATTTTACATCCTGATGGGAAAACTATTTTGTATATTAAATTGGTATATATAAGATATATAGAGTAGATGGAAAGTAGCCTTAGAGGAGAAGGCACTAGCATCTGGGGAGAATTACCAGCTTCTACAAGAAACCCTTCCTGACTCCCCTCCTCCCACCAGTTGCTTTTGCCCTCCCTCTCAAAACTACTTTGCATTCATTTTATATGTATTCTATATATTCTTATTCATTACATGCTGTCTCCCCCACTAGAATGTATGTGCCTTGAGGGAATGGAAGAGTGAAACTCTTTGTATACCATGTGCCTGGCACATAGTAGAAGCTTAGTAAATGATTGTTACAAGGCAAGAGATAAGAGTCCTGGATCTAGAGTCAGAAAGATCTAAATTCAAATCCAACCTCGCACACTTACTGGGCCAAGACATTTAACTGCTATCTGCCTCAGTTTCCTCAATTATAAATTTTAATAATTTATATTAATAATAGTATAATAATATATAATATAAAATAATAGGATAATAATAGTAGCTACTTCCACGGGTTCTTGTGAGGATAAAATGAGATCATATTTGCAAAGCATTTAGTACAGTGCGTGATACATAGCAGGTGACAATAATAATAAAAATTATGGCTGACACACAATTGGCACTTGGGGGCCGCTAGGTGGTGCAACGGATAGAGTGCTGAGCCTGGAGTCAGGAAGACTCATCTTCCTGAGTTCAAATCTGGCAAAAGACACTTATTAGCTGTGCTACCCTGGGCAAGTTACTTAACACTGCTTGCCCCAGTTCTTCATCTGTAAAATGAGCTAGAGAAGGAAATGGCAAACTATGCCAGTATCTTTACCAAAAAAACCAAACAAACCCACTACCAAAAACAACAAATGGAATGACAAAGAATGAGACGTGACTGAACAACCGATTTGGCATTTTTAGGCTTACAATATGATTCATATATATACTTTCATTTAATAGAGCAGGATGTAGATAAATGGGAGAAGTAAGTGACTTTTAAGGTAGCCTAGACATCACGATGACAAGTATGAAGGTATGAATAAACATGCTGTTTCTAGGGTGGCAGACCTCACTGCAGCTATGCTTTATCATTCAGTTTTCCTCTCCTCTTCCTTAGGAAGTTTCTCTTCCTCAACTCACTGGGCTCTGTAAAAGCAAGTGCGCCCTCCTTCAGGATATATTCCCAGATTTCCCTATTTCTCTCTCTTATGGCCTTTGCACTTATAGGTGGCACAGTGGATAAAGTGTTCAGTTGCAGTCAACAAGACCTCAGTTCAAATCCAGCCTCAGACATTTACCAGCTGTGTGACCCTAGGAAAGTTTCTTAACCTCTGTCTGTCTGCCTCAGTTTCTTCACCTATAAAATGGGGATGATAATAGCATCTACTTCTCAGGGTTGCTGTGAGGATCAAAGAAGATGATATTTATAAAGTGCTTTGTAAACCTTAAAAAGCCTGTTTTCTTAGAGCACTTATTGATTCAGTAAACATTAATTAAAAACCTACTATGTACCAGTGTGCCAAGTGGTGGGAATACAAAATGGGACAAAAGACAGTCCCTGCCCTCAGGGAGTTTACAATCTCTTGTCATTACCTTACTAGGTTTTAACTTTTAACTAGGTCAAATCAAAGTCAACAAGAATTTTATTAGGCTCTTATTTTGTGCCAGTTATGCCAAACATTGGAGATACAAATACAAGCAGAAAGATAGACAATCCCTGCCCTCCAGGAGCCAACACTCTAAGGAGGGAGAGAGGACACCTGAAAAGGAGCTGATAATCAGGCTGGGCCCTTGTCTCATTCACCTTTGATTCTTTAGCACTTCAGCAGTTAGTAGGGCTTGAAGGCAGCATGGATTCAATACATGTTTGTTGAATTGAGGTGGGTCCCTTTTGCTCCTAAGGAGACACACAGCTGAGGACAATGTAAATCATTTGCTACAGAGACCTGGCTTAAATTGTAGGGAAATCTTGGCAAAATGGATCCTCTTGGATCTCCACTACTTGTGTCATCACTTAACAAGAAATGTTGTCCTTGGTTTCCTTAAATACCAGCCCCCAAGGGGAGCAAGATTGACTAAACAGTTAGGTGATTTCTTTGGAGTTCTCAAATCCTTAACCACAACCTCCTCACAACATTTACTTTTCAATTTTCAAGTTATTCCTGGTTATCTAGTTATTTTTAGTTCACAACAGGGCTCCTGCCTTCATCAGATCTAGGAAATGGAACCACTTTAGGGCCACCCCACCGTTACCCAGGCCTTTCTGGTAAAGTAACTGAGTTTTCCTTCTGGGCAGAGAAAGAATCCTTTCAGATGGAGAAGAATCTAAGATTATCAAGAAATACCCTCTCATTTTTATAGATGAAGAAATGGAGTAAGGTTCAGGAAGGGAAAGAACTTGTCCAAGGTCACTTAGCTATCACAGAGCTTCAGAGCTGGAAGGGACTCCAGCAGCTATCTAACCCAACTCATACCTGAATAAAATACCCTTTCTACAGCATACCTGAAAAATGCTTCTCTAGAATTTTCTTGAAGACCTTCACTGTGGGTGAATCTACCACCTACTGAGGCAACTCATTGCACTTCCAATTAGCTTTAATTGTTAGGAAGTTTTTTCCTAACATTGTACACTTCCTTTTTTTTTCTTTTCCTTTTCCTTTCTTTCTTTCTTTTTTTTTATAACTTTCAATTGTTCCCAGTTCTGTCCTCTGGAACCAAACAATCACTCAATCAACAAACATTTGTTAAGCACCTACTGTGTGCCAGGCACTGACCAAGGCCCTTGGGATGCAAAGTCAAAAGTGTATTCATCTCTGTGGCTTACATCATAAAATGCACACAAAATAAATATAAAGTAAAATGAAAGGGTGGTGGGGAGGGCAGTAGCAGCTGGGAGAATCGGGGAAGGTTTCACTCTGCAAGGTATCAGCTGAGTAGAGTTTTGAAGGAAACAAGAGGTTTTCAGAGGAGAAAATGAAGCAGGAGTACATTCCAGATTAGGAGGGTGCTCAGCACAGAAATCAGAGAGGGAATGTCATGTGTGAGAAACAGCTAGTTTGACTGAATTCTAACGTATGGGGAGGAGAAGAGTGTATAACACAATTGGAGGGTAGGGGCTAGGTTGTGAAGGGATTTAAAAACTAAACATAGGAGCTTATAGTTAATCACGGCAGCAAGCGGGAGCCATTGTAATTTGTTGAGGAGAGGAATGACATGGCCAGACTTGCATTTTAGGAAAATCACTTTGGCAGCTTATGTGGAGAATGGATTGGAAGGGGGAAAGAAGAGAGAGTTTGAAGACAGAGAGACCAGGTAGGGCGGCACAGGAATATATAGGCAAGAGATGACAAGGGTCTGAAGTAGCATGGTGGTTGTATGAATAAAAAGAAGGGCATGGATGTGAGAAATATTGTGGAGGTAGAAATGATAAAAAGTTAACAAGTGATTAGATATGTGGGGTAAGAAAGAATGAGGAATCAAAGATAGTGCCAAGGTTATGAACCTAAAGGAACATTCTCCATAAGAGCCTTCTCAATGCCTGAAGATGGTGGATCATGACCTTCCAAGTCTTCTTCTCCAGGTTAGTTCATTCAAAAAATGAAACAAAAACAAATTCAAAAATGAAACAAAAAGAGAACTCCGATGTGGAATGGCTTTTTATCATCCCACTTGCCCCCTCCAATAGGCAGTTGGCAATGTGGGAATAGAGTTCAGGAAAGAGATTTTGGCTGGAAATCTTAGTAATCTGCATAAAGGTCATAACTGAACCCACAAGAACTTGTTAGATCACCTAGAGCTGATGGAGAGAGACAAGTCTACAACAGAGCCTTAGGGCTACCCAGGATTAAGATAAATATAGGGGTCCCTAGTTTCCTTTCTTCCCAACATCCTTCCTAAAATAGGGTGCCAAAAACAGAACACAATGCCACAGATGTGGTAAAAACAGGGCAGAGTTCTTTGAGACTATCATGACCTTATTCTTGGATGGTATGCCTCTCAACGCAGCTGAGTGATCATAGATCATTTTGATACAGCACTAAGCACAGATCCCTGGGGCCCTCCACTGGAGACCTCCTTCCAAATGGGCATCAAACCAGCAATTAAGCCAGTTCCCAACCCACCGAGTTGTGCTATGGTCTAGCCCATATTTCTTCACCTTTTGCCCAAGACTAACACAAAAGATTTTTACCAAATGCTTTGCCAAAGTCTAGATCAGTAATATCTACAGCATTCCTCTGAACTACCAAGTTAGTAACCTTACCAAAATGAGAAATTAGTCATCCTGTCACATCCTACTCTTGGTAAAGCCTTGATGGCTCTTTGTGTTCACTAACAATCTCTTTATTAATCCATTCGGGAATTTTGTCACAAATGCCGTTAGCAGATTCCACCCTATTCCTTTTTTTAAAGAAATTGGGCCATTTGCCTTTCACCAAGGCTTTAGTCCGGCTCCCATTCTTCTCTGTCTTTCAGATATCACTGGCAGTGATATCACATTTTTCCAGTTCTTTCAGAATCAGAAGATGTGATTCAGCTGGGCTAGGTGACCTGAGCTCATCAATAGTAGCTGGGTACCCTATTATTGAGGGAGAGGAAGGAAATAAGCATTTATTAAGTACCTACTATTTGCCAGGAACTGTGCTAAGTGCTCTTCAGATATTATCTTATTTGATCCTCACAACCCTGGAAGGTGGGTGCTGTTATTAGCCCCATTTTGCAGACAGAGGTTAAGTGACTTGCCCATGGTCACACAGCTAGTAAATGTCTGAAGCCAAATTTGAACTCTGGTCTTCCTGACTCCAGTCCCAGAATTCTACCAACTGTGCCAACCAGCTGCCACTGTTAATCTCCTTATTTAATTTGAGCATCACCTTTCTATTTGCCACTTTGGTTCTGTCCTTTCCAGTTCAAAGATCATTCTGCTTGGAAGAGAAAGAAGCCAAATTAGAACTAAGTAGGTTTGCCACCCCACCCTGAGCCAAAGTCCTATCCTTTCCTGGATCATCTTCTTTTCCTCACTGTACTTTTTTTTTGGGGGGGGGGGGCAAGGCAATTGGGGTTAAGTGACTTGCCCAGAGTCACACAGCTAGTAAGTGTTGTGTGTATAAGGTCACATTTGAACTCAAGTCCTCTATCCACTGCACCACCTAGCTGCCCCATCACTGTAGTTTTAAGACACTTATTTTTGTTACTTTCAATTTCTCTCACCAGCCCCAGCTCATTCTGAGTTTTAGCAATCCTGACATTGTTTTTAGACTACCACATACATTGTGCTTTTGTACCTCCCTCTTTTACCCGATGTTGAGTCTGTCTTCCGTATGTGGTGGGTTTTTTTTTTTAAATTGAAGTGATTAGCCTATACAAAGGTACGAGGCAGAAGGACTAAGTTGAAAGAATAGCAACAGGCCACTTTAACTAGAAGGGAGTGAATGTGAAGTGAAAAACGTGAAATAAGCCTGGAAGGATAGTCTGAGGCACTGAAGGTAAATCAGGAAGGACTTTAAAGGCCAAGCTGAGGGGTTTGTATTTTATTCTAGAAACAAAGGGGAGTCTTTAAAGGTTCTTGAGCAGTGGAATGACAGGATCAGGCACACTTTAGGAAGATTATCTGGCCAGCTTAAGTGTAGAGGGTGGATTGGAGAGGCAAGAGACCAGAAGCTGCTGGGGCCAGGGGAAGGGGCCACTAAGAAGCTGTTGCAATAGTCCAGGTTTTGAAGAGAGGTGAAAAAGACCTGGAAGGACGGTGAGCATGTGAGTGGAAAGAAGGTGAGAGATGAGAGGGAAGTTGTGAAGGTAGAATGGGCAGAACAAGAAAACTGATTGAATGTGGTGAGGGAGGGGGAGAGGGTTAGAGAGAGGATAGTTGAGGATGATGCTGAGGTTATAAATCTGGGTGATTGAACAGGAGTAAGGGAGTTAAGAGGAGAAGGAGGAAGAAGAAGAAGAGGAGGTTAAGAGAGAAATAGAATTAGTTCTGTTTTGAAAATGTTTAAAATGTCCATAGAACATCCAGCTGAAGATTTTCAACAGGCAGTTAGTTGGTGATGTAAACCTGGGGTTTAGGACAGAGATTAGGGAAGTTTTATTTTGTTTTGGGTAGGAGCAGATATGAATTTTGTTCTGGACCAAAGAGCAGAGGGCAAGTAGTACTGCCAGTTTTTTGACACAATTGAAAACCCCTTCTTCTCCCTAAACCTGTAGTTTCATCGATGGA
Source organism: Phascolarctos cinereus (assembly GCF_003287225.1). NCBI lineage: Eukaryota > Metazoa > Chordata > Mammalia > Diprotodontia > Phascolarctidae > Phascolarctos > Phascolarctos cinereus. Next base: position 145,509,263 of record NW_027555625.1, on the reverse strand, counting down.
GGGAACTTCCAGCATAGAAATGCCATCCACAGATGCAGATCAGCCCTTCCTGTGTAACATAGCTAAGAGAATTGCCCGAGTGGCTGAAAAACTGAAATGATTTCTCCAAGATGACGAAGCTAGTATACATCAGGCAGGATAGTTCTTCTATCCACTACACCATGCTGTCGCTAAAGTTAAAAGGATAATAATAATAATATCTGACATTTATATAACATTTTAAAGTTTGCAAAGCACTTTATATGGATACAATGGATAGAACATGGGACTTGGAGTCAGGAAAGCCTGAGTTTGAATCCAGTCTCAGGCATTTATTGGCTCTGTGATCCTGAGCAAGTCACTTAACCTCTGTCTGCCTCAGTTTCCTCATCTGTAAAATGGGGATAATAATAGCATCTGCCTTACAGGATTATTGTGAGGCTCAAATGAGATAATATATGTAAAGCACTTTGCAAGCCTTAAAGGGCTATCTAAATGTTAGCTCTTATTATTGTCATCATCATTTCATTTGAGCCTCATGACAACCCTATGATACTGCAGATATTATCATCCCCATTTTACAGACTAGGAAACTGAGGCCCAGGAAGATTAAATTAATTGTGTATGGTCCCACACATTGTTAGTGGGTATCAGATCGAAATGAACCCTAAGTTTTCCTGACTTGAGTGTAGCATTCTATCTACTAAACCATGCTGCTGTATAGAAATCCATGAGCTTAACAGGCATGGAGGAAGGGGAGAGAGAAGATGTGTATAAATTAAAGAGCATTTGGAAACCAAAAACACAGCAGCAACATCATCGTAGAAGTAAATTACAGATTATTTGGAGACTTCACGAAATCATAAAATTGGAAACTGGGAAAGATGTTAGCAATAACTTCATCCATTTTAATCATTTTATAAATGCAGAACCCCAGACCCAGAAAGGTTAAGTGATTTGTCCTAGATATAGTTGATACTTTTTTCCAGTTATAAGATCGGAAGTTATAATGAGAAACTTCAGTTACACAAACATCTGCTGGTGTTCTCATCCTACTGATGGCAGAGCATGAGACAAATTCTTGTCTCATCTCACCTTGCTTTGCCTGTGGTCTCATCACTCATAAAGCAGTGAGATCAGTATAAGAATTACTTGAACTCAGGCCAACATGAAGAACTCGTTGGTGATATAAAAGTGAAAGAAGAACTTTGGGAGGGAGTGACCATGTCATCTTGGAGTTCATTACAGCAAAGGAAGGGGATGCTGGGTAGGGTTAGACTTGGACTTTCATTCACTCCACTCCACGCAGAATCTCAGAGCTAAAGACCCTCCAGGCCAATCTATGCTTGAAAAATAGAATTCCCCTCTACCTCATCCCTGTCAAGTAACTATCCAGCCCTTGTTTGAAGATCTGTAGTGAAGGGAAGTCTCCCAAGGAAGTCCATTGCACTTTTTGATTATTCTAATTAATCGGAAATTTTTCCTGATCACCAAGTCTAAATTTGTTGTATCGTTCAAGTTGTTATTCAGTCATGTTGAACTCTTTGTGACCCCATTTTGGGGTTTTCTTTGCAGAGATACTGGAGTGGTTTGCCATTTCCTTCTCCAGCTCATTTTACAAATGAGGAACTGAGGTAAACAGGGTTAAATGACTTGCCCAGGGTCACACAGCTAGTAAATATCTGAAGCCAGATTTGAACTCAGGAAGATGAGTCTTCCTGACTCCAGGCCAGGTACTCTATCCACTGTGCCACCTAATTGCCTAAGTCTAAACTGACCTCTTAACAACTTCCATCCTTGCTCCGGAGCCAAACAGAACAAGTTTATTTACCTTTCTATATAATAGCCCTTCAGATACTGGAAAATAGCCACCAGGCACCGTCTTGAGTCATCTCTTCCCCAGGCTAAACACTCAATTCCTCCAACCAGTCCTCATATGGCATATTCTCCAATCCTATCACCAGTATGATCACCTTCTTCTGGAAATGCTCCAGTATGTCTATGTCATTAGCAAAATGTGGCATTCGGATGTGAATACAGTGATCTAGACATCTCCTGACAAGGAAGGGATATGGTAGAATTATCAGCTCACTAGTAGTGAGCTGTTTCTCTTTTAGTGTAATTTAGGGAAGTAGTAGATCTCTTGGCTGCCATATCACAGTGTCAGCTCATAGTGAGTCAACTAAATCCCCCAGATATTTGTCATGCAAACCGTTGCCTAGCCACATTTCCTTCATCCTTTTAGTTTTGATTTTTTGAATCCAGCCATAGAACATCAAATGTAGCACTTTGTATTTAATCAGTCCATTGTTCTAGACCAAAGGTTCTTAATCTGGGGTCCATTAATTTTTTTAATGTGATAATTGTGTTTAAAAAAATAATGGTTTAATTTGTAATCCTGTGGATTTTATTTTATGCATTTAACATTACTCTGGGAAATGGTCCATAGGCTTCACCAGACCACCAAAAGGATCCATGACTCAAAAAAAAGCTAAGAGCTCCTGTTTCAAAACCCTGATCTTTTGGACTTTATCACATAAGAACCCTCCAAGTGTTGTGTAATTTGCAGTTTGACAATTATTCCATCTATGTTTTCATCCAAGGCAATGATCATAATGTTGGAAAAAGCATATAAAAAGCATATATCCTTGAGATACTTCACTAGAGTCCTTCCAAGTTGACATTGACCCATTAATGACAATACTTTGACATGGTTTGATCAACCAATTCCAAATTCATCTAACTATATTATCACCTGGCCTATATCCCTCCTTCTTATCAATAAGTATGCCCCAAGAAGCTTTGTTAAATGCTTGGCTGAAATCTAAGTGTACTATATTTATAATATTCTCTTGATTATACTAGTCTAATAACCCAGTTAAAAAAGAAAATACTATTTGGACATGACCTGTCCTTGGCAAAGCCATACCCGTTTTCAGAAATGACTAATGCCTTTGCAACTACTCACAAGACAACCCATAAATAATGTGTTCTATAATTTTGCCAGAAAGAGAAGTAACATTCATTGGTCTAAAGGTTATGGAAGACTCAGCCCTCTTCCCTTTTTTGAAAATTGGGGAAACATTTGTACTTCCTTAGTTCAACAACACTTCTCTCATTCTTCAAAATCTTTCAGTAACCAACAATAGTGGTTCAGCAATCTTATATGCCCATTCCTTAAGTACTGTAGGCTACAGTTTGTACAGGCTATGTGACTTGAATTCATTGAGGGTGAATAGATGCTATCTATATTCTGACTCACATTATGTTTCCACTGCCTGCTAACCATTTTTGTTCTAGTCTTCCCATTATTCATGGTTCTTGTTGGAAGAGAAGCAAAATGAGCTGAGCGCCTCATCCTTCTTTTTATAGCTCATCGTCATCATCATCATCGTCATTGTCATAGTTGCCATCATCATCATTGTAGTCGTCATCGTCATCATCCGTATCATCCCCCATCATCATCCATGACTAGCAGTCCTTTCCCTTCTTTGATGCCTTATTGCCTTCAATATACCACACACAAACAAAAACCCTGGTTGTTTGTCTTCACCTTCCCTGACAGTGTCACCTCATTCTGGGATTTACAACTTCTGACGCTATTCTTCTGTATTCATCTGGCTTACTTGCTCTTGCTTTTAACTTCTATACATGTCTCTCTCTTTTTTTATTATTTGAATTTGTAGATGAGTTCCCTGTGTGGTCACATAGGTCTCCTTAGGCACTATCTCTTTTTTGCCTCTGCATCAGAATCATTTTGCTCAAATCTTCAGAATTTCATTCTTGAGAGCTTCCCAACTGTCTTAGAGTCATTTTCCTTTTCAAAAATACTACACCATCAGATTCAAGACACTTGTGATGAAAAATGCTATCCATCCCCAGAAAAAGAACTGATGGTGTCTGAATACAGATTGAAGCTTACTTCCTTTTTGCTTGCTTTATTTTTCTTGAGGGTTTTTTTGGTCTGTTTTCTTTCACAACATGACAATTATGGAAATGTTTTGCATGCCTACACATGTATAACCTATATCAAATTGCTTGCCTTCTCAATGAGGAGGAGGTGAGAGAGGAAGGTAGAGAAGTTGGAACTCAAAGTTTAAAAAATGAATGTTAAAAATTGTTTTTACATGTAACTGGGGGAAAATAAAATACTAAATGAAAAAAAAAATTACACCACTAGATCTATGGCGTCTTTGAATCCTCTAGAATTTGCTCTCCTAGGGTAAATGTCAGAATCTGCTCATCTTTCCTCTTCTCCTCCATCATTAATGCCTGCAAAGATACGTATGTCTCCCACATCCTTAAAAGCTCTCAGTTAATCATAACATCCCCACTAGCTATTATTCAATATCTCTCCTTCCCTTGGCTAAACTTTTTGAGAAAGCCATCTATACTAGGTGACTCTGCTTCCTCTCCTCTCATTGTCTTCTAAACCCTCTTAAATTTGCCTTCTGACCTTATCTTTCAACTGAAATTGCTTTCTCCAAAGTCACCAATAGTGCACCTTAAAAAAAAACCACCCAAAGTTTATTGTGAACATTTTTAACCAATATGAAATAGTTTTGATGTCTATTGCTTTATAATATAGTTTGCAGTCGTGGATGTGTTATTCTTCCTTCATTTCTAACTTTTTTCATCATTTCTCTTGATATTCTAGATTTTTTGTTTCTCCAAATGAATTTTGTTATTATTTTCTCCGATTTTGTGAAGTATCCCTTTGACAACTTAAATGGCATCACATCAAAACTACAAGTTAGCTTTGATAATATTGTCACTTTTATAAATAAATATATTTTATTATATTGACCACTGAATATTCCTCAAGTTACTTAAGTATTCTTTATTTCTTTAAGGAGCACTTTTTAATTTAATCTAAACTCCTAAAAATTTTGGCATGTTTTTCATCATCTATCATTTTCTTTCACAAAGTTATTAACGGTTTCTATGATTTTTTCTTTGACCCATTCAGTATTGAAGATTTCACTGTTGTCTCCATTTCTCCATTTGAGTCTGTGTCTTTCGTTTGTGTTCCCTGAACTGATTACTATTTTTTTTTTGCATTATGGTTTGTAAAGCATGTGATTACTATTTCTGCTTTTTTACATTTATATGTAATATTGCTGGACCCTAATTCATGATCAATATTTGTGTAAGTTTCATGTGCTATACACACACATATGTATATATATATATATATATATGTATATACATATGTGTATATATGTTCTTAAGCAGTCCTATGTAGAAGACACCATGTCTTTTATCTCTAGTTTCTCCAGCAATTTGTTCAGTTCCATATTTTCTATTTTGTTTATCACTCTGTTAGATTTTCTAAAACTGAGAGACATCAACATCTTCTGCTATTATTGTATTACTATGTCTTCTACTTCACTAAATTTTTCCTTTATTAATTTAGATGCTAAGGCATTTGGACCATTATGTTTAATATTGAGATTGGTTTGTCGTATACTTGTTCCTTTCAGCATAATATAGTTTTCTTGCTTATCTCTATGCAATTAATTTCTGTTTTTGCTTTGTCTGATTGCAAATCTTGCTTTTTTTTGGAGATTTACCTGATGCAGAGTATTAGTATTTTGTTCCAGCTCCTCATTTTAATTCTGTGGAGAGGGTGGGTAGAGCTGAGTACTGTTGTTGCCACAGAGTGGTTGAATGAGGGCAGGGACAGTGTGTGCTAGCAAAGACTCTAGCAGCAACGAGGGGAAAAAATCATGGAGTGGATCCTAGAGCAGAAGCGTAGTGGTGCCTCCCTGCCAGACTCTGAGAATGGTAAGGGAGAGGGTGCTAAATGAGCGCCATTAGTGTTGGTGCCAGGAACATTAGGAATCAGGGACAAGCCTTCTTTGCTATCAATTCATTGAGTTATAATCTCATTAGACTTTGGGGTGTTTCAGCTTTTAGAGAGCTCTTATGCATAATTTTTATAAAAAGGAGCTTTGAGATTTCATCAGGATCAGAGAAAATGTCAAGTTCTCCATCTTTTTGTTCATGTGATGACCAATAATCTCTTAATTGAAAAATCTAATGGACTTTTCTCAGTCCTCATCCTTCTTAACTTCTCTGCAGCATTTAACACTGTTGAGAACCTTCTGCTCTCAGATACTTTCTCCTCTAAATGTTGTTATGATACTGCTCTCTCCTGCTCTTCTTCAGCAACCAATTCCTCTTTATGTGTCAGAACAGCTAATTCCCCTTATAATTTTCTCCTCCTTTTGAAGTATAGAACTCCTCTGGACTACACTCCCAAATTGCATTCATAAGATGACTACCCTAAGTTCAAGGTACTCTGTGGGTCTGCATTTCTAAACCCTAGCTCATGAGCCCCTACCAATGTGTTAACTTTTCATCAGTCAGCCAGAGAACACAATTCCCTCAAAGGAAAGGCATTTACTAAAATAGCCCAGTGAGTAACAGAACATCTACCTTAAACAGTCAGGGTACATTTTTCCACAAATGTACACCACGTCACTGGGAACAGTAGACATCCCCAGAATTCACAAGGAAAGAAACACATATATAGGGAACACATGTGGCCAAGGCAACTCTATCTCCAGTGCTGCCAGTACTTGGCCACAAGAGTCATATAAGAGAAATACTACCAAAAAAAAAAAAAGATAACTTTTGCTCCCAAGAATTATAGAAGGCAAAAAAATCTTGTGAGGACCAACAGACAATGAACTGTTTTCCTTTGTCTGTCAATACATATAATGTGTTATAAAGTATACATTGGTCTCACTTTCTCCAACAGTACAGAAAATACTGAAGGAAAGCATTTCTATTCTCTGGATTATCAGAGAGAATAAAATGTTGCTCAAAAGAATGGGAAAAAAATGCTTCAAGGAGCAAACAAAAAAAATAAAAAGAGATGGAAAAGGTAGAAGAGGACTTCTTGCCTGAGTCAGGAATTAATTTGAAGTATGGAAGAAATGTGACATAGAGAAGAATGGGAAGAAAAAGGATCAATGAATATTTGAAACTATGTAATAGATATAAGGCTTTTTCCCATAGAGGAGTGAACTAGACTATCTTGGAGGGAAAGAGATTTTTGTGCTTCCAAGAGTGATGTAGATCCACAGATTTCACCAAGTGAAAGGTTATCCAATAGTGACCAGAGGAAGAAGAGTGAAGCAGTAGTGATTCTTTGCCGAGTGACAATTAGATACTCATTGATCTGACATAAACAACTAAGATGTCAGCTATCTTCTGAGATGCAATAGAGAACTCCCCCAGATTTTTATATTGATACCCACTTCTATTGATTCATGTGGGGACCAAGAATACCACCCAAAGAATGGACACCCTGGATGCTTTCAAGCCACCAGGCCCAGTTGAACTACCTCTGAGGGTACTGAAAGATTTGGCAGGTACAATTGCTGGAACGCTATCAAGGAGTGAAGAATGACAATGACTGTTCTGATTTCTTCCCGCCCCCCCACCACCACCAGAAAAAAAAGGTGGTAGAAAACAAACTCTATAAGCTAAAGGCCAGGGATTCCTGACAAAATTATATAAGTTTTTATCAAAGGCCTGATTAATGAATAGTGATCATAAAGAGCCAGCATGGCTTCCTCAAGAGTAGATTATACCAAACTAACTTTATTTTATTTTCGTGATAGGTTTACTAAACCAATAGAACAAGGACATGCAGTCAATACACTTTACCAATATTTTATCCAAGCATTTAACAAAGTATCTCATGTTATTCCTGTGGATAAACCAGAGAGGTGTGGACCATATATACTATAGTAAGTTTAGGTGTATTCAGAGCTAATTGAGTAGCTGGACTAAAACCAAACAGTAATTATTACTTCAATGACAACTTAGAAAGAGGTGTGTAGTGGAGTGCCCCAGGGATTTTTACCTGGCCTTGTACCATTTAACATTTTTATAAATGACTTGGACAAAAGTATATATGGCTTGCTTGACAAATTTACAGCTGACGTAGAACGAGGACAGATAACTAACACACTAAATGATGAGTTCAGTGTCCAAAGATCTCCACAGGTTACAGTGTTAGTCCTACTCCATTAAAATGAAAATTAATAGGGATAAATATCAAGTCTTACTCTTGGATTAAAAAAATCAACTTCTCATGTACGAGATGGCAGAGACGTGGATAGGTGGCAGTTTTTCTGAAAAAGACTTGGGGCTTTCAGAGGGCTAAAAACTCATTCTGCATCAGTAACATAGCATGGCAGCCAAAAAAAAAGGTTAAGTTGATAGTCAAAGGCTGAACTAAGGGAGGCAGAATGTCTACGACATTACTTAGAAAGCATCCAGAGGAATCTGACCAGGAGGGCAAAAGGCCTCAAGGTTATGCCATATGAGGATCTGTTAAAAGAATTGGGCATGTTTAGACTGAAGGAGATAAAATTTAGAGGGATCAACATAGGTGCTATCAAGGGTTTGAAGTGCTGTCCATGTAGAAGAGCAATTAGACTTGTTCTGCTTGGCCCTACATGGCAGAACCAGGGAGCAATAAATCACTCAACAAACATTCATTAAGTACCAGCTATGTGCTAGAGACAAAAGTACAAAAAAAGAACTAATCCTTCCTTTCAAAAAATTATATCACGGAAAATAACAGACGTGGTTTGGTCAGGTGAGAACTATTTATTAAGCATTTACTAAGTGTTAGGCACTGTGCCAAGCACTAGGAATACAAATACAAGCACCAGAAAGACCCTGCCCTCAAGGAGCTTCTATTTTAATAGTAGAAGAAAACATACAAAACTGAAAAGGGAATGTGGGAGGAAAGTAGCATGGTGAAGTACAGAGAATCAGAAGCAAGTTCTGTCAGGCTGGGCACTTCCCCAAAATGGTGGTTGCAGAAGGAACTCATGAATGGGAGACCAGGGCAGCATGGCAGAAGGATGTTCTAGGGTAACAAGGAAGCCAGGGAATGATAGAGAAGTCTTGGAGAGTAGAAGCTGGAGAGGGGCAGAATTAGAAGTAACATAAGGAAAAGCTTCCTATTAGTTGAAAGCTATGCCGAAAAGAAATAGGCTGCCTTGAGGGGTGATTGGCTTCCTCCCTTACCAGAGACCTTCAACACAAGGTTGGACAAAAAAATGATCAGACAGATGTATTGTCAAAGATACACTCATTTATATATGGGTTGGACTAGATGGGATCTGAGGTCCTTCCTCATTCTGAAGTTCTGTTTGTTACCAATGTGCCTGAGCAGGGAAATCTCTGATGAGCTCATGTCTTAAAAGAACATTTGTAAAAGATGGAAACAAGGGCACCTAGCCAAGGACAAATACTAAAGAGTGTCACCAACCAGTCAGAATAGTGTCTGGCACGAGTCCAGAATGAAATGAGGTTTATGAGGAGGGGGAAAGGACAACAAAAAAGGCTATGTTCTAGGCAAACAAAGAAGAAAAAAGGATAGAAATACAAGACTTCTGTGAAAAAATGAAAAATAAAAAAGGCAGAATCAGAAGAATGGAGTACATGCTAACTAAGATCACAGGAGGGGACAAGTAGAATGAGAATGAATAGAGAAATAATCCTGAGAAAGTGATTGAAAAATTATGATGCTTTATACACTTAAATAATTTAAATATAAAGGATTAGTTGGTTATGCTAGTGTCCAATAATTAGATTTTAATTAAATATTTATTTTATTTTAAGGGGAAGAATTAAGTTCATTCTTTAGGAAAGGTTGGATAATGTAAACAGATGACAAAAATAAGGTAAAACTGTTCCATTTCTATCTTGCTTTGTTTTCCCAAATAAGGTGAGTTATCTCCAGGCTGAAAACAGTAGAATGGAAAAATCCCCAAAAAGAGAATTGAAGCTCAAGAGGAGGCATTATAGTGCAACGGAGAGAGTGTGGGATTTGAAGTCAAAGGAGCTGGGTTCAAATCCTGATTACTACCTGTACAACCTTTAGCAGGGGGCGGATAGACAGCACAGTGGATAGAGCATGGGCCCTGGAATCAGGAGGACCTGAATGCAAATCTGGCCTCAGATACTTACTAGCCATGTGACCCTGAGCAAGTCACTTAATCTTGTTTGCCTCAGTTTCCTCATCTGTAAAATGGGCTGGAGAAGGAAATGACAAACCACTCCAGTATCTTTGTCAAGAAAACCCCAAATGGGGTCACAAAACACTGGACGCAACTCAATAACAGCAAACCTTTAGCAACTCGCTTAATCTCTCTAACTTCAATAACCCTACCTGCAGAATGAGGGAGTTGAATGAGATGCTCTCAAAGGTTCCTTCTAGCTCTGAATCCATAAGCTATAATTCTATTATAGAGGCTCACTTTGTGAAGTTCTGTTTAATATTATCTATTATTACTATTGGGTGGCATGTATATCTAAGATTACTTCCAACTCTGTGATTCTGTGATTAAACACCAGGATAATGATGTGTTGTCCTGTTTTTCCTATATGAAAACAATAGTACTGTGCTTTGAATTCTTTCCCCAGTAGTGTTAGATTTGGGCTGGGTCATTCATATGCTCTTTTCTGATTTCCCACTATAATTAAAAGCATGCTTTTAAGATTGACCAGGATTAAGGATCTGGTATAAATTGTGATCAAGGAAAGGGATGTGTGTGTGTGTGTGTGTGTGTGTGTGTGTGTGTGTGTGTGTGTGTGTGTCCCGTGTCCTTGTGTCTGTGTGTGTTCATGCTCTCCCACTCTAGGATGCTTACTGGTCTGTGTGGAGATGAAACACTTATCTTTGATTCTAGTTCTAGCATGTTTTAACCACTCAGGCTAACCAACCTAGCTTTATTTTGGAATAATCCCAATAGACATACCCCTAATAATTTCCTTAAGCATGAAAGGGCAGTCAGGCTGGATTTAAAACAATCACATTTGGCATTATTCAACACTCTCTTGAAAGGAGAATCTGAACAGTTCTATCAGCCTCTTCCTCTTCCAAGGCATTTCCAGGGGTGTGCTGGAACTACCTCATTTTGGCTAAGGAGCCCACTGTTAAATTTTCCCATGTGAACATTTACACTTCAGAAATTGGCTAACACTGAAAATCAGGGCTTGATTGTTTTGGTGATTATTTAGAGTCTAGATTTCAGAAAATGTTGGCAAAAATAATGTAATGTAATACAAATAATGTAGATTACATGTAGATTACACTTAATGTAGATTAACTTAAAAGTGTATTGTGGTTTTCAGAGAGCCAGTTGTTAAACATTTGCCAGCACATCTGCATTTCACCTCATCCTTCCTGTGTGTTAAGAATCCTTAGTCCAGATGCTTTCCCCACTAAACTGCCCTACCTTTGCCTTTCAGTGGCTCCCCTCCTGCCTCCAACATCATGAAAACTCTGCTCTATGACCTCCTGTTGCTGGGTCTGTTCTCCAACGTTTTCAGCGACTGTCAGAAGGATTGTTGGACATGCAGAGAGAAGCTTCACCCGTCCTGGGACAGCTTCAGTATTGATGTAAGCAAGATCCCGCCTAGGTACTCTTGAACCCCTGCAAAGAGTACTGTGTTCCTTTTTCTTGCCACCTTCAATTCAGGAGAGGCCTCTAATTTGCACGCACATGTACATTAGAATATCTCCATAGGCCTATTTTCATCGTGCTTAACCTCCTCAAATCTTAGCTTTTTAGTTTAATGTAACATAAATTGATTTTGACAAAGTTAATTTTTATAGTAATGCCTTTCTCAGCTGATCCCACCAAATAACAAATAGATTTGCTCCTTTACCAGCACTGTATTTTAATTTTTAATTGATTCAGTTTGATGAATATTATTAAGCACCCAGTACGTGGAAGGCCCTGTGCCAAGCCCTAGGAAGGAAAAATTGGATAAGGCCCGATCCTTGGCCTCAGGGAGCTTACCATTTTGTAGGGGAGAAAAGGCAGGTATGAAGATAAAAAGGATGTAAATTAGAATATGCCAAGTGTGTGCTATAGGGCAGCTAACTGCATAGTGGATAGAGTGCCAGCCTGGGATCAGGAAGACTCTTCTTTCTGAGTTCAAATCTGGCCGCAGATGCTTACTAGCTGTATGACCCTGGGCAAGTCGTTTAACCCTGTTTGCCTCAGTTTCCTCATCTGTAAAATGAGCTGCAGAAGGAAGTGGCAAATCATTCCAGTATCTTTGGCAAGAAAACCCCAAATAAGGTCACAAAGGTCGAACATGACTGTTCGACCACAGATACAAAGTGTGTACAATAAGGACAAAGAAAAGGCTACAATAAGGAAGATACTAATTTCAGCTGAGAGAATCAAGGAAAGCTTCAAGGAGTATCCTAGGATCCTTGATGGAAAGCTAGACAAGACCTAGGAGGTCATCTAGTTCAACCCTGTCCTTTTACAGAAGAGGACAGAAGGACCAGAGAGGTTAAGCCCAAGGTCAAACAGGTACTAAACCCAGCATTGGAATTCGAACCCAGGTCTTCTGACTTCAGACCCAGCATTCTTTCCACTGTACCGTGCCATCTCCCCCTTCTTATATAAGATGTTACATCTCAAACCTCTCAGGATGTTTTAAATGCCCACACTATTAAATACGTAGTATTAATTAATAAGCGGCTAGGTGGTACAGTAGACAGAGCACTGGACCTGGAGTCAGGAGGATTTGAGTTCAAGTTTCACCTTCGACACTTACCAGCTGTGCAACCATGGACAAGTCATTTAACTTCTGTCCACCTCAATTTCCTCATCTGTAAAATGGGAATCATAGTGATAACTCTCAAAGTTGCTGTGAAGATAAAATGAGATAATATTATATATATATGTATATATACATATATATGCATATGTATACATGCATGCATATAAATTAATATAATTTGTAATATATATTGAAAGCAAACACATTACTGAAATGGATCTAGGCCTGACATTCAATTCTGCCCTTATTGCTGCCCTGCCAACCTCCCCATCATGCTCTGACCCTTGCTCTCCACTTAAGACTTCTGGTCAGTGCAGAAGTCAGCAGAGCAGGGATGCTGTCGTCATAACTCAGAAGGGCAGAATCTGTGGTCCGTCAGGGATTCAATGTACCAAACATGTACTCAAGACCACCCATACTGCTGACCCTTGCTTGATTAGCTGACTGACATGGAACAGGGCCAGATAACACTTAGGCATGATTGAAAGGGATAGTTGAATATAGTTTGGGGATATTATGAAGGGGCAGACCCAGCCTCAGGTGTTTGGATTTCGCCCCACTTTTGGAAAGCTTCCTCATAGCCCCTCGGGGACCTGGCTGGTGGCAAAGCCAAGTAACTTCGGTTTTTGTTCCGGGCAGCCCACTGGCCCCCAAAGCACCCTCCCCATGTCAAGTCCTACCCTGCTTTCCTTTTCAGACACCCAAGCCCTGAAGGGGTCACTAGCACATACTTTTGAAGTGCCCCAGCGGAAAATGGTGATAGACCCAGAGCTTTATCATCTGAGAGTCCTGTCTCAAAGGCGCTGGGACCTGGGCTGCCCTGACCTGAGGGCCTACTGGATAGTCTAACCCACCCTCCATCAAGGAGCCTAGAATAGAAGCCAATAATAGCCTAGACTAGATAATTAGAGACCACAGAATGAGACCTGAAAAGAATCTTAGAGACCTTGTCCAGCTCCTTCATTCTATATATGAGAAAACGAAGTCCTGAGAGGTCACATAGATGTTAGTGACAGAGCTGGAACTAGAACCCAGATCTAGAACCCAGATCTAGAACCCAGATCTCTGGGATCCTAGTCCTGTGCTCTTTCTGCCACACTGAGAGCCTATAGGAACAACTAAAAATTAAGGAGGTAAAAGAAATCAGCTGGGACCAGGAGGGCTTAGGAAACTGAGCTAGGTAGGTTCTGAAGTGAGATGGGGGATATTACTTTCAGGAATGCCTTTTTACTCTGAACATGTATAGGAAAGATATTTGCTATCACTTCTTTTCCACCAACAATTATGGTGGAAACAACAAGACAGTGTAGCGTAGTGGTTACTGAGTTTGGATTGCTATACTGGCTCCGTCTGCTCTGTGACCTTGAGCAAGTCAACCTTTCTGGCCTCAGTTCTCTGTAAAAGGGCAGGAAGGATGAAACTAATGAACTCTGATGTTCCTCCCATCTCTAAACCTATGATCCTAAAACTAATGTGCATAAACGATGCCTGATATTACATAGGACACACAAGAGGAATAGGGACTGGAGCTAGGATTTCATTGGAATGGAGAGCTTCCAGATGAGGAAACTCTTTACCAATTCAGATGAGAAAAGTCACTGCTATTTGTACTCTTAGAAATTGCCAAAAGCACTAAGAGGTTAAGTGACTTGCCCAGGGTCACACACTCAGTGTGTCTCAGAGACCATACCTGAATCCAGGTCTTCCTGGTTTTGAGACCAAGCTGCCTCTCTAGGTGAATACACTCTACATCAAAATACAGAGAAATTGAAAGATCCAAGGACAACTAGTTATCTTAAAGAACAGCTAGGTGGTGCAGTGATAGAGCACTGGAGCTCAGCATCAGTAAGACTCATCTTTCTGAGTTCAAATCCAGCCTCAGATACTTCCTAGCTGTGTGACTCTGGGCAAGTCACTTGCCCTTGTTTGCCTCAGTTTCCTCATCTGTCAAAAGGGCTAGAGAGGGAAATGGCAAACCACTCCAGTATCTCTGCCAAGAAAACCCCAAAATGGGCCCATAAAGAGTTACACAGGAATTGAAACAACTCAGTAACAACAAAAGTTATCTTAAATGTTTTCTTTCAATCACTAACCTTGGTTTTCCTCCAGGTATTTCACAGACTGTTAAGCACTATAGAAATATGAGCTATTACTACCACTGAGTAGTCCTCATTTGCTTTGAATCTCTTCCCTTGAAGTTAAAACCTCTTGGAACTAGAAAAGTTACTCACTGTAGGCTTCTCTCGGGCCTTTGATATTCTCTAGAGAGAGACCTTGAGCCTCTCCTCTGATTAGCTCTGAGCACTAAGAGTTTCTGCCATGTTCCCCTACACTATGTACTTCTTCTGTGTCTTACGGCAAAGAAAAATAGTACCAAGAAGTATAGCCTCTTGTCTTGGTGATACCAGCTGCCATGACTACCACCCCTGGCAGAGGCAGGTCTGGGAGAATGGGGAAGGGCCCAACAAGTGTTATCAAGTGTCCGGCTGTCAAATATCTCACCAGCTTGAGGCAGAACACAATGGCATAAGGCTTTGCCCCGTAACACACAGGACGCAGGAGAATACCAAGAGAAAGAAAGTGATCCAGGTGAACAGACTCCCCAGGGTGGCCTTATTTTGCTGTAAAGAGGTCTCATCTGACTCTCTTGCCCTCCGTCCTTGCTGAAACACAACTCTACCACTGCAGTATAGTGGGCCAATCTAAACACCAGCCCAGAAGCCTGGACTCTCCCTGCTTTTATCCATTGCCTATACTAGAAGATGCCTTTAAGTAAGAGCGAGGCTGGTACCTTCTAGGTGCTGACAATAGTGGCTGCTCTCTGGCCCCACATCTTCCTGATGTTTATAAGGCTGGATCAGAAAAAGACAAATAGAGTAATGCCTCATTTATATATTATAGAGCAACCTCACCTACCTAGACTATAGCCAAGACATAGGAAGGAAACAAGGAAGGCTTTGGAGAAAGCAAAACAGATTCACAAAATCAATGGACTAAAATTTATATAGTAAAGCTTCCCTGGCCCTCTTCTAAAGCCTCTTCAGGAGAAGAGAACAAGCATGTATTAAGTACCTACTACGAGGCAGGCTAGGTGGCACAGTGGATAGAGTGCCAGGCCTGGTGTTAGAAAGACCTGAGTTCAAATCCAGCCTCAGACACTTACTAGTTGTGTGACTCTGGGCAAGTCACTTAACCCTGTTTGTCTCAATTTCTTCATTTGTAAAATGAGCTGGAGAAGGAAAAGGCAAACCACTTCAGTATCTTTGCCAAGAAAACCTTAAATGAGGTCACAAAGAGTCGGTCACAACTGAAAACAGCTAAACAACGTGTGCCAGGTACTATGCTAAGCCCTTCACAAATACTATCTCATTTGATCCTCACAACAACCTGGGGAGATAGGAGCTTAATTATCTTCGTTTTACAGTCGAGGAAACTAAGGCAGAGGTTTAGTGACTTGCCCAAAGTCACACAGTTAGTGTCTGAGGTCAAACTTGAACTCAGATCTTCCTAACTCCAGGCCACAGTGCTCTATCCACTTGTTGTACCACTTAGCTGCCTTCCTATAGCATATTTTTGTTGTTGTTTAGCTGTTCAGTAATGTCCAACTCTTCATGACCCCATATGACCACAGCATGCTAACACTGTCCATGGGGTTTTCTTGGCAGAGATACTGGAGTGCTTTTGCCGTTTCCTTCTTCAGCTCATTTTCCAGATGAGGAAATTGAGGCAAACAGGGTTAAGTGACTTGCTCAGAGTCACACAACTAGTAAATGTCTGAGGCTGGATTTGAACTCAGGTCTCCCTGATTCCAGGACCAGTGCTCTAACCACTATACCACCTAGCTGCCTCTCCAATGGCATATTAGAAGCAACAAATTAGAAATGGGGTGAGAGACATTAAAAAAATGAAAAAAGCAGCCACAAAAAAAGCACAGAAGTCTAGGGCCATTGAGCAGGAAGGAATCATGGGATCACCGGAAGAGCTGGAAGGAGCTTTGCAGGTCATGTAGTCCAACCCCTCATTTGACTCTTGAAGGAAAGGAACCTCCCCGCCCTGCCCAGGGAGAACAAGGGCTTTGCCCAAGGTCATGTGAATGAGTAGTAAGCCGCAGACTGGCAATTTAAATTCAGTCCCCCTGATTCTAAGTTCCGCACTCTTTCCACTTGTCAAAAATATATTTTAAAATATTTGCTTGAAGAGTTAAACCTTTGGCCACGCAGAAAATCCAGCTATTCAAAATAATTCATTTCTTTGCTTTTTCCTGTCCTGAGAATTGGGGTTTCATTGCAGCACTTCACTTCTCATAGAGCTTCTAAATTGCTTCAAGTATCTCTTCCTTCTGGTACCTAGCTACTAGAGATCTACTCACTAATTAGAAACGATAACAGCTACTGATCAGGTATTAAACAGTTCTCTGATCAAAACATCTGCTTCTGTGTAAGAAGCCAGACTTTACAAGTTCAAGTCACACTGGGGCTGTATTTTCAAACTACATTTAGATACCTTCTGTTTTTATGGCACCTACATTTCCAAATGTATTCCTCCCCATTCTCTTCCTGAGAGCTTATATCAGTCCCTATAACAAAGAAGAAAAAAGAAGAAAGAAAGAAATTCAGCAAAACTAGCCAACATATAGAAAAAGTACCAGGGTACATTTAACAAGTACATTTCAACCAAACATAGCTAGATTTCCAAACTGAGAGATAAAGTGATTTCTCTGCCCTTTTCTTCTACTCCTTTAGGGTGAAGCTCTTACCTGGATAAAAGGTCAGCATCTACTTAGGATGCTGATAGGCCCATGAGATTCTTCCTCATTTTGCTCTTGTAAAAACCCATCCACTAGTACACATTCATCTAGGAATATATAGAATATTCATCAAAAAAGTACAAGTTTTTATAATAATAATAATAATAATAATGATGATGATGATAATAATAACTGATGTTTATATCACTTTAAAGTCTGCCAAACATTTTATACATTCCGTGGAGTTCAATTTAGTAAGCATTTATTAAACACCTACAATGGGCAGGGAAATGAGCTAAGTGATAAGGCTACAAAGGTAAAAATGAATTAGTCCCTGCCCTCAAGGAACTTACCTTCAACAAATGTTATTTCATTTAAGACTCATAAAAACTCTGTGATGTATTACAAATATTATCTCATTTGAGTCTTATAACAACCCATCAAGATAGATGCTGTTATTATCCCATGTTATAGTTGAGGAAACTGAGGCAAACAGAGGTTAAGTGACTCACCTGGGTGAGTCACACAGCTAGGATGTTTCTGAGGCCACATTTGAACTCAGATTTTCCTTACTCCTCTGTTTGTCTCAGTTTCCTCAACTGTAAAACAGGGTTGATAATAGCACCTACAATTCAAGGTTGTCAATCATCTGAGAAAATACTTGTAAAGCACTTAACTCAGTGCCTGGCACATAGTAGGCATTATATAAATGTTTACTCCCTTTCCCACCCCCAACCATAAGCAACCCAATATTAATGGCAACAAGGAAGAATTCTGAGAAAGTTTGGGACTTCCAGAACAGATAGAGAGATCACAACCTATTTCAACTTTTCCAAATATTTTAAAAACTCAGAGGTCCTGATAATTGCATAAATTTATCCTTCTCTCTTGTCAGGCAGCAGATCAGGAAGGGTTCAGACTGATGGACAAATGATCTGTAGTCTCACGCCTCCCCAAAGTGGTTCAGCTTGTTTCTAAGATATAGGAATTCGCGGCTTAGATTCTTAAAATCTAGCCACTGCTCAGATTCTTATAATCTAGCCAATAGCTTTAAAAAAAAAGATACAGGAATTTGCAAAGGCAAACGAGGCATAGCATTGGATAGAGTGCCGGACTTAGAGTCAAGAAAACCTCCCTTCAAATGCTACCTCTGATCCCTGATACATTGGTGCTTAATAAGTTCATGTTGACTGACTGATTCAGCTCAGCTATGTGACGATAGGCAAGTCAGTAAGCTTCTCTGAGACTCAGTGTTCTCATTTGTAAAATAGAGATAACATGATCTGCAGTGTAACCTCTTGGAGTTGTTGCAAGGCTCGTGGGATGACTTTTACAGAGTTCTCTGTAAACTTTAAAGCACTTTATAAATGCCAGCTGTTATTTTTGTTCTTGCTAATCACGAATGGATTTTACTTTATCTCACAGAGAGGTCAAATGCTAATTTCCCCACCTTGCGTCCCAAATATCTGGCCTCTTGAGCAGCTGAGCTGTCATTTACCATGCCTCCCCGTAAGACCTGCTTCACTCATTGCACTTGGCACTGGCCTGAGATATTCCAGATGCTCATTCATACTCTGGCTAAAAATAACTGTCGTTAATGGAGACTGGAGCAAGTGCCGCTGGCTTGCTTAATAGACCATTAACCAACCATCAGAAAGAGGCAGGTGAATGCCTTAGTCCAAAGGGTAATACATTAAGTTTATATATGCCAACTGCTATCAAAAATGCTGTTGGGGGTTTGTATTCTGTATCTGAGGCTATTTGCCAACAACTCGATTAAGGCACTCGATTAGCTTCAATGATTGTCAGCTCCTGGTACTTGGAATAGCACATCAATTCTGAGAATAGAACATGCATTAGATTTGGTTATAGAATCTGATTTTCTATCATTAACATAAAATCTAATTGTATCATCTGGTCTTGGAAAACCAGGGGCCCACCAAAGGTCTGATAACCCTTAGTTTTAGTTTTAATATATGTATTTTGCTTCTTTCCTAATACTACTTAACTCCATTCAACGGATACATAAGGTTGTCATCTGATAGGATTATTCCCCTAAATTGTATGTGTATAAATTAGTTCTACTCAGTTTATTCTGAAGCAAATCCATCTATGAATGTGCTAAGTACAGACCTTATTAATTTCTTTCCGTGTCTGAGAAACATGCTCAGATTGTGTTAATTGTTTCATGCTTCATTCCCCTTTGTCTTTCCTGGGTACATCCTGTGAGCCAACGGTTACTTTATCTACAGAGGGCAATGAAACTGCCAGTTTCTGGTATAAGGCTGTTCAGGCATCCTACACCACCAGATGGAAACTTTCGGTGGAAGGAAGGGCTTGGATGGCTCATTTCACTTGGTGTTTGTGTAATTGACCACAGAGTGCTTCCCCTGATACCTACATCTCCTGTGTTTGTGGCACCATCTTGTCTGAGAAGATAACAGGCACTTTTGAAGCATAGTGACTCAAATATTGGTCAGAAAGACCTCAGTTCAAACCCTTCCTTGGACACTTATTAGCTATGTGACCCTGGGGAAGTCACTTAAACTCTCTGCCTCAGTTTCTCTATGTGTAAAGTGGAGCTAATAATAATACTCACCTCACAAGGATGCTGTGGAGATGTGATAACGTGTGTTGAGCACTTTGCAAACCATAAATCATTATTTAAATACTATTTATTTATTATGCTATTATTATTCTATTCTGCCTCAGACACAAGCTGTGTGACCAAGTATAAATAGTGAAATAGGCAATCACAATATCACAAGGCTTAAGTGAAAACCAGGTTTATTACAAGAGAAATGAACATGCATATGGAACCCAAAGAATTCACAATTCATACAGAAATTGGCATATTTATGACAGCAGGACAAAGGAAAGAGGAGATACCAGGAAGGGGCATGGCATGGGAGGGGAGAAAGTGCAGTAAAGGTGGGGAAAGGACAAAATTCCTCCAGAAGGGAAGGAGCA
Organism: Phascolarctos cinereus; assembly: GCF_003287225.1. Classification (NCBI taxonomy): domain Eukaryota; kingdom Metazoa; phylum Chordata; class Mammalia; order Diprotodontia; family Phascolarctidae; genus Phascolarctos; species Phascolarctos cinereus. The sequence continues at coordinate 145,488,949 of NW_027555625.1, read as the reverse complement.
AAGCAATGGCAAAAGTCTCGTTCTTTTCCCTTGTGAACCACTAGACTATGAGGATAGGAGGGTCTGCTATCTGCAAAGGACCCCAGCTGCACAAGCATTTTTCCAGGCTGGTGCCCATCTTGCCTCCCAGAGACACACAGGGAATCCAGCTTGGGATTCAAACCACAAATTATGTCAGCGTGGGGGGGCGGGATTCATCCCTGACACATTCAAGGCCTTCTGCATGCTCTGGGTCCAATGTTTTTGGAAAATATGATAACTCAAAAAGACAATTTAAGGGGACTCCTTAACAGTCCTTAGCATCATTACACTCCAAAAGCGTGAGTGAAAAAAACCAATGACCCAGGCCAAAGTTCCAGATGGGAATCCACTGTCTAAGAGTGTTTGAGGGGAGGGAAGAGGCAATTAGGAATATAGTTCCTATGCAGAGGTAGAGAATACAACCCACTTGAGTGTGTTCATTCATTCATTTCTTTCTTCACCAAGTATTTGTTAAGTCCCTACCATATATAAGGTACTGAGCTGGACATAAAGATAAAAAATTAAATAATTCCTGCCCTCAGGGAGCTTATGTTCTACTAGGGAGGTTACAGCATATACGTGGATGAGCAAATACAAAATGCAGACGACGTAAATACAAATATTTTTTGCTTGTGAGGGGAAAAGCATTAATGACAAGAGAAGTCAGGAAAAATGGGGGAGGGGATGGGGGGGAAGGTGAGAGAACTTCTAGCATCTCACCAACCATTTAGGCAATGGTGTACCTGTGGCAGGTCTAATAACCAGGATGATCAAGCTACCAAGCAGGTAGCAGGTGGAAATTATGCTTATAGAACATTCACTTTAATCTGCAGGTTTGACCATTCAGGAAAAAATCCATGCTGGCCAAGTCAAGGGCACAGTGCTTCATGTCAGGGCATAGGGAAAGGATCCTGGGATCCAGGGGCAGCCTTCTGTAGAGGAAAGAACACTAGCTTTGGGATCAGGACAGTTGGTTCAAATTCCAGCTCCCAGAATTACTAGCTGTGTGACCTTAGGTGAATCACTTAACTTCTGTTGGGCTCAGACTCCTCATCTGTTAGGTTCACATAATAAGACGTGTTTTACCGATCTCACAGGGTTGTTGTAAGGAATGCACTTTGTAACTCTTAAAACCCTATGGGAATGATTGCTTTTAGTCTGGGATGTAAATGCCTGTGAAACTAGCCAGACAGGGAGAACCAGGACTGGGAATCAGTCTCATCAGACAATAGTTAGGCCATAAAAGACTGAGTGCTGAAAATTAGCTAAAGCAGAGAGGAACTAGCAGGATCTAGAGTCTAAGAGATGGAGAGCCTAGGTCTAGGCAGTTAGTATCTAAGAAGTGTCCAAGGAAATTGTTAAGTCAAAAATAACAGTAGTAATGAATGAACAGAAGAAGCCTCCAAAGATAAGTTCTGATCCTATGGGAAATGCTGTTTGCTCTATCCCATGTTTTATTTTACTTGCTGGGAATAAACGGGTGGCCCTGGAACCAAATGTTAAGTGCAGCCAGAGAGGCTTCAGCAGCCTACAAGTGAAACTTGTACCTAATTAGGGCCCTCTCTGGGCAGAGATGTTGGGATGAGTAGGAAGTCCTCAAAGATGTCTTCCCTGAATCTCCTTGCTTGGATCAGGGACAAATGTAGTCTCTGTACTGGCATCTCCAGGACAGGAGATCCCTGGACCATGTGTGGGCGCTCTTCCTGTCTCAGCTTATGAAAGTTTCCTCTCTCAACCACATATTTGACATCTGGTGATTGGCCAGGATGATCCTGGTGGGGGTGGGGTGGAAAGAAACAGAGACAGAAAGACAGTGGGAAAGAGAGGAGAAATGGGGGGGGGAGCTGGTGAGAAGGCTGCAGGGACTGGTTCAATGGCCTGTTTCCTTGCTTGAAGTGACGCAAAAGACTCAAACTATAAGTGAGCTCGAACTATCACAGTCTGACCTCATGGCAGTGTCAAGTTACCCAAATAAACTACGAACTCTCCTTCCAGAAAAACCAAAAAGGCAAAGCAGGATCAGTCACCAGATTAGTCCAGGATTAGACAGCAGGCCCCTCTGGGTGTCCTCATAGTGGGATGGGAAAGCAGGATTTGGAAACAGAAATTCATTCATTCAAGAATCAACGATTAGATACCCACTACATGCCAGTAGGTACCACATGCTACTACATACTAGATGCCAGGCATTACTGTTATTAAGCTGTTTTTAAGTCCAACTCTCCATAACTCCATGTGGGGTTTTCTTGGCAAAGATACTGGTGTGGTTTGCCATTTTCTTCTCCACCTCATTTTACAGATGAGGAAACTGAGGCAAACAGGGTTAATTGACTTGTCCAGAGTCATACAGTTAGCAACTGTCTGAGGCTGGATTTGAACTGGGGAAGATGAGTGTTCCTGATTCCAAGGCCAGTGCTCTATGCACTATGGCACCACCTAGCTGCCTATGCTAGGCACCAAGGGGCGTACAAAGTCGAGACAAGACACAGTTCCTGCCTTCATGGAACTTAGTCTTGGAGAGATCCGGGAAATAGAAAGACGGGTAATGGTTATATGCAATGTTATGCGATAAATACATTAGAGAGTTGCTAAAGTGCTATTTGAAGTCAGAGGGAGGGATGGTTGTTATCAGCTGGGGGGACCAGGGAAAGTTTTATGGAAGAGAGGGCATTCTGCTGGCTCCAGGCATGGAATTCAACAGGTAAAGAGGGGATAAGTAGGTTATCTAAACCAGGTAAGGTTATCTTGGCCAGTCTCTCTGGGACAGGAGTATACAACTGACCTAGGGAGCAAGGCCCAGAGACAGAGCAAGAAGCATAGCTGCCCTCGGTTTGGGCACAAACACCAAGGAAAAGGAATGTGGGTCACCAGTCATGTAGACAACGACAACTGACAGTTCAATGAACGGAGCCACTGGTCAATTTTACTAATGCCTTGCTGTGCTGTGATATGAGAAATGCTTTTGAACCAGACTGAAATTTGCATCTCAAAGGACAGCTTGGGGGTACCTCTTCCTTAATGTCTGTCTCAAAAGTAAGAGATGTCTCTGGCATGTCCTTTCTTCTAATAACTCATTGGGAAGCAATAATCAATGTGGCTGAAGCAAGCTCAAACCCGTTTATCTTTTCAGAAGACACTATCTCTGGATAACACATTTCTAAACCATGCAAACTGAGATAAACTATGTGAAGTGCTACTTCCTTTTGGTTGTGCCAAAATGACTTCTTCTGGGTTCAAAGGACACCTCATAATTCAAGTATGTGAGGTTTGGGACACAAGCTTCACATTTACACTATTGATGCCCTTAATTTTGCACAGTTCAGCTGGATTTTGAACAGGCCTATCTATTTTTTCCCCTTTGTCTTCATACAGAAATCACTACATTCTCTCTTCATCATTGTAATCGCCCTTTTTTGGATCTTTTCTTGTTCTGTTGTATCCTTCTTTCTTTTTAATATATACCTTTTGTTTCTTTTCCCCCATGCTCCCACTGAAACAGAGAGAGATAAGAGACCAGAACAGTACAGAGCACTTCCTCCATACAAATAGACATATCACCTTGTCATTTTGTGCAAAGTAGAATACTGTTTTCTAGTTTGCATGTGATCCCCTTGATGACAATGTCTGTCATTTTGTTGGCTTTTTTGGGCCATAACAGCAAATTAAATTGATACTTTTAGAGAACATTTTACAGAGCTTCTTAGATCCCTTATTGGGTTGTAGCTAAAAGCTCTGAAACAGAATGACAGAGTCAAAAAGAACCTTAGTGGCCATCTGGTTCTACCTTTACTGGAGCACAAATACTGCCTATAATATTCCCCTGCTGCCCAGTGCCACTGACCTCCTTACTGTTCCTCAAACTCGATAGTCTAGTGTCTGACGGGGGGTATTTTTACTTCCCATCCCCAAGCCTGGGATGCTCCTTCCCTCTCATCTCCATCTATGGGCTTCCTTAAAGTCCTAGATAAAATCCAGCCTTCTCTAGAAAGGCTTTCCTGTTGCCCTTTACTTCTAGTTCCTTCCCTCTGCAGATTATTTCAAATTTACCCTGCTGAAAACAAAACAAAACAACCCCCCCACACACACACAAATTGACCCTGCTTATCTAGCTTGTTTATACACAGTTGTGTATTCTCACCTATGGGGGTAGGAGAAATAAAGACAGAGAGAGAAAGAGACAGACAGACAGACAGACAGACAGAGAGACAGAGACAGAGAAAGAGAGAGACAGAGAGAGACAAGAGAGAGACAGAGAGATTACTATAGTCCAGGCACTATGCTATACTCTGAGTATACGTACAAAATCAGGGACTACCTTTTACCTTTCTTCACATCCACAGTATCTAGCACATTAGGTACTTAATAAATGTTTATTGACTGACTGAACTCTCTGCAACTTTCAACCAGTTCCCTCAGTTCTGACCCCTGGAGCAAAGGAGAACAAGTCTATGTAATGCTCCTTCCTCATGACAGCCCTTCAAATACTTGAAGACAATAGTCATGTCCCCCTGTCTTCTCTCCAAGCTAACCATCCCTAGTTTTTTGTAGGGCATGGCCTTCAATCTTTTTATCGTCCTTATATCCTTTCTTTCATGGGCAGTTAGGTGGTACAATAGATAGAGCTCCAAGCCTGGAGAAAGAAAGACTCATCTTCCTGAGTTCAAATCTAGCCTCAGACATTTACTAGCTGTGTGACCCTGTGCAAGTCAGTTCACCCTGTTTGCCTCTGTTTTCCCGTGTGTAGATTGAGCTGCAGAAAGAAATGGAAAACCCCTTCAGTATCTTGGCCAAGAAAAGCCCGAATGGGGTCACAAGGAGTGGGCCACAATTGAATCAGCTGAACAGTAGTAACCCCTTCTTTCAACATGCTGCCACTTGTCAATATCTTTCCTTAAAAGTGGTGCCTTGAATGCAAAACAATAATTAAATGTGATCTGACCAAGGCAGACTTTGGCAAGATTACCACCTTCCTCCTTCTGAACATGAAAACTGTTAGTGCAGCCTTTGATTCTCTTAACTTTGTGGATTTGTTTTCCCATACTGTTAACTCCAATTGAGCGTGCAGTCCTCTAAACCCCCTATACCTTAGCTGCTTTTGTTCCCAATCAATTACGTTGTGGTTGCCTGCCCAAAAGCTCAGATTGTAATTTTTCTGCCCACTCCTACAGTCTCATGAGACCTTCCTGCCATTTATCTCTGTCAGCTTGGCATTTTATTGCCCAGAAGAATTTGTCATCTGTGAACCTGGAAATTTCATTGCAATACTTCTCCTAGATCATTTATAAAAACATTAAATGAGACCAGTTCCAGTACCAGGCACCAGGGTTTTCCATTATTAACACTTCTCTAGCCAGAGAAGCCCCTGTTTATCTCCACATGTTCTCCAGTTTCCAGCTCTGTTTCTTAGGCACTGAAAGATGTTTCTGCCTGTCATGAGGGAACACAGGGGCTCTTTAGGGAGACATTATTACATAATGGAAAGAGCAATGCATTCAGCAGGTCAGAAGATCTTGCTTCTGAGTTCTGCCTCCAATATCTCCTAAATACATGACAAGAGAAGTCATTTTGCCATTCTGAGGCTCAATTTTCACATCTGCAAAGTAGGTATAACTATACTTTCATTACCTGCCTCAGGTTGTTTTAAGAAAAGGATTTTGTAAACCTTTTAAAGAGCTATAGAAACGTGAGCTATTAATATTTTAACTGGTTTTACAGTATAATCTTTCCAAACACTTTTTGAAAGCCTAAATAATATCTATTAGCTGCTCATTGTCTTTGTGCTTATTTATTCTCTTAAAGAACTCTGGTAGATTAATGGATTATGCTTTTCGTCCTACAGAAACAACATTTCCTTTTCCCTGCTAAGCGGTTAGGTGGTGTGGTTGAGAGAGAGCCAGACTTAGATTCAAAGAGACTTGAATTCAAATCCTTCCTAAAACATACTTACTAGGGATGTAATCCTGGGCAAGTCAATTAATAACATTATAATATCAATAGGGATATCAATGGATACGAAAATTTAATTATAATTGTACTTCAAAATGAAATTTTTCATCCTCTATTTTCTTTGCCTTGTACTGAAAAAAAAAGGTTACTGCATCAGTTGGCATGGCCTGGTTCTTAGAGGTCTTCTTAAATTCTGATCTTTTTAGTGAAGTAGAAATTAAATCAAGAGCTAGCCCTTGAACCAATAAGAATTCATAATAATAATAGGGGGCGTTTGTGTAGTACTTTGAGCTTTGCAAAGTACTTTACATGTCATCAGATCCTCGCAACAGTTCTCTGAGGTACATGCTATCACCATCCCCCATTTTACAGATGAGGAAACTAAAGCTGAGGCAGGTTAGTCTTTTTTTCCATGTTGATTAACTAAGTTCTTATTCTAAAAGGATGATCCTTACATTTGTGAAGTGCCACATACAGAGGTGGGGGGAGGGAACCAAAATGTTTCCCAAAGAAAAACCGTAGTCAAAAAATGGGAAGGGGGTTGGAAAGGCTCCCCAGCACCTATGTAGTCTAAACCATACCCCAAAGGAGCCTTCCTTCAACACTTCAAAATTGGAAGGATGACATGACTTCACAGATCTGGGGAGTACTCTTGCCAAGACTTGGATAACTGTAAGTCAGATAACTGGACTTCTCTAGGGGTTGTTTCTGAAGAATTCATTGCCTTCTAGTCAGCTGGACGATGAACCTCCCCAAAATTACTGAGGCTGGTCCTCAGACAGTCAGTCCAGCAGAGCAACCATCGAGTGACCAGTAAACAGAGAGCTAGAGTGGAGTTAAGACAACTGCAGTCTGAATCCTGCTTCAGACACTTACTCCCATGTGACCCCAGGAAAGCATACTGTTGAGCAAACTGCTGCTGCTGTTCAGTATTATTCAATTGTGTCCAATTCTCTGTGACCTCACTTGGGGTTTTCTCGGCAGAGATATTGGAGTGGTTTGCCATTTCCTCCTCCAGCTCATTTCATGATGAGGAAACTGAGGCAAATGCAGTTAAGTGACTTGCCCAGGGTCACACAGCTAGTAAGTGTCTGAAGCTGGATTTGAACTCCCAAAGATGAATCTTCCTGACTTCAGGCCTGGCATTCTATCCACTGTGCCACCTAGCTGACTTTGAGCAAGTTTGCTGGGACAAAAAGATAATGAAATGTATTGACATATGATAACTCTTACATGTTTTTATGTCTTTAAAAAGTTCTAATATGCAATATATCCTTCCTTTGCAATAATTGCTTGTTTTACATTATTTCGCACTGACCTCACAAGATTTGGACACGTTCTTTCATTCATTATAAAATAGTACTGTCACATTTGAACCATTTCTGCTTTTAATACATTTTATTGATACATTTTGTTTTTAAATCACCTACATTTCCCACTGTATTCTTCCCCTCACCCTCTTTCAGAGAGCCATTCCTTTTGATAAAGAATAAATACGAAGAAAAAATAAGTTCTAGAAAACATACTCATGAATCTCTCTTACATACAGCTCACGTCTTTTAAGTATATAATAAATTCAACATATAATTTTCAAAGCTGTCTTGTCTATTTCATATAGATATATATACATATATATCTGCCTGTAAAGATCATATATACACATATATACATACATACATACATATATATATACATATATATGTGTGTGTATATATACATATATATATGTATATATATATATATATATATATACATATATATATATATATATATATATATATGTATATACATATATATATGCAGTGATCTTTACAGGCAACTAGGCCACACTGGAGAGAGTACTGGGGCTGCAGTCAGGAAGACCTCCCTCTCAGAGACTTAACAGCTATGTGACCCTGGGCAAGTCTCTTTCCCTCAGTTTCCCCATCTGTAAAATGAGGATAATAATGACACCTACCTCCCAGGGTTCTTGTGCAAATTAAATGAGATAATTTTAAAGCACCTGGCACATAGTAAGCACCATATAAATGTTAGCTATTATTATTATTATTACTAGCTGTCAGACCCCAGGCAAAGCCACTTAACCTCTGTTTGCCTCAGTTTCCTCATCTGCAAAATGGATACAATAAGAGCACCTACCTTTCAAGGGTGTTGTGAGGATCAAATGTGATAATTGTAAAGCACTTAACGCAGTGCCTGGCACCTAGTAGGTGCTATATAAATGTTAGCTATTGTTATTGTTGTTGTTATTATTATTGCCTGTGGCCCCCACCTCCACAAAGATGTATCTTCTCATATCTTTTCTTTGGGGGTGAAACTTGGTTATCATAATTTCTCAACATTTCTCATTCAGTTTTGGTTGTTTTGTTGTTTCTTTTTACACTGTTGTAGTCATTGTGTGTGTTGTTTTAATGGTTCTGTTTCTTTTGCTTTGTCTCAGTTCTTCCCACGCTTCCACATATTCATCACGTTCATTTCTTACAGCACAATAATATCTATATCATTGCATTCATGCACGGCAATTTGCTTAGCCATTTGCCAGTTGATGGGCATCTATGTTGTTTCCAGTTCTTTGTTATCAGAAAAAAAAATGCTGCTATAAATGTTTGGTGTCACATAGGATACCAGGCATTTCTTTGATGAACTGTCCATTTTTCCTTGCTTTAATTATAGCCCATAAGATTTTTTAAATGTTTAATTATTTTTATTGTCAACTCAACAAACACAAAATAAAATGAGCATTTTTATGCACAAAGTAGAACAGGAAAAGATTTTTGCATGAAACCATAAATCTCTGTTACATATAGCTCACTTCTCCTTAAGTTAAATTCAACATATAATTTTTCAAAGCTGTCCTGCTTTTCCTTCATTGTGTATTGAAAAAAAAATGCTTCAATGAACCTCTTTCTTTTCTTTTCTTCTTTTAAACAACCCTATCGCTAGCTCCCACCCCTTTACCCCAAGTTCCTTCTAACATTGAAAAGAAAAAAGGGAAAAAATCCTTTTAACAAATATTGCTGAACAAAACAAATGTCCTTTCTGGTCATATCTCAGAATGTATAACTCTTTGTGCTCTTTGATTACATCACTTCTCAGTGGGTAGCATGTTTAATCATCAGTCCTCTGAAATCATGATTGATAATTACATTTTTCAGAATTCTTAAGTCTTTTTTTAAGATTTAAGTAATTTTTAAAAATAAACCATTTACCATGAGTTTACTATATTTACTAGCCAGTCTTTAATTACAACTTAGGTGAAAACTTCAGTTTTACAGAGGTAGAATAGTACTAGGAAAAGAAAAAAAAGTTTTACTGTATGCTTGGCTGGATTTCAATTTCGGGCTTCAGCAAACATGTGTGGAAATTTTCTTTGAAGCATTTTCTCTTTTTTTCCTCTGCAAACTTTTCTTCTTAGCTTTGCCACACGAGTACTTCTCAAGCCTCAGTCTGACAAACTTCCACGTAAGGCGTTACAGAGTACTTCTCCCCGTTGTATCTTTTGTTTAGGTACCAAGTTATCGGCCACTGCTTGTGCTTGTGCCAGACGATTAATCCAAAAACGTCTTTTCTCCAAGCACCTGGTCTTGGCCTTTCTTGACCATCTAAGTCTTTCAATATTGAGGGGGTTTTTTTAAATATACAATGTTGTTATTATTGCGTAAATTGTTCTCTGGGTTCTGCTCACTTCATTCTGCGTCAATTCATACCAATCTTCCTAAATTTCTCTGGAACTGTCCTTTTCATCATTTTTTTTTACCACAAAATAATATTCTATTACATTTAAATTCATATGTCATAATTTGTTCAGCCATTCCCCAATAGATGGATATCCTTTTAGTTTCCAGTTCTTTGCCACCATAAAAAGAGCTGCTATAAATGTTTTTACTTATGGATCCTTTCCCTCTTTCTTTGATCTCTAGGGTACTGGTCAAATAGTGGTAATAGGTCAAAAGGTAAGTAGCATTTAGTGATGTTAGGGGCATAATTCCATATTGCTTTCTAGAATGCCCAGGTGTATTTACAGTTCTAGCAACAGTGCACTAGTGTGCCTATTTTTCCATAACACCACCACCACCCCCATAACTGTCATTTTCCTTTTTTTTGTGTTGTTATTTTGAGACTAGATCTCCTTATCTCACCTGGGATGGAAGTACAGTGGCCAACCCACAACTCGATTCCAGTGTTGATCGGTTTAGAAACTTTAACCAGCTGTGTGGTTTCTAACCTGGACTGGTTTGTCCCTTCTTAGGCAGCTTGGTGGCCATCTGCTCCCTATACTCACTGTATCAGTGACAGATTTAGTGAGGACATTCCATTAGTTTTAGACCTATGTAAGCTGAGAACCTCTAAATTCAAGTGATTCACCCAGTTTCAGCATGTGCTTGCCACCATTCGTAGCTATTTTTTCTTTTTCTTATCTTTACTGATCTGATGCGTGTGAGATGGGGCTTTAAAGCTGCTTTAATTTACATTTCTCTAGATAGTAGTGATTTGGAGCATTTTTTCACCTGGCTATTAATAGTTTGGATTTCTTCCTTCAAGCACTGCCTGTTCATATCTTTTGACTATCAGTCGAGGAATGCCTTTCGTTCTTATGTATTTGAATCAATTCTTATGTATCCTGTTTAGCAGAGAAACTTGACATAAAGATTTTACTCAGTTAACCCTTCTATTTTAACAACATTAATTGTACAAAAACTTTTAAATCTTATGCAACCAAAATTGTCCATTTTATTATCAATAGTCCTTTTTCTTTTTCATTTGGTCATGAAATCTTCCGCTACTGATACTTGTGAAAAGTGTTTCTTTCCTTACTCCTCTAACTGGTTTACAACCTGACCTTTTACATTCAAGTCATTTATCCATTTGGAATTTGTTTTGGTATATGGTATAAATTAATTGGTCTAAACTAATTTTATGCCAGGCTGTTTCCAAGTTTTCCTAACAATTTTTATCGAATAAGGAGTCCCTCTGAAGTTGAGGTCTTTAGTTTTATCAAATACTATGTTACTTTGTGTGTTGCTGTATGTTATGTATCTAATCCATTCTACTGACTGACTTCTCTGTTTTTTCACCAGTACCAATTGGGTGCAATAATTACTGCTTTGTAGTACAATTTTTAAATTGTTACTGCTAGGCCCCTTTCCTTCTTTTTTTTTTCCCATTATTTCCCTTGAGATCCCTGATATGTTGCTTCTTTGGATGAATTTTATTATATTTTTCTTGCTCTATAAAATAATCCTTTGGTAGTTTGATTAGTGGTATTGAATAAGTAAGATTTAAATCAGGTGAGTTCCCAGGTCATTGAAAAGGGGTTCATCTCCATGTCTTGAATAAATTTCTTAACCTTTTGTTATATGCACAATTATTCAAGGTTGTGTTGCAATATTCCATCTCCATTTGGGGATTTCTATAATTCCAAAACAATTTTTGGGGGGTCAGGCAATTAGGGTTGTGACTTGCCCAGAGTACACAGTTAGTGAATGTTATGTGTCTGAAGCCAAATTTGAACTCAGGTCCTCCTGACTCCAGGGTCAGTGCTCTCTATACACTGTGCCATCCGGCTGCCCCAAAACAATTTTTCTTCTCAATGTATCAATAGATTTATCACAGTTCATCCTTCCTTTAATGGGGTAAGACCTTTGAGCCCAATGGAAACAAAAATTCACTGAAACTTTTTTGGGGTTAATGTTTTATAGTCTGAAATGCTCACATCTTATAGGGTTGCCTAGACTTCTGGCAGCTATTTTAGTATAGCCTTGAATAAAAAGTGAGTTTCATCAGCAAAAATTACTATTTTCCAATCTTTGGTACTCCATTCTTTATATTATCTGGACAATAAAGTATAAATGACAAGTATTTTTTTTTCTTCATGTTATTGGGTAGCAGCTTTTTAAAAATTAAGTGTTCTCACTATTCTCTCAACTTTAAGAAATCTTTATCGTCATGAAGAGGAGCCAGAAATGACCCCATCTAGCTGTCAGGTCCCTCTGAAGTTCTTTGTTTTCAAATGTTTAATAAGGCTGTTTTACAAAAATAGGTTTTCCATTCTTGGTGTTGTTTTTTGTTTTCCACTGAAGTTTTCTTTGTGCTTTGTTGTAACTTGTTCTTTTTCATTATGAGTTTGAACGACCTTTGAAATGCTTGACTTTTCTAAACCTATAACCAGTATGATATCTCTAACAGTCATTGAAATGTGCTCTTTAAGATCAACAACTTTCACCCATATCTTTGGAATGATAACCATTCTTAACAACCACAGAATTAAAAACCCCACAAAAGATATCAATGGAATACACATGCATAGCACAAGATCCAGCACTAAAATGAGAGAAAACTAACTAAAGATAGGGAAATCAGTTCAATAAGACTTCCACGTATTCAAGCATACGTTCTGAATCAGCTTAAAGTCAGTAGAAGCACACACACACATGACAATTGTTGTCACAAAATGAAACCATATTAAAATAATTACTTGGCCCAAATGATTCACACGCTATAGTTTCACCTCTTTCAACCTTAGTTTCCTCATCTATAAAATGGGGCAATAATGACACAAAGTTGCTTTTTGTAAATGAGATAACATATGTAAAGATCTTTGAAAACCTTAATGTGCTATCTAAAGGTTAGCTATTATTATCTATTGTTTCACTCATATGCAAAGCCTTTATTTTTATAGTCAGTTAGGAGCTGCTAGAGCTTTAGCTCTGCCACCATAGGCAGGCATGATCCACGGTTACCATCATACCATGAGGGAGGAAAGCGTGCGAAGAGAGTTTAGGTTTTAAGAATTTTTTTTCTGAAAGAAAGAAAAAACTAAATCCATGTATTATCCAGCACTCACCAGCACATAAATTGAAGTCTTACCTGTCCTGTCAAGCACATTGTTTTGCTCCACAGATGAAGACAACTAAAACCCAGAGGAAATAAATTGCTTCTGCTGCGGGGTTTGGGCAAAGCTGGAATTAGGCTTAGGCATTCATCCTTTCTGGTTTAAAGAGCCAACAAACCTCACTAGAGTCAAATATAAGCTTTGCTGTGATCAGAAGACTGAAAAAGGGGGCGCCAGACTTTTCAAATTTACATACATCACTTCTCAGGGATAGGAGAAGGCAGTGACAGCATGGTCTGATGCTGAAATTTCAACGGTGTAGGGAACTCACATGGTGGAAAATCTCTCCACTAGTACAGATCAACACCTCGTCAGTAGCAGTCTTAGAGAGTTACTTTGCCTGGGGCAGTAAGGAGGTAATCAATTTGCTTTGGGTCACACAGGTAATAGGGGTCAGAAGTAGGATATGAATCCAGGTCTTCCTGATTCCAAGACTGGCCCTCCATGGACTAGGTCACATTTCTTCTCGGGTGATGGAACAAGCAAAAGGAACCAGTTGAAACTCATTTGGACTTCATTTTTACATGATGAGTACAAAACAATAAAAATAGCATTCATATAGCATCTTAAGGTTTGCAAATCATTTTACAAATACTATCTTATTTGATCCTCCTATGTAGGAGGTATGCGCTATTATTATCCCCATTTTACAGACAAAGAAACTAAAGCAGACAAAGGTTAAGTGACTCGCCCAAGGTCATACAGCTAGAGGGGAATTTGAACTCAAGTCTTCCTGACTACAACCCCTGGTGGTTCTATCCACTATACTACCGAATTGCCTCTAAACATATAAGGATTTTTACCCACGTGCAGTTTTTCAAAGTTGTTTTATTAAAAGCCAAACATTAAATACCAATATGAGCAACTAAAATTGTTTAGTAATTATTTACATCTAAATTAATTTCAACACACAAAGTATCATAACACTTGTTCGGGCAGCTTCTCTCTGGTAAGTCCTCTTTAAGATTCTTAATTTATTTTCATTTGCTTTTCATTTTGTATGGTTCTAATTAGAATGCATTAGGGGCAGCTGGGTGTCCCAGTGGATAGTGCGCCAGGCCTAGAGTCAGGAAGACTCACCTATGCGATATTAAATGTGACCTCAGACATTTACTAGCTGTGTGACCCTGGGCAAGTCAGTTGACCCTGTTTGCGTCCGTTTCCTCATCTGTAAAATGAGCTGCAGAAGGAAATGGCAAACCACTCCAGTGTCTTTGTCAAGAAAACTCCAAATGAGGTCACCGAGAATCAGACACCACTGAAAAACAATTGAGGCAAACAGGATTAAGTGACTTGCCCAGGGTCACAAAGCCAGTAAGTGTCTGAGGCCAAATTTGCGCTCAGGAAGAGGAATCTTCCTGACTTCAAGCTCAGCACTCCTCCACTGTGCCACCTAGCTGCCCCTTACAGCTAACTGTTGTTGAGTCGGTTTCAATTGTGTCTGACCCTTCAAGATCCCATTTTGGAGTTTTCTTGGCAAAGATACTGGCATGGGGGCAGCTAGGTGGTGCAGTGGGTAGAGCTCCAGCCTTGGAGTCAGGAGGACCTGAGTTCAAATCTGAACTCAGACACATAACACTAGCTGTGTGACCCTGGGCAAATCACTTTACCCCAACTGCCTCACTGCAAAAAAAAAAAAAAGATACTGGAGTGGTTTGCTATTTCCTTCTCCAGCTCTTTTTACACATTAGGAAACTGAGGCGAACAGGGTTAAGTGACTTGCCCAGGGTCACACAGCTAGTCAGTATCTGAGGCCAGATTTGAATTCAGTTCTTCCTGACTCCAGGACCAGCACTCTTTCTACTGTGCCACTTAACTACCTCCACATATATGCCTGCTACATATGTATATGTATATATGTGTATGTGTATATGTAATAAAATATGCTGCTACAAAAACCACTGTACAGATAATTGCCTTGTTTTGTTTTGTTTTGCATATTACTTACTTGCCATGAGGCAGCAAGCAAGCATAGAGGATAGAGGCAGATCTGAAATTAAGAAGACCTGAGTTTGAATCCTACCTTAGGTACTTAGTAGCTATGTGTCTCTAAGCAAGTCAGTTAACATCTCTCAGCCTCAGTTTCCTCACCTAGCAAGTGGAAATAATAATAATACTTACTTCACCAGGTTGTTGTGAGAATCAAGCAACATATAAAGTGTTATAAAAATGTTAGTTATTAATATTGTTTTTACTTCTAGAATATATTCCAAGCAATGGAATTATGGGTTAAAAGATAATGGTCTATAATTTGTAAGATCAATTTGTCCTCCCCAAAATATGTCCAGATTATATTAATAGGAATATAATGCCCTACGATCGTATCAGTCATTATCGTTTCAGTTTGACACTCTAACATAGGGATTCATAACCTGGGGTCCTTGGATAGAATCTAGGTGGTCCATGAACCTGGTTAGGGGGAAAAATTACATTTATATTTCAACAAAATTGGTTTCCTTTGTAATCCTGTGTATTTTATTTTATGCATTTAAAAACATTATTCAGAAAAGAGGTGCCTAGGCCATGATGCAGGCTATGATGAAGAAAGGGTAAGAAGCTCAGTTGTAGCCATAATTGACAGTGCAGAAAATTGGAGTCAAGTAATTTGTCCATACTTAGATATGGTCTACAGGCTCATGTTAATAAAGAGGGGTTGTCCCACTCCTCCCCAATTGCCTTTGGGCTAACAAGAGTCCCTTCTCTTTCTCTCCTCCGCCCCTCTACAGGAATGCATCACAGATTGTGAAGTGCAAGACTTCCTTAGCCCGTTCTGGGCCCCTTGCACCAAGGCCATGAATAAGGGACCCTGGCAGCTCAGCTCGGCCAGCAAGGACAAGGCAATGGCATCTGTGTACCAGCCGCAAGTGATGGAGGCACAGGGCCTGCACCAGATGGAAGGCAAGAACCGCGTGTCCCGAGTCAGAAGCTTGTTCCACTCCCAGGAACAAGAGGCAGCAGAAGGCTTGGGGGAGCCAGAGGAGGAGATGCAGAAGAAGTTGCAGAAACGGTTTGGGGGCTTCACCGGGGCACGGAAATCTGCCCGGAAGTTGGCCAACCAAAAGCGGTTCAGTGAATTTATGAGGCAGTACCTGGTCATGAGCATGCACGCTAGTGAGCACCAACGTCATGGCCTGGCCCCAGGCCGCAACCTGCCTCAGAATGGCAACGTGTAGCCTGAAGGGGAGGCCTCTCCCAGCTGCACCGTCCACTTCAACCCATGAGTAAGTTGGGAACAGTTGGAGGCAGCAACCTCATTCACCCAACTCCTTCGTCATTCCCCCGTACAGGAACCATCCATTTTCCTCTCCTAAGGAGTTTGGCTCCTGTAGGGACTAGGAGATCTAACCATCTTTCTTACCTTCTGTGAGGAGCCTGGTTTATATGGAGACTAGTAGGCATACCCTCCTTCCTTTAAGAATCCAAGAGTGTTTTGGTGCTGGCCCTTGAGTTTACCTACCACACCCATTTGGAGCCTGGTTACTATGGGGATAATGGTACTCTCTGTTAGGTAAATTCATTCCTCTGTTTCTCTCCAGGAGTTAAGTTACTATGGGGATTGTTAATAGTGTACCAATTCTCCATATCCAGTTACCATAGTTACCATTTGGCTCACCTTTCCCTTGGAGACTCTATCTCTGAGGGGCCATTAGCTGGACACCCCCCCACACACCAATTTCCCCCTGGTCTGGTGACCGTGGTAATGTTTTTACTGCTTTCCCCTCAAAGACCACATGCAGTTCTTCAGCCTATGAGCCTCCCCTCCCCACCCCCAATCTCTCAAGGACACTGGTTTCCATGGAAACCATTAGACTTCTCATGCCAGAACCAGTACTTAGACCTGCTTCTTTTTCTTCCCCTAAAGTGTCTGCCCTGCCTCTTCACAGGTTTGGATTAACTTCTACACACAGGTTGCCTTGCGTTTTTATGATGTCAGGCCACTGAACTGGGTTTTGAGGGTAAATGTTCAGTTTTTTCCAGTGTTTCCTGGATGAATGGGTATGAGTCTGGGGGATTTTTGAGCCTCTCAGTTCCCAGTTGCATCTCACACTTCTTCCCGGTTTGTTCTTTTCTCTTCTTGCCTGTACACCCCAATTCTTTGCTTCTTCCTAAGCCTATCTCTCCTTGTTCTCCCTTCCTCCTGACCTATTCCCACGCACAGGAATATGTGTGTCTAGCTACATATGTGCATATCAGATAAAGAGACCAATTTGGAAATATTACTTTTGACTGAAATGATACAAACCCGACTTGCACAGCCCATTACAACTTTGGAGTTATACGTAAAATGCATAGCTATTCCCCACCCCCCACAACCTAGCATTCTACCAGTACAAGTGAATGCGTTACGACTCCTGTGTGGAATTCTATCCATTTCCATATATGTCTAATTTCAAGTGGCCAGATCAGTCCTGCACAAAATTTGAAGAATTCTTTAGGGAGATTCAATTTAAAAAAAAAAATTTTAAGAAAAGCCTTGGGCAGCTAGTTGGTGAAGTGGATAGAGCCCTGGCCCTGGAGTCAGGAGGACCTGAGTTCAAATTTGACCTCAGACACATAACACTTACTAGCTGTGTGACTCTGGGCAAGTCACTTAACCCCAATTGCCTAACCAGAAAAAAAAAATGATTAAGAAGAAAAGGCCTGTTCAAGTAGTAAAGTAATTAAGGCACCAAAAAAAGATTCTCAAAGTCTGAATGTCTCACTTTGAATTTCTTGTTTTGCTCATTCTGATGATCACAAATCAGAGGTAACTTGCCATCTGGTTTGCCAATAACCCTCTCTTTCTAAATGCCACTACATATGTTTGTCTTTATTCGGGTCTATAAGGTTTCTGTATCTGGAGACAGCCTCCATATCTATTTACCCAAGGGCACGCTGATCGGCAAACAATCACATTTCCAAATGTAGACTTATGTACTAAATTGTACTGCCACTAGTGCCAGGGTGTTTCTTTTTTTTCCAAGTAAACTGTATGACTAATTCCTGACCCCCTGAATTTACTTGTGCATACTCTGTCTTGGAGTTATCCTGGTGGATGCAGTGATATCATTAAGGGGTAAGAGTTCTATTTTTCCCTAAGCAAAAGTTCACAGTATAATACAATGCCTAAGGCCATTATTCAGCAAATCTTTCAAAACTCCTGTGTGTTCAATCCTTTCAGACCACAACAGGGCCTTTTTTAAAAACTGGAGCTTTATTGAAAGGCCTACAGCTTGAGGTCGATTTCTGCACTCCAACCTTGCTTCCTCTCCTTTAATTGAATGCAGTTTAACTCAGGATGCGTTAAACACCAAGGCAGTATGTCCTGGCTTGCTGTCACTCTGGGTTCTGAGGAACCCAATTTCCCAGGGATTGAGGGGGGCACCTCCTTTTCTATTTTCCTTTGGGAGATATCGTCAAAGAAAAAATATTAATGCTCTACTCCTCATTGTAGGCATGAGCTTACCAGAAAAAAATTTTATTAATATATGATTATTCTAAATTCAGAGAAAAATGTCCAGACTGACAGAGTTCCCTCATCCCCTTGGATATCTCCTTCCACAAGTCATTTTGAAATCCCAATTTATGGGATTCTCAAATAAGTAATATTTCAGTTGAGAACAAGGGCCTGAAGTTTAGGTAACCGTTCAGTTAACAGTTTGCTTTGTCAGAGAAGACAGTCACTTAACCTTTGGCCCACCCTTGAACAATCATTTTCTTGAAAGCATTCAATCTGTCTTTGACCACTCTTTTCAAGGATTTTCCTTTCCAGCTGGTCGATACCAACCTAACTTTCATTAACTGAAGTAATCAAAGAGAATTCTTCCTTCTCCTAGGTAGATTATTGCTCTAATTGTTCAAGGTAGATCAGTCAAGCGTCCCCTTCCCTTCTCTGATCACTGCCCCAATTACTTCAAGGGAGTAGTCCTTCCTAGGCTGATCAGAGAGAGTAGAGCAGCATACTATTTCAGAACTGATAGAGAAAGACCAATAAGGATTTCTTTGTCAGATTAGACCAAAAGCTTTGGACTAGGAAAATTTTAAATGCTTTCTCTAAAATATTTCTTTAAATACTTCTCAAAGGCGGAGCAAGGGAGCATTTTAGTCTGCTTTTGCAACATGAAGTGCTCCCAAATCCGGAGCTTGAGAGCACCACAAAACATGATATTATTCAATAAACTGAGTTTGAAGCAAAAGAGATCTTTTCTCTTCCTATCATTACGTACTTCATGCAGAGAAAATCTAAGCTCCATTTGACCCTGATTTTTAATTGTATTTCTTCTAAAACTCAAACTGGAAAGGTCAAAAATTCAAGAGATTGAATCTTGAATCTAATGTAACACAGAACCTTTAGCAGAGTTTTAAAGTTCATATTTGAAAACCACATCAAAAAAGCCCATGCTCCACCTGCCAAATGCCCTTCGGCACATACCTTCTCCAAACCCTCAATGAAAATTCCTGCATCACAAACACACATATACATGTACTAACACAAAATACCAACTTAAGCAGGGGAACTTGGGTAAAACCCAGAGAGAGAAAAAAATATATACTGGCTTTTTCTGTACAGGAAACCTGGGAAAACTGAATTTGGGACTCAGTGTTTCAGACTTAGACAACCTCATCTTCTACGTTGCTCTCCTGTCCTCACTGAACCCAGGGTCTAGATTCATTTCTATGCAGATATAGTGTAAATTTTCTATAACAGAAGCTTGGCTATAAACAAACATACTGTAAGCACACAGTTCATTCACTAGGATCATATATTTAGAACTAGAAGGAATTTCAAAGGCCTCCTATCCCAATCTTTCCATTTTACCTGTAGGAAACTGAGTGGCTGGCATATAATTCATAAATACATCCCAAAAGAATGAAAGACAAGGTAGCTTAGTGGCAAGAGTACTGGAGCAAGAATTTTTTAAAAATTGTTCAGAGGCAGCTAGGTGGTACAATGGATGGAGCTCTGGCATTGGAATTAGGAGGACCTGAGTTCAATTCCAGCCTCAGACACTTGATACTTACTAGCTGTGTGACCCCCGGCAAGTCACTTAACCCCAAATGCCTCACCAAAAAAGCAAAGAAAAAATTCAAAAAACTTATTTTCTAGTTCTGTTTGACTATTCATTCATTGTGTGACCTTTGGCATATCACCTAACCTTTTCAAATCTCAGTTTCCTTATCTATAAAATGAAGATAATAATAATAATATATATATATATATATATATATTATATAAACACAGAGGTATTGTAAAGATCAAAACACTATTTAAGTATAATGGATAGATAGGGCAAGTATAACTGCAAGAATGCAGGCCTCTGAGTTCACTCTGCCCTTTTAAGTGTTACTAAGAGAAATTCCTGAGTAATTTGCATGTCCCTGGCATTAGCTAAGTACCAGGAGCACAAAGACTATTGAAAGAGATTTGCTTACCTTAATCTTATCATCAGGTAGGCCTGGGAGAGGTCTTACCAAGGGAGAGAAAAATAAAGATATTTCCCTTAACGAGAAAGCCTTTGCTGAATTACTGCTGTCATCTTCTTCTAGGCTTCTTCCCCACTGAATCTGTCTTTAAATACTGAGTCTTCTTCCTCAAAGGGAATGTTTATTATTCTTTTACTACTAGAATCTATTTCAGCTCTTTTGTTACTCGGGCCCACAGTCATGCCTAGCCAGCAAAGCAAAAAATCCCTACTGTTACAGTCTTTCTTTTTAACAATTTTACTTGCCCTCAGAGAAAACTCATCAAGATCCATTTGGTATTTAGATTAAGGCAAATTAATTCCTTTCCTTGGGTAACTAGCACCAAAGCTATGCAAATTACCCTAGAACTCTACTTAGCAACTCTAAAGAATCAGGGTAGAACTGGCAACTTTTGTCATGCATTACTGTAGTTATACCCAAGTCTATATGTTCTTTTCATAAATAGGAGTTATTATTAATAATACCTTATATAAACACACAATACCCTTCAAAACAAGATAGTTCCCTTTGCCTGTACTATTGTCCAGTTGCTACCCTTCATCTGTGATTTAGCCCAGGCCTGGGAAGCCAAAGGTCCTGTCAGCCACCAGATAGCTGTTCCACATTGCAACCATATTTTGTGATTCTGAATCTACTTTACAAGTAAAGTAGTCCCAAGATTGCAGGTGTGCTTCCTCCAGCACGAAGGAAAGATCTTCAGCCTCCTCTACACCCCTACTCCTTCATACAGGTTCCAAACAAGGGTTGTGCTGATAAATGATTAATAGCTATCTTTCACATACATATATACACATACATACTTATATATGCATATATATGTGTGTGTACATATATACACACATATGCATGTGTATGCATATGTATATATGTGTATGTGTATGTATACACACTTTTAAGTTTAATCTGCATTATTAACAATTTCTCCATTTCTTAAATACAGACAATTGGCAAAATAAGAAACAAAGCTCTGATTTGTAGTATTTGCTTATTTGAAACTTTGACAATTGGCTTTCCCAAGCCAGTTCAAGCTGGCTCCAACACAGCCCTGCAAACAACACTCTAGCATCCACCAGCCAGGTAGGAGGTTGGACTTGATGACTTCTAAGGTCCTACCAACTATGAGATTCTATGCCCATTTCCAGCTAAATCTACAAAAGCAACAGAATGGGGTAAACTGAGGAAATAGTCTGGGAAAAGCCAGGATATACTGACTTTGCCTTGTTGACTTGCTGCATCTGCCATGATTATTTCCCACTCTAGACCCATGCTATCCCCTACAGCATGGGTTCTTAACCTTTTTTCTTGCCATAGATACCTTTAGTAGTCTAGTGATGCTTATATATCTTTTCTCAGGTTAACAGGTTTTTTTTTTAATGGATAAAATAAAATACATAAGATTACAAAGGAAACCAATTACATCGAAATTCAATTATCAAATTATTCTTTGAAAAAACAAATTCATGGACCACAGATTAAGCCCCCTTCCCTATAAGCCATCATGCTCAGGGCAATCCAGCCTTAAGTTCACCAGTTCTCTCTGGGATCATCACCTTATTTACCCTGCTTGGTTTCTAGAGAAGTCTTGTTCTTATGGAAACCATTAACAGGTCAGCTTACTACCCAATCATTGATCCCTCCCCTCTCTCCCACTGCAGTTCATCTCTTTTTTTCTGAAATACTTATGATTTAATATCAGCTTGGATCATACAACCCAAACACTGTGTTACACATACACGCGCGTGCACGTGCACACACACACACACACACACACACACACACACACACACACATTCCACAAGTGGTTTCTCTGTATTAGGTATATTATAAGGCTAAAAACTGACCCTGCAACATCTCAGATACAAGGAGCCCTATCTCCATCAGAGTGACTAAGGTTGGAGAGTGAGGCTTCAAGAATTGAAGGAGATGGATCTAATTAATGCAATAGTGTGTAAAAGACTAGGAGTGCTGAAAGGTCAGGGCCAAGGAACATGACTAGCCCTGGGCAGCATTGTGAAATAAACAAAGTTTGTCTTCTACCACTTTATATATATTCCCCTGTCCTGGTCCCTCTGATTACAGAAGAGAATAAACTAATAAGCTAATTTAATCAAAACCATTAGTTGTCTCATGTGTTAGCATTTTAAAGAAGACTGAAGGGGGAGGGAAATAATTAGCCTAGAGGAACTCATTTTTAGTAGTAGAAATCTAGACACTAAAGTGAGAATGAAATAGTAGAGGATAGATAAGGTGGGGTAGAGAAGAGGCCTTCCTGACACCCCTCCAAACATAGCATGTATACAACCATCTGCTGTATCTATTTGGAAGGGTGGTCCTTACAACAAGCTTGGGAAGCCCAGCAATGGGGCCAAAGACACGTGAACTGGTTTGCCTTCTTATACTTCCCCTCCCCATGCGTTTTGTTTTCCTGGGTTTCCAGTGACCCCTTACAGGAAGTGAGAACCAACAACATAAAGCAGATAGAAGTAGCCTCGTGGTATTGCTAAGGGCACCAGATCAGGAACCAGAGCTGGGTTTTGAATCTGGGCCCTTCTCCTTCCTAGCTATGTAAACTTGGGTAGATGCCTTCACCCTCTGGGCCTCAGTTTCCTCTCTGTAAAATGAGGGGGTTGGTCCCTTCCCATTCTAAACCCGGTGACAAGTCAGAAAGACAGATGATTTATCATTCCAATCATTTCTGTTTGACCTCCTCAGGTGTCCGACTGTTCCCACACACAGCATGTCTCCAGCCCTAGACCAACTGCAGGGATTTGGGATTCCTTCATCCCCACGGCTCCGGTCATCCTGCAGGCCCTTGATGGGGGGTCTGGATCAACTTCTCTGCTCCCTGAGCTAGTGGGTGCCACCATGGTTTGGTTCAATATGTTTCTGTTTTTTCATGAGCACCTCTGCTACCCACACCTCTCAGGAGAAGCGTATTTTTGTAATTCCTAAGAGGAGGATGAAGTTAAAACATGGACACAGCTCTGCCCTGCCTTGCCCTGTCCCCTCCAGCCTGCCTCTCCTTGGGGAAAGGTTGGAAAAGTGTGGCCGATTCAGTCAAAGCCTGGGATTTTGACCTGCTGCTACCATCACTTGTTTGTTAATGATCTGTTCTTTTTCGTTGTTTCCAACAAATGTTTCTGCATTAAACTTCTACAGAGCAAATGGTTAATACATGAGTTTACTATTTCTGCGGAATCTCTATGAGCAACAGAGTAGCCCATGTTGCACGGGTATGGAAGACTGGGCCTTAGGGTTTTTCCGCAGGGTGCTTAGATCAACACAATGGTGTCAGGTATAATCAAGTGTTTTGTGTATCCCTATCAGTTATGGTGGGGGCAAGTTGCAAATGTACTATTGCATTAAAACAGGGGAAAGGGAATAAGCATATTTAAGCCCATTTTGTGCCAGACACTGTGTTAAATGCTTTACAAATATTATCTCATTTGATCCTCACTACAACCCTGTGAAGTAACGATATTACTACTACTACTACTACTACTACTACTAATACTACTACTACTACTACTATTTATAATTATCACTGCTACTACTAGCTAGCATTTATATAGTGTTTACTATGTGCCCAGCACCGTGCTAAACTCTTTACAAGTATTATCTCATTTGATTCATTCTACCTTGAGAGGTAGGCATTTTTATTATCCCCATTTTACAGCTAAGAAAACTGAGGCAGAGGTTAAGTGACTTGCTCAGGGTCACACAGCTAGTAAGGGTCTAGGGATGAATTTTTAACTCTGATCTTCCTGACTTCAGGCCCAGTGTTCAATCCACAGTGCCACATAGCTGCCATGTTTAAAAAAAAAAAAAAGATTAGCTGAGGAGGACATTGCTTAACAAATATTATCTCACTCGAGATGCACAGTGACTGGTATATAGTAGGCCCTGAATAAATGCTCATTACCTCCCCTTCCCTCCCATAGGTTCCTCCATCACCACAACTCTCAGGAACTTGAGGGAGGAGATGAGGTAGGAAGTTGAGATGAGGTAAGAAGAATTTATTCCAGGGGATGAGAAAGACTCACAGAGAAGAGCTTTGTAAACTGTGAAGTCTTCTAAGACCAAGTGACTTAGGAAAATAAGAGGATGGATGGAGCTGAGAATAAACACAGCAGAAGGTGAAGGAGAGAATGGAGAGGCAGGAGGGCAACACTAGGGTTAAGAAACAGAGGAATACTCGGCTGGTAAATGACGAATCCACTAGAAAGAGCACTTACTGGATTTGGAGTCCCAAGACCTGGCTTCCAGTACTGGTTCTACCACTTACCACTCGTGTGACCTATTTCTCTGGGCCTGAATTTCCTCATCTGTAAAGTGAGGGTATTGATGACCTCTGAGGTTCTCTGCAGATTTAAATCCATGATCCTTTAACTTTATTTTTTTTACATGACCAAATATTTATATCTCATCCTCTCTGGAAAGAGGTGGATGATGTGATCCAGTCCTCTGGAATTATGGTTTATCAAGGCATTAATCAAAGTTCTAAAGTTTTTCCAAATTGTTCTTGTCCATAAGGTTGTAGTCATTGCATAAATTGTTCTGTTGGTTGTGTTCACTTAATTCTGCATCACATCATAGAGATTTTTCCAGTTTCATCTGAAACTGTCCATTTTGTCATTTCTTGTGGCACATTAATATTTCAAGACATTCAACAATTTCCTTAGACCTTTCCCAGCACATGGATACCCCCTTTGCTCCCAGTTTGAGGCTACTATGAAAGGAGCTGCTATAAATATTTTAGTATGTATGGACCCTTTTCTTCTTCCTTTGATCTCTTTGGGGTATAGGCTCAGTAGTGGTGTACTTTGGTCAAAGGGTTGTACAGTTTAGAAATCTGGGATATCTAGTCCCAAATTACTTTCCAAAAATGGCTAGAGAAATCCACAGCTCTCCCACAAATTCATTAATGTACCTATTTTCTGGCAGCTCCTGCAACACTTGTAATTTTCCTCTTTTGTCATCTTTGCCAATCTGATGGATTTTTTAAAATTTTCTTTTTTAATTTATTAATTTTTAATTTTCAACATTCACTTCCACAGAATTTTGAGTTCCAAATTTCTCCCCATCTCTCCCCTTCCCCCAACCCATGACAGCATGCATTCTGATTATCTACCCCTTCCCTCAATCTGTCCTCCTTTCTATCACCACCTGCCTTCTCTTAACCTGTTCCCCTTCTATTTCCCCTGTAGAGTAAGATAGATTTCTATACCCCATTGCCTGTGTATCGATTTTTTAACTTCAAACTGGCAACATGTGTCTTGTAGTTTGTGGGATAATTTTGGGGGAACGAATTTCTTCCAGATAGCAATAGGAAGGCTTGATTTCATTTGAGACTTCTTCAGATGTTGGAGGAGGCAGGGAAAAGGCAGTAGTTCCATTCCAGTCCCAAGGGATGGAGGAAAAAGAAACTATAAACACTCCCTTACATGCTGGGAAGATAAACAGAAGAAATAATGGAGTGAATAGGGAGAGGGCTGCTAGATGTTCATAGGGAGAATTGAAAGGAACTGGGATTGTGTGTTTCTTGGTTATTTACTAATATGAGGACAAATAATCTAAGGGATTAAGAGACTGACCACTCCTTCAGAAACACACTAAATATCATGGTTTCTTCACTGTCAAGGAAAGTCAGAGGCAGACACAAATGAGTGACGTGGCCTTCCTACCTCCCCTATATTCTCTTACAAGGGAAGCTTCCTCCACAATACCAGGGCCAGGCAACTACCAGGCTAACTTCTCTTTGCCTAGGGCTCCTGAAAAAGGGAGGTGGGAGGGGCAACTAGGTGGTGCAGTGGATAGAGCACTGGCCCTCTCAGATATACAACACTTACTAGCTGTGTGACCCTGGGCAAGTCACTTGACCGCATTGCCTAGACCAAAAAAAAAAGGGGGGGAGGAGGAAAATAGGAGGGCAAACACAGGGTCTCCTCCCAAAACAGTGTGAGCTGTCTTGGGGGAGAAGTGCCACCTGCACCCAGAAAAACAGAGCCCAGAACCCCTGGCTTGGGGAGAGCAATAGTACCAAAAACCTGTCTGATTTTGTTGGCCCCCCAAAAACCCAGAAGGCTCTCTTGAGGTGGCTGCCTCTGCTCCAGACCAGTCCCCTCCTCCTCCTCCTCCTCTTTAACACCCTTGCCCTATCTATCCCTTTTCTGGATACTTCCATGCCCCATTCTAGTTTTCCCTATTTGATTCACTGGCCAGATGCTAGCAGGAACTCCTTCCTCCTATATCCAAGATCTTCACTGTCTTTGGGAGATACCTTGCTATGGAGGAGATCTGGCATGGAGACACACATCCCACAGTGGCCCTTTTATTTTTCTTACTGCCACAGCCTGCAAACCACTGCAACGGAGGTCCCCCTCTTTCCATGATGCCACACTGTGTGATGGAAATGGACATCTCACACTTTGGTGGCATCCATAGTATGGCCTGTTTGATTTAGGCAGCTAGGTAAAGCAAGCTGATAAAGCAGTGCACCTAGAATCAGGAAAATCTTGAGTTCAAATTCAGCCTCAGACACTTACTGGTTATGTGACCCAGGGCAAGTCATTTGATCTGGGTTTGCCTCAGTTTCCTCAGCTGTAAAATAGCAATAATACTAGCACCTACCTCCCAGGGTTGCTGTGAGAATCAAATGAAATAATATTTGCAAAGTGCTTATCTCATTTGATCGTCACAACCAGGGGAGATAGGTGCTATTATGATCCCCATTTTATAGTTGTTTGTGGAAACTGAGGCAGCCAGAGGTTAAGCAACTTGCCCCAGGTCACACAGCTAAGTAAATATCTGAAGCCAGATTTGAATTAAGGTCTTCCTGTCTGTAGGCCCAGTGCTCTACCCATCTAATCTAGCAAAGCACTTTACACGCATTGTACAAGCACAAGCTTTTATTATAAGACTCTTGGTCATTGCAGAACAATCTCTCCTAATGTGCTCACATAATAGAGACACAGAGTAGTGTACTGAAAAGAGCATCCTGATCTCGGAGCCAAAAGAAACATGGATTTTCATCCTGCCTCGAACACATATTAGTCAGATGGCTATCATCACATTCCTTCATCTCATGGAGATTCATGTCCTCATTTGTAAAATGGAGATGGTAATACTTACAGTCCCTACTCTGCAGGGCTGAAGCGAGAATAAAATAAGGTAGTGTAGGAAAAGAAAGTCATAATCCTTACACAGAAATGTAGATGTCAACCATAATGGTCACCGAATAACTCACATTTGTATAGTGCTTTGAGTTTACACAACACTTCCCAGATAAAAGCCTGTGAAGTAGATGGTATAAGTGGTAGTGTGTCTTACAGATGAGAGAGGCCCATTCTGGAGAAACTAGGTCTGGCAAGATTCCCATTTCGAAAACAAAACCCATTAAGTCCTTACTCTCTAAGACTCTGTGTTGACCCAAAGAGATGTCCAAAAGGTGAGATTTCAGGAAGTGTGAGGGAGATTTCTCAGGGGAAGAAAGATTTTCCCTTAATTTAGAGATTCTTAACTTTATTAGTTGTCCATTAGGAGACTGGGAACAGATTTCAGGGGGTCTATGAACTTGGATGGGAAAAAAGTTATATTTTTATTTTCACCAGTCTCTCATTAACATTTCCTTCCATTATGATTTTTTAAAAATCCTTATTCTGAGAATAGGCTTCTTCAGATTGCTAAAGGTATCCATGACACACAAAAGAGTTAAGAACTCTGCCTTAAATCATACCATGAAGCCTGAGAAGTATAACCTGGAAAGGCAAAGAAGAAAGGAATGCTTGAGGCCCTTATCCTGTTTAGATGGCCAACTTTCTCTCCCTGTGAATGAACTTCTATTAAGAAAATGGTGGTTTTGATGATGGAGGGGGGAGTGAGAAGGGAAGAAAGTTAAACATGGGGCATGGCGTAGGAGACGTGCTCTGTTCCTAGTGGATCCGAGGCAGCCTGGGTCAACAGGTGGAGAACTAGACAGAAACAGAGTGGTCATTTCGGCATGGTGGCAAGAGACTTGGCTAGACAAGCAGAAAACAAGATGGGTGTTAGACAGGAGACTAGGCCAGACAAGTAGGAGACGAGACAGATCAATCAAACAAGCCTGAGCGGCACTCTGAGCCTGAGGCTCTGACAAGCACCTGAAGCTGCTCATTGCTCTTCTTTTATCCCTGGCAGTTCTGCTTGGCTTCCCACGATCCAGACTATCAGGGCAGGCAGGCCCTAAACCCCTGAGGAGGAGATACCGTACCCATCCATCCAGGAGTGCTTAGTGGCGATGTCTCCCAGTAACAGCGGCGCTTTTGTGAATTCTTCCTAGTTGATGTGGGGTCAGTCAGAAGGTTCTGATGTGCTATAATGGTGATGGGTTCTGATGCCTATCGGGTTCCTCTAGGACCCAGCCCCACTCCAGAACAGAGGTACATTTATGTACTACAATTTGTCTACTTAAGGAGAAAGTTTTGGCATCCAGGTAGGCTGAGATTGAGTGAGGAGCTTCACTAATTGGAAAACCCTGGCTTATCAGGGCATACACATCCCTACTTGTTCCACACAGGTTAGATAGTGTAACTATATGCTGAAACCAGTTAGGCAGTCAACAAACATTCATTAAGTGCCTACTATGTGTTGGGTTAAGGGGCAGCTAGGTGGAGCAGTGGATAGAGTGCCAGGCCTAGAGTCAGGAAGACCTGAGTTCAAATCTGACCTCAGACACTTACTAGCTGTGTGACCCTGGGCAAGTCACTTAACCCTGTTTGCCTCAGTTTCCTCATCTGTAAAATGAGCTGGAGAAGGAAAATGGCAAACCACTCCTGCATATCTTTGCCAAGAAAATCCCAAATGGGGTCACAAAGAGTTGAACATGACCGAACAACAAAATATGGTACTCACTGTGCTAAGCACTGGGGATATAAAAAGAGATGAAAGACAACCCTCAAAGAGCTCAAAATCCAATGGAGGAGACAACAAACTAAAAGATACATGCAAAAAAAAATATGTAAAGGATAACTAAGAAATAATTGAGAGGGAAGGCACTAGAATGAAGGGAGGTTAGGAAATGTTTCCTGTGAATATGGGATTTGGGGTTGGGCTAAAAGGAAATCAGGGAAACCAGTGGGCAGAGATGGGAGGGAGAAGGTTCTAGGCCAGGGACAGCCAGAGAAAATGCTTGGAGCCAGGAGACGGAGGGTCTTTTTTGCAGAACAGCAAGGAGGCTAGTGTAAGTGGATCTACATATAAATGGAGGATAAGAGGGAAAGGTAGGAGGGGACTAGGTTATGAAGGACTTTGAATAACAAGCAGAAGTTGCTTTATTTGTTCCTAGAGGTGGCACTTACAGAGTCAGGGGTAAGGGGCAGGGGATGAGGTGCAGTGGAAGGTGACATGGTCAGAAATGTGCTTTAGAAAAATCACTTTAGGGGCAGCTAGGTGGCACAGTGGATAGAGCACCTGCCCTAGAGTCAAGAGGACCTGAGTTCAAATCTAGCCTCAGACACACGACACTTACTAGCTGTGTAACTCTGGGCAAGTCACTTAACCCCAACTGCCTCGCCCTACCCCCCCCCCCAAAAAAACACTGGTGACTGAATGGAGGATGGATTGGAGCGGGGAGAGACTTGAAAGCAGGCAAATCCATTAGCAGACCATTGAAATAGTACAATCATGAAGTGTTAAGGGTACCCCCGCCGTGGTGGCAGCAGTATCAGAGGAGAGGAAGAAACGTGTTAGAGAGACGCTGAAAGGTGAGACTGACAGATTGGAGGCAGGGTAGGACAGGATAAGATGAGGAGTCGAGCATAGCACCCAGGTTGTGAGCCTACAACTCTTGTTGCCCACAAGAGTAAAAGGGGAATGAGGAGCAGGTAGGGGGACGTCCAGTTTTAGACATATTGAATTTAAGATGTATACCAGACATCTGATTCGAGATGTCAGAAAAGCAGTTAGAGAGGCAAGATTGGGGATCAGTAGAGAGGTTAGAGCAGGACAGGTAGATTGGAGAATCATCAACATTGAAGATAAGTGATAGAGTGGAGATGACAGGAGACATGTTAGAGGAGATAGGATGGAATGGGAATGTTTGAGCAGATAAAGAGGTTAGTCTTGGTAAGGAGTAAGATCACCTCTTCATGTGAGATGGGTGGCAGAAGGCATTTGAGGCATATGAGATGAGAAAGAGGGGAGAAGAGGAAGCTTATAGCAAATAGCCTCAATTGTTTTCTGTAACATATGATGCAGGGTTCTTAGCTAAGAGGGTGAGAGGAGGGGGAGCTATGGGAGGCTTGAGGAGAGATGAAAAGGTTTGGAATTCTGCTGTGCAGAGTGGGATAGTGAGCTGATAGGAGAGGTACAGTAGGATTGCCCTAGTTGACGTTGTGTAACAAATTTGCAATGGACCCAATCAGAATTGTAGCATTACTTTCTCCACCTTTGTTCAGAAGCAAGTGTGTAGGAGCAGAGGTGACAAATAGTGAGAGTGTCCAGGGATGAGGCTTGGCACAGTATAGTTGGCAGTATGATACGGGGGGCTAGGGACTCAAGAGAAGAGGACAGTGTAGAGTCGAACTGGTTCACCAAGGGGACAAAATGGGGAGAAGAGGAGACAGGAGACAGTGGCTAGTGGAGAGATGAGGGCCTGGGAGAGAACTGAGGAGTTAAGGGATTAGAGGTCACAGTATGAAAGAAGAGCAGGGTTTGGTAAGGGAAGGCAAAGGGAAAGATGGGAAGTAAACAGATTATGGTACAATAAGGAGATTTTTGGAATTCTTGAACAGGTAGGTGGTACATTTGTGGGTGATAACAAGACCAAGGGTATGGCCATTTTTGGGAGTGGCAGAGGTAGACTGAGTAGGTTGAGAAACTGAGTGGTTAGAATGTTTGAGAGAGAGTTAATATGTATGTTGAAGTCCCAAGTATTAGGCCAGGAGTTAGGGAAGAGAGAAAAATTGAGATTCAGATACTGGACTCATTAAGGAAAGAAGGGGAATGATCTGAAGATCTGTAAACAACAACTACCAGGATTTGATTGGGTAGTAGATACAAATTGCATGAACCTCAAAGAACAAGCATTCCAGAGGACACAGTGGAATGGACTGGTGGGATTTGGTTGGAATTTTAGGATGGGAGGGTTAAGAAGGGTGGGAATAAAGAATCAGGTAATGGGGAAGAAGAGTGGATTAGCTGATGACCTAGAAGGGTTCATGACCACTGGGGTGTGTAAAGTATGACCAAGTGTGAGGATGTTCATCACTGAGCGAAAGTAGCCATTCCTCTTCCCAGAGGAAACTAGAGATCAGGAAGGAGATAAACAGCATGAGTATGAAAGCACATGGTCAGGTGGGGAAGTGGGGGCACCATTTCCCTACACTCCTTTCTTCCGAAGGAAACAGCTGACAGCCAGAAATAAGTCCCATTCTCTACCAGCTTTCATCTTCTTCCCTCAAGAGACAGGTACAGAAAGAGATGGAAGGCCTGAAGTCAAAGGGTGGGTTGCTCCTCTTTGCACCGGAGGTTCTCTCCATTGAATCTGGGAGATCAAGCTAGCAGTAGGAGGTAGAAGTTGCCTTGTGTTGAAACAGATAGCAGTCCCTCCACTTCTCTCTAGCAGTCTTCCCTCAAAGATGGAAAGCCCCAGGTCAGAGGTCAGAGGAGGGTCTTACTCCTCTTATCTCCTGAGGCTGGAGGTCAGGTAGGGACAGCCGGGAGATAGAAATCTTGAGGTACAGGGAGAAGTCCCAATACAAGGGGAAGTCAAATTGGGCATACAGAAGTCAGCCCAGGGGGAGGGGGAACCCTTGTCACTTTCTCTCAAGGGATACCACAGCAAGAGATGGAAAGCACTGGGTCAGAGGAAAACAAAAGATAAGAAGCCCACAGTCTAATGAGGGAGAAAACATGAAAGCAACTATGTGCCAATAAGAAACATACAGGATAGATTGGAGATAATCCATCAGAGAATTAAAAGTACTAGTGTGATTAGTCCCTCTATAAGGAAGCCCAGAAAAGTGCCCATGAAACAAACCACTTGGCTGAATTTCACAAGTGGTAGTCCCTGCTGTTCTTGATCTCTAAAAGTATAATTACATACCAGGAAAAGACATTAAAACTAGCTGATAACTGGATGACAGGGTTAGAATATGTGTTCATTATGGGCAAGAACTGGGTTCGCCCCCCCCTTTCTTTGTATCTCCACTACACAGTACTTGGAACATAGCAGGTGCTTAATAAATGCTTATTTATTGCTGACTGACTGATAACAAGAGATCCAAAAAGGAAAAGCATGAACTCATAATAATACACATGTGATTTTAGACAAGTCAATTATAGCATTTATATAGTACTAAGGTTTGTAAAAAGCTACATGTATCTCATTACTATAAAAAAAAAATCTCTCTATGACTCAGTTTCCTCATCTGTAAAATGGGGATGAGAGAATAGAGAAAGGTTGGACTAGATGACTTTCCAGCTCAGAAACTATCTGCTCTGTGAACTGAGCTAATAATATGAAATGTGGGCAGACAGTGTCCCCTGGTGGCTAGATGGCAAAAAGAAACAATTTCTTCATTGGCACAATTTCTTTTACACAAAAAGCACAATAGCTTTCCTCCTGGTTAGAGAGAGTGATGGAGCTGAGTGGCTAAGGGTGGTGGCTTCTGCCTTAGAAGGCCTGTGCTACTCATAGTCAATCAGTCAATGTGTGCACCCCCCAGGAACCCTAATGTATATACTGTATGAAGTATAACTTTATGCATAGTGCTTTGAAAATTATGAAGTGCTATGCACTTAAGTGTGAGCTGTTATCAAATAGCTAACACTTTATATAGTGATTCACTTAAGTGTGAGCTGTTATCAATAGCTAACACTTTATAAAGTGCTTTCATGTCTACACCCATTTTCTCCATTTCCTAAGCCATGAATTCTGGCTTTTGCACCCACTGTTTTCCTGAAACTATAGTCTGGGAAATATCCAATAGAAGCATGTCTCCTGTCTCTCAGTAGAGAAGTGCTATGCTAGAGGTGTGGAATGAGGTATACCCTTCCAGAATAGGTCCAATGGTGAATTTGTTTGTTTGACTATATTATTTGTTATAAGGGAGGCTTCCTTAGAGGAGTGAAATCAGTTGGAAACTTCCAGACTTTTCAGTCATCAGTTTTGTGATCCTGGATTTAATCCCCTCCCACTGGATCTGCTTTCATGCAAATGTGGCTTCTTCTGTATTGTGTTTGTCACGTTTGGACTTCCCACGTTCATCTAAGGTCACATTCATCCTTCATATTTCTTTCCCTACTCTTCTGTAATTAAAACCTTTTCTGATTGGATGAATTGGGTTCACATGTTAATTAACTACTTAATCATATTTCATCACTGATGTGCTACTTTGATCAAGGTTATAATCATCAATCACTTTTACTATCATTTATAATTATGTCACAAAGACTATCAAACTCTATTAGTCACACCTCTTGAATGCAATTAAACTTGGGAAGCTCTCTTCCCCTTTGTCCTGCTCTGCCTTGTTAGAAGATAGAATCAAAGCATTATAAAAAGTTAGGGCTAGTCTTTTCCAAAACCCTTATTTTACAAATGAAGAGACAAAGGCCAAAAGAGATGAAATTATTCACCCAAAGCCATACAGCTTGGTATTAATAGTTGGGAGAGGTAGCCAGGCATTCCACCAAAGGGACAAAGAACTGACCTACATAACTTCCCATAATCAGCTTTTAGAGCCCTGAGAAAAAGGGACTGCACTTCATTACCATTTCCAATCATTTCTCCAGTAGGGCCTACATCAGCTGAGTACTGTTGGTTTCCTTCCATCTTATCAACTGCTTTAAATCGGATGAAGAGAGGAAGTTGACGGGAAGACTTCCTTGTAGATCCAGAAGGATATCTGAAAGCAACCCTGATGCAAACTTCCGTCCAAGTGTTTTAAATTGCTGGATACATGTCTGCAGATCCTCCCACCCACACCTTTTTGGGACCCTGGAATTCGTCTCAATTGTAGGGGACAGTCTGAGTTCCCCATAATTTGCAGAGGGTTGTCAACAGCTTATCTGGCTATTAATCAGGCCTGTAATCCTAGTTATTTTTGAATGACTTATTCCCTCCACGAGCAGGGCAAAAGTTGTCATAATTCCTCTGTGTGTCCTCACCACCTGGCATACGTAATAGACGCTTAATACACGGTTTATTGAATTTGAACTTAGTGATGCTTATTTAATGTCCCTCCAGAAAAGAGACGCTTAACCTTTCGTGTCATGGACTCCAACTGGAGATTTGGACCTATAGACTCCTTCTCTGAATGTTTCCTTTTCAATTAATAATTGAAGAAAGTGTAAAATTTCAATTAGAAATTAGCAGTGTTAATTTTTTTTTCCAAGTTCAAGGATTCTCTGTTGAGAACTCCTGTTCTAGAAATCTTCTCCTAAGGCCTGAAGCTAGACATGTAAACAGATATCTGGAATTATATTGTGCCATATTAATTGGGCAAAATAGACCAATTAAGGTCATACACTTAAAATCCTTTGAACTTGGTTTAGAAAAGACTTCAGGTTACCAATTCAACAATGGCAGCTGTGTATTATAAGGCTCCTTTAAAAATCCTTCATAACCTTATTTAAGAAAACAAGACTGAAACAAAACTTTTTAAATGTGACTCGTTCTCTAGACATGAATCCCATACCTAGTCTAACCCTAAAGATCTTCAGAAAAACAAAAAATGTTCCTGGATCAGACTCATGGTCTAGTTAGGTGACTGGGTTCATGTACTATTAGAATTTATCTTTTACATAAATGACACAAAATCATAGATAAAAATAAAAAATGTCTTACTGGTTTTGTGTTTTTTTTGTTACTAAACTATTACTGTTTTTGCACAATCAACTTATTTACCAAGTTTAAGGGGAAAATGCCATTTTGGAGCAAGATTTGAAGAAATATTAACATCTAGTCACGTTAATACCTTCTCACTCTTTTTCCCACTTCTTTTCCCATTAACAGCTACTAACTTAAACTTGGGCTGCAAATTTAAATTTTTTTTTCCCCTCAGTAACAGAAGCCATTCTCACTTCAGAACTACAGAGTAGCCAGTGGAAAATGTGTTAGATCTGCTTGCTGCTTCTCGGTTTGTATTAGCTGCTTTAAATATTCCTAGCAGTCATTTATTGTCCTTGCCCAACTCCATTAACAAACCCTTGGACCAGTTTCTCATGGGAGTTTTATCTTCTTGTTTCCAAAAGTTCTTGCTCTCTGGTTTACTTGATCTCTCTTGAAAGCCATGTACCTAGCATGGCTCTGTGACTAATTCAGTCTCTTATTCCTCCTATACATAAAAATGCCTATTAAAATATAGGCAACAAGTCTGGACTTTGGAAATCCTGAATGCTTCCATCGATTCTATTTTTAAGAAGCTTTTCTTAAAGGACCCAAACTTTTCCTCTAGTTAGCATTTTAAAGTCAACATCTTGAACAGAACAAGCTTAATCACTATCTGCACAACGGCATCTCTATTGGTCTCTTACATTACATACTCTTACTATTTCAGTTGTACCTTCAAAGTTCTTCAGTTTCCTTTGGTCAGTCTCAATATGTAGTAACTGCAAGTATACCATGAGTGTCTTAAGGGCAGACAAGAATAACGCCTTCTTTTCTATTTCCAACTTTCCAACAAGGGTATTTGTTTCCAATAACCAGCATGTTTCTGGCCTTTGGGACCACTGAAGACTGGATAGAGCTGGCCTGAGACAGGAAGATGGGTTCAAGTACTCATACATATTGATTGTGTGACTCTGGGCCAAATCAGAACCTCCAGGTGCTGTAGGCAACTAAGACTGTAAATCACAGGGTTAAGTGTTGATTTGTATAAGGGAAGCTTCCTGACTTAGAAAGCTCTTTGCAAATTAAAATTTGACCACAGCAGTACTTGGGATGTCCTCAGCAAAAAGTCTACAGTCCTTCCCAAGTTCCCTTTACTGAGCCATGATTTGACAGCTTAGAACAAATAATCCTAGAAAGTTGATCTACTCAGTATTTTGAGGATCTGCAACTTTGTTGGTGTGGGTACTCCTACCAATACAGACCAAAGCTTCTCTGACTTGCTATAGCCTCCAAAAGCATAGATTGTTGTAGTTGTTGAGGCATTTTTAGTAGCGTCTGACTCTTCATGACCCCATTTGGGGTTTTCCTGGTAAAGATGCTGGAACAGTTGGCCATTTCCTTCTCCAGCTCATTTTACAGATAGGAAATGGAGGTCAACAGGGTTAAGTGACTTGCCCAGGTCATACAGCTAACACATGTCTGAGGACAGATTTGAACTCCAGATGATGTGTGTTCCTGACTCCAGGCTTTGTCCACTAAACCACCTAACTGCCCACAAGAGATTATTTTCCCCAATTGCTGTATTTTACATTTGTCCATTACTAGGTCTAGGTGCCAAGAAATACAGCAACATGACTAAGAGAGTGCAGAGGATTTGACCCAAATCATTTCCATCTTAAGAAAAGTACATAAATTCTGCTGGGGAAGGACTCCCACTGGTCAGTCCAATGCCAGTGACCATCAACATTTTTGTGGGTGACAGGAGAAAAATTAGCACAAAGGAAATCAGCCAATGTTCCATTTTATTCCTTATAAAATATATTTCATATTGCTGCAGTAAAAACATTACATTTCACATTTAAAAATTTTTTTAACAATAAAAATAATACTTGGAAGACAGCTGGGAAGGGGAAAAAGCTCCAGTAAGACAAATTCACAGATCCAGCATTTATCCCCCTTTTCTCTTCCTTGCCCCTAGTAAATAGCCATTCCCTAGGATGGTATTAATGATTTTACAAAGTGTGACTATAAAAGAATGAGGTGGACTATTTAAACAGACCACAGCTCATGCATCCAAAGAGTGTTCTCCTTAATTGGGAGGCTACACACTCATTTCAATGATGTTGCCACTCCTCAAAACAGCTTTGGAATTTCTCCTTGAGAACTGTCTCCAACTGGCAGAAACAGGGGACCACAGGTATGGGACATTACAGACAATATCGAACTTTTTTAATGTACTGGTAAGTTTTGCTGAATTTTTCTGCCCCCTTCTTTTTTATTCTTCATTATAAAAGATGGCTCTCAGAAGTAGTAGGGCTGAGGGATACACTGGGAAATATAGATATAAAAACAAAAGATATTAAAAAAAAATCAGTTTAAAAAAAAGTGAAGACAAAAAGAAGTCTCCAAAGAGCATTAATGAACCACACTTTCTTTCCCTCTCTCTCCGTTTTCATTACCTTATAATCACACCTTGTTTTTAAACATACTATCACCTAGCCTGATAACCCAATTTCTTTTCCAGGACTGGTTCTTAATGCCTTTTGTCTGTTTTCTTAATCTAATATGCTCACAAATTGAAAGGATTTATCACCACTGCTGATATTCAAAAGAATGGAGGGTCTGAAGACTGGCACAAAAAAAAAGGGGGGGGGAGAATTTTGTTCCAAAAATGTTTTGAATGGCAGCATTGGAATAAGTGCATCACTTCTTAGGGTAACTCCTTTGAAGAGGAGTTCACTTGAACATTTATTTAAGTTTTGTTTTTTTTAAAGCAACATTATTCCATGTCACACCTCATACACTCAAGAAGTGCTTAGCGGCCTTCTACTCAGAAGTGTTCTTTCTACCCTGTCTTCCAACAATCAGAATCCATCACCTGGAGAGGCTGAGAAGTGGAGAGAGAGAAAGATGAAGGCAAATAGGATTTCTGGGACTTGATCAACTCACAAACCACCCCCAAAGAGGAGAAATAATTAAGATTTGTTTTGACCTCAAGGACAAACCAAACATTAAGAACCAACCCGACAGCAAGAGAACGGAGGCACAACTGAGGACAGACAGGGCAGGAGGGAGACCCACCACCACCAAGTGAGACAAGAAGTAAAGGAAGCATACGGAGTAGCTGAACTGAAAATCATTAGGATGTTTATCCTTTGGGTTCCATGACTGTCTTCTTCTTCTGCCTCCCATTTTTTCTGCTGTACCAACATCACTGGAAGGATAACTCACCAAGGGAAACGTTCACACCTAACTAGTCTATAACTCTCCAGGCCCTGAGAAGCAACTTTTTTTTTGAAATCAAAGATATCTTGGAGGAAAGGCCTAGTGACCATTTTGGCCTCAGAAGAAGAGAAGGTTGGTCCACCTCTTCTCACTTCTCAGAATGATCCTTCTGCCTCAGGGGGGATTTGACAGATGATCAGGGTACAAAAGCAAGGATGACTTTCTTCTCATACATGGAGGAAATAGAAGCACGGAAGTTAGGTAAAGTTTTATTCTGGACTCAAATTCAGTTTTGACCCAGGACAGACACATGGGAGAAAGAAAGCGGCCCTTTTTTTTTTCCTGGCCTAGTTTCTAGCTTGACCAGGAACAAGAATTCCAACTTAGAAGCATTTTATAAAGTTACAAAAATATATTGCACTGCCATAAGGCAGTTTTCTCTTATTTCCTCTCTCCCTCCTTATCACCCCAGTCCAGCTTGCTTGGATGAGTCATAGTATCATGCTATGGCTACATTTGCAGTTTTGCTTTGTTAGGAGAAAATTTAACCAAAACTCCCACTTTCAGATAGCTCACTTAAGTTAGTAAATGAACTTTGGTGGCTGGGTTTTTGTAGGGATGTAAGAACTCAGCCTAGAACCTGGGGCAGGCACTGCTCTGACAAGGTCCCAGCTGAGGTGGCTCGGTGTGGTTCCCTGAGTTTCAGCCTTCTATAATGTACATCCAGGTTTCCTCCTAAGGCAACTAGGCACTGAGTGGCCTGTTCACATGGGCTCCAGAGAACACTGCATGCTTATCATCTGGGCTTTGTCAAATAGGTTGCCACAAAGTAGAAGGAAGGTAGGAACTGAGAGGAACACAAGAACTGTGCCTTATTTCCTTAGCCCCCTCAGGCCATGTCTCTGCCAGGTCATTATCAGATTCTCCAAGTGACCCAAGCTCCTGACGCCTAATCTTAGATACAAATACATCATTTCTGCTCATCTACCTCTAGAAGCAAGGCACTGCAGCTAAGGGTTCTGGTCCCCAAAGACCTTTACAGAACTTATATTCCAGTGGTCCCTAGGTCCATCCCACACGGCCTTCATATGAGTCCTGCAACTTGCATCCCACATCCCTTAGAACTCCCTTTATCCCACATCCCACCCTACTTTGCCATCAGCTTAGAAACTGGGACTTTGTCATTTTCAAGGGTGGTATGCCAAGACTGGCCCCATGCCTCCATATGGCCTCGACAAAGCACAGATAACAGAATCTAGAACTTTACTGTCCCAGCTTGGGAGTTCATGGGATGCTCACATCGGACATCAGAACTATCCTTTCTCAGAGAGGCAAATTAGACAAGAGTAGAATTTGGGATCCCTCAGCTTCCTTCTCCATTCCCAAGCTGCCACCTATCATCATCTATTCCCTTCACCTAATCTCCCCCAAACCCTCTGCCCCCATAACCAGTCACACCTCCAGCAGCTGGGGGAGGGGTGTGAGGGGGAAAGACTGTCCACAATGAGAATGGGAGAGGTTGAAGAACCTACTATGATCTCTTAAAGACCAATAAGGAAAAAACAGGTTAGAAAGATAAAACATAAGAAAAAAACCCCAAAGAGGTTTTTTTGTTGTTTTTAATGTGACATATTTCTATGACGAGAGGGGTAAAAGATGAAAGGATTTCACTTTGGGTGGCAGCAGAGGTTTCTGGGGAGGCTGTGACAACCTCCAGCATTTCCTCATTGAAATTGAAAAAAAAACACTTAAATGCTCAAAGCCATGTTGATTCACCCTTTGAAATGTGGGAGGTCACTATTACCCTCTGGCATAGCTTGGTTTGGAGACTCTTAAAAATCCATTAGGCTGGGCTTTAAAAAACCAAATGAGATGGCTGGGGGTGAAAGCCAATGTCTAGAAGAACCCAGATTAAAATAGCTTGAACAAATGTATTACTAAAAGATAAAATGTCCTTTCACTTCCATGGATGCTGTTTGTTGAAAAAGGATCAATCTTTCCTTCTCCTGAAGTCAGATGGATCAAAGATGTACTTGGTCAAATCTCTTGACTTTCCATCTCTATCAGCATCAGTACCTCCTGTCTTCATGTGACCAATGAAGCCACTTTTTAAACAATTTCTTCTGCCTCTCCTGGGCACCAAGCAGTCCCTCTAAGAAGATTTCTGAGAGAATTTGCCGACTCAGCAGCAATACCTACAGAGCTGCTCCTTCCAAGAGCGTCAGAAGAACTTGCCCCGGATGAGAGAAAAATAAGAGAAGGAATAAAGAAAATAATTCTTTGGTCTCTGGGTCACTACAGAGCACACAAATCATTGGCTCTGGCTTTCTCCTGTTTTCTGTGACCAATAGGAAGGAAAAATTCTCTCATTTCCTTTGTATTTCCAAAAACAAAA
Source organism: Phascolarctos cinereus (assembly GCF_003287225.1). NCBI lineage: Eukaryota > Metazoa > Chordata > Mammalia > Diprotodontia > Phascolarctidae > Phascolarctos > Phascolarctos cinereus. The sequence continues at coordinate 145,448,194 of NW_027555625.1, read as the reverse complement.
TAAAGCATCCCAACAACAAAAAAAAGAAGAACGAAAGGGAAAAAACCCAGTTAAACCTTGACCAATACATCCCACACTCAAAATCTGAACTTGAATCTTTAGGTCACTGCTGGAGGCTCAGGAGACACTGTTGCATCACTTCCTCCTCTGGGCTACCAAGTCAGGGCCTGGGGCGGGGTGGGCTCTGGGAGCAGGGAAGTAAGAAGTCAAGCAGGTTCAACAAGTTCAATCCAGGAATCGCTGACAGGCCTTTTTCCACCGACAAGCTGTGCACCACTGGTCCCGGTGCTCAATGCCATATACCTTACGGCACTTCTTGGCTTCTCCACGGGCTTTCCTGTATGAGAGAAACGGGAGCAGAGAAAAACAGGCATCTGTGATCCAGATGCAGCATAAGCCCATTATCTGCATGAACCCTTTCCTAATCCCTCAACTGCTAGTCGGCGCCCTCCCCAATAAATGCGTGATGACTTGACTTACAAACTACTTTGTATTTAACTACTTTGGATATATTTCTTTTCTTTTAATATTGATGCTGTGCATATTTTTATATTTTGAATGTAAGTACCATGAAAACAGGGAATGTTTCATTCTTTGTATTTGTACCTAACCTAGTATGCACAGTGGGCACTTAAGAAATGACTGTTGGGGGCAGCTAGTTGGCACAGTGGATAGAGCACCAGCCCCGGAGTCAGGAGGAGCTGAGTCCAAACTCGGCCTCAGACACATAACACTCATCAGCTGTGTGATCCTGGGCAAGTCACTTAACCCCACTGCCTAGCCAAAAAAAAGAAATGCCTGTTGATTCACACTGACTGACCCACTGTGGGACTGGCCAAGGGAAACGCTATATAAATAGTAAAGGTCAGGCAATGGGATAAGTCAAAAGATAAACCCAGATGGCTGGGAAATTCCATCTAAATTGGGTAACTGGATGACAGGCATGAGGGTGGGGGTAGCGGGGGTGTTACAAAAGAGTCTTCCATCATTAAGTTCTTAATCAGGTCCTCCATCTATAGGGTACTCCAGAGGAATGGCTATTACTGACCTTATTTCTGTGTATTTAGAGTCTACCCATACTAAAATCTTCCAAAAGCTGAGATGGCAGGAAATAAGGGTGGGTCACTACAGGAGTCTCACCTGGTGCTGCTCTGTGATCGGGGTGGTGATGTGACAATCAGGTGGGATTTCAACGTAGGTGGTGGCTGCTGGGGTTCACTGAAGCTTAGTGACCGGCTCCGGACCTGTACACAAGAAAAAAGATGCACACCAGGTAAGGAAGGTATAAAAGTAATATGTATACCTAGCTAACACTCTCAAACAACAAGCAATACTTACTGAACCCACACCATGTCCTGGGTGCTAAATATTAATCTCTTTGTATGGTGTGAAAGAGAATATCTTAGAGAGGATATTCAAGATGAAGGGAGACTAGCTGGAAAAGAATTCTGTGGAATCAAGCGTGCGATGAGTGAAAAGGAGGTGCATTCCTTTAAACCAAGGGCTTTTAACCCTTTGTGTACTATAGATCCCTTTGGTACTCTGGTGAAGCCAATGGACCCATTCTCAGAATAATATTTTTAAATGCATAAAAGGAAATGACTGGATTATAAAGGAAATCATAGTGAAAATCGCAGTGATGTAATTTCCCCCCTCATCCAAATTCAGACCCACTGAAATCTATCCACAGTCCCTAGGTGAAGGAGCCCTACTTTACATGCCACCGAACAGACAGACAGAGAGTCCAGGATTGGCAGAGGGAGAGCCTGCCCTCGGCTATCATTTGAACTGGCTAGGTCCTGAACTGCTCTCTCTAGAGACTGTTTAGTGGTCCACCTCCTTATTTGAGATATGGCGAAACTGATCTCTCTGCTAGCTCTCCTCTTAGGATCTGCTGATGCGTACTAACCTTCCCTAGAGGATTAGAGTCGTCTGTCTGGAATGAGCTGAGCGCTCACACACAAGCTAAATTAATATTGCCAACTAAGAAGATTCGTTTTACTCTTAAATTAGGTAACGGATGGCACAGGTGCCATTGTATTCTCCCTCTTCAGCCCTGTAGGCAACATACTCTGGCGGGGAGTGGCGCAACAGGTGGGCCCCTCTTCTATTCTTCTTTGCCATATATACCCACTTTTTTCCTTCAGTCTCTTTTCTCAAATGTTATTATGAGGCTCAAATGAAAAAATGAATAAAAAGCATGTTGCAAATTTTAACACACTATATAAATGTCAGTCATTATTTTCTTTTCTAACTTCTTCCTTCCACTTCCTTTTTCTTCTTTCTTTATTCTCCCCTCCTGACAACTAACCCTACATTTTCTACTTTCTTCACCATTTTTCTGAGGGATGCACCATTATGTGTTCCATATTTACCAACAACTCCAAACTTCTTGGTACATTTAGCCATGTTGCCACCTGCAACTTAGGTCAGCCACTGGCACCCACAGGCCCAGTTTAGTTCCACTGATGTCAACTGGGGCCAAAGGAGTTCACTAACACCAAATCTAATCCAAAGATTTTCTCAACAATAAACTCCTATAGAGTCTTTGGTTCCACTGGGGATGAACACAGGGCAGACAGACAGGGTGATCTTTCCAGAAGTCACGTCACAGAAGAAAGGAGTAGGCGTTATCTGTGCCCGAGACATCACCACCCTCTCTCCCATCTTCCAGGTATCTGAAAGTTGCCTTAGAACCACAACGGGACTTACCGGAGAAAGGGATGGGATAGTAGAAGTGGCAGCAGCCCAGCTAATGCTGGTATATATGTGTGGAGATACTGGGATCTGGATTGATGGTAGTGCCTGAGAGAAGAGAAAAAAGTAAAATTTGCATTATTATAATTAAGTTAAATATATGTAATAATCTGATTAATCTAGCAAAGGCTAGATCTTGAAAAGTTTTTAAAAACAGCTATTGCCAATCAATTTTCATATTACAAGCAATGTGGAGATAAGAGGTCCGACAAAGTAATGTGAAAAAAAAATAGAACTTATACATCTGAACATTCCACCCCTCCCACCCCCCCATTACTACTGCCATCTCATGTGTCTATAGCTCTTTGGGATTAACAATGTACTTTCTTTCTGCAGAGTAGCCCTGTGAAGTATAAACTACACAAGGATGACCTCCATTTCAGAGTGACAGAACCAGATGCTCAGAAGGATAGGAGATTCGACCATGGTCATACAGCTAGCTAGGGTCTGAAGCCACACACACATTTTCATCCACTGCCTGGCTGCAAGGCCAATGTCCTTTTAACTGAACAGAGATTCTGACAGTTGGGAAGGGATTTATTAAGTGCCTACTATGTGACAGGCACTATGCTAAGCTCTTTACAATTATCTCATTTTATCCTCCTAACAACTGTGGAGGGTAGGTGCTAGGATCATTCCCATTTCATAGCTGATGAAACTGAGGTAGACACAGGTTACATGATTTGCCACAGATCGTGAGTGTCTGAGGCCAGATTTGAATTCAGGTCTTCCTAACTCCAGGTCTGGTGCTCTAGCTGCTACTAAGTTACACACTGATCCAGCAATGGCTCGAACCACACTGCTCACAGCTCCTCTTTGCAAAGTGTCTTCAGAATCAGTTTACAGATGACGTGACGACGTGGGCTCCTTGTGAACAGGGATTGTTTCATTCATTGTATCTGCATCCCTAGTGCCCAGCACACAGCTGGCGCTTAATAAAGACCTACTGACTGACAGATGAGGACAGCAGTCTCAATCTCATCAACAGTCACCGAAGGACGTCACTCATCTTCATCACCAAACTTGGCTCCGATGACTTTTGGTTGTTCTCAAAAAGCAAAACCGTCTTCGAAACACAAATGTTTACTAAGACCGAGACAATTCAAAAGAATATGCATTGGGCTCCAAAGGCAACTCCCAAAGCTGGTTCCAAAAATACTATGCCAACACCCTTGAAACGAGTGCACAGGCCCTCATGGGACTCCTCGATGCAGCTACAACGCTCATTCTTATGTCCATGTCCTGGATTTTTAGAAATGAGTCACACAACTTGATAGCAGCTAATATTTCTATTTTATAAAAACAGATCACAAGCATTTGTGTAGAGATGGTATTTGTGAAGCCTTTAGTGCAGTATCTGGCGCACAGGAGGCACTTAATGAATACTTCTTTCCCTTCCTTTGCCTTCCCCTCAGAATGTGAACCCCTATTCCTGAGAATGGCCACTTAGAACAAAGCAGAAAGTTGCTAACAAGGGGAGGGAAGAAACAAGCATTTACATAGTGTCTACTATGTACCAGACACTGAGCTTAGCACTTTCACAAATACTATCTCATTTGATCCTCACATCAACCCCGAAAGACAGGTGCTCTTACTATCCCCACTGTACAGTTAAGGAAATGAAGGAAGAGGTTTCTTGTCTTGCCCAGGGTCACACAGCTAGTAAGTGTCTGAGTCCAAATTTGAACTCAGGTCTTCCTGACTCCAAGCCCAGCATTCTATCCACTGAGCCACCAGCTGCCTCTATAATGATGAAAAGACATATAGAATGCTTTATAAATAGTTGCTGTTTTTCAGTTGGGTCCACCTCTTTGTGACCCCATCTGGGGTTTTCGTGGCAAAGATACTAGAATGGTTTGCTATTTCCTTCTCCAGATCATTTTATTGATGAGGAAACTGAGGTAAATAGGGTTAAGTGACTTGCCCAGGGTCACACAGCTAGTAAGTGTCTTAAGGTCAAATTTGAACTCAGGTCTTCCTCCCTCCAGGCCAGGCACTCTATCCACTGTGCCCCCCTAGCTGCCCTGCTTCATAAATTAGCACGGACCTAAAGCAAGAAAGAGTTTTAACAACAGCTGAAAAAACTCATGACAATACTTGCCTCTTCAGGCTTCTGATTCTCCTGGTTATCAGAAATACCTTGCTTAATTCAACAAGTACTTATTCTTTTAACCAAGAGAGTCTGTTCTGAGGCTTACATCCTAAAGAGGGCAATGAGAAGAAGAATGTCCCCATAGACACCAAAATATCTATAGCAACATATGTGTGTGTGTGTGTGTGTGTGTGTGTGTGTGTGTGTGTGACAGCAAAGAATTGTAAGCAAAGTCAATGCCTGTTAATCTGGGGAATGGGAAAACAAACTGTGGCACATGAATGCAATGGAATATTCTTGTGCTGCAAGTAATGATGTGTGTGACAAATACAGAGAAGCATGGAAAGACCTACATGAACTGATGCAGAGTGAAGTTAGCAGAGTCAAGAGATCAACATACACAGTAATTGCAGCAATGCAAATGAAAAAACTACAAAACAATTAAAAATTAATGTTGCAAAATTATCAAGAACAAGCATGGCTCAAAGAGAAGGTAATCCCACTCCCCTCTACAGAGGTGAGAGGTCTTTGGTATTTTATACTGCACATATTTGCAGACTTTTAAAATGTATTGATCAGTTATGCTGAGATTTTTCCTCTTATTTTTCTCTCTTAAAATATACTATTTGCCATATGGGATGGCTCTTTGGGAGGAACAGGCAGAGGAATACTGAGGGAAACTATGGTGATGCACAAAAACAAAAGATATTTTTTTAAAAAACTTAAAAAAAAACAAAACAAGACCCAAGCATTTACTAAGCTCTTACTAAAAAGCAAGATACTCCTCAGCAATGCAAGGATCAAAGACATCTCCAAAGGTCTCATGATGGAAAATGCTATCCACATCCAAAGAAAGAACTATGGAGTTTGAATGCAGATCAAAGCATACTATTTGCTATTTTTTCTTCTGTTTTGTTTTCTCTTTCTTGTGGTTCCTCCTATTGGTTCTAATTCTTCCTTACAACATCACTAATGTGAAAACATGTTTAATAGGAATGTATGTATAGCTTATATCAGATTGCACGCCATCTTGGGGAGGGAGATGAGAGGGGAGGGGAAGAAAAATTTAAAACTCAAAAGCTTATGGAAGTGATTGTTGATAAATTAAAATAAATTAATTAAAAAAATGAACTTAAAAATAAATTAAAAAAAAAAAGCAAGGCACTGCGGAAGTACAAAGACAAAAAAGAAACAATCCCTATCCTCGACCTAACATTCTACATAGACAGAAGTAAATATAAAGTAATTCATGAGGGAGAGACTACTAATAACAGGGAGAGTTAAGGAAATTCCTTCCGTAGGAGGTGACATGGTCTTGTGCTCTGAGGGAAGCTAAGATAGTGGATGTAAGGAGGAAACACATTCTAGACACGAGAGACCACTTGGGCAAATGAAAGCAAGGCAGAAGACAGAAGACTGTCGATGGGGAACAGCCAACAGACCAGCTTCACTGACTCGGAAAGTTCGTGAAGGGAAGTAATGTTAATGAAATAACTGGGAAAGCAGGAAGCCATACTATGGAGAGTTTTAAACACCAGACTGAGAAGTTTGTATTTTATCATAAAAGCAATAAGGACAGAGAGACAGAGACAGAGTAGTTGAAATAAGTGATGACATGGTCAATTTGGGAAATAAGTGATGACATGGTCAATTTGGCAGCTATGTGGAAGATGGATTGTTCATATGTATTTACATATTCTAATAAGCTAATAGATTTCTTTTCCTTTCTTGAAATCTAGCATATCCCTGTGGTCTCCCCACCATGTATTGCCAGCACAGCTAAGGGACAAACAAGACAATACTAACAAATCAGACATGGCCACCCCAAGGGACTGGAACATTTAGAAAAATTGAAAAATTATGAAACACATCCCTGCTTTGTATATTTCCCACATATTTTACAGAGGTTGTTTGGACAAAGTCTATAACTTTTCTCCAAGTCAGCTGATGAACTGGCATTATGGAGAGTTTACTGTACACCCTATAGATGGAATGGGAAGAAGAGAGATTTGCCCTGAGATCCTGACTATATTTACTGTTTTATGTATGTTACCTGTTACATAAATCCCAGTGGTGAGCAAATTTTTCTTCCCCAGGGGCCCAGTCCAACCTGGTTCCCCTGAGAATAAACTAATTTGAATTGTTCTGGAGAATTATTTATGGGAAAGGATTAGGAGCTTGGCTAATAGGTCAAACCTTAAGTCAACTAGATTCTAGATCAGAATGCCCAAACGTTAATCACGTTTCCAAGAGCCAATGGCTATCGCAGGTGCCCAGGACCACTCAAGGCAACCCAAGAACACTCCAAGTTTATGATTCACCATACCTGGTATGCATGGTCAGCCTGAATGTGCCAAAAGGAACCAGGGGCCGACTTGCTGAGAGCACCAGTAGGCAAGTAAGGTTCCAAGACAGGGTGTTCCAGGACTAATGACTCTGCCTGGGGCAGGGGTGGTGGTAGGATGGCAAGGGGTGGGTTGGTCAGACTCTGGATGGGAACTGTCTCAGTGGTGGGAGTAGCAACCGCCACAGTGGCAGCTTCCTCCTTCATCTGCACCTCTGTGTAGTAGAAATCCTCTTCTCGTTTCCACTGGTCAGAGTCCACACTGTCCCTATTGGAAGAAGGAAAGGGAGGCATCATAAGGATTCAAGTTAAGATAGCAGAGAGCTGCATCCCTGACGTGGGAAAGTCACAGTAGTTTGCCAGGAGGATGGAAACAGAAGAGTGAAAAGAGAAGACTGACAGGCTACAAGAAGAGGGAGGAAACATCCCAAACTGGCAAGACAAAGGTCAAACCAAGGATGTCTATGGGCCCTACACTGACTCCAAAGGTGGAAGGAACTAGCCATCTTCACCTTCAGCCCCCCAACCCTATAATACCACGGGTAGAGGAAGAGCCCTCTTCTCCTCTTCCCACAAAATAGGCAAGCCTGAGGTGGGGAAGGGAAATAATTTCCTTGGGGTGACAGAACAAGTCAGGGATAGAACCAGAGGAAAACCAGGCATCTCCTCTCCCAGTCTAATGCCATCAGATGACACTGCCCTAGCCTATCAGTCAAGTCATCAAGCGTGCCAGGCACCCGGAGAAGCAAAAACAGCCCCTGCTCTCAAAGAACTGATAGTCCAATAGAGCAGTCAAACAAGAATTGTTTCTCCTGATACTTGGGGAATCCCCTTATCTCTCTTCATCGCAGGCTTCATCTGACACCTGACAAGAACTGCCCTGGGCGGCCTGAACTGTGAGTGGGTTTCCACCATGACGAGGAGCTCTATCGAGCCTGGCCCAGCTCTCTATGGAGGCCATTTCCCCTGGTCTAAAAGTGTCAAGAGTCAACAGAGTCCCAGTTTTCCTCAGGAAGGGCCAGCAAAGAACCCAGCTAATGGGGCTTAACTAGCCTGTGCTACAAGCTATCAAACGTAAGCAATTCTTCTCCCTCCACTCAGAAAGTGGGACCGTTAAAATAACTTAATTCAGCAAGGAAAGAAAAGACATCTATGAGAGGTCCATGCAGCACAAATAATACAGGCACTCAGCAAATTTCCTTCTTTTTTCCTCATTAAGACTGAAGGAAATAGCTTCTGACAGTCTCCAAGAAGGGGCACTAGGAGTAGGAAGAGCTTTTTTAAAAATCAATCTTAGCATGGACTGGGAAAGAGAGAGAAGAAGGCAGATGTACCAATTTCTCAAAAGCATCCTGGGGCAGAAGGCTATAGAGAAATCACAAGGACCTCAAGGTAGGAAAAGGAATCCCTGAGGGATGAGGCCCAAGGGAAGACCTGGAACCTGCCCCTTGACTTACCCCAGGTGGAGGGTCTTGACATGCCTCTTGATACCCACAATGGAACGCAGGACTTTGCCACAGTTTGGCCACAGACACTTATACATCACCTTCACTGAGTTCTGGAGAGAAAATAAACCCTGAGCATTAGGAAACACTCCTTTTTCCCTACACTCCCTTTCTTACCTAAGAGAGAGTACAAGGTACTGATCTACCCCTCCATTTTCAAGACCAGGTTCTTTAGGGTCATAAACACTGCTTGCTGAAAAGCTTGGGCCCCAGGCTTGTCCGACAGGCTTGTGCAATGGTTGGTGCTATGCCGTGGGGGGGGGGGAGAAGCACACTAGAAATCTCTATGTAGGGGTATAAGCAGTAAGGCAGAGATTAGTGTGAAGACTACAAATCAACAACAGGTACATTTTAAGCTCCCTTCTAGGCACTGGAGATAAAAAAATAAAAAATCAATCCATCCTTGCCTTTAAGAGCAGGGGCCTAAGGATACACATAGGGAGATGAAGGCTCTGAGAAGAGGATGAGGAGGTCCTAGGAAGGCTGTAAGGTTAAGGAAACTTTTGGCATTAAAGCAAAAGGGAATTAAATTATCTTCTGCATGATTTCACATGTATAACTGATATTACACTTCTTGCCTTCTCAATGGGCAGGGGAGGGGTGGGAGGGGGAGGAAGGAGAGAATTTGGAACTCGAATTTTAAAAAAATTACTGTTAAAAATAAATAATAATGTTTTTTAAAAAAACTTAAAGAAGAAGGGGACTGGAAAATGAGAAATAAAAATGGGAAAGTTAAACAAAGATTTATTTTCTGAAAATCAAAGAAGGGTTGTCCAAGGCAAACAATATTTAATATATGCCAGGCCCATCTGTTATATCTTTTTCTCTAGGACCAATTTAATACAGAGATAATTCTAGCCCATCTCCCTCTCTCTCTCTCTCTCTCTCACTCTCTCTCTCTCTCTCTCTCTCACACACACACACGCGCGCGCGCACACACACACACACGATACCTTTCTCTTTCGTGGGGCTGGCTCATCCATCAGGAAAGGATCAGGGTCCGTCTCAAAACCATGGTCAGCTTTTGGTGAGCCAAAGGCCTCACTGGAATATTTGGGGCTTGCTTGCGGGTGGGGAGGAGATGGAGTGGAGATTCCACTGCCTCCACTCCAGCGCCCACTGGTGGTGCTGCTGCCACTGTCTGACACATCCCCACTCTCCTTCCACAGGTCACAAGCTGTTCGAGATGCTGCACAGGAAGGGAGAGAAGATGACAGCCCTAAGGGATTGTAGGCACGGTCCTCCCACAGGATACCTGGGAACTGGCAGAACATCCACCTCTGTGCCAGACAGAAACAGCTTACTCTTTGCCACATGTACGTTCTACAGGTTGCCCCAATCAATAAAGCCCAAAGCACTGGGTGGCAAGGACAAAGTGACAATGAGTCCTAGCCCAGAAGGCCAGGTTTCTAGATCTGGTTCTCATTTATGACACTGGCTTACTGCATCTTCCAGGAAAGCCACCTACCTCTCTGAGTCCCAGTAAAGCTGGGAGAATCATCCCTGACCTCTACAGGTCCCTAAGGGTAAATATGGGGATGAATGAAAGCACAGAATTAAAATGCAGAGTGGTACCACCTGGGGAATGTTACCACATAAGCATCCTTCCCACCTAAGGCAAAATGGAAACATCAAGTTATCGTTTTCACAACTGGGGTATCTTGAAAAGAACGATCACACTCACACTCACACACACACACACACACACACACACAAAGATCACAAATATTTCCGAAATATAAAGGTAGTTTACCAAGGGCTAATCATTTACAGGCAATTCAAGTTCTCATCAAAGCCAAGGTGAATACCATTATTTTTACTATTCATAACAACTACTGACATTTCTACAGCACTTTAAATTTTTCAATGTTTTACATTTACTATCCCATTTGATCTCCACAACAACCCAATGAGGCAAATTCTGCAGGTATTATTATTTCCATTTTATATACGAGGACAAAAATTTCACAGACCCCAAGTTAAGAACCCATGCAAATAAAAACTGATTCCACCGTCCTTTGTACTAAAATGGTAAAACCTCCACCATCCAAGAAACAGGAATATATAGGTACCCTCAAGTACCTAGCAACATGGAAGACTTGGAAATCTTGGACCACTAAGAATAGCTGACGATTCAAAGTTCAATCAATCAACAAGCATTTATTAAGCTCCTACCATATGCCAGATGTTAAGTAAAAATGAAAACTCCCTCTGCCCTTAAACAACTTATAATCTATTAAGGGGAAAACCACATACACATATAAGGAGATACAAAATCCATGCAAAGTAGACATAGGCAATTTCAGAGAGGCTTCAGGAAAAGTCTCATACAGCTGATCAATTAACCGACAAGAAGACAGACATGTTCTCATTGGTTGGCTATTATTATAAAAGCCAAGTTCTACAGGTAGCAAAGAATGAAGGGCACGGAGAGAAGAGTGAAAGGAAAGGAGAGAGTGCATAGCTCTCAGGTCCAAACTCAGTTATGAGACGACACAGTTGACTAAGCTGTGCTTTATCTTCTGAGGGCTGGCTTTAACTGCCAAAGTAAGACAGCTTTAAAAATTCTTCAAAAGGTGGTAGATGTTATTATCCAGAAAAAGTGATATTCTGGTTCTGATTCTGATCAATAAAAAGTAATGGTTTAAGGAGAGGACATGAATGTAAAGACAAAAGAAAGTAAATCTTGCCTCTGGAGAGAACTCTACAACTGACGTGAGACTCTCCTTATGAAAAGGTGTTTATAAATAAGCATTCTGAAAAAGCCCTGCCCTATGGGACACATCACACTAAGGAAGCATTGGCAAGTGGGAGAAATCGTTACCGCCCCCAAGAGAAACAGATGGAACGTCCCACCTTTAAGACATTGAGAAGCAGCTGTTTCTGAAGCCAATGTGGCTGACGAGGAGGCGTACTGTCTTCCCAGGGTGAGTATCCAAACGTGGAAGACACCTTGCCAAGATTCCTCAAATCCACCCAACACTACCTGCTTCCTCTGATTCATGTAGGAAAAAACTGCTATCATCAAGAAAAAAATGCAAAAATGATCTTTGATGACTTTCTTTTGGCTTGTTCACAGTGCCTGGAACAGAGTAAGGGCTTAATAAATGCTTGTTTGTTTCCTTTCTCCCTTCCTTCCTTGGAAGTCCTACATAAAAAATGAGAAAGACATAGGGAAGCAGGTAGTATTTTTACCTCTTCAAGCTCAAGGTCATAACTGAAAAAGAAAGCATGATATGGGAAGTGAACAGCTGACTACATAAATGGTGTCAGAAGAATATTTGGTCTAGGATGCCATTAATGGCTCCTGATGAAGAATGGAATATAGTTCATCAATACTGGGAATAATGCAGTTAGCAAAAGATTTGACAATCTGGTCAAGATAACTTTAAAGTAAACTTTGGGACACAAAGAGAAGAGGGAGAAAAATGTCTAAATAAAACTGTTCCAAACAATACTATAAATATGTGATAAAGAATAAAGCAACTCAATGTACCAAAAAATTTTCAGGTGAAAACAAGAAGTAAGTTATTTGCACTAAATACTCATCACTTCTAATTTCTACATGCTAATACAGAGTATAGACAACAAAGCAAAAATAGGTTATTATTATATCATTAGGTGATAGGAAAGGACTCATGACTGCAATACAGCAAAGTAAAGGGTACATTTTGTTTCAAAAATATGTTTAAGATAAGAATAGATGTAGAAGCATTGTATCTAAAGAAGGCATTGACCTAAATAGACAAACTTGATAGAGGAGGCACAGTGGGAAACATGGGATGGTCCACTGTGGCATGATGGAAGGGACATGGAATCAGATTCAAGTCTCACTTCTGATGTTTCATATCCGGGACTATAGGCAAAACACAACCTCTCTGAGCCTTAGTTTCTTCAACTGTAAAATGAGGGGGCTGAGGTAGGATGACTTCTGTAGTCCCTTCTAGCTCAAACCCTTTGATAATGTTGTGTGAAAATATTGTAGGACTGCCCAGACACAGAAAACATCAGCAACACTTTCCTAATACAGATTATAAAACTGGCCAAGAGGTAAGACATACTAGCCAAAGGGGCTTTAACTCTCTGGCTATCTTCTGCAAACAGAATTTTGCTCCAAGCAGAGTATCTGAGATTCCTGACTTCCCATTCTGACAGACAAAATTAACAATAAAGGTGAAGCAACAATGAAGGTTATTACTGTTCTGGGCTTAGTCTTGACTAACAAAGAAGCAGCAGGTGACATGGAAGAAACAGGAAATTAAGAAAAAAGTAACTATGTCCCATGGAGACAGTAATATTGAAGACCAGCACCATATGGAAAGTCTACCACATGCTATCTCAGATGATGTGACATTCACCTGGGAAAATTTGAGGATTGCAAAAGTTTTCTCTATCGATTCTCTACTACTCAGAGACAGTGAGAGAAAGCAGGTGACAAACACCACCAGTCTTTGAAGAAATGCGATGCCAATGTGCGGGTTGCACCTTCAGTTTTTATTAACACCTTTGCCTGTCACTTGTTTTAGGGACGGTCCAATTTCTTTCAAATGCTTGGCTCAGGATAACTTGCAGAGTTGCAATACATAGAACGTATGTCTGAAAAGCTCAGACACAGGCTTACTTTTCAAATGAGGCAGGAAATAAGAATCTTACAGTTACCAAGTGTCCTGTACAATAAAACTTTGGAAAGACTTCTCTCAGCTCTTCTATTGCCATTAACATTACGTTAGACCTTCTCACAGTGGGTTTTCAAAGCACACTGTCACGACATTTGTGGTAGCAACACATTCCTGCTTTTATCCCACTCTTTTGTCCCATATACCTAAAACAGCTTCCTAGTCAAGACTTTCCTCAAATCTCACCTCCTGCAGGAAAAATGCACGCTGAGTAAATGAGTCATGTTTCCAAATTTTTAGACCTTGAAGCAATCATAACCCACTACAACATGGGAGTTCCAAAGCCACCTGATCCCTGAACTAGAAAAAGCTCAAATATTGACTCACGGTTTAAGCCAAACATCAGGAAGCATGTACAGAGTTTAATCCTGAATGGCACCATCAGGCAAGATTTAGGAACCACAGAAAGGGTCTGGGTCAGGAATTAGGGATAAAAATAAAAACAAGTCAAGATCTAAGCAAACTTTGACCCACAAATCCTCCACATACAGTTGCTCTTCCCAACTGTATTCACTTGAAGTAACTCAAAATTTTTTAAGGAGACAAAATGTATTTTTCAAAAAATGTGAAAAATTAAAACCAAAAATTAATCTCTGCTTCTATTATGTAGATAACATATGCATTTCATGTCACCTTAGAAGGTTCTTTAAAAGCCAGGACCAAGTATGTGTATGTTCTGTATCATCAGTACAGTTTTAAGACTTTATCAATGAATGAATAAGCATTTTTTTTTGAGGCAATCGGGATTAAGTGACTTGCCCAGGGACACACTGCTAGTAAGTGTCTGAGACCGGATTTGAATTCAGGTCCTCCTGACTCCAGAGTCATTGCTCTATCCACTGCACTGCCTAAATGCCCCTGAATAAGTATTTTTTAGGTGCTATGTGCTAAGTATTGAAAACCTGCAAAAACTAGTGCTGCCTTTTATGTGATCACACTCAACACACGTGGGGCAAGACTCTGTTTTCTACACAATTTCTATTGCCACTAACTGAACAGTAACTCTTACTTCTTCCCCTTTCTATACAAAAATCAATGCTTACATAGCAATCCTCAAGAAAAAAGCCAAGAGTAACCTTAATATTTTTAAATAGCGCCCAATTTTAGAGAAGGTTGTCAAAATATACCTTACTCTATAATGCATTAGCTATCAAGTAAATGCTATTTTCTCACTTATTCCAACGATAATCAGCCATTTGTTCTGATTTTAAAAATAAGTTAATTCCTTGAGAGAAAAAGCTTAAAACATTTCAGATAAAGAGGTAAGATGACGGATGGAATGGTGCCAGTTGGGATACAATGAACTGGCTGGACTTGATGTCTTTATAACAGTCCACTTTCCCTTTGCACCAATTTCCTGAGACTCTCTCCTCTGCCTTTGGCTAACCTTGGCAGATTCAGTGGTAGAGTTAAAATCCTATGTAGGTCCCTTTGTACTAATACTTTAAGGGCCTTGCCACCATCACTGGGAAAAACACATTTACATTTACACACACACACAAACACACACACACACACGTGTATATATACACTCTATATACACATGCATAATATATAAACATTATGTATATGTTTTGTGTCATATATTATATTTATGTTTTAATTTTATATGTTTATGTTATATGATAGTATACAATACTTACATCATAATATTTATTATATTTTAATTTCTATTTCTGCATTATAGCATATATGCATACATGTGCACATATATGCAAATATATGAAATATGAACACGAATATATATACATACACACACATGCGCACGTGTGTGCACGCGCGAGTGTGTGTGTGTGTGTGTGTGTTGCAGGTTCAGAAATCTGGCTACATTCTTCCACTTGTTGAAGTACTTAAGATGTGCTCACAGAGCCAGCAAATGACATTCCACTGACTAAATTATGTACATCAGTCTCTTCCTTGATATTGAGGAAGACTTAAAACACTTAAATATTAAAGCAGTATTTTTTTAAAAGTAACTGATAAATTAATCAATTACATAAACGTAATTTTTTTTCTTACCAAAAATGTCGTATTTCCCCCACAAAACTCAGAATAATTGATAATTATGTTAGATGGACTATGCCAGTAAGTAAAGTTGTTCCCTGGGAGTAAGTTTCAGGCCAGCCCTACAAGTTAATTTAAAAACCTTCAGGCCCACACAACAAATTTGATCAAACTACTAATATTCATCACAGTAATGGCAACAGCATGTTTCAAATAGTGCCAAAAGCATTCAGAAAGAGAAATCAGTTTGCTGTGAGGTCACATTTTTACTTTCTATTAAAATATTTTCTTGCCCGTGACTGGGACTGAGTTGAGGCTTAACTTAATATCTTTTGGGGTCTGGCCCTGTAGGCTTGTCCTAGTTTACAAGGCTGAATTAAGACACTTGGAGAGGGGCATGAACGTTTGGAGGCCACTCACATGCTATTTTCCTAGCAAACAGAATATCCCTGTACTGGCCTAGTTCAAGCTCCCCACAAGTGCCTAACTTACTCCCAAGGAGGAACTTACTCATCTGGCCAGTGAGTGAGACTCTGTCCAATGCTCTCATTCATCTTCAAAATGCTCCAGGATCCTCCTCCCCAGGTGAGGAAACTAAGAAAAGAGAAGGGAGGCAACTAACACAGGGTCACTCAGAAAGAATGAGGTGGAATGCGACTGAGAACAGAATCCAGGAATCCTGATGTCCAAGGCCAGTGTTCCTTGCATACAGCTGCTAAAAAAATGTTAAGTTTAAGGGGCCGCCTCCAAACCAGATACCCACTCAGTATTTTTCTTGGGGTTTAGCAAGACTCACCAGGTAAATTGCACTCAATGCCAGGAGGACTTTGCACTACTGGACTGCAAGACAACGTGGTCAAGACCATGGCCGCCATCATCTCATCCATCTCCACTGCATCTGACTTCCTAAATGCAAACAGAGGGAGAGGTAAGGATTAAGACGGCCCAAAAAAAATCCATGAGCCTACATAACCACCATGTTCTCCTGATGACTTTGCATGTGTGTTATCCACTCTGTAGATCACTGCAATCCTACGATTCTGGGATACATCCTGCAACATTACTGGGTCCTCAAGGAAGACGACCCAAAGCAGGGGGGAGGTGGAAAGGGAACAAGCATTTGTTAAGCTCTGACTTTTTGACAGCCACTGTGCTACACACTTTGCAAATATTTTCTCAATTGCTTCTCAGAACAAGCCTGAGAGGTAGGTGCTATTATTCTCCTCATTTTACAAATGAGGAAACTGAGGCAGACAGAGGTTCAGTGACTTGCCTAGGGCCATACTGCTAGTCAGTATCTGAGACCACAGTGGAGCTCAGCTCTTCCTGACTCCGGGGCCACTGCTCTATCCTCTATGACTCCTAGCTGCCCGTAACATATAACAAGGTTTGACATATAAAGACATGTAAAGCACACAGATCAGATTTCTATTTTAAAAAAAAAAATCATGTTGTGGGGTAGGGGAAAAGGAGAGATGAGGAGAAAATTTAAAACTCAACATCTTATGGAAGTGAATGCTGAAAACTAAAAATAAATAAATGTTTTAAAAATCACATGGGATAGGAAGATGTGGATAGGTTGAAATGCATCATTCAATGGAATACCCTATATGATTATAGATCCATTGAAGTAAGCTTTGTTCATTTAATTGATTATGCTCATCGGTTTTCTAATATTGCTGTCTTTATATTCCTGGTATAAATACTGCTTTAGCATAACATATAATTTTAACATGTATTGCTGTATTTTGTCAGAATTTTCCAACACCTTTGAATCAATTAAAATCTAGAAATACACAAAAAAAGTCTAAATAAAGTAAAAAAAAAACTACCACGTTGTGAGTTTTATTACTAATGTAAGTAAACTCAAGTGCAAACTTCAGACCAATCCCAAGTAACTTGCCTGAGCCCAGGTCAATCTCCTGTTTATGGAAGAACATGTACAGGTCATCTATCCAATATAATCCCCTTATTTAATAGGTGGGGAAACAGGCTAAATGACTTACTCAGAGACACAAAGCAAGGGAATAAACCAGGATTAAACCCAAACTAGAATATCATTATCATTGTTGTTATTCAGTTGCATCTGACTCTGCATTCAGGGTTTTCTTGGCAAAGATACTGGAGTAGTCTGTCATTTCCTTCTCCAGCTCATTTCACAGATGAGAAAACTGAGGAAAACAGGGTCAAGTAACTTGCTCTAGGTCGCACAGGTAGTAAGTGTCTGAGGCTGCATTTGAACTCAGTGCTTCCTGACTCCAGGCCCAGCACTCTATCCACTTCACCACTTAGCTGCTCAATCATTATCATTAACAACAATCAACCCTATATAGTCTGTTGAAGGTTTCCAAAGTTCTTTACACACATTATCTTATTCAAAGTTTCAAAGTAGTCTCCTCTGGCATGGGCGACACAGCTGTAAATCCAGCTCCTGGAGGTTGACACATCTCTTTGTTGGGGATCTGTAGGATGTAGAGGGCCACAGGCTGTTCAAGAGGTCTCACTGATGGGTGAAGGCCCCTCTCGGGTGCTGATCTTTGAGCAAAGGTCGCTTGCCTGGTTCGGTGCTCCATTGTATGGATCCGTAACAATCTTTAACTCTCCTGGTTATTGTATGGTCATTAGCAGTCGATTCTGGGATTGGAGTCAGATAAGTGCACATGACGTGCACGCACTGCCTTTGAGCACAGCATGGCCTATACGTCATTGTAACTTGAGAAAGAGCTCCTGTTATTTTACTATATAAGTAAGCGCTTTGCTAAAAATAAACGGAGTTGCTTCCATCCTGCCTCCCGCTTCATCAATGCACATTCGAGATAGAAAATCAAGCTGGTCTTGATTCATCAGGTGATTGGGAAATCCTAGGCCCTAGGTAGGCTCTATAGCCAAGTGAGCTAGTGCACAACAAACGCTGGGCGCCTTCACCCATCAGTGAGACCTCTTGAACAGCCTGTGGCCCTCTACATCCTTACAGATCCCCAACACTCTTGAGCTCAGTTCTGAGCTATGTGGATTATGGCAACAGAGTGTCAAAACCAAGTCTGGCTTTAATACAGTGAGCCCCTGGGAGAGGAAGGGGAGCTCACCAAGGTTGCCTAATGAAGGAGCAAATCAGTCCATGTCAGAAACAGAAAAGGTCAAAGCTTCTACACAGATCAGAGTGGGATTAAGGCCTGTGAACTTACAGCATGGGTGAGCTAGGGAGAGCCAGTCTTTAAACAAATAAAAAAGATAACCTAGTGCTGCAAGTATTACTGCCATTTTACAGATGTGGAAACTGAGGCTTAGGCTGGTAAAGTGAATGGACTAATAAGGGTCATAGGTAGGATATGAACCTAGGTCTTCTTGAATCCCAATCTGATCTTCTTTCTACTATACAATATACGGTAATTGATTCAGAGACAAAAACAGACTAAGAACGACGAAAAATAAGATGACAAAGAAGCCTATATAACTTAGATATTCAAATCATCTGTCTATGCCTTTTTAAGAAGGGGTAGGTTCTACGCCATACTTACAAACCAGCCTTATCCTCACAAAGAAACCAAACAAGCAAACTGTCACCTTGTGAACGTCAATAGGACCTATTTCCTAGGACAACAGCCCCATAAACTAAAGACATTTCAAGATCTTTAAATAAAAATTCCTTAAACCAAACTTCAATGATCAAGTTCTTCCACACTGGCAAAACCTTGAGAGTTCTACAAAACTCTTTCAAAAATAAATTTGAGTTGTTTGAGAATAAAATTAGAGGCATGAGTTAATGCTGAAATTACCACAAAAGAAAAAAAAAGACATCTTTTGAAATAAACTTCTGGAAAGCATTCCAGAATTCCTGTATCTGATGAGAGATCCGCCTTGATTTCATTTCACCAAAAAAAACGACAGTTTATGGCAAGAAGTTAACATTAGCACCTTGTTATATAATTAAAATTTTTCTTTCATTGCTACATGAAAGAAAATCAAATTACTACCCTTGACACATTGTCTCAGGGCCCCATGGAGACACTACCTAGGACTTTATATGCCCAACAATCCTGTGACTAACAGTATCTCCCACCTCTAGTCTGATCCTGCCACCATCATCCAGGGAAGCAAGCAATTCCAGTAGAGACATCTCGAGACTGTAAGAGCTGTCTCTGCTAACATAATAGCCCCTACCTCCTCAGTAGCCAGATACCGAAGACCTGAAAAAGAAAGTTTTCACCACCAAAGTCCTTGGCACTGTCAAATGGTTCAATATCAGAAATGAATATGACCTTCTTAATCAAAATGACATTCAAAAAGATGCGCTTCTATATTAGTCTTCTCCCCTTTCCACTCTAGTCAAACTGGATTACTTTCCATCTGGATCACAGGGTCTTCCCAGCAGCCCTGTTTCTGAGTCCTCCAAAGTCCCAGGCATTTCCATCTGTGCTGATACTACATCCTAAGGATCAGTAAGCCATAGCATCTTCCTGCTGCCCCCTAGGACTCTTATGGGTTGTCTATTAGAATGTGAGCTCATTTTTCCACTTGTATCTCCAGTAATTAGCACAGTGCTTTGCAGAGGTAAGCACTTAATGAATGTTTTTTTATTCACCCATTTATATCTACTGAATGAGAAGCTATCAGCCTTAGACTCCAGGAAAATTTGGATTCACATCCTATTTCTGACACATACTAGCTGACCACGGATCCACAGCTTAACCTCTCAATGCCCAAGGAAATTGAAATTATAGATGAGCTGACAATATGGGTGAATGAAGAGTTTCCATACTAGGCATTCCCCACAAAAGTCTAGGCAAAAAAAAAATCTACTGAATACTAGTCCACATCTACTGTTTTGTCACCAAATTTAAGTCCCAAACATCACAGCATTGCCTGGTAGTGCCAAAAGGTTTCTAAAATTCTGCTTTAGAAAAGAATATGAGGAAAGTTTTTTTTCTCTCCCATTCACACCAGGAATGGTAAATCTCAGCTTACAAGGTAATGTGACAGGCAAAAGTAACAAGAATTGCTATATAAAGTAATAAACAATATGCCTTTTACTTGCTAACACCCAGGTACATCAAACTAAGTATTTAATAGCACCTGAAGCAGCTAAGTTGTCACTTAACATGACAGAATCATTAACTGAGAGCTGGAAGGGAACTCAGAGGCCATCAAACCCAATCCCCCCATTTTACAGGTGAGGAAACTAAGGTCCAGAGAGACTAAATGATTTGCAGAAGGTCACAAATGTAGGTACTGTCAGAACTGAGATTTGTTTTTGGTTTTTTTGGTAGGCAATGGGGTTAAGTGACTTGCCCAGGGTCACACAGCTAGTGAGTGTTAATGTGTCTGAGGCCAGATTTGAATTCAGGTCCTCCTGACTCCAGGGCCAGTGCTCTATCCACTGCGCCACCTTGCTGTCCCCCAGAATTGAGATTTGAACCCAGGATCTCTAACCCCAGAGTCAATGTTCTTCCTACTGTACTATTTCTCAGAGGAAAACCCCAAACATTTAATTTCATGGAAAATCATCACCTGCAAATCTGATGAAAAGAAACTACAAACTAGAGGGAAGGGGAATAAGCATTTATATAGCACCTACTGTGAGCCAGGCCCTGTGGTTATGTGCTCTATGAGTAAAACCTCATTTGAGCCTCACAACAACCCTGCAAGTTAGGTGTTATTATTTACCCAATTTGACAATTAGGGAAACTGAAGCAAACAGAGAGAAGCTGAGTGACTTGCCCAGGGTCACACAGCTAGTAAGTGTCTGACACTGGATTTGAACTCAGGTCTTCCTAACTCCAGGTCTGGCACTCCACCCACTGCACCACATAGCTGCCACTATGACTACACAAAATTATGGCAAATACCACTAAGAGCCAAATATAAACTGAATATTAACAGCTGCTGAAAACAAGGCAGTAAGAGTCCATCTTACCAACCAGCTCCTGCTAAGAGCACAAAGAGAGATGAGGTAGGTAGGCCACTGCTGTCCATATATCAGTCCCAAAGAGGGGAGGGTTTTTATTTGCTTAACCTTGATAGGTCTACTTATACTACAATATGTGGCAATTAAAAAGGTAAATCTTTTGGAGTCCTGGGGGAAGGAAATCACGCCATAAAACCCAAAGCTAAGCTGCTGTTCAGTTTTTTCAGTAGTATCTGACTCTTGGTGACCCCATTTGGAGTGACCCACTGCAGTGGATTGCCATTTCCTTCTCTAGCTCATTTTACAGATGAGGAAACTGAGGATTAAATGGCCTGCCCAGGGCCACACAGCTAGCAAGTGTCTGACTCCAGGTCCAGCACTCCACCCATTGCACCACCTAGCTGCCCTGAAGCTAAGTACTAAGGATCTTTCAATTCTATGATGCTTGGGATCATCTATATCACTGCATTCTTCTTTACCGAGGCAGAAAATTGATAGATGGAGGTGAGAAGGGCAAGCAAAGAACCCAGAGGCATGGTGAGTGTCTCCCTCCTCTCAACGAAGACCACAATAAAGTACTCACTTACTCGGCCCTCTTTACAGTGAGGTAAGCATCCCAGGGCAGCAATATGGTGCTGGAGACAAAATGCTGGACTTGGAGTCAGGAAGACCCGATTTCGAATCCTGTTGCAGATATTTACTAGCTCTGGGACCCTGAACAAGTCACTTAAGTTCTTTCAGCCTCACTGTTCCTCAGCTATAAAATGAGTGTAATAACAGTTACCTACTTCACACAGTTATGAGACTCAAATAAGATAAAATACATAAAGCACTTTGCAAATCTTAAAAAGGGTTACACAAATGCTGGCTATTATTATTATTATTGTTAACTTATAGGAAAAGAGTCCAAAATTAAAATTCCCCCAAATTAAAACTGAGTGAGAGAGAGAAAGAGAGCCCTGAGCTAGCCTCCCATCCCTAAAATTTGGGGCCTGTCGAAATACTAACCCCTACAAAAGGCACCCCATCCCCAGTAGACAAGGCCCTGTCTAGAGGGAATCCCTTCAATTCTCGTCACTATAACCAGAGCCCTTCTAACTGAGAGTACCCATCACACAGAGAGCTACGCACACATTCAGGGACCCAGTGCCTTCCCATACAAACCTCTTCGGGACATCAATATTCCTGGAGACGGATCTGTACACTGTAGCAGGAGCTGCCTGTTCCATGGCTGGTGGCAGTTGAGGCACAGAACCCTTCAGCTCCGGCAGCCACACCTCCTCTGATTTGCAGCAGATCTGCAATTTCTGGTCCAGCAGCAGAACCGTCACCTTATCTTCTGCCCAGCTGTGCTGCTCCACCACTCCTGTACACTCCTGGCCCCCATACCACACACAGACCTGGGAAAAGGAGAAAGAAAAAGGGAATCCCATGGTCAGTGTCTCACAGGTCTCCTCCTAGGGTGCTAACACCCCCAAGGTCTGCCAGAAATTGCTGCTGCTTCCCCATGCCCACACCTTTCCCTTTAGCCAGGGGTCCCCAATCATCTGTGCCCACCTGCAGGGCCCAGGCTGAAAATGCAACATTAGTTCTTGTCTCAACAGAAACCACATAAAAGTTTTAAGTTAAGGCAGGGAATTATCTTAGTTATGTGTCCTTAAAATCCAAAGAGCAAATAAATAAGTGTCCAAAAAAAAATAAGTGCTTTATTGATGTTTTTTCAAAAAGAAAAAACAAAAAAACCTCATTGTCAGTTCCCAACAACCCTTCTCTGGCCTTCCTTCCTCTCCCTAACAGAAAAATCCCTCTTCATAATAAGTAAATATAGCTAAGCAAAAAACCCCATTGGTTACATTATTCCACACCTATAGCCTACCTACTCTCCATTTAGATGACTGTGGGGGGAGGGGGTGCTAGGTGATGCAGTAGATAGAGCACCGGGCCTGGGGTCAAGAGGACCTGAGTTCAAATCTGTCCTCAGACACTTGACACTCCCTAGCTGTGTGACCCTGGGCAAGTCACTTAACCCTGATTGCCTCACCAAAAAAAAAGAAAAAGAAAAAAAAAGAAAAGGAAGATGACAGAGGGAGAATGAAAATGGAGACATCTTCCTAGCACTTTTAAACTTCACAAATCACTTTACATGCATTAATTCCACCTAATATTCCTAACAACCCTGTGAGGTCATCAGTAAAGGAATTATCTCTATTTTACAGAGAGAGAAATGGACACTCATGGAAATTAAGCCCACAGTCAAACAGCTGTTACTGTCAGAGGTGGAATCTGAACTCTGGTCGATCCAGACTCCCAGGCCAATACTTCGTCCACTACACAGCACGCTCAGCATGCTGCCTCTAACAAGTCATCTCTGGGTTGAGACGGCTCACTTGGTTCTGACTTAATGGCTTCTGATCTCTACTCTAGGTCTGCTCTACTAGGGGTACGCAACCTTTAGGCTACATTCCCAAATTCCATCCAGTCCTAGAGCCTCACCTGCTGCTGTCCATGGTTCCTGAATGACAAAACACTGATTTCAAAGTAACCATTAAAAAAAAAAACCCAAGAACAAACTTCAAGACCAGATTTCTCCCCAAATCAACTGGCACTTGCCCCTTGATTCCAAAAGTGGTTGTATCTTCCCCTCCCCACCCCACCCCCCAAAAGAGCACGTGGCATTGGAAGACCGAAGCATGCTGACAACACAGGAGAGGAGTCATCCAGCCAATCACTTACCTCAAGATGCATGTAGCATAAAAAACTCCCACTACATATAACCTTACCCAGAGCACCAAAGAAGAGGAAGGAAAAGTCGAAATATAACAGAGAAAGCAGCGAGGTTCGACTCCTACCCAAAGCCTCCAAGGGCAAGGTCAGATACAGACTTGATATACTCAAGTTGGGGTTAGCGATCTGCATCATGAGGGCCCTTGAGGCAGGACAGGGACTGCCATTCACCCCCATCCCAGCTTCCAACATCAATCTAAGCTGCTTTCTTTATGTCTATCCACCACAGCCCCCTGCTGAAGGACCACCCACAATGAGTCAGTGTTACTCTAGTCCAACTTTAAAACTCCATTTGGTACACAATGACTCCCAGTGAAGAAAAAAAAGCATGAAAGAAAACCCTGGTATCTAATTTTTAAAGGTTGCTGGCTCCTGTACCAAATATATACACCAACTAGGCTCTGCAAACATTTAAGATAAACACCACTCACTTCACTAGCCTCTGTGAACTCTGGATCGGCCTAAAGTCAGTGGCTTTTGGGAGCACTTCCTTCAACAGAGTGGCAAGAGGTATTAAGGATTATACCATGGTGTACCCACAGGCAGCAGAAGGTCTGTTGTACAAACACCCTATGACTTAGGTTCTAAAATTCTTTTTATGGGGGATGTGAGAAAATAGGAATGTTAGTGGAGTTGTGAAATGGTTCAACAATTCTGGAGAACCATTTGGAACTATGCCCAAAGGGCTATCAAATTGTGCATACCCTTTGACCAAGCAATACCACTTCTAGGTCTGTATATCCCAAAGAGATCAAAGGAAAAGACCTAATATGTACAAAAATATTTGTAGGTCTTTTCATAGCGGCAAAGAATCGGAAATTGAGGGGATGTTCATCAATTGGGGTATGGCTAAATAAGTTGTGGTATATGATTGTGATGGAGTCTATGCTATAAGAAATGATGAGGGAGATGGTTTCAGAAAAACCTGGGAAAACTCACATGAATGGATGCAAAGTAAAGTGAGCAGAACCAGGAGATCATCGTATACTGTAAAGAAGGTCTGCCTCTCTTATGACCAATATAGGAGAGATCAGAAATGAGTGGTTTGAGAGAAAAACAGTATCCGTGACACTTGTCTCTCTGTACCCAATCTTATCCCAAAATTGAGAGTAAGGATTCTGAGTCTTCCAACTCCAAGCCTAAAGGGACAGAAATACACTCCCATTCACACTGTGCCCTGACTTACCTTCTGCCCTGGCTGAAACACCACCTGCTGCAGACCTGGGACACCGGGCGCCATTAGGATCTCCTTAGGATGTTCCTGGCAGTGGTTGTCCTTGTAGACAGGGAAGGGCTGAGGGGCAACCACCCCCATCAGCTCAGCATGGGAACCTGAGGGCTGGACTGCCGCTGCTAAGCCATCTCCAGAGGCACTGGGGACAGACACTCGGGCTCCCAGGAGGGAGCGCTTGCCAAGGCGCCGTGACAACACACTCGCCATTCTGCCTTCTGCACTAGAGAGGAAAGTGAGAAAAACAACTGAAGCCATGTCCAGCAACTGTCACCAAGAAAGGGCAAGGAGGCAAGGTTCCAAGATGGAATTTTAAGCCTTTCATGTATTGATTCTAAGCCTTTCATGTAGTGCTTAGATTTGGAAGATAAGGATCTGTTTTTCCTTTGTCCCATAAATCACTCGGGAGCAACTCAAAATTTATGATGGTAATAAGCATGCTGTTATGTTCATCCTTCTAATACCCTAGCTTTTCTAGATATAAACCAAAGCATATCACAAACCTAAATCACCTCATTTCAGTGTAGGTATTATAGAGAAAACTAACTTACTGATCGTTTTTGGAAAGAGTTTTGAGCTTTTTCCAAAACTAATGATAGCTATTTTATTTGTGCCTTCTTTTAACAGGCTCCTTGTATTCTAAGAGCCTTAACTCATTTATCTATATTTATAATTCCCCAAGAACTGTCCCCATTTTGTAAAGGATAAAGCAGACACAAGAGGAATTTCAGAGTTGGCTTTAGCAGTCAGTTAGCCCAACTTTTACAAGAAAAAGAATCCTTACTATAACACACCTGGCAGGTGGTCATCCAATGTCTGAAGACCTACAATGAGAGGCAGCTGGTGGCACAGTGGATAGATTCATCTTCCTGAATTTTAATCTAGCCTCAGACACTTACTAGCTGTGTGACCCTGGACAAGTCACTTAACCCTGTCTGCCTCAGTCTCCTCGTTTGTAAAATAAGCTAGAGAAAAAAAATGGCAAACCACTCAAGTATATTTGCCCTGGACAAGTCACTTAACCCTGTCTGCCTCCGTCTCGTCATTTGTAAAATGAGCTAGAGAAAAAAAATGGCAAACCACTCGAGTATATTTGCCAAGAAAACTCCAAACGGAGTCATGAAGAGTAGGACATGACTGAAATAACACAACAACGAGGGGAAACCCACTGCCTCCTGAGATAGCCACTTCCAAGTTTGGACAGGTTTTTGTGCAGATATGAAGTCTAAATTTGCTTCTTTGCACCTTCCACCCATTACTCGTTCCACTCTAGGATCAAACAGAGAAAGCATAATCTCTCTTCTACAAGATAGACCTTCACATACTTGAAGACAAGCATTATGCCCCCTTCCACTGAGTTTCCCTTCTCCAGAATACTCTCCCTCCCAAGTGATCCTCTTTATCACATGGAGTGTCAAGACCCTTCAGTATCGTAGCTGCCCTTGGGTTTGTCAGCATCCATTCTATCAATGTCTATCAAGATGATACCTAGATCTAAACAAATATTCCAGATGTAACCTGACCAGGAGAGAATAAAGATGAACTTATCCACCTCGTTCCTGGAAGCTATTCCTCTCTTTACTCAGCCTAAGATCACAACAGCCTTCCAGTCGCCGCATCACACTGCTAACTCATGTTGAGCTTGTGGTCCACTAAAAACCCCAGATCCTTTTCAGACAAATTGCTCCCTTACCATAGCTCCTCCATCTGGTACTTATTTCTGAACCTGAATGTAAGACTTTACATATATACCTACTGATTTCATTTTATTAGATTCAGCATAAAGTGTTCTGTCCAGTCAAGATCTTTTGGGATCTTGATTCTATCATCCACTTATGTCAGCTATCCCCCTCAGTCTTGTTTCATTTGCAAATTTAGTGAGGATGCCATCTACGCTTTTATTCAAATCACTGCCTGAAATAAATAAATGAATAAATAAATGTGAGGTAGGCAGATAAATGAAATAAATAAAGAAATATGCTAAGCAGCACAGGGCCAAGCAAACTCTTGGCAAGATCTATGAAGAGTCTCCTTGCCAAATGATTAATGGTTGCTTTTTTTGAGTCTGGACATTTGACTGGTTCTAAATCCAGATAATTATGTATTATTCATGTAAGTCAACATAACTATTTCTGCCAGAAGAAGAGCACGAGGTTCTTTATTAAATGTTTTTCAGGTAAAATTTATCTACAGGATTTTCCTGAACCTACCAGTGTAAAAAGTGTCAAAAGAAGAAATTAAGGCTAATCAATCATGAAGCCACCTTTGTAATCACTGCTTCCTTTTCTAGATATTCACTAACCATCTCTTTAGTGATCTGTACGTGAACACTCCCAGAAACGGAAGTCAATCTCACTGGCTTACAGTTTGCAATCTTCCCCTTTTGAAAATTAGGACATTCTGCCTTTTCTTAGTGCCATAGTATCTCTTCTGTCTTCCATGTTCATCCCAATATCCCTGATACCAATCATATCTGCCAGTCCGAAGTACGGTTTGTTGTTTGTTTTCAGAACACTTCATCTGGGCCAGGTGACTCAAATCCATCTTATTATCTTCTCACTTAACTTGGGTAGCAAACTCCTGATAAGCCATTTTTGTTCTATCGTTTCTAGGGCAAATCTTTGGCAAAACAAAAAAACAGAAACCAAGTGAGAACAGTGCCTATCCAATGTGACCCAAGGCTTAGTATAAAGAAAGAGAAACAGAAACAATTTCCCGAAGCTCAATGTCATGCCTCCTCCATTACTCACATGATCCTACTGTCCAAGGAGGGATCCTAACCCTATCTCCTCCCTGCTGCCCATCAGAACCTTGCTCTCTGCCCTTGGGACTAGGCTTTGTTAGACGAGCTTTTGCCTTCTCTTTCCCCCTGTCCCACCTCTGTAACACCACTTCCTTGCCCTCTATACACCATGTCACCCAGGGATATCCTGGAGCCAGCCCCTACCTGCTCAAGCAGGTTATTAAATTTTCAGTGTAAGCACATACACCTCTATCAAATGAGCAGGTTGTTAAATTTTCAGTGTGACCATTTACGACTCAGAAGTTGGCAAATGCTACAAATGAGGGCTCAATTTATTGTCCTGTTGATTGTCTAGACTTATGTAATGGAGAAAATGTTAACGATGGAGCTTAAACTACCACTTTTTTCCTGCCAGACAGCCAGTCATTAAACATTTAACACAGCACAGCCTGGATGTTACCTCTCCCACTCTTTCTGCAGCAGCCCTTTATGGATTGTTTTCTCCCATTAGAATGTAAGCACTTGAGGACAAGTATGGTCTTGCTTGCTTGTATCCGTACCCTCCAGTGCTTAGCACGGAGCCTGGCATAGATAGCACTTATTAAGTGCTTACTTACATGTCTATCTAAGAATGGCTCTCACTGAATCACAGAGCTCTCGCCATACTTATCTGACCACTCTTTCTCTGTCTCCTTTGTTAATTCATCATGCACATCAAGCCTCCGAATTGTGGGCATACCCCAAAGCTCTTTTCCCACTCTCTTGATGACCTCATCAGTTTGAGGGTTCTCTCTCCCAAATCTATGCATATGGCCAGCACTAATCTCTCTTGGGCGCCAGTCCAGCATCGCCAACTGCCAGACATTTCAAACCAGATGTCCTAGCCACTTCTCAAACTCGACATGCACAAAAACAAAACTCATTCTCTTTCCCCAAAACGTCATCTCTCTTCCAAACTTGCTCATTTCTGTCATGGGCACCACCCCACTTCAGGATGTGAAAGATTCACATCCTCAGAGTGAGCCCCAACATCTCACTCTCCCCCACCCAATGTGTTCAAGCAGCTGCCCGGTATCATCGATGCTACCTCCATAACACATCTCACCTTCCTCCCCTTCTGTCCATTCACAATCCCCGCATTAGTCCAGGTTCCCGTCACCTCTCACCTGGACTACTGCAATAGCCTCCTAAACGGTTTTCGTTCTCTCCTGTCCAATCTCTCCTCAACACAGGTGCTGAAATGATTTTCCTCAAGCACAAGTGAAAGCTCTGGTACTCACCAATAAAAAGACATTAAG
Organism: Phascolarctos cinereus; assembly: GCF_003287225.1. Lineage (NCBI taxonomy): Eukaryota > Metazoa > Chordata > Mammalia > Diprotodontia > Phascolarctidae > Phascolarctos > Phascolarctos cinereus. The sequence goes on along the minus strand of NW_027555625.1, from coordinate 145,418,855 downwards.
TACAAGCCCAGTGATGGATTATGTGCCTATCACCAAATGACCAGCCCAACTAGGTGCAAAGAGGCATATTAACAGAAGCCACCAGGTGATTTTTTTTTGTTTATTTATTTATTTTTGGCCACAGCAACTCATGAAACCACCTACAAAGACAGAGAAGGAATCCAAATGGGCACAGATGAAATCACAGATCCCCTAAGTACTGAAGATGTCCAAATAGGCATTAACAACTGGATCTGCCAGAAACAGGCATGGTGGAAACAGAACTGGATGTGGAGTCAGAGAAAGAACATGAGTTCAAATTCTCCCAGGTACTCATTAACTCTAGCTGTATGACAAGTCACTTATGATCAGGACCTAAAACATACAACATACTTTACTATTTGCTGAGCACATACTCTACCACTGAGCCATATCTAATCCTCCAACAGATGACTGGTCACTAAGTCTTTCCCTTCCTTTCGCTATTAAACTTCTAAAATGAAAAACATAGCTACTGCTATAACATAAATGTATAATAATTAACTTATGATTGTGCTGTAAGGGGATATACAATTTCTTTAGCTCCCATTTCCTCACTAACCTCTCTTAACTTTGCAATCTGGCTTCATCATCCATTTCTTTTTGAAATGGGTCTTTTTTTTTTTTTTTGGTGAGACAACTGGGGTTAAGAGTCACACAGCTACTAAGTGTTATGTTTCTGAGGCCAAATTTGAACGCAGGTCCTCCTGACTCCAGGGCCTGTGCTCTATCCACTGCGCCACCTAGCTACCCCCTGAAACTGCCGTCTTGAAAGCCATTAATAACTTCCTCTTTGCCAAATCCAATAGCATTTCTTCACTTCTTGTCTTCTTTGATATCACAGGCATCTGACAGTTTACTGGCTCATCCTTCAAACTATCCATTCTCCTAACTTTTAAAAATCTATGGTATCTTTATGTGATTCCTCCTTCACTATGACCCAAGATAAGAGCTATTAGAATGTGAGCTCCTTAAAGGCAGAGACCAAAAGCACTGCCTTTCCTTGTATTCTCAATGCTTACTTAACACAGTCCCTGTCATGTAAAAATCACTTAATAAAATCCTGCTGACTGACCCACTAGAATCATACACTCCTAAAGTTGGAATGGCCCTCAGATCATCTATATCAACCTGTACTTAATTTAAGATGTCCTTTGTGAGGGAGAGCTAGGTGATACAGGATAAGAACCATTCCTAGAGTCAGGAGGAGCCAAGTTCAAATGCTACCTCAGACTCTTGCTACCTACCTGTGTGACCCTGGTCAAGTCACTTAACCCCACTTGCCTCCCACCGCTCCCCCCATAAAAGACACCCAGTGGTATACACTGTAAGAGCAGAAAAAAATCCCACAAAAGTGCTCATCTAGTTTTTATTTGAAGATTTTCAGTAACAACAGTTACTGAATGAATGGGTAATGAAAGGAAAGGGTAATGAATACAATAGTTCATTCCCCTTTGAGACAGCCCTTTCCCATTTCTGGACAGCACTAATTTTTAGGAAACTTTTCCTTATACTGGTCCAAAACCAGTTCTACTCCTTCCTACCCAGCAGAATTCCTACCCAAATTCTGTTACTCTAGGACAAAGCCAATCTTACTCTCTCTTCCACAGGGGAACTCTTCAAACACTGTAAGAAGGCTGTGCACGGCAGAAAGGGCACTGGCCTCGGAGTTTCAAGGACCTCAGTGTCTATCTTGCCTCTGATACTACCTGTGTGACCTTGGGCTAGTTATTTAATTTCTCTGGACCTCAATTTCCTAATTTTACACATTAAGAGGTTGAATTAGATGGTCTCTGAGATCCCTTCCAACTCCAGATCTCTGAACCTCTCTCTCTGAGGCTTTAAACATACCCCACCCCCTTAATCTTTGAGCTGAACATGCCCAGTTCCTTCCACTCCTCCTTGGATGGCACAGTTTTGAGTCCTTTCTGTCACTCAGTTTCTATGCATTCTCTAGCTTATAAATGTCTTCCTAAAATATGATACCTAGGATTAGACCCAATAGGAGGTCTGACCAGATCGGAGACCACCTTCATTGATACTTTTTCTTTCTATTTGTAGAGAGATCATAAGTACTCCAAACAACTTGACAAACTGTCACAGAATTTTGGATAGAACTGCCTTCCCACCCTACAGAACCATGGACACATGTGATTTAAGCTGTATCAGCAAAAGCAAAATTATGCCATGGCACAAAAGACTACGTACTTGAATTCTGAGCTCCCCTTTCCTGATTTCACAATCCTATGCCAACAGAATTTATACAGTATCAACAAAATGATTAATGACCACACAGTCTGTCTTGGAAAGAGGAACTGAGTACAGCAATGGCAAGTCCCCCAAAAGATCAACGCAGAGGACAATCAAGGTTACTGGACTGGAAGCCACTCGAAATGCCTTACAGTTGTTGTATTCTTGGGGCAGCCAGGTGGCACAGTGGATAACGCACCAGCCCTGGAATCAGGAGGACCCAAGTTCAAATCCGGCTTCAGACACATAACGCTTACTAGCTGTGTGACCCTGGGCAAGTCACTTAAACCCACTGCCTGACCAAAACAAAACAAACAAAAAACCCAAAACATTTGTTGTCTCCTTTCAGCCTCACAATGACCCTGGGAGGTAGGTACTATAGATATTATTACCCCCATGTAACAGATGTGGACACTGAGGCTAAGAGATTAAGTGACCCATCCATGATCACACAGTTAATATGGGTGAGAGACAGAATTTGAATCCAGGGCTTCCTGACTCCAAATGCAGCACTTTAATCCCATCGTGGAAGAAGCCACACTTGCACCCACCCAGGTTTTCTCATTCCAAGACCCGTGTTCTTTAAGATGTTGACTTGGACCTTTGGCACAGTCTGACTTAAATGAACCCTTCTACATTAATGACCACTAATACATAAACAGATGTATCTTCTTCTAGTGTCTTCTCAGCCTATTTGGGGTGTGTTGTGAATCAGCTAGCTTCTTCCCCTTTGGTTTGATAAAACTACTGGCCGAGTCCTGCTGCCCGACCCACTTGTATTTCTCTGCTGAATGTCCAATAAACCTTCCTATAAAATTCAGCTCCATAAAAGATGACCTCCTCCCTGTTCTATCATCACAAGCATGTCTGTCTCACTAGACAGAGGAAGATAAAGAGGAAAAATAAGATCATACATTTAGAACTGGAAGGGACCTTACAGAACATGAGATACAACCTCATTTTACAGATAGAGTAACACAAGTCCAGTGAATTTGCCAAGGTCATATAGGCAGCAAATGACTGATAGGCAAGAGGATGGGTGAGAAATGGAATTCATCTATCATCATTTCTCACTTTCCATCCCCCAAATACTTCAAAACGGGGGACATCGAGCAGAAGCAAACTGAAATTTCTCATTTATCTCTTCTCCTTAACTTGTTTGGCTAAGCTCCACAAAAATTAAACACTTCTCACATTCTATATATAGATTTGGTTTCTTATCTTTAAATTCTTTCTTTAAGATCACAAGACTGCCCAGATCCTATTATTCAGGTTTGTGACCTTTACAATTTACAGGAAATCAGAATAAGGCAGGGGAACTGGTAGGAATACTGAATAGAGATGAGTTTGGACAACTGTCCACAATATAAGATTCTTACCAACTACTGAGTTGGGCTTCAACTATCATGATTAATAGTATAGGTCAAACTTTTCTTACCTATTTTGTTATTTTTTTAAAACTTTATGTCCTTAAGGTCCTATCCTACCTCTATGCCACTCCATGTGGTAATGGCACCATTATTTGAAAAGAGAGTTTACATACAAAGTAGATTCCTGGATTTAATAATAATAATAATAATAATAATAATAATTCAGTTATAAACACTAAAAAAGGGTGGTGGGGGAGAGGTGCTAGTTTCCTTTCCTGGATTCTATTCAGGATCTCAAGGAATAGATCTCACAAGATTTTAGAGCTGGAAGAGGCTGTCTGTCTCTTCACCTTAATTTTACAAATGGGGAAACTGAGGTCCAAATAGATGGAGTTACTCATAGTCACATAGATAATTAGCGACAGAGCAAGGAACTAGAAAGGGGGCCTAAACGTGAATCCTGTGAAGAACAAGAAAGTTACTATTTTAAGGGAAAAAACAGTAAGAAAACAAAAGCCAATGTCACTAAAAAGTTCTGATTTAGATGTATGACATTATACACCCATAGAAACCATCATAGTCTAATGGAATGAATACTAGATTTGGAGGACCTGGGCATGAATCTGAGCTATGTCACTTAGTGTAACCCTGTTCAAAATCATTTAACTCCCCAGAGAGCCAGTTACCTCACCTACAAAATAAGGATAATCATACTATTTCACAAGTAAAATACTATCTACTTTTAAAAGCACTACGTGAAATGTGAATTATTACATTCAACAAAATGAAGCTACTGTGCCCCCAAACTTTAAAATAAAAAGGGAATCTAGAATTAAACTGAGAACAACCATTTTTAAAGTGAGGGACAGACTACTTTTCCCCCAAAAAATGTTTTCTTCTATCTCACTTCTGTCACCCAAGGAGAGGTGACAAGTCCCACTTTTAGCTTAACTCTATCTAAATGGTACAGGCTAATATACCCTAAATGACCACAAGATGGCAATGTTACTCCACAAAAGCAGACAATTTTATTCTCTACAAAATAAAATGTTAACATTTTCTCATTTTCCAGGGCAAAACGTTAGGGTTCCTCTGCACAGAATAAGAGAAAAAAGCTAGCATCTTGAAATTACCTGTACTTCTAAATTTTAGACAGGGCCATCACCTTGAAATTACTTCTACTTCTAACTTTTAGGCAGGACAAGAAACAAGTAATTCTGAAGATATTCAACATTTAAAACAAAATTAAAAGATCTCAATTTTTTCAAAGCAATTACAATCCATCTAAAGCTGTTGTTCAGTTGACTGCCTCAGGCACACAGTTTGTTTCTATGGCATTGTTCCCTGTTGTTTCATCTAATTTGTTTTCACAGAACCATAGATAAAGTATACCTGTGGAAATATAGCAAACCAGTTATTTCTTTGCCCCTCAATTTTATTTTCACAAATACAGACTCACTGGACTGTTTCCTTATTATCTTATGGCATCTCCCCGCAGAGTTACTGAGTTTTCCAAGTTCTCTTTCAACTCCTGTCTGACATCAGGTTGCTTTCTCCCTTTATGTCACCCTCTCCTCCCTCATCTCATTTTTATTGACCAGAATACAGAATTTTAATATACCACTATTTATTTAACAGAGCCTTTAAAAATAACAAGTGGATCCTTTTACATTTCAGTCTTCTCAATTAAAAATCAAAACACGTAAATTAAATTGCTACTTCCCCCAAAGAATAACTACTCCATAAATTTATAATTTAATTGACTCATGCATTTTCCTTTTTCAAAAAAGGTCTCTTTTCACACTCTACCAACTATCTCCCCTCAAGTTAAAGGTCAATGCCTCATGCCAACATTGGTAAACAGACTATATCACTGTTAATCATTTAGTAGCTCTGGAGAGACCTTTAAACATTGCTTGCTTTCTTAAAGGGCACTAAGAGAAAATATGATCATCTGAAAATTTTAATAAAAGTTTTGATCAACTTTATGGTAAGAGCAAGACAATGAAAAAATCTCCAGAAATAAATTCAATTCAATTCAAAAACATTAAGGGTCTGTCAGATGAAAACCAGGGTAGATTCTTCTGGTATTAATTGAATTACTTCTTTTATGTTAAAGAGCAATGACAGTAGAAACACAGTTTTTATATCTACTAAGGAGATAGATATATATATATAGAGAGAGAGAGATATAGATATAGATATAGATATAGATATAGATATAGATATAGATATAGATATAGATATGGCCCTATTGACAGCACAGCCCAACAAGTGTTCCTTAGGAATCCAGAAGTAAATAACAGTCCCCTCTTTCCAGAGTTACTTCTGGCCCATACACCACTTTACAGAACCAATCTCCTGTTGTTTCATGCTTTAAAATCAGTGTCTGGCCTGTTGTTCTCCTTTCACCTTGTGCTTCTACTGTACTTAAATTATGATACAACTTCCTTCACACCGATTTTCCTCTTCTCTTCCATCCCCCCCTTTTTCCTTCAGAGTTAATAAGTGGCCCACATCACCCAGCCATCTATCTGAAGGCTCTGCCATACAATTACAGCATAGTGGTGAGAGGAATAAACCTGCAGAGTAGCAACAATCCCATTTTAGCCTGGTGGGGAGAGGGGAAAGAGGGGGTGAGGGGAAGCCAATTCATCCATTCTTTACTTAACAGAAATTCACTTAGCAGAATTCTAAACTCACAGGAGCCAGTACTCAAAGCCAGGTCCTCAAATTTCAGACCCAACACTCTTTCTGCTACACCACTACCACCTTCTTAGAATGTGAGGTGGGATTCAAATCCACGTCTTCTTGACTCCACTCTACACACTACACAATTCTTTCCTAACAGAATTTCCCAAAACTTGTGTAACAGGGAAGTACCATCTCACTCCTCTCCCCTAACATGTATTTGCTGGCCAATGTCCCAAAATGATCAATATTTTCCCAGGCTCAACAAATATCAGTTTGTTGTACTAAAAGCATGAGGATACCCGCCATCACTTGAATAAAAGGAACAGGAGTAAGAACAAACTCTATTTACTACAATCATCTGTCCAGTTGCTATTTGACATTGAACAGGTGCCAGACAAGTCCACGTCCCAGCTGACACTGGACAACGCCTCCAGTAAGAAGGGAGGGGAAAAGACTGAATGTCCCCATCTACTATGTCCTCCCATTCATCCACGGATACTACAACCAACTGTTATAGTGGTTAGTGAGCAAGACGTCTACAAACATGCCAAGCATCAATCACTATTGACCAACAGGCCTGCACTGATGGAGCCACAACGAAGGGTACACAGTAGGCACTAATAAGGCCTCAGCAGACTCAGATTCTAGTTCCAAAGACGAAAGTTTAACATCATGAAACAGTAACAAATGCTACAAAGCCACACATAATTAAGTTGTGATGGACTGGTATAGACTAGTGGTGTCAAACTCGAATAGATGGGGAGGGGGGCCCCACTAAACCATACATAAAGATCCTGGAGGGCTGCATGCTGACTTAGAAAACCACATGTTTGGATACGTCTTCTTCTGAATGAATACATCAACATTCGAATCAAAAAGTGATGACATTTCCATCTGACTTGGGCCATATATGGATGGGAGTGTTGTGCGCCACACTCAAGAGTGCTGTGGTTCACAGGTTCTGCAGGTCTGACGGAGAATTTCAGAAGCAAAGAAGCCAATGAAGGCTGGAGTAGTCAGAGGAGGTGGGACCTGAGCCGGGTCTTGGGAGTTCCTGACAAGCACAAATAAAGAGAAGTATCCTTGGCTACAGTAGGTTCAGAATTGAGGAGTGCATAAAACTTAGCCAAATTAGGAAGCTTTAATGGTTATCAAGTCTCTAATGGGACAAGTACTGCCCAGTCTTTGCAGTGTATTAAATTCTGACTTTGGGGATTGTTACTTTGTGACATTCTGGCTACAGTGTAGCATTAACACTTTAAATATACCAGTTAGTGTTCTGAGATATATACATAGAGAGAGAGAGAGAGATACATAGATACATAGATGCATATAGATATATGTATACATGTATACACACACATCCCTATGTATATAGATATAGATAGATATATATATTTATATATGCCTTCTTCTTTAAATGTGTAATTTTTAAAGGTTTGTTGAAATTTCTAAGTCTGATCTTAGTGTTTCCAAAGGTCAAAACATTATGCAGTAAACTTTCTCTCTCATTTTGTAACAGATGTGAGCCCTGGAAAGAGAAGTTTTACTTAACACAATCCACTCAAACAGCAAACAACTTAAAGATACTATTAAAGATATTATTCAAGAATAAAGTCCATGGAATGCTTAGCACAGAATAAGGAAGGTGTGGATTCATACGATCAGAGACTTAGTTGCTGGAAGGGACTTTCAAGAGTCAATGAGTCCAATTATTTTATAGGAAATATAGAGAATTCATAGAAAAAATAGGAAACTGGCTTACCCAGGATCACGCAGTTTAGAAATGTCCAAAGCAGGATTCAAATCCAACTCTAAGTCTTACACTCTCACCCACTTATCACACTGCCCCTCAAACCTCACTTCTGACAGTCCAATGGCCTAGGACTTACCTACTGAGTTACAGACCCTTGACATAGGTCAGATCTCCCCTAGTAAAGATCAGATTTTTTCATGACTGGACAGTTTCACTATACGAAAATTCATCTGGGACCTTCCTATTTTTTTCTAATGGTGACAGTCTGTATCCCTATCACCAAAAGTCAGTTTTTCTACTAACTTGCCTTATGCCCATGGGTAAAAGCCACTTGTTTTCACTTCTCTTTTGTTCTGTCTCTGCTCCTACAAAAGGAGGGAGTTTGATCAAATCATCTTTCAGGTCACATCCAGCTCTGATGGTCTGAGAATCTAGCTAGCAGACCTCCAACTTCAACACCACCACTTTTACTACTTCCCTGGCAAAACTGTTCTCAAACTTCCCATTTGGGGAGATCCTTTCTCAGAATAAAGGAAGAGTTCATACCAAAGGATATCTTTGCTCTGGAGTGCTCCAAAGAGGCTGTCAGTCAATTAATTAACAAGTACAGTGGTTAGAGTACTAAGAGTACTAGGCCTGGAGTTAGGAAGACTCATCTCCCTGAGTTCAAATCTGGTCTGACACTTACTAGCAGTGTGATCCTGGGCAAGCCACTTAACCCTGTGTGCCCTGGTTTCCTCATCTGTTAAATGAGCTGGAGAAGGAAATGGCAAACCACTCCAGTATCTTTGCCAAGAAAACCCCAAATGGGGTCATAAAGAGTCAGACATGACTGAAACAACTGAACATACACACATACAGGTATATATACACATAATACATATATATAATACAAACAAAATGTATAGACACACATATAAGCATGTATACTGATTCTGAAGCCACTATTTGGCCCTGCTACCTCCACAATGTAGCTTTCATGAGCCAATATGAGAAATATTTAAGATGCTACCACTGAATCAAATTAAACCAATTTAGATTCAAATTCACTGCATTCTCTCTGCTGTTATTAATAAGTGCTTGTTGATTGACAGCAAATCTTTCTTCTATAGTGAACAGCACAGTGTAACAACAAACGGTTGGTTATCCAGAATAACAATGTTATACCAAATTACGGCAGATGGGCTATAGTAACAGTATCTTTTGTCAATGTGATTACAAAGAATTCTCTACAACAAATGATCTGGTTCAGGGAATACTTTCTCTAACCCAGTGCACCGTAGAACTCTTCTAGTAATAAATACTCACGTATTTACTATAAGCATTAAGTTCCATACAACTCACAGCACATCCAGGAAATGGGATATCTGTAGAGTGCCTAACATGTGGTAAGAACTTAATAAAACGTATTCCCTTCCCCAAAACAAGTATGCTTCTGCATACCCTTTGAGAACTACTGTTGTGGCCCTGCTCATAATATGAAAGTTAAGAAAGGTTTAGTAAGATAGTTCTGTTCCTACTACAGATGGAGAAATAAAGAATTTTCTTAATGCTACCAGGCAGAAATTGCACTCCTGAACACTTGAATTTAAGCATTTAAGCTCTAAAACATTTTCTATTTTAACTTTTTGATGGAAATCTGTTTTTCAAATGGATTACATATTTTACCAACTTCTTAAAAAGAAGCTGAATGTAATATAACTTTTTTCTTAATGGTTCATTAGAATATACATTACAGTGCTTATTATTTCTCCAGTTACCTGTCAATATCCCTCACTTTTTCCCACATCGAATGTTTCAATCACACACATTCCTACACACAAAAAAATTCATCCTTAAACACAGGGTAAGGCAGAATACTAGATGTGGTCCTAGGCTAGACCCCTGGCTCTGTAACTTACTAGGAGAGGGACCTTTGGGAAGCCACGACTTCTCCAGGCATCAGTTTCCTCATCTGTAAAGAGGCTGGACTGAATGATCTTCATGGTCTCAACTGTAAAATGGAGATAAAAGCAGCCCCTACCTCACAGAGGTGATGATGATGTGAGGATCATGTAAGTTATCCCTAGAGCTCCCAGCACAGTGTCTAGAACACAGGAGGTCCTTAAGTGCTTGTTCCTCACCGTCCCGCTTTCTCTTCTGAATTCTGTAAGATAAACAACTAGGTATTTGAAAAGAAAAGGGCGTGGGGCTTGGAAGTGTTTATATGACATATCTCCTCTCTCTCCTCCATTCAGGGTGCTTGCTAATTCACTACAAAATCCTGGGCATCAACTGGTCCATCTCTAACTCAGTCAAATCGAGAAGCATTCATTAAGTACCTACTGATTGCCAGGCACTGTGCTAAGATACAAAGAAAAGCAAAAAAAGACCAGCCCCAGCTCAGGGAGCTTCAAAGCTAAAAGGGGCAACAAAATTTGTCTGTTTCAACACAGTTCTAATACAACGAAAGAAATCAGGCACTATGGCTAATGTTCACAGTGAATTTTTTTTTCCCCTTAGGGTCTCCCTAAAAGACAATGAGTATGAGCAAACTCCAACACACCACCAACCAAAGGAGGAGGCGAGGTAGCCGTGCAGCCAGAACATAGCTATACACGACCTTCTCGACAGAGCTGGGTGCCTGCCTGTCAAGACTTGTGTAATAGCTCGTGTCTGGTGGTTTTTCTAAACTGTGTTTTTTTTTCTTTTTTTTCTGGCAAGAGATGGTTCACTGGGGATGGGAGGAAAAAATATTAGGAAATGAAGGTGATAAAGAAATTTCTGTTTAAAATACTAAAAAACATAGGAATAGATGGTCTTTTCCTCAGAATAAATAAAACACTGAGAGCCACTTGTAATAGAGATAAATGAGAATCCTCTCCAATTAAATCAAGGGTTAAACAAGGACGCTCACTGTCACCACTTCTATTCAACATAGTATGAGAAATTCTAAGTATAACAAAAAGGCAAGAAAAAGAATTGAGGTTGAATAAGCATAGGTAAAGAAAGGAAGGGGAAGGGGAACAATCATTTATTAAGCACTTAATACATCCCCCTATGTGAAGTACTTTACAAACATTATCTCATTTGACCTTTACAATGACCTTGTGAGGTAGATGCTCTTATTACCCCCATTTTACAGATGGAGAAACTGAGGCATACATAGGTTAAAAAACTTGCCCAGGGTCATACAGCTATTAAGTGTCTCAAGACAGAGCAGAACTTCATTCCAGTGCTTTATCCACTGAGCCACCTATCTGCCTCTGGAAGAAACAAAATTATCACTTTCTGCAGATATGATAGTGTACTTAAAGAATCCTAAAAAGGCAACTAGAAATTAATTGAAATTAACTGAATTAAATGCAACTTCAGCAAACTTGCAGGGTATAATAAGCCCACACAAATCATCAGCATTTCTTCATAAAACCAATAAAACAAAGCAGGAAAAGATAGAGAAATTCTACTTAAAATAACTACAGAATGCATAAAATACTTAGGAGTCCCAACTCTCAAAATGCATTCTTTCACCTGCTGAATCACTACAGAGATGCTGGGCACCAATTCCATTTCAGCTCGAGTTCATGAAGATAATTTCAAAGCAATGCATTCATTTTAAATAAAATTCAGTGTATCAGAATAAAGAAAGCAAACAAAAAAGTCTCTGAGAAGTCAAACTAGATGTCAAAGTCCATGTACTAGCTTTAATCACAGAATGGCCCCTCACTTGGATCCTATTTATTCTTACTTTACACACAATTCTAATAAACTGTCGAGTTTCCATTTTAAAAAGCAAAATTGGAGGCAGGAAAGGTGTTAATAGAGACAGGTAAGCTAACAGCATTAAGATGTAGCAGCAAAACTGATATAAGTTCTTTCCCCAAAAAAATCTTTCCTTCTTACTAATTTCCTTATTACTGCCCAGGGCACCATCATCTTTTTCTCAGTCACCCTGGCTCACAACTTTGGTGTCATCCTCAACTTCTCACTAGACCTATCAAATTATTTGCCAAGTCCTGCCAATTCTACCTCTGTTAATATTTCTCATCTATACCCCCTTCTCTCCTCTGACCCTGCCACCACCACAGTTACAAGTCCTCATCATCTCACACCTGCAATACTACAGCAGCCTGCTGGGTGATCTCCCCACCTCAAGTCTCTGCCCTCGATAATCTACCCCTCTACTCAGCTATCAAATTGATCTTCCTAAAGTAAAGGTTTCACCCTGCTGATCAATAAAGCCCAGTGGCTTGTTGATTTAAAAGACCTCCAAAAAACTGTCAGTATGAGGTCATTTAATATAAGGGGAAATTGTTTTTCCAGCTCAACGTTCCTAAGGATATCACTATAATGAACATTCATACCTACTAAGCCCCTGTATGGAAATTTTCTCCAACAAATACCCTTCAAAGCAGATCTCAACTTTCTATGATTTATTAAGTCCTAGGAAGCTGACTGAGATACAAAGAAATTAAATATCTTTCCCAGAGTCACAGAGCTACTTACTAAGAGTCAAAGATTCGACAAGATTTGAACCCAACTCTAATTGATTCAAAGCCCATTACACCCTGCTGACTATTGCAATAATGGAAAATACCATGAAAAGTTTACATTATGTTCAGTATACTGTTTAAGAAGGCAAAGAAAAGTACAATCTATTTTTAGAAAAATTCCATCTTTCTAAAAGGTTAAAATGGGTGAGACAGTTAAAATGTAGGGGGTGGGGGGAATCTAGTTTTGAAGCCAAGAGGGGTTTAAACTTCAGTTTTTGATGAGACCTGTGATTTGACTGGTGTGAGGAGCTCCCAAAGAGAAACTCACTCTCTCTCACATTCTCTCTCACACACTCTCTCTCTCTATGCCAATGCAGTATTATCTGGAGAATGTATTTATCTTGAATTGCTTATTCCCTAATGGTACCACTTTCAGCATTTTAGTACACATGAAAGAAACAGGTAACCTGACTGACAAGAGAAAAGGTTATCAAACTTGATGAGATGTGTGTAGAGAAAGGCCTACGGTAGGGAGGGCCCTCAAAAAAAGTACTTCCCCCACCATCTGGAATCAAGATGAGGAAATATCCCCCTATGATGGAGAAGCTAACAAAAGTCAACACACACACAATGGGTGGAAATTAGGCATCTACAGAAGTCTTCCCCCAACGAAATGATCCTAACAGACAGAGAGAGAGATGGTTTGTACAGTGGCCAGCCTTTTGAATCTAATCAGAACTGCCAATCTAATATGTAAATAAATGTAAAATAAGATACACATACAGAAATCCTATTATAAGATTAAAAAGATATGAATATGGGGGAGGGGGTTAAAGAAGATATAAATAAAACAAAGTGGTAAGGAGGATAAATAATTCTGATAATTTGTGAAAGACTGAAGTCTAAAAGGCTGACATTACCAATTTCTGTTTCTCTAGTCCTACCCAAAGGGCACTTACTGGCCTATACAAGTTGTTTTGTCTACTTGGCAAATATATTCCCTATGGTGGAGAAAGGTTCCCCAGGCCGTCATGGCTTAAATGATACCATCCCCTAAGATCAGCTAATGCCTAGTATTCTGACTGTGCTTAACAAGCAACTCTGAATACTAACTGGGTTTCCCAGTGGGACTCTCCCACAGTGAAGGGACTAGGTTAACTATTTGATAAGAACATTCCAGTCCCCTTGGCAGTCATATTTCCATTTAAATTAATAAGCTGACTTTCTACTGTCTAAATCTATCTCCTATGAGATAGTTATAGTCTAACCAACCTCCCAGGGCTTGATAACTCCCTGAGTGGGTTAAGAGAAAGAAATTTTTGAACCTGACAAGTTGAGGACAAGCACCTAGGCTTGTGGTGACCCTATCAAAGTGCAAGCAATATAGATGAGGCCCTGAATGAAAACGTCCATAGTTTTTAAACATAAGATCACTGATTTAAAGCTGAAAGGGACCCTAGAGGTCATAGATTCTAAAAATATCCCCTTGTTTTACAAATTAGGAAACAGACAGAGAAAGGTTAAATAACTTGTCCAGAGTCAAATACATAGTGTCTGAGATGAGATCTGAAACCAGATCTTTCTAGACTCCAAGTCCAGTGTGCTATCAACAATACTATGCTACATCACAACAGAAGGTACTAATGGCCATGGTGTAGACGGGAGAGAGACAGAGACAGATCACAATATATATATATATATAGTGATATATAGTAACATTTCAGCAAAATATTGAAGAGAATTTAAGCTATAGGAAGACAATTAGTCTAGAACCTCCAGGGCAAGGGTTCTTAACTTGTGGGTCCATTAACTTGTTATTTTTAACATTGTTATAACTATTTCAATATAATTGGTTTCTTCTGCAATCCTATGTATCATATTATATTTTATTCATTTAAAAACATTATTCTGAAAAGGAGTCCACAGGTTTTACCAGACTGACAAAAGGGTCCACAACGCAAAAAATTTAAGAACCCCTGGTCTAGGGAATGTTCTTCTAAGGACTCCCTTTCCCCATACTTGGACTCAAGAAAGGCAGAATCTTAAGGAATGGATGAAAAGATCATGAAGGGAAGGGTATTTGAGTTTTCTTAGGAACTAGGAGTCCCAGATGAGGAAGACAACGGCTTTACAGGAAGGATGATCTCAAGAGGATGTCCTGATTCAAAATCACATCACAGTGCTAGCTCTAAAAGAGTGACCTGCAGGATAACATTCAAACTAAAAACCGGAGAAATAGGAACCCAGAAAAACACAACTCAGATTCATGCAAACTCAACTAGAGCAGCTGAGAGAAAAGCCCTAGGCAGTATTAAAATAAACGAAAGGGAGAAGTCAATCCATCAAAGTGGACGTTAAATGGGCATTGGAAAAAGGCAAAATAGCCAAGTTAGGTTATATAAATGCTTCTGTGTCCATGCTAGAAGGCAAAATGAGATGGCTGAACTGGCATGCTTGGCAACAAACAAGTGTCCTGACATAGTTGGCATCTTAGAGATGCAGTGGCAGGAAGGTAGTCAATGGGATTTGGTGACTGCAGGATACAGAGTTCACAGATGGATAGGGACAGGTGGATAGGAGGAGGTGCAGCACTGAGGGCTACCATAAACTGTAACAGGGTAAAAATAGTACCCAGGGGAAAAAAATGAAAGCACTATGGAATCTCTGGGGCAACCTTCTAAATTCACATAATAAAAATTTAACAAAAGGGATATATTAAAGACTGTATCACTAGGATAGTGCAACTATATAAAAACACTTAATGACATTTTAAAAAACTTCAAAATTAGGTAGGAAAGTGAACAGGGGAGACTTTAAACATAGAACTGCCAGATGCTGCATTAGGAAGAAGTGGAAATGACTGCTTTCTAGAATTGGCAGTTTAAGAGGCTGCCGCTAAAGGAGAACATACAAGATATGGTCCTGATTAGTGAAGATGAGACCTGTCCAAAATGTGGCCAGGTGTGAGCTACTAAATAACAGTGATTGCAACACAAATTAAATTCATCTTTTATGGCAGGAGAGGGAACATCTAATAATTCCATCACACAGTTTCTGTTTCAGAAAAGGGAATTATGACAAACTATATTGGGAGGGAAGGAATGAAAGCAAATTAAATAAAAGTCAGAACTTCAATGCTTCAATGGGTTATGATCGCTTCCATCTGAGCGTTCCTTCCAATGGGGCACATCACAACAGACCCAAACTTCTTCAGCTTATGTAATTCTTGTCTGACTCCCATAAATACTCATGGGGGTGCACCCAATGTTCTGGGGACTTTTTCCTCCAGAACTCCTGATGGTGTATGGATACCAAAGGTGCACATGAGCTCACACCATTATTGGTTGACTTCCTTTTCTAGTAATCTGTCCGCTGACATGCTATTTCTGGTAATATTTTGTTGGTAATTTGGGTATTGTTGTTGTTCAGTCATTTTCAGTTGTGTCCAACACTTTCTAACCACATTTGGGGTTTTCTTGGCAAAGATACTGGAGTATTTTGCCATTTTCTTTTCCAGCTCATTTTACAGATGAGGAAACTGAGGTAAACAGGGTTAAGTGATTTGCCCAGGGTCACACCACCTGGCTGCTTTTGTTGGTAATACCACATATCTTCTCTGTCTTCCACATAATTCTTTAGAGGCTGTGGAATGTCGCATCTTGGAACCATACTGCATCACTATATGACTACTGATATAAAAAAGATGAGCCACTGTGGCAGAGAAAAGCTTGGAGTCATTACAAGTGCCATACATTTTCCCTAAAAGGGTATTCAGTTTGCTCTCCATACTCTGCTTCAATTCTGGGCCAAGTTCAATGTTCACCTGCAATGTCTAACCAAAATATACAAAAAGTTGCACTAACTTGTATAGGTTGTCCATCTATCTGAATACCACAGTCCAAGCAATGAGCATTTTATTCCCATATGGTTTTTCCTATGTGGATCACTAGGCCAGTTTCTCTCTTGAGCAATTATGGATCTCATTTCATAAGCTATGTAATGCTTTGGGACTTGATGCAAACCTCAACAAAAAAAGAGCATCTAGAGACCCTACTATCTACAAGGAATCGTTTCTTCATTTGGATTCTATAATGAGATCCTCCATGATGATTGCTAACACCTTTGACAAGTATTGGTCTCTTTTATGCCTCACTTGATATTAAAGGGTTTATAGACAGTTATCCCTGTCTTACACATTACAAGGAACACTGTCTGATTTTAACACGTACAAAATACATTGACAGAGTAAAGACCCTCAAGTAGTGCTATGCTCTTCCAAATCCCACAAACGATAAAAGGTCAGGATCTTTCTGTTAATCTTTTTTCTGTAAATATGGTCAACTATAGAACACAATCTATAAAATTCTGTTTATTTCCTTCTTAAACTTTCAGCAAAAATACCTTTGATATACATGTAGATAATTTTCAAGTATTTCTGAGATTGAAAAATAAGTATTAATTTATACTTTCTCAGTTTTTATACTTTCTTAGCTCCCTTTTTTGGATTAAAATAAGGCATCTTGAAAATCAATCCCTCAATGCCTTTAAAACTGTGTCACCTTCAGCACTGACCTGTTCTGTATATACTCTGTCCTGTGCAAGTAGCTTCCCATTTTTTGTTATTGCCCTTGTCTGCCATATCTTTCCACCTCAAAAGAAGAAATCCTTGCTAGTTGAGATTATTTTTAAAATCCTGTTAGCCTCCTCATTATAGCAATTATATTAGTTTTTTAGGAAATGCTTATAAATCTGTGTCAATATCTATTATGTCAACTTTTCCAACCTTTTTGTTATCAATGTATTGTTTCAATCAGTTTGGAGTTCCTCATTTGAGAATAATGGCTTCTCATTTTTATTCTCAATTCTAATCTGGCACTGATTTTGATTTTTGCTCCAACAAGTCACTGGTCTGACTTAACACAGACCATTTTATAAATGACTATCATATCAGTAACAAGTCACCTCTCATCTTTCAAAAGGTAATCAATTTCATTTGGGGGGGATATTTTTTGGTGCTTGCCATATCCAGAGGCTCCTCTCCTAACTCTCTTCTTGAAGGAGCTATTTTTGACCTATAGGCAGAAAACTTCTGTATAGTCTATTAAGTCTTGTCCTGTCTCACTTCTTACTCCAAAAGTCTATTTTCGATTATGAGTTTTGCCAACTTCCTTTGTATCCAACACTTACGCATTAAAGTCAACAAAGACTATTTAATTTAGAGGGTCTTAGCAAGCAAGCTCT
Source organism: Phascolarctos cinereus (assembly GCF_003287225.1). Classification (NCBI taxonomy): domain Eukaryota; kingdom Metazoa; phylum Chordata; class Mammalia; order Diprotodontia; family Phascolarctidae; genus Phascolarctos; species Phascolarctos cinereus. Next base: position 145,401,054 of record NW_027555625.1, on the reverse strand, counting down.
TCAGAGAATTCTGTTACCTCCTCATGCTTTGTAACAGATGCTGGTACATAAATTGAGGTTATTTTTGTAGTTTCATGGTCTTTTTGCAAACATTTGAGTATTTCAATAAGAGATGATCAAGAATCACTTGAAAATGTTTCTTGTTGCCCCTGGACACTCAATTAAACTAAGTGTGACAATTCCTTTCTTAGCTTCTCTAACAAGAACCTATCAGTCACCTTTTCATTTAGTTGTTACTTCATTTTGTCTTCTGGTTCCACTTATAGTAAGAACATCAAGACAGGTATGATTCAGTTCCTTCAGTAGCAGCATGTCCACTCATTATTCAAATTTACATTAACAAACAACTCCGTTGCTGTTTGTAAACTGTCCAAAAACCTGATTCTTACCACCTTTTACCTACCCTCTTCCCCACCATTCAGCCATTATCACCACAGAAGCAAAAGTGGGTCATAAAGGACTGGGGGCCATTTTGTATTTTTCTTTGTTTCAATGGTTGCCATGGCTAAAGAATTTGTCACCAAGTAGCCAGCCTATTAGTGATGAGCCTCATCCTACTTAACTAGGCTGGTACTTGGATAAGAGACACAATCTGTTGGCAGGATTATACCTGAAGCCTTTCCAACATGGCAGAACCCGCCAGAGCTCAGGCTTCAAGAACACAGGGTCATCCTATAGCACAATGAGGTACAAAACAGGGTTTGTGGAGAACTACAATCCATAAAAAACTCAGATACTACTTAACATGCAAGGAAAAGTATAGCTTAAGGATTAAAAAAAAATTAGGAACTCCAAGCAATGCCCGGAATGGACAACTAGAAGAGTCAAAGAGGTTACTGCAAAGTGCAAGTAGAGAGAACTGACAAATTCACAAGTATGGCAGGAAAGTGTCTGCAAGGTAGAAGTGGAGAAAACAGGGAAACTCATATGTAAACTAGAAACTAAGGGGTCAAAAAAGACCCTGGAGATCACTCTGCAAGGGACTCAGTGGGACTCCTTGATAAAAGCGGAGAAAGAATACATGCATTACTGATGAAAAAGGAGACAGAGAGGTTGAATGAACCTTGTACCTTGGTCTCTACTGAGAATATTAATAAGATCCCTCTTCCCAAAGTATCCTCTTAAGGAGGAAGACATTAGTATTACAACAAAGAGTTATATTCAATTAGATCACAGATTAGGATTTTGTGCTAGGGAAATGACAGAGGTAATTTTCCCTCTGAGGAAAAACTCCCATCATTAGTAGGCTTGAGAAGAAAAGAATAAGTCACTTACCCTTAATAAGAAAAAGTTAATCTAGCAAATTTCTGCAAATCTCTTGGAATAAACTATTGTACTATGTTATAACAGATTTACTTATTTTGCCATTTCTGTGAGCCCATTCTCTCTTTTTTCCCCCTTTTCCCTCTCCATTAACTATTTGCTGCTCACTATATGTCAGTCAGAAGGCAGGGTGGTAAAGAAGAAAATTAAAGGAAATAATCTTTGTTCAGTTAGAACTCAAGAGCTAGAATTAGTATGAGGTAACTGGGGCTATGCCTCAAAGTTTAATAATAGCAGACGGAGCACCATTTCTGTTATATTCTTCAAAGCTACCCAACTATCATAGTCCCTTCTCCAAGTCCCAGGACTGTACTCTTAGAATCTTCCTTTATCATGGTATAGTGGAAAGATTACTAGATTTAAAGTCAGAGGGCTTGGGTTCACATCCTAGTTCTGCTTTTACTACCTGTGTAATCACAGGCATATCACTTTCCCTTCTGAGGCCTATTTGTTCTGTCAAATAAGGGAGCTGGACCAGATGACCTTTGAGGTCCCTTCGAGCTCTACAGCTCTGCCCCACAATAGTTATGATCCATATTCAGGATGTTCAAATCTTAAACTGATCAAATGAATGTAGATATGCCACCAGGGACCAGAAAACCTCCACTTGAGAGTTCTCAAGGATATAACTGGGAAACTTTATGATCACTTATCACAATCTGCTACCATTCCAAAGGACCCAAGATTGCAAATGTGATCCTTATTCATAAGAGGGAAGGGGTGGGGGAGGAATGACAACTCAATTACAAACCACTGAGTTTTACCTCCATACCAAGAAAACTGACAGAATCTATTCTAAAGGATAGAATCATTGAACAAAAATAAAGATTAGAACCTACTGGGGGGAAAGGCAACCTGGTTTCTATAATGATATCATGCCCGATTAATTCATTAGAGCTCTCTGAGGAGATAAATACACATGTAAATCAAATGGGTATCAGTGGATATAAATCCTTAGACATTCAAAGCTATTGACAAATTTCTATACCAAAGTCTATTTAAAAAATTAAGTCATTCAGAGACATGCTGGGAAAGGCTTTTCTCTGATGGGAGGAGATTGACTTAAGATAGAAAACAAACACCAGGAAATAGCTGGGCACTTGTCTGAACTACAGATTGGTACTAAGGTCAGTCTTATTTAACATCTCCATAAATGATATAAAGGAAAGAAAACACAATGAAATCTTTAAGTTTGTGGGGAGATAGCAGACTTCTCCAGGTAGCACCAAGCCAATGGGGACAGTCTCTATGACAAGGACAACAAATATGACATTTAATTGGCATTTTACTTTCATCTGAGCCTCAAACAATGTTGTGAGTGAGGTACTGCATACTATTTAACAAACCAGGAAACTGAGGCTCAGAAAGGCTGACTTGCTCACAGTATCAAAGCTAGTGCTTATCAGTGGCAGAATCAGAGTTCAGCTTTTCTGGATTCCACAATGAACCAAGAAGATAAGTAATAACAGAAGCATATATGAGGACTTAAAAGACCAAATTATTTATAGATACAAAATGAAAGACTACTAAGCCACAGGAGGCTGGGACTCAAGAATCATGGTCAATTGTTTCCTGAGAACACCTACCCGCTGTTACACTGGGCCTACAAAATGCCAGCAAAATACCGAGCATCATCAAGAAAAGTACTCACTTCAAACGTCTGCTGAAACCCCTCTAAGAGTTTGGAAGCAGTCTTTTAAGAACTGTTATGGCTGGAAAATTCCAGTAGCCAACCTGGTGATTATCTAATAGTCTGTCAACAAGCATTTACTGAGTGCTTATTATGTACCAATCACTGTGCTAAGCACAGGGGATACAAGGAATGGCAAAAGACAATCCCTGCTCTCACAGAGCTAACAATTTAATGGTGGAGACAACGTGCAACAAGATATTCACAGGAAAAATTCTAAATAATCAACAGAGAGAAGGCAATGACTTTAAGGGGAATAGGGGAAGGCTTCTCACGAGGCAGAAATTTAGCAGCTGGGACTTGAAGGAAACCAGAAAAGGCAGGATGCAGAGAGCATTCTAGGAATGGGGAACAGCCAGTGAAAAAGTCTAGGGTAGGGAGATAGAGTGTCACGTTCAAGGAACAACATGGAAGGCAATGTTGCTAGATCACAGGGTTCATAGACAGCAGAAAAAAACATATAAGACTGCAAAGGTAGTAAGGAGCCAGGCTCTGTCTGGTTTTTAAAGCCAAACAGAGAATTTTATATTCAGTCCTGGAAATAATGAGCCACAGGAATTAACAGAACAGGAAAACTGGCAGATTTGACAGATCAAACCTGTGCTTTAGAAAGATGTCACTGAGACAAAAACTCACTATTTGATTAAAAACTGCTGGGAAAACTGGAAAACAGCATGGCAGAAAATATGTACAGACCAACACTTTATACCATATACCAAGATAAGGTCAACATAGGTATGTGATTTAGACATGAAGGGTGATTTTTGCTAGTTCAGTCATTTTCAGTGGTGTCCAATCTTTCGAGACCGCATTTGGGGTTTTCTTGGCAAAGACATGAGTGGTTTGCCATTTCCTTCTCCAGCTCATTTAAAAGATTAAGAAACTAACGCAAACAGAGTTAACTGACCTGCCGAACGTCAAAGTGTATGAAGTCAAATTTAAACTTGGGGAGATGAATCTTCCTAACTCCAGTCCCAGCACTCTATCCACTGCGACACCCAGCTGCCCCTATAAAGGGTGATACCATAAGCAAATTAGAGGAGCATGGAATTGCTTACATGTCAGATCTATGAATAAGGGAAGAATTCAAAACCAAACAAGAAATAGAGAGCATTACAAGATACAAAATGGCTAATTTTGATCATATTAAATTTAAAAGTTTTTGCAAAAAAAAAGCAAAAACAAAGACAATCAAGATTGGAAGGAAAGAAGAAAGCTGGGGGAAATTTTTTTATATACCAAGTGGCTCTGATAAAGGCCTCATTTCTCAAATATATGTAGAACTGAACCAAATTTATAATAATACAAGTCATTCTCCAATTGATAAATAGTCAAAGGATATGAACAGGCAGTTTTCAGATGACGAAATCAAAGCTATCTATAGTTATGTGAAAAAATGCTCTAAGTCACTATTGATTAGAAGAATGCGAATTAAAACAACTCCGAGGTACCACCTCACACCTATCAAATTGGCTAATATGACAGAAAAGGAAAACAATAAATATTGGAGAAGTAGGAAAATTGGGAAACTAATGCACTATTAGTGGAGTTGTAAACTGATCCAACTATTCTGGAGAACAATTTGGAACTATGCCCAAACAGCAATCAATCCAGCAAAACCACTACTAGGGTCAGTATTCCCAAAGAGATCCTAAAAAAGAGAAAAAGACCTACATGCACAAAAATTTATAGCAGTTCTTTTTGTGGTGGCCAAGAATTGGAAACTGAGGTAATGCCCATTAACTGGGGAATGGTCAAACAAGCTTTGGCATATGATTGTAATGAAATACTAATGTGCTGTAAGAAATGACGAGCAGGATGATTTCAGAAAGACTTACATGAACTCATGCAAAGTTCTCCTGGTAGAACCAGAGAAAGAACTCCAGAGAAAGAACTGATGGAATCTGAATGCAAATCAAAGCATACTATTTTTCATTTTCTTTGTTTTTTGTGGGGTTTTTCTGTCTGTTTTCTTTCATAACATGACTAACAAGGAAATATGTTTTGCATGACTGCACAAGTATAACCTATATCAAACTGCTTATCACCTCAGGGAGGAGAGAGGGAGGGAGAGAATTTGGAACTCAAAAATTTTTTAAATGAATGGTTAAAAATTGTATTTACATGTAATCAGGGGGAAAAGAAAAATATTTTTAAAAAAGATAAAGAAGGACCATATAGGCAGCTGAATAGAGGACGGACTGAAGAGGGGAGAGACTGGTGATGAGAGCCTGCATCAGGATGGTGATGGTTTCAGGGGAGAGAAGGTGTTATGAGAGATGTTATAAAGGTAGAAACAACAAGACAGCAACAGACTGGATATGTGGTATGAGTGCAAGTGAAGAGTTTAAGAAGACACCAAGGTTATAAGTTTGGGTGACTGAAAGAATGATGGTATTTTCTATACTAATAGGGAAATTCAGAAGAGGAGGTATGGAGGGAAGGACAATGGTTCCATTTTAGACATAGTGATAAACAGATCTGAGAATCATCTACATACAGATGAAAACTGAACTCATGGGAGCTGATGAGATCACCAAGTGAAATGGCATAAAGGGAAAAGAGAAGAGGACCCAAGACAGAGCCTAGAGGGATACCTACATTTAATGGGAGTAACTAGGATGAAGATCTGGCAAAGGAGACTGAGGAGCCATCAGAGAGGTACAGAGAAAACCAGAGAAGATAGTGTCATGATAACTGATAGAGAGAGGATGCAGGAGAAGAAGGCGATCAACAGTGTGGAAAGCTTCAGAGAAGCCAAAAAGAATGAGTATTGGGAAAAGGCATTAGACTTGGAAATTAAGTGATCGTTGGTACCTTTGGAGAGAGTTTGTCATTGTTATTGCTAAGTTGTTTCACTCACCTCTGACTCCCCATGAATCTACTTGAGGTTTTCTTGGCAAAAATACTGGAATGGTTTGCCATTTCCTTCTCCAGCTCATTTTACAGATGGGGAACTGAGGCAAACAGGGTTAAGTAACTTGCCCAGGATCTCTCACAGCTACTAAGTGTTTGAGGCAGGATCTGAACCCCAGGTCTTCTTGACTGCAGGGCCAATACTCTATCCACTGCATCATCTAACTGTCCTTGAGGAGAGTAGTTTTAACTGAATGAGGTCCAAAGCACAGAGTTTAGAAGAGGACTAGAGGAGGGAGAGGGGAGAAACTGATTTTTAAATGGCTTTCTCAAAGAGCTTAGCCATGGAAGGGAAGAGAATGTAGGATTAAGGAGTTTTTTATGACTGGGAGGCCCAGGGGAAGACATGGACATGTTTACAGGAAGCAGAGTAGCAGCCAATAAAAAGGGAAAAACTGAAGATTATTGAGAGCGGGAATGATACACGGGGTAATTTGTTGGAGAAGACAAGATGTAATGGGGTCATCTGTGCATGTAGATATGTTTGCCTTGACAAGGAGAGGGCTACCTCTTCACATGAGACAGCTAAAGGAGGAGATGGTGGGAGAAGACATATGAGAGACATGAGATGATAAAAAAAAAGGCCTTATAAATATATAAAGCTCCTGTGTACAACCCACAAATAAAAAAAAATTAAGGCTCTGTTTGTGGTTTTAGTTCCTCCATAAAGACATTATGGAGCTAAGAAGATCAACTGAAATGATAGCAGGAAGGGGGAAAGGGGTGAGGGTAGGGGCTGCCATATATGGCAGACTTAAAAGTCTAGAACTTTTCAGCCTCAAAATACAGGATACTGAGAAGGATATAACCATAAAGCCACGAATAGCACAGTCTCATCCATCAAATCCCAAAGACAAGTGACAATCACCAAAACGGGTGAGAAAACAAAAAAATTAAATATAACACATTACCCTGTAACTCTGTCCAAATCAGTATCATATTCCTAAAGGATTCAGTAGGCAACTGGATACCAGGCTAGAGAGACCATGGATCTGACCCAGTCTGACAGTTCCTAGGTTCTATATTCATAGACCCAGTTTTCTAGAAGTTCCATGGACATTTATGGTATCAGTTTCCTCAGCTATAAAATGAGGTCACTAAATTACAGAGATGATATCTAAGGCCCTCTCAGGCTCTAATATTTCTTGAATTTTAATGATGGTTAGAAATGCAAATATAGAGAAGCATGGACCATAACCTTTTAATAAATAAACTATTAATAAAAATAACCCATGCTGACAAAATAAAAGCGTAAATCATTGCCATCCTTCCTAGGAGCCCTAACTAGCCTTAAACTAAAGTGGTATCATAATTTCTAGATAGAGTTATAGGTGGCTGCTTAACCGTCCAGCTTTTCTCCTTTACACACCCTGTAAGACTAGGGCCAAAGTCCTATAAAAAGGTGGCATGCCATGACAATGGAGTTGATTGTGAGGCACATAGAAGAAACCTCTTTCAGTAACAGCTCTCCACTTCCACCCACCTCCCCCAAAGGCTGAACACAAAAGGCAAGAATATGTACTGAACACACACTAAATATACCTGTGCCTATCTCCGTGGCCACACAAAATCCCCTCCTCCTACAAATTCAACACCCCCAATAGAACTGAAACTTCTTTTGGGCAGGAACTGTTTTGGTTTTTATATTTCCAGCCTATCACAATACCTTGTGTGTAACAGATGCTTCATAAATGCTTTTTCATTTCACTTCCATGGTCATCCCAACTTAGAGAATTCCTCAAAAGAGCTTAATTTATTTGCCTGGGTTATTAAAATGCAGAACCTGCCTGAAGGGAGGTAGCTGGTGTATAGTATGTTGTTTTTGGGAGATTTCTTAGGTCTTTCTATTTTAAGGGGGGGAGGGTAAAGTACAATGACCTGACAGCATGTTTCAAAGAGGCAAGGAGTTCAACAATGGAGAACACATCTGGTTCTAGTCGACCCTGTGCTAAGAAACACAGGATCTTGTTTCAACATCACAAGCCCAGCCCTGTAGCTTTGCAAACTGTGAAGTTTATGTGCTAGTTCAAGGAGGAGGGAGGGAGAGAGAGAGAGAGAGAGAGAGAGAGAGAGACAGAGAGAGAGAGAGAGAGAGAGAGAGAGAGAGAGAGAGAGAGAAAAAGGAGAGGAAGGGAAAGAAGGGGAGGGGGAGAGAGGAAGAGGGAGGGGGAGGAGGAGGAGGGGAGAGAGAGAGAGAAAGAGAGAGACAGAGAGAAAGAGAGAGAGAGAGAGAGAGAGAGAGAGAGAGAGAGAATGAATGAATGTTAAAGGGGTCTCACAGGAATCCTACAGGAATATCCCAGGAGCTTTTTGAGTTCTTCCAACTCAGCACTTGATCACTCCAGAAAAAAAAGGAAACTACACCAGACACACAATTCTATAACAGCTCTTGGCCACACTGAATTGTACATTTAATTCTATGAGCTTGGAAGGCTCAAAGGGCCTGATAAAGGCAGTGTGGTATATAATAACAAAAAGTAATAGATCTGGAGACACAGAACATGGATTCTAGTCCTGAGCTGCCATTACCTTTTTAACCTTTGAAATAGCCACTTAATCTCTCTAGGCCTTGTTTCCCCTAATTGGTTAAAATAGGACTAATACCCAACCAGCCTACATCACAGAGTTGTAATCTTGAACTGAAATGTGTACATGAGCACTATACCTATATAATGTGTTATTTTACTATCACCAAGTCTCAAACATTTGTGTCACATAGTTCAGCCCATGCCATAGCATTCATCATCAAAGAATCAAGAATTAAAAACATAAATAGTGGTCCAAGATTTTAGAGAGTGTAGAGGACCTCAGCTGCCCCAAACAAGGTTAAGAATAGTAAAACCGACTTCCTGCTTCATAGAAATATTGTGTAGGACAAAGCACTTTTTAAAAAAAATCTATAAAACAGTACATAATTATAAAGTCCTACAGAAATGCAGAATAATTTTAATAACATGTTTTAAAATTGTCCTTCAGGAATTAGAACTTTGAGCTGTCCTATCAGATGTGTGAAATCTCTGTTGTGCTATGCAAAGAGCCTAAGTACCATGGAGACAGTCAACATAAAAACAGGTAATAAGATCAAATTGGATGGAGGACATAACAAATTTAAAAACAGCACACCAAGAAGCAATTCACTTTCAGTAAAAAAAAAAAAAAAGAAAGAAAGAAAAGAAGGAAGATCTACGTCTATGAATTTCTACACTATGAAAAATTCTCCCTAGACATAGTTACTCCTGCCAAGAAGACCTCATAGCCTTCTGACCCTCAATGGATAATAATGGGTGCGTGCTTCTATTATTTCTTGCCCCCTTTCTGCCTTCTTTTTCAGCAAGCATAGTAGGCAGTACAATTTCTTCATTGGGCCCACTCCAGCAAAACACAGGCAAACTAAAATACAGCAAGGATTCTTAACACTCATCCTGGGACACAAGAGGTACACCTGTTGACTTGTTACACACTTCAACTTGAAATAAATCCATCTCTCTCTAAACGCTGCCAGTTCTTAATTCATTCCTTTCCCACAGCTCTCTCCCCATTATTATTTTACCCAGTGTGAAGCTCTGACTTCTGAGGTTGCTGAATACAGTACTTTGATGTTTCTAAGTTGGGGGGCGGGAAGAGGGGGAGGGAGAGAGGAAGATAGAGAGGGAGGGGAAAGAGAGAGACAGAGAGAGAGAGAGAGAGAGAGAGAGAGAGAGAGAGAGACAGACTGACTATTTGCTGTGAAGTCGAGCTGAAGCTGGAGCTTAGACTCGACAAACTCTAGCTCCCATTCCCCTTCCAGGGCTCTCTCTATATAATATATTCTCTGTGTTCTGTCTCCTCTAGCCCCACTGCCTTTTTTTTTTAAGGGTCATATCTGAAGTTCAACCAAGAAAAAGGTCAGGAAGGATTTGATCTAAATCATATGTGTAAACCAAATTAAAATAAAGCAAGAAGGCTGTATTTAATCAAATTGTCCTACCAGTCAAGAAAGAAAACATGAAAAAGACTGACAGTTCAAATCAATTGACAATCTTATTTTCTGATATAGACTAAATAAGAAGCACAAAATATTCGAGCTGGAAGAAACTTCTGAGATCATCAAAATCCAACCCCCACATTTCATAGATGAAGAAACAGAGGGCCACATTCTTCTGGAATATTTTTACTCAAAGTTTCTCCAATTTCTAGTGCCCCTCCTTCTTTGCAGTTTTTTATCTCCACACTTTTTTCATTGCCCAGATCTACTGGACCAATAATTCTCTATTCATTTATTTTACTAAAACCTTGTGCTTTTTAGATGAGGATTCAACTTTGTGTACCCCACATTTGCAAAGAAAACATTCCTAATCGAGTATACTTGTATCTCATTCAGTCACACACAGAGAGCAATTAATAGGAATAATGTCTCTAGCAATAAAACTAAGCATACTTTTTATATTCAAAAGGACTCTAGAACAGCAGTTCTCAGTACTCAAGATCCTTTTAAGGGGGCTTGTGGGGTCAAAACTATTTTTATAACAATAGGATATTTTCATTTCAATTAAAGGTTCTGGGGTAGGTCCAATAAATTTTAAAAGTAAAAAAAAAGGGGTCTGAGACCAAAAGGTTTGAGAACTGCTGGTCTAGACCAAAGGTAAGATCCAGAATTCACCAAGGCTACAGACAACAACCTCATTTTCCCCCAAAATGCTAATTCCCAATATTCAGTTATTTTAGGGAAAAGAATTGACAAACTGAATTCAATGAACAATTGTCTAAACACATCTATGTGTAAGACATTGTTATAGGCAGGAGGACACAAAAAATGTAAACTGTCCCTGCCCACAAAGGGTTTATATTCTGGGGAAAAGAGTGAGAGGATACATCATATGCATATGTGAAAACAAAGCATACAGAAAGCAATACAAAGTAATTTCAAGAAAGAGTGCTAATAAATGTGGGGGAGAGCCTCCTCCTTCAATCAACTGCCAAATCTTGTCAAGGCCACCTCTTCAATCAACATTGCCAAGTCTGGCCATTTCCTTCCCCTCATGCCACAGACAATTCTTCAATTCTGCATCAGCTCCTACTGCACCCGGCTCCTACCTGATCTCTCCACATCCAGGCTTTCCTGTCTTCAACAAATCCTCCACAGAGAACGTGATTTTCCTAAAGCAGATGTCTAACCCATTTCGTTCTCTTGCACAAAAAGTTCCAGAGGCCCCTTATTACCTCGGGGATAAAACTCAAATTCCCAGGAGTAGCATTCAAAGCCCTTCACAATCTTGACTCCAGCCCGTCTTTCCCAAATGATTACGCATTACTCCTGCTCACATGCTCCACATTCCAGCCAAAATAGTCTAACCCACTATGTCTTTGCACAGGATGTACCCTATTGGAACCATGTTCCTCAACAGGCCTTTCCTTATTCACCCACTTGCTGGCTTTTCCTCCTCCAAATCATTCTGTATGAAGTTTCTATTTGTCTATATTTGGGAGTATGTTGCAAACCCCGCCCTCCAACAGAAATGTAAGCTCCTTGAGGGCAGAAACTCTCACTTTCGTATTTCTATTCAGAGCACAATGCTTGGTATGTAATAAGCAATTAATAAATGCCTGTGGATTGAATCAGGTGGCATCTGTGCTATGTGCTTCAAAGGAATCTAGGGATCCTATTAGATGTGAGGAAGGAGTGCACATCTGACATGGGGGGCCACCAGTACAAAAGGTATGGAGGTAAGAAATGAGATGTCATCTAAGAGATGAAACATATACGGGGTGTCCCAAAAGTTTTGGGGCAGCTTTAAGTTAGCAAAGTTATAAAGTAGCAAATATAGCTTTTGGCTGTAGGCTATCCAGTCCCATTCTATAATTGATGAGTTCTGGCTCCCAATAGACTGAGAATTGAGGGGGGAAGGAGGAATGGTTAACAGGGAGTTGAAACCCAAGATAAGTGAAGTGATATGAAAGCATTTAGCCACCAACTCTCAATGAGTTCAATCCCCAGGTAGGACAAACTACAACCCAAGGTACTTTAAAAACAAAAACCTGGCATATGCTGTTGCTGAGATACTGTCAGTGACCTTTGGAATAATGCAGAAAACATAAAAGGTGCTGTGCTGCAGGGCAAATGTCATGTTTTGTTGTTGTTGGTTTTTTTTTTAAAGTTAGAAAGTGGATTATACAAACTATATATAGGCCAATGAATCTGAATTTAATTCCTAGCAAAATCCTACAATGCAATTATTAAAAGGATGGTTAGTAAACATCCAGAAATGTGCACTGCAATCATAAATAAACAAGATGGCTTCATGAAGAACAGGTCCTGCAGGCCTAACTTTGTTTCCTTTTTTGATATAGACAAACATTATTTCATCTGACCTTCCCAACAACCCTGCTGAAGAAAGTACCACTGATCTTATTCCCTTTTTACAGATGAGGAAACTGAAGTTCAGAGAAGTTAAAGGTTTTACCCATGGTCACACAGCCAGTAAGCATCACAGGCAAGTTTAGAACCCAGGTCTTCCATGATTCCAAGTCAGACAACTTCACCATGGAGGCATGGATGGGAAAATAAGCATTTCTAAACTGCCCACTTTGTGCTAGAGCCAGGGGTGGTGAACCTTTGGCCTCAAGGCCACAGGTGGCCCTCTAGGTCCTTTGCCTGAGTCCAAGTTTTATAGAACAAATCCTTTTATTAAGGGGATTTGTTCTGTGAAGTTTCGATGCAGTCAAAGGGCCATATGTGGCCTCGAGGCCAAAGGTTCCCCAACCTGTCACTGTAGCAAAAGCACTTCTACAAACATTATCTCTGTGATGCTCACAACAACCCTGAGAGGTAGATGCTATTTTTGTTCCCATCCTGAGGTTGAGGGAACTGAGGCAGACAGGTTAAGCGGCTTGGCCAGAATCACAGAGCTAAGTGAAGTGTCTGAGGCCGAATCTTAATTCCCATCTTCCTGACTTCAGGCCCACCACTCTGTCCACTGAGACAACCTAGCTGCCTCTCCAGGATAAAGTTCACCTAGATTACAGCAAAGCATGACAAAAATCTCATGATATCCTTGTGGACAACACAGAAAACAGTGAGTTAGCTGTTAGGTCGTTTTATCAGTCGTGTCTAATTCTTCACGACCCCATCTGGGGTTTTCTTGGCAAAGACACTGGAGTGGTTTGCCATTTCCTCCTTCAACTCATTTTACAAATGAGGAACTAAGGTAAACAGATTTGTCCAGGGTGGCAAGGCTAGTAAGTATCTAAGGTCAGATCTGAACTCACGAAGATGAGTCTTCCTGATTTCTAGCCCAGTGCTCTATCCACTGTACCTCCTAGGTGGTGGTCTAGCTGACTGTCTAATTATGTAGATGTGGAACCAGCTGAATGGCCAGACCCTAATATTTAAATGACACCCTGAATGGAGGAGGGGGGTGTCCAGTGGAGTGCCCCAGGGATCTATAATTGTTTCTCTGCTGTCATTTAACCAGGTTAATAAAAAATAATAAATAAAGACCTGAGGCATATTTATGACATTTCACTTTAACAAAGCTAGGAGAGATAGCTAAAATACTGGATGATGGCATAAAGATCCAAAAACATCCTGACAACCTAGAATGTTGTGCCAGATTTACCAGAATGAAATATACCAAGGATAAATGTGAAGTCTCACTCTTGATGTCAGAAAGTCAATTTCCCAAGTACAAGGAGAGGCTTGCCTGGAGAGCAGTTTGCTGGATAAGATCTGAAAGTTTTTAGTGGATGACAAGTTCAATATGAGTGAACAGTGGCATTTACAGCAGCCAGAAAAGCTAATGTGACCTTAGGCTATAATTGGAGGGACAAAGAGACCAGCCAGGACTAAAGAGGAAATTGCCCTACTGTATTCTAGCCTAGTAAATTCTCAGCCATAGAAGGAGGTGGGACTCATCCAATCCTCCCCAACTCCAACACCAACAGTAATCATTCCAACATATTCTGATCCTTCTCAATAAGGAACTAACATTTATGTGGAGCTTCAAGGTTTAATGAGCACTTCACAAGTCTTCTTGTGCTTGCTACGTGATACAGCCGCCAAACTAGCTAACTCAGATCTAAGCTCAGTTAATAAACGTATACACATCAAAAGGCAGTAGTCTTACAGTACTCTGCCCTGGTTTAGTTCACATCTGGAGGCAGAGTGCAGAGCGAATAGAATAATGGACATGGGCCAGATGCCACCTCTGACACCTTTACCATCTCTCTGTGATCCTGGACAAGTCAATAGAACCTTTCTGAGGTTCAGTTTCCTCAAGTATAAAATGAAGGGATTGAATTAGATGGGCTCTAAGATTCCTTCTAGTCCTAAATCTATGATCCTAGGTTCAGATGTGGCAGCCAAACAGAACAGGTCTAAGAAGCCATCCCTTCCAAATGACAGCCCTTCTAATATCTATGGCTATCAATCTTACTGTCCCAGGCCTTCTCTTCTTCAGTCTAGAAGACATTCTTAGTTCTTTCAATTAATCTTCATCTGGCAAGAACTCAAGGTCCTCCACCATTTTTGTAGCCTTCCTTTGGACACTCTCAAACTCATCAAAGTCCTTGCTAAAATGTGAGAAACTTCCTAAAAATGAGAGTTGTCCAAAGTGAAACAGGTTGTCCAAGGAGGTTATATGCTCCTCATTACTGAAGTTCTTCCACAGAAGGATGGATAATCAATCAATCAACAATGTTCAGTCATTTCAATTGTGTCCAACTCTTTGTGACCCCATTTGGGATTTTCCTGGCAAAGATATTAGAGTGGTTTGCCATTTCCTTCTCCAGCTCATGTTACAGATGAGGAAACTGAGGCAAACAAGTTAAGTGACTTGCCCAGGATCACAAAGCTGGTAAGTGTCTGAGGCCGAATTTGAATTCAGATCTTCCTGACTCCAGGTCTGGTGCTCTACCCACTGTGACACCTATCTGGTTTAATCAATCATTATTCTCTCACAATTAACTGATGCTTTAAGATTTGCCAAGTATTTTCTTCAAAACAACCCAATTAAGTATGGCAAGTATTACTGCTGCTGTTGTTATTGTTTTTCACTCATTCAGTTGTGACCCACTCCTTATGACCCTATGTATGGATCATAACATGCCATTGCTGTCCTTAGAGTTTTCCTGGCAAAGATACTGGAGTGATGTGCCATTTCCTTCTCCAGTGTATTAGGGGAGGGCAAACAGAGGTTAAGTGACTTGCACAGGGTCACACAACTATTGTCTGAGGCTGGATTTGAACTCAGGTTTTCCCGACTCCAGGCCCACAGCTCTATTCACTGAGCCATCTATTACCAGTCTACAAATGAGAAAACCAAGGCTTTGGGAGGTTAAGCAACTTGCCCAAAATCACACCTAGACACCTAACCCCAAGGCTGGTATTCTAGCTACATTATCACTCAGTTTTTCTAACTATTATGGTAAGCTCTTTGAAGGCAGAGGCAATTTTATTTCTGCCTTTGTATCTCCAGCACATAGCAGACATTTAATAAATGTTTTCACTGAATAGTCAGTTCGTGGCTTATCTAGTTTTGAAATCATTTCCCAAAAGGTCATATAAATACATTGTCACAGACACCATATAATTAAAATCCATAATGCCTCATTAGTGATACCAATCAACATGATCATATCTTACATTTTGAGAACCTTAAGAATTCAAAGAGATCTTACTTTAGGTCTAGAGGACTCCCTTCAACATTTCTGACAGGTGATAACCCAGCCTCCAGTAATGGAGAATTCTCTCATAGAATAGCTCTTTTTCCACGTTTTGTTTTTCCTCACAGTCCTAGTAATTACAGAGTTCTTGGTACTTCTATATATTGATAAATCTGTTATCTAATTGGTAGGGGTACTCCCTCATCCTGTGTAATGCTGGTCCATGCCCTCCACAGGGCATCCAATATGCTAGGGCAGTTCTAGACATGCAAGCCTTCCATTCTTGTCTCTTACTACATGATCATCTCACCTACTTTTCTAGTTATTCATCTCTCTTATGATCTACTTTAAGCCTCTTTTCCCTTATATTGAGAGGAAATTTACTTTATGTCAACATCCCCCCATTGGTCCTAATCTCATCCTCTGGAGCTTTTCCAGCTCTGACAGCCTACAATTCTGAGTCTTCTTCTACAAGACAATCTGCCAAATACTTGAAGTTAATTACCAACTCCTTTTCTTCCACACATTCCCAGTGCTTCCAACCTTTTCTCAAGTGTCAGACTTTCTTCTCCTGTGGACTCTGTTCATTCCCTCTTAAAATATGTACCCCAGAATTCAACACAATAAACCAGGTATAGGATGACCAAAATAAGAATGCCATATGACTATTATTTCCTGTGATCTAGACATAAGCATACCTCTCAGATCTATGCCACATGAATTGGATATATTCTATTTAGGTCTGCTCAATTCCATCTTCTTGGTTTCAACCCAGCATTTCATTCTGCAGGGATCACTTTGCATCTTGATTCAGTCATCTAACATATCAACCATCTCTAATATGTCATTAACCAGCCCTTTCAACCTTCTGTCTATTGCCAATCTGGTAAGCAGAACTTTTTTTTAGGGAGTTAGTGATAAAACTGTCAAACAAGAAAGGACCAGAGACAGAGTCCTGTCACACTCTGCCAGAGACACATCACTCTTTCCTGACATAGAGTTGTTAATCAACATTCTTTGAGTGTAATTTACTGAACTGAACAAGCTTTGAATTCCTCTAATAAAGATATCAGCAACTTATTGGCATCAAAAAAATCTTCAAAAATAAGTCCCTTTTTTGGGGGGGGGGGTTAGGCAATGGGGTTAAATGACTTGCCTAGGGTCACACAGCTAATAAGTGTCAAGTGTCGAGGCCAGATTGGAACTCAGGTCCTCTTGACTCCAGGCCCGGTGCTCTATCCAACTGCATCACCTAGCTGCCCCCCAAAAATAAGTTTTTTTGAAGAGCCATGTTATGTTTTATATTTTTCCCAATCAATGCCAGAGAATTTTTTTTACCAATCTTATCTATACTGGCTTATGCTTCTTTTTGTTCTTCTGCTTAATTTATACAAGTTAACATGATAATAAAGCCAAACCAGTTAGTGATTGACTCTAAAAGGCCCAAATTATAATGGGCATGCGCTACCTAGGAATTAAATCGAGGATTCTAGGAGGTAATAGATCCTTCTCCATGACGTTATCAGATTAACTAATTGTCACCTTGAAAAGCAAGGAGAACCTGGGCCTCAGTCCATGAGACATGAACAAGGAGGAATGAAGATAAGAAAAAGGAAGCCCAGGGGGAGAGAGAAGAGAGAACATACGTAAATAGGGCCAGCAACTAAGAAGGGGACCGAGAATGGTGGAAGGATGGATAAGGCCTGAGACTTTACTCACCCTATTACACTGGCAATCCATTGCTCAAAGTAATCAGCATACAGCTACTAATTCCTACCTTTGCTTTAACTAAAAAAGCCAAAGAAAGGCTTAAAAAGCTATACCAAAAAAAAGCTATACATAGTTAATGCACAGATGCTGATCCTGACCTAAGGATACTATCAGCTGGCCCAGATGTATTTAGTCATCTGTCAAATACCTTGTTAAAATCAAAATGGCTGAGTCTCTCCCCTAATCTATCAACTTAATGAGGCCCTTTAAAACTTTTAAAAGAAATGAGGTTAGTGTAGCATTGATTTGTTCTTAATGAACCCATGTTGGTTCCTAGTAATCTATCTTTACACTCTATAACTGTTAGTGTATTTTTAACTGAAGTAATTAACAAAAGGTATTCTGATGAAAATGCTTAAAAACCCAATTTTCAGAATTCTGGTTTTTTCTGCCTTACATATAGCAGCATGAACAACGTGTCCCTGTCCAATCTTGCTGACCTGTAGGGTACTTGGGAGATGGTATCAGTTCCAGGGCCATGGCAAAGATTTTGATTCTCTGGACAGCCATGGCAATTCCACACCAAACCAGCCTGATTACAAACCAGAATTAATCTGGTTTCCTGAAAGTCTTTCAGACCAGAAATAACCTGGGGTTGAATCAACATCCTGAAGAAACTCTGAATCTTTATGTCTGCCTTGCAGAACTTCAGTTACCCTGTAACTGAAACAGTTTCTCAGGGATAGAGAGAGATGGCCATACAATCATCCTTTCTGATTTCACTCTTTCATGCTGAGGGGCAAGAGGTGCATTTCACACCTTGTGACCAATTCCTGGGAATGTAATGCCAAGCAATCTGGACATACCAAGCGACTGAATGACATCACAGAGTCAGTATATAACAAGATTCATTTATATTAGTATGTGAAAGAAAGAATGGGGGTGACTTCAACACACAAGAGGTATCCCTTAAAATGCAAAGTACAGGTCAGATCTCCTTAGAATGAACACTTTAATGGAAAATTCCAAACCAAAAACATTACAAAAATCTCAACCAATGGCTCAGAATTAGTATTCCATTGATCTGGTTACAACAAATCAGTCGTACACAATCAACACCTCTCTCTCTCACCCCCTTCTTCTTTTCTCCCTTTCTCCTCCTCTCTGGCCAGTTTTCAAAATGTTACTTTTCTTCTAAAGAACTTCTAATGTCCTCCCACTGCCTAACAGATAAAGTAAATAAAACTTGGCCTAACATTCAAGACTCTCTTATGACGCAGCTTCAACCTACCTTTCCAATCTTGTTTCCCATCATTCCCCAATGAGGAGCTAGGTGGCACAGTGGTTAGGGCACTGGACTTGCAGTCAGGAAGCCCTAAGATCAAAACTGTCCTCAGGCACCTACTAGCTGTGTGAGTCCGGGCAGGTCACTTAACCTCTGTTGGCCTCAGCTTCCTCTTCTGGAAAACCAGGAGTGTTTTGTTTTTTGGGTTTTTTTGCTTATTTGTTTTTTGGGTTTTTTTGTGAGGCAATAGAGGTTGAGTGATTTTCCCAGAGTTACATAAATGCTAGCTGTTAAGAAGTGTTTCAGCCCTATTTCTTCCTTGGTTCAAACACAGGGCATAACAAGTGTTTCAGCCCTATTTCTTCCTTGGTTCAAACACAGGGCATACTCAACCCTGACTTGAAACCCACTCTTCAGGGGCCCAATTCAAATCTTACCTCCTCTATAAAGCCTTGCCCCACCTGAAAATGTTCTTCCCACTTGCTCCCTTAATTTCTATAGTAGAATCACTGAATCCTTATCTTAGAAACAATTCACCCTACCCTGGTCATTTTAGAGATGTGGAAATTGAGTCTCAGAATACAACATGACCCAAACTAGACTGCAAGCTCATGGAGGGTAAGGCCCTTGTCTTGTACATCCTTTGCATCTCTGACAACACCCATGAAGAATAGCTTTAAAAACAGCAGATACCCAAACAGGAATGAAAATCCCTTGCAATGAATAATCCAGTAGGACTTAGATTTCCTGCCATCCACGTAGTACTTTTTTCGTAATAGTGAGTAACATATGACTGAGGGAAGCAGTTCTCACCTGATAATTCATTGTCCTTGCCCTCAGAAAGAAAAGATTAGTAGCCACAGCTTCATGCCCAACCCCACAACAGAATAGCATAGTGCTCATCCTGCAGCTCTGCGATCTTTTCATACAACACATCCCCCCCAAACCCTCAACTCTCCGATGTTGCAATCTGAGACCGAAGGAAGCAGCTAAGCAATACTAAATCCACCTAGTGAACTGGCTCGCAGAGCTTGGGCCACAGGAAGTACAGTCCCCCTCTGTGTTTTAAACCACTGGTCACCCCCAATTCCAGGTCAGAAGCAAACAGTGTGGAACAGGAAGGACACCAGCCCTGGAGTGAACAGTGTTTCCTAGACCCAAGATTCCTTCCCATGCCTTCAGTCTAGGTGAGGTGCCAAGTCCAATACAGGATTCTCAAATCTTAAAAAGGGGATAAAGAAAAGAAACTCAAGATGCCTTAACTACAGGTGTTTAGTGAATTTAGTGAATTAGGTTCCTACTCCACTAATCCCATAGATCACGTAGGAGTGTGTATGTACACATATAAATGTGCATATATTTTATATGAGTATGTATATACATACACACACATGCACATACACAGAGACATATATATACATATGCTGATATAACTTCGTCTACTCACACCATTCCCTCACTGGATACTTCAAGATCAAAAACCAAAAGGAACAAGGATTGCACAGCATACAATTTCTTTTTCTCCCCACCAACTTTTGCCTTTGACCAAGTCCCTTCCTGTCCCCAAATCTCCAAATTCTACTTCCCCTTTTATCTTCAAGACAGGGTCAAATGGAACCATTCTCACTGGTCTGCAAGCTTGTATTAAGAATGTTGAGGGGCAGCTAGGTAGTGAAGTGGATAGAGCACTGGCCCTGAAGTCAGGAGGACCTGAGTTCAAATCCGTCCTCAGATCAAACACTTGACACACTAGCTGTGTGACCCTGGGCAAGTCACTTAACCCCAACTGCCTAATAATAAGAATAATTTTGGGATGCTGAGGACTCAGCCAAGATCACCTAAAGCCAATCTACTTCCAAACACTATACCAACTTACTCTCAGGAAAGCCCAAATCCTATTGCAGTTGCTGACCTTCCTGACTCTAGGTTCCTCTCCTTTCCAACTTAACCTTCCTACTCTTACCTCACCCCATGTCTCAGCCAGGTGTAGCCTTTGGGAGCTGACACAGAGCCTGGGACTGGAGCTAAGGGCAATGCAAGCTGGAATCTGGCCCTGGTGAGTTTTGAGTTGGGTTGGACTACCCCATATAGCTCATTCCCTTCAAGGGCTCATCTACTCATATGGTTTAAATGCCACTCAAAAAACCAACATCTGCAATTCTGTCCTCTCACCAGGCTGACATCTCCCAGTGCCTAATAAACATTTCTCTCCATATAGATGCTTTGCCAAACAGCTGAAACTTCTAAAATTAAAGTCAACCATGCCTCCCCCAAACAGACATGTCTTTCTAATTTCCCCATTACCACCAAAAGTAACTCCACCTTCCTAGTCTCAAGTTTGAAACCAATTTCTACTCATTTGTTCTTTACTCTGCCCCCGACATTGTTACCATTTTCTCTTGCCATTAATGTCTCAAATTCACCCTTTATTTTCCATTTCTACAATCTTCGCCCTAGTCCAAGGCTTCGTTATCTTATATCCAGAATATTACAAAAACCTCCATCTTTCTTGGTTGCTTCCAAGATCTTGCTGCTTTAATTGGTCCTAAAAGCAATACAAGAACCAAGGATTTTTCCAGTGCAGGAAGATCCTCTGTCAAGGCATATGGTAACCCCTTTTTGCCCTCATGGATACTTCACGACTTGTTACAAATTTTAAAAATTACATCCTCCTGTTGTCAACTGGTATTGAGCCTCCCCAAACAAGGAGGGTCTTTGGGTGACAGGCATACAGTCTGTCAATATGCAGTACTTTCCAGCTTAGTAGGACCACCCAGAACTTAAATTACACCCCTGGTAAAGCTTTCAAGAACCCAGGGTCATCTCCCGGCCACAACGAGGAATCTGAGGTCTTCCGCGCAATGTCCTAAAAACAATTCCTATTTTAAAAAAAAGTTCTTTACATGAGCCAGAACTCAAAAGCTAGGACAAGAGTCAGGAAGATGTAAGTTCAAACCCAGCTTCGGACACTTCCTGTGTGACCCTGGGCAAGTCATTTAACTTGTCTGCCTCAGTTTCTTCATATGTAAAATGGGGATAATACTACTTCCCATTCTCCGGGGTTGTTGTGATAATCAAATGAGATAACATTTGTAAAGCATTCAGCATAATATCTGGCACATAGCAGATGCTATATAAATGCTTATTCCTCTTACACTTGGTCCCATATACTGCACAACCTTCAATGGCTCACTGTTACCTAGAGAGTTCAACATCTCAGTCTGGCATTCAAGGACCTTCTCAATCTAGTCTCAAAGTACTTCTTCAACAGATACCCTCTGATCCAGCCAAGGTGGTCTCTTCACCAATCACCCAAAGAAGCCATGTTTTATTTCTACCTGCACAAGACCCATCCACCCCAAGAACAACCTCCTCCCTACCCCTATTGAAATCTCACTTATCCTTAAGGACGCAGCTTAAGTCTCACCTCTTCAAGTCTCTTGTCCTCTTAACACATTCTATTTTGCATTACTTATTTAATTTATAGTTTTATTGATTTAGATCTGGAAAGGGCAAGATCACATACATAGGTGCTATATCAACTTACTCATCTATAAGTTACACGAAGGCTGGGAACTTGTCGTATTTATATTGGTATCTCCCACCAGTGCCTAGCATGTAGTATTCTGCATACAGTAGGTACCTATTTTTGCTGAATTCAAAAATTTGCTTAACTGTGGAAAACAGAGGCATTACTTGACAATTTTTCTTACCTATAATGATCAATCACTTCCTTTAACTGTTATTGCACGTATTTTGCCAGCATTGTTCTAGCATTTAATTATAGTGCCTTTTACTGCTAATTAACTGCTTCACTTATTGTCTCCTCAATAAGATTACAAGCTCCTCAAGTATTAGAACTATGCCTTAACACTTCTTTTGTACCTCTCATTGGTTAAATGAATGGACCTTCTACTCTTACTGTGATGCCTTTCCTAATCCCCTCCCCCAGTTGCTAGTGCTTCCCCACAATTACTTTTTATTTAATACTTTGTATTTTCTACACTCCTATATGTGTACCTGTCCTTCCCCCAAAAGAATGCAATTGCCCTGAATGCAAAGACTTTAATTTTTATTATCTTTGTGTCCTCCGAGCCTAATACTCACTGGGCACTGAGTCGGTGCTTAATAAATGCACGTTTAAGAAATGCTTGTTGATGAAACGGCAAATTTGTTTACCATCTCCTAGTCTGTGTACCTTTTGATCTCCCAGTTTGTGTATCTTTCAAAACTCACCTCCTCCTGGAATTCTTTCTTGCTAAAATCCACCCCTCTGTTTTTTTTTAAATTTCCTTAACAGTTATTTATGCATTCAGCACTTACAGTGTCTTGTAAATGAGACTATTCATAAAGCCTTTAGCCCAATGCCTGGCACATAGTAGGCCCTTAATAAATGCCCATTCCCTAGTCTCCCTCAACCAGAGTGTACACTCCTAGAGGTGGAGGTTTTTAATCCTTCTTTGGTATTCCCACAGGGCCCTGACACATAGTAGGCACTTTATACATACTGGAATTGAGTGGGCTTGTTCAGAACCTGAAGTTGTAAATTCCTTGACAACAGAAACCAGGCCTTCCATTTCCCCTACCCAGAACTCTGCCCAGAGTATGCTCTCAGGAGTGTCTATTTGCACAGCGTGCTTAATAAATGCTTTATCTATTCTGGACCTATAGATGACCGACTGAAGGAATGGACTTTTTGCTCTTTTCCAGAAAGTGGTGGGCAGCACCATAACCTCGGTGCCTTAGTGGTCTAGTATCATGGGAACGTGCCCGGCCTGCCTGGTCAAAACGCTCCCAGCCCATCTGGGAGTGGGGGGGGTTTGCTGGTATAAACTGCCTGCTCCTGCAGGGAAAACAGTGAGACTCGCACACACTCCTCACTCCCCCCACCCACCCTTCACCACGTTCAGAGCCAATCCCAAGGTGAAGGAGTTAAAAACCTCAAACTCTGAGTGTCTCCCCCCATAAGGGAGCGGAGGAGAATTCTGCGGTTCCAATCACGTTTCCACCGCACAAACTCCCTTCGCCCAGGCCCCCACCGGGCAGGCCAATATGCTCCAGAGAGTCGAGAGGCCGGGGAGGAAGAAGGAAACCGTGCACAACTGGAGGGGCCGCGGGGGGCCGGGGAGGGGACCCCGAGCACAGGGAGAGGGGGGCCGAGGAGAAGGGCGGGAGAAGAGGGTGGGACCGGCGGCGGGAGGCATCCAGAAGCCAGGCTCCGGAGGGTGGGTGGGTGGAGATTGAAAGCAGCGGGCGGGAGGAGCGAGTGCTGCGCCGGGGGCCGGAGGCAGCGGAGGCAAAAGGCGCCCTTGAACGCTAGCCGTCGGGGGTCGGGGGAGAAAAGGGGCGCAAAGTTGGGGAGGAGGAGGAAGAGGGGGTCGGGGAGCAGAGAGAGCTAAGCAGGCGGCGGACCAGCGGGCATGCACCCCCCCACCTCTCCGCCCGTCGGGGGCACTGCCGCATCGCCCCCCCCCTCCACCGCCAGCCGAGTCCGCCGGCCCGTGCCCCGGCTACGCCGGGCCCGCGGCAGCCCCGCGCCCCTCCCGGGGTCCTGCGGGCGTGGGAAGTTACCGCGCTGCTCGCCTCGCTCGTCCAGCGCCGCCGGCCGGGCCCCGCGCAGCCCGCCCGCCTTGGCTCCGTGCGCGCCCACCTGGCCAGCCTTTCGCCGGGACACAGCGCTCACGTACGCGGCCGCGGCCACAACCCGGCCCGGATTTCCCGCCCCGGGAAGGGAGCGGACGGGAGACACACCCCCAACCCACCCCTCTCCTCCCTCCCCCTGCCCGCTCCCCACCCCTCCCTCCTCCTCCTCCCTCCTCCTCCTCCCTCTCCTCCCCTCCTCCTCCTCCTCCTCCTCCTCCCCGCCCCGCGCGAGTAAGACCCACGCCTCCTCCCTCCGGACACGCACGCACGCTGTTGGTGGCTCGTCCACACCTCCCCTCGGAGCAGCTCAGGGCTCCGGCCCCCGGGTACACAGCGGGCGCTCAATAAGTGCTGGCTCTCCCGGCTCTTCCTGCACATGCGCTGCACGCTCGGCTCCGGCCCCCTCTCCTCCCCTCCCTCCCTTCTGCTGAAACATAAGCCCAAACCTGCCCGCACTGGAAGCCAACACTCGGAAGGAGGCGTGTTGCTCTGCCGAACCCCCTAACTGAAGCAAAGTGTCGGGTTGTTGTTTTTTGGCTGAATCACAAACCCGACCAAAGTTGGTTGTCTAGTTTTGTGTTTAAAAAAGAAAAGAAAAGAATAATAATGGTCGTGCTTAGGCGTTTCCTTCCCCGAGTATGGGCCGAGGCTCGGAGCCAGGACGAAAGCCAGAAACTCTGTGTCTCGGATGGGAGAGGGGCCCAGGCCACCGGGCTGGACCTGGGCTGGTGGCCAGCTGTGGGGGGAGGGGTGATCTGGGGAGGCGGGGGTGGCTGGAAGGCTAACCAGCCTCTTTCTTTCCTCTCTCCTTCTCTCTCCCTAGCAGAATCAGGCCGGACTGACTCGTTTGCACTTTCCAGGGAGGTTCCTTAGTGTTCCTAGAACCGATAAGGGAGGGGAAAGGGAGCACTTTCATAACGCAGTATTGGCTCCTCTTGCCACCATCGGGGGGGGGGGGAACGAAACGTGTGATGGTGGGGACGTTTGTGACCTAGCGAGAATTGATGACGCTAGGAGAAGTAACTGTTCGATCCTCCGTTTGGTAGAGAACAGACCAGACCCAACAGAGTTGGGGTTCCCTGGGTGCCCAGGTGAATACTTAAATGAAAACAAGTCATTCACTACAATTAACAGAATAATTACCACCACCACCCTTTAAGAAACAAAATTCTGGAACATTCTTTATACATAAACCATTTAGTTCATGTTATTTTTCTTGCCTTTTTTTTTTTAAGTAACATACTGGCTGTGTTTGCTATGGGCAAATCACTTAGCCTTTTCTCAGTGCCCGACAAAACTATGGAAGACTAAACCGCAGATGAGCCGACTCTCTATTAGGGGCGTGAATTTCCATATCAGGGCTTCCCAAGTGGTAGTCACAGGTCCAGGCCAAAAAGAAAAAGGAAAAACATGGATAGAACCTAAACTCCTAAGGAGCATTTCTTATCATTCAGCCAATTACTAGTTAGCTGGTCAGGTATGGGGGGTTTTTTTCCCCCGTCACCAAGGAGTCGGTGAAAACTTAAAGATATCTTCCTGAATAAACAAATGCTTACCGTGTTATATAATTCATCTTATATTAATTTAGAAATATTTCCATTACTTGACCAAAATATAGAGTTGAGAGGCGGCTTTAGTGGACATAGCCTTGGAGTAAGGAATTTGTTTAGTCTTGTCCCTGGACCATATCCCACCAATATTGTCCACAGGGTTTTCCTGGCAAAGATACTGGAATGGTTTGCCATTTCCTTCTCCAGTGGATTAAGGCAAACAGAGGTTAAGTGACTTGCCCAGGGTTGCGTAGCTAGTAAGGTCACATCTGAACTCAGGTCTTTCCGACTCCACACCCAGTATTCTATCCACTGAGTCACCTAGCTCCTTCATCAGTCAGGAATAACTAATTCAAATCTTCCGTCTGGCACATACTAGATGGAGGACCATGGACAAATCACTTAACCTCTCAGTTGTTCGGTCATTTCAGTCATGTCTGATTCTTCATGACCTCATTTGGTGTTTTCTTGGCAAAGATAATGGTTTGCCATTTCCTTCTCCAGCACATTTTACAGATGAGGAAACTGAGGCAAACAGGGTTAAGTGACTTGCCCAAGGTCACACAGCTAGTAAGTGTCTGAGGCCAGATTTGAACTCAGGAAAATGAGTCTTCTTGATTCGATGCCCAGAGCTCTATGCCATGTGCCCCCAGACAACTTTCTAAGACTAAATTAGAGAAATTGCTACTCTGAATCAGGGAATTCTAGTCTACACCAATTAAATAACAGTTCCAAACTGCATACACCTCCTTTATATCCCCCTCCCCCAATAGAACTGAAATTTTTATTATTTAGCATTCAAATATTAGTTTATTTTATCTTATTGAATATTTGCATTTTAGGTTCCTTGTTCTCAAATTTTCCTTAAATCAGTCACCAAGTATTTTTCCAGTTGGTATCAAGAGATCTGCACTGTGCTAGGTGCCAGGAGGATACAGAAGGAGTATGACACATTCTCAATATTCATGGATCTTCCCTGTCTAGCTGAAGACAGGAGACTAACACATATGTAACAACTAAAGTGTAACCCAAAAGACTGCACAGTTAAGTGCTAAATCGTGTGGTTAAAGGAAGCTTTATCACTACTGGGTTGGCCAGAGGAGGAAGGACCACAGCTAGGCCATAAAAAAGGTATTTAATCTTCCCACTAGATAAGTGGGAATGGATATGTACAAGCAGTTTTCACAATTGCAAACTATCTGTGACCATGAAATATTATTCCAAATCATTAATAATGAAAGAAAAGCCCATTAAAACAACACTGAGGTTTCGCCCCATATGCAAATCAAGCAAGATGACAAAAGATGAAAATATTATTGGAGAGGGTCCAGGATGACAGGCGCATCAATGAATGGGATGTTGTGGTAGAGCTGTGAATTGGTACAACTGTTATATAAAACAATTTGGAAATGTGCAAAACAAGTACCTAACAAGGTAATAATCAATCCAAAAGACTTTATCATGAAGATTAAATCATAGGGTCAGGCCCTGTGCTAGGTAGGGGCTAGGTTAACAAAGACAAATTTAAATTGTTCCTGTCAGCAAGAAGCTCACATTCTATCCCAGGAAATGATACTTACTCATCATAAGTAGTTACAAAATATAAAGTAATTGGGGAAGGGGCTGCTAACAGCTTGGGGAGGGAAGTGTCAGGAAAGGCCCCATTTCCATCATTTTCCACGATAGCACTTGACCTGAGCTTTGTAGAAAGTTAGGGATGTTAACAAGATGGAGGTGAGGAGTGTCTTCCAACCCTGGGGAAACAGTTTGTGAAAATGTATGGAAATAACAGATTGGAATGCCATGTTCTCCAAGCAACACTAAGCCAGTCTGGCCCAAATACAGAATGAAGGAAGGGGACTAATGTGTATGGATTAAGTCCAGAAGGGGAGTCTGAAACCAGGTTGTAAAGGGTTTCAAATGTCCAATAGATGAATCTATATTTGATCCTGGAAGCAATAGAGAACCACTGCAGCTTCCTGAATGACACGGTCAGACCTCTGTCTTAGGAATATCACTTGGGCAGATGAATTGGAGAGAGTAGTGACTGACAGCAAGAAGCTGTTGTTTAGTTGTTTTCAGTCATATCTGACTCTTCGTGACCCCATTTGGGATTTTCTTGGCCAAGATACTAGAGAGGTTTTGCCATTTTGTTCTCCAGCTCATTTTACAGATGAGGAAACTGAGGCAAACAAGATTACAGGCTACTTGCCCAGAGTCACACAGCTAGTAAGTATCTGAGGTTGGATCTGAACTCAGATCTTCCTGACTCCAGACACAGCACTCTATCTTACCTACTGTGACACCTAGCTGTCCCATGAAGGCAAGGAGACCAATTAGGAAATGCACACACCATTGGTTTGGTTTCATTTTTTTTTCTGAGACATAAGAACTATGGGTATGGAATATTCCATATGTTGTCAAACATTTGCTGTGTCAGCTGGTTTCATTTAACTTTTTCTTTGTTAAAAGGAAGGCACGTTGAAGGTCAGAGGGGAGGAAGAGTATATCCAAAAATGATTGTAATATGAAAACAAAAGGAAACAATAAAACTTTCTTTAAGAAGAAGGCATTTAATCTTGTAAATGGACTTTCATGCCTGTCTGTCAATGATTTTTTTCTTACATAAAATTTAACAGGGGAAAAATAAAATCTAGTGAGCCAGTTTGAACTGGTCACAAAATGTATACATTTCAAAACTCACAGTTTCTTTAATCTTGTTCACACAGATAGCTAGCTAACTATAATTAGTTATTTTTGTGCCAGAATAAAATTCAGTTGGGGTAAGTAGAGCAAGTTGGGGGGGGGCACATGGCTCCAGGAGAGGGGTGCAAATGGTGATAGGACTACCAGTGGTAGAAGCCCCAACCTGAGGAAGCATGGGCAGTCCCCTCTAGGGATGCCTGGGGGGGCCATGGAACAGGACTAGAAAAGGACCATGAAGTGTGGAGCTGGGAGGTTGGAGAGCCACCTGGATATCATCATCCAGAAGAAAGGCCATGTTGTTCCAGAGCTAAGGCTCTGATTATGGATGAAAAATTCCTAACCTTAGAGCCAACCTGGTGGTGAGCCTCTCAGATTTATCTAAGTTGATCCTGAAGAAACAGTACAGTACAACTTATCATTGAGCCCATACTTTTCATCTTGGTAAGGACAGCCAGAACATCCACTCTACTGACATGGAAGGGAAGGGAGGAGGGAGGGGTTGGAAGAGAGGAAGGAAAGGGAATAAACATTTTTATATAGCTCCTACTATGTGCCAGCAATGTATGGGGTGTTCAGAAAGGACTAGAACCTAGCATGGGCAAATGAGAACAATTTGTTTCAACAGCCATGAAGGCAGCTGAAGCAGGCTCTATGGAACGCTTAGAGCTTGGTCAGACATTGAAGACACTAAGGTCACCCCCTGCATCCTAGGCTATCATCAGTCATCCTGACTTTTGTCCTGCCCCTGGATTTCATTGACTCAGGAAGAGAGAATGAGGCTGATAATTTTGTACAACTCTGCCTCACTTAAATCCAATTCTCAAGCAAGTGATGACATCACCCAAAATAACATTGATCCTCTTCAAAAATGAAAGATGAACAACTGTTATGTGCCAGGCCCTATGCTAAGCACCTTATACATATTAGCTCATTTGATCCTCACAATTGTGGAACATAGGTGTTATTGTCCCCATTTTACAGTTGGGGAAACCAAGACAAACAGACGTTCAGTGACTTGTCCACAGTCACACAGCTAGGAAGTATCTGAGGCTCGATTTGAACTCCAGTCTTCCTGACTCCAGGCCCAGAACTCTATCCACTGCACACCAAGCTGCCTACAAGAGAGTCCAAGGTTAATTCCATCTCATTATGAGGCATGACCACACTTTATAAATAATGCTAAAGCATAACAAAGTGAAAACACTAAAATAACCTGAAAGTCTCCAAGTCTAGTATCAAAGGAGTTCATATTTTACTGGGTTTGAGTCCTTATACGGAAAGTACACACTCAGAAGGCACAAATTCTTCTGGTACAGAATATGTACTCTTTGATTATAGGCACTGTTAAATAAAAATGGTAGAGTACTACTGAGTTGTGGAGACAGAGGCAACTGCTGTGGTTAATAGCTCTGAAGAGCAAACCCAGTCTCAAGGGGCACTTGAGATTTTAACACAATAAAGTGAATTTGACCTCAAAAGTGTTGTTACTAAGACTTGGTGAGATGTGACTCACAGCTGGAATATGGCAAGGGAAGAGTAGAACATTCCAGAAGAAGAGATTAGATAAAAAGAGTCATCAGTGGAATACTGGGATATCTCTAAGAGATACTCCTTTAGGAAAATCCATGAAATGAGGATATAAAAGCATGGT
This sequence comes from Phascolarctos cinereus, assembly GCF_003287225.1. Taxonomy (NCBI): domain Eukaryota; kingdom Metazoa; phylum Chordata; class Mammalia; order Diprotodontia; family Phascolarctidae; genus Phascolarctos; species Phascolarctos cinereus. The sequence continues at coordinate 145,370,941 of NW_027555625.1, read as the reverse complement.
GGAGAACATTTGGGTGAGGGTCAATGGGGGAAAAAAATAGAAATGATATTGAGATGGGAAAATGTTACAGGCCTTCTAGCTAGAAGAAGAAAACGGATGCTGAACTTTGGGAGCAGATCCCAAAACTGGCAGTTAAGCAGGATAATGAGCAACTTCAATTATCCAGATGTGTTCTAGAATTTCTCAATTCACTTCAAGTGAAGTGAAGCCTTTATTAAACACCTACTACAGGCTAGGCAATCAATCAATAAGCATTTATTAAGTGTCTACTATATAATTGAGGCAGCTAGGTGGTACAATGGATAGAGCTCTGAGCCTGGAGTCAGGAAGACCTGAGTTCAAATCCAGCCTCAGATACTTCCTAGCTGTATGACCTGGGCAAATCACTTAACCCTGTTTGCCTCAGTTTCCTCATCTGTAAAATGAGCTGGAGAAGGAAATGGCAAACCACTCCAGTACCTCTGCCAAGAAAACCCCAAATGGGGTCACAAAGAGTCAGACGTGACTGAAAATGACTAAACAACAGTATGCTAGTCACTACACTAGGCTTCAAGGATACAAAGACAAATGTGAAACTATTCCAGACGTCAAGGAGCTTACGTTCCATCTGGGCAGTCAATAACAGGTATGTACCACATACATTGAAAGACCCTGTAAACTAACAGTAAGGAAAGTTAACCAGGAAAGCATTATACACAATGACACTACAACCATATGCTACAACAATGTAAATTAATGGAACAACCACCACAAAACAATTAAAACTGAATTTTCAAAATTGAAAAGGAAAAACTTGTTCCTAAAGTAAAAATATGAGAAGACACCTCCCCCACCCTTTTACTGAAGAGGCAGGGGTCCATGCATGTGGACTCTATGTATAAATCAGATATTTTTCAATGTGATTTTGTGGAACTTTTTTTTCTCTTATTCTTCCTTTAAAAAGATATTAATTATAAGGGAGAGCTCTCTAGGAAAGGGAAGGGAAGCTATAGAGAGAGAAATATAAGCAATGTAAAAATAAGGGACAATGACCAAATCTGTTTTTTGAAAAGTGAAATACTTATAAAATAAATATGAGGTAATGGGGCACTTGTGGGAATCAGGAGAGACTTCAAATAGGATTTAATGTTTAATGTAATTAAGGATTCCACAATCTAGAGGCAAAGAGGGTATGCATTCCAGGCACAGGGCAGCCAATGCAAAGGCATAAGATGGTGTCATGTGTGAGAAATAATAGGGCCAGTTTGCCTGGATTGTAAAGTATGTGAAGGGAAGTAATGAGTAATTGGACTGGAAAGGCAGATCAGGACCAAGTTGTGAAGGGATATAAATCACAAATAAAGGAGTTTATATTTGATCCTAAAGGCAATAAGAAGCTACTGGAGTTTATCGAGTCAGGGAGCACTTTAGGAAAATCACTTTCGAAGCTGTGTGGAGATTGACTGGAGTGGGGAGATACTTGAGGTAGGGAGATCAATTAGAAGTCTATGGCAATAATCCTGGAGAGAGGTGATGAGAGCCTAAACTAAGGGTGGTGGCTGTCTGAGTGTGAGAGAAGGTGTAGGGCCAATAACGACAGCTAGATATGTGGGGTGAGGGTGAGGAATCATGAATGAAACAAAGAACATCTCAACAGAGAACCATCTCAACAGAGATGGTAATATTTTTGGAAGAGGAAAAGGGAGAGGAGGAGTTGGGGGGGGTTGGGGAGGGTAAAGATAATTACTACAGTTGTGGACATGTTGAATTTGATATGCTTTTGGGACATCTATTTTGAAACTTCCAATAGGCAGTTGGTAATGAGAGACTGGAACTCAGGAAAGGAATAGGGTTGGATTTATAAATCTTACAGTCATCCGCATAGAGATGGTAATTAAAAATATAGTGAGCTGATTCAAAAATAAATAGGGGGATGGGAAACAAACATTTTATTAAGCATTCATCACGTGCCAGGCACAGTACTAAGTGCTTTACAATTATTATCTCATTTGATCCTTATGCCCCTGTATGGTAGGTGGTATTATGATCCCCATTTTACAGCTGAGAAAATTGAGTCAGGCAGAGGTTAAGTGATTTCCCTAGGGTCACTCAGCTAGTAAATATCAGAGAATGGATTTGAATTCAGATTTTCCTGATTCCAGACCCAGTGTTCTATCCAGTATGACACCTGTCAACATGGTAAAGGGTGGGGTGGAGTGTTGGAAACTAACTACTAGGGGGAATCAGGAAAGGCTTCATACAAAAAGTGGCATTTGCGATGACCCTTGAAACCAAGAGGTGAACGGGGGGGGGGGGGGGGGGGAGGAAGCATTCTAAGCCTGGGATGAGAGCCTGAGAGATGGGAGATGCCATATCATAGATGGAGAACCTCAAGCTCCATTTGCCAGGACCATAGACTAAATGAGGAAGATTAAAGCATATTAAACCTGGAAAGACAGTTTGGAGCTGTGGTGTAAAGAGTTTTAAATACCGAACAGATGAGTTTGCATTTTATCCTCGAGGCAATAGGGAACCATGTGACAGTCATGATGTGGTCAGACATGTGCTTTAGGAATATTGACTTGACAGCTGAGTGGAAGATGGATTAGAAAGGGGAAAGGCTGGATATAGGGAGACCAATTTGCTGGATATTTATTGCATTAAACCGAGTGAGAGGTAACAAGGGTAAACTAGAGTAGTGGCTTTGTGAGAGAAGAAAGAGAGTGAAGGGTGCACACCTGAGTGACCGATTTGAAGGATGGTCGTGCCCTTGGCAGAAATGACAAAGTTTAGAAAAGGAGTCTATTTGGAGGTGGGGGGAGGGAATGATAACTTTTGTTTTAGATGTGTTGAGTTTGAGATACCTGCAGGGCGTCCAGGACAGGCAGCTGACAATGCTGGACTGGCGCTCGAGAAAGAGATGGAGGCTGACTATGTATTTGGGAATCAACTGCATAGAGATAATCAAGTTGAACCCACGGGAGCTGATGAGATCATTAAGAGAGAAGGTGCATAGAGAGAAGAAAAGGGATTCCAGGGCAGAGCCTGGGGTGGGAGGAACACTCACACATAGGGGGCAGGATGGACATGGATGACATTCAACAAGGAAATAAGCCTATTTTTGAAAACAGTAGATCTTCAAACTCTAGGTTGTGGAATTTAACTTTGATTCCTGACAAGATTCCAGGATGCATCATTAAAGAGAATATTTATGAGGGTTTGGATTAACAAGAGGTGCTCGGGCAGTCATCAGGAACACGTAGTGACAGATTAACCTTATTTCCCTTTCCAACAGTGTTATCAAACTGGTAAATGAGAATACTATCGCTAAAGGAAGCCTGGATTTCAGCAAGGCATTTGACAGAAGAGGCAAGTACAGTCAGTACAAGGGAAAGAGTCACGAAAAGGAAAGAATTAGGAGTCAGAGGAACTGGGTTCTGCTTCTGACTCGTTTACTCACCATCTCTGTGACATATTAATTAAACATTTAGGCACTCAGTTTCCTCATCTCTGAAACAAGAATGCTGAATCAAACTAGATGACTCCTCTGACAGTGGAAAGAATACTGGATTTGTGGTCAAAAGACTTGGGTTCAAACCCAGCTCTGCTCTTTATACTACCCTTGTGACCTTGGGCTTCATTTCACTTCCTGGGCCTCCATGCTTCATCTGTTCCATGAAGGATTGGACTGAATGACTTCTAAGGTTCCCTCTGGCTCTAAGTCTAATGATCCTAAATCCTAGAAGTCTCTAATAACATCTTCTTGTCCAAAGTGGAGAGATATGGGCTGAAGGCCAGTATAGCTAGGCGAAATCAGATCTGGTTGAATGACCAGATCTAGACAGTAGTGATTAATGGTGCAGTGTGAACTTTGAAGTGAAGTCCCTGGTACAGGGGATCTCTGGGTCAGTGGATAGATTTCAGGGGGTCCATGAACTCAGATGAGGGAGAGGATTACATCTCCATTTAACTAGCCTCTAACTGAAGTTTAGCATTTCTCTCAATCACAAATATAAGCAACAATCTTTATTCTGACAAGGAGCCTGTAGATTTCACCAGATGGCCAAAATGGTCCATAACACACACACACACACACACACACACACACAAATGTGAAGAACTCTGCTATACTAAACCACCACAGGGCTCTGTCCTAAGTCCAGCTCTATTTCCTTGGAGAAAGGCATAGATAGAATTCTTATCAAATTTGTGGATGACATAAAGCTAATTCAGCTGATGACAAAATAAAAATCTCCCTCCCCCCCAAAAAAAATTACCGGCTAGAACAATGGACTGCGTCTAATCAGATCAACTTAATAGGGAAGTATAAAATGTCACAGACTAAGCTCTTTGAGGGTAGGCACTGTCTTTTGCCTTTCTTCATACTTCTGATGCTTAGTACAGTGGTTGGCCCGTAGTAGGCACTTAAATGCTTGTTGACTGACAAAGACCAAACTGGAAAAGAGCTCAGGGATCATCTAGTCCAATGTCCTCATTTTATACATGTTCTAAGAAACTGAGGCCCAGAGAAATTAAGCTAGTTGCCCAAGGTCACATAGGCAAAAAGTAGTAATAGACATTTCTATAGCACTTTTTCAAGTCTGCAAAGTACTTTAACCTACATTTTCTCATTTGAACCTCCTAAACACCCTTTAAGTTTTGTTTTGTTATTTAGCAATTTTCAGTCATGTCTGACTGGAGTGGTTTGCCTTTTCCTTCTCCAACTCATTTTACAGATGAGGAAACTGAGGCAAAACAAGCTGAAGTGACTTGCCCAGGGTCACACAGCTAGTAAGCGTTTGAGGCCAGATTTGAACTCAGGAAGTTGAGTTTTCCTGACTCCAGGCCTGGTACTCTATCCACGACACCATCTAGTTGTCCCATATTGTTGTTGTTTGTCCTTCATTCTCAAAGACCAGTGCCATCAGAAGGGTGATGTCTTGACTTTCGAGTGAATTGGATTTAAGTGAGGCAGGGCTATGCAAAATCAACAGCCCCATTCTCCCCTCCAGAGTCATCAGAGTCCAGTGGCAAGCCATAGGTCAGAACGACTGGCTGCCCCATAAGTTTTGGTAGAGTATTATTATCCCCATTTTACAGATGGGCAAACAGAGACTCAGAGGCTTGCTCAGGTCTTCTGCCCCCAAGTCCAGTACTCTTTCCACTCTACAAGTACTGCTATACTTGGATTTTGTTTTGTTTTATTTTTTAAAGCAAATGAGCAACTGTAGATTAAGGGAGCTATAGCGAGAGATTAGGGAGGGAGAAATTAGGCTTGGGAGACAGAACACCAGGAGATTTTTAGTGGCCTACCAGCTCAATGAGTCATATCACAACAAAGTTAATGTGACATTAGTCTATATTAACAGAAACAGTGTCCAGAATGACTGAAGTGATAGCTTCACTCTATAGTTTTCCTGGTCAGATCCTCTCTAAAGTATTGTGTTCAGTTCTAGCTGTATTCAGTATAGAATTGATCAAGGATGCTGATAAGCTAGACAGCTTCCAAAGAAGGTCAACCAGCATGATAAGGGGACATGAAACCCTGCAATACATAGATATGTTCATGGAACTGGAGCTGTGTAGCCTGGAGAAGAGAAGACTTGGGAAGGCTATGTTAGATGTGTTCAAATATTTGAAAGGCTGTTAGATGGGAGAAGGGTTTGATTGGTTCTCCTTGGGTACAGAGAACCCTAGAGCAACAGATGGAAAGGGCAGATTGGCTCTCAGTATAAAGAAAACACTTCCTGTTCAAAGACGGGATGGCCTGCCTTAAAATATAGTGGATTCTTCTTCACTGGAGGCCTTCAATCTTGAAGCTAACTGGAGATGATGTAAAAGGGAGATGATGTTCAAGGTCCCTTCTGACTTTGGCTCTAATTCTATGAATCTCTGCCCCAAGGTCAACACAGCCCGAACCCCTAACAGTTCCCTCTGAACTGTTCCCTCTCTCCTATGGCTTGTCAGAGTCAGAAGGTGAGAAGCTCTCACTGACCCAAAAGCACAGTACCCATCTCACGACCATGTACACACATGCATATATCAAAAGAGAGATGGACAAAGTTGAGTTTCCCTGTAGGAGTACCTGTATAAACCAACACAAATTCATGTTCCCATCATATGTTGTGAGCATCTCTGCCCTCCCAGCAAATGCAGTCATTCTTGCTCAATACACATGCTACCTATCACATGCAGAATTCCTATCTATACTGCATATATACATATATATGCATTTACTATATATGCATTATATATGCATAGTATAAACAAGAGAAATATTTATATACTATACTATATATAAACATATATATATGCATAGTATAGGGAGGGGAAATATGCACATACCATGTTATATGCACAAATATGTATTGTATAGGTAGAAAATATGTATATACTATATATAGATATATAGGTGGTACAGTGGATAGAGTGCCACACCTAGAGTCAGGAAGACCTGAGTTCAAATCCAGCATCAGATACTTCCTAGCTCTGTGACCCTAAGCAAATTACTTCCCCTCTTTGCCTCAGTTTCCTCATCTATAAAATAGGGATAATAATGGCATCTACTTGCCAGGGTTGTTGTGAGGACCAAATGAGATAATAATTGTAAAGGGTTTAGCACAGTGCCTGGCATCTAGCAAGTACCATAAAAATGATAGGTATTGTTATTATATGTATAGTATAGGTAGTATATAGGTATATGTAAATATATGTATATGCACATATATATCTATGTAGAGTACAAGTAAGATTCATACATGTGTTTATAAAACTATAAACAAATTACACTTAATTTCCTTGAAGGTTGGGATTTTTTTGGTCTTTGTTCCCTTTCCCCACTATCTTCCATAGTGCCCTAAGCCTCCAGTGTAGTTCTCTATTCAGAACCGAATACCTACTGAGTACCCTGCCTTACCTTTACCCTATTCCAACCTCAATCAACCAACAAGCATTTATTAAGCACTACTATGTACTCTGTGCTAGAGAACAAAGACAAAAATAATACAGTCCCTCCTCCATGGAAGAGCTCTTCCAGTAGACTACTGCAATGAGAGTTTGGCATATGCCCATAGTGCCTCTGACCACATACCCCCACATGGAGAGGCTGCTCCCGGGAGAGTTATGATGGTATGGAATGGAAGTAACTTAGAAAGATCATGGAGCATGTGTAGATGTTCTGTAATTTGTTTTAGTCTGCTAACCATGTGATTAGAAAAAAGCTTTTTAGCTGTATAGTCCCACTGGAGGCATCTTCAAAAAAGCCTGGGTCAGTCTGGGCTAGTGTCTTTGCTTCATCCTCCATGGAAGTGTTCTGGTGGTTTGATTCCTCTGATGAAGGCATCTTGTGAAAGACAATGAATGCTATAAGGGAAGAGGCCTCAGGCCTTCTCTCTGGAACCATGTGGCCCTCTGAACACAGGCCTGGGTTCTTTGCCTACCTGGGTATTTTAAGCAAAGGGAGAGTGGTATCCAAGAGTATGGGTTTTTCAGTCAGTTCGGTATCAGTGCCCAGAGAAGCAAGCAAAGACCTTCAGATGTGAACTTTGGGACCCAAGGGATATTTAATCCCCTTGTAAAAGCTAATTGATGTTAAGGTAGTAGGAAAAGAGAAGCTCCAAGCCTCTCAAGGTACCCTTGTGTCATTGGAGAGAACAGACCTGAACCCAAAGGGTCAGATGTAGCTGCCATGGCTTTGGGAGAGTAAGCCAGAACATATTCACCATGTTACCTACCACCGTAATTTATGTAATAACATTATAGGTCTAGAGCTAGAAGGAACTTTTTGTCTTGTATCTCAGTCAATCAACCAGTAAGCATTTGTTAAGCCTAACTATAAGCCAGAAACTGGACTAGCTACTAGAGATGCAAATACAAAAGCAAGACAGTCTCTATCCTTTCTGAGCAGATAGATAATCTGACAAATAAAGTGAACAGAAGGCTAGATAAAATTTGGGCCTCTTTCCACTTCCCCTCCCAGAATAATAATAATAACTCCTGCTTACAAAGCACTTTTTTAAAAAAAACTACGTCCGTGATTTCTTTAGTATAGGGAACTCCTCTGCCAATGCAAATCAACAGCTGTAATTTATAGTCTTAGGAGCTAGGAAATCGTGGAGAAGCTAAGTAAATGCTCTGGGTCACACAGACAGTAGGGTGACTCAAACTCAAAGACCTCTGATTTCAAGGCATACTTTCTACCTACTACACTAGCTGCTTCTCAGAGTCCTTTGAGGTTTGCAAAGTGTTCTCTTCAAAACAGCCCTGTGGAGTAGGTAGTAAAATATTATTATTCCCATTTTGCAGTTGATAAAACTGAGACTAGCTAGTGAATCACAGCCATGATCTTCAAAATAATTGGATTGACCTAGGAATGTTTAGGTTCAGATCAAGGTAGACATAGTAGATAAACCTCTAGGCAGGGAGATACTAGTAAATGTTTCATCACCAGCTACTGGATACAGTTTGCAATCTAATCTACATAGTTAACATTTTCTCCATGATCTTTTAAAATCTTTATTGTTCAGTCATTTCAGTCAATCAACTGACTCTTCATGACCCTATTTGGGATTTTCTTGGCAAAGATATTGGAGTAATTTGCCATTTCCTTCTCCAGCTCATTTTACAGTTGAGGAAACTGAGGCAAACAGGGTTAAATGCCTTGCCCGGAGTCACACAGCTAGTAAATGTCTGAGGCCAAATTTGAACTCATGATGATAAACCTTCCTGATTCCAAGCCCAGCACTGCCCTTCTTAAGTCTTGACAATCCATAAAAGAAAAAATCATTTGTGTTGTGTTTGCTGATTTTCTGAAGTATTAATGCTCACACTAAATTTAACAATGAGCTTTCAGGAGACATTCAGGCTGGCTCCAGAACACCCTTGGCTCTAGGAAATCCTACCTGCTGCCAGCTAGAAAGTTGAGTACAAGGCTACCTTAGAGGCTCCAATCAACTTTAAGACTAGTCCAGGTTGGCTCTGGAATTTATAAACTGAACCAAATCCTGAAATCTCATTCAAACTAGGCCTGCAACTGGTAGGGCCATCCTAGAACTAATCTGTGCTCCAGGTTGGGAAGGGTCCTTTATAAGGGATAACCCAGAATCAGGCTGGAATGGCAGGTCACTCACTGAAAACTCTGTGCAAACCCCTCCCCCCCACCACCAAATTGGACATTTCAGAAAGGTCACTGATTGCTGGAGAGCACAAAGAAGAAAACAACCAGGGTGATGAAGGACGTCAAGATATTGTCACATGATATAAGAATCAGTCAAAGGAACTGAGGCTGTTTAGTCTGGAGAAGATAAGATTGGGGGTGTTGGGGTGGGAGAGGGATGGGATATGAGAGCTGTCTTCAAGTATTTGAAGACACTTGGAAGAGAGATTATACTTGTTCTGCTGGGCCCCAGACGGAAGAATTAGGAATAATGGGTATAAGTTGCAAAGGGGAAAATTTAAGTTTTTATATAAGGAAAAACTTCCTAATAATGAGTTGTCCAAAACTGGAACGAGCTTCCTCAGGAGGGAATGTGTTCTTCCCCATGGATATTTTCAAGGAAAGGCCAGATCACAGCTTGGAGGGATGTTGGAAAGGAGATTTCTTTTTAAGTTTGGGTTGGATGGGATGACCTCTAAGCACACTTTCAACCCTGAGATTCTGTTATCACGTCACTAGTTGGGAAAATCCTGCTCAAGAAAACTAAGATGCTTTCTACAGTCTCTCTGAAGGCTTTACTTAAAGCATTACAGAAATGTGAGATGTTAATATTATTATTATTATTACTATTATTATTACAGCAGGGATATGTTAAAGCATTTTCTCTTCTTGGGCCTTCTCTATGATCCTGTGATTGACATTTGTGCTATGAACAGGAATCTCCAGAAACTCTTCTTTTCCTAAGATAGGACAGCTAAGTATCATTTGATATGTCCTTCGGCTCCCTGAATTTTACTCAATGTTAGACCAAGGACATAGTCTCTCTCTTAATCTTACACACTGACATATACAGGCACTTACTAGCTGAGCAAGTCACTTAGTTGTGTTTGCCTCAGTTTCCTCATCTACAAAATGAGCTGGAGAAGGAAATGGCAAACCACTCCAGTATCTTAGCCAAGAAAACCCCAAATGGGGTCATGGAGAGTCGGACATGACTGAAAAACGACTGAAAACATACATACACACACACACACACACACACACACACAGAATCTGTCTCAAAAAAAGCATCAGGGAAAGACCTACTTCTCTCCCAAGTAACCTAACATACACCAGCCTTCAGAAAAACACTGGAAAATACATATCTCCCTTGTGTGTCAACTGAAAATAATGATTATAAACCTAGCGCTAAAATTCAATACCACCGCCACCACCACTACCATTTTAAAGATGAGGAAACTAGGTCATGAGGGACCTTAGTTTTTTTGTCCAAAGACACAGAGGGATAAGTGGCAGAGCAGGGGTTTGAACCCAGACCTTATGGCTCCCAATTCCCTGTTTTTTTCCATTGCAGTATTGCTGTTCAGTCATTTTGTGTCTGACTCTTCATGACCCCATTTGGGGTTTTCTTGGCAGAGATACTGGAGCAGTTTGCCATTTTCTTCTTTAGCTCATTTTATGATGAGGAAACTGAGGCAAACACAACTAAGGGACTTGCCCAGAGTCACACAGCTAGTAAGTGTCTGAGGTCAGATTTGAATTCAATGACCCTTTAAGATGAATATCCCTACATGTGTAAAGGTACCCCCATGTACACATAAATACAGAAGCATATGGACACATAACATTCCTACAGAGCTGTAACTGCAGTGTGGGCTTTTTCTGTTCCCAAAGGTACCAAATTTAGGGCACATTTACATTCAGTCAACAAACACTGGAAAAAGACAATACTTGAACCTCCTCAAGTCACTAAGGAGGTATTCAGAATTTGGGACTATTCACTCTACTAAAAGCACTCCAGTGGATTTGCTATGGACAGGAAATGTTTAGCTGAAAAGAGAGTATAAGAGTGATAGTCCACCCCTAATTAATCACTGAAGATCCAGACATTTCAATTGAATCAATTGATTCATCAATCAAAAGTAAACTGGGCATGAATAGGTCTTTAATCAATTTGAAAGGACCATAGGGGGTTACGGTCATTGGATAAAAGCAGATGACACCACATAGGAAATATCTTGTGATTGGTTAAAAAGAATCAGTGATACCCCTTGAGGCTATGTAGGAAAACAGAGAGCTAGTTCAGAGCCAGTCAGTTGTGTGGCTGTCAAAACAAGAAGCAGAAAAGATTCCAGGGAATGATTCACTCCAAAGAAGGAATGAGAAAAGAGAGTTTTGTCTCTCTGCCCACAATGAACAGGTAACGACCTTTTAAACTTTGAAAAGTTAGAAGATCCAGAATTCCCATTTATATCAGCTACAGTGTCCCGAAGTAGTCAGCAATGGCGTCCCTGGAACAGGTAGGAGTGACAACCACATCTGTAGTTGGAGTTGAACGCACTCCAAGGCAGTTTTGAGTATTCTCCAAAGAGACCAACCCATGAAGCCCAGGAAAGAACTACACCTAAGGGAAACTTGATGAAGATTCCACCAAACTTAAAGAAAAAGACTTCCCATAACCAGGAGCTGTGAGTTGACCTTTGGCCACATGTACTCTCTACACAAGAGTGTGCCCCAGTTCTAAGCTGACAGCACTGGTGGTCCTTTGGCAGAATAGAAAAAATAGGATTAACACCAAATAGCAAGAAAAATTAGTTAAAATAGGAAGCTAGTAGTCAGGACATTGAAGTCAGAGTTATTCCTCATCCCCACCTCCCTCATCCATCCTCTGCCTAATAGCCTCCCCAGTAACTTGGTGCCAGTGACATGTAATCTGTGTTTCAGATTTATATATTACTCCCCTTCATGCATGCTAGAGTTCAGCCAAATTGTCCTCCTTACACTACAACTCTGAGGGTCTTCTCTTCCCAGATTAATGCTTTCGTGATGGTAAATTAAGACACCTTTTGTCTCAATTCTTACCTATCCCTTGGTTATTGAATAGGCATTGCCTCAGATAAACTGAGACCTGGGAGAGACCTTAATTTAGAAAGGACAAGGTCACTCACTGCATCCTGGGCCACCACCTGTCATCTTGACTTTGTCTTGCCACTGGACTTCGATGACTCTGGAGGAGAGAGTGAGGCTGAAGACTTCGAGCAGTTCTGCCTCATTTAAATCCAATTCATGTGCAAGTCAGAATATCACCCTTGTGACATCATCAGTACTCTTTGAGAACAAAGGATGAATAACAACAACAATGCATGACATTTCATGTCCCATCTTTGTGCCTTCACATAGGCCACCCTCTCATGCCAGCAATGCACTCCTTCACCTCCATATCATAGATCCCTAGTTTCTTTCAAAGTCAGCACAAGCATCACCTTCTATATGAGACCTTTCCCTTTCCCCATTTTGCTAGTACCTTTTCTCTTCCCTCTTGTACTTACATATTTATTTTATATATCTACATATATGTACATATGTATGTCTCTATGCATATATACGTCTGTATGCATATGTGTGCATATATCTATGTATATGTGTGTATACACACACACATCTCTCCAAATAGAATTTAAGCTCTTGAGGTAAGGGAGCCATTTTGTCTGTCTCTTCAGCACCTACCACAATGTCTCAGACATTGCAGGTGCCTAATAAATGCTTATTGATTGATTGAACTCAGGAGATAATATACATACCCGCAGAAGGTATATTTCATGCTGCTTGCCCTAAACAGAGAAATTGTTAGTTATGTCTATGCTCTTATGATGTAAGTAGGCAGACTCAGACAAGGAGAAAAACAAAAACATATTGGAAAATTAAGTTTTCATTTTTACAAATCTCACTGAGTATATGAATAAGTGCATCAGTACAAATAGTACCTAGCCTTGTGCCTAGCACCCGGTACAAAGTAGGAGTTTAATAAATGCTTGTTGATGATTGGTTGACAGAACATTAGCTGTATGCATATTAGAACTTTTCTCATTTATGCTTCAGCTTACTTAGGTCTTTGAAGTAGGAAATCTGCTGTAATACATTCCTGTGTGGTTTTTTCAGGCGTGGGATGGGACATGATATTAGGGTTGCTCTCTCTACTAAGAGTACAAAGATGAGGTCCAGGACCATTTAGGTGAGGTCCACTGAGGGCATATGGACTTTTTCATAGGTTAATCCCCTAAATGCTATGAAGGGGTAGCTAGAACTTGGTATGGTCTTGGAATGAATAATAAAGGAAGTGGTACAGTGAATGACGAGTCAGGAGACTTGAATTCTGACACTAGCTTTTCTACTTAAAATTCTAATACTAATTATGGCCTTTAAGGAAAAAAACTTCTCTGTCTCTGTTTCCTAAACTGTAAATGATAGGATTGAACTCAATGATCTCTGAGGTGCCCTTCTAATACAAACATTTATGATTCTCTGATTTGATAGAATTCTGTGTTAGGAGGGATTACTAACACACTGAATGGCAGAGTCCAGATCCAAAAGCATCTCCAAAACTAGAATGTTACATTGAATATAATAAGATTAGATTTAACAGAGAGGTTACCTATTGGTCCAGAGGATGCCTTTATCTCATGAAAGGCTTTATCTCATTCTATGCTCAAGCAGACTGGGTCCAGTCATAGGAGAGCCTGACCACAAAAGGATGGGATTCAGGATTTTTCTTAGACTCTGGTTCATTATGCTCACATCTAGAATACCAAGGAAATCTCTCTTTTTTTTTGTTTTTTATTCACTTGCCTTTATTCCTTTAAAAAATTGTTTTTGTGATTTATCAACAACTTCCATAAGCTTTTGAGTTTCAAATTTTTTCTCCCCCTCCCTCCTTACCTTCTTCCCCAAGACAGCACAAAATCTCATATAGGCTATACATATACATTCCTATTAAACATATTTTCACATTAATCCTGCTGTAAGGAAGAATTAGAACCAATAGGAGGAAGCAGCAGAAACAAGAAACAAAACAAAAGAGAAAAAAAAGAGCAAATAGTATGCTTCCATCTGCATTCAAACTCCATAGCTCTTTCTTTGGATGTGGATAGCATTTTCCATCATGAGACTTTTGGAGATGTCTTAGATTGTTGCATTGCTGAGAAGGGCTAAGTCTGTCAAAGTTAGTTATCACACAAAATGGCTGTTACTGTGTATAACTTTCTCCTGGTTCTGCTCACCTCATTCAGCATCAGACCATACAAGTCTTTCCAGGTTTTTCTGAAGTCTCCCTGCTCATCATTTCTTACAGCACAATAATAGGGAAAATCTCTTAAACAAAGCTTAGGTATGCTTCATACCTAGGATATATTCAAAAGATAGTAGCAGGCTCAATTTCAGAAAGGTACAAAACTATACAAAGTAGTAAATATCAATTATAGGACAGTTATTTATTTCTCCCACAATAAGAAAAAATCTGACACAAAATAAGTGCATATTAGCAAGTACTTAAAACGTGAAATTCTTTGTGGGACTGCTGAGTAGGGATTTCACTTTCACCTATGACCAACAATGCCTGTATAACTCTCAAGTTCAGATCTCTTGAAAAGCCAGGGGACATTTTAAGCTTTATCTCTTGAGCTGCAGAATCTTCCTGGTGGTGATGCTGTTTTTTCCTCTGAGAAGTGCTGTAGTTGAAGCTCCCAATGACAGGGGCACCCAAGAACTTCTGACCTCTCAAATTCTCAAGTTAGCCTTTACAGCTGGAAACATCCATCTTTCAAGATGCCTGTTCTGTCACTTATGCCCAGAGGAAGAAACACATAGTAGAAAAGGCAGCTAGGGGCTTGGGGTTTGGTCTCAAGCTCACATAGGAAAACACATGTTTCTAATGCCATGAGCATGTATCTACCACAGGGGTTGCTGGGGAGATGGAAGGGAAATTCCTTCTCTCCCCTTAGTAGACTTTGGGAAGAGAGCTAAACAAGTCCTAAGTAAAACCTTCAAAACAGAGAAACAAAGAGATAGGCAGATACTTTATCTTTTTTTTTTAACCCTACTGAAGGGATAGGTCCCCCTGGCTCAGTCACTGATTTTTCTTTGACATGAAAACACCATCACAAGAACCAACTGACCCAACCAGGAGCTTCTGGCCCCTTTAGCAAGGGGCCAAAGAACATGCATCCCTTCTCATGAAACCAAAGTATGCATGCTCAGACCCATTAGAAATGTTCTAATCCAACCCCTCCACTACAGAAATAAATGCAAAGTCTTACACCTGAGGTTATTTTTCTTTTAATCAGCTTCACATAATACAAGAACTATGACTAGAGAGCAGTTCATCTGAAAAAAGAGATGGCAGACCAAAAAAAAAACTAGTGCAATCCTGGGCTACATTTAAAAAGACCTAATCTCTAGAATGAGGAAATTGATAGTTCCATTTCATTCTGCTCATTATTCTGTGGTCTTACATTATATTATATTATTATATTAAGTTCTGAATGCCAAATTTTAGAAAGAACACCGATTAACTGGAGAGCATG
The DNA here is from genome assembly GCF_003287225.1 of Phascolarctos cinereus. Classification (NCBI taxonomy): domain Eukaryota; kingdom Metazoa; phylum Chordata; class Mammalia; order Diprotodontia; family Phascolarctidae; genus Phascolarctos; species Phascolarctos cinereus. Next base: position 145,355,449 of record NW_027555625.1, on the reverse strand, counting down.
TAATGGATGGCAACTAGGATGGTAAAGTGTCTTGAGATCATGCCATATGTGAAGTTCGGTTAAAGGAACCAAGGATAATTGGAGAAGGTTTGGGGGAGGGGGAAGGTGATGGGAAGATCATAACTGTCTTTAAATATCTGAAGGGCTGTCATGTGGAAGAAGGAAACAACTTGTTCTATTTAACCCCCAGAAGGCAGATCTAATGGTAATAAGTAAAAGGTTTGCAGAGAAGCAAATCTAGAGTTGATGAAAGAAAAGATGTCCTAACAATCAATGCTATCTAAAAATGGAAAAGAAAGCTTCAGGAACTAGTGGGTTCCCCTTCAAAAAAGGTCTTCAAGAAAAGACTAGCTCATTTACTGGGAATATTGTGGAGGGAAATTCTTGGTCAGGTAAGAGTTAAACTGGGTGGTCCCTAATGCCCCTTCAGTCTCTGAGATTGCATTTGATTTTGCAAGATTAACTAAACATAGCCTTGGCCCCAAATCAAACTGGGCAAAGAAAAATGCTAATTGTGCTCACTAACCCCAATTCAGTACTCTAATTTATACATTTTTGTCAGAGTAGAATTCAGAACATAGCTAAGTTCAAGATATTCTGCCTATATGGGACCCTTAAAATGGGAACTGGTAAGAAAGCCGGCTCCTCAAAGCCTAGACCAACTCTGCCAGCAATATTTTTACAGTCTTCATTTCAACAACATGAGAATCTGCCAGACTTGAGATGGGCTGCATAAGAGATGCTCCAATAATTTCAGATACATACTGAACAAAGCATAAAGGACACCAAGGTTAGGTGGAGGTGAAGAAGAAATTCAGGCCATTATTATAGTCTGATGGAAAAGGGTTACATGTTACATGGCCTTCCCCACATCAAATTCATAAGGTTAGATTGTTTACCTACCTACCCCAAAACTCTGTGGTGTTTCCTGCTCTCCTTAACCTAGTTCTTTTAGAGATCCAAGAATCCTACCTTGCTCCATTGGTGTTTTTCTTTTTTTTTTTTTAAGGCAATTGGGGTTAAGTGACATGCCCAGGGTCACACAGCTAATAAGTGTCAAGTGTTTGGTCTGAGGTCAGATTTGAACTCAGGTCCTCCTGACTTCGGGGCCGGTGCTCTATCCACTGCGCCACCTAGCTGCCCCCTACCTTTCTCCTTTGGATCCTAATTAAACAAATGTTTATTAAACATAAACTATGGACAAAGCATGGAGTTATGTACTTTGGGGGATATAAGGGAACCTAACACTCCCTGCCCATAGTCCCTTTGGATTATAACCATAGACATAAACACATAAAACGCTAAACAAAAGATTTAAGTAAATATAATAGATCCTCCATTGCCAACACAACTCCCTGAAACTGTACTGGAAACATTTCCAATCACAAGATTAGAGAAGATATAATCTAGAAAGTTATATGGCGTGGGACCCATATAATTAAGTCCACAAAAGACATTACTTAATAATTATTTAATAATAAAATAGTGGATCTTTTCCTAATGGAGAATTAAAGCCAACCTGGAGTCTCTTCCTTCAGGCTAATCTCCTATAGAAAGCCGCACCTCTGTTTAGCAGCGGGGAGCTCCTGGTAAGGATGAATAGCTGGAGCAACTATAGAACTATCGTAGCCCTATTTCTGGTCCTTTCATCTGTCCACATTCATAAAGGATCTGTATGTTTCTTATGCTCTTCCCAAAGAAGGTGGTTAGTTTCAAATATTCAAGTAATTGCTACCACCAAAGACTCAGTGAGTGAGTGAATGGAATTGCAATATGTGAGTGTAGCCTACTTTTGGGATTGCTCCCAAAAGGATCTGGACTTAGGTAAAGTGAGGAAATAAATAGGAAAGCTCAAAGTGGAAGAGATCTTGATCTCCTAGGAAAACACAGACGAAAAGTCTCCAGGGCGGTCTTACCAACAGCCTTGTTCCTCTATCCCATAGGCTCATAGACTTAGATCTGGACGGTAACTGAGAGGACATCTAGACCAACTCCTTCATTTTAGAGATAAAGAACACTGAGGCCAAAGAGATGAAGTTCCTTGTCTGAAGTCACAAAGTGATAAAAAGACATTGATGGGATTTGAACCCAGGTAGTTCTTTCCAGCAGTCTTTCCACCATATAACACTAACTTGGGCTCTCCAGGGTTGGCCACTATCCTTGAGTAGCTTCAATGCCTGACAGAAGTCAGTCAGTCAACAAGTATTCACTAAGTACTGGGGATACAGAGAAAGTCGAAAAATAGCCCTCCACCCTCAAGAAGCTCATATTCTAACAAAAAAAAATTGAATATACTATGTGTGTATATATATATATATATATATACACATACACATATATATACACACATATATACATATGCATGCGTGTATATGTATGTGTATATGTGTGTGTGTGTGTGTGTGTATCCAAGATACAACAGTGGAAATAGAAATGTAATATCAGAGGGAAGGAATTGGGTTAGGGTGGAAGGGGAGAAGGCCAGTTTTTTGCAGAAGGTGGGATAATTTGGGCAGATTCTTGAGCCTGTGGAGTGAAGAGGCAGAAGTGAGTAGAGAGAACATTCTAAGCATGGAAGGACAGCCAGTGAAAAGTCATGGAATCAGGAGATGGAAGTATCACATGGGAGGGATAACTAAGCAGGCCAATGTAGCATGTAGAAGGGAATAAAATGGAAGAAGACTAGAAAGGTATGAAGGCGACAGGTTATAAATGGCTTTAAAAGCTAAATAGGATTTTATGATTCTAGAGGTAATTAAGGAATCACTAGAATTTATTGAGTGGAGGGAGTGGTGACATGGTCAGACTTGTGCTTTAACATCACTTTGGCAGCTGAGTGGAGGAAGGACTGGAGTGAGGAGAGACTTGAGTCAAGGAGACCAACCAGAAGGCTATTGCAATGGTCCAGGTGTGAAGTGATGAGGCTCTGCACCAAGGTGGCTGCCATGTGAGTAGGCAGGAGGGGACTCAGATGAGAGAAGCACTCGGCTCAATCCATGGTGGCCAAGTTCAGCATACAGACCCCAGCTGAGGCACAGTTCTGGCTCATCTTCACCTTTCTCTACTATCTGCCAAGGTCAGAATATTCCTCTTTTTCATTTTACTTGTTTAGAATGGCTTCTGCCTCATTTATCCTAAAGCCCCCTTTCAAGATCAGGGTCCCCTTCAAGACCATATCAAAGGCCTCTGGGTAGTTTGCCCTCAAGTAAAGTATGAGATCCTTTGCAATGTAAGCTATATAGTTTTTAGAGTATATAGTTTGGGGGATTTTTGTTCAGTTGTTTTAGTTGTACCCAACTCTTCATTAAGGTTTTCTTGGCAAAGATACTAGAATGTTTTGCCATTTCCTTCTCCAGCTCATTTTACAGATGAAGAACCACACACACGCAAATGGGGTTAAGTGACTTGGCCAGGGTCACACAACTGTTACGTGTCTGAGGCAGATTTAAACTCATGAAGATGAGTCTTCATGACTTCAGATCCAGCACTTTATTCCCTGAGCCATCTAGTTGCTCTTATATCTTTTTCCAAAGTGCAACAAGGGTAAGAGAAGTGTGGTGTGAGTCAGAGGGGATGTCTCTCCACCACCAGCATCACAAGAAGCAGCAAGAATGACTTAGACAAGGAGCACATGGCAGTAGGAAGATGTGCTAATGCAGGAGGTCAAAAACAATGTTTCTGAATCCCAACCTCCTGCATAGAGAACTGGGGAGATGAAGCAATCCTAGAATCCAGTCTTCTAACAAGGAAGGGATGGGCAGCTAGGTGGTACAGTGGATGAGTGCCTAGCTTGGAATCAAGAAGACTCATCTTACTGAATTCAAATCTGACCTCAGATGCTTATTAGCTGTGTGACCCTGGGCAAGTCACTTAACCCTGTTTGCCTCAGTTTCCTCTTCTGTAAAATGTGCTGGAGAAGGAAACAGCAAACCACTACTGTATCTCTGCCAAGAAACACCCCCCCCCACACACACACACAAGAATCGCAAAGAGTCAGACACAACTGTACTACAAGAACAACAAAGCAGGGAAGGTAAATTTCCTAGGCAGCAGCAGTTTTGAGAGTTGGCTCTTGGGTAACTCCAAAGTTCAAGGGTTCAAAAGTCCCTGAATTTGAGATTTCTAACACTAAATCTTCTAGAGAGAGGTATCCTGATACATACTGCTCTTTAGGGGAAAGAAAAGTTGTCTATATTGTTCCTGCACAGCGTAATAGCTGGGGAGCAAAGTCAGTGAATCACTTGGACAGCACAAGACTGATAAGAAGGGGTTTGCATTTTCAGCGAGCTCCTGAAGCATGTATACATTGAACCATATTGTAGACTTGAGCACTACATGGGCAGCGAGGTAGCACAATAGCTAGAGTGCCAGACCTTGAGTCAGGAAGACCCAAGAGCAAACCCAGCAGCATATACTTACTAGACTGTAAGCTCCTTGAGAGCAGGTACTGTCTTTTGCCCCTTTTTATACTTCCAGCACCTAGCACAGTGCCTGGCACATAGTAGGTGCTCAACAAATATTTTTGATTACTAGCTATGTGACCCTGAGCAAGTTGTTTGATCTCAGTTTCCTCATCTGTAAAATAGAGATAATATTAGCACGTACCTTCCAGGGTTGTTGTGAAGATCAAGTGAAATAATAGTTGTAAAGCACTTAGCACAACACCTGGAACACAATGAACACTATATAAATGTCAGCTATTACTATGAATCTTAGGGACGTTTTATATATATATATATGAGCACTATATAAATGTCAGCTATTATTATGAATCTTAGGGACATTATATACGTATAGTGCCACAGGAAAGAGGGAATCAGTAGAATGATAGAGGATTAACTTAAAAGCAAACCCAAGGTCTGTTCCTTTCTTGGGGGGAGCACATGGGCTATTTGAGTACTTTATACTTCTGTATGTGTTTATGGGCTGCTCTGATTCCTTAGCATCTTATGCTTGTTCTGTGGGTCTGGAGGTTGATTCTTCAGCTGCCTTCTTACACTAGCAGATTCTTCCTTCCTTGTGGCCTTCTCACCCTGGAAGATGCCTCTGCCCCTAAAACAACCCTCCTCCTATTGGTAAGCTCCTCCCAGAACCTTCATTATGAAAAAGGGCCCAGATCCCAGCAGCCATCCTCTCTCAGCTCCACTCCTAACTCTCCATACTTCCATTGGTGCCTTCTCCAATGCCTTTTTTTAGCTCCTCTTTATGTATAGTCTTCCCCCGTTAGAATGTAAGCTTCTTCTGGGTAGGCCTTTCTTTTTGCTTATATTTGTATTTCCAAAGTTGAGCACAGTGCCTGGCACAGAGTGAGTCTTAATGCTTATTGTCTAGTTGACTTATAAATAAAGGCTGTCCCATGCCCAGTAACCATAATATACATAGAATGCCTTTGTGGTAGGGGACACTGTTATTTGCATTGGGGAGATCTTAGATATGAGCCATCCCTGAGCTTTGTTTCCCTGAGGAATTCAGAAGAGGGAAAAGCCAGAGAGAGGAACCTTGACTCTCCAGTGTGGAGAGCCACCCCCCCCTCCCCGCCAAAAAATGAATTTGGATATGTGTGAGCCTTTGACAGTATCTACGTGTCCTGCATGTTATCTAATATTGAATTCAATTCAACAAAACATTGTACAGGACAACAGCAGATACAAATTTTAGATAAAATACAGTTTCTAACCAAATGGGGCTTACAATCTTTTTTTTAAAATTTATTATTTGATTTAGTAATTTATTATTGCAACATACAAGGCAAAGGGATACAAAATCTATGAAAGAAGAAGAAAAGGGAAACAGAATAACTATATAGAAACATAAGATATATATAACATGTATATAGAAACATAAGAATATATATCTTATATAAACATAATCTTATATAAACATAACAATGTAGAAAAGCCTTTGGATTGGAGCTATTTAAAAGTAGGGAAATGAAAAGTACAATAATTAGCAACTTTAGACATTTAAGCATAAATATTAAAATGTAATGAAGACAGTTACTGACATTATATACTGGTATGTATATTATAATGTATTAATCAAACACAGTCTCTGAAAGATACATTACTATATGTTACTAGCGGACAGCTAGGTGGCACAGTGGCAAGAGTGCTGGGCCTGAAGTCAGAAAGACTCTTCTTCCAGAGTTCAAATCCAGCGTCAGACACTTATTAGCTGTGTGACCCTGGGCAAGTCACCCAAACCCTATTTGCCTCAGTTTCCTCATCTGTACAAATGAGCTGAGTGAGGTGCATATCACTAGTCATCTTGATCTGTATCACTAGACCCAGATGGCTCCAGAGGAGAAAGTGAAGCTGATAACTTTGCACAGCCCTCCTTCACTTAAATCCAATTCACTTGCAAATCATGGCATCATAGGGGCAGCTAGGTGGCACAGGGGATAGAATGCCGGCCCTGAAGTCAGGAGGACCTGAGTTCAAATCCGGCCTCAGACCCAACACTTGACACTTACTAGCTGTGTGACCTTGGGCAAGTCACTTAACCCCAATTGCCTAAAAGCCAAAAAACAAAAAAAAAATCATGGCATCATCTTTCTGATGTTATGGTCCTCTTTAAGAATGAAGGACAAACAACAACAACAAAATGAGCTGGAGAAGGAAATGGCAAACCACTGCATTATTTTCGCCAAGAAAACCCCAAATGGGGTCACAAAAAATCAGACATGACTGAAAAACAACTGATGAACAACAATATGTTCCTAGGGTAACAAAGCAGCATGAAAAATTCCCCGTACTTAAGTCACTTATAATCCAGTTTGGAAGAGTAGGTATCTTCTAGTCTAAATTTCTACCCAATTCAGAAAATCCCTTATACAGCATCTCTGACAGACGGCCATCTAGTCTCTACTTGAATACAACCAATGAAAGGAAGCTCATGCTTTCGCAAAGAATCATTATACTGCCATTACTGAATAGCTCAGGGGTTTTTTTTTACAAATTTTAGTTCTTATTTTGAAATAAAATCTGTGTTTATGTAACTCTGATAAAATGTAAGCTCCTTGAGAATAGGGGTTGCTTTTTTTTGTCTTTGAATTTCTAGGGCTTTGCATATAGTTAAGTGCTTAATACATCCATTAATATTAATTGTTGATGGCAGTAAATCATGATCTTTTTAAAATATATTTATTTATTTTTAGTTCTCAACATTCACTCCTACAAGTTTTTGAATTCCAAATTTTCACCCCTCTCCCCCCTCCCCCCACCCCAAGATGGCATGCATTCTGAATATCCCTTCCCCTAGTCTGTCCTTTCTTCTATCTCTCTCTCCTTCTCTTATCCCCTTCCCCTTCTGTTTTCCTGTAGGGCAGGATAGACTTCTGTACCCCATTTCCTGTATTTCTTATTTCCCAGTAGCATGTGAAAACATTTTTTTAAACATATGTTTTTAAAACTTTAGGTTTCAAATTTTCTCTCTTCCTCCCTCCCCACCCACCGTTATTGAAAAGGCAAGCAACTCAATATAGGTTGTACGTGTGCAGTTATGCAAAACACATCCATAGCAGACATGTTGTAAAAAACTAACTCTATTTCCCTTAATCCTATCCTGCCCTCCCATTTATTCTATTCTTTCTTTTGACCCTGTCTCTCCTCAGAAGTATTTACTTCTGATTACCCCCTTTCCCAATCTGCCCTCCTCTCTATCATACCCCTGCTCTCTTGTCCCCTTCTCCCCCTATTTTCCTGTAGGGTAAGACAGATTTCCATACCCAATTGAATGTGTATGTTATTCCCTCCTTAAGCCAAATCCTATGAGAATAAGATTCCCTCATTCCCTCTCACCTTCCCCCATTTCCCCTCCACTGTAAGAGACTTTTCTGGGTTTTTTTTGTGAGATAATTTACCCCATTCTACCTCTCCCTTTCTTCTTCTCCTAGTATAATCCTCTCCCATCCCTTAATTTTATTCTCCAGATATGACCCCTTAATCTTCAACTCACCCTGTGCCCTCTATCTACCTATCTATCTATCTATCTACATATACATACATATAATTTTTTCCCTCCAACTACCCTAATACTGACAAAAGTCTCATGAGTTATAAATATCATCTTTCCATGCAGGAATGTAAACAGTTCAGTCTTAATAAGTCTCTTATGATTTCTCTTTCCTGTTTACCTCTTCATGTTCCACTTGAGTCCTGTATTTGAAAGTCAAATTTTCTATTCAGCTCTGGTCTTTTCATCAAGAATGTTTGAAAGTCCTCTATTTCACTGAATGACCATTTTTTCCCCTGAAGGATTATACTCAGTTTTGCTGGGTAGGTGATTCTTGGTTGTAATCCTATCTCCTTTGCTCTCCGGAATATTATATTCCATGCCCTGTGGTCCTTTAATGTAGAAGCTGCTAAATCTAGTGTTAGCCTGATTGTGTTTCCACAGTACTTATGGAGCTTACAATCTAACAAGGGGATGAGACACATCCACAGGTAACTATTGTTGTTTAGTTATTTTTCAGCCCCATCAGACCTTTCATGATCTCTTTTTTGGGGCAGTTTTCTTGGCAAAGATAATAGAGTGGTTTGTCATTTCCTTCTCCAGTTCATTTTACAGATGAGGAAACTGAGGCAAACAGGGTTAAGTGACTTGCCCAGGATGACACAGCTAGAAATGTCTGAGGCCAGATTTGAACTCAGGTCTTCCTGACTTCAGGCCTGGCACGGGGTTATCCACTGTGTCACCTAGCTGCCCACAGGTAACTATAACATATACTATTATAGGATACTTACATTAGAGAGAAGCAAAACAAAATGTGATACATGGTCTTAGGATGGAAATCCGTTAGTCCTACCATTCTTTTCATATCCGCTTGTCCCCTACAACCATTCATTCCTTTGCCTCCCCTATCCAACCCCATCACATCAGTACTTACTTCTCAGCCCTGTTTCCAGCTTGTGCCACCTGTGTCAAACTGAGCACTTTAAAAAACTTTTGAGTTCCATATGGGTTAGCCAAGTCTTGATTCCCCAGAAAATTTCAAGTGCCTTATCTCAACAGCTAATAGCTCCATAGCTCCTCTATAATCAACTATTGACTAGGCTTGCTTTGTTTGACCTCAGAGGACTGAACTAGGGGCAATGAATGGAAGGTGAAAAGCGGTCAGTTTAGGCTAGACAAGGAAAAGCCTCTGAATAATCAGAGCTGTCCAATTAGTAGCTGCTTTGAGAGGTGGTGGGCTCCCCCTCCTTGGAGACCTTCATGTGGTGGCTAGATGACCCCTTGTCTGGTATATTATAATGGGGATGCCTTCTGTGTGGGAGTTGGACTACATATGGCCACAGAGGTCCTTTTCCATTCTTAGATTTTTGTGGTTCTGGGATCGTTCAAGGGTTATTTAATTTGGGCTTACTTCAATTCATTTGGACGCTTCCTGTTTTCTGCTTTATTCATTAATACCCCCTCTGAATAATGGGCAAAGGAAAGAAAAGGAGAGGAGACACAAAATTTTTAGTTTTGTTATAAGTTAACATTTCAGTAAAATTTGAAATTATCATTTTAAATGGGTTTTAATATCAGTGGGTTTCATTGATTCAAGTCATTTGTCTCCCATTGCACCAAGTAAATGGAAATTGCCTGGTATGGTATGAGACCATGATAGAATCTAGTTTCTTGCTCTCTACCCAATCATTAGAGGACTTTTTTAAAAAAATGTGGGGGCATATATAGTACAATATGATTTCTTAGGTATCTTACCAAGAGCTGAAGTTATATAGCACTTTAAAGTTTACAAAACACTTAAGATTATCTCATTGAAACCTCACAAGGTCCCTAGGATACAGGAAGTGCAAATATTCTCTCCATTTTAGAGGGGAAACTGAGGTGCAGAGAGGTTAAACAACTTTGTCCAAAGATACACGGTAAAGGACAAAGGCAGAATTTAAAGCCTGACTTTTTCAGTATTCTTTTTACTATACCTGACTGCCTCAAGTACAATGGGACATTGAACGGGTCTTAGCCATGGCCTCCATCCAACTCCTATCATCACTTATGGGAAAAATAAATAATATTAACCAAACAAGCCAGAAGAAAGAGAAGTGGAAGACAGGTAGAAACAATTTCAGAGACCAAGAAGGATTAAGAGGTCCTAATGGAAACCTAAGATAGCTCAATCAATGTAGAGAAGTAGTAGAGATGAAATCCCAGTTGGCGACATCTTCTTGTTTAATATTTTGAAGGCCAATTAGCAGATCTGATTATTAATTTCTACCCATTAAGTTTATTATTGGGCTCTCACCCACTATATGACCTTGTTCTGAAAGTTCTATTTCTGCTCTCTCAGGGTGTGCAGGAAGAAGAGTCTCCTCTTCAGTTCACTTTTGTTCAGGTTAACATCTTACAGTTAGCCTTCACTTCACCCACCATTAGGAATAAGGAGAATTAGGTTCTAGTACTAGCTCTAAAATCACCTACTTCTCTCTAAAGTCAACCATAGTTATGCCTTCCATATCTTGGAGATTAGTGGCTTGCTGCCCCCACCATCTGTAAAATCTGAGTAAAACTTTTTGGCCCTCCCTTCATACCACAGAAAAAGTCTGAATTATTATGTATTAAAAGATAAAATATGTTGACCTTACACAATACTATACATATATTTAATGCATTTCTGAGTTCCTAAACATTTTCTGTGTCATCTGCTGGCCTTTTTGTGTCGATGTACCTTCTACAAAACTCCAAGATAATTCTCATTTAATTTCTTATGTCAACCCGCAATACATCGAAACTGAGATGGGGAAAATCAAGATGTGGAAGGGATAATTGTACTTTTCTCTCCCATTCATTCCAAGGAAGCTAATCTATGCCAGGTGTGAGAAGAAATGCAATTTACATAAACTGATCCAGTCACTCAGTGTGGATGATTAAGACCTCCTTAAACAGTATCAAAACAAATAAACCTCTAATAATTACCTCTGGTAAAATCCATAAATCCCTTCTCAAAATGTTTTTAAATGTATAAAATAAATACTTAGGATTACAAAGAAAACCAGTTCTATTAAGACACAGTTATCCAATTTAAAAAAAAAGTTCACAACCCCCAAGTAGAATTTCAAGTGACACCATTCTGGCAATGTGATGATAGAACACATTTTTGGTCAGGGGGCCACCATATAGATGGCTTAACTTTAACTGAGAGTTTAACACCAGGTTAACTCCTTTTAATTAGTCGTTCCTCCCCTTCACATATTTTTATCTTCCTCTACTTCTGAACTTGAAAATTATCTAAAGGTTCCCCTTTTTTCCTCCCATAAGGAGGAGCAATGTTGCTACACACAGGTCATTTACAAGTTGAGTGTTTTTATCTTTATATCCAGAGACTTTCTTGACAAAAAAAAAGTTTAAAATACCTGTTCCATACAGGAAATGGGGTACAGAAGTCTATCCTGCTCTACAGGAAAATAGAAGGGGAAGGGCATAAGAGAAGGGACAGGGGAGAGATAGAAGAGAAGGCAGACCAGGGAAAGGGGTATTCAGAATGCATGCCATCTTGGGGTGGGGGGAGGGGTGAGAAATTTGGAACTCAAAAACTTGTGGAAGTGAATATTGAAAACCAAAAATAAATTAATTTGTTAAAAAAAAATACCTGTTCCACGGGTACATAGTGCTGTATGGGCTAATGGAATGTAATTTACAAGTCTGTGATGAACCTGATGGAGAGAAGATTTTTGTTGATTTGGAATTCAAATTACCACCTAAATACAATTACTGGACTATGCAGCCAGCAGTCTACCCCTTGTTTTGAAAGTCTGTGCTCTGTTGACTGCTATATGAGTTGCCCAGCTCCAAAAACTGAGGTCAAGAGACTTCCAGGTATGAAAAATGAGGAATTCAATTTGCGCAAACTGTGGCCACACTGAGCTACTTAAAATGCCACCTTTGATGATGAAACTGCAGTTGAATAATTTCCTGGATTTGAAGAGCAGCAGAAACGTGCTCAGGGACACATTCATGAGCATCCACCCACTTAAGCCTGGGGGTGCAGCCAGCAACTTGGGATGTTTCTGTGTCATTTCCCCCTGTCAAAGCCCACCTTTAAGTGGAGGAATCTCATGACGGGAAGGAATGCTCCAATTTGTTATTCATCATCTACAGCAAAGCAAGAAGAGTTGTAGCCAGAGAAAGAAAAAAAAAAGTCTGGCTAGCTATCCGCCCATCTAACCATCTAACTATCCATCCATCCCCGCCTTCCTGCCAATCCTGTACAATCCGGAATCCGCGTTTTGCTTTTCTCCACCCTCCCCCGCCCCCAGGGTTAAAGCTCCCCCGCCGGGAGTAAACAAGCGGTCTAACCAAGCAGCCTGGTTGGACCTGCCCCTTTCTTCCCATTTCCTGCCCCAAAACTAGCAACAGGCCACGCCCCTAGCAACAGACCCCGCCCCCCAGCCAGGCTCGGCCGGAGGCGGGGCACCCTTCAGTTCCAGCGCGCGCCGCCTTCTTCTCCCCGGCGCTCCCGCGTCAGTTCCTAGCAATCCATCTTTCTCTCTGCCTGCCTGTCTCTGTCTCTGTCTCTGTCTCTGTCTCTGTCTCTGTCTCTGTCTCTCTCTCTCTCTCTCTCTGTCTCTCTCTCTCTCTCTCTCTGTCTCTCTCTCTCTCTCTCTCTCTCTCTCTCTCTCCTCCCTCCCCCAGCCCAGCTGAGGCAAAGGACCTCCGTCCTCCCCGGGGTGTCTAGACGCTTTACCCCAGACTGCAGGGGCTGTGGTGGGAAGCTCCGGGCTTGCCACCCTCCCTCCCTTTCAGGGCAGGAGGTGGGGAGGGTCGAGAGCGCCAGCTGCAGGAAGGGGCGGGGGCACGTCCTTGGCCTTGCCCCCCTTCACATTCCCCAGAGCCCGCCTGGGGCCTAGCGTTCTTCCCTCCTTTGCAGCCTGCTTGCCTGCCTGGGCCCCCGCGCTGGCTCCCGGCCCGCTGGCACAGGTTTGGGCCGCTGCTGTCACTGCTTCCTTGCGCGCTCGCGCGAGCACACACACACACACACACACACACACACACGCACACGCACACTGCACTCCAGTGGTATTAATGGGTACACAGGCCACATTATGCACACCCCCATAGCAAGACTGGCCTTGGCCACGCCTTGCAACCATGCAAAGAAGCTTCTTCCATGGCCGCTGTAGCACCCGCTACATATGCAAACGTCAGACATTGCGCGAAACTTCTGCATGTTAGTAGATTCTCCTCCCCCCAAGCTAAACCAACTTGCAGCCCTTCCTGCTGCATTAACGTGTTGCCTTCCTGCCTTGATAACACATAAAGACTCCCACTGAACATGGACTAATATTGATTGCATTCACAGCTTTCCTGAACCCACCTCCACACTTTGCCAGGTCAGAATATCACCCTGAAGAAAGTGGCTCAAATTTTCATGAAGTAAAGTTAGAGCAGTAGGACTTCGAAAGGTGGGTGTGGTTCACCTTCCCAGGCTTCGTTCAAGTCTCAGCTAAAATCCTTCTGCAAGAATTCCTCCCTCCCCCTCAGTGCTAGTGTCTTCTCTCTGATATTACCTCTAATTTACCCTGTATGTGTCTTGTTTATTATACATAGTTGTTTGCAAGTTGTGTCTCCCATTGGAATGTGAGCTCTTTGAGGACAAGGACTAGTTTTGCGTTTCTTTGCATCCCCATAGCTTATCCAGTGCCTGGCTTAATAAGTCAGCGCTTAATAAATGCTTACTGACTGAATGATTGAAATGACATCCCCACACACCCTATCCGCCTCTATCCCTGCCAATGACCACTTTCCAAACTGCTTCTTTTGGAAAAAATCAATCTTTTTCATTATTTCTGCAAACAACTATACATGTATATATATATATATATATATATATGAAATAAATGAGATACATGCAGGGTAAATAGGTAATGAGGCACATCAGGGGTGATGCACATGGCAGCCAGCAACTAAGTCAAGGAGTCTAGGCTTTGGGGATTGGACTCAGGAGAAAAAGACTGTCAGGGCTGAAGCAGGCAGAGGGTGCTAAGGGCCTTCCAGGTCAGATATCACATACTTTATTTTGCACTACTCTTCCAATGTACCTATCGTGCCTGGTATAGTGTACAGAATCTAGAACTGAAGTTAGAAAAGGTGTGTTGAAATCATACCTAGATATTATGCTTACTAGCTGTGTGGCCAAAGGAAAGTGACTCAACCTGTGTTTAAACCTCAGTTTCCTTATCTGTAAAACAGTAATAGTAATTGCAGTACCTACCTCATAAGGATGTGTTGGTGAAAGTTCTTTGTAAAACCCTGAAGCACTATAAAATGTGAGTTATTATAGTAATCTATGTGTCTTATCCCTCTTCTAGATTGTAAAAACTCCTTGAGGCTAGGGATTTATTCTTATTTAAACTTTGTATCTTCCCCAGCACCTCAGTACAGTGTTCTGCTCATTGTCAGTACTTTTAATATATTTGTTGGCTTGCCTTGAACCAGACTAGGGCAGATAGTTGGCAGTGGGATCCACAGTCTAGAGGCACTGTCTAGAGGGCACTATGGCCTTGGCTGGAGCAGAGGGTTAGGAGATGTACAGAATGAGTTGGTACCTGGAATAAGTCAGTTAGGAAGCATTTATGAAGCACTTATCAGGTAAGTGCTAAATACCAGGGGTATGAAGAAAAGCAAAAACAAGGTCTCTGTCTTCAAACAGCTTACACTCTAATGGAGGGGACATGTTAAAAAGCTGTATATACAAGATATACACAGTGAAAGTGGAAAGTAATCTCAGAGGGAAGGCATTGTCATTAGTAGGGGAACTGGAAGGTCCTCTTGCAAAAAGTAGGATCTGAGCTGAGTCTGGAAGCCAGGAAACCAGGAGGCAGAAGTGAGGAGGGAGAGCATTCCAAGCATGGGAGGACAGGCAGTGATAAGACTCAGAGTCAGAGATGGAACACAAGAAAGCCAGTGTTACCTGATCATAGAGTGGGAGAAAAGTAGGGTAAATTTTGAAGAGCATATATTGCTGCTCCTGGGCTGGTTCTGGAGAAATGGGTAAGAGAAGGGTTACAGGTACTAGCAGTAGTTATATCCAAAGAAAGAGTCTGCAAAGTCTTGAAGAACCTGGGACAGTAAATTACCACTTTTCCTTGAGTCATGAATTATTAACTTGGGAAGACTTGTATGAAATGATGCAGAGTAAAATAAGCAGAACCAGGAGAAAACATAATTTATATGATGACTATTATAATGCAAAGGAAAACAAGTTTCGAAAGACTCCAGAACTCTCATCTATGACCATAGTAATTATTTCCTATTTATCCTGTATATAGCTTGCTTTGTATATATTTGTTTGCATGTTGTCTTCCTCATTAGATTCTAAGCTCCTTGAGGGTAGAGACTGTCTTTTGCCTCTTTTTGTATCCCCAATTCTTAGCACAGTATTGCACATAGTAGGTACTTTATAAATGTTGATTGATTGATTGATTGATTGATTGATTACCTTTCAACAGAAAGTTGGTCATCCATAAGTGTGTAGTGAGACATCCATTTTCAGACTTGGCCAATGTGTTGATCAATTTTGCTCAATTGTTCTTCTTTCTCAGAAGGAAGGGTTCTGCAGTAGGGGGAAGTAGCAGTGATTCAGAAAGAAAAGATCACCAATAAAAGAAAAGGAAAGGCAAAAAACTTCTAGTCATTCATTCAATTTTACATTAGTCTTTGATGGATCTATGATTTCAACAGCGTGACCTATTCCCTCTAATGATCGAGATTGCATCCCATCCATGCCTGTCCATCATGTACATCTCTTATTCGTGACCTGTAAATCTGCCATAGGAGGTCCAACTAATTTACTGGACTACTTCCTCTAGAGCTCTTGACATTACAGTGTTCATATGTTATCTCTTGCTCTCATTATATGACCAATACATTTCTTCCAGTACCATCCTTCATTTGTAATGTGTTATCCCCCTGTGCCTGCTTTTCCTATGTCCTTTGGGTGACCCCATGACTCAGTTTTTTGGAGACCAAGGTATTCCAGCCATACAAAACACCAGAATAATATTAATATAAAAAAGGTGGACCTTTGTTCCAGGGAGAAGTTTTAAATCATTAAAAGAACAGTACCATTTCCCCCAAAGCATTCTAGATTGTGCTCCTACTCCCATTCAATTTAGGGCCCAGCTCATTATCCATTTGCAGCATCTGTCAAAGATATTACATGTACTTATGGACAAATTCTATGGGTTACTTATCCATCTTCAGCTTATAGTCTGTACAATAAGTACTATTTCTATCCACCTATTTTTTCTTATGTTGATAGTTTATGGTTAGGAAGCTCTACAGTGTTCTAGGACTTTATTCAATCAGCATAATGTTTACCACAAACAGGAGATTAGGAGGATCTTACCATCTATAGGAAATCCCTCTTAGATTTGGACACCATGGTAGATGTTCTACAAGATGGTGACAAACACCTTTGATGAACATACATCTCTGTTTTATGCCTTTTTTCATATTAATAATCAAAACATCACCAAAGTCATCTCTGTCCAAGAAATCTTCTATGATTTTTATATATGTATGAGAGATACCTTGATGGAAAAAAAGCTTTAAGATAGTATTTTCTTCTGCTGAATCAAATGCTTTCTTATGGTCAACAGGCAATGAGCAAAGTAGTGTCTTATATCCTTTATACCTTTTCATCAATTGTATGATTGTAAAAATGTAGTCTGCCATAAAATATCATTTATGAAAGTCTTCTTGGGGCAGCTAGGTGGCGCAGTGGATACAGCACCGACCGTGAAGTCAGGAGGACCTGAGTTCAAATCCGGCCTCAGACCAAGCACTTGACACTTACTAGCTGTGTGACCCTGGGCAAGTCACTTAACCCCAATTTCTAAAAAAAAAAAGTCTCCTTATTCCTATCTCAAATCTCCGTCAAGGAATGTCCTTGATGCCTGTATAAATTGTCCCTATAAAGATTTTGGAGAGATAGGAAAATGCATGTGGGTCAGGAATTAAGATTTCTTACAGTTCTAGATCTATTATGCTATAAGCCTATGATATTTTCTTGATCACTTTTTTGGATAGTAATAAGCCAGTTCAGCTCCATTATCCACAGAGAAAAAATAATGGAATGAAGGACTATTATTCAGACTATGATATAAGATTAAATGGACAACTAATAAAACTGGCCTGTCAGTTCATGTATCTTGGTCACTATTGCAAATGGATAATGGCCCAAAATTGAATAGAAAGAAAAAAGTAAACTGGATTATATTTAGAGACTAGTACAGTATGATAGTAGCTACAAATTAATCTCTTAAAATAAAGGCCCATCTTATTACTATCAATATTCTTCCAGCAACATTATATGGGTACAAAGCATAGATTACCACCCCACCATCTCTGAAGAATTAAAGTGTAGATCCCCCCCCCTCCAAAAATGGCAAAATGTATGTTGAGCATGAGAAGGTCCTTGAATTTTACAAGAGAAGTGATATGAAAGACATTAAAAGAGAAATATGCAAGTAGAATCATCCTTCCTGTTCTTATTTGTATATGTAAACATATGTATTTTGTTGCTGATTGTTAATAAAATGAATTACTTTTAAAAAAAAATGAGATGAACCAGCAGTGACCACTCAAAGCCAGGATGGCTTCATTAAGAACAGATCAATCTAGGGGGCTGAGCCAAGATGGCTGAGTGAAAGCAGTGACTTGCTTGAGCTTTCCCCCAAACCCCTCCAAATACCTATAAGAAATGGCTCTAAACAAATTCTAAAGCAACAGAACCCACAAAATGACACAGTGAAGCAAATTTCCAGCCCAAGACAACCTGGGTGGTTCATCAGAAAGGTACATCTCGCTGGGCTGGGAGAGGAGCACAGTGTGGCATGGGTGTGCAGGCCACAGCGAACTTGGAGTAGGCCTCAGAGGAATGAATCTCGGGCAGCTATGGCAGCTTCCAGACCTCTCAACCCACAAACACCAAAGACAACTTAGATGGTCAGTGGCAAAAGTCTGTTTCTGTGGTGCTGAGAGAGGAGCTAGCTCAGAACCAGCTCCAGAGCACAGAGCACGGGCGCCGGGGCGGTGTCTGCGTCCTGAGCTTCTGGCCCACAGACTGAGGGGGAATCCAGTGGCTGATCAGAGGGGGATTTCAGGGATCTACTTGCCAGTGCTGAGGCAGGAATCTCTTGCTTTGCCTGTGCTTGGGTCTGGGTCACAGTTCTGGGCGGCAGTCCTGGGGCAAGGAGGAGTGCTGGTGGTAGAGCTTGTAGTGGCTGTACAGAGAAAACCCTCCTCACAGTTCCAGGACAGAAAGGAGTGTTTGTGGTCACTAATACAGCGGAGCACAGGCCAGGAAAGGAGTAAACACCTCACCCCTTATCATACCACCTTGGAAGAACTGAAAATTTACAGGTCCCTACAAGTATCTCTGAAAACAGCTGTACAAACCCCCAAAGTCTGGGACAGTACATTCTCCACATTGGAAGCAGACTCTTACCTTAACAAAGAGTTTAAAACTCAAGTAGTTGGCTGGGATCAGGAGCAAACCTCGAAAAAAGAGTCAGACTATATTATCTTACTTTGGTGACAAAGAAGATCAAAACATACAACCGCAAGAAGACAACAAAGTCAAAGTTCCTACATCCAAAGCCTCCAAGAAAAATATGAATCAGTCCCAGGCCTTGGAAGAGCTCTAAAGGGATTTTGAGAAGAACTGATAAATCTAGACTGACCTTTTTTTTATTTTTTGGATCAGGTAACTTGACTAGTAGTAGGTCAGGGCAAGTCACTCTCATGCTATTCTTGTGAATAAGACAGAGAAGAATGGGCTAGCTAAATGATATTATAGTTAAGTGCACTCAGGATGAGTTGAGTGATCCAACCCAAAGAGTAGTTAAAAAGGGTACATGTAAATTCAAGTCCAGTATCCTAGGGCTCTGATTTGTCCTTGTCCCTGTGCTATTCAGTATTGTTATCAATGTCTTCAATGCAGCCTTGAAAGGCATGATTGTTAAATTTGCAACTGACACAATACTGAGAGGGATTAATAACACTTTGGATGACAAGATGTGTCACAAATCCAAGATCCAGAAAGATATGATAGGCTAGAATTATGGGCTAAATTGGATGAGATGTGATGTATAAAGACTTGGTTCAGTTCAACAAGAAAAGATAGTATAGTTCAGGAGGAATGCTGTCTATTACAAAGAGGTGGTAGATTTAGGGTACAAAATGAGACATATATATTTTTGTACATTTTGTACATTGAGGGAATTTGTTTTGCTTAACTGGGCATGTTTCTTACAAGGAATTAGTTTTGTTTTGTTTTTTTTCTTCTCTTTTTCAATGGGGTAGGGCAGGTAGGTGGTGCAGTGGATAGGACACTGGGCTTGAAACTGGGAATACTCATTTTCATAAATTCAAGTCTGGCCTCAAACACTTACTAGCTGTGTGACCCTGGGCAAGTCGTTTAACCCTGTTTATTGCAGTTCCTCATCTGTAAAATGAGCTGGAGGGGGAAATAGCTAACCACTCCAGTATCGTTGCCAAGAAAATCCCAAAATGAGGTCACAAGGAGTTGGTCATGACTGAAACGACCCAAAACCAACAGGGAATGGTTAGGAAAGAAAACAGATTTTTGTTCATTTTTTTAATAGAGAAGGGATACCACAGATGTGAAATGTTGCATGCACTTTCAGATGAAGTTATAGTATTATTAGTTTTACTTAACTGTTTTGCTTTGTTATAAGAGACCTCTCATGAACTAAAAATAATCTATAAATTTATGTAATGTAAAAACAAAATATGTCAATAAAACTTTGAAAAAAAGAATGATGGCTTTTAGAGTTAGATGAAGTGTGTTTGAATCCTAACTCAGATATTTGCCATTTGTATGATCTTGGACAAGTCTCTTAACCTCTCTGAAAATAAGGTTATATTTAATGACCTGTATGATCGCTTTTACCTTCAAATCTATGATTCTTTGACATGTGTAAAGTGTCTACTATATGCAAAGTACATACAAAGACAAAAACACCAAAGTCCCTACCTTCAAAGAGTTTACATCTTTTTAGGATAAGTGCAAAAATCTATATTTGGGTTAAAAAAAAGTCAACTTCATATATAGATGATGAGGGACTCTAAGTTGGACACTATTTCCAATGGAAAGATATGTAGGTTGTAGTGGACCATAAACTCATTATGAGTCAATAGTATAACATGGCAGCCAAAAAGTTATTCTGTATTAATCACCCCATGATGTCATTGGTCCTCTTTGAAAACAAAGGATGAATAACAACAGTGCTACTCTCTTTAGTCACAAACTGAACATTTTGAGGATATAGGTAAGCTGGGGAACTCCAGAACAAGGTGATAAAGATGATGTGAGAACTAGAGACCGTACTGTGCTATGATGGGAGATGAATTAAAGAAACTGAAGAGAAAAAAGAAGAATAAGGAAAAACAGAGTAGCAACTTTGAAGATTTAGTCTTGATATAAGGGGAAAAGTTCCTCGCAATTAGAACTGTCTAAAAATGGAATGCAGTCCCCTCCACCCACTGCCCAAGCAGACACTGGAAGGCCATTTTGTAACGACTATAGAAGGGATTTTTGTTCCTCTCTACGGTTTCTTCCAACTCCAATTATGTGATGAGTAAGTTATAGGAGCCACTGAAGGCATATATTAGGGCAGGTACTTAAACAAGATAGGGCCTTAGGCAAATGTCTTCCAATTGGTTCACGTTTACATCTTCCACATTCCAAACATGTGTGTGCTTCATTTCCTTGCATACAACCTGGGAAGGAACCTAAACACATATAGCTCCTCCCTATAGACACAATTTCCTTATTGATACTCCCTATTCTCACAGCCTCTGGTGTTGGCAACTACAGGCGCTCCTAGTTATAACCCTGAGACCAGCCCCATGAGACTTGGAGTGTTCTGCTGGCAGATAGTGAGAACCACGCAAGAACAAGAGCGAAAAAAAGGAAGGGAAACAAGAAGATGCCCACTGTCACAACACCAGCTATTGAACTGGTGGCTGACTTTTTATTTCTGGCTTGAGATTCCGCACCTGACCAGCGTGTCAGGCTAGATGAAATGGATAGTGGGACAGAAAGGATGAGAAATTCTGGGACATGTTCCACTTTAGGAGGTACTCTGTGGCCCCTTGGTAATCCTGCCTACACTGTCCTAGTTTGCCACTATGAAGTGAGAAGCTGTGGTGCCCAGGAAAGGGCACTGATCTTGAGGTCAGAAGATCTGGAGCTTTACCACTTAATAGCCATGTGGATACTAGGCAAGTCAGTTAAACATCATGAGCTTTAGTCTCCATATCTGCAAAATGGGGCTAATAATGTTGGCACTATTTTCCTCTCAGTCTTATGAAGACAACATTTTATAAGCCATAAATGTCTATAGAAATAGAGGTATTACTTTAGGGGAAGGGAGTCTTATATTTTAGCAGGCAGTCTTTCTGCCAAAAAGAACCCATGGGGTGAGTTACTTGGAGATTGGCCAACTAGCTAAACATCTCACCAACTTCTTTCAAATAAGTATCTCCATTTCCACCATTTGCATCAACTTCATTTTCTGTCAGATGTTCTGCTTGGCTTCCATTCCAAGGAGCAGCACATCCTGCTCCCTACCCGCCTAGGATAACCTGATCACCAGAAATCTCATCATCATGAAGACTCAGATTTTCATATTCCACACTTTCTCAACTCTCCCTCAGTTACCTCTTCCTTCTGATTGGAGTGTGGATGGTAGACCACTAAACTGTTTCCAAAGTCTCTCAACCTTCTTGGTAACTCCATTTTCCATCAGCTGCTCTGCTTGGTTTCCACTCAGGGCACAAGATGCTCAGCACTGGGTACCTACTGGTTTCGAGCACTCCCTCCTTTAGCTTCCTTTTGTGTGCTGTCTTCTCCCACTAAATTGTAAGTAAGCTCCTTGAGGGCAGGAACTGTCTTTATTATTATTTGTAGCTTCATCACTTAGCACAGTACCTGGCATTTACTGGGCACTTAATAAATAAACAAATATTTATTGAATTGAATTGAATCCCAAAATACTTTACAGACACTGCTTCACCATGGCAACTTTCCTCTTCTGCAAAGAGGAGATATCCACATCTGGTCTCCCTACCTCATCCTAAGGGAAAACGTGAGGCAGTGTTCAATCAGCAAAGGAATAAGTAAGCATTCAAACCTATAATAGAGTCTCCTAGTTGGAATGAATGAATGAATTTAAAAAAAACCCACTAAACTCTTACTACGTGCAAAGGGCTGTGCTAAAAAGCTGAGGTTAAACCTAGAAAAGTAAGATGGTAGCTGAGAGTGGCAGTGAACACATGTAATTTCTACTCCTGGGGAGTCTAAGACTACAGTAGATGGCTTGAGTTTGGGAGTTCTGAGCTGCAGTGGGCTAATCCTATTGAGTGTCCTCACTAAATCTGGCACCAATATAGTGAACCCAGGAATCTGAGGGTCCACTAGGCTGCCCAAAGAGAGGTGGCCAAGGTTTCAATTGAAACAGGTCAAAGGTCCCAGTAGTGGGAGCCAGCTGTGAATGGCCACTGTACTTCCAGCCTGTCAGAGATAGGAAGATGAGAAAGAAAGAAAGAAAGAAAGAAAGAAAGAAAGAAAGAAAGAAAGAAAGAAAGAAAGAAAGAAAGAAAGAAAGAAAGAAAGAAAGAAGAAAGAAGAAAAGAAAGAAAGAAAAAGACAGGAAGATAGAGAAAGGAAGGAAGGAAGAAAGAAAAAGAAAGAGAAAGGAAGGAAGGAAGACAGGTAGGGAGGAAGGAAGGAGGAAAAAAAAGAAAAGTGAGACAATCCCTATGCTCAAGGAATTCACATTCTAATGGAAGGTGAGGGGGATTACACATTTAGGAGGTTTAACAGATGGAAAGGATCAGTGGTCTTTACTGTGCAGGGAAAAGACATGGACGTTAACCAGGGGTGTTAATGTCATTTCCATTGAGAAAACCATTTCTATTGATTAAAAAAAAATTCCACTTCTGACACAGAATCATTTGACAATGTCAAGGATTTTGGTGAGGAGAACTTTCTTTTCCAGGTCAAGGGCAGTGGCAGGTTGACCTCTGTTTTGCTACAAGGATTGTTGCCCTGGATGGTGGCTGCAGGACCAGCTGAAAGTAGGGCTGCCTGGGGGACTGCTGTTATTATCTGGGCTGTTCTGTGCAGGGTGATGTGCTGTTTCCACTCAGGTGTGAGGGGAGATGGTGGTGGAGGTGGTTTGCCTGGCCTAGCACATGGTACCTTGGTGCTTCAGTCACTTGGACTCACTTGCTCCAGCTGTGGCAGCTGAAAAGGGAGCCTCAAGAGGTCCAAATATAATTTGAACCCATGTATACTTTGCACAAAGTAGGTGCTTAATAAATGTTGGATCAGATTGAGCTTGTGACTAGCTGGAGATCACACAGATAGCAAGAAGTTCCAGGGTTCAAATCCAGCTCCTCTGACTCCCAATCCTGTATTCTTCCTATCCTAACCCACTACAGTGGATTCCCAATCTTGTCTTCTCCAACTCCTGCGTTCAGGCCGCAATTTCTCTCCAAACCCTACCCTTCCTTTCAATTCAATTCGTATGGGGTATAAAGGGAAACCATGGGAACTGGATTGAGTCGGGGTGGGGGTGGCTGGAGAAGAGGCTTCTCCCAATAGAAAACAGGATGGGGGAAGGAGGAGAAGGAGGAGGAGGGAGAGAAGGGGGCGGTGGAGGAGGGCTGCCACTCAGATCCAGTTTCTGGCCCCTCCTACCTCCTCAGGGTTGGGGGGGATGAGGTGCGCAGGGTCTGCTTTAAAGCGGTGCTGTTCTCTAAGTTGTACACAAACTACCTCTCTTCTGCACTGGGCTGGTTTTCGGACACGCTCTGCATCTTCCTGCTTATTCCTAACGTGCAGTGTGCATGGAGATCGAATGGGATCCCCAGCGGCCCGCTCTCCCACTCTGGCAGCCAGTGCGCTACCAGCCAGGGGGGTGGAGACGCTGGCTGCCTGTTTCCCCGCAATAGGGAGGCTTTGCTGTGAGATGGTTTTCTCCATGTTAGATTGGGCTCCTGGTAGCATAGTTTTATCCCCATCATCTGCCACTCCCCGAAGGATCGGGACGGGGGGGGGGGTGAGATAGGTGGACATTATGTTCAAGACCCTGCAAGGAGAAGAAGGAGAATCCCCGGACTTAAGGCTGGACAGGAGGTTGGAGGGGATCTAGTCCAAACACCAGCCCCACCAAGAAGAGACTGTGCCCTGCGCTTCGTTCGCACCTGGCTGCGCTGCCCTAAGAGGATACCAGCAGAGCAGCAGAGGGAGTTTAGGGGCAGACGTGCTGGGGACCACGTGAAAGACACAGGAGCCCGGCCAGGACACCCCGCAGCCCCCCTCCCGCCTCCGCCCTACCCGCTCTGGGCTGCTCCTGGCAGGGCCAGGGTTGGGCTGGGAGAGGGGGAGGGATGAAATGGAGGGGAGCTGCGAGCACGCGCGCTCCGTCACGTTGTTGCTGCTGCTTCTGCCAGCCCGGCCGGCTCCTACTTAAAAGCGGGCCTGGGACAGGGGAGGGAGCTTCTGCCATTCCAACTTCCCCTCCCCCTGCTTATTCCACCCTTGGGAGGTGGGGGGTGGGAGTTGGGGTTGGAAGCAGGCAGGGATGGCAAGCCAGGAAAACTCTCTTGCCACTAGTGGGAAGTCTGTTGTTTTTAGAATTTCTTTCTGTGCCTGTGTTGAGAGAAACGCCTGTTTTGAGCCTTAGAATGATTCTTTTTTAAACGAGTTTGAATCTTCCCGTATGTGTATCTTTTGGGGTCTCAGCTATAGGGAGAAAGGGCACTTGTCAGTCTTTCACTCTGTTGAGTGGATTAGCAATAGTTCACACTTCTGTTGTGTGCTAAGATTTACAAAGCAGTGTGTAGGCGGCTGCAGGAATTTGCAGCCCCCTGGGGTGCTATCCAGAGCCTGGCTATGGTCTGTTAGTCAGACCTCAGCAACAGGCCCCAGAAATGTTTTCTTTATACAGTAAGTAGTTTTGCCACCTGGGACCAGAACCCTCTTTTACCACTATCTTCAAAATGTCTTCTCTCCTGTCAGAGAAATACACTCCTTCACTTCAGATTCGAAGAATTGCAAGGCTCAGCTCACATACATACCACCCTTTTGCTGATCTCCACCCCCAGTTGCTAGTGTTCTTTCCTGCCAATTATTTTGTATTTATTTATCTACATACATGTATTTCCCCCCCCCCCCGAATACAAATTCTGTATGGGGGGGGTGTCTTTCTAAACAACCCTAGTTGGTAGCACAGTGCCTGGCACATAGTAGGTGCTTAAATACTTGTTCAAAGAAAAAAAGTATTTGTCCTCCTTGTCCCTACTTCTCCCTGTGCTCTAGAGCCTCTCACTTCCTACTTTTCCAGAGATCTTTACTATATCAGGTAAACTATCTTTCTGCTGGGGCCGCTAAGTGGCTTAGTAGATAGAACTTGGAGTCAGAAAGACCTGTCTTCCTGAGTTCAAATCTGGCCTCAGGTACTTACTAGATGTGTCAGCCTGGGTAAGTCGCTGCTTAACCTGTTTGCCTCAGTTTTCTCATTTGTAAAATGAGCTGGAGAAGGAAATGGCAAACTACTCCAGTATCTTTGCCAAGAAAACCCCAAATCGGGTTATGAAGAGTAGGACAGGACCGAGCATTTTTCCATCGACTTTAATCCTTCTATATCAATTGACCAATAAACATAAATTAAGCTCTTACTATGTGCCAGGCCCTCAATTTGAAGACAGATACAAAATCGAAACAATCCTTGCCCGCAAAGAACTTATATTCTCTACTGTAGAGCACAATTATTAAGTAAATACAAAATGATTGTGGGTAGGGAGAGGTAGAGTGACAGCAGAATCAATGAAGGCCTTTGGAGATGGTACTTGACCAGAACCTTAACGGGATTCAGGAAGCACTGGGAGAACATTTCAGACACTGGCACTAGCTTGTGCAGAGAATACAAGTCTAGCCATGGGCTGCAGGGCCAGGTGGACCCTGGAGAGGATGGAGGAAACTAAGGACAAAACAAATGGATAATAAAAGTGTTAGCCTCTGGTTCAGGGGTGCCTGAGTAAGGCACTGGGAACTCAACCCTGAACTCTCAAATCCCTTCACTTGCCCCGCTCTGGGACCCTTACCCCAAAATAGAACAGGGAGACCGAAGACGCTTGGGGTTTCAGTTTTTATTCCAGCCTCTCCCTTTTACTCTCAATGGCCAGAATTTAGGGATCAAAACCAATAGGGAAGAGATTCAGAGACTTAGCCCTTCCCATGGTGGAGCTCAGATGTCAAACTGTACTTATCCTAGTGTTTAGATTGTGACGATGAGAATCCCCAGGGAAGGTGACCCTTGAGTATTTCTGGAAAGGGAGTGGGGAGGTTGTGACCAGGGAATCCATAGAAGAAGCTCAAATTCTAGGGTTTTGATCACCAGGTCCAAGAGGACATGGGTAGGGCTCTCAAGCATGAGATAATGTCTTCATTTTCTCAAAGACCTGGAAAAGGGCTTTGAGTTGTGGTGGAATATTCTTAAATGGGGTAGTGACTAATAGGGGCTCTGGGTTGTGAGGAATGATCCCATAGCTGGATGGCTAGGGCATCTGGGGTATGGCAGCCAGGTCTCAGATACAGGGTTCCAGGTGAGTCCTAGGTGAGGTGTTGGCTGAGAGGGGCTGAGGGAAATACTGAGTTCTGTCTTGGACAAGTTGAGTTTGAGTGCCTACAGGGCATTCAGGTAGAAATGTCTGACAGGCAGGTAAGCTGTGAGGGCTAGACTGGGGAGTCTTTTCCATAGAGATCATAGTTAAACATATTATCGCTAGTGAGATCACCCAGAGTGAATACATGGATTTCTTTTGTCCTAAAGAAACATTTCTTTGACCCTTCTACTACCCCAGACCAACACCATCCCATCTCTCCTTTTCACTGCCAAATTTCTCCAAGAAGTAGGTGACCTCTAAGGTCCCTTTCATTGCTAGAATTCTGTTTCTATAAGCAGTTTTCATTTACTGCCTCCCCTTCTCACCACCTTCTCATTCTTTAATAAAGAAAGGATAGCGATTTAAGGTTTGCAAACATTATCTCATTTGAGTCCTCATAACAGTCCTTGCGGTAAGTGCAGACATGGAGGGTCAGTGACTTGTTCAAGGTTATACAAGTAAATGTCAGGGGTAGGAGTTGTACCCCACATCTTAACAACTCCAAGTGAGAGTACTCTTTCCTTTATCCCTACCTAGCCAGCCAGGTTGTACAGTATATAGTGCTGGGTCTGGAGTCAGAAAGACTCATCTTCCTGAATTGAAATCTGGCTTTAGATACTTATTAGTTGTGTGACCCTGGGCAAATCACTTAACCCTGTTTGCCTCAGTTTCCTCACCTGTAAAATGAGCTAGAAAAGGAAATGGCAAACCACTCCAGTATCTTTGCCAAGAAAACCCCAAATGGGGTTGCAGTTAAGTCGGATACAACTGAACAACACCACCTTGTCTCTTGAATTAGCACTGCTGTCAATGAATCTCTCTTCTCCTCCCTGTCCAACCACTTCCTTCCATAAATATAATAGTCTTCATTTCAGTTGATCTTTTTTCAGCATTGCTTCATCCATGATTCCCTCTTTAAAGTGTTTTCACTTTCTGGCTGTTTATTTGCAGTCTTCAGTGGTGTTTTCCTTCTCCAAAGTTCTATTCTTGGTCTTCTTCTTTTACCTTCCTATATTATCTCCCTGCAGACACATAATCCATGGCTTCAACCATTTCCTCTGTGCACATGAATCCAAAATCTGTTATCTCCAGCCTTGATTTCTCCCCTGAGGCCCAGCCCTGCATTTCCAACTGAACATTTATGTCTAACTGGATGTTCTGTTGACACCCCAAACAGCCATCTAAAACCACACTCATTTCCCACTCCAAAGCTGCAATCAGCTCTGACCTCCCAATTCTATTCATTGAAAAAGCATTCTCTCACTCAGACAAGCTAGAAATCTCAAAGAGATTTTGGATTCTTCTTTTCTTTTGAACCTCCCCTCTCCTCGCCCCATCCCCTAGCCATCTAGGCAGTTGCCAAGTACAAGCAGTTCTTTTAAAATCTCTCACACATCTTGTCCTTTTCCATTCCCACTACCACCAACTAAGATCAGAACCATGTCTAGACAATTGCAATAAACTCTTAACTGATCACCTTGTCACCAGACTATTTCCCACTCCATCCTACATACCTTATTCTGATTAACCTTTCTGAAGTACCACTGTGATTATATCACTTCCCTCCCCAGGAAAAAAAAAATTTTAGTGGGGGACTTCATGGCTGAGTGAGAGGTTGTACCTAAACCCAGCTCCCAGTCATTGTTTCAGAACAGTGAGAAATGTACCAACATTTAAAAACAACAGCAAAAATAAAAGGAGAAAAAATTTACTACTAAGTTAAGTATTTCAGGGAAGAAAAAAAACAGGAGAGAGCTGCTCTGTGGTTCCCACTCCTCTCTGAACACTCTCCAATCAAGACTCTGGGTGGTGGTAGCCATGGTTACAAGTACTTCTAGATGACTGCTGTGGCTATCATCAAGTGTGGAAGACTCCCACCACGGGTCTTCTTCACTAGTAGCAGCTGCCTTTGCTGAGAAGTTGAGATTTCAGAACTTTGGAGGAGAGGCTGGAAGCCAACTGCCAAATCTCTCCTCAGCAAACTAGGTTGGCAGCCGAGTTTGAGGCTCAGATGCCAAGTCTTGTTGATTCTACTTCCTCAGTGTCATTTACATCTAGTCCCTTTTCTCTGCTCACCCCAGATTCTTCTACTGCACTGCAGAAGGGAGTTCACAAGTTAAGCCCATGCAAGAAAACAAACAAAACAAATTAAAGGAAAAAAAATACCCAGAGCACAACTGCAGAAATGAGCAAGAAGAAAAAAATTCCTATTTCTTGTCATTTCAATTTCAAATCTTGTAATTACAATTTCATTGTAATGAAGAACTAGTATGGCATAAGACAGTGGTTCTCAAAGCATTATCAGAGATTCTTGGACTCCCTGAGATTCTCTTGGGGGATCTCTGCCATAAAAATACTAAGATGTATTCATTTCTAAAATAATAAATATTGATACATATAACCCACATAAACAAGAGCTCTTTGGAGTTCTTAATAATTTTTAATTAATTTAATAATTTTTTTAGAGTATAAAGGAGTCCTGAGGCCAAAAAAATGAGAATTGCTGGTTTAAGAATCCAGAGATAGAACCGCAGAAGAAGAGAATTCTATAACACCTACAACAAGAACTCTGAAAAGAGGATATAATGGCTAAAAGAAAGAACATTGAGGAAACAATTGGACACCTTAAACAATTTTCACGGTGTCCTGCTTCCTAGGGAATAAAGAACAGACTTCTTAACTGAACGAAGTCCTTCTTCAAGCCTCCCTTTCTGATAATACTTTGTAGACCTTAGTGTGCTGCATAAATCCTAGCTAGCTATTGTTATTGTGTCTTACTGCCTAGCACTGAGCCTTTGTTCTAGCCATTCTGAGTCTACCTACTGTTTCTAGATGTACCTCTGTTTTTCCACTTCCAAGTCCTCAATCATGTCATTTCCTTTTCTTGGAATGCCTTACTTTCTGCTCTTATCTGTGTCTCTACTCTAGCTTCATTTATTGAAATCTTATCCTTTAAGGCCCAGTTCAGGTACCTGTTCCATGATATTTTTCCTGCTCACCTCATCCTGAAATGATCTATTTTCTGTGTTTATATGTAAGATCAGCAACACCCAAGTATTGAGTACCCACTACGTGCTGGGTACCTATCCACCGGTCTAAAGAGATAAAAAGGCCTAACATACCTCAGTCATTCATATCTACATAATACTTCACAAAGTATCTTCCATACAGCAGCCCTTTCAGGTAGGTAATATATTATCCCCATTTTAAAGATGAGGAAATTGAACCAATCAATCAGCATTAAAAGGCATTTATTAAGTGCCTCCTTTATGCCAGGCACTGCGCTAAGTGAAGGGGATACAAAAAGAGGAAAAAGACAGTCTCTCCCCTCAAGGAGCTTACAATCTGATGAGGGAGACAACATACAAATATGTATATAGCAGGATATATACAGGATAAATTGGAAATAATTAAAAGAGGGAAGGCATTGGAATGGTTGTTGTTGCTGTTGTTGTAGATGATGATCCTTCATTAGCCTTACTCTCTCCTCCAGTCATGGGAAGTCCAGTAGTAAGGCAAAGGTCAAGATAAAGTCAAGGCAATGGCTCAGGACTGAGTGGAATTAAAAGGGGTTGGGGAAAGCTTCCTGTAGAAGATGGGATTTTAGCTGAGCCTTAAAGGAAGCCAGGGAGGTCAGCAGTCAGAGTGGAGGAAGGAGAGCCTTCCAGGCATGGGGAACAGCCAGAGAAAATGTCTGAGGCTAGGAGATGGAGTGTCTTGTTCATAGAACAGTTAGGAGTCCAGTGTCACTGGATGGAAGAGCATGAGTTGTCGAGGAAGTTGTAAGAAGACTGGAAAAGTAGGAAGGGCTTTGAATACCAAACAAAGGATTTTGTATTTGATCTTGGAGGACATTGAAGTTTTTTGAGTGGGAGGGGGGGAATGACATGATCAGACCTGTGTTTTAGGAAAATCATTTCATGGCTGAATGGAAGAGATTCTGGATTGGGAAGAGACTTGAGGCAGGCAGACCCACCATCAGTGGGTGCAGTAATCCATGTGTGAGGGAATGAGGTGATGCTGCCACCACAGTGGTAGCAGTATCAGAGGAGAGAAGGAGGTCTACAGGAAAGATATTGCACAGGTGAAATCAATAGGCTTTGGCAACTGTTTGGATGGGGGTGGGGTGGGGTATGAGAGATAGTGAAGAATCCAGAATGACTCCTAGGTTTGGAGCCTGAAGGATTGGGAAGATAACTCTATATGGTAATAGGGAATATAAAATGGTGGCAGGGAGGGTTTAGGGGGAAAGATAATGAGTTCTGTTTTGGACATATTGAGTTTAAGTTGTCTACTGGAATCCAGTTTGAGATATCTGAAAGACAGCTGGAGATGCAAAACTGGTGATCATCAGAGAGTTTGGGGCAGGATAGGTAGACTTGAGAATCATCAGCATAGAAATAGTTATTAAATCCTTGGGAGTTGATGAGATTACCAAGTGAAGTGGTATAGAGGGAGAAGAGAAGAGGGCCCAAAACAACCCTGAGGAACAACTCAGGACACCCCAAGAAAGTGATCTGGAGAAGGATCCAGCAAAGGAGAGTGAGGAAGAATGGTCATATAGGTAGAAGGAAAACCAGGAGAGATTGGTGTCCTGAAAACTTAGAGGGAAGAGAGTATCAGGGAGGGAAGAATGATCAACAGGCTTAAAGGCTGCAGAGAAGTTAAGGAAAATGAAGACTGAGAATCCAGGTCACTGGATTTGGCAACCAAGAGATCATTAGTAACATTAGATAGAGCAGTTTTGATAGAATGATCAGGTTGGAAGCCCAATTGTAAGACAAGACTGAGAGGGGAGAAAGTGGAGGCACCTGTGGTAGAACCTTCAGAAAGTTTGGAGATACAGAGCCAAATCTCTGACTGGGTGTCCCACATCATTTCAAATTCGGTGTCCAAAATGGAACTTTTCAAGCCTATTATTTCTGTCAGTTGCACCCCTGTTTACCCATTTAAAAATCTTATGTCACCTCTTTCCTTTTCACTTCTTAAAGCTGTAGAACCTAGGTTAACTACTTCCATTTTATTTTATGGCAGTTGGGGTTAAGTGACTTGCCCAGGGTCACACAGCTAGTAAGTGCCAAGTGTTTGGTCTGAGCCAAATTTGAACTCAAGTCCTCCTTACTTCAGGGCTGGTACTCTATCCACTGCACCACCTAGCTGCCCCAACTACTTCCATTTTAAAACAGGCCTTTTCCTGTGGCTTGAAAAGTGAAGCATGTGTACCACAGTACTCTTGCTTTCTCTTTTTCCTTCAATATGTTGTCCAGCTGTTAAAGCCAGCAAAATCTAAGTGACCCTTAGGTAATACTGAACTCCTGCACCCTTGTTTCAGTCTATGTTTTGTGACAGGACGCCTAAATCCAGACATGAGGGGCACGAGGTGTATTTACTCCTCCTCCTACTCCAGGATATGTGAGGTGGGATGTTGGGAGAGAGGGGAGGAGAAGGGAGGATGAGAGAAAGAATATCCAGTGCTGGAGAGGAGAGTTAAGGATATAGTGTCATCCAGAGGTAACCAGATTTCGGTAAATGTAAGAAGATGGAAAAAGTGTGAGAGGGAAGAAGAAAGGAGATGTGTGGAAAAAATGTCTAGGACAAAGGGAAGTTTGTGAACAACAGCATAAGATTCCAGAGGGCTCAAGGGAGGGAAGGAGAGAGCAGTATAGGGATAGGGCTGAGAAAGTTGGCTAGGAGAGATCCAAGTGTGGGAGCCAAGGTTTTTAGTCTTTGAATGACAGTAATTAGGGGAGGAGGGGGAAGGAGTTTGCATATGACAAGGAACTGAGTAGACTAGAGCTCCTCCCCTCAGTTCTGTATTGATGGGTTTGTTTTCCCTCAAAGAACAGAAAAGAAAGGGGTTGAATCATCAGGGAGATCAGATTGTGGTTCTGGGTTTTTAAATACCTAGTGGTCAGGTCCCCCTTGGTCTAACCCAGGAATGGGGAACCTGTGGCCCTAGAGGGCCACATGTGGCCTTGAGGCTGCAGGCAGGTTCCCCACCCCTGGTCTCACCTCTAACCAAACTCACATTAAGGGCCTGATTTTTTTTTTCCATTTCATATCAAGATGATGGGTGATGATTCAGTCAAATGATAATCTGAATGTGAAGTGTGTTCGTGGTTCCTACTGGGCCTGGTATCTTTGGTTCCAATTTGGTGGAAGTTTCTGGTATCAATGGGCCTTGTGTCTGGGCACTCAAGTCAAAAAGGACTGAGGCACTATAGGATGAAATAGTGCCTCTCTACACTTGGTAGGTGCTTCCCGAGTAATGGGGCTTCCAAAATCCTGGAAAAGGCAAGGTTAGAGTTCCATCTTCCCAGATCCAGTGAAAGAAAAGGTTGAAGCAGGAATAAGTAGGGGACTTAGGTGTTATCAGTAGCTGCAACTGCCACTGCTTACAGAAGGGTGAAGCATTGTTGTTTACATGTCAGTAAAGAATTTCATGGGAGGGGATGGTTGGTTAGATCTTTAAACATGACAGGCTACTACCATCAGCATAGAATCAGCTAGATGGTGAAGAGGATAGACTGATGTGCCTGTAGTCAGGAAGATTCGAGTTCAAATTCTGTACCAGAATACTTGTTATCAGCCGTCTAAGCCCCGGCAAGTCATTTAGACTGTCAGCCTCTCCTTCTCTGTAAAATGGGAGGATGATAATAATGATAGGATCTGCCTCACAGAGTTGTGGTGATCAGTGAGGAAATATGTGTAAAATATTTTGAATATTTGAAAACCTTAAAGTGCTTAAATAGACATTTTGTGGAAATGGAGGAAGGACTCTATTAATTATTTCCTATTTATCCTGTATATAACTTGCTTTGTATAGAATTGTTTGCATGTTCTCTCCCCCATTAGATTGTGAGCTCCTTTTGTATCCCTAGCATTTAACACAGTGTCTGGCCATTTGTTCAGTCATTTTTCAGTCATATCTGACTCTTTGTGGCCTCATTTTGGGATTTTCTTGGCAAAGATACTGGAGTGGTTTGCCATTTCCTTCTCCAGCCCATTTTATAGAGGAGGAACTTGAGGCAAACAGGGTTAAGCGATTTGCCCAGGGTCACAGCTAGTAAGTGTCTGAGGCCAGATTTAAACTCAGGACTTCCTGACTCCAGCCTCCAGCTCTATCCGCTATGGCACCCAGCTGCCCACCTGGCCCATGGTATATGCTTAATAAATATTGATTGATTGATAAGACAAATTAAATGTAATTTCCATGAGGGAGTGGGAGGAGTGTTCCTGGCAGGAGTGTTGGCTCTTCATAATTCAGGACACATTCTTTAAGTTTAATCTGCTTTATCAGCATTTTCTCCATCAATTTCTCAAGTCTAGATAATCAGCAAAACAACCAATTGAGCCCTTATTTGTAGCATTTGCTGATGGTAGTGCAGTAGATAGAGCTCAAGGCCAGGAGTCAGAAAGACTCATCTTCCTGAGTTCAAATCTAACCTCAGATGCTTACTAGCTGTGTGACCCTGGGCAAGTCACTTAACCCTGTTTGCCTGAGTTTCCTCATCTGTAAAATGAGATGGAGAAGGAAATGGCAAATCACTCTAGTATCCTTGTCAAGAAAACTCCCAAGGGGGGCACAAAGAGTCAGACACAACTGGAAACAACTCAACAACAACAAAGGTGTAAATACTCACATGGAAAACTTAATCAGTTGGTTCTCACTGGTTCCAGGTCAAGCTGGATCCAGCATTCTGCTGGTGCTGAGCAAGGAGGGCTCCAAACCCTCACTGGTCCATTGATGGTGGCATTCCTTCTGTTCTCTGGCTTCCTGCTGGGAGAAGAAGGCATCAGCTAGGGGGCCACATTCCTTTGCCGTGAGCTGAACCAATCAGAGACCAAGGCCATCCCTCTCAGGGCTTCTCCACTCTTTTTGACTTCAGAAGCACAGCTAATTACATAAATAGTACTCTTTCCATTGTAGTCCAACATACCCAGTTGGTTCTGGCATATAAAACTTTACTACCAGCGTGTGAGAGAAATGGAGAGGGTGAGAAAAAATACACACATTTGGGGAATCTTACAAGTGTAAATACACATTACCATGTTTGCTCGGCTCCAGCTTAAAGCATTAAATAATTCCTTCCAGGTGCTCCAGGTCTCTGCTCTCCCTTAGTCTCCAGTCCCTTCATTTATCAAGCCTCTGACCTTGGAGATTAAAATTCTTCTGGCTGATCTGCATTCCTTCTATCCCCCCAGCCCCAGGCCCAACTATTGCCATTTTCATTACTATAGGAGCAGCGTCTTCTTTCTGAGGCATAGCAGGGACACTGCTTTGGGGGGGGAGGCGCTTTTGGCCAAGACTATTGTCTACACAGTCAACCTCCAACTCATATGCTTCCCCTCATGTCTACAACCACCACCACCTTTTTTGGGTTCCTTATTGTATGGGTTCCTATATTATTAAAAAAATAAATGTCCAAATTTTTAAAAAATGTGGTTAGATAGAAAACCATAAGCTCCAAATTATTTAAAATTTATTTCATAAGGTGTTTTAAACTCATGAATAATCATGCCTTTTGATCCAATTAGCTCGATTGTTGAGAATCTATTGTGAAGGTGTTATAAAAACAACAACAATGAGCTGGTTGTTAAAAGATTTCCATATTAGGTTTATATGTAATTGAAACAAACAAACTGACCAACCTGCACAGCCTAAATGTCCAACAAGAAAAGAATGCTTAAATAAATTGTGCTAAGCTAATGGAGTAGAATGTGTCAATGCAATTAAGAATGACACATATGAGGTATACAAAGAATCTGGGAAAGATCTTCATGCAAAGTGAAAACAACAGCAAAATTACAACAATTGAGTCCGTACTAATTGTGATCATGTAAGAGGAATAAGGAATAGGCACGACTGGACAAAGAATCTTGATGAGGTCTTAGACAGAAGGAGTGAAAAATTATGATGCTTTTATGCATTGAAATTAATTTGTATGTAAATAGTTGCTAAATAAGTTTAGTTGGTTGTGTTTGAGGTTAATGTCAAACTTTTAATAAACATTTTTAAATGTATGTAATTTTAATAACAAAAATATCCTATTTGTTTCCTTGTCCCATTCTGATCCCTTTGTATTCTCTGTATTTTTTCTTTCACATTTTATGATGACTTGGAGTCAGGAAAATGAATTCTGATCCCCTTAATTCTAGTACTTTCCTTTTATTGATTACTTCCAATTTATCCTGTATATAATTTGTTTGCATCAGACTGTGAGCTCTTTGAGAGCAGAGACTGTTTTGTTTTGTTTTGTCTTGTTTTTGGCCTTTCTTTGTATCACTAGCACCTTAGCCCAGTGCCAGAAAAAAAGTAGGAGCTTAATAAAGGTTTATTGACTGGCTGAACAAAAAAATGAAGAGTGAGTGAAGGTGACTCAATAATAAATCATTTATTATCTGCCCCAGCACAGGCAAAGTGCTAGAGATAGAAATACAAAAGCAAAGACCAGTCCCTGCCCTTGAGGTACTTATATTCTAACTAATGAGGTTGACATCCAAAGAAGTGTTTTGTTTGGATAAAGTACAGGGATTGTGGGTAGAACCTTAGGTGAGTAGAATGATGCACCTTTTTGTATAGAAATAGCAGTATTGATTGAGTTTTGGAACTGGAAAGCTATGAGGTGAAGGATGGCAGCAGAGAGTACTGGAGGCAGCTGATGAGAAAATAGCTCGGGAGTAAAGGGAAACATGGATGAAGGAGGCTGGGTGTGGGGGGGAATTACCATTCAGGATGTCGGGGACTCATATATGTGGAACCATTGGTTACAGCAAATGGAGAAGTTTTGAATGCTGTAGATAAGTTCACTTACTTTGGTAGTGTATCTTCTTCGGGGATGTACGTGTTGATAATGAGGTTGACGCATGCATCGCCAAAACTAGTCCAGTGTTTGGGAGGCTCAGAAGGAAAGTGTAGGAGAGAAGAGGTAGTAGACTGACTACCAAACTGAAGGTCTCCAGAGCGTTTGTGCTAACCTCATTGTTGTATGCCTATGAAACCTGGACAGTATACCAGCGCTATGCCAGGAAACTGAATAGCTTCCTTTTGAGGTCTTAGGAAGATTCTGAAGATCACCTGGCAGATAAGGTACCAGACACCAAGGTCCCTTCTCAAACTAAACTGCCAAGCATTCAAACTCTGTTTCAGAGAGCTCAACTCTGATGGGCTGGCCACATTGTTCCAATGCAAAAGGTATGCTTGCCAAAAAGACTGTTTTAGGTGGCGCAGTGGATAAAGCACTGGCCCTGGATTCAGGAGTACCTGAGTTCAAATCGGGCCTCAGACACATAACACTTACTAGCTGTGTGATCCTGGGCAAGTCACTTAACCCCATTGCCTAAAACAAACAAACAAACAAAAAGACTATTTTATGGAGAACTCACACAGGGCAAGTGTTCACATGGTGGTCAGAAGAAGCGATACAAAGACACTCTCAAGGTCTCTCTTCAGAACTTTGGAATTGATTATGTGACATGGGAGACACTGGCACAGGACCGCTCAGCATGGCGTGCCCACATCAGAGAAGGACCTGTCCTGTATAAGCAGAATTGAAACAGCTCAAAGGAAATGGAGGATACACAAATTTAGAGAAACCACCCCAAAGGTTGACACGGACTATTTGTGCCTGACCTGGGGTAGAGCATTCCGAGCTTGTATTGGTCTGTTCAGCCTGAAACTTGACTTTACCATAGTGATGTCATTTTGGTCCTCTTGGAGACCAAAAAACAACCAACCATATGCCAGGTACTGTGCTAAGCACTTTACAATTATTATTTCATTTGATATGAGAACCTTGGAAGGTACATGCTATTATTAACCCCATTTTACAATAAGGAAACTGAGATCTTCTT
The DNA here is from genome assembly GCF_003287225.1 of Phascolarctos cinereus. Lineage (NCBI taxonomy): Eukaryota > Metazoa > Chordata > Mammalia > Diprotodontia > Phascolarctidae > Phascolarctos > Phascolarctos cinereus. The sequence goes on along the minus strand of NW_027555625.1, from coordinate 145,317,889 downwards.
GATTCCATGCCAGGTATTCTATGCACTGCATCTCCTAGCTAAGCAGGAAGTAAATTCTAGAGATAGATAGGTTATGTCTCTGATCCTGCTGAGAAGGCAACTAATTGAGAGAGAGCTGGGGAGTAAAGAGCCAGGCTTTGGAAAGAGAATACCTGGCTTTGAATTCTAGCTCCAATACTTACTCGCTGTGTGACTCTTGGCTAATTGCTTAACCACTCTAAGCCTCAGCTTCTTTATCTGTAAGGTGGTAATAATGACACTTGCACTCTCTACCCCCTTGCCTACCCCAGCTCATTCTGAGCTTTACCATGTCCAGCACTGTTCTTACAGGACATAGTGGATACTCCATCACAGGGAGTCTTCTAGTAAAGTCCTGATGATGACTTTTTGGGGATGTTACAGATGGAATTCTTGTGTAGGTACAGTTTGGTCTAAATGGCCTCTGAGGTCCCTTGCAGCTGTGCTGGGATTCTGGGACACCCGTCAGCCCTAAAGCTCTCTATAAATGCAAGCTGTGATTAGTACTAGTTCTATTTTGTACAGTAACCGCAAGTAAATTGTTCTGATTTTTTTTCCATCTTGTATCACATCATATATATTTTCCCATATTTTTAGAGTATTTAGAGTCTTTGTACTTGTCATTTCTTAATATTAATACACAGTGATATTCCACTAGAAGCAGCATGGTGTAAGTGGATAAAGTGTTGGACTTGGAGTCAGAAAGACCTTGGTTCAAATCCTCCTTCTGATATTTACTAGGTGTATGACTTTGGGCAAGTTACTGTACTTCTCTGAGTCTCAATTTCTCCATCTGCAAAAAGAGAGGTTTGGACCAGATGGTCTCTGAGGTCTCTTCCAGCTCTAAACCTATGAAGCTGTGTTGATATTCTGCAGTATATTCAGCCATTCCCCAATACGGCATAGATGAATGGTTTCTAGTTTTTCTTTATCACAAGTGAGGTTTCTTTAAATATTTTTCAAACATGTGAGCCTTCTTTTCCTTTTAATCACATCATTGGAGTATGGGCTCTCTTTTCTATCTACACTCTCCCCCTTGGAGAACTTATCAACTTCCATGGCTTTAATTATCATCTCTACTTACAGATTTATGTCCAGCCCCCAGTCTCTTTCCTGAGCTCCAATGGAACATCTCCAATTTCTTACTGTATATTTCAAACTAGATGTCCCATAGGCATCCCAACTCCACAGAGCTAAACTGAACTCATGTTTCGTACCAAACCATTTCCGTTGCAAACATCTCTATTTCTTTTAAGAGGACCACCACATCCTTACCAAATCTTTTTCTGTATCCACAATGTTTCTTGCATCTGTTCCCTTCTCACAGGATCACTCACCTGAACTATTTCTTTGTTTCTTTCTTTTTTTGCTAGGCAATGGGGTTAAGTGACTTGCCCAGGTCACACAGCTAGTAAGTGTCAAGTGTCTGAGGTTGGATTTGAAGTCTGGTCCTCATGACTCCAGGGCCAGTGCTCTACCCACTGTGCCACCTAGCTGCCCCTACCTGGACTATTTCTAAAGCCTCCCAATTTAGTTTCCATGCCTTAAGTCTCTTCCCTTTCTAATCCTCCTTCCGTACAAGTGCCAAAATGATTTTCCTAAAGTTCAGGGCTAACAGTATCACTCCCCTACTCAAGAGACTCCAATGAGTCTCTCTTGTTTCTAGGATCAAATGTAAGCTGCTCTGTTTAGTTTTTAAAGCCCTTTACAGCCTGACCCCAACCTACCATTCCAACCTTAGATATTACTTCTATTCTCTCTCTCTCACTCTCTCTGAGGCAATTGGGGTTAAGTGACTTGCCCATGGTCACACAGCTACTAAGTGTCTGAGGCTGGATTTGAACTTGATTCGAGGGCAGGTGCTCTATCGCCTGTGCTACCTAGCTGCTCCTCTCCGACTTTTTCTTTTTCTTTTTCTCTTTTTTCTTTTGGCTTTTTTCTGTTCTTCACACACAATGCTCCATCTCTCATCTCTATCCTTTTAAATGGATTGTGCCCTAACCCTAGAATGCGCCACACTTTACCTCTGCCTCAGAGTCTTTCTTTTTTTTCTTCAAAACTGCTCAAGCAGAAACCTTTCTTGCTCTTGTTAGCTATTAGTGACAGCTCCCCTCTCCAATTAATCTTGCATTTATTTTGCATGTTTCATATATACGTGTGCGTATGCATGTTGTCTCCTTTGTAGAATGCAAGCTCTTTAAAGGTAGGGCTGTTTCATTTTTGTTTTGGTGTCCTTACCACCCAACACAGTGCTTAGTGAACTGTGGGTGCTTAATAGCTTATTGATTGATTGGATAATAGGCATTCTTTATCTGCTTGGTTTTTCCTGTGTGGATAATTAGGCAAAAACTCTATATAAAATATGTAAAATATATCATATACATATATAATTACATTTATTTATATATGACACATATGCGATTACATATTGCCACGATAAAAATCTGTAATGGAGAGAAATTGAGACACAAAATTAAGTTCCAAGCATGATCAATTTATAAGTAGGACTGGCACTTGCCAGTAAAGTGAGATTCCAAGCCTTTCAATGGCTAAGGATACAGTTGACGATCAGAACAGCCTTTTATACAATTGGTTACATAAGATCCAGTGATACAAATGAAACTAAGACTGTGATTGGTCTGTAAGAAAGGCGAAAGGTAGGCTATGCTTTTTGCTTACTCATGCTGACTTGCAAGAGCCGGGTCTCTAGAATCTAGAAAACACAACAGTTGAACAATATCTTCTGGAAAGTCCCGTGCCAGACACAACTCAATACCAGAGAGATCCAGTGCTGGGAAAAACATCCCCCGACCAGGTTGAATCATCTTTCATCTATCTTCCTTATCTCCCTCATGAAACAGGATCAGTTTGTAGCCCTTAAAATTAGGGAAACTAAACTCTTACAAATTCTACTGCTGAGTTCTATACAAGTAAATCCAAATCAGGTCTATAGAAATTAATTGCAGTGACTAACTAAAACTCTTAAGTATTAATCAGCAATCTAAATCAATTATCTAACTGTAACAATACATATTATAATATATAATCAATTCTCTCCATATAATCAACTCAATGTATTTTGTCTGATGATTTCTTTTATTTTTTTCAATAGATAAGAATTTTCCTCACTCCAAAACTATTCCTTATAAATATATCATTCCCCTTTCATCTAATTTTTTATGATGTGATTTTTATTTGGGGGAGAGTGTCCTTGGTATCTGAGTATTCCTTATCTGAATCCCAAGAGTTACTAGGTTTCATTTTGCTTAGTACAAAACTATGATTTCAATGGTATAGGAAATTTCTGGTGAAGAAACTCCCTCTATCAATATAATTCAGCAATGGTTCTGTAACTTAGAGATCTGGAGACTTGTCTTAGGAACTTAGAGGTGAGTTGATTTGCCCAAAGTCATCCAGCCTGTATGTTTCAGGGGTAGGATCTGAATCCAGGTCTTTTGCAATTCCTCTCTGTCCTCCCAGTTGCTACTACCTTCCCTAATGAGGTTACCTTCTTCAACATTGTATATATCTTGTGTGTGTATGGGATATGTGTGTGTGTGTATATCTGTCTATCTATCTATCTATCTATCTATCTATCTATCTATCTATCTATCTATCTATATAGAGAGAGAGAGAAAGAGAGAGAGAGAGAGAGAGATACGTGTGTATGTATAATCTATCATATATATGAAACCAAAAAGTAGTCAAAAAAGCAAAAATATTCACTAATGAACTGATCACTATTAGAATTAGTCCCTACTCAAACAATGCCCCACCCACCCACCATTTAACTCCAGTTAATATCTCCTTCTACCAGTCTGTCACCAGTTGTTGTTTCAAAAAGGAGTGATTTGAATACCCAAGGACTTAGAGAGGCCCTTTAGAAAACTGATGCATCCCTTGAATAATTTTGGAATGATGACCTTTATGATCGTGTTATGAAAGTAAAAGAAAGAAATGAAGGATGATGTATCATGCAATTTATCTGAAAAACATACACTTTTGTTGAAAAAAAATTCAACAAAAAAAATCAACACTTGTTTCTTTGTTCTAAGAATGAACACATGATTGCAATTATAAAATAAATTTTGCTAAATATGAGATAAAATGAACTTATTTTCATTTTTGAAGATACAGTCCCAATCAGACCTTTACGATATTTAACACATTTGATTCCCACAATAACCCTTGGAGGTAAGTGCTATTATTATTATTATTATTATCATTACCATTTTACAAATGAAGGAACTGAAGAAGACAAAGGTTAAGTGACTTGCCCAGAGTCACACAGTTAGTAAGTGTTTTAGGCTGGACTGACTTCAGACCCAGTGCTCTATTCACTGTGTCACCTAACTGCCATCTGTGGTTACAGATGGGAAATAAAGTAGGTTACAGATTAAAGTTGCAAGGGACCTCTTCCTTTGGCCTCAATCTTCATCTGATTCCAGTTATCTAAAAAAAAAAATATGCTGTATGAATTCAGTCCCTATTCCTAGATGAATATAATAGAATATTACTGGTGCCATAAAAAGCCAGGAATATATAATTTAGAGAAATATGGAAAGAACACAAAAAAAACCCTGAAACTAAATGTTGTGTAATTGTAATTCTCGAGCTTGGCCCTGGAGAAGGGTTGAGAAAATGTAGCTCCTCTTTTCCACAAAGGGAAATAATGTGAAATAATGCATCTTATTACATATACTGTCAAGCTTGGTTGATAAGATGTTGATTTTGCTAAACTGCTTTCCTCCTCTCCACTGTTTTTTATTTTTTAATTCTTTATTACAAGGAATGGTTCTCTGGGTAGGGCAGAGAGAGGAATATATTCAGAAACGAAGGTGATGTAAAAACCAAAGTAAAGGTAAGTCTTTTTTTTTTAAAAGCCTGTTCAACTTCCTTGAGAAACGGATTTTGAAATTAAGTCCTATGATCCTTTAAAATTATTATAAATTTATTAGCCATTAGCAAAAATAAATAAATGGACTTGCAAGGTAGGGATAAGAACTTATATAAAACCCTTAGTATTTAACAAAATGGAACCCAATGGATTAATAAATAAATAGGGGATATGCTTTTGTTCTATATCCTTTTCCGGGTCTGGCTGAAGTTCTTCTACCTTTGTCTTTGTCCTCTTTCTTGTTTTATAGATCATCATAGTCAATGCGTATACTATTCTAGTTCTGTATCACTTTGTACAAATTGTTCCATATTTTTCTATATGCTTTTATCATTTTTGTTTGTAGCCCCATGGTATCCCATTACCTTTATATACCATAATTTATTCAGCTACCTTTCAATTGTTAGGCTTGCTTTGCTCTTATAAATAGAGGTGTTGTGAATATTTTTGTATGGTTATGTATTCTTCTTTCTTTTATATTTTCAGGGCAAAATCCTAGCAATGGGACCATCAGTTTGAAAGCTATGATCAGCTTTATGACTCATTGCATATTGCCATATTGCTTTCCAGAAGGTTTGTACTAGTCTTCAGTCCTACCATCAAAGTAATAGAATTCCCATTTCTCCACAGCTCCACCAATTTTGAATTTTATCGTTTTTCTCCCATCATAGTGAATGTAAGATGATGTCTTAAGCTCTTCTTGATTTATATCCTGACTATTAGGGAATTTCAGCATCTATGCCTGCAGTTATTAACCATTTACATTTCCTCCTTTGGAACCATTTCATTATTGGAGAATGTGTATTATTAGTCTTGTATAAAATACCTGTTTTTACGGAAATTACCAATTCCTTAAAAATTTTGGATGGAAATTTATCTGATGTATTTCCTATTAATATTTTTGCCAATCTATTTTTTCTTTTTTTCTTTTTTTGTTGTTATTTTGAACTTCACAAGTACTAACAAAAATGAAGATTTTTATATACAAAATCAGAAAAAGAATATTAGATATGAAACCACAAATGTCACCATGGGAAGCTTATTTTTAAAGTGCATACTAAATTCCATATGTTAGTTCTAAAAGCCATATTTCTTGTCTCTTTCCTTTGAACCTCCTTCTGTTCTCTTCTCTGAATTTAAAAAAAAATTTACTTCATTGAAACTCTTTTCTTTCTTTTTTTTGCTATTACTACCCATCTCTGTCCCTCAGTTCTCCCACCAATAAAAATTCCTCCCCTTTAAAAAGAAAATATAGGCACAGAAAACAGGTTTTCGCAGTATGTCTGAAAATGTATATCCTATTCTGTACCTCTACTCCAGCATCTCTCCTTCAGGAGGTGGGAAGCATGGAATGCTTTATTATTGCTCCTCTGGAGGTATGGTTGGTTATTGCATTGATTAGAGTGCTCAAGTCTTTCCAAGGTGTTTTTCTTTACAATTTAGTAGTCATATAAACTTTTCTAATTCTGTTCATTTCATTCTGCATCAATAGATATAATTCTTCTCAGGTTTCTCTGAATCCATCCTTTTTGTCATTTCTTATAATTCAATAATATTCCATTTCATTCATATACTCTGATTTACTCATCTCTTCCTCAATTGATGGGTACCCTCTTAATTTCTATTTCTTGGCTACAACAAAAAATGGTGCTATGAACATTTTTGTACGTATGGGTTTTTTCCCTCTCTTTCATCTTGTGGAGTATAAACTTAATAGTGGTATTACTGGGTTAAAGGGTATGCACAATTTAGTAACTTTTCAGGCATCTTCCCAAATGGCTAGACTGATTCACAGTTCTAGCAATAGTATGCCAATTTTCTCACAGCATTCCCCCAAAATGACATTTTCCTTTTTTTGTTCATCTTTGACAATATTGTGAATGTGAGACGGAAACTCAAAGTTGTTTAAATTTACATTTTTCTTACTATTGGAAATTTGGAGCATTTTTTCATATGGTTGTTGATAGCTTGCTCATATCTTTTTCACTGTTTATCTATTAGGAAATTTGAATCAATTCCCTATATACCTTGGATATCAGATCTTTATAAGAGAAATGCTGTAAAGATTTTTTCTTAGTTAACTACTTTCCTTATGACTTTAGCTATTGATTTTGTTGGTTGAAAAGCTTTTTGATTTCATGTCATTAAAACTAAACATTTTACCTTTTGCTATCACTTCCATCCCTTACTTGATTAAGAACTTTCCCCTCTAACTATAGCTGTGAAATCTATCTCCTATTTTCCTCTAAGTTGTTTATTATGTGACCATTTATATCTAGGTTATATATCCATTTGAAGCTTATTGTGGCATATGGTGTGAGATGTTGCTCTAAATTTAATTTCTGCCAGACTACTTTCCAGTTTCTCCAGTGATTTTTGTTGAACAGTGAGTCTTTACCATAGAAGTTGGAGTCTTATAGTACTTTGTTCATTTGGTTCTGTATGTTATATATGTAACCTGTCTCATCACTCAACTTTCGTATTTTTTTAACCAATACCAAAGACTTTAAATGATTACTGCTTTGTAGTATAATGCAGCTATGTGTCCACTTCTGTGTAATATTGAGATACAGCATGAATAGAGATGTGATATAGGTTTTTGTCCAGCCTATCTCCAAGAGAAACCACAATTTCTACCTTTACAGGGAGTAGAAGGAGGACTATGTAGACACTGCCAGCAGCTTAGCAGGGGAAGACCAGTCAGGATCCAACACCACCATGGGTAGATGATTTCTCCTTCACTCTCCTATTTGCCAAGAGAGGTATTGGGCTAGAATTGTATCTATTACACAACAAATATCTATAGTCTAGGAGCCTGATAAGGGTTTCAGAATAACAGCCGTGCATTCTGTACATTCTCTGTAATATTCTAGAGGCTTTCCCCCATAACATGAGTTAAGTCCATACCTCTCTTCTCCCCTCAGCATCACAGGTTAGATCCATTCTTTTCCTTCCCTCATTCCTTCCTCTGCTAAAGGTGTCAAAATCATCCCTGGGATCTGATTGACCCCTGCTGCCCTTGATACATGGCTTCCTTGGCACCTATGGTCATGAGAAGTTCCAGGTCTCTCAAACTTGATGAGTGCCTGAGACTGTAAGAGTGACTATACTCCACCTAACCAGACTCCTTTCCACAAGGAAGTAAAGGAGGCCATGCCTACCAAAGCTAAAGATAAATGCTGCTGTATCCTTGCTGATAGCTTTCTCTGCTATACCTAAATAAACACCTTTGATAATTGTTCAAATGAACTACAAGTATCTCATTTTGTCCTAATATCAAGCCCAAACTAAGACAGTGCCAGCATCAGGCCTGCCTCTAACATTTGATCTATTAATTGTGGTGTGTGAGTTTTTTGGGGTTTTTTTGTTTTGTTTTGTTTTGGTTTTTTTGACAAAGATTCATCCATTATAAATATTTTGTAAATTTTATAATTTTTTTTATAAATATTCATCCATTTCATTTGTTACCAGTTTTGTTCTCATACAACTGGGTGAATAGTTTCTAATCATTTTCTTTATTTCTCCATTCATTGATTTTTATCTTTTCTCATTTTTAATGTTGGTAATTTTTTTCCTTTAAATTTTAGAAATATTACTTTTCATTGTGCAAGTTTATTACCTTTTTATATATAACATTCCAGTTTCTTTCATTTAAAAATAATTATTGTGAAATTGAATGGATATTTCTTGATGTGTGATAGCTTCCTTCTTGGCTGCTTTTAGGATGATCTTTTGTCTTGAAGACCTATGGTGATGTGTGTTTAAGTCAGAACAGTAAGCAGAGTTGGGGGACAGAGACTTTCCCCCAAGGTTCTGACACCTTGGGGATGTGCATCCTCTCTATGGCAATCTGCTAGCCCACTACTCTACTTTTCACCTATGGCTATATGGCATGACCACTTCACTCCCTTAACAGATCTTGGACCAATAGCCATAGTTTCCCATCACTATGTTGCCTTTCCCCTAGGTACCATCTTCTTTGATCACAGCTCACCCTGCTAGCTGCTTCCTTTTTATCTCCTTGTAGGGTTAAAATATTGTTAGGCCTTGTCATAGGGAGGACGGGCACCCCTTTTCCTGGCCCAATCACACAAGACTCCTCTGTGCCTTGGTTCTTCCCACTGTGCCTGGGGTCCCATAACATCCCTTTCAGTGTGGTCACCCAGGATCAGCCCTGCTTTTTGGTATGTCTACAGAGGATGATGTATACGCCTTCCTGTACTGCAGGTGAGCTTGCAGGGGGGGGGGGGCCGAGCCAAGATGGCGGAGTGAAAGCAGTGACTTGCTTGAGCTTTCCCCCAAACCCCTCCAAATACCTATAAGAAATGGCTCTAAACAAATTCTAAAGCATCAGAACCCACAAAAAGACAGAGTGAAGCAAATTTCCAGCACAAGACAGCCTGGATGGTTGATCAGAAAGGATCCAGGCAGGGAGAGGAGCACAGTGCAATGTGGACCTGCAGGTCTCAGCGAACCTGGAGCAGGCCTCAGAGGACTGAATTGCGGGCAGCTGCAGCGGTTTCCAGACTTCTCAACCGAGGAACGCCAAAGACAGCTTAGAAGGTGAGTAGGAAAAATCTGCTTCTGTGGTGCTGAGAGAGTGACGTGGTTTCAGCTCCATTCCCCGAGCACAGCACCAGGGCAGCTGCTGCCTCCCGAGCTTCTGGCCCACAGACTGAGGGGGAATCAAGTGGCTGATCAGAGGGAGATTGCAGGGATCTCTTTGCTAGTGCTGAGGCAGGAATCTCTTGCTTTGCCTGTGCTTGGGTCTGGGTCACAGTTCTGGGTGGCAATCCCGGGGCAAGGAAGAGTGCTGGCAGTAGAGCTTGTAGTGGCTGTGAAGAGAAAACCCTCCTCACAGTTCCAGGATAGAAAGGAGTGTTTGTGGTCACTCACAGAGCAGAGCACAGGCCAGGAAAGGAGTAAACACCTCGCCCCTTATCATACCACCTTGGAAGAACTGAAAATTTACAGGTCCCTACAAGTATCTCTGAAAACATCTGTACAAACCCCAAAGCTTGGGACAGTACATTCTCCACATTGGAAGCAGACTCTTACCTTAACAAAGAGTTTAAAACTCAAGTAATTGGCTGGGATCATGAGCAAGCAGCACAAAAAGAGTCAGACTATATTATCTTACTTTGGTGACAAAGAAGATCAAAACATACAAACAGAAGAAGACAACAAAGTCAAAGCTCCTACATCCAAAGCCTCCAAGAAAAATATATATCCGTCCCAGGCCATGGAAGAGCTCAAAAGGATTTTGAAAGCAAGTAAAGAGAAGTAAGAAAAACTGGGAAGAGAAATGAGAGTGATGCAAGAAAATCATGAAAACAAGTCAACAGCTTGCTAAAGGAGACCCAAAAAAATACTGAAGAAAATAACACCTTAAAAAATAGCCTAACCCAAATGGCAAAAGAGGTCCAAAAAGCCAATGAGGAGAAGAATGCCCTAAAAAGCAAAATTGGCCAAATGGAAAAGGAAGTCCAAAAGCTTACTGAAGAAAATACTTCCTTAAAAATTAGAATAGAGCAATTGGAAGCTAGTGACTTTATGAGAAATCAAGACACTGTAAAACAAATCCAAAAGAATGAAAAATAGAAACAATGTGAAATATCTCATTGGAAAAACAACTGACCTGGAAAATAGATCCAGGAGAGAGAATTTAAAAATTATTGGACTATCTGAAAGCCATGATCAAAAAAAGAGCCTAGACATCATCTTTCAAGAAATTATCAAGGAAAACTGCCCAATTTAGAACCAGAGGCAAAATAGAAATTGAAAGAATCCACTGATCACCTCCTGAAAGAGATCCCCAAAGGAAAACTCCTAGGAATATTGTAGCCAAATTCCAGAGTTCCCAGGTAAGGAGAAAATATTACAAGCTGCCAGAAAGAAACAATTCAAGTATTGTGGAAACACAATCAGGATAACACAAGATTTAGCAGCTTCTACATTAAAGGACCCAGGGCATGGAATATAATATTCCAGAGGGCAAAGGAGATAGGATTACAACCAAGAATCACCTACCCAGCAAAACTGAGTATAATCCTTCAGGGGAAAAAATAGTAATTCAGTGAAATAGAGGACTTTCAAGCATTCTTGATGAAAAGACCAGGGCTAAATAGAAAATTTGACTTTCAAATACAAGACTCAAGTGGAACATGAAGAGGTAAACAGGAAAGGGAAATCATAAGAGACTATTAAGGTTGAACTGTTTACATTCCTGCATGGAAAGATGATATTTATAACTCGTGAGACTTTTGTCAGTATTAGGGTAGTTGAAGGGAAAAAATTATATGTATGTAGATAGATAGATAGATAGATAGATAGATAGATAGATTGAGGGCACAGGGTGAGTTGAAGATTAAAGGGTCATATCTGGAGAATAAAATTAAGGGATGGGAGAGGATTATACTAGGAGAAGAAGAAAGGGAGAGATAGAACAGGGTAAATTATCTCACAACAAAAAAAAAACAGAAAAGAAAAGGCTCTTATAGCGGAGGAGAAATGGGGGAAGGTGAGAGGGAAGGAGTGAATCTTATTCTCATAGGATTTGGCTTAAGGAGGGAATAACATACACATTCAATTGTATATGGAAATCTGTCTTACCCTACAGGAAAATAGGGGGAGAAGGGGACAGAGCAGGGGGATAGAGAGGGCAGATTGGAAAGGGGGGGTAATCAGAAGCAAATACTTCTGAGGAGGGACAGGGTCAAAAGAAAGAATAGAATAAATGGGGGCAGGATAGGATTAAGGGAAATAGAGTTAGTTTTTACAACATGTCTACTATGGAAGGTTTTGCATAACTGCACATGTAAACTATATTGAGTTGCTTGCCTTTTCAGTGAGGGTGGGTGGAGGGAGGAATGGAGAAAATTTGGAACCCAAAGTTTTGAAAACACATTAAAAAAAATGTTTTCACCTGCAACTGGGAAATAAGAAATACGGGAAATGGGGTAGAAAAGTCTATCTTGCCCTACAGGAATATAGAAGGGGAAGGGGATAAGAGAAGGGGAGAGAGATAGAAGAGAGGGCAGACTAGGGGAAGGGATATTCAGAATGCATGCCATCTTGGGGTGGGGGGAGGGGCAAGATGAGGTGAAAATTTGGAACTCAAAATCTTGTGGAAGTAAATGGTGAAAACTGAAAATAAATAAATTTATATTAAAAAAAACAAAAAAAAGAAAACAAAAAAAAAGGTGAGCTTGCCCCAGCCAGGCTCCACTGTGCTCCCGCTCCCAGTATCTCCCCTTCCCAATGGGAAATAATGTCCTGTTCCTGTGGTGTAAGGAACATCTGCTTCCCACTGCCTTCAACAGCACACAGTCCAGGTGTCAGAAATTCCCAGTGATGGCTCTGGTCTGAGTGAGTTGAATTTTGAGGGTTTTCCCCACCTGTTGGGTTCCTGGGAAGTCTATGCATTTGCAATCTGTCCCTCATTTTCAATACTTATGGGAAATTTTCCTGTATAATTTCTTGAAATAGACTCAGATTCTTTTTTTTTCTTCAGTTTTAGGAAACCTAATAATTCTTAAATTTCCCCTCCTTGAGCTGTATTCCAAGTTGGTCATTTTTTTCAGTACTCCTTCCAAATATTTTCCTACTTGAGTTATTTTCTGGGTGTGCTTTTCTGCTTCTGTTCCCCACCCCACCCCCTGTAATTCAATCCAGTTAAAGAATTATTTTTTTCTTGGATTCCATTGATATGTTTATAAACTTTTTCATCATCTGGTGCTATATTCTTTAATGGCATTCCATTTCTTTATTTCTATTGATAAAAAAAATAAAATTCTCCTTCTTTCTGTAATTCCCTTGGGGAACCTGAAGCCTTGAGGTCGAATGTGGCCTTCTAGATCCTTGGGTTCAGCCTTTTGATTGAATCCAAACTTCACAGAACAAATCCCCTTAATAAAAGGATTTGTTCTGTAAAATTTGGACTCAATCAAAAGGCCACACCCAAGGACCTAGAAGGCCACATGTGGCCTCAAGGCCTCAGGCTCCCCACCCCTGCAGTATGTTTATTGTCTGTGGAATCTTGAGGAATTTTTAGATTTCCCTTTGATGTTACTGCTTTTGTTGCTTCAGTACATTTTTCTCCTGGCATATTTGCCTCTGTTTATTTTAATCACATTGTATTTTTATAATGTTGGTGGTCTTCTTTGTTTTAATCATCTATTTAGTAATTTTCAAATTTTCTTATGAGTTTTACTGGTCATTTTGCCTCTTTTTTTTTTTTGCTGTAAAGTTGGCAAATTACTCATTTTGAGTACAATATTGAGGAGGTAGGCTACCTTTTAATCTCATTTCATCTTCTTCCTAAAAGTCATGTAGGAAAGACAGAGATAGATAAATATATAGATAATTTGCTAAGCACAGAGGAGGAGGAGGAACATTTTAGTCCAATAAAGTGAAGAGATTGTTAGAGATAAAAATGAAAGACTTTGATTTATCCAAAGATTTTTTTTTTAGTGCTGAGATTTTTTTTCCTATCTTTAAATCCTGGTGGGTTTGTTTGTTTGTTTATTTGTTTTTACTGTCTAGCTTATCTTCTTAAGCCCTGCTTATAGATCATTTTTCTTTGTCCTGTGCTTTTTATTAGCATATTCCAGAGTTCTCATAAACAACTCCCTGTTCATTTTGCTTGTTTCCCCCATTGTGTCTTTGCAAAGGGTGAGAATATTATTTTTTATTACTGTTGTTGTTATTTTTCCAACGGGAATTTTAGACTCATAGTGACCTTCCAGTTTCTATTCTTCCTCCATTGGATTGATGAGGCTAGAACATGTTAATGTACTCCATGTATGTTTGTGATGACACCCAAGTGAGCCTTCTTAATAAAATCTAGGGTGCCAGGTTGAGATAACAGCAGCTCCCTGAACTTGGTCAGGAGTCAGTATTTTTTTTTATCCAGACCTCCGATTTCACTGGCATAGGATACTCCCAGTCTGGAAATTCCCTCCACCAATACAAAACAGCAGTTTATCTATTGTGTTATGGAGTTGTGTAGGGCCCTGAGAGATTCAGTGATTTGCTTAAGGTCACACACCTAGTATAGGTCAGAGACAGGACTTAATCAAGTTTTTCCTGGCTTTATGGCTGGACTGCTAGCCAATATACCATTGATTCTCAAAGTGTATTCCGAGGACCGCTGGAGGTCCCTGACACCTTTTCAGGGGAATCCAAAAGGTCAAAATGGTTTTCATAACAATACAAAGGCATTTTAATTTCTAATATGGCAAATATGAATATATTTTTATATACATATACATACATACATAAGTACATACATACATACATACACAACCCACATAAACCAAAGTTCTTTTGGGGGATCTTTAGTAATTTTTAAGAGTATAAAAGAGGGCAGAGTTAAACTCCTACAAAAAGAGCTAGAAAGGACACCAGACCTCTAATGGTAGAGGCCAAGCTAGCATAGTAATAGGGAGAAGTATAGCAAGCTCCCTCACAAAAACCTCCTCTAAACAGATCTAGAAACACACCAGACTGAATCCTGATGGGGAAATGCCCTCCCCCTCCAAAAATCACAATGAGTCCTTTGTCCAATCCAGCTCTGCATAGGAAGACAGAGAGGGAGGTCTGTGGACAGTGGGAACTGGGTTGGGCTAGAAGCATTCTGCTCTTGAGCACTCTGGTATCCAGACAAAAGCTAGGCACCAGTGCAAGATATGGCCCCAGACCTGAATCAGGAGACTCCCACAACCACCCCAAGGCACTGTGATGTGGACGGGTGCCAACTGGTAGCTTCATATCCCAGTACCCAGTTCTGGGTCATAGATCTAGGGCAAAGTGAGAAGGGGACCTGTGCATCGGAATGTCATCAGTAAGGAGGTCCTGAATGGTGCTCTGGTGCATTAAGAAAGAAGTGGCTCAGACCCCAAGCACAGAGCTCAATCTCATTTCTAGCATCTAGTCCAGCCTGCATATGAATAACCAGGACAAGAATTCCTGATCAAAGGGAAACCTATGATTCTGCCACTCTGAACCTACAGAGCTTTCCAGTTGGTTCGTAGGGGTTGAGTCCAGCAGCTCAGGTAAAAAAAAACTTGTAAAGCTCAGACCAGGGGGCAGCAATCAGACTTTGTCCTGGATCAGACCACTTTGGGATCCCTGAAAGCTTACAGGTTCCCAGCCTATCCCTGAGATCCTGGAATAACAACCCTACTCCAAATCCCAAGAAGGCAGCAGCAAGATGAGCCCACAGTTTCTGTTTGGAAGCACCACAGAGCTTATCCCTAATGTCCTATCTGAAGTCAGGAAATGGACCAGAAGAATGGGTAAACAAAAAAAGAACCCGACCTTAATGAGCTGTTTTATGGTGGTAGGGATGCTCAAGACATAAACAAAGAAAAGAATGACTAAAACGTCTACAAGCATCACCTAAGAGAATAGCCCAGCTTGGGCACAGACTCAACTAGACCTTCCTGGAAGAGATGCAGCAAGAGTTATAAAAAGAGTTTAAAATGTTTTTAAAAATGGAATGAGAGCACTTGAGGAAAAAAGGAGAAATGAGAGATATAGAAGAATGAATTAGAAAGGGAAATAACAGCTTGGCACAAGAGGTACAAAACCTTGCCCAAGCATTAAGCGCTCTGAAAATTAAAAAGGACCAAATGGAAGCCAATAACTTCATGAGGTGACAAGAAATATTAAAACAAAGCCAAAAGACTGGGAAAAAATAGAAGAAAATGTAAGGTACTTCACAGCGAAAACAACTGACTTGGGAAACAGATTGAGGAGAAAAAAATTTAAGAATAATTGGACTATCTCAATGCCATAACTAAAAAAAGAGCCTAGATAGCCTATTTCAAGATATCTTAAATCCTCAGATTTCTTAGAACCAGAGGGCAAAGTAGAAATAGAAAGAATCTGTTGGTCACCTCCGGAAAGAAATTCCCAAATTAAAAACTCCCAGGAACATCATAGCCAAAATCCAGAACTTCTAGGACAAAGAAAAAAATAGTTCAAGCAACCAGAAAGAAAGAATTCAAGTACTGAGGAGAAATGGTCAGGATCATACACCATTATCAGCTATCACTATAAAGAAGAGAAGAACATGGAATACATTATTCCAGAAGGCAAAGGATGTGGGCTTACAGCCAAGAATAATGTAACTAGCAAAACTGAGGCTACAGGAGAAAAAACAGATTTTTTGCGGGGGGAGGATAGGCAGTAGGGTTAAGCGACTTGCCCAGGGTCACACAGCTAGTAAGTGTCAAGTGTCTGAGACCGAATTTGAACTCGGGTCCTCCTGACTCCAAGGCCGGAGCTGCACCACCAAAAAATAGATTTTTAAAGAAATATATCCTTGACGAAAAGACCAGAGCTGTGGAGAAACTTTGAAACTCAAACATAGGAATGAAGAAATGTATAGAAAGGTAATCATGAATGAACAGTGATTAAAGTACTAAACAAGAATAAACTGTTTACATCCAAATATGGGGAGATGATACATGTGTTCCCTCTGACCTCTATCATCATCAAGGTTCATTGTGGGAGTTTAATTAGACAAGGCTTGGGAGTGTTATGTCTTTATGATCTGAAAAAAAAAAAGAATGGAAAGAGAGAGGTAGAGGAATACACCGGTAGGGGAGAAGGAGGGAAGGTTAGGAAAAATTATCTCACTTAACCAGGGTGCCCCAGGAAGACATCTATACAAATGAAGAGGAAGGGGTGAAGGGTAGTGGCTGACATTTGAATGTCACTCTCACCTGAACTATTCAAGGGAAGGAAGAACACTTATACACAGAGTTGGGGTGCAGAAATACATTTCACTTAACAGGGAAATAGGAAGGAAAGGGGAGAACAGGGGAGGGGGAATTGGAAGGAAGATAGATTAAGGGAAGAATGAGTCCTAAGTAAAATAAACTCTATGGATGTACAAAAATATCTATCTTTTTCTAAGGTGGCAGAGAATGGGAATTTGAAGGGGGTGCCTAAATTGGAGAATGGATGCGCAAGTTATGCTGTTATGGTATGTAAATGTTATGGAACACTATTTTGTTGAATTCTTACCACTGTAATGACCAATCAGGATTCCAGAGGACTAATGAAGAAATATGCTTCCCACCTCCTGATAAAGAGGTGAAGGATCCAGAATGCAGAATGAGGCAAATTGTTTTGGGGCATAGCCAATGTGGAAATTTGTTTTAATTGACTATACATGTTTGTAATGAGTTTTGTTTTTCTCATATTCTCAGCGAGGAGGGGCGATTAGGGGAAAGGGTAAGAAGCCAGATCTTGGCTATTTAAAACAAATAGAATTTTTTTTTAAAAGAGTCTAAATGAGCTGGAGAAGGAAATGGTAAACCACTCTGGTATCTTTGCCAAGAAAACCCCAAATTGGGTCACAACAAGTCAGACACTACTGAAATGACTGAACAACAACAACAGGACCAGAAGCACGAGGTATTTCAAATTTTTGGTCTATGCCAAACCTTTTCCCTGATAGAGGATAGAAGTCAGAGGAAAGGGATGGGGTGGTTGGGAAGAAGTAACTGTATTCGGGAACTTGTGAAAATTAATTTACTTTAGATTGGGAAGCTGAAAAAAGTAGAGGCAGAGAAAAGCCTGCAGCTTTGACACCTGTAATGAGTGAGAACAGACCATTTTAGAAAACCTAAGTACTTAATTAGCTAAATGAAAAGCAAGAGACTGCCTGACTCAGCAGGCTTCATTCCTCACTCTGATGATCCACAGGGCATTTGCAGGCAGAAACAGACACTCCATCAGAGAGACACTTACAGGAAATCTGACCAAGAGAAGTCACTTAACATGAACCCCCATATCTTTGAAGGAAATGAAAGCTCTTCCTAGGGAGAATGTATTGTGCTCCTTTAAAGGATAGTGTTTTGTCTTAGGGTGGAGATATTTTTGGTTTCTTATAAAAATTAACTTCTATCATCTATTAAGAACTAGTTTTGTAAATTAGAAAGTTGCATTTTGCTAATACATAAATACTGTGATTTCAATAGTGTGGGTACACCCTCCACTGGTGCAGATGACAATCTCTTTAGGCCTTAGCAGATAATTGCTAGAGCTGAAAAAAATCTATCACCTTCCACCTGACCTTCTGTTGATGAGTCACTCCAAACCTGGCTAGGCTCCCCTGGAATGTGTCTGCTGGTCAATGAAAGGTGCCATGTGCCAGAGACGAAACACATATCATGCAGTAAGAGCTAGGGTAAGTCATGAGCTTGGGACGCAACTGAGTTGAGAGAGGAAGGCAGAAGGAAGTATTGGGCCTTCCATGGGAAGATTTTTCCCTTGCATATCCCACAATTGTGCAGGCAGCTGCAAGAGGGAATGAGTGATTTCGATTCTCTGAAAGGGGCATCAGAAAATAGCTTAGCTACTGGTGTAGGCTGTTTTGAGAGACTGGAAACTGATGTGGGTGCTATGAGAATAGGCACGGGGAAACACAGTGTGTGTTGTGGGTGTGGCCTGGTAGTAGAACATAAGAACAGCTGAGTGTGGAGCTCGAGTCCTAAGTGGTACCCTGGCCCAAGAAAGCAGATTTTAAAGTAATGGACGGAAGTTGGAAAGAGGCAAATTAAGAGAGAATATCAGGAGATATACTGCCTGAAAAATGAGTTATCCCAAAGTTGAGAGGCTGCCTGAGGATGAATAGATTTCCCCTTACTGGAGGTGTTCAAGTGAAGGCTAGATGACTATTCATCAGGTAGGATGTATGGTCCAGGGGATTCTTGTTCAGATATAGTTTGGGCTAAATTACTTCTGAGATCTTTTCCAATATTGAGTTTCTGTGATCTGGGCAGAGCTTTACCACAAGTGCTGACACAATCTTATTACTAGAAAGACACCAAAACAAGGACACTTGTGAGAGGAACACTTGAAAAAGCAGCCCCACCAAGAAATGATGCTCAGAGTAAAGATGGCCAAAGGGTCCTTCTCCCAAGGAGGCCTGGCACCTCTGGGATAAGGGCTTGCTGAGCTTTTTTCAGGGCTGCTTGTTCACCTTTGAATGTCCACCTGTCACCCAACCTGTGGCCCATGGAACACATTGTTCTTATCTGCCCATTCTACCAGGGAAAGTCTTCACATGCTTGGGACAGACATCCCCCTAACTCATCAATGGGTTTGAGGCCTGTCGGTTAGAAGGGAGCCTAGTAGAACACTGTACTTGTTGCAGGGACTGCCATGTTTTCTGCACCTCCATGCCCCACCTCCCCATCACTTCCATGCTCATTCCACCAAACGGTTTCTGCCCCAGATGAAAAAATTCCTAGTTTTGCCTTTGGATTTGGGAAGTGGCCTGAGAGTTCATATGGGTAAGTGTGGACAGTGAGGGCTTGAAGCTCTGGTCATAGCTTAGGAGTGGTCTAACAGGTGAAAGTGAAAGCAGGTATAATTGAGGCCCATAGCCCACTTCTGAAAGTGGCTTTTGGAAGAGTGTCTCCCTGTTTGTGGGAAGAAATGTGTGCATTAAGGTAGGTCTTGTAATCATTATTATATCTTTTCTCTTCACCCTCTACGTCACTGGCAGCATATACTAGTGTAGAGAGATGATAAAAGAATGAAAGATCAGACTTTGTCTGATAAGGGATATCTAAATCATGGGTAGCTGAGCTTGCCTTCATGTTTAGATTTCTGAAGAAGAGTCCCAGGGCAGAAGGGAAACCGAATCCACTCATTCAACAAACCTGGTGGACTGGAAAGAATATTAGACCAGGTGTTAGGGGGCTTAGGTTCTAGCCTGCCAGAAGTCATTGAATCCCTTAACCAGCAGCATTATTGATACACGTTAAGAACGTTCCTCAAGGCACAGAAGGTTGTCTCTGGGACATCCTAGACCTTGCACTGGGTACAGACACATTGAGTGTAAGGCAGTAGTCAGCATGACCAGAAATATGAACAGTGCCTCGGGGACACAAACACAAGTCCCTTGACATAGTCCCCAAGAGGGCAACCAGGAGAATACACAAACTGCCACATACACACAAGGGATGCCAAGATCTGAATCTGCGCTGCTGAGTCCCCTGATTTCTCTGGGCACCTGCCTCTCCCTTCACAGCCTCACTGCTGCCTGAAGAATTTCACAGCCAATTTCCCCAAACTATCACAAGCAGTCTTCCTTGAGTCTCCTTTAACTGGGTTAGCAGAGGCAACTCCAAGCAGAAGTGGTGGAGGCCAGACACAGCTGCAGCAGTAATCACAGAAGGGGGATGGCCTCTCAGGACAGTATCCTGTCCATTAGTGACTTGCCTGCACTTTCCTCTCCACCTTCAGGCCTCACTGTGCTTCCTTCTTCCTCCCTAGATGTTTATCAGTTCATAAAATTCTTTTCAGGTATCGCTGGAACTGTTCTTTGACCATTTCTTCCAGCACAATAGCATTCTATCACACTCGTGTACCATAATTTCTTCAGTCATTCGCCAGTTTATGGGCAGCTCCTTAGTTTCCAGTTCTTTGATACCACAAAAAGAACTTCTCTAAACATTTTTGTCCACATGGGTCCTTTTCTTTTTTCTTTGATGTCTGAGGTGTAAGCCTGGCTGATATATTTTTCTACTTATCATTAGCTAGCCATAGGCTAGTCTTTTAACCTCTCTGGACTTGTTCTTTCTGTTGTAAAAATGAAGAGATTGAATTAAATTATCTCTGAGGTCCATTTCACTCCTAAAGTGAGACTTTTAAAGTGAGAAACACTAGGCTAAATGTGGAGAGATATACAAAGACAGATACGGAGCGGACCCTGATCTCAAGGAGCTTATTAGAAAAGGTAAGACGTGCCTAACAAAAAATATAGGAGTGCTCAGTTTAATATGAGGCAGCTGGTAGTGCAGTGGAGAGAGTGCCAGACCTAGATTCGGTAAGACATGAAATCAAATCCAGTCTCAGACACTTACTAGCTGTGTGACCCTGGGCAAATCACTTAACCCTCTATTTGCCTCAGTTTCCTCAACTATAAAATGAGAGTAATAATAGCACTTACCTTTCAGGGTTGTTGTGAGGTTCAAAAGAGATAATATTTGTAAAAAAGTGCTTAGCACAATGCCTGGCACATAGTAGGTACTATATAAAGGCTTGTTACCTTCCTTAATATCATTCATTTTTTTTTGGTGGAAAAGAAAGCTGTTAGATGAAAGCAAGGTGACAAGGGTCAGTTAGTCTCACAGGGATGATATTAGAAATGAGTGTCTGACTACATGATGTCATAGTAGAGTTTTATTACTTTATGGTGGGTTTGGATATAATATATGGATGCCATTGTTATGAAATGGCATCAGTTGGGGCAGCATTTTGCAGGATATATATCTTATGATAAATGCATACTGACACAAACAAGCAGACAGAAAACACATAAAATAGAACAGAATTACAGCGGATGACTTCTAAGGTTTCTTCCAGCTCCAAATTTATGATCCTGTGACTCTAGGGGAATATTCAGGGTGCGTTCTGAGAAAGTCCAGCACTTTCCTTTAAGTACCAGGTGCGTAAGCTCATCAGTAAAAAAGACAGCGGTGGCTTAAGGACCATCGATTGCCTTGTTGGATGAGAGCCCAAGGATTGGCTGATGCTAGAAGGTAAGACCAGGTCTAAATCTGGTTAGATTCCCCAAACTGTCTCCATACTGGCAGTAAAAAGTAGGTTGTGTCCACCTTTGGAGGTTTGGGTAGGAAACGAAATTTAACCAGACACCAGGGATGCAGACTAAAGGGAAAAGAGCGGCCTCTTGTGGCCTGTCCTACTCATACCAGAAAATAAAGAACAGGAAAAAGGGAGGCAAATGGAAGCCCTGATGTTTCTTCTGGTGACATCATTATTTACATCAAAACATGATGTTTCATCTCTTATTAGACACACACGCACACATACACACACAGACAATGACAGAGACAGAGAGAGACAGAGAAGATTGAGAGAGATAAAGACACAAAGAGAGATTGAGAAGGAGAGAGAGAGAAGAATATGAATCACAAAATCTCAAAGTCAGATGTGACCTCTGGAAAAAACAAATGTGAAAATGAACGTTGTGTAATCATAATGACCATCTTGGCCTAGAAGGAGAGATGTACTACCTTCCCTTTTTTTTTTTGCAGAGGTAAGGGAATATGGAATATTATATATGCAGTCAGTTTCTTGAGAATAGGAATTGTTTCTTTGTATTTGTATCCCTAGTGCCCAGCACAGGGTTAATAATAGTTTGCTGATTGATAGATTGATCTGTTGGTTAGTTTTGATAAACTGCTTTCCCCCACCTTTTGTTATAAGGGTTGGCCCTCTGGGGAGAGGAGGGATGTATTTGGAAATGAAGATGATATAAAAACAAAATATCTTAATAATTTTTTAAAAAGGGACCTCTGATACCCCATGGTCTGACCTGAACAGGGCAATCCCCGCCACAACCTACCTCACAAGTGGTCTTTACTTGAAGACTTTCTGCGAGGAGAAACCGGCTCTCTCTAGTGGCAGACCATTGTGATTTGGGATAGCTCTGTTAGGAAGTCTTTCCTTACAGTAAACCTAAGTTTATCTTTTCATAGCTTTCTCCCGTTGTTCCTAGTTTTGCTCTGGGGACAAGCAGCACAAATCTAATCTCTTTTACATGTGATAGTCCTTCAAACCCTTGAAGATAACTGTCCTGTTCTACATCTCCTCCATTTCCTCTCCAACTTCACACCCCTAGTTTTCTCACCTACACACTAAACATCTTCAGTTCTTTCATCTCCAGTTCCTTCACCATTCTAGTCCAACCCAGCTTGTAAATGTCTTTTTGAAAATGAGGTTCTCAATTGTTAACTTTTGAAAAACTTGCACATGAGTCTATTATCCAACACTAATAAGATTATTTTGGATCATTTCAATCCTTTTCTGTCTTTACTCCTTTGCTCTGTTGATCAGTAAATATTATGTGCCTCGCATGTTGCTAAGCTCTGGGAATACAAACAGGAAGGTCTTTGCTTTCAACGCGCTCATAGTCTAATGCGAGGTAGGGATGGGGGGAGGAAGACAATATGCAAACCACTATGTACAAATTTGTATGTAGACATAAACAGACCTGTTGGGTTTTCACTCATGGCAAATATACATACATACATATAAATATACATATGTGTGTGTGTGTGTGTGTGTGTGTGTGTGTGTGTATACACAGGAGCTCTCTCTATAAATATGTATATGTATTTATAGAGAGAGCTCCTGTGCATACGCGCACACACACACACACACACACACACACACACAAATGCATATATATATATGTATTTATAGAGAGAGCTCCTGTGTATACACATATGATTATACAGGATAAATAAGAGATAACTGAGGGAAAGCACTAGCATTAAGGAAGATCAGGGAGGGTTTCTTGCAGAAGGTAGGATTTTAGCTGGGGCTTGATGGAAGCCAGGGAAGCCCGGAGGCAGGGAGGAGGGAGAGTGTTCCAGGCATGGCGAACAGCTATTGAAAGAGAAGTTCTTAGAAGGCAAAATATAATTTTGATTGTATAACATTGAAAATGTTTTGCACAAAATAAATCAGTACAGTTAAAATTGAAAGAGTTTACAGTTAATTGGGGGGAAATCTTTGTAGCAAGTTTCTCTGATAAAAGACTGATATCCAAGATTCACATATATGAAAATGACAACCATTCCTCAATAGATAAATGATCAAAGGATATGAAGAAAAAGCAACAGATACATGAAAAAAATGCTCCCGATCACTAATAATTAGAGACATGCAAATTAAAACAACTCTAAGATTCTCCCTCACACCTATCAGATTGGTGAAAATGACGATTATTAGAGGGGCTGTAGGAGGAAATGCACACATCAGCTGAATGAATCAGCTGGAAATTTGATCCAGCCATCCTGGTAAGCAATTTGGAACTGAGCCCCAAAAGTCACTAAGTTAATAAACATTTATTAAGTGTCTACTATGTGCTAGGCACTATACTAAGCAGTGGAGATAAGAAGAAAGACAAAAAAAAAAAGAACATAGCTAAATATGGCAGTGAATATCAACAAGACATTCATCCCTAATTAGAGATTAAGGTTGTTGGTAGGAATGGGGTCAACCTTCAAAGATTTCTCTATACCCCATTCCTCAAACTTCTATATGCCATTGAACACTTTGTATAGTCAAGTGTGCTTTTCACTTTCATGTCATACTTTTTTCTTAGACAACTTATTTACTTCAGGATTGAGAAGCAGAGCATTTACCAAGTAATTACAGATGAGGATGGGGAGAGGAGGGGAATCAACATTGGGTAGAAAACATTATTAACATGAAGACAAATCTGGGTATTCAAATTGCTTATATTTTGATTTTTTTTTTCTGAGCCACCACTTTTGACTATAAAGTAATGGGATTATTTTGTGGCAGTGTCTTTTTTTTTTATTTTGAACACAACATACCAGAACTCACACATGACTAAATGAAAGCTGTCTTTCCAAAGTAATCACTGCTGTAGAAGTCTGCGTACTTCCTTTCCTATGCTGACTTTGCTCATCACACTTTCAGAACTAACACCTCTTTTAAAATTACTTTTGGAGTCAGTAGTCAAAGCCAGGAAAGAGAAACTTCTCCTCCTACATTAAAAGTATCACCAGTTTGATCACCCATATCATTTGCCCAATCTGCCTTCTGGCTTTGAGCTGTTATCCCAAATCAAATTCACCCTTTAAGGATGGAAATTTTCTGTGACTAGAGATATTCAAAAGACTGTATATACCACAGGCTCTGAAGGCTGTTCCCAAAGATGCCCTCTAGAAATGCTTGGAGAAAACTGAGTCACGTCAAGATCATTGGTATAAGTGGATAACTTCACAAGGGCACTACTTTGAAGGAGGCAACACTCATTCTGATGTATCCCCTATTCTTCAGATACATTGACAACAGCCCTTTTTGCCATTGACTGCAGCTATCCTCTGCTCTGTAATGTTTTTACATTATTCCTTTGGTCCCATATGCTGCACAAACAGCCTGATTACTCAAGCCTTGAAATGTATTTCCCCTGTGTCTATCAGAGGCCTTTATTATAATACACATGATGTCACAGAATCATAGAAACTGACACTGGAAAGGCGGGGGCCATCTAGTCTAAACCATATCTAGACAGTAATCTCCTTTACAACATCCCTAACACATGGTCATCGAGCCTCTGCTTAAAGATCTCCAGTGAGTGAGAACCCATCAAGTCTGATGACCTCTTCCCTCCAGGATCAAATATAAAATCTACCTTAATCCCCTCCACTCTGAGATCCAGGGATACTAGCCATCATGCGATCTCTCACATACAACACTCCATCTCCTGACTCCACGCATTTTTCCTGGCCGTCCTTCATGTCTGCAATGCTTTCTTTCCTCATCTCCGTCTCCTGGTTTTCTTGGCTTCTTTCAAGTCTCAGCTAAAGTCTCACTTCCTGTAAGAAGCCATTCTGGAGAGCTTTGGAACTATGCCCAAAGAGCCATAAAACTATGCATACCTTTTCATCCAGCAACACCACTGCTAGATCTATATCCCAAAGACATCAAAAGACAAAAATGGAAAAAGACCTATTTGTGCAAAAATATTTACAGCAGCTCTTTTTGTGGTGGCTAAGAACTGGAAATCAAAAGATTGCCCATCATTTGGGGAATGGCTAAACAAGTTGTAGTACATGATTGTGATGGAATATACTATGCTATAAGAAATGACAAGCGGGATGGTTTTAGAAAAACCTGGAAGGACTTACATGAACTGATGCAAAGTGAAATGAGCAGAACCAGAAGAACATTGTACATAGTAACAGCAACATTGTATGATAATCAACTATGAACGGCCTCATTATTCTCAGCAATACAATGACCCAAGACAATCCCAAAGGACTAATGATGAAGCATAGTGTTTGCCTCCAGAGAAAGAACTGATACTGTCTGAATACAGACTGAAGCATGCTATTTTTCACTTTTTTTTATTCAAGTCATCTTGTACAAAATGACTAATAGGGAAATGTTTTACATGGTTGCATATGCATGAGTGCACATGTATAAACTATATCGAATTGCTTACCATGTCAGGTAGAGGGGAGAGGAGATATGGAGGGAGGAATAGAAACTGGAACTCAAAACTTGTTTTAAAATGTTAAAAAAAATTGTTTTAATGTGTAATTGGGGAAAAAAATAAAATATTAAAATTTTAAAAGAAGGCTTTTTAAAGATTAAGTTCTCCATAACCTTAGTACCTTTGCTGAGATTATCTCCAATTTTTCCTGTGTATAATTTGTTTGCACATGGTTATTTGCATGTTGTCTCCCACATCAGAATGTGAACTTCTTGAGAGTAGCGACCCTGTTTTTGCCTTTCTTTGTATCTCCTGTATTTAGCACAGTGCCAGGCATATAGTAGGTGCTTAGTAAATGTTATGTTAACTTGACTTTATCCTGGAGACCATCCATTACATACTTTCAGAGAGTTCAGATTACCAGGAAGTTTTTCTTATCAAAAGATAAGTGTCTATATTCAACAAACAATAAAATTTTCAGAAAGTACAAAACGCCCAGCATATGACAGACAGCACATGTCCTGCCTGGGTAAGCCTGGGCCAGGATTTGGGGCCACTCCTCCTATGTTTATATTTCTTTGCCTGATCATAGGTGACCAAACACTGATCACAAGAGTTCGAGAGATCTGAAGGTCCACTGAATGCAGCTGACTCAAAGCAGAAGTTTCTGCATCAAAGCAAATGACCACTGATGAGAGGAAGGGCTCAAGCCCTGGGATTTAGAGACTGGTTTCTGTGGACAGAGAAGCATCTTCAGTGCCTCACCATGTCAATTTCCAGAAAATGTAGCCTCAAAAAGACAGTGGTTCAAATGCTCCATCATTTGTAAATGGGAAGCAGCAAAAGGAGGGAAAAATATTGAATGTCATACTATCTTTAAAGGGGAAAAAGGGGCAGAGATTCAGACTTGCTCTTTAAGTTGTCAGAGTCTCATCCTGGCTGGATTCCTGAGCTGTATGGGAGAAAATCTTATTAATGGTTATATTTGATAAACTTCCCCAAAGCAGAGAGAGATCAAACCAGGTAGATCCTGTTCTTCCTCTATATGAAAGGAAATGCCGGCTTAAGACAAAACATACCCCAATTCACTAGCTAATAGTGATGGAATTTTGCTGAGGTGAACATAATAATAACAATAATCATTACCATTTATATAGTTAATACTATATTCCAGGTACTATATACATATTATTATTAGTAATAATAAGAGATAACATTTATATAGCACTTATGATATGCCAGGAACTGTATTAAATGCTCTGTTATATTATCTCATTTCAGCATTACAACAACCCATATTACAATTGAAGAAAGTAAAGCAAATGGAGGTTAAGTGACTTGCCCAAGGTCACACAGCTAATAAGTATCTGAGGCTGGATTTTAATTCAATTCTTCTAAACTTTAGGCCTAATACTCTATGTACTGTGCCACCTAGTTGTAGATATATTGTCCTTTCCCCATTGTTTTCCTTCTAGGAAGACTGACAGAGACTTTCCTGGACAGAGTAGGGTAGAACTAAGGATAGCAACTCAAGAGTGGCTCCTGCCCAGTGGATCAAGAAAAGGAATGTCTGAAAAGTCTGATGATGATGTACGGTTTCCAAGGGTAGGGGCCACCCAAGAGGAAGCAATAAGCTTTTCTCTTCCTCTTATACAGTCAACCCTCGGGCAAACACCTGTATACAAACCAGATCTCTAAAGTCCTTCTAAAACTCTATGAACTGCCCATTAATCCTTTACAGAGAATCTACCAGACCTCCAAAGCATTCCCTGGCCGTTTCTACACCATTCCACCTTGGCCATCATCCTCATCTCTCCACCCCTCACCCCTTCAAACTTAGACTCTTCCTGTGGGATGCTAGGTTTAATGGGTGAGCTTTGGCCACGTCTTACTCAAAACCAGGCTCCCATGACATTTCGCTGGCTATTTCCATACCATGATGCTGTCCTTATACAGATTCTATCAGGTTGTTTCACTGTTTATGCAGTACATGGAATCAAGGGTAAGGATAATAAGCATTTATAGATCACCTACTATATGCCAGGTACTGTGCTAAATATTTTGTACAAATATTATCTCATTTGAGTCTGACAACAATCCCTCAAGGATGGTATTGTTATTATCCCCATTTCTAATTGAGGAAACTGAGGCAAACAGATATTAAGTGACTTGCCTAGGGTCACACAGCTAGTAAGTGCCTGAAGCTGGATTTGAACTCAGGTGTACCTGACTCTGGGCAGGTAGGTGGCACAGTGGATAGAAGGCCAGGCTTGGAGTCAAGAAGACTCATCTTCCTGAGTTCAAATCTGGCCTCAGACATTTACTAGCTATGTGAGCCTGGGCAAGTCACTTAACCCTATGTATCTTAGTTCCTCATCTGTAAAATGAGCTGGAGAAGGAAGCGGCAAGCCAATTGCCAAGAAAACCCCAAATAGGGTCACAAAGAGTCAGAGACAACTGAATAACAATAAAATAAACACAAGATAGTTTGGGGAGAATAAGAAAGAAAAGGGAAGAAGCATTTATTAAGCACCTACAATGTGCCAAGCACTATGCTAAGTGCATTACAAATATTCTCTCTCGGTACCATCTCACACCTATCAGATTGAGTAATATGACAGAAAAGGAAAATGATAAATGTGGGGGGATGTGGGAAAACTGGGACACTAATGCGTTGTTGGTGAAATTGTGAAAGGATCCATTCTGGAGAGCAATTTGGAACAATGCCCAAAGAGCTATAAAACTGTGCATACCCTTTGACCTGGCAATACCACTACTAGGTCTGTATCCCAAAGAGATTAAAACAAAAAAAGGAAAGGGACCTTTTTGTACAAAAATATTTATAGCAACTCTTTTTGTGGTGGCAAAGAATTGGAAATTGAAGGGATGCCCATCAGTTGGGGAATGGTTGAACAAGTTGCAGTATATGATTGTGATGGAATATTTATTGTGCTATAAGAAATGATGAACAGAATGATTTCAGAAAAACCTGGAAAGCTTACATGAACTGATGCCAAGTGAAATGAGCAGAACCAGGAGAACATTGTATGTAATAACAGCAATATTGTGCAATTGATCAACTGTGAATGACTTAGCTATTCTCAGCAATATAAAGATCCAAGACAATTTCAAAGGACTCGTGATGAAAAACGTTATCCACTCCCAGAGAAAGAACTGATGGAATCTGAATGCAGATCAGAGTATACTATTTTTCACTTTATCTTTTTTTTCATGGTTTTTTTTTGGTCTGTTTTCTCTTACAACATGACTAATACAGAAATATGTCTTGCATGATAGCACATGTATAACCTATATCAAATTGCTTACTGTCTCAGGGAGGGATGAGGGAAGGGAGGGAGAGAGAGAATTTGGAACTGAAATTTTTTATAAAAAGTTAAAAATAGTTTTTACATGCAATTGGGAAAAATAAAATATTATTAAAATATTCTCTCATTTGAGGGCACTGGCAGCTATGGGAAATAGGAAAAACTTCATGTAGAAGGTGGTGCTTGAGCTGAATCCTGGAAATGAGGGACTCTAATAGACAGAGGTAAGGGGGGGAACAGTCATCTGAGTATAAGGAACAGCAAGAAGGTTTCTTTAGTTGGACCACAGAGTGTACGTATAAAGGAGATTAGGAAAGTAGGTTGAGGCCAGGCTGTGAGCAGGGTATCATTTATCCTAGAAGCAATAATGAGCCATTGGAGTTCATTGGGTAGATTTAGACCTGCAACTGAAGAAAAGCACTTTGGGAGGTACGGGGAAGGTGGATTGCAGTGGAGAAAGACTTGAGGTAGGGAGACCAATCTGGAGGCTATTGCAATAATTTAGGCCAGAGGTGATGAGGGCCTGAAGTACGGTGAGAGCTGGGTGAGTTTAGAGAAGGGGCTGATGTGAGAGATGCTGGGAAGGTCAACAGGATAAGATTTAGCAACTAGTGGATGTGTGGAGTAAGGGAGAGTTGGGGATAATGCTGAGATCACAGACCTGGAAGACTATTCAGTTCTAGGTTTGGTTCATCGTCCAACTGCAATGCCTATCCAAGACACATATACTGATGAAACAACTTCATGGGCTGCTTATCCAGCTTCATGTTAACAAGAAGTATATTTGTTTGTTTGTTTGCTTGTTTCCCTCCCCATGGACTGTTAGACTAGTCTTTTGAATTAGTTCTTAATCTGAAGGATTACTTCTAGTATTCTGGGGCTTGATGCAGTCAGTATGTCACCCATAAACACGTAGCTACTTGGTGAGATAGAGTGACATTTATAGAAAATCTTGTGCTTGAACCCTGCACAGAAAATCATGCACGATAATGACAGGTGCCTTTGATGAGTATAACCCCGTTGTTTTATGCTTCAATATATGTTAATGTTCATAGTATCATGGAACAAGATTCTATTGCATCTTTCAAGGAATCTGCACAATTTTGACATATACATTGGAGATATTTTATTGGACGGCAGCTTTTCAGTGTGTATTTTGCTCTTAAAAAACAAACAAACTCGGGGCAGCTAGATGACACAGTGAACAGAGCTCTGGCCTTGGAGTCAGGAGGACCTGAATTCAAATCCAGCCTCACACACTTAACATTTACTAACTGTGTGACCCTGGGCAAGTCACTTAACCCTGATCGCCTCACCAAAAAACAAACAAATAACCTCAAAAGAACTTGGGCAGTCATGCTACATAGAAAACCATTCTGTCTAAGAGAAGTGGCCACCTTGTCAATTGGAGAATGGAGGAATGGCAGGTTGCCATACGTCACCAAGCAGCTACTAAGTGCTGAAGTCATAGGGCAAGAGGAATGAAGAGAGAATAGTCACCAGTAACAGAAACCAGTGGGTTGATGGGTGGGAGCCACAGGCGTATCAGTCAATTAGTATTTATTAAGCGCTTACTACGCTCCAGGAACTGTGCTAATTACTAAGGATGCAAAAAACAAGCAAAAATAGTCCTTGACCTCAAGAAGCTTACATTCTAAGAAGATAATGTGTAGATAAATAAGTACTTACAAGACAGACACTGAGTAGATGAAAAGTAGTCCTAGGGGGAGGCATTCCTTGAAGAAAGTGGCATTTGAGCTGGGTTTTGAAGGAAGCTAGGGAAACTTAAGAGGTGGAGGGAGGAGTCAGAGCATCCCAGGCATGTGAGACAGCCAGCACAAAGGCACAAAGATGGCAGATGGAGTGCTGTGTGCAAGGAATAGCAAATAGGCTAATGCAGTTAAATTGAGATATCCAAAGGCCGCTCTGTTCCCTCTCCTCCTCACCGAGACTTCATTCCAGGAGACTAACAACTATTTCTCATTGCCCATCTAACTGTTTCCTTTTCATTATCCTTCTGAGAATGTGAGGAAGAGTAGGGGTTGGGGAATAAAGGTAAAAGGGGCTTTTCTTCTAGTGCGACTACAGCCTGAGATTGGAAACCCACTCTCTTATTTATCTATAAGTCTATCTTATTTAATGCTGCCAGGAAACCATTGATTTGTCATCAAGTTCTTGACTCTGCAGTGAGGGCGAGAGATAGGAACTCATCCCTTAGAGGTACAGCAGGTACTTTTTTTTTCTTCAGTAGAACCTGAAAGGAAGGGTCAGAGCCTGAGCTGAGAGAAAGGGAAAGGGAGTAATAGAAAGAGTCAGAGACAACAGAGATTAAGAGACAGAGAGGGTTTATAAAAATTGATAATCTTAGACAGTAGGTATGTACACATACTCTCTCTCTTCTTCTTCTTCTTCTTGTCTCACTCACTCTCTCACACACACACACACACACACACACACACACACACACACACACACACCCCTTTGTACCTTTTTCTTTTGAACCCAGTATTAGAAAAGTTTAGGGCAGCTAGGTGGCTGGGTGGATTGAACACTAGACTTGGAATCAGGAACACTCATCTTCATGAGTTCAAATCTGTCTTCAGACACTTACAGTTATCCCTTCCACATTGTGGGGATTAGGGGCACAATGCTCCCATGCTCTAAAAAAATCCACGTAAAAATGTTTGACCCTCCCTTCTAAATTATTATGGTATTAAAAGATAAAATATGTTGCTATTATATAATACTATATTTTATGCATTTTTTCATTTCTAAACTTTTTTCTGTCTTCTACTGGCTTTTGCTTGTTGTTTGAGGTTTCCGCAAAACTCCCAAACAATTCCCATTTAATTTCTTATGCTGACCCGTAATGTATCAAAACCATGATGTGGAAGGGTTAGCTGTACTAGCTGTGTGACCCTGGGCAAATCACTTAATCCTGTTTGCCTCGGTTCCTCATCTGTAAAATGAGCTGGAGAAGGAAATGGCGAACCCCTCCAGTATCTTTGCCAAGAAAACCCCAAATGAGGTTATGAAGAGTTGGGCACAACTGAAACAACCAAACAACAACGTAAGAAAAGTTGGTAACAGTAGGGTGTATGGCAAGAAGGTTGGAGCCTGCCTGTTGGTGCTCTGTGCTCAGGTGCCCAGCCCCTACCACTAGAAATCTTCTCGTACCTCTATGTTCAAGTTTCCTTAAGCTAGTTGAAGCCCTTTTGGAGATATACCTTCTCTTATAGTGAGAGCCTGCTACCATGGATTTATAGGATAAGAGATCTAGGCCTGGAAGCAACTTTAGAGGTAGCCTAGTCCAACCCTTTCATTTTATAAGCAAAGACACTGGGGCCAGTAATTTGCCCAAGGTCTCATAAGCACTAAGTGTCGGAGATAGAATCGGAACCCAGGTCGTCAGACTTAAGGACCAGTGCTCTTTCCACTACCAACCTCTCCTTGAAAGCTACACAGAGAACAGAACACAAAATTACATATGAAACTATGAACTTCTGTTAAAGTATTTATTAAATTTAACACCCTGGTAACAAAATTGCTCAGCTTGCCTATGTCCCCCTTCTGAACTTCCTCTGCTCTCCTCTGTGTATTTTTAAGAATGTTTCATTGACATTCTCTCTTTTTCCTCTTTAAAGGGAACCCAAGTTATCATTCTATTTAGTTTGTTGCTGTCATTCAGTTGTTTCAGTTGTATCTGACTCTTCATGACCTCTTTTAGGGTTTTCTTGGCAAAGATACTGGAGTGATTTGCCATTTCCTCCTTTAGCTCATTTTACAGATGAGAAAACTGAGGAAAACAAGGTAAAGTGACTTGCCCAGAGTCACGCAGCAGTAAGTATCTGATGCTAGATTTGAACTCAGGAAAATGAGTCTTCCTGACTCTACCCACTGTGCCACCTAGCTTTTCTCTATTTAGTTGCAACCTCTTTAACTCTTTTGGGCAGTATTTGTACCTACTGATTTTTGTTTGTTTGTTTGTTTAAAATATGCTTAATGGTATTCTAATGGGAGAAAAAAAATCAACCTACAGTTCTGAAAATCCTGAATGGTTTATTTTTGATTACCTTAGAAACTGGGGTTGGGGGAGATGTTTTATGTCAACTCATGGCTAACTACATGATCCTGACTATTCGAGCTTGTAACTAGACATTGAAGTATAGTCACAGTGATCCACAGCCACCCTATGATACTGAGACTGATTACAGATGAATTGTCCTCCTGTGGTTCATCCAGCTGAGGGGAAAGAAGGCTTCGTGGCTGGTGCCATATTCAGGAGTTCAGAGGAGTATCTCCTGCAGAGGAAAGGAGCATGTCCTCGGCCGCTGAGCCCCCAAAAACTCTATTACCGAATCTTGCTTTGTTTGTTTGCTGCTGAGTGATCTGACTGCCTGCTGGCCTAATCAAAAAGCCTCTCTTTAAGATCCTTAACACACGGTTGGTTTCTGATTATCTGGACCTGTGCATCCACAAATCTTTTGTCTCTGTTCTTCTAGTACTATTGAAACGTTCACTCCTCCCTTTATAATTGTGAGACCGAGCCCAACCTGAAAGGTGCCCGGGTTCCCCATCTGCCCAAGCTAACCACCTCTGGCGAACCCCATCTCTGGGCAGGGCCAGACACTGGTTTGCTCTCACTCAGGAGTGAAAGTAATTGGTGTTTTTCCCTTTTAGAAAAACCTGGAAAGACTTTTATGAACTGATGCTGGCTAAAGTGAGCAGAACCAGGAGAACATTGTACACAGTAACAGGATCATTGCGCGATACCAACTTTGATAGACTTAGCTCTTCTCAACAATAAAAGGATCTAAGACAATTCCAAAAGACTTATGATGAAAAATGCTATCCACATCCAGGGAAAAGAACTACGGAATTTGAATGCAGATCGAAGCATACTATTTTCTCTCTTTTTTTTCCTTTCTCATGGTTTTTCCCTTTGGTTCTGATTCTTCTTTACAACACGACTAATGTGGAAACATGTTTAATATGATTGTGCATGTATTGTCTATATCAGATTGCATGCCGTCTTGGGGAAGGGAGTGGAAATTTAGAACTCAAAATCTTTTTGTGTGTGTGTGTGTGTGTGTGTTTG
This sequence comes from Phascolarctos cinereus, assembly GCF_003287225.1. NCBI lineage: Eukaryota > Metazoa > Chordata > Mammalia > Diprotodontia > Phascolarctidae > Phascolarctos > Phascolarctos cinereus. The sequence continues at coordinate 145,283,525 of NW_027555625.1, read as the reverse complement.
CATAGCACTTAATTTGCATACCCACATTGTACAGTCTTCAGATAACATAAAAGTTTTCTCTTTTCCTCTTGTTTTTTTTCCCCCATGACCAACCCAGTTGACCCACCTGCACTAAGCCAAAAATATACTGTCCAGAGACAGAGACACTTGAAATAATAATAATGATAATAGTAACAACAACAATAACAATAATATCTTACATTTTTATAGTCCTTTACAGTTTTCTTAGGACCTTCACATCAGATCCTCTCACCAGTCTTATGAGGATAGGCAGCACAGATTTGTGAATGAGGTAGAACTCAAAATCTTATAAAAGTAAATGTTAAAAACTAAAAATAAACAAATTAATTAATTAAGGCAAAGAGATTTTAAAAAAAGAAAGTAATTGGTGGTGAGGTACAGCATGAAAGAGACATTTTGTAACAAGGTCAAGGGAACACAAATACTGCCCGATCCCCTGACTGACAGGCTCTTTAGGGATTTCAATATCAGTTGTCTCAGTCAAGGGCCCACTGCCATTCAGAGATCATTGTTGTCACGAATAATAAGATGGTCAGTGGGCAGCTAGGTGATGCAGTGAGTAGTGTGCCAGGTCTCAGATTCATCTTCCTAAGTTCAAATCTGGCCTCAGACACTTACTAGCTGTGTGACTCTGGGCAAGTCACTTAACCCTGTTTGCCTCAGTTTTCTGTTCTGTAAAATGAGCTGGAGAAGGAAATGGTAAACCACTCCAGTAACTCTGTCACAAAAACCCCGAAAGGGGCCACAAAGAGTCATATACAACTGAAAAATGACCAAACAAAAACAAAATAAGAGCAACCCAGAAGAGTCAAATTCAGAAGAAACTGGAGAGCGGGGCCAACCAGGTACATCAGCACACTAACAGCAACTTGTAGGATGTTGAATACAGCAAACTGACAAAAGTCTTTGCCAAACCCAAGGTTCGTTATTTATTCTTTTACTAAAATGCTTTGACCTGACCCTAGACCTAATGTCTTGGGGTCCCCTTGGACTACGCCTACCCTGCTTCCTATCTGTAACATCATTTGTGTTTTAGCCTTTCAACCTGGTGATCCATATCCCATTTTCCAACCTTGGCTTCTTTGCAGGCCATTGCTACCCCTCCCTGTACAGAGACTTCCTGGCTGTGCTCGTCTTCTGTTCTCCTAAATCAAGAGGTCTTCATCCAGTGCTGTAGAACCCACCCACGAGAAGTCTTAACCCTGGACCTTTTCAGACTGGCCTGGGAGGAAGGAAACAGAACAGCACCCAAAAATGTACAGGGAGCGTTTTTAGTAAAATGGATAGACACTTTTATAATGGATATATTTATTTGTAATTAAAATTATGTTAAATGTTACATCATGTAATTCTTGGAGGCAAACACTCAAAAATCCACCATCCGTTGCTATGCATTTTTGAGAATGACATATAAAAGACAGACACATACCTATGTTTCTTTCCATATTACTTCTTTACCTCTTTCAGGTAAATGAGTATCCAGTTGACCTCTGGCTCAGATACGTCACATAATCAGCTTTATCATGAGATATATTTGTCAAGTATCATAGTTATATGTGTTTACAGAATGTCAAAGATGGCTCAATTTAGAATTCATGCCTCTAGCGTCCCTGTACTGCTAATATTTTCTTAGAATATGCTTATGTTCTTGGAACACTGGTTCCAATTCTTCAATTCTGAACTTCTCTTTAGAAAAAAATCTAGATTACAGCAAATGCAAACATGTCAGTGCTCGTCTGAGACTTGCTGGCAGATGACTGCTGTCTAAGTAGAGCAACTTGAAAAGTTGGCTATTTATAGTACACTGTAGGCATTGAAGATATCCTTCTGCTTGTAGCTCCAAGACCCACCAAGTTTCTATGTTCCTAAACTCATTTCTTACTTAATTGGTATGGCCCTGGATTCTCTTTCTTGGGAATTGTTACCTGTGCTCCCTCCCCTGAATCACTATAGATAGAAATCCTAATGAATGACTAATAAACATTAGGCATTGTGAGAGTTCTGGTTCCCCCTTCCTTTGTACATCTACACTGAGTCTTAGAATCAGGAAGACTTGGGTTCAAATACCATCTGTCACTTAGTAGCCGTGTGACCGTGGACAAGTCACTTAACTTCTCTGAGACTCAGTTACCTCATCTAAAAGTAGAATTAATAATATCTGCACTACTTACTTGATGGGGTTATGGTGATGCTCAAATGAGATTTATGTAAAGCATGCTGCAGATTTTTTAAAAGTATGCTATAAATGTCCATTATTAGTATCTTTCCTCACAATTGTAGCATAAAACCCTGACAAAACTGTGCTGAGGCATCATCCCATTTTACTTAATCTGACTATGACTATTTATAACCTTAATTAGCTGTCTCAGCACACAAAAGTGTGAATGATCACGTTTCTCTCAATTTTTTGTAAATGTCTCATAAACATACAAATTGCGTATACCACATAGAATCATAGCTTCAGAGATGGAAGGGACCATAGAAATCATATTATCCAACCCCCTTATTTAACAGATGACAAAAAAAAATGAGGACTAGAGACAAGTGACTTGCTCGAGGTCACACAGCTAATAAATGGCAAAGCCAGTGAGGACCTGGGTTTTCTGATTCCAAATCAGAGCTCAGAACATTCCATAGGATTATTTTGGGGAAATGTGGCACTTCAGTGGCATAGGTCTCCATCACAGAAGGTAGGGGAAAAGCCACGTGTTCATTAAACGTAGTCAGATCTTCTTGTGGTACCAATAAAAGCATTTTGATGCTTTAATTCAGTTTCAGCGCTGGAGCTTGAATGGGTGAATATAGAATTCTGCGATGCTCCTGAAAGTGATGTGTGACCATTTGAGCTCTGGCTTTTGAACATCTTAGTGATTCATGAGAAGCCCAGTTGAAGTGAGTTGGTACTTTCAGAGGACAGCTGCAGTCTGCCTCTAATGATACCTGCTAGGGGGAAGGAGAGGGAAATCAGAAATGAAGTTCAAATTTTGATTTCTAAAAGAATGAAAATGTCCAAAGATGTTGTTGATCTGAAAGGGTAAAAAAAAAAATATGGAGCTGGAGAAATTCTTCAGTGTATTTTCCTCCCTACATTTACTTCTCTTTTATCTTGAGACAATAAGGAGACTGGCATGGCCATTTACGGTCCACAGAGTGTTTCCACCTACACTTGCTTTTAATCTTCCCAACAGCTCTAGAAGGCCCAGGATGGCCTCAAGATCATACCATACAAGGATCAGTTCCCTCTCTCCCTGCTCCCTCTCTAGACCCAGTTCACTCAGTCCGCATCCAGCCACTGAGTGACAATAGCTGCTGGCTGAGGTACCCTTTTAAACAGTTACCAGTGAGTCCGCTTCTCCCCAATTTTCCTGTCAATGTCCCCCTTCCCTTCCTGTTATGATAGGATACTTACCTTTTCTGTTCCATCTATAGTCATTTGAGAGGGAACCTAGAATCACCTTTCCACTCAGACTCTTAGGCCCCTCAAAGCCTCCTTACTCTACAGAATTGATATGGTTGCTTATACCCCTCAGTGAACAAAGAGTCATCAACCACAATCCTTGCATTAAGATGGAAGACCACCAAGCTATAACATCTGCCCTTCCACTATATCCCTTTGGTAAGACCATCTACTCCAGGGGTGGGGAACCTATGGCCTCGAGGCCACATGTGGCTCTCTAGGGCCCCTTGGCCCTTTGACTGAATCCAAACAACACAGAACAAATCTCCTTAGTAAAAGGATTTGTTCTGTAACACTTGGAGTCAGTCAAAAGGCAGCACCCCAGGACCTAGAAGGCCACATGTGGCTTCCAGGGCACAGGCTCCCCACTCCTGATTTACCCTATTGCTATGCCCTTCAGACTCCTGGGCACTGCCACCTGACCTGCTGACACACTATAAACCCCCCTTGTCCTTGCCATCCACTCCATCCTTAGGATTTCTGGGTGTTTCCATTTGGCCTGCAGCTGAACTCTCATGTATGAATTCTCTCCCCCAGTTAGAGTATGAGCTCCTTAAGAGAAAGAAATGACAAACCACTCCAGTATCTTTGCCAAGAAAACCCCAAATAGGGTCATGAAGAATTGGACATGACTGAAAAATGACTGAACAATCATCTTGTTTTTTCTATTTGGATCCTCGGTGCTTAGCACACAGTAGGCATGTAGTAAGTACTTTTTTACTCACTCATCTTCATTCATGTATTAATTCGTGTTTAGACAGAACATGATAGCTATCTTTAAGTATTTGAAGGGCTGTCTTGTGGAAGAGGGATCAGATTTGTTGGGCGTGGCCCTAAAGATAGAACCAGTGCAATGATTATAAGTAGCAAGGAGGCTGATTTCTGCTTGAGGTAAGGAAAAACTACCTAACAGTTAGAGTCGTAGAGTTCACTAGAGTGGGGCAACCAGAGCTTTGCTGTAGGATACCAAAATTTACGGGGCCTTCTGACGTTCCTCACATAGTACATCTCCTGTTTCTGTCTTTTGGTTGGCTGCCCTTGATGGCTGGAATGAACTCCCCTTTTCCCCTTTACTTCACAAAATCTCTTACTTCCTTCAACACTCGGCTCACATTCTACCTTCCATGTGAAGCCCTTCCTGAACCCCCTCCCTCCCTTGACTTTGTATTTATTGTATTGTATTTATATTTATTCTGAATGTATATATATATATATACATACATACATATTGTATGCCACAAAAGAAGGTAAGAAATATTTTATTTTATATTTATTCTGAATTATATATATACACACATACATACATATTGTATCCCACAACAGAAGGTAAGAAAGGTTTAATTTTTGTCTTTGTAGCTCCCGAGTCTATCGCCAAGTGCTTGGCACATAGGAGAGCTTAATTAATAAATGCTTGTTTGTTTGACCTGACAGTGCTCATACTTCTTTAGCAGAGGAGAAACAACTGGAGGAATAGTTAAAAAGGGAATGACCAGGTGCATACTCCTTCCCTTTCCAGGTCTGTCCTTGTCCTATCACCCTCAACCAGGGAAAAATCTTCCCCAGCAGCAGTTTCTATCCATAGGCTCTGATGTCCTCGTGTCTCTTCCCACCCTCCACGGAATTTGTCTTAAAAGGCTGATTGGAGGCCATGTTTCCTGCTGCCTTCCTCAGGTATATTTTGTGAAGTTTGCCAAGGGTGCCACAATTGTTAGTTGTTGCTCTGATTAAGTCTATCCAAAAAGTAGTATGGTCTGCCCCAGGAGGGAGTGCACAATACTCCACCAAGGATGTCATAGGATTTTTTTCCCCAGATATGGGTTTATAGGGTCATAGATTTCAGAGCTGAAAGGAACCTCAAAGGTCATGCAGTATAGCCCCTTCATTTTACAGAGAAGCAAACACCCCCTGAGAATTTAAGTGAATTGTCCAAGGTCACATAGGTATTAAGGAAGGATTTGAATCCATGTCCTCTGAGTTCAAAGCTGGTGCCCTGTCCATTGTATCACACTAATTCTGCAGCTCTGATGGCCCCTGAATTCTCATCTTACTTTTACATTCTATGAGGCGAATGAGGAGTCAATAATACCAGCCCTATTTTCTAGATATGGAATCTCAAGCTAAAACAAGTTAAATGACTAGACCAAGGTCACACAGCTAGTAAGTAATGAAACCGAGGTAAGAACTCACATCTTCTGACCCTTCTTCCAGTATGCTTCTAATAGACTGTGCTTCACACTAAGATGGCAACTTATTTTATTCTTACAGATCTACAGCGAAGGAGAATATACCACCTTCATTAATCTACACATTATATGTTTTCCCTATGATATCAAGAAGTCAAGTATCATAGTTGATGTTTTATTTAAAACTCATAATGAAGGATCTCTCCTTCATACAGGCATCCCATACATAACGTGGTCCTGACCAAAGTGATTCTGTAATAACATTGTTAAAATATTATAACCATACTCCATTGTAAAGTCACAAGTTCCTGCTATAATGGTTCAGTTGACCATTCACCTGTAACAACTGTTCTTAGGGAACTAATTAATTGCCCTCCTCACCTCATCTCACCCAACGTTGCCTTCTTAGTGGCATTAGATGGGCTATGCCAATATTTGGCCATAAAAACGAAGAGAAGAAAGGAATGGAGAAAGGAAGAGAGACACAGCAGAGCAGGAGCATAGGATGCTATGTACATTTAAAAGTTTAACCCTAATGTGGCTCTTGCCTTACAATGACTGATCTAAGGAGCAACCCCCTGACACCAACCCTCCCCAAAGATGTGAGCACATTCACGAGAATTCATGCAGCACAAACAAGTCACGCCAGTTCACTGTAGTTTATTTCTTGATGTATCCACAGATACAAGATCTCACTTAGATGAGTAACTCCTCCCACTGATGCAGATAGCAATCCATTCACGGCAGCTCATCTTGTGCAGTTCTTGTCTATGTCTTTACAAAGATTCTCCATAGAATATTTATTCAATGTATCAGAGGCCTTCCTCTGATACAAGTGCAATAACACTTGGGCTATCCATCTGGTATTTTTCATTCCTGATACACAACAACATCAATTATAGTCACAGAAGTTCATGTAGCACTTAAGGTTTGCAAAGTGTTTGCAAAGTATACATTATTTCATTTTATATTCATAGCCACCATGTGAAATAGGTACCTCAGGTTTTATCATTCCCATTTTACAGATGACACTTAATGAGTTTTGGATTGTCCATGGTCACATAGTTATATGTATTAGAGGTGGGATTCACTTTCTTTTCTGGTCATCCAAGCCTCACTGTTGTCTTTTATGTCAGTTCTTGAATCCTTCCACACCTCTTTGGGTCTCCAGAAATACTGGCTCTTTTTAAATCATCGTATCTTGGGGTTTGCAGCTATAGAGAACCACCAGGAGAGTATGTTAAAGATGGGCTTTGGCGGCAGAGAGCACCTTGGGATTGTAGAGAGCATTGCACAGTTTCCCAAATGTGCTCCAGCCTCTTCTCCTTTGAGTTCCTTCCAGATTCAGCTCAGCCTCTGTCTCCATTGTCTGTCCAAGATGTGAACATGTCAAAGTCTGGATCGTGTGCAGTCTTGGTCCACGTGATTTTTTCCATACAGATTACGAGGCCAACCTTTATGGCAGATCTTACTGAGAGGTTCAGAGATGACTGTGGGTTCTTGAAGACTCTCAAGGGAACGTAAGCTCTGGCAGGTTTTACTAAGTTGGAAAGGAGCAGGACTTAATGGATGTTTGTGGGTGTTAATCAGGAGGAGGAGGAGGAGGAGGATATTGCTATCTAAATGCTAGCAAAGCTGGGTTTGTTCTGAGAAAGCCAAAGTCCCCAGGTAGAGCCAGAGCCAGAGACAGCAAGAGGAATCAGCTAGAAAAAATATGATTAAACACACTCCCCACATTTTAAGTGTTTTGTTTTTCACATCAGACTGAGGCAAGAGGGACAGATGGAAAGATTCCTCTGTGTTCCTGGTGGTTCTTGGCATAAATTCATTTTTTCTCTTTTCTGCAAGAATGAAGATAAAATAATACTTGTTGAATGAATACTTGTTGAAAAAATAAAAAATCTAGCTGAATCTGATACAAGAATGGGCTAGCGACTACCTAAACATCTCAGTCATGGCAGCACCTTCTCTCATAGCTGAGTGGCTATCACATTTTCTGAGCAGCACAGCTTGACAGTCATGCAGCCAACCAGGGGGAAAATGATATTCTTAATCCAGTGGGTACAAGGGTTCATGATGTGAAAGTAGTATTACCTACTTCTCATGATTGGACTCTTCATAAAAAAAAAATTTATAGAAAGTTCTAGCAATTAATGCTCAAAGGTAGGTAGGTTTTAATAGGGTTTATAACCTCTAATTATTCATAATAATATATTCATGTCCCACACTGAAGTCATACTCTGATGCCTCATTATGGCCCCAAATTGATCTCTATTAGTGAAGGCCAGTCCAGCATGTTACAGTCTCTGAGAGATCCTACCTACCAAGCTAAAGAAACTTTAAATATGGGCTCACTGGGAAGCTGTGTGTCTGTCACCCAAGGACTGTCTTACACAGGCTCATCACCAGAAGGATGGTCATCAGGTGATGAATTTTGGGAGGATGCCACTGCAACTCATGATGAATGTCTACTGAGAGGTGGAGGTGTTGCTAGCTCTGGTGGAGGGAGGGCCCTTGCCAATAAAACCATCAATCTTTTAAAACAATATGCTATTTATCCTTTTAAGGATGGAGGGTATGGAACTGTGATTTCATTGGTATAGTATACTCCCAGGTGAGACAACTCCCTTTACCAATACAAGTCAGCATCCTCTCCATGATTCACAGTCTTAGAAAGTTGCTTAGAGCACTTAGACATTAACTAACTTGCCCAGAGCCACATAGCTAATATGTCAGAGGGGAAAATGGAATCCAGGTCATTCAGACAAAGTTCTTTAATCAATATACCCTGTTGCATCTCCATCTTTTTAAGAAAAATTTTACAGGTCACTATGGACTATCTAGGGGTGGAGAACTGCAGCCTCAAGCCACATGCGGCCTTCTAGGTCCTTGGGTGTGCCCTTTTGATGGAGTCCAAGTTTTACAGAACAAATCCTTTTATTCAGGGGCTTAGTTCTGTGAAGTTTGTTTTCAGTCAAAGGGCCAAACTTGAGGACCTAGAGGGCCACATGTGGCCTTGAGGCCACAGGTCCCCCACCCTTGGACTAACTCTGGGTCATTTCCTTACTCATATTCTCAACATTTAATTTCAGAGATAATCCTCAACAATTAAAGAAATGTTCGCTGTAATGTAGGTACTCAGGAGTCACTCTTTGATAATGTGGAACTCAGTGCAATCTGTATTAAGTGCTAAGGGAGGAATTTGTTTGTAGGTAGGGTTCCAGTGAAGGACAAGGGGCCTGTTTTTTACAGGTCAGATCTAGCTTTTGTGGCTTATAGTCATCAGGCTGTCAGCTGGTGCAAAGACGTGAGCTGAAGCTCTCTCCTACTCCTGCAGTCTCACTAAACCTGCTTTTTGTCCTAACTATAGTCTCGGGTCCGCTGACCCATACTGTTTTCCTACTCCTTCTCCCCTTCTCTATATCCAGCCATGACCCCACAGTTGGCCGCTTTACGGCTTGATTAACTGCTGCCTTGGAATCCCTCCCCAACCCTGCACAAACACATATGCTCTGCCATTTGCCAAAATCAATGATCATCCCTGGTTAAGACCCACTGTCCTCTTTGATCCTATTCCATGGCAGCTATGTGTTTCTAGAAAAAAAAGTCATGAAATCAAGTTGATTTTTCCCACTACCAATTTATGTAACTTTAGCTTGGTCTTCACTGCTGCTCAATAAACCTCTTCTACCATTATTATTGACTCCCTAATCTCCTCCTCCACAGCGACTGTTCCTTTCCTTCCTCCTTTCATCTCAAACCATATCTCTACCATTTACACTTAGAACATATGACATACTTCATTTGACACACTTCACTGAGATAATAGAGGTCACTACTGATTACAAAATCCAATGGCCTTTCCTCAGCCTTCATCTTCCTTGTAAACGTTCCATGTTAACTACCCTCTCCTACTGGATTATCTTTTCTGGGTATTCTCCTACCTGACTTTACCTTCGTTCTGTCCTTTGTTGGTCAGTTCTTTGTCTTCTTCCCACTCCTTATTGTATGTCCCCCAGGGATCTGTCCTTAATTCTCATCTCTTCTCTCTCTACTCACTCTCACTTGGCAACCTGAGTCTCTAATCCTGGCTTCTCTTCTAAAGTCCACATCCCTATCTCCTTTTACCTACAGGACACTGCCATCTGACTGTCCCAGCATCACCTTAAATTCAAGGTGTCCCAAACTGAGTTTATAATCTTTCTCCTTAACCCTGGTCCTCCTGAATGGACCACTTCTACCTATGGTAGCACTATTCCCCTTGCCTCCTATATTCAAAATCTCACAGTTACATTTCACTCTTTTGTCTCTATTACCTTTCTTATCCAATCAGTTAACAAGATCTTTTTAATTCCAACTCTGTAGCATTCTTCTCCTTTCCTCCATCTTTCTATGCCCACTTTTCTACCCAAGGCCCTTATTCAACTGCTTGGGCTTTTGTAATAGCTTCCTAAAAGATCCTTATCCCTCCTCTCTCTCTGTACACCCTCCCCTGAGCCAACCCCACCTCCAATCCGTGCTTTATACCACTGCCAGAATAATTTTTATTTTGCATGGGTTTAGTCAAGTTCTTCTTAGCTCAACAATCAAATGCAAATTCCTTTCATGGAATTTTAGGCCCTCCTCAATCTGGCAACATAACCTGACCTCATTATTACTGCATTGCACATACTCTGGTCTAGCCAACTGAGCTATTATTTTCTCCCAAACCCAGTACAAGTTCATCCACTTCTATGCATTTACTCACATCGTTCCCTATGCAAGATGAACTTCTCTCTTCTCCTAGTTATCCTTTCAAGCTTAACTCAAAGTTTGCCTTCACTCAGAATTTCCTGGTCTCACTCAAATCTCATACATGCATTTATCATGTAATTTTCTGTATTATAGTGATCTGCCTTTGTCATACCCTACCAAACTGTAAGTTCTTGGAATTTAGAGACTGTGTTAAATAACTTTTACTCTTTTTCACAACTTCGCACAATGCTTTGCACATGGTAAGTGCATGATGAATGAATGGTGGGCTATTGTGGTTGTTTCAGAGTAGGACCTCTAAAGGACTGAGGTAATTAAAGAACTATGAATATTGATTAATTCATATAAATTTGTTTTATTTCCCACTGAAGCAAAGGAAGACCTGAGTCCAAATCCTGCCTCAGATGCTTACTAGCCATGTGAGTCCAGGCAAGTCACCTGCCTGCCTCAGTTTCCTCAACTGTAAAATGGGGATTTAATAGCACCTACTTTCCAGGGTTGTTGCGGGGATCAAATGAGATAATATTTGTAAAATGCTTAGTGCAGTACCTGGCCCACAGTAGGCATTATACTCTCATCATCATCATCATTATTACTGCTCTAAGATAAAATTAGATATACACACAAACCATATATGTATGAAGACATATATAAATTTTCCAGAATAGATGAGTAGAAGCATATGATTATATGTGGCTTAATAGATAATAGACATAGTGGTTGAATTATTGAGCAGAGGGAAGGCTGAGATCTAGTAGAAAGAATGAGTTGGTAGATGAGTAAGTGGTCTGCAAACCTGGTACAAGATGTTAGCAATCATTTTGGCAATTCACAATACCTAGAATGTAAAAAAATCCAAAAAAGTGAAACCTAACCGATCTGGATTATTCTTGGTACTAATAATTTGGGGCCACCATGGAAGTACTAAAATACCTATTTTAAGAAAATAGTCAATAGCATTGGTGACCAAAACACAATAAAACAATAAAGTGATATCCCATATTTAGTGATATAACACTAACAACAATAAACATTAACTGCTGGCATAAAAGTGGGGCCAAGTGCAGTACAAGGTTCAAGATGTGAACCCTTTGGTCTGGGACCTTTTAATTGAAAACACAATACCAGAGAGATGTAGTATAAAAAAAAAAGCAAAAATAATCATGTCAGTCTATTGAGGAAAGCATTTTTGAATAATTCAACAAAAATACGTCTTGTCCCTAAATGAAAGCTCAAAAATTTGGGGTGGTTCCTAAACTTGGCAGGCAAAAATCCCATTAATAACTTGTATTTCTGTAGTACTTATATAGTTCATTAAGTACTTTCCTTACAAGTTTATGAGAAAGGTAGGACAAATCTTTTCATTCCCATTTTAAAGATGAGGAAACTGAGAGCCAGAGCAGTTCTACCTCACTGCTTTCTCAATTCTAAGTGATTTTCTTGTGATTTTCTAGAGATACTTCTTTTCCATTCAGGCCCAGATTTGTCTAGACTCATTGATTCTACAAATATTTACTGAATGCCAACTATATCAAAAGGGGCTCTGTGAAATACAAAGAAGATCTAGCCCTCACTCTTCTTCCAATTTTTCCTTTCAAAGGCATGTGAAACATTTCCACTGCGATGACGAGAAGAAATGCATAAATCCAAAGGCACAATTTAAGTCCAATATTCAGTGTTTAGCCCTTAAATGAAAAGATACAGTCACTCAGTAACTGTCAAAATATTAGTCTAAATAGAAACAGAACTATCTGCTCAAGCTTGAAATGTCAGGGTGATTTATTTTGTGGGGTAAGATCAAACAAAAATGGAACATGATATAGCAGGTACAAGGAGCTCTCCTGGAGAGAAAGGAGAAGCAAGAATTTAAGCAGTGGGGCTCAGTCAGAGATTATTGTGCCTCTGGGGTTCTTAGCCTTTACATCTTCTAGTATGGAAAATTAAATGATATCAACAATAACAAATGTTGAACTGCATTCTGTAAATAGTAACATTCATATGGCATGGAGCAGCAGACAAAGTTTACTTACTACAACAACCCTGTTTTTGTCTGGAGGTTTACCTATAATAAAATAGATAACCCTGTTATTAACCATTGAATAATAAGGATGTAGAGGCTGAAGGCAATGCATACGAAGCAGGGAGACAGATTAGGTAGTTTGTGTTGTGTAGCAGTATCAGTACAAGCATTTTTAAAAGTAGAAATTACATAGGAGAAAAGTTAAAGAGAAAGAAAAGGGTGAAGGAGGGAGGAAAAGGAGAAGAAAAGGGGGAAGATAAAGAGGAAAGGGAACAGAGACAAAGAGGGAAGAGGAGGAGACAAATGAAAAGGCAAACAGAAAAGGAGGAGGAGGAGATATTCAATCAATAAATATTTATTAAGCACCTACCATATATCAGGCACTGTGCTAAGCACTGAGGACACAAAAAGAGGCAAAAGACAGTCCCTACCCTCAAGGAGCTTACATTCTAAGTGGGGAGTAGTTAAAAAAAATCATGGTGCACGAATGTAATGTACTAATATTATACCATAAGAAATAAGGAATATGGAGAAGTCAGAGAAGCATGGGATGATTTCTATGAACTGATACCAGGTGAAATAAACAGAAGAAGGAATACACTGTACCCAATGACTATGACAGTATAAATGGGAAGAACAAGAAACCCCACTCTGAACAATTGCTGTATAACTCTTATAACCAAGTTTGTCCCCAAAGATGAGATGAAAAAATACACCTCTTTCTCTTCTTTGCAGTTGGTGGCTGGGGGTGGGGGGGACCTATGTGTCTGAAAAACTGAATATACTGTCAGACTTGGTTAATTTTGTTTTATTTAATTTCTCTCCTTTTCTTTCTTTAAAAAAATTTTTATTACAAGGAATGGTTCACTGGGTATAGGTGGGAGGATAGAGATATTTAGAAATCAAGATGATATAAAAACAAAATATCAATGAAAAATTACCCCACAACTGCCTTATCTTGTGGATGTTCTTTATAGAACATGCCTTTATTTGAAAACAGGACTTAGAACAAAAAAGAGATAAGAGATGATGTTGAAGAGAATCCAGGGAAATTTCAATGTACAGGCATGCCCTAGCTTGTTAAGTGGTCTTCGTAACTTTAGATGAAACATTACAACAGGCAGGAACCAAACAATCTTATCATGAATGAATAAAGACACACTTACTAGGCACTTACTCGGTGCCAGGCACTGGGTTAAGTACAGGAGATACAAAGACCAGCAAGCCAGACACCGCTGCATCGTATTGCAATTGTAATTGTAACAGGAAATAACAAAATATGTGGGGAGTGGTGGCCAAGAGAGGAGTGTTTTGGATGGGGAAGTCAGAAGGAATGGTGGGTGGAATTATTAAACAATTGATTTATGGTGAGGTCTGATATTAATTTTTTTCTGTCTGGACCTATGAATTGACTGTTGTAGGGAATCTTTGGATTAGCAACTGCTCTGTCGTCTTAGAGAACTTCCCAAGATCTCTAAAGGTTGAAGGGACTTGTCCAGGGTCACAAGGCCAGCATGTGTCAGAGGTGGCTAGCTTTCAGTCAACCATCCTCCAGTGCTGGGTCTCTCCACTTGATTGCAAAATGACATTGTTGGGACAGTATTATGTGAAATTTCTAAACATCTCACCCTAGGCTCATTCATTCAATAAACATTTATTAAACACCTACTATGTGCCAGGCATTGTGCTAAGCACTGCGAATACAAAAAGAGACAAAAGACAGCACCTGCCCTCAAGGAGCTTACAATCTAATAGAGGAGACAACATGCAAACAACATTTACAAAGCAAGCTCCATAAAGGATAAATAGGAAATAATAAAAAGAAGGAAAGCAGTGCAGTTAAGAGGGGTTGGGGAAGGCTTTCTGTACAAGGACGTTGTGTTTTGTTGTTCTCTACGATATTTGGGTATAATAGGACAAACAAGCTTCACTCTCTCAGGCAGCAAATTCTGTCAAGGAACAAAGACAAAGCAAAATTGATGGTTTTGAATACTGGTAGGGTTGATCACCTCAGGCCAATGGCAGGTACACTGATCTCATGGCTTTAAATGGATTCCAACAAGGCTTTGTAAGTGCAGTGCACATCTTTTAGGTTCTATAGGAACGTAAAGTTTGCTTGGAAAAGAAATTTTTAAATAGAATGATTTTTAAAGTACTATAGTTATTTTGAAGGATTATGACAATTATGTTCATAGTGTTAGACTAAAAGAGCCATTGGAGGGCATCAGTCCAACCTTCTCATTTTACAGACTCAGGAAAGTAAAGGCCAGACTTTAAATGACTCGCCCAGGATCACACAGCTAATAAGTAGATGAGACAGGATTTGAATCTAGGTCTTCCTGACTCTAAATCCAGTGTACTATATTCCTCTGCTTCATTTTACAGATTTCCTATTTTACAGATGTGGAAACTATAAAAGATCAAATGAAATAATATTTGTAAAGAGCTTAGCACATAGTAGGCACTTAATAAATGCTTGTTCCTTTCCCTTGTTGCCTTCATCTTTGGGCCTCAATTTCCTTATCTATAAAATTAGCAGGGTTTGGACTAGAATCAGAAGTGTCAGACTTATCAGGGAGGCACGTGGCCTGCAAAACACTCAAAGTGGGCCCAAACCAGATTAAAATGTAATGGAGAAATGTTTAACGAAAAAATATATAAAACCTATATATGTATAACCACTCCAGTGGTTTTGTAAGTCAACACGCAGCTGGCAAGGATCCAGTTTCTATCTGAGTTTGACATCACTGGCCTAGATAATCTCCAAAATCCTTTCCAGCCCAATTCTATGATCCTATGAATAAAAAACATTCAGAGAACCTCTTATACAAGCTGAAAGGAACCCACAAGGTCCCTCGATCACACTGGGAACCTCTTTACTCACTTTCCATTGTCAGTAATTATTGAATTTGTTAGAAATGCAATTAATTTTGTTTTTTTTCTTAGTGAAAGAAATGTTCATGATTTAGTTGTTTCTACATTTGTGTGTGTGTGTGTGTGTGTGTGTGTGTGTGTGTGTGTACGCGCATCTCCAGAATATCAATCAATCAGGGGCAGGTCATGCAGTGAGAATGGGAAGCAACAGAACACATCTCAATCATAGGACAATACCCTCAGAGTTCTCCAGTGTTTTGGGGAGGTCCTTTACGGAGGATTTATGGGAAAATCTGGACAGAAATCAGATAGTCTGAGGTATAAGTACTCACAATGGTGAAATTATAGCTCTATCGAAGTAGGTGAAAGACCACACTTTTCTCTTACTTAGGGGCAACATGTTATAGTGGAAAGAGCACTGAATTTAAAACCCAGGGTGGAATTCTCCAGTTAATTTTTTTTTAAGGAAATTGAGGTTAAGTGACTTGCCCAGGGTCACACAGCTAGTGAGTGTCGAATGTTTTGTCTAAGGTCAGATTTGAACTCTGGTCCTTATTTCAGAAGCTGCCCCTGCCCAAAGCTATATAGCTCATTAAGTGGTAGAATTAGGATTTCACCCCAGGGGCAGCTAGGTGGGGCAGTGGATAGGGTTGTTATGAGGCTCAAATGAAATGATGACAATAATAATAATAATAGCTAATATTTAGATAGCCCTTTAAGGTTTGCAAGGTGCTTTACATATATTATCTCATTTGATCCTCACAATAATCCTGTAAGGCAGATGCTATTATTATCCCCATTTTACAGATGAAGAAACTGAGGCAGACGGAGGTTAATTGACTTGCTCTGGATCACAGAGCCAATAAGTACTTGAGACTGGATTCAAACTCAGGTTTTCCTGACTCCAAGTCCCATGTTCTATCCATTCTATCCATATAAAGTGCTTTGCAAGCTTTGAAATGTTATATAAATGTCAGATATCATTATTATTATCCTTTTAACTTTAGCGACAGCGTGGTGTAGAGGATAGAAGAGCTGTCAGAAAGACCTGGTTTTAGGGCAGCTAGGTGGTGCAGTGGATACAGTACCGGCCCTGGATTCAGGAGGACCTGAGTTCAAATCTGGCCTCAGACACACAATAACACTTACTAGCTGTGTGACCCTGGGCAAGGCACTTAACCCCATTGCCTAACCAAAAAAAAAAGACCTGGTTTCAAGTCCTGCCTGATGTATACTAGCTTTGTCATCTTGGACAAATCATTTCACTTTTTCAGCCACTCAGGCAATTCTCTTAACTATGTTATACAGGAGGGGCTGATCTGCATCTGTGGAGGGCATTGCTATGCTGGAAGTTCCCTCCATGGATGAAACTACAGGTTTAGGGAGAAGAAAGAATCTAGGAACAGGGGGTTTTCAGTTGTGTCAAAAAATTGGCAGTACTACTTGCCCTCTCCTCTTTGGTCCAGAACAAAACTCATATCCGCCCCCACCCAAAACAAAACAAAACTTCCCCAATCTCTGTCCTAAACCCCAGGCTTACAACACCAACTGCCTGTTGAAAATCTTCAGCTGGATGTTCTATAGACATTTTAAACATTTTCAAAACAGAACTAATTCTAGTTCTCTCTTAACCTCTTCCTCTTCTTCTTCCTCCCCTTCTCCTCCTACGTACTCCTGTTCAATCACCCAGATTTATAACCTCAGCATCATCCTCAACTCTCCTCTCTCTAACCCTCTCCCCCTCCCTCACCACATTCAATCAGTTTTCTTGTTCTGCCCATTCTACCTTCACAACTTCCCTCTCATCTCTCACCTTCTTTCCACTCACATGCTCACCACCGTTCCAGGTCTTTATCACCTCTCTTCAAAACCTGGACTATTGCAACAGCTTCTTAGTAGCCCCCTCCCCTGGCCCCTGCAGCTTCTGGTCTCTTCTCTCTCCAATCCACCCTCTACACAGCTGGCCAAATAATCTTCCTAAAGTATGCCTGATCATGTCATTTGTGCCTCTGTACCTTTGTATAGGCACTTTGAATAAAAAAAGGGGGGGGGTGGCTAGGTGGCACAGTGAATAGAGCTCTGGCCTTGGAGTCAGGAGGACCTGAGTTCAAATCTGGCCTCAGACACATAACACTTACTAACTGTGTGACCCTGGGCAAGTCACCTAACCCCACTGCCTAGCCAAAAAGAAAAAAAAGAAAATTTAAATATATATATATATGTATATATATATATATATATATATAGCTTTTGGCAAAGTATTTAAGGTCTTTTTTTTTCTGTTTCAGTGTCTTCTAGTAAAATGAGTATAATCGTATCTGTCTTACCTATCTGACCAGATTATAGAAATCAAAGGCATAGTGGAAAACACTAGGCCTGGCGTCAAGATGAACAGAGTTCAAATCCAGCCCCACATACTTACTATGTGTGACCTTAGGCAAGTCACTTAACCCTGTTCACCTCATTTTTTTCATCTCTAAGATGAGCTGGAGAAGGAAATGGCAACCACTCCAGTATCTTTGCCAAGAAACCCCTCCCCCCAAAGAAAAGGGGGTCACTGAGACTAAAGCAACTAAATAACAACAATATGTGTAGAGTGTTTTGTGATTATAAAGCATAATATAGATAGGTTTTCTGTTTTGTTTTGTTTTACCAATATTACCGTGGGCAAAATGAGTACCTGATTTAGACATAAAGGGTGATACCGTAAACAAATTAGGACAGTGAGGAATAGTTTACCTGTTGGAGTCATGGAGAAGGGAAGAATTTATTCTTTTGATCAGGTCACTTAATCTGAATCTCCAATTCCTTATATAGAAAAAGTGAATACACCAAGGAATTCTCTCATTGGTGATGCAGCTAGTTGAGTGTTAAGATGTAAGTTTAGAAACCAAGCTATCCTGACTCCATAGCATCACTTTATCCCATTTACTATACTGATTCTTATTCTGCCAACTATCAGGAGTTTAGATTTGAGGAAGGGCAACCTGGAAAGAAGGAGGGTAGTTAGGAGGTTGCTGAAATCATTAAGGACACTAATCTCTGTCCTGTCCCCCTCACAGAGCTGTGGTGAAGGTCAGGTGTATGTATGGATGCCATACAAATAAATGTCAAAAATGTTAACAGTAATAATAGTAATCATAAACTCTAATAAGAATGAACAAAGAAATTTGAATAATGACAATAGCTAGCATTTATATAGAGTTTTAAGGTTCGAAAAGTGCTCTATGCCTATCACAGCTAAGAAAATAGTTTGGTATTAGAAAAACTGAACAGTACTATTTTCAAAGAGATGATAGAGGTTCAACATGCTGCAGTACTTGTGAGACAAAACATTGACATTCAGAAATACTTGCCAGTGATTGGGCTTTTCTCAGCTTGGATCTGTCTTGAAATTTATTTTTCTTGTTATGTGATTGTCGGCTGAAATCTGAGGCCTGTTCATTTCCTTTCTTCTTTCTATAAATTGAGAAAAGAAGCACTAGCAAAAATCAAAAATGAAGAGGTGAGTGCCAGTTTTGCATAAATAACATGTGAACATTCATCATTGGATTCAACCAATTCAATACAATTTAACACATATTAATCACCTACTATGTGCAAAGTCTATGCTATAGGATGAGGATAAAAACAACAACAACAACAAATTTAAGGAGCTTCTATTCTACTAGGGATAGATATGAAATGTGACATCTGGGAGAGAACACTAACAATTGGGAGATCAGGAAGGGCTTCCTGGAGGAAGTGGCCTGAAGGAAGCTAGGAATCCTAAGAGATCAAGGTGAGGCAGGAGTGCATCAAACATAGGAAAAAGCCTATGCAATGCCCTGGAGACTGGAGCTGGCATGTTGAGTTTGGACAACAGCTAGGAGGCCAGTTTGGCTGAAGCTGAGAGTGCATAAAAGGAAAGAATATGAAAAAAGTATATACACAGAAAGGAGCCAGACTGTAGAAGGCTTTAAACAATCCAAAGGAGAGTTGCTATTTCATCTTAGAGGCAATAGGGAGCCACTAACTGTTTTAAAGCACAGTAGTAACATGAATCAGATCTGTGGAAAATTACTTTGGCAGCTGCCTGAAAGATGGAGTAGAGAATGGAGAGATTGGAAGCTGGGTAACCTATTAGCAGACTACTGCAATAATCCAAAGGCAGCTAGGTGAAGCCATAGTGCATCGAGTGCTGGGTCCTGACTTCAGAGTCAGGAAGACTCACTCATCTTCATGAGTTCAAATCTGGACCCAGACACGTATTAGCTGTGTGACCCTGGGCAAGTCACTTAACCCTGTTCACCTCAGTTTCCTCATCTGTGAAATGAGCCGGAGAAGGAAATATCTTTGCCAAGAGGACCCCAAATGGGGTCACGAAGAATCAGACACAACCAGAATAACACAATGACAACAAAGCAATAATCCAAGCAAGAGGTGATGAGGGCCTAAACTAGTGTAGAGGCTGCCTGAGAAAAGAGAAGGGAATGGATACAAGAGATGTGGAAGTCAGATCAACAAGACTTGTCAAAGGGCTGAGTATTGCACAGATAACACATACCTGGAATCTCTGCTTTGAGGGAGGAGGGGAGAAGAGGCTGTGACCGGTGGGTAGAGTAAGCTCTGGAGTTCTGAGCTGCAGCTGGGCTACAGCCAACAGGTATCCTCACTAAATCTAGCACCTATAGGATAAGCCCCCAAGAGTAGGCTGCCTAAGGAGGGGTAAATCTGTCCAGGTCAGAAATGGAACAAAGCTTCAGCTCAGCTCAGCAGTAGGGTTAGAGTGGCTGCTGTACTTCCAGCCTGGGCGAAATAGGGAAACCCAGTCTCTAAAAATACAAAGAAAAAAGAAAGAAAGAGAAAGAAAAAAGAAAAGACTTGGCAAATGATTGGATATGGGAAATGAGAGAAAGGAAAATATCAAGGACTCAAGGATGATTCTGAAGTTATAAATCTATATGATTAAAATCTTTATATCTTAATGAATGGTCACCTAAGACATCAGAGGATCAATGGACAACTGCTAAGGCCAAAGCCCTTCTATAATGGGACACAGAACAGGTGCCTGGGAAGGGCAGAAATCCAAATTGGAGAGGAAGGCAAGATGAAGATAACAAAAGCAAATTTCAGATTTTGCTCGGGCTCTGTCTTTAGCTGGTAGTGGCAGCTTTGTTGGGGGAGATATCCCAGAATCTCAGCAATACAGGGGACCTCGGGGTCCATCTGGTCCAACACTATATCTGAAAAATAGTCTCCTCTACAACATTGCCATGAAGTGGTCATCCAGCTTTTGCTTGAAGACCTCAAGAGAAAGAGAGTTCACCATGCTCCCAACACAGCCCATTCCAGCTCTAATGGACTGATCTAAAGATTAGAAAGTTTTTCCTTAAATCAGATACAAATTTGTCTTCCAGTAACTTCCATTAATTGCTCCTCGTTCTGCCTTCTGGGTTCAAGCAAGACAAGTCTATTCCTCCTTTTATATAAGAGCCCTTCAAACAATGCTATCAGTCCTCTCACCAAGTCTTTTCTTTTCTAGATTTCAATAAATCTGCATATTCAAAATTCTCCAAGTCCTCTCACTATCCTGATAACTTCCTTTAGTCATATTACAGCCAGTATATGCCCTTGCTAAAATGTGACACCCAAAACTAAATACAATACTTCAAATATATTTTGACCAGTTGAGAATATAGTATCTTTCTCATTCTGGACACTATACCTAAGACTGCATTAGACTTCTTGGCCACCATGTAACACAGTTGACTCATATTGAGTTTTCAGTCCACTAAAATCTCAGATCTTTTTTCAATGAACTACCATCCAGCTACACTTTCTCCATCTTATATTTATGAAGTTGATTTTGGGGGGAAATTATGTGTAATTATATTTATCACTATTAAATATCACTTTATTCGACTTAGTCCACCATTCTAACTTGCTGAGACCTTTCTGGATCAACATCCTGCCATGTCATATGTTAGCTATTCTTTCTGTTTTGTGTCATCTGAAGTTCTGACAAACATGTCGTTCATGGCTTCATCCAAGTCATTGAAAAAATGTTGAGCAGTTCAGAGCTAAAGACAGATCCCTTGAATACTTGACCAAAGACCTCTCTGCAAGTTGACATCAAACCATTAATTATTCTTTGGATCTAGCCATTCAACCAATTGTGAATTTACCCAACTGTAGTATCATTTATTCTAGACCACATTTCTCCAGCTTTTCTACCTCACCACCATGCTTCAGCTGCCATCTTACCCTGGAACATCATTCTACCCCTGTGGCCCTCTTCCCCCATTAATGAATTCCTTCCAGAAGCTCTATTTTGTGGAAGGGCTCAGGGTAACACTATTCCTCTCTTGACTCTGCTTCTGACTCTCAGGACTTGGCAAACTTGCCGCTACATAGATACCTCTCCCTGCCCTCCTCCCTTTCCAATTCCCTTTTATTTGTCTTCCTCCATTAGAAGAATATAAGCTCCTTGAAGGCAGGGACTGTTTTTCTTTGTGCCTGCATTTGTATCCTAACACTTATCTCAGCACTTAGCACACAGGAAATGTTTAATAAATGCTTGTTTACCTTACCTTAGTAAAATTTTTTGCTAATATCTAAAAGAAAAATCGATGCATTTATTACATTCTCCTAATCTACAAGTTGAGTTATCCCATTAAAAATAGAAAAGAAAAGAAAGAAAATGAAGTAAGTTTGCCATCTCCTGTTCTTGCTGGAAACCATTCTGGCTTTTAGTGATCATTGCTCCTCTCTCTAAATGTTCATAAACCACATTCTTAATAAATCCATTCTAGAATTCTGCTGAAAACGGAAGTTAAGCTTCCTCACTGTAGTTTGTACTCTTCTCTTTTTTGAAAGTTGACTCTACGTTTGCCTTTCTTCAGTTCCTATTCCTTTCTCTATAAGCTTTTAAAGATCATTGACAGTGAGTAGGTTCAGCAATCACATCTGCAAGATATTTCGATATCCTTAGAATAAGGAGCCTGAAGGCTTCACACTGACCCAAGACCTAGAAGTATTATTGCCACCATTCACTTCCCCTTTTCTAACATGCCTATCTGACTACTCCATTAATTATGATTTACTGAGTTTTTCCTTAAATCAAATACGAATTTACCTCTCTAAAATTTCCAATAATTCCTCCAAGTTCTGCTTTCTGGGTTCACCAAGACACATCTATTCCTCCTTCTATGTGAGAGGCCTTCAAATGATGCTATTGTTCTTCCCACCACATCTTTTCCTCTCTACACTAATCTGGGCCTCATATCCCGAGTCAAAAGGTAGGCTGTTGTAGTGGACAGAAAGACAAAAACAAAGACAAACTGTAGTAGTGGACAGGAAGAATCATATGTGAGGTGTCAGAACACCTGGATTCTAGTCTTAGCTCTGACATTCATTAGCTTTGTGACTTTAGCTAAGTCACTTCACCTCTGAGCTTTAGTTTCCTCATCTGAAAAATGGGGATGGTGGAACCCACTTCAAAGGGAGGAAGATAAAATGAATAACAGATGAGGAAGTGCTTTGAAAACTCTAAAAACTACAAATGTCTAGATTGTGGTTAACTACTTCACGGGGCATATAGGGATCCCAAAGAGGGTTCTTGTGTCATGGCAGAGGATATAGCCAGATTCTTGTCTATAATAGTAGAGATGGAATGGACTGAGGTTCCCCCTCATTCCCAGGACTACTCTGGAAGGGGCTTTAATCCTAGATCCAGAATAAGTATCATGATCCTCAACTCTAACCTCCTTAGAATCATAAGATCATAGATTTAAAACTAGAAGAGATCTTAGAGGCTCTCTGGTTCAACCTACTCCTTTTACAGATAAGGAAACTGAGGCCTAGGGAGGTTAAATGACCTCTACAATTAGTAAGCATCACGGATGGGAATCAGACCCAGGTCCTCTAAATACAGAATCATTATTCTATCCCCTGTACTGTGCTGCCTCCACCTTGGATCTCTTCATTAACTATTGCATTTCTATCTATAATTAATCAATTATTTGTTTTATTATTAATCAATTATTAACAAATATTTGTTGAACTCCTATCAGGGATGTTGTAGAGAAAACTCCTCTGGGAGGGGTATAGTAGGACTAGATGACATCTAGTGATCCCTTCCAACTCTAAGAGAAAGGGAAAAGGACCCTGAAGCTAAGGGTGGATGGATAGCTGCATATGCCTTTAGATGCTGTATGGTGAAGGACTGGTTGGTTTTCATGAACTATTTTTCTTTGTTGTAAAGCTAGGCTGAACTCAGAGGCAGGAGGGAAGAGTGGTTATTCAGAAATGACAGCAATTTAAAAACAAAAAAGATTACATAAATAAAATAAACAAGTATCAAATAGAGACACAAAGCATTTATATAAATTATATAAAATATGTAAGATATAAGTATAAAAATAAATTAATTAAATTAAACTAAAAACAAAAGAGATTAAATCAATAAAAATACAAGTAAATTAAAGGAAGATTTAAATTAATTAAATTAGATTAATTTAATTTAAATTAATTTAAATTTAAATAATAAATTAAAATTAAATTAAATTAGTAAATTAAAGGACCAGCCAGAAAATAATTGATCTCAAGAGTTAGTTAAGTGCCAGGCACTGTGCTGAACACTTTACATATATTGTATCATTTGAGAAGCCTAAGTAGAAGAAAAGTGAAATTCTCCGGAGTTCACCACAAAGATTGAATTTAAAGTCTTCTACACTCTGGCTTCAACAGTCTTATTTCACACTAGGCTCCATATATACTCTGTGTTCCGACCCGACTATGTCGCAAGCTCCTTCCTAATCTTATTCTGCTTCCTTTGCATTGCCGTTATGCCTGGCTAAAATACACTCCCTCCACATAGGGGTTGCAATTTTTCAGTTCCTTTAAGGCATAGCTCTTCCAGAAAGCTTTCCTTGACCCACACGCCACCCATGCCCCCTTACACTGAAGTGATCTCTCCCCAGGAGGGTGCTGGCACGTGTTTAACAACTGGCTCTGGGAGTGGGTGGGTACGAAATATACCCACACACACTTTTAGGTTTAATGTGCATTATCAACATTTTCTCCATCACTTTCTTAATTCTAGATGATCAACAAAGCAGTAAGTAAGCCTTTCTGTAGCATTTTGCTGATTTCCAAGGTGTAAATGCTCACACGGAAAATATAACAATTGGGTTCTCAGGGGCTGGTAGGAGCAGGCTCTAGCACACACCTGTGTCTCCCCTTCCTCAGATTTTCTGATAGCAGTTTGCCTGGATCTTTTCTTTGGCCTTATCACATTCTACAGTCATGTTGTTCAGTTGTTTCAGTTGTGCCCCACTCTTTGTGACTCCATTTGGGGTTTTCTTGGCAAAGATACTGGAATGGTTTGCCATTTCCTTTTCCAGCCCATTTTACAGATGAGGAAACAGAAGCAGACAAGGTTACATGACTTGCCCAGAGTCACACAGCTAGGAAGTGTCTGAGGCTAATTTGAACTCAGGTCTTCCTGACTACAAGCCAGGCTCTCTCTCTGCTGGGCAGCTTAGCTGTATCTACAATCATCCTTTGTTGCATACAGGTACATGCCTTTATTTCCCACTCCCATCTTCCAACATCAGACTGTTACCCCTCTGAGGGTGGGGAATATATAATTTTTCATCTCCCCCGGTGCCTCACACATCACCATACTATATCTACCAGTTTCAACCTATTGTTTCCAAGACCATGTGAGATAAGGATACTAGCTTCTTACACCTGCCAGGCTTGTTTGATGGGATCACAGTTGTCTAGGTAATTGAACCGAATGATGTCAGTGGGATGTTTATCAGAAGAACGCCATGGTGGAAGGTCCTTTTCCCCTCGGTTAGTCTTCTTCCTAAATGAGCAGGAGGAATGAAGGGCCAATGAAGGGGTTTGCTTCACCTCTGTAGGGTCATCTGATTCTGTCTGAATGTCAGTAGACATAAAATCATTTTTTGGTGGAGTCTAGGAGAAGAAATGACAGCAATACATGATTACCAATCCATCGTCCAAAATACTAATGTTATATCAATACACATTCTGTCACTGCAACAGCTTATTAACTTATTCAAGAAAACTCACCCACTCCCCAATACTGAGGAACTCCAGTATAACACATATAGAATTAATTTATATTAATTAATTTAAATTAAACTTAATTTTCATAACACAGATTACTCAACCTGAATTAAGCACTTTGAGGATAAACTACCAAAGGTTCAATAGTCTTTCCCCCGTATTTTCTGGTCTTTTAGATAGAGAAGGACCCATTTGAAGCTCTGATGTAAGTATAGTTGTTCAAATGTCCATCCACAGCTGTGTGACCAGGAGTAAGTCACTTAACCTGTTTGAGCCTTGAGGGATGAGGGCTAGGCTGCTGTGTGCTAATTACTGCACTAAGTGCTTCACAAACCCTATCTCATTTGATCCTCAAAACAACACTTTGAGGTAAGTAGTTATTATGATTATTATGATCCTGATTTTGTTGTCATTGTTTTTCAGTTGTTTGCTTCGTGTCTGATTCTTCGTGACCCCATTTGGTCTTTTCTTGGCAAAGATACTGGAGTGGTTTGCCATTTCCTTCTCCAGCTCATTTTACAGACTAGGAAACTGAGGCAAACAGGGTTAAATGACTTGCCCGGGGTCACACAAGTATCTGAGGCTAATTTGAACTCAAGTCTTCCTGACTCCAAACCCAATACTCTTATCTATTGTACTACCTAGCTGCCTTAGTTTCTTCATCTATAAATAGAGGGACAGTAATACCCCTTAGTACCTATCTTATAGGATTATTGTGAGGTTTCAATGAGATACATGTAAAAAGTGATTGCAATTTTAAAAGTACTATAGAAATTCAATAATAATATTCAATATTAATACTCAATAAAATTCAATAATAAGATGATTGTTAGAACACCCTTGGAAAGAGCACCCACACCAAGATCAGATGCATCAAAGCATTTCACTAATCTCACTAGATAACAATTGTCACCAATTGTCAGCAGCCTCCAGCCATTTTTGTTCTTTTTCAGCCCACCCCCAGAAACATTCACCATAATTTGATGGAGATGTTTCTGTGATATTCTGTAGCGAATTTCTGATATTCTCCAGTGTATGATAGAAAGACTTTCTCTCTTCCTCTTTGTGGCAAAAAAAAAATGTGGTAAAATAAAATGTTCAAGACTCCTACAGTGGACTCTATCAATGGGAGTCTCTATTAGTCTGAACTAAAATTGCTCCCAATCCTGTCCCAACCTGCTACTGACCTCAGCTTTGAGGAATCTGGGAGAGTAATTCTCATTTGCATATTATCAGGCAGTGTGGTCTGGAGTTAAAGGCATTAGATTTGCAGTCAGTAGACCTGGCTTTGAATCTTGGCAATGCTCACTTTTTTAAAGGAAGTTTGGGTTAAGAACAACAATAACAAATCACATTTATATAGCATTTTAAAATTTTACAAAATATTTTCCTCACAATATAACCCCAGTTCATCTTTAATGCCCTAAGAATCTATTAAGCATTTGTTATTGTAATAAATGTAGGTGTGTCCTGTTTTGAGAAGAACCTGATACGATCAGAATGTACAAAACAAATAGTTGGGGGTGGGGGGAAGGAGGACCACTTTCTCATAATTGGCTCCCAGGTTTCTCCAACCAGTAAGCTCGCCTTGGGCTTTGAAAATGTTATCTGATTTTCAAAACTTTGATTTGCATATAGCAAATAAGGACATATCTACGAAAATAGATAATATCCTCAGGGAAAATGCTTAGAGTTTTCCTACTGGTTAGCCAAGGGACCAGCTGATAAACACTGGGAGGCTACTGAAGGATTAGGCCAAAGTTATTCCTGGACCATTTCTCTCCTAAAATTGATGATCAGAAGTAGCTAGTTGGTGCAGTGGATAGAGCACTAAGCCTGGAGTCAGGAAGACCTGAGTTCAAATCCAACCTCAGATACTCATTAGCTGTGTGACTCTGGGCAAGTCATTTAACCTCTGTGTGCCTCAGTTTTCTTAACTGTAAGATAAGGATAATAACAGCACTTACCTCCCAGGGTTGTTGTAAGGATCAAATTAGATAAATTTGTGAAGCATTTAGCATAGTGCCTGGCACATAGTAGGTGCTTAAAAATTGCTTGTTTCCTTCCTGAATTAGTGAAAGTTGGATTTTAGAAGAGTTCTTAGAGAAATGATACTGTAGGACTTTCAAGAACACAGAGTAATTCCAGCTATTCACAATATAATTCTTCCTGCTGTTTTAATGAAACGATTAAACAGTTGTGATTAAAAGTGTGTGTTTACATAAAAATACTGATATGAATACAGCAGCAGAACCTAGCACAGTTAATGGTTATTTGAACTGATGAATATGCTAAATAAAGTCTTCTCTCCTTACTTATATTACAAATGTGTTCAGCAAACCTTTTCTTCACAAAGAGTACAATATTAAAAGATCAAGCCCATGTAGGTAGAATTATCAAAAGCTCAAAATTTTGTTGACTCTCTGTGAGCCCATTTGAGGTTTTCTTAAATATACTGGAGTGGTTTGCCTTTTCCTTCTCCTGAGACAAACAGGGTTAAGTGACTTGACCAGGGTCACACAGCTAGTAAGTGTCTAGGGCCAGATTTGAACTCAGAAAGACTCTGACTCCAGGCCTGGCACTCTATCCACTGTGTCACCATAAATGCAGTTGATTTCAGATTATTTCTCTTTTATTAGTAGAGGCAGCACTGGGTACACTAGCTAAGAGTACTGTCTTAAAAGCAAAAAAACCAAGAGTTCAAATTTTGCCTCTGATACTTAGTTGTAGAACCCTGAACAATTCACTTAACCTATCTATATCTAGTAATGGTTTAGCCAGGGGTGGGGAACCTGGGGCCTTGAGGCCACATTGGCCTTCTAGATTTTCAAGTACAGCTCTTTGACTGAATCCAAACTTCACAGAACAAATCTCATTAATAAAATATATATATATATATTCTTGGACTTGAACTCAGTCAAAAGGACCTAGAAGGCCACAGGTAGCCTTCGGATCAGAGGTTCCCCACCCCTGGTTTAGTCATAGTTGCAATCTGCCTTGATGGAGGGAGTTCTCACACTAGGAGCCCCCTTATAAATTATCCACAGTTCCAATGACAGAATTGCCTGGTGCCCAGCTGGTTTTAGTTCTAAGTATCGAAGAATCTTGTTGCTGGGATAAGTGCATACTGCTGTGCTGTGTAAGAGTCTTGATTACTGAAAATTGACAGGTGGCTGAATAGTGATGAATAGTTCTCACTGATCAGAAGCTATAAACCACTGGGTTTTATCACCAAAATATTGAAAATCAACAACTTTCAGCTTGATTCTATCACATTTTTAGTTCCAGTTCTCTTTAATGATATATGAAGTCTTCTGTTTGCTGCTTTTTCTTCCCATCTACCTTGGGCTTAGTAATGTGAAGTTCTTTCACCATCTCAATATAGTGCTTCTTCCACACTCCCTGCTCAAATGGAGTTGGAGAGAAATTGATGCACCAGTTAAAACGCAAACACTTGGGCATCCACAGCTGATCCAATTCAGCCAAGTTCTTCCAGTGCCAGCTCACCTGAAAAAAGCAAGGACAATGTTAGTCCCTAGCCCCCCTTTCAGGCCTGAGCCCTTCACCTAATCTCGAACCGACCTGGAACAGCCTTTCCATTTCCCCAAAGCCCTTCCCTTCTTCAGAATGAAGTCTTGTGGTCACCTCCAACATGAAGTCTTTCTAGATTGGGTGTTCTAAACCTTTTTTGGAGTCATGGACAACTTCTGGCCATCAAGTGAAGCTCATGGGCCCATTAACTACATTCAAAATTGCAAAAGAAATGCTATATTAGTGAAAATAAATATGTAATTTTTTTTCTCATCCAAGTTCGTAGACTCCTTGAAATCTACCCATGGACCAGGTTAAGTAGCGCCGTTCCATGCCAAAAGAGAAAAGGAGGGAGAGGGAGAGAGAGAGAGAGAGAGAGAGAGAGAGAGAGAGAGAGAGAGAGAGAGAGAGAGAGAGAGAGAGAGAGAGAACATCCTTACTGCCTTGACTAATTGACTGGCCCACTGTTGCCATACAGATATATATCTGTATCATTACTTCTACAGCATAGATCCTATCTTACTTGGTAGGGACAGTATATTTTATTTTCTAGCCTCCCTTCCCAACCCCCATCTTCCTGCCAAAGCCCTGTGGCTGAGTCCCTGCTAGCCTGCGGGTACTGAACAAACACTGACAGAGGCTGTCCTGTGTGTGGGAGTATTTACAGTAAAGACAATAGGCTGCAGGTTTTGAATGGGTCCATTGACAAGTAGGGGGCAGTTCCAAAGATCATATAGCCTCTTTGTTCCTGCAGAGCCCTGAGACCTTTGCTAATTGTCTCCTTCCTCCCCTCCCCTCCCCAGAGATTTATAGACTCTAGCTGCAGGAAAACACCACCTCTCCTCCACTTTTTAAAAAGCCCTCCCCATTTCAAGATGAGCTAAATTAAAATTACCAAAATTCCAATCAATCAGCATTTAAAAAAACCAACACAGTGTTCAGAGGCAGTGGAGGGAAATATTAGGCATTAAGGGAAGATTAGAAAGAATTCAATACTTCAAAAATAAAAAGTGGGGAAAAAAAGTGATCCAAAAGGCAGAAGAAGAAAAGGGAGATAGCGGGGGAGGGATGGGGAAAGGGAGCATTGGGTTGGGGTGGGGGGAGAGAGAAGGATTCTAACAGGGAGGCAAGAGAGAAGAGAAACCACATTCCAAGCCGGTTTGACCTGGAGATGAAATGGAGCCCAGCCCCTCCTCACTAGCCTCTCAGCAGTGAAGCAAGAAGTTTTGAGGGAAGAGGAGGCAGGCCAACCCCACCAACCTGTCCTCCTACTTATTTCTGGACTTTCAGAGAGTTTGGAACTTAGGTTTTTTTTTTTTCTTTTGGCCTCAGGGAATAATAGGATTTTTGTAGGTAAAGGGGCAAGGGTAACGGTAGAACAAAATGAAACTCAGCTTGCCTCTCCCCTCCTTCGCACTCACAGTGCAAACAAACACTCCAGAGAGACTTCTGAGTTGGGTCTGCAACCTGACTCCAGA
Organism: Phascolarctos cinereus; assembly: GCF_003287225.1. Taxonomy (NCBI): domain Eukaryota; kingdom Metazoa; phylum Chordata; class Mammalia; order Diprotodontia; family Phascolarctidae; genus Phascolarctos; species Phascolarctos cinereus. The sequence continues at coordinate 145,253,129 of NW_027555625.1, read as the reverse complement.
AACCAACGGGGGGGAGGAGTTGAGGAAGGCAAATATCTAAAATTAGATTTCTGCCTACAAAACATAAGCTTCCCCAGCCGCCATTGGTAAGGTTACTTTAAAAGTTAAATCCTATAGCCAAATACAGTAGGTTCTATGAAAGCTGTTTATAAGATGATTTATTTGTGTTTTTTTAACAAAGCAGTCCTTATGAGCATAGATGACTCAGTTAATCAATGCATCTGCTTCACATCCAGCTAGACTACTGTCTACCTGTGGTTTATCAGCCTTCACCGAAGGAAAGTCAGTATGAAGTGGATATTTAGAAGAGCTTGACTATGTTGAATATACAGGCATTAACATGAAAGTTTTGGTTTAAACATTTATACAGTTAGGCCTATAACTAAGTGTTAAGTTATGTAAGATGACTGCTTCTCATTTTACTAGAGACTAATTAATGTTAGATTACTGATTATAATTTTTTGATATCTTAAATAGTTTACTTCAGAGAGTAAACAGCTTCAACCTTTTTTTATTAAAAAGAGCTGTCCATACCAAAAGAATAAGGCAGGGATGAGCAGAGAAGGAAAAATATTGCCCGCTCCCCTCAATTATCACCATTTCCCTAAAAGTTTAACTTAGCTAAGCGTACGTACTAGGCACTTAATAAATGCTTATTTATTGATTGGTTGGTTAATTAGCTGATGTAAAAAACATCACTACATAGAGCTGTGAGAGATGATCTCTCAGAAGTGAAGCCTCCTCAGGGGGTCAATGGTTCTTGTTAATAGTTCTTGATGGTTGCTTTCAAAACCCTCCCCCTGCTCAGACCCTGTTTTTAAATGCTTAGAAGAAAGAATAGCCCTGCCCCCAACCTGAACTGCTTGCCCTTGAAAAGCTTCCTGCCTTTTCTTGTCTCTGGGCAAAATCGTGTCTCCATGAATAGATTGTACCCCCTGAAAGCTCAGCCAATGGGATAAGGAGAAGGGGGTTAGGGAGGAGGAGCTCGAGTTAGGGTATAAATAAGCCTTGATTTCTGTACCTAACTCATACTCTGTCCTGGCCAGCAATGGCAACTAGGAGCAGTACCCTTTCTCACAAGAAAGCAATAAACTCCTTTCTACTTTCAAGGTATCTAAGTCTTTGTTTTTATTTTTGAGTAAGTGGTCTCTGTCCCACACAGAGCAGACCAGAAGAAAGTGCTTTAGCCAACAAACAGCTGATTTCCTTACCTAGTAGAAAGATACAACCAAAGGCAACATAGATTTAGAATACAAACTCATCTGTAAAACACCATGGAGGAAGATAGCAGAATATTGTGTGTAATATTGCCTCATCAAACATTCAAAAATAGTGGAAGCAAAACCAAGTCAACAAAAAGCTTGTGAGACCCAAGTGAGTCACCCAAGCGTATTCACGCAAACTAAATTGGCAGTAAGATAACAAATAGATGGAAAATGGAACAGATTTGTTAAGGTATCTACGAAGAAACACTAAACACCAAACATGGTAGATTCTATGAAGAAATATTAAACATTAAACACAGTGGAATTACTGTATTTGAACCCTGATATGTCAGGCCCCGAAACAGCATTTAAGATGATGAAGCTGGGAGAAACAACCAGATCAGCCCAACTATACACAGAGGAAATCTGTTTCTCTCTTGGAAGCAACATAATCTTTAATTCAATTCCATTCCATTAAATGCAACAAGTACTTATTAAGTACCTAGCACTCTGATGGTATGTACTAAGACAATGTAAACAAAACAAAACACAGAAGATGTTACTATTCCCCAAAATGCCATCCAGAAATCATTGGCTATGACTGATTTGTAGGCCTACTTTCTCTTTATAAAATCCTTATGAGAATAATCAAGGATATTATTGGTGAAAATATGAAAGGGAAATAGTCATACTTTCACAATGATTTTCTATAGGAGATGGTATCTATATAATCATGAAAGATATAAAGACCACAAAATCCTACTATATTTATTGTTTGCTGATTATCAAAAGATACCATATTTGACTTTGTACCAATTAATTAATCAACAAGCATTTATTAAGCACCTGTTCACGTACTAGGTACTGTACAAGGCACAGGGGATACAAACACAAAACAGTTAACCAGCTGCAGAGCACAAAGCATTCACGTTCTTTGGGGGAGATGATATTTACACATACATGTTTAGGTAAGATATAAATAAAATAAATACAAAAGAATTTCTGGTGGAAGGAGCACTAGAAGCCAGGGAGATTAGGAAAGGCCTCATGTATCAGGTAACTTGTGAGTTGAACTTTGAAGTAGATGGAGATCAGGAGGGAGTGAATTCTAGGCATGCCTAACAGCCTGGCTAAAGTCATGGAGACAGGAGATGGGATGTCCTATGTGAGGACCAACAGGTTAGTTTGGCTGGAGGGTAGAGTGTGCGTTGGAAAGGAAATGATGTACAGTAAGGCTGGAAAAGTAGGCTAGAGCCATACTGTGAAAGGCTTTCAATGCTAAGCAGAGGAGTTGCTATTTGATCCTGGAGGTAATGGAGCTCCAACCTACCTTTTTAGGTTTACTAGCTGTTGTTCCCCTTTACTTACTCAGTGCTCCAACCTAAGTAGCCTTGGTGTTTCTCACATGTGATAGTCACCTCCATGCATTTGTACTGGCCTGGAAAGCCTTTCCTCTCACTTCCACTTCTCAGACTCCCTAGTTTCCTTCAAAGTTCAGTTTAAATGTCATCTGCCATTTGAAGCTAGGCCTATACTTACCAATTGCCAGTTGTTGTTCAGTTGTTTTTCAGTCATGTCTGACTCTTCATGACCCCGTCTGGGGTTTTCTTGGCAAAGATACCAGAATGGTTTGCCATTTCCTTCTCCAGTTCATTTTACAGATGAGGAAACTGAGGCAAATAGGGTTAAGTGACTTGCCCAAGGTCATACAGCTAATAAGTGTCTGAGGCTATATTTGAACTCAGGAAGATGAGTCTTCCTGACTCCAGGCTCAATGCTCTATCCACTTTACCACCTAGCTGCCCCAACTATCAATTTGTTAGTGCTTCTCCACAAAAGCTACCTTGTATTTATTTTGTACATAATTATGTGTGTACATGTTACCTCCCCTGATAGAATATAAATTCTTTGAAGACAAGAATTGTTTCATTTAGAGGTTAGTAAAAATTAAGATGTCATTTTTTTCCCATCTAAGTTCATAGACTCCCTAAAATCTATCCACAGATTTCATCCACGGACCCCACATTAAGAACTCCTACTAGAGATGATGAGGTCTTATAGATGTTGCTGCTTCCAGATAATATTGTATTGATTGCATCACGCAATATTACAGGGATTCCTCAAGGAGATCCATGATTACTCACAGGATATTGAACTAACAATAAAAGAAAAAAAAAGTGAAGAATGTTTGTTGTCCGGTTTATCACATATGATGGATGGTCACTCTATTGAGTTAATTCATCAGCACATACGTTTGGGACACATAACTATAGGTAAGTGACTTGGGCCCAAAATTAAATTGGGGAAGAGAGCAAACATGATTGAATTTGGGATGCTGAATAGTCATTCCAAACTGCTCCCAAGGACAAAGAAAACCCCATACAACTTTTTAAACTCAAATGTTATTGCAGTAATATGATATGGTTACAAATCTTGGAAGACTATGCTTTTTGAAGAATCAAAGCTGCAAATGACCCAGAGGGCAAAGGAGAGATTCATGGTGATGCAAGAGGACCACAGCAGTTTCCAAAGGTGACCTACGCACACACCAAGTTCTGTAAGGAGAGTGAAATGAGGCAACCCTGTAGTGAGAGCAAGGAATGGCAAATGGACAGCCTGAGTGCTGTACTGGTAACCAGCCCTGGAGGAAGGTCTGCAGCAAATTGGGTAGATCCTATTTGGAGTAATTATGGGAGAACAGCGACAAGAATTACACATGATGAGAAGGCACAGTTGAGTTATGTTCTGTACTGGTGGAAGCAATGTCCGCACTTATGAACTCATAGGTCCAGTAAAGTATATTGAAGTATTAAATGAACTATTGAATTACTAGGGAAAAAATAAATCCCTTCTCCCCTTGGAGCCTTCCTTGATGACAGTTCCCTTTGAATTTTTTCTCTAATTTCTTTTGACATTACTTATACAACTTATTCTATAGAAGCATACCTTGGAGGTAGTGTGGGTTCAGTTCCAGATCACCTTGATAAAGTGAATATCACAATAAAGCAAGTCATATGAATTTTTTGGTTTCCTAGTACATATATGTTATGGTTACACTATACTGTAGTCTATTAAGTGCGTAGTAATACTATATCTGAAAAAAAATTATTTTAAATATTTAAAAATTTAAATTTAAAAAATTATTTTAAGAATAATTTAAAATTCAAAAATTTAAATTATTTAAATTTAATTTTAATTTACTTAATTTAAAAATACTTTATTGCTAAAAATGCTAATCATCATCTGAGCCTTAAATGAGTCATAATCTTTTTGCTGGTGGAGGGTCTTGCCTCCATGGTGATGGTTGCTGACTGATTAGGGCAGTAGTTGTTGAAAGCTGGGGTGGCTGTGGCAGTTTCTTAAAATAAGACAATGAAGTTTGCCTTATCGATTGACTCTTCCTTTCACTTGAACATTTAGAGGCCATCGTTGGGTTATTAATTGGCTTAATTTCAGTATTGTTGTGTCTTAGGAAATAGGGGGGCCTGAGGAAAGGGAGAGACACAGGGAACCAATTGCTGATGAAGTAATCAGAACACACACAACATTTATCAATTAAGTTCACCATTTTATATGGACATGGTTTGTGGCCCCCAAAAACAATTATAATAGCAACATCAAAGATCACAGATCACAGATCACCACAACAGACAAAATAATAATGAAAAGTTTGAAATATTGAGAGAATTACCAAAACATGACGCAGAGACACTACGTGAGAACACGCTATTGGAAAATGGCGCCAACAGACTTGCTCAATACGGGGTTGCCACAAACCTTCTATTTGTAAAAAAAAAAAACAAAAAACCCAAAAGGCAATATTTGTGAAGTGCACGCAATAAAATGAGGTATGCCTGCATTGCCTTGAACTTTTCCATTAGACTGTGAACATCTTTTTAAAAATACATGTATATTTATTTATTTTTAGTTTTCAACATTCACTTCCATAAGATTTTGAGTTCTAAAATTTCTCTTCCTCTCTCTCTTTCCCCCTCCCCAAGATGGCATGCAATCTGATATAGGCTATACATATACATTCATATTATACATATTTTCACATTTGACTGTTAACATCTTGAGAGCAGGGACCGTCTCTTGTCTTTCTTTGTATCCCAAGTGCTTAGCATAATTGCCTAGCACATAGGAACTTCATAAATGCTTATTGACTGATTGACTTTGCCTAACTATGTGATGCAATGCAGTAATTTATTGTAACATATGTTATTCTATAGAATTTTTTGTTCACTGGCTTATATGTTCATGTCCATCTATGCAACCAGGCTGCTGACTCTGTGGGTAGAAACCACGTCCTCATAGAAATTAGGGACTGCAAGGAGCATTGGACTTGGGAGACAAGAGTCCCTCAGTTTGAGTCCTGGCTCCACAACCAGAGAGACTTGCATGGTACGATGGAAAGAACATTGAAATAAGGTATCACTACCCCTCAACTTGAGTTCTGGTTTTGCCACTTCCTAGTTGTATAACCTTTTAAACCTCAGTTTCCTCATTTGTAAACTGGGGATAATTAGACATCCACCAAATAAGAATGTTGTGAGGAAAGCATTTTGTGAATTGCAATGTACCATACAAAGACAAGTTATCATTACTATCTATGTAACTTGGGGAAGTCACTTGATGTCTCAGAATCTCAGTTTCCTAACCTGATAACTATCTCTCCTGCGTACCTCATAGGGTTTTTATGGGGAGGGGATCAAGTGAAATTATGTATGGGATGACATTTTGTAAACTGCAAAACTCTATACAAACATGAAGCATTATTCTTGATTGATTTAGACCCAGGTCAAGGAATTTGCCCATTATGGCACTGCTGTTTCTGGAAGAGCCTGAATAAGGACCCAGGTCTCTTCATTCTTGGTGAAACACTCTTTTCAACTATAGCCATCACTTTGTCTTCTCTCGTACCCCAGAGTGCCTACCAAAGTACTAGACACATGCACAACAGAGACTAGGTAAACACTCAACTGATTGATAAATTGCTACACAGTTATGATAGACAGAAGGCTATATTTGGAGCCAGAAAAGCTACCTGCATGAGCTTAGACAAAGAATAAAAATTCTTTGGATCTCAATTTCTATATCTATAAAATTAAAAAGTTGTACTAAATGGTGATGTTATGATAAAACAGAAATCTATAGTTACCTAGATCAGAAACGTTCATAATAACAGCTCCTGTGGATGCTGAGATATTGAAATCTATTGCTAAAAGCAGTGCCACATAGCAGGACAGTGGCAAAAAAAGATCTAGATCAGGAGCTCTTAACCTGGGATCTGTAAATTTGCTTTTTTAAAGAAATACTTTGATAGCAGCCTTTCAATATAATTGGCTTCCTTTGTAACCCTACGTATTTTATTTTATGCACTTCAAAACACTGTTCTGAGAAAGGGGCCATAGACACTTTCTTCTCTCTGACTACACCAAGTTCTAGTCATCTTGGCCTATTTGCTGTTCCTTGCCCAAGGTGCTCTATTTCTTGACTCCATTCCCTTGTATTGGTTGCCTCTCAAATCTAGAATGTCTCCCTCTTTACCTAGGCCTCTTAAAATCTCTGGCTTCTTTTAAGACACATTTGAAATGCTAAATCCTATGAGAGGTCTTTCCCAGATCCCTCAGCAGCTAATATTTCTATCTTCTCTGTACATCGCTCACATATACCCATTTATATACTTGGCTTCCCCTCATTAGCATATAAATTCCTTGACAGCAGAAGCTATTTTGCTTTTTTTTTTTTTTGTAAGCTCAGTGCTTAGGGCAGTGCTTGGCACATGATAAAGATTGAATAAATTTTTTTTTGGGGGGGGCCTAGGCAATGGGGTTAAGTGACTTGCTCAGGGTAACATAGCTAGTAAGTATCAAGTGTCTGAGGTCACATTTGAACTCAGGTCCTCCTGACTCCAAGGCTGAAGTATCTATCCACTGCGCCACATAGCTGCCCCTTGAATAAATTCTTGTTGATTGGAGATGCAACCCAGTATAGTGGATAGACTGCTAGACTTGGAATCAGAAAAGATCTGGGGTTCTAGTCTTACCTCACGCAGCTAGTATCTGTGTGACTCTGGACAAATCACAACCTTTGGGCTTCAGTTTCCTCAGCTATAAAATGAAGGGCCTGGATTTGATCATTTCTGAGGCCCCTTTCAGCTCTAAATCTATCATCCTGTGAATTGATTGGATTAATATTGCCTAGGTTATGAAATGCAGTTAGAGGACAATGAACTGGTCCCAGAATTGAATATCAGAAGGTCAGGTTAGATGACATTCAGGAAGTTACACAATTCTTTCAATAAATCCAAGGTACTCTGTGCCACAAAGGCCCATCTTTTTCACATTAATATTCTCCTGGGTTGCTAGATAGCTGTGAAACATGGAACGCTAAAATCTAAGAAGGTTCAAAATTCCAGGGACCTGAAGGGCAATGGAAAAACGTGTGATGGTATAAATAAATATTAAAATACATTTATATATACATAAAATAAATATAAATAAAGGGTATAAATAAACTACAGATCTTAGCATCAATGGCAGACACACAAGAAAGGATATACAAATCAATTGAGGGCATGAGTGACAAGGAAAGGGGTGAACTAGTCACATCCTGAGAAAAAGAGGTAACAGATGGACAGTGCAAGTACTTTGCTGGTACTCTATGAAACATTAAAAGATCTAAAGAATTAGGAAAGTCTAAAGTTTATGGAGTGACTCCTTTTTGGAGTATTTAAGGAAAAGCATAGAGAAGAAAAATACAGAACAGTAAGGCATGGATATGATGTAATCTGCACCAATGGAACAATTATCCATATGCGATGAGATTATGGATCCATCCAATCCAGAGTAAGCCTTTGTCACATCAAATGGTATGAAGACATAGGAGTATTGCTGAAAGTTTCCACTGGCCTGTCTTGAGAGTGTGTGATGTGACCTTGGAGACACTTAGGGAGACGTAAACCAGTTCTGTTGTGAAGATCCCTCTATTTTTATACCATGGTGAGAAGGGTAAGCCAAAGACAACATGGAGGGAAGAAATATGGAGTAGAAATCATAGAGACTGAGAAACTTTTAGGGTGGGAAGGTGGTTGTATATGCAGTTGTATATTCACTTTTATTTATTTAGTTGGATCAGGAACGGCATCAGTAGGAAGGAGTTTCTACCCCAGATTATAGTATGAACCACTGTTTAGATGTTTGGGGAACAGGTAGATGAAAGACTGCAGAATTTATAAAAATTATAAAATTAGAGGTAGTATTTTGGTTTTTTAGTTCACTCTCAGGGTCCCTTTGCTACTTTAAAAATGCTTTATCCAGTCTAATGTTTTAAGATATTTGAGGGTACAACTCTTGCCCATAAAAGAACAAGTCCCAGGGTGAAGAATTTGAGAATTAATGGAAACTACATAGATAATAGTATTTTATAGAACGTTAAACTTTGTGAAATGATTTACAAATATTATGGTATTTTACCTTCACAACAACCCTAGGAGGTAGGTACTACTATTATCCCTATTTTTGTTGTTTTTCATTTGTTTCTGTTGTGTCCGAGTCTCTGTAACCCTGTTTGGAGTTTTCCTTGGCAAGAATACTGGCATGGTTTGTCATTTCCTTCTTCAGGTCATTTTACAGATGAGGAAACTTAGGCAGACATGGTTACGTGACTTCCTCATGATCACATAGCTAGTAAGTGTCTGAGGCCATATTTGAACTCAGGAAGATGAGTCTTCCTGACTCCAGAACCAGCACTCTATCCATGGTAGCACTTAGCTGTTCCATTTTTAAAGATAAAGAAAGACTTTCCCAGGGTCACAGAACTAGAAAATATCTAAGAGCAAATTTGAATTCAGGTCTTCCTGTCTCCAAGTCTAGAGCTCTAACTACTGTGCCACCTAGCCATGCCAATGGATTTACAACTTGATTTTATTAAAACATCTTTTATTTATGATGTTTTTATAGGGCCTTTTCCCCAAAGTGCTCAGTGTTGCTTATTTGCTTTACCTGTGCACATCGACAGAGACTTCGGGGGTCTAGAAAAGAAAAGATGTACAGAGACAACACCCTGGGGAGCTTGGTCGTGAAATCTACTGCTTCTGCTGGAATTCTTTCCTGAAGTTGTCGACTACAGAACTTCTGCTGTGACAGAGAGCACTGCTCAAACAAGCCTGTCAAGATTCTTCTCCTCTGAGCATCTGTCCACTTGTCAAACTGAAAGAGAAAAAAACCAGCACCAACAAAGAAAACCAAATCAGCTACAGATTTAATATGACTCTAGAGATTCATTAATGGGCGAGGGAAGTAAGAGTCTGGAGTGTAAAAATTCCATTTGCTAACTGACCTTTCCATTAGCTTCTTGTGTTCTCTTCACTCTCTGCTCACTTTCCCACCTAGTCCCACCTTGTTTGTACGAATTTGGGTAAATGAATCTCTGAGTATAGATGGCTTCTTCTCTTGAGCTCACAGCTGGCAGTTGCCCAAGATCTGCCAGTCAGGGCCAGCCTTACACAGTAAATATGGCACACACTTATGAGGGATGATTTCAAGAGAAGGGTCTCTTATAATGAACCCCCTCCCTTCCCCCCTCCCTCCTCCCTCCCTGCCCCCCCCACTTACACACATCCTCACAATAGGAAAACAAAAGCTTTTTCAGCTGCTCACATATTTAAAAAATTTTTGAATGAGGGACAAAGCCTTTGATGCCACGTTTAGAAAACAAAGCTTTAAGTATGATTATACCAAAGGGTAACCATACTGAGTTAGAGTCACAGGGAAATATAAAAGACTATTAGCTCCTTTTAGAGAGAGCAGGTTCCATAGAGAGGCGAGCAAAAGTACCTAACGGGTACCAGGTACCCAATAGGAAGGAAAAGGGAAGAAGAAGCGAAGGAACTAATAGATGAGGAGGATAAAGTTTGCTTATTTCACAGTTTTGCCTAAAGAAGACCCTATTGTCAATCTTGCTCATCGAAGGTAAGAATCAAGTAAGTTGGAGTTCTGATCCTGGGCACTTGACCTCTTAATTTCATTTTCCTCATATGTAAAATGGGAATAATAATGCTTAGGATATCAGGTCTAGAGCAGTAAGGGGTCTTAGGGATCATCTAGTCTAACTCCCCTCATTTTACAGCTGGGGAAACTGATGCAAATCTCCTATATGTGTTAAGCCATATGCAGTGCCTGGAATGCACTCTCTCCTCACTTTTACCTCTTAGAATACTACACTTTCTTCAAAGCTTAGTTCACTCCCACCTCTTGCTTCGGCCCTTTCCTGATACTCTCAGCTTCTAGTGTTTCCTCACCCACAACAACAACAAAAATCACCTTGTTTTTATTTTGTATGGAATTATGTTGTTGACCGTAATAGAATGTAGCCTCTTTGAGGAAAGGAACTATTTCATTTTTTCTCTTTGTATCTCCAGTGCCTACCACAGTACCTGGCACTTCATAGGTACTTAATAATTTCTTGATAATTGGTTCAGTAAGTGACTTGCTCAAGGTCACACAGTGAGTGGCAGGTACAGCATTCAAAACTTATCCCACAGCACCAGCCCTGAAGTCAGGAGGACCTGAGTTCAAATCTGACCTCAGACCAAGCATTTGATGCTTACTAGCTGTGTGACCCTGGGTATGTCACTTAGCCCCAATTGCCAAAAACACAAAACAAAACAAAACAAAAAACTTATCCCATAACTTCCAAGTTCATTGTTCTTTCTCCTGAATCATGCAGGGTTATGAGGAAAGTACTTTGTAAAACTTTAAAGTATTACATAAATGTGACCTGTTACAGGTTTCTTTTAAATTTATTTTCTATTTTGAATTTGATACCACATAAAATATGTGCTTCCATACACACAGAAAAAGGGAAAAAGATTAAAATTGCAGAACACTGTTATGTATACTTTACTTTTCTTCGTAAGTATGTCATAAATTCAACCAGAAGCTTTCAAAGCTATCCTGCTTGTCTGTGCTTCTTTTTGGCATTCCTTCTGTTCTCTTAAAAAAAAACCCACCAAACCAAAAAACAAAAAAATGATACCTTTTGTTTTGGATTGTGAGTGCCCCTGGGGAATGCTCCAAAATGTTAAAGATGGGGGCTCCAGGGAAAGGGCACCAAGCAATGTCATAGGCAGCAATAGCAGCATTTCTGTTGTTTTTTTAAAAATTTGTTTACTGGGACAGTGAGCATCTACAAATTGTGCGACCTCCTTGCCTCTCTCAAGCTTTTACTGAGCACTGTCCATGAGCAAGGTGAGAGGCACTGTTGCTTAGATAGAGAGCAAGCCTCTGTCAGAAAAATTTGGGTTCAAGTCTAGCTTTTGACACTCAATGGCTGGGTGACCGTGGGCAAGTAACTTTACCTCTCAGTACCCTTAGGCAACCTACTAAGACTATAAAACGCAGAAGAGTTAACCATATGCTTTGGTAGAGGGAGTCCCTCACTGGGAATTGTCCACACCAACAAAATCACAGGTCTAGACCTTTCTCCATCACCAAAAATCCTTCACAAAAAAATGGGCAAGACATTGTGCCAGGTGCTAGAATTAGGGGGCACAAAGACAAAATGACAAAAAACAATCCCTGCCCTCTAGGAATTTATATTCTACTGGGATGAGGTGGGGGATGGGGGATACAACATGTAAACAGAGAAGTGTATTCTTGATCACTTGAGGAGAAAGCACCCACTGAGGAAAGTGCATTCTAGGCTCTGCAAAGGGGGGAGATGAAATTGGCCAGTTTGACTGGACTGCACAATGTATGAAGAGAAGTAATATAAAATAAGCCTGGAAAGGCAGTCAGGAGCCAGAGTATGAAGGGCTTCAAAAGCTGCCTTCTGCCTTTCTTCTCTTATCATTCTCCCTCCCTTCCCTCTTGGTCACCAGTGCTCCTAATGCCCTCCTTAAGATGAAGAAGCAGCAGATTACTCCGTGACCACTGAGAATGACAGAGATGGAGTCGAAGCTGGACCCATAAACCTCTTTCATTGCTACCTACAGAGCAGAGATGATAGGATTCTAGAAACTTAGAATCTCAGAGCTGAAAGGGACCTTAATAAAAGGCTTCAATTACACTCTTACCTCCTTTCCCTTCCCCCAGGGAGGGAATCCTCTCTGCAGCCACATTAATGGGGTAGAGGACATTTTTCAGATTTCCCAGTGGGTGGGTCAAATCCAGAAAAGTAGAGTGATCTCCAGAAAGGAGCCCAAGACTTCACTGGTTTTAGTGCCACAGACAGAAAGGCACACTGCATTTGGAATCAGAGGAACTAGGTTTGAATCCTGACTGGACTACTTACCACCTGTGTGACCTTGTGCTTCCTCTCTCCAGGCCTGTTTCGTCGTGTATAAAATGAAGAGATTGAACTTAATTATATTTAAAGTTCTTTCCAGCTCCACATTCTAGGACTACGACTCACAAGTGCTCCAGAAGTTCACTTTATTTTTAAATCTCTGAGCTGCCCTAAAACAGACTTTGGGCACAGGTAAAGAAGGCAGCCAGTCACACATTGTGATTGGGGATACATGAAAAGACTCTGCCCATCCTCAGATTTTCTCCACCCCTCTAGTTCCTCCTACTGCTATCAGAGCCAGCTAGATAGTACAGTGGATAGAATATTGGGCTTAGCAAGTTCCGAGTTCAGATCTGTCTCACACACTAGCTGTGTGACCTTGAGAAAGTTAATTTTTGTCAACCTGTTTCCTCATCTGTACGATGGGATAATAATGGCACCTATCTCACGGGTTGTGAAGATCAAATGAAATAACATATTGAAAGCCCTTAAAATGCCAGCTATTATTACTACTTGGTCATGCCGTAAGAGTATTCAACAGAGAAGTAAGGATTATCTCCGGAAGGGCAGTGTTAAACTATTACCTGAGAGGAGTACATAGATTGTAAGCCTATTCCTTCTCCATTTAACATGGAGAGCTTGGCTCACATGTGATAGAGCGGGTATACTTCATATCAAAGCAGCAGACAGCTCATACAATTTAGCGAAGGGGAAATGGGAAGGATCTGGGAGACAAAAGCAGACACCAGTAGTCACGCTGGGCTGGGGAGTCTAGAGAATAACGTAAGGCCCCAGGAAAGCAGGCTCAAGGTGATGGAAATGCAGGGTGAACAGAAAGTCAGCGGAGAGTGGACCTTCTACCACTCCAAAGATAAACTTGGTCTGCTGCAAACTTGTACTTGGTTAAGGCTGGCCTTTAACAAGGCTTATTTTCTCTTATTTTTGTCTCTATCATCTGAGAATCTGTCTTAATTCCTCCCTCTTAAGGTGGGAAGCTATCTATAAAGTGCAGGTGTCAACCAGGAAATAGCCATCAAGATAAAATATTGGCACCCTCTTCCTAAGCCCTCACTTCACTATCTAAAGGTATATTTTGATTTCCCTTATCAGGAGCTCTTAGCAGATAAAACTAATGCTTAAAATAATTAGCTTTGGGAATAAAAATAAATAAGTGTGGTTATCACTTTCCCTGGCTCAAAAACTGTTTTGACTTGCTAATATTCTTTAAGAAGATAGCAGCTATCAGTAAATTAAACAAATCATTTGGTTGAGAACAGATTAGGATTGTTGTTGTTATTGCTCAGTTGTTTCCTTCCTGACTCTTCATGACTCCATTTGGGGGTCTCTTGGCAAAGATACTGGAGTGGTTTGCCATTCCTTCTCCAACTCATTTTATAGGTGAGGAAACTGAGGCAAACATGGTTAAGTAACTTGCCCAGGGTCACATAGCTAATAAGTGTCTGAGGTCAGATTTGAACTCAGGAAGATGACTGCATGACTCTAGGCCCAGCGCTCTATCGCTGTGCCTCCAATAACATTTTACAAATGAATTGGTCAATAACTTGCCCAAGGCCACACAGCAAGTTAATGGCTGAAACAGAACTAGGACTCAGATGTCCTGACTTCTACTACCCCACTATACATTTTTCTATGCTACAATTAATTAAAATAGATTAAATATGATAAACTGTGAATAAATTCTATTAAATAAAATTATATTAACTATGATAGGTATTAACTATAACATAAAATATCATAGATGTTAAATATTAACTATATTAACTGTTATAGATTAAATTGATACGTTAAATAGGATAGATATTAAATATGATAAATCATGAATGTTAAATAAATCAATAATGAATGGATGTTGAATGAAACCATGATCTATAATTAACGTCTTCTAACCTAAATTACTCTCAAAGTTAGAGGATCATAGTTCTAGAACTAGAAAGTTCTTTAGAAGTCTTCTGATCCAGTCCTATCATTTTATAGATGAGGAAACTGAGAGCTAGAAACCAGTTCAGTATCCTGTAGGCAGTGAGCATCAAAATCAGGATTTGAACCCGGATCCCCTGAATCTAAATTCAGCCTTCTTGCTGCTGTACCACATTGCATGTAAACACCATGTATGTTTAGAACTACAGTCTTATTCCAATATCTCATTTGGCAGTGAGATTAACCTGAGTTCTTGAAGGCTAAACAAAACTACCTCAGTTGAAAGAGCTTCAGATATGGGACAGGGAATAGACTCTATATCTGTCTAAGGATCAGTCTACCTAAACCCAGCCTAGCTAAGTGGAGAAGCCCATCACTAGTTGCAAGGAGACAAACATTTCAACTCTAGCAATTCTGGAAGTCTATTAAGTTACAGAGGAGCTGCAATCTGCATGTGTGGAGGGAGAACCCATGTAGATGAATTTGCTGATCCTTGAAGTTCTGAAGAATACACACACTCTTGAAAGAGAAAGAAGTATAGCACAAAGTAAATAGAAAACATTTTTTAAAACAATCTATACACGTTAATGTATATGGCGGTATACATATATGTTATATTTGTGTATGTATGTATATATATGTATATATATATATATATATATATATATATATATATATATATATATATATATATATAAATGAATGGGAGTGAATTGATGTGGGTAAAAAAGAAAATAAGAGGATGAGTAGATAACTGGTATAAAAACATCAGATACTAGTTAAAGAAAATTGATCATCATGGCATGAAAGGGAATAATAGGATCTATCTGACCAGTCGGGGAACACAGGGTCCCTGCTCTTTATCAATTTAAGGTTCTCCTTGAAAATGAAAACTAACAGAATGGGTATTTAACCCAAATGGCTCATTCTGAATAAGTGAACTTGTGCAGTAAGCTTTTGGAAACTAGAGTCAAGTTAATTTAAGGTTCAAAAGAGGGGAAATTCAACTTAGTTAAAAATAACAATCAATCATACAACAAAGCCCAAATAATCTATATAAATATTCTTATCCTGGGATCTTAGTATCAACAGATTCATTCATGCATCAAGCATTTATCATTCACTTGCTATGTGTACAAATTGAGCTAGGTATTGGGGGAGCAAAGATGAAAAATTAAGCAATGTTTATTCACAAAGAATTTTCAGTCTTTTGCAGGCTGGTAGGGGCAACGAGGTACAAAGATAAAGAAGTATAAAACAGATACAAAGTAATTTAAGAGCACAAGGTCGGGAACTAGAAACTGAGTATCAGGATGGGCCTCTAGTAGTAATTAAGGTACAGATTTTAAAGGAGCTTCTAAGGAAGCTGGGGATTCTAAGTGAGAGTAAGAGGCAGGGGGGCATTTGAGGTGAGGGACAGCTTGTGCAAAAGCTCACAAATGGGAAATGGAGCAGTTGTGTTCTGGAAGTAAGTAGACCAGTTTAGTTGAATTGTAGAATATATTATATGAAGGGCATACTGAAAGGGATAATAACCTGGACAGGTAAACTGGACCCAGATCGTGAAGGGCTTTAAAGTGTCAAACAAAAGTGTTTGCATCTTATTCTAGAGGTAATTAGGAGCCACTGGAGTTTATTAAGCGGGAGAATGGTATGGGCAGGCCTATGCTTTAGGAATCTTAACTGAGCAGCAAGATGGGCCACTCATTGGAGTGCTCAGCCATATCCTAGGTTTTCCCCCATAGGAAGTATATGATATGGCTGGGACACTCCAATGAGCAATTAGTTATTGTTTCTCAGCCATAAGCATTGACAGAAAAGATATGCCTCTTGCTTTTATGTGAATAGGCAAAGAAGCTCCCATAAGCCAGGGTTATTTCAAAGTTTTGAAGATGGAAAATTTGAGTTCATCACCAACATTACTGATTTCCAGAGAGAACCTAGTGCAGAGATCTGCGCAAGTGATGTAACACTTTCAAGGTGATCCGCTCCTTTAAAAATGTCCTCATTCTTACCCTTTTTTCAGTCTTACTTTAATTCATGGCTGAAGCATCGGATTCTATCATTAAAGATAATTAATTACATTTTTACTGAAACTCCAGAAATATGTATATTTTATAGGATTACCCATTTTCCAAGCAGGATTCTTCTTTCTTCAAATATCTAGGATAAACAAATAAATAAGAGTGTGATTTAGTATGTTATGCAATAAAAACAATTTTTAAAAGACCATTTAAAAAAAAGTCTCAGTGAGATGGTCCTCTCTCAGTCCCTTCATCTACCAAATGAAGAGGCTTGACTGGATGATCAGTCCTGTTCTAACAATCTATTACTTCATACTTTTCACTGCCATCATGGGAATTAAAAGATTCAATCATGCATATGAATACAGATTCTACCCTTAGCTGTTCTGGGGATAGCAGCTGCTATCAAAGAACAGTTTTTTAAGCAGAGCTTGGATAATGGATGACCACCTGTCAAGGGTATTGTAGATGGGATTCCTAAGAGGGAGGAGGGAAGGTTAGCCTAGTCAGAGGTGGGGATCCTTAGTATTTGTTCTGTGAAGTTTGGATTCAGTCAAGGGGCCACACTTGAGGATATAGAGAGCCACATGTGGCCTTGAGGCCACAGGTTCCCCACTTCTGCCCTAGATGATCTCTAAGGTCCAGGTTGATTTACAAAAACAATATTCTATCATCATCATCATCATCATCATCATCATCATCATCATCATCAATAGTCATACATTTTTAAAGAAAAGAAACTATAGTTGGACTTTATAATCTCTTCCAACTTTAAATCAAAGATCTTTGACCTTATATGAAATAGCAAAGGGAGAATAATTGAGGAACTTGAAAGGAGAAAAATAAACAACAAAAGAAATAAGAAAAACTGAAATATCTGGAAACATTTAAAAAAATCCATGATGAAGAAAATGTATGAAGATCATGAGAATATAGTGCCTTGCATGAAACAGGTATTAAATAAATATTTTTAATTGATTTTTATTTTAAAGAGCATCAAAAGATCCAATATTGTCAATTACAAATTATTCAAGGAATGTCATCCAACTTTCAAATATCCACATCTTTTGCTTTTATCCATGTGGCAAGGTAGTACACAGTACTAGACCTGGAATTAGGAAAATCTGAGTTCAGATACTGTCTCAGACACTTACCAGCTGTATGATCCTAGGTAAATGATTTAACTTCTATCTGCCCTCAGTTTCCTTATGGGCATAATGGGATAAAAATAGTACCCACCTCCCAGGGTTGTTGTTGTTGTGAGGATAAAACAAGGTAATATTTGTAAAGCATTTTACAAACCTACATAAATGCCAGCTATTGTTATTGTTTTTTCCTCATTCCTTCCCTTACTGCTTACATTTTGGCTATTTTTCACTACTTAATAGCAATTCTAGTAAATGGATATGGGAAAAGGAAGCCATGGCAGCCCATGGCTGTTTTGTTGGTGATTTTACTTTTTCTCTTTCTTTCCATTTTTTCTTTTACATCTTTATTATAACCCCAATAACCATCAATGAAGACAATAAAATACATCTATAGAGTCTAGAACAACACTCTATATAAACTCCTAGCATTAAAGAAAGTTAAATCAAATGAATCAACGAGCCAAAGACATACTTACTCTGTCAGTCCATTTCCAAATCCACCCACCCTTGCCCTGCTTTCTGTTCTTTATATAGCTGCAATTGGTGTATGTAGTTGTCTCTGTTATTCTTGCTTCATATTTCTCCATATAGGTCTTTGCAAATTCCTTATATGCCTTGCAATTATTTTTACAGCACTATAATATATAATTGCATTGATACATTGTAATTTATTCATTTATTCCCTAATGTTATGGCATATAGATTTTTAAGATTTTTACTATAACAAAAAAGCAATTATAATTATTTCTATACAGATAGGCTTCTTTTTTTTTCTTCTCTATCTACACAAACCAGTCAAAGGTATGATTGATTTTCTGATTCTTATTGTAGAAGGCCATATTGCTCTCCAAATTGCATGCACCAGTCCTCAGTACCACCAAAGATATGTGTGCCCTTTTCCTTCTAAGTTGGCCATCACTGAATTTTATCCCCTTTTTGTGCTATTTTTGCCATTCTAGTGGGTATGATATTTGCATTACTTACCTTAAGTTGTTATGAGCCATGTGATTTTTAAGTTATAAAGTGCTTTTTAAATGTGATTAATATATTGGTTATTATACTTTTGATATAACTGGCATTTATATAGTGCTTTAAGGTTTGCAAAGTATTTTACAAATAGCAAATTCTGAAATTTCTTAGTCATATGAACAAGAAGACAGAGGACTATCTACTTTCTTAGATCTCCATGACCTCTTCAATCTCTCTAAAAAATAAATTATGAGACAAAGATAAAGCCACCAGCTATTTCCATGGTCTAAGATACCCAGAATCCAAAAGATTTTTTAAAAAAGCCATGAACTAAGCTCACTAACCTCAGTTTATTTATAAACCTTTTTCCCCCTCCCATGCTACCCTAGCAGACACAAGGACCTAACACACAAGCTTAAAATGAAACCCATCCCAACACTATGGTCCCCCTTCCCTCTTTCTAGTGCTATTGAGAATCTGGCTTCAGGTTACAGAATTTGCTAAGGCCACGACAGCCAGTCAGAGTGCCTACAGCTCTTCTGGAGTGAAAACTTGCCAGGGCTGCAACCCTGTGGCATTAGCACTCCAAAATTCTGAACTGCTGGTATGGGGGATGGACAACCCTGTGGCCGTCCCTGTGGCTCTATCAGGGCAGCTCTCCGAACTACTGATGGTGGGCCAGAGAACTGAGGAACAGAGAAAGTGGGACAAGTCAACAGTACAGGACAATATTTATTGGGGGGGAGGGGTGTTGTGTGCAGCACTCCACTAACCCTGAGGGAAAGAGCACAGCATCTAGTTGGGGCCAGTTCTTTTTTTTTTAAGGCAGTTAGGGTTAAGTGACTTGCCCAGGGTCACACAGCTAGTAAGTGTCAAGTGTTTAGTCTGAAGCTGAATTTGAAGGTAGGTACTCCTGACTTCAGGGCCAGTGCTCTATCTACTGCGCCACCCAGATGCCCCAAGCTGGGGCCAGTTCTGAGCACCCAAAAGTCATTTGGGGCAGAGACCTAGGCTGGCAAACTGTGAATTGCTCAGTGTGGGAAGAGGTTGAAACACTATGAGATCCAGCCCCCAAGGAAACTATCATCAGAGGGGAGGGAGAGAAAGTGAATAGAGGAAAATTAGGGGAGAGGAGGATGGGAGATAGATATAATCAAAGATCTCATAAAGAAGAGAACTCAAAGACCTTTAATATATGCAGATAAATTAACAGGGAAAACATTAACAGCAAAAGGAAATATAGTCTTTGGATTTAGTAAATGAGGTCAGGCATCCATGAATAAATACTACGAAACAAAGGAAAATGATCCAATACCTGAAGAAATGTCAGGCGAACATGGAAGAACACATTGTTCCTGAGTGGCTCAAAAGAGAAATGAGAATTATGAGAGCAAAATTCATGGTCTGCAGAGCAATAATAATGGCCAGAATAGGAAAACTGGATCTGACATGGCAAGTTTCACCAAATAAACAAAAGAGAGAACAATAGGTTGTGAATGCAAATATACAGAAGTGAAGGTCAACTTAAAAGAGAAAGAACGACAATAAAAAAAAATTAAAAGAAAATGTGCTCACTATGCAAGCAAAACATATTGATGTGGAAGACAGGATTTGTAAAGAAAATGCAAGGATCATAGATCTCCCAGAAGAACACAACAGGACAAAAAAAACTTAACACCATAATGAAGGAGGCAATAGAAGAGAACTGCCCAGAACTTCTAAGCACAGAAAATGAAATACCAATTGAAAGAATTCACAGATCATTCCCAGAAAAAAATCTAAGGCTGCAAACTCCTAGACACATAGTGGTTAAATTTAACAATTCAATTCAGAAACAAGTTCTGCAAGTCAAGAGAAGGACTTTCAAATATAATGAAATGGAAATTTGAATAACATAGTACTATTCTGGATTCACCAAAAGACATAGGAGGGAATGGAATAATGTGTTCTGAAGACTAATGGAGCTCAGAATGCAGTCCAGGATAACCTACCCTACAATCCAAGCTTAATAAATGAAAAAAAGATAGACATTTAATAATAAAGAAGCATTTGAAACATTTTAAGAAAGAAAACCAGAAGAAAAGAAAACAAAAGAAAACCAGAGCTGAAGGGATTATTTGCTTCTCAAACAACAGAAATGCAGGAAGAGTAAATAAATGCAGCAGCTGAGAACAGTAACAATAGCAGCAACACAATTATAGTGGAGAGACCACTAAGAAACTTCTTTCTAAATGTACACAGGAGGGGGTGGGGGAGGAGGTGAAGATGGTAATATGATAGAGGTCACATTGAAAAGGCAGACACAGGGCATTATGGACAGAGCATGGTGACACCCTGCATACAGATAAATCACTGTGGTACTACAATGTAACATGAAAAGACACACAAAAGGGACAGAGGGGAGCAGGTGGATAGAGAAGAATGTGTGACGTTATGGGGTAAAATCTAGGGCTAACAATGAGGGGTGGGTGACTCCTGTGGCTTTAGAAAGAGAAGAGCCTATAGGACTGTAGGTAAGGAGTAGGAAGGAAAGATTGAAAAAGGAAGGAAAGGAAGGAGGTCTTGTTTTGAAGGTGGGTGTTCCACTGATGAATGCTCCTATGTGTGAAGAGAGATGGTCTATGAATGGAGATGGGGATCTTGTGTTTACTGTGGTCTGGGGGATTTGGTAATTGAAAAGTCTACTTATCCTACCTTAGGAAGAGGGTGTTGGAATTCCTCGGGGCAACTGGCATCTGGGAAGTGGGAGAGTGTTGGCCCAGGGAGGAGATTTTGAGGCAAATGGACAAAAAAAAAGGTAACCAGGGAGGATATAGATGGTAGGCTAGAAATCAGGGTGGTTGAGGGGGGAGGGGTCCTACCATAGATCAGTGTCTTCTTTGGGCTTGTTCTAGGAATGGGGGAATGGAAAAGGGGAATATATGATGAGGCAAGCTCTACAGGGCAATGCAAGAGAGGAGAGACTAGAATAGATACCTTGAAAGGTTTCATCGCATGAGGAATACAGAAAAAAGAAAGACGTCAGATAATTAGAGGAGTCATGAATTAGAGAATGAGGGTCTAGAGTAGAGAGAGAGAAAGAAAGGATAGATAATGAATAGAGCGAGAGAAATCTTTTTTGGAAAGGGGTACAAAAATGAAATTTAAAGAAATAATGGGCAAGACTGTTGGAAAGGAAGAGGAGGAACCTACTCGCTTAATTGAGAGGGGAAAAAGGGGGGATATATAACTAGATAAAAACAAGAGAGAAAAAGAAACTAATAAGCAAAACCCCCAAAGGAAAGGCATAATAAACAAGAGAAGAGGATGAAGGGTAAGGGGAAGAGAGCCAGTGGGAACAGGGCCATCCTAAAAAAGATTAAGGTAAAGTAACTGAAGGAGCATAGTATTGTGTTTACAGCAGAGGAGGGAAAAATCATAACCTGGAAAACATAAAAATATGGAGGAAAATAAAAACTTAATTCTTATTACTTTACATGTGAATGGATTAAACAATCCAATAAAATGAAAAGAGTGAAATTTATACTCACAACAACCCTGGGAAGAAAGTAATATTATTCTCATTTTACAGATGAGGAAACTGAGGTATAAAGAGGTTAAATGACTTGCCTGGGGTCACACAACTAGTTAATGTGTAAGTCTGGATCTGAACTCAAGTCTTCCTAATTTTAGGTGCAGTGCTGTATCCACTGCACTGCCCAGTAGCCTCTAAATTCCATGGGTATGTGTGTGCACATATACAATTATAGATATGTGTGTATTTCTTTGTTTCATGTATAAACATAGATATGTTCGTGACCTGCATCCTGAGAAAGTATAATAAACCCATAGCTCAATTAGAACATTTGAGAATCGGATATATGTACATTTGTGTATTTACGAGTAGATGTTTGTCTAAGTATCTGTTGGAATGTACATGTATATTACACATATTAATGAGAGTAAATATGAGAGAGAATATGCTAATATATTTGTGTATATTGGGAGAGAGAATACAATGAACATATGTTAGCATTTATGTCTCTGTCTCTACCATATGTTGTTTTCCTTTTCTTTTTTTTTAACCAGACCTGCAATTTCACTGATATAGGGAACACCCAGAACTTCCTTTGCCAATGTAGACTGGCACCTGCTCTGTAATTAATAGTCTCAGAAAGTTGCCTGAAGCCCTGAGAGGTTATATGATTTCCCTAGCTACTATATGTCAGGGACTGGACTTGAAGCTCTCTAGCTGCAACTTTGTGGGTGCCTCTACCATATGGGAGTTGACCTCAAATTAACCTGAGTGTTTTCCTTTCCTCCTACAACTACCTGAGGCAGGAGGGGAAATCAAAATATTCCACTTCGAAACATACTCTCCCTCTGTTGCCCATCAGCCCATCACTCAACTTCTCCTTTGAGATTCACTCTATTCAAATTTTTCAAACAATCCATATCCTGCTAGCTGTTATCGACGGACTCCAAGGACATTCTCCCTCTATTCTCAATGAGTTCAAGGCTTTTTCATATTTTACCTTTCCACCCCAATTCTTGCCTTTTTACTATGGGGCTTCAACATGCACAATGTTCCTTCAAACACCAATCTATTCTGTTCCTCAATCTATTCAGTTCCAACACTTGCTCATTTCCTTACCTCAACTATACACAGGCATGGTCATGCCTTGATCCTGTTATCATCCACCATAATTCTACTTTTTTTTTTAAAATTTCATTAATTTATTTTGATTTATCAACAATCACTTCCATATGTTTTTGAGTTGAAAATTTTTCTCCCCCTTCCTCCCCCCCACCCTCCCCAAGATGACACACAATCTGATATAGGCTTTACATTTACATTCCTATTAAACATATTTTCACATTAGTGAAGTTGTAAGTAAAAATTAAAACCAATACAAGGAACCATCAGAAAGATGAAACAAAGCTCAACAGAAGGCAAAAATAAGTGATAGCGATTCAACTTCCATAGTTCTTTCTTTGGATGTGGACAGCATTATCCATCCCAAGGCCTCTGGAGATGTCTTAGATCCTTGTAATGCTGAGAAGGGTTCAGTTTAACAATATTAGTCATCATATAACGTGGCTGTTATTGTGTACAAAGTCCTCTTGGTTCTGCTCACTTCACTCAGCATCAGACCATATAAGTCTTTCCAGGTTTTTCTGAAGTCAGCCTGTTCATCATTTCTTATAGCACAATAGTATTCCATTACATTCATATACCACAACTTGCTCAGCCATTCCCCAATTGATGGGCATCCTCTCAATTTCCAATTCTTTGCCACACAAAAAGAGCTGCTATGAATATTTTTGTACATGTGGGTCCTTTTCCCATTTGTTTGATCTCTTTGGGATATAGCCCTAGAAGTGCTATTGCTGGATCAAAGGGTATGCACATTTTTGTAGCCCTTTGGGCATAGTTCCAAATTGTTCTCCAAAATGGTTGGATCATTTCACAACTCCACCAACAATGTATTAGTGTTCCAATTTTCCCACATCTTCTCCAACATTTATCATTTTCCTGTTTTGTCATGTTGGCCAATCTGATAGGTGTGATGTGGTACCTCAGAGTTGTTTTGATTTGCATTTCTCTAATCAATAACGATTTAGAGCATTTTTTCATATGACTATAGATGGCTTTAATTTCTTCATCTGAGAACTGTCTGTTCATATCCTTTGACCATTTATCAATTGGGGAATGGCTTGTGTTCTTATAAATTTGTCTTAATTCTCTATATATTTTAGAAATGAGGCCTTTATCAGAGAGACTGGTTGTAAAAATTATTTCCCAATTTTCTACCTTCCTTCTAATTTTAGTTGCATTTTTTTTGTTTGTGCAAAAACTTTTCAATTTAATGTAATCAAAATTATCCATTTTGCTTTTCATAATGTTCTCTATCTCCTGTTTGGTCATGAATTCTTCTGTTCTCCATAGATCTGATAGGTAAACTATTCCTTGTTCTCCCAGTTTACTTATGGTATCAGCCTTTATATCTAAGTCATGAACCCATTTTGACTTTATTTTGGTATATGGTGTGAGATTTGGGTCTATGCCTAGTTTCTGCCATACTCTTTTCCAGTTTTCCCAGCAGTTTTTTTCAAAGAGTGGGTTCTTATCCCAGAAGCTGGGGTCTTTGGGTTTATCAAATAATAGATTACTATAGTCATTGACTACTGTGTCTTGCATATTTAACCTATTCCACTGATCCACCTCCCTATTTCTTAGCCAGTACCAAGCAGTTTTGATGATTGCTGCTTTATAATACAATTTAAGATCTGGAATTGCTAGGCCACCTTCCCCTGCATTTCTTTTCATTAGTTCCTTTGATATTCTGGACCTTTTGTTTTTCCAAATGAATCTTGTTATTATTTTTTCTAACTCTATAAAATAATTTTTTGGTAGTTTGATTGGTATGGCACTGAATAAGTAAATTAGCTTAGGTAGGATTGTCATTTTTATTATATTAGCTCAGCCTACCCATGAGCAACTGATTTTTCCAATTATTTAGATCTGATTTTATTTGTGTGAAAAGTGTTTTGTAATTGTGTTCATAGAGTTCCTGGGTTTGTTTCAGGAGGTAGACTCCTAAATATTTTATAATGTCTACAGTAAGTTTAAATGGGATTTCTCTTTCTATCTCTTGCTGTTGGGCTTTGTTGGTAATATATAGAAATGCTGATGATTTATGTGGGTTTATTTTATAGCCTGCAACTTTGCTAAAGTTGTTTATTATTTCAAGTAGTTTTTTACTTGATTCTCTAGGATTCTCTAAGTATATCATCATGTCATCTGCAAAGAGTGATAGCTTTGTTTCTTCTTTGCCTATTCTAATGCCTTCAATTTCTTTTTCTTCTCTTATTGCTAAAGCTAACATTTCCAGTACAATATTGAATAACAGTGGTGATAATGGACATCCTTGTTTCACCACAATCTTATTGGAAATGCTTCTAGCCTGTCCCCATTACATATAATGCTTGCTGAAGGTTTTAGATAGATGCTATTTATTATTTTAAGGAAGACTCCATTTATACCTATGCTTTCTAGTGTTTTTAATAGGAATGGGTGTTATATTTTATCAAAAGCTTTTTCTGCATCTATTGAGATGATCATGTGGTTTCTGTTGGTTTTGGTGTTGATATGCTCAATGATGCTGATAGTTTTCCTAATATTGAACCAACCCTGCATTCCTGGTATAAATCCTACCTGGTCATAGTGTATTATTCTTGTGATAAGTTGCTGCAATCTATTTGCTAGTATTTTGTTTAAAATTTTTGCATCTATATTCATTAGAGAAATTGGTCTATAATTTTCTTTCTCTATTTTGACTCTTCCTGGTTTAGGTATCAACACCATATTTGTATCATAAAAAGAATTTGGTAAGACTCCTTCTTCACCTATTTTCCCAAATAGTCTATATAGTATTGGAATTAATTGTTCTTTAAATGTTTGATAGAATTTGCATGTAAATCCATCTGGCCCTGGAGATTTTTTCCTAGGGAGTTCATCAATGGCTTGTTCAATTTCTTTTTCTGAGATGGGGTTATTTAAATATTTTACTTCCTCTTAATTCTACTACTTTGAACAGGAATTCTGAAATTCTTTTATCTGATCACACCTTCTTATCGTTCCATCTCTCCCATAACTTACCCCTCCTAAACCTATTCTTTATTCTTCTTTCCAATCCTTCTGCCCCTCAGTACTTCCCTTCTGTCTATTCACACAGACACGAACCTAGTTCAGGATCACACTACCTTTTCCCTGCACTATTGCAATGGTCTTCAAATTGATGTCCCTGTTTCAAGTCTCTCTGTGCTCCAATTCATCATGCACACAACTGCTAAAGGGATTTTTCCTAAAACAGAGAGGTCTGACCATGTCACTCCCTGTTCAAAAAGTTGCAGTGATCTCTCTCTCTCTTCTCCGAACTCCTACAGCATTGAGAATCTGTTGCACATTATTGAGCACTTGGTTGTATTTTTCATGTCTTCTAGTCAAGCTATGTGTCCAAATAGGTTGTAAGATGCTTGAAAGTAGCATGAGATCTGACAAAGTACCTATTGAGATTCTTCCTTGCTATATATTCAATATATATCTGTTGATTTGTTGAAAAGAAAAAAAAAGCTTCAGAAGCCATGTAGTCATAGAACTGAAAGGAACCTTAAGAAATCATTTATTTTAATCTATCATCTCATGTATCCAAATAGAAAGAAATTGTCCCTGCCCTCAAGGAGCTTACATTCAATCAGAGGAGATGAGCATGAACATATATAATGCAAAATAGAAAATGTGTTATTTTATTATTTTTCAATGAAAAGCAGTTTCTACCTCTACAACATCTCAGTATCTATACCCCTCTTTCCACTCACAGCTGCCAAGCAATCTATGTTGATTCAGGTTCTCATGACCCCTTAACTGGATCAATGCAATAGCTTCCTAATTGAGTTCTCTCTTGATTCACTCCAATCCATTCTCCACACAGTTGCCAAAGGGATTTTATTAACACCTAGATTTGATTATATCTGACCCTCTACTTAATAAATGTTAGTGGTTCCCTATAACCTTTAGGATCAAATATAAACTTCTCTCTTTGGCATTCAAAGCTCTTCAAACCCTGGCCCCAACTTACCTACTAGCTTCCATGAACACCTTATTCCATGTCATACACTTTATGATCCAGCCAAATTAACCATGTTGCTCCACATGCATTGATATTCTATCTCCCATTGGTGTCTTTGCCTGTTCCCCTTGCCTGAAATGCTCTCCTCATCTCCTCTACTCCTTAGAATCCTTAGTTTCTTTCAAGATTCAATTCAAGGGGCAGCTAGGTGGTGCAGTGGACAGAGCATAGGCCCTGGAGTCAGGAGGACCTGAGTTCAAATCTGGCCTCAGACACTTGACACTTACTAGCTGTCTGACCCTGGGCAAGTCACTTAACCCCAATTGCCTTGCTGAAAAAAAAAAGGACTCAATTCAAGCCCTATCTTATTATTCTACATGAGGCCTTTCCTGATCCCCTGACCTGCTAGTGCCTCCCCTGGACCCTCAAAATGCTTTGTACCTATTTTGCAATTACATGTACATATATAATATTCATATATATATACATATATTATATATATGACATCACATATGTGTATGTATAGATGTATACACACACACACACACACATATATATCTTTTATCTCTATATCCCTAGCACCTAGCACAGAACCTGATATGCAGTAGGTATTTAATAAGTACTTACTACTTGATTAATTAGGAAACTGAAGCCTAGAAAAGTTAAATGATTTCCCCAAGATCACAAGAAATTACTGGAGGAGCAAGGAATACAACTCAATTTCCTAACTCACAGTTCAACGTTCTTCCCATTACATTGCTTCCAAAGAAAAAGAGCACAGCATAGTGGATTATGAGCTGAGGTTGGAGTTAGGAAAATATAGGCTTGATTCCCATCTCTCACACAACCGATGTGATCATGGGTAAGTGACTTAAACTCTAGAACCTCTGTTTCCTCATTTGTAAGATGGGGACAATAATTTCTTAGTACCAACTACTGACTTCACTTGGGTTACAAAGCTCAAATATGTTAAAGTGCTTTGTAAACTTCAAAGTGCTACAGAAAAGTCAATTACTGTAATCCCAACAACTCCAAACACAATTCTACTGAGGAATTTTAAGAAGTTGCAAAAAGGAGTTAATGCCAGATAAAAGTTCCTTATATATCTGTGTTACTTTGTAACTTCAAAGGCACCACCTTTCACCTGGAAGCACCTACTTAAATTGCAGTAATTGTCACTAAAAGGAGAAAAAAAATATAACCTGGGTGTGTGTGTGTTTAGCCTCACAAACATAAACTTATAAAATTACAGTGATCCCAACTGTACAGCTAGATCCTGAATTCCTTTCTGATTAAGTTGTATCCAGTATAATTTTAGAGTTAGGTATATTTTACTATATTTAAATTTATTTAAATTGACAATTAATATAGCAGCTCTCCAATAACCAGAACATCTACCATTCTAGATTAATAAAGAATTCATTTTAGCTGGAATTGATTTTTAATGGATTCTGATTTTATTCAGGCTCCTAGCCTCTACAAAGACCTTCAAAATAAGACATCCTGAAGTGGGAAAGATTTGCTTTTTATCTTTGTTTCCCCAACGCCAAGCACAGTGCCTTGTGTATAACAGGTACTTAATAAGTGATTATGGAACTGTTGCTGAATTAGTATGATCATAATGATATAAAAAAATCAGTTTTTATTCTACTGAAGAATTATAGTGTTTTGCTTTCCATATTCCTATGTTATGTGTTTCCTATACCCGTGAGCTTAGTTGATTTCAAAGAGGTACTGATCACTTTCAATACAGCTCTCTCACTATGGAGTAGAAACCGAAACTTAGAACTGTTTTCGTTCTGCATCTATAATCCTACAAATTTAGAATCCAAACGACCTCACAAAATTCCATTCTGCAAAAGAAAAATCATGTCACAATTTTACAGGGTACCTATGCTGCTGCTACTACTTTCAATGAGTCTATGTTTGAACTCAAGTTTTCTGTTTATATCACAGTTTGCTTTGAGCCTGCTGTTAGATCAAAATTCTATGCTAATTAATTTAGTCTGTTGATAATTCAGTTACATGTTGCACCATGTGACAATCACTACAGACTAGGAGGAGGACAAAGTTTAAGTAAACAGGACTCCAAAATTACAATGATCATTAATGACTGGATACACCCTCATCTCACTTACATCTGTTAAAAAAAATTAACATGGATTATGTCTATTCTACCTACCCTATAGGTTTTTGTGAGGATTAGCTGAAATCATGAGATCATAGATTTAGAAATGGAAGAAACTTTAGCGGTTATTTAGTCTAGTGACCCCCTCATTTTACAAGAGAGGTTAAGTGACTTATCCAAGGTCACACAGATGCTAAGTAGCAAAGCTAATCTTTGAATGCACACGCGCGTGCATGCGCACACACACACACTCCACAGGAATCCTCTGACTCCAAACTGAATATTCTTTTTGCTGTGCCACACTTCCTTCCTAAGTACTGTGTAAAATTTCATATTACATATAATATATTATATATACACAGACACACAGACACATTTTATAGTACTATAAATTACTATAGAAATGTAAGGTAGTGGTATTAGTAGTGCCAGTCGTAGTAAAATAATGGTTGTACTAGCAATATGGGGCTCACTTTTTGCTGTGCTCCAGTATATAGTGGCACAGTGGACAGAGCAATGGGCTTGGAATTAGAAAGATATCATCATGAGTTCAAATCTGGCCTCAGACACTTACTTGCTGTGTGACCTGGGCAAGTCACTTAACTCCATTTGCCTCAGCTTCTTCATCTATAAAATGGACTGGAGGAGGAAATGGCAAACCACTCGAGTATCTTTGCCAAGAAAACCCCAAATGGGAACATGAAGAGTCTGAAGCGACTGAACAATAGTAATATGGTATCACCACAATGACACCTGCTGGTCAGCTGTAGACTCACAGGGAGCTAGCAATAACAGGAAACTTTGCAACTGACCCATTTATTTCCTGAAAAGTTTTTCACTGAGTACTTTGCTTTATTTTTCAATATGTAGTGAATTAGGGACCAAAGAGAACATAATATTATTTTATTTAGAAAAGAAATGAATGTAGCCTAGGTCCATGCCTTGCCATATCTCTGAATTATTATTTTTCACTGGGTCCAGGGTTATTCTGAGATAGAGAGCCTTGCAGAGAATTTCTGATGACACTTGTATACCCAAGAGGCTGATTACTGGGCATCTCATGGGGCATGGGGCAGGAAGCTGTGCAATAGGAGGGAGAGAGAGAGAGAAAGAGAAAGAGAGAGATAGACAGAGACAGACAGAGACAGAGACAGAGAGAGACACACAGAGAGACAGAGATAGCCAGAGACAGAGACAGAGAGATCTGCATGTTGGTATTTAAGATTGACTTTCTGTCTTCTTTCCTCAGACTTGCTGATGAACAATAAGTATCTGCAGGAAGCTGCCATTGATTGGGACTGCCAGATATCCAGGATGTACATTGGAACAGCTGAGACTGTGGCTATGGTGTCACTATTACCATGGCCCAAGACTCTACTGGTCAGTGACTGAGACTGATGGAGCATTGAGGAGGAAAGTCTGAACCTGGAGCCAGATGAGGTGAGAACCACAAAGGCAAACTTGAGAACTGACTACAAACTATTACAGACACAGTGGGATGGTTATCTGAGAAGGGGAGACTGATTTCCAGTGCTCTTCCCACTTTCTTTGTCTATGATCTGTGAACAAGAGAAGGATTCTTGAACACAAATATCCATATCCCTTCCCTCTTTCTTTCTAAGTTGTAGAAATGGAGGGATTTGGGGACTATTTCCTATCACCACTGAAGATTTGAGAGAGGAAGGAAGAAAGGAAAGAAGGAAGGGAACAGGCATTTATTAAAGCCCTTACTGTGTGCTGGGCACTGTACTAAGTGTTTTACGAGCATTATCTCATTTGATCCTCATAACAACCCGGGGAGGTAGGTGTTATTATTATTCCCATTTACAGTTTAGGAAATTGAGGTAAACAGAGGTAAGTGACTTGCCCCTTCCTCCCCCCCACCCCCGCCCCACCTAATACTTCCCTGTCTTAGAACTCACAGAGCTAGCAGTTTGAATTCAGGTCTTTCTGCCTCCAAGCCTGGCATTTATCTACTGTTCTACCTAGTTCCCTCAAAGAGAAGTTTCTGAGGTGGCTGTAGAGAGAGATGGCTCTACATGGCTCTTCTTTTTTTCTTCATATTCAAGAAGCTATGAAATAATAGTACATTTTATATCTGAGTCCTGTGAGTATAAGGGGAGTCATGACCTGAGATAGGAAAGTCCACAAAGCAGAGGGAGCTCTATAACTGTGTAAAGACCTTACGTTTCATATTTTAATATTTTAAGTAATATTTAATTTTTTATTCCCTATATTAAATTCTGAACCAAGGTCTTGCTTAAAGCTACAGGATGGATGGTACGGCAGGAGGGGATCAATCTAAGCATGTGCTTGTAGTGTCCACTTGGAACATTGTAACCTTTGGAAGTCTATCTCATAAATGCAATAGAGAGATCACTGGGCTGGGGCCTAGTGACACACTATCTTTCTATACGCTTGAGGTATAAAGAAGTAGCTAGGTGGTGCAGTAGACAGAATCCTGGGCCTGGAGTCAGGAAGACCTGAGTTCAAATTTGGTCTTAGATACCTACTAGCTGTGTGGTCCTGGGCAAGTCATTTCACTTTGTCTCCTTCAGTTTCCTCAACTGTAAAATGGGGATAATAATAGCACCTACTCCTAGGGTTGTTGTGGGGATAAAATGAGATAATGTATGTATAGTGCTTTGCAAAAACTTCAAGTTTTTCCACCTCCAGGATTGTTGTGACCATAAAATGAGTGCTTTGCAAACTTTAAAGTTTTATTATTATTATTATTTATGGTCATTATTATTATTATAATTATATATGGAATGCAGTACATGAACCAATATGGGCTATATTTAGTGCTACAAGTACCACGGGCATCATACCATGAAATAAGGCCCACATTTAACCTTTAGATATTGTGAAATATTTTTCACTTTCAACTCGTGACAGAATCAGGAGATAGAGATGGAAGGGATCTTCTAACCCAACTCTCTCATTTTGTAGGTAAGAAAAATGATATCCAGGAAGGTTAAGTTATTTTCCCAAGGTACCACAGGTAATAAAGAGCAAAGCCAGGATTTGAACCTTGGTCCTTTGACTTTAGGTCCCAAGTCTTTGGATTCTTACTCCACTCTGTCATACTGCCCCCATGAAGCCAAGTTGCTCTTTAGTCTGAATATGACTAGCCACCACAGCTTCTTCCTTCCATTTTGTCTTGCTCTTTTATTCTAACACTTGTAGACATTTTTCAACATCTTACTCCTCTGCTTCCTATTCCTGAAGTCAGAAGAGACAGAAATAAGAAAAATGCCTATTATGTGCAAGGCATTGTGTTACATTCTAGGGATCCATGAAGAAAACAGTCTGCCTTCAAGAAGCTTTCAGTCTGGTGGGAAGAGAAGATAGGCGCAGAAATATCTCTGGTACACACAAAACATGGTAAGCATGGGAAAGGTATGAAGTGCTATGAGAGAGTCAAAGAGGGAGTGATTGATCATCTTGGGTTGGAGGGATCTGGGAAATGATCACGGAGATTTAAATATCTAATGGAGTATCTAAGCTCAGCTTTGAAGGAACAGAAGGATGTCAATAGATATACCTTGGAGAGTTGAGGACGAAGGTATGGAAGCTAGAAAAAGTAAGCTAAACTTGAGACTTAGGAAGGGTACTGATACGCTTCAGAGTTCCCAGAAGGCAGTGAAGAGCCTTGAGTCCATGTCACATGAGGATCAGTTAAAGGAATATTTAACCGAAAAAAGAGAAGATCTACGAGGGTCATGCAGAGGACAGACTAGACTTCTTCCATTTGACCCTAGAGAGTGAAGTAGGAGCAAGAGATGGAAACTGCAAAGAGATTGATCTAGGCTCCATATTAGGAAAACACAAACAAGCAAACAATAAAACCCCCAACACCCTTCCTAACAATTAGAGCGGTCCAAAAGTGGAAAGCACTACCTAAAGAGGCGGCGGGCTCTCCACTATTTGGAGGTGTTTAAGCAGAGGTTGCACGACCATTTGTCCCATACATTATAGTGTGGGCTCCTTTTATATGGGGAGGAGGGAGGGACTAAATGGCTGCTGAGGTCCCTGCCAACTCTCCAATTCTGTGATTCTGAGAAAAATACCACTAGATTTGGTGATAAGGGAGGTCACTGAGGACAGAATGTCAGCACTAGAAGAGACTTCTACACATCATTTTACTTACTCTTTCATTTTAAAGATGAGACCCAAAGCCACATAGCTAGTTAGTCAGGGCAGCTAGGTGGTACAGTGGATAGAGTGCAGAGTCCGGAGATGATCTTCCTGAGTTTAAATATGGCCTCAGACATTTATTAGCTGTGTGACCCTGGGCAAGTCACTTAACCCTGTTTGCCTCCATTTCCTCACTTGTTAAAAAAAATGAGCTGGAGAAGGAAATGGCAAACAATTCTAGTATCTTTTGCCAAGAAAACCCCAAATGGAATCACAAAGAGTCAGACACGATTTTAAAAAATGACTGAACAACAACAAAGTTAGTGGCAGTCCCTGCAACACTCCACTTCCTAGATGTCACCTACCTACCCATGCCTAACTGAAAGGTCTCAGAGTCTACGTTTAAAGATCCTAGATATCTTCATGTTTCCATGGTTATACAATATACGTCAAAGCAATTCATACAGATATCTGCACTTTTACATGCTGTATATTAATATGCTTAAAATACCACATTTGTAGTCAAACATACTTTGCTCTGGCTTCCTGGTCTGGGAGTACCTCCTGCAAAACTCAGTCACCCACCCCTTTATGGAAAGGAGAATATTCTTCTACAAAGATTAAAAAGCTGAAAGAGATCCTTTTAAAATAGTCGTTAAAACCCAACAAGATGATTAACAGGGAATAGTCAAATTCATGCTTGATCTGATCACCATTATCTAAGCTACACTACATGGATTCACACTTTAATAGCATTAGCTTTAGCACTTAAAAAAAACCAAACCTTTTGATGACTGTATAGATATAGACATACACATACACACACTTACCTTTTCATTCAAAAGCTGATGGTTTAGGGGTGTCCAGGTACTCATTTTTGTCTGCATTTTGGGGCCATCTAGGTTTTTGGGAGGTGCAAATGCCATCTCAATATAAGAGGATATTTTTCCACAAGAAAAATGAAACCTGTTAAAAAAAAAGTGAATCCTATTATATTTATAATATGGAATTACTAATATGAAATCTATTTAGCATTTTAAAAAGTTTTAAATCAGATTCTATACTAGGCAAGGGCATATCATACTGACCACAGTAGAAGACACCTTCAAATATATGGTGACCTTACTTTTCATTAAAAAGAATTTTACAAAAATTACAAAAATACAGTAAATCACACAAAACACTCTATCTGCTATTCCGCCATGAAGGGGATCACCCATATATTGAAGCAATGGGTGGAAGTTGACAAGAGGTAATTTAGGTGTAAGGTTAGGAAAAATTTCCTAATGATTGAAGCAACTCAAAAGGTGAATGGACTATGTCACGTGGTTCACCTTCATTAGAAGTCTCCAAACAGACCCTGGATGGTTACTGGGTGAGTATCTTTTAGTGGTGATTCCTTGAGGTTCCCTCCAACTCTGAAATTCTGTCATTCAGAGCTTATGTTACTAATACTGGAACTTAGAACTATTTCTCAGGAATTTCCCAGCAACCCTCCTATAAAATGTGTGTCCATGTACATATTTGTGTGTTTGTGCACATATATACATATACATATACACATAATTTTTCATGTCTTAGTGCAGTTTTACACTTTTAAAATTACACTAAGACTTTTGAGACACCTTGCATATATAAAAATTTCTCCAAGTTCCATAGCTTTTCAAAACTTGCCCTATAAAAAGGTACTAATAAAACAGCTTAAAATAGGAAATTTTAATTTAAATATTTTATTGTATTTTTTTTGTATTTTTTATTTTTAGTCCTCCCCTAATCTGCTCTCCCCTCTATCATCCTCCTGCTCTCTTATCCCCTTCCCCCCCCCCTATTTTTCTGTAGGGTAAGATAGATTTCCACACCCAATTGAGTGTGTATGTTATTCTCTCCTTAAGCCAAATCCAATGAAGAGTAAGATTCACTCATGCCCTCTTATCTTCCCCTGTTTCTCCTCCACTGTAAAAGCTTTTTCTTGTCTGTCTTATGTGATATAATTTACCCCATTCTATCTCTCCCTTTCTCCTTCTCTCTCTATAATCCCCACTCACTCCTTAATTTTATTCTCCAGATATCACCCCTTCATCTTCAACTCACCCTCTTCCCTCTATTTATCTATCTATCTATCTATCTATCTATCTATCTATCTATCTATCTATCTATCTATCTATCTATTTTTCCCCTCCAACTACTCTAATACTGACAAAGGACTCATGAGTTACAAATATCATCTTTCCATGCAGAATGTAAACAGTTCAACCTTAATAAGTCTCTTATGATTTCTCTTTCCTGTTTACCTCTTCATGTTCCACTTGAGTCTTGTATCTGAAAGTCAAATTTCCTATTCAGCTCTGGTCTTTTCATCAAGAATGCTTGAAAGTTCTCTATTTCACTGAATATCCATTTTTTTTCACCTGAAGGATTATGCTCAGTTTTGCTGGGTAGGTGATTCTTGGTTGTAATCCTATCTCCTTTACCCTCCAGAATATTATATTCTAAGCCCTGCAGTCCCTTAATGTAGAAGCTGCTAAATCTTGTGTTATCCTGATTGTGTTTCCACAATACTTGAGTTGTTTCTTTCCGGCTGCCTGCAATATTTTCTCCTTGACCTGGGAACTCTGGAATTTGGCTACAATATTCCTAGGAGTTTTCCTTTGGGGATCTCTTTCAGGAGGTGATCAGTGGATTCTTTCAATTTCTATTTTGCTCTCTGGTTCTAAAATATGAGGGCAGTTTTCCTTGATAATTTCTTGAAAGATGATATCTAGGCTCTTTTTTTGATCATGGCTTTCAGATAGTCCAACAATTTTTTAATTCTCTCTCCTGGATCTATTTTCCAGGTCAGTTGTTTTTCCAATGAGAAATTTCACATTGTCCTCTATTTTTCCATTCTTTTGGATTAGTGTTACAGTGTCTTGATTTCTCAAATTGTCACTAGCTTCCAATTGCTCTATTCTAATTTTTAAGGAAGTATTTTCTTCAGTAAGCTTTTGGACTTCCTTTTCCACTTGGACAATTTTGCTTTTTAAGGCACTCTTCTCCTCATTGGCTTTTTGGACCTCTTTTGCCATTTGGGTTAGGCTATTTTTTAAGGTGTTATTTTCTTAGTATTTTTTTGGGTCTCCTTTAGCAAGCTGTTGACTTGTTTTTCATGATTTTCTTGCATCACTCTCAGTTTTTCCTCTACTTCTCTTACTTGCTTCTCAAAATCCTTTTGGAGCTCTTCCATGGCCTGGGACAGATATATATATTTTTCTTGGAGGCTTTGGATGTAGGAGCTTTGACTTTGTTGTCTTCTTCTGGTTGTATGTTTTGATCTTCTTTGTCATAAAAGTAAGATTCTATGGTCTGACTCTTTTTGCACTGCTTGCTTATGATTCCAGCCAATTACTTGAGTTATAAACTCTTTGTTAAGGTAGGGGTCTGCTTCCAGTGTGGAGAATGAGTACTGTCCCAAGCTTCAGGGGTTTTGTGCAGTTATTTTCAGAGATACTTCTAGGGACCTGTAAATTTTCAGTTCTTTGAAGGTGCTATGATAAGGGGTGAGGTGTTTATTCCTTTCCTGGCCTGTGTTCTGGTCTGTGAGTTTCTGTCTTGGAACTGTGAGGAGGATTTTCTCTGCACTGCCACTATGAGCTCTACCACACCAGCACTCCTCCTTGCCCCAGGATCACCACCCAGAACTCTGACCCAGATCCAAGAACGGGCAAAGCAAGAGAATCCTGCCTCAGCACCAGTAAAGAGATCCCAGCAATCACCCTCTGATCAGCCACTCGATTCCCCCTCAGTCTGTGGGCTGGAAGCTCCAGAAGCAGCTGCTGCCCCAGGGCTGTATGGGGACTAGGGCTGGGACCCAGCTTCTCTCTCACCAAGGTCATAGACTTTTCCTACTGACCTTCTAATTGTCTTTGGTGTTCATGGGTTGAGAAGTCTGGAAACCTCCACAGCTGTCCATGATTCACTCCTCTGAGGGCTACTCCAGGTTTGCTGAGGCCTATTTTGACTGTGTTCCCATGCTGAACTGTGTTCCTCTCCCAGCCCGATGTACTATACCTTTCCAATCAACCATCCAGGTTATCTTGGGCTGGAAATTTGTTTCACTCTGTCTTTTTGTGGGTTCTGCTGCTTTAGAATTTGTTTAGAGCCATTTTTTTACAGGTATTTGGAGGGGTTTGGGGGAGATCTCAATCAAGTCACTCTAAATATTTTATTATTTTGACACCAAACATTTATACAATCAACTGAACTTGATTAGCAATTATTTACATTTTAATTAAGTAAGTTCAACACAAAACAACATAGCAATCACTTTTGCTAAGTCCTTTGGGATTCTTTGCACATTACTTTTCCTTGACTTTTTCTCTTATGGGGGTCATTGTTAATGTGTATTCTCTTCTTTCAGTTCTGCTTTTTTTTTCTTCCCATTACTTCATAAAGCTCTTTCCAGATTTCTTGTAGTCCTCACACTTGTGGATCTTACTAACATTACAGCATCCTATTATAGCAATGTTGTCATAATTTATAGATCTTAAGGATGAGTTTTTGATAACACCTTCAGGGTACATTTGCACCAGTGGGAATGACTGAGGCAAATGGTAATTTTCATTGTGCCCTGCTTAGGCAGCTACATGGTGCAGTGGATAGAGTACCAGGCCTGGAGTCAGGAAGACTCATCTTCTTGAGTTCATATCTGGCCTCAGATTCTTACTAGTTGTGTGACCCTGGGCAAACCACTTAACTCTGTTTGCCTCAGTTGCTCATCTGTAAAATGAGCTGGAGAAGGAAACGGCAAACCATTCTAGTATCTTTGCCAAGAAAACCCCAAATGGGGTCATAAAGGGTCTGAAATGATGGAACAACAAAATTGTGCCCTGCCAGGTTACTCTCCAAAAAAGATTCTAAGAATGTGCAATTCTACCTGTTCCTCCCAAACAGCCTCAAGTTTAAATGTTTTAATTTTTGCTGGTTTTATGAGTATGAGGCACTACCTTAAAGTTATTTTAATTTGCATCTCTTTGATTGTTGGTAAGGTTGATCATTTTTTCCCAGGTCAATATTAACAATTTTGGTTTCCCCTTTTGAAAATTACCTATTTATATATCCTTTCAAGATTTACCCATTGTGAGATAGAATTAATGCTGTAACTTTTATTTATTCATTCATTTATTTTTTGGTGAGGCTTCAGGGTTAAGTGACTTGCCCAAGTTCACACAGCTAGCAAGTGCCAAGTGTCTGAGGCCGGATTTAGACTTAGGTCCTCCTGGTTCCAAAGCCAGAGCTCTATCCATTGTGCCAGCTAGCTGCCCTGTAACATTTAAAACATAAAGCTTAATGATGTTTTAAAACAGAAATTTAAAGCAGCTTTATCAAATGACATCCCATCCTTCCTTCTACCTGCTCTAACACGCAAGTCCCTCCCCTTCTCCCAACTTGTTTTTAAGTGGTCTCTGACAGTCTGGGCATAGAAATTAGTGACAATTGCCGCTCCCCAGTGGCTACTGCAAACTAACAAAGCCTTAGCATGGCTGTTTCAATGTGGTTGGGAGGGTGCCAAGAGTTTGAGACAAGACCAAGTTATACCAAAAAGATGTCTCCAAGGAAAATAAGAGGAGTCAAGTACAGGAAAACATTACCAGGAAACTAGAGCTGGGGTCAGGTGCAGAGAAATCAACTATGCCGGAACTAGGTATAATAGTGAGCCTGGGGTGGTAAGCTGAATTAATGTGCTTTGTGTATTATGGCTTGTAGGCTGTTCTTATGAGAAGATGCTGGCCTCTCCTTACATAATTCCCTTGCTCTCCCCTGCCATCTTTGCCTCTCCTAATCATCTCTGCATGAGTGCTGGCCGTGGCACTTAAACAGGTGACCAGGGAAAGAGCCTGGACCTACTTGCTAAAGACTGGGCTCAGTGAAAGAGCCCCTAATCTCCATGCTCTGTGAATGAATGAATGAATAAAAATGTATTTATTAAGTGTTTACTGTGTGCTAGGGATACAAATAGAAAAATATGATAGTCCCTGCTGCCAAGGAGCTCATAATCTAAAGGAGGAGGTAGCATACAGGTGTCCATGAATATAGGAAAAGGAGGACTTAAGTTTTTGTCTCCTTTAAAAAAGCCTCATCTTACATATTGAACAATGTACTATTTCCTGAAATACCAGATCTTACATACAGAGTGGGTTTTCAAAATCACTTAAAGCCTAGATAAAATCAAAGAATCCTGGAGTTGGAAGAAATCTTTGGGGCTGTCTGTAACAACTCTTTCCTGAAGCATAGGTTCATAGCTCTGGAACTGTGAGGGGCCTTAGGGCTAATGAAGCCTCATTTTATAGACAAGATTCAGGGAAGTTAAGTGACTTGCCCCAGGTTAACCCAATTAGTAAAGAGCAGGACCAAGATGCAAAGGCAGGATTTTGGCCAAGCGTTCCATTATGTGAACATAGTGACAAGGAACGAATTCTGGATAAGAGATCAATGTTGTGTTTGAATGCTGGCCAATGTCATGGTGAAATGTCAAGGACACTAGAATAAGAAGGTTCTCTGTAAGAGAGAGTTTTGGTTTGTCTGCTGCTATTGCCCCATGGTATCAAAGAGGCTATGGCCTCAGGTTGGGCATTCAGCTTAGTTTTTAAGTGCTTTCCCTTGATAAAAAAAAAAAATCTGAGCTATCACAAGCTTATGCCATAATTGAAAAAAAAATACACCACCCTTCCACTTGCTGTTCTGTATACTGGAAAGAATATTGGATTTAGACTCGTTAGAACTACGTTTAAGTACCTGTTCTATGAGGTAGTAAGGTGACACAGTGGAGGGAGTGCTAAACACATCAATAAGACCTGAGTTCAAATTCTGCCTTGGTCATTTACTAGCTTTGTGAAACTGTAAATCATATAACTTCATTCAGCCTCATTTTCCTTATTATCTTCTAAGGAGGAATAATAATAGCACCTTTACAGGATTGTTGTGAGGATTAAGAGACATAATATATGCAAACCTTCAAGCACCATATAAATACTAGCTTTCCTCATCATTCTTACCTGAATCATCCTGGGCAGATCACAATCTCTTTGACATAGTTTACTCACCTATAAAACAGGAATGATAATACTTGTGCTATTTACAGTACAGAGCTGTCATGAGGCTCATATGAGATCATGGGATCCCAGATCAAGAGCTAGAAGGGAACTTTTAGTTCATTGGTCCAATTTTCTCATTTAACAGACCAGGGAACTAAAACCTAGAGACGTTTCATGACTTGCCCTGGGTCACGTAGCAAGTAGCCGAGCTGGAATTTTAACTCAGTTCTTGTGTGACTCCAAGTTTAGCACTCTACTAGCTATTATGAATTAGGTAATTAGTCAGTACCAAACTGACAATTATTTTCAGGACTATAAAAGCAAATGGAAGGAAGAAGAATGAATTGCTTCATTTTTAACATTAGCAACAATCTATAACCAAGAAGAAGATATAGGAAAATTACTCTCATATTCATTGGCAGAGGGAGTTTCTTCAATGACAGGTCGAGTCCTTATCCATATTTTTACCCTTATTTCATATACATAGGAGCATATGGTTTAATTTTTCCCATTCCTGATTTTTCTATTTGTGTATCATTAGATAAGAATAGATAATAGACCTGTGATTTTGTTACTATAGTGATCTCTTGAATGAGGAAACTCTTTCTACCAATAGATACTGACATCTATGACTTAGAATCTTTTTTGGTTTTTGGTGAGGCAAGGCTTGCTCATGGTCACACAGCTAGTAAGTGTGAAGTGCTGAGACCGGATTTGAACTCACGTCCTTCTGACTCCAAGGTCGGGGCTCTATCCACCACTCCACCTAGCTGCCCCAAATGTTTTTGTTCCTTATCATTTTCTCAATCTCTAATAATTTCAAATGAAATATGCCAATTTTTTTTGGGGGGGGTGAGGCAATCAGGGTGAAGTGACTTGCCCAGGGTCACGCAGCTAATAAGTGTCAAATGTCTGAGGCTGGATTTGAACTGAGATCCTCCTGACTCCACAGCCGGTGCTTTATCCACTTCGCCACCTAGATGCCCCCTCGCAAATTTTTTTTAAAGGAAACATTTTGTAGTAACAAAGAACTGTGAATAAAACAGGCGTCCATCAAGTGAGGAATAACTCAAACAACATGTGTTACATGAATGTAATGTGGTATTACTGCCCTATAAGAAATGAAGACTATTAAGAATATAAAGAAACATGGGAAGACATTTATGAACTGATGCAAAATAATTAAGCAGAAACAGGAAAACTATGAGCTCACACACACACACACACACACACACAATGATTGTACCAATATAAAATGAAAGAACAAAAAAGCAAAATTGAACACCACATCATTATAATAATCAAGCTGATGAAAATGTACCTTCTTCTCTTCTTAGCAAAAATGGGGGACTGGATATTTAACACTGTGTATACTGTGAGATAACAGTTGATATGTTTGGTTACTTCTCTTTCTCTTGTTCTTTGTTACAAGGCATGGCTTAGTAAAGGGTAAGGGGAGATTAAGAAATGAAGGTGATATAAAAACAAAATGCAGCAACAAAAAATGTTAAAAGGTAAAATATACCACCTACATGTCTCAGAAACCTCCCAGCTTTAGTAGGTTGTTCTTGAATCACGAAATCCTTAAGTTTTAAAAGACTAGAGCTGCCTTGAAGTCAAAAGACTTAGGTTTGAGTCCTAGTTCCACAAGTTAATTAGCCTACCTGGTGCTCAGTTTTTTCACCTATAAAATTAATGTGCTGAACTAGATGATATCTAAAGCCCCTTCCATTCCTAACAGTCCATCAGGTTCTTTTATTCCAATATGAATTTTCTCTCTACTATCTCTAACAAGTGGTTTCCCATCTTCTATGATATTCATTAATATCTAAGGTTAGGTGTTTCTCTCCTGGTTTGCTTATATTTTATATTTTCATTGTACATTAAATTTTTTTTTAATTTAAAATTTTTAAAAAATGTTTAAAAAATTTTAAATTAAAAAAATTTTTTTAAAAAAGGATGGCTAACAGTTCTCCTTAGGAAACAAAATTGAGAAGTTTACAGAATTTCAGGGTTGGAAGGGTTACCTAGTCCATAGAATACATAAAGAACTCTTTCCTACGACCTACCTAACAAGTAGTTGTGCAGCCTTTGACTGAAGATTTTCAGTACTACCTCATGAGGCAGGCCATTCATTTGGAGGAACTGGTTTTGTTGGGTATCTAAGGCCAGTAAGTAACATAATTTCATGGGACATTTATTTATGTCATATTT
Source organism: Phascolarctos cinereus (assembly GCF_003287225.1). Lineage (NCBI taxonomy): Eukaryota > Metazoa > Chordata > Mammalia > Diprotodontia > Phascolarctidae > Phascolarctos > Phascolarctos cinereus. The sequence goes on along the minus strand of NW_027555625.1, from coordinate 145,210,389 downwards.
CAGTGCTCATGGCAAGCACTTATAAGAAGACTATCATGAAAATAATTGCAATTCACCACCAGTATGTATTGCAGAGGATGAAGAAATAGAGAAATTCTATGAAGAACTAGGTAAGATCTAAATTAAATCAACATCTACTTTAATACTTAGTACCTTCAAAGCATAGGAAAAGATGGCCAAAAATGTTAGAAGACATGATTCAGGAAAGAGAAGTCCAGCTTTCTCATTATATATTATGAATACTTTCTTTAAGAAGAGAGTTAGAGTTGAGTGGTACCAGACATAAAATTGAGGTTGATTATATGTTAGCAGACAGGAAATGACTAGTTACTGAGGTGGTATTCATTTCTGAATCAGCTGTCTGTATACAGTCATACTACTAACCACCACAATAGCAAAGACCAAAACCAATATCAAAGTAGAATAAAAGAGACAGAACCAAGATGGAGAAGTAAAGGCAGGAACTCACCTGAACTCTTTCAAATTCCCCTCCAAACAACTTTAAAATAATGCTTCAAATCAAATTCTGGAGTGGCAGAACCAACAAAAGGTCAGGGACAAACAATTTTCTGGGCCAAGAGAACTTAGGAGGTCAGCAGAAAGATCTGTCTCACTAGGGTAGTGGTTAGGCCTGGAGTGAAAGCTATACCCTGGCAAGACAGCAGCAGACCTGGGAGGGGCTGCTGCAGTAGCAGAAGCTTTGGGAGCTTCTCAACCCATAGACAGTAAGGGGGTCAAACAACTGGTCTGAAGGATATTACAGGGGACCCTTTTGTATTGCCCATATACAGTCCTAGGATGAAGAGAAGCATTAGCACATTAAAGCTTGTGACAGTGGGAGATCAAGGGCCCTGCTCATAGTTCCAGGGCAGAGAATTGCTCACAGACCACAGCACAGACCAGAAGAGCAGTGACCATATCTCTCCTTAGATCATACCACTTTGGAAGAACTGAAAACTTACAGTCTGCCAGAATTAGCTCTGAAAAGAGCAGCATGAAAAACCTGAAATTTGGAAGAATACCCCATCCACCTCAGGAGCACAGCCCAACTTTAATATAAAATTTAAAGTCAAGAAAAAGGCTGGGAAAATGGGCAAATAACAACAAAACCTGACCATATAAAGTTACTATGGTGACAGGGAAGATCAAGACACAAACTCAGAAGAAGACAACAATGTCAAAATAGCTACATGCAAAGCCTCAAATAAAAATGCAAACTGGACACAAGCCCCAAAAGAATTCCTGGAAGAACTCAAAAAGGATTTTTTAAAAAATCAGATAAGATGACCAAAGTGCTATAAAACCATGAATATGCTTTGACCTAGCAATACCACTACTAGGTCTGTATCCAAAAAGAGATAAAAAACCAAAAAAAGGAAAGGACTCATATGTATACAAATATTTATGACAGCTCTTTTATGGTGGCAAAGAATTGGAAATTCAGGAGATGACCATCAGTTGGGGAGTAGATGAACAAGCTGTGGTATATGGTCATGATGGAATACTATTGTGCTATAAGAAATGATGAGCTAGATGCTCTCAGAAAAACCCAGAAAGACTTACATGAACTGATGCAAACTGAAATGAGCAGAACCATGAGAACATTGTCCACAGTAACAGCAATATTGTAAGATGATCTGCTGTTAATGGCTTAGCTATTCTCAGCAATACAATGATCTAAGACAATTCTGAAGGACGTAAGATGAAAAATGCTATCCCCCCCCAGAGAAAGAACTGATGGTATCTGAATACAAACTCAAGCATTTTTTGAGGGTTTTTGGTCTATTTTTTTTTTACAATATGACTAATATGGAAATGTTTTGCATGACTACACATGTATAATCTATATCAAGTTGCTTGCCTTCTCAATGGGGGGAGGAGGAAGGAAGGGAGAGAATTTGGAATTCAAAATTTTAAAAATGAATGTTCAAAATTATTTTTACATGTAACTGGGGAAAAATAAAATTTAAAAATCAAATAATAAAGATAAAGGAAAAATTGGGAAAAGAAATTACAGTGATGGAAGAAAATTATGAAAATAGAGTCAACAGCTTGGTAAAAGAGGCATAAAAAATACTGAAGAAAATAACACCTTAAAAACCAGAATTGGCCAGATGGTAAAAGAGGCACAAAAATCCGCTGAAGAGAAGGACTCATTAAAAAGCAAAATTGGAAGAAGTACAAAATTTCACTGAGGAAAAGAATTCCTTAAAAATTAGAATTGGGCAAATGGAAGCTAATGACTCCATGAGACATCAAGCAACAGTAAAACAATATCAAAAGAATGAAAAAATAGAAGAACATGTGAAATATCTCATTGGAAAAATAACTAACCTGGAAAATAGATTGAGGAGAGATTGTTTAAGAATTATTGGATAACCAGAAAATCATGATTAAAAAAAAAAGACCCTAGATGCCATCTTTCAAAAAATTATAGGAAAACTGCCCTGATATCCTAGAACCGGAAGGTCAAATACAAATGGAAAGAATACACTGATCACCTTCTGAAAGAGATTCCATGAATATTATAGCCAAATTCCAGAGTTCCCATATCAAGGGGAAAATACTGCATGAGACAAGTGGGTCAAAGAACAAATCACAGAAACAATAGATAATTTCATTAAAGAAAATGACAACAATGAGACAACATATCAAAATTTATGGGATGTGACTAAAGTGGTACTCAGGGGAAAATTTCTATCTCTAATTGCTTACATCAATAAAATAGAGAAAAAGCAAATCAATGAATTGGGCATGCAACTAAAAAAAAAACTAGAAAAAGGACACATTAAAAACCCCCAATTAAACACCAAATTGGAAATCCTGAAAATTGAAGGAGAGATTAATAAAATTGAAAGTAAGAAAACCATTGAACTAATAAGTAAAACTAATAGCTGATGTTATAATAAAACCAATAAAAAAAAAAGATAGACCATTGGTTAATTTGATTTAAAAAAGGAAAGAAAAAAACCAAATTGCTAGTATCAAGAATGAAAGGAGTGACATCACCAATGAAGAGGAAATTAAGAGAATTGTTAGGAGCTATTTTGCCCAGTTATATGCCAATAAATTTCACAATCTAAATGAAATGAATGAATATCTACAAAAATATAAATTACCCAGATTAACAGAAGAAGAAATAAAATACATAAATAATCCAATCTTAGAAAAAGAAATTGAACAAGACATCAATGAATGTCCTAAGAAAAAATCCCCTGGATCAGATGTCTTCACAAACAAATTCTACCAAACATTTAAAGAACAATTAATCCCAATACTATACAAACTATTTGGAAAAATAGGCCAAGAAGGAACCCAACCAAATTCCTTTTACAACACAAATATAGTGCTGATACCCAAACCAAGAAGAGCCAAAACAGAGAAAGAAAATTATAGACCAATTTCCCTAATGAATATTGATGCAAAAATTTTAAATAAAATACTAGCAAAGAGATTGTAGCAATTTATCACAAGGATCATATACTATGACCAGGTGAGATTCATGCCAGGAATACAGAGCTGGTTCAATATTAGGAAAACTATCAGCATAATTGACCATATCAATAACAAAATCAACAGAAATCATATGATTATTTCAAAAGATGCAGAAAAAGCCTATGACAAAATACAGCACCCATTCCTACTAAAAACACTACAGAGCATAGGAATAAATGGAGTTTACCTTAAAATGATAAGTAATATTTATCTAAAACCATCAGCAAGCATTATCTGTAATGGGAATAACTAGAAGCCTTCCCAATACAATCAGGGGTGAAGCAAGGATGCCTATTATCACCTTTATTATTTAATATTGTACTAGATATGTTAGCTATAGCAATAAGAGGGGAAAAAATTAAAGGAATTAGAATAGAAAATGAGGAAGCAGAACTATCACTTTTTGCAGATGATATGATGTACACTTAGAAAATCCTAGAGAATCAACTAAAAAACTGCTAGAAATTGCTAATCTAACAAAGTTGCAGGATACAAAATAAATCCACACAAATCATTAGCATTTCTATATATTGCCATCAAAGTCCAGCAGAGAAATTAGAAACTAGAAAGAGAAATTCCATTTAAAATAATTGTAGATGATATAAAATACTTGGGAGTTTATCTGCCACTATATGAAATTAACTATAAAATACTTTTTCCACACAAAAAAAGTCAGATGTGAACAATTGGAAAAATATTAATTGCTCATGGGTAGGCTGAGCCAATATAATAAAAATGACAATTCTACCTAAATTAATCTATTTATTCAGTGCCATACCAATCAAACTATCAAAAATTATTTTATAGACCTAGAAAAAATAATAACAAAGTTCATTGGGAAGAACAAAAGCTCATAGATATCAAGGGAATCAGTGAAAAAAATGTGAAAGAAGGTAGTTTAGCATAACAAATCTCAAACTGTATTATAAAGTGGTAAATTATCAAAACAGTCTGGTACTGGTTAAGAAATACAGTGGCAGATCAGTGAAATAGATTAGGTACAAATTACATTACAGTAAATGACTATAGTAATCTAGTATATGAAGAACCAAAAGATCCAAACTTTTGGAACAAAAGCTCATTATTTGACAAAAATTGCGGGAGGCTGGGAGTATGATATTCCAGAAGGTAAAGGAGTTAGGTTAAACTGTTTACATTCCTATATGGGAAGATGATACTTGTAAGTCCTAAGAACTTTATCATTATTGGGGCAGGTACAAGGAGTATACATAGACAGAGGGCAAGGGTGTGAATTGACTATGATGGGATCATTTCAAAAAATAAAATTAAGGGGTGAGAAAGAGGCATCCATTGGAATGAGGGGGGAAGGAGAGGTAGAATGGGGAAAATTAGCTCACGTAAAAGAGCTGCAAAAATAAGAGCTTTTACAGTGGAGGGGAAGATGGGAGGTGGTGGGCAATGCTTCTCATTGGAATTGACTCAAACAGGGAATGACATACATATTCAGTTGGGTATAGAAACCTATTTTACCCTACTGAGAAGTAAGAGAGGAAGGAGATAAGAGAAAGAGGAAGGGTTGATAAAAGGGAAGGCAGATTAAGGGAGGTAGTGGTCAGAAGCAAAACAGACTTTTGAGGAGCGATAGGTTAAAAAAGAAAAAGAAAACATTGAGAAATGGGGGGGAAATAGGATGCAGGGAAATACACAGTTAGTAATCATAACTGTGAATGTGAATGGAAGTTGATAACAGAATCCTACAATATATTTTCAAGAAACACACTTGAAACAGAGAAACACATAGAGTAAAAATAAGAGATTGGAGTAGAATCTATTGAGCTTCAGCTAAAGTAAAAGAAACAGGTAGCAATTATGATCTCAAAAAAGTAAGAGCAAAACCAGATCTAATTAAAAGAGATAAGCAGGGAAACTACATTATGCTAAAAGGTACCATAGACAATGATCACTATTAAACATATATGCACCAACTGGTATAGCAGCCAAATTCCTAAAGGCAAAAGAGTTGCAGGAAGAAATAGTAAAATTGTATTAATGGGAAACTTCAACTTTCCCCTCTTAGAACTAAATGAATCTAAGCAAAAAATAAACAAGAAAGAAGTTAAGGAGATGAACAGAATTTTAGAAAAGTTAGATATGAAAGAATTCTGGAGAAAATTGTTGTTGTTGTTTGTCCTTTGTTTCTCCAGGAGAACCATGACATCAGGAAGGTGATGCCATGACTTGCAAGTGAATTGGATTTAAATGAGGGAGGGCTGTGCAAAGTCACCAGCCTCACTTTCTCCTCTGGAGCGATGTAGGTACAGTGGTGAAATGTAGATCAGACTGGAGGAGGCCTCCGATGCAGTAGGAGACTTTGTAAGCTAAGGTCTTTCCTAGGTCTCAGTTTGACTGAGGTAATGCCCATTCAGTGATTAAAGTTAGGTAAGAAATGAGGTAAAAGAATGGCCTCTTCTACCCAGTCAAAAAAAAAATCTGGGAAGGAAAGCCCCTCAGGGTTTCTGGACAAAACAAAAACAGCTGCTATTTACATTCACTCTGAGTCATCGTGGCCCAAAAAATGACTAGACAGGGCTTGGACCTATTGTTGGTCAATCAATGAGAACCAAAGTGATCTGGGTTTAAGGCCTGGTCCTTAAGAAAGAAATCTAGCCTGTAAATCCCAAGATATTTTTTGAGGTTTTAGACATCAAAATGTATATTCCTTTGGGCAGAGCACCTACAGATAAGGGTATTATACCCTATGTGGACAGAGGAAGAGGAAGGAGAGAAGGGAAAGGAAAGGAAGGGAAGGGAAGGAAATGGAATTGGATTTAATTGCTCACAAGTAGGCTGAATCAATATAATAAAAATGATAATTTTATCTAAATTAACTTATTTATTCAGTCAGAGTAATCAAACTACTAAAAATTATTTTATTTAGCTAAAAAAAAATAATAAAATTCATCTAGAAGAGCAAAAAAGGTCAAGAATATCAAAGGAATCAATGAAAAGAATGTGAAAGAAGATGGCTTAACATTACCAGAATTCAAACTCAAAATGAAGCAGTAATCATCAAAACAATCTGATACTGGCTAAGCAACAGAGTGATAGATCAGTGGAATAGATTGAATACACAATATACAGTAGTAAATGCCCATAATAATCTAGTGTTTGATAAATGCAAAAATCCAAGCTTTTGAAACAAGAACTCACTGTCTGACAAAAATTGCTGTGAAAATTGAAAAGCAGTTTGGCAGAAACTAGGTATGGACCAAAATCTCACACCATATACCAAGGTAAGGTCAAAATGGGTACGTAATTTAGGCATAAACGGTGATATCATAAACAAATTAGGGGAGCATGGAATATTTTTCCTGCCAGATCTATGGATAAGGGAAGAATTTATGACCAGAGATGGAGAACATTACAGAATAGGAAATGGATAATTTTAGTTATATTAAATTTTAAAAAAAGTTTTTATATAAAAAACCCCAATATAGTGAGATTAGGAAAAAAATAAGAAACTGAGGGAAAAAATTTTTTAGCAAGTTCCTCTGATAAAGGCTTCTTTTCTCAAATAAATAGAGAATTGAGTCAACTTTATAAGAATACAAATTATTCCCCAATTGATAAATGGTCAAAGAATATGAACAGTTTTCAGAAGAAATCAAAGTTATCTATAGTCATATGAAAAAGTGCTCTAAATCACAATTGATTAGAGAAATTAAAATTAAAATAACTCTAAGGTACCACTTAACACCTATCAGATTGGCTAATATGACAGAAAAGGAAAAATGAAAAAATGTTAGAGGGGATGTGGAAAAACTGGTACACTAATGTACTGTTGGTAGAATTGTGAATTGATTCAACCATTCTGGAGAAAAATTTGAAACTATGTCCAAAGGGCTATAAAGCCATGCATATCCTTTGACCCAGCTAGCAGACTCTACTATGTCTGCATCCCAAAGAATTCAAAGAAAAATGAAAAAAAAACTTATATGTACAAAAATATTTATAGCAGCTCATTTTCTGGTGACAAAGAATTGGAAATTGAGGAAATGCCCATCAACTGGGGAATGGCTGAATAAGTTGTGGTATGTGATTGTGATGGAATACTATTGTGCTATAAGAAATGTTGAGGGGAATTATTTCAAAAAAACCTGGGAAGACTTACATGAAGTGATACAAAGTGAAGTGAGCAGAACCAGAAAAACATTGTACAAGGTAATAGCAATGTTGAAATGATGATCAACTATGGATGAGTTAGCTATTCTCAGCAATACAATGATCCAAGACAATTCCAAAGGACTTATAATGAAAATGCTATCTGCATCCAGAGGAAAAACTGATGGAATCTCAATGCAGATCAAAGCATACTTATTTTTGTTATTGTTTAGTCATTTCAGTCATGTCTGACTCTTTGTGATTATATTTGGGGTTTTCTTGGCAAAGATATTGGAGTGGTTTGCCATTTCTTTCTCCAGCTCATTTTTTAAAATTTTATTTTATTTTATTTTATTTTAGGCAATTGGAGTTAAGTGACTTACCCAGGGTCACATGCTAGTTAAGTGTCAAAGACCAGATTTGAACTCAGGTCCTCCTGACTTCAGGGCTGGTGCTCTATCCACTGTGCCACCTAGCTGCCCTTCTCCAGCTCATTTTGCATATGAGGAAACTGAGGCAGAGTTGAGTGACTTGCCCAGGGTCATATAGTTAGTATCTAAGGCTGGATTTGAACTCAGGTCCTCCTGACTCTAGTACTGACACTCTGTCCACTGTGCCTAAGAGAATAATACATACAATGACTACAAATTCTTTAAATAACTACATATTTAAATGAAAATAAACATTAGCTGGCAACAAAAATCAAGTCAAATACAATGTAAATCATTAGTATTAACTTATTAAAGGTAAAGTAATACCCTTCCTTTGCTTTTGTCTTTTTCTATATTAACAAACTGCCTATGTACATTTCCCATTTGGTAGCCTGGGAAGATCTCAAATTTAACATACGCAAAGCAGAACTCATTTTTTTAAAAGTTGTTGTTTACTCATTTTTCAGTTGTGTCAGACTCTTCACGACCCCTTTTGGGGTTTTCTTGGCAAAGATACTGGAGAGGTTTGCCATTTCTTTTTCTAGCTCATTTTACAGAAGAGGAGACTGAGGAACATAGGGTTAAGTGACTTGCCCAGAATGACACAGCTAGTCTGAGGCCAGATTTGAACTCAGGAAGAGAAGTCTTCCTGACTCCAGGTCCTGTACTCTATCCATTGCACCACCTAGCTGCTTCAAATGCTTTATCTCCTCTAAAATTTAACTACCTTCTCAACTTTCTTACTTTGGTTGAGGATACCACCATCCTACTAGTGACCCATGTTTGAAAACTCAGAATCATTTTCAACTCTACACTATCTTTTACTCCTCACATCCAATTGCCAAGTGTTGTTGGTTTTCTCTCCTCAATATAGCTTGCATCTGTTCCTTTTTCTCCAATCACACTTTAACTGTTGTCTAGCCTCCAGGCTCCCTCCCCTTCATACAGGTACCACATTCATATTCGTAAAGCAGAGTTATAAACAAATCATGGCTACAGAAGCTGCAATGGGTCCCTATTGCCTTTAGGATTAAATACAAACTTCTCAGGCTTTTAAAACCATTCATAATCTGGCTCCAGTCTATCTTCCCAGGCTTATAACTCCTCCTTACAAACTCTACCTTCAAGCCAAACCGGACTACTTGTTGTTCTACATACACAGCACTCTATTTCCAGTCTCTGTGTATTTACACTGGCTATCTCTCATACTTGGAATGCATTCCCTATTCATCTTTGTCTCACAGAATCCCTAGCTTCCTTCAAAGTTTAGCTCAAGTTTATCACATTCTATTTGAGGCTTCTCATGACTCTCCTAGCTGCTAGTGTCCCCTCCCTCCAAGTTACTTCGTATTTTAGTGTGTATATGCACATATACATACACACTATTTAATTTTCTGTTTACATAGTATTTCCCCTAGTAGAATGTAAGATCCTTGAAGGGAGGGACTATCTTTGTACCCCCAACACTTAGGACAGAGCCTGGCACATAGCAGCCACTTAATAAAATGCTTGTTGATTGATCGATTTTTAATAAATGGTGAACTGAAAAAATATAACATGATCTGAACTTATCAGTTCCAATCACTCTAATGTTATCTTGCTTAACTGTTTTGGGAAAAAGTACTTTGAGGGTAGCTTGTGAATGGGGAGGGGGGCTGTTGTCTGCTGTATCAAAATAATATCTATCACAGAAAAAAAAAATCCCAGGTCCAGCTTTCCTAGACATGTCCTATAATCACCATGTTAGTACTATTCCAATTAATTCAGGCTGTTTGGCAGTTGCCTGGTGAGCTGGCCCCACGAGGTACATGCTCCACCGTATGGAGCAGCAGAGCAAGGAACAAGGGCCACGGTCAGAGAAAGGGAAAGAATAAAAGGACAAGAGAAGGTGAAGAAGGGGAAGAATGAGAGTACAGTGAAGAGGGAAAATAGAAATAAAAGGAAAGGGTGAAATAAGAGACATAAAGTATGAAAAGACAAAAGAAAACAAAGAGTGAAAGTGACAAGAAAAAAGGCACAGAGACAAAGAATGAAAAAGACAAAGACAAGGAAAGAGACTGTAAGGGGAAGGGCTGGAAGGAAGAGACAGAGTCCTGACCTGACTCATTGTTAGCAGTAGGTTTCCTTGCTATTAGAGGTTCAGGGAGGTTAAATAGATAAGCAAACTTTAAGCTCTTCCTCCACAGTCTTTGTCCTAATGCAGGCTGTGAACTTTTTCTATGGCTCTCTAATCTTGTACCTTATGAACCCACAGCTTTAGAAACTGATATTTATTACAGAAAAAAAAGAACCCTCAGAAACTAATCAAGAACTTGTGGATGACAAATTGAAGTGATTACCTAGGGCTCTGTACTTTTGGGGAGCTGTTCATACTATTGCAATGACTAAAAACTGGACAGGGAATAGCAGAAAGGGATGTAGCTTTGCTAGTTGGCAATAAAAAAAAAAGTCCCAAATCTGCATACACACAATAGCCTGTAAAGTACACCCACACCCATTCCAAGACAAAGCATGTAAGAACATTGTCCCCTCCCAAAGACATGCATGTTCTTCAGACCCGATGTTGCTTCCTCTCCAGACTTTTCTCCCTAGTTCATTTTAGCATGGTTTCATTTAGATTAAAAAAAAGATAAGGTCAAAGAGGGGGGTGGGGAGGAGGGGGACAAGAAGAAAAGGAAAATCAATATACAGTTCCCTGGTCTATGCCCATTTAGGGTTTACACCCCTGGTAGGTGTACATAAGGATTAGTAGCTTTGTTAAATATAAAAATATTAGTGAAAATATTGGAAGATGAGAGTGCAGAATGTTTGAGGTTTGGTATAAAGATTGTACCTAAGATGACCAGATTTTAACTTTGAGAATCAGAGGTATCCTCCAATCAGCATTGTTGTTGTTGATAACATGTGAACCAAATGAGATAACATGTGAAGTGTTTGGCAAACATTAAAGCTATCTAAATGCTAGCTATTATTCTTCCCATTACCAGGGAACAGGTAGAGCTGCTGCTAACAAGTCATCCATAGTGTCTACATTGGCCAAATAGAAGGACATTATACATCCTAGCTATCAAAAATGGAGTAATATACAGTGTTAAAAACATAACTCCTGACCAACAGATACATATTCATTGATGATCTAGTCCCAGAGCTCTCTCTAACTAAGCTGTATGACCTTGAGCCAATCACATACTCTCTCTGGGCCTCAGTTTCCCAACTGGTAAAAGAAGGGAGTTGGACTAGATGACTTATAAGGTTGTTCCCAGCTCTAAAAATCTATGATTCTAATTGAACCTGAAATGAAGAGGGCACTGGGTCCTGATGTAGAGGATTCATAAGGGTTGTGGGAAATATGGAAAGGGCACAAAGTGTGCAGCCCCTAAAAGACAGTTTGCCTTTTTTTTCCCCCATGCATTGATTACTCGGTGCTCACCTCATTCAGTAGTAAGAGCAGCAGCAGCAGGTCCCCCCTTCAGGCCTCAAACTGGAAAACCTCCAGTTACCATAGCGGCACAAAAGCAGTCTTTTCTTCTCCCAGCTCCCACCAGTCCCAGCTTCCTCTAGTCCAATCGCAGCTCATAAACTCGGTCTCTGGCATCCTACATCTCTTAGGCAACAGTGTGTGGCTTCTTGATTGGCCATGAAATCTAGGAGGGCTGAAACCGTAACTGGGCAAAGGAGAATGGAAGGGGGAAGTGAACAAACCATGGGTAGCGAGGATCTGTGAAACGGGAGATTGCACTCAGTCTATAGATAGAATGAAGGGAACTAAAAGCTTTCTCTAGCACACTTGCTACCCACTGAGCATACCTAATCTAGTCACACAGGAGTTCCCAAATGAAAATTCCACTTCTCCGTACTTTGAGAGTGGCCAAACAGGAGAAGGTGGGCAGAAATAATGAGAACAAGCTTCTAATTCAATACAAGCACTGCACCTGTAACAGGAAGTGGGTGGGTTCAAGACTTAAGAAAAGATTTGGGGAGAATTGTCACACACAAAAGCTTCTTAGCTCAGATTTCCTCGGTTTTAGGAGTCAAGCTGACTGATAGATCCCGCAGGAAACCAGCAGATGGCATGCCTTCATAAGAATTGTTTTAAAAGATGGGCTTCTTAAAATCTGGTTACAAAGTACTGGGGTTCAGAACTACACAAAAGACCTCTCATCAGTCCCATAGGGACTGGACTTAAGATTTCATTGATATAGGGAACTCTCTAAGATTACATATACGTTGCAGAGAAAGTGCGGGTCTACCTTGGAGAAGAAGTTTCCTCTTCTCATTAAGGGGCAAGTGTAAAATGGACTAGGGATGGAAGGAAGGAAGGGAGGAAAGAAAGAAGGAAGGAAGGAAGGGAATAGTTTTTCTTGTTCCTTTTCTGTCTATCCTAAAATAATAGCTCACATTTATACAGTGCTTTAGGGTTTACAGACCACTGTCCTCACAACGACCTGAGGTAAATAGTGCAATTGTAACTCCACTTCATAGATGGTGAAACTAAGTTTCAGAGAAGTTAAATTAAGAATGTACTGTTCTGTAATTTGTACACATGTATGCAAATATGGACAAAGTAGTAAGAGTGGTATAAAGATACAACTCAAAATTATGGTGTATCCTAGACTTATGCTTAATGCTACAAAATTGTTCATCTAGTCATTGCTGATGGTATTTGGTGCTTGCTATTCTAATGATAACTTATTTCTAGTTACTTGATCTCTGAAGAGCTGAAGATGGGAAAGACACATGAAAAAGGAGATTTGGAAAGAAAATAGATGAGATTCAGTCCAGAGTGAAGAGATACCCAAAAGAAGGGGTTTATAGAGTAGCTGGAGGACCATGAATAGTTCAGGAGATTATGTGGTGGGGGAATAGAGTGAGCAATGGAATGAGAATGCTAGGATTCTAGAAAGTACCTTAGATGGTACCATCATTTAGCTCCACAACCCCCCCCCCTTTTTATATATTAGGAAACAGAAGGCCAAAGGGTAACTTAACTTGCCATGGTCACATAGGCAGCAGAGTCACTATTTCCATCCAGGCCTTTGGACTTCACATCCAGTGTTCTTTCTACCACACAGAATCACAAAATTGGAAGAGATTTTGGATGACATGTAGACTGTATCTAAGTGGATAATCTCCTCTACAACATCCATCTCATAGTACCTCCTATAACAGAAATGTTTATCTCTGCTTCTAAGAATCCTCGGTTTCCTTTAAAGTTCTACAACCTTTTACAACCTTTTCCTGTTCCCTCCCATTGCTAGTGTCTCTCAAATTAATTTACATTTACTATGAATTCATTTTGTATTTACTTATATGTGTATATGTTGTTTCCCTGATAGAAGGTACACTCCTTAGGGCAGAGGCTTTCTTAGTATCCCTAGTGCCTGCCTCAGTATCCAAATCTTAGTAGGTACTTAACAAATGCTTGATGGTCAATATGCTGATGGTTGGTGAACTCATTTTTTCATAAAGTAACTCATTCTATTTTTGGACATTTTTCTTTACAAATGCCTAAATCTGCTGCTTTATAACTTAAACTGCTTAGTTTCATCCCCTCAAGCTAATCCCTCTTTTATACAATAGTCCTCCAAATAATTTTTTGTTGTTTGTTATATCACATTGTTGATACATATTGAGCTTGTAGTTACTATATTATAATGTTCAACCGGAAAACAAGGTCCCTGCTTGATAAAGAACCTAGCCATGTAACCGTGGACAAAACTTCGCCTAATCTGAGCTTGTTTCCTCATCTGTAAAAGGAGGAGAATGAATTAGATAATCTTTGAGACTTTTCCAGATCTAAAATTCTATTAGTCCATTAACAGCTTCCAACTTGTAGAGAGCTCACTCTGATGCTCCCCGCCCAGGCTTTTAAAACCACAAATTTCCTTTTATAAGAGGGTATTATGCTGGTGGTGTAGTAACAAGAATTTCACTGTGTCTCCGGTGGAATTCAATTCAATTCAACAAACAGATATCTGTTTCTGTGAATATGTCACATCTCCTAACATTTTATTGGATCTTGTTTTCCCATGCTATCCCCCCTTCCCCTATGAGCCAAGATTGATATTTAAACACATTCTGATTCCATATCCAGTATTCAAGTAAGGAACCCACTTCTCTTTCAATCTCTCGGATCTAGAATCTCAGCTCAAATCTGAGCTCTGTCACTTATGTTAATCACTTCTTCACTCTGGGCCTCACTTTCCTCCTCTGGAAAATGAGATGGAGGGTTGAATTAGAAAATCCCTAAATTCTCTTCCAACTAGATTGTAAGCTCTTTAAAGGCACAGACTATCTTTCGCCTCTGTTTGTATCCTTAATGCTTAGCACAGTGCCTGGCACATAGTAGGAGCTTAATCAGTATTTATTGAATTGAACTTAAATCTACAATGCTACCACTTAATCAGTGTTTATTGAATTGAATTGAATTGAATCTAAATCTATAATGCTACCACCACCACGGCTATTGTATAAGGGCAGCACAGGCAGGCCTAAAGTATAATTACTGGTAAAAGGGAATAAAGGTCTCACTTTGGGTCTTTACTATTTGTGTGATTTGTGTTGTCACTTAACTTCCCTAGGCTTCAGTTTTCTCTGTTGTAAAAAGACAGGAATGGACTAGATGGCCACAGGGTCCCTTTCAGCACTAGATCTGTTGAACCTACAACCTTGATTTTTTTCATGGGGGGGCGGTATGTTAGGGATGGGGGAGAAAAGAGTGATGAGAAAGTGCAGGATCCCTGACAAGAGCATCAGGGAGGGTGATTTTCGCAAGGTTATGGAAATACAAGCCTAAGGGACAGAAGGTGGGCAAAGGGGACACAAGCCCGGGTAACACCAGCAAGCTCCAAACGAGTCAGCCCAGCTCCCTAGCTCGCGGGCGGGGCGTGCGTGCCCACCCTCCCTAGCTGCGTGCGCGCCCTCGCGCTCGCTCGCGCCCGGCGCTCCGAGGTCCGGGAGCTCGCGCAGCCTCGGGATTGGTTGGGGGCGGTGGGGGAGAGAAGCGCGCGCCGGGGAGCGAAAGAGGGGGACGCGCGTGCGGGCGGGCGAGCGGGCGGTCCCTCCGCTGATCCGTTTACCTGAAGGAGGAGCTGCCTTCGCCGCCTCCGCCGCTCGGGCTCCCGGAGACAACAGCGACGGGGACGACGACGACGAGGAGGACTGCAGAGGGTCTGAGGTGAGCCCCGAGGAGAGAATCTCCCCAGCCCTGCTTGGAGGAAGAGGGGAGGGAGAAAGGAAGGGGACCGAGACGGTGCGGAGGCGAGCCCGGCGCGGGGCTGAGGGGCTGTGGGGCCGCCGCCGCTGCCGCCGCCGCCCCCTCCTCCGGCCCCTCCGGGATCGCTGGTCTGCTCGCGGGCAAAACAAAAGCGCTCCCAGTCTCGTCCGGGAGGCGCGCGGCGGACTATGCTCCCCGCCTGGGGCGAGCTGGAGATGCGGGCTTCGGGGGGATGCGTGCCCTGCTCCTCCTCCTCCTCCTCCTCCTCTCCTCATGTCGGGGCGCGCGGGGGGGGGGCAACCTGTGCGAGTGCCCCCGCCCTTGTCCTTTCTGAAGGGAGCTGGTGCCCTGGACCACCCCCCTTCTCCACCCTCCCGGACCCCCCTGGGGGCGGAGAGGGGGAGGAAGAAGGCGACGAGGACAATAACCTGAGGACCCCGGCTGGCTCCTGGGGTTAGGTTTCTCTAGAGGCAGGAGGAACGTCCCCGGGTTTGCCTCTTGGAATATGTGGACCCTGACTGGGGAAAATGTCCCGGTTGCCCCCTCCTTGAATTGGTCGTCTCTTTCTCGGGCGGGTGAATTGTTGTTTGTGGCCAATAAGTTAGCAGGTAGCGCCGGAATAAAAGGTTGCGGTTAATAAATGGCCGGTCGAATAATGGCCAAGCATCCCTAGTGGGCTGTTTAAGACACTGGCTCCTCTCAGAAAACTCCGGATGCCCCCTCCAGACTTATTTTCTTTTTAGGCCACCTTGAGTTTTTTTGTGTTGTACTCGCATGGGGAAGAGCGTTAAGCCGAGGGAAACACCTTTTGTGGGCATCAGTAAACACCTTTTAAGTTAGCAAATATAGCCTTCCCTGAAAGGGGAGTCTAGGTTTGTGAAGAGTGTAAATTTCGAATTCCAGTTACTCAAAGTGAGACAGGTGCATCAGGCAGTACAGCAACATGAGTGTGCTCAGATGAGTACTCTGTAGAGGTAGTCATGTAAAATCTAATTTTATAGAGTCCAGTTTTGATAGAATCTCAAGTGTGTGTTTATAGGGCTTTGCAAAGCTAGATTGATTGGGAAACAAGCAAGACTTTAGGTATGTTACACCCCCTCTTCTCCCCCTCTTTCACTGGTGGGGTGGTAACTATAGGATGGAAAAGTAAGGAGGGGGAGGGGAAGCCCTTAGTCCTACCATTAAATAGTCATTACCTTTCATTTCCTAATCAACCTTCCAAACGTTAAACATAACGATACCCCCCCCCCGAAAATTCAGTCTCTACTCTCAAACCAAAAAATTAAAATATCTGGAGAAAAGATTGGGGTTGTCAGAGTAAAAGTCACCTAACCCTACCCCAAACCACTTGAAAGAAAGAACTTTGTAGTTGATCTCTTCTTTAGCCAGTCTCTGGTAAATGGATACATTAAAAAAAAGTGCTTTGCATTTACTTGAAGGGACCTGCTATAATTAATTCCACCCTTAACTTCCCTCCAACCCCTTAAAATCTGAAGCTCAAACAACTCTTCAGATCTTACATGGGATCGAGATTGGGTTTATGATTTCATCAACTAGGAACCCTCTCCTAAAATGCAAATTACTATCCTTCCTTTCCTGCCCATGGAAACAATTTGGTGTTCCATCAGTCCCTTAGCATTTATTAAGTACCTACTATGTGCCAGGCACAGTGCTAAGGTCTGGCAGTACAAAGAAAGGCAAAACCAGGCAAAAACTTGGTTCAAGGAGTTCACGGTTTAATGGAGGAGACAATATGCAAACAAGATATCGACAGGATAAATTGAAGAGGCAAGAACTACCATTAAAGGGAATGGGAAAAGGCTTCTTGTAAAAGGTGAGACTTTAGCTCAGGCTTGAAGGAAGCCAGGGAAGCTAGGAGGCAGAAATGAGGAGGGAAAGAGTTTCATCAATTAAAGGAGTGAATGCTCTCCCAATTTCTTTTTGATTTGGTGCTAAAAATAAAACACCCAACTAACATACAAAGTCCTATTGAATGTATAAGATTTTATTTGAAATGCAATTGTAATTGTGAGCATTGCTCATGGTTCACTTATTTATTATGTGCAAGTTGCAGCTAAACCCAAAGTTAATTAAGACACTGTCCCAGCCTTCCATAGAACCTAGCTGGGGGAATTCAACACGTACACAAACATGTAATACTATACAATGACTATAGGGCAGAGTGGAATATGAGAATAATTAAGACAAGTGTTGTTTGAGGTTAGAAGGTGGATGTTATGGTTCCATCAATTTAACTTGCTTTATTTCCAGCAGATTTTTACTTTTTCTTTATTAACTTATGCTCGTGGGGAGTTGGTCAGAGGTTATGATATTAGTAGGGAGGGAGAGGAGGAATTTGCATTCAATGTTAAGTATAATAGCATTCATTTTTGCTTTTAAAAATTGAGGTACCAAATTGAGTTTTACATTGCTGCATTCTATAATTGTTTGCTTTTGGGGGAGTGTTACTTTACAAATCATAGACTATCTTCTTGTCTCTAGGTTCTAAATTTAATTAGTTCAATCAAACACAGTTTTATTGTATCTACCATATGCAAGGCACTATGCTAAATGATGGGAAAACAAAGACAACCCGACAGTCTCAGCCTTAAAGGAGGGATTCAGCAAATAAGTAAACAAGTAAATACAAAGTAATTTTAAGGAGAATGCTAAATGAGGAGATCAGGAAAGGCCTTCTTTAGCAGGAAGTACCCTATAGACCTATAAGTCTATAAGGTCAAGTGAGGAAGAAATTCATTTGAGATATAAGGGATCACTTGTGGAAAGGCACAGAAGTGAGAGATGGAATATCATGTTAAAGGGAGTGTGGTATTGAGTCATTTTGACTGGATACAAGAATGTGGGAAGAGAAGGAATATGAATTCTGTTGAGGGTGCCATATTTTGGAGGGCTCTAAGTGCCAGACTAGGGAGTAATCTGAAAGATAATAGGAAGCTACTCAAGATTTTTGAGTAGGGCAGTGACATGATCAAATGTTTAATTATAGGAATAGCAATTTGTCAGTGGTATGGAGGCTGGATCAGAAAATGGGGAGATTGGAAAAAGGGAATTACAAGGCTGTTAACAGTAGTCCTGGGGAAGGTTGGTGAGGGTCAGAATTAATGTGGAGGCTATGTGAATGGAAAAAAGGGCACAAATATGACAGGTGTTGTAGAGGTAAAAACATAAAACTTGGCAAGTGATTGGATAAAGGAAGTGAGGAAGAGGATAATAATCAAGGATAACTCCAAAGTTTCAAACTTTGGTGACTATAAGTATGTCCTCAACAGAAATAAGGATATTTGGAGGGAAGATGGATTTCGGGGAAACGAGAATTGAATTTTGTTCTGGACATAATGAATTTCAGAAGTCTACAGAGCATTCAGGTTGAGATGTCAAGAAGACAGTGGCCAGCAGGCCTTGATTTCTAGAGAAAAATTAACTGGACATATAAATATAAATAGCTGAATAGAGATGATAATTGCATCTGATGAAGTGAGATGAGATAAAATGATGTACAATCTGATGCAGTGCTGATGAGATAACTAAGAGAGTGTTGAGGAAAAGAAGAGAGGAGTGCACAGGACACAGCAATAAAATGTAATCCTTCAGCTTAGTCTATACTGTATACTGCCCCTCACACAAACCACATTCCAACCAAACTGCCCTACTTACTCTTTTTCAAGCTTAGCATTCTGTCTTTCTCCTGGCAAGGCAAAAATCAGGTACCACCTACTCTGGAAGCCTTTCTTGATCCAGTTAGGTTGTCAGTGCTGTCTCTTTTACAATTTTTCTCCATTTACTGTATATCTGTGTAAATATTGTATTCTGCCCTCCCCATCTTCCTCTCTCCTTTTCCTCCTCCTCCTCAACTCCCCTTTTACCCAAACACACACACACACACACACACACACACACACACACACACACACAAGAATGTAAGTGCCTTAAGGACAGGGACCATTTTTCATTTTGTTATTGTATCCTCAGAATCTACCAAATTGCTTTGTCCATAGAACCCATCTAATTAATGCTTGTTGAATAAATGAATTGTTCCCTCCCCCCTTTTTTAAACATACAATTTAGGAATGACTTATACTTACAAATGGATGCTATATATATTCTGACCAAGCCATAGTCCCATTGCTGATTCCATCTGATTCTGAACTTGTAGAATTTAAATAGTTGAATAGTTGGAGATTCAGGGAGGGATGTGTGTGTGTGTGTGTGTGTGTGTGTGTGTGTGTGTGTGTGTGTGTCGCATGCGCGCACACGTGCATGGCACATTCCATTTGTAGGTGACATGATAGCCATGCAAGTATTATTGAAAATTGTTTTGCCCCAATGTTTTGCAATCTTGAGTTTATTGAACACTAACCTATCATATATAGTTTTGATTCTAATTCTGGTTTTGCATTCTGTTCCATTACTCTATTTTATTAGTACCTAGTAGTTTTGATAATTCTTGCTTTATAGCATCTTTTGAGTCCTGGCAGGACAAGTTTACTGTAATCATTTCTTAAATGGTTTTCTTTAGTATTCTTACATATTTGTTTTCTATATCAATTTTTTTTTCTAATTCAGTGAAGTATTGGGCATATGTCAAGTCCACAAATTAATCTGGAAGATACTGAGTTTTCACTCTGTTAGCTAGATAGCCATGGGCATAAGCCTCCATTTATTTATTTCTGTCAAAATTGTTACAGCTGTCTTATATAAATCTTGCTTGTGTCTCTTAAGTATTAGTTACATATTAGTGTTAATGGTATTTCTTTTTCAGTTTCTCCATATTTTTTCTTTAGTGATAGAAAAATGCAGATGATTTTTATGGCTTTATCTGGTACCCTACCATCTTCAGTCATTTATTACCTCAATTTTTGATTGATTCTCATAGATTTTTTCTACACATGAAATCATATTATCCATGATTCAATATTTAATCTATTAATTGCCAATGTTTTCCCTCCATTTTAATTTTTCTTTCATTCAGCCTCTTAATTACCAACAGTATTTTAAGTCAAGTCAACAAGTATTTTTAAGTGTCTGCTATGTGCCAGGCACTGTGCTAAGTTCTGTCAATACAAAGAGAAGCAAAAACGGACCTTGCTTTCAGAGAGCTCACAGTCTGAAAGAGGAGACTATGTGTGAACAACTATCTACAAACATGATACATATAGGATAAATTGGAGATAATCTCAGAGGGAATCACTAGAATTAAAGGGAATTGGGAAAATAGAAGGAAGTATCCACACAATGGATCTTATCAAAATATAGAACCTTTCTTTCACCTGTTGATCTCCTTGGACGGTAGTTCTCCCAATCCCTTTAATTTGGAATTTTCTTTCTCAGGTCCCTCAAGTACATATGTGGCCTACTTTATCTCTGTCCCTCCCAAACTAATAGGAAACTATTAGGATTTAAATTTAGGGTCTGAGACCCAGGTCTTTCAAATAAATGCTCCAGATTATCCAATTCTGCTTCTTTGGATCCTACAGCAAGAGAAACTTGAACTGTTGGGTACACATAACTGATGGCAAGTATTATACACATCTCTGATAGAGACTTGTGAGCTTCAGCTCAACCATAACTGCCTCAAACTCTGAATTCCTAGAAACCAAGCCAAGCGAAGAAAAAAAAGTTAATACAATCTTAGTTTATTTTAATAGAAGAATGAGCAATTATAGTTTTGTGGTACTGTGCCCTAATCATAGTTGTGTTCAGTTTTGGGGAACACATTTTAGGGAGGCCATTAATAAGTTGTGCTAGAAGAAATGCAGATGATGTATCTTATGTTATTTTGAAAGAATGTAGCAAGGAAAGAATAGTGAGACAGACTTGAAACTACCATATGAGGATGCAATAAAGGAAATGGGTGTCTTTAACTTGAAGATGCTCTAGAAAGATTCAAGGAGGAACATGATAAATATCTTTAGATATATGAAGGGCCACCTTGGGTGGCAGGGGGAATTCTTCTTGTTTTACTTAACCTCAGGGAACAAATGGGTAGAAGTAACAAAGAGGTAGATTTTTGCTTTGATATTATGAAATCCTTACTGACAATTAGAATTATTTAAAAGTGTAACAGGCTCTGTAAAGAAGTAGCCAGTGTCTTATCACTGGATACTTTCCCCCGGAGGCTAAATGATCTTGTCAAGATTTTACAGAGAAGGGATGAAGTGATTTATTCTAGGTTCCACTACTAGTAAGTGAATATGATTTAAAACCCTAAATACCTTTAGGCTGACAACTTCCTTGGATGTCAGTTAATAAGTAAACATTTATTTAATTCTTATTATGTGCCAGGCATTATACTAAGTGCTGAGAGTACAAAGAATGGCAAAAGATAACCCCTTCCTTCTAGAAGCTCACAATTCAGTGAGGAGACAACATGCAAACAACTATGTACACGAAAGTTTAGGGGGAAGGCAGTAGAATTAAGAGGCGTTGGGAAAGACTTCCTGAAGAAGGTGAGATTTTAGCTGAGACTTGAAGGAAGCCTAGATGGTGGAGATGAGGGAGAGCATTCTGTACAGGAACAAGCAGCCAGTGAAAATGCCAGGATTTAGAAAATGGAGTGTCTTGTTCATAGGAATAGCAAGAGACCAGAGTCTCTGGATCCAGTCGTAAATGGCGGGTACGGAGTATATGAAGTCTGGAAAGGTAGGGGAAGGGGGTTAGGTTGTATATGGCTTTGGAAGCCAAACAGAGGATTTTATATTTGATGCTGGAGGTGATAGGGAGTAACTGGGGTTTACTGGGGAGGAGGGACATGGTTGGACCAGTGCTTTAGGAATATCATTTTGACAGTTGAGTGGAGGTTGGATTGGAGTGGGGGGAAAGCTATTATAAGACAACTGAACAGCACACCATTGCAATAGCCCAGGCTTGGGGAAGTGAGGACCTGTACCAGGATGGTGGTAGTATGTGGAGAGACAAGGAGCTTGTGCAAGACAGATTA
This sequence comes from Phascolarctos cinereus, assembly GCF_003287225.1. Taxonomy (NCBI): domain Eukaryota; kingdom Metazoa; phylum Chordata; class Mammalia; order Diprotodontia; family Phascolarctidae; genus Phascolarctos; species Phascolarctos cinereus. The sequence continues at coordinate 145,188,167 of NW_027555625.1, read as the reverse complement.
TAGAGGCAAAATTGACTGGCCTTGGCAACAGATTGGATATGGGGGATGAGAGAGAATGAGGAGTTGAAGATGGCATCTAGGTTCCAAGCCTGAATGACTGGAAAGATGGTGGTGCCCTCGACAGTAACAGGGAAGTTTGGGGGATGATGTTTAGGGGAAAAGATAATGTTTGGTTTTGTACATGTTAAGTTTAAGATGTCTGTAGGACATCCAGTTCAAGATGTCCGATAGGGAGTTGGAGATGCAAAACTGGAGATAAGGAGAGAGGATGATTTGAGAATCATCAGCCTAGAGCTGATCACTGAAACCATGGGAGCTGATGAAATCACAAAGTGAAATAGTATAGAAGGAGAAGAGATCCCAGGACCAAGCCCTGTGGTGCACCCATGCTTAGTCAGTGTGACCTTGATGAGAATTTAGCAAAGGATCTGAGAAGAAGCAGTCAAATAGGTAGGAGGAAGAACCAGGAGAGATGTCCCAGAAACCTAAGAGAAGAGAGTTTCATGGAGAAGAGGGTGATCAGAAGTGTCAAAGGCTAAAGAGAAGTCAAGAAGGGTGAAGATTGAGAAAAAGCCTTAAATTTGTCAATTAAGAGGTCATTGGTAACTTTGGAGAGAGCAGTTTCATTTAAATGGTTGAGAGTAGAAGTCAGATTGCAGAGAGTTCAGAAGAGGTGAGAGGAGAGGAAGTGGAGACATCTATTGTAGATGGCCTTTTCTGAGGATGTTTTCCCTCAGTATTTCAAGTATATTTAAGTACAAGAGTAAAAAAAATCTACTCTTTTCCCCTTTTTCCAGCTACACAGCTGCTTTTCTGCTACCTCATAACTAAACCAAACCTCAAGAACCTTTGGGAAGATTTTAGAAATAAGAATACTGTAGCAGTCAAATCAGCTTGGAATGTCACATCTATTCAGATAGCCTCCAGGGAATTTTTGAATGCTGTCTTCCTTAGAAAACAAAATCTCCCTCCCCACCTTTTTCCAGCTCCTTGCCAAAAAATATACAAAGAAGCAAAAATCTAAGGTTCCTGACCTCAGGGAGTTTACTATTTAGTTGGCAAGATTAAGATCTAAACACTGGAAAAAACTCATAGAAGGCCAAACCCTAAAATAAGGATATCTATCTTGAAAGATTCCTACGTGGATGCTTATCCAAGAATATTTGCCTGAGAAGCAAAGATCTTACTCATTTAAAAAAATATTTACTGCTTTTTAAAACAAAATAGAAAACTAGCATGGCTTAATGAAAAGATTGTTGAATTTGGAGGAAGTAGAGTTGGGTTCAAAGCCCAGCTGTGCCACAGATTTGTTATCTGACTTCCAGAAATCACTTGTATCTTTCTTGGCCTCATTTTCCCTCTGTAAAATGTGAGGCATTATGATACAGAATGCCAGATTTTGAATTAGAGTGCCTGGCTTCAAGTCCCAGTTTTGCTATTTAATGTGTGACTTTGGACAAGTTATTTAATTTCTTTGGGATTCAGTTTCCTCAACTGTAAAATGAAGGAGTTGGACCAGAACTTCTAAGGTCCCTTCCTTTGATTTCATGAATCTTAGAAATATAAATTTGTGCTAGGAGCTGGCAAAGGGTAATTATTCCCTTTTTTAGATAGATTTTTCATTTTACAAAAGAATTCATTATAGGAATCCCTTATATACTATTGTAGTATTTAAACTGTCATTTGATTTTTAAAAATTTTTATATGCTACTTTTGAATTGTATATTAATTGTATGCCAATATCATTCTTATTCACATTTCAGTAAAGAATTAAAGCTCTTTGTCTTTGATCTTTGTTGCTGTTAATTTATTGCTATTATTTTATTTCATCTATTTTATTATAAGAACAAAATATAACTGATGGTATTGACTGAGGAGATTATTTTTTTCCTGTAACTGAATAGATTTGTTGCAGGGAACCAACATTTAAAGAAGGTGGACAGCTACCTTATTTGGATATAAGAAAAAAGGAGTAGTTAGAAGTAGAACTAGAAGGACATGGATGGAGTCAAATTCAACAGGCATTTATTAAGTGTCGGCTGCATGCCTGGCACCCTGTTAAATATCATGGATACCAAGATAAAAAAAGTACCTGTTCTCATGGAGCTTACCTTATGTTGGGGGAGTAAGCAGAATTGCAAGTGGGTAACATTACATTTTCAAAAATCTCATCTAATTTTACTTAGTTTCTTCCTGGAATATTATATAGCTATTTTTTTCTTTGGTACATGAATTATTTGTAATCTTTAGTTTCTTGAGAGGTAGACTACTTTAATGGAAGTTTTTATTATGTTAAATTTGTATTCAATGGTAGTGCTTCTAATTTTAGTGAATATTTTGTTGCAACCCAACAGATTCTTTCCAATAAATTACCTAAATTACCTTCCTAAAAAGCCCCACTTCCATTCCTGGTCAATTAATCAAAACCACTTCAGAGTGATTATGACTGATAATAGATATCACTTTCTACTTTCTAGTTAGGGATTCTCAACCTTTATAAATTAGTACCAATATTGTTTGATATATGTGGTCTATATTGTTGATGATGTTTTAAAAGTTGTGAATGGATTAAGCTGTATAAGCAAGGAACTACTACACATATGTGAACAGTTTAATATTATCAGAAACTAGGTTTATTTTGTGCATTTAATGATACATATAGTTATTATTGTGATATATGGTAATTTAGCATAAATGATAAGTTCTTCATGTAGATGGATATTTAATGTCACTTTTCCTGTAGCCAGAAGAAAATTTGGAGTAAACTGAGGATTATAGAAGAGTACCTCGGAAGCTGCTCTTTTAGATGTATAATTCAGGGAGATACAGGTAATTGACCCTTTCTGATTCTCCAGAAGGGGGCACTAACGTCCAGGTGTAGGGAGACCTGAGCACCACAAACTCCTTTCTCATTCTTTTCCCCCAAACTGCTCTTAAACCCCTTTTTTTTGCTGGAGGGAGGAATCTGCCGCTTTTTGTCTAGAAACAGAGGTCTCAGTTCCTCAGCTTAATCTCTGGCAGGTAACAAAGGGATATGACACCCATAACAGGGAGGGAGGATGCTGCCTTTCAGTATTGGAGGTGGCTGCACCTGTCAGCCAGGGGCTTCTGGAAGATAGCCATGGGTGTCAAGGAAGGCCTAGCAACCTGGGTCTCTTTGGAACTAAGCAGGAAATACAGGGGGGTATTTTCTGTCTTGGTTTTGGCTTAGTTTGGGAGACAGTTTTCCCTAGTTTCACATTTTCCTATTGTTTTTAACTGAATTTTAAAGGATAAAACCTTTCATTTAGATGCCAGAGGTATAAGCAATCCTTAGCTTATGGATTAATTTTTTAAACATAGTTCTATAAGTTGGTTATTTCACCGTTAGAACAATTTCCCCATAGACCAATATTTTAAGTGGTAGTTAGATTCATAGAGTAGTACACAAAAGCCTATATAATTCATGCACTTGAAATATATTACCAGTTTACTAGCTATTGTTTGACCTTGGGCAAGTCACTTAATATTTCCATCTCATTTTCTTATTCTGTAAAAAAGAGAGGGGTTGGACTAGCTAATCTTTAAGGTTTCTCAAAAATTCTTTGATTCTGCTCATAGAATTAGTTGATTAGTTGAAGGAACTAAGCTTCTTTAGCATGGAAAAGAGGAGATTCAGAAAGGATATGATAGCTGTCTTTCAAGTATTTGAAGCCCTGTTATATGGTAGACAGTAGATTTATTCTCTTTGGCTCCAGAGAATCAAACTAGGGTCAGTGGGTGGAAGTTACAGAGAGGCTAATTTAGGCTTGTTGTCGGGAAAAACTTCCTAATGATTGGAGCTATCCGAAAGTGGAATAAGCTACCTTAAAAGGGAATAAATTCCTCCTCCTTAGAGGTTTTAAGGAAGAGACTGAATGACATTTGTAGGCATGTTATAGTGGAGATTCCTTTGTATATGTTAAACTAGATAGCCACTGGTATTCCTTCCAACTCTCAGATTCTGTGATTCTGTCATAATATTTTTTTCAATGACTATTTAACCACTATTAGGATTTAAGGGAAAAGTTTCAGAACATAATATCTTATGATTTAGAGCTAGAAATCTTCTAATTCTTCTTCATTTTCCAGATAACGTAACTAGTTTCTTTCAGATAGAGAAACTGAGATCCATTGTGATGATTACTTGCCTGAAGTTGTATATGTAATAAGTAGTAGAACTGGAATTTAAAATAGGCCCTCTGGCTCCAAATCTAGTGTTCTTTAGTCAGGACTGTGGACCACAATTTTATCTTTGGCAATGGGAGCTCCTCTGTCAAGGGCAAGGGCAAAGTAAGTAGTAATATTATTGCTGGACACAATATATACCGTGAAATATATGTGTGCGTATTTATACATATGTATATATGCACACGCACACACATACACATAGCATGAAAATGCTTTCTAGGTTAACAACTGACTTGTTTTGCACCAGGAAACAAAGGGCAGAACTAACACTGGTGATCCAGGCTAGCATCTTGGAAGTGTAATTACTGAAGGGGAAAAGTTGTAATTTCTTCTACCAAGGCATATGTTTCCCACCTTGCACCAGACCTACCGATCCACTCCTTCACCCAGCCTAGGGCTACTATTCCCTTAAGATTCTGTGGCTGTATTGTCTGTTTCCCAGGGCACCTTCCAACAAATGTGAGGCAGATGGCATTTTTCTTCACCCCTTCCTCCATGCACCAGGCTGGAAAAACAGAATCATCTGAGGGGGGATCAGTAATGAATGTGTTGGCCTGATACTGTTGCCCCTATTCCCTTATAGTTTAGACCACGTTGGGGAACCTGTGGCCCCAAGGCCACATGTGGCCCTCTAGGTCCTCAAGTGTGGCCCTTTAACTGCATCCAAACTTCACGGAACAGCTCCCCTTCATAAAAGGATTTGTTCTGTAAAACTTGGACTTAGTCAAAAGGCCACACCCAAGGACCTAGAGGGCTACATGTGGCCTTGAGACCACAGGTTCCCTACTGCTGGTTTAGACTGTGAACTCAGCCTTTGCTCTCTCCTAGGCATTATCGTTTTCTTTTCTCCATTTCCCATGTGCCCCTGGAGAACCGTCCTCTGTCATGGTGAAGTAAAAAATGACTACTGGATTTAGGGTTGGAGGACCTGAGTTCAAATCATAGTTCCTATACTTAATACCTTTGTTATCTTGTGCAAGTCATTTCACTTCTCTGGACCTCACTTTCCCATGTGTAAAAGAGGGGTTGTGATTAGGTGACCTCCAAGGTCCCTTCCAGTTCTAAGTCTATGATTCTAGATCCCTTTCTCTCAAATTCCTTTCATTTTCCTGTGGCTGCTGAAAACTAGCTTTTTTTCTGAAGACGCCTAACTATTTGGCACCTTCTCCAAGTCCAGCATTCTTTCTTTTACATTTCTCTTGAAGCTTAGGGTTAAGAGGGAGGAGTTGGTATACTCTGTGCTCTCCCCTACCACTCTTCATATCTTTCTTCTGTCACTACCACTTGACAACTGTGCCTTTTAAAATTCCACCTAGTCTGTCCAGATCATTGTTGCTGTCCTTTGTGGAGCTTCAGGTCTCTCTCCCTCTTTCCCATTAAATTCAGTATTTAGCTCAATGCACAGTGCATTGTACATAGTAAGCACTTAATAAATGCTTGTTGCCTTTTCTACCCCAACACCTACCCTACTTAGAATACCCTAAACTCTTAGTTCTTCAGCCTCCTCAACACCCATTTCCTTAGTTTCTCCCCTCTCCACCACAGCTTTCTGCTTCATCTAAATTTGTCCCAGGTGCTAGAATTTCTAGCTCTAGCTCTAGTTGCTCCATGATGGACAGGGGCCCTAGATTGGGAGTCCCCACTATTTGTATGTATAGGGTATTTGTAAATTGAGTAAATGATCTTTCATTTCTAACACATGAAATCAGGAACTCCTTAATGTATGGTGCTGGCATTTATAATGTAACCATCTAGTAGGATGCTATGTTCTGGGCAAAGCCATGTGATTGCCACTAGTTTAAATCTGTCTTTTAGAAGGTGACTTTCATTTTTCTACCCAGAATTTGCTAAAAGAAGTTTCAAACTTGAGTATAATTCAGTATTCCTATATATTGAAATATAAGATTTTTCTTCACAAAATCTTTACACTTTTAAATTTTAATAACTTTATAGTAATTATATACATTTAAAAGGAAATATATTAAATTTAGGACAATTACGTAGTCCCTCAGAAGGTAGTCTCATTTTAGATTCTGTGACAAATGAAAAAAACCTACCATACAAAGAACTATGGTTATCAAAATCACATAATTGGAGTCTGTATCACCTCTGATTAAAAATGTTTAATTTGCCTTTATGTGTAGCTTATAGGTCATTTCTATTGTGACTCTAACCTAAGTAACAATTAAAAACTATACAGGGATCTTTTATGAGGATGTTTTATGTATTTTATAATATGTGTAATTACTGTCTCTCACCAAAGAATTTAAACATACAAATATGCAGTATTCTTAGAGGAAAGACCTAATTTTTTCTCTTCTTTTATGTTTTCCAGGTCTGTCAATTAAAGGAAGAAATAGCTGGTCTACCAAGATGGGATCTATTGTTTGGGAATGTGGTTAATCAACTTGACATGTTAGTCAAATGCAATCTATATAATAAAATGAAAAGAAAAGACAAGATGATGTCATTTACCTGTATTGTGAAACCAAAAACAAATGCCTTTTGTCAGATGAGGTTAACAAAGCTGTGTCGATGCAAAGAATATTTAACTGTTTGCAAAGCTTAACAGCAAGAAGTGAAGAAGTATTTCAAGCAGAGACCTGCAGGTGCATGATACCTAAAATTATATTTAATAGGCCTATTTATCTGAATATTATTCAGATCCAAGAAGGATGGCTATAAGTTGGATATTCTCCTGTCTTTGGTCCATGACTATGTTTGTGGGGTATATCAGTGGGCACAGTTTATTTTCTTGTGAGCCTATCACCTTGAGGATGTGCCAAGACCTGCCTTATAATACTACCTTCATGCCTAATCTTCTGAATCATTATGATCAACAGACAGCAGCTTTAGCAATGGAGGTAAGAATTGTTTTAAAATTACTTTGATATGTTGCTCTGTTATCTGTATAGAGTCACACACACGTATATACAACAACGATAACACATAATATAAAATACATATATACATACACACATATACTATCTAATAAGAAAAATACATATCACTTTTGGTTTTTAATATTCTACATGATTGTTTCATTATCTTTTAAAATTTATATTTGACTTAAATTATGTAATAGATTGAAGAGTATACATGGGAAGTATTTGTTGATTCCTTGTGATGTGTTTTTAAATGGTGATTTAAAACCCTTGGATAGAGCAGAGATTCTGTAATCATTTAAAAGTTAAAATATAGTTACAAAAGTACTACTATACCTTTATGTTAAATTATATTATTTTATATTTTAAGTTGTGTGTTTTACTAGACTAGTTTAACTATTCAGGTAAATGGAGATGGAAAAAGTCATCTACATGTATCAGTCATGGTATGGATTGTCATTAAGTTTGTTGATTCTGAAAAATAAATATCTTGTTTTAGTTATGAAGTAGATGGTTTAAAAAAATTTGAATTTTCTTAAATAGTTAACATATTCATGAGTTTCTGGCCCATAACCATTTCCACAGAAACTCAAAGGACTGCTTCTAAACATCTGAACTAGATGATGCCAATAGAGTTGTCAATTGAATTAAAATTACGGTGTCATTGTAAAAAAAAAACTTTATTAGGATTCTTGTTGAATTTTAAAATAATTCTTTAGGTAATTCCCATAGTGGTTTTTATCCTTTTACATCTTTTTCAACTGAGAGAACTAAATGAGTATTTTTTAGTAACATTTGAATGACTAGCAAGACAGCATATCTGAATATATAAACCTTTTTTATATATTTTATATTATGGACAAGTATACATTTTCTTTTTTACTAGCAGTATAAGAGCTGGACCTATTTAAATTTTGATATGAAAGTAAACATGTTGGCAAAAATCTGTTTATTATGAGAATATGTTTTGTACTTTGGCTTTTATTCATTTCATGTAATGATTTCAGAAGTTTAAATCCTATTTTTTTAACTTATTTTGGAAAGTCAGTATTCTCTTAGAAGCTTAAAGGCACATTACTTTATTAAGTGAAAATTGTACATGAGAATTGGATTTGAAAAAAAGAAATGAGAAGAATTATTAGCAGTCATTCTAAAACAGATCAACTAGCATCCTGTGATTGCCATGAGAACTACTCACTTTCTCCAGTTCATCCAACGCCCTCTCCTCCCCACCCCCACTCCCCAAAAAGACCCACAATCATCTGAAAAAGAACAGTTGCTGTTTGTTTAGATTAGAAGCAATCTCTGACCCAGTGAAATATTGTTCTTTAACCAGTGGGGAACCTTTTAATATTAGATGCACATACTACCATATTGTTTAAAAACAACAGAATGTAGGTAGATTAGGGGTGGTTAAAATGACTAAAGTACTAATTGGTAATTTTCAGTTTGAATATAGTGTTTTCCTGATGAAAAGAAGTTGTTCATTGTTAATACTCTTTTTACCCTTCTACCTACCTATTGAGACGAGTGTACGCGAATTGTGTGTACACTATATATGAAACTGTGTAGGAATGTTTGTGTATATGTGTGTCTATGCCTTGTGAAATCTCTGGATATGGTATATTTCTGTGTGTTTTTGTGAAAGTGCGATTATGACAAGAAAAATTGGCATTTTAGTGACTAGAGTAAATATATGATGGTTTGTTTGTTCCAGGTGATGGTGGGTATGTGTATAGAACGCCTTCTGTGGTTTGTGTGTGTGTGTGTGTGTGTGTGTGTGTGTGTGTGTGTGTGTGTGTGTGTGTGTGTATGTGTTTTCATTGTCAGTGTTTCTCAAACAGGGCTTAAAATGCTGCCTTAACTTTGTGGCCTTTCCTTCCAGAGCTGGTTTTTTTTAAAGTTCTCTAGCAGTCTTCCTTGTTTTTTCCCCCCTTGGTATAGGTGTTTTGTTTTGGTTTTGTATTTTATTTTAGGTTATTTTCAGTTCTGAATTTTCTCCCTCTCTCTGCCTCTCTTCCATTCATTGAAAAGACAAGAAAAATGAAAGCTAATACAATTATATAAAGTCATGCAAAACAAATTCTGGTATTCATTGAGATGGGGGGAAGGAAGGAAAGGTAGAAAGAAAAAAGAAAATATGCTTCTCTCTCTGGAGGTGAATAGCATATTTCATAATGAAATTCCTTTGGAATTGTAGTCATTATGTTGATCAGTGTTACTAAGTCTTTCAAATTTATCTTCATAATATTACTCTTATATAAATTGTTTACTTTGCATGACCTCATACAAGTCTTCCAGGTTTTCCATCATTTCTTACAGCACAATAGTATTCTATCCTATTCATATACCTTGTATATATTCATATATATAATACCATAAATATTCCATATTATATATGGTATATATACCTTAATATTTCTATAACTTGTTCAGCCATTTCCCAATTTATAAGCATTCTTTCAGTTTCTAATTCTTCCCCATCACAAAAAAGAGCTGCTATACATATTTTTATACATCTAGGTAGTTTTCCTCTTTTGGAGTATAGTTGTAGTAATGACATCACTGGGTCAAAGGATAATCAAGTTTAATAGCTTAAGGGGCGTAGTTCCAGATTGCTTATCAGAATGGTTGGAACAGTTCACAGCTGCAATAAAAGTGCATTAAAATACTAGTTTTTCCCACAGCCTCTCTAATTTGTTACTTTCCTTTTTTTGTCAATTTAGCCAATCTAATGGGTAACTTAAGAGTTGTTTTAATTTGCATTTCTCTAATTACTAGTGATTTAGAGCATTTTTTCATATGGCTATTGATAGTCTTTATTTCTTTCTCTGAAACCTTTCTAGTCATATCTCTTGACAGTTTATCAATAAGGGAATAGCTCTTTTACTCAGTTCCTTATATGCTTTAGAAATGAATTCTTTATCGGAGGAATTTACTGCAGTTTTCCCCCATTTTCCTGCTTCTCCTCTAATCTTAGCTGCATTGGTTTTGTTTGTGGAAAAAGTATCCATTTTACCCCCTGTGAACCTCTTTATCTGTTATTTGCTCATGAACTCTTTCCCCATCCATAGATTTGACAGGTAATTTCTTCCATGGACCACTAATTTGCTACTGATATCACCCTTTATATCTAAATCATAAACCTATTTTGAGTTTATTCTGATATATGTTGAGAAATATTGGTCCTAGTTTCTACCAGACAACTTTTACAGTTTCCCTAAAAGTTTTTGTTCAGTAGTGAGTTCTTTTACCAGTAGTGGGTATCTCTGGGTTTTTCAAAAGCTAGGTTACTGTGCTCATTTGCTTCTGTACATGATGTACCTAATCTGTTCCACTGATCAACCTTTCCATTTCTTATCCAGTAACAAATTGTTTTGATGATTACAGCTTTGAGTATAGTTCGAGATCTGGTACTGCAAAGCTCCCTTCTTATATTGTTTTGTTATTAAATTGATTCCTTGGATATTCTTGATCTTTTGTTTTTTCTGCATAATATAGTATTTTTCTTCTAGCTCTATTAAGTAATCCTTTGGTAGTTTGATTGGGATGGCATGGAATAAGTAAATTAACTTAAATAGTATGGTAATTTTTATTATATTGGCTCAACCTACCCATGAGCAATTAATATTTCTCCAGTTATTTAGAGCTGCTTTATATGTGTAAAGAGTATTTTGTAATTATGTTCATGTTGTTTCTGTGTTTGTCTTGGCAGGTAGACTCCCAAGTATATTATGTTGTCTGTAGTTATTTTAAATGGAATTTCTCTTACTATTTCTTCCTACTGGATTTTGTTGATAATATATAGGAATATTGATGATTTGTGTGGGGTTTTATTTATATCTTGCAACTTTGCTGACATCATTGTTTCAATTAGTTTTTTAGTTGACTCTGCAGAGATCTCTAGATAAGTCATCGTATCATCTTTACACGTGATCATTTTGTTTCCTCTTTGCTGATGCTTGATCCTTCAGTTTCCTTTTCTTGGCTCATTGCTATAGCTAGGATTTCTATTACAGTATTGGATAGTAATGGTGATAATGAATATATTTGCTTTACTCCTGTTCTTATTGGTAAGGCTTGTTCCCATAGTCTTGGTTTTAGGTAGACATTACTTGCAACTTAAAGGAAAGCTCTGTATATTCCTGTGCTTTCTAAGGCTTTTAACAGGAATTTATGTTATATCTTGTCAAAAGTTTTTACTGCATCTATTGAAATAATCATATGAGGGCTAATAGTGCCAATCATCTTGACTTTTATTTGGCCACTAGACTTTGATGACTCTGGAAAAGAGAGTGAAGCTGTTGACTTTGTGTAGTTCTAACTAACTTAAATCCAATTTACTCACAAGTCAAAACTTTACTTCATGATAACATTGGTTCTTTTTGAAAACAAAGCATAAACTATAAGTCAAACAAGTTAAATGACTTGCCCTGGGTCATACAGCTAGTAAGTGCCTGAGGCCAGATTTGAACTCAGGTCTTCCTGACTCCAGGCCCAGGGCTCTATCCACTGAACCATCTAGCTACCCTCCATGACTCCATGAGACATTAATTAATAATAAAATAAGGTCAAAAGATTGAAAAATAGAAGAAAATGTGAAATATCTTATAGGAAATATCTTACAGAAAACAGAAAACCTAGAATCAACAGACCACCTGAAAGCTATGAACAAAAAGAGCTTAGACATAATATTTAAAGAAATCATGAAAGAAAAAATTTGGCCAGGTATCATAGAATGAGAAAAGTAGACATTGAGAGAATCCACTGATGATCTCCTGAAAAATCTCGAAATGAAAGCTCCCAAGAATATCATAGCCAAAATCCAGGGCTCCCAGTTAGACAGTTAAGATGAAAGAACCAGGACAGAATAGGGTCTGGGTAACGTGATACAGATAGATGGAGTAAACCTTAAAGGAGTGTTTTTTTGATAATAGTAGTGGAAGGAGGTTCTGGAAGCAAAAAATATCACTACTTATCATGGCCCAGTGTGTAGGTAGACCTGAGAGAAGGTGCCTCAGTACTTAGAGGTGTTAGACTTGAGATAAGGTGCATTCAGTGCTGTAGAATGTGGCCAAGGCTGCACTGTCTTCTTGAGAGAGTAAAGTTTCTGTGAGTGGAAGATAGGACTATGAGAGGAAGAAGTCTAATAGGAATGGCAGTTTATTAACAACAGAACCAGAGTTTCTCATATTTTTCTTAATATACAGTAATAAGTCGGGCCTGAAATCACATAGATTCAGTTATATTAGTGCCATGCTAACTTTGCCAGTTAATCTTGTTTTATTTTGAGGGGCTTAAAATGTACAGTATGGTTATCAGGAACTGAAATTGAGAAATGAAGAGCCACATCGGAGTGTCTTAGTCATTTCATGGACTCAAACTGCTCCAGATTTTGGTAACTGATCCACTCACGAAAGTATCGTGTACCCTGTAGGAAGTACTGTGATTTCTATGTCACTTTAATAATTGTCTATTCTCTGTCTGCTGTATCGTAACTATATTCTTTGTGGAATTTAACTGACAGAAATTAAAAGGCATAATTATTGACATACTGATAACCTATCTTCTATGTCTCAGAATGAGGTATCCTGTTTTCATTAAAGGAGATTAGAACAAGGAGAAAGTGAAGGCAATTAAGGTGATTGCCTGTTAGGTCATCAAGTGTCATTTGAACTTTTGTGATAGTTTTTTCCCCCTTAACAACAAAGTGGTAAACCACTAAAATAAAATTTCTGGTTTTCTAAAATGTTATACCTCTCAGGATTTTACAGGAAGTCTTTGATAATGGCTATTTTATTTGAGTCCTTTAATGGAAACTAATACAGTCAGGAAACTCAACTGGCTTTTGTTAGGGCATGCATTTTCCTGCTGTGGCATAGAGGTGATACTCCCAGAGGTGCTAAAGAACAGCACAAATATGGTAAGTAAGCTATGTTAGATTTGAAGTAAAAATCAGAATATTGTTGTACTAGGCTATCACAAGTCTGTTCAGGAAGTTTTCAAGGTTGTCATTTACAAAGTGTTAGAATATAACAGAAGTAATTTTATTATCAGATGTTTGAAGTAGGTATTCCAGATATTAAAAGTGATTTTTCACTTGTCTTCTACCTCACCTTGACCAAGTGACTTGTTTCCTAAAGTTCTAGTTTGAGCATTTCAAGCATTTTTTTTCTCTTTCCCATTTTTCTTTCCTCCCTAATGAGAATAAAAACCCCACAAATATATATATATATATATATAGTCGAGCATAACAAATTCATACAGTAGTCATGTTCAAAAATGTTATATCCCATTTAGCATATTGAGTCTATCACCTCTCTCTGTTGTTGAAGTTAATCTCCTGGTTCTGCTCATTTCATTCTCTACCAGTTTATACAAGTTTTCCCAGGTTTTTCTAAAACTGTCTGCTTTAAAGTTTCTTATAGCACAGTAGTATTCTATTACATTCATATATCATAATTTATTCAGTCATTCCCTATTGATGAGCACCCCCCTTTTCCCAGCTTCCAATTTTTTGTTATCACAGAAAAGAGCTGCTATAAATATTTTTGCATATGTGGGTACTTTTCCTCTTCCTTTGATCTTTTAGGGGTATAGGCTTAGTAGCGGTAGAACTAGGTCAACAGGAATGCACAGTTTAGTAACTTTTGGATCAGAGTTCCAAATTCCTTTCCAGAGTAGCTTGAGCAGTTCACAGCTCCACCAACAGCACATTAATTTACCTGTTTTTCTGAAGCCCCACCAACATTTATCACTGTCCTTTTTTTGGTCAGTTTTGCCAATCTGATGGGTATCTACTCAAAGTAGATTGTAAACAAATTTTAAAGCAAAAACAATTGTCAGGGCACTTCACCTAACATTCTTCAGAATGGTTTAATTTGCATTCTCTAATTATTAATGATTTGGAGCATATTTTCATGTGACTATTGATTGCTTCTATTTCTTCTTTAGAAAGCTGCCTAATTATATTCTTTATCATTTATCAATTTAGGAGTGGCTCATATTCTTATAAATTTGAATCAGTTCCATATATATCTTAAAATTGAGTCCTTTGGATTACTGTAGAGGTTCTAGTTAGAGCCTGACTGAGTTAAAGAGAGTGGTTGATGTGGTCGGTGCAGGTGCTGCATCCTGCCCACAGGATCTGAACACTGGGGACAATGTCTGGAAGCTTCTACTTTGTAATTGTAGGCCATCATAATCAGTTTTTCAAATGGAATTTTTACTAGCTGGAGAAGTGGAAACTAAGGATGACCATTGTCATTTGAACCTCTATACCTCATGTACCCCTTGACCTAGGAGATAAAAATATGTGGCTAACAATATGTACCTGAAAACTGTGGACATTCAATGAGTAGTTTGTTTCTGCTTTTGTTACTGCAGGTTATATGAGATTTATTGTGCTTCATGATGTAACACAAGAAGATGGAAAAAGAACTTATTTAGTGATGTCTGTGATTTATATATAAATTTTGCAGTGAATCATTTTATGAACCAAATTCATCTGTTCAATCAAGTGCATTTGACAGAAAAGTTCAATTTCTTGGGAAGAAACACCTTCTAAGCTGAATACAGAAAACTTAAATATGTGATGTCATAGTATGCGTTGTAAATAACTAAGTGCCATTCAAGTCTGCTGTGTGTAGCCTTGGCTTTCTAAGCCTCAGTAAATTAACGTCCCTTCTAGTTAGAAGGACTATAGGGCACCTTTTGTTGTCATTGTTGCAGGTGATTCAACCAAAATAACTTATACTTTGAAAAAATACTGTATATATGAAGAATGTTAGGTGAAGTGCCCTGACAATTGTTTTTGCTTTAAAATTTGTTTAGAACATTCTACTTTGAGTAGCCTAATATAATCTTCTTAATTAAATGGTAAATTAGGCAAATGTCATACTGTTGATTTGGTTAACAGATCTTAAACTGAAATATAAAAGTTGGCTCGCAATAATAAAATTTACAGCATATACATAGATTTTAAAAAATTTGTAAACATAGGCAATAGTCATAAGTGTTGAAGAAAAGATTTTTTTGGTCAAATTTTATACTATTTATTTGAGAGTATCAAGTATCGAGTCTGGCAATAGTACCAAAAAGACACAAAACTTAGAGCATGTATATAAGACTATACCTATAAATGAAATGAAGTGGTTGCTGAGACCAAAATTTAAGTATGTAAACAGTATGCCTTTGCATAATCTTTTATCATTGTTATGTATTTGGAGTCTTGAGGATATTTTCTTTCCTCAACAAGAGTAACAAGAATGATAACTACATTTCCTCTTGATAAATTAGTTTCATACTTTTGTAAAGGTATTTGAATTATTTGCATATTTTAGCTTTCAAGAATAACCTGAATTAAATTAAAATTTGGCAGTTTGATAGTAAGCATACAGATTATAACCAGGAAAGTTGCCAGAGGTTTTTGGGTTTTTTTCCGGCTGGGCAGTGGGGTTAAGTGACTTGTCCAGGGTCACACAGCTAGTAAGTGTTATGTGTCTGAGGCCAGATTTGAACTCAGGTCTTCCTGAATCCAGAGCCGGTGCTCTATCCACTGCGCCACCTAGCCACCCCATTGCCTGAGGTTTTTTGCATTTCAGAAAATACAGAATCTTATTCTATAAATTATGTGTTCAATGTTTTTAAACAGATGACATGATGATAAGCAAATAGTTTCTGGAAAAACTACGATGTCTAGAAAAGCATTATTGAATTCAATATAATAAAAGAGAACTTTTAAGTAAAAAAAAATAGAAAAAAGAAATGAGTCCTTTGACAGAGAAATTTGCTGCAAAGATTTTTTTAACCTGGTTGCCTGTTTCCCTTCTAATTTTGTAATAGTTTTGTTTGTATGAAAACTGTTTGTTTTTCTATAATCAACATTGTCTTTTTTATCTTCTTTGATTCTCTCGCCCTTGTTTGATCGTGAACTCTTATTCTTTCCATAGATGTGAAAGGCAATTTCTTCTGTGTTCCTCTAATCTATTTATAATGTGACTTTTTATATCTAAGTCATGTATGCATTTGGAGCTTTTCTTGGTATATGGTGTGAGATGTTGATCTAAACCTAACTTCTCTTAGAATATTTTCTAGTTTTCCAGATTTATTACAGGTACATGGTTCAAGGTCCAGGAAGCCAGGCTTCTTCTGTGTATATTGTCCTATTTTGATTTATATATAGGAGAAAAAATTTAAAATGTTGACTCAGCCTTTAAGGTTGCCTTTTGATCTACCAAGAAAAATGCTTTTGTATAGTCAGCAAATAAGCACAGTGGGATCTTGTCTTCTTCAGCCCTTTCAGTCATTTGCTAAATCATGCCACTCCTATACTCACAGCCTTGCTCACATCCTTCCCTTCTCACTGCTCACATAGCCACCACCTCCAATGAGGACCTCGTCACCCTTTTCCTGAAATACGATAGCTTACTTATTGGTCCTCCTGCCTCCAGACACTCCTACTTCAATCCATTGACTATGTGGCTGCCAAATGGATTTTGCTCAGCACAGGCCTGGCCATGTCACTCCCTTCTATAATAAACTCTAGATTAAAATGAGAATTTCTCTGTTCAGCTTTTAAAGCCCTTTACACCATAGCCCCAAACTGCTTTTTTAGCCTTATTATACATTATCTCCCTTCCTTTATGCTACGAGCTAGCCAAACAAGCCTTTTTGCTGTTCTTTATATATGACACTCCATCTCCCATTTCCATGCCTTTGGACTGGGCATTCCATATGCTTGCAATTCCCTCCTCCTTTACCTCTGCTTTTTTGAAGCCTTTGTTTCCTTCAAGATTCAGTTCAAGCACTATCTTTTACTTGAAGCCTTTCCTGATCCTCCCAAGCCCATCAATACCTAAACAAATTTGCATTTATTTTGTATATATTCTGTATGTACTTATTTATACATTTACATAGGTAAACATCTCTCCTGATTGACTGAAAACTTCTTGAGGGCAGCTACTGTTTCATTTTTGTCTTAGTATCTCCACTGCTATCATAGTTCCTAGAAAACAGTAGGTATTTAACAAATTCTTTTTGATTGACTTCTGTGATTGTAAAGGTATTTAGTCAGCTATATACCTTTTTTTGAAGCTAGGTTGCACAGTGGGTAGAGCACTGGGCCTGGACTCAGGAAGTCCTGAGTTCAAATCCAGCCTCAGATATTAACTAGCAATGTATCTTGGGCAAGTCACTTACAATCTATTTACCTCAGTTTCCTCAACTTTAAAATGGAGACAATAATAGTACCTACCTCCCAGGGCTGTTGTGAGGGAAGATCAAAATAGTATTTTTAAAGTGCTTAGCACAGTGCCTACCATATAATGGGCACCATATAAATGCTAGCTGTTGTTGTTGTCATTATTATTGTTGTTTAGAACAAGGATGGGGAACCTACGACCTTGAGGCCACATGTGGCCCTTTAGTCCTTGGGTGCGGCCTTTTGACTGAGTCCAAGTTTTACTGAACAAATCCTTTTATTAAGGAGATTTGTGAAGTTTGGATTTACTTAAAGGGCTGAAAAATCTCTTCCACATCATTGGGGGTAGGGGTGTGGTACCCCCATGATCTGGAAAATCCATGTAAAATTTTTTGGCCCTCCCTTTGTACCTGAGAAGTCATTTGAATTTTTTTCTTTCTTTCTTTCATTTTTTTGCAGGATGTTTACAGTAGCTTATTCTAAAATTTGGGTTGAGTATTTAGTCATAGGCTACATTATACAATACTAGACTTATATTTTATGCGTTTCTGAGTTTTCAAATGTTTTGTGTCATCTGCAGCTTCTGCAAAACTCCCAAAAAATTCCCATGTAATTTCTTATGCTGACCCACAATATTTTGAAACCATGATGGGGAAAATCGTGATATGGAAGGGATAACTGTAGTAATAGTCATCATCAACATCTTTACAGTCTGTAGAATATCATTACAAGCTGTAGAATATCATTTTCAAAAACCTCCCTGTTTACATCTCATTTTCATTAAGATTGTCCTGGATGTGAATATAGATTATTGTATTTTAATTAGAATTTTATGTAGATAGGAAAATAGATGTATGAGTTGATAGTTAATGATATTTTCTAGGTTGCTGTTGGAGAGGAAAACAGGACTAATCAAGCTTGAGATTTATTCCTATTCTTTTCTATCCTCTTTGATACTTGAAGAATCAATTTCTTAATGTCTTCAAAATTATGTCATCAATCAACAAGCATTTATTAAATGCCTACTATATGCTAGGCACTCTACTAGATATAGGGAACCCAAATGCGAAAGTCAGACAGCCTCCATCCTTAGGAATTTTGCATTCTATTGCCACCTCCAAAAATAAACCTCTGTATATTTTTGGTTTAGTTCCGCTATCTTCCCATCTTTTCTTCACTGCTATATTCTCAGGAACACACCCAGGACTATGATGTTAGTCATAAACATTTTCTAACCAATTACTCTGTGCCAGGAGCTGTGCTAAACTCTGGGAACACAAATACTAGTAGAAAGAAACAATCCCTGCCCTCAAGGAGCTTACATTCTAATGGAGTATACAACACATAGAAGAAACTGAAAAAGACTAAAGGGGGAAGGTACATGGTAGAGAAAGTCTGGAGTGCAGCTTAGAGAGGGATAAGTTAGGGCTGGCCAGAGCATTCACCTTAAATGGAGGTTTGGGGAGGAGCCATCCAGTCAGAGAGAAATGCTACAGGAGCAGCAGGTACTTCTAATGTATGAATTCCACAATTGGAATGAGTCTTCAGGATGAGGAGCTAAAGCATGGTAGAGGAAGTCCAGAGTACATACAGCCTATAGACAAATGATGTTAGGGTTTAATTTTATGGTTGGACTCTCACTGAAAATATTTTTAAAGCTTATTATAGAAATCCTGACTTACCTTTTCCTTTTTTCCCCATCTATTTTTTGCTTTTTTGGTTTTATCCTTAAATGCTTTCAGTTAAGATTTTGCTTATTTCGATCTCTTGCCAAGCTTTCTTTAAACTCAATTTTGTCACAACTCTTTCTTGTAGCCTTATGGATGATACTACTTATAATCTTCTTCCATCCTCTTTCATAAAATTTTATAAATCAATTCATATTCTAAACTGGTGTCCAGTTAAACAAATGTTTATTAATCACTTACTATATGTAAGGCCCTATTGCCCCTGGCTGCCATAGCTTTGTCTAGCACAGGTAAACTTACTGACTCTCTAGTCTCCTCATGATGGTAATTGATTTATATCAACTAAACTTCCATAGTAAATGGTCATCATTTACATATTTGTGTTCGTTTTTCTTTTTTCAGTATTAACAGCTTATTTCAGTAATTGAAATAAATCTGAAACCTATTTCAGGTTGAAGTTGCCTCGATTGCAATCCATGTTTTCATTTTTTTTTTCTAGTTTGGTATTCGTGTTTACTTTGCTCTGACAAGTTGGTGGTCTGAATATACAGAGAGGTTTGATTCTGGAATGGCAGTCATTAATCTAGTTTTTTTTTCTAACTTGTCATTTCATGACTATTAAAATATCATAAATATAGCAAATTAGCATGGAAAACTTTACCTATCAGATCAATGGATAAGGGAAGAATTTATGACTAAACAAGAGATAGAGAGCATTATGAAATATAAAATGGATAATATTTATTACATTAAATTAAAAAAGGTTTTACACAAACAAAACCAATGCAGCTAGGATTAGAAGGAAAGAAGAAAACTAGAGAAAAAAAAATTTTTACTGCAAATTCTCTGATAAAGGCCTCATTTCTCAAATATCTAGAGAACTGAGTCAAATTTATAAGAATATAAATCATTCTCCAATTAACAAATGGTCAAAATTATATGAATAGGTAGTTTTCAGAAGAAATCAAAACTATCTATAGTCATATTTTTAAAATGCTCTAAATCACTATTAACTAGAAAAGTGTAAATTAAAACAACTCTGAGATACCTCCTCATATTTATCAGATTGGCTGATATGGCAGGGAAGGAAAATGACACGTTGGAGGGGATGGATAAAATTTGGGACACTAATGTACTGTTGGTGAAGTTGTGAACTGATCCAACCATTATGAAGAACAATTTGGAACTATTCCCAAAGGTCTGTAAACTGTACATACCCTTTTACCCAGCAATACCACTACTAGGTCTGTATCCCAAAGAGATCAAAGAAAAAGGAAAAAAGATCTATATATACAAAAATATTTATAGTAGCTCTTTTTGTGGTGGCAAGGAATTGGAATTGAGGAGATGTCCATTAATTGGGTAATGGCTGTTGTTGTGATATATGATTGTGATTGAATACTATAGTTCAGGAAGAGCATGATACTTTCAGGGAAAACCTGGAAAGACTTACATGAACTGATGCAAAATGATGTCAACAGAACCAGGAGAACATTATACATAGTAACAGTAATATTGTATGATGATCAACTGTAAATGACTTAGTTATTCTCAGCAATGTAATGAGCCAAGATAATTCCAAAGGACTTACAATGAAAAGTGCTATGTACCTCTAGAGAAGGAACTGATGGAGTCTGAATGCAAATTGAAGCATGCTTTTTAAACTTTTCTTTTTTGGTTTGGGTTTTCTTTTGCAACATGGCTAATTGGAAATATGTTTTACATGACTTCACATGTATAGTCTGCATCAAATTGCTTGCCTTCTCAAGGCAGGGGGAGGGGATAGAGGAAGGGAAAGAATTTCTAACTCAAAATTTAAAAAAAAACAACAAATTTTTAAAAATCTTCCAAAGTTTTACATGTAATTGAGAAAAATAAAATAAAGATTTAAAAATTGTATTAACACAATTAATTTTTATTTGGTTGTAGCTCTTTTTTCCCCCTTATATATCAGGGACCTTTGATTATCCCTTCAATAGAACCTCTCAGGTCATTTTGAGCAGGCAAATAAACAAATTGAAATAATAAGAGCTATCCAGCATGAAACAATTTTGGGCCTACACATAATGAGGTAGTCATAATTAGGTGCATTAAAGAACTTGAAAACTTTCCCCCTATACTGTCTGTTTTAGTACAGGGTTAAAGGGGAAAGAAGCATTGTGTAATGGAAGAACACTGGGGCAAGATTCAGTAAACCTATGTTCTTATTAATCCTAATTATTCTAGTCACTTGCTGTGTGACCTTAGGCAAATCGCATAATTTCTCTGTTCTCTAGTTTCTCCTATGTGTATATATCTGCTTTGCCTTTTTCATAGACCTGTTCAGTTGAATTATCATGAAGACAGAGATAATAATAAAAATAGTTGACATTTAAATAGTTCTTTAAGTTTTCAGAATTCATTTGAAATCTTTACGTGTGGTAGCTCATTTGATACAATCACCTAAGGAGGGAGCTGCTATTAATCCCATTTTAAGCAGATGAGGAAACTAAAAAGCTCTAAGGTTAAATGACCTTGCCTAGGTTACACAACTAGTAATGTAAATATACGTGTGTGAACCTCTGAGAAAATTATAAAGTGCTGTGCAAAATGTGAAGCATCATTATTCTTTGTTGCCTCTCATACTGTGTTTAATGAAGCCATGTTTAAATTGGTGATGGGGAATATATTTGAAGCTTGAACAGTACAGTTTGCACTCTTGCTAGCATCAGGTGGAAGGAGTTGTTTATCCCCCTCCCCTTCTTTTTTTGGAGGGAGTAGATAATGGTATGACCACTTTGCTTTATCAAGTAAGTGGAATAATGGGCTCACCAGGGACATAGTCTTAGCCCCTCTCGGTTCTAGCCTATTCCAAAGGTAGGATCAACTCCTGGAAGAGGTTATGGATAGTTACCCCCCCCCTTTTTTTTTCATTGAGGAGGCCCAGCCACTAATACTTCCACTGTAGTTTAATCTTTGATAGAGAAGCAAACTTTTAAAGAATAGGAAAAATAAGGAAAGCATGAAAAGAGGGATAAAAGAAGTAGAGGAAGAAAAGGAAAAAAAGAAAGGAGAAACAAAAAGAGAACTTAGTTCAAGGATGTGTAATTTTGTTATATAGGCCATTTTTAACCATTGCAAATTTCAACTTCGCTATAATTTAACAATTGTCTTTGAGGGTTGTCATAGTTGGAAAATGTATCACCCTGCAGTCCATCTGGTAAAGAGCCTCTCTAAATTTAGGTAATCTGGTCCTTAAATAACATACCCATAAACTGTGCCCAAAGGGCTACAAAAATGTGCATACCCTTTGATCCAGCAATAGCACTTCTAGGGCTATATCCCAAAGAGATCAAATAAATGGGAAAAGGATCCACATGTACAAAAATATTCATAGCAGTTCTTTTTGTGGTGGCAAAGAATTGGAAATTGAGAGGATGCCCATCAATTGGGGAATGGCTGAGCAAGTTGCGGTATATGAATGTAATGGAATACTATTGTTCTATAAGAAATGATGAACAGGCTGACTTCAGAAAAACCTGGGAAGACTTATATGGTGTGATGCTGAGTGAAGTGAGCAGAACCAAGAGGACTTTGTATACAATAGCAGCCGTTATGCAATGACTAAGAATGTTAAACTGAACCCTTCTCAGCATTACTAGGATCTAAGACATCTCCAGAGGCCTCGGGATGGAAAATGCTGTCCACATCTAAAGAAAGAACTATGGAAGCCGAATTGCTCTCACTTATTTTTACCTTCAGTTGAGTTTTGTTTCATATTTCTGATGGTTCCTCCTATTGGTTTTAATTTTTACAACTTCACTAATGTGAAAATATGTTTAATGGGTATGTAAATGTAAAGCCTAGGTCAGATTGTGTGCCGTCTTGGGGAGGGGGAGGGGGAGAAAAGGGAAGAAAAAATTTTCAACTCAAAAGCGTATGGAAAAAAAATAACTAACTAACTAACTAACTAACTAAATAAATAAATAAATAAATAAATAGCATACCCATAACATATGGGTCCATTGCTGGACCCATACTTGAAGCTTTTCCAACATAAGAAGAATCTGATAGATTTTGCAGTATGCCAACGTTGTCTTTGATATAAAGTAAACTCTAACGCTTCTTAGTGGCACCAGAGTTGGACTTCCTTAATTGAATTCTACTAGTTTCTTTCTGGCCTGAGAAAATACCTAGAGAGCCTTTTGAAAGTAGCAGTTTTATTTAGCACATACTTTATATCTAAGACATCGTAGGTAGCCAGAGGTATAAATAGCACTGCCCTCATGAAGATACATATAGTAATCTAAAAACCAGGAATGTGGCTCTTCTATCTTGCTTGAGTGTTATTTTTATGTAAATTGAAATTATGTTGAAAACTTTTAATTAAAGTGAGAATTTTCATGCTTTAAACCTGTAATTTGATTTTTCAGGTATTTGTAGAAATTAGGGTACTCTAGGCTCTGGTATACAACTTAATTAAAATAGAAAAGAGATGACTTAACTTTTTGTTAAACTATTTGCTTTGTGAATTTGTGAGATAAGGTTCAGTTTAATTCAACAAGCAATTATTAAATGCCTACTGTGTGTAAAGCACTACTAGGTGTTGGAGATACAGAGACGAAGTAGAAAGCAGTCCCTTCTTTCAAGGTGCTTGTATACTACAATCCTAGGATTCATGAGGCAGCAAAGGTGGCTCAGTGATTAGAGCTCTGGGCCTAGAGACAGGAAGACCCAAGTTCAAATTCGTCCTCAGACATTTACTAGCTGTGTGACCCTGGGTAAATCACTTAACCTTTTTGCCTTAATCCACTAAAGAAGGAAATGGTAAACTACTCCAGTAATCTTTGCCAGGAAAACTCCATGGACAGTACTGGCGTGATATGGTCCACAGGGTCACAAAAAATTGGACACAACTCAAAAATTGAACAATCACAACTGGGATTCATAGAATCATAGTATTTAAACTGGAGGGATCTTAGGGATCATCTAGTCCAACCCCTTTGTTTTATAGATAAGAAATCCTAAGTGAGGCCTAGAGAAATCAAGTGATTTGGTCCCACAGGGGAGTGAATGGCAGAGTCAAGATTCAGACCCAGGTTCTCTGACTCTAAATCTTATACAACATTTACCCAGATAAGTACAAACAAGCTAATTGGAAGACAGAGAGAGTACTAACAACTTAAAGGGATCAGGAAAGGTTTTCCATAGGATGTAGTATATTTAAATTGAGCCACAAATGAATGAAGCTAAGTCCTCCAAGAGACAGAGGTGAGGAAGAAGTACTTTCCAGGTACAAGAGACAAATGGCATAAAGAGTTCTGAGGTCAGGAAACAACAAAAATAGCCATTTTGGTTAGAATGTAGTGTCTGAAAGAAAGCAACGTGAAATGAGTCTGGAAACATAGGCTGGAACCAGAATGTAAAGAACTTTAAGTGCCCAGCTGAGGAATTTGTATTTTATCTTAGAGGCAAAAGGAATCACTGAGAATGTTCAAACAGTGGAGTGACATGATCATATCTATACTTTAGAAAGATTATTTTGGCAGTTGCCTAGAAAATGGATTAAAGAGTAAAGAGATGGGAGTCAAGGAGACCAATTAGAAGGTTGTTGAAATAGCCCAGGTGAGAATTGATGAGAGCCTAGGGTAATGAGGGAACTAGGGTGGTAGCCACATGAGTAGAAAGAATGGGATGGGTGAGATATTCTGTGGAGTTAGAATTGCTAGGACTTTGCAATAAATTGGATAGGGGGATTAGGAGAGAATGAAGAGTCACTCCAAGGTTGTAACCCTTGATTGAACAAAGAGATGGTTTTCTCCTCAACATTTTGGAGCAGCAAGTTTTGGGAGAATTCAGTCAACAAGCATTTATTAAGGATCTTCCATATAGGTAGTTAGGTCACTCAGTGAAGAATGTTGGACTTGGAGTCAGGAAGACCTGAGTTCAAATTCTGCCTCAGACACTTACTAGCTTTGTGGTCCTGAGGAAGTCACTTAACCTCCCTTGGCTTTAGTTTTCTCATCTGTTAAATTGGACTAATAATGGTACCTGTCTCACAGTTGTGATAATCAAAGGAAACATGTAAAGTACTTTGCCAACAACCTTAAAGCACTATATAAATGCTAACGATTATTATTGTTATTATTACTATTATGTATTCCAGGCACTGTCCTAGGAGTACAGATGCAAACATGAGGTAGTCCCTGCTCTCAAGGAGCCTATACCTGGAGGAGACGGTATATCTACATAATAAATACAAGATATATACAAAAATGAATAAGCCATTTGGAGCAAGGGGAATTAATAACTAAGGAAATCACTTGATTTCTTGAAGGAGGCACTTGAACTGAGTCTTGAAAGAAACTACAGGGTCTAAGAGGTAGAAGGGAGAAAGGAGAGCATTGAAGGAATTAGGGAAAGGTGATGAGTTCTGTTTTGATTATGTTGAGTTTCAGATGGCTACTATAGATCCAAGTGGAAATAACCAGTTGGCAGTACAGAATTGAAACTTAAGAGAGATGAGAGGGCTAAATATGTAGATTTGGGAGTACAAAGAAATGTGAGTTATGGAAATTGAAGTTGATCAGGGCGTTTGAAGTGACATTAGTTTTTATATCGAGATACCCAAATGTAAGAGCAAGGGTTGGGAATGGGAGAAATATTGTGAATAAATCTTAAACTCCTTATAAAAGGAAGAGGAAAATGGGAGAAAGGCCAAGTAGATGACTGAAACAAGGTTGGGTTAGATAATATGGATAGATGGAGTGAACCTCAAAGGAAAATAGATTGTTAAGTAATAATGGCAGAGAAAGGATCTGGAAGTGACAGTATATTTAGTAATTTTAGCTTTACTTATTTGCTTTCATCTTTACTGTATCCTTACTCAAAAATTTTTTCAAGGAAAATTGTCATCGTATCAGCTCTTTACAAGGTGAGGCAGTGCGACCAGCATCTTGAAGTATGGCTGACCTGGATCTGGGTCCATCCCTAAAATGGTGGCTCAAGAAGGAACTCACTAATGGGAGAAGGGGGCTGACACAGCAGAGAGAAGTTCTGGAGTGGGAAAGCCAAATGGGTTGAGGGAGGTTCTGGGGTGAGAAGGTATCTGAGTCATGGCAATGAAGTCCAGAGAAGCTTGGCTAAGAAGGAATTACTTATTGCCTTACAGTTGCACAAAGGAGGCATATATGATCAGATAATTTTTGAACATTGTTGAACATCTATACCTTGTATTGGTATCATAATAATAGTGTAACACTAATGACATTAAAAACAAAGTGTTATACTTAAGTTTGAAGAATCAACTCCACATATACAAGACAGAGTGTGACTAGACAACATTTTGTCTTCAAAAGGTCTCTGAGGACTTTAATGTATTGTAAGCTGAATGAATAAACAGTGCAATATGACAGCCAATAATTAAGTCAGTCTTGGGCTGCATTAAGAACTTAGTATGCAGGATTAATTTGGTAATAGGCCCACTGTGATCAGGCCTGGCCTTGCCATACTTCAGCTCTGGGTAAAATTGAGGGAAGACATTGATAAAATAAAGAGCAGTCAGAGGAGGGCAACCAGAATGGTCAAAGGCCTTGGGTTTATACCCTAGGAAG
The DNA here is from genome assembly GCF_003287225.1 of Phascolarctos cinereus. Classification (NCBI taxonomy): domain Eukaryota; kingdom Metazoa; phylum Chordata; class Mammalia; order Diprotodontia; family Phascolarctidae; genus Phascolarctos; species Phascolarctos cinereus. Next base: position 145,161,592 of record NW_027555625.1, on the reverse strand, counting down.
ATTAGTTGAATTATATCATGGAGAAGGGGGCTTGGGAGGGGAGACATATTAGTTGTATTTGAAGGATTGTCATGTGGAAGAGGGGTTAGATTTGTTATATTTGGCCTGAAAAAGGAGAACAAGTAGCAGTGGGTAGAAGTTGCAAAGAGGTAAATTTAGACTTGATGTAAGGAAAAACTTCCTCACAATCAGAGCCATCCAAAAGTAGAATGAATTGTCTCAGGAATTAGCAGTTTCCATTTTACTTGAACAAAGGCTACATGTCCCATATGTTATATAGTTAAATCTTGTTCAAGCATGAATTAGACCAGATGGCCTCTGTAGTCCAACTCTGCTATTCTATGATTTTTAGCAATTCCTGGAGGGATTGAAGAATCAATTCAAAATAATCTACAAAAAAGATATTCTTAAACAATTGCTAATCCAAAATAAAATTATTTATATAAATATAGGTGTACATCTATATATTTTTGTATAGATTTATTTTTATTATTTTATTTTTCTTAGGGTAATAATGAGTTTATTTCTCTAAATACTGTGAGACAGAGGGGTAAAGTGGCTCCAGAACCACTCAAGAGGAAGCTAGAGATTTGGAAATTGACCACATTTATTTCTGACTTCTAAACAAAATAACCTATTTAAAATAGCCATTTTCCTTGAAAAATTACATGTTACTTAACAAGACTATCTTTTGAAAAACTTGTAAAATGGATAGAAAAAATTTAATCGCTTCAATTACTTTAAAGTTGTATTGTCATTACGAGAAATACATTTACATCTGACACCAGTGAACCAAACAATGTGTATTTCCAACCAAAACACTGAAATTTGATCCATTTACCCTCTTGATTGTACATATATATTATACATATATATATAACATTATATATTACATATGGCATTATATATTATTATATATATAATTAAGCTAAGAAAACAACAGTAACAAATTACTACATTTGCTTTGTTCTGTGTTACCTTCCAAATCTATGTACTTGTAAAGCTGCTGCTTTTTGGTTTTGTTTTTAAAAAAATAGTAACGAATATATACAATTATTATTTTGCTAAGCCAGCTTAGCACTATTTTCATTAACATATAATTGTTCACGTTTGCATAGTACTTTGAGGTTTGCAAAGTGTTTTACACACATAATTTGTATTTTTCACGTTTATCTTTTTTCATCTAATTTCAATATAGTTTTAAAAAAACTAGATAATTTCTCCAAGTAGTTTTTTTTAACAGTTTGTATGGATTTTATCTTCTGAGATATTTATAATTCAGAAGTAGCTCATGTGATCAGCATCTTGGAAAGGCTTCTTAAAGAAGAATCAAACGTATAAACAGCTAGAGGAAGAGCTCCTTTTAACTTTCTGAAACAGACATTTTAACTATCAATAAGTTAGATGTTAGGATAGTTGAACATTTCATAAGCTGGAAAGAAATTTTTAAAAACTAACAAGACAAGGCAGAAAAGGAAGTTTCAGGGGTCATACTTGTTAGGCAAATTAGAAATAATTTAATGAAAGGATAAGTAAAGTTGGAGACCTTAAAGTTAGGTCCTTATTTTCACTGAAAGATATAAATAAGAGAGATGCTTTTAAAAATAATTTTAATTAATTATGACTTTTCCTAACTTGATCTCCAGGGAAAATGGTTAGTGTTTGTGTATTTTTAAGCACATTTCACATTTGGTGGATGTAGAGATGATATTTCAAACCCTTTCAGCCTTGTACAGCCTATAGTTTCTATGGTTACCAGGCCCTTTGTGGAGTGACAGAGGTTGGCATTCTGATTCTCATGAGTCAAATTCTGGCCTTTGACTCCTTCCCCTTTTCACACCCCTAGCTAAGCTTGGCCTGTTGCTATGCTTGAAGAGCTGTCAGCAAGGGGGTTCCTATGGCAACAGGAATGGAAATTTGAAAGGAGAAGGAGCACAAAAGCTTTCTTGATTTGAATTTAAACAAAGAATGGGATGTTGCTTGCCTTACCTTCTAGTTGGTTGCAAAAAACCAAAAATTTAATTTTAGCAAGTTATTTTTCATTTTGTTAATCTGTTTTATTCTTATTAATTTATTTAAGCAAAAGTCAGCATTTTTTCAGAAAGATGTTCAACACGAAACTTTCATACTCAAATACACAACCCAAGTTTCATCCACTTAATGGAGGCAAAACAAAGATTTTAAACATCTTTGATAGTATAGCTTTGGTATTGAAACTACCCACTCTTATTTTTACTATTGTTTTAAAAGGCTTAAGTGATTTAGATGGTCATTGATTTATGAAATTTAGAGCTAAAAGGGACTTTAGAGATCTCCTATACCAACCTCCCTATTTTATGGATAAAGAAACTACAGTGGAGAAAACTGAAACAACTTGTCCAAGGTCACCCAGATCTCATGACCTCCATTCCTGTGGAGTTCCCCCCCCATTATATTTAAATGATTGCTTATTTATAGAAATGCTTACATTATTTAGATTTGTTTCTAGTTGTCTTTTCAGTTAAAAAATTGTTAGCTCACTAAGGCAGTAGAGAACATAGAAAAATACTGTGTTCTGAGCAAGATTAACTTGTGCTTTTGTAAACCAACTGTGCCCCTCTAGACAAAAAACTCCTTATACCACTAAATGGCCTCAGTTCAGACAGGTGTTCTTGAAAGCCCCTGCTTGAAGACAATATTTTATAAATAATAAGTGCTCTGTTGACATAAAAGTATATTTTTTTCACATGTGTAATGTATTCCTAAAAAGTTTTGTCATTTTTTAAACTTTAATAATTTATTTTGATTTATCAACAATTTATCAACTTCCGTAAGCTTTTGAGTTTTAAATTTTTCTCCCCCTCCCTCCCCACTTTTCTCCCCAAGACAGTGCAATCTGATATAGGCTATACATATACATTCCTATTAAACATATTTTCACATTAGTGATGTTGTAAGTAAGAATTAGAACCAATAAGAGAAACCACCAGAAAGAGGAAAAAAAACACAACAGAAGAAAAAAATAGCAAATCGTATGCTTCGCTCTGCATTCAAACTCCATAGTTCTTTCTTCGGATGTGGATAGCATTTTCCGTCATGAGGCCTTTGGAGGTGTCTTAGATCCGTGCATTGCTGAGAAGGGTTAAGTCTTATCGATATTAGTCATTGCACAGCGTGGCTGTTACTGTGTACAACATTCTCCTGGTTCTGCTCACTTCACTCTGCATCAGACCATACAAATCTTTCCAGGTTTTTCTGAAGTCTGCTTGCTCATCATTTCTTATAGCACAATAGTGTTCCATTACATTCATATACCACAACTTGTTCAGCCATTCCCCAATTGATAGGCATCCTCTCAACTTCCAATTTTTTGCCATCACAAAAAGAGCTCCTATAAATATTTTTATACATGTGGGTCCCTTTCCCATTTGTATGATCTCTTTGGGATACAGCCCTAGAAGTGCTACTGTTGGGTCAAAGGAAAGTTTTGTCATTTTAAAGAAGTTCCTTTTCCTTCCCTATTCAAAACCTCAGAATTTTCCTTTATTTTACTAGCTTCCACTCTTACTCCAATCTAGGAGAACAAAGTGGCTCTCCTTATTAAGATTAATCCTCTGCTTATACCCTTGATCCATAGTCTCCCATCTTCTTCCAAAGTTTGCCTCATGAAATTTCTCCCACTTTCCATTTTTCTCAGTCTTTGTCTTATCTATCTACTCTTTTCCCCACCCTTCTAAAACACACCCAGGTCTCTTTTAAAAAATTAGATTTTTATTGATGTTTTCTTATTTTTAAATTGCCTAGGTTTTCCCTAATGTATTTCCCCTTCTCTGTCCCAGAGATCCATTGCTTATAATCAAGAATTTTTTATAAAAAGAGGAAGAAATGAAAAAAATTCTACAAAACTGATTAATATATCCAAAAACCTGACATCTTGCCAGCATTATACACCTGCCTCTGCCAAGGAGTAGGAAGATGTGTCTTTTCAAATTTCTTCTTTGAGACAAAGCCTTTACTCTATAATTCTGCAATTCATTTTGTATTGTTTTGTGTTTCTTGTTCTTTCTATTTACATTATCGTAGTCATTGTATACATGTTTCTCTGTCATATTCATAATTTCTGACACTGGTTATTTCCACCTTTTGTCATCTTGGGTATGAGATGAAACTTCTTATTAGTGAGTTGAACATTATTTCGTATGGTTGTTAATATTTTGTAATTCTTTTGAAAATGTATATCTTTGATGACTTATCTGGTGGGGAGTGGCCTTTGGCCTTAATATCTGTCATTTATATAGGTTTTAAGGTTTGCAAAAAGCATTACATATTCTCTGATTTGATCCCATCAGAACCCTGTAAAATAGAACCTTTTCTTATCACCATTTTATAGATAAGGAAACTGAAGCTGAGAGAAGTTTTGTGCTTGCCTAGGGTCACACAATTAAGTGTCTGAGGCAGTATTTGAACTTAGTTCCTACCTGATTAGAAGTCTAGCACCCTATACTACTCTACATACCTCTTAGCTGTCATATGTGTGTATGTGTATGTGTGTGTATATACATTTGTGTGTATGTATATATATATAAAATATATTTATAATGTATGACTCTTGGATGTATATATCTTGAACACCAAGCCCTTATCAAAGATGTCTTATGCAAAGGTTTCAACTACATCCCTTCTTATCCTAGATGCATTAATTTTGTTTGCACAAAAACTTTTCAATTAGTTAGAATAAAAATTATTTATTTTATCTTTTGTAATTGCTTTTATCCTTCATTTTAAGGCTTATCTCCGTAACTAAAAATTATATTTTTTTTATTTTCTTGTGATATAATCTTTGATATTCATGTCATGTATATGATCCATTTCCATTGTAATATTTGTATGGTATGATCTTTAATATTCAGGTCACCCATTTTGAATTTGTTGTGGGATATGGTATAAGATGTTGGTCTAAACCTCATTTCTGCCAAAGTTCTTCCAGTTTTCCCAGCAGTTCTTATCAGATAGGAAGTTTGGAGGACTATTAAACACTAGGTCATTGAGTTCTCATTATGATTTTCCCTTCCCTAGTATGTTGTTCTGATAGAATTTTCTATTTTTGACCACTGTCAAATGGTTTTGATAATAGGCTATTTTATGACATAGTTTGAGGTATGGAAGTACTATTCCTCCATTGCTAACACTTTCATGTTTCCTTTCAGATATTCTGTATTTTTGGTTTCTCCAAATTAATTTGATATTATTTTATCTAACTCTGTAAAGTGTCCTTTTGGTAGTTTGATATAGCGTTAAATCTATAAATAGATTTTCATAATATTGTAATTTTTATTATATTGGTACAGCCCAGCCATGGAAACTAAATATTCTTCCAATTAAGGTTTTTCTTTTTTACTTTTCAATTGCAAAATACTTAAAATTGAATCTATACAAATTTTTTTTGTGCTTTGTTAGATAAACTCCCATATATTTTATGCATTTTGTGCTTGCTTTGAATGAGAATTTCCCTTTCTGTTATTCTTTTGGATTTTGCTATCATTATAAAAAAGTGATATTGATTTTTGTGGGCTTATTATGTAGCCTGCAACTTTTTCTGAAAATATTATTTCAATTAATTTCTTTTATCATTCCCTAGGATTTTTTAAGTAAACCAACAAGTCATCAGCAAATAGGGATAGTTTTGTCTTCTATTTGCCTGTCTTTATACATTTAATTTCTCTCTCATTCTTATTACTATTCCTCATATTTCTAGAACTATATCAAATAATAGCAGGAGAATACAGCATTCTCCTTTTACTCCTGTATTTATTGGGAAAGCTTCTAGTGTCTCTCCATTGCATATGGGATTGACTTTGGTTTTAGATACCTTTTATGGTATTTTAAAAGTTCCCTCTATGCCTATACTTTGTAGAATTTTTAATATAAATAAATGGTGTACTTTGTCAGGGGATTTTTTTTTTTGCATTTGTTGAGATAATCATATGGTTTATTTTTGTTTTCAAAATAATTATGTTGATGGTTTCCTAATGGTAAACTATCCTTTCATCCCTTGTATAAATCCATCTTGGTCTTAATGAATGATTCTTAAATGAATTGCTATAGTTGTTTGGAAGAATTAATTTTTAATTATATTCATTGGTGTTAATGATCTGTAGTTCTCCTTCTTTGCTTTACCATTTCCCTAAGTCCTAAAAGCAGTTTAGTAGAGTGCTTTCTTTCTCAGCTTTTAAGAATAATTTGTGTCCTGGGTAGATTCTCTGCAACTGTAGGGTTCTCTAAGCTAAGAGCTATTCTAGTTAACTGGAAACCCAATTACCACCTCCCCTGACGGGACAATCGATGTCTGAGGCTTATTGCAGCAGGACCGTGGAGAACGGGCAAGGGGTATGGTACACCAAGAAAGCCTGCATCAGTCAGGAAATAACCTTTTCTTTAATTTTAGTCTCATACTTCTAACTTTCTGCTAGATAGCTCCATTTGCATTTGCTGTTTTTGCTTCAAATTCAGTATGTCCCAAACTGAACTAATATTCTTCCTCCACCCTTTAATCAACCCCTCTTCTAAACTTTCCCATCTCTGTTGAAGTCATCACCATACTTCCAGTTGCGCAGATTTATAACTTTAAGATCACAGTAAACTTTCTCCCTCAATCTCCCGCCTCCCCCCATTCAATCATTTTTCAATGACTTTATCTCTAAATTTCAATTTCAATGATTTTATCTGTCCAATTAGTTTTTTCTTTAGTCATATGACCTAGTTTAGACCCACATTACTTCCTGTTTGGACTATTGTAATAGCCTCCTTGGTTACATTCTTTGCTTTTACTAATCCATCCTTCACACAGCTGCCAAAATAATATTCTTAATGTATTTCCCTCTACCTTACTCAGAAGCCTTTCGTGACTCCCTGTTAATTCTAGAATAAAATAAAAATTTCTTAGACTAGCACTTCATTCTTTCTCAGACTTGCCTTTCTAATTACTCCATTTCATATATTCTGTGTTTCAACCAAACAGGACTAATCAATGTTTCCCGTATTTGACATGCCATGTCTTTTTATGCATTCACACAGTCATTCTCAGGTATATTACAAGTCTTCTGCTTTTCTTTGAAGCCTTCTATGAAGGCTCAGTTCAGGTGCCATTGCTTCCATAAAGCCCCAGCTTATAATAATAATAGCTGACGTTTATATATCACCTTAAGATTTGCAAAGCATTTTACATATATTGATTCATTTGGTATTCACAACAACCCAATGAGATAGATGAAGTTGCTATTATTATTTCCATTTTATAGATAAGTTAACTAAGGCTGAGAGAAGTTACATGACGTATCCAGGGTCACTTAGCTAGTAAATATCTGAGGCAGGATTCAGGTTTAGGTATTCCTGACTCTCAAGTCTAGTACTTTATCTACTGGGTCAGCCTGCATCTCATATTTTATCCCTCTCCAATTGTTCTTAGAACTCTGTGAACTTTATTCTTAGAGCTCTTGTCCCTCTTCACTCATTATCATTAATTATACTTAGCCCATGCATATTTTATCCCACAGTAGAATGTAACCACCTTGAGGGCAATGACTTTTGACTTTGTCCCTTTATTCCTAGGATCTAGTGTAGTATCTTGATTACAATATAGGTGTTTAGTAAATATTTATTGCATTTAAATCCTCAGTCAGCCAGTATTTATTAAGTTCCTACTCTATGCTAGGCACCATGCCAGGGAAGACAAAGAATGGCCAAAAAGAAAAGAAAAAACAATCTCTGTTCTCAAGGAGCCCATGGGAGACCACATGCAAACAACTCTCTACATAGTTGTCACTCTGACTAACTTCCATCTACCCCGAAGTAACTTGCATTCACTAGAAGGCTTCCACTTCTGCTGTATGTGTTGAGGGTAAGCTACTAAAGACCTGCTGGGGGAATTTCCATCTTTATCAGCTCAAGGCAATTTTCCACCTCCTGCTGCTAGCCTGATCTCCCAGCTGAGCTGTGGAGAATCACTAGTGTAAATAGGAACAACCTTCCCCTTAGACCTCAGGCCTTCCATCTCTTGCTGTGTCTATCCCCTGATAGAAAAAGAAAAGAAAGTCAGTGAGGAATGGGACTTCAGTTTGTTGTGCAGATTCAACTTCTGTCTCCTGCTCTATTTCCTGCCTGAACTCCAGCTTTCAGAGGGAAGAAAACTAGTGAAATGAGGCTGACCATCTGACCATTCATTCTGAAGCCTTCCATCTTGTATTGCCCTTGTCTTCAGTGTAATCTCCAGCCTCCTTTAGGAAAAGAAGTAGCTCCTTCCACTCAGAATGATGAACATTTTCATACCTGGTCAGACCCTATACATTCCAGTGATTTTGAACCCCTGTGGATCATCATCCAAACCCAATTCTCCATCCACACTACCTGATTCTTTATTCCCAGCCACCTCAATCCTTTCATCCCAAAGTAATAAACAAACACACTCACTCCCTTCTCCTGTACCCTCCTGAATTCTTGTTCCATAGGCAACAGATTTTTCTCTATCCTAAATCTTCTCCTTTCCCACTCCTTCCATCTTCTAGCTGTCACTGAAATCTGCATCCCCCTCCCCAAACTTATGACACAGCTTCTATGGTTACCCTTTCCAGTACTACAGCTTCATTCATTCCTCACAGCTCATTAGTTGAGCTAGAGGAATTGAAATACGCTTTGTTCCCCATAGCTTCGTCTCTAGCTAGAGGAATTGAAATACGCTTTGTTCCCCATAGCTTCGTCTCTTCCTACCTCTATCACTCAGTAACCTCTTCTCCATTGAGGTTCATTCAATTTATATCAGTCACCAAATCAAAATTCTGGTAGTTGTTGTTGACAGACTTCCAGGTCATTCCCCTTTCTTCTTCAATGAGTTCAGTGCTTGATTCACAATTTTTATTTTCTCCCCAACTCCTGCTCTCATACTTGAGGACTTTAACATATATATTATTCTCCCTCAAACACCCAAACCACTCAGTTCCTCAACCTACTACTTTCCCGTAATTCACTCCTCCACACCACCTCAGCTACACACAAAGACAGTTTCTTGCAAGAGGTAGGACTTTAGTTGAGATGTCAAGGAAGCCAGGGAAGTTAGGAAGTGGAGGTGAAGAGGGAGAGAATTCCAACAAGGGGGACAATGAAAATGCTCATAGTGAGGAGATAGAGTTGTCATGTGTGAGGAACAGCAAAGGGATCAGTGTTTACTGGATTGCAGAATACTTGAAAGGGAGTAAGGTGTAAGAAGACTGGAAAGGTAGTTACTTTGAAAGCCAAACAAGAGGATTTTGATTTTGAACCTGGAGGTAATAGGGAGTCACTGGAGTTTATTGAATGGAGGGAAGTGACATGGTCAGACCAGCATTTTAAGAACATCAATTCCATAGCTGAGTGGAGGATGCATTAGAGTGTGGAAAGAAGTGATCATGTAAGTAGAGGAAATCCGGTATAGTATGGTGTCGTGATAACCCAGAGAGGTCAAAAAGTATCCGATAGGGAAGAGTGTTCAATAGTGTTACATACAGTGGATAAATTGAGAAAGATCAGGACTGAAAAATTTGGCAATTAAGAGATCATAGATAACTTTGTAGAGAGCAGATTCAGTTTGGTGATATAATTTGAAGCCATATTACAAAGAGTTAAGTAAGTAATAGGAAAGAAAATGGAAGCAACAAGTGTAGACAGCTTGGGGGGAGGTGTGGACTTTGGGTGAAAATGTGAGGAAAAATATAGGAAAATACCTTGCGGCAATGGTAGGGTCTAGTGAAGATTTTTTAAAAGTTTATGTTGTTTTTATTGATAAGTTATTATTTAACACAGTAGACAAGCAGATTTACAAAGCACAAACAATTAGGCAAAATAACACCAAAAAGCCACTACAACTGATAGTAATGAAACTGTTAAAAGAGAAGATTGCTCTTTGACCTTGGTAAAACAGTACCGTTATATTGTATGTTGTGTTTAACCTAAATTTTGTTGCTGTTTCATGTTGTCTTTTTTTAAGTTTATTTTTTTTAGTTAATAGAAATCTATTTTCTTTCCCTCCCACCAACATTCATTGAAAAAAAAGAAGAAAAACACATTTTATGCAATGAAGATGCAGTCAAGCAAAACAAATTCACACATTGCCCCTGCTCAAAAAAATTTGTCTCATTCTACATTCTGAATCTATCACCTCTGTTAGGAGGTGGACAGCACGCTTCATCATCACTTCTCTGTAATAATGGATGGTCATTATATTGATCATAATTCTTAAAACTTTCACAGGTTTTTTTACATTGTTATTATAGAAATTGTTCTTCTCAGTCTATTCATTTTATTATTCATCAGTTTTTAAAGTCTTCAGAAGTGTTCATTCTTGTAATATTGGTGTAACCATATAAATTGTTCTGGTTCTGTTTACTTCATTGTGTATCAATTCATTCAAGTCTTTTCATATTTCTTTGAAATCATCTGTATTCCTTCATTTCTTTCAATAGCATTCCATCACATTGATGTACCATAATTTATTCTGCCATTTCCCAATTGATAGGTAGTCTCCTTAGTTTCCAGTCTTTTATAGCCACAAAAAGAGTTGATACAAGTATTTTTATACATATGGACCATTTCATCTTCTATGATCTCTTTTGAATGTAAGTGGTAGCATAGCTAGATCAAAGAGCGTGCACTGTTTAGTAACTTTTTACATATAATTCCAAGTTGCTTTCCTGAGTGGTTGTACTCATTCACAGGTCCAACAATGTTGCATTACTGTGTTTTCCCACAACCTCCCCAACAATTGTAATTTTCTATTCTTTTTATTTTTATTTTATTTTTATTTTTTTCCCAAATTTAAAAAAAAAAATTTCTGGCTGCCTGCGATATTTTCTCCTTGACCTGGGAACTCTGGAATTTGGCTACAATATTCCTAGGAGTTTTCCTTTGGGGATCTCTTTCAGGAGGTGATCAGTGGATTCTTTCAATTTCTATTTTGTCCTCTGGTTCTAAAATGTCAGGGTAATTTTCCTTGATAATTTCTTGAAAGATGATGTCTAGGCTCTTTTTTTGATCATGGCTTTCAGTTAGTCCAATAATTTTTAAATTCTCTCTCCTGGATCTATTTTCCGGGTCAGTTGTTTTTCCAGTGAGATATTTCACATTCTCTTCTATTTTTTCATTCTTTTGGATTAGTGTTACAGTGCCTTGATTTCTCAAATTGTCACTAGCTTACAATTTCTCCATTCTAATTTTTAAGGAAGTATTTTCTTTAGTAAGCTTTTGGATTTCCTTTTCCATTTGACCAATTTTTCTTTTTAGGGCATTCTTCTCCTCATTGGCTTTTTGGACCTCTTTTGCCATTTGGGTTAGGCTATTTTTTAAGGTGTTATTGTCTTCAGTATTTTTTTGGGTCTCTTTTAGCATCACTCTTAAGTTTTTCTCTACTTCTCTTACTTGCTCCTCAGAATCCTTTTTGAGCTCTTCCATGGCCTGGGACCAATTCATATTTTTCTTGGAGGCTTTGAATGTAGGAGCTTTGGCTTCATTGTCTTCTTCTGGTTGTATGTGTTTTGATCTTCTTTGTCACCAAAGTAAAATAATACAGTCTGACTCTTTTTGCACTGCTTGCTCATGATCCTGGCCAATTACTTGAGTTATAAACTCTTTGTTAAGGTAGGAGTTTGTTTCCAGTGAGGAGAATGTACCATCCCAAACTTCAGGGGTTTTGTGCAGCTGTTTTCAGAGATACTTGTAGGGACCTGTAAATTTTCAGTTCTTCCAAGGTACTATGATCAAGGGCGAGGTGTTTACTCCTTTCCTGGCCTGTGCTCTGGTCTATGAGTGACCACAAGCATTCTTTTCTGTCTTGGAACTGTGAGGAGGGTTTTCTCTGCATAGCCACTACAAACTCCACCACCCCAGCGCTCCTTCTCGCCCCAGGACCGCCACCTAGAACTGTGACCCAGATCCAAGCACAGGCAAAGCAGAAGAATCCTGCACCAGCAAAGAGATCCCTGCAATCCACTTCTGATCAGCCACTTGATTCCCCCTCAGTCTATTGGCCAGAAGCTCAGGAGGCAGCAGCCACCCTGGGGCCAAGCTCTGGTACTAGAGCTAAGACCACCTCACTTCTGTCTTTCACTGCAGACACAGACTTTTCCCGCTGACCTTCTAAGTTGTCTTTGGTGTTTGTGGATTGAGAAGTCTGAAAACAACTGCCCATGATTCAGTCCTGTGAGGCCTGCTCCAGGTTCGCTGCGGCCCTGCACCCTCACTCCGCACTGCATTCCCCTCCCAGCCCATTGCAATATACCTTTCTGATCAACCATCTAAGCTGTATTGGGCTGGAAATTTGTTTCACTCTGTCTTTTTGTGGGTTCTGCTGCTTTAGAATTTGTTTAGGGCCATTTTTTATAGGTATTTGGAGGGTTTTGAGGGAGAGCTCAAGCAAGTCACTGCTTTTACTCTGCCATCTTGGCCCCGCCCCCATCATTTTCTATTCTTATCTCTTTTGCCAATCTGATGAATGTGAATTAGAACCTCAGAATTGCTTTAATTTGAATTTTTCTACTTAGTAAGCATTTGGACTGTTTTTTTCATATGTCTCCAGTTGACCTTGGTTTCTTCTCTTTTCATATTCTTAGAACATTTGTCAATTGGGAAGTAGCTCTAATTCTTATGAATTTGACTCAGTTCTTTATATGTCTTGGAAATTAGTCCTTTAACAGAGGGATTTCTGCAGAGGTTTTTTCCCTAATTAATTTTTCCCATTTCATCTTTACTTTATTGGATTTTAAAACCCATTTTAATTTTATGCAATCAGAATTATCCATTTCATCTTCTGTGACTTTATCCCTTCTTTGGTCATGAATTTTTCTCCTATCCATAGATCTCATAGGTATTTATTTTTCCCTACATTTCTCTAATTTGTTTATGATGTGACCTTTTATAGTTAGGTCATATCCATTTGGAGCTTATCTTGGTATATGGTGTGGGGTGTTAGTCTAAACTTAATTCCTTCCATACTGCAGTCCAGTTTTCCCAGAATTTAAAAAAAATCAAATATTTAATCCTTAAGTTGAAGTCTTTGCCTTATCAAGCAATAGGCTACTCGATTTGTTTTCTTCTCTATCTTTTGTATCTGATCTGTCCCACTGATTAATTTTTATGTGTTTTAACCACTACCAAATTGCTTTGAGAATTTTTACTTTGTAATATAGTTTGAGATCTGGAACTGGTCCCCTTCCTTCCCACTTTTTTTCATTGATTGCTTTGATATTCTTGACCTTTTATTCCTCTGGATTGATTTTGTTATTTTTTTTTCTAGCTCTATAGAGTTAGTTCTTTGTAGTTTGGTTGGTATGGGACTGAATAACTATATTAACAGGTAGAATAGTCATTTTTATTATATTGGCTTGGCTTACCTGTGAGCAATTAATATTTCTCAAATTATTTAGATCTGGGTTTTTGGGGGGTTTTTTTGAAGCTGTGTTCATATGTTTGTATTTGTGTTCATATTGTTTCTGTGTTTGTCTTGGCAGGTAGACTCCCAAGTATTTTATACTGTCTGTAGTTATTATAAATGGAATTTGTCTTCCTTTGTCTTCCTGCTGAATTTTGTTGGTCATATACAGAAATGTTGATGATTTATGTGGGTTTATTTCATATCCTGCAACTTTGCTAACATTTTAATTGTTTCATTTAGTTTTTTGGTTGACTCTAGGGTTCTCTAAATAAACCATTCTGTCATTTGCAAAAGTGATCCTTTTATTTCTTCCCTGCCTGTGCTTTTTCACTTAATTTCTTTTTCTTGTCATTGCTACAGTTAGGATTTCTAGCACAGACGTTAAATAGTAAAGGTAATAGAGGACATCCTTGCTTTATCCTTGATCTTTTTGGAAAGGCCTCTAGCTTATCCCCATTACAGATAATTCTGGCTCTTGGTTTTAGATAGAGCCTACTTATCATTTTAAGGAAAGCTCAATTTATTCCTGTACTTTCTACTATTAGCAGGAATGGGTATTGTATCTTGTCAAAAGCTTTTTTTTGCATCTGTTGAAATGACCATATGATTTTTGTTTTATGTTTGTAATTATCTTAGTAGTGAACCAGCCCTGAATTTCTGTTACAATTTTAGTGTCACTATAGTGTATGATATTTGTAATATATTGCTAAAGTCTCTTTGCTAGTTTTTTATGTAAAATTTTTACATCAGTGTTCACTAAGGAAATCGATCTATAATTTTCTTTTTCAGTTTTGACTTTCCCTGGTTTAGGTATCAATATTATATTTCTGTCATAGAAGGAATTTGATAGGACCCTTTTTTCCCTATTTGTTTTTCAAATAGCTTATATAGTATAGGAATTAATTGTTCTTTAAATGTTTGGTAGAATTTACTTGTAAATCCTTATGGTCCTGTTTTATTTTTCCTTTGGGAGTTTACTTATAGCTTGTTTGATTTCTTTTTCTATGATAAGGTTAGTTAAGTATTCTTTTTCCTGTTCTTTACATTTTATTTACATATGTTTTCTTATATTTTATTTATTTTTCTGCTTGTTTCCTTCTTCAACAATTCAGGAACATCCAGCTATCATAGTTCCATGCTCTTTTAGCAATCTGTAGGGTCCTCTGCCCCACCAGGTGCTGGCTCATTTTCCTTTTTCTTGCACTATTTATTCAGAAATGTTTAGATTCACTCAGATCTTTTGGAGGACACATTACCTTCTCTTTGGTATCCAAAATATATAGACAATTATCAGGATGGATATATATGACCAAAAGTTATTCCCTAATAGATTAGGGATATAGAAATGTGTATGAATAAACAGTTCTCAGAAGAAGAATTGGGGCAGCTAAGTGGCGCAGTAGATAGAGCACTGGCCCTGAAGTCAGAAGGACATGAGTTCAAATGCGGCCTCAGAGCAAACACTTGACACTTACTAGCTGTGTGACCCTGGGCAAGTCATTTAACCCCAATTGCCTAAAAGCAAAAAAAAAAAAAAGAATTGCAAACTTTTAACAGCCGTGTGAAAAAAAAGCTTCAAATCACTAATAATAAGAGAAACTAACCAAAACGTGTAAAGTTTCATCTCATACCAGCAAATTGGCAAAAATGACAGAAAATGAGAATTGTTAATATTGTAGAGGCTATTGGAAGATATATATATTAGTGCATTGTTGGTGGAACTGTCAGTTTTGGAAAAATACTTTGGATTTATGCTAATGAGTAAAATACACATTAGTACATTGTTGGAGCTGTGAATTAGTACAACCATTCTGGAAAGCAATTTATAAAGTTGCTAAAATGTCCATATTCTTTGAAAGAGTTTCTGCTACTAGGCTTGTTTGTCCTTCATTTTTGAAGAGGACCAGTGACATGCTGGGATGACATCTTGACTTGCATGTGAATTGGATTTAAGTGAGGCAAAGTTGAACAAAATTGTCAGCCCCACTCTGTCTTCTAGAGTCATTAGAAGTCCAATGACAAGACAAAAAGTCAGGGCAACTAGGCTTACAGCCCCATAGAAGTCATTAATAAAAAGGAAGTCCCCATGATACCAGAATATTTATAGCAGCACTTTTTGTGATAGCAAAGAATTAGGGGTGGTGATGTAGATGCCTATACATTGGGGATGGTTAAACAAATTGTCGCACATGAATAATGGAATATTACTGTGAACGTTAATGATAAGTATGATGAATACAAAGAAGCATGGAAAGATTTATGCAGTCTGATGCAGAGTGAAGTAGGTAGAGCCAACAAAACAACATATACAATGACCACTACAATGTGCATGGGAACACAACCGCCCAAAAAATCAGTAGTAAATGTTACAAAACTGCAAAGAACAAGCATGGCCCTAAAGAAGAGAAATGAGAAGACACCTAGAAGTTCATGGGTGTGGAATATTGTGTATAATATAGAAGTTCTGCTTTGTTCCCATACCACACAATTTTACAAAGGGCCTTCTTTTTAATAAAGGTGATTACTCTTAAAACAACTTAATATACTGTATGTAGCTTCCTATTTTTTGATACAAGTAAATGTGAATCATGTGATGTGTCCATATTGCATCAGGAGCCCCATCTTTAGTGAAGTGTTTTCATATCAGCATCGATTAGAGCTAGAATGGACCTTAAGGTTCATCTGTCATATCCAATTCCTTCTTTTTACAGATGGAAAAACTGAGGCCAGGAAACATTAAGTGACTTGTCCTTAGCCACACAGTTATTAAATTTCTAAAATAGGATTCAAACTCATGTCTTCCTGACTCCAAGTCCATTGTTCTATCCATGTTGCCACCTTTTGTCCTGACATCAATGGAGTTCTGTCATTAGAAAGACCAATATAAACCTTCCATATAATATCCATCAATTACTCTGAAATTTTCTTTGGATTTGTCATTGCCATCTGTAAGTTTGCAAAATAATAACAAATTTTGTCTGGCATTAGTTTCAACAACATGTCTTGCATATGTAATCAAATGAACATCTTTAACTTTCATCTGTTGCATCATCTACTTGCAGTGTAAAAGAGGATTTTAGTGCCTTAATCACAAAAGGTTTTCAGACATGTAAACATTTCTTTTCCAACCATATTCTCTACAAGTGGAACTATCCGAAGTTTCTTTACATATGATTTACCAAGCATTGTTTTATTTGCATCAGTAGCTGCACTTAGGGCCAATATTTCTCCTATTGGAAGGGGTTTTTTACACTTTGCAACCATATTAGCAACCTTATTTAAGTAATTCTTTTGAAGTCACATTGTTTTAAAAAAGTTTCTATTTGCTTATTAAGATAATGTACTTCTTGCTGTAAAAATTTTCCTGCCTTATTTATTCTACATATATACTTCTAGGGTAATAATTTATTAAGTTTTATGTTCTTTGGTATGTAAGCATTCATATAAAGCAAATAGTAGTCATTCCCTCCAACAATGAGTATTTGTGAATACCAATAATAAATATAGTAGGTCATCTTTTTAAAAATTTTTTGCTTTTTATTTTTTGCTTGTCTATTTCCTCATACTTGCTTTGGCTTCTCCAATAGATTTTCTTTTCAAACCCATTATGTGTATTTAACAGGGATAATGTTTCACTTCAAAAAACAGAGACAAAAAAGTAAGAAAATTTAAATTAAACTGTTGAAAATCTCAAGCTGTTATTTACAATTATTCTCAAGTTAAGTGTTTTTTTAAGTTGCGGGGGTGGGGTTTTTGTTTTTATGTTTTTTCCCCAATTGAGGCCAGCTTTTATATTGTTCTTACCAAAATAAATGATGTTGGTAAGTCACAACATGGCTTAATGTCATTCTGGAAGGAAATTCACACAGCTGTGCTTTTCTCTGGGCTGGTGACTGTAGCTATATACCTAGTTGCCTTCATACCTCTTTTCCCATTTTCCTTTCTCTGTTAACACAGTCTTACTCAGGACTGACTAAACAGTTAAGTTGATGTCCTCTGGAAACAGTTATTTATCAACTCTACTCCTACACTGGGTACTTTTTTCAGTTGCCGTTGGTTTCAGTGCTATTATTTCTCAACTGGGGACCCAAAACTTGATAAAGATTGGAAACAGTAGAGAGTTAGCTGCCCCAGTCTCTAGCAAAAGGATTCTACACATTTTTTCCTCTCCTTTCATCAAAAATACACTCTTCAGTGCCTCAGACACAGGCCAGGATCTTGCATCTTCACTTGGGCTATCAAAGCAGTGTGTTTTTAGCTTCCTGGGAAGGGTAAATGGGAAATGAGATCATATTTGCAAGTGTTTTTCCTTTCCCTCTCCAACTACATCTGATACCTATCTGCCTGTTATTTATTGGAAAAGGTACTGGATTGGCTGTCTGGAGGCCTGGGTTCATTTCCTAGTTCAGACACTAACTATGGATATAACCGTCTTCTCAGAGTTCATCCTCATTTTACACATGAGGCGGTTTAAAGCCCTTTCAGCCCGTAAAATTCAATGATCCTTCCTTCTTTCCTTTCCCACTTTCCCTAAACCTTTTCTGTCCCTTATATCTGAAATGTACTTCTTTTTACCTTTACGTCTTAGAATCCTTAGCTTCCTTCAAAACAGTCCTTTTCTTTTTCCTTTTCCTCCTTATCTCCCCAGGCACATAATAAATGCTTAATGAATGAATGTTTTCTGTCAATTTTTCCCCTCTTCTCATTTACCTCTCTCGTGCTTCCTTCCTTTACTCTCCTTCCCCTTCTCATCTTCATTTTTCCTTTTTTTAAATTTCAGCAAATATTTTATACTCATTTGCTCACTTTCCTAAATACTGTCTTCTTGTATACACTTAACATCTCTTACCTTCTATTTGTACTAATACTCCCATTCTAGTTATCATGTATTTTCTGTTCCTCAAGTTTCTGAGCTTACCTACTGCAGTCTCTTTATCTTCTCTCCTATTCTCCCAAGCTAGACATTCTGTTCTCCCACTGGGACAACCAACTGGGACAAAAAAAAAAAGTCTAGTAGAAAGGTCATTTTTGTCAGAGGGGAGATTGAACAGTTGGGTAAGAGGCATCTTGGTTAAATTTCTTCTCAATTTTTGTTTTAATTGTAGTGTTAATTTTGTTTTTCATTGACTTTTAAAGTACAAATTTATTGTCTTCAAATTTGTCATTAATTTGTATGGAAAGGTCGTGTGTAGCTAAACTTGATAACCTGAATTCTTAATGAATATTGTCAGTAATATTATCTTAGTTTGGTTTTCAAAACAAAGCCAGCAATATATGACTTTGTTTTATTGCAGAGAGAAATTAAAGTGAAAAGTGCCAAATGTACAATCATTCCCTCTGCTTTAGGGAATCAAAGTAATTCTGATTTGCAAATCAGAGTATTCTCCTTACAAAAAGCTTCTTAATCTTATAAGTATGAAACAAAGGATTTCTTTAACTATAGTATACCTCTAATCAATCATTTAAGCATTTATTCAGAGCATATGATAATAATAATAACACACTGAGTTCTTTAAGGTTCACAAATGGCTTTCCACATAGCAACCTTATGAAATAGTGAAACAGAGTGATAACTGAGCCTCGAAGTGGTGTCAAGTGACTTGTCACAGTTAAGTGTCAGTATGAGAGTTAGAACACAGTTTTCTTGACACCAGATACCTTGGCTATGTTGGATGTTGTGAGTTAGTCAAAAAGAACAGTCTTTAAAATCATAGTGTTTATAATCTAGTTGGAGAAACAATTTTGCATATAAGACAATTAGAAAATAATATAGAAGCAATAAATGTTGAATAGTGTTATGCTTTAGAGATTTACTTGACTGACCATCTAAGAGTAGAAGACTGGGAATAGCCATTGCCAACTGAAAATCAGTCAGTAATTGATATAGAGCACCTTCCATATTATAATGTCAGATAGGAAGAAAAATAGGATTTGGTTTACAATCAGCTTTTAAAGTCCAGATTTCTTGTGTAATGTGAGCCTATACTGGTGTTTGTAATGATTGTTCTGGAGTGGTTTTAACTTTTTCAGCCATTGTATTTTTTTCCCTCTGAGTTTCCTGAATATCAAGTTAAAATGTTAGCTTTGTTTACTTCATGTGAATTTTAGAGCCTGAGAACCAGAATCATAGTTTTTAGGAACAAAATTAAAAACAAAAGGCAAGGGAATGTGGTGCAGTGCAGAGAATACCAGATGTGGAATTGGAGGACCTGGGTGTATATCCTAGTTCTACCGTTTACTGGCTGGCGTTTTGACAAGTGTCATTTCGGGACCTCAGTTTCCCAATGTATAAAATGAGGGGATTGAATCAGTTTATCTCCAAGCTCCCTGTAAACTTTAAACATATGATTCTATTAAATTAACCTACAAAGGGTAGAAGTTTTTTTTTAATAATGGAAAACAAATACTTTAGCATGCAGTGTTTTCATCTAATTATTTAATTTCTAACTTCTCTCTAGCCATTCCACCCTATGGTGAATCTGGATTGTTCCCGAGATTTCCGTCCTTTTCTCTGTGCACTGTATGCACCTATATGTATGGAATATGGACGTGTCACACTACCCTGTCGTAGGCTATGTCAACGGGCATACAGTGAATGTTCCAAACTCATGGAAATGTTTGGTGTTCCTTGGCCAGAAGATATGGAATGTAGTAGGTGAGAAAATCACTTAAATTTGCATTGGTTGTTTTTTATCATGTGAATGGAAAAAATAGTGTTTATTAATTTAGAGCGATAATTCCATTTCTAAAGACCTAAATAGTTTCTTGGAGTTTTAAAACATTAAATGGATTCAAGCTTGGAAGTGCAACTTTCTTTGTATTAAGAACTCATTGAAAGCAAACACCTAAGCAAAATTACATTTTAAAAAACCCACAAAAGCGTATACAAAAGTAAAACCCAACTTAAACATATATAAAGAGAAAGACATAGGAAATATTCCACTCATTTGTTTCTGCTGTTAAGAATAGACTATGGAATGCTATGTAATAAATATAATACAATAAAATATACATTAATTAATATTATGTCTAATTAAAGGAGAGAGTTGGGTGAAGAGAGGGGATGGCATAATCAAAAAGCATAGAGTGAAAAGCAAAACAAAAACATAGGCAGATAATTTGGGAAAGACACTGATAGAGAATCTGTAGACTGGAGGGAAAACTGAGTTGTTGGATCACCTAGATGATATTAGCATATAATTTTTTTTTCTCTTTCTACTTTGCCATGAGATAGGGAAAGATATAAAGAAGTCAAGGGAATTAGAGGGACCGTCTTGCTGATCAGGAAGCTGGAGAAGACTTTCCTTTTCATTAGTTAATAACCTAAATCGAATAAGGCTGATCAAAAGCTGTAGGGAAGCCACTGGAAAGGGCTTTTGGTGCAAAGGTTTCTTAAAGCATGAATGCATATATTGTGAAGGTTTTCATAAATTCAGAATGACTTAGTCTGGGGAATGAGTTATTCCTCAAGGACAAATCAGGGTTAAATTAAGTAGTGACTCTGAATAGTTAATAAATCAAGTACTTAATTCTATATGGGTACTTGTATTTCTTTAAATCTTATTCCAAATAATAGGAATATCTTACTTGTATGTATAGTGCTTGACAGTTTTCAACGTGTTTTTACATTACTTTCCTTGCTCTTATATTTTGTCCTTTCTAAGTATTTTTATGCCAATTAATGATTTTATCTTAGCCATTTTAATAACGAAATTTACTTTTATAGGAAAAACAAACTGACTGAAAAAGCATATTATTCTCCTTGATATAGTTAATCACAACTATGGGAAATGTGGCTATTTTGGGAAAAGGCATATTTGATTTAATTGTAAACAGGGTACCTAATGAAGAAATGAACAGTCTTGTGCAAACCTAGACCTATAGCATGACCTAAGATAGTAAAGGTACTTTTTTTTTAAACTTCTTAGGTTCCCAGATTGTGATGAACCCTACCCTCGCCTGGTAGATCTGAATTTAGCTGGAGAGCCAACTGAAGGAGCCCCCGTGGCAGTTCAAAGAGACTATGGTTTCTGGTGTCCCCGAGAGTTGAAAATTGATCCTGATCTGGGCTATTCTTTTCTTCATGTTCGTGATTGTTCACCTCCTTGTCCAAATATGTACTTTAGACGAGAAGAACTTTCATTTGCTCGATATTTTATAGGATTGATTTCCATCATTTGCCTCTCTGCCACATTGTTTACTTTTTTAACTTTTTTAATTGATGTTACAAGATTCCGCTATCCTGAAAGGCCTATTATATTTTATGCTGTCTGCTACATGATGGTGTCATTAATTTTCTTCATTGGGTTTTTGCTTGAGGACCGAGTAGCCTGCAATGCATCTAGCCCTGCGCAGTACAAGGCTTCCACAGTGACGCAAGGGTCTCATAATAAAGCCTGCACTATGCTTTTCATGGTGCTCTATTTCTTTACCATGGCTGGCAGTGTCTGGTGGGTCATACTTACCATCACATGGTTTTTGGCAGCCGTGCCAAAGTGGGGGAGTGAAGCTATTGAGAAGAAAGCATTACTTTTTCATGCCAGTGCATGGGGCATTCCTGGAACTCTCACTATCATCCTTTTAGCTATGAATAAAATTGAAGGTGACAATATCAGTGGCGTATGTTTTGTCGGCCTCTACGATGTTGATGCATTGAGATATTTTGTTCTGGCTCCCCTCTGCCTGTATGTGGTAGTTGGAGTTTCTCTTCTATTAGCTGGTATCATATCCTTAAACAGGGTTCGCATCGAGATTCCCTTAGAAAAGGAAAATCAAGACAAGTTGGTGAAGTTCATGATCCGGATTGGTGTGTTCAGTATTCTGTATCTTGTACCACTGTTGGTTGTAATTGGATGCTATTTTTATGAGCAAGCCTACCGTGGCATATGGGAAACAACATGGATACAAGAACGCTGCAGAGAATATCATATTCCATGTCCCTATCAGGTAAGGAAACACATTATATATTTCAGTATTTGTAGCACTGAGAGCAGAGGGATTACCACAGTGATTTAACTGTTAAACCGTTTTAAACATTTAACCAAGAATGTTATGCTTTAAAGTATTTATGAACTTGGGATTTTATAATCACTAAACTTTAAAAGGACAAAATGAAATAGGTATATTAAATGTATAATGCAAATGCCCCAGCTTAGGATGGAAGCCAGGTTACATCAGATTATTAGTGACTTGGAGCATTTTTTTGTTTATATGGTTGTTGATAGTTTAGATTTCTTGATTTCTTTGTACCTATTCCTAGTCTGTGACCAGATATCTGTTTGGGAATGGTTTTTTTATATATAAATTGGAGTCTGTGCCTTATATGTCTTAGAAATGGGAACTTTATCAAGGAAACTTGATGGAAAGAATTTTTTCCCCAGTTACCAGTTTCCCTTCTAATTTCAATGGAA
The DNA here is from genome assembly GCF_003287225.1 of Phascolarctos cinereus. Taxonomy (NCBI): domain Eukaryota; kingdom Metazoa; phylum Chordata; class Mammalia; order Diprotodontia; family Phascolarctidae; genus Phascolarctos; species Phascolarctos cinereus. The sequence goes on along the minus strand of NW_027555625.1, from coordinate 145,138,750 downwards.
CTAGTTTTGTTTTTGCAAAAACTTTTTAAATTTTATAAATCCAGATTGTCCATTTTACCTTCAGTAATCCTCTCTATCTCTTGTTTGGTCACAAACTATTCCCCTATCCATAGATCTGAAAGGTAATTTCTTCCTTGATTTGCTAATTGGTTTATGATGTCATCTTTTATGTTTCATCGTATCTATTTAGAATTTATTTTGGTATATTATTTGAGGTGTTGGTCTATACCTAATTTCTGCTAGACTTCTTTCTAGTCTTTCCAATTGTTTTTGATGAATAGAGAGTTAGCACCCTCGTGCTAGGTAGGATCTTTGGCTTTATCAAATAGTAAGCATCTTGATTTGTTTGCTTTTATAATGTTGTATGCCTAATCTGTTCCACTGATCAACCTGTTTTTTAATTTATACTAAAAAAGGTTGATAATTACCTCTTTGTGGTATAGTTTGAGATCTGGAACTGCTAGACCTCCTTCTTTCTCATTTTTTTTCATTATATCTTTGAGATTCTTGACCTTTTGTTTCTCCAGATTAATTTTATTATTTTTCCTAGCTCTGTAAAGCTAGAACTTTAGTAGTTTGAAAAGAATATTCTGTTATATTAATATAACTCTAATGTATGTCTTAGTGGACAAAATCCCAAGTATTTTATATATTCTACAGTTATTTTGAGTGGAATTTCTCTCCTGGGTTTTGTTAGTAATATACAGAAACACTGATGATTCGTGTCAGTTTTTTTTTCTATTGTGCAATTTAGCTAAACATATTGTTTCATTTAATTTTTAGTTGATTCATCTTTGGCCTGTCCAATATAACCTTTAGAAACATAGCAAAAATTATGATACTGCCCAAGTTTATCTATTGATTTAACTCTGTGCCAAATTACTTTATAATGGATAGCTTTTATATAAAATAATGCAAAATTTATAAAGAGGGAACAAAAAGGCAAGATATTAAGGAAAATAATAAGAGGAAAGTGGGATAATAAAGATTTGATGCTACAAGTCTCAAAATTATAATACAGGCACTGAGCCCTGAGTGGGAGCAGCAAGGTGGGTGTGTGTGTGTATGTGTGTGAGAGAGAGACAGACAAGCAGACAATCTGAGCAAACTCCACCAGTCTGCCTTTCTTCTAGCCAGAACCATAAACCATGTTAGACAGGTTGGTTTGAGGAGAAGCCAGGAGCCAGGCCAAAGATAATATCAGGAAAGTGCACAAATGGGAGAAGAAATGGGTGACTGTAGGTGAAATGTTTCTACAAATACATATGTGTCCCCATTAAAGAACTGAAGAAAAACAAGAACAAGAAAAAGGACAAAGGTGAGAAATGCCCCAAATGAATAATATCCCAGGGATAATGGATATACGTGATGAAAATAGCAACCAGAGGTCATAGATCATCAAACAAGCAGAGATTACAGCAGCTCAAGTTCTATGCAGTGCCCAAGCAAAAATAATGTTCGATGAGGTCCAAGCAGATCCAAAGAAGCAACCTGGGTCAGAAGATATCTCTGATGAGCAGAATTTACAGTCCTCTATGGCAAACTCATTGAATAGTTTGGGGAAAAAATGGAAATGCAGCCTTCTAGAAACAACAATGTAACCATGGAAGCTTAAAATAGTTCTAAGGATTCAGAAGGAATGCCACCCTCTGTAAAGATGAAAGTAGAGCCTTCCCAACAAAACATGATTTAGATGGTAAATTAGATTTTCTGATATAATTTTTACCTAAGATACATGTCAAGTAAACAAGCATTTGCTAGTGGGCTTAATTCTAGAATGACCAGACTAATGAATTTTCTCTGAGATAAAAACAAACTTCCTAATTTTCAATTTTACTGAGGAAAAAAAATCAAGGAGACCCAAAAGGGTGTAACTGCTTAGACACTGGAAAAACAAACAAACAAACACTTTTTCCTGTAGAAGCAAATGTCCAGAACTTTTAAGTTACTCCCTATGGAAAGGTTGGTGTCAGGAATTCAGGAGGGCCTAATGTACTATTTCTAATGATAATAAGAGTAATAATAATAATAATAACATCCCACAGGACTCTGTCTTAGGACTTTTTCTCTTCTTCATCTGTTCTCTTTCACTTGGTGAGCTTGTCACCTCCCATGGATTCAGTTATCATCTCTATTAAATATCTCAAACAAGATGTCCTGTAGACATTTTAAACTGAACATGTCCAAAATTGAGCTCATTATCACTCCCTTCTCCCCAAATCCTCCTCTTTTCCTAACCTGTTTATTATTATTAAGGGTGCCACTATCCTTTCAGGCACCCAAGTTCACAACCTAGATGTCACTCCTAACCCTCTTGGAGCCCCCATATCCAATCAGTTGTCAAGTCATGTTGATTCTGTCTTTATGACATCTCTCCTATATGCTTCCTTTTCTCCTCTGATACTCCCAGCACCCTGATGCCGGCAGCTCATACCTGGACCATAGCAAAAACCTCTTCATTGGTCTCCTTGCCTCAGGTCTCTCCCCATTCCATTCCATCCTCCAATTCAGCTCTCAAATTATCCTTACTAAAGCATAGGTCTGACCACGTCATCTGCCCTATTCAGTCACTTCCAGTGGGCACTTATTAACTCCAGGATAAAAAGTAAAATTCTCTGTGTGATATTCAAAACCCTTTATAACCTACTCCACCCCCAACTTCTTACACTTTACCTAACCCAGCCTATTCTTCCATACAGTGACTATGGCCTCATTGCTGTTCCTTGCACAAGACATCCAATCTCTCAGCTCCAGATATTTTCACTGGTTATCTTCCACGCCCGGAATTGTCTCCCTCTTCCTCTCCATCCCTTAGCTTCCATAGCTTCCTTTAAGTCCAGCTAAAATACTACCTCCTACAAGAAGCCTTTCCTAACCGCCCCCCCTTAATGCTAGAGCCTTTCTTCTAAAAGTCTGTTGCTAGGAAGATCACTAATAGGAGATGCAGCTAGAAGTGGACAAAAAGAAATGGGCTTTCCCCTCTGTTGATTTTCTCTAGCTTATCCTGCTGTGGCTTGTTTGTACATAGCTTTTTGCACATTGTCTCTATCAATAGACTGTGAGCTCCTTAAGGTCAAGAACTGTCTTTTGCCTTTTTTTGTATCCCCAGCATGTAGCACAGTGCCTGGCACATAGTAAGTGCTTAATAAGTCTTTACTGATTGATTAACCAACAAGTTATAATAAAAAATTATTGCTTCTCTTGTACAGATTGCCAGTATGCTCACTTCCTGTCCTGACTTGCCACGTGTGGGAGGTGTAGCTCAGTGAGCAAAGATAGAGGTGGCTAAGAGCATGGGGGGTAGTCTGGGCCAGAATATCTAAGCAGGGTGCAAGTAGGCTATATGTTTTCACGTTCTTCACAATGAGAAGTTTGTGGGTCCCTTTCCCCCCTTCTCCCTGAAATTAATAGTTTGGATGACAGAAGTGATGCAGAAGTAGAGATGACTGAGAGTGTCAAAATGTTTCTGATAACCTTTCCAGGGAAATGAAGGATTCCATCTAGGTCATTTGCACCATCTCTAAACTGGATGCTAGGACCCATCAGAAGAGGCGAGAGTAGTATTGAAGAAAGGCAAGCACTATTCTGAGACAAGAGTAGAGCCCAGTGTGAAGAGTATAACCAGGAAAGTGAGCCACAGTCTCTGCTTCAATCAGTAACAGCTCAAATTATTGGAGAATCTTTCTGCATGGAGATTTCTGGTCCTGGCTAGTGTTTCACCTCATCTTTGGTGCTCTCTGGGTACTCTTTCTGTGTTCAGCAAAGCTGTTAATGGCATCTGTTTCCAGGATATTGCCTGGCATTTGAAATGTGGAGGAGGAAGTCTCAATTGTTTTTAAATATCATAAAGATCATCACTGACATGCTTTTCAGCCTGATCCAGGGAATGTTTGTGAGTCTCTTCCCAATCCATCTTGTTGGCCAATTGGTCATTCCCTTGCACATATTGCTTCTCTACTCATTCTTGTTCTGAGTACTACTGGTTCAACAAAGAAATTGAAATGCATCATTGATTATTCAACATTGAATGGAATTGGTCTTACTACTTTGAATTTGATCTGCAATCTTATTACATTATCATCAGCTGCCTTTTCTCTATCCTCTTTCTTCTGTTCATCATCAGCATAAGTGAAATGAAAAGCCCTAGGAAAGTGTACTGCTTCTGGCTGCATCTCTTTTTGGTGATCTTCCTAGCAACAGATTTTCACAAGATGATTTACCTGCAGTCTTCCTGGGTAGCTCAGAGGCTACAGAGAAACTCCCTTTAGCACATTCATCTACTGCCATACTGAAAGCTCCCACCAAGCTATGGCCAAAGAAGTTGAGTTTGGGAACAGGCATTGGTAGTTGGGTTCACCCAAGGAAAGCAGGACTCACTCTGCCAAGGGCTTTCTGCACATTTCCAGTGTTCTTTATAAGGATTTGATATTTTCTTGTTAGAAGTGTAGGGCAGACTCTTTTTGACATTCACATTTAGGTTTTTAATACTATTGCAAATCTAAAATGGCAGGTTTTTCTGCTGCTGTTTTCTAGCTTTTGCCAGTGATGTGCTGATTTGAATACTCCCCTTGTTTTCCAATGCTATTCTTTCCTCTTCCCCTTCTACCACCCTCAGATAAATGGATTTTGTAAATCCAGTCGTTTCTTTGTTTTTTGTGAAATCCATACATTGAGTGTGGAGAGAAGGGTCAGGTATTTTGGTTACTTCCTTCTGCAGCCTTCTTCATCTTTTTTTTTTTTTTAACTCAGGTTAGGTTTTCATCCTCCCTGTTCCATTGTGAAAATAAAAGAACCTGAAGAAGTAGCAGAAAATCATTTGTACATTAAGGTTCCCTAATCTTCAGGGGAAGTATCAACTCTGGACAAGTGTCACCATTAGCACAAGATGCTTGAGTCCCTCCCTTTCTCTGATTGGAGAGGATAAAGAGTAGATATCACAGAGCTCCTCCCAACTCCTCCACCATTTAAGGAGGATGCCTAGGACATTCAGCTCATCATTTCCCACCCCAACTGCTCTCCTGGATTGCATGGTGTCTAAAAACTCATCATTCTGTAAGATGAAATCAATTCTGTAGCTCATCTCCTCAGATAATTTCCCATCCTAGTTTCAGGACATTATCATGCCCCATGCTAGGTACTCTTCCTCTGCACCCTACCCCCAGGCTTTTCAGCTTCTTTTTTAATGTAGTCTTCCCCCATTAGATTGTGAGCCCCTTGAGGGCAGGGACTGTCTTATTTCCTTCTTTGTATCTCCAGTGCTTAGCAGAGGGTCTGGCACATAGTTGGCACTTAATAAATGTTTTTGACTATTGCTTAAGACACCCTGAAAAAGTCAGTTTCCATAAGCACCAGGAACAGCTCCATCCACTAGTGAGCCGAAAGTCTGAAATTTACTTTTCAGATCACTGCCATAGCCAGAGGGATGTTATCAGGAGCTCTGTTAGAAAGTGAAATGACAAATATTAAAATGTAGTTGGATGAGTTTTTTCTGACACCAGAAGGTTGGAGAGCAGGAGGGCAGTAAGGGCACATCACAGAAATTGTACAACTTAAAATAAGAGTTAAATTAAACAAATAGGTACTTAAGGTTAAGTTTCTAATGATATTCAGGAAATACTAAGGTCTTATTTAGGTTCAGAAGAAGGGAATTTAGAGTAAATGGGCAAATGTGACCAACAAGATGGAGGACTAGATATTTTCTCTAATTCTCATGATCTTTCAAACTTCTCCAAAATAGGAATTATGCACAAGAGATAAAGCAGTTTCAGCTACCTTCACAGTCTAGGACAACCAGAACCCTAACAAGGCAAAAATTTTATGAACTAACAGCAGAGAAGGTTGACACCTGATTCCTAACTTGCTCACTTAGTATCCCTCTCCTTTTCAGGAGAGGCCATGCAAGTTGACTCACAGGTTTACAACAGAACTCAGCTCTCCCACCTTACCCTTCTCCCAGTGCTGTAGCAAATCAAAAGGCAGAAACTTTGTAGTTGAAACAAAACTAGCTGAAACAACAGTGTGGCTACACTCTGCTACAACAAAAGCTCTGCCATAAAACTGAGGAACAGAGAACTCTGAGACAGGACATGTGTGGGTGGCTGAAGGACCACTTCACTAAGCCTGAGGAACAAATCCCAACATCCAGCCGAGGCCAATTCTGTCCCCCCAGGAGTCACTTGGGGTGAACACTGAGGCCTTTGAAATGTGAATTGCACAGATGGAAGGAGGCTGACATGACTTTGAGCTCCATCTCTCAGGGAAACTTATCAAAGAAGAAGGAGTCAGAGAGAGCAGTAGGAAAACATAAAGAAAAAACCTGAAATTACCATAGATGTTAGGTTGAAGGGGGAAAAGACTTTGAGCATAACCAGATAGAGAAACAGGGAAGATATTAATAACAGCAGGGAGTATGGCCTTCAGATCGACTAACATAGTCTAGACATCTGTGAACAAAGATTGAAAGACAAAGGAAAATAAATCAACCCCTGATGAGACAGAGAACTATGTGGATTTCTAAGAGAGAATGGAAACAGAGGAAGATGTTCTTGAATGGTTTAAAATAGAAATAAGAATTGTAAAATCAGAATTTATGGCCTGCACAGCAGAAATAATTGACAGGATAGAAAAAGTTGAATCCATAGTTTCAAGTCTCACCAATGAAATATAAGGAAATAATGGATGGGGAACATAAGTACATATAAGTGAAAGGCAGTCTCAAAAAAGAGAAACAAAAAGCAAAAGCATTAAAAAACATTTCTTACAAGCAAAACATATTGATCTCAAAGACAAGATGCATAAAAACAACTTAAGGATCATAGGTTTTCCAAAAGAACATACCAAATCAGTTGAACTGATGCTGAGTGAAGTGAGCAGAACCAGGAGAACATTGTACACAATAATAGCAATGTTGTGTGATGACCAACTTTGATAGACTTCACTCTTCTCAGCAATACAATGATCAAAGACTATTCCAAAAGACTAATGATGGAAAATTCTATCCACATCCAGAGAAAGAACTATGGAGTCTGAATGCAGATTGAAGCATACTGTTTGCTGTTTTTTTTCTTTCTCGTGGTTTTTCCCTTTTGTTCTGATTATTCTTTCATGTGGAAATATGTTTAATATGATTGTACATGTATAACCTATATCAGATTGCTTGCTGTCTTGGGAAGGGAGAAAAAAAGGAGAGAAGGATAAAAAATTGGAACTCAACATCTTATAAAGGTGAATGTTGAAAACTATCTTTACATGTAATTGGAAAAAATAAAATACTATTAAGTGGAGGGAAAAAAAAGAATGTACCAAGTCAAAAAAAGCCTAAACACAAGTACAAAAGAAATCATACAAGAAAACTATGGAGAAGTTCTGAATACAGAGAACAAAGTACCAATCAAAAGAATTCATAGATCTCCTCCAGGGAAAAAAACCCTATAATGCAAACTTCAAGACATATAATGAGTAAATTTAACAATTCCACGTATGAACAACACATTCCACAAGTGACCAGGAGAAAAACCTTCAGATACGATGGTAGGGAAATTAAAATAATCCAGTGCTATTCTGTACCTACCAGCAGCTGTAGGAGGGAATAGAATAATGTGATCTAAAGAGCAAAAGAGCTTAAGATACTACTACCCAAGGTGACATGCCCTATAAACTTGATCTTAACCATAAATGAAATAAAGATGGATTGCAATAAAACAGAAGTGTTTTGAAACATTTCTTAGAAAACCAAGATCTGAACAAATGACTTGCTTCTCAAACATCCCAAACAACGGAAATACAAGAGAAGTAGACAAATGTAGCAACCAAGGACAATAACAGCAGAGAGACCATTAAGATATTTCTTTCTAAAAATATGTAAGGAGATAAAAGTGATAGCAGAAAGCAAGTAGAAGTGATGGTAGAGAAACAGGACTCACATATCATGGACTAAACCTCACAAAGACCCTACCTATAGGTTAATCATTGTTTTTTGTGACACTAAATTAAAGAATGGGAGAGTGCATAAAAGAAGGGAGGAGAAGAAAAAAAATTGATATACTTTAATCAAGTTATAGGTTAACAATGAAGGGAAAATAACTCCTTTATTCTCAGGAAGAAGAGAACCTTTAGGAGAATGGACAAAGAGGCAGAAGGAGGGACTAGAACAAGGAAAGAAAGGGAGAAATTTTGTTGTATTGGTCAGAGGGAGTACCATTGATTAATGCTCCCATGGAGGTAGAGAGATAGTGTATATGGAGACTTAACAATGGGTGTAATCTGCAGGGATTTGGTGAGACCACTCATCTTATCTGAGGAGAATGAGAATAAGAGCTCTAGGTGTTATGTGACGCCCAGAAGAGTGAGAAGGTAAGGAAATAGGGAGGAGATTCATGGCAAATGAGGGGAAAGTGACCGTGGGAAGAAAAAAATTATTAATGAACTGCACAACCAGAGACATAGGAAAATTCCCACCATCGAGCAGTATCTTCTCTGTCACCGGCAGTGACTAAGGGCAATATCTATAAAGCTGTCACGTGGAAAATAGTTAGAAGAGGAAACTCAAAATAGGTGTCATAGAAGCTTTTAATTCCAGGAGAAATATCAAGACTAATAAAGGAAAAAATAAGTACAAGGGCCATGAATCAAAGAATAAAAGTCTGGGATAGAAGGAGAAGATAAGTAATGAGCAAAAGAAATTCTTTTTAGAAAGACATGCAGAAAATAAAATTTTAAAAATTATCAACAAAAAATTATCAAAACATGTTGAAGGGGAAGAGGAGAAAGGGGATTTTACTTGACCACTTACCTGAAAGGGGAGAGAAATAAACAAGTAGATAAAAGGAAGAAAGAAAAAGAACTAATAAGTTAAGCAAAATTCCAAAGTTAGGAAAAGAGGTAACAAAAAGGTTGGGTGAAAGGAAAAGAGCCACTGGAAATAAGGTTGCCTTAAACTAGGTAAGGCTAAAATAACCAAAGAGACAAAGTACTCTGTTTACAGAAGAATAAAGCAATTCTAATTTGGGGGGTAAAAAGCAAACCAATATTAGAGGAAAATGGAGGAAAATGTAAGCCTAATTTTCATTACTTTAAATGTGAATGGATTGTAATAAAATAAAAAAATAAAACTCTGCAGTCTATTGCTTACAAGATGCATATGTCAAAAACAGACATTCACAGAATAAAAAATGAGAGCTGGGGGAAAATTCCAATGATAAAGTAAATGAGCAATTTATTACATTAAATGTAATTGGAGGGGAGCTGGTCCTGCAAAGTGTTTTCCTGAAACTCTGGTCTTCTCTTTTGTGTAGTTTAGAAATAGGGATTCTCAAAAACCTACTTTGTAAGCTTGGAATTGGTGAATTCACATTTGTGTGTGTAAAGTGTCAATGTATACATATCCCTACTGTGTGTGTTTCATTAGAGAGAAAGATCAATTTAGATTCCAAATAGTATTCATTATGTATTAAAAATTTCCATCACAAAAGCGAAAAAATATGCGGATTACTTGAAAAATTAAGAAAGCCTTTGGGGGAGAGCACTATATCCACTATTGGTTAACAGAAAAAATCCTTTTATTTGGTATTTTTCCAAGAAAATATTAAAGAAAATTCTAGGGGCAGCTAGGTGGCGCAGTGGATAGGGCGCTGGCCCTGAAGTCAGGAGGACCTGAGTTCAAATCCGGTCTCACACCAAATACTTGACACTTACTAGCTGTGTGACCCTGGGCAAGTCACTTAACCCCTGTTGCCTAAAAAACAAAACAAAACATAACAACAACAAAAAAAAAACCCCCAAGCAAACAAACCAAAAAAAAAAAAAAACCAGAGTGAAGTAAGGAAGCAAAACCAGGAAACTAAATATCACAATGTGACTGGAGAGAAAAAAAAATTCTACAGTTGTTCACAATTGCAGATGAGTGATTACAAGTTGTGTCATTGGGGAAGTATCATTGGAAGTTGTACAGAATTAGTAGAATTTGTACGCAAAATACATTTATAAGACGTATGTTTGGAAGACATTTGGAGCTGTTTAAATACCTTTGATGTGCTCCAATAAGATGCTTTATAGTTTTGATGAAACATTATGTTTAAGACTGCATTAAAAGAACCCCACAAACATTTCTAGGACTTTCTTTGCTGTGGGGGTGGTTTGGGAGAGATAGTTTAAGCTGTCAGGCATTTTGGTGATTTGAAAGGTCATAATTGGAATTTTTGTGATAAAATAACAAATAGAAAAAAAAGTCACTGGAACAGATTATTTAAGCAGAATCCTAGAAGAAAACGCACAAGAACTGTGCTCAAATCCTACATCCACCAAGAAGACTTTACAAGTACTGTAGACCACTGACATCTACAAAATTAGGGGGTTAATGAACTAGCTGGCCTCTGAGATCATTTCTAGCTCTAGATCTAAGATCCTGTGGTCTCTCCCTTCCCTGGACACTGATTATATTTATAGTCAAGGCTATGTAGTTCAGCACTGTGATTGTTTAATGTGCATTATAATGCTTGATAGTGTACTTCATAACGATAGGACTCCTGTCACGGTACCTAGCTATATAATACAAATCATAGAAACTGAATAAATACTTCTTGGTTAATTATGTATGTAAGTGTTCTTTTATTTAAAATCTTGAGTCCAAAACTTCTTCTATAGGAACATAACTCATTTTATATGAAAATCAAACAGTGGAATTTTGAGATATAAAATTTCATTTTAAAATCAAGTTTATAGAAACTTACAGATTCCATATCAAGAAATGTTTATACAGATATATTTCATTTTAAGAAAAGTTATTAAAAAGATTATCATTTTACAAAAGACCTAAATGATTACTATAAAAACAAATTCACTTTATTCTCTCAAAATATTATTTGATTTACACAGTTTTCTATTGCATAAAAGTAAGGTACATCTAGAACATATTAGTTAGTTTAAGCCAAATGAAAGAACTTTAATGTGTAAATTACATTTTTTCTTTCACTACCTGTAGGTAACTCAGATGAGTCGACCAGACCTAATTCTGTTTCTGATGAAATATTTAATGGCTCTCATAGTTGGTATTCCCTCCATTTTTTGGGTTGGAAGCAAAAAGACATGCTTTGAATGGGCCAGCTTTTTTCATGGACGCAGGAAAAAGGAGTAAGTCTTAAAAACTAGCATTTTTTAAAAAAAGAAAATAAAGTTTTCAGTAATTCTGCTTTGTTGCTTATATTGATGCATTTTAATTTTGAGGAAGCAGGCAAACAAGGTATAATTTTGCCAGGAACCACTAATTATGATTGACACGCAGTATGTTTTCATTAAAAAAAAAACAAATTGAATACTTACACTCTGCAGATAACAGAAATCCCAGCAGTCTGACAAAATTCTTTACCCTGCCTGCTGTTCAATATGTCATTCTAACTTACTTAGAAAGGTAGGGAGGCATAGTGGAGAGAGGGACAGCCTTGAAATCAAGAAGACCTGGGTTTGGGTACTGCCTGTGATGACTATGGACAAAAATCACTTTACTTCTTATTGCCCTTTGCAACTCTGTTAAAGATAAGTTTCCTGTCAGCATTGATAGAAGGAATCTCCACTATGGGAAGTCTTTCCTCAGATAAAATCAAAGGTCTGAACTCTTCACCAACGAAATCCTCATAAAAGAACTAAATGACAAGGGTGGAAAATCATGTTCTGAAACAGGGGGTTAAAAAATGAACTTAATTTAATATTTAAGCTTATGAAAACTTTACACTGCACTAAGACATTTAGGACAACCTATGTAATGAAACTTCACTTAGGATATTGAAGGAAAGGCCAGTTATACTGAAAACTCTGGGTTAATTTATATAGCTTTTTGTGCTTTTCAAATGAGAATAAAATCTTTTATAAATAAATTAAATTAAATTTGAGCTTGACTACTGTCTAAGTCATATACAGACATGTATTATTATTCTAATTTTGCAGGTAAAGGAATTAAGGTTAAAAAATATTAAATCCCTAGTACAAAGTAACAATGTCAAGAGGCAGGAGAGGCCTTAGATGTCATTTCTGGAGTTTAATACATTTGTCTTATATATGAAGCGACTTTGCTTTGAAGAGATTGATTTCTTTAAGATCACACAGCTAGTTATTGACAGAACTGGAACCAGAACTGTGGTTTCCTGATTCCCAAACCATTTGTCTTTCCAGTATACCCTTTGGATGAAACTAGATAGAATTGGATCTTGGTTATCTTATCCTAAAATGTCTCTCTCTTTTAAATTCATCCTTTAGAGCTAATAATTAACCTCACAGACCTCATAATGCACATAAACCTGGCTGGTTCATCTATTTGGCATGTATTCATAATGGCAGCAAGGTGGTGCAGTGGATGGAGTGTTGAGCCTGGTGTTAGGAAGATTTAAATTCAGATCCCTCTTTAGACACACAGCTGTGTGACTCTGGGCACATCACCTCTGTCTGTCTCAGTTTCCTTAACTATAAAATTGGGGATTGTAAGAGCACCTATCTCACAGGGTTGTCATAAGATGTAAAGTGCTTAGCCTAGTGCCTGGCCCATAGTAGGTACATAATAAATACTTGTTCCCTTTCCCCCCTCTAGGATGGTAAATGAGAGTCGCCAAGTCCTTCAGGAACCTGATTTTGCCCAGTCCCTTTTGAGAGATCCCAATACTCCTATTATTCGAAAATCAAGAGGAACCTCTACCCAGGGAACATCCACACATGCGTCTTCTACCCAGCTGGCTATGGTGGATGATCAGAGGAGCAAAGCGGGGAGTGTCCACAGCAAAGTGAGCAGCTACCACGGCAGTCTCCACAGGTCTCGTGATGGCAGGTAAGTGATTTAAATGGTTTCATATATTTCATTAATTTCAAGGCACAGAAAAGAAAAGACTACCTCCTAGCCAGATTCTCGACTGTCCAGATTTAAAGGAGGTATTGGCCATTACTTGGCCATGTTCAAGGCATTGACTCTGTATACTTGTCCACAGCTACGAATAATAAGTATATGCATTGACACAGAGAGATAAATGAAGACAGTAGTGGACATGTCCTTACAGAATGCATATATAATCAGATGTGCATCTGTAATGTACATATATGAATACAATGCAGTACAAATGTAGATCACTTAGAAATATCTTCCTTTGACTGTGCCACTGGAACATCAAATTATTCAAGTATTTATTGACTTTGTGCTTCATGTCTCGTGTGTCAGTCATTTTCAGTCATGTCTGACTCTTTGTGACCCCATTTGGGGTTTTCTTGGCAAAGATACTATAGTAGTTTGCCATTTCCTTCTCCATCTTGTTTTACAGATGAGGAACAAGTGACTTGTCCAGGGTCACACAGCTAGTGAGTATCTGGTGTCAGATTTGAACTCGGGATGATGAATCTTCCTGATTCCAGGCCCAGCACTCTATTCACTGTGCCACCTTACTGCCTCTCATATCTAGCACTTTGTTAAACACTGGGAGGTAGATAAGAAAAATTTTCAAGTTTATAATCTAATTGGAAAGACAAGGCTAATACTATAAGATCGTTACAAAACAATTCAAGTTAAACTGGTGCTGACTGTGTGTTCAAAGAAGGGAGAAATCATTGTGAGCTAGAATAGTTGGCAAAGGCCTTTGGATAAGCAGAGAGAAATGAGGAAGGCATTGCAGGTGGGGAGATCTGAACCAAGGAAAGCAAGACTGAGTGTGCTGTGTAAGGATAACAGTGAGGAAATGGACTTGTCTGGGGCAAAAGATGACTATTGGTTAATAGTGAAAAATATGTCTAGATTGGTAGGGTGGAGCCTAAAGTTGACTGGATTTAATGCAGTAAGCAGTGGAATCTTGAACAAGGAAAATCAGTCTGACAGGACTGATTAGAAGAGGCAGAGATTAAGACAGGGAAATCAGCCAGAAGGCTCATAACAGTCTGCACAGGAAGTGGTAAGGGCCTGAAATGCTGTAGTAGCAATGGCAACAGATGACAAGTAGCTGATCAGAACGTCATTTTAGAGGAAGCTAAGACTAGATTTGGTGACAGATTGGAGATAGCAGCTGAAACAAGGAAGAGTCAAAAATTATTTCAAGGTTTCTAAGTCATTGAGGTTGAAACGAAGTTGGTTTTACTGACTGTAACAAAGAACTTTCTGCTCTCCAATGAGAGGTCCTTCATCTTTAAAATATTGATATGTTTGTTCACTTCTCTCTACTATCTCCTTTCGCTAGTCTCAGAAGTGGCATCCTTCCTCCTCTTCATAGCAACCCACTCCAGCTGTTATCATTATCTCATGCTCTCCCTTTTCCTGAGGGACTTTGCTGCCCACGTACTAACCTCTTCTTTTCTAGCGTCTTTCACTCTCAGTAGGCATTTTCCTGCCTTTGAGACATACTCAATTTTCCCATATGGATTCAAAATAAATAACATTTCAATTGATCACTCGTAATTGCAATCATATTCCTTTCTTCCCTCTTACTGGCATATTTCTCAAAGAGTAATAGCTGGTTTTTTAAATAACTCTTTCAAGTACTTTACATAGATGACCTCATACAAAATTTAATGATCTCCTCTATAACCTCATTACCCATTTACTCCTTAATCTCTCCTATAATCTCTCTTAATCTGGTTTCTGTTCCTTCTGCTCTAATTAACTATACTAAAAAAATCACCAATAACTTCTTTCATAACAGATCTCAATCCTGATCCTCCTTGACCTTTCTACAACATTAATATTGTTGAATACCACCACCACTAGCACTACTACCACTTTTATTCATTAATTCATTCACAAGTAATTGTGCAGAACCTACTATACTACTGTGTTAGGTGCTAGTGAAGAGACAAAAAAGATATGGTCCCTGTCCTCCAAAAACTTCTGTTGTGGTTAGGAAGATAATATATTAATTCCCTAATTCACACATAGATCATCAAGTTTTTATTGTAATTAGATTGATTTTTCTGTGCATTTGTGCATTAATTCATGGTTATTTTCAGATGGAGTAGCTACATTGTAGATTTTGCATGGTTTGGGAGGATTTGTGTGATTTCAGCCATGCTTTGATTGATGTAAATTATTAATAAGAAAAAAGTAATAATTTTTAATAAAAATGCACATATATATTTCTAAACATATACACATGTATTTCTAGAAAATGTATATATATATATACTATATATGCATGTATACACTTGCATATACATGTATATACACACAGACATATAATTTTAGATAACCTGATTTGCACCTCAGAGCTAGCTGAAGTTTCACTTTTAGAAAATGCACACCACATATTTTAAAGTAGTGATTTACTTTCATTTTTTAAAGCTGAATTTCCCAATTGTATGAGGAAACCAAATGATTTTGGTTTCTTGGAAAGACTTTGGGAAGTGAAACATCTTCAGTTCAACAGGTAAATCATGAATATTTGGGGGACTATTTTTTCCATTTTCTACTATTAGTACAGTTGTCAAATTAACAAACAAATATTTAAAATTTGTTTTATTTAGCTACAACAGTAAGTTTATGTGTTCTAGAACTTTCCCCCAATAACAAATGCTATAATTTTCTTAAAACAGTCATATTTTAAAATGAACAATGTTTATCTTTAAATATGTTAATTATACATGTGAAATACAGTTTTTTAAAAAATTAAATTGTCTTCCATCTAGGTCAAAATAAAAAACTTAAAACATTGGGCTATTATTTAACTCAGCATTTCCCAAACTAATTTATCAACAAAACACTTTAGGAATTGAAATATTTTGAAATGACCCAGAAGTACTAATCTGGGAGGTGGAGTATGAAAACCTAATGTGATATCTAATAACGTAACTATTATTGCTTGGCACATAGTTATTCTGTAAGTGTTTGTTGAATAAATCTAAGCACTTCATGATGGCTATCAGTTCATTGTCATGACTCAGTAAGCATTTCTTTAATGGCACCTTTAGCAATGAAATTTATATACATATATGTGTATGTATATGTAGTATTAGTATTATAGATAATGATTGCTGGATATCTATAACATAACCAACATTTAAATCTTCAATAATTGAGGATTAACCTTTATGTCAAGTACTGAGAAGATTTATAAGAAATTGAGTAGAAGCAAAAAAAAAAAAGAAAGAAAGAAATTGAGTTGGAATAATGCCTGGCCTTCTTTGACTAACCTCTTTATAAAATGCTATATAATTTATGGTTATAATCCCTAGTCTATGTATTTCTTTTAAGGTTATAGTTATATTAAATTAAATATCTTTATAAAAGTTTTTAACTTTTCCTTTGTCTTTAAAAAATCTTAATATATTTTAAAACTTCAAAATCTGTTTTAAATCTAGTTGTTTTCATTTTTAAAATTGATTTTTATCAACCTTGTATATAGTTTTTAGAAGCTAAGTCAGCTGTTGTATTTCCCAACAGGTTTGGAGCTAGTTTTATTTGGTGTTGCTTTTTGTTTTGTTTTTTGTTTTGTTTTCCCCTCCCATGGCAGAGAAACATGGAAGCGTAGAAGTATCCTTAGCCCAGTTCTTTTTTGGGGGGGGCAGGGTGAGGCAGTTGGGGTTAAATGACTTGCCCAGAGTCACACAGCTAGTGAGTGTTATGTGTCTGAGGCTGGATTTGAACTCAGGTCCTCCTGAATCCAGAGTCGGTACTCTATCCACTGCGCCACCTAGCTGCCCCCTTAGCCTAGTTCTTCATCTGACTTGCAGAGTCTGGGACTATAACGGGGGAAAATGTAGCCACAGTAAGAGGAGGAGGAGGAAGAAGTATGTTGACTATCAGTGTGTAGCAATACAGTTGTCATTTACTTAGAAAGCTGAGGGGGGGCGCAGCTAGGTGGAGCAGTGGATTGAGCACCGGCCCTGGATTCAGGAGGACCTGAGTTCAAATCCAGATTCAGACACATAACACTTAACTAGCTGTGTGACACTGGGCAAGTCACTTAAACCCCATTGCCTAGTTAAAAAAAGAGAAGAAAAGAAAGTTGGGACTTGGGCAGGGTAAAGGATTATGGGTTTTTGCATGTGGAGTTTTCTTTCAAGTGACACGTAAGTAAGTCCAGCTATTGACTGGGGCACCTGGAGAAAAGATGCTGTTTGCACAAAAGCTTCCTCATTCTCTCACAAAAAAAATTTTCCCCACAGTGGGCCTTCTTTTCCAGCACTACATGTTCACATATGGTCATGAAAGACTATCCTTGTCAGTCAGTCAACTAGCATTTATTAAGTACCTATTATGTACCAGGCACTGTGAAAGAAAGGCAAAAATCAGAACCTATTCTCAAAAAGCTCATAGTCTACATTGGGATGGGGGTGGGAGGGAGACAACATACATTTTGTTTTTATGCAGGCTAAATTGGGGGTGTCTCAGAGGGAAGGCACTAAGATTAAAGAGGACTGTAAAAGGCTTCTTGTAGAAGGCGGGACTTTAGCTGAGACTTGAAGGATGCAGAGAAACCAAGAATTGAAGGGAGGAGGAAGAGTTCCCTGGCTGAATGCCATGCTACACCACTAGTGGCAGAGTAGTGTCTTGTGTCATCAAGGGGGTAGAGCAAAGGACCTGAACCAGCTCAGGGAATTATCTTTTTAAAAAACCGTTATTTCTGCCATTAGAGCTAATCATCAAGAGTTGACACCTTTATCATTTCCATGTACAATAATAATGTTATTTTCCACTGGTGTTCTGTTGCCTTCCTCAAACTGCACTTTCCTGTGTCAGGTACACACCTTGCAGTTACAGAGGGATGGAGGAGAGACTCCCTCACGGCAGTATGTCACGTCTAACTGATCACTCCAGACACAGCAGTTCTCACCGGCTCAACGAGCAATCACGGCATAGCAGCGTGAGAGATCTCACCAATAACCCCATGACTCACATCACCCATGGGACCAGCATGAATCGGGTTATTGAAGAGGATGGAACCAGTGCTTGATTTGGTTTGTTCAGCCGGGTGAACTTGGGCTCTTGTGAAACCTGGATTCCATTTCTTTGCCATTGCATGACTGATTACAGTAACTCAGTATTATCATGCTTTCAGTCAGGTGCTGATTGTGTATGTTGGGAAAGCAAAAGTGTCTCCTGTTTTTTAAAATCATATTTTTACATTGCATTAGAATTGGAATATTGGATGGTCCAACAAATTAGAAATTAAGAAATTCACTCAAAATATAGTTCTGTTCAAGGTTATTAATTACTAATTTATTCAGTCTTTTTTCCCCCAGTAGACACTTTATGGAACTTCTTATTTTATATTTAGAAAATTTTAAATGTGTAATAATTGCCACTTAATCATCCTTTATATAAGAAGAAGCTGATGTTGACACGATATTAAGGTATCCAAGGAAAAAAAACAGCAGATTCTGATGTTAAAGGAATTTTGTGTCAGATAAATAACTTTGTTTCCACTAAGTAAAGAAGGCTTTCATATTAAGAGCTATACCTAGAATTTCAGAAACCATCAATTGTGTTTTAACAAATGCTGCAGAAATACAGTACGAAAATCTGACTAGTCTATTAGAGACCGTTTGCAAATTCTATTTTAAAAAATAGTAACTCCAGAGATTACATACTAGGATTAGCTTTAGAGGAGAAGAAGGTAAGGGATTCCCCTCCCCTACCCTCCCCACATAATTTTGTCATTCTCACTGTTATCAAGTATAACTTGTGCTCATTTCTAGCTTGTTTACTTGCATGGCATAGAAACTTCAATTTGTATGCAGCTAATCACTTATAATATTGTAGATTTTAAAGAAAATCCATACTCAGATCAATTCCATCGAGGTATGTATGAGGATAAGGAGACAAGAATTTATAGTGGCCATAATCTCAAAATACCTTCTCTTTTTTCAATGGTGAAGCATTTTCCCATAATGAAACTTTGTCTCTGCCCTGTTTTCTGATCAGTAAAACAGCTAAAGTGTTGAAGAAGAGATAGGATGCTCACAAAATACCAAACCTGACTTTGGCGTCTGGGCCCCTCTGCTTGTCTTCTGGCAGACTGTCTGCACTCACTTGCCTTGCCTGAAGAGAGTCCAAACTCTCCACTGACACCCTTGTTTCCAGTTACTGAGTATTGAGTGTAATTCAACAAACAGTTTATGAAGTGCCTACTATTTTCACTCCAGGTAGTGTGTTTAGGCACTGGACATGTGAAGACAAAAATGAAACCACCCATCTCCTCAAGGAATTTCCATTCCATTAGTAATTCTCATTTCCATCTAAAATATTTCCGAAATTGCTGGAATCCAAAGGAATAGTTAGTTTTAGGTGTGTGGAATATAAATAGAAGCTAAATGAAACATAGCTGTGCTCGTAACAAAGTACCTCTTCCTCCTCAAAATATTAATTCAAAAGTGTTGGTGATTCTTTGTCTTGTAAGTCACTGTCAACATTAGATTGTGATCCTTTTTAGGCATGTAAAATTGGTCTGGAATTAATGAAATTATTAGAAAATACCAAATTGTTATCTGCATAGTTGGAACATTTGAATTTTCTTGTCCCTAATGTTGGTTTGATGGCACCTAGTAACCAAAAACAAGAGCTAAATTTCAACGGCATATTTATGTGTGCTTCATAGTCCAGATGCATTGTTTGCCTCTTTAAAACATGTGTACCATTAAGAACTTTAAGGCATGCAGAAGTGCCATGATAGCCTGCTGACTAACAAGTGTTTATCTTGCTGCTTCTTGCTGCCTCCTTTTTAAAACAAAATGTAATTTTTTATAAGACACTGTACTTAACACTATATATAGTATGCTGCAAAATAACAACTCCATTTGTTCTGTTGTTTTTATCCGACAAGTGAACAACTAAATATTTCTTTTTCAAGTACATATATATATATATATATATATATATAAACTAATGCTTTAAAATTAGTTTTGAGTGGTTTTAATGGAAATGCCCTAATGCCATTATTTCAGTAAGATATAATTCAAAAATTAGTGCAAGAGACTCGAGACTTATGGTAAGTCTAAAAATCATTTAAAAATTATTATTTTCAAGTTATACATAATGATGAGATTCCTCATGGCATTAATGAACATTTACCAACTCAAGCCATTCAAACTTTCATCCTAACAATCCAGGGTCTTATTTCAAAGAATTTTGAAGGATCTAAAATGTTAAAGTATATGAAGTCACTGTTTTAGAAGAATTATATCTACAAAATAATGAAAACCATGTAAATTGACTTGGATGAAGTCTCTTTCTCTTGGACCACTTAAATTCAGCACATTTATTAAGCACCTATTATATGCAAGGCATTCTGCTATATTACCAGTTTTAAGAATGTGTCCCAAATTCTTATAATGAATTCAGAAAACAAATCAGAATTGTTCTCTAAAATGAATAATTTGTTTTCTATTTGGTCTCTTGAGTGACATAAGGTCTTATAGATCATTTAGGTGAATACTGTCAAACTTTCAGTGGTAGTGATTTTTTTTTCCTCCTTAAGAAATTAAAATCATTTTATAAAAGTTTCAGTTGTCACGCAGCAGTAGAAAAGCTAATTACATTTGTACCTACCTCATTATTTGCTTTGTGGCATAGCTGGAAAGCACACAATTTGAATCATCAATCATTTTAATACAGGTCAAATCCCATTATAGTGTAATTCAAGGAACTATCTTGATTTTTAAAAAAATATCCTACTGGTTGAAACTTTGGAAATATTTGGGGGATAGGAGAGAAGTATAGATACATTTAATTATGATGGGATTTGACCTATATAATGCAATGGCAGAGTTCTGCTTACACATAGTCATGTTAAGATGACAAAATCTTAGGGATCTGGGGAACAAAGATGTTAGCTTCAGAAGCTTCCCTCAACCCCAACACTTTTTAAAAAAGCAAAAACTGAGTGATTTGACCAGTATTCCTATAGTATAACCTACAAACCAATAATCCACATTAACTTTTCAAATTAAAAATTTCTTCAGGAACCATTGTATTCATAAAATTGATTTGGTCTTTAGGTTATGTTTATGTGCCAACTCTCCAAAAAAGCAATTCAATGAAATAAGTTTGAACATTAATTTTTGGGATCTTTACTACATTATTCATTCACTATGTCATTGTGTAATCATAGTACAAGTGAATTTATGATATAAAGGAGAGAGAGTGGACCCTATAATTTCTATGGATTGTCTTGTGTTCAAGATTAGTCTCTGCCTAATTTTTGGAAAGTATTTGCTAAAAGCTATGTGACTTTCATCGTGGCAGACTTGCATTTCAGGTCATCACTCTATGGGAAATATGCGTGTATGTATATGTGTATGTGTATATATATATATATATATATATATATATATATATATATATATGTGTGTGTGTGTGTGTGTATATATATATATATATATATGTATATATATATATGTACATTTTTTTAAAAAATCTATGTAAAGTAAGGATTGTATTCCCCTTTCCCCTTCATCCCACAAAACAAAGGATGGCATTTTGTACAATATAGATTTACAAAAAGGAATCATGGTTTCTCTAATGCATTTTTACAGCTGATTGAAATAAGGAAGTGTTTACATTTAACTCAGCTACATTTATTGGTAGCTTTAAGGTTTTTATACATAATTTATGCATTATGTTTTAATCTATTTTTATGACAGAACCTAATTTAATATTTCCCCCATCTTTCCTTGTATCAGTCAGGTGAACTTTAGATCTGGGAAGGAAGTATGAAAAATAAACATACAGGGTTTTTCTATTCATCTGGCTGTGATTCAAGTATCAGAACTTAGTCTCTCTTTATCTTTCTAATTTTAATTCTAATCCTCATAACTAACAACTAAAGAAACATTATTATGATTTTTCTTTCAAGAATGAAAATATACTGTCCTGTAGGAAGGAAATTATTGAACACCTATTTAAAACCATCTATCTGCATAAAAACTCCCATTCAATAAGTCTTAAAAATACCTAAGTAAAATAATTAATTAATTAAACAATTTGTTATATGCATGTTGATTTTCTTTTAGGTGAAATGGAATTCAGTGAAAAGGAACTTTTTATTGTCTTACAGAGATTACAGATAGAAAAGTTTCCTTTAGTCTATTCCTTTCTTAGTAGACAATTATTCCATATAAAACATCTGGTCAGGATTCTATTTAAATGTGTAACATCTCCTTATTCCCTCAGAGAATTATTTTATGATAATAGCTAAATTCAGTAAATGGTATTATGTCTTCCTTGACACATTAATTTTTCCATAATACATGTTTAGCATGATAATCTTATTTCATATATTAATCTCTCCATTTTTTTACATTTATTTCATCACTGATGTCAGTCAGATTTGCTTTTTATTGTGAGACATCAGTTTTCTATTTTTCTTACTAATTACAATTAGTAAAAATACTTATAAAACTGTATTCATTTGTTTCATTTTATAGTTCATCATTTTATTTTTAGAATTAAGCAGATCACCATTTCTTAACCTATCCTCCTTATATCACAGGATACATGTCTTAGTTGATTTGTATGTACTAATTTTCCAAATATTTATTTCACTGATGTTTTCCTGTGTTTTCGAACTTTGTTACTTCATAATTGGTCTTATTTAATAAGTTGAGACATTTTTATTTTAACTTTCCTGCTAAGACCATGTCTGTAGTAGAAAGGGCAATGGACAGCAAGTCAGGAGAACTGAGTTCTAGTTCTATTTTTTTGATAGCTCTTCAGATTTTTTTGAGGCTGTGCACTTAACAAAAGGAAGCTTTGGACTAGATGATCTCTAAGCTCCCTTCCAGTTCCAAAAGTCAGTAATTCTGTCTTGGTCATTTTACATTTGTCATTCTGAAATCTAATCTTTTTCCTCTTCTTGAATTATAGTGTCAACTCCTGCTTTTTTCAGGATTCCACTGTTATAAGCTTTGCCTCATTCTTCAGAATAGTTTTTAAAAGATTTGAAAAAGATGAAAATAATAGAAAAGTTTAAAAAAAATCTATAGATTGTTTTGTGGAGTAAAAGATTCCTTCCTCTACTGTAACAATCCTACTTTTGTCTTTGCAGCCAAATTGATTTTTCTTAAGGATACATTTTTCTTAAGATTTACTCTTTTGTTTGAAACTTTCTCTATTCAGCCTTAGTTCTTTTAGGTACAGCCGCAATAATTTTATAAATTTTATAAGTCATATAAAATAATGAAAAGCGAATTGGACAACCCTAGAAAATAGAAATGAATTAATCCTTCCTAAGTATTTGCAGCCATTTTATTGAAAACTGAAAGTTGTCGAGATTGCCACAATAGCTAATGTAAAAGTAAGCAGTTAACCAAACCTAACCCTATTCTGTTTCACAGAATTAAAACCATCAGTCTCAAGAGTCAGAATTGGCATGCTTATTATGATTGACTTGCATTAAGCTATATACTTGAGGCAGCAATGATGCCAAATTGTCCATATGGCTAATTAAGAAACTTTCATCAACATTGAAACAGTGGGAGGGATAGCAAGTTTGATTCTGTCTAGTTGTTTCTCTGTTAACCATGGAATTGAATATCAATTAAAAATGTAAGATGCACTTAGCAAAAACCACTATTGTCATATTGCCAGTGAAAATGGAAATTGCATGAGGTTCACTGTTTTCTGATTTGTTCTTACAATGTGACAGATTTCCCTTTCTCCTCCCGTGCATGCCAATTTTAAAAAGAGAGGTAGATGTTTTTCCCTTCATACTTTTCCTTTAGCAGATAATTTGGTTTGAAATTACTTCTATATTTTGAGACCAGACCATAATAGTACCACATTTTAGTATGCTTATGTGCTGAAATGAATACTTGAAAATAACTTATTTTTCCTTTTTTTCTATGGAAATGAAAATAATTTTCAAAAATTCTGTAAGAAATTCTTTTTGAGAGTATTAGTGTGAAATTTCTCTTTTTGCTAGGTGCTATTCACCTGAGCTAGAAGATATAAGAACAAAAACTTTTACTTTTTCACTGCCATTTTATTATTTTTAACTGTCTAATAATTTATTTCTGAATAAAATCATTTTCAGGCAGTTTTCATTTTCAGTTCTGAGAAACAACATATGTTTGCTTTTGTCTTCAAACTTTAAAGGTTATTTTTAAAATAACTTTGACTATAAGATCCTGAAAGTTTAGCATAGGTAAAAGAATGTCTTAGATTTTAGGAACTTATTTTGGAACTTTAGAGATAGCTGTTGATTTTCATTGCAATTGCCCTTCAAAGAAAATGATCCCATGGCATTCAAAAGCTGTCTAATTGCCTTACCTTTGGACTTTGGAGATAAGGGTTGTAGTCAGTGGATTTGGGGGAATTTTTATATTAATATATGTTATGTAATTAATAATGGTTACTAGTAACTCAGCATTCCCAATACCCCAGATTTCCATATGTTGCGTTGTTCTGAGTCTTTTTCTTTTTCAAATAATGTTTTATTTTTTTAGACCAGGTTTTATATATGTAGTGGGAAGGAAACCAAGAATGGAAAAAACCTTTCATTTAACACACACACACACACACACACACACACACACACACACACACACACACACACACACAAAACCTTACAGAAATAAATGGATCAAGAGGCATCTTGGTGTAGTACTAAAAGCACTCTGGGGATCTGCTACATACCATGTGTATGATCTTGGTGAAGTCCCTTCACTTGCCTTCACCTTAGTTTCCTCAGTCCTAAATTGTGTTAACATCTGTATATGCCCTTTCCCCTCACTCACAGTTCTTCAAATCAAACCTTCCAGAGGTTGTGCCCTGGAAGACAAATGCAACTGTAGGTCACCACAGCACCCTACCAGGAGGGCAAAGATGCTCCCTAATTTATTGGTAACATAGTTTTAAACATCTGTAAGTTTGCACTTCTCACAAACATATTTAAAGTGACAGTAGATAAAAAGAACTGGTTACACAAGACAGGGGAAGGAAACACTAGGAGTCAGGAGATAGTCCACACTCTGGTATTACTGGTGTGACTTTGGTCAAACGATTTCACCTCTCGGAGGCTCAGTTTCCTTATTAGTAAAATGGGGAGAAGTGCCCTCTAAGAGCTCTTCCACCTCCTTATTTCTGTAGTCATAAGTTCTTCACAAAGTCCATGTATAGTTTTTAAACTTTCAGTTTTAAAAACTCAAATAACTGAGGTGGTAGGTATAATAGAAAGTGCTCTGTAAAAGGCAAAATAAATTTCCTTCTTAGAGTAGATATGGACTCCAACTCATTAAGCCCTAGGATAGGCTTCTATCTAAAGTAGCTACTTTATAAACCATGGAATCTGAAATAAGAATATATTGTTTACATTTGTGTCGTGTTGTTTTAAACTTTAACAAATTTGCCTTTAACTCCTATTTACGGATTGCCTCTATCATACTGAAAACCTAATGATTGGTTTTCACAGCGCATATGGACTGTATGAAGGACCCCGTTTTGTATTTTGGGTGTGTAGTATTTTTCATCCTCAGCCCAGGACTTGAATGTTAACCTCTGAACCTTTCTGCCCAGAGCGTTCTAAATTTTGTGTAGTCCCTGTCCCTCTCCCTCAAAGTGTCATTGAGTCTTCTGTATGTACTTTATGGCTCAGGCCATGCTTCACATCTGCTCATTTCTCTGACATCTATAGGACCAGCGCTGCTACTGCTACTCAAGTTAGTAAACTGATTTCCCCCTTTTCACTAGCACTACAAGGAGCATTACCAGCTCTTTCCATTCAGGAATGTGGTATAAGGATGAAGATAAAATTTCTTTGCTGGTACTCTACAAAATAAGCAATTTTACAGAGAATTTTATACAATTTTTCAAATCCTACATTGAATTGTTGCTGCAAATATTCTAGAATGGTCAAAATACAGTGTTTTTCAACCATTTTTAAAAGATAAACTTGTAGTTAGAAACAGGTTTTTATGTAAAGATTTCGTTTGATGGCATTATTCCTATGTGTTTCTTTTGATATGTTCATTAAAATTATATTTTTAGGTTTGATCATCCATTTCTAAATGAGAGGAAAAGTTAGTTTTCGTAAGATCTGTATGAAGCAAGTGCACATGGTTAGAGCATGGCATTGTGTTTAACATTAGCTGATTGCATTTGCACTCTGCTCTTGTAGATTCACTCTGTTTACAGTAGACCAGTGTCAGTTTTTGTAAGTGTTTTGTTTTTAGCACTTTAACTGTGAGTGTACAAACTGATTTTAAAATGTAGTGGTTGTATATTTTGATTATAGATGATTTGAAATTTTTAATAAAATTAAACTGTATAACTTGTTCTCCATTTTGGCACTAAGAGGCATGATTACTCACGTCTTTCTCCTTTTACCTTTACCTGGTCGATAATTGGGCATGATGTTTCTGACTGACAATTGATAGAAACTATAAAGAATTTTTCTAATATAACTAATTAGTCCATACATGACAAACATGTTTTCCATTTATCTAGGAACACAGAAATGCTAAATACACGTACCTTATGCACCCCAACTCTTTTAGATACAAACTCGTGCCTTTTCTCACATTCAAACACACCCACATAGGCAGAAATGACAGAATTATATACCAGTACATATATACATTGCTGTCTTGTAAGTTAGGTGGTTTGGCCAGCACTTTGCTTTGGGAAGTGGTGGTCTCATCACCTCTAATGAGCTATCAGTTTGTTTGTGAGTTTTACCAAGGTTGATCAGCCTTCAGCTAACAAACTCATACTACCCAAAGGGCATTCTAGACATACAATGAAAATACTAGAAAAGTAACAAATCAAAAATCCCAACTAAACATAAAAATAGAAATTCTGAAAATCAAATAGATTAAAAATTGAGAACAAAGGCATAGTTTAAAACA
This sequence comes from Phascolarctos cinereus, assembly GCF_003287225.1. NCBI lineage: Eukaryota > Metazoa > Chordata > Mammalia > Diprotodontia > Phascolarctidae > Phascolarctos > Phascolarctos cinereus. The sequence continues at coordinate 145,111,957 of NW_027555625.1, read as the reverse complement.
TAATTTATTCTTTTTTAAATAGAAGATATACCTGGTTAGTAAATTGTCCCCCATCATCCCTTATATAATAGGGCATTTCTTTACCTACAGAAAGGCCTACCCAGGCAGTCAAATAATTTGTCAGATAGTTTAGTAGGCCTGGAATCTCATTTAAGCTGACATTAAAATGATATGTAATAGGATCTTAAGAGTTGGAAGAAACCTTAGAATTCATCTAGTTAAACCTCCCATCCTATTGTGGAATCATCTCTATAGTATCCTTCACAAGTTGTTATCTGGCCTTTGCTTGAACGTTACTTAACAGAGCAGTCCATTTCATTTTTAAACTAAACTTTTTATTCAAAAGGTTTTTAAATTATATTGAGGTGTGCTATAACTTCTACCCATTGCTTCCAGTTTTGTACTGGAAGTGTACAAGATACATACTGGCTAGGTAGAGTAGTAGATAGAGCACTGGACTTTGGCTCAGAAAGGCCTGAGTTCAAACCCTGCCTCAGGTACTTAGTAGCTGTGTAACTCTAACCTCTATCAGCCTGTATTTCTTCATCAATAAAATGGGGATAATAGCACCAATCTGACAGGGTTGTTGTGCAGATCAAATGAGAAAACATAGGTGAAGTGTTTTGCAAACCTTAAAGTTATATGTGTGCTAGCTATCATTATTAAATTTAAGAGCTATTATTAAATTTAATCCCCCATCCCCAAAATAACCATTAAAATATTGGAAGACAGCACAACAGTGAATAGAAAGCTAGCTTCAGATCGAGAAAGATCTGAGTTCAATTTCTTCTTCTGACACACACTGGCTAAGTGATTGTGAACAAATCACTTAACTTTTGATATGGCTTTAGGCATACTGTAAGATGATAAGTTGCAGAGAAGAAGCCTATCTCCATCTGTAGAGAAAGTTTCCTCAAAGAAGAGTTCCCTAGATCAGTGAAATGGCAGGTACAAATCCCTATCTTTCATCTATATAAATAACCCCACTTCAACCCAAGAATCCTTTTTCTAGGCTAAAATGTTCTTTCAGGTATTATGCATATACTGTTGCATCCATGCTTCTCCCCATCTTGGTCATCCTTTTTTTGTCTCATGGACTCTTTGGCAGTCTGATGAAGCTTATGGATTGCTTCTCAGAATAATGTTTTAAAATTCATAAAACACAAAGGAAATCAATAATTATGTTGAAATACTGTTATCAAAATTTTTTTGATAATTCACAAATTCCAAGTTAAGATTCCCTTCTCTAGCATATTGATGCTTTACTGAAATAAAAAAAATGTGTTTTAGAACTGAAGTACTAAAGAAATGGTTTGACCAGTACATACTACAGAAGGATCATACAGAATTGCATCACTGTTTTTGGCAACCACATCACACTGTTGGCTCTTCAGTCTAGTGGTTAACTTTCTATTAAGGCCCTGTTAGAACCTGATAAATCATTCTGTCCCACTTCAGGGAATACACACTTCCAGTAAACTAGACCTGTTCCCAATTTTTTCAGTGTTTCCCAAATTTTTTTCAGTCTTTAACAACACAAGTGAAACTGGCACAGCATTCTCTTACCCCACACCCCCAGCCACCAGTTGGGCTAACTGGTCACATAATTACTGTGTACATATCTTAAATATTATTCGTCAGTAGTCTAGAGTTAGCTCATTACTGTTGAATATTAGCCTGAGGACCTGGCTAATACTCAATGTAGATGAAACTCCACCACCACTTGAGATGTGAATTTATCCTAAGTTTTATGATTATATCTTTAATTTTCATGATTATTATTATACTTTAATAGATCTGTGATTTCATCAATAACATATATAACACTGAGGTTTATAAGCTCTTTTCTAACAACTCTGTTGTTGATAGGTTAAAGTCCTCAAAGCTGAATCTTTGAAAGGGAAAGATTTTTTGAATGCCTTGATTTATGATGATTATTAGCCAACCCTTCATGGAATGTCGGGCATTAGCCCATGGTTGAATATTAATCATAACACACACATACACAATATAGTAATTACTGCCTTCGCTCTCTTACCCTACACTCAAAAATTGATTGATAAAGAAGAATGAGGAAATTCCAGATACTAAAATATGCCAACAACAGCTTTACTATGCCCCCAAGTTTTTTGTTGCATCAAAACACCTTATAAAGCCATTGATAAAAATATTGAATAGCTCAGGGCAAAGGACAGATTGCTGGAACATTTCATCAGAGACCTCCTTCCAGGTCAACAGTCATGAATGATAACCCTTTGGGCACAGTGTTTTTCAAATCCACCAGAAGTCTATCTACAAGAGGTGCCTCCACTTTCTTTCCTTTCACTCTCTTGACCCCTGTGAGCCAGCTTCTGATCTCATTCCATTGAAACTGCTCTCTCCAGTTATCAGTGATCTCTTAATTGCCAAATCCAACAGCTTTTTCTCAATCCTTGTCCTTCCCAACCTCTCTGCAGCCTTTGACACTCTCTTGCTATTGTTGTTTGTCTTTCATTCTCAAAGAGGACCATGACGTCAGGAAGATGTCATGACTTGCAAGTGAATTGGATTTAAGAGAGGGAAGGTTGTGCAAAGTCACCAGCCTCACTCTCCTCCAGAGCAATCTAGGTCCAGTGGCAAGATATACATCAGGATGACTGGAGATGACTCTGGATGCAGTGGGAGGCCTTGGCCTTTTTGAGCTAAGGTCTTTCCCTGGTCCCAGCAACCAGACCATCTTCTGAAGCAATACCCATTCAGCGATTAAGGCTACATAAAAATGAGACAAAGAATGGCCTCTTTTACCTGGTCCAAAAAAAAATATTAATCTAGGAAGGGAAGACTCCCAGGGTTTCTGGCCAAAACAGAAACAATTGCTATTTACACTCATTCTAAGACATCAGAATCCAAACAGTGACCAAGTGAGTCTTGGGCTGGGACCCATTGGGGCCAATCAATGAGCCAGAGTGATTTGGGTTTAAGGCATGGTCTATAAAAAATAAATCTACCCCAAACCCGAAGATATCTTGCTAGGTTTTAGTCATCAAAATTTATATTCCTTTGGGCAGAGTACCCGGTGGTAAGGGTATGATTCCCTATGTGGACAGAGGGAGAGGAGGAAGGAAGGAAGGAATGAGCTGCATTGCCTAACTGGAACTGACTAGTTGGGTCCCCAGTGGGACAGCTACTACTACTCACAGGTTATTGTTTGTCCATCAGGAATGAGATGGCATGACTTGCAAGTGAATTGGATTTAAGTGAAGGAGGGCTGTGCAAAGTCAGCAGCCCCACTTAGACCTTAGACTACTCTCTAAGTACCAATTAAAATCCCATCTTCCTTAGAAAGACTTTCTTAATTTTAGTGCTTTCTCTCTGTTGATTATCCCTAATTATCCTGTATATAGCTTGTTTCCATAATGTGTGTGTGTGTGTGTGTGTGTGTGTGTGTGTGTGTATCCTGTATGTAGTTGTTTGCATGTTTTCTCCCCCATTTGTTTATGAGCTTCTTAGGAACAGGGACTGACTTTTGTCTATCATCAGCCCTAAGCACATAGTAGGCACTTAATAAATGCCTATTCATTATTAATACTTAATCCACAAATATAGCAGAGTTTTTCAAATGTCCTGCTAAAGTCTATCCTGCTCTTGATGAAACCACAATGACACTGTGATTACCACTTCTTTATCATTAGCTAAACATCCCTTTTATAAAACAGAGAATTTTGCCAGAATCAAAGTCAAACTCTCTGAACTGTAGTTGCAGACTCCATTCTCTTCCCTTTTTAAAAAATCAGGATGTCTGTCCTTCTCCAGTCTTGCATCTTTTCCTTTTATCCATGACCTTCTGAAAATTACTCACAAGTGTATCAGCAAGTACATCTAATAATATTCATTTTAGTTCGCTAGGATGTAGTTGAACTGGGCTAGTTGCATTCTCCCACCTTCTACCCTCCTGATATGCCAGGATACCCTTCTAATCTCTTCAGATCCTATTTATTCTTCAATAATTCAGTAAACATTTATTAAATCCTTAGTATGTGCCAGGCATTGTGCTAAGTGCTGGGGATACAAAAAGAAGCAAAAGGTAGTCATTACCTTCAAGGAGCTCACAATCTATGTAATGGGGGAGACAACAGGCAAGCAGATATACACAAAGCAAGCTATATACAGGATAAATAGGAAATAATTCAGAGAGGGAAAGTACTGGAAGTAAGAGGTGTTAAGGATGGCTTTCTGTAGAAGGTAGGATTTTAGATGAGACTTAAAAAGTTCAGTAGTCAGAGCAGAAAAGGGAGAGTGAGTGTTCCAGGGATGGGGGACAGCCAAAGAAAATGCTTGGAATAGAGAGATGGAATGTTTTGTTTGTGGAATAGCCAGTAGGTCAGTGTCATTGGATTGAAGATTATGCATCGGGTCAGGTAGGTGGCGCATAGAGTCAGGAGGACCTGAGTTCAAATCTGGCCTCAGACACTTGAAACTTACTAGCTGTGTGACCCTGGGCAAGTCACCTAACCTTGATTGTCTCACCAAGAAAAAAGTGGGAAAAAAAAAGAGTATGCATCAAGGAGTAAGTAAGGTGTAAGAAGACTGGAAAGGTAGGAAGGGGCTACGTTATGAAGGGCTTTGAATGCCAAACAAAGCATTTTGTATTGGAGGAAGTAGGAAGCCACTGGAATTTATTGAGTAAGAAGGTGATGTGATCAGACCTGCATTTTAGAAAAATCACTTTAGTGACTGAATGGAGAATGGATTAGGGTGGGGAGACACCACCAGCAGGCTATTACAACAGTCCACTTGTGAGGCGATAAGGTCCTACACCAGAGTGGTGGCAATGTCAGAGGACAGAAGGGGGCAAATTCAAGAGATGTTGCAAAGGGGAAATTGATAGACTTTGGCAACAGCTTGGGTTTTCTCTTTCTTTTATAACCTGTAAGCCCTTTTTTTTTTTCAAGGAATACTTTACTTTGATCATCTGAAGAGTGGAGAGGTGTTCTCCCAGCCCTCTTAGCTTTTCTCGTAAAAGATCATACTACATTCTGAGCAAACAGTTACTTGGCCATGACAGAAATCAAACTTTATGCAAGTCACTGTAAAAATTTATGCTCTCCCTACTTGCTGGATCTGAGGTTCCCAGGCTTCTGTCATTCCTGTTATTAACTCTTGTGGCAAACTCCTGTGGACAGCTCTTCTGTCCTCTCCCAGTAAGGTTTTAGAAGCTTCTCTCCCATCTTCTTGTTTCTCTCTTTTCCCATCTTCCCATTTCTCTCTGCCTCTTCCCATTCTATATACTTCAGAACTATGTTGACTCTCTGTTGTGTTAGAGAACCATTTATAGCACTGCTATAAAGATATCTGACTCACTTTGAACCCTGGGGCAGGAAAGGATCTGTGACTACTCTTTACTAAAGCAGGAGGTATTTCAGAACACTTACAACCACTCAAACACATTCATTTTATTCCTCAGATTGTGTTCTTGAGGAACTCTGAGAAATCTGTAGTCATTAGTGTAGTATACCTTCACTATTCCATACTCTATGACCAGATGTTAGCTGGTATTACCTGATTTCACCTGTTGGCCATGAAGATTCCTAAGCAATACAGATATGTAGATATACACATTCAAAACCACAAATGGGCATTCTGAGTAAGAAGGCAGAATTGTGTCATCTAAATAGGTGACTGGCAGAAGGTAGAGGTTGGTTGATGGAACCATGAAGTGCTAGGAAAGAGTGTAAGTGTAAAGAGTAAAGAATGGGTGAAATGAAATATTAGGTGAGTTTGAAAAGCATTTTACTCTCATTCTGCCCAAACCTGCTAGCTATTACACACACACCGCCTCCTTCCCTTAGTCACAGGGTACACTATTTCAATGTTTTATATCCAGGAGCTGGGGAAGTCATTTTTCGGTTGAAGGTCTTTGAATGTGAATTAAAAATATAAATCAAGAGCCTCATATAAGGAAAACACTACTTCTTTCAAGAATAAAAAATAGAAAAGTTTCAATCAACTAATAGAGAACATGCTTATTAAATATAATTAACAAAAAGCATATGTCTGCTTCATATCATTTCCAGAGAAAGAGATATCCAATGCCAAGAAGTGGAGAGGGAGGAAGAGATGCCCAGGGTAAAGAAATTGGATAGATAGCAAGAGAAGATAAGAGGGAAAAAAAGAAAAACAAACTGCAAAAGGCTGGAAAAGCCAGCATCATCCATTGCCCAAATTCCTTGCTTCACAAAAAGAATCTCTTTCTCCACACCCCCCACCCCACCAGCATTTACATACTCATCTACTACCCAGGTAGCTAGATGGTAGAGTGGATAGAGGCCTGGACCTGGAGTTAGGAAGACCTGTGTTCAAATCTGGCCTCAGAGGCTTACTAAATATGTTATTTGCCTCAGTTTCTTCAACTGCAAAATGGGGATAATAAGTCTTATCTCCCAGGGTTATTGTGAGGATCAAATAAAATATTTAATAAGATAAGTATTTAGCACGGTGCCTGGCACCTAATAGGTCCTTAAATAGCTTATTTCTTTCCTTCCAGAACATGCTATCTCCTTTTCATCCTTGCTTGTCAGTGGTGTGTGAAAAGCTCTATCCTGGGAATTGGGATCCTTGAGTTCTAGTCTCTGATCTGCCATTAACAAGCTGATTAAGTCATTTAATCTCTTTGGACACCAATTTCCTCATCTGTAAAATAAAAGAGTGGTTCATTTGAAAGCTTCCTTTCAGCCTGAATAATCTATGATTCTAGTTACACTAATGTTCTAGCTATCTTTTCCCCTTTTGATGGATTTTTAAAGCTTTTATTGTTTTTGAAATCCCACACAGCATGCTCTCCAAATTTTTTTAACTCCCCTAATTTCTCGTTGGCAGGTACAACCTAAAGTTATCTTAAAATGTTCTTTCAGGCCTATCTAAGACAGAAGAGGGATCAGCCCCCTATGCCAATTCATTCAACACACATTTGTAGCAAGGGAATTGGAGGAAACCCTGGATTTGCTGGACTGAGAGGCCTCCTTGGGGCCAGACATGCTCTTTGGCTCTTAGCCAAAGGACCTGCACTTTTCTGGGATGACACAGCAAATGGTTCCTTTGGGGTAGGAAGTTGTGTCAAAGATACTATGGTGGGTGAAAGATGAACAGCTGAGGAAACAGGTTCAATCTTCCAAGCATACCAATTTATTAAGCAATGACTGCTGATTGCCAAACAAAGTGGGACCAGATCTCCTCAGCTTGGGCCTAGACCAAGGGGTGGGGTGGGGGAACAGACTTATATATTAAAAATAAATAAGGCCAATTAATTAAAAGGGAACAATAATACAAAATTAGGTCATCTGATTTCTAATTGGAGGAAAAATTAGGGATATTCAGAGTTGTAAGGGGGAGAGTGAACAGGTTCAATTCCTTGAAATCAGAAAAGGAGACATCCCACTCCCTCCAAGGGTCTATAAACAATCAAAGGAACATAGAAACAATAATTGATCAGCATGGGGCCAGTTTTCAGATAAGATATATGGGTTGCCTGAGATGCGCAATTGTGAGAAAACTCCTAGCATCAATCTTTGGATCTGACCCAGTTTCTGGTCAGCCTAACCTAGGTCCTTAGATTCTCAGCCATGAAGGGTGAGGTTCAAATGATGCAATAAGGTTTTCTCCCAATTCCCACAATTGAATAACATTTTCTCACAGTACAGAAATTGGACTAGACCTCTAACTGACTGGAAACTAAGCTGGTTCCAGAACTGAGGCATAAGACAGAGTCAGTGTGGTTCCCCCAATTCCCACTATTAACCACTTGCTATCGCAATCTCCTCAGTTCCCTCAGTGCAAAGCAACTGAGTCAGGAAGAGTTGCTAGCTCTGCAGTCTGTAAGAAGGATGAGAAGAAATGTCTCCATCTCTAAATGAACAACCCCAAAGAAATGGAAATATTTCTCCTTACACACCATGGTTTGTGAAGCTTCTAGTCACCAATCATCTTCAACACAACCCTGCCATCTCTGGAGGCCAGTCAGGAGTTGCTGTATCTACCCAGCAAAGCCTGTCGTTCAGCAGAGCTCCAGCACATAGCAGGATGTATGGGAGGCATCCAAATCCAATGAATCAGGTTTCCCAGGTGACCCTGCTACCATTCATTAAGTGCCTGTTGTGAACCGAGCACTGTTAAGTGCAGGAAATGTCAAGTGTCAATAAGACATGGGGTCCTGTCCTCATGGAAGCTGTGAATTCCCTGTCAGACTGATGTTCTCCCATCTAGGCTGATGCCTCCAGCCCTCCAGGCTGCCCTGGCCCTGGCCCCACATCTCTGTCTCCCTGCAGAGCTTGTGCTGCAGGTGTTAGTCAAAGAAAGCAACGGAGCTGTCCACACCACCATGATGTCTTCACAGTAATTCTTTGATCCTATCAAGAGCTAGAGAGGCAGGATCAGAGATGATCCAGAGCTGCCAAGCACTCGTTAAGAAAGGAGCCAGAATGCCTGCCATGCATGCAGGTTAGTGGGCAGGTCCAGAAGGAAAGTTTGAGCCTGACAGACTAGGAGGCAGGTTGGGTGGAAAGTCCTACATGTATCAACAGGAGAGAGAAATGCAGCCTCTGGGGCCCCTCCCTCATTCTCCTGTCCTCCTACCTCTTTGTCTTTTCTTCATCTTCTTCTTATACTATCCTGGTCTCTCTTTTTATCCTCTCTTCTAGTGTGCTATCTCCTTCCTCTCTTTTCCTCTACCAGTTCTCTCTCCCCCTTCTTCTCCCCAATAAGCTCATCAAATGTGTGCTTTTCAAGGACTTAATCTCCCTCACCCACACCCCTTACAAGCAAGTTGGTAGGGAGAAGGGGATATTTAGCCTCACCCCAAAGAAGATGAATAGACTTAGAAGTATAAACATAAAAAGCTAGGACGCACTGCTCTCTCGCAGACTGAATGCCTTGGGTGGTCAAGAAGCAGAAAGAAGGAGGCACAGTGCTGGTGTTCATGGGTGCTAGGCACTAGGACAGATGGGCAATAGCATATAAAGAAACTCCATGAGAAAAAGACGGCAGACATTCCGAACTACACTCTGGAAACATAACGAAAGGCAGTTTTGCCAGTTGCTGTTTAGGCAGTTTTCCGTAGCTGGAGAATTCCCATGAGCCCTTCCCACTACCTCTCTTTTAGAGGAATTAAAACAACTCTAGACCAGAGGCCCTGAGGGCTATGGAAAGAATTTAACCTTTAACCATCAGGTCGTCATCATCCTCAATTAGTAGCTGTTGAAGTACTATACAAAAGAATAGGCACCGACACCTTTAAATCATGTACAGCAAGACAATCAGCAAAGCTTACCTCAATGTTACTATTTTTTAATTACATTTACTTGGCATGGCAGGTTTCTAGAAAAGCTTTAGCTGGACAAATGAAATTATCCATCTACCCATTAACCCTTACAGGCAAGGATTTACCCACATGCCTAGTAGAAAGTCCGGCTGGATGATAGTTGGGGACGAGACGGAGGCCAGAGGTGCCCTGCCCTTACAAGGAGTGAGCAAGTACAAGAGGCAGCTGTGGTGTAGTGGTGGCAGGAGCCCCCGATCTGGATTCAGAGGACCTAGGTTCAAATCCCAACTCTGCTTCTTGCTGCCTATGTCAAGGGCCCCACCTATGATCCCGTGACCTTGAGCAAATCATTACCCCTCTCTGGACTCCAGATTCCTCATCCAAAAACTGAAAGGGTTGAATCAGATAATCTCTTACTGCTCATAAATCTATGATCCAATGGCCAGTTTGAGAAAGATGATGAAAACAACAAATTTCTCTTCATCCCATCCCCCGACACCTGGTAAATAATTTTCTTTGTCAAGATGACCATCAGTGCTTCTCTGGCTTCCGGAGGCTAACTGGGCTACATAGCTGTGGGGGAAGAGGGGCAAAGAGGAGAGGAAAATGGTTTCCTTTGATTCCATGGACTAACTACTACAATCTCTAAAATGTTTAGTCATTCCAAAGGTGGGCAGGTAAGTTAGGGAACAGCTTACTATGAGTATTTGGAGACCATTGACTTAAATATATGTTCGTGTCTTGTTTGCACAGCTCACATCTTTTTTTTTCTTTTCTCTTACTTTATTTTTCTTTTCTTTTTTTAAAAATTTTTTTATTTTTTCCATATGCTTTTGAGTTGAAAATCTTTCTCCCTTTTCCTCCCCCCCACCCTCCCCAAGACGGCGCACCATCTGATATAGGCTTTACATTTACATACCCATTAAACATATTTTCACATTAGTGAAGTTGTAAGTAAAAATTAAAACCAATACGAGGAACCATCAGAAAGATGAAACAAAACTCAACAGAAGGTAAAAACAAGTGATAGCGATTCGACTTCCATAGTTCTTTCTTTGGATATGAACAGCATTATCTATCCCGAGGCCTCTGGAAATGTCTTAGATCCTCATAATGCTGAGAAACGTTCAGTCCAACAATCTTAGTCATTGCATAACGTGGCTGTTATTGTGTACAAAGTCCTCTTGGTTCTGCTCACTTCACTCAGCATCAGACCATATACGTCTTTCCAGATTTTTCTGAAGTCAGCCTGTTCATCATTTCTTACAGCACAATAGTATTCCATTACATTCATATACCACAACTTGCTCAGCCATTCCCCAATTGATGGGCATCCCCTCAATTTCCAATTCTTTGCCACCACAAAAAGAGCTGCTATGTATATTTTTGTACATATGGGTCCTTTTCCCATTTGTTTGATCTCTTTGTGATATAGCCCTAGAAGTGCTATTGCTGGATCAAAGGGTATGCACATTTTTGTAGCCCTTTGGGCATAGTTCCAAATTGTTTTCCAAAATGGTTGGATCATTTCACAACTCCACCAACAATGTATTAGCGTTCCAATTTTCCCACATCCTCTCCAACATTTATCATTTTCCTGTTTTGTCATGTTGGCCAATCTGATAGGTGTGATGTGGTACCTCAGAGTTGTTTTGATTTGCATTTCTCTAATCAATAACGATTTAGAGCATTTTTTCATATGACTATAGATGGCTTTAATTTCTTCATCTGAGAACTGCCTGTTCATATCCTTTGACCATTAGGATTGTCATTTTTATTATATTAGCTCGGCCTACCCATGAGCAACTGGTGTTTTTCCAATTATTTAGCTCTGATTTTATCTGTGTGAAAAACGTTTTGTAATTGTGTTCATAGAGTTCCTGGGTTTGTTTCGGGAGGTGGACTCCTAAATATTTTATAATGTCTACAGTAAGTTTAAATGGGATTTCTCTTTCTATTTCTTGCTGTTGGGCTTTGTTGGTAATATATAGAAAGGCTGATGATTTATGTGGGTTTATTTTATAGCTTCCAACTTTGCTAAAGTTGTTTATTATTTCAAGTAGTTTTTTACTTGATTCTCTAGGATTCTCTAAGTATATCATCATGTCATCTGCAAAGAGTGATAGCTTTGTTTCTTCTTTGCCTATTGTAATACCTTCAATTTCTTTTTCTTCTCTTATTGCTAAAGCTAACGTTTCCAGTACAATATTGAATAACAGTGGTGATAATGGACATCCTTGTTTCACCCCCGATCTTATTGGAAATGCTTCTAGCCTGTCCCCGTTACATATAATGCTTGCTGAAGGTTTTAGATATATGCTGTTTATTATTTTAAGGAAGACTCCATTTATACCTATGCTTTCTAGTGTTTTTAATAGGAATGGGTGTTGTGTTTTATCAAAAGCTTTTTCTGCATCTATTGAGATGATCATGTGGTTTCTTTCACATCTTCTTAATTACAGAAACTCTGGAGTAGACAGATTTTTGGCCCTGTTTCTCTGTAAACCTGTCTAGCCCCATCATGGCCTCATCATTTTTCCAACTGCCAAAGTGGAGTCCTCATAATATATCATACCTGCTAGCACAGCCCTGAGTCATATATGACCTATCAGTTGTTTGGGGCCAACTGGATGCACTGTGTCAGAGCCCAGAAAACAAGATGACTATATGCAATAATTCAATAATAAATTCGCAATGAGCCAGTCAAATAGCTTCTTAGATATGTTTCAGAAAATGACATGGGCACAGTACATGAATAACTAATGTCCTAAGTAGCCTCTACAGAGCAAGATGTCTGCCCTCTCCTTTCCTGGGTTCTCACATGGAGCCTTTCTGGGAATAATAGCCTGAAATGGGACCCTTGTGGCAAATATTGCTCAAGGACTTGAAATTTTACTGATCTCAGTATTTTCAATCTCTGTTGGTTATAGTATCCTCCCTGAATAGAAGCCTGTTACAATGAAAGATAGAAAATAATTTACCAGTAATCTTTGAGTGGAAAGAATCATAAAATCAGAGTACTTTGGAGCTAGACAGGAACTTCTATCACATGTCACACAGCTAGTTAGGAGCAGAGCCAGAGCAGGAGTGTAGGACTTGTAGCTTCTGGGCTGATGTACTGTCCTACCACACCACGTTGCCTCATTGTATGTTGGCAGAAACATGGTGTTGTCCGCAGGGTGACAGTTGGCCCTGAGGTAAGGTAGAAGAAGCACTGACTTGGGAGTCAAGAACCCTGAGTTCTAGTACTGGCTCCATGGCTAACTAGCTGTGTGACCTTAGGCAAGTCATTTGACCTCCACTGTCAGTTTGCTCACATATAAAATGAGGGGGTTGAACTCTGAGGTCTCCTCTACTTCTTAAACTGTGATCAGAACATCTTCTATTGGACAATCAAGTCTTTCAAGGAAAATTTATTGAGCCCAGAGCATTTGGCTAGGTACCAGTTTCACCCTTCTGGAGTTGGCAATCTAGTTCGCAGTCAGCCTGTCTATGGACTGTGGAGGTCTGGAGAAGGGAAGATTGACTAACCAGCAATTCTGAATTCTTCCCTATTGGTGATAGTGGGGAGGGAGAGAAGCCCCTAAGGTAATAGTTGATAGGTATGGAAGGCTGTTTAGGTCTTTAGAGAGGAGATCACTAAAGAGTGAAGATTTATTTTGGCTATTTATGAGCATGAGTGCTTTGTGAGTTTTTTGTCAGATTAAATAAGGTCCATCCTATTCAGTGAGCTGTTTGCCTAAGTTCTTGTAAGGTGGGTTGACATCAGCTAAATTCTTGTGTACCCAGGGGAAACTGTGGTGTAAGCATGAACCAAAAAAAAGAGATTTGTGTGAAAGGCCTTCAAGATTTAACTGCATCTGTGAGGATGATTCACAGGTACCACCAATGTCAAAGACTTACTGGATATAGAGATGAAAGGCACATTATGGAGGTCAGCAGCTCCTTGCTGTGGGTTACTGGAGGTTACCTGGTCCATATGTGGAGCTGACATGACAAATTGAGAGGTGTGCTATGCTCCTGAGGCATGTTTCAGGGATGTAACTGCCTCCTAGAACCAAATTTATCTTTTAAGAGACCAGACTAACCATGTCATTCCTCTCCTTAAGAACCTTCAGTGGATGGCCTTCCCTTTAGTAAAATTTATAAAACCTGATAACTGTTACCCACTTGCAGTGATTCACATGGAATGAATGGCAGCACCAAAAGAAAGCATCTCAAGGGACTGGGAAGTCCCAGGCAGGAAATAAGGATCTAGTCATACTAGTGGCATCTTTCAGCACTGGCAAATTGGAGGGAGGGATGTTGGGGGGTAAGAAGGATGTGAGAAATTAATATTTATCTAACAAGATGGTAATCAAGAACACAATTTGGTCACCAATGGAATACATCTAATAAATATTTTTGCCTGGAGATTTGCTAATGTGATCTGGAGGAATTGAAACTGAAAAAAGAAAGGAAGAGAGAAACCTGCTCAGATGCTTCAATTAAATAGCATTTAGTAAGTGCCTGCTATGTGTCACATCTTGTGCTGAGGATACAAAGAAAGGCAAAAACCAACCTTACTCTCCAGGAGCATATACAACTTCCAGATAAGATATGAAAAGGAATAAAAGGTTTGACATGAGAAAAAGAATAGCAGTGGTAGGATCTGATAATTTGGGGGAGGATGTATGTTGAAAGAATGATAGAAATGGTCCACCTGGTTTTAGATCTACATGCACAGCAATATGCATAATATGGGTAATATGTCGAGGAAAAGTGGATTTTAACTTAAGGAAGTAACACAGCCTTCACAGCTATAACAATTGCTAGAATGAGACTCATGACTAGAACCTGGCAAGGCACAGACACACCTTGTTAAAAAGAATAGATCAGATGAAAGGGACACCAGAGCAGTATTATACAGTATAAAAAATGCACTTATGTGAAAATCCGGAAGAAGAAAATAGAAGTGACATTGTAAGAGTATACAGATAATGAGTTCCTGATATAGAGCATAAAACCACCAACAAGGTTGGATATATTAGTGATGGAAAGGTCAATCATCCAGACATCTAATGGATGTCTCTTACTCCTAAAAGCAGGGCATTTTATAAATTCTTTCCTTGCCTTGTCCGTAATATAATCTTTCAAAAAGTGGAGGGCGCTAGGGAAATGACTATTCTGCAGCTAGTTCCAACCAATTCAATAAACATTGATTAAGCACCTACTATGTGGTTATGGTTTGTTCTCAAAGAGGACTATGACATCAGGGAGATGATGACATGACTTGCAATTGACTTTGATTTGAGTGAGGGAGGGCTGTACAAAGTCACCAGCCTCACTTTCTCCTCGTCTGGTCTTTTTTCTTGCTTCACTCAAAGTGAGAAGTGAGAACCTACTATGACTCAGGCACTGACCAACAAGGAGTAACTAGTTAGTCTACTCTCCTCTCGTCTGCTCTGCTCTCCTCTCCTCTCTCTTGCCTGAGGGTGTTCTGCCCAAAGGGAGGTAAATTTTGATGGCTAAAAGCTACCTAGTTAACTTGGGGCTTACTGGCTGGATTTCTTTCTGAAAGACCAAACCTTAAACCCAATTCACTCTGGAGCTCATGGATTGGACAACAATAGGTCCCTGCCCAAGTACCACTTAATGGTTATTTTTGGGCCCTCCTGGCTCAGAGTGAATGTAAATAGTAACTGTTACTCTTTTGGCCAGCAACCCTGAGGGCTTTCACCTCCCAGTTTGATTTTTTTTTTTAATTAAAGAGGCCATCCTTTGACTCACTTCTTAAAGAAGCCTATTCACTGAATGGGTGTTGCTTCACTCAAAGTGAGAACCTGGAAAGACCTTAGCTTAAAAGGGCCAAAGTCTCTCATGGCATCCTGGCCCATCTCCAGTCTTCCTGATCATTATCTGGCCACTGGAATCAGATGTCTGTGGAAGAGAAAGTGAGGCTGGTGACTTTGCACAGCCCTACCTCACTCAAATAAAAGTCAATTGCAAGTCATGTCATCATCTCCCTGATTTCATGGTCCTCTTTGAGAATGAAGGACAAACCACAACCACAAGTTAGTCAAGTGTAAACAAAAAGACCCTTATGAGAAATTGGCATTTCACCTTACAATTAATGATAAATAAACTCTAGTTCCAGAAATAGCCTAACAGCATATTGGACTTAAGGAAAACAGATTTGAAAAAAATCAGAGAAAAGATGGGTGTGATTGCATGGCCTGAAACTCTAAAGGGAAGGTTGACTCAAGATGGAAAAAAAAAAACCTCTTCCTCCCCCAAATTATAGGATATAATTGCAAATTATTCTGATGAAGCAGAAAAGAGGGACCTGTATAAGGAGACTGATGAGGCAACATAGGAACCTCTTAAAAAAATTTTAAGAGCATGTCCAAAATATAGAAGTATATCACCAAATATTAATACTAAAATGTGGCACAATCCTGCAACACATTTATATAATTTGACTAACAGGTAGAATTTGCAGAAGTGCTGATTTTACCTCAATATGGAAGGTGCTATAAAACCTACATAATATAATCAATGAGGAACTTCAAAGAACAGGTTTTGTCATCAGGGAAATATGATAGGAAAAGAAGATGGTGAGGATGAAGGATGACATGTGAATAACCTGAGTTCTCCACTGATATGCTTGTGAAAGGAGAAAATGAAGGCTTCCAGTAGTTTGGGTGGCTCCCATTTAGTGAATTTATGGAAGGGTGTGGATAAACTTTGTTCAGGATGGAAAGGCATCAATGGTTTATCATCTGTGTCATTGGAGGGACCATGCAAATATATGAGATCATGGAAGAGTTAAGAATATACTGCTCTTCAAATTGTCTTTGAAAAAATGAAAAGTTATAAATATGTTCTACCATAATAACTTTTTAGAAGTTAAATATGGTGTTATAAGAAATGATGAGCAGGATGATCAGAAAAGGTTAGAAAGATTTATATGGACTGATACAGAGTGAAGTAAGCAGAGTCTAGAGAACATTGTACATAGTAATAAAAATATTGTATGGTGATCAGCTGTGAATGTGTAGCTATTCTCAGCAATATGGTGATCCAAGAAAATTTCACAGTACACATGATGAAAAATGCTATCCTCCTCTACAGAAAGAACTGATGGAGTCTGAATGCAGAACAAAGCATATTATTTTTCACTTTCTTTTTTGGTTTAAGTTTTCTTTCACAAAATGACTACTATGGACATATGTTTTATGTGATTGCACATGTATAACTATATCATATTGCTTACCATCTTAGAGAGGGAGGAGAGAAAGGAGGGAGAGAATTTGGAAATCAAAATTTAGAAAAAAACATGTTGAAGATTGTTTTTACATGTAATTGGGGAAAAATAAAATATTTTTTTAGATAAAAAAAGAATATACTGCTCTTAGACTATCTACACAGGGATTATCTACCACATTTAAATGCTTATATTTTCAATGTGAAATCTTTGAAATCTGATGTACCATTGGCAAAATATGCTATATTGATATTCTTACTCTGAATGAAATCAGACAAACAAGTTGCAGCCAAATGAAAAAGGTTCTCAAAAATGTGAATAAAAGGGGGCAGCTAGGTGGGCCCAGTGGATAGAGCACCAGCCTTCAAGTCAGGAGGACCTGACTCCAAATCTGGCCTCAGACCAAACACTTGACACTTACTAGCTATGTGACCCTGGGCAAGTCACTTAACCCCAATTGCCTAAAAATTAAAAAAAAAATTTTAATGTGAAAAAAAAATGTGGGTGAACTTGCTTTATTGAGCCAGAAAAGGTAATCAGAAACATTATGAGATAGGACAATTACAGATAAGGAAGGTGGTGGTCCAGAGTGGTGAATTGGGTAGTCACTAGCAGGTTAAGAAGATATCTTTGGGTAATGGATTTGGATTTCTGGACAACAAAAAATATAGAAATGACAAGCTACTAGCCAAGAATGGAATATACCTTACTAAGAGCTGATAAGAATATATTTGTTTGAAGTCTTGTAAATCGAAAGAGCTTTAAATTGAAAAGAAAAAGAGAAGAAAAAAATTGACTATGTACATACCAAAGACAATGCAGGAAGTGTAGGAAGAAAAATACCAATTGAGATCCCAGAAATTCACAGGACACAATATCCAAGAAGGAAGCCAGTAACAAACCCTATAGCAGCAGATATTCATAAATGTACAGTTTAATAATAACTGATATTAATATAACACTTTAAAGTTTACAAAGCAAATTACATTGTTCCATTTGAGCCTCACAACAACCTTAAGAAGTAGATACTCCAGATATAATAATCCCTATTTTACAGATGAATAAACTGAAGGTCATGGTCAATGGTCACAAAACCAGTAAATATCAAAAGTGGGACTTGAACCTAGGTCTTCCGGACTGAAAGTCCAACAGTCCACTATACCATGGATGGGTGTTGCCTCCCCAAGTACAGCTAACAAATAAGATAAGTGAGAGATTCTAATGGAAGGAGGCAAATTTGGCCTTAGGTGAGATCAAAGCAGAGTGCAACATAAAACCAAAGAGGAACTACCAAGAAGAACAGGAGTAAAGAATATTGTCAAGGAATCCTATGATAGGAAGAGAAAGTGGGCTGGTCACATGGCAAGAATGAGCAAAAGAACTCAGCAAGAGAACACCGTGTGTCACTCCACCAGACCTGAAGGGAAGAGCCAAGTATCCATCTATGGCTAGTTCTGTTCCCTTGGAAGTCACTTGGGGCAGATACCGAAACTAGTGATATGTGAGTTGCCGAACATGGGAAGAGGCTGAAATGGCTTTAAGTCCTACCCCCAGGTAAAGCCACCATCAAAGGGAAAGGAATCAGAAAATAAGTGATAGGGAGATATAAGAGGAAATAAAAGACCAAAATCACCAGAGATCTCAGAAAGAAGAAAACTCAGTTAAAGACCTTGAACATATGCAGATAAACCAATAAGGAAAATAATAATAATAAAGGAGAATGGTCTTCAGATCACCTAAGATAGCACAGACAGATAGCACTGAATAAAATATTGTGAGACAAAGGAAAATAAATCCACACCTGATAAGGCAGAAGACTTTCTGTAGATGCCCAAATGAACATGAAGCTAGAACAGGATGTTCTTGAATGGTTTAAAAGAGAAATAAGAATTGTGAAAGCAGAATTTATGGCCTGCATTACAGAAATCATTGATAGAATAGAAAAACTTGAATCCAGGGTAGCAAGTCTCACCAATGAAACAAAAGAGAATAGCTGATTAGGAATGCAAGTACATATAAGAAAAGAACAAAAAACAGTAATATCAAAAGAAAACATGATCTCCTTATGAGCAAAGCATATTGATCTCAAAGATAATATGCATAGAGACAACCTAGGAATTATAGGTCTCCCAAAAGAATGTGTCAAGTCAAGAAACCTGAACACCATTCTGAAAAAACTAATACAAGAAAGCTTCTCAGAACATCTGATCACAGAAAACAAAGTGCCAGTCAAAAGAATCCACATATCATATCTAGGGGAAAAAACAACAATTCTATCTTACAAACTCCAAGACACGCAGTGGGTAAATTCAACAATTCTATTGACAAACAACAAATTCTGTAAGCAATAAGGAGAAAGATGTTCAAATATAAGGGAAAGAAAGTTTGAATAATATAAGACTATCTTGCACCCACCAGAAACTGCAGGAGGGGATGGAACAGTGTGTTCTGAAGAGCAAAAGAGTTCAAGATGCAACCTGAAGTGACATACCCCACATATGTGAGAGGTGAAATTGACAGGACTTTGCAACTGAACACTTATGTGGGGTAATAGAAAGTAGGAGTTGAGGATGATGCCTAGGTTGTAAGCCTGGGTAACTGGAAAGATGGTGGCAGTCTCAACCTTAATAGTGAAATTAGGAAGAGAGGAGGACTGGGGAGGGGGAGGGGGGATGAGAGCAGTTTTGACATAGTGCGTTTAAGATATCAATAAGACATCCAGTTGGAGATGTCCAAAAGGCAACTGGAGATGTGAGACTGGAGTTCAGCAGAGAGGTTAAGGCTGGATATATTTGAGAATAATTAGCACAGAGATTATAATTAAATCTATGGGAACGGATGAGATCATATGCAGTTGAATTACTCGTAGCCTCAGAATCACTACTAAGGTATAGAATACTTCAGTTATTTCTGAAAAGACTTTACCTTTACATTTAGTTGTCTTTGCCCCTCTAACCTTTAATTTTGCTAGTTTAAATAGGACCCAAGCTTTATAACTGGATTAAGGCACTCATAAGGAGGAGTATACATTATTCAAAAGAAACATGATAGGTGAAAGGGGTGAATAAATGTGCAGTATTGTATACTAATATATATATGTATATGTGTGTGTGTGTGTGTGTGTGTGTGTGTGTATACTTCAGTGACAAGGTGCAGTAACCAGAGGGAAGAAGCCTAAATGAGTATTTTATGAATAAATAGAAGCAAGTCTTTCATCAGAATATATACTACAGAGCCCCTGGTCAGAAAGAGAAGAAACAGGAGACAAGTTTGGCCCAGAAATTGTATAATAGTCATGTGAGACTTCAATTATTTGAACACCTGCTGGAGAACACTCTCCTTTCTCTTCTCCCTACCTCTCTCACCCCACCTCCTCTCTCTCTCTCTCTCTCTCTCTCTCTCTCTCTCTCTCTCTCTCTCTCTCTCTCTCTCCCCTCTCCCCCCCACCTCTTCTATCTTCCCCCACCTCTTTCTGTTTCTGTCTCTGTCTCTTTTTTCTCTCTTTTTTTCTCTCTTCTTCCCTCCTTCTCCTGAAATCAAAGCAACTAATAGTTTGTTGACTTACCTTAATGATCATTTCAGCCTTCAGAATGTTGAAGACTATAATGATTAGAGCTATCCCAAAATAGAATGCCTTGGGAGGTAGTTCAAAGTTCAAAGTCTGGATGACCAGTTGTGGGGTCTATTGTAAAAAGGATTCTTCAGGTATTTACTAGGTCAGGCGGCCCATGAGATCCCTTTCAACACCAAATTCTGCAAACTTAGGAATTTTTCACTTCTCCTCGCAGCACATACCCAGAGTGTGAGCAAACAGACCACCACAAATAGAACAGCAGTATCAACACCTGTGACAGAGGAGGAAAGGGAAGGAACAAACATTTATTAAGTACCTACTCTGTGCAGATTTCTCATTTGATCCTTACAACAACCCTGCGAGGCAGTTGCTATTTTCTTCTCCAGCTCATTTTATAGTACATGCCTGAGGTGGATTTGAACTCAGCTCTTCCTCGCCACAGGGGCAGCTAGATGGCACAGTGGATAGAGCACTGGGCCTAGAGTCAAGAAGATCTGCGTTCAAATGCAGCTTCAGACACTTACTGGCTGTGTGACCCTGGACAAATCACTTATCCCTATTTGCCTGAGCTTCCTAATCTGTAAAATGAGCTGGAGAAGAAAATGGCAAACTACTCCTGTATCTTTGCCAAGAAAATCCCAAAAGGGGGTCACATGACTGAAATGACTGAATGACAACTTCCTACGTCCAGCTACACTGGACACTGCTTAAGTGCTGGACTAATGAGAATAAAGAAAGAGGCATTCTAGAAAGTACTTCACATAATTCTTTCCAACTAAGTGAATATAAACCATAATACCCTAATGATGGCAGAAAGTAAAGAGGAATTAAAAAGCTTCTTGTTGAAGGTGAAAGAGGAGAGTATAAAAGTTGGCTTGAAGCTTAACATCAAAAAGCTAAGATCTTGGCAGCTGGCCCCATCATTTCCTGGCAAATAGAGGGAGAAGAAATGGAAGCCAGTGTCAGATTTGATATTCTTGGGCTCAAAGATCACTGCAGATGGTGACGGCAGCCATGAAATTAAAAGACACGAGCTCCTTGGAAGAAAAGCTATGGCAAATCTGGACAGCATACTGAAAAGCAGACATCATCTTGCTGACAAAGGTCCATATAGTCAAAGCTATGGTTTTTGCAGTAGCAATGTATGCCTGTGAGTGTTAGACTATTAGGAAAGCTGAGAGGGCAGTTAGGTGGTGCAGTGGACAGAGCACCGACCCTGGATTCAGGATGACCTGAGTTCAAATCCGGCCTCAGACACATAACACTTACTAGCTGTGTGACCTTGAACAAGTCACTTAACCCCATTGCCTAGCCAAAATAATAATAATAATAATAATAATAATAATAATAATAATAATAATAATAATAATATTAGGAAAGCTGAGCACTGTAGACTTGACACCTTCAAAATCTGGTGCTGGAGAAGACTTTTGAGAGCTGGAATTCAGGCTGTTCATTGGAAGGTCAAATACTGAAGCTGAGGCTTAAATACTTTGGCTACATAATCAGAAGACAGGACTCATTGGAAAAGACCCAGATACTGAGAAAGACTGAAGGCAAAAGGAAGAGGGATGGCAGAGGATGAGATGGATAGATGGTATCATGGAAGCAATGAACATGAGCTTGGACAGACTTTGAGAGGTAGTGGAGGATAGAAAGGCCTGGTCTGCTATGGTCCATGGGATCCCGAAGAGTTGGAGGCCACTGAATGACTGAACAATACCAAGTAGTACAAAGGTGGACCCAGAGGATTATCATAGAAAGAGGATTTCATTTTGAGCCAGAGAAGCTGAGCTCTCAGCACCGCACTCCCAAGTACTGCCTGTATGACCTTGGATAAGCCTCTTAACTTTTCAGGGTCTCAGTCTTCTCATTTGTAAAATACAATAGTTTAACTAGATAACCTCTAATATCCTTTTCATGGTTAAATCTATGATCCTATGAACTTCCTGAGAAAGAGAACTGACCAGAACTGAAATGGGCAACTGTAGGGAAGTAGTTGTTTGCTTGGCCATCCTTATAGGTCTTCAAGAAGGATATTGTATGGGTACAGGTCTGGGCATGGGTTAGAACTGATGTCTTTTGAGGTCCCTCCTGACTAAGGTTCCAGCACATAAAAATGCCAGCGCCTACCATGCCAATACCGTAGGCTTTGAGTAGGTGGTCTTCATGTGATTCATATTGAAAATTCCAATAGCTCAAGTATATTAACTATAGGGAAAGTAACAAGTAGCCTCCATCATGTATTTGGATAGATTCATAGCTTTTGCCCTTCCCTATATCTTTAGAGGCAGGATGGTGTAACGGAAGTATTGCATCTGGATGGAGAGGACCTGACACACTTAGACAAGTCACCTCAGTTCTCTGGGCCTTATTTCTCTCATCTGTATAAAGGAGTTAGAAAGCAGCTAAGTGATGCAGTGGATAGAGTACTGGCCCTGGAGTCAGGAGGACCTGGGTTCAAATCTGGCCTCAGACACTTGACACTTACTGTATGACCCTGGGCAAGTCTCTTAACCCCATTGCCTAACCCCCACCCCCCCAAAAAGAGAGGGAGTTGGGACTACATTTTTAAACTTGTTTCCAGCTCTGAAACCTCTGTGATCTTTTCTAACCTAGCAGCATGATCTCTAAAATTTATAAAATCAGGCTATTAATAGGTTGGAAGGGACCTCAGTGTGGATATAGTCCGACCTCCTATATGATACAAACTGCCTCTGTAAGTATTCCTAAAGGAGTGGTCATCTAGCCTTTGCTTGAAGATATCCAGTCACAGTGCAATAGCCTACTAGAATGTGCCTGACATGACTCTCTCCCTACTCCAGTGCATCCTCCATTCAGCCACAAAGTGATGTTCCTAAAGTGCAGGTCCAACCATGCCCCACCCTTCACTCGATAGACCCTAGGAGCTCTTTATCACATCCAGGATCAAATACAAAATCCTCTGTTTGGCATTCAAAGCCCTTAATAACCGAATTCCCACCCCCCAAACCTTCCAGTCTTCTTACACTTTACATCCAGCCCACAACCTACTTTGATCAGTGACACTGCCCACCTTGCTGTTCCTGGAACAAGACATTCCATCTCTCAGCTCTGGCTGTCTTCCATGCCTGGAATATTCTCTCTCCTTGTGTCTCCCTTCTGGCTACCTTCAAGTCTCAGCTAAAAACCCACCTTCAACAGGAAGCCTTTCCCAATCCCTCTTATTTCTAATACCTTCCCTCTTTTGATTATTTCCTTTTAATCCTGTACATGGCTTGTTTCTACATAGTTGTTGGCATGTTGTCTCCCCCATGAGACTGTGACCTGTTAGAAGGCAGAGACTATCTTTTGCATTTCTTTGTACCCTCTTATTTAGCACAGTGGCTGGCCCATAGTGGGTGCTTTTAAAATGTTTATTGACTGATTTACAGAAACCTCACTAAATACCAAGCAGTACACTCTATTGTTGGAGTGTTCCAATTAGGTTTTTTTAATTGATTTCTTTTATTTTTATATCATATTAGTTTCCAAAGACATCTTTCTCTTTCCATCCAGTAAGCCTTCCCTTGTAACAAAAAAAAAAAACCTTAAAAAAAAAAACCCAACCACGCACCAGCTGTTTCTTCTAACAGTACATATATATAATCTTCTACCTCCCCAGTCTTTCCACCTCTGCAATGACGGTGTGGCAGTTGCCCTTGCAGGTGCTTCCCCCACCCTCATCCTAGCATTTCCATCTGCCAGTCAAATTGACTGCCAAGGAATTATGGGAAACGAGCTTCCAACCACGTGTGACCAACTCGTTGCTTAAGTTTCCCGACTGGCTACTGAACCTGACCTCCATGGACACGCTAACGGAGTGACCCTCCCCGTGCCTGCAGTTTCTAAGCAAGTAAGGATGACAGTGTCCATCTGGAAGATTAGGGAGGTGGATGCCCTTTAATGGTTGGAGCATATTCTTTTATTGGGGAAATCTGCCTTTCTACCGCTACAGTCTCAAGTGGTCTTTCTTATGGCTTACTCACTGTCTGGTGAACATGCCTTGTTTTTATCCCATCTACTCAGAACCTGGGGCAGCTAGGTGGCACGGTGGGTAGATGCCTGGCATGGAGTCAAGAAGCCCTAATCTGAGTTCTAATCTGGCCTCAGACATTGCTAGCTGTGTCACCCTGCGCAAGCCACTTAACCCTGTCTGTCTCAGTTTCCTCATCTGTAAAATGACCTGGAGAAGGAAATGCAAAACACTCCAGTATCTTTGCCAAGAAAACCCCAAATGGGGTCACAAAAAATCAGACGCTACTAGACAACAACAATAACCTCAGTTCCTCGTACTTGTATGGATTTTCCAAAAATATTTGATGGATGGACAAACTCACTAGTTCTCCACAGTCACAAGACCCATCTTTCCAACTCTAAAATTCTATTCTTCTTTGTCTAATTAAGTGTTAAAGTGCCTACTGCTGGTCCGACCCAGTGTGATGGAGGAGAAGAAATGCTGGACTTGGAAGATGGAGACTTTGAGGAGTTAAAATTTAAGCTACTTCAATTCAACAAATATTTGTTAAGTACTTACTATGTACAAGGCCTTCTCTTAGGTGCTAGACATGCAAAAACTGAAAATTAAATAACCCCTGGCCTCAGTTCAATTCAGCTGACTAAAAGCAGGTACTATAGGCAAGCTAATGGCTGTGTTTATGAAGCTTACATTCAACAGAGGGGATACAACACTTAGATGAAAAAATATGAAGATCAATTTAGGACTTGACTTTGAGAGAGGTTAATCTGAATATTATATATACATTTGGGAGTCATCTGCATAGAGATAAAAATTGAATCTATAGGAGCAGATAAAATCAGCAAAGGAAAGAGTAGAGAAAGAAGAGGTAAGGACTTGGGATAGAGCCCAAATAGAAGAGTCTGACAGGTTGGAAGAGACCCAGGAGATAGCAATGTCAGAAAAGCTGAGGTGTCAAAAAAGCCAAAGTGTCAAAAGCTGCAGAAAGGTGTCAAAGAGGATGGAATCTGAGAAAAAGCCACTTGATTTAATAGTTAAGAGATCACTAGTAATCTTGGAGAGGGCAATTTCAATAGTGTGATAAAGTTGAAAACCAGATTGGAATGAGGGTAAGGGGTGAGTATTAAAAAAGTATAGACAGTTAAGTGTAGACAGTCCTTTTTAAGAGTTTGGCAATGAAGGGGAGGAGTGATAGAAGATGATAGTTTGAGGGGATAGCAAACTCAAATGAAAGTTTTCTAAGAATGAAGCAGACCTGACCCAGCAGTGATGCAATGGATGGAGTGCCTGGGACTGGAGTAAGGAAAGCTTATCTTCTCAAGTTCAAATCTGACCTCAAACACTTACTAGCTGTGTGACCCTGGGCAAGTCACTTAACCCTATTTGCCTCAGTTTCCTAATCTGGAAAATGAACTGGAGAAGGAAATGGCAAGCCACTTTAGTATCTTTGCCAAGAAAACCCCCAATGAGGTAATAAAGACTTGGACACGACTGAAAATGATTGAACAATAACAAAAGGCAGTGATAAAGGGATTCAGTAGATAGGGAGAGAGTCGAGATGAGAGAGATAGGATAAGCTCCTGAAGTATATGGGCATTGGGGAGGATAGAACACAAGTAGAGGAACTGGCCTTGGTAAGGAGAACCTAGCAGTGGGCTGGAAAATGTTGAACAACTGGCTCTCCTGGGAAAAAGCCATGTACCCATGATATATTTTTCATTTTAATCTTCATCATTAACATTTTCTCCATTACTTTCTTAAGTCTAGAAATCAACAAAACAATACATCAAGCCCTTATTTGTTGTCTTTGTCCATTTTTATTGTGTAAATGTTCACACTGAAAATTCGACAGTCAGCTCTTGAGAGTGTGTTTGAGCTGGTTCCGCACACCCCCTGGAAAAACTAATTCTTCCTCAGAGACTGAAGTAAAAGCAGAGATCATGGTTTCATATGTAAGGATATGGAGCAGGGGAGATGAAGAAACCTTCCTTTTCTCATTAAGGTAGGAGGCAAAAACATCTGCAAAAAGAAGGTGTTAATCGGCAGTACTGGTGCTTAAGAAGAGAAAAGCTTTTGGCTTTCCTCCATTGACATTGAATGGGTTAGAGAATCAATCAAAAAGAATGAAAGGCATTGTACCATGCAGTAGCGATGGTACAATTAACGTTAGAAAACATGAATTTGTGGTGAACCGATCTGGCTCAGTTGCATACTTAACTCTAGTGGTGTTCAGCCACACCAAAGGGAGAGCAGAGAAGGTGAATGGTGGAGGGGTGACCCAGGCTTGAGGACTGGCAGAACATGAGTGGCAATAGCATAAGGAAACTAGAGGAATCAAAAGTAAAAGACACTTAATTAATTAATTAATTAATTAATGATAAGTCAGAGCTATTAAGGAAAAAAAATGTAGCCAGAACAACCATGATAGTAAGCTAGGAAAACAGAAGGGTAGAGGTTGTGACAAGGCTGAAGAATAGATTTAAAAGGAGTGAACCAGGAAGATATGGAAGGAGAGGAGACTATAATGAAACAGGGGGATTCCAGAGTTCAAAATCATGAAGGTGGTACATTTATGAATGATAGTTAAGTCTAAGATATGGCCATCTCTATGGGCAAGTGAGGTGAAGTGAAGATGTAAATCAAGGAAGTTGAAGAAGTTGATTGTCTGAAAGGTCAGGGTGTTTGAGGGGATGTTAACATGTATGTTGAAGTCCCCAAATATGAGGGCGGGTGTAGACAAAAAGACTTTTAGCCATGTACTAAGCTCCTTGAGAAAAGAGGAATTATGATCCTGATGGATAATACCAAGTATCTAAGATAGTTGATATAGATGAGTGCAGTAACCCTCAAAGAAGTAGAAGTTGCTGAGTGATGGTGGCAGAGGGGGAATCTGGAAGTGAAAGTGAGTGCTCTTTTTGGCTCAGTGACATAAGAGAAGGAGCAATTAGCACCGGAGAGGGTAGCCAGAGATCCAGGGTCTTTTGGAGAGAAGCAAGTTTCCATGAATATAAGATGATGGAAAGAGTATGAAAGGAAGAGATCTTAGACTCAGTAACTATGTCATTTTTTTAGTCATGTCTGACTCTTCATGGCCCTATTTGGGGTTTTCTTGGCAAAGTTACTGTAGTGGTTTGCCATTTCTTTCTCCAGCTCATTTTTATAGGTATGAAAACTGAGGTAAACAGGGTTAGGTGACTTGCCCAGAGTCATACAGTTAGTAAGTGTCTGAAACCAGATTTGAACTCAGGAAGATGATTCTTCCTGACTCTACATCTAACAATCTATCCATTGTGCCAACCTAGTTGCCCTATAGGTAATATGTGGTCATAGGCAAATCACATCATTTCTCTAAGTCTCGATTTCCACAGCTGTAAAATGGAGGAAATATTACACCACGGGATTGTGAGGAAAGTACTTTGTCAGTCCCCAAGTGCTATATAAATGTGAATCATCATCATCATTCTCCTCCTCCTCCTCCTCCATCTTTTAAGGGCAGATTACCCATCTAGTAGAAGCAGGGTATCAGGGCGGGTCTACATCCTGTATTGTTTTCTGGGATCAACGGTTCCCTAGTCCTCAGCCCCCACAGCTTCACTTCTGTGTTCTCTGCCTCACCTCTAAGTCTTTCTGTCCTCTTCCCAGCAACATTAAAAGGGAGGAGAATTATTGCTTGGGAAACAATATCTGAGCCAACAATACCTATGTCAGAGATCACTATATAGGCAAGTCCCTTCATCTCTTGAGCCTCAGTTTCCTCATCTCAAAATGAGGAGGCTGGGCTAGGTGATGACCAGCTCTGGTATTCTATGATTTTGTGCCACTGATGGAAGTATTGTATGTCACTGACAGATAAGGTAATATATCAGAGAAATCCTGTATTATACATGATGAGCAGGTCTTAATGCTGATAATGTGCAGGAATAGTTTGCTTTGCCACAGGCCGCCTGTCCCATTATGTATGCAGGTGTGCCAGGCTGCCACCTGCCAGGGTGCCTAGGGGGCAGGGTAGCAGCCCACGGAAAGGTAATAAAGCAGCTTTGAGTCAGCTCTGCTAATGAGCATCACTTGCTGACTGACTCAGCTCAGGAGGAGAGTTCTTTATTCCTTTCTGGCCTCGTGCCTCCTCTTGCTCTATCATAGGGCAACTGTTGCCAAATGGCTTTCATGTCCACATCGGAAGAAAGAAATGAAAAGAAGGTGATCAGAGGGAAACGAGTGGTCCATGGGACATAGTACTTCACACAGATTGAGTGGACAGTAAAGAATCTGGTCGGAGCTATTTGTGGTGAATTTTTCCCATGTGTATTCCCTTCCTCCTAACTCCATCATTCAATTCCCATCCTCCTACCTTGAGTTTTTGAGTAGCAAACCCATTGTCTACTTACTGAACTCATCTAAAAGGAAGCCTTTGATCTCTTAAAATTCCCTGGAGATGCCATGGAAAGCAATACAGTGGAAAGAGTGTGGGACCAGGAGTTTGGGTACCGCTCTGTCACTGATTAGTCATAAGATTTTAGACAATTTACCTAACACCTCTCTGTCCCTCAGTCTCCTTATTGATAAAGTGGGGATGATTATGCCTGCCCAGCTTACAGGAGGATCCCAGTAGGTGAAAGTGCTTTAAAAGGTATACAATACTATACAAATGTAAGGTATTGTTATAATGAGCCCCTAAATAAACATTGAGATGTTAAAAAAAATTTTAATTAAAAGCTCACATCAGTTATAAGGGCGTTGGCAAGTACATTACCATGGATTGAGCCCCATTCAATTACTCTTTCTTAGTTGCTCTGCTTTCAGGCCCCAACAGGGCCACATGACCTTTTTCTTGCAATTCCTTATCATTTTAGTGACACCTCTGAAAGTGTATCATACCAAAAATGTGGAAGGTGAAATTGAAGAGAGAGCCAAACCATATACATATCTGGGACTTTGAGGACATTGTGGGCTGGGTGGGAGCATGCCCAGCCTGTGATTTATACTAGGCTTTCAAGGGGAGTTTGAAGTAGGTTGAAGAATGAGTCTCTGAATTATGGAAATCCCTATGCAAAAAAGCCCTCCAGCATCCTCCCTGGATGGGACCCAAGAGAAGTAAGCAAGCTCAGGGTCGAGGCCCTGAAACTCAAGGTTTTCTGGGTGAAGCTGCATTCTTTGGTGGTAAACACACATGGAACAACGAGGACCTTCGCCCTGGGGTGGCGCAACCAAAGAGGGTCTTTATTCTTACTCTGCATCATGGTTTCTTTGTATAGCAGGTGTTTCTGTGGGCACCACTTCAGCTCTGCGGGATGTTTCCTGCCTAGGGAAACAGAATTTGTGAGACACTGGGAAAGAAGCCATATGGCCCTAAGTACTTCCACAACTGGCAAAAAGGCATGAGATAGGATAGAAGGGGGCATGGGATTTGTACACATACAAGGCATGCATGTCTGGAGTGCTTTTTCTTCTTTGCCCTTGAGCTGAATTCTCTCTGGCTGCTGTTCAGGTCAGAGGGCACTGAGCTACCATTATCATCAGATTAAGACTTTTGGATTGGGACTGCCAGGCAATGGGGAGACCCAAGACTATGTCTACCAGTGATGTCACCAGCAGAGGAAGCATAACCTGAATCTGTAGCACCTGAATGTTGAGACAATGGAGACCAGGGCACAATGCTTCTTCCTTTAACACTTTCTACTACATGCAAGTACAGGTAGTTTGGGGCTTTTCCTCTGGCACCTTCTTCCTTGTCTTCCTCTGGGAATGCCAGGCCTGAATTTAGGAAGACTCATCTTCCTGAGTTCAAATCTGGCCTCAGACAATTGCAAGCTGTGTGATCCTGGGTAAGTCACTTAACCCTGTTTGCCTCCATTCCACACCTGTAAAATGAGCTGGAGAAGGAAATGGCAAACCACTCCAATATCTTTGCAAAGAAAATCCCAAATGGGGTCACAGAGTGGGACATGACTGAAGAACAACAAAGTATTTGCAACCTGAGTTTCCTCTGATGGTCAGAGGTGATATTGCAACCTTTTGGGAGACTCACACATGCACCTGAGAGACTCTGATGAGACCAGTTAGCAAGTAGCTTGAGTATCTCTCCATCTGGTGGAAAACTTATATATTACATTCCCTCATTGGATAATTAACTTATTAGCTTAACATTGCCATTCTGGAAGGTATATAATATATGCTAATAATAACTAACATTTATACTATACTTTAAGGTTTACAAATATTTTCTCATTTTATCTTTACAACAATCCTGGGAAGTGGGTGTTTTTTATGATGCCCTTTTTACAGTTGAAAAAACTGAGTCTGAGAGAAGTTATGACTTGCCAGGGTCACACAGCTAGTGAATGTCTGAGGCAAGATTTGAACTCAGGTCTTCCTGACTCCAGGGCCAGTGCTCTATCCATTATACCACCAGGCTACACATTAGCTAGTTTGGGTGCACTTCAGTGCTACTGTTTCGGGATCCCAAGTATCATATGCCCCAATTATACACATACAAAGTATCACCTGTACATTCTGAAAGGGAAAGAAGTCCTGAATTGGCTTTCTGGCGGTCTTTACTGCCACCATTATTTTAATAGTTCTCAAATATCCTGTCCATCATATTGTGGTTGTTCAGTCGTATCAGTCATATGTGACTCTTCATGACCCCTTTTGAGGTTTTCTTGGCAAAAATACTAAAGTGGTTTGCCATTTCCTTCTTTAGTTTATGAGGAAACTGAGGCATACAGGATTAAATGACTTGCCCAGGATTAAATGACTTGCCCAGCGTCACACAGCTAGTAAATGTCTCAAGCCAGATTTGAACTCAAGAAGACTCATCTTCCTGACCCCAAGCCCGGTACTCTATGTGCTGTACCACTTAGCTGCCAAAGGTTCTGGGAAAGACCAGGATCAGAGTGGGAGAGATACGTCCCAGAGCTCGGGACAGTAGGGGTTACCAGGCAGCCGACAACATGATATCCTCTGGCCTGGGATTCCATTGCCACCAGTGGCCAGAGCACTGTTCCTCAGGTTATCATGACACACAAGATTCCCATTAGCTCTGAAGAAGTCTCTGAACTGATGCTTTATTTATTTACTTATTTTGTTTTTTTGGTGAGGCAATCAGGGTTAAGTGACTTGCCCAAGGTCACACAGCTAGTGAATGTTATGTGTCTGAGGCTGGATTTGAACTCAGGTCCTCCTGACTCCAAGGCCAGAGCTCTATTCACTGCGCCACCTAGCTGCCCCAACTGATGCTATATTTAAAGAAATCTTGGACAGTCAGAGCTGGAAGAGACTTTGAAGATCATTTTGTTTGACTCACAATTTTTAAGTGAAGGAACCAAGAAAAGTAAACCTTTGCCTGGGGTTGCATCGCTAATTCAATGGCAGAAATGGAGCTAGTGCCCAAGACTCCTAATGCTCAGTCTTAGGCTCTTTCCATTTTATTATGAACCCTCTCAAAAAGAATCTGCAAACACGGGATGGCCCACAGTATAGGCCCAGCAGGAGCAGGTGCCTTAGGGAGCCCTTCCATTCTCCTCCCCCTGAATTCTGGTGCTGCCTCTGTCATTAAAGCTGATAGACTTTGGACAAGTAGCTTTACCTTCCAGGGCCTCGTTTTCTTCAGTCAGTAAATTATGTTGAAGACATTTTGAATGATTTTAACATTCTACAATGCTGAGGTAAAGGGGATGAATATATAGATGCTATAACATTGAAGTCAATTTTCTGTTGCTGACAGGAGAAGAGAATGGAGTCTTTAGGGGTGGTGCAGGAGGAGAGAGGGCTATTTTGCTTAGAAGTGAGGCAGTGGAAACAGTATTGGACTAGGAGACGAGAATACCTGAGTTCAAATCTTGCTTCAGACATTTATCAGCTGTATGATCCTGGGCAAGTCACTTAACATCTCAGCCTCAGTTTCCTTATCTGTAGAATGGGAATCATGAGGTTACCTATCTCCCAGGATTTCTGTGAAGATCAACTGAGTCAGCATGTGCTATATAAATTCTAGCTTTGTTATTATTATTATTATTTCACCTAATTCAATCTTGCCCTCTGCTTTTTTTTAAATTATCTAAAATTAAAGGCCTGTTTGTCTCTCCTGTCCCACAGCTCTGACTATGAAGTCCCTCAAACTGATGTGGATGAATATGTGTTCCCATGATATAGGGATCCCTACCCTTCTCTGAGTGAGTCACTAAAATGGCTTTCTGAGAAGAGCAGGTACTGAGCAAATAGTTTGGTCACTGGAATGCAGGGAAGAGAAACTGGGCACAGTGATAGTGATGGGTTGTGCAGATAAGTGGAAGATGGAGTCAATTAAGAGGCTGAGCAAAAGTGGGAACAGTGGAGATTCTAAGCCCAGGCACATGGGGCCTCAGGATCAGTCCTAGTCAGCTGGGAGTCAGTGATGGTAGATGAAGTAATGAGGGGAGCAGGTTTGTCTTGGCAGAGAGAGGGGGACAGTGAAGGTTGCAGAGATTAGAGACCAGAGGAGATATGAGTGTAGATGAAGTAGGAAGCTACTATGCTGTATCGTCAAGGAGGGGACAGCAAGACCCAGATGGCAGAGTACTGGCAGCAACCCAGCTGAACTCTCCTAACATCCCCCTCCAAACAACTTTAAAATAGCTCCTCAAATCAAATTTTGGAGCAGTAGAGCCAACAAAAGGTCACAGGGAGATATTTTTCTGGCCTACAACACCTTAGGAGGCTGGCAGGAGAGATCTGTGACACCCAGGTTGGGGCCTGCCCAGAGTGCAGCAGCAGCTTCAGGCGCTCTCAGCCCAGAGACAATAAAAGGAGTGGGGTAGGGTCGAGAGAATGTCACATAACTGGTCAGAAAGCGATCACAAGGGACCCTTTTCTAACACTGCGTACAGCTGGTGCTGATTGGCAGCTGTGTTGCCCATAGCAGGTGGGATCATAGTTCCAGGTGGAGAGGAGCACGTGTGGTTAGTCACAAGGGAGCAGGGGCTCTTCCTGGGTAAAGACTAAAGCACAAAAGAAGGACAGCAGTGCCCACACTACTCCCAGGATCACAGGAACCTGGAAGCACCCAAAACTTGCAGACCCCAGAACTAGCTCTAAAAACAGAAGCGTGAAAAGGACTGAAGCTTGAAACAATACCTTCCCATACCCTGGTTAGCAGAGACCACTTTAACATTAAGTTCATAGTCAAGTAATAGGAAAAAAATGAGAAAAAAAAGAACTTGCCCATAAAAAGCTACTATAGTGGAAAGGAAGACCAAAACATAAAATCTAAAGACAACAATGTGAAAATATACTAGCAAAGCCTCAAATAAAAATGCTAATTGAACCCAAGCTCAACAAGAATTCCTGGAAGAGTTAAAGAAAGAAATAAGAATGGTAGAGGAAAAATTGGTAAAATAAATGAGACTGATGCAAGAAAATTATAAAAAGAGAGGTAATGGCTTGTTAAAGAGGCACAAAAATTCACTGAAGAAAAGAACTCCTTAAAAAGAAGAATTGGCCAAATGAAAAAAGAGGTACAAAAGCTCACTGAAAAAAAAATAATTCTTTAAAAATTAGAATTGGGCAAATGGAAGCTAATGACTCCATGACACATCAAGAAACAATAAAACAAGGTCAAAAGAATAAAAAATAGAAGAAAATTTGAAATATGTCATCGGAAAAATAACTGATCCAGAAAATAGATTAGGAAGAGATATTTTAAGAATTATTGAACTATCTGAAAGCCATGATCAAAAAAAGAGCCTAGACATCATATATATACATGAATGTGTGTGTGTGTGTGTGTGTGTGTGTGTGTGTGTGTGTGTATTTGTGAGGCAATAGGGGTTAAGTGACTTGCCCAGGGTCATAGACATCATATTTCAAGAAATTATCAAAAGGGCAGCTAGGTGGCGCAGTAGATAGAGTTTCAGCCTTGGAGTCAGGAGAACCTGAGTTCAAATCTGACCACAAAACTTACTAGCTGTGTGACCCTGCAAGTCACTTAACCCCATTGCCTAGCCCTCCCCTGACAAAAAAAAAAAGAAAAAAAGAAATTATCAAGTAAACTTCCCTGATACCTTAAATTCAGAGGGTCAAATATAAATGGAAAGAATCCATGAATCACCTCCTGAATGAGATCTCAAAATATTCCAGAAATATTCCAAAAATAAACTGTCCAGCAAAGCAGTATAATCCTTTAGGGGGTGGGCATGGGTGGGAGGGTGGGAATGGACATTTAATGAAATAGAAGACTTTCAAGCACTCCCGATGAAAAGACCAGAACTGAATAGAAAATTTGATGTTCAAACACAAGACTCAGGAGAAACATGAAAAGGTAATCAAGAGATTCAATAAAGTTAAGCTGTTTGCATTCCCATTTGGGAAGAGGATACATGTAACTTCTAAGAACTTTATCGTTATTAGGGGAATTAGAAGGAGTTACATAGACAGAGGGCATGAGTGTTGATTATGTTGGGATGATCTAAAAAAAAATGAAGAAGTGAGAAAAATGGATTCACTGGGAGAAGGGAGAAGGGAGAAGGGAGAGGTAGAATGGGGAAAATTTTCTCACATAAAAAAGGTGAACAAGGAAGCTTTTATACTGGAGGAGTAGATGGGAGGGGTGGTAGCACAATGCTTGAACTTCACTTTCATCAGAATTGATTCAAAGAGGGGAGAATGTGTGTATGCATATACACAATATACATAAACACATACATATGTATTTGTACACATGTATATGTATATACACACATACACACATACATACTCAGTTGTGTATAGAAATTTATCTTACCCAATAGGGAAGAGAGAGGAGGGTGAGATGATAATAGGGAAGGAGGATTGATGGAGGCAGTGGTCAAAAACAAAATAGACTTTTGAGGAGGAATAGGATAAAAAAAAAGAGAGAAGGAAAAACAGAAGAAAATAGGTTGGAGGGAAATGCATAGTTAGTAATCGTAACTGTGGATGAGCTCACCCATAAAATGGAAACAGATAACAGAATGGATTAGAAACCAGAATCCAACAGAAACCGAGTGTGTCTTTTGTAAGAGACACACTTGAGACAGAAAGACACACACAGTTAAAATAAAGCGCTGGAGCAGAGTCTGTTATACTTTAGCTGAAGTAAAAAAAAAAAAGCATGAGTAGCGATCATGATCTCACTTAGACAAAGCAAAAACAAAAACATACCTAATTAAAAAAGATAATTAAGGCAAATACATTTTGCAAAACAAAAAAAAGCAACACTATAGACAATAAAGTGGTATCAAAAAAATTTTACCCGAGGTTTCTCTGATAAAGACCTCATTTCTCAAATATAGGGAACTGAATCAAATTTACAAAAATAAGAGCCATTCTCCAATTGATATGGTCAAAGGATATGAACAGCCAGTTTTTAAAAGAAGAAATCAAAGCTATCTATAGTCCTATGAAAAAATGCTCAAAATCACTATTGATTAGAAGAAGGCAAATTAAAACAACTCTGAGTTACTACCTCACACCTATCAAAAATGACAAATGCCAGAGGGGATGAGGGAAAATAGGTATACTAATAAACTGTTGGTGGAGTTGTGAATGGTCTAACCATTCCAGAGAACAATTTGGAGCTATGCTTAATGAGCTGTAAAATTCTGCATACTCTCTGAGCCAGCTACTAGGTCTACTAGACCATACTAAGTTTGTATCCCAAAGAGATCAAAGGAAAAGGAAAAGAACCTATATGTACAAAAATATTTATAGCAGCTCTTTTTGAGGTGGCAAGGAATTGGAAATTGATGGGATGCCCATCAATTGGGGAATAGTTGAACAAGTTGTGCTATATGGATGTAATGGAATATTATTGTGCTATAAGAAATGAGGAAGAGGAGGGCGTTCAAGGGGAAAAAACCATGGCGAGGCCTATTTGAACTGATACAAAGTGAAGTAAGAACATTATTGTGACAACATTATAAATATTATATAATCAATGTTGTAAGGGTGAAGAACTGTGAAAGCTTACCTACTCTGATCAGTACAATGATCCAAGACAATTCCGAAGGACTCATGATGAAAAATGTTATCCACCTCCAGAAAGAGCTGATGAACTCTTAGTGCAAACTGAAGTATAATTTTCTCTTTATTTTTTTTTGCTTTGTTTTGTGACATGGCTAATATGGAAATATGTTTTGCATGATTTCACATGTATAACTGATACCATATCTCTTGCCTTTTCTATGGGTTGGGCAAGGGTAGGAGGGAGGGAGAGAATCTGGAACTCAAAATTTAAAGAGAAAAGAATGTTTTACATAGATAAATAATAATTTTTTAAAAGAAGTACTAGGAAATCCCCAATATGATATTCTCCTGTTCACTCTTACCAACTGGGTAGTGCCTAAAATGGCAGCATTAGGGGGCAGGTAGGTGGCACAATGGATAGAGCTCTGGTCTTGGAGTCAGGAGGACCTGAGTTCAAATGTGACCTCAGATACTTGACACTTAATAGTTGTGTGACCCTGGTCAAGTTTCTTAACCCCAATTGCCTCACCAAAAAGCAAAAAATAAAATAAAGTGACAGCATTAGGGCTTATTCCTTTACCTTAAGTTTTTGATCCCTGTTAAAATACAAATACCTCTGGGAATGACTACTAGGTGTATCTGTCCACCCCTAATCTCTCTACTGAGAGTCGTTTATTAAATATTTTGAACTAGACGTAACACAGGCATCTCAAACTTAACATGTCCAAGACAGAACTCATGATCTTTCCACCACCCCTCTTGTAAAATTCCCTACTTCAGTAGATGTCATCATCATCCTTCAAGGAGTCCAGGTTTAAAACCTCAGAGTTATCCTTGACTCTTCACCCTTACTCATCCCATGTATACAGTCAGTTACCAAATCTTGTCAATTCGAACTCCACAGCACCCCTCAAATTAATCCCCTTCCATCTACCTGGCCAGAAGGGCCACCACAGCCACCATCTCAGTCCACCATCTTTTGCCAGGACCATTAAGATAGCCTCCCATTCAGTCTCCATGTCTCAGGGTTCTCCCCTCAGATGCAAAAGTGATATTCCTAAAGAACAAATCTAAACATTTCAGTCCTATGCACAATTAACTTCAGTGATTCCCTATCATTTCTAGGACCAAATGCAACCTATTCTGTTTAGTGTTTAAAGCCCTTCACATCCTGGTTCCAACCTAATTTTTCTGATTATTATATATTACTTGCCTTCATACTCTTTTGTTCAGCCAAACTGGCTGTCTTATTATCCTCCGCCCAAAACTTTCCATTTTCCATCCCTGTACCTTTGCACAAGCTCTCCTCATTCACTAGAATGCACTCTCTTCCCAGGAAGAGATTTCAAGGGAAATTTGAGTTTCCTTCAAATGCAGCTCAGCCTTTTATGATCTCCCTGGCTGCTAGTGCCTCTCTCCCAAAATCATATCATATTTACTTTATACATAGGTATATTGTACATGTTGCCTATAAAATATAAGCTGCCTGAGGGCAGGGACTTTTTTTTTAACTTTTCTCTTTGTATCCCTAGTCCCTAACACAATGCTTGACATGTAGAAGGCAGGCACTTAATAAATGCTTGTTGATTGATTAGGAAGGATGACATTTCATTTTCACTTTAGTGTAATCTGAAAGTAGGTTCTTAATGAATGAGAAAATGGGAAAGAAAATGAAAAGGAGGCTTGGGGATACCTGTAGCCCCCTAGTGAGAAGAGTAAGAGGGAACAGAAAGGCCAGGAGGTGATACCAAACACAGGAAGCCAGAACTAGAAGAGGACCCAAGGCAGATGGTTTGGGCCATCATCTTTTCTTCCCTTTGCTGCTATTGGTGCCTTTTCCTGTCTTCCTCCCTCTTTTACTTCCCCCTCCTCTGCTGCCCTCTTGCTCCTACTACTCCTTCCTTTTTCTTCTCTCGGGTACTCTCTCCCTCCATATCTTTCCTTTTCTTTCTTCCTCTACTTCTTTTCCCCAAGCCTCCCTCTTTCTATTTCTTTGTCTCTTCCTCTGTCTCTTAACTTGTCATAATATGGGACTGAATAAAATTTTATTTTATTATTTCTTGGATAAGGTTTTGTGTTCCAAATACTTCAAATGCCAGCAAACATGTATAAAACACCTACTATATGAAAGGCATTGCATTAGACCAAGGTGAAACAAACATGAAAAATGACTCGGACTCTGCCCTCAAAAAGCTTCTTTCATAGTCTTCTAGAGGATATAGCATACAGTATGCCCAGATAAGCATATATAGTACAAGGTAGGCTATACAAAGTAAAGATAAAGGGGTTTTGCACAAACTACTCTTAATTTAGTAACAAAGTGCTTCTTAATTTCAAAAAATGAGTGAGTTATTTTTCTTAAAAATAAAAACCCCAAAGTTTTTAATCTCAAAGATTCTGATTTTTAAGGCTCACTGTAAGTTTGTGTGTGTGTGTGTGTGTGTGTGTGTGTGTGTGTGTGTGTGTGTGTGACTTCTAATTGATTTTATATCTGTGGTCGTTGGCCACTGGTAGAGAAAAGGGGTTTCCCATCCCTGATCCAGTCTTAGGAATTTAGATTATTGCTCCCTCTAGTGTCACATGGGTAGATTGCATCCTACATCATTAGGAGGAAATACATTTGCAATTAAACACACTGACAAGGTACCTATGCTAACAGTGAGTCTAGGAACAAAAGCAGCCCTTTAAGTGCTTCTCTGGCACAGGGCTATCCTGCTGAGGCCATATTGCTCTCCCCATGGCTCATAGGGCATGTGATTTCAGGGGCCCAAATAAGAGGCAATCATAGCAAGATGTTGGAGTTAGAGAATCAGGAGGCTTGGGTTCTAATCCAGCTTCTGCATTTACTAGCTGTCTAAACTTGATCTGACCATAAATTATACTCAGATCTTGAGTTTCATCAACCCAAAAATACAGAGACTTGCCTACAAAGACTTGATGATATTGGGAGCTGAATGCCTCTACCACTAATCGGGGTATCTTCTGAGTGTGCTCTTGCCTCTGCCATCTTGAGATGAGGCCCTGGAATGGATGTGGAGTATAAGTTCAACCCAGTTTCTGGGACTATCTTATTCTTCCTTTATTACTGGGGTTTCATAGCTACAAGAGGTCCTGGCCTCTTGGAGTCAGAAGCCATGAGACTATACCCTGAAACTGCTCCATCATTGCAGGATCCTGGAGAGGGGAGTGGGGCCATCTCTGAACTATAATTCCCCAAGTTGTGGTGGACATGTTCCCTCCTCTTGTTCCCCTGTCCCTCTGATTCAGTCAAGATTTTATGAGATAAAAATAATTTTCCTTTTATCTCCCCATAATCTCATCCAGTGGAGTGCTGGAAGCATCTCAGACCAGCTTGGGAAAGCCAATGGTTAAATTTTCAATGTGAGCATTTATCCTTTAGAAATTGGGAAATTCTACAAATCAAGGTTTGATTTGTTGTTTTGATGATTGTCTGGGCTTAAGAAAATTAGGGAGAAAATGTTACTAATGCAGATTAAACTTAGTGTATCCTGTGTACATTTTTCTTTTCTGGAGAGCCAGCACAACCGTATTATCTTCCCTATCTATCTCAGCCCTGTCTCCTCACTGTCCATATTGTCCTCTATCTTTCTGTACCCTTTAGAACTTCCTAGCTATCATTAACAAACTACTAGTATCCTAGATCTTTTCAATTCATACTCTTCATTTTCTTATGCTGATGAAAACCCAACTGTCCCTAGAAGATAGTGAATCCCCTGCACCATCTCCAATATAGGGTGCTTCTTCCTTTATGTTCCTTGAAGCATGGAGCAAAATGGAGGAATAGGCATATTCCTTGCTCTTTGCTTCCATTTTCAAGTTGCCCTTTTGCCACCATCACTCAGTAACCTGTCCTTCTTTGAGGTTCATGTCCTCTTTAACACCTGACTCAATTCCTTGT
Organism: Phascolarctos cinereus; assembly: GCF_003287225.1. Taxonomy (NCBI): domain Eukaryota; kingdom Metazoa; phylum Chordata; class Mammalia; order Diprotodontia; family Phascolarctidae; genus Phascolarctos; species Phascolarctos cinereus. The sequence continues at coordinate 145,071,971 of NW_027555625.1, read as the reverse complement.
TGCAGTTTTCTCTCCACCTCCATGTCATTCTCCCTCCTTTCTCAGGAAATTCAGTACCTGACTCAAAATGTTCCTCTCGATCCCAACTACTGCTCTGATACTAAGGGACTTTAAAATACATGTCAACATTGTTGTTCATTTATTTAAGTCGTGTCTGACTCTTTGTGACCCCATTTGGGGTTTTCTTAGGAAAGATACTGGAGCGATTTGCCATTTCTTTCTCCAGCTCATTATTACAGAGGAGGAAACTGAGGCAAACAGGGTTAAGTGACTTACCCAGGGTCACACAGCTAATGTGTCTGAGGCTAGATTTGAACTCAGGAAGATGAGTCTTTGTGACTTCAGGCTCAGGATTCTATCCACTGTGCCAGCTCTCTGCCCATTCATGTCAATATTCCCCTGATTTCCAAATCATCAACCTCCTAAACTTCCCTGGCATCCATCTCCATCCTACCTCAGCCCCACACAGGGTTTGATCTGACCCTCGATTATACCCTTGATCTAACCATAAATGTTCCACTGCCAAGATCCAGAAATCTGAAATGCTTCTCTTCAACCATAACTTCCTACCCTTCAATCTATCTCTCTGCCTCACTCTCCCTAAATTTATTCTTCATTCTTACCCTAACTTTCAGTCCTTCTGTCCCTCCCTGTTTGCCCAGGCCATCATCCCTCCTTTGGCCTCATTTCTTGACTTTTGTGGTCTCTACCCTATGGATGATCCATTCAACCAAACACTACCAACTCCCCTTAATTCCTTTGACTCCTTGTCCATTTGTCAGCCACTTTGCCAGACCCTAAACCTATCTGCACCATTGCCTTCACCCTTCCTATTTGTAGCTGCTGAATGATTCTGACTGGGTTCATTACATATCTGTTATGTAATCTCAACTGGACTTTCACTGCTCCATGACAATTTTTTTTTATTCTTCTCTGACTCTTTATCACATTTTCCAGAAAGGCTATTCTAGATCTTTTATTCTTTCCTCCACCATGTCCTCTGCTGTCCCTTCTTAACAGAATACTTTGCTTCTTATTTTACTGAGAAAACAGAAGCCAGACATCATGAGTTTCCTCTTCTCTGCTATTCCAATCTCCATCTTTGTCTTCCCTCATTCTTTGCTCTTTTGCTTTAGTCTCAGTTGAAAAAGTACCTCTTCTTGCCAAGGCTAACATCGAGACCTACGCTGTTTATGTCATCCCCACTTAGTAGCTTGGCCCCTAGAAAATTCCCTCACTTTATCTCTTCTTCAATCTCTCCTTATATACTGGCTCCTTCTCCATCACCTACAACCCCAATTCTTTAAATCCTTTCACTTGATCCTGCCATTCCCCCTAATTGCTATCTTATGTGTCTTCTTCCTTTCACATCCAAACTCCTAAAAAGGGTTTTCTATATTTGGTGTCTCCATTTTCTTACATCTCATTCGTTGCTCAATCTTTTGCTTTAATCTGATCTCTCAATTGAAACTGCTCTCCCCAAGGTCACCAGTGATCTCTTAAATGCTAAGTCCATCAATCTTTTCTCAGTCCTCATTCTACTGAACCTTTCTAAAGCATTTAACATTGTCAGCCACTCCTCACTCCTAGACATTTTCTCCTCTTTAACTTCTGTGATGTGTTTGGTCATTTGAAACTACCTATTAAACTGTTCCTTCTCAGTTTCTTTTGCTGGATCCACCTTCTTCTACCTACTAGGTAATAATGTTGTTTATCCTTCATTTTCAAAGAGGACTAATGACATTCACGGGATGATGTCTTCACTTGTGCATGAATTGGATTCAAGTAAGGCAGAGTTGCCCAAAGTCATCAGCCTCACTCTCTCTTCCAGAGTCATCCAAGTCCAGTGTCAAGACAAAAGTCAGGACAACTGGCTGTGACCCAGAATGTAGTGGCTTTACTTGGTGTCTTGGGTGTCTGACCAAGCTCTAAGCACTCAACAGAGCCTGCTTTGGCTACCTTCACGGCCACTAGAACAAATTGGTCTCATCTACCCATTCCACTGGGCAAATCTTCACATACTTGGGGTAGACATCCTCCTAACTCACTGATGGGCCCTCAAACTATGTAATTAATAATAATAGTTAGCATTTATATCACATTTTAACATTTTCATAGTGCTTTAAATGTTATTCCACTTGTTACTCACACTAATCTATTAATGTGCTCTTATTTTCCTCTCTCAGCATCAGACTGAGAGAAACTAAATGACTTGCCCAGGGTCACACAGCTAGTAAGTGTGAGGAAGGATTTGAACTCAGACTTTCCTAATTCTACATCCAGGGCTTTATCCACAACACCTAGCTGCTAGTTATGGGCATACTCCAAGGCACAGACTTATATTTTCTTCTCTTCTTTTCTCAAGATTTCATGAACTCCCATATATTTCACTGTCTTTTTAAAGCAGGTGATGGCCAAATCTATTAATCACCCCTAATCTTTTTCCTGAACTTCAGTCCTAAACTACCAACTGCCTAGGCATCATTACCTGAATGTCCAGATAATTTCTCGTCAATGTCAATTTCTTGTCGTTGTTGTTATTGGTGTTCCTTCATTTTTGAAAAGGACCAGTGACATCACAGGATGGTGTCTTGACTTATCAATGAATTGGATTTAAGTGAAAGAGTTCAGCACATCTAGAACAGACTCCTTATCTTTTCCCTACCCTCTCACAATTTATTCCTTCTCCAAATTTCTCCATTTCTGTTGAGGACCTCACTATCCTTCCCACCACTCAGGTCCATAACCTTGGAAGCCATCCTGAACTCTTCACTCTCCCTCCCATCCAGTCAGTTGACAAATCTTGTTGATTTTATCTCTACATCTCTCACTTCTGTCCTCTTCCTTCCACTCAGATAACCTCTGCCCTCATTCAGGCCCTGATCAGCTCTCATCTAGAGTACTGCAGTAATCTCTTAATTCCTTCCCCACCCCATCCCCTACTACCCCTGCTATGTCCAGTTTCTTCCCTTCTTGATCTTCCTTGAAAATACTCAAATACTGAAATTATCTTGTGATGTCCTCTCTTTGGATATTACCCCTACTGATGGAGATCAAAATCCATCCAATCTTGCCCATTCATTCTATTAAACTCCTGTCCGTGTTCTCCCTTGAGTTTGCTTTGGGGGGAACTGGAAGCATTCCTTGATATTTTCCTGACATTTTGAGGGTTCTAGTAGATCACTTTTGGCTGTCTGTCCCCATGTGATTCCTGACCCTCAACATGAAGTATCATCCTTCACACAACTGCCACATCAATATTCTTCAAATAGAATCATAATACTAGGTATCATTGATGTAGCACTTTAGGCTCCTACAAAGTGCTTTAGGTGCATTGCGTCATTTGACCCTCCCAACTCCATCAGGTAGTACTATTATTTCCATTTTGAAGTACTGAGTGGGCCACTCCCCTAACAAAAAATTTCAGTGATGTCCTTTTACCTCTAGGATAAAATATAAAATCCTTAACCTGGTATTTAAGGTCCTCCAGACTCTGACTCTCTCACTTACCTTTCCGGTCTTATTTCATAGTACTCTCTCTCTTCCACACACTCTTTCCACTCTAATCAAACTGGCCTGCTAGTATTTTCCCGTTTCTAAAATTCCATCCCTTCTGCACACATAGTCTCCAGCACTCCCACGGTCCCAAATGCACTTCCCCTCCCCTTCTTCCTCTTGGATTCCTTACTTCTCTTCAAGACTCAGCTTAGGTACCATCATTTTTCCTGATCTTCCAGTTGTTAACGCCCTATCTGTCTTGCATTTACTTTGTATTTACTTACTGGGCATGTGCTATTTCTCCAGCAACTGTTTTCTGACTTTGGCTTTGTACACTTGGGGCTTAGCACAGTGTGTTGAATATAGCAGGTTTTTAATAAATGTTTCAACCGAACAGAACCCCATTAATTTCTGGTGAGCCCTACTCCCTCCCCTAGCCCTTCAGACTTACAGTGCTACTCTAAGGTTCTGGGCTTCCTGAAAGAGAATTTTGCACTTGGGAGTGCTAAAGAGTCAATCCCCTTCCTTTTAGACATACAAAATTTGAATGATTCATAGTTGGCGTAGAGAAAGAGGCTAAGGCTGTTCTCTCACAGGTAGCTGCAATGGATAGTGTTAGACTTGGAGTTAGGAAGATGAGTTAAAAAGCTGCCTCAGACACTATCTGTATGACCCTGGGCAAGTCACTTAACATCTGCTGCCTCAGTTTCCCTAACTGTAAAATGAGGATAATAATAGCACTCACCAACCAGGATTGTTGTAAGGATCAAATGATAAAATAATCGAAAAGCACTTAGCACAATGCCTGGCACATGTTAGACACTATATAAATGTTAGCTATCATTATTATTATTATTATTATTATTAAAAATGGGATAGTAACATCTGCTTCCTAATGCTGCTGTGAGAATAAACTGAGATAACATATAAAGCACTTTGCTTTGAAGTACTATGTAAGTATTATTATTGTTAGCAATAATAATTGTTATTATTGCTAATAATAGTGGTTATTCCTTGAAGTTCTTTTGGGCAGTTAGGATTTCTTTTTCTAAGCCCTTCTGATTTTAGTAGGAGCCAAGTAGGGTTAGCAACATCCTCCTGGACATGCAGGCAGTCAAAATAAAAAAGTGGAAAATAGAAGCACCCTGCGAATCAGAGACACCTCGTTCTTTCCTTTTCATATTGCTCTCTTTCTTCACCCACCTTTCTCTCCTTCCCACATTTCTCTTCCCACTCTAGCTTTCTTTGCCTGCCCTGTCTAACTCTGTTCACCTCTCTCTCTCCCCCATATTTATTTTCCACCATCTGTCTGTGCCTTATGCTTCTTGTTCCACATTCCTTTCCACACTCACATGGCTCTATCTCAAGCCACCGCCCCCCCCCAATAATTCTTCCATTAGGTCTAATCCTCCCTCCGTCTCTGGTAGCAAAAATGTCCTCCTCCCCCAAAATCCATTGTGAATTGAAGGGCAACCTGAGAATAGGGGCCATATTTTATATGTAATTGTAGATGTAATTGAAGATGTAATTGTGAGGTCTTGAGTATTTTAAAATTGGAAGCAAACAGTCAGGCTACTTAGGGCCAGATATTGTCTTCAATGTGAAAATGTGTATTGTGAATTCTTGAATCCAGTGAAGGATATAAGAATACAAGCTTTGGACTAAAATGGAAACCAAAGGGGCTGATGCCATCAGGGTACAGCGTTGTGAAGAGCTTAGAGGGCTTTTCAGAAAACTGGGGTGGGGGGGGGAGAAGAGGGAACAGCTTGCCTGTGAAAAGAGCCTGAGAGCAAAAGCCAAAGAGTGGAGGCAGGAATCAAAGAGGATCCCCAGGGGCACAGTCCAAAGGGTATCACCCGAACTACTGAGGCAGATGGCTTCAGTGACCCAGAAGCCAAAGAGGGCAAGCATGGAAGTCACGTAAGAAAGTGCTTTCCTCTTCTGGGAACCAAAAGGGATTAAAAGAAATAAAAGCCTTGGGCTGAAACCTGGAAAGCAAGTGTGTATTGGTAGGAAGAGTTGGAACCCTAAGGGTTGGGGCCGAAAAGGGGGTTGAAGGCCCTGTGGGGGAGAAAAAAGCTGTGAAAGCAGGGAGCACCTGGAAATGTATGCTAAATGTATTAAACCTGTGCCAAATCCACAGTAAAATGAAACCTATTTCTCAACCGGACAGAGTTTGTTGTATACTAGATTTTTTTTTTGCCTTTTTCTTCCCCCATGCCAAGAATGCCATTCTGCTGCCTGGGTTTCCACCATTTAGTATTTTTCCCCACTAAAACAAGTCCTGAATGTTTTTGTTGTGGGCTTGTGCCTCGAGGCCACATGTAGCCTTCTAGGTCCTTGGGTGTGGCCTTTTGACTGAGTCCAAGTTTTACAGAACAAATCCTTTTATTTAGGGGATTTGTTCTGTGAAGTTTGGATTCAGTCAAAGGGCCGCACTTGAGGACCTAGAGGGCCACATGTAGCCTCGAGGCCACAGGTTCCCCACTCCTGTGTCAAACTAAAATAAAAAGGGTGAGGAAATAAGGGTCCTGCCAAAACAGAGAAGTCGCTTCCCATTGCACTTATGGGTAACCACTACAGAAAGTTAAACAGAGATTCTCCGACAGTGTAGGAAAAGCCAGGTGGGGATGCCATAAAATGATTTGGATGGCAACCTCTGTCTAGGGTTTAGTTGCCCTATTCTTTTCCTTCCACCCCTCACCCCAACTGCTCTCTTTCCCATATCACTTCCCTTTGAGGAAAGTACTGGATAGAACATGGAGTTGGAGTCAGTAAAACCTGACTTCAAATCCTTTCTCAGATCCTCAATAGCTAGGGAGCATGGAGCGAATCACTTAACCTTTTTCAGTTTCAGTTTTCCCGTCTGTAAAATGGAGATAAAGCACCTATCTCAGAAGGCTGTTGTGAGGATAAAATGGGATCAAATATGTAAAGTGCTTTGCAAACCTTAAAGATAAAGATATATTTATATTAGCTATTATAATTACTATTTCCTTGCTCCACATTTTTTCCACTCTACATACCTTCCACATTCTTACTTTCATCTCCCAAATTTCCCCCACCTGATCAATCCTTCTGTCTCTCCCTCTCGAGCCCCTAAATGTCTCCCCACCAGGTATCTCTTCTACCTTATCTCATTTTCCCTCCTGTTCTCTTTCCCCTCACATGCCTTTCTGCTCCACATATCTACTCCCTGAGAGTGTTTCTACCACACACTTGTCTTTCTCTTGCCTCATATCTCTCTTCTTCTCATAAATTTTATTAAAATGCTTCCTGAGAATTTAAGATTTTGGCTGTTGGCACCCCAAGGTCCTGGATTCCATTTTTAGAGATTTGCCTCCATCCCCAACCCCACCCCCTCCCCAAACAAAATCCTAGTCAATAGAACCAGGTAATCTTGGATCCCAGTGAATAGAGTCCTGGATTTGGAATCAGGAGGGAATAGATTCATCATATTCTGCTTCCTACACTTACCAGCTGTGTGGGACAACTTTACTGCTCTGAACTTCAGCTTCCTCATCTGTAAGATGGGAATAATAAAAGCCTCTCTCTTATAGGGTTGTTGTCAGGATCAAACATGTGGTTTCACTTTGCTGTTTTACAAATGAAGATGAAAGTAATCCTGGATGCTAGGAGCCGGTCTAACCATTCTGCTGTGTGGATAACCACATAAAAGGCAACTTATTAGTGTGTTAATCATAGATTATTATAAACTATTAAGGACAAGGAATTTATTACAATGTGTCTCTTTTTAAAAGGTGGCTAGTGTATGAAAATGGTGTAAGACCTTTAGCTTTGGTTATTTTTCCCTTATATCATAGAAAAGTGTATAAAAATTATAAAAAAGGCTAATGTGCAAGGATATTGCCTTATCCATCTATGAAATGGATCTCAGGGACATAACTGCTTCTCAGAGCTTTGGAATATTTTAACTTATATGCTGGTTTGCTATTAAAGATATGTGTGTGGAATTGAAGTATTTGCACCAGGGCTAGAAAACCTGCAGTTTCAAGGCCACATGTGGCCCTCTATGTCCTCAAGTGCCACCCTTTGACTAAATCCAAACTTTACAGAACAAATCCCCTTAATAAAAGGATTTGTTCTGTAAAACTTGGACTCAGTCAAAAGGCCACACCCAAGGACCTAGAAGACCTTATGGGGCCTCAAGCCCTCAGGTTCCCCAGCGCTGGTTTAAATAATAGTTCCAGCCTTTTACCTGCAAGTCAGCTGTAATAAATCTAGGATGTGATTTTTTTTAAAGTACATAAATGCTTTGCAAACTATAAATGTGAGCTGTTCTTAAAAACAATAAATAAACATTTATCTTTCCAGTTTCTGAACATGATTGAAAAGGATAAATGAGCTTGGAGAAGGGATTCCATTCTTGAATGAGTAATGAAAACATTTTTTTTTAAATGGATGACTACCATACATAAAAATCCAAGCCAAAGTTAAAAATAAGCCTGCATAAAAACAAGAGAAGCTTCAGCTATGCAAAATAAATAGGATCTGAGATGTGAGAAATTCTGTTTTACAGTAAATTAAGTGTTCAAAGGTTTTCATCCAAGGCTTACCTCTCAGTGTCAGTCAACATGTGGCTCTAAGGTGGATAGGGAAGGAAGCTGCCCAATGGTGGTATCATGGTAATAGTCAGGAGAAGTGGGAGGTAGGAAGACAGGGCAGGGCCATTGGAAAAGAGAGTCTATTACCCATAACCATGCCTGAGACAATTTCACGGGAGTGAGGAGTGGGGAAGAGATATAGAGCACAGTCCCATCCCCTGGGCGGTCATGTCAAAAATGGGTTAGCTTATCCTCAAGAGAAGGAAGCCCTCATCCCCATAGAGGTTACAGGGGAAAGTAGCCCAGGAGAGGAGATCCCTGACAGCAGATCTAGGACTGCTTGCAAGTTGTACTATGGGAAGATTATGAGACAACAACAGTACGTCTGCTCAGGAAATATATCTCCCTGAACCCCCCCAGATATTAGCACCCTAGACAAAGCCTCATTTACCCCCATGCTAGTTATGACTGCCTATACATGAATTTAAAGGGGGGAAAGGAGGTGCTTCTGTAGGCCAAACACATCCACTCATCTTTAGCTTCTAGGAAAGTGTGTGAGAACAGTGTCTAGATAGGTCAAGGCACGCATTACACTGTAGGACCCTCTTTTGCCATCACCTGAAGTTGAATCAGCCTTTGTCAACTTTGGATTTCACCAGGAAATGTCATGTCTTTCCTATTAAATCAGGCTTTTCAGAAACTACAGGGTTCTGAAACCCTTCTTTGGAATTTCAAGTATGCCAGCAGTAATTTCCAGATACCACAGCTGCTAGCCATGTGTTTCTGCTCCTTGAGTCTCCCACTCACGTTATTCTCTCCCCACACATAATTTCCCCTAACATGGCACCCCTCCACATGTTCAAGCTGGCCTATCCCAATTTCATGCTTCGCTACCCCATCATTCCCGTCAGACACATCCCTTTCCTAATCACAGCATATAAATGCAGCCCAAAGCTCTTTTTTTTTCTGTCACCAAATATTTCTCAAATTCCTGAATGTAGAAATTGATACTTTAAGAATGTTGCAAGTGTAGTTGGGAGGGGATTTATCGGGGGTCTCCTGATCAACTGATTTCTCCCCTAACCCACTTAATGAAATTGCAGAACAAAATGGGCAGATGACAGAGACAAGCAGATGTTAAGTTTTAGATGAAGTGCAAATAATTGCTAACATTTGTAACTCCTTTAGGCAATATGAAGTTCTTTAATTAAAATGATTGGAATTATAGGGCAACCAGCTACTGGCTCATCAAATGGTCAGCCATGCTCCTGATGGCCTTTCAAAATTGAGACACACTCTCTAAGGGGTGAATCAAGACAGGAGGGAGCTCTGAGGAGTGTGAGCTTTGGGAATTGAGAAGAAAGTTAACCCTGAAAAATAGAAATTGAGGGGCATCTAGGTGGTGCAGTGGATAGAGCACCGGACCTGAAGTCAGGAGAACCTAAGTTCAAATCCGGCCTCAGACCAAACACTTGACACTTACTAGCTGTGTGACCGTGGACAAGTCACTTAAACCCCAATTGCCAAAAAAAGAAAAAAATAGAAATTTAGCTGTGGAGAGGAAAGGAACAGGCCAAGGGAGCCCAGGTGAGTGATCTGACCTCATACAAGCTGTGCCCAAGGAAAGCAGCATGAAGATCGATACTAGCGCCCTACTCATGCACCAGATCACATGTGTTCTGTAAGTACAAGCCTCTCCACATGTGCTCCCGATCTTCCCACCAATGGTATGTGCATTTGTGGGAGAGTGTATCCCTGGTAGGGGGGAGGGGAGGTATAAGACATGTTTTCTAGCTGCTGTTCTTACAATGTCATCTCAGTAAATGCCTTTGCTTTGGGCTAATGGTGTCCTCTGACTGGTCATTAAAAGTAAGCACCCTCAGGAGGGTTTGTGAGCTATAGGAGTGCAGACCCAGAATGCACCTTAAACCTGAAGGATCTGTCCCTTAGAAAGCCTAGCTTGCAAGAGTGAGTATGGGGATAGCCCAGAGGGAACTTCACACAAGCAATAAATTTTCAGTCAGTTTTTTTTTTCAAGGACCCAATTACAAAATATCTATTCAGGTTTTGTTCATCTTTCCAAAGAGAAAACACCAAGCACATCAAATTTCCACTGAAACTCTTGCAGAGGTTTGTTTACAGTATTTGAAATGACAAGCTAGGCAAATTAACTAGAAAAACATTAGCTTTTGGAACAAAATTTCCACTAAACCTTAGACCAAGGATTCTTAACATTTTTATATCATGGACTTCTTTGGCAGTCTGTTAAATCCTTTGGAACTCTTCTCGAATACTGTTTTTAAATACATGTATTAAAATATACTTGATTACATAGAAATTAAAGGTTAGTGAAAATCAAAATGTATCTTTTCCATCAGAATTCACAAGCCCCATGAAATCTATCCACAGACTCTTTGAGAGTCTATGGACCCTTCCCTAGAGTATTGCTCATGTCTAGGTCTCCATAGCTATAGATGAAAAATCCCTACTTCCTATGTAAACGTTGAAGGTAACATTGCATATTAAGTATAGGAGAGCCTTACTTCCCCCATCCTATAGAAAATTAAAACAATGGAAAAGATTAATTGTAGCCCAATTATCTTCCTTCTCCAGTAAGGCTCACTCTGCCTCCCAGGGACCTATTCAGTCTTTCAGACTCATTTTGCCACTTTGTGATTTGGATTCTTTTTGGAAGGGAAACATTTCAGGTGGTAAGAAATACAAACTCCTGGCATTTTGGTGAGTCTTGTTTTGTTTTCAAGGACCACATCAAAATTTAGTCTTAGAATGTAATTAAGGGGTTGGTCCTCCCCCTTAAGGAAATAAATTTTCAGGGTGGGATTTGCTCTTCTGTCTTGCGGCTCAGTCCTTTGCTGATAGGAAACAAGTTTCTGATTTCTTATTTATGCTCTTTATCTCTTTGAAAAGGTCAACTCAGCCATGCACCCTTTGAGCGGGGACTACAACACTAACAGCCTTAGCCAACCAAATTATCTCCTTGGATCCATAACAGCCCAAGCCATTTAATTCTTTCCTAATCACTAAGATTTAATGTGATGCTGTCAGTCCCCTCAAAGAAGGAATAGCTGTACCCTTTATGAGGAGATGTACCTCCATCAATCTTTATCAAAGATCAGAAAATTTCCAAATCAATCCCTCTACATTCAGAAGAAAGAAAAATTAACAGTGTATCTTTCTGTCATCAAGAATGAAAAATTAATGAAAAAAAAAGAGATGGACTAGTCACATGGAGAGTATAAGGGATAACTGATAGGCAATAGGTGGGGTCTGCTGATATCCTTATAATGTCAATAGTAAGTGAAGAAGGTCCCTAGCATGTTGGATGGAACCCCTGTGCCAAACGTCGGAAGACTTAGACAGGAAGCAAATCAGCCACACCTTTCCTTTGTCTCCCCCCACACTTCCCCTCCCAATCTTGGAAAGAGAATGAAAAGAAGCCAAAGCAGAGAGAAGTATAGGTAAAATGAGAGGTCCAGAAACAAAGAAGGAAGTAAAGGGTGAATGGAATGAGGCAGGATGCCAGGAACAGAGGAGAGGGAGATGAAGGGAAGAGGGGGTGGGGGGAATAAACCAGATGCCTTTAGTCAATCGAGATAGCAAAGGCGAGATCACACCCGAAGCTTTTTCATAGCACATTTCCCTTAAAACTGATATGGGGAAGGAGGTCAGGATCAAGGTACTAGTATGAAAGACATACTAGTAATTCCACTGTTTTCCTTAGGCCGCACACAGCCCCTGTAGCTCCATAGCTGGGGGATTCTGAAAGAAAGGTCCAGATCTTTTCATAGCACAAGGTGAGATTGTCTCCATATGCTGCACTGTCTGCTTGCATCTCAGATTCCCCCAAATCATATGCCAGTCGTGCCCATCATATGCTACGGTATTACTGTGACAAGAGAAAGCAGCTAAATTAGTATAGAGAAGAGGAGGGAATAAAACACACTTATTTTCCCGATTTCAACTTTGGTATTAATCCAGATTTGTTAGAAGACAAAGGGTCCCAAAGAAAGATCCTAAGAAAAACCACTGAGGATTCTTTTCTTTGATTTATAGGGACTACTAAGGCTGCAAGTATCTGACAGTTAAGGATCAGGGTGGTGAATTGGAATTCAAGCGTAGTGAGGCCCTGAATATGGCAAGGGCTGACCTCCACACCTAGCAGGCTGGGATGGTGATGTCATCGTATGGCTCAAAGGGAGACAGAATAGCCTCTTTTCCCCCAACTCTTCAAGAGAGAGACTGTTTTCTGCCAGAAGGGGAAGCAGATGTTGGAGGCCAAAGGCTATTCTGCTATCCTCAGAAAGGGGGTAGAATTATATCTATCTTCTCCTATAAATTTTATTAGTCTAGCACAGGGGTGGAGAACCTGTGGCCTTGAAGTCACGTGTGGCTCCCTAAGTCCTCAAGTGTGGTCCTTTGACTGAATCCAAACTTCACAGGACAAATCCCCTTAATAAAAGGACTTAGAGACCCACATGTGACCTCGAGGCTGCAGGCTCCCCACCCCTGGTCTAGGAGATAGGAGTCTTAGGTTTAACCTAATTTCCATTTGTTGTTCATTATTGGGGGGAAGCAGGACCCCAGGCTTTATAGCCAAGATTTGACCTCTTTCTCACCAAATACCAGTCCCACAATGAAGACATGCAGCAATTATCAAAGAAGCCATTTATCCAATTCAATAGCAAAATGGAAAGCAGAGAAAGCACGCACAGGAGAATGCATATATATCAGGAAACATAACATGAAGGAAGGAGCTCTCACAATGTAAGTGAGGTAGCTCAACTCAACAGAGAGACAGAGACAGAGAGAGAGACAGAGAGAGAGTTCTAGATCTCACCCAAGGGGAAGTTCCCCAGAGTCTCTAATGTAGCAAGCTGGGGATAGGGGACATGATGAAGACGCCAAGCTCCTCTCATGTCTTCCCAGAGTCTTTTCTTTCAGCAACCTGAAGGGGGGTTGCCATCTTCCATATTCTCTCAGGAAGCTGGAAGCACCCGAAGTCCAAAGAGATTCAGCTACTAGAAGGCAATTTGAAGATTCGCAAGCTTGAAGAAGGTCCAGAGAAAACTGAAAAGCTCTCTTTTCTCCTACTCCAACAACTCTGCCCACTCCTTACACAGGCTCCGGGAATTGCTATCCACCAATGAGGAGAAAGACCTAAACTGATGGACTTAGGACTAGGGTTACACAAGGACCAAGTCTGAAGGAAAAGGAGCATATGAGAAAAGTGTCTGAAAAAGAAGAAAGGGAAAGGAAGAGTACTAGAGGCTATGTGAAAGGAGCCCAAATGTGGTTGGCGTGTGAGGACAAGAGAAGCTAAGGAAGGGCAAGGGGACACTGGTTGTTTTAGAATAGCTGTGAAGTATTTCATATTTCCCTGTTGACTTCAATGCAGGCTGAAAAATGAAACATGGATGATTTGTTTCCTTTCTCATTACTAAAGGAAGGTGGTAGTTTAGAGGCCATGATATTTAGTGTCATTTCATAACTCTGGGTTTTCAGAAGACCTTACCTCCTATAGCTGTTGTTCAGTCTTTTATATCGTGTCCAACTCTTCATGATCCCATTTGAAGTTTGACAAAGATCCTGGAGTAGTTTGCCATTTCCTCCTCCAGCTCATTTTACAGATGAGGAAACTGAGGCAAACAGGGCTAAATGACTTGCCCATGGTCACACAGCTAGGAAGTGTCTGAGGCCAGATTTGAACTCAGGAAGATGAATCTTCCTGATTCCAGGCCTGGTATTCTATCTACTGCCCCACCTAGATGCCCCTTACCCCCTATATTACTGAGAAAATCATCCCCATTTTTCTGTTTATTTCACACCTGAAAAATTTCCTTGATATTTTTAAAAATAAATTTTATTGGTTTTTTTTTTTCTGTAGAGGAGTAATCAGAGGAATTCCTGACTTGCTGAACTAGGGAACCTCTGGTGAAGGGGTGGGGGAAACGGAAACGTATAAGCATTTATTAAATTCCTGCTATATATTAGGCACTGTGCTAAGCAATTTACCATATTATCTCATTTGATTCTCAAAACAACTTCAGGAGATAGGTACTATTATCCCCATTTTTTTTGTTCTTGTTTTTCAGTCATTTTCAGTCATGTCTGACTCTTCATCACGCCATTTGGGGTTTTCTTGGCAAAGATACTAGAGTGGTTTACCTCCACCTCATTTTACAGATGAGGAAACAGAAGCAAACAGGATTATGTGACTTGCCCAAGGTCACACAGCTAGTAAGTGTCCAAGGCCAGACTTGAACTCAGGAAGATGAGTCTTCCTAACTCCAGGCCTGGCACTCCATCCACTGTGCCACCTAGCTGCCCCATTCCCATTTTTTCCGTTGAAGAAGCTGCAGTAAACAAATTAAATGTCTTACCCAAGGTCAAGAGCTAGGAAATGTAGGAGGCTGGATTTGAACTCAGGTCTTCCTAACTCCAGGCCCAGCACTCTATCTACTGTACCACCTAGCTTCCATGAAGTTGGATGTGTATGTGCTCTGGCTCCTTTATGAGCTATTGGCATGACACAGGGACTCCTGATTAGTGCTCAGTGACCGAGCTGTTGTGCAAAGACAATTGATGACAGAATCAAGGGAGACAGACTATTATAAAGGAATTCCGAAATGCTTCTACCTTCTCTTTGGGGACTCCTTTCCAAAGCTAGCTCTACTGTGGAATTCCAGCAAAAGATGGGGAGGGGAGTTCTCTTCCCTTCTCCTTCCCCAGTGGTAATAGTGGCTTGCAATATGAGCGCATGGGAGCAGGAACTTTCTTTTTTGTCTAGGTGAACCTAAGTCCTTGACTGTCTTCTTCTGCCTTTAACTACAGATGCTGAGAAATGGGTGTTCTAACTTGGTCAGAGACCTTGTGGGTTGAGAATTCCCAAACTGATTTCCAGTTGCCCAGCAGGAAGTGATTTCCAAAACAGCCAGTCTCTTGGAAAAGCAGAGCACCATCATCAGGAGTATCCTGCAGCTGAAGGACTAAAGAAATCCATGTCTATCTGGCCAGGCACTCTATCTGGCCAGGCACTCTGAACTGTGTTATAAGCCCTTAGATAGTATAGACTGCAGGGGAATGAGGAATAACTGCTCAGTAGTCCCACCAAGTTTACTTTACCTTGTGCAGGAAAAATAATGAGTGTAAACGAATCACTGGAGGTGTTTATATTTTATGTACCTGTTCTTACAAACCTAGGAGTCTTCTGTGTCCTAAGCATTTTCTTTAGTGGAGGAAGTAAGCAGCTGTCCATATTGGACACTGAGCAGCCATGTGGCTCAGTGCTAGACCTGGAGTCAGGAAGACCTGAGTGCGAATCAAGCCTAAGATACTAGCTGTGTGACCCTAGGCAAGTCACATAACATCTGTCTGCCTCATCCATTTCTTTATCTGCAAAATGGAGATGATAATAATAGCACCGACCTGCTGTCGTTGTTGTGAGGATAAAACTAGATAATATTTATAAAGCACTTTGTAGGCCTTAAAGCATTCTGTAAATCCTAGCTATTATCATTATTATTCCATTAGATTGTGGGCTACTTTTCTTTTAACTCTTTTTGTATCCCCAGTACTTAACACATGCCTGGCACATAATAGGCACTTAATAAATGTTTATTGATAAAAGATCCTGTAACCCACATTTGGGGCAGATCCTATACATGAGACCTACATTTGATTTTAGAGATTTCTCTGGAGTTATTTCGGGGGGAGGCCAGAGAGAAAGAAACCTGACCTCTCCCCTGCCCCCAACTCTGAACTTTTGGATCAGATCTCCCAGGATCAGACTTAGGTCTATTTGATCCCAGAGCAGAGACCCTTTTGCCCACCACCCCACCTTGACTATAGCATACATATACATCACAATTACTTCCCGAGGGGGCAAACCCTGTTTCCTTCATATAAAAACTTCCTTTTAATGAAGAAAAACAAAGAAACAGAAACGCCAGCTAGATTAACTGTAACTAACAATGTATGTAGCATTCTGTCCTAGTAGTCCCTCGCCTCTCTGTCACAAAGAGAAAGGTATATTTCTGTTCTTGAGCACCATTGTTGGTTTTTCATTTACTCAAATTTTAAATTCTTTTTAGTGATCTTTTAATTTATATTATTGTAGTCATTGTGTACCTCTTTCGTACCACCACCTCCTACATCTTTACCTGTCACTGATGAATGAATAAATGGGGGGAAAATAATTTAAAATAGACTGATACATGACAGGTATTGTGGTACACTGTGTGGTTACAAATAAAAAGTAAGATAGTTTCTCCTTTCTGATAGAGGAGACAACACATATAGGTGAGTGGTACCCAGGGAAGGCAGATGAATGGTAAGAGAAGCCACAGGGAGCCTCATAATCATCTTTGTTGCTTTCCTCTTCTTCATCCCTGATATCCCATTAGTAGCTAAGCTGTTGTTATTGTTTTAAAGCAAAAGACATTTAACATAACAGAATAAGTGGAAATTGTCTGTTGGCAAGAAAGAGCAGGGGCACAAATCTGCCATAAATTCCCCATGCTGCCATTGGGAGAATCAATATGCCCTTAAATAACTCATACTTCTAGGGAGCATGAAATGGATCAGCGAAAGCCAAGACATCACCCATCATCCACTATTTTACCTCAACATCGTGATGTCATTGGTCCTCTTTGAAAATGAAGGACCAACAATGGTCAGCTGAAATAGCTTTCATGGTTCCATTTCCTCAGTCTTCCAGAAACTCATTGTACCTGATTGCTACAAGTTGACCCTATTTCTGTAATCTACTTCTAGAGGTGCCACTAGAGGCTTCCCTGAAGATCTGCTGCTCTCACCTGCTACTTAGATGCTTTGCCAAGAAAATGGTGCTGCCATCTGCCAGGGGACTTCTGCTACTGTTCGGGCTTCTTTCTTTTGTTCTTTTTTAGGGCTTCTTTCTTAAAGAAAACATCGCCCATGACTAGAGCTATTTTAGCTCTCTTAATAGTCAGGCTCAGAGCAGCTAGGTGGCACAGTGGATAGAGCACCGGCCCTAAAGTCAGGAGAACCTGAGTTCAAATTCGCCCTCAGACCAAACACTTGACACTTACTAGTTGTGTGACCCGGGGCAAGTCACTTAACCCCAATTGCCTAAAAATAATTTTTAAAAATTAATAAAAAAAAATAGTCAGGCTCACATGTGCACACAGACAGAACAGAAAAAAAGTCTGTAAGTCGAAGACTTTTCTATCTTTTTTTTTTAATCACTTTGCTTACCTTTAGGGAGAATTACCCTAGGCTTCTTTGGTATTTGGATTGGTATAGATAAACTCTTCTAGCTTGCATCATACCCTTGTCAATGAACGCCACTGCCATGAAAATTTTTGTGGAGTTTCATACAGCAATACTGGTGGAGTGGGGGTGAAGCTGACATTAGTTTCTCAGTCTTATTAAGACTGCCTCCACAAGTTGTGAACTGATTCAACTATCATGTAGAGCAATTTGGAACAATGCTCACAGTGCTACAAAAACATGCATGTCCTTTGACCCAGAAATACCACTACTGGGTCTGTATCATACAAAAAGGAAAAGGACCTATGTGTATAAAAATATTTATAGCAGCTCTTTTCTGGTGTCAAAGAACTGGAAATTGAAGGGATGCCCATCAATTGGGGAATGGCCGAATAAGTTGTAATATATGATTGTGATGGAATACTATTGTGCTATGAAAAATGATGAACAGGATGCTCTCAGAAAAACCGGGAAAGACTTATGTGAACTGATGCAAAGTGAAATGAGTAGAACTGGGAGAACATTGTTCACAATAACAGCAATATTGTAAGATAATCAACTGTGAGTGACTTAGCTATTCTCAGCAATGCAATGATCCAAGATGACTCTGAAGGACTTATGATGAAAAATTCTATATGTCCCCAGAGAAAGAACTGATAAAATCTGAATATAAATCAAAGCATGCTTTTAAAAATTTTTTTAAATTTTTCTTGGGGGTTTTTTTGGTCTATGTTTTCTTTTATAACATGACTAATAGGGAAACATGTTTTGCATGACTACATGTGTATAACCTACGTCAAATTGCTTGCCTTCTCAATGAGAGGGATGCGGAGGGAGGGAGAAAATTTGGAGGTCAAATTTTTTTAAATTAATGTTAAAATTTGTTTTTACATGTAATTGGTGAAAAATAAAATACTAAATAAAACTGCCTTCACGCACCTATATTAAAATAGAAACTCCTTACTCTGGCATTTAAGGACTTCTACAGTTTCATTCCAACTTACTCTTCCAGGCTTATTTTATATCACTCCCCTTCACTCATTCTATCTACCAGGTGTTAGGTGTTTCGTGAACTCCCACATTATCATGAGCCATCTTTTATGCCTAGTATGTGCTCCTTCCTCATCCATGCTTCTCACAATCTTTATCTTCCTTTTTGGCTTTGCTCCAGTATCGTCTTCCTATGGGAAACCTTACTAATCTTCATAATTGTTAGTGATTTCTGTCTCCTCCTCAAATTAACATGGGTTTACTTCTCTAGATAGGCAGCTCATCTGGTGGCACAGTGGATAGACCACTAGACATGGACTCAAGGAGACCTGAGTTCAAATCCAGCCTTGGCAAGTCATCTTTAACCTCAATTTCCTCAAATGTAAAATAGGGATAATAACACCACTTATCTGCCTGTTTTTTTTTCCAGATAGTATTTGTAAAGCACTTAGTAAGCACTATATACATGCTAGATTCTTCTGATCATTATCAGTCATGTTGTATTCCCCCAGTAGACGTATAAAAGATACTTTAAAAATGTATATTAGATTAGGTAACTTCACCTCCCAAAAAAGACAAATCTGCAATTTCAATACGCTCCCACCAGGTGGGAGTAGTACTAAGGTCAAGTGGTCCAAAGTGGGCACTTTGAAATTCTGGTCTTTCATTTCAGTCCTCCAGAGTTCTGCAGTTATGGTTTTTCTACAGCATAGTAGCAAAAATTTAAAACAGTTGAATGTCAGGAACAGTTATTTTAAGAAGAAAACACCCTAGATATACTAACTTTTATGGAGGAAAAAAGGTACTCTGAAACAAAGGTAGAGTTTTATACCATTTCCATTCATTTTTAACTTAACATTGACCCACCCTGAATCTTAGGTTGCATTCATTAGCTCTCTTCTCAACAGTTTGTCCTTATCTTTCAGGCTGTCTAAATGTCAAACTGTCATGGATGGCTTCTCTTTCAGTGGATGGCTAACTTCTCTCTGACTCAGCATAAGAGATCTGTTCTCTGAGCCTAGGTTATTAGCATACGCTAATAACAATAATTCACTTTTAATTTGATGCTTTAAGGTTTGCATGCTTTAACCCTATGAGTTAGGTAGTGTAACTGGGTATTTCCTTCAAGGTCACACCCAGGTGCCACCTTCTCCTGTGAACCTTTCCTTACCTGTTCTTTCTTCCTAGTTGATAGTGAGGTCATCTTCCTCAAAGCTTCCTAATTCGCTTACTTCATATTCTCTCCTATTAAACTGAAAGCTCTGAGAGGCAAGGATTATGACATTGTTTTATCTTCATATACCCCAGTTCCTAGCACAGTGTCTTATACCATCATAGTTTAGAGGCCTCCTCAAGTCTCAGTGCCAGCTGGCACATAGTAGGTGCTCCTGGCCTACATCTTGAGGGGAATGTAAGGAGCAAGCAGACACAGGAGATACTTAATAAAGGTTGATTGAATCAAATTATTATCTTCATATACAGAAGAGGTGGTACAGTGGGTAAAGCACTGGACTTGGAGTCCAAATCCTGCCTCAGACACTTACTAACTGTGAGCTTTAAATAGGGCAGAGTCCCTTAACCTCTTTGCCTCAGTTTCATTAATTGTAAAATAGGGACAATAATAGCACCTATCATCTAGGGTTGTTGTGAGGATCAAATGAGATAAAATATGTAAAGCACTCAGCACCAAGCCTGGTGCACACACACATAGAAAAGCTAGCTATTATTATTAAGAAGAAACTGAGACTCGGTGAGTTTAAATGAAATCAGTTATGGACCCATAACTAGTAAATGGCAGAAATAAGCCATGATGGGGGCAGGTAGGTGGTGCAGTGAATAGAGCACCAGCCCTGGAGTCAGGAGGACCTGAGTTCAAATCCGGTCTCAGACCAGACACTTGACACTTGATAGCTGTGTGACCCTGGGCAAGTCACTTAACCCCAATTGCCCCACACACACACACACACACAAAAGAAAGAAATAAGCCATGACCTTGGGTTTCTGATTCCAAGTCCAGTACAATTCAAACTAAGAACATGAAAGACTTTGGTTTGCCTTTTCAATAAGCCTGTTTTTTTCTTTCTTTTTCCATGTTCAAGAACTCAAAACTTACTTTTTCCAGTCACAATCTTTTATCCTTCCGTGATTCCTTATATCTCATGTATCCTAAAACTACTCTTCATCCTCACTGTGACCTCTAATCTCTCTGCCCCTGAAGTACTTTCACAAGGTATCACCCTTGTTCTGTCTACACTTTCTTCCTTTCCCAATCTTGACTCTTTGGTGAACCAGTTCAACTTTCTACTATCCTCTGTTCTTGAATCCTTTGTTCCTTTGTCCTATCACAGTTCACCAAACCTTTGATTAATCCTGCAATCTGCCTCCTTCTTTTCTGCTCACGTGTTGCCGAATGAAACTGGAAGAAATAATAAAGTCATGTTGATTGGATTCCTTACCAATTTATGCTAAGTGAAGCTGGACCCTCACTTAAGCAATAAAAATCCTTTTAGTCCTCTCTAATAGATTCCCTGTAATGTTGAGGGTGAAGGGGAAAGGGGGTAGTCCAGAGAATAGAATTCTAGTCCTAGCCACTAACTAGCCCCATGTCCTTGAACAAGTTGCTTCAGTATTGCATACCTCAGTTTTCTCATCCGTAAAACAAGGGAGTTATACTAGATGGCCTTTGATGTTCCATCCTGCTCTAAATCTCTGATCCTATGACCTGTAAAATGAGGAGAGTTAACTAAGGGAATTCTAACATTCTAATATTCTAAATGTGTTGAATTGTGTTTCGTTTTTTACTTTCTCATGGAAAAAAATTTTAATCACACCCTAGTTGAAATCACTTATCCAGTATGTGAATTACATCCCCTTTGCAGAGAAGAAGGAGGCTGACCTAGAATTTAGAGTACCTGATTACTTCTTAATCTGGTATTTCAAGACCCGTGGGTGAAAGATGTCATAAAATCATAAAGGCTTGTCTCACAGTTTCCTTATTCCCTTTATTTATGTCTATTACATTACTTCTCCTCCCTGTTGTCATCTGGAAAATACTTCTCATTTTCTAAACACTTAAGCTTTGAAGACCATATTTTCCAGGGTAATGTCAAGGGTGATTCTAGGTCAACTACAGAACTGGGTCTCTGTTCATTTCCTGCTAGAGGCATCTTTCTCTGTCACTCATGACCTCACCATCTTGGCTCCTTTGTAAGAAAAGAGGCTTGGCATTCTTGGATCATTTCCTTCAGACTCTGCCAGTTTCTTACACTTGCATGCACACTGATGGTTCGGGAGGGTGAGGGGGAGATGAGGCTAGTCCAGATGGGAAAGGAACAAAGACCCAGAGCGTAGGAATATTTCCTTGCTTGAAGCCTGCCTTCCTGGATCCAGAAGAATGAGTCAGGTAGAGGCAGAGAGAAAAAGCAGGACCATTTTGGGTGACCCAGTGTTTTAGATAAGCTTTTCATTGGGTGTAAAGTCAAAGCATGTGGGTTTTTTTTTAAAGGACTACGGTATATCCTGTTCTTTTAACAGATTCAGAGTCTTAGAGTTAAAAGGGGGCCCAAACACCATTGAGTCTAATCCATACCAGGATGAAAATTCCTTCTACATGACCAACAAATGGTTATCCAGCCTTTGCCTAAAGCCCTTTAGTGAGGGGAAACTTTCTTGAGCCAGCCCATTCCACTTTTGGATATCTCTATTTCTTAGGAAGTTTTCTCCTTACAGCACTAATTATCCCATTAATTCTCACTGCTACTCGGGTTCAATTTGGAGGCTAACCCAGGCAGTGTCTCTACCAGCAGGAGTTGCAGGATCCTTAAATAAAGTAGTAAAGTATTTAATTGAGATGGAATGGCAAGATGAACTAAGAGGAAGAAATCAATAAATCAACCAACAATCCTCTATTAAAGCACCTACTATGTACCAGACACTGTGTTAGATACTGTAGATATAAATACCGAGAATGAAATAATCGCAACTCTCAAGGTACTTACATTCTAATGGGAAAACAAATAAACAAACAACCTTATATAAGTAAATACCGAATAACTACAAAATCATTAAATACAAGATAATTAGGGAAGAAGATCATTGGTAGTTGAGCAGATCAGGACAATTTTCAAGAAGAAAATGGTATTTGAGCTGTGTCATGAAGGAAAAAAGGGGGGAAAAAATTAAAGAGGAGAATCATTCCCAGGCCTAATACCAAAGTGCATTTATCTTTTACAAGTTCCTGACAGGCAGGGAGACAAAAAGCATTTATTAAGTACTTAGTATGTGCCAGGTACTGTACTAAGCACTGGTGATACAAATAATACAAGGGAAAAGAGAGACAATCCCTGCTTCAAGGAACTTCCGTTCTAATGAGGGAAGATAATACATCAAAAGGAACTAAAAAATTGGGAGGAGAGGGAGCACCATGGGAAAACCTGGAAGAGAGTCAGATAGACAGCTGGGCCAGCCTGAACCCATCCCCCAAATGGAGGGTCCCAGAAAGGAACCACCAATGGCAGAAGGGGCAGGCAGGGCAGAGCGATGTTTCATAGTACCACAGGAAGTTCCCAGTGGATGAGGCAGCTGAGCACTAGTGGCAAAGTTGAGAGTGATTCAGGAGAACAGCCAAGAAAGATCCTAAGGATTTATAATACAATCCCCTCTCTGTTCCCTCTAATATCCAAACATATGGGGGAGGTGTATAAGTTCTTCCAAGGACAATGAGAAAAGGACAGGCTCTAGGCACATAGGTTTTGGGTTCAAATCCTGACTTTGATGATTGTGTGTATGACCTTAGGTTAGTCACTTTACTTTCATGGCTCTCAGTTTCCTCCTAAAATGAAGAGATGAGGCTAGGTGGCCTCTGTGATCCCTTCTAACTTGGGGTCTATTATCTTTATGAGACTCAAACATTTGAAAATAGCTCAGGCTTCTGTACCATTTGTCTTGTGTTATAGCTCAGTCTGTCATTCTTTGCTCCCAGCAGTGACAGTGTGATCTCCTCTCAGGCATACACATTCATCTAAGCTCATCCAATTCCAGATTCGTCAGGATAGGGAAGGAGAAGGGAAAAGAACAAGCATTTATTAAGCACCTACTATGTGCCAAGGACTGTGCTAAGCACTTTTATAAATATTATCCCATTTGGTCGTCACAATAATCCTGTGAGATCGGTGCTATTATTATCTCCATTTTATAGTTGCAGAAACCAAGGCAGACAGAGGTTAAGTGACTTGTATAGGGTTATACAATGTCTAAAGCCAAATTTGAACTCAGGTCTTCCTGGCTCCAGGTTCAGCCTTCTGACCACTATACAATCTAATTGCCTTTGGGGTCTGCTAAGATTTCTGGGTTTGTGGACATGGGTCTTGTTCCGTGACAGTCCTCTTCTTTCTTCTTACGATAGCCATAACCAAGCTTGGCCTCTTTTGTCTCCAGGTGGTCAGTCAGTCAATAAGCATTTATTAAGGACCTGCTCTGTGCCAGACACTCTGCTAAGTGCCCAGGATACAAAGAAAGACAAGACGGTCTCTACCCTCACCCTTCCACCACATGTCTTGATTTTTAAACCTCCCATCTCTCCAAAGACTCTCCACCAATCAGTCCTCAACTCACAAAACAAGTGCCTTGCCTCAAGACCTACCTGGGACATAGAGTTCCAAGAATATCTCCCACTTAGTTGTGCTTTCTGGCTCCTAAGGATCATGGGAAATGAAATTCTAGGCAATTTTCTCCTCAGACATACCCATCATCAAGTTTAATAGCTGCCTCTCTTTAACACCCAGTCATTACTCCTTCCCTCTGGGACCAAGCAGAATAAGTATAATCTTTTTTCCACAGGTCAGCCTTTCAAATAACAGAGACATCTGTTGTATTCCACCCTAAGTTTTCTCTAGTCTAAACATTCCCCAGACCTCAATTCATATGACATGATCTCACAGCCATTCACCATTCTAGCCACTCTCCTCTGGATGCTCCTTCTTAAAATGTGGCACCTAGAATACAGCACTGTACACCTAATGTGACCTGAACAGTGCACAATAGAGTGAGAGGAAAAGAAAGAGATGACCTAAGAGGCTAAAGCACATAGTTCAGGGTAAGGTGATTGAGACTTAAAGATTGGTTGCATACTGAGGGACAGAAATGTGCCAAAGGTAATTCCAAGGTTCTGAGCCTAAATGACTGGGAAAACAGTGCTTTGTACCAAGAGAAGGAAGAGAAACATGGTAATGGTAGGAGAGAAGAGCAGGACTCAAGATGCAGGACACAGATTAGCTGCCACCACACAAAGCTGCTTCCATTCTGTCTTGCTTCCTTTATGACTTACTATTTGTAAGAGTGAGGCAGGACAGGAGAAAAAAAGAGAATGAGGAAAGATCTAGAAGTACAGTAACATAGAAATAGTATAGAAGTGTGGGATGGCAGAGTAAGAGAAGTACTCTGTATTTCCCCTTTCTAGATATGAAGAACTCTGTTTCAAATGTCTCCATTTTAATGTAAATGGGTGGTCACATCTAACCCTTTGTCTTTCTATATCCCAGTTATTTGGAAAGGACAACCAAAAGGCAGAGTCTACCTAGTCTCTGTCCCCTGAGGCCAAGAACAGTCCCAGGGAACCTTCGGCCTGGAGGCCACATGTGTCCTTGAGGCTAAAGGTTCCCCACCCCTGGGTCTAATTCATTAATTTAATCCATTGAACATTTCACAAGTGCCAAGCACTCTGCTAAGTGCTGGGGATACAAAAGGAGATAAAAGACAGTCCCTGACCTCAAGAAGCTTACAGTCTAATAGAAGAGACAACATAAAACAAATATCTACAAAGCAAGTTATATAGTGGATGTTAAGTCATTTTTTAGTCGTGTCTGACCCTCCACGACCCCATTGAGGTTTTTCTTAACAAAGATACTGGAGTGGTTTGCCATTTCCTTCTCCAGCTCATTTTACAGATGAGGAAACTGAGGTAAACAGGGTTAAATGACTTGCCCAGGGTCACACAGCTAGTACGTATCTGAGGCCAGATTAGAACTCACCAAGAGAAGTCTTCCTGACTCCTGGTCAGGCATTCTATCTACTGCACCACCTAACTGCTCCATATATGGGATGAACTGGAAATAATTGAAAGACGGAAAACACTGGAATTAAGAGGGGATGGGAAAGTCTTCTTGTAGCCAGTGGAATTTTAGCTAGGACTTAAAGGAAGCCAGGGAATTCATACGGTAGGCCAACACATAATGTTCATGCATGCACTTGTTCTTTTATCTCCCAAAAGTAGCCATTTTAGGTGGCCTAGGCATACACCAAACCCCCGTTACACTATCAATTTGAGTAAAGTCAAGAAACTTGAATAGGGCAGGTAAACTGGTGTGTGGAGTGAAGAAGCTAAGAGTGAGACTGTGGGGAAAAGATTAATATTCAAAAAATTTTTAACAAAATCACAGAAACAAAGTGCTGACTTATAAGAAGGGGATAAAAATCAAGACAAAAAAACCAAAATAATGGAGGAAAACACAAGCTAACAATAATAACCTGAAATTCAGCAAACATTTATTAAATGGTTCCCATACAAAACAACTCTGAAGTACCACCTCACAGCCTTCAGATTGGCTAATTTGACACACACACACACACACACACACACACACACACACACGCAAAGGAAAATGAAAAATGTTAGAGGGCCTATGGGAAAACAGCACATTAATGCATTGTTGGTGGAGCTGTGAACTGGTCCAACCATTCTGAAAAGCAATTTGACACTACGCTCCAAAAGCTGTTAAACTACATACCCTTTGACCCAGCGATACTGCTGCTAGGGCTGAACCTCAAAGAGATAAAAGAATAAGAAAAAGGACTCATATGTACAAAAATATTTATAACAGCTCTTTTCATGGTGGCAAAGAATTGGAAACTGAAGGGGTGCCCATCAGTTGGGAAATGGCTGAACAAGTTATGACATATATATGGTGATGGAAGGTGATAGTGATGATAAAGGCGATGGAGTGTTATTCTGTTGTAAAAGTGGTGAAGGGGATGATTTCAGAAAAACCTGGGAAGACTTTATGAACGGATACAAAGTAAAGTGAGCAGAACAGGAGAACTATTTATATAATAACCAAAAATCAATAACAATTTATACAGTAACCAATAACAATATTGTAAAGATAATTAACTTCGAAAAACAGGAACTCTGATTGACACGATTACCAGGTTACACAGTAACACAGTTGCACAGTTTTAAAAGACTCATGATGAAACATGCTATCCACCCTAAGAGTGGACTCAGTGGACTCAAGAGTGTAAATTGAACTGTATTTTTTCCTTTTTAGAGGGGGAGGGGGAGCGGGGACAGCCTAATGTAGCAATTTGTTTTGCATGACCATACGTATTGGTAACAGATTTTGTTTTTTCTTGCCTTTCCAATGGGTAGGACAGAAGAAGAGGGAAAGGGAGAATTCAGCATTGAAAATAAAATAAAGTTGAATTTTTAAAAATTTGCAAATTAAAAAAAAACCTGTTCCCATACACAATAGCCTTTGAACAAGCTGTCTCCCATGTCAGGAATGATCTTCCTCCTCATCTCCTGCAATCTTTAATTTCCTTACAAGTTCAGTTTGAGAGCTATCTCCTTCATGAATGATAAGAAAATAAGCTCTTAGATAGGACGAATGAGTTCATGTGTGTTAGGCCAGTAGTCTCCAAACATTTTCATTTGGAACCCCTATAAATAAAAAAAAGGTTTGACAGTGTACCCCCACGTGCATATATACTTATTTTTAAGTTATACAAACCTATTACTGAATTGATAACAGTGTAATTATAAAATTTTGACAAAGTAGGAATTAAAATGGGATGAGATAGAGATGAAGTAACATATGATTCCAAAGTCAATAAGCAGTCAGTAGATTTTACTGAGTAGGGCAGTGACACAGATATACACTTTAGGAAAATCACATTGTTAGCTACGTGAAGGGTAGATTGGAGAGAGGAGAGACGTGAGGCAAGGAAGACAATTAGGG
Organism: Phascolarctos cinereus; assembly: GCF_003287225.1. Lineage (NCBI taxonomy): Eukaryota > Metazoa > Chordata > Mammalia > Diprotodontia > Phascolarctidae > Phascolarctos > Phascolarctos cinereus. The sequence continues at coordinate 145,044,634 of NW_027555625.1, read as the reverse complement.
AGCTAGAGCAATAGTCCAAATGAAAAGTGATGTGGACCTGAACTAGCTTGGTGGCTGCAGAAGTGGAGAGACAGACGTCAATGATGTGATTTCATGGAAACAGAACGAGATTTGGCAGCTGACTGGGGTAGGTAGGATGAGGGAGAATGAGGCAGCAAAAAGGACAAGATTGTGAACCTAGGTGGCTAGAAGTGTCGTGGTGCCGTCAATAGTAATCAGACAGTTTGGAAGAGGGCTGGGGGAAAGGAGGGAAAGAGAGGAAGGGAGAGATAACATAAATGAGCTGTGCAATGGAAATCACAACCCATCAATACCTGCTTATCCTGGGGTTCCCAAACCTTTTGGTCTTAAGACCCTTTTATACTCTTAAAAATTACCGAGGACTCCTCTCCAAAGAGTTTTTGTTTATTTTTGGTTATATCAATCAATATTTACCATATTAAAAATTAAAACGTCTTTATTATGAAACTAGTTTTGGCAGACTCCCTGAAAGGAGCATGGAGCTTGCTTTCTGAGGGGCTCCTGTGGAGCCGTAAGGTGATCTGATGATAGAGGCTGACTAAGGCATGAGGGGAAGAGAGAATGTGGAATTTCTCAGTGATACTTGCAAAAGTATGGTCCTGTGTGTCTGGGTTGAAGTTAGGTCATAACTGCCTTTAGGATGGAGTTCGGAGCTTTTCGCAGCAGAAGGAGAGGTTAAATGGGGGACTACTGAATTGGGGAGTATGATGAAATAGAGAGGTATGGGTTGTGTTGGAGGTGAGCCAATTGGCCCTCCTAGGGAATGTGAGATGTGAATCATGTTCCCATCATCTGAGAGGTTTATCACCCACCCCTGGAGGTCAGGTCATCACTTGGATCAATAGCCCACCCTGGTCCCTCAGTTTGGAGACCACTGCTCTAAGCAGCTCTTTAAGAACGTAAGGTACAGAGAAAAGTGATGACCCAAATTGGTAGAAGAAATTTCTTGATCTGGAAGCTCCCTACATCAGGGAAATCACAGGAGAAAAACAGCAATAACAATAACAAAAACAATACCATCATATTCCTATCCCTGTTGCTTAACACAAATCCTGACAATCAGTAAATCAGTTAAGCAACAAGCATTTATTAAGTGCCTAGACAGTACTGAACAGTGTTCTATGAGCCAGAGACACAAGTCTAATAAATGAAATAATTCTTACTTACAAAGCATTTACATTCTAATGGAAGAGACAACAAAGATATACATATATACGTATACACACACACACAAAGAATAAAGGAAGAGAATTTGTTGTTGTTTGGTGACGCATGTGGTATTTTCTTGGCAAAGATAGCCGAGTGGTATGCCATTTCCTTCTCCAGCTCATTTTACAGATAAGGAAACTGAAGCAAACAGGGTTAAATGACTTGCCCAGGGTCACACAGCTAGGAAGTATCTGAGGCCAGATTTGAACTCAGGAAGATGAGTCTTCCTGATTTCATGCTTAGAGCTCTATCTATTGTGCCACCTAGTTGCCCTAAGAAAGAGAATAAATACAAAAATAGTTAAATATAGGGTAGTTTGAGAGGAAGAACACTTATCAGTTGGGGGATCAGGAAAGGCTTTATGTAGAGGGTGGCACATGGGTATATATACACACATATATACATACACACACACAGAGACACACACACACACATACACATATATTATTCATATATACTTTTTTTCTGATACGGCCAATGTGTAAATTTGTTTTGTTTTAGTATAATGTTTGTAACACAGGTTTTGTTTTTCTTGCTTTCCTAAAGGGGAAAAGATGGGAGAGAGAGAGAATGCGGACTGGAAAATAATAAAAAATTGAATTTTAAAAAGTAGATACTTGAATTTTTCTATACAGAATGGTTCTATAGAGCAGGAGTGCATTCCAGGCATGAGGATCTGCCAATGCAAAGGTGCAAAGATGGGAAATGGAGTATCTGTAGGGTTTGAGGAGCAACGAGACAGTCCTTTTGCCTGGCATATAGTAAGTGCTTAAAATAACTGGCAGACGGTATTGGTTGAGGGACTTCCCAATTTTTAGTGCTCTACCTTCCCTACCCCAAATTACCTTGTATCTTCTATTTGAGTTTACTTGTCTGTATAAATGTCGCTTCCCTCCATAGCATGGGAACTCCTTGTGAGTAGGAATCATTTCATTTATGATTGTACTTGTATCCTCAGTGCCTATAGCACAGTGTTTTTCACATAGTAAGTGATTAATAAATGCTTGTTGAATTTAATTTGTTTCTCTTTTCTTTTTTTTGACTCAAATTTATTTCATTTTTGAAAATTTTTTATCTTTTTATTTCACACCAATTCTCTCCCAGTATGCTGCCTGTCCCGTTGAACCTTCATAACAAAGAAAAAAAGTTTTAAAAAAAGTTTTAAAAGATTTTTTAAAATCTCTCAAAGAAGTAACCTATCTGATAGTATATGCAGCATTCCACAACCATAGCCCTCCTGTACCTCTCTCTCAGGAAGAAGGAAAGTAGATAAAGAGGTGGAAGGAAACATAAAAGGGACATCAAGGTGGTGCAGTGCCCGGCCTCCTGGAGTCAGAAAGACTCATGTATCCGAGTTCAAATCTGGCCTCAGACACTCATTCACTAGCTGTGTGACCTTGGGCAAGTCACTTAACCCTGTTTGCCTCAGTTTCCTCATCTGTAAAATGAGTTGCAGAAGTAAATGGCAAATTACTTCAATTTCTTTGCCAAGAAAACCTCAAATGGGTTCACAAAGTCGGAGGCAATTGGAAAACGACTGTTGTTTCTCTTTTCTAATCGCTAACAAAATAGCAACTGTCAAAGCTTCAGGTTTATTTTCTCCTTGGGAGCCTGAAGAACAGAATCAGTTTACACCCAACCCAAACCCCAGCAGCCATAATTTGTCTGATTCTTTTCCTTCTCTAACACCTCTGCATTTTTCTCCAAACCTCTTTCCAAACTTGCTTGGTCCCACTTTGGACTTGCCTTCCCTGCCCACCAGGGGTCAGGGTTTCTTCACTTTGGCTTAGTTTAGGGGTTCAAGTTTCCCATCATGCACCCTGGCTCTGGTTCTGAACCTCCGCACCTCTGGATTTACTGATGCTGCCTCTGCTTCTGCTGCTGCTGGGGGTAAGAGCTAAGGGTTAGCCTATGGGGGCGCGGCCGGGGAGAGGCTGGCGAAGACGCCGCAGCTGCCTCCTGTGCTGCCTGGACATGCAGCCTCCTCGGGGTTCTAGACCCCTTTCTTGCCACCAGTGGACACCTTCCACACCTGGTCCTCTGACAAGGTAAGAGGGTTTTGCAGGTTTCTCCCTCCCTGGGCAGAGATGTATGATCCCTGTTTTCAGGCTGGTGACATTCAGGTATGGCTTCTTCCCTCTCCAAGATGCTCCTGATTTGACTCTGGAGAGTATAATCAAATACTCCTTGCTTTTTCTTTCTCTGGGGTTTTTGCTTCTGTTCTGGATCTCTGGATATCCCTTCTTCTCTCTTTACCTCCCTCTTTCCTTCCCAGTCCATCCCTGGTCTAGAAGAAGCAGAATCATTTCTAGTTCTTTGCTTCTCTCCCCACATAGTTGGTCCAGCTATTTGTTTAACTTGGGGTGAGGGAGATCAAAGGGATGGGGTACACAAAGAGGGAGGCACCCTTCAAAATGATTAAGTATGAGAGAAATTTTGAAAAATGGTTGTCTGTTGAGAGCTTTCCCGTAGTAACCATCCTGGCACAAAGTTCTCTGTCTCACACATGCACGGGATCCAGTTTTTCTCACTTCCGTACTTTCCACCCCTCATCCCACCCAAGAAGACAAAAAAAAAAATCTGGACCAGGCATGATTTCTGCTAAGCTGATGTGTTTGCCCAGGTCTTAGGAAATATGTAAGAATATTCCATTTGGCTAGGAATGCCACTTTGGTAGCCTCCCAATAGCAATATGCCTGGAAAGTACTTGACACTATGTTCCCATATACTTCACAGTATTCTTGATCTGGAATCTCCAGGCACAATATTTTCTAAAAAGTAAAGTTTGGCAGAAGGGGAGTCAGGGAAGTTGGAGAACAGGTGAGAGGCAGTATGGTATAATGAAAAGAGATTGGAACTTCAAGTCAGAAAAGCTGGGGAGAAGAGTGGCTGGGCTCTTGATTCTCTCTGACATCAGGTGAATCCCTTAACTTCTCTGAGGCTCAACTGCCTCCTTTACAAAAATGTGCGTCATAGTACTTAGACAACCTGTACGATGGTGCTGAAAGCAACATGATGTAGGCAAAATTCTTTGTAGTTTCCCAATTAATAGCTCTCAGCTATTGTTGTTACCTATCTGTCCTCCCTAGGCTCAGTCAAGTTGACTTTCATTGGAGGAGCATAAGAAAAGTGTCACACAATAAGAAAATCACCCTGGAGTTAATCAGAAATGGATGGTAGTTATTTGAATGGGGAAAAGAAAGCCATTGAAGATCATATTGATAGCTAGAATTTATATATTTGTCATTATTATATATCATTAAGATGTATATTATCTCTTTAATTTGTATTTTTATGTATTTTAATTCTCTTTAATGTTTACAACATGTATTTATTATATATATAAAATAAATATATTTTTTTATTTATTTTAATTATCTCTTTAATGTTTACAAAGTGTTTTTCACATGTTATCTCACTTGATACAACAACCCTGTGAGCTAGGTACTGTTATTTCCATTTTAAAATTGAGGAAAATGAGGCAGCTAGATGGCTCAGTGCATAGAGCACTGGGCCTGGAGTCAGGAAGACCTGATTTCAAATATGGCCTCTGACATTTACTTGCTGTGTGACCCTGGGCAAATCATTTAACTTCTCCCTTAATCCTCTGGAGAAGGAAATGGCAAACTACTCCAGTATCTTTTCCAAGAAAACTCCATGGACAGGTCCACAGAGTCTTGAAGAGTCAGACATGACTGAATGACTGAACAACAACAAAAACTGAGGCTGTAAGGGACTTGCCCAAGCTCATACAGCTAGTAAGAGGCTAAGGCAGAATTGGAACTCAGGTCTTCCTGATTCCATTTCCAGCACTCTATCTACTATACTATCCTAATGCTATATAGGTACCATGACAGAGTCTTACCAGCATAGGAGGTATCCTTTAATGCAAGTTATGAAGCTACTCTAAAATCTAAAGTATGAATAGGTTTAATGAGTGAAGCTTAGTGGAAAATACATTTTAAAATAATTGATATAGTTACTTTGTAGACTGAAGGTTTTATTTTATTTGAGGTTTTATTTGGGGCACTTATTGGTATTATCCAACTTAAAGTTATTATCCAACTTAGATAACAGTCTTGCTTTTAACTTTCAATGGATATAATGAATAGGGGTCAGTTGAAAGTTCCCTCTTTCCTTCTTAATTTTATTCCCCCAAGTACTTACATCTAAAAGGCCTTTAAACCCAAATGCTTAATTACTTCCTCAAATCTAAGCAAGAAATAAATCATTGCCACAAAGAAAAGAAAAAGCTCAACATGGTACCTATGCCTGGTAGGTGAGGCTGTGCTACTTGTCATGGCATAGAATGGGGAAACAAGGAAGGCTTCTGACCAGCAGCTGAGATAAAGAAGCTAGATCAATTTCTTGTTGTTGAGTCATTTTCAGTCCTGTCCGAATCTTTGTGACCCCATTTGGGGTTTTCTTGGCAAAGATACTGGAGTGGTTTGTTATGTCCTTCTCCAGCTCATTTTACAAATGAGGTAAGTGAATTACCCAAGGTTGTACAGTTGGTATCTGAGGCCAAGTGACTTGCTCAGGATCACAGAGCTAGTAGGTGCCTGAGGTCAAATCTGAACTCAGGTCTTTCTGATTCCAGCCCTGGCATTCTATCCACTATACCACCTAGCCACCAGATAAGTTTCTAGTCAGGTGTTATGACATCTTAGATTCATTCCATCTCTAAATCCTACGATCTTAAGTTGAAATCTCAAATCAGTCATACTCATATTCAAGGATAGGCAACAAAATCCATTCCAAAGACAAATAGAAATAATGTTTAGATTATACCTGCCACTCCCTCTACCCAGTAGTAGTGTAGGTAGATGAAAAATTAATTATGCTGGCTATTCAATAATTCATCATCAAAATTTTGTTAACTTACCTCTTTCTGCCCTTCCAGAACTCCCTGGGGAATTTTGTTATAATTCATATGTCAAATGTGGCTTATTAACTTAATAACAACAGCAATAATAATTAGCACATATGAAGCACTCCCTAAGTTTTACAAAGTGCCTCCTTTATGACATATATGGAGATCTCCTATGTGAAATTATTCCCATTTGATCCTTGAAACCACACTATGTGAGGTTGGTGCTATTATTAGCTTTATTTTACAGATAAGGAAACTGATATTACAAATGAAACTTTACCCACTCTGCCACTTGACTGCCTTAACAAATACAAAGGATAGAATTTGTTCTTGTTCCTTAACCTTTCTTTTCTTCCTTGTCTCCTTGAGCCCTGTCCAATTCTCTCTTACTTGTTACTAGTCGTATCTTCTTGCTTTTTTTTTTAACTGGATTTTTTCCACTTGGGAAACAGGTGTTTATGGGGTTTGCCTCTTTTCTTCTCTTCCCATCATCCTCTGCTCAGTTCATTGTCCGTCTTTGCAGCTGAAAGTACTATAATGCAATCAAAAAGCCTTGGAGTGAGAATTGAATGGGCTTAAATGCTGAGTAGCTAGTCACAGCCTCTTAGGTTAAGTATGTAAGTCACTTAATCCTACAGAGACTCAGTCTCCTCTTCTAGTAAAATATGGATAATATACCTATCTCAAAGCGTTTAGAAAAGTGCTTTGTAAACCCTAAAGGCCGATGTAAACAGGAGTTATTTCCTGTCAAAGCACTTCGTAAATAAGTTATTACAACTTAACCAAGGCCCTCGGGCAGTGTGCTATTCCAGAGATGGCTTGGCAGCACATCTTGGAAGGAAACAGATAGTTGGCATTGGAGAGAAAGTTAGAAGATTTTATTTAGGATGTATGTGAATTGTGAATGTGCTAGATCTTCGGGAACTAAGCTCCAGGCAAATTCTAAACCCCTAAATTTCAAATGATGGTTTGTTGGAAAATGAGGCAGACAAAAATGGGAAATTTGGTTAGGGTTTTTTCCCACCATAGTTTGGAGAGGATAGAGAATCCTTTGGGGGTTTTTTTTGTTTGCTTTGCTGAGGCAATCAGGGTTAAGTGACTTGCCCAAAGTCAAACAGCTGCTAAGTATCAAGTGTCTGAGGGCAGATTGAATTGAGCCCAGATGAACTCAGGTCCTCCTGACTCCAAGACTGGAACTGTAACCACTGCACCACCTACCTGCCCCAGAATCCTTCCTAGCACTGGTGGCTGTTTGTTAATCCGGTAGAGATCTCCTTTTCTCCTTTGGATAAACAAAACCAGAAGTAGTTTTCTAGGCCTGAGCCTTTCTTTCACATCTTCCTTAGGCTGGTCCGATGTTCTACAAGATCTCTGCTCTGGCTTTTTGAGCTCCTTTCAGCTTTGCTGTTGTTTGGTTGTATCCTACTCTTCATGACCCCACCTGAGGTTTTCTTGGCAAAGATACTGAAGTGGATGGTCATTTCCTTCTCAGGCTCATTTTACAGATGAGGAAACTGAGGCAGAGTTAAATGACTTGCCCAGGGTTGCACAGCTAGTGTCTGAGGCTAGATTTGAACTCATGAAGATGAATATTCATGACTCCAGGCCTGGCACTCCTGTCTACTGCTGCACCAAATCAATCAGGTTTAGAATTTGTTAAATACCTGCTATGGGCATTGCCTGAGGCACTTAACTTCCTTCTGGCTTCTTTTATGGAGTAGTTAGGATCTTCTGCAGCAGGCAAGCATAGCAGATAGGGCACTAGACTTGGAGTCAGGCCAAGATCTCACTACCTCAGACACCCTGAACAAATGATTTAACCTTTCTCAGACTCAATTTTCCTAAGCTGTAAAATTGGGGTAAAACTTATCGTACCACCTCACAGAGTTGTCAGGATCTAATGAAGTAATATGTTTTGCACTAAATTTTAAAACTCTATATTTTTATGGAGGAGGGAGCACGTCAAGACCTGTGATTTCAGTGTTGTGGGGACTTCCCATAATGAAAACTCCTTCCACCAATGCAAATAGTCAGTTTCTTTGCAACACAATCTTAGAGAGATGTCTGGGGCCCTATTAATTGAAATCATTTGTCCATAGTCATTATAGTCTGTGTCAAAGGCAGGATTTGAACTCATTTTCCTGACTGCAGGGTTAATCTACCATATCAGACAGCCTTGAATTGTTATGTATTATACAGTTATCATCATCATCATAATTAATAATTGGTGGAAAGGAATAGAATAAGCATTCATATAGTGCCCTATTATGTGCCAGTCATGGTGTTAAGTGTGCTTGACAAATATTATCACATTTCACCCTCACAACAACCCTGCTGAAGCCAGTATTTGGCATTAGCCATGTCTTAATTATCTAAATCTCAGATTTTTGCCAGATGATATGATCAATGAGCTCCTGCATTTTAGATCTGGTATAAAGGGCAACTAGGTGGCACACAGTGGATAGAGTGATGGGCCTGGAGTCAGGAATACACATCTTCTGAGTTTAAATCTGGCCCCAGAAGCTTACTAGCTATGCCACCTTGGGCAAGCCACTTAACCCTGTTTGCCTCAGTTTCTTCATCTGTAAAATGAGCTGGAGAAGGAAATGGCAAACCATTACAGTATCTTTGCCAAGAAAACCCCAAACTGGGGCCATGAGGAGTTGGACACTACTGGCAAATGACTAAAGAGGTGTAAAATGGATAATTTCAATTATATTAAATTGAAAACTTTTTGTGCAAATAAAACAAATATAGCCAAGATTAGGAGGAAAACAGAAAACTGGGGAAAATTTATATAGACAGTTTATCAGCTAAAGGTCTCATATCTAAAATATAAAGAACTTTGTCAAATCTATAAGAATATGACATTCCTCCCCAACTCGTAAATGGTCAAAGAGTATGAACAGACAGTTCCTCAATAAAGAAATCAAAACAATTTATAGTCATATAGAAATGCTCTAAATCATTATTGACTAGAGAAATGCAGATTAAAACAATCTTGAAATACCATTTTACACCTATCAGATTGGCTAAAATGATTGAAGGGGAAAGTGATAAATGTTGGAGAGGATGTGGATAAATTGGGACAATAATTCACTGCTGGTGGAATTGTGAACTGATGCAACCATTTTGTGGAGCAATCTGGAGTTATGCCCAAAGAGTCATTAGACTACTTATACCTTTGACCCAGTAGTGCCACTACTTGGTCTATTTCCAAAAGATAATTAGGGGAAAAGGAAAAGAACTTGTCTGGTCTAAAATGTTTACAGCAGCTCTCTTTGTGGTGGCAAAGAATCGGAAATTACAGGGATGTCTGATTGGGGAATGGCTGAACAAGTTGTGGTATATGATTGTGATGGAATACTACTGTGCTGTAAGAAATGATGAGCTCAATGATTTTAGAAAAACATGGAATGACTTGCATGAAATAATGAAGAGTAAAATGAACAGAACCAAGAAGACATTGTATATGATAACAGCAACATTGTTTTAAGAATGACTTTGATTGAATAAGTTATTTTGTCTATTAAAAATACCCAAATCAACTATGAAGGACATATGGAGAAAGATGCTATCTGCATCCAGAGAAAGAACTGATAAATAGAAGTATGTATAGAATAATTTTATATATACATGTATATATAGATATAGATATACCTGTTTATGTCTAATGGTAGCCATCTCTAGGGTGGGGAGGAGGGGAAGGGAATGGGGAAAAAAGGAAACTTATATGATTTTGTTGTATGCTTGAAAAGAATACCAAGTTGTGCATAGTAGATTTGCAGTTTCATGTCCAGTCATCTTTTTTATTGTACTATGTTACGGAAATGCTTGTTTTATTCCATAAATTAAAAATAAAATTTAAAAAAAATTACTAAACAACAACACAACAAGCTAAAGCATGGCGTTATAGAAAGAAAGAGTCTTGCCTGTTTAGGGTGGGCTTGTATTGTACCCTCATGAGGTCACTTTAGGTGAAGTCTGGCATGGTCCTTCAGTGTCATGGACCCAGAAACTCAGTTTACAATTTATTCCTCCATCCAGAGATTCTGTGGAACTGATTTACACCAAACAAACTCCAAGAGACTGACTTAAAAATTGGAATGCTAGTTAATCAATTTACAATGCAACATATTGCAGACAATCATGTGTCCCTTTTCTGGTACTAGGGTAGCTGGGAAACTGAATTATTAGTCAGAACATGGCCTGGTGAGCAGGGAATCAGACTAAAGGGAGTGGGATTTTTTTGTTTGTAAGCTCCTTGAGGGCAGGGGCTTGGATGTTTTTTATATCTGTGTAAACACTGCACTCCCGTACAATATTTCTTATCTATTAACAATATTGGAATTTCTAAGATTATAGTTTATTTTACCTTGTTTTTCATCGTTGTGTTATTTTCAGTTATGTCTGACTCTTTGTGACCCCATTTGGAGTTTTCCTGCCAAAGATACTAGAGTGGTTTTCCATTCCCTTGTCCAGTTCATTTGACAGATGAGGAGGCTGAAATAAATAGGATTAAGTGACTTGCCCAAGGTCACATAGTTAGTAAGTGTCTGAGGTCAGATTTGAAGTTGGGAAGATGAGTCTACCTGACTCCAGGCCTGGCACACTGTCCACTAAACCACCTAGCTGCCTTTATCTTACTTCAATTATGTTTTAAATTGCTTTAGATATAGAAATATTGTCAGCAACACATTTATAAACCATCCCTTAGAGTTAAGCTCTTAGCTCTTCCATCCTCTTTGGATTTTTATTAGCTTTAGTTTCAATTGTGCAACATTTGTTGTTACACAATTTCAGTTCTGTAACAGTTCACTGTGTAACATTTCTATCCTTCATTAATTTGGAAGTAAAAATAGTTTGGAGCCAGTACAGGCAACATGTTTTTCACCATTTGAAAAGAAAATAGATATTTTCCTAATGCAAAACACAGATTTTAACCTTTTCTTCATTTAAAAAAAATTAACCCTTTTTTTAAAGAAAAAAAGTGTAACATGGTATTTTTCTAAGCTTCTTAGCAGTAATATTTTAATACTTAAGTGCTGATTATAATACTGCCTGCCTTGATTATGTTACAAGGTGTTTTTTTTTAAACAAGGTTTCTGTTTCAGTTTTTCTTTCTTTGATAGAAGGGTGAAAGAAAAAATAGATTTTTGTTAATTGAAAAATTAACATTAAAATTTAAATTAAATTTGAAAAATAATACTGTTTGCAATACAGTTAGTAATAAAAAAAAGTAAAAACATATCAAGGCAAATTTTTACCCATTATATTTGCAATAGTTGTGGTCCTTCTCTTCCTAGTGTTGCTAGGCAGGCCAAAGTTTGCCTAGATTCTCTCAGCTTAGAGTAGCACCATGCTTGAATACCACTTATCAGCAACACTGCTTCAGGAGAATAGATTGTCTAGTCTCCACACTGTCACTGAGCTTGTGACCATCACTTTGCCAGTGGGAAACTGGAAATACCTTTCCCCTTGACCATCACCCTTACATCTTCTGCTGCTGATCAGTTTCTCAAGCATATATCATTCATCCATTGTAGGAATCACTCTTCCAATTCACTAATGCTCAAATAAGGAGCTGTATCAGCATTTTTAGAAAGCACTTTTGCCTCTTAGCTTTGTTGCCTACACTTTGAGATGAGGCCTGCAGTGGGAATCCTATTTTTTTCCAGGAATGTTGTGTTTATGGCGTATTTCCAATGGAGGATAGGTATATGAAAAGCCAAGAATATTATAGGCCTTCTATGATCAGAAGTATGCTACTCACTAGGGCAGCCACATGGTGGAATGGATAGGCCACTGGGCCTGGAGTCACAAAGACCTGAGTTCAAATATGACCTCATATATTTATTAGCTGTGTGACCCTGGGCAAGTCACTTAACTCTATTTGCCTTGGTTTCCTCATCTGTAAAATGAGCTAAAGAAGGAAATGGCAAATCACTGTAGTATCTTTACCAAGAAAACAACAAAATGGGTCATGAAGAGTTAAACAGGACTGAAAAAAAAATAACTGAATGGTTCTTAAACCATCACTCATTGTCCTCTTTCCCATGTTAGTTGTTTTGAATAATAGATACTTTATGCTACTTTTTCAGTCTTTTAACTTTGTTCTAATTATTTCTTGTTGTATCATTGAATCACTGGGTTGTTTTTTTTTTTGTATCATTCTATTGCCCACTACTTGAATAAGGTTTTCTTAATTTTCTAAATTGTTTATTCTCCTTTAGGTTTTTTCATCAAGAGCTCTGATTTAATGTTTTAATCTCTGGTTTCATATCTTCCATCCATTCTTGGAGTTCTTGCAGCCAATCCATTCTTTTTTTTTTTTCTCTGAGCACTTCGGTACTTGCAAGTGCTTTACATATGTTAATGCTTTTGGTCCTCACAACAATCTGGCAGTTATGTGCTGGTATTATCTCTATTTTACAAATGAGGAAACTGAGGCTGAGAGTGGTTAAGCGATATGCTTATGGCCATACAGTTAGTAAGTGTCTGAACTAGGATTTGAACTCATCTTCCTAAACTCCCAGTCCTGTACTCTATCCACTGCACCCCTTAGCTGCCCACTAGGCTGCTGATCTAACTGTACTTATTATGCCACTACTTTCACCTTCTAGATTTAGCTCTTGGGTTTATCTTAATTCATAATTTTTTTATATTGAATCAAGAGATTTCTTCTGTTGACTCATGTCTTCAGCTTCATTTTTCAGATTTGGATTTAAAACAAAACCAAACCAGGGCCATTCTCTGCCACCTCCCTCACTTTGAAATGAGGGAGCTAATCTGAAGTGTTATCCCTGCTGCCAAATGGATGCTGCCTTCTTGTCCTATAACAGCTATTGCATCTGTATGGAATGGATGGATCTCTCCCTATATTCTTCTGCAACTCTATTCTGGGACTCTGCCTTCACTCTTGCCTTCTGCTTCTGTCTCTGGATGGTCCAATGTGTTCACTGACTCCTTATATAGTCACATGCTTGTCCCCTGGTCAAGTCCTGACAGAAATAGAAGAGGCCAACTCATATATTGCTGGCTTTGGGCTTCTTGAAGGACTTCCTCTGGGCTTCTCAGTCATAGCTACTTCACCAGGCCTGGACTCAAGATCTCATTGGCTTCAGGCCCTGTTCAGTGAAGATTTTGCTGTCATCAAGTTTCCCTGAATGGCTACTGACCAGAATGCTTTCAGGCTTCTTTCTGTATTTTTGTGTAATCCTGGACTGGAAGGAGGAGCTTACACATGTTTATTCTTGAATCTTTGCTTCATCTGTCACTCTTATTCATTTTTGTTCTGGTGACCTTTAAGTGAATTTGGCTGGGCTGGAATCTTTACTGGTACTTTCCCCTTTCCTCCACTCACAGAACCACCACCCTCATTCAGGGCCTCATCATCCTTCACTTGAACTGTTGCAAGAGACTCCCAGCTGGTCTTTCTGCCTCTAAGCTGTACATTCTCCAGTCTCTAATCCTCCAAGTCATCCTCCATATGACTTCCCAATGGATAGTCTTAGAGTATAAGTCTGACAAAATCATTCTCCTGCTAAGAATACTTACTCGCTATGTGGCCTTGTGCAAATCACTTAACCCTATTTGCTTCAGTTTCTTCATCTATCAAATGAGGTGGAGAGGGAAATGACAAAACATTCCAGTATCTTTGCCAAGAAAACCTCAAATGGGATCACAAAGAGTCAGACACAACTGAAAAAAAAATGACTCAATGCTAGCTGTGTGACCTTGGACAAGTCATTTAACTTCTGTCTGCCTCAGTTTCCTCATTTGTAAAAATTAGGATAAGAAAAGTCTCTACATCAAAGGGTTTGTTGTGAGAACCAAATGAGATGGTATTTGTAAAATGCTTAGCACAGTGCCTGGCACATTGTAGGTACTTAATAAATGCTTATTTCCTTCCATCCAGTGTTATCCCCTATAGGAAACCTTTCCTTCCCCTTGGTTGATAGTATTCAACTCCCTTCCCTGCCCCCAAGAAATTACTTTGTATTTAATTTGAATATATTTCACATATACTTATCTTGGCACATGTTCTCCCTCCCATAAAATATAAGCTCCTTGAGGACAGAGATTGTTTCATTTTTGTCTTTGTAAGTTCAGTGTGCCTAGCTCAGTGCTTGACACATAGGTAATCAATATATGCTTGTTGAGTTGTATTGAGCATCAGTTTTCTTGTGATAAAGCCAGAAGGCAAAGAGAAGTTACAGGTAGATGGATCTTGGCTCACAGCCAACACATACTGTGATACACTGTGACTTCAAATTAAAGACTAACACAGGAGAGTATGCTGAAAAATATATCAGAAAGCTTGACTTGGGTTTGAGAAACAAGATGTCAAAGACTTTTCTACTCAGAAGAGTATACCCAGATCACTCATAAACCTCATGCCTATCTTTCCTGAATGCTTTGCTCCAGAAGAGAGTTAGAAGGCCAAGATGGTGGTCACTAAATCTCTCTCTCTCTCTCTCTCTCTCTCTCTCTCTCTCTCTCTCTCTCTCTCTCTCTCTCTCTCTCACACACACACACACACACACACACACACACCTCTAAATTGACTATATCTTAACAGAGACTAAATAGTAACTCATATGGGAAGAATTTCAGATCATTGGTTTGTGTGCAGTCAAAACATTTACTAGTTAAAGGTAGGAATCAAAATCAGTATTACACTCAAAAAAGGCTTATGATTAAAGGCTGACACTGAACACTTAGCTTAAACTTCAGTCTGACTTGTTCAAATGAGCTATTGATGCCAAAAATTGGGAAATGGAGAAAGGAAGTGATATTAAACTTTATTATTGCCAGTTTCTGCAGAAGTTTAAGTAGTGCCAAACAGGGGCCACAAAGGGACCCCTGAGAGGAGAGATCCCAAGATTGGGCTTTCAGAGCTCAACAGATGGTAGCAAATGGGGCTCTGATAGATTTCCTGCAGAAGTACATAGCAGAGGCAAACATCTGCATGTGCTTGACCCAAGAGAGTAGTTCATTGTCAAGGTTCCTGCTCATGAACCTCCGATCCTGCATGGAGGAGTGGGGAATTATAAATGTTATGGGTGCATGATGTGGAATCTGTCTAATCAAAGACAAGAGCATTCTAGTCAGAAAGGAGCAGTACTTCTTGGGTAATCCTCAATCTGAGAGTTCCCAAGTTTAAGAGTTATGGGATTGGACTCCCACTGAAGGAGTCAAATTCAAATAGCTATAGGAGCCATTAAACAGTACCTAAAGATCCCCGCAATGTCATATTGACTTAGAAAACCACATGTTAACATTACCTATGTTCTATTTCATTTTTATTCATTCTGTTATGTATTTCCCAATTATATCTTAATCTGGAACCGGTGCATGTTGTGGCCAAGGTAGCATGTTGGACACCTCTGCCATTGAAGAAGAAGGGAATTTCTTCTTTTTATTTTTTTATTTTTTTTGGCTAGGCAATGGGGTTAAGTGACTTGCCCAGGGTCACACAGCTAGTAAGTGTTGTATGTCTGAGGCCGCATTTAAACTCAGGTCCTCCTGAATCCAAGGCCAGTGCTCTATCCACTGTGCCACCTAGCTGCCCCTTTTTTAAAGAATTTATTATTATTATTATTATTATTATTATTATTATTATTACTACTTTTTTAGGCAATTGGGGTTAAGTGACTTGCCCAGGGTCGCACAGCTAGTAAGTGTCAAGTGTTAGGTCTGAGTGTAGATTTGAACTCAGGTCTTCCTGACTTCAAGGCCGGTGCTCTATCCACTGCGCCACCTAGCTGCCCCGGAATTTCTTAATACAATATGCTCCACAGGGTATGAAGAAAATTATCCGTATCTTTTCTGTGCAATGCTCTGCTGAGAGAGCAAAGTCAATTTAAGGACTAGTCATATGGCAAAATCATTGAGTATCCCTGTACCTATAATGATGAATTGAGTGCTTTATTTCTTTTGAGAACCCAAACTAGCAAAATGGCCCAAAAAAACTCCTTTATTGGATGGAAGAGGCATTGGAGTCCAAGTGGGCAAGTGTAGCCTGGGAAATAGTATATTTGGGTTTGGGTATGGGTTCCCAAGGTAGTTCACAGAGCTAGTAAACATCTGCATAGAGAAATAGCATAAGAGAATAATTCAGGGGTGGGGAACCTATGGCCTCAAAGCCACATGTGGCCCTTGATTAAATCCAAACTTCATGTTCAAGAGCTGCACTTGAGGACCTAGAAGGCCACATGTGGCCTCGAGGCTGCTGTGAAGTTTGGATTCAGTTGAAGGGCTGCACTTGAGGACCTTGAGGTTGCAGGTTCCCCACCCCTGGACTAGTTAATAGGACAATATAGCTTAAAGAGTGTATATATGAGGGGGAGAGAGATATGCCCATAAAAATGCACATCTGGGGACATTTGCATAGTAAACAGTGCCATAGCAAAACAAAACAAAACAACAACCACTTGATTTGGAGTCAGCCGACTTAAGTACTGGCTCTATCACTTACAAGCTATAAGAGGCTAATACTATGGCTTAGCTAATATTTAACCACCCTGAGCCTCAATTTTCTTATCTCCTAGATGAAGATGATAATACTTGTTCTATGAACCTCAAAAGTTTGTAATAAGTATCAGATGAGACAATAAGTATAGAATCTTTGTGGAGGAAGCACTGCTATATAAACCTCAGCTATGCACATGATGTGTGTCTGTGTACATACATATATACACACATACATACATATACATATATCAAATTTATGTTGCTCTATTGTTCTTTATATGACCTAGTATGGGATGGGGAAGAGGTACCTTAGTATAGAGTTTTAATTCTGGAATCAAAGGACTTGGGTGCAAACCTACCTGCAGCACACTCTAACTGTATGACATTGGGCAAATCCCTTAACCTCTCTTGGACTCAGTTTGTTCATCTGTGAAATGAGAGGATTGGACTAGATGGCTTGTAAGTTACCTTCTAGCTCTAAATTTATTATCCAGTGATATGAGTAGAAAACAATTCACCTGAAATAGACTGAAGACTTTGAGTGGTCTGCAAATTCACTATGAGTCATCAGTGTGGTAGCAGCCAGAAAAAGGTCTTCTCTTTATGACTCTACCTAGTTGTTAAGATAAATAGAGCATTTACTAAGTGTTTACTCTGCTAAGCCCAAGGAATACAAATATATATAAATAAGGCAGTTTCTGCCTTCAAGGAACTTATGTCATAATGAGGGAAGACAACACATAAAGGGTACCAAAAGCTAGGAGAGGAGGGTAACGCCAGTACTTAGCACATAGTAGGCACTTAATAAATGCTTGTTTAATTAATGAATGAGTAGTTCTATAGGTGCATAGTAAAGAGTAGCCAGGAAGTTATTGTTGTTGTTGTTGTTGTTCTTCTTCTTCTTCTTCTTCTTCTTCTTCTTCTTCTTCTTCTCCTTCTTCTTCTCCTCCTCCTCTTCCTCCTCCTCCTTCTCTTCCTCCTCCCCCTCCTCCTCCTCTCCTTCCTTCTCCTCCTCCTCCTCCTCCTTCTCTGCCTTCTCATGCTCCTCCTCCCTCCCTTCTCTCTCTCTCTCTCTCTCTCTCTCTCTCTCTCTCTCTCTCTCTCTCTCTCTCTCTCTCTCTCTCTCTCTTTGTATTCCCAATGCCCAGCACATTGCCTGGCAAATAGTAGGTGCTTAATAAATTCTTCTCACTGATTTGAACTGAACTGAAGAAAAAGGCCAAAGAAGATCAGGAACAACCTTAGCTGGCAAATACTTGAGACAGCAGACAAGGGCACTACCAGTTTAAAATGAAAATTCACTTTTAAACGTTTTGGGAAAAGATGGCAGAAAATCATATCATCTTTTTAAAAACTGAAGAGCACTGAGAGTGAAAAATAAGCCTCTAAAAATAATCCACTTCATTCTAAGAGCATTCATGGGTGGAACTGGCAGGAAGACATCAATGTACAACAATTTATTTAACCATTATTTAACAATTTATGTAGCCATTCCTCTTTTGTTGTGTATTTAGGTGCCCCCCCTTTTGGAAATTATATATAATGCTGCCATAAAAGCCTTTGCACAGATAACTCTTTTTGTGTTTTCATAACACTGTCAATCTATATTCACAACAATAGTTTTTTTTGGCTAACAGTCATGATCATTTAGGAAGTACTTTGTACCGCCAGATTGACGCTCTAAGAGGACCTATGATGAAGCAGGATACCCACTTCCTAATAGACAAGTGATAGGTTCAAGGCACAAAAAAAGACATGACTTTGGGGGCAAGGCTCCTACATGGATTTATTATGTTCGACTATGCTTGTTACAAGACACTTACTAGCTAGCTGTGTGACCCAGGTCTAGTCACTTAGCCCCGTTTGCCTCAGTTTTGTCATCTGTAAAATGAGCTGGAGAAGGAAATGGCAAACCACTCCAGTATCTTTGCCAAGAAAACCCCAAATGGGGTTGCGAAGAGTTGATCGTAACTGAAATGACCAAACAACACTTTGTTAATAAGGGTTTTTTCCTCTTTACTTCTTTTAATTTTTTTTATTGTGGAGGGGAGAGGTTAGCAATAGCAAAGAGAGATTGGGGGAGAGAAGAGGAGGGTAATAGGGAGAAGGAAAGAAAGAGCCATTGAAACACTTTTTTAAATGTACAGAAGGGAACAGAAAGAAGTTCAAAAGGAAGCACAAACAAGAAGGACAGTTTGGGAAATAATGAATGGAATTACTAGATGGCTTTTTTTAAAAAAAAGCAGAGAATATGAAGTGGAGATTCATGATTTTATATAGAATCCTCTTTTCTGTTCTGAGATATATACGTGTATATATACATATGTGTGAATGGAAATGCTTTTTTGTTGTTGTTGTTGTCTTAAGTTCAGAATTTAAAATAATTAAAGCAAAAAAGATTCTGCAGGGTTACAGTACTATTTTCTTTCTTTTCTTTTTTGTGAGGCAATTGGGGTTAAGTGACTTGCCCAGGGTCACACAGCTAGTAAGTGTTAAATGTCTGAGGCTGGATTTGAACTCAGGTCTTCCTGACTCCAAGGCCAGAGCTCTATCCACTGAACCACCTAGCTGCCCCTACAGTCCTATTTTCAACCTTAGCATTGAGTTTCCCTGCTTTTAGTGGCTTTTGCCCATTGGTTGGGACTAAGATTCAACCTCAAAAGTTCGTTTATTGCATCTCTCTTATTGTTAATGAGGTTGAACATTTTTTTCATGTGATTATTAGTAATTAATTTCTCTTTTGAAAACTGTTCATATCTTTGACCATTTGTCCATTGTGCACTTGGAATTACCACTGTGACTTTTTTTTTATAGTTCCTTATGTGTTTTATTTTACTTTTTATAATTAATTTTTTTTCTCCTGTGTTTTAGATGTTAAGGTCTTATCTATCAGAATTGAGCATCCAGTCTTTGCAAACAGTTCTTTACAGCAAACTGGATCTTTTTAGCCCCACATTTGACTGAGAGGTGCAAAAAATACAAAAGCCTGCTATTTTTTATTATAAAAACACATTTGTCTCAGTAAAGCTAAACAGCTTTTTAAGTTTCTCTTGCATATGTTAAGCTTATGCAAAATTTCCAGATGCATGCAAACATAGATAACTTTGCTCAACTACCCTCTAATTAATATCAAATGAAGAATAAGGCAACGCTTACCAAAGATATTTGTAACTGACATGGAAGATGTCCTTGCACAGGAAGAGCAATTACCTCTAGATGGTGAAGTCTTCTCTATCTTCCTACTTTCAGATTTATTCATTTATTTATTTATTGCTAATTATATCAAGGCCCAGCATATTATAGGACCTGTTCGATGAAATCATTATCATTCAAGCGATTAGTCTAACAATTCAAATAGGATAAACTAAACGGAGAAAAATTATCTGTTGTTTAGATTAATAATAGTCCGCTGCTGTAAGTAAAAAAAAATTTTGAGCACTTACTCATGACATGTGCATATTGGCTTATTTAGTGATGTATGTTATTATGGATGAAAAATCCATTTTATGCCTAAGTCCGCCAGAAATAATTTTATGAAGTTAAAACTAATTCTAAGCATCTTCTACTTAAAGGAAGAATTCCAAAAGGAAGAAATTCATCTCGCATTTACAAATCTCCAACATGGGCTCCTTTGGAGTTACACTTTCTAGCATTCTCAAAAAGTATACACAATTAGATAGAACATAGTTACAGAGCCCAGGTGATAGTTCATCAACAATGATGCTTCATGAAACAAAGTAATAAAAACTTAACTTTTAGCACACTCTAAAGAATCATTTTCCTGATAATGAGTTATTAAATGATTATGAAGGGCCTACTATGTTCCAAGAGCCGCTGGGTAGCTCAATGGAGAAAGTGCCAGGCCTGGAGTCAGAATGACTCATCTCTCTGTGTTCAAATCTGGCCTCAGACATTTACTAATCTATGTGACTCTGGGCAAGGCATTTAACCCTGTTTGCCTCAGTTCCACATCTGTAAAATGAGCTGGAGAAGGAAATGGCAACCATTCCAGTATCTTTGCTGGAGAAAACCCCAAATGGGGTCAAGAAGAGTTAGAAACAACTGAAATGACGACAACACTATGTTCTAGGCACTGCGCTAAGGTCAGAGGATACAAAACAAGACAGAAGACAGACCCTGCTCTCAAGGAATTCAGTCTAATGTGGTAGACAAAAGCTACACACAGGATAAATACACTCACACACACACACAGGCTTCTTAAATAATTCAATCTCTTTGACCATTCTCTTTAAAATTCTTCTTTTCCCAGGTCAAAGGTGAATTTAGGAAATACTTCCACTAATTGAAGTTACTTCTTCCTTTTGATCATTACCCTAATCCAGTCTAAGCTTGGGGATAGAGTGAGAGGAGAAACTGCTCCCAACTGGATTAGTTAAATGATTTGGAGCATTGTTAAATACTGTTTACTTGGGTTACATCATTATGTTATAAAAGGGCCTGTTTACATTCTTGGATGATCTATGGGGGTTAGGGGCCTTTTAGTTTGATATCTTTTTATAAATTCCTTCCATATCTTGGCTATCAAACCTTCATCAGAGAAATTTGCTACAAAGCTTTTTTTTCTGTTGTTGAAGAAATACTGATATTGTGTTCTGGGTTTTAAGCATGTCTGCCAAAACATTTTTTAAATCAATTTAACATTATTCTATATCCAAGCATTTCTAGCTTAGAGAAATGTGCAAACTGGCACAGTCCCCCATATGTTCAGACAATTCCCTTTATACCTAGGCAGTTTGAGATAAAATAGAAATCTTGAACTAGGAAACAGTCATAATACATTAAAATGCAGTTTGGGTTAACATCCCCTCCCCCCCAGCAATTATCACTTAATCTACAAACTACTTAAACTTTCACTTACTTCCTGACTCCTCTTATCAAGGATTGAAAGGGCTCCTTCTCTGAGATCAGTATTTTGATTCTGGAATGGAAAAGAGGACCCTACCTTTTGGTGGGTCACCAAAGAACTAACCTAAGGTCACTAAATCACTTTTGGGGGTAGGGAAGTCTATGATCTTAATCAGATGAGTTGGTTTTTTCCCTTAATCCTTTTTTTCTTGACTTTTCATACCTTTTCCTAAAGGGAAAAGTCTGAAAGGGGTTCTAGAGTAGAGAAATACTTATTTCTTAATGATTTCCAGTTGAACCAAAAATGGAGTTTTAAATATGCTTCCACACTGATAAACACATTTACTTCTAATTCTAACTTTATTGTTTTTGCTATGACCTATGAGTGTCTTATTTCATTCTAGTGTCCAGCACAGTGTATTAGGAACTGACCAAGAATCAAGCTTAACCTAGAACACCTGGTAACAAAGACTTGTTAGGGGGGAATGGGGTTGGGAGTGAGAGGTAGAGTGTGGGAAATAGTTCAAAATAACCAAGGAACAATCAAATAATGTGGTATTAAATACCCCACTGTCCCCTACCTCTAAAAAGGGAGGAAGTTACCTTTTTTCTTCTCTGGGGCCAAATGTCTTGGTCATTACAGTTACGAAGCAACAGTGCATTTCATATAATAAATACTTGCTCAATAAATGTTGACTATATAAAGAGTGATGAAGAAACATAATCTCTCTGAGATTGAAACAAAGGGAAAATGAGATATTTGGAGAAAGACTAAGAGACAGATTTTCATGAAGTGATATCCCTATCCGGTGGTCTTTTACAATTTTTCAAAAGTTATTTTAAAAATGCTACAGAAGTCTTTGAAACTTTTTTAAAAAACTTCATAACTTCTAGATATTAATCTCATTTCTTGGTACATTCAATTTGATTTATCTAAGACGTATTCTCTTCCTGATTCTAAGAGGATATTGAGTGCTCTTATAAATTGAAAACAATGCAAAATAAAATATTTTAAGGATAAATCAAGGAAGGGAGGAGTAGATGACTAGCTAGTATTGCAATTGACCACTAGATTTTGTTCTAGGTCTCCTAGCAGCTGAGGCAGAAAGGGAAATGTATTAGATTCCATAGTTTTTTATTTTCTGATGAAGAAAAGCATATACATTCTGACAGAGACCTTATTTTCATTTCCCTCCCTAGAAGAACAGGAAATGTCTCCACTTATTTTAAGTAGAAGGTTGATAATAATAATGATAATGATGATAATAACATTATGTCAGCCTGGAGCCAACTCTTGATTATAATGAGAGTTTTCCTGGAGATGATGCTGCCACTCTATTCAGTTATCCCAATGGCTTCTGGACAGATGAGACGAGCAACTTCCAAGTAACCAACAGTCATTCAACAAAAATCTGTTGGAAGGGGAAGGGAAGGGAATAAGCATTTATATAGTGCCTACTGTGTACCAGGAATTGTGCTAAAGAGCTTTTACAAATATTATTTCATTTGTTTTTCCCCCTGGGTAATTTAATCCTTTTATTAATAAGGCCAGCAGGTTATTAATAAAAGAATGGTCATTTGGCTCTCTCTCTCAGAGCAAAGATCCTAATGGCAGTGGGGTCACAGTTTATATGCCCTTTGAAGAGAAATTGTTCCCAGGAGGTGCCTATTCAACTCTGATTGGTTAATCAAAAAGGACGTAGGCTTTCTTGAGGTACTGACTTAGGTCACTCAGATCTTGGTCAAAAAGACATGAATTTCCATATTACTTGTCTTGATAATAAGGAGAATCACCATTTTTCTCTGGACATGTCTGAGCAAATACAATGAGCAGTAATATGCACATTAGCCCAAACCTAGAATTTATTTTCCTGTCTGATTAGATCTTGGCCTGGCTAAATCTCCAAAAGAGATTTTCCACACTGGTTGATTTCTGGATGAGGAAGTAGAAAAGGGGAAAAACCTTGGACCTAATACAATAGTTACTAAATATAAGAGAGAAATATGTATTTCTCACATTTCCAGATTTGATTCTTATTGAGAGACAAAGTCTCCTCAATGAATCACTAACTGATATTACAAATGTTTCATCAAGAGTTCTTAACTATGGGGCTTATGATGGATAACATCTCATTTGGTTTTTTACAACTCTGCAAGGTAGGTGCTGTTATTATGCCCATGTTACAGTTGCAGGAACTGAGGCAAACAAAAGTTAAGTGACTTGCCCAGCTAGTGTCTGAAGCTGCATTTGAACTCAGGTCTTCCTCACTCCAGACTCAGTGCAGTCTGCACTACCTAGCTTCCACCTGTTGTATGCTTACTATGTGCTAGGTATTGTACTAATTACTGGGAATATAAAGAAAGGCAAAGCAAAGTTCCTGCCCTCAAGGAGCTCACATTCAAACAAAGGGAACAACATATACTTATGTACACCATATAGTAGCTGGGGGGACTGGGAAAAGTTTGCAGCAGAAGGTGAGATTTGAGCCGAATCTTGAAGGAAACCAGGAAAAAGGACACAGTGGGATCTTTTTTCAGGGATGAGAGACAATCAATGCAAAGGCACATAGAGCAGAAATGGAATATCATGTATGTACAAGGGGCAGCAAGTTGTCCAGCGTAACTCTATCATACGGTTGTGGAAGGGAGTCAAGTAGGAGAATGCAATGGTAAGAAGGGCCTGGGTGGTGAAGAACTTTAAAGAACGAATGGAACTTTGTACGTGTTCCTGGAGGGGATATGGTACCGCTGGAGTTTGTTGAATGGGGAAATAATATGGGCAGAAAACACTTCAAAAAAATCTCTTTGGCAGTTAATGGAGAACAGCTTGGAGAGGGAAGAGACAAGGCAGGGAGACCAATTAGAAGGGTATCATACTTGCCCGAGCAAGAAATGACAAGTACTGAACTAGGGTGAGCAAAGAGAAGGAAGCACGTACAAGGTGGAAACCACAGCATCTGGCGCTAAATTAGATGTCTGGGGTGAGTGACTGTGAGGAGTCAGAGTATGACACTGAGGTTGTAGGCCTGGCTGATGGGAAGAGTCATGCCTTTGACAATATTAGGGAAAGCTGGGAAGGGGGGAGTGTTTGGAGAGAAAGGAGAATGAGTTCTGGTTTGGACATTTTGAGTCTGAGAAGCCTCCAGGAAGGAACAAAAACTCTCATATTCTCTGATACGTTGGCTAACTGTGTGAGGAGACAGCCTAGTGCTGCCTAGCTGCTTTCTATTGTATCACACAGCACCATGCATAGGCTCTGTGCTCTGACTCTCTGCAGTCAAAGTCAGGGCCCAGTCTAATCACCATCAGCCTGTAATAGGCTAGAAATTATGCTGTAGAAACGGAGGCTATTTTCTGTACCTTCCTGGGGTGTAATTCTCTACAGGTGATCTTGCCAGGGATTAACATTTCCTAGGGGCTGCAGGCTATTCCTTCTCTTTCTCGCTCTTTCTTTTTTTTTTTTGCTTTTTTTTAGAATTTTTTTTTAATTTCTTCTCTTCCTTGATGCTGGCTTGTTTTGTTGCTGCTAAAACATCAATCTGAGGAGAGCAGATTTTTCCTAGAATTAAAGTCAAGTAGGAATTTATCAACACAATTCCTTGTATAAAGAACATTGAATAAAAACTATAGTTTTTAAAAGAAAAGGCACAGAAACATTGTTCAAATGGATGATTCATTGATTCTTCTCTTTAATGGCCAAGGGCATCCAATTAAAATGTAACTCAAGGAAGGCACTGGGTAAGGGGTGATGGCATTCTGAGATAATTTGGCTGAGGTACTTTGGGTTTTTTTTTCTGGTTATCTAAGGTAACATGGATAACATCATGCACACTGTTAACAATGATAATGGTTCGCAATTGTGTAGGGATTAATGGCTTAGTACAGCATAATACTATGAAGTATATAGTCATGGAGGCCCATTGCTACTATTCAGAGAGGCTTTGAAGAAGAACCATACAGGCCAGTCAATGCATAAAACAGTGGACTCTTTAATTTGATGAATTCACAAAGAGACTATGTGGTTTTATTAGACACACTCAAGGAAGGTTTAAGGTGGGGAGGGGAGGAGGGCAATGGGGAAAGGGTGCCCAAGGGCAGCCAGGAAAAGATGCTCTGACACCCTCTCTCACAGAGGCCAGGACTGACATTCGCCAGGACTAGGAAAGGACTGTGAAGGGGTGTGGACTGGAAGCCTCAGATGTGAAGATGGTCACGCTGTAGTAAGAAGAAGGGATCCTTCCTGGTCATGTAAGAGGCTCTTCCCAAGACTCGGAATGATTTTGCTTCTTCACCATGCTTTCAATGTGACTCTTGGATTTATGCTTTAGAGAAACTCCAGTGTCAGCTCTGGGGCTGCCTTAGGTGCTTTACTGGAGGTGAGGAGGCCTGCTGCAGCTGGTCTCCTTATTTTCTTCCCAAGAGTTCACAGGCTGGGAGAAGAGGAGATAATCATCTGAGAAACCGGCAGTTTTGGCAGAGCCAAGATGGTGAAGTAAAAGCAGTGACTTGCTTAAGCTGTCCACCAAACCCCTCCAAGTACCTGTAAAAAATGACTCTGAACAAATTCTACAGCAGCAAAAGCCACAAAAAGACAGAGTGGAACAAATTTCCAGCCCAAGACAACCTGGATGGTTGATTAGAAAGGTCCATCATGCTGGGCTGGGAAAGGAGCACAGCAATTCAGCATGGGTCCCGCAGGCAAAGACCAGGCAAAGACCAGGCCTTGACAAACCTGGAACAGGCCCCAGAGGACTGAATCATGGCCAGCAGGGGCAGTTTCCAGACTTCTCATTCTACAAATGCCAAAGACAACTTAGAAGATCAGTAGGAAAAGTCTGTGACCTTGGTGAGAGAGAAGCTCTGTCCCAGCCACAGCCCCCTCATGGCGCTGGAGCAGCGGCTGCTTCAGGAACTCTCAGCCTGCAGACTGAGGGGAAATCAATTGGTTGGTCAGAGGGGAATTGCAGGGATCACTTTGCTGGTGCTGAGGCAGGATTCTCTTGCTTTGCCCGTGCTTGGATCTGGGTCATAGTGCTGGCTGGCGGTCCTAGGATGAGGAGGAGTGCTGGTGTGGTAGAGCTTGTAGTGGCGGAAGAGAGAGAATCCTCCTCACAATTCCAAGACAGAAAACAGTGCTTGTGGTCACTCATAGACCAGAGTACAGGCCAGGAAAGGAGTAAACACCTCACCCTTGATTGCACCATCTTAGAAGAACTGAAAATTTACAGATCCCTAGAAGTGTCTCTGAAAACAGCTGCACAAAACCCCCAAAAGCTTAGAATGGTACATTCTCCATACTGGAAGCAGACACCTACCTTAACAAAGAGTTTAAAAGTCAAATAATTGGTTGGGATCATGAGCAAACAGCAGAAAAAAACTCAGACCATAGAATCTTACTTTAGTGACAAAAAAGATCAAAACATACAACCAGAAGAAGACAACAAAGTCAAAGCTCCTGTATCCAAAGCCTCCAAGAAAAATATGAGTCAGTTCCAGGCCATGGATGAGCTCAAAAAGGATTTTAAGAAACAAGTAAGAGAAGCAGAGGAAAAAATGGGAAGAGAAATGAGAGTGATGCAAAAAAAAGCTTGAAAAACAAGTCAACAGCTTGCTAAAGGAGACCCCAAAAAATACTAAAGAAAATGACATCTTAAAAAATAGACTAACCCAAACTGCAAAAGAAGTCCAAAAAGCCAATGAGGAGAAGAATGCTTTAAAAAGCAGAATTGGCCAAATGGAAAAAGAAGTCCAAAAGCTCACTGAAGAAAATATGTCCTTCAGGGGCAGCTAGGTGGCACAGTGGATAGAACACAGGTCCTGGATTCAGGAGGACCTGAGTTCAAATCCAGCCTCAGGCACATAACACTTACTAGCTGTGTGACCCTGGGCAAGTCTCTTAACCCCATTGCCTAGCAAAAAGAAAGAAAGAGAGAAAGAAAGAGAGAAAGAAAGAAAGAAAGAAAGAAAGAAAGAAAGAAAGAAAGAAAGAAAGAAAGAAAGAAAGAAAGAAAGAAAGAAAGGAAGAAAGGAAGGAAGGAAGGAAGGAAGGAAGGAAGGAAGGAAGGAAGGAAGGAAGGAAGGAAGGAAGGAAGAAAGAAAGAAAGAAAGAAAGAAAGAAAGAAAGAAAGAAAGAAAGAAAGAAAAAACACATCCTTGGTGCAGTGGATAGAGCACTGGCCCTGAGGTCAGGAGGACCTGAATTCAAATCCAGCCTAAGACCCAACACTTGACACTTACTAGCTGTGTGACCCTGGGCAAGTCACTTAACCCCAATTGCTTAAGAAAAAAAAAGGAAGAAAATACTTCCTTAAAAATTAGAACGGAGAAAATGGAAGCTAATGACTTTATGAGAAATCAAGAAATTGTAAAATAAAATGAAAAATTGAAAAAATAGAAGACAATGTGAAATATCTCATTGGAAAAACAACTGACCTGGAAAATAGATCCAGGAGAGAGAATTTTAAAATGATTGTACTACCTGAAAACCATTATCAAAAAAAGAGCCTAGATATCATCATTCAAGAAATTATCAAGGAAAACTGCCCTGATATTCTAGAACCAGAGGGTAAAATAGAAATGGAAAGAATCCACCAATCACCTCCTGAAAGAGATCCCCAAAGGAAAACTCCTACAAATATTATAGCCAAATTCCAGAGTTCTCAGGTCAAGGAGAAAATATTGCAAGCAGTCAGAAAGAAACAATTCAAGTATTGTGGAAACACAATCAGGATAACACAAGATTTGGCAGCTTTTATATTAAGGGACCAGAGGGTTTGGAATATGATATTCTGGAGGGCAAAGGAAATAGGATTACAACCAAGAATCACCTACCCAGAAAAACTGAGTATAATCCTTCAGGGGGAAAAATGGATATTCAGTGAAATAGAGGACTTTCAAGCATTCTTGATGAAAAGATCAGAGCTGAATAGAAAATTTGACTTTCAAATACAAGACTCAAGAGAAGCATGAAAAGGTAAACAGAAAAGAGAAATCATATGGGACTTATTAAAGTTGAAGTGTTTACATTCCTACATGGAAAGAAGATACTTGTAACTCATGAGACCTTTGTCAGTATTAGGATAGTTGGAGGGAAAAAAATATATGTAAATAGATGGCACAGGGTGAATTGAAGATGAAGGGGTGATAACCAAAAAATAAAATTAAGGGTGAGAGAGAATTATTCTAGGAAAAGGAAAAAGGGAGAGGAAGAATGGGGTAAAATATCTCACATAAAAGAGACAAGAAAAAGCTTTTACAGTGGAAGGGAAGTGGGGGAAGGTGAGAGGGAATGAGTGAATCTTATTCTCTTTGGATTTGGCTTAAGGAGGGAATAACATACCTACTCAATTAGGTATGGAAATCTATCTTACCCTACAGGAAAATGAGGGGAAGAGGATAAGGGGGGGATGATACTTCTATGGAGGGGGTAATCAGAAGCAAACACTTTTGAGGAGAGACAGGATCAAAAGAGAGAATGAAATAAATGGGAGTGGGGTGGGATAGGATGAAGGGAAATATAATTAGTTTTTCACAACATGACTACTATGGAAGTATTTTGCATGACTACACACGTATAACCTGTATTGAGTTGCTTGCCATCTCAATGAGAGTGGGTGGGGAAGTAGGAAGGGAGAAAATTTGGAACCCGAAGCTTTAAAAACAAATGTTAAAAATTGTTTCCACGTGCAACTGGGAAATAATATATACAGGCAATGGGGTATAGAAATCTATCCTGCCTTACGGGAAAATAGAAGGGGAAGGAGATAAGAGAAAGGGCAGGGTGATAGAAGAGAGGGCAGATTAGGGGACAGGGTATTCAGAATGCAAGCTGTCTTGGGGTGAGGGGAGGGAAGAGATGGGGAGAAAATTTGAAACTCAAAATCTTGTGGAAATGAATGTTGAAAACTAAAAATAAATAAATTAATTTTCAAATAAATAAATAAATAAATTTAAAAGCAGAAAGGAAGAAAGAAAAAGAAAGAAAGAAAGAAAGAAAGAAAGAGAAGAAAGAAAGAAAGAAGGAAGAAAGGAAGAAAGAAAGAAAGAAAGAAAGAAAGACAGACAGACAGAAAGAAAGAAAGAAAGAAAGAAAGAAAGAAAGAAAGAAAGAAAGAAAGAAATTGGCAGTTTCTAGAACAGAAGAATCTTGCTGGGGGAAGAGAAAGGAATCCCAGAAAAGGAGCAAGGCAGAAGGGAGGAGGTACCTGAAGGGAAGAGAAGGAAGAGAAAAAGGATTTATATTGCACCTACTATGTGCCAGGCACTGTGCTAAGCACTTTTTACAAATATTATTTCCTTTGATCCTCAAAAGAAACCTTCAAGATAGATGCTATTATCGACAGTTGAGGAAACTGAGGCAAATAGTATTTAAGTGACTTGCACAGGGTCACATAGCTAGTGTCTGAGGTTGAATCTTCCTGATTCCAGGTATAGTGTTTTATCTACTGTATTACCAGCTGCCAAAAAAGTGGAGAGGGTCTAAGCCTTAGACTCACTAAGGCATAAGTTAAGGGTCTATGTCTAAAGCATAGATAGTTTGAGTGAGAAAGACTAGGCTAGAGAAAAACAGGTTTGCCTAGACTCTAACAGTAGTACATGTGTTATCATCTCTGTATTGAAGGTAAGGAAACTGACTTTCCCATAAATACAAAACTAGTAAATGTCACAGCTAGACCTTGAGCTTAGAGTTTCTGGCTCTTAAGACCTGTTCAGTCCATTGTGACAATGCTGCCTCTTAAAATATAAGTGTCCTAAATGACATTTTGGAGAGTGCTAGGTTACAATCCATTCACAGTTGTTTCCTCCAGCAATCATCTGTTGTCATGCATCAGATGAAAGTTAAGTGAGTGCTGAATTCTGTCCATGAAGCTGAGGAAGGACTTTGAGCAAGTCACTTTACCTCTGTGAGGTTTAGGTTCCTCAGCAGATGGGGGAGGCACTATTAAATAGAATGAACAGTGGGCTCTGGAGTCAAATGACCTGCTCTCCAATCCTGCCTCTGATTCTTGCCTGCCTGTATGACCTTGGGCAAGTACCTTAACCTCTGGGACCTCAGTTTTCTTATCTGTGAAGTGAGGGTGTTGAACTAGATTGAGTTCGAGGCCCCTTCCAACTCTAGAGCTATGCCCTGCCAGTTAATTCCTGAGGTGTGGCTAGACAACAGTTTGTCTGAAAAAGGTCTGGCAGGCTATTAGATTTCAAGCTCAATATGAATCCCTGGTGCAGTATATATCATGATTTGGAATACTGTGTTCAGTTCTGGGTGCCGCATTTTAGGAAGAATACTGATAAATAGGAGCAGGATGGAGGTGGTGAGGAGCCAGTGGTTCTTAACCCTGGGTTCATGAACTTGTTTTTAATATGGGTTGGCCTAAAAGTCTTAGTGCAATTTTAAGCTATTAAAGTTAAACTATTATAGTTTTTAAAATTAATTTATTTATTACTTTTTAGCTTAACATTCACTTTTGTGAGATTTTTGAGTTCTAAATTTTTCCTCTCCCCCCTCCCCAGGACAGCATGCAATCTGATATAGGCTATGCACATACAATTGTATTAAACATATTTCCACATTAGTCATGTTGTGAAAGAAGAATCAGAACAAAAGGGAAAACCACGAGAATGAAAAAAACGAAAAACAAAGAGAGAAAATAGTATGCTTCGATCTGCATTCAAACTCCATAGTTCTTTCTCTGGATGTGGATAGTATTTTCCATCATGAGCCTTTTGGAATTGACTTAGATCATTGCATTGTTGAGAAGAGCTAACTCTATCAAAGTTAGTCATCACATAATATGACTGTTGCTGTGTACAATGTTCTCCAGGTTCTGCTCACTTCACTCAGCATCAATTCATGCAAGAGTTGCCAGGTTTTTCTGAAATTCGCACGCTCATTATTTCCTATGGAACAATAGTATTCCATTACATTCATATACCACAACTTGTTCAGCCATTCCCCAATTGATGGACATCCCCTCACTTTCCAATTCTTTGATACCACAAAAAGAGTTGCTATAAATATTTTTATACACGTGGGTCCTTTTCCCTTTTTTATGATCTCTTTGGGACACAGACCTAGTAGTGATATTGCAGGATCAAAGGGTATGCACAGTTTTATAGCCCTTTGGGCATAAACTGTTATAGCTTAAAACTGTACTAAAAAAATGTATAAGACTTTTGGGACAGCATGTTTTGATAACTGTATTTCAATATACTTGGTTTCTTTTGTGCCCCTATGTATTTTATTTTGTGCATTTAAAAAAATTCAGAGAAGGGGCCCATAGGTTCTCCATACTTCCAAATGGGTGCATGGCACAAAAAAGGTAAAAAACTCCTGCTCTAGATTATGGCATAGAAAAATGGGTTGAAGGCACTTGGGATGTTTAGCCTGGAGAAGAGGGGGAGGGCAGGGGACATGGGAAGATGTACATGCTATTTGTCTTCAAGTATTAGAAGGTCTGTAAAATGGAAGGAGGACTAGACCTGTTTTGCTTGGCCCCAGAAGGCTGAACCAAAAGCAGTGGATAGAAACTGCTGAAGCAAACTTAGACTTCATGTCAGGAAAAACTTCCTAACAAATAGAGTTATTCCGAAGTAGGATGGGTTGCTGCTTCAGGATATACTGGGTCTCCTTTCACTGGAAATCTTTGAACAAAAAACAGGATGACTTTTGGAGTACATTGTGGAAAGGATTCTTGTTCAGGTATGTATTGTATTTTGTGACATTAAGGTCCCTTCCAACTTAGATGTTAATTTTTTTTTTAATGAGCTATTTTGGAAGTATGCCCTCTGCCCTTTCCCAACCTGCTTTCTCTCTTCTACTTTATGCATAGACCATGTCATCCCCCTATGTTATTGCCTCCCTGAAAGGAAGTTGAGTCATGGGGATAAGAGGGCAGCATGTACTACCACAGTCCATTTCCTAGGTAGCTGGAGCCAAGTAAGGCCTTCATTTTGGTAGAACAGTATGGCTGCAGAAGTTTACCCTAGTCAATTTTCTTTTTGCCCATTTCTGTGTTCTTGGTTTGTGCATGTCTCTGGGGAAGTTTTATGTGTTGGGCTATGCTGTAGGTTGCCTTGGGCAGAGAACACTGAAAGGTTTGGCATTGATGAACCTGTGTCATAAGCCTGACAACGCCTTGAAGCCCTTCCCTCTTCTCTCAGATGTGCTCAAGTCAGAATTGGCAGGATTGTCAGGTATTTAAATACTTACTCCTGTGAAATTCATCTGGTGAAATAGGAAAGGAGTTACAAAAAACTTCCTTTCCTTCTTTCAAGTTAGTCAACAAGCATTTACTAAATGCTTATTTTGTGCCCAGAACTGTGCTAAGTACTGGGGATACAAATACAAGCAAAAGGACGATCCCTTCTATCAAGTAGTTTAGTTTCTAACAGGGAACAAAACACTTAAGGGAACTAAAAATGGGGGAGGGGAAGCATCTACCCTGAGGCATGATGGTACAGATGGTTGATTAGGGGGCCCTTCCTCAAAATGGAGGTTCTGAGAGGAACTCACCAATAGCGGAATGGGACCATGGGGCAATAGGAGGCGGTAGCTGAGGCATGGTGGTAAAGTCTGTCTCTGATTCTCTGCAGCTACTTTTTTTTTCTTTTGGCAGGAGGGGGTGGGTTGGGAGGCAATGGGGGTTAAGTGACTTGTCCACAGTCACACAGCTAGTGAGTGTTTAGATTTGAACTCAGGTCCTCCTGACTCCAGGGCTGGTGCTCTATCCTCTGTGGCACCTAGTTGTCCCCTGTAGCTTCTTTTTAGAGAAGGCTGGAAGGTGTGGATATATTTCATTCCTATCATCAGATATCCTGGATCAGTGTAGCTAAGGCTTCCAGCTTCTTAATTTACCATTGGCAAGCTATAGGCATGGGTGGGTAACTTTTAAATGATTGTTTGCTTTGGTTATGATTTAAACATCAAGGCAGATGGACCATCTACCTCAATTACGTCTAATTTAGTGTTACCTTCTGGGACTTCTGTTTGGTTCATAAAAATGCCTTCGTATGGAACAATGTAGCACAACCCTTCATCTCTTCATTATGCCTGTATTGGAAGAGATTGTGAAGATGGCCAGGATGGCATTTATAATCGTGCTGGGGTGAGAAATGTCTAAATCTGAGCTGGAAATTAGAAGATTAATAAATCATCTAGTTACACTTAATTTTTTCTTAAACATCACGACCTCAGGGTCCATTTAGTCTAACTGATACCTGAATAAGAATCCCCATTGCAATAAAGAAGGTGAACAGTGAATAATTGCTCTGACTGGCTACTCCATGCCTGCTCAGGAGCTCTTCTCAAATCTTCTGGTGAGGTTCCTGCTGACAAGCCAGCAAGTTGGCGGAAGGGAAATTATACAAAGAAACCTCCCTCCTCCTTCCTTTCAAATGGAACAAGAAATACTCTAGGGGGAAAATTTGCCAGTAAATATGGTAATACTGTACTTTTATACTCACTGAATTCCTTATAGACTGTAGCATTTTGCATACATTACCCAAGGTACAACATTAAGTAACCTATGTGATTAAGAATTTCTATAAAACCCACTTAAGTACCGCAGGTAATCAAGATGACAGTGTTGACAAACCATGAGGCCTCTTTATTTGTTTTTGGTTTTTTAGTGTAAATTTTTTATTCATTTTAAGCTTGAATGCAATACAAGAAAGGAAAAAAAATTTCCCTGTATACAGCAGAACATAAGAGAGGATTCAACATAGAACAATAAATTTCCATTTTAAGAAAACCTATGTAATAAATACTACACATTGTTTTCAGAGCTACCCGTCTTTTCTTTGCTTCCCTCTAGGTTTTCTTTTGTTTTCTGATGTGCACTTTTTACTTCATTTTTTTCCCTCCTTTCTTCCCCCTCCTACATGTCCTAGAGAAGGCTATAATGAAATGTGAATATACATGTATATATACATATATACACACATGTACATAGATATCTATATACATATGTATATACACATATACATACATATACATATATGAAAAATTGTACTATACATTTCTATTTGTCATTTCTTTCTCAGGAGGTGAACAGCATCTTCCTTCATAGTTTCAGGTCTTCCCATGTTTTTCTAAATCAACCAGCTCATCATTTTTTATATCATAGCAATATTTCAATACAATCATATCCTATCTGAGAGATTGTTTATGAAAGTTCACCCCCCCAATTTTCTGCTTTCCTTCTATTCTTGGCTACACTGGTTTTATTTGTACAAGAAAATTTTAATTTAAAATAATCAATATTATCCATTTTATACTTCAACAGTACTCTCATCTTATAAAGTCTGGTACTGCTGAATCTTATGAGGCATCCTTAAAACAGCTTTGTTGGAGGCAAGCAGATTTCTTTTAAATGTGTAGTCCTATATTTACAAAACATTTATATTTACAAAAATATGTATTTTTGTGGTGGCATGAAAAATTGGAAACTGAGGAGGTGCTATCAACTAGGGGATGACTGAACAAATTATGTTATATAGATGTAATGGAATATGATTGTGCCTTAAGAAATGATAAAGAGGATGGTTTCAGAAAAAACTTGGGAAGATTTGTATGAACTGATACATAGTGAAATGAGCAGAACCAGGAGAACAATTTATACAATAACAACAGACAAACAACTTTGAAAGGCTTAAGAACTCTGATCAATAGCAACAACCAACCAACTCCAGAGGACTAATAATGAAGCATGTTAGCTACCTCCTGACAAAGAGGTAATTGACTCAGAGTGCAGATTGAGACATATTTTTGGATATGGTTAATGTGGGAATTTGTTTTGCTTGACTATGCATATTTGCTACATGTATGTAGCAAATTTTCTTTTCCTCAATAGAAGAGAGGAAGAAAAGTAGGAGGGAAGAAAATATATTTTTATTAATTAAAAAAATAAAAAATTTAAAATTGGCAGCCCTTTCTTTTCTTGTAATACATTGTTGCCTCCAAATTCTCTTTGCTTGCTTTTCACTTATGCTATGGTTACTTGCTTTTCCCTCCCTTTACCCCCAAACTTTTGTCAGATCCATGTATTATAGTAGCCTTTGGGCACAGAGACATAAAAAAATGATAAGCCACATATGAGTTAATCAAAATGACTTGACTAAGCAGCACAGAGCATGCATTGCTAGGAAGCAGGAACATTTCCGGAAAGTGATTTTGATCATCATTGCTCAAGTTATGATTGCCACACTATGGGTAGGGCTCACCAGGCTTCACCAGCAGCTGTTTGACAGCACTCCTGAGATATTACTCCTGGGTATTTCCACTCTCATGAAGCAGAAATATGGGTTCTCACCTTATGCAGCCCAAGCTAGCTTTTCTGTAGTCTTCAGAGCCCTCAAATAAAATCAGAAAGCTCTTTTCAGTCAATTTGGAAGGATTGGGAAACTTTAATCATAGCTGTGACTAGAGTGTTCCTGAGGTGTTTGAAAAAGAGGTGTTTGAAACAAAATTGAAGCAACCTAACAGAAGACATTCCTCTCCCAGAAGTAAGGAGTCCCAAGAAAATCTCTTTAAAGAAATGCCGTAGAGATTCATGCAAACAGTCTGGAATTGTTGCATAATATCTGCCCATCTTCACAAAGATACAGCCATAGTGTTTGCAATCTGATTCATTCATTAATAATGCTACATTTTTAAAAAAATTCCTCACAATAGCTAATATGGAAATGTTTCACATGACTGCACATCTATAATCTATATCAAATTGCTTGCCTTCTCAAGGAGGGGGAGGAGAGGGAAGGAGGTAGAGAGTATGGAACTGAAAATAAAAAAAATTTTAAAAATTTTGTTTATGTTTAATTGGGAAAATAAAAATTAAATATAAAAAATAAATATGATAAGATTTTATGTTAACAAAAAATATCCTCACAAAACAAAAAATTGCTGTCCAGATGAAAATAATTAGTTTAACCTTGCCAGAACTTGTTTTTAGAAGTGTTTTAATTTCAAGGTTGGGGAACCTGCAGTCTCAAAGCCACAAGTGGCCTTCTAGGTCCTTGGGTGAGGCCTTTTGACTGAGTCCAAGTTTTATAGAACAAATCCTTTCATTAAGGGAATTTGTCCTGTGAAGTTTGGATTCAGTCAAAGGGCTGCACTTGAGGACCTAGAAGGCCACATGTGGCCTCAAGGCTGCAGGGGTTCCCTCCTGCCCCAACTTGTAATCACAGGCATTTGAGAATTACTTTCTTTTCTCCATTTTCTCCTCTGTTCAGTTACAACAGAAAAAAGGGCTTAATATGTTGTTCGGACATGTGTAGAGTACAATTTTTCATTTTATAGATGAAAAGGTTGCCTTTCATGGAGAAATACAAGATGTGATAAAAGAAAAATTTATTGAAAGCCTACTATGTGAGAGGTACTGTGCTCTAGGTGCTTTTGACCCATGGCTTTAATTTACAGTATCGTGGGCTATACCTTAACCCTTTACAGAGCTGCTCACTGGGGCAGTTAGGTGGCACAATGGATAGAGCACTGGCCCTGAAGTCAGGAGGACCTGAGTTCAAATCCAACAGCAGACTAAACACTTGACATTAGCTGTGTCACTCTGGGCAAGTCACTTAACCCCAATTGCCTAAAAAAACAAACAAACAAAAAAAAAAAAAAAAAAACAAACAGAGCTGCTCACCTGCCTTTGGTATCCATCTTTCCCTCAATTCTCACCAATGGCTCCAAGAAGCTATAGCATGTACAGGGGCCACATCTTGTTAAACCATCTCAGCAGAAGGGACAAACCAGATTGAGGGTAACCGATGGGCTTCACTCCCATTGGCGAGTTAGGGGAATGTCTACCTAAAGCATGTGAAGACTTTCCCTGGTGGAATGGATGGATGAGAACAATTTGTTCCAACAGCCATGTAAGCAGCTGAAGCAGGTGTTATGGGATCTTTGAGGTCATCCGTTGCATCTTCAGCAATCACTAGTCATCTTGACT
The DNA here is from genome assembly GCF_003287225.1 of Phascolarctos cinereus. Taxonomy (NCBI): domain Eukaryota; kingdom Metazoa; phylum Chordata; class Mammalia; order Diprotodontia; family Phascolarctidae; genus Phascolarctos; species Phascolarctos cinereus. The sequence goes on along the minus strand of NW_027555625.1, from coordinate 145,007,242 downwards.
TTTGTCTTGCCACTGGACTTCAATAATCTGGAAGAAAGAGTGAAGCTGATGACTTTATGCAACACTGCTTCACTTAAATCCAATTCATATGCAAGTCAAGACATCACCCATACTGTTATTGGTCCTCTTCAAAAACAAAGAACAAACAACAGTGTTGGCTATGATAGTGAGAAGGTATGGTTTGTGGTCATGGGACAGACTAAAACTATCTGACCTGTTTGGTGACTGAATAGATTCCATTTTTATTGTAGTTATTTATACCGTTTTCATTTGCAGTGCTTTTGGCATTGCAGTTAGCTAATAGTAATTGTTATAATTATTATAATTAATAATATACTTCACATAAGTAATAATACACTTGAATTATATAGCCCTCTTACTCCATTTTTGATGTGTTTTCATGCATATAAATTATCTCATTTGAACCTAACAACAGTCTTATGAGGTAAAGGTAGTATAAGTATTAACCCTGTTTTATAGATGAATAAACTGAAACTCAGAGATTTTAAGTTACTTGCCTAGAATCACATAACTTAGCATCATGTTTTCATCATATAAGTCAGTACATTTCTGAGACTGAATTTTGAACAATATTAAAGAATATAGAAGGACACTTTGTTTAAAAATAAAATTTCTGCCAGGGACCACTAGACATACATCTTCTCTGTTTTTTTAAAAATATTGGTAAGTTATAATGACTTTGTTTAGCATGATCATTTGGGAAACTACCATTATTTCTTTGAAAAAAAATCTTAACAGGCTAGAGAAGAGTAGAGGTTTAGTCCATGGTTAATTGATATATTCCAAGAGCCTTTAAGAAAAAAAAAACGGTTTAAAAATGGGCCTTTCAGGTGTAACATTTGTGGACAGTTCTGTGGCTTTAACAGTATATTGTTTTGAGTTGGAGAGTATGTGGTAGGGTATATGGTGTAAGGAAGGTTAAGAGGGGACTAGATTATGAAGGACTTTGAATAAATAGTCAAAGGATGTGAATAATGTTGGAGAAAAATATTAATACTATACTCTGTATGTTAGGTACAAGTCTTCCAGATATAATTTTCATTGGTTTCATTGGTTTAACTTATTAGTTTAACCTATAGAGTGAAATGTCCAAACTAGTACCATCCTGTTCTGAACCACTTCAGACTTCCCTTTTCCCCACCATCACATACTCTCTATCCCAAGATAATTTGAGGTAACATTTCTAAGGTGACATTTATAGGAATCCTGAATGAAGAGGTGACAATGTGTCTAACATTCCAGAACACAGTCACTTAATCTTCATCTTGAACTACTGAATTATGAATGTAATGAGCTATCATTGTCCCTTTAGAAATGCTGAAAGGGACAGTTTCAAAGAAATTCAGAAGACTGGTATAAACTGATTCAGAGTAAAGTAAGCAGAATCTGGACAACTTATACAATGATAATTTCAAGAAAAAAATAAACTTTGAAAGCCTTAAAAATTCTGATTAATGAAATGATTGACCACAACTCCAAAGGATTAATAAAGAAGCAGGCTATTCACTTTTTGGTAGACAGGTAATGTTCTCAAGATCCAGAATGAGACATACATTTGCGGACATGGCCAATGTGGGAATTTGTTTTGACCATTCATATTTATTACAAATGTTTTGTTTCCCTCTCTCCTCTCTCTTTCTTTTTGGGAAGGGATAGATGGAGGGAGCAGGGGTAAGGTTCTCCCCTCAATCTCCCCCCTCCAAAAATAAAAGAGAACAGAAGGAATAATAGACAGCCATAACAGCTTTGAGAATTATATATTGAACTTATTACATATTTTAAAAGAAAAAGAAGCTCTACATATTGGAGATTTGCAGTTTCATATACTCTTCTCTTCTAAAATGCATATGGCAAAAGACAGTCCTTGCTTTCAAGGAGTCCACAATCTAACAGGGGAGATAACAAGCAAACAAATATGGACAAACACTCTAAATGCGAAATAAATGCAGAGAGAAGGCATTAGAATTGTGGGGTTGGAAAGGATTCCTGTAGAAAATGGGATTTTCTTTGGGACTTGAAGGAAGCCAGGGAAGTAAGTAGGTAGAGATGAGAAGGGAGAGCCTTTTCAGGGACAGCCAGAGAAAATGCCCAGAGCAGAGAGATGGAGTGTCTTGTTCGTGGGCCAGCTAGGAGGCCAGTGTCACTGGATTGAAGAGTATGTGGTAGGGTATAAGGTGTAAAGAAGATTAAGAAGGGGCTAGATTATGAAGGCCTTTGAATGTCCAAAAAAGGCATTTGATCCTGAAGGTAATAGGGAGCCACTGGAATGTATTGAATGGGGTTGATGTAGTTGGACCTGTTCTTTAGATGACGGATTGTAGTGGGGAGAGATTTGAGGCAGGCACACTCGCCAGCAGTCTATTGCATAAGTCCAAGTATGAGGTGATGAAGATTTACACCAGCATCAGAGGAAAGAAGTGGGGCATATTGGAGAGAGGTTGAAAAGGTGAAGTCCACAGTCCTTGACAGGAGATTGGATAGGGGCAGTGAGAGGTAGGGAAGAGTCAAGATGACGCAGAGAAATATGTAATCAGAAAAGGAGTAAGGCTGGTCATGTACCAAGAATGGGGGGTAGATTACCAATGGATAGTATGTGGTTCCAGGGGTATCCACTTAGTATATCAAAACATGCAGCAAAAGACCCCCAGCAGATTGAATCAACCTCCTGTGGAGGATTTATAAAAGGACATGGACCACAATCGTCATGTAGGATGAGAAGGCATAAATGTATCATGACCTGTCTCATTGGAGATTGAGGATCGAATAAAGGATTGAAGAGACAGAGTAAAAGGAGGCTAATAATAGTACCTACCTCCCAGATTTGTGAAGATAAAATGAGAGAATAGGTGTAAAGCATTTTGCAAACCCCAAAGTGATATATAAATGCTAGCTATTATTGAAGAACCCACCTACCATCATTAGTTGGTTTCATAAATGTATCACTTTAAGCAATAAACGAATGAATGAATGAATGAATAATTTTAAACAGTGCCAGGCATGTTTGCACACACTTGTAATCTCTGTCACTAGGTAGGCCAAGGCTGGTAGATGGCTTGAGCTCAGGAGTCCTGAGCTGTAGTAGGGCTAAAGCTAATTGGGTTTGACACAAATATGGTGATCCTCTGGGAGCCAGTAGCTACTAAGCTGCCTAAAGAGGAGAGAACCAGCCTAGACTGAAAACAGAGCAGGTTGAAGATTCCATGCCAATTACTTGTGGAATCAGTCATGTGAGTGGCTATACCACTTTCCAGCCTGGGTGAGATGGGGAGTCCTAGTTAGGAGACAGAGACAGAGAGAAGGAGAAAGGAAGGAAGGAAGAAAGGAAGGAAGTTTTGGCATTACCACATCTCATGCTATTTAGTAAGCAGTAATTATAATGTCAGTTGCTATCTAGATACACCATATTTTGATGGGTATTCTAATAACAACTGGCACTTTATCAGATGAGTTGTGGGATGACACGAAGTATTTCAGAGAGAAATAGTGGCAATTCACATTCTGTGTTCACCTTGCACAGCTGAATGAAAACAGAAAGGTTATAACCTGATGACTTGATTATATAGCATACACCTTGTATGTACATTTGCGTGTGTATGTTGCCTTCTTTATTAAACTGACAGCTTCATGAAAGAGGGATCATGGTTTTTGTTTTGGGTTTTTTCTTGGCCTTTCTTTGTATTCCCAGTGTTTACTACAGTGCCTAGCACATAGTAAGTGCTTAATAAATTCTTGTTGCCTAAGGATTCCATTAAAATATTTCCACTATTGTTTCATTACTGTTGAATATGTAGTGACCAGCATTCTACCATCTGAACAAGTTGTGTAAGCCCTAAACTATAGAACATGCACACATCCACCTATATATTTATATTTATCTAGATCTTTGATTTTATTGGCCTAGAGAACTCCTATGATGGAAACTCCCTATAATTTAAGAGTCTTGGTTGGAGAGTTACCTGAGGCACTGAGATGTTAAGTGCCTTGATCATGGATTCCTTCTCAGAATAATGTTTTGGTTTTTTTTCATAGAATCAAGGACCCTGAATGCTTTAATTCGGGACATTTTAAAAATATTTTTTCTTTTCCCCCAATTACATGCAAAAACAATTTTTAACTTTTTTTTAAATTTTGAGTTCCAAATTCTATCCTTCCTTCCCTCCCTTTGCCCCTCCATGATGTAGCAAGCAATCCAATACAGGTTATGCATGTGTAATCATGTAAAACATTTCCATATTAGTTATATTGTGCAAGAAAACTAGAACAAAAAAACAAAGAAGGAAAATTGTTAAAAAATAGCATGCTTCAGTCTGTATTCAGATGACAACAATTCTTTCTCTGGAGATGGAGAACATTTTTCAGTTATGCATTTTACAATATTGCTGTTACTGTGTACAATGTTCTCCTGGTTCTGCTCACTTCACTATGTATCAATTTATGTAAGTCTTTCCAGGTTTTTCTGAAATCATCCTGCTCATCATTTCTTACAGCACAATAATATTTCATTACAATAATGTTTTTTTAATTTAATATTTTATTTTTCTCCAATTACATGTAAAAACAATTTTAACATTCTTTTTTTTTCAAATTTTGAGTTCCAAATTTTCTCCCTTCCTCTTTCCTCTCCCCACTCCCACATTGAAAAGGCAAGCAATTTGATATAGGAAATATAGGTATGGTCATACAAAACACATCTCTATATAAGTCATGCTGCGAAAAAAACTACAGGCAAAAAAACCCCCCAAGAAAAATAAAGAAAGTAGAGAAAAAGTATCTTCGATCCATATTCAGGCTCCACCAATTCTTTCTCTGGAGATGGTCAGCACCTTTCATCATAAGTCCTTCAGAACTGTCTTTGATCATACAATAATGTTTTTAAATAAAATATATAAGATTGTAAAGGAAACAAATTATATTGAAATACAGTTATCAAAATTTAAAAAAAAAAAAAAAGGTCACAGACCTCAGGTTAAGAACCTTTGAGTTAGAGTCAAGACTTGAATCTGGTCTCCCTTACTTCAAAGTCAGTCTTTTCTTCACCTTTTATGGACCATATGTCACTCATCGATTTACAACCATTTATAGCTTAGTTGTTTGTAACATTCAGCATTGGTCCTTTATGCCCCAACATTGTGCTTGAATAAAGTGTTCAGCTTTATTGTGTGACAACTTTTTCTTTTTTTTTTATACGAGGCAATTGGGGTTAAGTGACTTGCCCAGTCACACAGCTAGTAAGTGTTATGTGTCTGAGTCTGGAATTGAACTCATGTCCTCTTGACTCCAGGGTCTGTGCTCTATCCATTGTGCCACCTAGCTGCCCTGTGACAACTTTTTCTAACAATTTATCGTTGTTGCAGGCTCTATGTATTTACTGTGCATGTTGTCATTTATATTCTGACACGTGCTCTGTGTATTCATAATTTTCATCAAAGCAATCCCTGACTATACTTCTTATAATAAGGTTAACTGTATATTAATAAATTTTTACCCTTCAGGGCCTTCATTTAAAAATAAAAGAATTAAAGTTCTGGACTTAGTAATTGACAAAAACTCAAAATCTTAAAAATTAGTGTATGCGAAGCCAGAAGCTTGAAATTATTTACAATTTGTTTTTAAGATGTACACTTTAACTTTGACAAAATAAGAAAAATAATGTCCTTTTGGCCTGTTTGTCCTGTTCTTGATCACTTTTGCTATTGTGGATTTTTTTTAAATGAGAATTTTTAAATGGTATTTGTAATCAGTATATTCTGATTCTGCTTTCTTCATGTCAAATCACTTCATATGTTTTCCCATCTTTGTATTTTTCATATCTGTCATCTCTTAGGGTGTAATAATACTCCATTATGTTTGTATATTGCAATTTGTTCAGCCATCTCTTAATTTCTGGACATATGGGTTATTCCCACTCATTTGACTAATAAATAAAATAAAGCTGTTCTTCAACAATTCAATTCAGCAAACATTTGTTCTGTGCCTACTATATGCCGGAGATTGTGCTAGTCCTTGAGAAAACAATGACAAAAACAGAACAGTGCTTGCTCTTAAAGACCTTACTTTTGCTAGGAGGGGACACGTATATAAATCTATACCTATAGTAATGTATATGTACATGGATACATACATACATATGCACACATTCAAAGTGATTTTTTTTTTTGTGGGGAGGGAGGGATGAGAAAAAGGAGTAACAAAAAGGGTCTTATGTGGAAGAGTCTTAAGCTGAGTCTTGAGAGGTAGTAGCTTCAAGAGATAAAGCTGAAGAGGAAGACAATTTCAGGCATGGCAGGGAGAGAGGAGATGGAATGTTGTATATGGAGAGCACTAACTAGGCCAGTTTTGCTAAACTATAGAGTCTATGAGTTGGGGTAACATAAAATCAGCCTAGAATGCTAGACATCAAGGGCTTTAAATGCCAGGAGTTTGTTTTTGATCCTAGAAGTGACAAGAAGTCAATGGACCTTCTTGAGCAGGGGACTGAGGAGGTCAGACCTGTGTGTTGGCAGCTATACGGAGGACAGAATGGAGAGGGGAAAGACTTGAAGTATGAAGACCAATTAAAGGCCACTGCAATAGTCCAGGTAATAGGTGATGAAAGACTTGAACTAGCTTGGTGGTCATGTGAGTGAAGAGAAGGGGGAATGGATTGGAGTGGTATTATGGAAGTGGGATTGACCATTGATTGGATATGTGGTTTGAAAAAGAGTAAAGAATTGACAGTAATCCTGAGTTTTGAAACTTTGTGACTGAAAGGATAAGGAATATAGAAGAGTTAAGATTGTAGGTGGTTAGGGGGAAAATGAGTTCTGTTTTGGACATTATGAGTTGAGATGCTTATGGAACATATAGCTGCAGCTGTACTTCAGGCAGTTGAGGATGTGGGACTAAGGCTTGGTAGCAATATGAGGGCTGAAATGTAAGCTTAGGAATAATTGAATCTATGAGATTTGATGAGATCACTGATAGAGTAAAGAGAAAAAAGAAGGTTCAGGAAACAACTTGGGGGAAGCATCCATGAAAAGAGATCAGGATGTGCATGATGATCCAGCAAGGGAGAATGAAGAAGAGGCCAGACAAATAGGAAGTATATTGGGAGAGAAGAGTATCACAAAAATGGAGGGAGGAGATGTTCAAATGGTGCCAGAAAGTTCAAGAAGAGTTAGGACTGAGGGAAAGTCTTTAGATTTAGCAGCTAAGGTATCATTAATAACTCTACAGAGATCAATTTCAGTTGAGTGGTGGGATCCTAAACCAGACTGGGAGTTTTTGAGAAGCAAATGGGAGTGAGGAAGTTGAAGGGAAAGACTATAGATAATCGTTGAATTTGCAGGGAGTTTGAAAAGTTTGAAAATTTGAAAGGGAGCAGATATACAGAATGATAGCTTAGGTGAACAGCACGATCAACTGAAGTTTTCTTGGATGGTGCAGCAGAGAAGGAGCCAATGAATAAAGAGATTGAAGATGAGAGAGAGGGGATGATCAATAAAGATTTGGACAGATGAATTATTAAAAAAACAACTTTTAACTACATATTTAACCTCTGGTCCTAATAGGAAGACTGGGCTAGATATTATGAAAAATTTTGTAACTCTGCTTTGAAAAAAAGATTGCATAAATCCGGAGTTCTGTTAACAGTATGTTAGTGTATCTATATCTAAACAGTTCGGACATTAAATTTTGTTGTTTTGATTGGCTGTGCCAACATAAAGATAAATATTGAGCAACACCCCCGTGGCATATAGACAAGAGTTGTGCAATATGTATGGGCAGGTATTCGTGGGTTGCAATTTTTATCTTTGGAGGGAATACTGAAGTTGATGAGGTCAATTAACCAAGAAATGTTTATTAAGTACCTTCTATTTGCCAGATACTATCCTAGGTGCCAGAGATACAAATACAAAAGTGAGACAACTGTTATCATTAAAGAGCATACATTACTTGAACAAGACACTCCATTTCCCAGCAATATGAATTTTCAATGGCCATCCCCCATGCCTTGAATTCTCTCCTTTCTCACCTCTACTTCCTGGCTTCCTTCAAGTCTCAACTAAAATCTGACTTTCTGTAAGAAATCTTTCAGGTGGCACAGTGGATAGAGCACGAGCCCTGGAGCTAGGAGGACCTGAGTTCAAATCCAGCTTTGGACACATAACAAATATTTCCTAGCTGTGTGACTGTGGGCAAGTCACTTAACCCCAATTGCCTTACTTAAAAAAAAATCAAAAACTTTCCTGGTCCTCTTAATTTTAGTGCCTTCCCTCTTTACTTAGGTCCCTCCAATTTATCCTACATATGTTTTGTTTGCTCATAATTGTTTGCATATCCTCCTTTCCCCTCATCACACTGTGAGCTACTTGAGGACAGGGACTGTTTTTACCTTTCTTTGTATTCCCAGTACTTGGAACAATGCCTGGCACACAGCAGATGCTTAATAAATGCTTGTTGACTTTTTGAATAAGTTTTTTTTCTTTTCAAAAGAGACAAAAAAGGTCCCTTCCAAATCTGAAATTCCGTAATTACATACATATTCACTACTACCCTCCAATATAATACCTTTGTAAAGTGATTACAGACTAATTCACAGGCAACTTTGTATGTCTGGAACATACTCCCTCTTCAACACTTCTCTGAATCCTTATTCTGCAAGGCTCAGCTTAGGTGCTGCCCTCAGTGAAGACTTTGCTGATTTCCAGGGTTATCAGTCTCCTCTCTCCTCAAGTTGCATGGTATTAACCTATTTGTGTGCCCACTAATTGTCATATTAGAAGGTAAATTCCACAAGGGTTTCATGTTTGACTTCCTATCTCCAGCATCCAGCATAGTTTCTTGAATGTAGGAGGTTTTTAATTCAATAGATCATATTATGCCTGGAGTTTTGTATTCAAAACTGTGTCACATTTTAGGAAAGGCACTTACAAGCTGGAAATTGTCCACAGGAAGAAAGCAAGAAGGATGAAAGACTTCACATGCTATATGAGGAACTGGGGATGTTTATCCTCTAGACTAGAAAGTAAGTTTTCAGAAGGAGCACAACTATTTTCAAGTATTTGAAGGGCTGTCATGTGGGGAAGGACTTGATCTTTGCTTAGCCCCAGGAAGTTGAACTAGGTACAATAATGGAAAGTTCTGTAGGGAGGCAAATTTAGGCTTGATGAATGGAAAAACTTCTAAACAATTAGAGTTGTCCAAAAGTAGAACAGGCTTCCTCAGGAAGCTGTGGGTTCCCACTCGCTAGACATCTGTCATCAAGTGGAAGCTAGATGACCATTTATAGGGGATATCATAGAGTGATTTCCAGTTAGGTACAGATTGGATGGGAAGGCCTGTGAGTCTCCTTCAAACTCTTGAGATCTGGTCATTTTCAGCATGAGAACTGAGAAAGGAGGTCACTTTTGTTTTGCCACTGGACGTTGATGACTCTGGAAGAGACAGTGAGGCTGATGACTTGGTATAACTCTGGCTCACTTAAATCCAATTCATACGCAAGTCAAGAAATCACCCTTTCACATCATTGGTCCTCTTTGAGAATGAAGGATGAACAACAACTACCCTGAGAACTAAATTCAGCTGAGCATCCCTTGCAGAGGGAATCATCCCAACCCAATGTTTTCTCTGTCTCCTAGCACATTAGAGGCCATCCCAGGATGCTCAAATGAGCTTGAAGCACATGTACATATAAATGCAACAGCAACGTTGGCTTTACTCAAGCAGGGCTTCTTGTTGTAATGTTTGAAAAATTTGAGAGACAGTTTCTGGGTAATCAGTCATTTTATTAATAATGCTAGCATTTTAAGGGGCAGCTAGATGGCGCAGTGGATACAGCACCGGCCCTAAAGTCAGGAGGACCTGAGTTCAAATCTGGCCTTAGACACATAACACTTACTAGCTGTGTGACCCTGGGCAAGTCATTTAACCCCATTGCCTAGCCAAAAAAAAAATTATGCTAGCATTTTATTAATAAGTCAGTGGCACTCTCAAATGCCAAAAACTCCTCATGGTGGTGAGCTCACAGTTTATGTGCTTGTGGAAGAGGGGGTATTCCTTGAGGGTGGCAATCAACTCTGAGAATTATTAATTCTCAATTAATTAGAAAATGAATATTATAATGAGATATAGGCTCATTCTCATGAGGGTCTTGGGGGGACAAGACTTGGATCACACAAGTCTCAGTCAAAGAGATTTATCAATTTCCATATCACCAGTCTGACAAAAGGGAGAATCCATATTTTCCCAGACCTCCCTGAGTAGACACAATGAGCAGGAATCCACCCATTCACATAAACCAGAAGTAGGGAACCTGTGGTCTTCTAGGTCCTTGGGTGTGGCCTTTTGACTGAGTCCAAGTTTTACAGGACAAATCCTTTTATTAAGGGGATTTGTTCTGTGAAGTTTGGATTCAGTCAAAGGGCCCTGAGGGCCACATGTGGCCTTAAGGCTGAAGGTTCCCCACTCCTGGCCTAACCTCAGAATTTCTTTTAGTGTCTTTGATTAGATCTTAGCCTAGGTAAGTCTTTGCCCAAGATTTTCCACACTGGTTGATTTCTGGATGAAGAAGTAGAAAAAGGGGAAAACCTTGGTCCCAATTCAATAATGTTATTAAACACAAGAGAAATATCATTTCTCTCACTTTTCAATTTAGAAATGGTAACCTCTAACACAGGATCCTAGCATGGGATAGTTGCTAGGGCACTGTTCTTGAAGTCAGGAAGACTTAATTCAGCCTCTTGGACATTCAGTTGGGTGACCCTAGACAAGTCACTTAATCTCTCTGATCCTGTTTCCTCATCTGCAAAACGAAGCAGGATGAATTTGTTGGTCTCTAAGTTCCCTTATAGCTCAAGAGCTAAGATTCTAGGATCTAGTAAGGATCTCCTGGTACACTGGTGTGTTTTGATATGTTAAAACATTATAGTACTTAGGAGACTTTAAGTCTTACCCTTTGAGTACTTTGTTTCCCTTTGCTCTGTGTTTTGTATCTATCAGTCTCACATTTGGTCTAATTTCCTAAAATCCTAATTTACTTGCTTGGTGCCAAGATTCTAGATATCCTAAACAAATCTCTGATTTCTTGAGGTAGGGTAACCAGGTCATTAAGGTTTTTGCACCCCACTCCCCAGCCTTGTCTCCCTTTTTCCAAGAGTAGAGACAGGAATGAAATAACATAAGCATCACTTCTGGGATTGAAGGTGTGCTGAATTATCTCACTGTCAAAAAAAACAATCCTTTTTCTTTTGGGCTAGATTGTCTACAACTGTTTCATTTTGATTGGATTCACCCATTTTTTCCCCTGACATTTGGAAACTTAGTCAGAAACACCAAAGCTATTCACTTACAAAAGGCAATCTGATTTTAAATGCCTGAAAACTCCTCAGGTCATCACAGTGATTTTGACCCCCTTACTTAGAAGGGCGTTTTAGCCAGGCAAGATTGGGTTTATTTTTAGCAGAAGACAGCTTTGTCTTTGTGGAGAGCCTCTTCTTAGAGGTTCCCATCCTTAGCCTCTCACTGTCATCCCGGGGGTATTTTTGAAGGTGGTGGGCACAAGTAAGTATATGTCTCTCTCTGGCTCCTTCTTCCCTCTGCTCTGTAGCAGAACTGACCTCTCCATAAAGTACTTACCTTGTCCAGGGTCACACCAGGAGAGTTGAACTCAGGTTTTCTTGGCTCCAAGGCATAGCAATATAGCAGTATAGATTCAGAACTAGTGACCGTCCTTGAGGAAACTAAGACAGGGTAAGTGGCTTGCCCCCAGAGTCATTCAGTTAGCGTCAGGAGTGGGATTTGAATAAAAATTGTCTGGAATCCTAGGACAGCATGCCATCCACTACATTTTGTTGTCTTCTGTTCCCCTCTGCCTCAGTTTCCAATCTGAGCCCTCTCTCCCTTAATAATAATAATAATAGCTAGCATTTATATAACGATATAAGATTTTACAAAAGACTTTAAAAATATTATCTCCTTTTATCCTTATAACCCTGGGAGGTAGGTGCTATTATTATCCCCATTTCACAGATAAAAAAAAAGGCACAGAGAAGTTAAATGACTTGTCCAATCTCACCCAGCTAATAAGCATGTGAAGCCAAATTTAAACTTAGGTCTTTTTTGACTCCAAGTCATAGCATTATAGGAATTCAGATTTGGAACTCCAAGGATCTTTTGAAGTCATTGAGTTCAACCTCCTTTTTATAAATCAGGAAACCGCGCCCCCTGAAAGAGATACCCAAAGGAAAACTCCTAGGAATATCATAGCCAAATTCCAAAGTTTCCAGGTCAAGGAGAAAATATTGCAAGCAGCCAGAAAGAAGCAATTCAAGTACTGTGGAAGCACAATCAGGATAACACAAGATTTAGCAGCTTCTACATTAAAGGACCACAGGGCATGGAATATAATATTCCAGAGGGCAAAGGAGATAGGATTACAACCAAGAATCACCTACCCAGCAAAACTGAGTATAATCCTTCAGGGGAAAAAATGGTCATTCAGAGAAATAGAGGACTTTCAAGCATTCTTGATGAAAAGACCAGAGCTGAATAGAAAATTTGACTTTCAGATACAAGATTCAAGTGGAACATGAAGAGGTAAACAGGAAAGAGAAATTGTAAGAGACTTATTAAGGCTGAGCTGTTTACATTCCTGCATGGAAAGATGATATTTATAACTCATGAGACCTTTGTCAGTATTAGGGTAGTGGGAGGGGGAAAATTATATGTATATATAGATAGATAGATAGATAGATAGATAGATACATAGATAGATAGAGGGCACAGGGTGAGTTGAAGATGAAGGGGTGATATCTGGAGAATAAAATTAAGGGGTGAGAGATGATTATACTAGGAGAAGGAGAGAGAGGTAGAATGGGGTACATTATCTTGCACAAAACAGACAAGAAAAGGTTCTTACAGTGGAGGGGAAACAGGGGAAGGTGAGAGGAAATGAGGGAATCTTATTCTGATAGGATTTGGCTTAAGGAGGGAATAACATACACATTCAATTGGGCAAGGAAATCTGTCTTACCCTACAGGAAAATAGGGGGGGAAGGGGACAAGAGAGCAGGGGGATGATAGAGAGAAGGGCAGATTGGGTAAGGAGTAATCAGAAGGAAATACTTCTGAGGAGGGATAGGTTCAAAAGAAAGAATAGAATAAATGGGGGGGCAGGATAGGATTAAGGAAAATAGAGTTAGTTTTTCACAACATGTCTGCTATGGACGTGTTTTGCATAACTGCACATGTTTGGCCTGTATTGACTTGCTTGCCTTTTCAATGAGGGTGGGTGGGGTGGGAGGAAGGGAGAAAATTTGGAACCCAAAGTTTAAAAAAAAAATGTTTCCACATGTAACTGGGAAATAAGAAATACAGGAAAAGAGGTACAGAAATATATCCTGCCCTACAAGAAAATAGAAGGGGAAGGGGATAAGAGAAGGGGGGGAGAGATAGAAGGGAGGGCAGACTATAGGGGAAGCGGTATTCAGAATGCATGCCATCTTGGGGTGGGGGAGGGGCAAGATGGGGTGAAAATATAGAATTCAAAATCTTGTGGAAGTAAATGTTGAAAACTAAAAAATAAATAAATTTATGTTAAAAAAATAAATCAGGAAACCGGGTGTTTCCTTTAACTGGGTGTTCATAGTGTTAAGTGACTTGGTCAGAGTCACACAAATAATAAAGTATATGATTTCACATTTGAACTCTAAAAAAGACATAGCATTATAGGAACTCGGATTTAGAACTCGAAGGAAACAGTCATTGAGTTCAACCTTTTACAAATTAGGAAACTGAGGCACAATGTTACATAACTTGGTCAGTCTCAAATCAATTCAATAAACATTTATCAAGCGACTCTGTGCCAGGCACTCTGCTAAGCTCGAGGATGCAAAAAGAGGCAAAGGGCAGTCCCTGCCCTTGGGGAGCTTACAATCTAAAGGATCGCACTATTAGGTCTTCCGGACTCAGGTTTCGCGCTCCAGCCTCTGGGCCACCTGACTCCGCATGCTGTTTCTCCCACGCTTTCCGGGAAGGATGCTGTGCTCATCCCGACGGAGCAGCGCACAGGACTCGGCTCCCTCACTTGTTCCTTCCGGAAAGTGCCGAACACCGCCTCCCTCCCCCTCGCTCGGCCGTTTCCGGCCCACAGCACTTCGGCAAATCCCGCCGCCCCCCGTCGGAAATGGCCGACGTCCGGGCGGCCGGCAGGGGGAGCGAGGGATCCGGCGCGGCCTGGAACGTAGGTAAGCGGGAGGCGGCGAGAGCCGGCTTTTGGGAACCCGAGCCGTACGCAGGCGGCAGCGGCTCTGGCCTGGGCTGGGGAACCGACGGAGCCCCGAGCTCCGGGCGGCGGGAACGGGAGTTCCCCGGAGCAAGGGGCTACGGGCCAATGGCCCCGGCTGGAGGCCCCGAATCCTCCTTCGGTCCGCGGTGACGAACTTCGGGGCGCCGAAGGTAGGGGGCGGACGGGACCATGTATTGTGCTGGGGGGGGGGGCGGCGGCGGAGAGCGGCGCGGGAGATCCGCGGAACCCCAGCGGGGAGGCGGCGACTCCTGCCGCCTAGCCCGGGCCGGCAGCCTCCTCCGACCGGGCCTGCTCCCGAGCCTCACGGGCCCGAGGAGGACACGGGGAGTGGACCGGGCTGCCGTGCCTCCCAACCCCCGCCCACCCCTCCGAGCCCGAGTTGGGTCGTTCGGAAGGTTTCCCCCCTCTCCCCTCAGCCCTCGCCCTGTCCAGCTGCTGCTGCTGCCCTGGAAAGCGCCCCCACCTCCGTGCGGATCCAGCCGCCTTCCTCCAGCATCCTCCCCGCTGGGAAGGGACAACGCTGGACAGCCCTCCCATGCCTCCTTCCAGTGCGTGCATTGCCCTCAGCCCCGCCGTCTCCGTCTGCCTTCAGACACCCATTCTCCTCTCGAGCGGCTGCATTTCTGCTGCTTCTTTCCCACCTTTCTTTCTCCTCTTGGGGGAGGGGGGCGCATTGGAAGCCTGACCTTGTCACTTGGCTGAATGATGGTCATCGTTCCTACCCCCACTTCCTGTCCTAGGGTCCCAGGGCTGCTCCCTTGTAACTAAGGGCTGAGCTCCTGCATGCTCTGTTGTTTATAGCCGCGGGCTGGTCCCTGGGAAAGGGGGGGGGGGAGCGAGAGGAGTAGTAGGCAGTCAATAAACATTTGTTAAGCGAAGCGCCTACTATGCATGCACTGGGGATACGAAGAAAGGTTTAAAAAAAAAAGGCAATCCCTGCTCTCTAGGAGTTCACATTTTAGTAGGGGTGACCACATGCAAACAATTATGTGCAAATAAACTATATACGGGATCAATTGAAAGTAATCAATGGAGGGAAGGCACTAGGATTAAGAGGGATTGGGAAAGGCTTCCTGTAGTAGATGGGATTTTAGTGGGGGACTTGCAGGAAGGTGGAGGGGGAGGAGGAAGATTGCCTCTCACTGTGGTTGGAAAGGGGCTGCAGCAGGCTGGTGGTCACCGTGTAGATCTTAGCCAGGCTCTCTTGTTCCAGTGAGGATTCCAGCCAGCATTGGAAATCTATTGCCCATTGGAGGTCAGTCAGGGATATTGGGCTGCAGATGGATGCGGGGTATTTTTCTTTCCCGGCTCATGTTCCCCCTTTAACTGGTGGACCAGTTCGAGTTTAGCTTTTGGAAAGCTAGGATTATTGTGTTTCTTCTCTCACCTGGTTTCTGTGGTTTGTTTTGTTTTAATATTCCAAGAGATAGCGAGCCCATTTTGAGAGGTGTTCAGATGCTCCTTGATGGAAATGCTTACCTTTTTCTGCAAGAGAAAGAAGAAACACCCAAAAGCATGAGTCCCCTTTTTTTTTTTAAATCAGTGATTTACTTGGGAAAATTCTTCAGCCGTTCTTTTTCCTTTGGTCTTGTTTTTTTCTTCTCTTTAAGTCCCATGTAATTTTAAAGGCTTGGCTCCCCAAGTCTGTTTGTGTATGTGGAGTCCATGCTGGCTATTTCTACTTTTTTTCTTCAGCAGTTAAATTTTGCATAAGCTTACTACTATCTCATGTTTTCTAGTCAGAGATGAGTAAGGCAGTAGGATTGAGGAAATGATTGGCTTAGTTACTGCTCCTTTCAGTAACAGATCTTTAAAGCTAAAAGGGGCCTTGAAAGAAGGTCCTGTCTTACCTTTCTGTTTTATTGATAAGGAAACTGAGGCTTCCAGAAGGGAATTGACTTGCCTAGAATTAGAGAACTGGAAGCTCTTCAGACTAGAACCCATGTATTGACTCCTAGTTTAGTTCTTTCTGCTATATTATGCTGCCTCATTGAGGGGCTTTCCTCAAAATCACACCGATGCAGCAATGGTTTGTGCTTCACTTGAACAGAAGAGTCTTTAGGTACCAGCACCCTCTGCTTTGGTCAGAGTACTTTCTGTTATAGCCAAGACACACGGGTGACCGCCATCTCATTATTAAGAATTCTGAGTCAGACATCAAAAAAGATCTAGGACTGTTCTTAGAGAGAGAGATGAAGTATAATCCTTTTTCAAGTAGAGATTGATATGATGTTAATACTGGAAGGGATCTTAGAAATCATGTAGGCCAGCCCTCCAGTCTTGAGTGGGAGAGGGGAGAGGGATGAATTGACTTCCCTACAGTCACAAGTTGGTAGACATGCTTAGTTATCACCCCTCCCTGAGCCTGTACCTACCTACCCCTTTTGTGTGACAGGCTCTACCAAGGGAGGTTGGAGGCATATGTTCCTGGACTTCCAGGTTAGAATTCTGTTTTCCCATATGTGGTGTTAGATTCTTCACAGTAACACTTCACCTTTATTAATGCTTTGCAGTTTTAAGTGATTTTCTCATTCAGCCTTTACTGGGTGGATAGAGCAAGTATTATAATCATTTTAAGTCTCAATGAGATAATGTATATAAATTTCACTGAAAATGAAATGCTATAGAAATGTAAGCTATTATTTTGTCCATTTTACAGATAAGGAAATTGGCTCAGAGGGGGTTAAATCCCTTGCCCACCTTCACCTAGTAAGTGGAATAGCCCGAAGTAGAATCAAGGTCTTGTCATGGCAAGCCTAGTGCTATTTTTACTAGCTACACCCTCTTATGTTGCCCTTGACATACTGTGATAACTTCTAGTACCAGAGTCAGCTAGAGGATTTTTTTCTTCCTAAATATTTATTGATGCTCTTTCCTTTTTTTTTTTAAATATCATTGTCCCTTTCCTTCGATTGAATCCTTCATTGTAACAAATAAATACAGTTAAGCAAAACAAATCTATGTGTTGCCCATGTCTGAAAATTATTGGTATAGTTTGACATGTTCTTTCGTGCAAGTGTTTTTAAAGAAAAGTGACGTGAAATTGGAAGTTGATTTGTGTTTTTTATTACTGTTTTTGTCCTTTCTCTATTCTCCTGCTGTTGGTAGAGAGCTGAAAAGATCTCCACAGGCTGGAACAATAGAATCTAACTAGATGAAATTTAAAGAGATATAATCGACTACATAGTTAACAGGATGAGAAAGATAGAGCTAGACAACAACAATTTATATGAGAAGGACCTGGCAACTGGGTGGCATAGCAACCAAAAAAGCTAATGAGATCCTAGGCTTCATTCATAGAAGCTTTGTTATGTAGAATAAGGTCGATTAAAGTCTCAATATGTTCTCTTAGATCTGAGTGCCACATTTTAGGCAGGATATTAACTAGCTTCAACAAGTCCAGATGATCATGGGATTGTGGATTTAGAGCTACAAGGAACCTCGGAGGACATCTTACTCAAACCCTCTGATTTTACCGAGTGGAGAACTAAAGCCCAGAGAGAAGTGACCTGCCCAAAGTCACACAGAAAGAGGCAGAGCTGTGATTTAAACCTAGGTCCTTTGACTTCCAATCTATCGCTCTACTGCACCAAACTAAAAACTCTTCCAGGAGCATTGGGTTTTTGTGGGGGAAGGGAGAGAAAAAGGAAGGCGACGCACTTTTCATTCTGAATTTGGACACCAAGAAAAGAACATTTGTATACATAGCGCAGAACACCAAAAGAAGATTCTGTATGAAACTCTCCATCTCATTTCTAACTGCTTACTTTTAAAAAAGTGTCTCTGTATACACACACACACACACACACACACACACACACACACATACACACACATGCAATTTCAAAACTGCCTTGCTTGTTTGTGTTTTCTTTTGAACTCCCTCTGCTCTGTGCATTTAAAAAATGCTCCTATGGTCCTCTCTTTTTTTAAAGTATCACTTTTGCTACCTCCCCCCCCCCTTAAAAATGGGGTAAAAAGAAAGAAAATCCTTTGTAACAAATAAGCATAGTCCATCAAAATGAATCCATAAAGTCAGAATGACCAAAAATGCGTATGTCTTTCTGTTCCTGCTACTTATGGCCTCTGTCTGGAGATTATGCTTCGTAGGAGGTCCTAGTCTAGAACTGTGGTTGAGAATGACCAGCCAGGGTTGTAAAGGGAAGTGAAACCTCGCCCTACCAGGATTACCTGAACGGGGGTGGTTAGTCTGGAGAAGCTGTCTTCAAATCTGTGAAAGAATATCCTAGGGAAGAGATAGAAGGATTCGATTTGTTTTATTTGTAGAGGACAGAGTTGGGACTGATAAGTACAAGTCCAGAGAGGCAGACTTTGATTCTGTTTGGGGGAAAAAAACCCACTAAACTGATTAGCAATTATAACTGTTCTGAAAAGTCTTCAGGCCAGTAGCAACTTCCCAGTCTTTAGAGAGACTCAAGGGATGATAAGATGACCACTTATTCAGTAATGTAGAAAGGATGCCTGCATCAGTTGAATGACCTTTTAAGCCCCTTCCAAACTGAGCTCCTGTAATTGTAGTTGTTAAATAAGCTTTTGTGAACTGGCTTGGAAACTTGATGATCAAGTATATGAGAAGGTGCTTCCCCGCTTATAAATGAATGACAGAAGATGACAGAAGTTCAGGACTGCCTGGTTTTTGTGTGTGTGTTTCTTTGTGTTTCTTTTTAGTTTACTAGTAAAAGTTCCTTTGAAAATCTACAACTTTATTTCTGATTTTCCCAGCCCTTAGTATACATAGGTGTGTCCGTGGATGGATGTGATATTTGTTCGTAGTGAAATAGGACTGGTTTCATAGACAGTGGATAGAACTAGCTGGGCACGGGTGAGCATGGGAATTCAGGAAGTATAGAAATGATGTCCTCTTTGGACCTTGGTCCTTTTCCAAATGGGCCATTCTTTCACACCTTTTCCCTGTCATCTCCAAATATCTTTGGTGATAGTAGCAGATTGAGGAGAAGAAAATTTTCCCCCCATTTTAGTCTTTTTAACAAAAAAAAAAAACAACCCAGCAACAACGGAAGAGGGATAGTATGGGTTTGGGGACAGCTCTATTCTATATTGTTCTCTCTTGTAAATTCGCATTATAGTGTCAAATGGAGCATATTTCTAATGTAGCAAGATGCCTTGTAAAAGCATAGCTGAAGAATATTCTGGGGGTGGAACGTTAGAGTTGTGGTCTTTGTCTCACTTTTCTGTAAGCCAAGCCAGCCATTTACCGGCTTCTGTTGTGTGTAACCTTGGAGCGATCAGTTCAAGCCCAAATGCTGTATCTTTTGTATGTTTTTCTCCTTTACTGTGATTAGTACTTTGTAAACAAGTCAATAATATTTATTAATTATTAACATCTAGTTGCTGCTTTACTGATTATTTTTTACTTTCTTACCTCATTTATCATCTTCTACTGTGCTTGGCACATATAGCTTAGGATATGATTTTTAAAAATTTATTCATTTACTTACTAATTCACTTTACTAATACACTGAGGCATGGGTCCATTATAGTTTGTCAAGGAACAAATTGATTTGTTCTCTTCTCTGAATGTGTGCGTGTGTATGTTCAGGGGGGATATCTGGTGCCCAGTATCCTGCATATAGGTCAGTAGTCCCTAGAAAGGCTCACTGTGGCCAAGCTGCCCAAATGGGTGTTCATGGTACTCAGTCCTGAACTGTTTTTGAAGACAGGATATGCTCAAGATAGGATGTTAGTGGTTCCTGATGTTCCCATTTGGACTTGCAACCCTGTAATATTATCAGAACTTTCCAGATTTACTCCAAGAATAGGCTAGACATCTGACAGCACAGTAATATTGTGGCCATTAATGGTGTATTACGGAGAGGGTTTTTTAGTAATTTACAGCTCTAAATTTGGATTGGGGATTATAGTAAATTCAATGATGGTAATCTTCTGAGAGATGTTCAATTTGGAACAATTTGTGAATTTAAATCTGGATATTGAGTCTCATCTATATGCCCATCAGGGTTAGGGGTTAGACACTGGTGCATATGGGTAAGTACGCGTATGTTTATGAAAAGGTTTGTATACCTGGTAATACTTTGATTATTAAACGTTAGGAATTCATGTATACTAATTGTCTGGATAGTTGAAGGATAATCCTACTGGATGATGAGAGAACACACTTTCTCTTTTTAAAAAAAATTACTTATTTTTAACATTCTTTTTCTTTTTAAATTTTGAGTTCCAAATTTTCTCCCTCTGTTCCAACTTCTTCCCACCCATTGAGAAGACAAATAATATGATATCAATTAGACATGTGAAATTATATAAAACATTTCCATGTTATCTGTATTGCAAAAAAAAAGGCAAGAAAAATAAAATGAGAAAATTTTACTTCAATTTGCCCTCAGAGTTCATCAGTTCTCTTTCTGGAGGTGGATAGTAATTTTCATCATGAGTCCTCTGGAATTGCTTTGGATCATTGTATTGATCAGAGTAGCCAAGTCTTTCGCAGTTGATCATCATTACAACATTGCTGTTTCTGCATACAATGGTCTCCTCATTCTTCTCACTTCACTTTGCATTAGTTCTTACCATGTTTTTCTGAAACCACCCCCCGCAGCATTTTCCATAACACAATAGTACTCCATCACAATCACATACCGCAACTTGTTCAGTCACTCCCCAACTGATGAGTATCCTTTCAATTTTTAATTCTTTGCCACCACGAAAAGAGCTGTTATAAACATTTTTATATGTATAGATCCTTTTCCTTCTTTGATCTCTTTGGGTACAGACCTAGTAGTGATATTACTGGATCAGAAGGTGTACATATTTTTAGGGTCCTTTGAGCATAGTTCCACATTGTTCTCCAGAATGGTTGGCCCAGTTTATTACTCTACCAACAGTTCATTAATGTATCTGTTTTCTCCATCCCCTCTAGCATTTGTCATTTCTGATAGATGTGAAGTAGTAGGTACCTCAGAGTCCTTTTAATTTGCCTTTCTCTAATAAATAGTGATTTAGAGCAATTTTTGAAAGGACCATAGATAGCTTTGATTTCTTCTTCTGAAAACCGTGTCGTCATATCCTTTAACCATTTATCAATTGGGGAATGGCTCTTATGTTTATAAATTTGATTCAGTGCCCTATATATTTGGGAAACAAGGCCTTTATCAGAGATATTTGCTGTAAAATTTTTTGATATTACTTCATTTTCCATAATACCTTTTAGCAAAACATTGTTTCCTTGATTATCTCTTTCAATTAGGTCTATTTTTGCTTTTGCTTTGTCTGAGATCGTGATAGCTACCTCTGCCTTCTTCACTTTGGCTGAAGCATAATAGACTCTGCTTGGGCCCTACATTTCAACTCTGTGTGTAGGTCTTTCTGTCCCAAGTGTGTCCCTTGTGTACAACATAGTGTTGGATTCTGGTTTTCAATCTGTTCTTCTCTGTGCTTCCATTCTATGTGTTAGCTCATCGCATTCACATTCGCAGTTATGATCACTCACTGTGTATTTCCTTCTATCCCATTTCCCTCTGTTTATCCTCTCTTTTTATCCTGTCCCTCTTCAAAGTATGTCTTGCTTCTGACCTCCCCCAATCCACCTTTTCTCTTATAATCTCCCCCCCAATATCTCTTATCCCCTTCCCCTCCTTTTGGATAAAATTGGTATTTAGATCCCACTGAGTGTATATGTGTGTGTGTATGTGTGTATGTATGTATGTGTGTGTGTGTATATATATATATGTATATGTATGCACACACACATACATATATATATGTATGTGTATATATATATATATATATATATATATATATATATATATATATATATATATATATATATATATATTCCCGTTTTGAACCAGTTTGGATGAGAGTGTGAGGTTCAAACATTGCCTGCTACCCCCTCTACTTCCTTCTCCTGTATGACTCTTTTATGTAAGAAATTTTCACTATTCTATCTCTCCCTTCCCCCTTCTCCCAATACTTCCCTCTTTCTCACTCCATTTTTTTGGAGATCATCGCAACATAATTGATTCACACCCATGCCCTCTACCTATATAAACTCCTTTTAACTGCTCTAATAGTGATAAAATTCTTGGGAGTTACATGTATCATCTCTCCATATAGGATATAAAATTTAATTTTATTGAGTCTTTTATTATGATTACTCTTTCATGTTTACCTTTTTATGCCTTTCCTGAATCTAGTGTTTGAATGTCAGATTTTCTATTTAGCTCTGGTCTTTTCATCAGGAATGCTTGAAAGTCTTCTATTTCAATAAATATCCATTTTCCCCCCTGAAGGATTATGTTCAGTTTTACTGGGTAGGTCTACAAGCAAACAAAACAAAACAGAATTTGTCCTCTACTCCGCCATCTTGGCTGAGAGCACAAGAGCATGCTTTCTTAATGTGAGCAGGCACATATGTATTTCCTGGGAGTCCCTGTCTGCTACTAAGCACATAAGTTCCCTCAGGACTGAGACACTTGGTTATATATCCTTGATGACAGTTATTGCAGCCCCTCCTTCACACTAAAAATAGATGTGCCCTAAGAGGCCCTGTCTGCTAGTAGGAACATGGTTTTTTCAAGGCTAAGCCGTCTTGTAAGTTGTTGCCTTGATGTTAAGGGTTACCACCACTTCTAAGAACAGAGATTCTCTAGGAGGCTTTGACTAGTTATAGGCACACAGTTCCTGTAGAACTAGGCCCTCTTAGGAAGTCATAGTCTGAATATTGGCAGTTATTCCTCTGTAAGAATTCCCTGGTCTTTTCTTAAGTTTGTAGCCCTTTAAAGTTCATTTCTTTTACCTTCTAGAAATATTTTCCCTTCTAAGCTGCTCTTGCTATTTAGTGTGGTACATGAATCCTTTGGAGTACATATTGTGGTAGAAAGTGAAAGTTTATCATTCTAGCTTATCTTTCCTAAAAGCTGATTGCTAGAAATATTATTGATGCAGTTTAGGTGACTAAGTGGATAGAACATTGGACCTGGACACCTGCATTCAATTCAGCCTCAGACGCTCCCTAGAGGTGTGATCTAGGCAAATCGATTAACCTGTCTGCCTCAGTTTCCTCCACTGTAAAATGGAGATAATAATAGTACCTCTTGGATGGTTGTCAGAATAAAACAAGATAATATTTGTAAAGTACTTTGCAAGCTTTAAAGCACTATAGAAATGCTATTATTATTAACGCTAGTTATTTTTTTTTACCACACTGTCATTTCTTCGTATACCACCAACATCCAGCAAACCTTTTTATGTAACAAAGGAAAACAACAGCCAGAATGGCTGTCATGCCATTATATTCAGCATTCCACAATTATAACCCTCCACCTCTTTAAGGAAGGACGCGTACTTCATGTTTCATGCCCAGAAGTGCTTATTGGCTTTTCTTTTGGTTGGCTATGTTGAAATGAAAATTAGCCTTTATCTATTGTTAATAGGTCCTCATTTTAGCTTGTATGTAAAATATTCTTTTTTGGGGGGTGGGTTGTGACCATCACCAGAATCTCCTTTTTTTCCCTCCCATCTATCCACTAAGCTGATTACTGTGATGACTTTGAATTTTCCTTTATCTTGTGGCGTTCTCAGATCTGAACAGCCTTGAAATCTTGTCATATTCCTTTATCACTTCTATGCTTCTCTAAACCTGTTACTCATTCTCTTTCTTTAATCACTATTAATGGGTAGCACTGGACTACCTCTTCCCTCCCCACCCTTCCCTGTCTTTACTTTCTCTTAGATTGACTACTCAGAACCCAAGTTTTGCTCACCACTGTTACACTGAGCCCATAGCATATAACACCTGAAGCACTGAAACATTTTGTTTTCATCCTTTTAATAGAAATAATTCTAGAATTCCGTGTCTTAAGCAAAATATGCTGAATGTAATATAATCTTTTCTTAACTCAAGATCGCTATTCTGATCAGTTCTTATGTAGGAGATAAACTGTGAAGAAAGCTAGGGATTCTAAAAAGTGACGTAAGATGTGCGTTCAAGATATGGGAGACAGACAGATGGGAGATGAAAGGTCGTGTGTGAGCAGCAACAGGAAGACCAGTTTGGCTAGACCGTGGAGGGAAGAAAGGTATAGTAAGCCTGTAAAGGCAAACTGAATCTATGCCAAAGAATTCAAAGACGAAGAAAAGGACTTGTATATGCAAAAATGTTTATAGCAACATTTTTTTATATTAGCAAAGAACTGGAGACAAAGAGATGCCCATTAGTTGGGGACTAGCTGAACACATTGATATGTGAATGTAATGGAATATTATTGCCCTACAAGAAATGATGCCTATGAATAACTCAGAGAGACTTGAGAAGACTTGTATGAACTGATGCAAAGTGAAATAAATGAAACTTATGAGAAAAATTTTCATGATGACCAGAGAGCAACTCTACGAGATTTCGAAACTCTGGTTAAGCCAGTGACCCGTATGACTTCAGAAGACTGATGAAGCTTGTGTCCTGACTCAGAAAAGAGGTTATCAACTATTAGAGGTATAAAATGAGAAATACATTTTCAGATATGGCTGTATATTGATTTTTTTCCCCTGACTACTTACTTGTTACAAGTGTGCTTTCTCTCACGTTTGGAGCGAGTGTTGAGACAATGGAAAGGCTCAGCTAATCATTGAACAGGTGTTTATACATTCCAGGAAGTGTGCTAAGTGCTGGGAATACAAATACAAAGAATGAAGTGATCCCTACACTCATTTTAAAAGAGAATTCAACAAGTACATTAAAAAATATAGAAAGCATAAATATACAATTGATAAATACATGCATGCATAAAGTAGTTAAATATAGGGTAGGTAGGGAGGGAGCAAGGGGAAAGGCTTCATACAGAAGATGGTGCCAAAGCTGCATCTTAGAGGAAAAGGACTGTGAGGCAGAGGATGCAAAGAAAAAAAAGAGAGAAAAGAGAAAATTGACAACAGTAAGTTGTAAACAGAATATGTCGGCAAAAGCAAAAAGATCAAAAGGGGTTACAAACAGGACTGTTTTGTTACTACTTTGATAAATTTAGTCTGTACTTTGTTTAGAGTAATTGTTTTAAGTATTTGGAGGGGTTTGGGGGAAGAGCTCAGGCAGTTCCTTGCCTTTACCTGCCGTCTTGATTTTAGTATATACTTAAAAAAACAAACAAAAAACCCCAACTAATCGTAGCAGGTCAGTGTTTTTGTATAGTCTTCTTTTTTATTCTTTTGTACTGTATTGCATCATTTGTCTTTATTGATTGTTAAACTAATTAAAAAAAGAAAAGTGGACTGGAACTAGGTTTTGAAGAACTTTAAATGCCAAACAGAAGAGTTTGTGGATGAGATTCTAAGGGCAATAGGGAGCTGCTCACTTGACCAGAGGAGTGACATGATTAGACTTGCGCTTGAGGAGTAATTGCTTTGGCAGCCCTTGATGATCTTTGTGAGTTCCTGTGGCTTGGAAATTCGTATGCTGAAGGCAGCCTACTGATGAGCCTAGTCACAGAATCACAGAATTTTAGAGTTGGAAGGGACCAGAGTAGCCATCTAGTGCACCCCTTGTCTGAAAGGAACCTTTACAATTTCATTCTTCCTAAGTGGTCATTTATCCTCTGCATGAAGTCCTCCAAGGAGGGGGAACCCTCTTCCTTCTGAGGCAATCTATTCCACTTACCAGTATTTCTAATTGCTACTTCAAGTATAAATTTACCTCTTTTCAGTGTCAACCCATTGGGCCTGATTCTACCCTGTGGAGCAAAACAACAAATTTGACCGCTCTCGAAATATTTGAACAGAGCTGTCTCTCTGAGGGCATGGGAATAGTGGTTAGAACAGTGGCCCTGAGTCAGGAAGACCTGAGTTCAGACACTAGCTGTGTCACTCTGGGTAGGCCCCTCACTTTCTCTGTGTTTCGGTTTCCCATCTGTAAAATGAAGAGGGCTGGATGTGATAGCTTCTTAAGTTACATCTAGTTCTGCATCTGTGAACTTAGGATCTTCTCTAGGCTGTAAAGCCCAAGTACATTCAACTAGTCCCTTCCACCATCCTGCTTATCTCCTCCTGCCGCATGTTGCCTGGCTTACTGATGTCATTTCAAAACTGTGCAACTGAACACAGTACTACCTATGTGGTCTGATCAGGGCATGTACAGAGGGAGCACCAGCTCCTCATTCCTGGAAGTCATGGCTCTTTAAATGTGGCCCAAGAACGCATGAGTTGCCACGTCACACTGCTGATTCATGTTGAGCTTGTAGTTCACCTAAACCCCCAGATCTTTTTCAGAATTGCTGTTTAAACATGCCTCCTCCAAGTCATAATTGTGAAGGTGATTTTTTTTAAACTAAAGCATCTGGTTCTTGGATGAGAGACAAACCATCTGTTGCCAATCCCACATTATGGCAGCCTTTCCTACGTGATAGAACCTGTCACAGCTCACACTCTGTTGATCTGGCATTGAGAACCCAGGGTCATCTCCCTGACAGAATGAGGCAACAAGAAGAGAATACCAGAGAGTGGTCATGTGGAATCCTTCTTCGATGATAGTTGGTTTTCCTGCTTTCTCATAAAAGTGAAGTATAGGATTTGAGGTTGTGTGACCTTCTGGACAGTCTACAAAAATAATTATCAGCTAATATTGTCTGTGAAACATTGTCTTTTATTTTTTATGATACTGGTGGTCAAAGACCACTGGAATATCATCTTCACAACTGTGTACATAAATGGACCTGGCATCCTTGGCTCTTCTTACATGCCAGTGTTTTCAGTTTTTTTTTTCCCCCTTGTTTTCTTGGTTTGCTGAGGTGCTAAATAACTGAGGCTGGGCGCTTGACAATCAAAGTTAGTTGCATTTATATTTATTTCTCTGTGTTTCTAGAAGGATCATGTGTACTTTTATGTTTTGGTATATATTGCAGAGGGAGAGCATTTTTTTTTCCTTTCAGTTTGTGGCCCACAGAAGCATTGTGAACCAATAGCCATGCTGAAGTAAAGAGCATCTCAAACCTAACTTACACTTATATTTGGATTGTTATAAGCAAAATATAAAGTATTAAGCTCAACAAAATTTAATACTAAGAAAAGGACCACAGGACTTTATTCAGTAAATGCAGCAGATTAAGTGGAACTGAAGTATCTATATTTTAATTGTGGCTGCAGTACCGTTTTCTTGGCCTGGCATTCAAAGCTGTCTCTCATTTCCCTTCCTTTTTCTAACTTTATCTAATTTTGGTCCCCACTTGAATCCCTCTGTTCAGGCCATACTGATTTACTCACTGTCTCCAAGCATGCCTTTTTCACTTCCTCCTCTGTGTGTGTTTCTCCTGCATGGAACGCCTTCACGACCTCTTCTCAGTCTATCCAAATCCTGCCAGGTTTTCAAGTCTTAGGAAGGGTGATGACACTGATTTATTATGCAAGTTAAATCCTGTTCCAGAGTACTGAATCCCAGTTTTTATCCCTAGGGCTTTTTTTTTTTTTTGAGATGAAGACATTGTTAGAAATCCTGTTTCTGGTCTATAGGGACCAGGAACAAAATAGAGCAAGCATAAGCATACCCTCCCTAACATTGTTCATTTGTTTGAAGAAGCAAAATTGCAGGGGGCAAATGTAAGATTGTTATAGTGGAGGTTCCACGACATTATGGTGGGATTTTATTTAAATGAATTAATACTGTCATTGTAAAGCATTGTTGGTCAGGGTAGTATTATTTTATTAAGCTCTTTGAGTTCAGAGTCTTCATTTTTGTATTCTTACAATGTGTAGAACACTTTGTCATCTGTTATGTTTAAAATTTAAGTGCTTTACAAATCCTAAAGGGCTATATAAAAGCTATGTTTATTGAATGCCTAATGAAATAGACAAAGTGCAAAATGGTGTGATATAATATGGTATCTTTGTGATAAATACAATAGGAGTTGAGAGAGATGGGAAAGATCAAGATGAACTGGAGTAGTTGGAGGGTATTTGTAGGGAGCAGGACTTGTGCCTTTAAGAATCATTAGGTGAAGGGGAGGGAGGAGAGAGCTCATTGAAGGAGGAAGAAGTCATCAGGCAGGAGTGGGCATGGTATGTGTAGACGCTGGTGAGGTTTGCCTGACAGAAACAGGTGGTACATGTCCAGAAGCAGAGCAAGATAAGATTGCTTCTGGACATTCCCTTCTCCAATCCAGCCACCTCCTTGCTGTCAAAGTAATCTTTCCAATGCTTAGATCTATCCATATCCCTTCTCTGTTCACAAACCTATCACCTCTGGTGTTGAGTACCAAACCTGGCCCCATTTCACCTTTCCCACATTATTTCCTGTTATTCCCCTTCACATACTTGATGTTTTAGCTAACACTCCCTCTCCAATCTCTGTCCATTCAAAGAAGCTGTTCCTCATGCTTAGAATGGGCACCCTCAAATCAGCCACTCAAAATCCAGGATCAGTTCATGTGCTGCCACCTCTTCTGTGAAGATTTCACAGAAACCTTTCCCCCCCTCCGCCCAGCCCCCTTCTCCTTCCTCTCCCAGTGTTTTCTGGTTGAACAAAAGGCTTTCTGAAGAACTTAGTTAATATCTTCCTGAGCTCTCTAGCACTTCCAGAAAACTAGCAGGCATTATATATTCTTCAAATAGCATATAGTCAGGTGTTTATTCCTTCTATCAATAAAAATCTGATTATGTGGAATGTTTTGAGTAATGTAATGAGTTCTGAAAATATAGATTTTTCTCTGGTTAACTGCTGACTTGAATGACCATACTTTGGACAGATGTCCATCCATCTTTGGAATCTGAAGCAAGTGCTAATTGTGGGAATGAGTGTCTGGGTCCATGCTCACACAATCTGATTTATTGTTTTGTGGGTCTGATCCTGTGATTTTTATGCTTGTAGAGAATTAACTCCCAGTGTAGAAACTTGCTGGATAGCTCATCTATAACTTACACTCTTGGAGCAGAGGTTCTTAACTTTTTTTTTTGTGGCATGGATCATAGACCCCTTCTCAGAATAATGTATGTAAAATGCATAAAATAAACTAATATCGGCTTATGAAGGAAACCAGTTATATGGAAACACAATTATCAATTTTTTTTGAAAGTTCATGAATCACATTGAGAACCAAGCCCTGTCTTAGAGAATTGCTAAGGGCACTTAGAAGTTAAGTAACCTACCTCAGGTCACACAGCCACAGTCTGAGGCAATAATTGAACCCAGGCTTTCTGACTTAGACCAGTTCGCTATCTGCTATGCCAGGCCAATTCTCGACAATGGGATAATGCTAATAGTTATCATTGTGTAGAGCACTTCATAGGAACCCTGGGAGGTATATGCTATTACTGTCCCCGTTTTACAGTTGAGGAAATGAGGCAGACAGACTTGCTCAGAGTCATATAGCTAATAA